>NC_059524.1:5000000-7500000 GCF_905147795.1 Pieris rapae | reverse complement strand
CTGATTCTGTTCTCACACTATTAATTATTTGGAAATTATGTAGAACTATAACTGACGGAAGGAAACAAGTGCGATATTATAAATCATAATTCTAGTATTAAACCACAGACAAAACAAAAGCACAACTTCAAAAAAGAAGTGTTGATATCGTAAAAACAAGGATAACAAAGCGAAAAAATATCACGAATTAATGGTCGAACGGTTGGTTTTAGCTTTACCGCAAAACGCACTGGCGCGCACATCTATTCATCATTTAATTTACATTTGGCGCGGGCAAAAATGGACGACGGGAATTTCGGCGAAATAAAAATTTTCAAGTGCCAAAGATTTGTGCACAACGGACTCGGTGAAATGTAAACTTGGATTTTTATACGATAACAAGGGCCGTAAAATTAAACGGATTTGTCAAAACATTTTTCTATAAATAATTCACCTTTACCTGAGTACCTGAGAAATATATTCGCTTTTGTCTAGTCTAATCAACCTTTAATCTAGATGTCAAACCATTTTGTATAAACGGCATACCTAACAGCGCTCAATACGAAATTGTGATATATATAGGAATTACGATATACATACACATATCATTTATTCCAACCAAACACACAAAATACCAATAATCAAAGAGAAAAAATTCAATAAAAGATATCTTTTATTTATTTATTTTTTTCTTTTCCCATTCGGTTCGTCTCAAGTATGTAATGCGTGTGAGCTTTGGCTGTAATTGGCCCTGACTCAGCATTATGCTGAGGAGCAGTGTTCGACAGGGCTGGTCATTCTGCCAGAGACCACACAGGTAGATATACCAGCAATAACCTGATTTATTTTGTTCTTTCGTTAAGTTTTTTTTCTGTGTTTAGTAGACATATTTTGTATACATATTCGTTAAAGGTTTTAGGTGCTTGGTTTGCTCAACTCTGTAACATGAATTAAAGCAAATGAAATATACATTGCATGTATAAATAAATTTAACGCAATGTTAAATTTATTTTAATGTAATTATAATGCAGGTAATAATAATGAAGTCATGCCTACCTAATGTAGCGTCATAATTCTTAATTTGAAATTATTTTATACGATTTCTACAATTCGATACACGCGTAAGCAATTTAATTTCTTAAAAAGTTGCATGAAAAACCTTAGCCCATGTTATAATTATTATTTTACCTATTTTTGCTGTATGTATGTATATATTCCCTGTGATTTTCTGTCCTGTATTAGCCCGACGAAAAAATAAATGACGGAGAGATAGAGGATATGCCTTTATTAAAACGTGAGGTATTTTAACAATAATTTAATAATATATACAGTTATTATAATTTTCTGACCTTACAGAGTAATAATAATAACAATTAAATATTGATAAATAGAAAATTATTAGGTCCCTGCAATGTAACTTAAACGCTGGTAGCATTAAAGGTGATTGGCAGGTGATTTAGTTTTTAAGAATATATATATATACATTAAAAACTAAATCACCGGCCAATACGATACGAGTACGATGAAGGAAAACATATACTCAACGACATACAAACGCATATACAACGCTACAAGAGTCACATAGGTAATAAAATATTTAAAATTATAACTACCGTAACTCTTTATACATTTTTGACATATGAAAGTCAAACATTTCTGTCAATTATAAGGGTTCTAAGTCTGACTCCCGTACGTCAAAAATATATGAGATATCGACATACTTCCACATGAATGTATGTGTATAATTAGCATACAAATATTAAATACACAATTTACCGCCTATTATAGTATCAAATTTAAATTATGACTAGATACTCAAGTTAATTATATAACGCTTAATAATTGCAATTAGCACAACGATCTGAAATAATTATAAGTTTAATTGGGATGGCGCTCATTCAAATACGAATAGTTTTAGCTTAATTTATTGACTAGTAATAGCTATTATAATGTAATTATTTGGAGATATCTATTTTGTGGTATTATTATATTTTTATAGAGCAAGGGAGAGGGGCAAGACCGCCCATAGCACTTACAAAGGCAAGTGGCTCCCGAGTATGTTACAGGCCTTTTAAGATTCAGTACCTTCTTTTCTTGAAGTACCCGAAGAACTATGTGGTCTTTGTTGCACACTCTCTCGGGAGGTGTCGGCCCGGTCGGCTCCCTTCCGATGGTGGTTCAATGCTTGCACAGGATGGTATGTTCTACTCACTGCACGCAGCCGAAACATACTCCAAGTCTAAGTGGACCTCTGGCGTTGATGCGTTGCAAAAGTGCGTTATCTAAGTCAGACATCGAGGTAATAGAAGTGGAATCAATTAACTTGTGGTTTTAGTCTTGTGGTTGCCTTCTATCGCGGACAGAAATATACAAAAATATAAACTATGACCAAACTAAATTATGGATGTAATGTAATGATTTAGTTTCCCATTAACGACCAATAATTTATACAAGGTACATTAATGAGAAAAATAATGAGTCTCTAATATTGTTTCAGGTAATTTCTAATCAATAACATTTATTGAAAATTTGTACAATTCGATACACTGCATCCAATGTTTGGTATAAAAGCAATATCTGGAAAGAGATTTCAGAAGAGAGCCAAAGTTCGCCATGCAGGTCGCCGTGCTTACTTGTCTGATTTCGGTAAGAATGTTATACCTACCAACATATCTAGAATTCGCGCCAAGTCATACAGGAAAAGTTACTAACTACTAGCCAAATGGCCGTTTTTTTTTAAATTTTCTGTATTTTATCAAAATGTATCTGTAACGATATAAATAAATTTGTGATTCAGTCGTCATGACACCGAAATAAAATTTATTTGTATAAGAAAAATAGGACAAGTGATCAATACTATCGGGCTTCATGGAGTCCCGATTTCTTATACAAATCTAAAACGTTGACGTGACGTATTTGTTACCATTTATATTATTTGTATTATGTTTACAGCTTTTACCAGCAATTTTAAGTGCCCCAGACGATGGTTGCCCTATGTGCGACCTGCACAACCCTCTCCGCTGCGGCCCAAATTGCTTACAATTCGATGACCAAGACGCGGACTTTGTAAATGATCCATCAAGACAAGGTGAAGAGAAAGTGAGCACGAAAAGTTCGATATATGGAATGGGTCGTGATCTAATATGCCTTAACTTCCCCCCAAAGAGCAAATATGGTAGATACGATGCAGGCATGGACGGTTTCATAATCCACCAAGGAAAGTTTATATCAATCAAGGATCTGCTAGAAATTGCAAGTAAGTAACCACAACTCGGCACATATGACTATTTAAACACATATATGTCGGAACAATGGCGTCACTGTCAGCTGTCATTGTCATTATATCACAGATCTTATAAAAACGTCAAAGTTAAATCAGTTAAAACCAATATTACTACATATACAAATTAACTATTATTCAATAGTTGATCGTAATAGTGACTCCATAGTCATTATTTTTATTTTAATCAATGGTGCTACAACCTTTTTAGGTTTGGTCCTCAGATTTCTTTATCTAATATGCAAGTAAATGATCAGCCTCCTGTACCTAACACAGGCTGTCGACTTTTTAATGGGGTATAAGGCAAGCCGGTTTCCTGACGATGTTTTTCAAATTTCCATTAGTGCACAGCTGGGGATCGAACCTACTACCTCACTATGCCAATACTGCTCAATATTATTATTTTTAAAAGTAACTTAGTATCACTGTAAACTTTTGAACCTCAAGACAATCAATATTTAAATAATTTTTTTTTAATCATTTGACACTCCTACGCCATTTATTTCAGCAAACTATTTAAAATTTAAGCTTCTTAATCTCACATGTCTTAGTAAATATACTTTTCGCAAGTTAAGTACAAACCATTTACTCGACAATAGTACTGCATTGTTTATGTAAGATATTTTATTCACACTTACATAAGATTTATTATTATTTTATTTTTATTTATTATATTTTTATTTACACATACATATGATCTACCATAAAAAAGCGATCTTTCAGGCAACCCGTTATAATATGATTATACATATACATACAACTATGCAGCATATATATGATTCTGCACATGGTTCTTCTTTCTATACAACTGGCCTTATAACAAAGACTTGAATAAAATATAAATAAATATCGTACAAAAAACATAACAAATAATAATTTTCAGATTCCAACCAAGTATTCAAGGGCAATTACAAGAATCCTTTTGACAGCCACCGCGACAGCAGCAGCGATATTAAGCAGACCCTTGATGCACTCGGTGGTATTGTTTTGGGCCGGGGTGGTTGGGGCAAACTATCACCTCCATGGGGCTAACTTTTCTCTATACGTCTTCGGAACTAAAAGCCGAAAGTGTATTAAATAAAAACAAAATATTTTGGTATTTTTTTAAATTATTTTAAAAACTATTGGCACTTTTTGGTGTCTCCATAACAAGAAGTTGACTGTCAATCTTACAAAATAAAAAATAAATAATGTGCTGAGCCTGAAGCAGCAATACTCATTTCACAGTCGCAGCACCCGTCCACTCCGTATCGTTATTTAGCCATGATTTATCATTCTACTAATACGCCAATTGGAATTTATGTATTATATTTATTAGAGCTACGGAAGCCGCAGTTGAGTAGTTAGTAGCTGTCTTGCGTCTACGCCGGTACCCTGTAACAATAGCAATTTATTTTTTTCAATATCCGTAGTGTTGATGTTGGACTGAACTCCCATAGCAACTTAAAAATTGGTTCAATATCGCTGTAGGGAGATACATAGTATAGTGTAGTTCCGTCGATATCTACCCCCTCTTTGTATGAGTGTTAGAATGATGAATAAGAATGATACGCCATAGGATTATGTAAGAAGATCCACGCTGATTTTAAAATTTAGTTTTGCATATAACTAAGCTAAGAGCCGTATATTGTTTTATATTAATAAGGACGTTTAACATAAACCTGGGAAATACCTGGGAAAATAATAGCGAAGGCGAGAAACAAGTGAAAGAATTTGGAGTAGGTCGTCATTCCGGCGATCGTATAACTATTAACTATAAGAAAAGCATAATTATTATTATAGCACTCAAATATATATATTACAAATAAAGCCTCAACATATGAAAAACAAACAATAATAAAAATGCGCAGCAATTTACAACAATTAAAATTATGTAAAATCCCTATCATCCAGAACAATCCAATTAGATCTGAACAATCTGAGCAATGATCTGAAAAAATATGGACGAAGCTTTTGAATGCCATACAAAACGAACCCCTAAAAAAACTTATACTAACACAACTAATACTCATGGTAAGAAATATTAATCAACTCTTATAATAATATCCATAACATCACATCTTCCAAATGTAAGGTTATTTTTAATATTCTGTTTAAGTTCCAAAATATAAGCGGCATAAAATGTAACCAGTATATAGACTTAAATATGCCATTCAGAAACGGCCTGCAATATTCTGCCAGGCTCATTAACAGTCTACGCTAACTCCCATATGAATGGTGTTATGCAAATAATTCAATTTTGAGCGAAATTATAATAACTCGCAAGAACGCGAAAAAATCTTAAACTAATTACAATAATGCAATTTTTATTCCTGATAGATATATATATATATTACTATGTGACAAACTTAGTTCAGTTAAAGTGAATACTACGGCGGTGAGTGAACAAAAGCAGGTAAGGGTTCTTTGGAAATCGATTTTACTAAATACTCAACAGTTTTTATTATGTGTAATAAAGATTTTTCTTTCTTTTTACTTATAACTATATATAGCTAATTTGTTTATTTTATTTTTATTTATTAAGACAACTAACGTTGCATGTATACAGAAATATAGTACAAAAATAAAAATGGGGGCAACCGGCCTTTAACCTGTTTAGGACTCAAACCAAATTTTTTATCTCACTCAAAGGATTCACCTGACGTTTCCGCTATGCTAATTAATTTTTGGCGAGATCCGCTAATCCACTAAAGAAGTTTGCTACACTTCTGCATAATCAAGTCAAGGAGTTTGGCGTACTTGTAATTGCGGGAATCTATTACTTAGATTTACGTGGAGAATATAATTAGATAATTAGGATTCTCATTAATAACGAATTTCTAATTACCTTAGGAATAATTTATATGAATATAATATAGAATTAATTAAATATTTCACTCATCGTCACCGTGAAGGTTAGTACTAGGTTCTATTACGATGATAGAACAACAACGATGCTTTTTTCAACGAGCTACCGTTTAAAAGAGAAGAAACTTTAAAGGAAATGAAGAAAAAAAGACAGGTCTTTTTCAGGTCTGGATCTTCCTGGATTTATGGAAATACGAGTAGTATTCATGCATTTGGTTCGTATAAAATATTATATTTCTTTTCTAGTTATCATTTTGCTTATTTATTTAGAGTATTAACATCCTACCAATAGAGTAATAATTAATATAATATATATAAAACACAGCAATAATCTAAATACAATTTTTTTTTTGTTTTCTGTGTTCCACCTTTAGTGCTGGCAGTATTCCTCGATAAATGTACAATACTAATTCGTTTAGCGAGGAAAGCCCAAGCTCTGGTGTGATATGTATCCTGTATATGACTTATTAATATAAATATTTTTTTTAAATCGCATCATAACTTAGTATTCGCAAAATTTTCAAACGACATATGCCTGGCTAGTGAATCTATTTTAAAACATGACCTTCGATAATACTTAAAACAACCCTTTATTTTAAAACATGACCCTCCGATAATACTTAAAACCCTTACATAGGATGTAACGTTAAATTTCATAACGACTTTTATCAAGTTTCAGAAATATTCAAAACTGTAGGAATCTTCGGTTAGCCTGGCGCATCGCCAACTCGCTGGCTCCCTTAACGATTCTAAAATCATCTTATAAATGCACTTCCAATATCATTTTGCCAAAATTATTAAAACTCTTACATTTTTCAAATTATCCTGCCGTTAAACACTTTAGTATTTTAAGGGCCTGTTTCACAATGTCCGGATAAGTTCCAAATAAGCTATTTGTTACTTATTGGTATGATAAATAGTATTTTTGCGTTTCACGACTGTCAGATAGCGCTATACGTCATGAAATTCGAAGTATCTTATTTGGGACTTTTATCTTTCAAATAATTTATGTATTGCATAGCTATTTGGCACTTTATCCATACATTGTGAAACAGGCCCTAAGTTGTTTTAAGTTGTCAAATGTAAATTTAGGCCTAATAAAACTTGGTACTCGAGATGCAGCTTCTATGTTAGACTGTACCTTTATTTTTGCGGTTTTGGTTGAAGATTCATCCTTTCTTCACGCCGGGCACATTACCAAAAAACTACTAAAACTAAACAGAGTTGCGGAGAGTTTATTACCAGTTCTTCTTTTACGTTCTACGCCCTTGATTTGAGAACTGGCAGTAAAAAATTAAAATTATATTAAATATATTTATATATTTGGTTTTTAATATTCATCAGGATACATTATGCTACCTGTAAGGAGAAAGGATTTTCATTTTGATTATTATTTCTCATCATTATTTAGTATACTATAATTTAGTTATACATATTTTATTATTACAGTTATATTTTTTGACTTAATCCTATATTTATTGCTTTTGAATGCTACAATTAAATATAGTTCAAACCTCTAGCTATTGCTCATGTTGGTTCAGAATTTTATAGTAGAGAAAAAATTACAAATGCATACATTGTTAGGAGATTAGGGCTTGTCCGCACAGGGAAAACTTTTTAAGCTCAATGCACCAGCGATGTAAAGCTACTGTTTATTCATTGGATGGTGTATACTTGAACAGCTTTACGCTCACGTTCTGTAACAGTAATTGCTTCGACGCGTACTCTGTACTGATTTTTTGTTATATTTTTTTCCAGTGAAATAAAATAATCATACTACAGAACAACTATATTAATCCAGCGGTGCTACCACCATGGATCTCAGAGAACAAAGATTCAATAAAGTTGATCACTTTTTATTTTAGACAATTTGGTGATGAGAATTGTGTACAAATATCGTTAACTTTTTCTCTGTCTGCCTTCATACGAGAAAGTTTTAAATGTTGGTCATATAGAAATAAATATTCATTAGCCAGGATTCGAAAGACTGAACTCAGGATTACTTAACTTATTATATATTATAATCATATTACTATAATATATAATAATAATTTATTAGATACGTAGGAATTTTAGAATTTAAACCGTTGTACAAACCAAAATCATGCATTTATTAACTAGCGATTTTACTTTCCAACTTAAAATATATTTGGAAAGCAAAACACGTTTCAAAGTCAAATGAAATGAGAATCGACTTAAAGATAAACACTGTCCGACCACATTCCTAGTTTTGATAGGTTTACACACATGTTTCAGCTGTTTAATAGTATTGAGGAATAAAGCTATATAGTCAACTTTTACTTCACATACACAAAGATCAGCTCTCCGTGGCCTGAAAATTCAAAACTAAAACTTTTTCGCTGGGAACCGAACCTTAAATTAGGTGTCAGTAATCACAATCTGGGAACATTTTTAAAGGATTAATTTTCGTATTCAATGGTTATTTAGTAATCTCAAACATATGTGTAGTAGCCCTTAAATAAATAAACCACTATAACTTTGTTAGCCCCTATCGGCTGGGTCCACTATTTGTGAGCTTTTGTGAAAACTTTCTCCGTAACCTTGTTAATTTACTTTAGATAAAACTAATCATCTTTATCAATAAAACTGTAACGCTGCAATCTGCCGCAAGCTGCAAAAATTTTCTGTCTGGGCTTCAGACGTCATTTGGTTTTTCTAATAGGAGGTCAACCTTCTGCCAACATGCCGTCGATTTTTCGGATCTTAAAAATGCCGGTCTATCGGTGCACAGCCTGGGTTCGAAGCTACTGAAACAATAATCTTTATAGCAGAAGAATGGTTATACGTATGAATCTCTACCCTAAAGTCGGGCAAAAAATCACTTGGTATTGTTTGGGTTGAACCCATATCCATGCAAAATTTCATCAACGTCACCCTGATGGCTGGAAGCCTTCCACAGTCCGTTTCACAATGCTCTTTCTTTTGCGCCTAAGGTACTGTGGAATCGATTCCCGGTGGGGTCTTCCCTAAGAGATATGACTTCCAACTATTCAAAGTCAGAGTGTACTCCATCCTGAAAGGCCAGCAACGCAGACACTAAAAATGCGTGTCCATGACCAGCGATGACTGCCATGATGTTTCCCATAAGTAAAAAAACCTACTTCAAATTGGTGCTGTTTAATAAGTGCATTTTTACTGAACACTTAATTAATATACACACAAGCTATATCATATTTCATGCCCAAAATAGAATGGCGAAAAACGTTCAACTCCGTACCCTAAAAGCATGTCACTCCAACACTATTTGTCATATGCTAAGTGATTTTCGTGATACGGAAACACGTATTTGTTGAATCACTGCGGAGAAATATCAAAGGATCTCTGTCACTAGCTAAGTGAGTATTTTTATGAATAAGAAAACAAGTGGCGCTTCGACCTTTTAGCTGGGCTTTCAGTTTCTGTTTCGTATTATTATTTGCAGGTAAGTAGGTGTTCTGTGCTTTTAACTTACGTAGTCGACTTTTTGTACCTAGCCGGTTTTCTCTCGATGTTTTCCCTCACCGTACCAGCGAGTATAATAAGCACATAGACCTTCCATTGGTGCACAACTGGGGTTCAAACTTACGACCCCCAAGGATTCATTCCTAGGTTTCAGCTGCTCTTTTTTCTTAAATAACTCTAAGATAAGTACTAGACTAGCTGAGGCATATTTTTGTCTAATTAATGGGAAATCAATAAAGGAAAACGTCGTATTTCTTGACCTAAAATCACGTTCGCGTGATGGGATAGAAGACTGATCTATGTAGATTCCCTAAAAATATATATCTATGGAGACATATACTTTACCATCCCAAACCTAGTGCTTCTCCATGTTATGTCTTCAAAGCGTACACATTAATCATTATGCATAATAACTTTTGAAGTTATTTTGGCTTGGCTTTGAGGTTTTTAAAACAGACAGTCACATTAACTTATACACACACTTAACCAATGCGCTCATCGTGCTTGAATCCTAGTAATACATTAGAATAACAGTACATTAAATCAATAAATGGCTCAAGACACATTAATTCGTGGTGATAGTGACATACATTCGTCACAGGGTTCATATCACTTAAGTTACGTAATAGCCGCTTGGACAGCTAGTGTTAGTTGAATTATTGTAATTGCTAATGCTATTCGCAAACACGCCGTTAATAGACTTTGTTTGTTAATAATGTTTGTTTATTAAACACGATATGCTAGAACTCATAAGGGCTTGGCATGTACCAGTGGTGTTTTTAGTTCTTGTTTTTTATAGCTTGTGATAACATAAATAGCTTTGTGTTGAGCGTCTCTGCAAGCTTGATTTTCAGCCAAGAGACTTCAGCGTGCAACCCTTGGAAACTGGCATGTCTATGACCGAAAAAGTAGACGAGTGTCAGCAAATGAGGTTGGTCCTACTTGGCTATTAGAACAATCAAATGATCACATTTTAATGTCTTTACTGCCGTCTTATTGAATTATATTAAGCGTGATGCACCTTCATAAATTTTAAACCTATATTGCTTAAAATTATTATGAAACACATTCTTAAAAGAGGAAATTGACCCAATAAAAGTGACATGTGGTTAGGCGGAAGCAGATAATGTCGCACACAGAGCAGACATAATGTTTACATGAAAAAATACGACTGAAACGAAAAAGGTAGATGGAAAGTCGAAAATGTTAAGAAAAATCAAAGTTTTTATTCTTGTAAATTTTGTTATAAAAAATTGTAGCAGATTAAAATCCGCTGTTGGTGGTGTTTAATAAAAAAGTAATATTTTATATACTTTTTACCATTCTTTGTATATTTTGTTGTATATATTTATAATTAAACTTTACTAATCAATCTTCTTCTTTTTATATGTACGTAAGCTAGAATAGATAAGCAAAACCCTGGTACATTGTTTTCAGCTTAAACTGAAAATGGTCATTATGATAGACAAAATACAAAACAGTTAATAAGATTACAAGTATTATACTACTTGTAATCTTATCAAAATAACGTTTTATTAAATTGAAATGTTCTCAATACGCATTCGACGTCTCGGTTTACAAGATTTGTACAATTTGAGATTTGTTTAAAAAAAATTATTGAAACAGTAAACACAAAACTATCTAGTTTCACCTATCTAGAGAAGACAGAATCCAGATAAGCGTGAATTACTCAAAAACTCCTAAAACATTTTAATAAAGAGATTATCTCGACCAAGTCCCCAGAAAGTTTTGAACACTTACACTTTTTTGAAGCCGCAAAAAGGCTCTTACTACGCTGTATAAAACATCGGTACATACCTCAAATGATACAGGGTTTAAAAACAACTAGTACATATGCAAAATACATAAAAGCTATCGCGTAATAGTCTCAGTAGCTATTGAATAAAGTTCGTAGACAGTGGCAGTACGCTAAGCTCCCGCGAAGTTAGAAACTGGCAAAATCCTCTAGGAAACTTTGTGAAAATTTTAAACGTTTTATTTTATAAACGTGACGTTAAAGTTGGACGGATACGGTCGATGTTCGACTTTTTTCACCTTTGAATTGTACTTACATTCGTTCCATCCCGATTCAATTTATAACCTGATATGCGGTGAATCGTAAAGGATATCTATATATACGAGTTTGCAATAAATGTTCAATTAACAATCATACTGTGTTAGATTTAGTACGGGTCTAATATTGTGTAAACTATTTTCTGTATATTTATTTAAGTTACTTATCACTAGTATCCCTTCATCTCCTTTACATTTGTAGTACTGCATCAAACTTATTTCATCAAACCCGGAATTACATCGCTCGAACGCGATAAGACCGCACGATACCCTTCTTATTATTTAATTGTACTGCATGTCTTATAAATAAGATGTTAATTTTTACCAATGCTTTAGTATTTTAATACAAATTCTTAATTCAAAATTTTATATAATCTAGTCGTGTGCAGATAAGTAATAAATTGCATCCAGTGTCAGTGTGATACTGGCACTAACAATATCATTCGAATTTCAAATATTTTCAATAACACCGGACAATTATACCTCGATCTTCACACCGTATAAACAGGGCCCTAGTTTCGCTTGTAAGCAGGCCATGTCTGAAGTTAACGTTTTGACATGTAAATCCAGCTCCGCTGATGCAAATCACTGAATAATCAGCTTATTGAGATGCGCAATGACGCTGAGTTCTATTGTTTTTATTTGAATTTTAATACGGTTTTAACGATCTTTAGGTTTCATATTTTTTTATACTGTTTTATTAGAGTGTTTAGACAGTAAAAGGCGGCTATGGTCATAATGGTATCATACACAATTTTGGGCACACAAGACAGAAGCCCACCATCTGTACGCAAGTATATTATCTACAAGTATATTATACATATTGTTTTTACTACATGTATAAAAGAGTCCCACTGTCTGTCACTTAGGATCAGAAATTAGACTTAACAAAATCCAATAGTTTTAAGATACCGGAAGCATAGATAACACTTTATCTTGGCTCCGAATCTTAATTTTACGTCTTATAAACCATGCTTTACACCCAAAGTAGTTGTAGCTAGTAGATATATATATATATCTACATATATAGATATATATATATCTATATATGTGGACGTAAAACATATTTTATGCGGTTAAAATCAGTCAAAATTATATATGTGTGTAGGGTTCCGTAAAACAAGAGGACAAAATTAAGACAATTAAAAAAGACAATCTTCAATCACGACTGTTGTGAAGCACTTATAATTCACAATATGGAAGTTTTTGTGTAAATCTGTTAAAAAAGTTCATTTAAATGTTATTTAATGTTAATGATTTTAATTAAAAGCGATTTTAATGATTTAATTAATTACAGACATGGCTAAACTAAATTAATTAAAATAACATAAAACACAGTTTATTCTAACCCCTAATACTCTCCAAGTATACCCTCAAATCAGAGTACACTGCCGCCATACGCTCACCAAATAGGTCACTCTCCGGTGAAGAGTCGAGAAACCCATTTAGCATCGAGAGTAGTCGAGGAATGGGAGCTTGTTGACGCTGGACAGTGCGAGCCGAACGCACAGCAAAGAGGTTATGCCTCCGGCAGCGGTAATAATTGTCCGGAACGTACAGTCTGATGATTTCCCCCATCAAGTATGCGCTTTCCGTTTCGTTTTTAATAACGTTTAGACCAAACCTTACCACAGCCAAATCCCTACGAAGCTCTAACGAATTGTACCCCAATACCCCCATCAGGAACTTAGTAGGGTAGAGGTAAGGAAAAAAATTGTACCTTCGTTTGTACAGGTTTCTAAGGAACTTCTTTTGCACCCTTTCAACCATATCCCCATAATACTTTTCATAAGGGGACCATATGACGCAACTGGTTTCAAGAATTGGCCTTACCAAAGATGAATATAGTACCCTAGTGGCAGTGTCCGATAGACCAACTGAATTTCTCAGGACAAACCCCAACCTTCTAAATGCAGCATCCGTTATCATCCGAATATGCTCCGCAAATGAAAGGTCAGGAACAAACAAAACACCCAAATCGCGGACTCTGTCTACGCGCCTAATAACTTCAGATCCTATGCTATAGTCGCAGAGTATTTTATTCAGAGAGGCACTAAAGGTTATCACTTCACATTTGTCATAGTTGAGATGGAGGTTATTTAATTCACTCCAATGTAGCAGTTCATCCAAATCACGTTGCATACATAGACAGTCATTGTCAGTCTTAATCTTTTTAAAAATCTTAACGTCGTCGGCAAATAATAGCACTTTGGAATATTTAATACAGCTCGGAAGGTCGTTAATCATTATCAAAAATAGCAGCGGTCCCAGGTTCGAACCCTGGCTGATACCAGAACTTGTTGGATAAGGTTGTGAGATATATTGTCCATATTTAACGTATTGGCTACGATTTGATAGGTAACTAGAAAAAAACTTAAGCAGAACAGGGCCACACCCAATTGCGGCCAACTTTTGGAGAAGAATATCATTGTCTACTCGATCGAATGCTTTGCGAAAATCCAAATATACTGCATCCACCTGACACCGCTTATCAATTTCACGCGATACCATGTCAGCAAACGACAATAGATTTGTATTAACTGATCTGCGTGGGAGGAAGGCGTGCTGGGAAGGAGTAATGTGGGGAATGCATTTAGGCAACATTAATGAGTGCAAAGACATTTCAAATACCTTCGCCAGCGTACAAAGGATCGCGATAGGCCTGTAGTTTTCAACTCTGCCACTACAATTAGCTTTAGGAACTGGGGTCACGCGGGATGTTTTCCATAACGTTGGGTAGACCCCTGAGTATAGAATAGTATTGAAAATATGCGATATAGGCAATAATAAATAGTCTTAAAAATAAATGTTATTAAATGTAAACATGGCAAAATAATTTAGTTAAAGCGGTTCGTATAAATTTTAGACAGTGGGAAATAAATGTAATTCCGAAATGGTCATCGAAGTCGTCTGTTACAAAAATAGTTAAAACAAAAATTTATTACTAATCCATGATTTTCACAATTAAAAAACCTTTAAAATACTCTAATAAAAATCAATATTTGCGCAAAAACAATATTTAAATATTAATTTTATTTTCATCGAGAAAATAAAATATTTTATCACAAAATCGCGGTAAGTGAATTGCAGCGTTTGCTGCAGCGATGTCAAAGATATTTTAATAACATTTTTTGAATTCTTTCTCTTTGTAAATATTTTTCGTAATTTGAAACGCAATGGAACGAATATAGAGCCTTGGGCAACTTGAAAATTCGATCTAACCTGACATTATGACGCAGAAAAATTTGCTTTTTTAGTTTTGTGATGCAAATATGACATATTCCTTTGTGCTATCATAAATGTTTTACTTACAAAAAAATGTGGGTGCACATGAATTCCGAATACCGAAATACCGAATACAGTTATACTAAATAAACCTTAAAGCTTTGGAGATAATGCTATGTTTTATTAATAGATTTTCATTTCGCATAGCTGAATTTAAAAACGACTAAAACGATTTAATACATAACTCAATACACAAGCATATGCATAAACTACATACTAATAATAATAATAAAAATTTATAAATAAATTAAAACAAATTTAAAAAGTTTGGTCTCTATATATGCGTACTTCAAATGAAAAGGAGAAAGCAACATCTCTGGGGTCACCAGTACCAGGCGCAAACTTAAATTTTTAATTAGCACCTGTTAATAGAACCCCAAGGCCCAAGTACTCCAAATGGATCAAAATGAATGTTAGAGAAAAGACAACAATTTCAGCCGGTTATTTTCCGTCTGCTTTTCGGCATTTTTTTTCCCAAAGAGATGAGACGAGTCTCACATGTCCACACAAGTAGCATCCCATATTACTAAATTAGTTCAATACTTCTGTCTCGTTTGTTTATTTAGTAAGTGATGAGGACAGCCTTCGAGCCCAATAGTTTATGAATAAAGAAAAGATTTCTAATTACACGAAAATTAACTAGAGCTTATATTTATCGACATAAAGATGAGCAAATTTGTAACACGGCTGTAGCGAAAGAGCGAAAGTTTCGTCATAAAATTACGAACAACCTTAGAAGATCACTCCAAGTTGTGAGAGGAATTTATGTTTTATGAGGAAAAATTGCGGCTATTACTGTACTCGCATACCTAATGTCCACATATTTTACGGATATTTTAAAGAGCCTTTCATGTTATTGCGGCAAATATTTGGTGTTCTAGTGTAGGCGCGTTCTGGAATCTCTTGTAAATTTTATACTTATAATAAATTAAATGTATGAAATAGAAATTATTTATTATATTTTTTAAATCACGTGTGTGTATTTGTGTCTAATGTACGTACAAGTACTCGTTGACACTTTAGTTACATAGCTAAAAAAATATTTTTAATCTTATTTTAACTTCGGAAGAAGAAAGAAAAAACATATTTCTTGCTTTCTTCATCATTATGGCTAAGTTGTTATGAAGTTTAAGTTTCATAATGCACCGCCGTTAGACGTTATCACATAAATTGTACCCGAAGAACATGACACATGACTTCAATTTCCGTTGAAAGCACAAATGTGATAAATTTTCAACGAACATTCATGTTATGACTGCTATTTTTACCTTAATTCAAGTATAACGTAAACACTAAAGGTGAGGGGGGTGAGGGGTGTATGAGGGGTTTCTGCCTTATTTGGTGATTACGTCAATAGTAATTATTTACTTTTTTACACATTACTCACACATAGTCTATGTTTGAGTACGCATATTCGACGATTCCTTCAAAAAATACATTTATGTGTTATGCTTGAGAGCTTTGCATACTTTTGCTGACAAGATGAAGTGGGGATAAATTGCAGTCAATCTGCTTACCTATTTACAATTTGCTTACCTACTTGAACGACCCCTATCTGACATTATTCAGAAACATTCTAAACACCATAAAAGCCACTTTATCTTTGATTTACTTTAAACTACCAACAGGAAGACAAGAAAACAAGATACCGTAAAGCTTTCTTACCTTCATACCATATATTGGTAATATATCAGTTATTTTATGGATAAAATGAACTTTTTCTTTTGTAGATCATAAGGCATAGAAGGCTCACGTGATGTTAAGTAATACCACCCATAGTCACTCACTGCCAAACTCAATTCAATTTAATTCAAAAATAGTATATTCATGTACGTAAGATAATGTTCGTCAAAAAATAATTACACATTGAATACTACTAATTTTACATTTACAGCTAGTTCACAAATCAAGGGTGTAGAACGGAAGAGAAGAACTGGCAATAAACTCTCCGTCACTCTTTTTAATCTCCCAGTTTTTTTTCTTTTACACAACGTTTGTAAGGAGCTGCAACCATTACATCAAGCTTTGTCCTCTATCAAAGGGCACCCAATTGGATCGTCTTTTAAATATATTGCATACTCGAATATACATTTTATGTTTTACATTAATCACATACTGTAAATATTTACATAGGACCATGTATTTATAACATTAATAATCTATACGAAAAACAAAGGCTTGTAAGGAATACAAGCGTGGTCCGGTGACCATAGTTGGGAACGATCCATCTTCATCTAGAGTTGTACGTCTCCATTGTACTCGTGATAAATCTTTTGTTTTTAAACCGGTGATGTATAGTCCTACTGTCGAATGCTATTGAATTGTATTGCGCTTTTCAATTCCCAATAGAAGGGAAATGTTTTAGAATAGATACTTGTCATTTAGTATAGCTATCAAGATCAGTATTTAGTTTTTGGAAGTGACAATAGAAACGTCTTTTGTATTAAAAAGTACTTAACAATAGAGTATTTAATCTAAAAATAAATATAAATAGATATGTTTTACGGTTATAAATAAGATGGTGTGAAGAGAGAAAATAGCATATATTACGATAGTGGAGAGTTCTTCCATAATAAAAGGTGGAGAGGGTAGAAAACATCGATTTATACATTAAAAAGAATCCCGCACCCGTACCTTGTAGTATCAAGGTGCGAACTAATACAACATCAGAAGGGGGCATACGTCCCAAACGGACATGCCCGTTCGAGAAGGAGGGTGCATCAAAAGCATATAAAAGCCAACGCATTTGCGAGCTTTCTGACAACTGTAATATTTCTTGCTTCTTCGATCTCTGTTTTTAAAACATGTTATTTTGTTGATAAACAAATCAAAGGCGCTACAATCTTTTAAGGACTGGGCCGCAGATATCTGAATCTGTTTCATGATCATTTGTTAATCTAATAGGCAAGTAGGTGATCAGCCTTCTGTGCCTTACGCACACCCTCGACTTTTTTGGGTCTGAGGACAGCCGGTTTCCTCAGTGAAAACATAGTGAGGAAACCGGCTTTCCTCAGGCCCAAAAAAGTCCAACTTCACCGTTCGAGCAAATGTTTATATGTGTGCTAGATATAAATAAAGTTCAGTGTTGCACAGCCATGAATGTTGCTCAAGACAAAGAGAAATGGAAATATGGCGGATGCTTTTACAAGAGGCTATACAGAAACTAGACCACTAAAAAATAAATAAAATTATTTAACTTATTTTTTTATAAACTTATACAAACATAACTAATTTAAAGGAACATAAATAAACATTATATTAAGGAACATAAAAAACATACCAATTGTTAGATTAATAAAGCTTTAATAATAACAGTTGTATAAATAAAGACAAACTAAATGCAACATCTTTTTAATTTAGCGAACTCGTGACCCGTAAAACAATGCGACCAAATCCCGATTGACGAATAGTCTCAGCTTAATGGAGGGCTTGAGTGATCGCGCTCCAATCTGACAAGTTAGTTCTTGGGTGATGGATGAACGCCGCGTGTCCTTATTTACCGATTGTTGTTAATACGGATAAATAATAATATACACACGCAGTATCGCCAGAAAAAAATGTTTCCCTTTATGGTTCCTAGTTTAAGGTATTATCTATTTCTTTGAATTTTTTTATGCGTGTTTACTTATCACGTGTAGTTAAACGATCAATTGCATGATGTGTTCTTAGAGCACTACTCGCTCACAAATTAAAACTAGAATTTGGCCCCGGCTAATCCAACCAAGAGTACTTTGGTTGGAGAATTAATTAAGTTCCTTTACTCAAAAGAATTTGTATTATAATTTTACTGTAACATTTTTGGGTTTACTATTATAAGGGGTACAGAGATATGATGAATCTAGGTCTAGACTCTCATCCCTGAGGTCTAGGTTTAATCCTCGGACTTTTTGTGCGCGTTTCACATAAGCTAGTACGGTGAACATTGTGAGGAATCCGGCATGCCTTACACCCAAAAAGGCACTGAAGGTTGATCACGAACTTGCCTATTAGCAATGATCATGGAACAGATACAGAAATCTGAACCTTAAACTTTGTGGCACCATTGGTATATACAGACATAGATAGAGACCAGAAACTGGAGACCAAGCATACATAAAGGTAAAATTAACGGAAATAAATTATTAAATGTTCACTAACGCAAAGACTTATTGAAATATCACATTGAATTAATAAGGATACCTTTACAATTATATAAATAACTTAATTGAAACAAATACGATTACACGGATACATTAATTATACTGATACAACAAATTAGGGTGGTAAATTCATTTTGAATTCAAAGCCAGTCGTGCTCGACAATTGGCAACGCTATTGTATTAGCTTTCATTTGTAAATGCTCTTTTATGATATAAATTATTATCCGTATCGAGTAGGATTCGCCTGTATCTGTGACCTAACAATCAAGGCGGCTTAGTCAAGATGCCTTAACAATGGTGTCTGCGAAAAGTCAAAAACTAAACATGTATGAAAATTTCTCGACACGAACTGTCATTTTCATACAAAAATTAGTTTACGATTTGAGTTTTCGCGCATGATTTTTATTTGTATGACTTTCAATTGATTGTCATTGGTCAAACGAAACTGCGAAGCGTGTCGCGTGTCTCAGATTAAACTAAAGATACTTTTGATCAATCATTGATAAAATACACGTATACGAACTCTTTTATGTTAACCAGATTTTTCTTAAAAAAAAAGCGTTGCAAAGCAAAAATCACTTGTAAAAACTAAAACTTCAAGTGTAATATTTTTATTTCATTTTTTTGTATTTATGTTCACCATAATTACTGTCATTTATTTAAGAGTAGATAGATTATGATATATACCATGGAAAATACATAATGTGTGGTGTACTTTAATAAATAAATTTAAAAAAGTGTCCAACCTATACTTAATTCAGATTTACATAACATTTAAAATGTTTTATTCTTTTGTACATATAAGGAAGATCCCTTATTCAAAGCGCTCATAGGTATATAATTATTAAAAACATGCAACCACAACACCGCCATTAAAATCTTCACTAACAAACTTTCGATAACTTTACCGCTACGTAAATCAATTACGTACAACGTTCAAATAGTTACTAACATTGTCAGTGAACTATGTGAGAAAATTATAACTGTGTTGCTAGGTGTATCGTATAGCTGTCGCTAAATTGCATATTTTCCGCGTAGATATTAGGCGAATGTTGCCAAATTAGTTTCCATATTACTAAACAGTATCGCGTTGTTAGCGACTCACAGGAACAATGTATGTACTCGACACGTTATGTAAATGATGTAATGAATACGCTTTTATCAGTACATAATATTTATTTTTATATGTATAACTCGAGCGTGTATTATTTGGTGTTTATTTTCAAAACAATTAGAAATTAATTAATTTTTCGTGAGCCACACTAACAATACATGTACAGACAGACGCCAAAGACACAAAACATGGATCGGCATTCTGCATCAATCATGTTTACACAACAAAGTAATATTACAAAAACAAAGTTGCTGTGTCGAACTATTTAAACTTCACTATTAAACAAAGCATTATTTTCATTTTACTATACTACCAGTAGTATAGTAAAATGAAAATAAGTAGTAGTAATAATAGCAGTAGTAGTCAAACTCTGGTTGACAACTTTCAAACTTCATAATGAAACGTCAAACATTTATAGGCCATACATTTTCACGTAGATTAGCTCGCATAAAAAATATTGCAATTTTGTGACAAAAAGGCGACAAGCCTTATTGGATGAGCAAATGTATTCAAGGGGCCCATTTGAGATTCTGTCCCACGCATGTGTCATAGACAGTGGCCCTCTGGGGACTAAGGTAGACGGACAAAAACTGAATATTGTAGATATTATGTTCACATTATTGTCACACGTTCCCATTGTATCTCACGATACGGAGATTAATAAATACGAGTTCTTCACGGATATATTTTTACACATAATTTAAGCAAAGTGCATGTACTACTATATCAAAAAATATTCGATACCTTAGGCGTATAAATATTTAATATTAACTTTTTATACTTACAGGTGACGTTACTTAAATTTTTAGTTTAAACGAGTTAAATATAAGTTTAATAGGTAATCTATATTTATTTTTATTATTAGTTCATTATCGGAATTATATAATAAAATTACAAAATAATAATATACATATACCTTAATTTGTAATTTAATTAAATTTATAACTTATATATAACATACATATATAACACCAAGCGTAAATAATATATTATATGCAATTAGATTAGCGAATTTTATAGAACATAACGAAACCTCTCTGCCGGTTCCCGTACCAATAAAAAAGAAAAAACAATGAACACTTCGTCCCTAGCGCCTAATACATAATGGATAACAACCTCGCTAGTTTCAATAAAAGGATTTTTTGCATACTCCTAACATTTTGTGATATTGTAACGTCGCTCGGTAACAATTTATTCTCCCATATAAGAGTCGTATTTTAAATGATAATATTATCCATTCATAGAGACTTTGACTAAAGAGTTTTATCTCCTTGCTATGTTATTTTATAATAGGGTTTTAAAGGCATGGTTAGGTATTACTTCGCTCACTGCAAGCAGTCTGTATGAAATAGTTTTTTGAGTTTAATTGAGTTTCATAAAATCTTGCATCTTGCATCGCAGAGATGTTAGCCCAGCCGTTGTCAAATGTACTGCATAATAATGCTGCTTACGATTTGTGCGAGACTAAACCGAGCTAGCGAGACCCGTGTCAGAGCTTTGTCTATTACTCTGTTGTCCTAAGTGTAGGTTATATTTGTGGGTCATCATTTAACATGAAAGCTATTCCAAGCTTCTTATCATTTGGCATTAAATGCCTTCAAACTTCGACATGCATTATTCGTCATAAGCAAGCAAATCTATTATAATGATATAATAATAATGTTGCCTGGAAGAGATCGCTTGTTAGCGATAAGGCCGCCCGTTGCATCCCTTGTAATTTATATATACTGTGTTATTTGTATTTCTTTAGCAACGAAGTGTAAATAAATAAATAAATAAATAAATAATAATAACTAATGGTCTATATACTGTAATAAATAGACAATAATGTGCGAGAGTATTTAGAAGGGTCTAAAATATACTCTCGCACATTACACACATAATATTTGCTTTTAATTAATTAATTTGTACATTGTTTTACATTACGTAATTTATGTTACTGCATTTACCGTGGAGAGTGTTCAGAAGAGTTTTCGGGACTAATCCAGCTGAGTTTCATCAACGGACGTCAATCCGCCATCGCCATCGCCATCCGTATCAGCTCGACGTCCGTGGTGCAACAACTGTGCGTTTGTCTTAAGGCAGTTTTTGCACCACCACATGTAAAACCAGCTGCCCACCTAAGTATTTCCAAAACATTTCGACTTAGGGTCCTTCAAGAAAATAGCGTACTAATTCAATGTGAGTGCCATGGACGGCGGGATCTAAGTGATATGACATCAGATGAGCCCTCTATCCATTTACCTCCTGTTACATTTAAAAATATATATTATATACTTTTGACATGGCGATTAAAAAGTATGGCATATATTCATTGCCAGTTCTTCTAAGCCAAGTACTAAGAGCGGTTAAGCTGTCACCCGAACGAACTTTTAACAAACTCACCATTAAACAGTATGTGAGACTAAAACGTCACCATATTCTAGAGTTAGAAGACCGGCAGCAGCTCTAGCCAGAAGAGGAGTAGATGCTTCCAATGGGAAGTCACTCCACATGACAGAACCACAGAACATATGCGTTCATATTCAGTTTCGTTAGGGCTGATTGCAAATACCCGCAGAAAAAACACATTTATATCTTCTAACATATTTTTGTGATTTTGTATCCTTATGAGATGTACGTTAATTCATTATCCGGCATACATGGACTGCGGTGTATAAATAAGACGTCCGCAATAATATTATATTATTAATATGTACTTCAATTAGCATCTCCTTTGAAAGAGATAAACAGATTATTTTCGGATTGTTGAACTAAGTAGAGTTGCGAGGTTCATTACTAGGAAGCGGTAGTACAATATACGAGTGGAGCTGATCTTAAATGCAAACCGCGAGCCAAAGAATCTCATTAGCGAGACGACTCCGGCACCTTGGTACGAGGGAATATTCTGATAATTCCTTTTTAAATATTATTTTGTAAATATATTTCCTTTTCATAATCTAGCATATATTATGGGTAAGTGTTTTACCTTTTATTCGTGATTTTCTCTCCCAAACAGTGGCGTAGCTACCTTGAGTGGTGTGGAAGTTGGTGGTGTCACCCCATCGAAAGTAAAAAAATCATATATATGATAAAAGACATAGATCATTTATTAAAAGATCGCGAGTATGGGACGGGGAATCCCCCACTACAGGGTCAGGCTCTTTTGCGCGAATTCCCGAATTCTACATAGAGCTGAGCTTTATGCTAGAGATTTTTTTTGTTTGTACACTCCCGATCCTTTTCGTCTGTTATACCGTCTTCTGAGAATTGACAGTAAATTACAGAAGCATTCTGTTTTGTTTTTCAATGACGTTTATAGTGTTACCTATGTTAATAAATTAATTTTTATTTATAATAGAATGATAGGAACAAAATTATCTATTGCAAAAGATACACAATGTTTAAATTTTGTATTATTTACAATAGATTGAATTTAAATTAGACAACCGGTAAATTTTTGTCATCGGCTAATATGTGTAGGCCTAGTTCATGCCAACATAAACTATTAATACCAGGAATACATGTCATTCATGTTTGTAAAAAGAGTTGGTATAATTTTTTTTTTTTATAGAGCAAACGGGCAGGAGGCTCACCTGATGTTAAGTGATACCGCCGCCCATGGACACCCTCAATGCCAAAGGGCTCGCGAGTGCGTTGCCGGCCTTTTAAGAATTGGTACGCTATATAATATTAATTATATAGCGTACTATTCTATTTATACAATTAATAATGAATTGCATTAGCAAAATTCTCTTAATTTAGTCTTCGTAGCCAAGCCAATCCATGCGAATTTTTGACCCAATACGTAAGGTCTAGGATATTTTCTATAAAAAGTTATTTAAACATTACATTACTAAAAATCTTTCCGATTCGAATAAGTCCATTTGTAAGACGTAGTGAAGATATCGCGTTTGCATTCGTAGTAGCTCGCTCATTGGAAAATCACCGGCCTTTACTGAATACTGAGCGGCGTGTATTAGCACCGAAACATTTCCTTACACTGAATATCTAAATCGGACTTATCATATTGAATTATTTTTGTTTATTTGATTGAGCAATTCTTTCCTCATTTCAAATGCTTCATTTCGTCATTTTGACGTTATTTTTAGTCAACAACTCGTTAATAAAATAAAATTGAGGGTTTGACTCTTGCTCTGTTATACTATACTCTACAGCGGCTGTTTGGCATTGGCTATTAAAGAAGACACAAGAAGGTGTTTCGCAGCTTCTTTCGAGGTGTGTTACTGTTGCATGCTTTGCATCAGCTGGATTCAGAGTGACAAATGAAAACGAAAACGAGTGACGAATGAAAAAGTAGACATGTTTTGCCTCATCAGAGATACAACTTGTTGCAGTTTATAATGATGGGCAGAATTCAAGGCAAGAGACGGGCACAGAAAATCATTTTGCGGTACGGGTGTGGACCGGTATCATATAGGAAATGTTTAGACTAGACTAGGCACAAGATACTCGGCAATTTAGTGTTGACAACCAACCTTTTTAAGTAAAGAGGGACCTGAAGAACAGAAGGTAATGATAAAAAAGCTTACGTTTTAAAAGACATATGAATAACTAACATAATATTTTTAGAAATTAGAAAAATGTATTATTATATACATTATTGCACTATATTTTATACATTTTGAAAAATAGCCACCAAATTCATTAATAAATGTAATTCACTCGAGACATCGGTTTAGATAAAAAGTTCTTTCCGTTAAAAAATAAAGAAACTAACAAAATCTCGTCAGAGATACACTGTTTTCGTCGTCGGAATATGTAATTTATTTTTCTTTACACAAGTCAAATTCGTCCCCTCGTTAATGTCACAATCGCGACAAAAATACAATTTGAAAAGCTCCCATCAAAATGATTTCTATAACAACGGCAATCTTCTATTCAAAAAAACTTGCAGGACCCACATCACTCGCACAATATGTACGTTTTGAAGAAAAATCGTGGAAGCCGCGTGACAAATGAAATCATTTGTGAGTCGTTTTAATCATATTTTACATGCCCCTTGTTGTGATTAAATATAGTATTTTTTACAGATGCGTACATATACTATCGCAAAATTTTAAGTTATTTTTTTTATAGAACAGGGGGTAATAAGGGTAGTGTATAATACCACTTTTTAATATCTATTCCAAATAGTATTGTCTTTTATTAACATAGCTTTTACACACCGTGAGTAGTTTCTGCAGAAACCCTTCATCTTTTAGTCGATACCAACTTTGATACATTTTTGACATTCAACACCTTTTGTCTTCAGTCACCTTGACCAGGCACACTGTAAAGCACGCGAAACGGATAAATTTAAAATAATTATAAATTTACATACATAACTTCAACCTGGTAAAAGAGTGTTTTCTTTAAATCTATAAGTAACCAAGTAACAAATGTCAATCTAAAGCTGGGCTTATGGAACTTACATCAAGTTCAATAAGCCCAGCTTAAACAAAGATTTATTACCATTTGTTAGTAATATAATAATAATAAGTTAAATTACACTAAAAATAAGTTTTACGGAGTACAGTTCTTTAAAAACTCCTACTACTGTTATAATTGCCTTTTATAATAATATATTCAAGCTTTAATCTAGCTAATATTATTAATAAATTCTCAATTAGGGTTACAAACGAAGCGACAGAGACGCTAAAAATTTGCGTTTTTTTTTGTCGGAAGTGAATATGAAACAATCTCCGACTTCAAACGTACTAGGCATTTGGAGCATTGTACTAGTGTTATTGTTGACATACCATATTTGATCTTGCGAAATCTGTAACATGGAGTTGTTTGTAAATATTGACTGGCCTAACACAGTTCTCTCATTAGGCTATTGAGCTATTCACACAAAGTGACCAATACTTCCTTTAATAAATTATTTATTTTATTATTTATTAACATTCCGTTACATTACAATATAAAAATTGAACATAATTAAATGAAAAGGCGAGCAACTGGCGGCCTCAGCTCTTTCAAACGATCTCTTCCAGGCAACCACTGTGAGTGAAGAAAAAATTATTAAATTACATAAGGTAGGCAAGAAGTGCAAAAATATTATTATGTTATTAAGAAGAAACTAAACAGAAAATAAAAACTAAAAAAGATCAAAGTTAAAATGAATTTAAGTTACAGTATTAACCGTCTACATTTCTCTTAAATCTAGTGTTGCCCAAAATCGGTCTTGGTCTTGCAGTCTCGGTCTTGTTCTTGCATTTTTGCAAGACCAATACCAATACCAAGACCGCCTTATCGTAGCAAGACCAATACCAAGACTGAAGCCTGCAAGACTTGAGCAAGACAATACTTAAGCCTGCAATACTCTTGCGTCTTGCAGTTAGGACAAACTGAGATTTGGGCGTTATCAAATTTTCAACTTTATCACTAGAGAAATAAGGTTCAAGGTTGATTGGGAAAATGTGACGTTCTGCGAATAAACTGTTGGTCGGTCGGTGTATTATATACCTACATATTTGATAATTTACCGACAAAGACGCCGCGGTTTGCAACAAGTGTATCACAGCATTTGACACGCTGTCTCGATAGTGGGTGATTTAAACAAATTTGAAACGTGGAAAAACTCCAAATATGAGCGACGTCATATTGCTTTACGCATTTGGTTTTAAAATCACACATTTCCAAAAATCGAGATTTGCAGTGTCGGTTTATCAACTTCTATCGTATCTACTCTAGTAGCTAGTAACCTCCATAAAAACAGCAGGCAACTTACAGCTGTTACAATAAAAAAGGAACATAATAAACAATATTATTTGCATAATTATCTACACTTTATTTTTGCGTAGGCACAAAACCTATTTGATTTTGATTCTGATACTTCTGTTTTTTAATCTTTCAAAGATTTATTCTATCTATCAAAGAATGCCGCATTTTTCTTTGTCGGTCTTCGGCTTGTGTGCTTATAAATATGAGTTTTTATTTCAATTTCAGTCATTTCTAATTGAGATCCGCTTCGAGTCTATCTTATTTATTATTCTCGCCCATTTACCTAGCTAGGTACTCTAAATTCTTATTGCTTTCGGAGTGAATGTTTACAATTTGACATGAGTGACGAATAAATAGCAATAGGCTAATAGGTATTTGCAAGTCTTGCGAGACTTGCGAGACTCTTGCTGCAAGATCAAGACCAAGACCAAGACTGAGAGCGCAATACCAATACCAAGATCAAGACCAGGTGTATTGACGCAAGACCAATACCAAGACTGGTCTAAGTCTCGTCTTGGTCTTGCATTTGGGCAACACTACTTAAATCATAGATCAAAGTCAAAGTCAAAATTCATTTATTCATATAGATAACATAATGTACACTTATGAACGTCAAAAAAGAGAAATATTAAATGAATCTAATTTTACATTTACTGCCAGTTCTCAAATCAAGGGCGTAGAACGGAAGAGAAGAACTGGCAATGAACTCTCCGCCACTCCTTTTAATCGCCAATTTTTTTTTACACAATGTTTGTAAGGAGCTGCAACCATTACACCATATGACATCTTGAGTAATAAAGAATAATAAATTAAATTAAAAACAAAGATTTTTCCTCTATCAGCAGGAGGCAAGGTGAAATAGGAGCACGCACTTACATACTCGTGAGAAAAAAAAGTCGTGTATGTCGACGATCGCCCCATAGATACTCGCCTAAATACTACATAGACATCGCATATAATTTTGCAGCTTTCGTCATTTACATATTTTATTAACAACGCTTGATCGAGTGATCCATACAAATTTTCGCCTGTTGCAAAAATCTGGTTCCTTCCGTCCACTATGGGTACGAATAGGCATTCTACTAATAATAATACCTACTCTTTAGTTAATTATTTGACATGCTGGTATATTTTAATTTATTATTATATATTATCATATATATTATTGGCATGTTTTCGTGTATGCCGTATGGCATGTCTATTTGTATCTCAATATTGTTTATTAAATATTGAGGCTTTATTAATTAATTACTATACTACTACTATAAACTAACTACTATACTAATACTATAATTATATTTAATTACTTTTAATTGTATTATTTCTAGTTAATTTACGTGTATGAAGTCAGCGTTTTATGAATGTTCTTATAAACATGTGCCGGATGTTCACTTATATGATGAATTTAACGAGAAGTTTAAAACATTACAAACATTTCGTACACATATTACTTCCGGTGTGCTTAATCTTTTTGATTGAAATTTCGCAAAAACGGACCATTGTAAAAGAATTGATTCGCTTTCAACCCGACATGAAGCATATACTGGTGTGGACCGACATTCAGGCATTGAAAGGAGACGGGCAAACATACTTTACTAACCGAAAATGTGACTATACAAATTGTTATTTGACAAGAAACAGAAATCTTTTCGGCGACATTCGTTACTTTGATTTAATACTTTTTAATCTACAAGATGTAAGTGCGGATTCTGAAAATCTTCCACATGTAAGAGGTCAAAATCAGAAGTATATATTTGTGGCTAATAATTCGGCGGATAACTATCCGGTGTGTGATTCGAAGTATGACAACTTTTTTAATTGGACTTGGACCTACAGGTATATTATTATATTTAATTAAGCAAACGAGATATTGAGCCTGTTAAGTAATACCGCCGCCCATAGACACTCATATTTCTAGAGAGATTGCAGTCTTTTAACAATTGGGACAATCTATTCTTGAAGGATCGTGTGTCGAATTGTTTCGAAATATAAATAATTATTAGTTAGACTTACGAATCCATCAGATCTGACCATTATCGATCGTTGCAAAGTGGATAGATTATTTACAAGTCTACTCGCATATTCAGGCGATGCAATGGCTACCAGAGTTCTGGATTCTACTAACAGGTTCCTTGGCTATGTCTTGTTAAATTCAATTGGAATTAATCTATTGAAAAATAGTAACTTCTATTTCGTTACCTACCAAATCCTACTAACAAGACGACGCCAAAAGCGAGAAGTAAAAAGTAGAAGAATTATACAATTTTGTACATGTTATTTATGGTATGGACCATTGATAGAATGTACCATTAGTTGTCCTTTACCACAAAAGATAATATTATATACAGGAATTAAGATCTTTTTATTACTTAATACTTTTTAGATACGACTCAACAATCTCGTACAGATTTATAACAGTGCATAACACCGAGTATGAAGAGCTCGGCAGCCATTTTCATTGGAACACACATATGAAGCCTATCGATGAGAAAATTAAACAGAAGCTTAGTACAAAATCGAAAGCTGCTGTCATATTCCTTGATAAGTGCAAGAGTAGAAGCAAAAGAGAGGTTTTAGTAAAAGATCTTCAGAAGGAGCTTGAGAGGTTTAATTTAACTGTTGATATATTTGGTATGTATTTTTCATTATTTATGGCTTATTAACAAGCATGTTTATTTTATATGCAAACCCGGGCGTAAAGTGAGGTCTAATAAGCTTGCTATTTTTGTAAAAAAACAGTCTTTCTGAAGGAAATTAGTAGAGTTGTTTTGTCCCAGATTTAAATGAGGACGT
The DNA here is from genome assembly GCF_905147795.1 of Pieris rapae. NCBI lineage: Eukaryota > Metazoa > Arthropoda > Insecta > Lepidoptera > Pieridae > Pieris > Pieris rapae. Next base: position 7,470,320 of record NC_059524.1, on the reverse strand, counting down.
TAAGCTATCGGTACTTACTATCGAGCCATCACCTTCTCAAGAAATGATGGCTCGATGATATCAGATTTTTATAGAACAGGGGCAAACGGGCAGGAGGCTTATCTAATGTTAAGTAATACCGCCGCCCATGGATACTCAATGCCGGAGGGCTCACGAATACGAATACCTTTTAAGAATAGGTACGCTTATTTAAGGATCCTGAATCGAACGTGATAAGATTAGTGCCTTATTTTTGAACGTACAAAAAACACGACAAAAGAAAATACCCATCAAATATTTGTCCTTATTACTTACATGACACTTTACTCATAAATAAACGTGACAAAACATAAAATAATCGACACGGGTATGAATACACTTTAGCATTTTCGTCTATTTCACAGGTGAATGTGGACCGAGGCAGTGCAGACGTAGAACCATGCAGCCTTGCTACTGGAGAGTGAAGAAGATGTACTATTTCTATTTAGCATTCGAAGACTCTATGTCAGCCGATTACATCACCCAGGCCGTTTTAAGCGCATATGACAATTACGCAGTTCCAATCGTTTACGGCGGAGTTCATTATGATAAGTATGAATTTTTCATAAAGGCTTACTTATATAGATGTCAAATGATATGTATACCATCAAAATTATAACTGGCAAAAGCGCAACACGGTCCTCATACTGAAAAAAGTTGTGAGATCTAAAGAATACCTGGTCGATCAATTTATTCAGTGCCTACCTAAGAGACCTTCTGTCTTACGTATTTAGCTAACGTAAAAACATTTTATTGGGACCAAATATATTAAAAATCTTTTATGTTTTAAAAAATACATTATCTTAGAGCTTTGATGATCGGTCAGTCAGTGAGTGACAAACTTAAGAAATTTGTCCAGTCTTAACCTACTGATTCAAATTTCGTGAAATTTGATACAAACACAAACAAACCCTGTTTGGTAATTGAAAATTCAGGCTTTTACTTTATAATGGGGCAAAAATAAGTTGAACAGCTTCGAGAAAAAGTATCTTCGTACTGCCCCTGGATATTATGACTATGATAAGATTGCAAGCTTAACGCATCATCTCTCTAATCTGTCTAAGACTTAAGTCAGATCAAAACATATCTTGGCCTTAACTCATCCACCCATGATTGTTATTATAATTGTAATTATAATTATTAATTGGTATTAGGTAATTTACAATATCTGTGATTATATTCTTAAGTTGAAATACGATTAGAGTGGATTCAGAGTTATGCAATCTTTAACCGTCTAATGCCTTTATAATAAAGCCCGTTTATTCCAATCTTTACAAATGTATACTACAGTTTAGATTTGTTGTATATGTCGCAGCCAACTATAAGCCAGTCCATCTTTCTTATTCCTGCCAAATAATGACTCTATCGTACGATTGGCCTACGCTAGACCAGAACAACATTCTGCAACAATGATCGGAACCCCTTCACGATTAAAAGGCCTCCAGCCTTTTCCATGGCTTTCTTTCTCCATTCGCTTTCTGCTTCTATTACTTTAGTCCACCTTTTTAGCTAATACATATAATAATACTTTATGTTACATAAATAACACATTTGATATTATATTATAGATACAGATTCTGTCTGCATCCTTATATACAACATCTTTCTTTATTAAAAAAACATTCATAGCCTAACCATACATATTTCCAGATACTTACCACCCGGATCATACTTAAACGCCGTCAACGCATCAGCTGCTACTCTTGCGCAAACTATGCACGATATTATAGGTAATAGAGAAAAGTATTACAACTATTTCCGGTGGCGGAATCACTACATCATCAGCAAGTCAACACCGCTTGACGGATGTGATCTTTGTGAATTAATGAATAATCCAGCTAGATTAAAACAGATGTCATCTTATGAGAACTTTCGGAAATGGTGGAATCCTAATTATATACAGCGATGCGATTCTAACTAACTGTATGAAAAATGTTTATTTTAATTTACAAACATATACTCTATAAAGCAAATCAATAGTCACTTTACTGTCTGCTAATAGTCATCGCGGAGGAGGTTGAGGGTAGACGTGAAACAACTCGTATCGTGTCCCCAATTCTTTGTATTTTTAAAATAAAACAAGAAATAATATCGTTTCAAAAGTAGGAAAAGTGGTGTAATATTTCGAGATAAAAAAGTGTAAATGTTATTCCGCCGAGAAACATTGTAAAAGCATAAATAATTCGCCAAAATCACAACGCTTCAAACGAGTGACTTTTGTAGATAACTTATGTTGAAAAGAATACCTAAAATGCAGGAATTGTGCACAATGAACAACATTAAAGTGAAATAGTGTAGTGATGTGAAGTGAACTAATTTTTGCAAAAAATAACGGCACAAGTGTCAAGACTTGGTATAACACTGACTCATTTAGTGTCTGTGACGCGTGTAACTTGTACGATATTTTCAAGCATATGCAGTAAAGACACTTAGTCAAATCGCTTGCGGTGCCGGTGACGTTCTCATTGGGTTCGAGTTCAAATCACTCTAGAGAACCATAACTTTCAAAAATTTATTTTTCAATAAATATTGAACACTTAATTTTAATATAAGAATATCACAAATAGAATATAAAAAATATATATACATCTTTCATAGAGGGCACTAAGTGCATCATAACAGGCGATGGAGGAAATAAAAAATATGTTAGTTATCATGCAGCAAGATATAAAGCAACAAAAACAAGACATGCTAGATATGAAAGAAGATATTAAATGTACAATAATCAACAGCCTCAACGAGAAGTTTAATCACTTAGAACTAAAAAACGAGCTTTTGGAGAAAAACCTAGAAGAACAAACAAAAAAATTAAACAACTTAGAAAGACAGTTTAGACGCAAAAATCTAATCTTGTTTGGCGTAGAAGAGAGTGAAAAGTCATACGATGAACTCGAAGAAATGGTCATAAACATAATAAATACATACATCAAAATTTCATGCGAAACTCACAATATAGAAGCTGTTAGAAGACTGGGGAAAAAAGGCGAAAAAGTTAGACCTATAGTAATAACATTCAACACATGGGGATTCAAATTAAAAATCCAAAAAAATAAACATTACCTCCAAAATACTTCATATTACCTAAAAGAAGACTACCCAATCGAAATTTTAAATAAGCGTAGAGAACTTCAAGTCCAAGTTCAAAAAGAAAAAGATGCAGGCAATACTGCCTTTATAAAGTACGACAAAATTATTATATTGAACAACAAACAACCGTTGTATAAACAGTCAAACAAAAGAAATCTCTCTGAATCCCCGGAGACACTTCACCCCGGCAGCCAAGGTGTTCAACAAACTAAAAAGCAACCACCTAAGAAAAACAAAGGAAGCATGAAGAACTATTTTATACAAAAGCCCAAACTAATCCTCACTCAAGCAGAAACAACTCAACGCCAAACGAATACATCACAACACAACACTGAATAGCAATCGAAATCGGACCCCCTCCCAACCTCAAATCTCCCAATACGGCCGGTCACCGCGGGAGAGTACGACCAAAACCCTCCAAAAAAGCCACAGAGACGGCGATCAGACAATACAAAAACACAACCAAATTAAAAATCGCAGCTTACAACGTCAGGACCCTATCTTCACATGAACGTTGGTTGGAGTTAAATGAAGCAACAAAAAAAAAATCAATTATGACGTAATCGGTATCTCAGAGATCAGACGACTTGGTAATAAAATAGAGGAATATGGCAACTTAATATTCTGCTACATTGGTGGTACACCAGGTAAATTTGGAGTGGGCTTCATTATTAAGAAGTCTCTTAAAAACAACATCGAAAGCTTCATCGGCCTAACAGAACGAGTGGCAATGCTAAATTTAATACTTCACGAATTTAAGATATCCATTCTACAGGTATATGCACCCACCGAATCCGCAAAAGAAGAAGAAATAGAGGAATTTTATAAAACTATCGACAAAGCTATGGAAATAACACATAAGAACATTATACTAATGGGCGACTTTAATGCGAAGGTAGGGGCTCCTAAAGGTGAATACTTAATAGTGCATCAACATGGGGACGGTGAAAGAAACGATAGAGGACAGAGACTTGTCGACTACGCACTTGAACACAATTTAACTATCATCAATACATGCTTCAAGAAAAACCGTAGCCGGAGATGGACGTGGCGATCCCCAAATGGACACAAAAATGAGATCGACTATATACTATCCAACCAACCAAAACTATTCAATAACTTTGAAGTCCTGAATTTAAACTATCCGTCAGACCACCGATTAATTAGATCAACATTAAAAATAGCCAAACAAAAACAAAGTAAGACAGAGACAAATGGGCATCTTTGGAGGAGGCCTTCACCCAAATAATGGGGTTCCTACAAATTATATTATTTAAGTATACTAAAATCTAACCAAGCTAGCTAATAATACAATAAAATAATGTAATAGTAAATATTATCTAGTAGTAAATATGATATATATAGTAGCAAATATTATATAAGTAATATATTAATAACAATAAATAAAATAGTTTAATAGTAGGTAAATAATATAGAAAATAAATAAAAATAAGATGGTATTAATTTTAATTAGATAAGTAAGCGCTTGGAGATGGGCCAATGTAAAAAGTTATATTTGTAGGAAATAAAAAGGCTTTTTTATTTTTTTTTTATTTTTTTTTTAATAGTCATCGCTATCCAAAAACAATGAGAAATTACGTGAAATATCTTAGCAATATCAAGCTTAGCAACTCAAGGTTTCCGAAGTAAAAAAAAGACATGGTAATATTTAAGTCCTTTAATTAATCATTACAAATAAGTATTAAAACAATTCACTATTATATGAAACAAAAGAGTGTAAATTGAAACGGCGGGATCACAATTATCATTTCGTAAAACACCGTCAAACAAAAAGTATAATTAAACCGACAGCACAGAATATATCCGGCTGGCGAAATTTCGGTGAACAGAATCACATCCATTCCGCAAACATGGATTAAAAGTTTAAATTATTTTAACAGATTAAAATGTATGATAAAACAGTATATTCATTGGGTATCGCCGACACTTCGGGTCCCTTGTTAATTTAACTTTAAATCCCGTAGTTTATCTCCATACGTCGTTAATTAAAGGGAAAATAATATTATAGAGGCCATTAAAATGTATTCTTTTATAAAGTACCATTTTCAAATGTTAACAAAATAACTTTTAAGAGGATAGGTATGATATTATATGATTTTGTGACATGTTAAGTTTTTTACACGTCTTCCTATAGATAATGTGTCCACTTAAAATTTAAAATATAATTACATGCATACAATTTTTATTTATTAGTTATTATTTAATATTTCCAAATCACACCACCTCTTCATGTTGTGTTCTTAAGGTTAAGAGACTAAAATACAGTGCTAAGCCTGACTCAGGTAAATGTATTGGATTTTGACATATGGAGGTCATAGTTATGCTGCCCTTAGTCGTAATACAATAGCCCGATTCTAAAATAGAGTCCTGACGACACAATTATTATAATTAACTTAGCATAGGGTAAACTTCATGTATCGTCTCACGACGTTTAACGACGAACTATATATTAGAGATATACTTAACTTATATTATATAATTCTATCCTAAGTTAAAGCTACGTCGAGGCTAGTCTATAATAAATTGAGTGGAATAAATCATAAAATAACTCCCCAAAGTTTGAGCTACTAAAGGCGCCGATACACTTAACTATTTAGCGGTAAGTCAGTAAGTCCGACTTCAACTATCGGAAAGCCGTTGAAACTGCACTACGTAATCCCACTCCATTTTTAATAAGCCCTCTGATCTGTGGTGGCTTTAAAATTGTACTAAGAGGTTTGTTTTGAAGGTGGTATTAAACTCGTTCGTGGCTTGAATTAGAAAATACATCGTTATTCGAAATATCGCCTTTTCGCAATGGTACAGGGGTATTACAATATAAATATATATAGGAACTTTATCATTTTTCGTTTATACTACAGAAACAACAAAAACCTTTTGTAAGTATATACTTTTCCGTCGTACAGCTGTTATATTCATTGGCAATTTAGAGTCATAAGGCTTGGTTGATTCTTGTGAAAATGTTTAATAAGACACTCTGTTTACCTTAGACACAGTTTGTCGAAAGTTCAGACGGAAAATTACACGGAGTTCGCGCGATTCACGAAGAATATTTAACAGTTTTCGTAACTTTTGAGAATTATTTGATATCAGAGATTTATTTATTTCGCCTTATCCTTACGCAATTTTATGTTTTATTGGGTAATGCTTACTTTTACTTGACATAGATGTTTGTCAGAAAACGATCGTGTGCGGCCTCATGCAGAACTTGTCATTCAAACGGGAGTAGATTATATATCTCATGAGGAGCAGGATTTAGATTATTTTACTCATCTTGTCAGGAGGCTAGACCATTGCCGGTCTGTTAGGAATTGGTATGCTCTTATCTTGAAGGACCCGAAGTCGAATTGCTTCGGAAGTACTTAAGTCGACAGCTGGTTACACTTGGCTGTACGCGGCAAAAACTGGCTCAGTTGTGGAACGAGGACGTCGATGTGATACGGCTACGAATGGTTTCGTGCTCTGCTTTATCGTCCGATGACAATATAATCTAAAATTAAAAATCTAAATATTAAAAAATTTGACATCAATTACGATTATATTCCTGACTCAATTTGGGAATTGGGAAAACAGATTAACGTTTTTTTTACTTTAGATTGTCGTGAGGCATGGTTAATTGGGTAAAGATCTGGAACAGATCATAATTACAGTTACATAAGACCCTTACAGATAACATTATGGTAATACGAAAGATCTTACATCGTCTGTTCGGAACGGCTTTACGTTTTTGTCACCATCTTGGCTCGTATTTGCATTGCAAATGAATGATAACTCTAATACTATCTTAGTGCCATATTAATGGCTGTGATCTGCTTCAAGTAAATACGCTAGCTCATATACTTTACTTTAGTTTGAACTATATTGTACGAAAATATGCACGAGTGAAAGACTGATCTAAAAATCCTAGCCAAAGAGGTGTTTGTTGACTAGATTTATTTTTTGTAATAACATTTTAAAAATAATGCGGATAGTGTATTCTCATTTATTTACAGAATGGATGCCTTAAACTCATAGCGGATTAAAGAAAGTTTACGTAGTTCACGTATAATCAAAGAAAATAGTATTTAGTATTGGTCATAGAACTTCATAAGGATATCGAATAATTGTCTACAGGAGCGTGGATGTACTATGTTTAATATATACAATACAATCTTGATTACTACGTCAACAGCTTTTTCTAGCCATGGAAAACAAATTATCTCCAGTCCTAGGAAGCGACAGTAAATATTTTCTTTCAGAATGAAATAGGAAGTTAGTTGTGAAAAGTAATCCGTTCCGACACTCAGTTTACGTACGTAAATTAGTTGCTAGTTCTGTCTGTGAAAAAGTTAAATTGCCTTCTTGACTCCGGCTAGCCAATTCCTTTAAGCGATTCTTGGAAATAAAACTTATTATAAAATATTAAGAACTTTTATACCTGTGAAGTTTAGGTAAGCTACTGCGTAACTATGAATGAATCTTGTTTATATAAACAAAAAATGTTTTTATTCATTATTATTATTTGTTTTTTATAGAAAAGAGGGCAAACAGGCAGGAGGCTCACCTGATGTTAAGTGACACCGCCGCCCATGGAAACTCTCGATGCTAGAGAATTTGTACGCTCTTATCTTGAAGGACCCTAAGTCGAATTGGTTCGGAAATACTTCAGTGGGCAGCTGGTTCCACAAAGTGTTATTAGATTACAAATTGGAATGGGGTGTTTAAGAAAATTGGATTGTAGTGATCGCCTTGCACAAATTGGGTATGGAGCCGTCGGTCCAGGTCCAGCCAGACACTTCAAAAGCGTGGTGTTAGACGTATGTTCGTATATGGTACTATCAACAGATACAATTACTGTCGGAAAGTTACAACGTGTTCATCCTGCGTCAGTTTTGCATATACTACAGCAAAACATTCTCATCAGAAGAGTCTTCTCTTAAACTTTGATTTAGTTCCCTTTACAGTAGAAACTCTTGAGCCGTGGGTCCACACTCCACAGGCGCCAAGTAAAGGTTTAAGTTGGCGCTTGGCCGATGATAACGGTGACCTGTAGCTGATGCTTATAGGTACTATTAATTACTAAATTAATATAAATTATACTGACACCGGGTTCAAATTTTTTAAGTTTTTTTTTGTTTTTTTTTTATTATTTATTTATAGAACCGGGGGCAAACGGGCAGGAGGCTCACCCGATGTTAAGTGATAAGGTATTATTAGTTTTGTTTTATGTAGGTTAAGGATATTGTTAATATACTTTAATATCTAACAATTGTTATAGTATATCAAAATGATTACATTACCTACATTATAAAATTTTATAATTAAGTACAATATGAAAAAAAATTAAATATTGTGTGTAGGTGGATACACTGGATATTTATACAAATACATTTATTATATTTACATATAATGAATAAAACCAATTTTAATTTGTGTACTAAACTTTATTTTAATTGATAATAAATATTCTAGTGAATGTCGATTTGCGTCTCCTGAAACGCTTAACAGCTGTTTCGTAATATTAACAAAAGATGACGTCAATTTTAATTTTAAACGTTTGACAGCTGTTTTAAATTGACAAGTATTGTAAACCGAGAAGAAAACAATTCAAATAACTACAAAATCAAACTAAGATTACTAATAAATGAGTGTTAGAAAATACGGCGTAAACAACATTTATGTCTATAACACTTTACCAACAAAATCCATATTAAAATTAAGGTTATGTATTTGTAACATAGAATGATTCAAGGTGAATAAGATGATTTGAGATCTTGAAAGTGTAATATCACGTTCTGCCTTATATGGATTAAAGGGTTTATTAATCCTTCCTGATTTTTACGCTCAGTTTAAACTGCGGCCTAGCTATGGGCGACCGTGATAAAAGTGATTCAAGCTCTCAAGATGAGAACTCTGAGCAAAACATAACGATTCCTCCAAGAACAGCTCCAGCTGGCCCAAGGTATAACATTTCTTTTGATAATCTAAGAGCAAAACTCCAATTAATGGACATGAAACTATAACTTTAACAAAGGATCCTTAGTTCCTAAGAATGACAAAGAACTGCAACTAAACATTTTATTATTACTTCCATGAATATATTAATATAAAACGTAGGAACAAAAATGCATAACAACATGTTTTAATTTATATACACTGACAATAGATTATATCTAACAGATTTACAGAGTCTGTAAGACATGCCAAAAGAGTAAGCATTATGGGATGTAATTACTTGGGTACTACTTATAGAGAATTATATTTAATTTTCATGTTTTATGTGGCATGTTTCTTTTCACAAGACAACACCCTTGTAAGAACAATATTTGATAGAAGTTTCTACCATTACAGCTACTTTGCCAGTGAGCCCCTACAGTTCCGAATTCGTGGAACAAGTATAACAGGGGCTTCCCCTCCTCACTTTGTAACATTGGAGGACATTATGAAAGCAGCCCATGGCATGAGGAACATGGCTTTGGCTCATGAGATAGCTGTTGATCAGGACTTTAAGCTGGAGCCATTCGAAGCTCCTGATAACAGGTATTTTATTGTATTTGTTATTAAGAACTAGAGTGAGTCTTGAATTCATCCTAGTGACTTGATGTTAAACTAAAAAAATATTTGAATAGTTTCCATTGATTTGATCTATTTAATTATAGTGCTTGAATAAAATACATTAAATCACTTGATAGTAAAGTTGTCTGCAGATGATATCTATAAATATAAGTAAACATAAAGTTTTGTCTAATGTATATATCTGTATACTAGCAAGTTCTTTGTTGATTATGTATGAGTCATAACTGTTCTTTATGTGCAACATTGAGGTGCAACTGACCTCAGATCACCTTATGTGTCATTTAAATTTTTATATGTAAGTTCTTTTATAGACATGAGATTCTCTATTTTGGTGGCTCTTTTACTTGTTTTAAGCTGAATCATGTACATGCCCTCTATTATAATGACATTACTGACTTTTCATTAAAAATACTCAGCAATACATTTTCATTTCACATACACATTTAATAAAAATTTATTTCACAGCTATCAAAAGCTTGTAAAAGAAACTATGCATAGGGCATATTTTGACATATTAAGAGAACAATTGAACTCTGATCCACCTGTATATAAACAAGCACTGGTGTTATTGGAAGATGTGAAACAGGTATAATGTAAATTTTGTTTTCTTTATGGATATACATATATAGTGGATTAATGCTAAATGCATACATAAATAGATGCTAAAACTATCTATCTCATAAAATCCTTAAGAAGAATCATAATTATAAAAGGTAACTTAACTTATGTTTTCTCAAAAAGGTAAATATGTCTCGAGACTAGCTTTACATTATTTTGTATGTATATATAAAGTATATAAGTATAGGATATTTACATAAAATAAGGACACTAGATTCATATCTTCTTTAAAGTTTCTTATCCACAAGAATTATAAATCTTTGTCAAAGTTTACATTTACTACAGTCTAACCAATTACAATAACTTATACAAATATAAAAACTTTATTATGACAAAAGGGTTATTCTACCTTTACCAGTCATAATTATAGTGTACCTTTAATATCTTATTTCAGGGATTATTCTCAATACTTCTACCGCGCCATACAAGAATTAAGGAAATGATAGAAGAAGTCCTTGATAGAGATTTTATCAAGCAGCAAGCAGAGAACAACAGTTTAGACTTTGAGAAGTATGCAAAGTTTGTTATAGACCTGATGGCAAAGCTGGCTGCTCCGGCAAGAGATGAAATGATACAGAACATCACTCAACTTACTGACACTGTAAGTAGTTTTATTTAGCAAAAGTAGATTCCATTGTACCCCATGTACAGTTAGGCCTATTTTCTAGAATTTTAATGAAACTTAAGTTTAATTTTCAAATCTGTGTATCACAACAAGTTTATAATATAGTTTTATCGATGTGATTGTATTTCATAATATTATTTTTGTACGTAAATTACTTTTAATATCTAATATATTTTTTTAAAGCTGTGTTAGCTATTATTAGCAATATTTTAGTGATAAGTAACTCCGATGTATGTGTTTATGGTAGCCTCTCTGCTTGACCGATTCAAAATTCAAAATTTATTTATTCATGTAGGTAACAATGTACACTTATGAAAGTCAAAACAAAGAAATATTAAATGAATTTAATTTTACATTTACTGCCAGTTCTCAAATCAAGGGCGTAGAACGGAAGAGAAGAACTGGCAATAAACTCTCCGCCACTCTCTATTTTATTAGGTCTCAGCAACACTCGACTCCAGTCATTGTAAAAAAGTAATTCTATATGAATATTTTGATATACGCAAAGTAAGGTCAGAAGAGAAAGATAGTATTAATTTAAAAAATAAATAATTTGGTATGAAAATATATTTTCAGGTAGAAATTTTCCGTGCTATTTTGGAGACTCTAGAAGTTCTTAAATTGGATTTGGCCAACACATTAATTGCCATGATAAGACCACATGTGCAGAAAGAAAGTGTTCAATATGAAAGAAATAAATTTGATGAAATGCTCAAACTCTCTGAGGGTAAGTAATATAAGTATATTTAAATAACTCTAACCAATATTTAATTACTTTAAATTATTCTAAATTAATTTAGAGAAAATAACATGAATTTACTTTAAAAATAAAATCTTAAAATATTTTCCTGATATGTATTTATTTGTCCATTTAACTAAATATGGTTAAAGACCAAATATAAATATTAATACTTAATTTGTTCATATTGAGGTAATTAAAGCCTAGAATTTAGATTCTCGATTTGCACACTTATCTTAGTTTCACATCCCGGCAATTAAATTATTATTAACTGCTGGAAAAAGTAAACACTAATACAATAACTTACAATTGAAATAATATTTTGTTAATATAGTTAGGACTTTTCTCTCTTTTCATGACATATAAACTCAATTAGAGAGAGTACATTTTTTAATTAGAAAATAACAGTATAGCCTCCAGGGCTTGACAGATTACTGTATCTGTTTTGTAGTCACTTTTTTTAATTGGTAAGTAAGTGATCAGCCAGTTGTAATACCAATTTTCTCACGAAGTTTTCCTGCGCGGTTAAATATGTACATAGACATAAAATCTAGTCTCTTGGTGCACGTTCCTTATACGCACGCACGATAGTGTCGCACGTTCAAGCGAATGCTGCTCTGCAAATAGTGCAATAAAAGATTCCAACTCCTATAGAAGGTTCCTTTTAGAACCAACTTCAAAGTAGGCTTTTTTGTTGTACACTTTGTTTGTGACGTCATTCCAAATATGTACCGAAAATTGATTCAAGTAGTATAGTTTCGATGTTGGAGTATTATAGCTTTTGATATTTCAGTTATAGCGTCGCTTGGGGTATATGTTTGGTTAAGGCTTAGGGCCTGTAACAGAATGTGTAGATAAAGTACCAAATAGCTATGCAACACATAAATTATTCGAAAGATAAAAGTTCCGAATAAGATACTTCTCGTTTCATTACGAATAGCGCTATCTGACAGTCGTGAAACGCAAAAATACTGTTTATCCTACAAATAAGTAATAGATAGCTTATTTGGAACTTATCCGGACATTGTGAAATAGACCCTTAATATAAATTATATACAAACTTGCGTTTTAAAAAAGCAATATTTTATAAAGAAACCCCCTAAATATGGGGGATATCCCCCAAGTTAAGACTGATTTATTTATTAATAATGGGGTTTTTAACGTTGGGCAATATTAAAGATGGACTTCAATACACCAGTGAATGGCTGCAAAGACACATCGACAAAACCGGGCTTACTCTCCCGGTAACAGACACAAACATCATAAGAAATGTCACAGCTCAAACACTGGCCAAAGCGTACTTGGAGTTACTTGAGTGGGATGAATCGAAAGGATATCCAGAGGTATTATAATCGAAAATCTCAAATACAGTCAAAGCTTGGAGATATTTTAGTTTGTAGTACAGGGTTAGTATAACCGCAAAGAACCTTTTCTGTCATTAATTGCTTATGAAACGTCTCCAAGCTGATTTTACTTTCTGTTTTTAAATTTTAAAAGAAATATATAAAGTACGCAAATTCATAAATATCAGTTCTTAAAAAACGTAACGATTTTTATTACACGAATATTATTCAAATTACGTAAGTTCGAAATTGTATGCTTGAATCTGTTCTTGAATTGAAACTTTACAATTCAAGAACAGATTCAAGTTGTCATTATTCAAAAGTTAATTCCACAAAATATTAACATGCTATAGAGTAAAGAAATCTTTTAATTAATAATTTCGCGTTTGAAGTGCATAAATATTAAAAACGCTTTTCTCATTATATTTGTTGTTCATAATAATAAATCGTTTATTTGCCAAGATAGTTATCTAATTGTAAATCGTTCAACAACCAAAACCCGCACAATCAGCCATATATAATTTTCGCGTATTTATATTGTAGGCGTAAATAGGCATTAATTTATAATGACATTGACATAATAATAAGTTAAGTTATTTATAATTGATGTCAAACTTATGATTTAAATACTCGCCCGAAGGCATCTTGCCATTAAGGGCGCGAAAGATGCCGTAGAAAACAAATTATAGAAAATTTATTTGGAATGGCTCTCTATCAAAAATACTCATCTCCCATGAGTAGCTATAAATAGAAATAGAACTTCAATATTATTATATATTGTTTTCTTAGAATTCTTTTAAGCGGTCTAACTAACGAATGTCTATATCACTTAACCTCAGGTGAGCCTTCTGTCCTTTAAAAAAAATCTTTTTTATTTAGGCAGCATATAACTTTTAGTTTGTGTATTTTTTAGACAATGCAACTTGACAAGCCCCGCTTTGTTGAGCTGGGATATCAAGTTTATCGGCTTGTTTGTGTTGCGTCAATATTGCTTGTCAGTCCTTCGTGTGGCAACGATCCTAATGCGAACCATAAACAACGACTCAAAGACAAGATTGACATTATCATAGACAATGCATCTAATGACATGTGAGTGAGCTCTTTTACGAAAAACGTCTATGGATAGGAATAGACTTTAAAATTTAATTAACAAGACTTTTTCTTTTGTATATCATATGATAAACGACATGCTTCATGCAATTTTTTAAATGAAATTATCTTCCTACTTCAATATCATCTCTTTTTATTTCTTAATCATATTAAACAATTTTTTTATAAATATGTATATGCAAAATCTTTTTGAACTTTTTTTTACATTTACATTTTTTAAAATACAGATACTACACCCACTCTTTGACAGGTTAAGTTATCTTCATTAGACTATATTATGCATTAAAATAACCTTGCGAACAATATAAATATATAGAAAAACTCCTAAATTGAAATATTAGAATTTTTCATCTAAAATGATTTTCCAGAGAATTTAAAGAAGTACTGCCTTCCATAGCCGAAGAAGTTATACAAATGACGGAACAGTTGTTAGAAAGTATGAATCAAGAGCCTTTAAGTGGAGAAACTAAAGATCTCATACGCACACAGATTATATCACTCAGTGACCCAGAACATAGAGTGAGGCAGATTGTTCGTGAGTAATTTTATTAATTTCTAGTAAATATTATATTTTAGTACTAAATATAACGCGTGGCTTATACGAATTTTTCAAAGAATTTTAAAGGACGCTCGATCGTTAGAATTTTATTTATATTTATGTCTCACAAGTATTGTATTTAAAAATTATATATAGAGGTAAGTAATATTAATAATTCATCAAATGGTTTTGATATATTTTGATGATGAGACTCGATATTTCTTAAGATTTTTGGGCGCCAAGTCACGATATAACGATCAACTGTGTATTTATTTTATTTTTCACATTTAGGTACAAAAACAGAAAACAGATTAATTACATACATAAAATTATTACACACTAAACAACATTTAAAAATCTGACTTCCAGTTATATCTGTACACAGCATTTACACTAAATATCAACTAAACAACATACACATATCAAACCGAATGACAAAAAAATAAATAATAAGAGAAAAATATATCTATACATACACACACACACATGTTTATATACATATACGTTAATCAATTAAATTAGTAATTAAGGTTGCAAGTATTTACTATGAACTATCTTTTTAAATTTACAAATATTATTGTGAAAAATATCAACCTCAGCACACACAGCATTATAATATTTGCACATTCTTACGAGCGGAGCATTCTGGGAAACATTGTTATCAGTCATAGGTATATAACAAATAATTCCTGGATGCGCACAGAACGCGTCGGTACCTTGATCTCCAGCCTCTCCAAAAGGCAGGTGTCAAATGAGCCATTTGCTATTTTATGCAAAGTGCACAGGTCGCTCATCCACCTCCTCCTTTCAAGACTTACCATTTGAAAGTGGGCAAGACGCTGGTCATATTGTTTTATTTTTCGCCTAAGACCATACTTATAGCACAATGCTCTGACAAACCGCCTTTGTATAGCCTCCAAGCTATCTATATGAGTTTGGTATATCGGGGTCCATACCGCCGAACAATACTCAACCATGGTTCTCACGAGAGAGCTGTATAAGATAATAAAGGAATCGGCTCGCCTGAATGGTTTAGCAGTTCTAAGAATGAAGGACAGCATCCGGCCAGCTCTGCTACATATATCATTATAATGAGGTCTAAAAGACATAGCAGAGTCAAATAGCACTCCCAAGTCGCGAATCACCTCAACTCTATCAACTAGAATACCCTTAACATTATATTTATACTGGATAGGGTTCCTACTTTTTGTAAATGTTATAACTCGGCACTTCTCAATATTCAGAACCATAAAGTTTTCATCGCACCAAGCAGAGATAGTATTAATATCCAATTTGATTTTGTTTTCCATGTTTTAGTGCTTTCTAACGTCACAATTGACATCAAGTCGATGTCTGGATTACTGACATTATTTACATTTATTTACTAACGAAAGTAGTCTGTGCGGAAAGAGAATTAGCGTGGCGGTTATGCGAACTTTTACAATTATTTCGCTACGCGTTATTTAACCAATTTTTTTTAAATATATCAATATTATAAGGATTTTCTTATTACTGGCGACCGACTTATAATTACGTAATAGTGAGAAAAACTTAACTAAAAGGGTTAGTAATACAGCGATCTCAAATCCTACTATTCTCTTTCCGCGCAGACTATATTATATATATATATATATATATATATATTGTCATTGACAATTGACAAGTCTTCTAGTGCTGTAATTATATATTTTTTTAGGCCAAAGGGTGCTTGAGTTTCTAAAAGTGATCCTTGTATGTTCTGGTGGATCCAGGCAGATACCAGTTGGACTATCAGCATTTACTAAAGAACTGACCTCGGTATCAGGCACCTTACTACGATATGTTATGCATAATAAGGCAGTATTCACACAACACTACATGGATATGATTGCTAAAGAACTCAGTAACTGACCTTCATAATGTAGCAGCCCCGATTTACATCACACAAAGAGATCTTTGTAAAACTAATTTTATATTTACTTATTTCTTTACAAAATTAAAGCACGATTTTAGTTTATAAAGATTTCTGTTTATTAGATAATATAGTAATAATAATCATCAATAATATTTAATTATTACCATCAAACTTTTAAGTGAAAATCTGTAGAATAATTTTATCTATGCAATATGCAAATTGGTTAATGAACAACTTATTTAAAAAAATTACCAAGTACATTAAGTATTTACTAATTATAAGGCATAATTTTATAATAATTTTAATGTATCAATTTGACACATGCGAATAGATAAGGTTAAATAATTTTAACACAATTCTGGTTAGAGACCCAAACTATACAAAATGTTGAATATTGTATTTACAAATTCATATGATATTGTTCCTATTTACATTCATATGGTATTTACAAATATATTCTCCAGCATGATTTAAAACGCCATTGCAATAAAAAACCTTTGTTATGGATGATTCCATTGCATTGTATGGGTAACTTGGCGCTTTTAAGAAACGTCATTATATCAAAACGAACACTTAATGATACAATAAAAACCTGTTGTCGTCAAGGGCCACTATTTATAAAAGTATTTCCCACATTTTAGCATCGCTCGCAACAGCTGATCAAACAATTTTTAAAATGTAATCTACTCAATTATTGTATTTGTCAAATGTTATCTATGACATATGCATCTCTTATACTTATACATAGATAACATTTGACAGATTATGTAATCTGTAACAATTTATTTTATGAATATCGTCTTAAGGCCAAAACTCGGATATAATGAATTATTTCATAAAACATCCGTCTACGGACTTTTAATAGACAATACTAATTTAACACTTATGATTAAAAAACAGATGCATTTAAATATTTTGGAATTTTTAAATTAATTGTGTGATTTTTTATTTTTACAATCGGATATGTCCAAATAATATATTTATAGAATGACGTTATAATATAAAATGCACTAATAAAATTGCTATGAATATAACTTTCTTTTACTACTCCTTTTACAACCATCATTGTCCAGAATGTAGAAAATAAAGCGATTAAAAGATGCACAAGACGCATTTGATAAAGCATACACAAAATAAAAGTACATAGAACTATTTTTAATCCCTTTTGTAACCAAATGTCTAAAATAAAAAGCATCGAAGATATTTTCAATTAAAAATAAACTATTGTGACGTCCTTCTAGAACTCTATAGATCTTGATTTGCTGTTTCAAGAAATTAATCAGTAATTAATGCATAATATTCGCGACTATAGATGTCATTATTTAGTAAGTGCTTATTGCACACAGAAAATACATTGGTATCACTGGGATTTGAACTCACGACGTCAAACGTCTAACCAATCCCGCTATTTATAGATATCTCAATACATGTTGGTTAGTATTGCGTAAACCGATTTGGCTTAAAATAAAAATAAAGTATTTTATAAAGTTTATTACATAATAAGTAACAGGATACGTTGTCAAAACAACATTTCAATCACATTATTAAATTTCTTAATCAGATCCGCTGTGACGCGATGAAGCGCTAGAAGCAGATGCGCTCCTGGAACCCTGGGAACAAAACAAATTTCAAATTAATTTATGTACTCAATATACAGACATAACAAAATAATACTACTACTATCTTGTATTAAAAGAGTATCGTTGGCCGCAATTAACAGTTTTTTAGGCAAAGAAGTTTGAAACCTACTATCCTAATTAAAAATATATATATTTTATCGTGGCTTTAAGCGCGGCGATCGAATCAAAAAAATTCTGACCAATACGCGTTAGAGCATGACACCGGTGTAGCGTGATCGGTGAAGTAGCGTAGGTGCGTTAGAGTGGGACAGAACACATACTGAGTATTCACATCTCTATAACGAGATCGGTGACGTAGCGTAAGCGCGGCCGGTGCAGCCGGTACGCGTTAGAGTGAGACAGCCTATATAGGCGTATTAGTCCTGGTAGAGTGGTAGAATGAATTAATATCAAAGAAAAAAAATACTGCATAAATAAATAATTATAATTGCAGAAATAATTGATAAACAATGCTATACAATTACTTTATCGCGGCAGCCCCCGAGTGCCTCACGTTTTTTTTTCTTGTATCCATCCAGGTTATTGGCAAATTATTATATAAATCACGTTACCATTTTACATTAAGAGAAAAGTAGACCACCACCATCTAGGCTTCAAATTCAATTTTTAAATCTATTATATTTTTTAAATTATTATCAATTTTCTTGAAATATTTTTTTTTTTTATCAAACAAATACAAAACAAACGTACCTGTTTAGAGCCACTAGCAGATCGGCTTCTAGATCTTTCGGAGCCAGTTGAGTTCCGTCTCGAACTGGCTTTGGACGATGCTTTAGATGCCTTCGACGAGGCTCTAGAGGAAGCGCGCGACGATCGCTTACTCGCACGAGAAGATGCACGAGAACTCGCTCTAGACGACGCTTTCGAGCCCTTAAAATTTCAAATTCATTTTAATAATAAATTTCAAATTCATTTTAATAATAAATTTCAAATTCATTTTAATAATAAATTTCAAATTCAATTTAATAATAAATTTCAAATTCATTTTAATAATAAATTTCAAATTCATTTTAATAATAGAAACACATAAAAAATCTTACAAAAACATGGCTACAAATTACCTTTCCGCTTGCTTTGGAGCTAGCTCTAGAAGCTTTTCCAGACGAGCGTGATGAAGCGCGCGAAGACGCCCCAGAACCCGACCGAGATCTGATATAAATACGAATTTCATCTTTTTAAGTATTTATTTATTGTACATACAACACATTTAAAATGGAAATAAAAATAACGTAGTGCAATTAGCATTAACGCTATTATATTTACCGGGAAATTTGTAGGAATGCAATGTAAAACTTGACCACAAATAGTAAATAAATCAAATTTAGTTAAATATAACAATATACCGGGTTTTTGTTTTTCTACAAAACTAGGTATAATAGATATAATTTTTTTTTAAATCATGCGATATTATGTATTTAAAGCATTTCCATTGAAATTTATTTGTGCATAAACAATTTGACAATTTATGAAATTAAATTTCAGTGTTTAATCGCATTAAGGTACATGTACAGATGGCGAATAAATACCTGCCACTTCCAGATTGCGCTGAACCAGATCTAGATCTGGACTTTCGAGATCCAGATCGCGAGCGAGACCTACTCCTAGATTTAGATCTAGATTTCGACTTTTCACGAGAAACCGATCGTGAACGGTTGGATTTCTCTGAACCTTGGGGTGATTTTGACACAGATTTGGAACGAGACCTGGAGCTGTATAAAAAGTTTTATAATTTTTTAATACTTCATTATTTATAAAATTATTAAGTAAGTAATTGTAGATTACAATTTATTTCACTATATGATAAAATAAATAATAAATAAATCAGTGTCGCTAAAACCTCTTTAGGTCTTGGCCTCAGCTTTCTGAATCTGTTTCATGATCATTTTTAAATGTAATAGGCAAGTAGGTGATCAGCCTCTAGTGCCTGATACACGTCGTCGACTTTTTGGGTCTAAGACATGTCGGTTTCCTCACGAAGTTTTTCCTTCACCGTTCGAGGAAATGTTAAACGCGCACATAGAACGTCCATTGGTGCACAGCCGGGATGGAACCTACGACCTCAGGTATGAGAGTCGCACGCTGCCACTAGGCCAACACTACTACACCGTAATGAAATACTGGATATAATATATAAATTAAGTGCAAAAATATTTAAAATATCTCACCGTTCCTTTTCTCTATTCTGTTCCTTACTCTCTTCCTCATCCTCCTCTTCGTCATCTTCTTCTTCATCTTCTTCCTAAAATTTTCATTTATGCATAATATTAAAGCATTGAGAAAAAAATGTTGAATAAGAAAGCTACATAGAATTTCAATTAATAGAAAAATCAACAAATTTAAAAACTTAATAAAACAAAGTACATATGAAAATAAAGCACTTATATGTTCGGAACACATAAACAACAAAACATAAATTTAATTTGTATTAAAAAAGCTAACCTGAGCAGGTTCCAGTTGTTTCTCTCTAAGTCTAAGCATACGATGTTCAGGTGCACTGAGAGGTCTGTGAGTGACCACCAATCTGGTGAGGGCTTGGGCAGCGGCACCAGCACGGGCGCGTCTCTTTGAGAGACGGACCCTCGTCTCCAACTCATTGTAGTAAATGCAGTTTTTCCGAACCACCTGGTAACATTCATTATTATGTTCAAAATTAAAATTGCATAATAGCTATATCATCTTATAAGTTCTGACTTAATATGTTTTTATTTGTTAATGAAAATAAATGTCTTTAAACACATATGTTATATAATAACTTAAATTATTAATCTTGTACTTGTCTTGTCCTTACAAAATGTCAATTAACATTAATTTTAAATTTTTCTTCTAACATTTTAAAATAATTTAATTAGCTAGAATAGTGATTCCCAAAGTGGTCTATATCTACCCCTAGGGATCTATGACAACCTGCATGGCAAGGGGTCTACGACACAAAAAAGTTTGGGGAACTCTGAGCTAGAAGATTAATTACTAAGCAATACTATACTGATCCAACTGTTTGTAAGAAACAACAGTTGGAGCAGTATATTACAGACTTAACTCTTTGTGGAATAGAGTCCAAAAAACTCTTGATTAACTGTGCAAACTTTTTGGATTATTTAAAACTTATTACTGAAACTAATCATTCAAGTTCAGAGGATAAACTTCAAACAAAGACATGAAAATAGTCAATATTTTGGTACTCAGCATTTACAGCAGTTTCTTTGGATATGATATTATGGTATCTGTATAGAGAATTCACCTGTGAGGTACAAAATATTACATATTCAGGAAAGACAGATTTTTTAGTATATAATGAAAGAATTTACATAATTCCCTATGGATTATGCATATTCTTAGCAGTAACATTTCTCTATCCACTAAATGACAACTACACAATAAATTATAACTTTTAAACATTTTTAGAAGTACATATTTAAGTAGTTTTTTATAACACAAAAATAATTCCAACGTTAAAAAGGTATCACTCACCAAGAAGTAGTTCTCTTCATATCCCTTTGACGCTTTACTTTTAACATTCCAGTTATATTCTCTAGCCATTTTATACTCATAAGTGTCGCCATCCATATATGGAATATTTTCAGTAATATCACGTCTTCTTTTTTGTATTGTGTCTTCAGTTGGAAGACAGTAAGCCACAAACTGTTCTCCACTTTCGTCCATCACACCTCTGAGAATCGTCAAAATGTTATTTAATTAACATAGATTCTATACCTTAAGGTATTTCAATGGCAATCATAATTATAAGTAATATTATTCATGCATTTCTAATACTTACCGAATCATGGCCTGAGACATAGCCTCAATCTGTCCTGCTACATTCTTGTCTGTGGGTGCTGGATCAGAATCAAATATAACCTGTGCACATGGATACTTCCACATGTCAAAATCAGGAAATATTGACATGACTTCAACGGGAGTCACACCTGGCTTACTGTAATGCTTTTCTATTGGTTTCTTGTTATCTTCAAATGTCTTCTCAATTGCTTTAATCTGACTTTCTCTGTCCATATATAGTGTCTCTTCACTAAATATTTTCTTAACATTGTAACCAACTTTTGCTTCAACCTAAAAGTTGTACACACGCATAAATAAATCAAGCATTTAAAAAAACAATTATATTGATTTTATAATATTTTGTTATTGGGACTTGGAGTAAGTATATCCACTATGAACCATTTTAGATGTTACATAGAAAAAATATTACCTTCTCCATAGATTGAGGTTGAAACCTTGTCTGTTCTGTAGAAATATATTCAGATCGTCGTAACCAAGACACACTCTTAGCATGATGCCTCGATCTCTTTGAGTCTTGTGGTGTGAGGACATCATCTTCTAACAATTTCTCATCGGCCGGATCTAAAGCTGCATTGCCGTCACCTTGGTATATATCACGATTAATCAAATCTATGTGAACACCTAGATCATGTTCTGTCAGTACTTCGTAGCGATAATTTTTCTCTAGTGAGGTGGGATTGTATTGGATGAACCGTGTTGATGGAAACGGATACGTAATAAATTTCAGATCAAAAGGGATGTCTGGTAATGTATTGCAGTACTTTATTCGTGTAACCAGTTCCGCCCTAATAAAAGAAAAGGTAATATTTTACGTAAATTGACAAACAATGATACAAAAGGTGTAAATTATAAAAAAGTTAACCTTCTCTCTCCAGTTCTTTGCGGACGCTTTTCCCGTTCAGCAGGTTCATTAGTTTGCACTGTTGGTGCCATTATAATTGTTTAGATTCCACGATTGATCATGAGTATCATTAACTTTTAGAAGATTTCATGGTCAAAACTGTATCAAACAAAATACACACTCGATTATCACTCAAATCTCAATATTCAATTTCAATCAAAAATATTTCGAATAATGACTTAAGAGTTTTTTTTTTTTTTTTTTTTTTCCCCTTTGGCTCTAACACTGTTTGTGCATTAGCCAGCGTCAAGTATGGGATTTTTATAATTCGTTGTTTTAATTATTTACAGTTTATGCATAATGAAAAAACTAAGGAAACCAATCGCGACATAACATAAATAATTGAAAGCGCATAAATTTACAAAAAATCAGAATAATTAATAATGGAAAAAAATCAAAATTATAGTTTAATGTTATTATTTACAATAAACATACTTATAATACTATATACAAGGGGATTTAAATCTCGAAGAAGTAAATAAATATTAGTAGGAAGGGGAACGGACAGAGAAACTAAAGAAGTATATAAGGAAGAATGGTCATACTTAGGACAAGAAAAGAAAACATGATTCAAGTCAGAATAGCTCTCGCCACACTCACAGGCGGTACTAGTTACGATACCGAGTTTGTGCAAATGAACTGGAAGGCTGTTATGTCCCAGACGCATACGGATTATAGTAGAAGTGGCAGTTTTACCAAGCGACAATTTGGCAAACCACGGCTTCCTGGGAACGGAAGACTGTATATCATACAAGAAACGACCCTTAATCCGGCCGTTCTTTTCCCAACACATATTCCACGATTTGTGGAGATATATGCCGGGCAAAGCAGCAAGATCATGGCCAAAATTCTTGTACGGGTATACGTCACCGGTCACAGTAGCACTGTTAGCCAAACTGTCAGCTTTCACATTTCCAGAGATACCACAGTGACTAGGTATCCAACAAAATGATACTAAATAGTTGTGTAATTGGCATTGCAACAGCTTTCTCCTACATTCAAATATAACATGAAAGAATGGGTTTAGTTTAAGTGAAAATTTTGCTAAGCTCTGTAATGCACTTAAGGAATCGGTAAATACAACGGTTTTTTTGAGTTTGAAACACAGCACATATTCAAGAGCTTTTAGTAGTCCAAAACATTCACCGGTAAAGACCGATGATTCTGGAGGTAATTTAATTTTCTGAACTATGTTGTACTGTTTGTGGTACACTCCAACACCAACACACCCATTGGAGTGTTTAGAAGCATCTGTATACATTTGATGCCAGTTAGGCCATTTCATATTGACATTGGAATTAAAGTTTGCATTGGCATTAAAATCAGATTTTTCAATGCCAATAGAAAAGCATATCTCAGGAGAAAGAAGTAGAGAATCATAAGAAGAGCTAAATAGGGGAAGTATATAAAAGGAATGAGTTGGGGCTTGTAATTGTTTAAATTTCAGAAAGCTTTTTAATAGACAAGGTAAAGGTTTATGTGAAGAGGGTAATTTTTGAGAAAGAGATTCCAGTTTGGAAATGAGGGGATGATTATGGAACTGGACAGTTCTAAAAATGAATCTATCTGACAGATATTGACGCCTTAAGTTTAATGGAGGGTCACAACATTCTATTTGCAGAGCATTAACCGGACTCGATTTCATCGCACCAGAAACAATCCTCAAAGCCCTAGACTGTATGAGATCTAGTTTTCTAAAGCCTGCTACATTACCTGGATCTAAGAAAAAGGTCCCAAAATCAAGAACGCTTCTAATGACAGCATTATATACCAACCTCAATGTGGCCGGGTGAGCACCCCACCAAACTCCACTGAGACATCTCAGCATATTCAAGTGTCGCTCACATTTACCAACCACAAATTCGCAGTGTGGTTGACCTGTTAGTTTAGAATCAAGTATAACTCCTAAGAACTTTACTTGATTATTGACGGGTAATATATTATCGCAATCATATTTTATAGTTGGTGAGGGAGGAGTTCTGGATTTAGTGAAAAGTACGACGGTACTTTTTGAGGGAGACAGATCTAGGCCATTTGCATCCATCCAAGATTTTAGGAAAGATAAAGAGGACGAGACACGTTGTTCAGCATTACTTACAGACTTATCAGAGGCATAAATAACCAAGTCATCGGCATATTGTAATATACTAACTGAATCTCCGATAGAGTTTTCTAGGTCATGTGTATAAATATTGTACAATAAAGGACTCAGCACAGACCCTTGTGGCAAGCCCTTCCATACCAGCCTACTAGGCATGTAAGGGCCGCCAACATCTAAAATAATTTTCCTCTCTGATAGAAGATTTACAATGAAATTATTTAAAAAATAAGGAACCTTTAATTTATCTAATTTACTTTTTAGAATATGTAACAAAACATTATCATAAGCCGAATTAATATCCAAGAAAGCTGCAACTACTGACTTTTTATTTGAGAAAGCATTACGAATGTCCGTGACTAATATGCCTAAATTGTCACACACACTTTTACCTTTTCGAAATCCAAACTGAGTTGGTGACAGATATTTATTATTTTCTATATACCATTCAAGCCGATTTTTAATTAAATGTTCAACAACTTTTGTTATCACCGATGACAAGACTATAGGACGGTATGATTTAATATCAGATCGAATCTTAGACGGTTTTAAAAATGGCAGCACTATTTGACTTCGCCAAGATGGCGGTATGTCATTTGTCAAAAGAACTTTATTTATTAAATTTAAAAAGTAATTTAATCCATTTTCGCCAAGGTGAGACAAAAAGGAATATGGGATCCCATCTTCCCCAGGAGCACTGTCTTTAACGTAATTTAATACACCTTTTAATTCTAATAACGTAAAAGGTAGATTTAGTGAGGAAGGGACAACATCAGAGTTATTTTGTGTAGAAGAGTGGATGAGATCTGGAGCAGAAGGAGGAGCCAAGCGATCAAGGAATTGATCAGCTAATTCTATAGGAAGCAACGACGGGTTAGAAAGATTGATAGCTGACCTGAATCTTTTGATATTTCGCCAAATGACAGAAGTATTTATTCCAGGTGATAAAGAGCTACAATATTTCCTCCAACCCTCAGATTTCTTTTTTTTAAATAGTTTTTTAACCTCTTTCATTACATTCATTAAGACCTCGTATTTTTCCATAGACATATCATTGCGATAATTAAGCTCAGCTGCCTTGCGTTTTTTAATAGCTGTGGTACATTCTTCATCCCACCATGGTGGAGATGACAACTTATTACTACTCGGCTTTTTCCTAGGAAAAACACTATCAGCCGATTCTAACAAAACATCTTGTAAATAATTACTATTTGTGACATTATCTTCTGAGCAATTATTCAGTTTCTCTTCTACTAATAAACTGTATTGACTCCATTTCGAGTCTATGATTTTGTGTTTAAGGCGAGACTTTTTAATAAACATATTACTATTTTTTTTACAGGGAAATGAAATGATTATGGGATAATGATCACTATTGTAAGATGAACACAAAGTAGACCAAGAGAGAGAAGATGCTAAATTGGGAGTACAGATGGACAGGTCAATGGCACTAATTACTTCACCAGGCTTTGTAAGGCGAGTAGGAGAACCCGTATTTAAAATGCACAGGTTATACATGTCTAAGATATCCAATAATTCATACCCGTACCTATTAGATACTGAACTACCCCACGATGTATGATGAGAGTTGAAATCACCCAGAATCATGAAAGGCTGAGGGAGAACTGAAATTAAGTTTTTAATTTCATTGAATATTTGCAAGGAGGGGTGAGGGACATATATAGAGACAAAACAGATACCATCAACAATAGCTGTAATGATACAAAAGCTGTTACTATGTGAAGGAAGAGGGAAGGAAGAAAAGATGCTTGAGTTTCTGATGAGCAGGCATACACCACCATACCCATCAGCCCTGTCTTCTCTTAAGCAAGAATAACCAGGGATTTTGAATACCTGATCTGGCTTTAGCCAGGTTTCAGATAAAGAAAAAATAAAAGGATTAAAATTATTTATAATGTGTATAATTTCATGCTTTTTGTTTATAATACTGCGGCAGTTCCATTGAACTAACCTGTCCATGTTGGCCATTATTATTATCAGTGTAGGAATTAATTAAATTAGCAGCGTGGGACGGTATAGATAAATTAGGTTGAGAAAGTAATTTAATTAATGTAGTAATTAACTCTATTATTGTCTGTTGTGAATTTGCATTAGGCGATGATGGTAATGCACATCCATTAGAAGGCTCTGGCATATTGTAGTCTCTTACAAGAGACTCATGTGCTACATGATCGAAACCTTTACTGTGTTGAGGAGGCGTTCTGGGTTTAGTGAAGACTGTTTTTTTATAAGATATTGTACGTGGAGGTGGTGAACCAGGCAATACTGTATTTCCACCAGGAAGAGATTTACTTGGGAGAGAGGATACAACATCAGCAAATGATTTCGAAATTGGGGGATGTAATTTTGACGCTTCAATATAAGATAAGCTATTCTCTGCCATTGTTACTTTTATATCTGTTTGTCTCACATATTCTGGGCATTTTTTGCTTGAAGCAAAGTGCAGCCCAGAGCATAAGCAGCAAGAACCATGGTCTTCCTCTACATTACAAGTATCTCCAGTGTGGCCTTGACCACACTTGTAGCACCTGGGCTTTGACCTGCATTGGACCTTGGTGTGCCCAAAGCGGCAACAATTAAAGCACTGAATTGTGGGATACACATACAATTTAACCGGCATAGAATTATAACACATAAATATCCGTTTAGGCAAAACTTGTCCATCAAATGTAAAAACAACTGTTTGTGAAGGTTTCCACGTAGGTGAGTTATTGACCATGATTTTATAATTAAGTCGCCTGATTTTTATAATTTCCCCACACCCAATGGGTATGTTAGTGTTTTCCATAATATCTTCAGGAGACCATTCTGTTGGTACTCCCCTAACCAAACCCATCCTTGTAATATTGAAAGTAGGGATAAAAGCTTTCATGTTGTTAGTTGGTAAGCAGTTTGAATTTATAAAGCTGTTTGCGTCTGTATATTTACTAAAAGTTAATGTCATTTTATTTCTGCCAATACGTTTTAAACTACCATCTACAATATTTTTAAACAGAAATTTTTTTAAAAATCTCCCGAATACAACTGGGTGTAAAACTGTGCTATCATCATCAGATGACTGTACTTTCTGCACATGTACCACAAACGGGCCGTGGTCATTGGCATCGTAACTAGCTCTACCAATTTGTGTGGTGGGTTTAGAAGATATATCGGTGGAAAGAAGAGGCATTGTTGTCTTATTAGTGGAAGGACTAGGTGGAGGCAAATTGTTGGTTGGTGGTGTCACAGTGGTCTCAGCAAATACATCTGTGCATTGACAAGAAGGACTGTCTGAGGGTTTAGAGTGTTCTGTAGTACTTTTGCGTTTTCTTTTATTGCAATGTTTGCAAACTTTGTGTAAATTTTGTCTGTGACTGCGCTTCAGCTTCCTTTTGGAGGCCAAAGAACAGTCAGAATCCATACCGGATTCATTCGAAATTGTGATAAATGCAACCGCGGGGGGCGCCGTGCCCCCCGGGTCCGGAGGCTCGTTCATAAAACTCAGAAAAGCTTACCAAAACTCGAAGAAAGAAGAAGAAAAATATAAATAATAATACAAATTATAAATATATACAATATTTAACTATTCTGATCACTAAATTTTAAAAAATATTATTTTACAGAAAATTCAAGCAAAAATCGCGCCCGCCAAATTCGAAGCTTCCCGCGTTTTTTTCGACTTAAGAGTTATGACAGAAATCAAACTTCAAACATATTTTGTCCACAGACCAAATAGAGATACTACACATTATTCAACTTAGTCATAAAATTAATTTTAAAATAGCGATCAAGCGCAATCATTGTTTGACCTTATCATTGCGCTAAATTAATAATCGGAGAGATTTATTGGTTCAATATTATCGAATGCGTTAAAAAGAAACCAAATTATTTTGTTTGTTATTCCCATAATAACGTAAATGCCTGATCCCATTTCGAGGTTAAACATTTGTTTTTCTTATTAATGAATAAAAACAATACTAGTTAGAATTAATGATTACGTCTCCTTACAAACACTTACCATACAATTGCAAATAGTGACAAAGAATTTGATGCTTATTTTTCCAGCGCGTTATGCTACACGTGACGTTCATAAGTGTACATAATATATTTAAGACTTATATTAACAAATGTTATTTTTGTTTGAGTCAGACAGTAATGCACAAATATTAAATAAGCAATCAATTCGTCTCTTCTGAATTAAAGTAATATTTTCCGTGTATCAAAATATAAAGTTGTCTGTGCAAAATAATCATAGACAAAATATCCGGATACTAAAAATGAATGTTGCTAGATTTATTTATCAGTCTAGATATCTTTGTTCGTTTTCCAATTCTATTCAAATTTCATTTCAACTCGGGCGATCGACAATTAAGCCGCCATCTTTCTTTTTCATACAAGTCTTGTCGGCGAAAAGGTAAGGTTTATAGTTAGTGCTTATAAAATATTGTTTTACTGTGCTGCTTTGAATAACTAGTGTTTTAAAGAATTTAAAATTAAGATTGTTAAAGTTTTTTAACCTATACCTCTATAAATCCGCTATGTTAAGTTACTGACGGTGACCATGTGGTCTGTCTCGGCAAGCCAAAATCGTAACTGCGCATTACGTTTTTGTACGGAAAATTATATAGGTGTATAAATTTAATTATTGTTCAGTAGAGAATTTGCAACATTTTAATTTATAGTATTCTTTTGGTTATATTATTTTCATTCAACAAAGCCGGTAACCAACGTGGCGGGAAGTCAATGTGTATTCTGTTCTAGATAAAGAATGGGTTCTGTAAAACAGAGTAAAAAGACTAGAAGTGGACGGATGTCTACTTCTGAAAGCGAATCAGGACAGGAAGATGGAATTGTACGAAGTGAAGACATAATTCACTATCTCTCGAGAAGGTATGTTTTTTAATCTTGTGTCATAGAAGTCACCACCACGCCGCTAGCCCTTTTTTTAACACATTATTTGTATTTTATACATATTAATGGTGTGAGTAGAGAAGTTGTTACAAATAATTTTATTTTTATAAGACTACAATAAAGATATTTCGACGATGCGTAATAAATACTAAACCGAAAGTACCTCTATACTTTAGTGTTTAAACTTAAAAGTGAAATGCTCCATGTGACTGTTTAAAGCATGGCATTTAAAATTATAACCAATAAAATTTTATTGACTTAGTAATCATTTACACAGTAGGTACTAATTTAATCTTACTTTTATTCACACAATTAAATCATATTGTAAACTTTAAATTTAATAAATGTTATATTACTTATATGGCTCAGGTCACATGTTCTATTAAGATAATTTCGTAAATTGTTTCGTTTTTGTAACAGAATTAATAAGATAATTTTCTTATACCAGTTCAATGATCTTCAGTAGTGACTCACTCATTTTATGCTCTATTTACCTTGAAACAGATTCAGATCTTTGTGAATAAAATCCTACAGACTGTATAGATTATGAAATCACTTCCTTGTTTATACAGGGTATTTTTACACATTCAGTGCATAAC
This sequence comes from Pieris rapae, assembly GCF_905147795.1. NCBI lineage: Eukaryota > Metazoa > Arthropoda > Insecta > Lepidoptera > Pieridae > Pieris > Pieris rapae. Next base: position 7,439,828 of record NC_059524.1, on the reverse strand, counting down.
ATTTATTCCTTTCATCTTGTTAATTTTTAACTGTAGTACCGTACCATTTTACTTTTTAACAAAGTTTAAAGTGAACAAATTTGACATGGGCATGAGTTTTGTATTCTATAAAATTAAAATCTGGCATTAGTCAAAGATTATCCTGCAACTGAAATGTGTTAAGAAAATGTAGACCAACCAATTTGATGCCCCAATGCAAAATATGCCAACAAATTAATAGTATATATATATAATATAATGGTTACAACCTGTATTTTTCGATAGAAAACTGCTAAATGTACATAGCTATAAATGTTCAACAGCTACTATTTAATGGGGCCATGCTCTAAATAGCTTTAATTTATGTGTTTAGGTTTTCTCTGAAATTGTTTTATGATAGTAATATCAAAAGACTTCTCTGTAACTAACTTTAAGAATCTAGTGATATAATTCGACATACTTTTTTTGTAAATACGTATTTTAAAATGTTTTTTTATGATACATCTAAAATTTTTATGAATAATTGTCACTTGGTCATAACTTTTTTTGGGAGTATTTTAATATTGAAATAAAAAATATATATTGCTCTGTAGTGTGCACACTGAAACTCTGGCTGCGTTACCGCCTGCCGTTCGTCGGCGTATAAAGGCGTTACGCTTGCTGCAAAAGGAATTTATGGATATTGAAGCTAAGTTCTACTCCGAAGTTCACGAGCTTGAGTGCAAATATGCCAAGATGTACCAGCCCTTATTTGATAAGGTAAATTAATTTAATTTGGAAGCTAATAACCATTTATATAAGATAATTGTACATGATGACTTATTATCACCAAGATCTGAATGCCATGAGGATCTCAACATGCATCACCAACTGAAGTTAAAAAAATTAGCTTATTTGATTAATTAGCTAAATGGGCAATCTATTGACAAGGGTGGTTTTCTAGAGGGCGCAAGTGGTGGTGGGAGTTCATGAACCTACTGATGAGGAGTGCAACACCCCCTGGCATGATGATACAAAAGAAGAGGAACTGGCTAAAGCTGTACAGAATGCAGCCATTGAGGACAAGGATAAGAGTGAAGAGAACAAAAATGCTGAGTATGTATTAACATATAATTCAGTTATACAAATATGTTGTTTAACATAGGGAGCAATTTAAAACACTGATTCAAATATAGTTGATATACATTAAATTTTTTATGATGACATCCTACACCATTATCTGAAAATCATGATTGATTTGTTTAACATGCATCACCAACTGAGGCTGCTCTAAAGTATTAAAATTAATTTTATTTTTTTGGGCTCTTCCTAACTTAAATATGTCTTAGGCCTCCAATGGACCCCAACGTCAAAGGCATCCCTGATTTCTGGTTGACAATATTCAAAAATGTCTCAAAGTTGAGTGAAATGGTGCAAGATCAAGATGAACCAATTCTCAAGTCATTGCAAGATATAAAGGGTAAGACTATAAAAGATCTAGACTTATGAAAAATTCTTTTATGGAAATGTGTTAAATATATATGAAGAAATTCAGCAATCAATTCTTATATAAAATTAAATTATAATTAACCCAATTTTTACAGTGCAAATGAATGATGACCCCCTTGGCTTTACATTAGAGTTCCATTTTGCCCCCAATGACTTCTTTGAGAATACAGTGTTGACTAAACAATACTCCATGAAGTTCAAACCTGACGATGAGAGCCCACTGGAGTTTGAAGGCCCTGAAATTTACGCTTGCAAGGTAATTAATTTCTCAGGGCTTGAAAGTTTTTTCATTGAATAAAATTAATTCATTATTTTAAGAAAATGACAAATGCACTAAATACAAAATAAATACATACTAATATGTTATAGGGCTGTGATATTGTATGGAAAAAAGGCAAGAACGTAACCGTGAAAACCATAAAGAAGAAGCAGAAGCACAAATCCCGTGGCTCAGTCAGAACCGTCACCAAGTTGGTCCAGGCTGACTCATTCTTTAATTTCTTCAGTCCACCAGCTGTGCCCGAAGACCTTAACTCCACCATTGCTTCTGACACACAGGTAATCTATAGTTATACAAACTGTTTGGTTGTAAAATTATTATAATGAGCTTTCCTCAATTCCTATAAGAAATATAAGATACACAGTGTTTTATGCATAAAACAAACTCCAAATTGTAGAAACTTTGATGTATTATACAGTAGATTTATCAGCTAATAATAAATTGCATATATAATAGAATAGAATAAATATTGTCGCAGATGCTACTAGCGCTCGACTTTGAGGTGGGCCATTACATCCGCGAGCGAGTTATTTCACGCGCCGTACTCCTCTATACCGGAGAAGGACTCGACGAAGATGACGAGGACTATGAGGAAGAGGTAAGCCACTGACATACAACACACATGACATACACATTTAGGGTTAGTCTATCTTTTATTTCTGTGTGAATATTGACACTACTTTTTTTTAAGTCAGTTATTAATGTCAATATTTATTTGAGGGGTCAGTCTGTAATAATTACAAAAAGTATCTAATGGTTTCAGTAGATTTCATTAATGGTTTAGATATACATATTACAAATTCTATTTCTCCACTTTATATGTAATAAATTAACTTAATTAAAGAATACATCAAAATACAGAAATAATTAAAAGTCCCTTCAAGCAATAGTTACTATTCTTTTCTTCCTATATCTATCCAATTTGCATCATAAAAGCTATGTGAAATAATGTCGATTTAGAACAGTCTTGTCTGCCAAACTTTTATCTTGGAACACTACAAAACATTGCTTTATTTCTTAAATGTACTTGCAAATGAGAACAGCCATCTGTTAGCCATTTAGCTTGCATGTTAGTCGCTTGTAGCGTAGGCGTAATACGAGTAATGATGACTCTAAGTCTCATCGCTTTGCTTGGTTAAGCATGCATTGAGTTATAGGAGCGGTGCCCAAACACTAGATGTAAGAATCAACTCTTTAAATCCATACAAAAGATATTTGCTACTACTGCAATGCTTATAAATCTATTGAGGGGAATTTTTCTATTGAGACGATGGGACCAAGAATTTAGTAAATTGTGGTCGCTATAAAATGAATAATCAATGTTGTAAAACTTTGATACTCGCCCTTTATCTTAATATTTAAAAAAAAACTTATACTCAGTAGAAACTTGAAATAGTAGTTCTTAAGCGCCTCTTCTAGATCAGTAATACCACAATTGAAGCACGAATAATAATGGCACGCTTTCTAAAAATGTTGTAATTAATTTAAAACACGGTAAAGTTTGAAGCCTTAATATAAATAAATGGACGCAGTAGCTGTTCTTTCCGTTTACTAACAAACTTAAATCTGCCGGTCGCAATAACTGACGAACGCTTCGTAGTCCGTTAGGTCGCCGGTTCAAAACCAATGGTATATTTGGTTTCAGGAGGATTCTTATTCCGAAGAAGACTCCGGTACCGAGGAGGTTTCTGAGACGGAGGATTGATGCAAGATCTAGCGTATTTAGCCCAGACTTAGCTCAAAGTGGCTTTGAGCGTAGTCTAAGCGTTTCCGGTTCCTCGAACTTTGTACCAAAAACTCGCGTCGCGGTTGCAATTTCCTGCATTTTCCGAGCGTTAAATTCTTAGTGTCTACGCTAGATAGAAATCTATGCATGGTTTATCAAAGATAAATATGTTTTAGATAGATATGTTTACGGCTCTAGAACCCGAGGTGCCTTTATGCATGTTACTAGTAACGATACCTATATTGCATTTCTAGTTTATATTTGTCGTTTTTTATTTATTTTATACATAATTGTAATAAAGTGTATTTACGAGTTTTACGTATCGCTTGTGTAATTTGAAATTTTTGTGATATTATTATTCTCTAAGGCTATTTATGTTCGCTATACTGTCATTCCAATGTGTCTTATAGAATCTCCTGTGCCAATTTTATTCATCACACGACTGTGATTTCTTGAGATATTGACAATAGTTATTTTTTATTTATGTATGGAGTTAGCGTAATGAGCAGCTAGTTTTATCGGTAATTGCTTATGTTCTGGCATGAACATTAAATTTGTAAGCTTTTTAAAGTGTGTTTTATTTTTTACCTTATTTTGCATGCTCAAATGGCAAACGGATGGTTGATTTTTTTAATGTTAAGAACAATACAAATAAATCGACTGGTACATAACAATACTAATAACCATAGAAATGTAGAATATATTCATTGTTTTAAAGCTTTTCCTGATCATTTTTTTTTAACATTTACTGACCTATTTTATTACCAAAAATGGTTTTTCACTTGATTCAGAAACTATTAAAATATTTGAATGATATACTATCCTTTACTCGAGACGTAATCAAGGGCGTAATATCGATATTACTTGGTAAATTTAAGGAGGAAGAAGAAGATGATGAAGAGAGTTCGTCTGAGGAAAGTGACGAAGAACATCCAACTCAACGCCGTCGCAATAAGAAGAATAAGCCTATTGCCGCTGAAAATCCCGCCGAGTGTAAACAGCAGTAGTATTAAAAAAATATGTTCTCGGGTTAATCTCAAACGCTAAGCCACGCTTAGAAAATATCTAATATCTGTTTCCTTCGAGAACAATGAAAATGTACGGTTGAAATTTTTCTGTCTCGTAAGACAATTTGAGCCAACGATTTTAATTTTATAACTAAGGTTTAGTTAGGAAATTATTCCTTATTCAAATTTTTGTTTACGACGTAGGTCTGTTCTAAAACCCAAAGATAACTTAGCGGCTATCGACGGTACCTACAGTATTCTGTGTCTAGTGATGCGACGTAGACGCAATGTAAATATTGGTAATTAATTCGCTAGATCTGTCGCAACTTTAAAATTATAGGTACTATATGTACAAATATGATGCATACGATATTTAACAATTATTATCATTTATAATTTTATTACCACTGCCCGATTGTAGTCCCCAAACGTGAGTAGTATGAGAGCATAGTGAAAAGTACGCATGACTAAAATACATTTTAAAGGGTTTTCTTATGAACTACGCACTTGCTCCAACATTCCTATGCGTATTGTATATATTAGCCAATATATCCGCCTCTCATTGAATTCTGTTCTATAAATTCAAGGTGCTTTGCAACAATCCTGCCCAATGATTTAAAGCACCATCTAACGTAGCCATTATTATTTTTACACAAATATTGAAGATGGGGTTGATATGTGATAACGTGCTGTGTTTTGTTAACAGCGTTTAAATTTAACTGTCTGTAAGACTGTATAGTGTAAATGCGATCAATGTGTGCCCCGATTTAGGTAAACCGTTACTTGTTACGAAAGCTATGTATGCATGCTGCGTACAACTGTCAGCTGATAGAATATTTGTACACATCATTTTTAAATAAATTTACTTTTAACAAAATTGTCTTTAATTTCCCTATAACATCATTCCCAATAATTGTTCATTAAAAGACATTTGTTACAGATATAATATAGACTGAATCTAGTAAGGATCTGTACTTTTGAGCGTAGGACCAGGATAACGTACCGCGCAATTTGTCTGTTAAATTACATGAATATTAACTAAGTAAGAAAAAAAAATCAGCTGGTTAGTAATCATTTATGATGACCTCGTTATCGATACATGTCGGAAAGAGGGGACTCTTTGATCAAACCATAGATTTTGTAGGACAAATATTTTTTCGAATAATTTAGATAATTGTCTTGAGATTTAACAAAAAAATCAGTTAGTAATAATTATTTGAGAATCATCAAATCAATTTATTAGAGAATTTTCGCATAGGAAATTGTTGGGCGACTCATCGAAACGAAAGCTATTCACAAACATTCAGCTTGATAGTAATTATTTTTACATCAAGGATCTGTACTACTACTTTAGAGTGTAGGACCAGGATAACGTACCGCCCAATTTGTAGGACAATATGTCTGTTAAATTACATGAATATTAACTAAGTAAGAAAAAAAAAATCAGCTGGTTAGTAATAATTTATGATGACCTCGTTATCGATACATGTCGGAAAGAGGGGACTCTTGATCAAACCATAGATTTTGTAGGACAAATATTTTTTCGAATAATTTAGATAATTGTCTTGAGATTTAACAAAAAAAAAATCAGTTAGTAATAAATATTTGAGAATCATCAAATCAACATATTTTATCCTTGCTACCTCTGTTAGCTACCACAATCGAGAGTTTCGTATAGGAAATTATTGGGCGTCTCATCAAAATAAAGCTACTCGCGGAAAATTAGCTTGATAGTAATCAAGTACAAAAATGGGCGATGGATCCTGGACTATATGGTTTTAATTTCACTAGTGTTTTTATATGTAATGAAACTAAATTGTTTTAAATTAGCTAGTGGTTGGTAACTAAGGCCCGGCGCTCAGTATCGGCATCGGCAAGAAAAGAGATCCAATATTGTACTGAAGGTCGACTTTAACCTTAAGATCAAAAGTTTGCGCATTGTCGCTTTAAAAAACTTTGTCATCGTCTTTTCGAAGACTTAATGTTTTTGCGAAAAGCATTCATATTTACCAAAGTCGTGAAACCATGAATGATATAAGGGCAATAAAACAAAGAACACAAATTTTCAGTACCAATTTATTATCTTTTTTAAGAAGTAACAACTTATCACGATTGTCTTTTTCAGATCTCGATAAAACTAATACAAATATTCAGTTAGGTTAAAATTAACACATGGCAACTCTGCTTTTTGTGACAATTTGCGGCAACAGAGTACCAACTGAAAACGAGGTATGGCTTACAATTTAAGTACAATGTAATTTTGTGGATTATGGACGTATCAAAACCAAAAACACCAATAATGCTCATCAACGTATAACAATAAAATTCAGCTGTAAATAGAATTTTTTTTTTCAAAATACACAAAATAGACGCATACAAATTTAATAAGGATAAGTTCCAGAGAATACACTAAGCGCGAATTAGGAGTCTTTATGTCAAAATTAAATAGGATTTTGACATATAGATTAAATTTTCTCATGTGGGAATAATATTAAGCGTTCGATTCTGAAACTTAACCTTAGTTCCATGAATAGTAACTCAAGCCATTCGGTTTTCAGTCTACGAGTCCATTTAGCACCAAAATACTTAAAATTAATCTACTCAGCTACCGGGCAATATCGCTATCAAACTAATAAAACAAGGGAATGATGCGATACTATTGAAATGATATAGAGAATATGCATAATTTAATATATTGCATACATGATGCCGCCATTGTGTCAAAGTTCTAAAATTTTAATTTAGCTTTTAATCTATGGATAGATTAACTATTATTTAGTCTGTAATCATTTCAAAAGAGTTTGTAAAAATCTTGTACGGTATGGCCCACCCAAACTGCATTCCACTTTGTAAGCGGCAGCTATATAATATTCTTTTAATTCTTTAATGATCTTTAATTAATTGATGCATATTCCCAATACAAGTTTGAATGTCACAGCCCTTAATCGCCATGAAATACAAACTATAACGCGAGGGTTGCCGTCCTTAAGTTGACCTTGGCGTATTCTAAAAGCGGTTTTGTACAACGCTAACGGTAATTATGGGTTAGACGGCAGCCCATAACACAACCTTATTTAGAACGTTTGCAATAACTTAAGATCTCACTATGGATTTCTGTTGAGGAACGCTTTGCCCTCAACGTATTATTGCTTCTAATTAAATTTACTTATATTAAATCTACTATAAATAGGAAACAAGCTTGGTTCGTAACAGATAAGAATTATATAGTTACGTAAAAAGTCAAATCGAAGTTATTCAATATAATTGCGTTTCTAGGTGGTACTTTGAAACAAGAAAGGTACTCCCGAATGTCAAAATCTATGATTTTGACGTACGGCAGTCGGGAACCGCTAGGTATCAACTACATTTTCGAGTAGCTTACAAGAGCTTGTTTTGACGTTTAACATGCGATTAATAAAGTAGATAATTTTATTAATTTAAAAATAATTGATGTGAAACATCGTCGCAACACGCCGTAATACCGTCAGAGGAAGCATCTAAAATAATCAAACTACTGATTTAAAGAATTATTTGTCTCAGTTTAAAAAATTTTCTTTTAAATTTATATCCTGTCTTAAACTATCTATTTATGTATGTACATAATATTTTGGATGTTTCACACCTGCAGGGCTTAGCTTACAACTTTTACTATCATAATATTGCTATAATAAATATACAAAACGGGGCAAACATTCCAACTAAACGAGTCCACACAAAAAATTTCAAATGGAATACAAATAAAACTAAGGTGCTTAGGAATAAAAAAAAAACTTGCATAAATAAAAAATTATCTAAAAATGTTCTTAAAACATCAAAAAAACTTGTTTAAAATTGCACTAATAGTACATTGTTAAAATCCCGACCAAATACTTCGTAGTCTGGAAGTAACATCAAAGCAGAACTGAGACTGTAAAATTCAGACATTCACCAGTTCAAATAAATACTGAATCAGTTCTATAAAGCTCTGTAAGTCCCCAGATCATCTGACCATTCACAGTCGCCCATTCTCATGCTTCCTATGGCCCCCAATTACAAAACCAAGCTGATTGATTCAAAAAAGCCCTTCAAAACGTTAGTCCTTTTAACAATTATGAACCATGTTTGGCACTAAAACTGGGCACATCTAACAGGATACAAACCTAGCAAAGGTCACGCGGGCGTCTTCGATTTCTTTCCGAAGGGCAGATTGATACGACGCTTTCGGGGCTTTGGAACTCCATCTTCCTCCATAAGAGACGAATCCGTGGACTCTTCTTCTTGGGGCGTATTGGGCCCTTGTTCAGCTTCTGGGACAGGCTTTTGTCTAGTAAAAGGTCTAGGTGGCGGTCTGGGTTCTTCTGGATTGTACGGGACTATGTCAGTGCTGCGAGAGCGGACTATTTGACCGGTAAAGGGGCGCCGCGGAGGGGGAAGGGGTGCGCCGATACTACGCATGGAGGCACGTAGTTGAGGCTGAGATTGCGAGTGTACACCGCGGGTTAGGTCTTCACCAGTCCAGTTAACACTAGGAAAAAATAAATTCAAATTCAAAAATCACTTCTTCACACGTAACATAATGCACACGTATTAACGGCAAAACAGAAATATGCTTCTTATTTTACACTACCAGTTCTCAAATCGAGGGCGTAGAACGGAAGAGAAGAACTGGCAATAATAAAGCATAAGCTAAACATTATTTTAAACGAAACTGAAGTAAACATCTTGATTCGTTTGATACTCAACTATACGATTTGAAAGGTGTTAATTAAAAAAAAAATACGAAGAGTTTTTGTGACAATAATAATATTTAAAAAAATAAATGTTACACAGAATCAATTAGTCAATAAATCATTACTCACTTGTCTCCTCCCAACACAAACTGTACTGGATCTCTTCTTCTCTCATCCGGACTCTTTCTGACATCATTGTATGAACTCCTTTTCTCATCTGCTAATCTCCTATCTTCTCGTCTTTCTTCCATACGGCCTTCACGAGCCTCTTGCGCTAAACGTTCTTCTAGTTGCAGTCTGTGAATTAAAATAATGTTAGTAATCTTATTCTAGCCAAATAATCAGTACACCTTAATCTCTCTTTCTTGCTTCTATTCTGTGTTTTGATACGAGCAAGTTTTTCTCTCCCATTCTAAGATCCCCTAGGAACAGTTAAGAATAAGTATATATTGCTAAATTTTAATACATAATAGTTTACGATACTTTTTCATAATGAGTTCTTTAATAATTCTCGCATTTTATGTCGATGCTATTACTTCTAATTACATACATAACACTAAAAAGGGGCATCCGCTAGGAAAATCAAATATAAAAGCTTAATAAACTAAGTATCGTGGGATTGAACATTGTAATTGTTTGCTTTGAGCAATATTGTTAAATTAATATTTATATGAAGAACGTCATTATAGAATCATTTTAGCGTTTCTATTTAAGAAACCAGTGGCGCTACAACGTTTTTAGGTCTGGACCTCAGAGTTCTGTATCTGCTTCATGATCATTTGTCAATGTCCGCGCCGTCGACGATTTGGGTCTAAAAGCAAACCGGTTTCCTCACGATATTTTCCTTCACCGTTCGAGCGAAAGAAAGTCCATTGGTGCACAGCCAGGGATCGAACCTACGACCTCAGGGATGAGAGTTGCACGTGACAGCCACTAGGTCAGCATTGCTGGATGAACCCTTATAAATACAAGTTATCAAATCATTTTACCTTGCTTCAGCAAGCCTCAAATCGAGAGGGTAATGCGGTGTGTCGGCTTCGCTTCCAGATGAATCCTCTTTCCATCCGAAGGTTTCTGACACTAAATATGATAAACAATTAAATACTTAATGGATAAACTTTGTCACGAGTTAGTTTTAATTCCGTTTTGAAATGGGCGTTCGTCTAAATAATAATACAATTATAGTTTTTTAAAACATGCACTTTCCTATTCTTGACGACTGTTACAAGTAATCTTTAATAATTAAATTAAGTAAAAGTTTAATCATTTTTATATAATTTACTAAAAGCATGTATGAGAGAACCCAGAGAAAAGCAGAAAGAATAGAATACAGAAACGGCAATAATCACCCGAGCGTTATTAACAATTTTGAGATTGAAATCAAAATGTCCAATTTAATCAAAACTATACGCATCCAGTCATACACCCGAAATGACAGTGATTGGTTGTTTTTTTTGGATATATATAAATACCAAACATAGGTTTCTATGTACACGCGTTAGAAGTTATATTCCTTTGTCGCAAAAATATGAAGGTATTTAATACATTGAAAGTTACACAGATAAAGTTTATTTTAAATATCACATGAAAGCTAAAATGTTGACTTTAGCTTACTTTAGGGTGTCGGTTTTTCGTGACGGTGTACGCGCGCATTGTAAAAATTTACCCTCATCAACTTTCCATAACGCGCCAAAAGAAGTACAACTTCAAAAATTTCAAAATTAGCTACAGTTTTGAGTTTGGGCGGTAGACCGGAAAGTAAAAATACATATTATCAAACGTAACACAGAATAAAGCGATTCATATAATCTTATTCCATAATAACCTCGGTCGTATAGCCGTTTCATAAACAAAATGCAAAAAAATCTTACCTTCATTCAACGCTGTCAAAGCAACTAAGGGAATAAGGAATTGCCAAATAAAACAAATCACAATCGTCAAAAGCTTTCAAACGTGCGAGTCGAACTTTTAATATTGAGGACAAGAAGCAAGCAATTTGGGTGTGGGTTATGGGATAATGTGAGTTTAGCTGTTTAGGGTAACTTCACACAAAGCGGTACGTATGACTCCAGTACGTTATGAACATATAGATTTGATATACGGTAGTCATAATACTATAGCCAACTCTGAATCCTTTAGACTTTCAGAGGATAATTTAACCGAGGTTATTACGTTAGAATTTCAATTAATCCGTACTTCAAGCGTTAGCTAACTTCACTGTTGGCGTACAAATCTCTTATCGCATTAAGAACGTTAGTGTCCTTAATAATTCTATTTAAAGTTAGATTTTTGTTATAAATTTTAAATCAGCTAAAAGCTCAATGACAGTCAGAAATGATCACAAACGACCAACTATATTATTGATATATAAGATTGATTTTTTGACATATAAGACGTTAATAATATTTAATTAAATCTCGCTGATGAGTGCTGTATAGCATTAGTAGAGTTATAAATTATAATATATTTAGATAAGAGAATTTATTATCCTTACAAAAAAACTTAAATATTTTATCTGTACTGACCGTATAGTGCGTAAATCAAAGACAATAGACTACAATAATAAATGCTATATTACGCGATGCGTGAACAAAACATACTCACAAAGCTACAGTACTAGCCTTAAACGACTCTATAGAAAGTGTATACCTGTAAATTTGTGCTGATTTATTTGACAGTTGACAGTGACGCTTCACACTATGACAGACAGTGATGTTTCCCACACAAGTAAGGTGATAGCAAGCACTAACGGATTGTGCAACAAGGGTTCATGCAAATAAAAAATACCAACACCCAAAGATCTTAATCATACATGCCTTTAATAAATCGCCCTGAAAGCTTCCCTTCGATTGTGATAGATTTATACAAAAATATTTATTCATAAAATACACAAAATCATCGTCATACAATAACTTAAGAACATTAAGAAATCAAAAATAAATAAAAGCATTATTGCCTGTTCTATGACTCGAATCGGTAACTATTAACAAAACTAAGTAACAAATTAATATAGTTGAAGGCTCTATTTGACAACTTTGTAAGTTACATTTTCCGATATATTTCATAGGAAAACTATGTTTTTCCTAAATGCAATTAAGCCAAAATTAAAGACGATCACATTTTTTTATATTTTAAACGCCTTTTTAAGGCTTTAGTTGTTAAAGTAGTAAGGAACTTGTGTTCAATAAAAAATCACAAACATATAATTCTTATCGTCGTATAAAAATATAATTTAAGTAAAATGTTCTTCAGTAAACCTACATCTCTTCAAATTAAGTTTCAAAAGATACTGTCTTTTCAATTCTTACACAGGAATTTGAGCCTCTTAACATAAAGTGCTTTTTTGTAAGTACGTTTTCGGCTTACACCACACTGAACTATTAATAATATTAAGTATATGTACCTCCTACATAACAGCATCGGAAGAGTATATTGAGAAGAAATTTTGTTGGCCTAAGGGCCTAACCTTAGTAGGCTAGTAGAAAAGCCGATGTAGAAAATAAAACTTAAGTTAAAACCGATTTTTTTAATCTGAAACTTGAGCAGCGCTTCGTGGTGGTATTTGGAACTAAAGGGACGCACGAACATCCATCGTTTAAGTTCGTGTTTAAACACTAAATGTATGAGTAAAATGTAATTTAAAACTAATATTAATTTATTAATAGAATTCATTAACAATTAAAAAGAATTTAAAACGGTCAGAACGGGCTGTTTGGCGCCCAGAAATCTCACTATTACAACTTAATAATATTTTAGAGCTTTGACACTATAGAGACAGGCGTAAGCGCGTTTTAGCAACGACAACCTGCGCCATCTATGATTTAGTATTGGTACTAATAAACTAACAAAAAAAAACTCCTACATTCTAGGTTTAGCAGACGTTATAAAAGTAAAAAAGCTACCTCGAGGCAATTTGTAAACATAAATAAAATAGTTTTAGAGCATTATTCGTATTTCTATATATTAAAATTTTCCTAAATAATTTTTCAAATACTTAATTTGTGGGTACTTCAAAATATATACATTCAAAAATTTTAAAAAGTTACATTTTATTTTACGTCGGGTAATTTATAGATAAATAAAGCTGCTCTAATATCGCATCGGCACCCACATTTTGTATGAAAAAAATTACATGTACCTGGGGCCTTATTTTTCATACCAGTAAGACGCAGATTTTTAAGACCCGCATTCTAGTAAGCAAACTTTCTATGTTCAAGATCTAGATAGATGAGGATAAGAGAGCATACGAATTAGAATACGGGCCTTATAGTTCCGAACTCAACGCGAATTCGGGGTTCTAGGTGTCAAATGGAATCCTTACGAATCATCAGCCTTACCTGAGCCGCATAACGAAGTGTCATCGGCTGCACTTAAGTCGTCTTGGGAACTGTTAACGCGACCTGAAAATACATACGACATAGTTTCAACCACATATTAAATAAAATAAAAATTAAATCCACTCCAAGAGTTAAGGTATTACCTAACCTAAATAAATAGGTTAAGTTACATATATATACAATATATTTTAGTTAGTATTTAAAAGCCGTAACAAATATAAAGAAACTTGTATGTTTCTTTATTATATACTAGATGGCGCTATCAGCCACCGCGGTTGGAAAAAGCAATTTGAAGTTTGATAAAAGTTAAAGTCATCGGCGTTGAATTAAATATTGTTTAATTGTGGGGTTACTGAAAAAACTTAAAGAGGGATTGATAATTTTAATAATATAATGTAATTCGTGTAGAGTGTAAGAACTAAAATAAAAATAAAATATTATCAATCTTTCATTTTATCATAATTCCAAATAAAATATGATATATAACTTTAAATTTTTTAGGTTTTAGGTTTTCTCACAATGTCATCCTTCACCGTTCAAGTGAATATAAAATGTGCACATAGAAAGATATATACATAGGGCACAAGGCATATACATACAGACAAAGTAATTTTGTGTGGATTAAAAAAATATTTACCAGTTAAACAAGTAGTTCATTAGTTAACCCGGGGTTTTTTTATATATTGTATTAAAGTAGCGAGATGTAAACTAGACTCAAAATCCTAGTGAATACTTTGATCACACACGTTGAAACAATGGCTGAAAGATACCTACTAAGACTAAATTCAGGAAAATTAATTTATTTAAAATTTTGTGTGTCATATAATATTTTTTTTTTTTTATAGAACAGGGGGCAAACGGGCAGGAGGCTCACCAATATATTAAAGTTCGGGCTCCAACTTTGAATTGGACTATTTGTTACCATGGTAACCACTATGTTAATATCTAAATAAAACCTACCTCTGTTAGGTTGTCGCCCATTGGCAGTACGATACAATGCGCTTTCTAAGTACTGGAGCCCGTTGTTGTTGATAATGTTGAAGCCACACAATCGCTCAATTTGCTTCCAACGATGCATTCTTTCCTATAAATCATGGATAAATTATGATCTGTAAATAATGTATGAATCATACACAAATGTATATGGAATACATGTAGTTTATATGGACCGAGTTTAATAAGTTTTTTAAACTATTTTGTGTTTACTGATTTACAATACGACATTTTTAACATTAAAAGAAAACAAGCTACTTGCGACATGGAAATTTAATTACAAATTTCAAATATAAGAAAAAAATATTGTTCCATTAAAAAGTAAAACAACAATATCTTTAAAATTCCGTAAGTTTTTATTGTCGATTGATAAGTTACGATGTATCACATATTAGTATGAATGAGAAACCTGTAACTCCTGTGTGACCTCATTGAGCGCAGTGCGAGCTTCGACTATGGAGCGATCGACATCGTCTATCGACTTCCCGTGAGTTGAAACGAACGCCCCGACCAAACTGGAGCGTTTCTTGCGTAACTTCTCGCACTGAGGTAAAAAAAATATTAAGTCCTACACGGCACATGGGAAATCGATGAAATCGTCTTGAGACTAAAAATCAATCAGTCCCCATTAAGTTTTATTTGGAATTTCAGTTTTTGGTTATGTTTTGCAAATTAACTTAGGAGCCTTCAAGTATTACATAACGAATTTTTGAGTAAAACGTTACGATGCGGGGCTTGAATTATGCGTTATTGTTAGTATTATTTATTACACCACATAAATGGCAACTTTTAGGTTTAAAGTCTTTGGGTGGTCAAAAATATTCAAAAATTGAGTGACGTAATACTTGAACGCTCTCTTACTGTTTCATTAACAATATCCTAATACCTATGTATATATAAGTTTCTTAAGTGAACAAGTGGGGCATTGCACAAAAGAGGTTGAGAAACCCTGCTCTACATAATCTTTGTTAATAATATGGACTATTGTAGGATGCGTTCCACGCGTTTTACATTGCTACGGCAGCCGTTGTTTTAATAATTTATTTATAGATCCCACATGTTATCATCATATGTTAAGAGCTAACACTTAAAAAATTAAATTCTTTTTTTTAAAGAAACATATTCTTAAGAATCTTGCTACAATTGCGTATGTGCAATAGTTACTCATTTGACTCATTTGGTTGTTTACGAATTGTTACGAACTGACTAGAACACCTACCCGAAGTGGGATGGTGAGTACAAATATATCATAAATAAGTGAAAACCCTAAGTTCGTACATTTTAATCGTTAATTAAATAAATATCTTTTAATTAGCCACAATCGATGAACAATAATAGAAATACTGAAAATTACAAATTCCATCTAAATTCTTAAACTTAGGAAAAATCAAATTAAAACGTTTCATTCCACGTCACCATGAGCCCCCATATACTTACCGCATCTCTGGCCTGCTGCAGTTGCATGTCCGCCTGCTGCTTCTTCCTAAGGTAGGACCGGTTCTCGACTTCGTGGGTGAGCTGGAGCCACTGTTGTAGCCCCGCGGGAGGCGCCCAGCATCTGTCTTCCAACTCGCCCTCCGCCCTTCGGAGTTCTCCTCTGAGCATCTGCAAGACACAAAGCATAGTAAGAAAATTCGGAGCTGGGCCAAATATGACTGACTTATATTAAAATCCAATACATTGTTGACATACGGGAGTCAGACATAAAGACTCGTTTCTGAATCGGACACTTATTGTTAAGTATGACTCCTGTATGTCAAAAATCCAACACGTTCTTACTATCAGTATCATAGTTAGCGCTTAGTTCATTCGCAAAGATCAAAATACATATTCTCATTAAAACTTTACGAAATTAAGTTAATCTTATTTGCAAGCCTTTCTGTATATTTAAACTTTCTCCATGTTTCCCCACAGTTATCATTAAGTATCTTATGTTTGGTTTTTTAGCTTACATTACCTTTGTTTAGCCAATAATTATGCAACTGTGCAAAGCTTAAAGAAAAGCTAAAAACTCACTTCAATTTCAGCTTTCAGTTGCGACACTTCGAGATCAGACCAAGTGGAATTCAGTAATGGTGTATCACCTGCTTCTTTTAGTTTCTTCTCCAAATTCTTCTTCTCTGTTGTTACACTTTCCTGTGTAATGAAAATAATATTTACTAAAGAAGAATAAGTAAACAAAAGATAGCGTTCCTGCGTGAAGTCAAATAAAAATGTAATATATAATAAAATAAAACAATGGAAGTACAACGTTTTAGGCCCGTATATGGTATACGGTTTTGTCATCTTTTGCTTTTCTAATAGTCAAGTAGATGATCAGCCATCCATAAGTCTATTGCATACCAGATTGCTGGCGATGTTTTTCTTCAGAGTACGCGTACATAAACAGAAAGTTCTTTGGTGCTCAGCCAGGCTTCGAACCCATGACTTCAGGGTTAACAGTGGCACGCTTGTAGTGGCAGATAATAGCCTACAATCTTCTTATATTAAAGATCATATATTATGATATACATATCACATACTTTTTATTTATGAAACAGGGGACAAACGGGCAGGAGGCTCACCGCCCAGGATACCGCCGCCCATGGGTACTCTCAATGCCAGAGAGCTCGCGAGTGCGTTGCTGGCTTTTCAAAATATATAAACGTTCATTTACCTGCTCCAACCGAGCTTTCTCCAATTCCTTCTGCATATCATCCAGCGCCATCTCCGCCTTCCGAAGCTGTTCCATATCCCTCAACATCCTTTGAACTTGGACACGACTTGCACGTCCAGCACGCAATGCCGTCCAGCTTCCCACCACTGCACCGAGGAGTAAAGACGCGAGTAACCAGTCCTTCCATCGACTTCCTTCTGAAAGAACAGGGGGTTACACAACAGAAAATTCAAGGAGTTCATTCCATGTATTAAAAACAGTTTTATATATTATGAAGAAAAAGAGTGTCACACGGATATGGAACATTATACTAAATAAACCAACCACATTTTACAATCTATCACACATTAATCATATATAAAATACTATTTATGTATGATATAAATGTTAAACCAAACAGCGCCACTGATTACTCTCAGGACTACGATTTCTCATACAAATTGTTTAGTACTTGTCAAAGTCATGGTAGAACAATCGTATATTAACACCACAATTCTTTCATTAATCTCTAGTTAAAATACAATTTATAACGTGAACAGCGAGTCTGCAATAATGTTTTTAAAAAATTACTGCCTGCCTACTGTTTTGTCAAAACTTAATACTTGACTTAATGATCTATAGCCCCTAGATGGGGCAGACGGTGTCCACAGTAAGATGGAAAGATGTTGGTTAATCCCCACTCTATTCTGAAGCGCTTATTCTGATGTGAGTGATGCATAATCACGTCGAGAACAACGAGGAAAAGTAGTGGCGAAAGTAAACAGCCTTGTCGAACGCCCGCGTGCACTTGAATATCGTCTGAGACGAGGCCATCATGAGTCACTCTACAAGAATAGTTCCTATAGCTGGCCTTTACTAGGTTGATTATCTTTGGCGGGACACCGAAGAAAGTGCAGCGCTGCTCCATCTCAGAATATCGAACGCTTTTACGAAATCAATAAAGGTAAAGTACAACCTTAAGACGACATTTTTCAATTAGACCAAAAAGATCGGTCCTCATATAACAGACATGAAACACAAATTTATGAAGGCAACTATTAATATATGCAACCAAGAGACAATTATTTATTTATGTGGAAATAGTATGTGTTATTGGAAAATTCTTTACTTAATATTTATGAAAATTTTATAAATTTTGGACACTGATTTAATCACTATATAGTAGGTAAGTTGAAAATTACAAAATACATATTTAGTGACAAGTTCGGCAGTTAAAACTTAGCAGGAAAGTAACCAAAAATGAGTCGTAAAAATATGAAAATGGATCATATAATAAATACTGAGCTGTGAAATAGCTATATGGGTAGTAACGAGTGGGCCATCCTAAACCTAACATAACCTTGACATTGTAACACGAACTAACTGGCCAATAATGGCCAGCAATAAAAAAATAACGGCTCAATATTTTTTTCAACTGATCACTATAACTTATCGTATATTTAAATAACAGTTGAAAAAATTACTTCCCCAAATTTTGTTTTTTATAAGCAAATTTTTAGTCTATTATTTGAATCCTCAAGTTATTTAACCACCAAATTGCTCGTGAAATAATCTATTGTAGTTTGTCGGAACAGGAAAACTCATAGACGATTATAAAGAGATTATCGCTTGCTTTGAATTGTATTTTGTAGTATAACCGTTTTTTTTATAGGATAGGGTAATAATAATTTAAATAGATATGAATACAATTTTAACTAGGATGCGGCCCCTATGTGGGAGAAGGCCTAATTCAACTTTTTCCACCCTAATTCGTTTTGTGCCATCGTTATCCTATTTCTTCCAGCTAGCCTCTCGATCCCGTCAGCCCATCGCTCTATTGGTCTCTAGGGATAGGATACAACGGAGCTAGTGGGTCGCCCAAAAGGGCAGTCATCGCAGCAGATGGCCACCAATTTTAGTGGGTGGTGCTGTCGGCGTTAAAGGGAGGACTATGCTCTATTTTTGAACCTCTGGAAATCATATCTACGAGGAAAGACGCACATCGGGAGTAGATTTCACAGTTCACTAATCGTAAAATAAAATGTTTTTTGACGCGGACCGTGGGAGACTTCTAGCCATCAAGGCGAATCACCAACCATCAACCCTTCATAATTTTTAATAACCCAACCATACTCAGTTTCTCTCTTTTGCAACAAACATACCCGTTGTTCATGTCTAGAATGGGTATAAAATATTATATACAAATCAAAAAACTGTATTCATTACATCAGCGGTTGAGCTGGCTTTATTAGTTTTAATTAGTCACGAAGATATTATATTTCTCACGATAATTCTTTCAATAAGTCGTTATTGCTAGACAAATTCACCGTTTGACGTTGATGTTGTTTAGTTTGAGTAAGCAATTTAAAGAATACAGGCCAAGAAAAAACAAGGTTCGAAGCCTTCGTGATATCAAGCTGGTAAAGCATATGAAATCTGCACTGGCGTCTTATGACGGGTTCTTACCTTGTTTTTATTCTTGTTCATATAAAATAGTCATATTAAACCTCATACCCCTAGCCCTTATAGTAAGGAGTAACAAACCTAAACGCAATGATGCTAACTATAGACTATAGACTGCTCCCTCTGGAACCAAGTTCAAATACCCCATAAATATCCCAGTAAAGTTTTTGTTCTCTCGGCTAGGGAGGTAATTTCAAAGATGTATTTCAAGTAAAAAATAACAAATAAAAAATACATTCAAGTAGTATAAAAGTTTGATCCCCCTATATATAAATGTACCTCCTAAAACTTCCAAGATATCTTATCTTGATTTCACCTAAATATCGGAGCAAACCCCAAAATTGATATTCCCTGAAGGAAGAGCGTGTTGACTCAGTACAAAGAACATGTTAATTGTTCTGTTTCATGCTTGATTGTCACGTTATAAGAAGTTCACTTGGTTTTGACATAATTGGAAAGCGACGTATACTAACTATTACTAGCACTAGCTGAACCGGCGAACTTCGTAGGGCCAAAGCAACTAAGGATTGCTGATAAAAGTAATACAATGAATCCAAAATAAATATTAAGTTCTACTACCGAATTATAAGACTCAACATTGTAATGTGCTAAATTTGTTGCAGATTTAAATAGCTAGAGATGTATTCCTTAACTTACAAAAAATAAAGTTCTGTATGTATGTAAACAATATTTGACAACCAATATATATGAGAATGTCAATCCTTCGTCTTTACCATCAGAATGTGGTTGATATCTTGTCGATTGAATAAATTCTTTAATTTATGAATCTTCGACAGTTTGACTTTGAGATAGATTTAATATTGTTTTTTTTCTTTTGTTTAAATTTTTTTTGGCAATTTTCTAATGTTTTTAATGACGGGAGGGAGACAAATACAAAGTCAAGCCGAATCGGGTTTTACGTTTTCAAACGCAGCCAATTTTTTAAAATACATTAGTTCAATACGTGAGTTTTTGTAATATATAGTATAAGTTTTGTTAATCACTTGATTAAAGTGAGTAAATCTCTTTAGAAAAGATATATAAAAAAAAATCTTGGCGATTAAAAAGAGTGGCGGAGAGTTTATTGACAGGTTTTCTCTTCAGTACTACGCCTAGATTTGAGGACTGGAACTAAATGTAAAATTAGAAGCATTTCATATATTTTTTTTGACGATCATAAGTGTACATTGTGCCTACCTGTGCTACCTATATTAATAAATGAATTTGAATAAAAACCACCCCAAAAAAGACTTCTAGTTTTTAAATTGTCATGTACAGTTTCAATTTTTACGAAGAACTTCAATAGATACCGAGAAAAAAACACACATTTATATGTATATATAAAGATTCGATTAGGTGTTAAAGTATTTTTATAACAACCTCAAGGCCGGTTATTAATAAAGGATGATACATAGATCATTGTGCATATTCATATTGTTATTACGAGTGTATGTGTGTGTTTACAAAAAACTATCTACAATTCCTATTGTAGCTATATTTATTATTTGGAAAAATGGTAGCGCCATCTAGTAATAGAGGTTATTAAAAGGATCACCTTTTAGGCCATCGCGATTATTTTAAACGAAACCTAATCTAGCCTTTAAAAACTATTCAATCTATCTCAGACCCGATTCTAATAGGACTTAAGTCACCGGCATGCAAAAAGTGCGTATAATATGTTTAAATGGCAATTATAGGCCTGGGACGTAAAAAACAAATGGCAAACCGTTGTACGGCCTCCCACTAGGAGTACAGATGACCTGGTGGAGAGGAACAGGTCAAACTGGAAATTAAAAAATTAACTTAGGGGACAGCTTTAACTACATAGTAACGTATACAAGTTGGTGTGTACCTTTTTGTAACTACCATTATCAAGAGATTATAACATCAATTAAATTTTTCTGATACAAAGACACCTTGCCTGGGGCTTGGGCAATGCCTTGGCTATCCGGGGTTCATCATGATCCTTGATGGTTACGGGTTACCTGTGTTATTGCTGTGACAGCGGAAATTGTAAGAATGTTCTCCAGATACTGTAGGTATTTACTAAATTAATAAACCTCCAACGCAGTTTCAATTGCCAGCCTGCTACCATTAAACATCTAATATAAACCTAAGCTTTCAGAATATCTTAAGTAGGTTTGCATTTCTTACGCTCACCTTGTTTAATTAAATTTTTCTTTACAGTGGATGCCTGAAATAGATCGCTTCAAAGCGAATAAGGCCACTCAGTGCCCTCCTAATTATTTAATAATTTTATTTATAATGTATTTATCTCAAAGTGTATAAAAATAAATAAAACACTTACTATACAAGTGCTAAAAAATCTTATAATACTCCTAAATGAAACCTCTAAGTTTTTGGTTTAATAATCATCACGGGGGCCAAAATTAACGCGACCTCGTCTTACAAATACTTAGAAGGAAATGTCCTGTACACACGCGTACAAAAAAACCATTGAATTGTAAATCTAAACCATCCTCGAATCCACATGAACACACATTTCCTCAAAGCAGGTCCAGCCGTTCAGGAGTTTTAATTTTAAAAAAGGTCCCGGTATTGTTATTTAAAGCGTGTCCCACCCATGACCTCACAAAAAATACTTCCTTACATTATTGTAAGTTATCTTATTCATAATTCAGTAAAAAAAATATAACAATTAAATTAAGAACACTAGGGGTCGTTCAAGAACATAAGCACCATGGGGGTAAGAGGGAGGGATCTTTGATTTTCTTATTTCGTGAATACGTCACCTGTATTTACTTTTTTACACATATAACCCACACATTGTCTATGCTTGAAAATGATTTTTGAGAATTCCTACAAAAAGTTAATACGTTTATGTACTATGTAAGCTTTGGTTACATTTGCTGACGAGAGGGGGGGGGATAAATTGCAGTACATCTGCTTAGGTAATACTTGAACAGCTCTCAATAATATAAAAATGCGATTCTAGTGAATTCACACAGCGTGCATTGTACACACTCATAAAATGCAAATTTTCTATAGACATGAGTGAAAGTTTAAAGGTGAAAAATTTCTGATACCTTCTATTTGAAACACAAAAAAAACCTCCGCAAGATATGATCTCCAATTGGTACCAAACATTTAACATTCACGTATTAACACGACACAAGGTCAAAAGAAACCGCACTGAATAGGCCATCACAGCGCGGTATGGCGCGAATGAATGGAGTTAATAATTTGATGTTATATAACTGTAGGGTGACAATGGTTTTTTTTTTAATTTTTATTTGCGTTAAACGTTAAACGCTATCATGGAGGGGGTATGGAAGCCCTGTTGCGTTAAACGTTCAACGCTCGTGGGGAGGAGGAGTAGAAAAGACAGAGCGAGAGTGAATGCGTGGCACTCGACGCATACGCGTAGTATACCTCTTACAGACCAGCGCGAGCATTAGAAACGAGTAGCGTCCAATATTAGAACGCAAGAGAGAGAGAGATAAAAGATAGAAAGTAGGAGAGAGAAGGGGAGTGAGTCGTTAGATCTCAAGCACATGTGCGTACATGCTATGCAGCGAAGTATATTTTATATAACTTTATATTTAAATTTATAATATTCATTATTTAATTTACAAAGATGGTATTAATTGTGAACTGTAAGCATTGTTATAGAGTTAGTCTTAAATAAACGATATGATTTCACTAAAATTCAATTTCTATCCCTTTCTATTTTCATTTCCACGTTACGAAGTTTCACTTCTTCACACAGAATTTACAAAAATATTAAAATACTGAGCCGTTTAGTCTTTGATAGGACATGGAATTTTGTTTTGTTATATTCATAGAAACAGGCAGAATGCTCATCTGATGTTAAGTGATGCCGCCGCGCATTGGCACTCTCAATGCCACAGGGCGAGGTCGTTGCCGGCCTTTAAGAATCGGTACGCTGTTTTCTTGAAGGAATTTCTTTACATACTTTCGTAGAATTATAAAAAGGACAAAAAGAGAACAGGTTTTATATTTATTAATAACAACGAAAATGACGAAATGTTGTTGAAATTACATTGACAAGAGAATCTAGTATATTATATTAGCAACTTCTTGTTAGTAATTTTTATAAAGATGTTCGCTTAGGGACCTGCTAGGAAAAAACATATGAAGTTTTATGCCTATTCCTCTCAGGATACGTCCTTGAACAAGATATATAATCTTTTAAAATTATTGTGTCTATATGACACAAATGATTGACGTAATTTTAATAAAATATCCTACAAGTTCACATATGATGGTGAACCTATTCCGTGTGATATAATTCTTTACTAAGTGCTTGGTGGTAATAGGTGGTGAGACGGCATTGTTTGTGCAACGACGACTAATTATTTAAAAAACTCGACGCCAACACTATGTAAATTTAATAAAAATAAATATTACCTCATAGTAAAAATGAGTCACAGAAACGATTCTATAATTTTTTGCTAACAAATTATAACAACAAAAAAGTGCGCATATTTTTTAGGGATTTCCTCACAAAGCATTTAGCAATACAGGCGCAGTGAGGTAAGGGGGAAGGTAAGACAGTGAACATTAAAAACGTATTGGAATTTGACATTGTGCGTACCAAATTTTGTTTTTTAACCACACCTTAGTTAGACTTATGGTTAAATAAAACTAAGGCATGTCTTATCCAACAAGTATCACTTAAACTCAGTGCTAAGTGCTAAAACTCCCTAAACTGAACTTTAGCCAAGTGGTCAGTCAGGCCAGAGTTCAATATTTTCAAGCTCTTGACATGAACTTATTCACTGAGTCTCAAGTACTCATCTTATCCCTTATCATCAGAGCGAAATCACAGTTTGACAGAAAGAGATCAAAGACTTCAGATAAATGATTGCAATTTGCTCGCTTTAAAGATCTTTCCCAAAGATCCTCGTAAAGGCGGAAATATCTTTTTAAGTTTTCCGAACTCAGAACAGCACAATTGATTGTCAATTCTGATAACATGTTTATTAATTGATTGTATTATTTACACTAATAAAAAAATAAATAACTAATTAATCTTAACTTATAACTACGTAAACAGATGGTTATACAAGGTAAAGAAATAGTAATTAGGTAAATAGAAATATTAATAATACAGTGGAGACCACATAACAGTGACAAATGGTTATTGAAATGTGCTTACCTTTAGGTGGCCCGAAGAGTACGACATCCATCGCCTTTAGAGCTAGCTTTTGCTTGTGAATCGGGTCCTTGATGCCCAAAACGTTGCTTAGATACTGCATGTTGTTCACAGCCAGTCTGTTAAATAAAGGTATAACAAATTATACCATAAAATATAAACAATGTAATACAAATAATAAACTTGCCTGTGTTAGTCTGTGCGGAAACCCTTGATATATTGACACTGTTACGTCATTATAGTTTGACAATCATTTTGACACTTAATAAGAAAAATGAAAAGGCATGCTTTTAATTTGAGGGACTATAGCCTCATAGTATAGTTCGCCGCAAAGCAGAAAGTTTAAAAAAAACGGGTCAATGTTTTATCTCCACACAGACTTACATATAGGAGTAGGCATTGTGCTGTCTCAAAAACTCTGTGGACGAAATTTTTATAGCAACTGATCACACAAAGCTGACTTCTTGTAATGCCTCGCTGGAGGGCAACCATCTTGTTAAGCCTGTGTCATAGGCAGGCATTCTATTCGAAATTACCACGTCCTTTTTAATATGTATGTTAATGTTCTTCATAAGATTTCTAATCAATCAAGACTGTGTGTTGCAAAAATTAAATAAAATCGCAACCAAACAATTAAATATGCGTATAATATGAAAATATTAGTAAAATTAATACTAGAAAAATCCTGTCTTGCCAGCATGCAATAGAAAGAAGCATCTTAAAATTGAGGAGAATAAACAAACAAGAAATGTTGACATCCGTAAATAAAAAAACTTACAGATGCACTTGAACAATTTTTAATAAATAAAAGGAGAAAAACTTTATGAATGTTGCTCAAGGCAAAGACAAATGGAAAATATGGAGGAGGCACTAAAAGAAAACTTCAATTTTGTTTAAAACTTATACGAACTTAACTAATACTAATGTTAAGGAATGAATTTAACCAATTATTGTATGGATTAATAATACATAACATTTTTGATTTATTATTTTACCTCGGCAATGTAGCACCAACAACGCGATGTTGCAGGAACAGTGACTTGTATTGCGGCAAATCAACGGACTCCGACAGCCACTCTACCGTTTGTTCCACCGTCCAATTTCTGACCTAGAAAATCAGTTACATTAAAGACGACTTTTAGGGTTATATATATATATATATATAGATATATATATATATATATATATATATAGATACATAGATATTCAAGTGGAAATCCTATATATTTATATAAGAAGGAACTAAATCAAATTCAACTACGCAACTGATACATTGATAAAATAACCACAACATAGAATACTTAATGTCTTTATTGGCAACCATGACAGACACGAAGAGATCATTCAAATATCAAACAAAACAAAAAGATACTAATAAAAAAAAATAAACAAAAATCGATTTTAAACTGTGAGGTGAGCAACTATGGATAACCAGACCTAGCTCGTTTATCAAAATGCTCAATCTGAACATTGGTGAGCTTTGGCCAAAACGCGTTCTTCGGGAAGGAGGGACAAATGGAACGAGCTGGTGTAGAGAGTACATGAAATTTAAATTTTGATAAAAGGTTCGGGTATTCGGATATCAACTAGATAATAACGAATAGGGGTTATGAGTTTGTCGTGTCGGTGTGTTTGGCAACGAATGGGCCAATTCTTGCGGGTTTTGTTGGAATGCTGACACGACCGAGATTCTTAGATAAAATTTATGAAGATTTGCCTCAAGGTTATACAAATTATCGTTGTGCTGATCACCGCAGGGTTTCCAGCAAAATCACTTTAGTTATTTAGACAGTTAGACAGACTAGTTTAGTTAGTTAGACATCGCTATAGTTCGAGAGTTCTTGATATAAAATACAAAAACGTATAATTTGTGTGGCGCGTAGCAAACAAGAATTCTATTAACATAACCACCACGGCTTTTCCTAACTTATTCAGCATTTGAAACATCCATATATTCTGAAATGGTAGTCTGATGTGGTGTGTAGGGTGTCAGGGGTAACATAAAATCTTAATGACAGTTACCTCAGATCGTAGCCAGGCCTCCCAAAGCTCCTTGACAGATATGTGCATATCATCGTTGTGATGAAACGCCCGTTGCCGCTTCTCATACCCACTGTCGTACTGCAACTCTTCACGTAGAAACTGAAATATGTCAAGAATTCTGATGATCTAATCTAATCTACATCTCTAAGTGATTAGGTATCCTCGGAGCAATGAGGTCGCTCCATGAAGCCTGCGAGTGCCCAGGAAACTTCTGATTTTCTGGTAGGAGCTAGAAGGTTCGGTACGCTCGTAAAAAGTAAAAAATATGTTTATTATGAAATATAAGATACAGGTATCACTTATTCCACGTCATTTAATTTGTATCGCAGACGACCCTAATCATTGGCAACGAAGACAGAGGGTGAAAAGGCCGAGAGAAAAAGGCGACGTAAAAAACTCTCGGTACTTTTAAAATATAGTAAATCATCATCGTAACTTAAATGATAATAGTAATTATAATATTATACTACTAAACGAATATAAATTTACCAAATTACTTTTACCTACTTTTTATGATTTCGACATAACTGCGATAACAAAATAAATCTAAAATATAATTTATTGTTCTCAACCACTTCACATCCGTTTTTTGTTCAACTAATGTAGGTAGTTTGTAAAACTGAGGTGGTAATAAAACACTAGTCGAAATAAATCATTATTCACAAAATGGCACGATTTCAAGAAAGCGTCGGTTTTTAAAACAAACCCACCAGTTTCTTCAATTAAAATTCCCTGGAATTATTATTAGTTTTACGATTCGAGGAAGCATTATTGTTATTTCGTTTATGTACGTGATTATCAAAGTCTCAATGTACACAAATGTTCGCGTGTCAATACATATAAAGATAGCTTCTTCATTGTTCTAAAAAATTATAAGTAGGTACATGAATCTCCAAATTGAGGTTTTCATTAGAAAATATTAATTTTAGTATTTTTGAAGCCCTGATACGTTATAACACCTCGCGTTTGTGTGTCTATGTGTATTTATTATTGTTATCCATCAATAAAAGAGAGTACCAGTTCCTAAAAGGCCTTCTGGCATTAAGTCTCCATCCGGACACCTCAAATGGGTGGTCCCGAGCGTTTGTCCCCTGGTGCTGTTCTATAAAAAAGCCCCTAATTTCATCGATTATGATGCTATTTTTCTAAGAGTGGTTAAACGAGATAGTTCTTAACAGCAACGTGTTTCTAACTAATATGTTTATAGTCTAAATCTTACAAGCATGATGGGCATTTAATGAAAAAGAATATTAAACGTATTGCCTAACATTTGGACCATGTATCCTGCAGAAGAAAAAGATTTCTGAACATTTGTTAACTATCATTTTTTGTGAGCAAGTAACGAGTGTTATTAATGTTTTTACTTCGTCGCTATTCACATACACATAGAAAACCAAGAATGATTAAAGACGTGGTCATTAAAAGGATCTGCGCTAATGAGTGGCAGACGGTTGCTAGGCTCACAATTTTAAATGATAATATGACCACCTATGCACTCATACTGACATAAGGCTTGCGTTGTCGCCCTTTTAAGGATTGGTACGCTCTCAACTTGAAGGATAACAATTATAATATAGTACCACTATATTAAGTATCAACATATTTTTTTTATTTAACTTTAAGCTATACATACATAGCATTAGCAATTTATATATATACTTACTACCTCTAAAAAATTTTTTAATACTCGACAATATAAACATTTATTGTTTACATTGAGTACCAAAAGTATTGCAGATAAATTTTAAAAAATTATCGTTACCATGGCAACAAACTTACATCATCACTTTCGCTCAGGTCAACATTGCCGTTGGCGTCATCATCCAACTGTCGGTGGAGCTGTGTGATCGCCTCCAGTCCAGCATGGTCCTGGAGACATGACGGCTCGTTGTTGCATGCCACTACTGGAATTAAAACGTATTCCTATAATGATTTATATATCCACTAGTCAAACAATACCAAAATGTCTTTTCCTTTTTTTAATCACTATCTTTGGAGTTATAACCTACTAGCTGACCTGGCAAACGTCGTCTTGCCAAACTACTACCTTTAACTCAGCGCCATCTGTTAGAATTGTATCAAATAATAAACAAATGTTAATGTTATCGTAATTTTAGTAAGGATGCCTATTTTTTTGAAAATGAAATATAGCCTATGTCACTCAGGAATGATGTAGCTTTCCAACAGTGAAAGAATTTTTCAAATCTGCCAAGTAGTTTCGGAGCCTATTCAATTCATACAAACAAACAAACAAAAAATCAAACCTTTCCTCTTTATAATATTAGTATAGACTAATACTTAGGACAATATTGTAACTCTCAATAAAAACCATATGGACTTATAATTGTCTGCTTAAGTAAATAAATAATTATTATTATGAAAACAATTTCTACTAGTTGTGTCTGGTTAAACCGAAAGCTATATCGTGTCGCGTGTTTGTAAATCACTTAAATAAAGATTTATTGAACAATCACAATCAACCCAACGGGCTTTGAATTCATGTTTTGTTTAACAAGATTGAAGTTAGTAGTCTACCAAGGCATATATGTCTGTCTGTATAAAGAACTCAGTGCGCCGAGTATTTGCGCTTACTATCACCATTTATGTCTTATTAAAATCAAAATTATTACGTGGAAAGGAAAACAATTCTGCAGTGCTTCAGCGCCTAGGCTTCAGGATGCCTGATGGTTAGGTTGGGAGCGACACCGATCGTCATTACTATTCGTTTGAATTAAATTCAAAAACAGTTCAGTCTTTTTGTAAATGTTTTAATCTCTTACTGTTTTATCTTGTGTTGTTTGTCTATAAAATAGTTTAAATAGTTGGCTCTCTGGAGTAATAGTTGCTATATATTAATAAATAAAGATTCATAAGTTTCTGTAAAAATATTTTATTGATGAGTCAATGTTATACCTGTTCTGATGCTTTAATATTTAATGTTTATTAAACGTTTAGTTTATATAGTTATTTAATCTGAGCTTAGATTGTTGAGTGTAGCGTCGATTCATATTATTCTGATTTTTTGAGTGAAACATTGATATACAGATCATAATACTAAATTAAAATTCGACCAAATTATGTGAGATATTTGCAGGTCATTGTGTGTGGCAGAGTAAGTGAAGGAGATTGTACCATCATATTGTATCTACACCATATTCTAAGAAAATAATAATATTGTATTATTAAAAGAAAAGTATGTATTTAGCACAATAATGCAACAACAAGGTCAAGTATCAACTGTCTGATATATTTAATTCTTTCAAATACTCTATTCTTCAGGAAAATAATGACTGAACCGTTTAACATATTTCTAAGCCTTTCCGTTAAAAACTGTCATCGAATAAAAAAAATTACAAATCAATAAAATTAACCCTATCAAATACAAAAAAATTATTTAAGTAGTTCATTTTGATTGCCGAAAATAACGGTAATAAAATAGACTAATGACCTAAGTCATTGCTCTTTTAACGGAATTAATCGCGCGTGTAACGAGACGTGGGCTATCTTCAAGTATTTTATTTCTATTACGAAACTAAGCATTACCATATATTGATAATTAGGCTACAGGTGTTATTAAATATAGAAGCAAATTGAATTAACTTAAATTTCGAGTATCTCAGTAACTTTTGCTAAAATTAAGAGGATTAGCGCGGCCTGCACAGATACTAACGCAGTGCACTACCGTAGTTATAAAAAAAAATTGGGATATAATAAAAAGTTGCTCTTAGTTATGCTGGAAAAGACGTAATGTCATTATTTATAAAAACACTCCATCATCATGATCGTCATCTTCAAAACAAATTTATTCCAATTTTTTTGTAAACAGGGTCCCCCTACATCCTAGATAGCCTATCAGGCAGAAATGTCCCCAAGTGGCTAAGCAGCAGGGGAGTGTCGAAACCTCCCCTTTCTTAAAAAGGAACATTATTAACTTAGAAGCTTGGCATCTCCTGCCGGGCCCGGGCGACAACTACTTCGGAAACATCGTCATAATATATAGTCGGGGCCCGCAGCCCGGCGCTACCCTAGTTACCTCTATTTCCGTTATTATTTGCTATTAAAGTGTTCTTTGCTATTCTATTTCCTTTCGCTAAGTCCTAGCGACTGCTACTGCGACTTCCATAGGTCACATTCAATACATTTGCAATTCTCTGATTGGCTAACCTTTGTCTTCTTTCTCTTCTTGACTCTAAAATATTGGGTTTCAACAATAATTATTTATAACTAATATTTACAGATGTTATCGTACGGTATGTACGATATAAATTTGGTACATTGTCCCTGAAGGCCTAGTCAACATTATTTTTACTTAATTAACATTTGTACTCATTTAAGCCCATGTAAGCTTATCACTATGATACGGGAGCCGTGTTTGGTAATAAATATACAAACCAGCTGACTGATAAGTTTTATCGTTCAACAGTACAATTAACTGTATATCTCTATCTGTATGTATCTATCTATTATCTGTGTACTCTTATTAGCCCATTTAATTTTGTAAAACTTACTATAACAATAATAAAAATCAAACATCGCGGACAACTAGCTGTTATTAAAAAAAATTGTTGCCTCCAAAAGTGGGTGGGACTCGCCCATCACCAGCATCTCTACTATTCAGAGTATGGGTGGGCAGGGTTGTAACAACTGAAATCACCTCGGGTACTTCCCACAAGGCTGTGTCAGCTGCGGAGTCGCTGCTACATTCAACCAACCACCTTCATTGCTCTAAAGTCTAAATTATTATTGACCGCATTATCGAAAATCAATATTAGTAGTAGGTAAATTAAAATAGAGATATCAATCAGATGTGTTTCCTCTACAGACGACCTTATACATAAATAATTTCATTTATAGCTCAACATGTAAGCATCCTGTCACTTTATCTAGTCGATGTGTTTGTAGTTTTTAGAAAGTATTTTAAATTTAACGCTTTTTCATATTGAATAATCCCTAATAGGATTTTCATATGCAATAGAACCATGGCTTCATTCTAGAAGTTTCCCGAATAATATATAAAAATGAATTGCTGTTCGTTAGTGTTCCAAAACTCGAGAATGGCTGGAACGATTAGGCTAATTATGATCTTCATTTGTTTGTGGAAGTTCAGGGAAGGTTGAAATGGTGGGAAACATTAATAAGTAAATAAATATACTAAAAACGATACTTGAATTTTCTAATAAAAATCGTCCCTAGCTGGGAAATATTCTTTGGTCATTTTAGAAATAAAAAATTGTCATCTGGTTGGCTGAAGAATTCAGAAATTGGAGTTTAAGATGGCTGTAGTGTAAAATCAATTTTTTTTTTAATAAAAAAATAATTTTGTTGACTACATACGACCTGAATTCGAAAATGATGTTAATCCGAGTTATACATACTGTACTATAGACATACTGTTTTGTGTCATCTACAATTAATACATTATCAACAAAACGAAACAAAGAAAAAACAGTATCATCAGTGGTTCTTATCGAAAAATACATTTGTGTTTGATATTGTTTTTATTGTATATATAGCATTGTAGTCATTCTTTTAGGGATTATTTCAGTCCTATAAACAATAAGAGAGAAAAGCAAATAAAAGAACGAATCATAATGTAGATTCAAGTCTTAGCGCGAGCTTAGTCTGAATGTCACTCTAAACCGGGTTTTGATTTGTCACGTACTTTATGAAACACTGCCGCAACGCAGGACTTGATTCATTTGATGAAATTAATATGAACAATATAAAGGCGTGACAATCCTATAGGCCGCGAATTGCATCAGCTTTTTTATAATATTCATTTCATAGACAAGTCGGTGATCTGTCTGTCTGAAACATATAAATTTTCGTATCTGAGACATGTTAGATGCGCACATATAAAGTCCATTGGAACAGCCAGGGATCGAGCCTACGACCTCAGTGGTCGCACGCTAAAGCCACCAGCCGAACAGCTGTATTATGAATAGACGCCTGTATTATGGCATTGAATAATAAACTAAACACATACACATCTTTGAAACTAATTAAAACAATCGACTCATAGATATCGCTTCAGTGGCGAGTCGGTAAGTATGTTTCATTCAATATTGTCTTCCAATGACAACGTTTTGGCACACAGTTGAGTAAATTATTCCATCCTATAATCGTTATGCACATACAACGCCAACCTAAGGCTTCGGGAATACGTAGTTTAGTCGTGTATTGTCATCTCCGCATTTTCAAGATGAGATAGATTATTACGTAATGTTTATTTTCAGAATAAGTGTGATAGATATAGCCTATATAATTGCTTACATAAATGTATTATTTTCTGTTGCTTGGCGTATTGCAGCGACTGAATTACATACTATTTAAATATAGAAACTATTAATAATTTCCTATGAGTTAAAAGAGTTTTTTTTTATTTGTTTATTTTTAATATAAATCTGATATTAAAATTTAATGCGGTATTTTGATTTTTAAACCACGGATAGATCAAGTAAGTTACAAGGAGAGAGAAAGAGAGGAGACAGAGCGAGACGGCTGGCCATGCGTCATACTCGTGAACGGGAACTACTTGTGGTGACTGGTCGGACTTGAATTCGTGTATGCGATGATGGTAGTTATTTCGACTATGTATTTGCATGTTGTTCCCACGAGAATGTATGTGCGTGCCTATTTCACCATTCCTATTGCTGATAGAGGGAATTTTTTTGATCTTTATTTATTTTTTATTTTTATTATTATTTTAATAACGATGATGATGTCATGAGAAACATGGTGGTGGTGGTTCAGCTAGTTTATTGCCAGGCGTACCCTTGATATGAGAAATGTCAGTAAATAAGAAGCATTCAGCATTTGTTTGCGTATGTGTTTTTTTCACGTTTATACGTACATTGTATTACCTAAATTAATAAATGATTTTGAACTTATTTGATTCGCCTTAACTACTCAGTTCGCCTATCTCAAGTTAAATTGTCTGTCCTTAGTCGGAGAACAAGATTCTTATTCTCGGTAAATAGAAATAAGAATAACTTTTCTCATAACGCCCTTATAAATATAATTTGTACCCAGTATATTGATTTATTTTCTGAATATGTTATTTTTATAAAAAAAAATAAAGGCCTTCTACAAAAATTATACAGATATATTAAGTAAAGATCAACACATACCCACCCTATCACAAACATGCACACACACTTGTATTTTAACTGTGTTTATTAATCCAATAATAATTACCTATACAAGTAAATGCTAACGTACCTTCCAAACTTATGCGCGAGAATGTTTTACACGTCATATATGACGATATTTTTTGTGCTAATTCTGATAACGAAAATTGAGTAGACTCAAACAGGCCCTCAAACGAATTCTAGGAGTACATCTGTCTTCACAGTCAGATCTACTACTATTCTACAGTCTTTACATATAACTATAATTTAAATAATGTATACAAAACATTGTAAAACCTATTTTAAAAAGAGTAAGTGTGGAGTTTCTTTCCCATTCTTCTCCTCGCGAACCTACCTTGGAAGGGGCAACTAGAATCATCATTACATTTTATTAAACGTTCAAAAGTGCCATTTTAGGTGGTCTAATTGGAATAAATGATTTGACTTTGACTTTGAACACAATTCATTTAATTGTTTCAATACTTATTTATTCTGAGCTAACTAAAAGACTATCAATTACCATTACCAACTCATGCTAACCAACTTTGGCCATATTGCTAGGAGAGAACCAATACCAGACTAGTGATGGCATATCGTAGTCTTGGCCTACCCGTTGGTCTTAACGACTTAGGAAAATGATGGGTCCCAATGACCTGGTACAAGGAGGTTACAATATTGGGCCCCTTGGCTCCAAATATTTTCCAAACAAAGTGATTTTTTTAGAGTAGTTTTGTTATCAATAAATTTTTTTGTGAAACCAAGTCGATTCTTTTAGTATTTATCAGGCATAAATACATATATACAAAACAGCTGTTTACTAGTTGGAATTAATTTTTTTTTTTCATTCTCTTTTGCGGAGGCCCCAGGGCTGCCCTCCCCTAAATCCGGGCCTGCAGAAGCTATGTATAGATCAGGATATTCACGGAAGACACGGCGTATTAATATTGACTAGAAGAGTGTACTTACACATAAATATCCACTCAATCACACCAAGTACAAAAAAAACTTTTACAAAATGTTTCTTTAAGAACTCAATATTCAATTTATAACTGAACATTATCATACTACACATGGAATACAAATGTACAATATGACCTTAATAAGGAAAATCGGTAATTTCTGCTTAAAATATGATTTATGAGTAATTAACATAGCATCACCAGGACGTTGGTGTTAACGTGGATTAAATGTATCAAATAAAACCTTCAATCAATTCGACCGTATACCTACATATTATATTTTTTATGCGCGGATAACTTTCTTACTTATAAACAGATATTGAAGATTATTTTCATTTCAAGAGTGGCACCAGGATAGGTGCCATATGATGGCGTCCCAGATAAATCGAGGAGAATCTTAGGAAAAATCATAAAGTTAAAGTTCGAGTCGTTTTTAAATAATAAAATCTGAACGAATAGAATTCGGTTTTAATTACATTTTATTTTATTCTTAATTATAAAACTAACGTTTGATAGCCGATTTGTTTGTTTAACAAATGTAATATTATTTATTTAAAAGGTTGTTTTCTCTAATTTTTGTAATGCTTTCGTTTCGGTTTTAGTACTTATGTATTTTTTAAAAATACAATAAATATTTTTTAAACTCTAGTTTATAAGGAGTTTAAAATATGTTAGGTGTAGCCATAGAGTTTCAGGCACCAAGCTTAAACCCCCTTATTTTGTTTGTACTTTTTTTGTTTTTTTTCTGACACTGACCAATAATACAATATTTTACCCCTCCCCGCCTCATCTCTCAGATCACAAGTCCGGCGCGCTTGCGGTGTGACGCCGCGCGGTAGCGCAACGCGTCGTGTGACATGGTATAGTCATTTGTATGTAGGATGACGTAGCGGCACCGCTCCGGCGCCGCACCGCACATTTATCGCATCGTGTGGCCGCGCTCCTAAAGGATAATGTCAAAATCCAATACGTAGTTGATCATGATGGCGATGATGGACGATCATTTGATGGTCCATAAAATACAAACAATTTTGAACGTACCTTCTGAACAAAAAATGTGCTAAGTCTAAGCTACATAGTGCTGTCTCGATTTTTAATTTCACCCATATTTAACCTGTCGTTATAATTTCCGTATCACAAAACTCAAATAAACGTGACCGAAACAATTAAGCTTGAAACGATTGATAAGCCCTTTTACACAAGAATGCGTATACGTACTAGAATGAAGCAATAAAAAGGTTGGGGGCGTCTCCGGCCACTTAACATCACATTCATTGAGTTCAATTAATACGCAAGTAGCAATCGAAAATGAACAATAGTGCAGTTAAACAATCTAATGAAGACTTTGAACCACATTAAAAAATGTGTTAAGTGATTTTAAGTTCCTTAATCTTGTCCATTGTAAATGCTACATGCATTACAACGTGTAAGCTTTGGGAACCCTTTTAAGTAAAAAATACTTGTGTTTTTTTTTATAGAACAGGGGGCAAACGGGCAGGAGGCTCACTTCATGTTAACTGATATCGCGGCCCATGGACATTCTCAATGTAAGAGAATTGTCAAAAATGTCTTTTAAGAATTGGAACGCTCTTTGCTTGAAGGCCCCTAAGTCGAGTTGGTTCTGAAGTATTTCCCAGCTCAGCTCAGCTCAGCTTTTTGGGGTATAGTTGATACGTACTACTCATCTTCTTATTCTATCCGTCACAACAATGTTAACTCATAAGTCTGGTTTAGCATTGTTAAAATTATATCAAAATGCGTTTTTCTAAAGATATTATCTTTGAGATAAGATTGTCTCAAAGATAGAAGTTAATCAAACTGATATTGTAAAATAAATAAAATTTTATTGAATTTGATAACGTTTTATATTTTTGGCTCTTTTAACTCAAAACATTTTCCCTACCTAGACATGTTAAATACCAGTTGCAATTCACATTAACCTTCTCTGGTCTCAGTCATACGTTTTTTCTACGTGTCAAAATGTTTTAAATTTGACATACGATAGTCGTACTTAGCCCGTAAGCCCTGAATCTTATCTCTACGTCGGAGGATAGACAGTTTGTGTCCTACACCATAGGACAGTCATAAAAATATTTTTTATGTAACAATGGACAATTACATTGCCTAAGGGTACGCAGTTGCCTACAATTACATTGCCAGAGGGCAGGCAATTGCCTAGCCAGCCTTTTTCATAAAACGCATCTTTACAGTACGTTCTTTTCTTGAAAGAGTAATGCGTCGCACGAGGTAGGGCACGGTTACAGCGTAGCCTTGTCCGCAGCATCAGCGGTTAAGATCACGACCACATATGTGGCCATGAATGATCGGCCAATTCGCCATGATTTATTCTTGAAAGATCCCAAGTCGTTTATAAAACCTTCTTCCTAGCCTTCGCCGACTCAATACAACTATTCAATGTACTTATAGTAAAACGCAAAACTCGTGTTAGTTTATAAGCTGTAACAATCAGCTATTAAACCGTGTCGGATAGTTAAGGATAACAATAATGGAGTTGCGTGATACGTGTTCTTAATAACAGTCCCACTTTACAATGGAAAAGAAAACATATTCTCACTAGTCTTTTTAGTGCTTATTTGCATAAAATCGAGACACGTTTATATGACACGACTCTACAACAAAAAATCCCCAGAAACTGCAAGAGCTCCAAACTTAAATTTTACTAAAAATGGAAAGCAAGAAAAGCTTTGACATGTACAACAAAACAAGTAAAAGGTAATTAAACCAAAGCTTTATGGCACAAATATTGCAGTAAACTATACATTTTTTTTATAGAACAGGGGGCAAACGGGCAAGAGTCTCATCTGATGTTAAGTGATAGCGCCCATGGCCATACTCTCAATGCCAGAGGGCTCGCGAATGCGTTGCCGGCCTTTTAAATATCTGAATTATATATCCATTGACTCTGGCTTTACAAATTGTTAACTTCTAATATCTTCATTATTAACAGGTAATGTAAAAATATACCATATTACCTATTTTGTAGCAAAAACTACATTATTCGAACATTTTCAAATCAAAAACAACGAAACAATGTCTAACATAAATTAGCCATTAAGGCTGTCTGAATTTCCTGTCGTACTGAGATCATCAATGCTTAGGAAATATCTTGAAATATTTCAAAATAAATGTTCCATTATAACAAATTGATATTTGACCTTAGAGAACCAGTTATTCAGTTCTCACATTGAAGTCATGCGGCTGAACTTGAGCGTGTTACTTGGTGAGATTGGTTCAACTGCGTTATGTAAAAGTTTTTATACTTAAATCTTCTGAAACTAGTGAGAGCTATCATGTATCACTATCATTGTTTGTAGGTTCGATTCGCCAGCACCAATGGACTTTCTGTATATGCGCACTTAAAACTCGAAGGCCCCAAAAGTCAAGGACGTGTGTCAGGCACAGAAAGCATACCCTAACCTCACCGATAAGAAAATGAAATGATCACGAAATAGATATAGAAATCTGCGGCCCCGACCCGAAAGGCGAATGCGAAATTTTTCTACTTCCTTCATTTCTTTCAATACTTATGTATCTACAATCTACAAGTAATTTCCATATTAAAAAGTGTCAAATTTATTTTACATCTAAAATCTAAATAGATACATATGTTTCTTGAGACTGAATCATTGTAGGACTCTTCTATATCTCTTGTACTCCATTTCTATCCAAGATAACTAAATTCATTGAATCTACTACTCATTTTTATAACACCCAAGGTAACTTCATTCGTTGACACAAGTACCTGACGAATATGCTATACAAGTTTCGGAAACATCAAAGCATAGCGAACGGATTGACATACTTCATACAATTGGGTTAATTCTATTTGAAATGACAATGGAATCATGTTGACAAGATCGCATAAGCATTAGTTCTACCGTGTAGCTTGCTTACAGAATACAGATTTGAAATGCCCTTCTCCACCGAACTGTAGGTGTCATTTTTATAAGCTATATTAATAATAAAAACTTTATCTACAAACAAAATTCATCGCTAGTCCCCATACTAGGGAGTCCTTGTGTTGTGGATATGCATAACAATTATTCAGTGGTACATTATACATGTTGTTACAACTAATCAAACACAAGTCTTATAAGACATTAAGTATGTGTGAGTGGGTGTGTGTGCGCATGTATTTGTGAATGTACCTAATGGCTACATGGAGCTATTAAGCAAATACTGTAGTTTTAACTCTATTCACTAACATTTGAGCGACTTCTTATTGTCACTAGGGGTAGTCGAGAGTCGAGCCCAAGTTTGGCTTTTATTTGAAATCCAATATTTCTTACTAATAAAGGACTGTCGCTCAAGTATTAAATATTACAAGTATTTCAAGATCAGAGTAAGGCTTCACTCAATCGTGTAGACATACGCTAGTCATAGTTCATGATAGGTCTCGACTCTGAATACTAAGTCAGTCGAAATACCTTTTTTCTACAAAAATAATGAAAGAACATTCTCAAGTACTATTTACTAGATTATAAGAAGCAAAAAAGACAAATGGACAAAACCTGTATTAGAATTGTATATAAGGCAAAAGGAAAGATGGGCAGATTGTCTGCCGAATAGATGGAGCAACCTAGGCTGGGATAGATCAGTATCGTCTAAAATAGGCTTATGTCATACAATAATACTGGTTGTTAAAAATAATTTAGAAACAGCTTTTCCTACAAATCATTTGATATTTTCTTTGTAAATTTTATTTATACTACTTTTTTTACTACAAATACATTCGATTCAAATAAATAAACTACTTCAATAGTGATTGTAAATATTATGTTTACTATTGAAAAACTATGTATATACTATACATCACTATTTACACATATATACATTGAACGCAATATAAGTAAAAAAGCCATTAGCCATTAACAAGAACACGACTAATGAGCAAAAATGTAATTGAATAATAGATTACTTAGTACCAATGTAAAGATTTAAACCTTATATTTTGTATCAATCAGCTTAGTTCTACGATCAACATTACATCTGGGTACAATATACAATGTATATCGATATAGGCATAGGAACAATATTTCGTAGAGGCTGCGTGCCAAAACGACCGTGCAATGTTATTTACGTTTGGCGCAAATGGTCTGGGTTTTTAATTTAGACTTCCCAATACAGTCCATGAGTGATTATGATGTTTTATATAGACTGTTGACTGCAGCTACGCTTTGGAAACAAGTAATTTGTATTATAAGTGTTAATTTGTACTATGACAATAAATATCAAGTGATACAATCTGAGGACCAATATCCATACAAGGTTTAAGTGCCACTGTATTTATTAGCCTTTAAAACTTTTACATAGTAAAAGTATAAAGCCAGTCGGCTTAAAACTTTTGTGTATCTTAAAACTGTATTAACACAATACGTGCACGTGTTGAATCGCTTTAGACAAATATTTATCCACTTTTGTGATAATGTTGGCATGTAATCCGACGTCAACAGGGTTTATTACGCGTTTTAATTACTCGTTCACTGTGAGAAAATTTTAATGAGATATCAAGAGTGGATCTTGGAGGAAGTGTGTCCAATTATTTTTGCACGTTCAAGGTAAGGTCAAAACGTGATAAGACTTAAGGATACTGAATTTGGGTAAAATGGATAAGAGTAAAAAGCCAGTGACATAAATGGAATAATAATGAAGCTGCGATAAACATCGATTTCAGAGAATCCGTCGTTTAAAGCTAATAATTGCATGACATTGTATTTTAACCTTTGGAGAATAAAAATAATTTTACTTAGAATAAATTAACATAACCACCAATAGGGTATGGAAAAGATACTTATGGGCTTCTCAATTAGTTATCTATCTATAGGCATATAAAGGCAATTGTGCCTGACAGTTCCAGAATCGAACGCCGGTTTCGCGCATAGAAACAAAAATTCGCTATTCAGCCGGGACACAAATGAAAACGACTTTCCATCAAAAGAGTATTTGTATACAAAATGTTCAAATATAATTACAAGAGCCGCACACCAGTAGACACAAGTATGAGTCACGCAGACGTGGCACTACAAGCAGAAACAGATATTCAATGACTTCTCGCGTAAGTCTACTCGCATACGTGTTGCCATTTTAATTCTATAACAATTCGGTTCACAATAAAATATTATTAACAATAGAATTAAAAGTAGAAAAACTTTTGCCGTATCTCTCTATTACTTTTTCTCGGTATAAGAATAATATCCATATAAAAAATCTACAATTATATGCAATAAATGTTTATTGTACATCTGCCTATCTACATTCTAAAGATTGAACGTTAGATGTGAGCTTAAGAACTATTTTCGACACCGCGTCCAGACAATACTTGGACACGTGATGATGCTGAAAAGCTATTGTGTCACGCGTTATCGATTATTTTAGTTCCTGATGCAAATGCGGTATTCGCATTCGCAATTAGATGAATGTATATTATTTACTGAAAAAGTTGTTTTAATAGTAACGACGTCAGGCGCCCGGGTATAGTTATAATATCGTAATTA
Source organism: Pieris rapae (assembly GCF_905147795.1). NCBI lineage: Eukaryota > Metazoa > Arthropoda > Insecta > Lepidoptera > Pieridae > Pieris > Pieris rapae. Next base: position 7,398,424 of record NC_059524.1, on the reverse strand, counting down.
CTTATGTCATAGAATGTTCTGTAGAAAGCGAATATTTAAAGCTTTTTTTCTATACAAATAATTAAGACTACTTTGCAACCATTTAAATAAATAAAAATAAGTGTTGGATATTTCCTATTAAGAAACAAAACAGTGATTTGTTTGTAATAAATTATGTGTCTATGTCTATGATTTGAGGGAAGTTTAAACTATGTATTCAATACATATATATAGTGGCAGTGGCAAAAATTTTAATCAAAACAATTTTCAAATATTTTATGTCAACATGAACTAAGTCTATTTTATCATGCTACTTTGTGTAATCATGAATTTGGGTGTTCCGTTATATTTTTTCGGTAATTTAATTAAAATATAGTTGCAAGTAATATCACACTAATTAAATTAATAATAAAATAAATCTACAGTTACTAAACAAAGCTCATAAATTCTCAGTATGTTAAGAACATTACGAAAATATTCAGATGTTTAATTATAAAGCTCAACACAATTTACACAACAGAGTACTTATTTACCTCAGTCTATGAAATCATTTTTGTGAATCATTATAATAATAAGTGGTTGTTTTTGGGTAACAAGTCACAGTCAAAATCATTTATTCATTTAGGTAACACAATGTATACTTATGAATGTCAAAAAAAGAAATATATATTAAATGCTTAAATTTTACATTAATTTCTAGTTCTCATATCAAGAGCATAGAATGGAAAAGAAGAACTGGCAATAAACTCTCTGCTACTCTTTATAATTGCCAAGTTTTTTGTTTTAGACAATGTTTGAAAGGAGCTGCAACCATTACACCATATTCCACATGACTTCTTAAGTAAATAAAAGTTAAATAACTAATAAATTAAATTAAAAACAAAGACTTGTCTTCTATCAGCAGGAGTCTTATAGAAATAGCACTTACATTTTTGTATGAACAACTCTCAACTGTACTGTGATCTTAAATATGTAAAATAAATTGCCTTTTTCTTATATGTTATAATGAAATTTTTTAGAACTAAAATGAAATATTTTTACCTTAGGTACACAGATCATGGCCAGTAGGTTATAAAGAAGTCTATTCAAGGATACAAAAACTACACTAAATTGTTACTGTTGTCTTGATTTTAAAAATAAGAGTTTTATATTTGGTACTTCAAAAGTGAAATATTTTAGTTAAAAATATGCTTTAAAATATTATCAAAGTTTTATTTCAACTCAAGTATGTTAATAAAAAGACCTAACAAGAAATATTTAATATTATTGAAAGCTAGGTGCTACATAGAGCACATAATAATAGTTAAATAATTTTAAAAAATTACCAGATAGTAATCTAGATCAAGCATCTACTTTGCTACTTAACCTGATCTGAAAATTTGTATTGTTATTAAGCTAAATCAAAATAACTAAATACTCTACTACAACTAATTTTAAAATAAATATATTTTTATGAAAAGTTCTACCACAAAAAAATAATAATGATTTCAGTACAGAAATTGATATAAGTAAAGATTTCGAATAAACTCAAGTACTAGTTTAAGTATTTTTATATATTGTAACCCATTTGACAATTATTATAAAATTTACATTGGTGTTTAATTAAAAATCTTAATTTTATGTGTTATACTGGTATAGAAACGGAACTACACCTCAATTGTGTATCAGAACATTCTCGTATTACTAGACAAGGTAAACAGATGTTTATAAGGTCATTGCTTGATAATGAAGCGGAAATGGAAGTGTTATTTTAAAAAATCTGTTACATTATGAATTAATAATGTAATAAATCTATCGGCCGGTCTGAAGGACGCCAACAGGTGTCAGAATGCAAATACTTACAAAGCTCATTGGATACAGCCACTGCGTCACTCATGAAGGAACTGCTTCTTGAAATGGGACCCCAATTTCCCCTTCGACCGCTGTCTCTTGCTTCTGCTCTGTCCACATCATTGGCATTACAAATATGAACAAATACGCACCAATATAACACAAAACTGATACGCATCGTGATCTTTCAATGACACTGAACCTAATAAAGTCCGAAATGATTTCTCACTTCTTTCTGAATCGCACACACTAATAACATTCTAAGAAACACTGTTTTGTCAGAAATTCATCAATTTAGATCACGTTACTCAGTCAAATTATAATAGTCCAAGTACAGCTAGTCTTCATCACAGAAAGAATTTTTCCCCCGACTGAATAAATTTGACAGCACTGAATATAAATTGTGACAGATGACAATGGACATTGGATAACTCTTGGTTTTGATGTAATTTAATATGTTTTTGACAGTTACCTTCTACCATCATAAAGAGTACATTGTAACACACAGATAATAAACAGTAGACTTGCTTGTATAATGATTTATCGTATTCAAAGTTAAATATGACATAAATGTATCAGATATAAACTATACACGAAAAGTATACTTAAAGGCTTATCTCTTTATTATGTACGGTTGATTAAATAGAGATGTTAAGAACTTAAATATATGTTTAATTCTATCTTCAAAAATATAAGTGATACACAAGTGACTCGTCAATCAGGACTCCCGCTTGTTAGGTGATCGTGTAATCCGGCCGGGTATTGAAGTTTGCGGGAACAGTGGGAGGACAGGCTGCCAGTGAGCTATCAGGCATCTAACCAATCTGTCGTCAGTCTTTTGTTTATCGTCTTCCGTACAGTGTCAATTTAGCGCGCTCACTAACATTGTGGCGCCGCTGCTTAAACATTTAGCATTAACATTAAGACAATTTGCGGATTATGGAAATGTTAGATAAAGGTGTGATATAGGCAGGTCAACTGTAGGCGGTATAAAGAAATACAAAAACAAATTCTTGATGTTGTTTGCTCAAAATTTTCATCGCCAGATTGCAATTTACGAACTCAAATCACGGATTTCATGCAAGCCGAGGACGCTTTTAGCTTAGACACATTTTAAAAACGCCACAGAATAAGACTTGAAACTACGTACTTTACTCGAAAAAAAATAATGTTCATATTGCTTTTTATAACCTACTTATATCAAATAATTACACAACATTTGAAGGTTATTTTAAAGGAAGGGGTTAAATTAAAACCAGTTTTATTTAGATATTAATATATTTTCGAATCTAAAATGTACAAAAAATACAACTTAAACATAATGTACTTAAAACTTCTGTTATACGAATAAAATTGTTTTAGATTCGAATAAGTGGTACGAAGCATCGGATTAAGTAATTGACGATTACTATTAAGATGTCGAAACGAGGTACTAGAAAATAATGAAAGCTACACATTCATTTTGCTTCACACAATTTTTCCGAACCAGTAAATTCGTTATAATTAATATCAGAGTGGCTGCGTACAATGCACAGTGCAGTGCACTCGTACAACTAACATGTTTTACATTAAGTAAAATATAAACATAACGAGCTACATAATATATCAAATATTAACCAACCATCACTTCAATAACAACTTTGGTTGTATTCTAGACGTAAAAATATAATGTACTTTAGCTATGTACAATTTATAAACATACATACAATGCTTCGTGAAGCACAGCAACACAAATGAGCTTAACTAACATCTGAAGAACTAAATAACACAGACATGTGCCATTCGCAAAAAAGATTACTGCGCACGAAAACGACTAGTTATATTCAACACTAAATAGTTTTAGTCTGTTTAAGACTGGGTATGACTACACGTTAAAGCTGACAAATATAACCCACCCGTAATTCTGTGTTTCACACATTTCATATTAAATAAGAACGTCGCAATAACCCTTTCCGCCGCTGGCCTTAACGTTTCAGGCTCGAAAACATAATTAGCTGTGAGTGCGCCTACGTCGGATAACACCTAAACGAATACACGACATACCCCTGTACGCAGACGACAGGCCAAGACTCGAGGCATGATTTTATACAAAAAATAAAATCACCTGTACGGGATCAAATACCTCATCGTGTTAGCGACTGTCATCTTATAAATATCACATATAATCTACGGAGGAATTACACCAAACTGATTTAATACATACATTTGAATGCAGGGTGAATATTATACATACACTAATTATGTTTTCCTTTTGAAACAAAGATTCCCGTACCCATCAATGTTTCTTTGTCGTGGAGCTAGATCACTACCGCTAGCCCGTGCACAGAGCTTTCGTTAAACTAATCATATCACATCGAAAACACAGTCCAATTTTCGCTGCGCCTGAGGCTGCGGATGGAGTCTTTGGACCCATTTTAATTTCCACTTTTTTTATCACTCTGTGCGACGGGATACTTAATGCAAAAATAATTATTCCGATTATACTTACATAAAATTCCGATTTATATAACATTTCGAAATACATAGACAAATCTTTTGAAATTTTTAATATTTTTTAAATCTATGGTGATAAATCTATAAGAATTTTGAAATGACAATAATTCTTACAGTAACAATGATAGATGAATATTTGTGAACATAGATTCCACGTTTCTTTTCGACACGTTAAACGTTCACAGTATTTTAGTTAATTTCGTCGGGATTCTCGCGCAATCTACGTGAAATGTTCAAAAAATGTGCTACACAAATATCTTCTAAATTACAGAGTAACATTTCACAGTATAAAGGCCAATTTTACAATTTTATCAAAATATGAATATAGGAATAATTATTCGTTGATGATTTTTAAACAATTTTATCGACTTATCTTCTACCTTGGGTTTTGCTGGCGATCAGCGGATAACCCGCCTGAGCCGGGTGTACATTGCAAGAAAAGCATTACATTTCATTGATTTAGATGACAGCTATTTTCAAATATTTTATAAATATTTTATTCGTTGGCTTGTTCAAAGCTTAAATTGACACTCTCTAAAGAATATTCAATTTAGCAAATATTTGACGAGTTGTTTAACATTTATCGTAACATTAGCTTAGATCGAATATAAGTTTAGTGTTATTAATAAAACCGTAGTAGCTTATCAATAATTATATCATTCATATTCACTTATACACATTCGTTACAACAATATATTAAAAAATACTGCGTCTCTTTATATGAAGCATAGGCTATTTTATCACCAATGTTGCTGTTTTTTTTCAATTTGAAGGCCATTTTACCGATTTATTTTTACATCGAGTATACGATTAATTATTGTATTGAGATTTTGAAAAAATACTTTTACCTGGCACCCGGCGTGTTAAAACGTGTCACAATAATCCAATGGACGCCAATTATTAACATCTATTTCGTTATAAACATGTAAAAAATATCATCTCTTGACCGTTACACGAGCTGTGTTCGTGTTTGACAGTGACATTGACATGTCTGAGTTGAGCGTCATCTATGGTAGAAGGCCATCAGTTGTACTTTGTATAGTCAGCGGATAGCACGCGTCTGTCCGTAATAAAACAAATGGAATGGAATATTGCTACCTTTATCGGATGTAAAGCTTTATCTCACTATCAAAAATGCTAGTATTTAAGCCCATGGTGAAATAAATATTGGTCAGTAGTCTATCAGAACTATTATACTTTTAAGGTACAAAAATATTTATAATTATTTCTTATTCAGCTTACACCTTTATTTTGGTTTGGGTATTCTACTTGTTATTTGTACGTTCATCTTTAGGTAGGTATAATACATCACATTTAAATTTATATTTTTATTATCTACGGGTGGTAATTCCAGAATATTGCTACTTAAGAAGTATGCGTATGAGAGATAATGACAAAAGCCATGAGAAAATTTCAATAAACGTTACGTACATGTATGAGAACGCTACAAGTGAAAGAGGGAGCACTTTGAAATGGGTATATCTCAAAAGTCCGTGTGGACAGGGAATTGACAATGCTCCAATGAGTACAGCAACTTTTTAATAAATGTTATTACTATGGTCCCACTCGCTCTAATTAAATGGACACAAAAGCACACTTGCGTTCATACACCTTTACACTACATTGTGCGGTTCTAGTTCGACCCACCGCTAACATTATAAGCTATACGAGAAATTTTAATTCTACATTTACGGTTCTTTTACATAAGGATGCTAAACAACAATCAGGTTTCTTGCATATGGAATTAATATCCGAATTGAACGCTTTAGTTTTACTTATGTGTTTTTGCTTTGGAAGTTCAGATCTAGGAAGATATGAAATTGAGCACTATAGATACACCGTGGGGGCGAAGTTCTAAGACGAAAGCCGCACTATGATTTCCAAGAACACCTCTAAAATTTCATGGCGTATCAATTTTCATAAAACAGTACTTGAGTTGAGGTAGTGTTAGGTGTGTCGTTTAGACGCCTATTGTCGCACGTCAGGCACGACTATCCGAGCGTTCTAAAAAAGCTATTTGTGGGAATTCACGATACAGACAACTATAGTAAATAATTACAGAAATAAAAATTAAATTTAATAGTATTATTAAAATAAGAAACACAAGTATATTTTAACAAAATATTTACACTAAAGCAACAGCCTATAATTTAACAACTCTCTATATACACACTGCGGCTTCTCGGTCTCTATGCGTCAACTATAAAAAAATTCATATAAACCAGATTTATAATTGTAAGACGTCGTACATTATTCAATGTAACTGAATTTCACACAAAAAATATAAATAAAAAGCATAGAGTCGAAGACTTGAACGCATTCGCTCCGAATACTAACTTATTTCGTCATAACAGGTAACATCTGACTTTATAATACATAACGTTTACAACGCCAAAAATATGTATTCGTATAATATTGCACGCGGTCTATGGAAATATGCGTTAAAGTGATGACAAGAATCCCGCATTACTTCGAGGAAGTCACCGTCGCACTATAACTTACAGCTAAACTATACATACATACAGACATCTAATATCGAAGAGTTATCCGGGAGTAGGGCGGGGCGTAAATGCAAGGGCGTGGCCGGTCACTGCGACAGCAGCTTCTGAAGCAGAGAGGCCTTGCTGGCCGGCGCCTCATCACCGCCCGCCGCCGAGCCCGCCTCCGTAGTACTCTGCAGGGACACGCACTTACAAAACCACTTCTTAAATGCCTTGATGCCAATTACCACACTACCCAAAACAACGACATCAGCTCTCAACAACAATCGTTTGTCGATGGTATTTTCGACAACACCTCTCAACAATAATCGTGTGTCGAAGGTATTTTCGACAACACCTCTCAACAATAATCGGGTGTCGATGGTCTTTTCGAAAACACCTCTCAACAACAATCATGTGTTGATGGTCTTTTTGCCAACACCTATCAACAACAATTGTGTTTCGGTGATGCGTGTTACGAGCAAGGCACCAAAATTTGACAGACCAAATAATAGGCGATGCCAGTGATTAATTATAAATGCTGAACACCCCTTTTCTGATCAGCAAATATTAGCCATGGTTTTTTAGTCTCAATTATGAAATATAGAAAAGAATAAAAATGATCCTCATAATTTTGTTGAAGATGATCTTTAAATAGAGCATATCAAAATGTGATTTTATGACAAATGAAAGCGTGCTAAAAGTTACACCGTACGATACAACAGAACCACAATTCGTTTAATAATAAAAAATTTAAATATTTGATTGAAGATGTTTTTCTTGGTGTTCCAAGAAGATTAGATAAAATAAATTGTCCTATATTTTTAGAAAAAATATCTTGTAACATATACTGTAAATATAGTATAGATATGGTAAACTTAAATAAATAAATAGGCATATTTTATAATAATTGTGATTTATTTTATGTAACGTACGGACGTAAACTTCTACATTTTGATCGCTCGTTTTTATTTTAGTAATTATAACATGCATCAGATTGTATTCAATACTAAAACTGCACTCGTAAAACGAAATAATTCGTATGCTAGTAAATTATTTCAGAAGCCAAACAAAGCGATCTATTGGCAAAATCAAACTTTTCGAGTTGAAACTAAACTCGTTATCCTCCACCCACATCGCATGCGAATTACCCCATTGTCCTATTACAAGCTAAAAATGTCAAAAGACAATACCTAAAAAGCAAATGACTTTAAGTTAAATCTATCGTAAAAGAGTCGTCTAGAATGACATAGGTACACATCACAAAAGCTTCATCATTAAACCGGGAAATGTACCAAGCTGACCATCGATTAATTTGACAATTCGCGCTCTACGCTTTATGACTCTGGTTGACGTTGGCACATTTCTTTATCGGCCTATAAATCAAAACTGTTCGACAACACACGCAGCAGAGCAGACTCAATACGTAATACGCTTATGTATTCTACGTAAAATGAAAAAACCTAAAGAAAAAGTAGTGTCTGGGTGAATAAATGATGTCGCTGGTTGCATCCCAGGCTTACCGGAGTGCTCTGTGGCGCCTTCCACGCGTTGGCCGCGCCGCGCCCGCCCGAGCCGCCGCCACCTACGTACCACACGCTACATTGCCACTGACCGACCCTTCTTTACAGCTATGAGCTATGGTCATATCTCATTTGGCCGCAAAACAAACTAACTTTGTAAGTAAAAGCATGTCGACGTTAACGGAAACATGATTGTATGGCACGGTGCGAAGTTAGTGAATTATGAGACGCGAATTTAACATATTTTTTTATATCTGCGATATTGGTTACAATGTCATACATAAGAAGTTCAATGCTTGCACTATGGCTAGAATAAAAGAGTGGCATGTTATTTAAATATTAACAGGAAAAAGATTATTAATTTATCGTATAATGGCCTCGGCTTTATCAGACTATAAACATTTAACAAAATTACTGCACGGATTTGATTTTTCTATCAGATAAAACCTATTAACGTCCAACTCAACGGCGGCAATAAATATTTAAACAGTTTATAAGTTTAAAAAACTATGATCACCAGGGTTGACCCTGCATATAAAACGATAAGACGGAACCTTTACTGTTAAACTAATGCTATTTAACTGATCGATTGCCTTCAGTTTGGCCTCTGAAATGATTTCTACGGCATAAATGGCCAAATATTGGGATATTTTTATTTTAGAAATATTAGAATGATAAATTTAACACACGTAATGGACTGAAAATATTAGTATGTGTATGTACAAAGTTAATTGTTTTATTATAAACACTTCTAGCTAGAAGAAAGAAAATTGAAATATACAATATAAAATACCAGAGCTTGGAAAATTTCAAAAGAATAAAAAGCTTAAAATCTTAGCTTTATAAGTACTGAATTCTGTAAACATAACTAAGACGGTATTAAACATTCAATAAATATCTTTAGATACCACTAGAATTATTACGTTTAAAAAGATATACCGTCAACTGGAATATAAAATTCTCCTAAAGAAAATATATCTCAATTTCCGTATCTCACATTAGCAATCAATCAACCACGATATATACTTAGAAGGAGTATGGGTGTACTAACCAGGCGCTGGCATATCGAAGGCCAATAGCGGGTCTAGTTCCTGCGCGTGCATCTCCGGTCTGGCCGAGCGTGCACCCACGACAGCGCGTAGTTCGTTGCGTACGTACTCGGACGTCCCGCCCCCCGCTGGCCCCGCACCTGCCCCGCCCGCCATATCTGCATTCAATATACCCCTTGTATTTGACAATTAACCTTCGACGCGCGCCAGACTGATCCAGACGTTACCAGCTTGTTTGCAATGCATGTCAATGTACTTATAGAATAGAAATTGTTAAGTAGCGATAGTTCGAGCATACTGATCATGCAAAATATCATTCGTAAAGTCTAATTTATCTACAACCTTACCTTATATGCCAAATTTCAATTTATTAATAGTTTATAAAGACTAGTATTTATTACCTTATTGTAAGCGAAAATATATTAATGTTATTATAAATAAAAAAAGTTAGTAAAATTAATAATACATAGTGATTTACCTAGTGCAGAATGTACCTAAGAGTTCGACCTGAATCAAAGTTTCATCAGGAAATTGCATTTGTTTAAATATGAATTGTGTCGGTGGAACGGTGAGGCCTTATGGCGAATTTATACAAACGGTCGCCCTGCGATATTGTCACCAAGATTAGGAAAAGATTTGAGTATTTCTATGACTAAATTATTTATAGAGATCTATTCGTAAATTACGTCACAATTTAAGTAAGTGTTAGTAGTCATATTGTGTGGGCAAAACAAATATAGAAACATCTTTATTGATTTTTGAATTAAGTTTATATTATTTCAAAATCTTGACAAAGTCAAAGAATATTTTTTAGAATTTAATAAAGAGTGACGTAATTTATGAGTAGCCCCTAAATTCGACACGAAGAGCCCCGATACTAATAAATACTCGCAGTGCGGCCGCCTTAGGTGAGCGTGAAATGGATGAAGTACCCCAGTGGGCGAGATGAGCCGGCTACTTACAAGGCATATGGTCGTGGGGCGAGGGGTGGGGCGCGAGGGGCGGCGCGGGGGGCGCCCTTCGGCCGAAGTCTCCGCAGTAGTCGCCGTCCTCATAGTAGCCGCCCACTGCCACACACGCCCATTACAAACGGAACACACCGCTAACCGTTAACCTACCTACGCGACACGCCCGTCGCCTGCGATTTACGCACGACATTTTACCTAAACGTGGATCTGGGAATCTGTGAGACTAACTCGCTACCTCTACCCGTCGCATTTACTAAATATTTTGGAAAAAAGCCAATAGTCATGCAATTAGTTAAATCGGACCACGCTAGTCTCGTAGGTCTACGCATGCGAAGAATTAGATTTGCGCGATCATGCTATCGATAGTTACCTATATCTATTAATATAAAACATTAGTATGCGAAAGCGCAATAAGAAAATCTTGGATCAGACTGATTTCGGAAAATAATTCTCTAATAATACTATCAAATAAAATACTATAATACAGCTCCTGAACCCATAATGGAATTTACAAATTAAAATACATAACGGTTTTTAAGTCAGTATAAATCTTAGCAGATTCCTAGAGAGCTCGCTAAACGAAATAAGATTAATCGTATACAGATAGATTTAAACAATTTGTTTTTAAATGCATTTGCTATATGTATACGAATCATAAAAGCCTGTTGTAAGAGCAACCGCGTCACAGCGGGTTAGTTGTTCTAAAATTCGATCTTGAACAAGTCTATTTAGCTTTCAAGAATATGGACATAAAGTAAAATTTGCCAAATATACTAGTTCAAGTCTATGATTTATAACATATTTTATAGAAGATTGTTTGTGTAATGCAGCTGTATTCTGATACGAAAATTTAAATCGAACAAGACTGTTCTTCGTATTAGAACACCGCTCTTCGCGTATCTGTAGTAATTTGTAGAATGTGGATTATTATAAAACGTGGATTAAAGTTGGTGCCATGTGTGTTACTATAGTTACGAAGATGAAATGGTAACCATAGCAACCGTCTACAAACTTAGTCCACGTTTTAATAAGGCCTTATGTCAAAAGCGGACGTGTATTGTAGTGTACAGTCTGGTTGGGGTTATGTGTATCTGTGGTAGTTACCGTGATGCGGTCGGGGTGCGCGATGATACGGCTGCGGGGTGAGGGGAGTGAGGGGCGTATGCAGCGCTGTTGACACGCCTGAGACACTTGGCCCATACGCGCCGCCGCCTCCCTGTAACACGACAATTATTTCTTTACTATACCAGATCATGTAATATAGCGACGGTTAATGAACTGCACATTTTTTGAAGTGATCATTTTATTGAAAGAAAGGGCCAAGGGAAGTATTTTCTCATACTTAGCAAAAGGAAGATATAGAAGCGTTAGCAGTAAGCGAATGGAGAAACTAAGCCATATATAGAGAAACTTGAAAGTCAAAGTTTATTTATTCATATAGGTAACATATTGTACACTTATGAACGTCAAAAAAATAAATATTAAATGATTCTAATTTTACATTAACTGCCAGTTCTCAAATCAAGGGCGTAGGACGGAAGAGAAGAACTGGCAATAAACTCTCCGCCACTCATTTTCATCGCCAAGATTTTTTTTACACAATGTTTGTAAGGAGCTGCAACCACTACACCATGTTCCATATAACATATTGAGTAATAAAGAATAAAAAAAAACAAAGATTTGTCAGGAGGCATGGTGAAATAGGAGCACGCACTTACATACTCGTGAGGACAACACGGAAATACGTAGTATAGAAAGAAGCGGAAGGGTTCAAAACAGTTAGTATAAGAAATTAGATTGACAATCTAGGAAATTTTAACAGTAAAGAATGGAAATGAATGGCTTCGATTATGTATTTCATATTAAGCAATTAGTTGTTAAGGACAAAAGTATTGTGTAATAGTACGAGTCAAACAAACTTTTTACAACATCCTTGTGAAATATAATTAAACGGTTTGGCGAATGGAGTATTATAATTAAAACTTTAAACAATGGCTTTACTTATGTATTAAGGTTACTTATGTAACGTAAAAAAACGTTTGTAAAAGTTTAAGAAGTATTCTCGTAACGTATATAAATAAAATTTGTGGCCAAAACAACGATTTATTTCCTCATTTTTCCCTTTAGGAAGTTTGTACAAAATAAAGTATTTAGTAACTAGATAGCACGCGTTCGTTCATCCACGCACACATACGTACGAACGGACACGCCCATTATGTTTTTCTACGACTGGTTCATGTTTTTTTCTTATATTGTACTTGTATTTTTGCTGTTGGCTACAGATATACTATCATATTTCAACATATCCGAACTGTTAATTCAGTATTGATAACTAAGCAAATAACTGGTATCAAACAATTCGCCTTGCAGTTAGCCATTTATAAGCCAGAAGTGAGTTTACTTACATGGAGTTGTCTGCTCAACATGGGACTTTGCTGTGACGTCACTATTTTATTTGTACCATAACTTGAGCCCATTTGACCTAAAACAAACACAAATGATTGTCTTCTGCACCTCTAGATATACAAAACGGACAATTTACAGAAAAAAAATTACTCACTGGTCGGATGATATAAATGGTGGAAATCAGCTCTGGGCAGCAATGTGACATTAGGCGGAGTTGCGGAGACCAGTGCGTTGATGGTTGACCCCAGATCCTGCTGGGGCTGTTCAGCAGCCTGTGACAATGCATGAGGTGACATGACTGTTTCAAGGCATGGCAAGGCAATATATGGGTTCAGTACAGTGTGCCAACAAAAATCGTTCATTTTGCGTGAATATTGGCAAATCCAGCCCACTTCTATCCCGAAACTAAGACTTCTGGGAATCACGGATTTTCTCCCCTGCAGTCCAGGGTGCATATAAATCTACGAGTAAGTAAGCGATCGCCGAGTCGTGGTTCGCAGTTTTGGAGTGACGATCGATATCAGTCATAAAAACACTTTATTTAATTCGTGTGACTCATTCTGTTTTCTTATGAACAATGCAACTCACCGATTTCATAAAAAAAAGATTTTAGTAATCTTCGTTTAACACCGTCCTATTAAAGTTTTTGACAATCAAGCAGTTGTAACTAAGTATGATTTTCACATTCGTTATGCAAAGCTCCGAAAAGCAACATACCTCTGGTGAGACGAGCATCTGCTGGGATTCCTGCAAATGAAGCAGCCGCGCCCGATGTTGCTCCACAAAGGCCCTGGCTCGTGCCGCCCCGTACAATGCAGCCCCAGGCCCCGAGGGGCTCTGCGAGGGATACACGGGGGGCGCGGTGGATTGAGCCCCACTTGAGGGCACGGGGCTCTTGCTAACAGATTCGCACTGCATGAGACTCTGTGTTATCGCGTTGATCGCCGCTTTCTTTTCGTTCACGCCCTGTACCGGTAGAGAAGTATTAATGTTGACATTTACGCCTTAATTGATAAAAAAACAGTTCGTTTACACCGTAGTCCTTTAACGCAAATCAAAATTTGACAGAAAGAGTACTTCGGATAAATCCTATAGAAAAATGCTCTTAATCATTATTTAAACGAAACAAAATGTAGGCAATGCCAGGTCTATCATACAGATGGTAAAACTTTATTCAATCAGGACGAAATTTACTGATTTCCTTTTAAATGATCCAAATCGATCCAGCCGTTCTCAGAAGAAGCGAGACAAAATAACGTCCTGCATAATCGATTAGGATATTAAACAAAATATAAAAGTACCGACTGCAGCGCCATCCGCCGGGCATTTTTGTGAATCTAAACCATTCACCCGAACGCATATTAAAAAAATCATTAAAATCGGTCCAGCCGTTTGAGAGAAGTTCAGTGACATACACACATACAGTAGAATTATATGTATAATTTTCTATGGTAGAATATAAGTTTCAGTTTCATCGTGTACCTGGTAGTCATGTGAGGCAGCTCGCGTATCGAGATCCATAAGGGTGTGGTCGGGCGCACTATTCCGCTCATTGTTCTCGATCAGCTCGTCGAGAATCTCTGATAGCGTTTTATCGCTGTGCACCTCAATGTCATTCCCGTTACCTCCGCCTTGCACACGCGTACTGCCACCCCTATTAATGCAATTTTATTTATTCTCAGAAAATTAAAAATGATATACAAAACTAATAGGTTCATATGTATGAAAGAGGGACAGTATATATTGAAAGAATTATTAATGATATATCACAGGGCACAAATACTTTAGTATATTTTTTTTGCCTACGGGTCGGCCAAAATTACATAAACACCCATTATAAACAATAGGAGGTCTTATATGCCAGAGAAGCCAGGGGCGCCTCCCCCGAATTGATACCACAACTAGCTAGTTCGCCAAAAAATCTGTAGAAGACTTATAACCATAATAATGTTTTAGTTAGCAGGCTAGGAGCCTTTTAATTTCAGTTAATTTTATATCACCTACGTCAAATGATTTTTCACAATAATAAATACAACTTAAATACAGTATGATCGTACAATCATATGTTATGGAAACAGATCTTTCAAGTAACGCCAATTATTACCCATATCGCAAACACCTGCCATTGTAAATCGAGGGCATTATGATCAATTAAATATGTAAATTGCGGAATGTAACCTTGGATTCTTATCACACCATAGCGTATTTAATAAGCGTGATATTAACTAAAGTAAGAGTGTTTTACTCGAACCAAACGTACGTTAACTGATACATTTAACTTGAAAGTAAATGGGGACGAGCACTATTTGTATTAATTCTATTGTGTTAAAAAAAAATACAACTTGACACACGTGGTCGACTTTTTGGGTTTAAGATGGCTTTCTTCACGATATTTTCCTTCACCGATCGAACGAATATTAAATGCGCATAAAGCCAGAAATTCCATCAGTAAAAACGCTGGGATTGTACCTACGACCTCAAGAATGAGAGTCGCACGCTGAAGCCGCCACTGCTCTACTGTGTTGAAAGAAAAATCTTTGTTCAATTGCCGATACAGAAGAAAGTATCAGTAAAAATATTTTTTTCTCACTTCAATGCCCAATTTAAAAATAAGTGGTGCAACAAGTCTTATCAGATTATACGAAAAGATGGCGTAGTCTAGCTCTTTCGCGAATTTTGTAAACGTTTTTCACATTCATAAGCATGCCTTAGGACGCATCTAAACTGAATAAACGAATTTTGATTTATCAATGGTAAACGATCTCATTCGGTTGACCCCAATCTATATAAATCTATTATATAAAAATATATACTGCCATAGAACATTAAAACAATTTTCATTCATAATTATTATTTAAACTTTTTAGCCTCCAAAACTTTTTACTTTACACGTAATAACTTTTTTGTTTCCCAAACAAAACAACAAATAAAATTTGCCTGACAAAACAATTCTTTACACAAGCCCCCGATTAGCATCGCAAAAAAAGTGCGTGATCCTATCACAATAGAATTAATTTATACACAAATTAAAATAGCAAACGTTAATTTTGTAATTCAGCCTTGATTATACAACCGATATTTTCGTATATTGCAGGGGCTAAATGGAAATTCTGATACAAATTCTGACAGTTGAAAGACCAAGAGACAACGACAAAAAAAGACAGAGAGACAACGCAAAAAGAAAAGGCAAAAATTTTGATCATCGTGAAATATTATAAGACTACACGAAATTTAATTTTGAATAAACAATTTCTTTGTAAATGTATCAATATTAATTTTAAATTTCCGTTTTAATTATATGATGAAAAATTGCTAAATTTTATTAAAGAAACACACACAGAAACACTTCACAGTACCTTTGTAAGACAAATTAAGTCTTAGCAAGGTCGCGACCTCGACTGTTACAAAATACGATACAATTTCTTATAACCCACGATCTTATTTAAAACTTTATATTCATTATTGTATTTAATACTTCTAAAGAGCACTGAGAATCAATAAAATTAAATAAACACTTTTAATTCGTGCCGGGAATCGAACTCACGATGTCTGGGTTGAGACTTTAAAATCACATGTAATTAACATCTGCCATATCTCAAATATACTCACGGCGGCTGAGCATTATATCCATGATGCGGAGCGGGGGCGGCATAGTGCAGGGGGGAAGGATGCGAAGGGGGCGGGGGGTAGGCCCCCCGGGCCCCTTGCAGTACCAACTGCAGATGGCTTTGAGCGCCCCCAGTTTCGCCTCCGGCGCTACCCACACCACCATTCATGTTGCCGCCACGGTTGCTGTAAAAATAAAATTTTAAGTTAAACAATTTTACTCATTATAGATGATATGATATTTAAATCAGTCAACAAAAGCCTAAATTTAGGAAGCGAATTCATATGCACTGAGAGCTAATTACTCATATAGTCTCTCTATCGTAATTACAGACTTACTTACTAAGAGTATAATTGCGTAAATCAAAAGTACTACGAGTAATTTATTATAAGTTATAAATTGTTTTCATACATGGCACATACTTAATTCTACGAAACAGTATCTCATTTTGGACTTTATTTTTCTAAACAGTCTATATAAATAACAATAATAATCGCAGAATATGTTGCTGTCTGACAAACTTTTTAAAATATTTTGTATTCTGAGTCTATTTATGGGTAAAAAATATTTAGTACTTAGAATTTTATTCCGGAAAAATGACCTATTATCTATGAAGTAGTTTAATAGTTGTAGAGTAGTAAAATAATTTTGTATCTAGCTACTAAAATGTTGCTACTAAGTAACAAATCATAAAAAAGGAGAAATGAAGATAATTTGTAATAAAATCAATTCAATATATACTTATAAATCTTCCAAGTAAATCTAAAAATAAAACTCACTTAGCGGCCAGCATATTAGAGAGCGTGTGAGGATGTTGCCGGGGCGCGTGCGCGGGATGCGGCGGCCGTTGCCGGGGGGGAAAGGCCCGGACGGGGTGGAGGGGCAAAGGAGTGGGGGGCGTGGTCTGCTGCCGCGCGAGCAGCGACACCAGGATCTGGTTCTTGAGGCAGAGCTCGCTCTTGCCGACGCTCGCGGGGCTGCCCAGACTACTGTTAGTGCTGCTGCCCGCTGCCGACGACGTTACCTGCGTAACGATCGCTTCAGTTCTCTGGATTTAAGTTAAACATCGTGACTAATCTGTTTCATAGTAATTGTTTCTACCAATAAAATAAGTAGTTTTTTTTGGATACTGTACTAAACAATGCAGTGATATCTTATATTAGTTTTGAAATATGAGCATCCGAGAGAGAGATATTTTGCTTTGTGATGAAAGCAACATTAATAAGAAACTAACAGTTTCTCCCACCTTAGACTAGACCTCAAACTATTTGCTTAGAAGAATTTATGAGAAAAAGTTGGGTTCGCATTTTTTTGCTTACTGTACATTTCCAAAACAGTATCACATTCCTTTTTACAATCATTGCTCTGAATCATCTGATGACGCGTGAAATCAATTTCATATTAAAAAACAATTGAGGTGGTTTTTGGGGTGACACAGGTCTTTCAATTAATTGGGGAAAATTGGTTTTCGATACGAGAAATGTTATGGAACGAATTAAACTCGTATAAACTGTCAGAAACATCGAAATAAATACCTTTTACGAATAAGAGGGTACAATCAAAAATATTTTAACATAATTTTTATAGGATGGAGGTATGACAAAGACCTGATGTTATGCGAGAGATTACCCATGGGCAAATGGCTTACAATGCTAGGAAGATCCCATTGCCTTAAAATTTGGTAAAATAAAAAATGCTCTATATGTTAAACGTTTTAGATACCTGTTGGTGTTCTGGGGTAGCTCTCTTCGGGTTAATAGCGGCGGCTTTTGATTCGTCGAATTTGCGTTTAATGCCGGCAATGCGTTCCAAGTACAACTCGTTCTCGTGTCGACCCCCATTGCCCCCACTGCTACTACTTCCGCCCCCCGGTCCGCCCGCTAACAGCTGGGACAGCAGTGCGCTTGAGCTGCGATTCCTGTCATCACCGTCTTCATCTGACTTGTCGTTCAGTAGCTGCAGATTTTAATATATTTTAACAAACCACACACAGTAAGAACATTTATTGTCAGATCGTATTATACAGATTAAAAATTTCTTTCTTTCTTTCTTTTCTTATAACTAAAAAAAAAATTTATACAGCGAAAAAAAGGGTTTATAATTACATTATAGTACAGACGTACCTTTAACATCTGATTATTATGGTGTGCCGGATGTTGGGCGGCGTGAGAGGTGGGAGGCTGATGGCTGTGAAGCTGTTGCGGATGACGCTGCTGCGGCTGCGCCGAATGCAGCGGTGACAGCGCCGAGGCGGGAGTGTGCGGAGTGTGCGGGGTTAAGGGCGTGTGGGGCGTGTGAGGCCCCGACGAATCCCCTCCGCCGCCCTCCTCGTCCTTCTGATTCAACAGATCCTTCAAAATGGGGTCGTTGGTCTTCTTTGAGCTGAGCAACGTCCGCAACCGGTTCGGCTTCTCGGGTAGCGGCGCCGGATGAGGCGTCAGCGGGGTGGGAGGCGTGCGGGGCGTCGGCGGGCCTTCCCCCGGGGTCGAGGGGGCGCGGGGCGTGAGCGGAGCCCCGGCATCCTCTCCGGTGGGTTCCTTACGCTCCTTACTGTCCTCGCCGGACACTTCGCTTATCGCGAACGTCGAGCCCCACGGATCCAAGTCGAAGTCGTTCATGGAGAACTGGGGCTCCGGGTCAGGCGTCGGCTCGACCGGCGACCGGTACCGTGGGGGCGCGGAGGGATCGCCATTTACGATGGAGGTCATCAGCGGCCCGCCGAGCGGAGGTCGCGTCGATTCCAGTATGTCATCGTCATCGCCGACCACTGTGTTGGTGGACATGATGAAGTCGGGTTCACCCGCGGTGGGAAACAGGCGCGACTGGGCGCTGACTCTGAAGCGCGGGCCGTCGGCGCCGAGACGCAGCGCGTAGGGCTCGCTGACCAGCAACCCGCCGCCACGGCACACCACCTCCTGCAAGTGCGCCGACACGCGGGCGCGATCCCCGCTTTCTACCAATTCCAAGTAGCGGGTGCCCACGAGAGAGAGAGAAGAGCTTATACAGTTCTCGACCCCGGAGAGATCACAAGCTGAAAAAGAGATGGGTGTGTGACTTCTACTGGAGTCAAATGATGGGAGTGAAGGTGAGCAAGATCCAACTTACAGAGAATGATGAAGGTGCAGTCGAGTCTGAAGACGAGAGCGGGGCGGGGCGGCGCGGGGGCGGCGGGGTCGCAGCGCCGGATGACGCACATGACGGAGCCGGCCTCCTCCGCCGGCGACGCGCGCACCGCCGCCGCGTGGATCACGCACTCCGCCAACCTAAGACCATCAAGTTGTATCATCACACATAATTATTACTACGGTCAATGCTCGAGAACATGAAACAGAATGCTAGAAACCGGTACTTTAGAATCGGTAAGACAAAACAACACCATTTACATATAGTCTAAGACATGTCGGTTTCCTCGCGATGTTTTCCTTCACCGTTCGAGCGAATATTAAATGCGCACATAGAAAGTCCATTGGTGTACAGCCGGGAATCAAACCTGCTACCTCAGAAATGAGAGTCGCATGCTGAAGCCACGGGGCCAACACTGCTCTATTGCACACAACAATATTTATATAAATTTAAATTATGACAAGGACCATAAAAATTCAGCATTGATTTTAATTTAAAAACATGTTAACACTTACTTAAAATATTCATCACTCTTATAATAACTTTACCATATACATAGGGTACATTTTTTATGTATTTACTGATACTGAATGTAATACTGAACAGAAATACAGAAGTCTTAGACCGCTAACTAACCGGTATGCCATGGCAACGTCGCTGGCTAAGTATCTAAACAATTTGTATTGAAATGTATGGCAGTTAACTCACTACGGGAAAAACTGAAACCTTCTTTTGTTTTTTTCTTTTCTGGAATCTTCCCCAAGTGAGGTATCTGCCATACATTTCAATACAAATTATTTGAATACGTAGCCAGCGACGTCGCCATGGCATCCCGATGAATTAGCAGCCGTTTTTTCTAATTAAATAGTTTATTTTGAAGTAAATTATAATTTAATTAGTTAAATACATTAACCAATTCGTGTTAAATATCTCGATAATTGTATATATTTCAATATGGATCTTATCAATTCATTGTCACGACAGATTACATTTATTGGCAACAAAATACCTACTCATGCTGATAAGCTATATTACAACAAAAAGTATATTGTTGCAGTCTGTGTAAACCTGCATATGCATTGCTTTTTCAAATAACGAATTATAATAATTAAAAATACTCAAACTTATTTAAAACTTGATGTAAATAAAATATTATTGTTTGGAAGTATTCGCTTGAATTAAATAAAATTTTGTAAAGAGAGTAAAGTTAATCAATTATTGATTTATGATACGGTACTAATATTAATCTTATTAGTGTAGTTGATACAAAGAACTAGAGGATGAGATAGATATTTTATTTCAGGAATATCCAATAAAGACTATCTGTATCTTCGGAGGCATTTTTTTAAAATAATTCATATAACCAAACAGAAACATAAGAAAGCTTTTGTTGTGTATAAATTACTTTTACTGATAATATTTAAAAAAATATTTAATTAATTAAATAAATTTAATTTACAAATGTATTCGTTTAGTAGTAACATTTAGATTGCATTATGTCGCATAAAGTTTTCTGCAGCAAACTCAGATTTTTATTTATTAATATTATCATTAGCAAATATAGTTTGAAAACAGTGTGAATATAGATATACAAGTACGTGGAGTGATCGTATACTGGTACTAGATCATCTATTGGGGCTTTTACCTTAGTAATAATTAATTTACAAAGAAGTCTCACTTCTGACATGTGTGCTTTGTACGCACGCACTTTTTTATTTAATAAAACAAGATTCATTACCTGCTACCATCAGTCGCAGTGGAGTCCTTGACCAGGAACCGCGCCTGTATATTTTGATACTTTTCAGGATCCGTCGGTCCCCAAGTAAATGTCTGAATGTTCCTTAGCAGCGGTCTCAGCTTGGCGTGATCTTCGGCGTGCAAAAGGGAGAATATCGACTTCTTATACAGCTCGGTGCGTTCCACCAGAATCAGGTCCTTTATATTTTCAGTGACACATTCGATCTCCCCCTTTGAATTGATTTCCATTAAAATCAACCCCAGCACACTTGTGTAGTGCTTCACCGCCTGAAAATTGAGCCATTTTGTATTACAAAACCTATATTGAAACCTTGTTTGTTTCATCATAAAAATAAAAACTGTTTACTTATAACATACATATTATATATCCAGTATATAATCAATATATGCAAAAAGGCTACATAGGTATTCAAATCATTTTCATCATTCCTATGCAATTTTCCAATATACGTGACACAACATTTTTATGCGTAAGTTTACGAATAACTGCACTACTGCATGACAAAATTTCGATTCAAAGTCCATAGCAGATAATATATATAAAAAAGCTATAATACAAAATGCACATAAGAGCTATTTATTGATTTATTCCTAAATTTTTTTCTACAAGCACATGTCATGAATGGAGTACCCTCGGTTTCTACATAAATAAAAAAAGTCAAAAACTCTAAATCCAAAGCGGCTAGAAAATAGTTATTACTTAGAACATTGTGTTGATAATAATAAGCATTTCATCATGGAAGAATCATTGAGTCATATCTGAGCAATATTATCTGTTTACACTGACATCAACTTGATTGATTAATACAATAAAACTAATTATTATTTAGCCTCTATATGATATATTCAGAAGTGCATTTATAATGTAACTAAGTATCTAACTTCATTAGACAGACACTAAATTTTTTTCAAATAATAAAAAAATACTACTACTGAGGGCAGTTCGTAGTAGCGAAAACGTATCTTTTTACGCGTTATAATACCGCAAATATTCGAAAATGATCTGAACTGTCTATGTTCTAATCAAGACCCTGGATTTAACAGCAGTATTAATTTCTCTAGCAGTCTAAGCTAATCTTTCTAGAGCAGTGTTGGCCTAGTGGCTTCAGCGTGCGACTCTCATACCTGAGGTCGTAGGTTCGATCCCCGGCTGTGCACCAATGGAGTTTCTTTCTATGTGCGTTTTAAACATTTGCTCGAACGGTGAAGGAAAACATCGTGAGGACACCGACATGTCTTAAGACCCAAAAAGTCGACGACGTGTGTCAGGCATCCAGGCACCTACTTGGCTATTAGATTTAAAAATGATCATGAAACAGATTCAGAAATCTGAGGCCAAGACCTAAAGAGGTTGTAGCGCCACTGATTATTATTATTAATTTCTCTAGTAATTGCGGAAAAGGAACCGGCCCAGCGGTTCCGGCGAACCAATATAATTCTTATTTGCTATCTTAAATTGATCTGTATTATCTTAATTGAATAAATGATTATAATTATTATTGTTATTTCCTCGGCTCACAGAAGTTATATACTTTTAATATATGTGAAGTATCAAAATGATTACCGTCGTATCAAAAAAAAAGTTTCTGTTCTCTTCCACACAAACTCTACACATATTCTGACAGTATCTCTCTAACAAAATCTGTTAGAGAGTATACAAATATGCAAGCAATAGCAATGTCAACCCTTGCAGACCACGATATATTATTAATACTTCACACTCTATGTTATGCTTTCTATCTAGTGGCAACGGCCATTACATACTTGCTAACAATAATAATAGAATCAAAGATATGTTACCTCTATTAGGGTACTAATTTCGCTGTAGTGATGAGCCGGCGGCTGCTGCGTGGAGCTAACTTCGCCGGCCTGTAAGGGCGACCGTGCAGGCGCAGCTCGCAACGGACAATCGGAAGGGCAGGCCTGTCGACGACTGAGCACCTCCGAAATCTGGCGGGTGGCCTCGCGAACGATACCGTTCTTGTCTGGCTGCCGCACCTCCGCCAGACACGTGTGCAACAGCTCTTCAAGCTGGTTTATGACTTCGTTCTCCAGCTCACGACGACGCTTCTCGTTGAAGCACTTATTTCTGAAAGAGACGTTAATAGTAGGTCACATTCATTGGCAGAATTTCTCATATTAGTAAAATACAATAGTTTCAAAAGTCGGCAGATTTCATCACTAAAATATCCAGTTACTAACTTAAACGAACAGGGTATGTTTTTATTATTGCGTAACATTTCTGCATCATCACCCAGTTGTTACTTAATAGTTTCTAAGCGATCTAGCAAGAAACCTAGACTTAGCATTAAGCACGACAAATAAATTAATAATGAAAATATAAAATTTCGTCAGAACTGAAGCACTCGAAGAAATGACAACTTATAATTAAATTTATAATAAGCGAAGATAAAACAAAAGGTTAACAAAACGTGTACAAAAGGTAATGGATCCATAAAAAGATGCACTTCTCAAAACAAATTGTATGTAAGTACACAGAAACAGATGAATCTATCAAAATTCTTTATAATAGATGTTATAAAATACTTGCATATTCACATAAGCACAAAAACCATAGTCAATGTTTGAAAATATTAAGTAGATTTAAATTATAAAGAGCAGAGTTTTTTCAAGTAAATAGCATGAAAAATTCAGAGAGAGGACCCTCTGAATATTTCTTGAGAATAATATCAAAAGTAACAAAAATCATAACAATTTCATACTCATAAAACATTGAGTAATTTGTTTTCAAAATTGTACTTGAGACAGCATCAACAATAAGTTTATAAATAAACCAAAGAAATATTTTCCAATTAACGTTATGCGACGTAATAATTTCGAAACGACAAAACACGATGCAAATCAAACACATGTAATAAGTAAGAATGAAATTAAAAGTGAAAATATATCGAAGCGTGTCGTTGATCATTACTTATTTATAAAGTGGAGACGATGAGAGTATTAATTGATTTTCTTCAATTCCAAGCCGTATATTAATAAAAGAATAAACCGAAAGTCGAAAGTGATCTCGTAGAATCTTAGTTTCCAATTGGCAAGATACGTACATTTGAGATTGGGGCTGATTGCCAGACTTTTTTCTGATCTTCTTGCCCGGCGCTGTCACGCTCATCTTGCCCTGCACGCCCCTCCATGTGTCTCCCGCTTGGAGGTCACAGGATTCGACTCTACACAGGCATCAAACAAATCATCTATTATTAAAGCGGACCTCTTGTGTTCAGTGTTTCGGATGATATTTCATGATTGTATGGAATGAACCACCTTCAATGCCGAAACATGAACCCGTAAAGAATGAATGCACTAACTCACATAATTTTTTGTATGATTCAAACGCTTGCCCCAAATCTATTGACCTTGAACGATTAAAGTACCTAAGTGAATGATATCGCGCTCTACAACTTGAATATTAATAAATTATCAATATCTACTGTTGCCACTAAATAAACAAATCATTTTACGGTTAAAGAGCACTGATATCTGTGTAATTTCCTATGCAAAAGTACAGTATCTGGCTTGGATAAGAGGAAAGTTTTATATAAAATACTTTATTCATGTTACATTCAAGAGTAGATATGGCCCTTCATAAGTAGCATTCCTAAAGCGTATGTATCAAAAAAACCTTCGTTTATATAATTGGTATTGTGTATAATATTGTGTGAGTCATAATCATAACACAATACTTGTGCGAAAAGGTTTGGGTGGAGTTTTATAATATAGAGTTTTGAATACTTATATAGACAAATAAATTCGAAGTTACATTTACACTATATTACAATATGTAGTAGACTAGTTTATATCTTAATTCCTAACATCGAAATTTCGACTAGTGAATGATTGATGCGAAAGAGGGACAGAGATAGAGCGGTTGCCGCCGGCCGCGGCCGCCGAGGAGCCCCACAACGCAACCTCACCGCGACGGACGCGCAACCTTGAAATAATAATGTTTGGAATAACAACGTGCCACAAGCGTGACCAGAAATAGGTGCTCCATCAAAATAATACGGAAAACTGTACTTTAAGGGCATCCAAAACTCACCACGCTGATTGTTGCATTGTGTGGAATGCAAATAACAGCTTCCCTTTATATAAGGCAGTTGTGACTCAAACAACACAAAATGAAAACGCGATAGCACAAATCCATTCAACACGGCCAGTTTGAAATTAAAACTGACACCGAATCAGTGAAAGTTTATAAGTATTGAAGGTGTTACGCGATCGAAGATTTCGCTTTTTCAATTGTTACTCAACATGCCCGTCGTCATGGACCTCGCCCGCAACATGACGGCATCAGGCATGCGGCTGCTATAAACCACCCTTTATACACCCTCATTTATGAAAAAAATAAATTTAAGACATCATCAGAATTATTTTTTCCGTATATAAAAACAAATCTAAGCAGCGGTTACAAATGAACGATACATAATAACAATTATAATTACATTTTGTCGTGAGGGAGATCTGATTGTTGCCAAGGATATTCAAAGTTGTAACAAGAGATTTGGGAGTTTTTATTCTCGGAAACTTGGCCACAAAAACCTTGAAGCCTAATTAAACAAAGTTATATAAGTCGCGGCTTAAGGGTTGAATAACATAAAGGTAATATTAAACAATGGTAGACCAACTTAGTGGGAATAAATTTTCATGATAAAACCATATTATTCTTGGTATTTCCGACGTATGACTTTCACTTATGAGACAACCTAACAAACAAAAAGTAATGCCAAAAAAGCGCCGGCCATACGCCTTGTTTCAAAGCAACTCGCGCTTTAGAAAAACTCGACATGTTTATAATGCAATATCTCATACACACTAGGGGTATGAGACACTAAAGAATTTGGCTGTACAGTTATTTAAACAAAATCACCTATTAATTTTATAATTTAATGTAATAAAAAATAGATTAATTTAGTTAGTCTGATGCAATTCCAACACGCTTCGTTGCTTTGGTAACGAAAATGTGATTAACAAGGAAGTTCATATACAGTCGTAGATGGCATACTTGCTGATATTTGAAAAAATATATATATGTTACTGGGGTTGAAGGTATTTATTGTACAGAATAAAAGTAGTCCAAAGACTATAAATTTGTTATTTTACTATAAATTAATTACTGTACAAGTTTGTGTGAAGAACTAATAAAATCCATACTTAAAACAGGATCCGCGGCCTGCAGATCTCTGACACAAAACACTGGCTGTTCCTAATACACAAATAGGTGATCAGCCTCACACACAACGGACCTATTGAGCGTCTAAGTTCGGAAACAGAGTCCACATACATACATACATACATAGGTGATCAGCCTTTTGTGCAAGACACACGCGGTAGATTTTTGGATCTAAGAAATGCCGCCTATATCACGATGTTCCTTCACCGTGCCAGCGAGTGTTAAATGCGCACATCAATAAACAAGAGACCTTATATAAACTTTTCTCATCATCCAATCATCATAAATCGCATTTGCACAACACATTATTGGCGTTTTAATTGTTTTATTAATAATCTATCAATTTCCACCGGCAAATAGAGTCATGATTAAGAATGTTTTCTGCAACTTAATGCAATTAATTTATATTACTGCTAATTAACAACAATGTATAATTAATATTATAAGTTTAAAACGTAAACAAATATGATAGCGTCGTTAAAATAAAACGAAGTAACAAGTAAGTAATAAAGGATCTAAATTTTTGCTACAAGATTCGCAGCACTACCCAACCCACGTAAGTGAATTATTATTGATCTTGAATCTTTTTACTCCTATGTTACTTTATCTCCCAGCTTACGTTCAATTACGTTTTCAACATCCAGATATACCAATGCTAAAATTGTTTAGCTATGAATGCTATTTTTTGTTACTATTACTACATATTTGCGTTGTTACATTCAGGCTTCGAGAGGTATAGACGCGACTGACATCACAATAAATCAACTCACTTTCACAACCAAGACCAACCTTGAGAACGTGTTAACAGCAACATCAATGTCGAAGAAGATATCAACTAGCTCCTCAACCTCCGAGTCTGGTGTCATGGAGGGTGGCAGAGTGGCTGCCGGCGGGGCTCCGTCAGAGCGAGTCACGCTGTTGAAGAGAAGGGTTTCCGTCTGGAGCATAGGCAACATTGCTACCAACCACACATCAAACGCACACAGCCTCCGCTGTCCAACAAGTCAACGAATATCAACTTTGTACACAGTTTCAATTCGCACCCAAACACACACTGCATTGCGCCACGATCGCCGCGACGCTAATATTCCACTTCACAACTTATTTAATAAATATCGCCCGTTACAACGATTAATAACGTTCACGTCGTCAAAATTATTGCCAACGAATAACCAACACAAACTTTATTACGCATCTAATAAAATAATGCAATTTCCTATCGACGGCGGTCGCACAAAACGTTCGCTACAAAACGACGATGAAAGTCAACTGAAAGACGAGACACGCATATACGTATATCCTTGTCGTACATTTCGCACGGCGGGCGGCACCGCGAGCCGCCGTCTCACTCACCGACCCGACTCCGAGAGCCAGAGCCCAGAAGGTTGACACTTGACATCAAACGAGATTTACATGGAAATGGCTGTATTAGGAATGATAGAGATTAGATCAAATTCATTAATTTCTTATCCTACCAATTAAAACAGAACTTTTAATTAAAAAAGATTACTGTGTTTTGAGTTAGGAGCCATATCCCAAATCATGGTCAAGTGCCTAATTACAAGAGAGCCTAAACCATATTAATAAATAAGACTTAAGGCGCCTACTATCAATAGGAATCTCTTTAATCTTGGTGAAAAAGTATAGAAAGTGAATTACATTGAGCATAATTAATGTACATGAGCAATCCAGATAAACACATTTATCGTGGGCAAGCGGACACGAAGATAACTTCACGATAGCTGTGTATTACACTGTATAGACATGAAAGTGAAATGGAACAGTATTCGTGTCAAGTGCACAATTTAGATAACAAGGTCACTTATTGCATAACTCATTTTAGTGATATTGCCCGGTTTAGGCTTAATTGTGCGAATAATTTTGAATAGGCAATAACATTTAACTATAAAGGTGTTATAACTTAATTAAATTTCAAGCATTTTTTTTTCATTTATCACGATTTAAATACGTAAATTCAAGTGTTGCAACGTCATTGTCGTGGATAGACTTGCCGTGCTTAATTTCGTATGAAAAGACAGCGAATTGAAGCGTAGTACAGAGACCATATGAATAAAAGTGAAGAAGTCTCACTATAGAGGAAGGCGAGCGTGCATCGTGCGCGTCATGTGCAGATATCGGTGCAGGCGGCGGGCGGCGGGCGGCAGCGCGGCCCCGCCGATGTGTGTCAGTGGGTCACGGCAATGACGACGCACACGGCCGCGCACCGCACTTCATTCTAATTCCGCTTCGCCGCCGCCAACGCTGCTCACTGCTCATCGCTTCCCTACCCGTTCTATCACCTCTTGCAACAACTCATTGTTTATGCCCGTACGCATCGCAATACAAACACACTAATCATTGGTCTTATGGTGCGAATGTTAAACATTTCTTATTATTACGTGCTACATGAGAGCAAAAAGCGTTTAGTATTCTAGGAATAGGAATTTCGTACATAGATCCCTTTCTTTGAGAAGTGTAATTTCTGTAAGTTCAACACAATATTTGTCGTTGGAAAAATGTTAATTCCGACTAGTATGTTGTTGACAAATGACAATTTCTGATATGACATGAATATATATTCCACGTCATCAATGATTGACTACCCAAATGTGGAACGACAAATCTTATAGTTGGAAATTCCATAGCTGTGCAAGGTTTCGTTGATTTACCGCGAATTGTATTGGTCATTAATTTATAAGGAATATGTTTCAGATAGGAAAGTAGGTCACCGTACTATATTAGCAAATAAGGGCTCAAGGATAAAGTATCACGATCAAGGTGTTAGATATTATATATCATACATATGTCGTTCCCTCACGGCCGGGTTCGGCATCATTTTTGAGTTTTTGTTTTCTATATAAAGCGCACTCGCGAGCCATTAATAAAAGGAATAAAGACTTCTCTCACAGCAATTTAAACTGGTTTTTTGGAGACAAACCTCGGCGCATTCGTAAAACAACTTACATAACCCGTCGGTGTGCATACGTATACACGGGCACACAAGATCCCAGTCAGCATTTATCTTTTATAGAACAGGGGGCAAACGGGCAGGAGGCTCACCTTAAGTGATACCGCCGCCCATGGACACTCAATGCCAGAGGGCTCGCGAGTGCGTTGCCGGCCTTTTAAGAATTGGTACGCTCTTTTCTTGAAGGACCCCAAGTCGTCTATCTAACACTATCATTGTCATACTCGATATAACCTAAAACGTGTCGCAGGCGCAGGTCCGATTGTTCTACCTACGCATTTGTAAGATGGTTGAAATAACGCTAATTACTTATTTAGTACTCATAATCAGAACACGTCAGCCAGAAGAATCAAAGAGAATCTAATTCTGAAATAACTGTATGTATAATCAGTACTGGTTCTTTGAAGGTAAGCTCATTATAAAGTAATTTCGAGATTCTGTTTCGAATTACATTATGATTAAAACAATAATATATGTACCTACTACCTAAACATTTCATGTACTTAAAAAACTATAAATCTATTAAATACGTACTCTCAATCCTCGAGAATGTCCACGATTGAGTTTCTTCACGTAATCGGACAGATAA
Source organism: Pieris rapae (assembly GCF_905147795.1). Classification (NCBI taxonomy): domain Eukaryota; kingdom Metazoa; phylum Arthropoda; class Insecta; order Lepidoptera; family Pieridae; genus Pieris; species Pieris rapae. The sequence continues at coordinate 7,368,466 of NC_059524.1, read as the reverse complement.
TGAAAGTTAATATATTGCTTTCATTCCGAGTAATTATTGTTGTAACATAGTTACAATATCATCACAGCTCCAACGAAAGCTGATGAGTTTGATTCTCTTGTGAGTTAAGCAATTTTATGGGGAATGAGTCAAGTAATGACTTTATAAAATTGCGCAATATTCGTTCTAAGAGGCCCGACTCAATGGTAAAGGATACGGTTAGAGATCACCGCTCTATTATCTATATAATATAAATGACCCGCCGAAATGTGTGGGTACAACTCCCAAACACTATCAAGTGGATAATTATTTTGTTGCCATTTTGTTATTATCAGGACAAGGTTTGTATACACGAACATTAAAAATTTCGACTTTTAATTCTCATAAAATATTATATCGACAACATCTTTTTTTAATAAAACATTAATGATGTTAAGTGATATCGCAGCCCATGTACACTCAAAGTCAGAAGGTTTGCGAATGCGTTGCCAGCCTTTTAAGAATTGTCACGCTTTTCTTGAAGAAAGTGGTGGTGCGCGGCAAAAACTGACAAAAAAAAACCTTGAAAAACGCGAAATTACTACGGTACGATCGATTAACGAAACCACAGGACACAGCAACTTTTAAATAGAACCCTCTTACCAGAACATTATTGATATAATTATATGTAAAAGTTAGAAATAAATTATGAATGAAAATGGTTTAAATATAGCGTTGGACTTTTTTATTGGTCACTCAAGGAAAACTTCTTGAATACTTAAATCCTTTAACAGGAAAACGTTACGTAACTCTTCGCCGTAGTAGAACCGTCAATGCTACAATAGCTGTTGACAACGTTGCACCACTAACCCTAACCGTTTTGATAATAAAAATATTCTAGTCTTAATTAATGTTTATTCCATGTATTTTTCAGCGGAGAATACTGTTAATTCCATGCGTCCTAATATTTCTATAAAAAAAAAAGATTATTAATTTAATTATTTTTTTTTAGAACAGGGGGCAAACGGGCAGGATGCTCGCCTGATTTAAGTTATACCGCCGCCCATGGACACTCAATGCCATTTTAACAGGCTTTCTAAGCGCAATGTCATTGCCCTCCACCCTGAAATCGTATCAATAAACTTCAAACGAACGATCCTTAAGTTCAACACGTTTCAGCTTAGACATAACGATAATTTATAGGTTTCTTGTAATTCTACACAGATTTTACACTCTCAACGTTATTGTATTAACACAAATAAAGAAATAACTAAAACATCAGAGGTGTTTTCTGAGACCAAATTGTCTTTTTGAATTGAGCTGAAGAAATAACGCGGCACCAAGGTCTAAGACCAATGTCAGGCACAGAATCGGTTGGAACGCTTTCATGGCGTCCAATTAAACTATCCAACTTTAATAATAATAATATTTATTTTATTTCTCACAAAAACATAATATACAATAATTGTCATTCTTCTTTGGAGCACTGCTATTGCTTAAGTGAGACTGATGCCTGTTAAAGGTTGTGCACCTGTGTTACAGGTCATCAGGCCTCCACCACTTCGGATCGACAGAATGATTATAATATGTAAAGAATAGACAATTATATTAATTATAAGGAAACCACATGGTGTATGCGTGCGTGTATAACTTTAAGATGGTTAACGTGGTTACAATAAACTTAAGTTGTTGTTCTTAACATCAGTTGAGCCTCCTGCCGGTTTGCCCCCTGTTCTATAAAAAAAACTAGATTTAGCGCTGTCTCCTATACGTCAAAATATGTTTTGTATTTTGACATACAGGAGTCGCAGGTCGCACTTAGTTTCGTTCCTGAATCTTACCCTTAGTCATTTCCATGAAAATCTTATTAATGTTATACATAGATTATACATACACATTTCCATCATTCATCATCCCACTCTATATTACCATAATTATTTTTAGTTAGATAAACTATAACCTAATTAAATATCTAAGAGTGAGAGACAGCCATACTGTCACTAAAAACACAACTATCTTAAGTTATCAATATATTTTATACACTACAGAAAAGTAGACACACGAACTACAGGGACAAGATATTAATAATATATAGTTAGCGAACACAAGGCAAATGAGCTTTATTTATAAATAAGCTTATGACGGAGTTTTAAAAATATTTTATTAACTGAATGGGGAAAATATAAAATATTTAATTTTATTTCCAATATATATTTTCTAATTGACGCGTGTACTGATAGTGCAGCATTGTGAGCTAGACCCTGATATTGTACTTGCCATACAATGTTATTGTTGGGAACTCTTAAGTGTTACATAAGTTACATTAGTCTATACATTATCTAGGTGAAGCTTTCATTAAATTTTATTACAATACGTAGAATGCAAGTAAGAGTTTTGAGTAGTGAAAGGAATCCTCGCAAATGCGTTGCGTCACGTGGGCGGGCGGATCGATGGGCGGGCGAGTGAGCGCCTGCGCGGAGGCTGTGTTTCACTATCGACCGCCAACTTTTCACCTAAGTCTTTTGGGGCAGGTTAGGCCTATTGCTCTGGGGTCAAGGTCATGTTACATTCCCTTAAACCCCTCTCATTACCCATATCGTTTCATGTTTATTGGGCAGAATTAAAATACTAGAGAAAGCCATATTATTTACCTACCTCCCCCCCACATCCTCGGGTCACAGCCTTTCTCAGCGCAATGTCATTGCCCTCCACCCTGAAATCGTATCAATAAACTTCGAACGAACGAACCTTAAGTTCAACACGTTTTAGCGTAGACATAACGATAATTTATAGGTTTCTTGTAATTCTACATAGATTTTACACAATGATACAATCGTAGATAAACTCAATTCATAATGACCCCTTTGACAATTCGTATAGTGGTTGTCATATTCTCCTCTGTAACGTCTTAACTAAACTCTAAAAGAAACCTCATGCAAATAAAAACCTCGTGAGGTCAGTCTTAATGAGGGATACCTCTGCATATTTAATACTATAACCATTTCATAATTACATAACTAGGTGCTTTTAATATATAAATTGGCAACATGGATCCCAACTTTCTTAGTCAAACTTTTTAACATTCATTACATTTTTTTACATATTGTGATGCAACAATGATACAATAATATTTTATCTATCTAAGATCTTAATATATCAAGATATATTTTAGCATCATATGTATGGATATTGCAGAGGTCGTGTAGAGTTGAGTCGTTATCGGTGAGAACGGGAACAGTTTACTGAAATGCGCGAGAAGTATGCGCGAGTAGAGGGTGCGGGTTTCCTTGGCGCGGGATTGATCGCTACGGCGGCCACTTCGCTCGCCGGCGCTCAGACCCGTTGCCATGGAAACCGCCCAGCTCGCTGCCGTCGCGGCGTCGCCATCACAACCCAACTACATAATGTACACTCGAATAATACCCCTAATTTTCTTATTTGCTCAAATCTTACTTACATATAATAAATGTATCTATATATACACATATGATTAAAGTAAATTGGTTCTTTAGCCGCAGATTCTTCTTAAGGGTTTCACAGTGATCTTTTAAGATTATTTTTAAAATCTTATTTAGATGCGATGCGATGTGTTTGTGTTAGAAAATAAAAGAAGCAAACCAATTCAATAGCTCTATAAATATAACATGCTTTGGTAGTCGTTTGGAGGTCTTACGAAAATATACTCCGTAGGTTAATTGGTGACGCCTGACTTTATAGGAAGCTTGAAAAAACTCAGACCGAGTTCGAATATTAGCGAAAACTATATTGAGAACTAGCACTTGAATGGAACTGATAATATTTTTAAAGCAATATATCAGTATTATATCGTGTAAATTATTAACATTAAAAAGCAGAAGCTTGATACAATACTGAGATGAATCTCTAAACTTTTCTTATGCAGAAAATATTTCGTATGGATGAAAATAGTCTTATATTCTTTCTTTAAAATTTCAATCGCTGAAGACTGAATGTGAATGGAACTATAGAAAAAAATGGCAGACGAGTGGCTACATCTACGACTCGTAGCAATTACGATGGGTAATTTGAATGAATGAGTGTGGATTCAGTATTCACATATATAATTATGCTGATTGTATAGATCTGATCCAATGATTGAATTGTATATAAATACGTTAAATTACCAGACATATTTTAAATCATTTACATATTACTCGAAAGAATGTTTTTAATACGAAAAGTCGAATCCAAGTCATGCTCTTGAATAAGAGATAGAATTAACGAGGCTGCTGAGAAACCAACGCATTGCAACGTCATGCATGGCGGATCCGTATCCATAACTAAAATAATACCTTCAATATTATAATGTAAAATGTAAGCAAACCAGAGAGAACTTAGTAGTACCACAGGCATTTCAAAACACAACTGTTCAGCAAGAAATAACAGAGAAAAGTCTTCGAAAAACCATCATCATCATCATCATCAAATAACAACTATGACAAGTCGAGAACAACTTTCAAGATATATAATGTATAAAAGCACCCTCTTGTCTGCTATTAAAATTTTTCAGCTAGAGATTTAGTGATAGAATTAAATATAGTATATGAATACAAAAACGTAGTAAGATATGTTTTACTTCTATTCCATCTGTCAAAGGTTAGCGATTATCATGGCTAGTTTAATTTTGGATTCCGCGCTTCTGAACAATGGCTTTGAATAAACCATTGTCACAGATTCTTCAACCAAGACGTTCGTCTGCAGCCAGGTTTTCTTCTACTGCCATTTTGCTTTGTATGATTAGTTGAAGGACCTCGTATGTTTTGGTGTTACATGAGACGTGTCCGAAATATTCAAATTTCTTTACTCTATTTATTATTTATATTTGATATTCTATATATTATATTTGGTCCTTACATATGAAATCGGCGTTTTGTATGGACGGAAGACATAGTAGATTATTTAAATAGAATATATTTAATTAATCAAACTATGTACCATTGTTATCTAGGTTCATTGATCCCTTTACTAAAACACCATTTGGACGGGAATAAAATATGGTGGTCTAGTGTTGTCGAGAAGCAGCAGCAATTGAAAGCCTTCAAGAAAAGAGCGTACCAATTCTTAAAAGGCCGGCAACGCACTCGCGAGCCCTCTGGCATTGAGGGTGTCCATGGGCGGCGGTATCACTTAACATCAGGTGAGCCTCCTGCCCGTTTGCCCCCTGTTCTAAAAAAAAAAAAAAAATTGACCAGCCTTGTTTAGCAGCTAGCTTAGCTTTTTCATCTTTGTTTTCAGTTGCTGACAATAGATATCTATCGTAATCGCATGACCAGCTATAGTGAACGACCCACTACGCCACACTACGCTCACAAGTAACTTTATCGGAGTAAATTTTTGGCTTTGTGATGAGTCGTAAAGGTTTCATGAGCACTTCCGATTATTGTACAGGATCCATTCTTCATAACAGGCTACAATAGACTTCAATTCTTCGTTGTGAATTTTGGTCTCCAGCCGTCCACGGGGCTTGTTCTGCAGATTGAAATTTCCAGAACGAAAACGTTAGAACCATAACACGCACTGTTTTTTCTTATGCAGCACTGTCGCCACACAAATTAATCCTTCGGGCTGTTTCTGCAGCACTGGCGCCACAGTGGAACTAGTACTCGTAAATAACGCGATATTTCATGTTTACCATTTTATAAATAGACACAAAGAAAAAATAAATGAATCATAGTGTTCGAAAAACAAATGCATGAGTAGAAGTAAAAAATTAATTTGAATTTCCTAATCAAACTTTCTTTTTTCTATTTTATTTAAGTATTCATTCTTCTTTGCACTTCATAAGCTCTTCTTTGTTTATCAGCATTCTGTACAGCCCGGTTATATTTTGTATGTCGGTCGGTCAGTTTAAATTATTTTAAGAATTCGAACGCGAATAATTCGAAGCGATAAACCCTTCCAGTTTTTTGGGCATCTCTATCAGCGTCCAAGATTCTATGCCGTAGCACAGCGAAGACGTAACGTACTTTTTTTTAGTTTCGAAAAGGCGTTCCGCGCCATCGAGTCTCTCTGCGATAAGGATCGTGTCATTAGCGTATCTTAGCCGACTTCAGCAGTTTGGCATTAATTGCTATTCCATGTGGACAATTCTCTAGAGCTTCTGAAAATATTGCACCGCCGTACAAGATAATAAGCAAAGGTAAACGCAACCTTTGTAAATTTAGATATATGATGAATGTTTGCTGTTTACACATACATTCGCACTTTGTTTCCAATATAGATCTTTAACGTAACGGGATTCTGTCTTATGGGGATAGTGACTAATATTTACCTAAGCCAGTCAGGCGGAATCGTTTCTTAATCGTATATACCATATAGGTGATATAGTCTAAGTTGCATTCGTCAATTGCCTTTATAATACCTATATAGTATATTATCAGCTCCACACCTTTCATAGTTTTTCTGAGAAAATTGATGGTTTCACCACCAACATCTCATGAAGTTACCTAATATTATCTGGTCGAGAGTGACAGCCAAGTTCACTAATGTAGTATTTCCAAGCATATCATCAGTGCAGATTGTGTATTTTCCACCGTTTTAAAGTGTCAATTGGTTGCGCCCTTGATGTTTAGGTGTGAAGTTGTTTTCTAGGATCGATATTGTTTTACCTGTCCAGATCTATTTTTCTGGATTAAGGGTGACGGTGAACTTTCTTAAGTTTTACAGAGATAACCGCCAGGAATTGATTGTGGTCAGAACCTATATCTGTACCAGGACATGTTTTAGCCGATAAGGATTCCTTTGTCTTTTGTTTAGCAACAAGTAATTAGGCTTGCATACTAGCGAATGCCAACTGTCTACGTGGTACTAATTTGAAGAATATATTCGCAACAATAAAATCGTGTTCCTAGCGGAACTGTACTAGTTTTTCACCCCTGTCATTACGAGCGCCGAGACCAAACCTTATAATAATATCCGATATTATATATGTTGACCTATCATGGAGTTAAAGTCACCTGTCACAAATGATAGCTCGTTAGGTTTTGTTAACTTAAGAGCAATCTCAAACGTTGTAGTCTCATTCAATTCTTAAATTTTATCTGCTAGGGGCTGTCGGGGCATATACTATGACATATGGTTTAGCTTCTAGTTGTAATAAAGTTAAAAGGTTGAAATTTCTTAACTACGCTTTGTATGTTCTTCTAATAAGCACAGCAACTCCTATATCTATGACATTGTATGTTGCTGCTACTAAAGTATATTGCAGCAATACCAGAAGTTAAAGGGCCATTTCCATACTATCTTAAGTCTCTTATGCCTAAAATCCAATAAAAATTATTTCCTGTAAAAGATTATACAATTTTCCATCTTCGTATATACTGCAGACATTCCAAGTTGCTACCTGACCGAAAAATTCTTCGCCATCTCCGACTACTAAGGACTGCCGAAGACAAAGGCCATAGCAATATTTGTCTCAGTAGTGATATCGTGAAATAGGGATATTTGTTTGAGATGGATTTCCGTTGCATTCCACATCGCTATTTGCTGGTCTTACCAACAACTCTTTTAATCAGCCTAAACTAACATTACTTGTTTTGCTATAAAACAGTTCTCAAAATAAAAAAAATAATTTTACCACTAAATTCTTAATAAAATATGTGTAATGGTGATGATGAAGCAATAATAAGTTGTTGTTTGTAAATGCACATACAGTGGTCTTTATTTATTACATACTACATTTTTCGCCAATTCCTATAAGAAGATTAGGTTGATATAACAGTTTGTAATATGTATTAGGTTTATACTTATTATGGGTAGTAGTAATTTTTTTAATGTATCAAATCATTTATAACATTAATTTATAAGTGTTATGCCTCTCAAAGTATAACAGCTTTAGTAGATAGTCAAAGATATTTTTTAATAATTATTTGTTAATTGGATATCACTTCTTTAACATTAGTGACAGTGAAAAATAAAACCTTTAGGTCCTAATTGGACCACATTATTGAAAATAAATAACTTACCTAGCATTTTCATTTGCCAGGACTTGCATAAATATTTCATTGACATGCGTGGCGCCATTCAGCGCCTTATCTTGAAAATCCGTGGTTTGCCGGCTAATTTGAAGACTTTAATCCAAAAACTTCTGTAACAATGATGGTATATCAAAAAAAAAATGTCTAGAATTTTTTTTAGGGTATATGTAAGGGTTGCACAGTTATATATATCTACTGTGTAACATCATACTATAAAAAGTACTGCTGGAAAAATAAATAAAAAATATCAGTCTGTATTAATAATATTATATTTACTTAATAAATGTTCTCTTTATTAAATAATAGATTTGTGAACTCTGTTTACACATAAGAAAATAAAACAAGAGTTTGGAACTTATTCAAAAAGTAAGGTAAGGTTTCTTTATACCACTTTGTGATAAATAATTGAGTTTTTACGAATTTCCATCCAAATATCATGACTTCTTAATAGATTTTTTTTAGTATTTTTCTGATTTCCAATTACTAATTACAAATGTGCAGAGACCAGCCTCCTATTAAACCAGAACCATGTAATGTATATATAAAAGAGTTATCTTTATTTAGTAATTGTGCACTCTGTGGAGCCTAAATAATTTTAATAAAAAAATACTGGAATAAAAACCATTTTTTAAACCAATAGATTTTAATAAAATATGAAACTGTAAATAGAGATTGAATAAATTTCAGATATGGACACTTTTTTGTTGTTGAATATAAAATGGTATATTGGGTTTTTGTTTTGGTGTGTTGGTCTCCAATGCAGTATCCTTCTGTACAGTGCATTGAAGTTAACTTTCCATGTAGAAAAACTATAAGGGCTTTAAGAAAGGTTAGACATACATAAGATTTTTAATTATCATAATCTATTGTGTTACACTTCTAACATGATTTTTTTATTTATGACTAAAAAATTACTACCTTAAACAAATAAAAGTAACAACTTTCACTATAATATTGCAACAGATTGATATATACATGTATTCAAAAGCATTTTAGTAAAAATGTTAACTCCCCCTCAGTAATGTCCTCCAGACTCTAGTTATTGCTCATGGTCAAACCTGTATGCATAAAAAATTTTCTATTGGCAATTGCAAATGATTTGTCAATGCGTAAATCAAGTCTAAAGGAAATTATTCAGTAATAAGTTGGGAATTGAATAAGTAAGCATTGTACGCATAAAAGGAACAATAATGGTCTTATTCAGGCTTATCTTTCATTATCTGTGGTTATAAAATGTATTGTAATCTCAATAATTGTAAAATACTTATATATTATTGGTAATTAAAAGAAAACAAATAGAATTAAGGGAACAAGAGGAAATGGAGAATAAATGTGAAAGTAACACAGATAATAATTGATCTAGTGATTCTTACACACCCTATTAAACAATTAATGAAATTGTAAACTTAGCTATAACAATTGAGATTATTTTTTGACTTAACAAAAATTATATACATAATCATATAGATATTAATGCAATAATCATTCCTCAAGTAATACACATTCGCTTTCCTAAGATTAAATTCCTATAATTGCAAGTTAAGATTTTGCAGAATAAAAATCCAATAAATTTTTTATATAAGGGATGCATAAAAAGGCCTAAATGTCAACTAAATTGTACTTGTACTACTAATGTCATAAATGTTCTATTAAGAAATCATGATATCTTGTTGGAAATTCATAAAAACTCAATCAATATTCTGGTTGAAATATAAAATAACTTGCATATAATAGTAAGGAACAATAAATAATAAACTTAGTGATGTAGAAAGAAAATAACTTTTGAATGTAGTACAAGTAACTCCTGTTGTGTACGAAAATTGATATAAATAATAAAAAAAAATGGATAGGTATTAATTTTTGAAATTAATAAACTATTTTCTAATAATATGTAAACTTCAACATTTTAAACATTATTTTATTGCTTATGAGATCTATTTTATTATTGTTCAAGTAGAACAGTGACGTCATAACATTGACAGTCAATATCAAGCAGTAAACAAATCTACTGCAAAAATGTGTTAGTTTGTTTTGATACATACTCCTTACTGCTATCCAATTTATTTCTATGATCTATTTATTCATGCATGAAACTTTTAGAGCCGAACGGATTTTATAATCACCTATTCAAGAGTTTCAGGGCTAACCGCGATCAGTGGTTGACAGTGGTAAAACTAAATAACATGGCGGCATCTTGTTGCAGCCGGTCGAGAAGATTTTTGACTCAAATAAATTAGTAATCACTTACTTTGCTTTTTCACAAAATCAATAACGAACAAGAAGAAAAGCACTGCTACATAGTTGAGAAGTACATAAGTTCATATCAAACACTACTGTTTAAAATGACGTAACATTCTCAACCTTCACGGTCGCACAGTACAAACGGCAGGTACAAGAAATAGTTGTTTTAATAACTTAGCAAATCAACACAACACTAACAATTTTGTCATACACTTCAGTTTTATAATTCACCACTATTCCACAGTCGGCCTTACAATAAATTCACAATGAATACCAATAGTAAATCGTACAAACGCGTTTATTATTCTTCAAAAGAATAAACGTGACACGCAGTCAGGCTACTTCGTTCTTTCACACTCGCTTTTTTTTTATTTTTTGAGATGTAGATTGTAGGCAGGTACAGATTAAAAATTTTACCAGAATTTTTACAGCTATTGATTAGCACAGTATAAAAGTAAAATCATCAAATAAGGCAACAATAATGTCATAGATATTACCTAATACAGATAACGCAGGCTAACAGGAAAACCAAAAAATAACTGAAGCAAAGAAACCCTCTAAAAAAAACAGTGGATATCTAGATGACAAGTTTAGAGCCAAATATGTTTGCTTAGTTATGATGATGCTTGGTTCGTTATAATACTATTAAATGAAAACTTTATTTAACCATATTATAATAATAATTCGATACTATTCTCGAATCTTTGTTGACTTGAGCATTCAAAAAAAATTGACGTAAACACAAATTATGTAATTTTAATTAAATTTTTTAAAATTCCTTATCAAATATCAACAAAGCGACACGAGGGACTGCGAGGGCGAGTATGTGGACGGTGAAATCGTGTCGCCTCGCCTCGCTACCACTTTACTTATTTCGGTATTTGGGGCGCTTAGCGAGAGCTTCAACCACACTCTCGCTCACTTTGCTTTTAACAACTGCATTATAAGGAAGCGCGCGCTTTATGAACACTATGAATGTATAAAAACATATTTCAATACAGAACTTCATTACTTACTACCGACTTCTAGATGACAGTTAACAAAAAAGCTTTAAAATTAAGTATATTTATACTGGCATGATTATGAAAGGCAGTACAATATCGGTAGGCACTTAAGGCTAACGAAGTCATTCCAATCTTTTCGTTGGTCTAGCATCTAAATAAAGCTTGGGTGCATGACTACCACCCGTGTCGCCTCGACTCCCGAAGCGCCTCACGAGTGTCTGGTGCCGGCTTCAGATATTTAATATTCTTTTATTTTAAAAATCAAATACTGGTGGTAAGCAGGAAACAAAAAAAAGAAACGATAATCTTTCATCTGTAAATTTATACAATTGTTGATGTTTATGTTTTAACAACATTATAACGATAATCTGTAATTATATTCTACAAATGTTTATTTATATCTAAATATTTTGGTAGGTATAATAATTTAAATAACAGACATTTTCACGTCTATGGTTTTTTTTAAACTGATGAATAAAACAAACGAAGAATTAAATGCAGTTCGACATTATGTCATACTATGTTATGAATTGTCTAAAGATATTTAATTTTTTTTGAGATAATATTCTATATTATTTATCAATAACATTAAAATAATTACTAATACTATGGCTTTGCCGTGGCATATACCATTGGAAGCTTTACCTTCTTACAGAGAGAAAGAGCGCTCTATTGAACCGTCTTTAATAAAACATTATAGTAAATTGAACGTACACGAAAACCCATGTGAGGAATTGCAAACAGGTCTTCTTTGTGAAATTGGTATAAATAATAAAGAGCCTACGACTATACAACGCCTCATTGCAGCTGGAATGACTGTTGCTCGTTTGAATATCCGTGATTTGGAACCGGACGCTTGTACACAATTGCTACAAAGTATTAGACAAGCTGTATATAATTACAGTGCTGAATTAGAATATGTTTATCCTTTGGCGCTTTTAGTCGATGTAAGAGGTCCAGACATAATCACTGGGGAACTTAAAGGTGGACCACATACAACCATTGAGCTAAAGGAGCATGATTTAATAAGATTGACTATAGATACCAGTTGGCGGGAAAGTGGCACTGTCGATTGTTTATTTGTTGGATATGACCATTTAACTGACTTACAAACTGGGGACTTGATATTTATAGATTGTTTAACATCAGGTAAAGTTAAATTAATAGTCGATGAAATTGGTGATGATTCTATCGAATGTACAATTGCAACGGGTGGCGTAATTGGAGCAAAAATGGCTGTTCATATTTCAAAAGTTCCACATGAGATAAATACTAAAAAATTGAACAAAAGTATTGAATCGCTATCTTATAGCGAATCTTTAGAACAACCCTTCGAGCACATTGAAGAGCAAATAGCATTTGCTATAGCTTCGGATATTGATGGCATTTTAGTACCTAACACTCAAACACCGCAAGATATTCGAGTAGTTAAAGATATTTTATCTGAAAAGGGTAAACATATTCTCGTTTTTGCTTGTATTGAAACTGTTTTAGGATTTGATAATATAGAAAGTTTGTTAGTTGAATCCGACGGCCTTTATGTGGACAGATGTGTATTAAGCACTGATTTACCAGTAGAAAAAATATTCATTGCGCAAAAATCTATTTTGGCAAAATGTAACTCTATTGGTAAGCCATGCATATTTAAAGCTGTTCTGAATGAACAGATTCCTACACTATGTGTAAACGATATCGCCAACATTGTATTGGACGGCGCAGACGTCTTATCGCTAGAACTGCACTACGATTCGCCATTGAAAAAGTTAGTACCGGGCTACGATGCAGTAAAAATGGCCGAGAATTGTGTTGCTGCTGCTGCAGTTATTTGTAGACACGCAGAAAGAATTATTTGGAGACCAAAAATTTATGGTGTAACCGAACTTATGCAGACATCTTTTGAAGAGCCTACAAAAGCAATTGGGGTGACCGCTGTTGAGCTTGCTACGCGTTCTAGAGCAGTTGTTATAATTTGTCTCACAAATTCTGGACGCACTGCAAAAATTCTTTCGCATGCCAAGCCCTCTTGTCCGATAGTAGCAGTGACTAGAGCATGTCATACAGCAAGACAATTACGTTTTTGGAGAGGTGTTCGTGCTATGCATTACTTTGAGACCGCTAAAACTACTTGGCCATTGGAAGTAGATTCACGTATACACGCTGCTCTGGATTATTGTAAAGCAAAAAGAATATTACGCGCGGGAGATGCATACGTAGTAGTGACAGGATCAAGGCGCGGGGCAGGTTATTGTGATACTATAAGATTGTTATATGCTAGTGCTCGAGAAACAGTTCCAGTAGAATTCTGACAGATGGATTATGATTTTTAGTTTGTATAGTTGATTTTTATTTTACAATATTAATAATATTGATGCTGTTCATAAATTCATTTCTTATCATTAGCGTGTTGCACTTTTTATTAAATCATTTTTGTCTACAACAATACTTCTTGTTCTAGACCTTAAAAGTAGTTAGTTCTAGTGATTAAAAGACCAGAAGGTAGGAAGATAGCTTAGAAGAAAATATTTTTTTTAGTTCCCTCACTCTATCGCAATCCCACAAGAGTCCGTGCAAACTTTTACTGTATTTATACGTACTGAACCCTTTTTGTTTAGTTTTGGGACTTAGTCGCAAGTGGCGATATCTCACTTATAAAGAGTTGACTCGTTGTTAAAATTAAAAATATCAGGTTTTCGGTACAATTCTACGGTACAATATTACGGTCAATTTTTACTAGCAAAATCACAGCGTTGGCTCGCAAGATCTAGATTCTAGTGTGATCTCGTAAGATGTGACATTGATGATGGGATGAAGATGCGAATAAGGTCGAATGTAGTCTTTATACAATTGAAAAGTTCTTTTATAAATAAAAATACAAAATAATGACTAGGTACTTTTATATATCAAATAATTTATTTTCATTATATTAAATAATTTAATTTTTTATACGGATTTCATCTCCTTACGCAAGGTTTAATAGTGCTTCTATTAAACCTTGCGTAAGGAAATATTCGTGAAAATGCAATATAAGTTAAGCAAATAGGTAGAAGCCTAGATGTTTCTTTATCCCTAATATCAAAAACGACTTATGAATCGTAATCGCTTTAGCTAAAAACATAGTGGAAATTGTTTTTTAGAACTGAGGTGATATAGAAATGCATCCATGATAAGTAGAGTGAGGCTTACAGTTAATTAAACGTATTATAATGGTATTTTTTATACTACATTAGATTTCAGTTTAGGATAATTTGCAAATAAATAAGCAAAAATAGGAAAAAACTTTGAAATGAAAATAAAGTCCAGTCGATTATTTATTAAATATTGTATTTTACATAGTTGGCGATGACAAATATGAAATTACAAAATATCCAGTGCTGATGTCTATATTTCAATATCGAAGTATGTATATCGGTAGTCGAAAATAATAGTAGTAATAAATATTCCCAAATAGTAATATTTATATATTATCAATAGTCATACTGAAAATTAAAGCTTATCCGCCATTGTAACAAAAAAAAATGATCTCTTTACAATTTTTGGCCTTTTTAATTTTGTTACCCAGGTTTTCGTTCATATTCCGACTTTTGTATATTCTATAATTTGTAATTTATAATCTGTACTTTAGAAGACATCAATTGTCACTTTGGCATTGCTCCCTGTAGGCTGTAACTCACTAACCAGTGTAAAGTCTCAACTTTCAAGTATTCACTATTAATTGTTTTCTTTTCATGTTTATGTAAAAGGCTTTCAAGATTTATCACTTTTAATTAACATATTCACAATAGAAATAGTAAATATGCCAGCTATAGATGCAAATATCAATGAAAGTGACGAGGACTATATAATATCAAGAGCCAAAGAAGCTCAAAAGCATAATATATATTCGGCTAAAGCATGGATGTTAACGGCCAAAACTTTGTTTCCTACCAATTTTAAGATTCAGTTTGAAGCGTATTTAATGGAGAAACAATCTGGTAATGTACAGGAAGCTGCTGAATGTTTCAGTTCATTAATGGGATCGCGACAAAATCTTACAGACCTCCTGCCCGAAATATCTTTAATAGCAAATGCATTAAAGTCTAATGAACCATGTTTTTTGTGTCAAATGTTTGATAAAATATCCCCAGATATTCAATTAACCATCCTGAAAACCAGTGTAGAAAATAGTGATGATACAATGGAGCACTGTCGTTTATTAGTGCTTCTATTAAAAAAGTTCCCTCAACTTGGAGTTGACAGCCTTGTGAAAACCTTAATTAATGCTGAAAAATTCTTCTCTGATAATAAATATGCCAGATTACTTGTTGTTGAAACTTTACCACTCTTAAGTTCATTAGAATCACCAAGGCTCTTGCAGCGGCTAGTGGTAAAGGCTATGGATTTCTACAACACATATATTTATGAAGACAATGAGCATGATATCACAGATCCTTGGCAGAGGCTTTTTAGTGTTTTAGATTTATTAGGAAAACAGTTAGCCTGGGACCCATACTTGGTAAACTACAACAATACTTTGAATAGGGAAACTTACTTACAAAAACTTCTAACATTGAGAAGTACAGAAGATTGCAGGCAATTATTATACTGTGGATTATCTTTTTTTCTTAGGTCATTACATGAGTATAAATCTTTAAAAGGAAACCATATTCTTGTTGAATCCTTAGTTGATCCTGACTTGCCACCTTCAAAACGAAGAAAGGGTGATATTGAAGTGACTGGTGTATCAGCCTATCAGTTTCAGACAGCTGCAAATTGTTGGGAGCTATTACATAGTAATGATATTATTTCAAGGGAATTTATGAAACTTACATCCCAACTGCAAACTAAACCATGGTTGGAAGGATTTACAGATGAATTAGCTCTGTACAGAGGCCAATATGAAGAAGCTTTGCCCACATCTAATATAACAAGTCTAACATCAAATATTATCAGAGTCTCAATACATTACTTTCAAAAGAATTACATCAGTTGTGTTGAAAGTATTCTAGCTGCTTTACCTCAATTGCCTGCAATAGATGGTGTTTTAGAAGCTGATTTGATTGTTGGTGGTAAACATAGACATTTGCATTTTTTACCACTTACTAAAGTTGCTATAGTACATTACTTCTGTTCAATATTAATCAGAATATTGCTAAATACAGGCAACACTGCAGACCTTACTTATGGTCACATGTTAGTCCTCATGCAATTAGGGTGGCCTCAAGAAGAATCAATATTTCTACGTATCTTAGATGTGTTCAAGCATACAGGTGTCTTTCACTACCATCTCTTCTCAGCTTATATTGTCCATATAGATATATTAGAAGAACTTAGTTATATTTGGAATGAACAAGGAAAATCTATTGTTTTGGATATTCTTCCAAATTCTCAACAACATCTAGGACAAAGAAGAATAGGAACAAGAGGAGCCGATAAGGGGGTTAAAGACGATTTCAAACAAGCTATGAAAGCACAAGTAGCTCGAGCAAATGAATCTGTATTAAATTTAATGATACAGTTTATAACATCAGAACGGTCATATTTATTGCAAGTTTTATAAAGTAAAATAAAAAAAATGTTTATCCAATTAATGGTTCTATTTATTAAAATGGTTATGCAATATATTAGGAACTTCCTTCATATGACCCTACAGCTAACAAAAGGTTGCGACGTGTGAAGTGCAAATTCTTTAATGGGGAGTTCTTAGTTGCAAAAGATCTTAGCAAAATCTTGTCTTCTTTTGCTGGTGAACTGCTAGCAATGTTTTCATCATTAGTACTTTCATCCGTGATCAGTGCAAAGTCCCATAACTTTATTGTACAATCTAAGGATCCTGAAAATTAATGTAAGTTAATAAATTAGCCATATTCTTATTGCCCAACACTAAATAGGTAATTTTGACAAATTTAATAAGACATACCTGAGGCAAGTAGTGCTCCATCCCGGCTGAAAGCTAGAGCAGTGACAGGTGCTGTATGATGCAGAGGGAGATGGGCCGCTGGAGCCCCCGACGACAGATCCCAAATGACCACTTCGCCACCACCACCACCCGATGCAAGCCAACGACCGCACACAGAGAAGGACAGCGTTAGTATGGGACGCTGTTAAACATATTTTGATGAAATAATGTAGCAAACAACAGTAGAAAGTTTGTGATGAGGTCAATGACGTTAATTTTTTTACTATATATTGTGTTCAGATCGTAAGGTATAGGTCTATCTATATAAATAAATTTCGTACTAATAAAACAAAGTACGCGGGGCAGCTAGATTTTAATAAAATGATGGTGTCTTTCACGTGGCCATAGTTGTTTCAAGATTTTAAAGTTTCAAACCCCATGATATTTCAGTTAACTTAAGGTTTTTAATGAATTAATCATTTTATATTAATGTTCTTTATTTAGATTCTTCTCTAAAAAACGAAGTACTTATAACGTTAAAGGTAAAAAATATAATTTTAATCATTAAAATATATCAACTATAGTGAGACTCGAAGGCTCGCAGAAAAACAATTTCCGGTTGTGTAGCACATAAGGGTAGATAAGTAAAATGGATGATGAGGTAACCTTGTGTCCTGTCATGAGCCGAAGTTGTGACCCTGTGAAACAGTCCCAAAGACGCACAGTTCGGTCACTGGATCCCGTCGCCACGTAGTTTGAGTTTGGGTGGAACTGCACGCACTGAAGTATACAACTTAGATAAATGGGACATAAAAAGGCGAATTACAACACATTTGACTAAAAATAAAAAACATAAGGAACAATATTATGGTAGGATTAATCTATTAATCCTTGACAATGCTGTAAAGCAGGCGAATATAGATTTTATAAAGTAAATTTGTAATATATATCAGAGTTTTAAGGCAGTAAAAGTATGTCCTCAACCTTAACACCTTTGTAGTGCATTATTTTATAAATTTTACCAAAATAAATATTAATAAAATAATTATTACCAAATTAATTATTAATAAAATAATTATTACCAAATTAATTATTATTTCAATAATTATTATACAGCCGAGATTCGAACCTTCGTACAGAAACTGTATCTAAATTTCTTTAATGATAAAACACTTACATCGACGTCCGAAAGATGTCCAGCAAAGAACCTCAAAGGCTGATGATGGTCAGTGGCCCAAAGACGCGCCGTACGATCGTGTGAGGCGGACGCAAAGTAATGTCCGTGGGGTGACCATCGGACGTCCCATACCGGCCAAACGTGGCCACGGTACACGACCACACACGTCCAGCATTGCAGCGACCATAGACGAACTGACACAATACAATTAAAATATAGCCATATTTAATTCCATAAAAAATAAAACTTTTGAAGCAATATGAAAATAAAGGGTCATACAATAATGATCGATCATAAACATCGCCTATATCCATACTAAGGGAAAAAATCTAAATTTAATCTTAAATTGTATCTTTTCACTAAAACCTTATCTAGTCGCTTTCTGTCAAATTGTTTTAACACTCTGATGAAAAGAGACAGACGAGTAAAAAATTCCAATTAGACTTTTGGTATTTAAAATAAATATATAACATATCAGAATAGCAAGGCAAGGAAATAAAATAAACTTTGACATATTTTGGTAGTTATTTCAAAGTATTTGAAAAACTGTTCAAAAGGCAGCATATATATACTTTGTTTGAAAAATCATACAAAATAATTTAGTTACTTGTAGAATCCTCAGAGCAAGACAGCAGTAATGTTTTGAAAGGATCAAACGCGACTTTATACACTGGTCCGCTATGACCAAACAGAGTGCGACAAGTATCTCTGTCTTTTTCTTCCATCATCCTTACCAAGACATCACCTGAAAGGCAGATATATTGATATTGAAAAATGTCATATTTATATGTATGGATTATTTCCAAAGAATGGTAAAATGGTCAGAGATATGGAAACATGAAAAACAGTGTAAAGAGCAGTTAGGTTTATAATTATATAACAAATAAGTGCTAATCAGCTACAAAATTAAATAATCAATTAGTAAAGTAATTTAAAGATGACAAATAATTTAAATGTAAAAAAAATGTGTGCGTGTACAAGTGTACACATGTAAGAAGTGAAAATTCTTTGTACGCTTTTGTTTCGAAAAATGATCTACAACATATATGCAACTTACAGAAATTTGTTAAATAAAGTTACATTAGAAAATTTCTAAATTAATTAATTATTTTTTATAGAATTAGAATTAAATTAAATTAATTATAATAGAATTATTATGTCATTCTTATCGTTATTATAGATTTTTATTATTACTAGCTTCGAATCTCTTCGAATCAACCGGATGATACTTTTAAAGTAGACAAAATTTCATAGATCTACCTGCTTCCTTGTCTATATCTTGCAATTTGTCCACGGATTTCATGCCTCGAAGCCTGACTGATGTCAGAGTCCAAACCTGTAACAATTGAAAATAAATATTTAACTATTTTTATTTATATAAAGTTAAAGCCATTATATATAACTTAGCCAAATCACATGTGTCATTATGATATGAGAAAAGCCTTTTGAAATATTGCCATATTTCATATTTTAAGTGCTAAAATACAATCATTTGTGAAGTATTTACGTAAACTGAAGACAATATCATGTTGCAGAAAAGCTGATCCCATGTTCTGAATGTAATTTAGGCACATTTATAAGTAACAACTTATATAACTTCTGTTTAACAACTTAAGTTATCTGTTTGTTTTTAATTTTTATAAATATACTAGCAAACTTGGCCAAGCATTGCTGTGGCCTTTATTATATTACATAGTAGTAAACTATTCAAGGGAAACGGTAAAGGTAGACAGCTTGAAACGCCTTAACACAGCGCCATCTGTTAGAACTGTTTAAAATAATAAACAAATAATTTGTAATAAAATAAAATTGCGACTATAATTAAAGATCTAAGCTATCTCTTAAGTTGGACCAGACTGCTCACAGTGTGCCAATTTAATTTAAAATTGGTTAAGTAGTTTAGGAGTCCATCGTGGACAAACATCGTGACAGGAGATTTATATATATTAAGATATATGTTGCATATATGTACATATATTAAAAAATTAAACACAAATAAACATCTACACTAATAGTTTTGCAAAGTGATTAAAAATAGTGAAAGGTCATATTACCTTAATATTCGAAGTGTTAAAACCAACAGCCAGCAAAGAAGAGTCGTCACATATGTCTGCACATAAAGCAGTATGTCCGCTGTTCAGTAATGTATAGAAGCAAATGGAAGGCAGAGTTTCTGGTCCCAACTGGACTCGCTTTGAAGCCTCTCTTAGCGCTTTGCCTTTTTCTATTTTATCTGTTTCTTTCCTGTAATATTTTTTAATATATTCTTATCTTCAATTAAACCTAAAATTTTATCTATTTTAATAATCTAATAAATTTACATCTATTCCATCCTGACATTGTAAAGTAAATTATGAAAGGTTTTAATTTATGAGAAAATACACCATGACTGGACCAATAGCATGCCTAATTGAGTTAGAAAGGTGGTCCAATCAATTGATTTTGTCCACTAGAATTTACAAAACAGAACAGAAACAGAAGATTTGTTTGCTAGCACAATATACTGCAGTAATCATGGACTTCACGCAGCCAGCAAAGAACATATTCTTTTGTTTCATTCATAGATCATTTGTATTCATATGTATTGTATGTACAGTAAACTTAGTAATTGTCCCACAGAATTTTGTATTTTAATTTATTTCATTCTTGTTTTGTTTCATTTTTTTCTATATTATCTTACTCACAATTCAGGTAGTGGTATTCTGTCTGTGGGTGGTGCATTTGGATCAACTTTTGGTTTTTTCATAAATACATTATCCTTTTTTGCCTTTTTCTTTTTAGGTTTGTCAGGTGTTTCCTCCACTTCCTCTTCATCCTCAGGTGGGGTAGCAAGAACTTCAATGTATGGCTCCTTTAGAAGCCCATAGTAAACCTTTGCACGATTTTCTACAAGGAATATAACACAAATACAACATTTTCTCAGATACTTTCATAGTACTTAATGGTTTACAGTGAATTTCACATTTTTACCTTTGAAGTAACTGGAATTAAATCAAATTTAGTACAATATTCAAATGGCTTTAGCTATTGTTTTTATAATTTGTAACTAATTTCCTAAACTATATTAGGAATCAAAATTACCATTTCTGGAGGCCTCCCCAAGAATTCCTCCAGCAGTTGCTTTCACTTGAGCTTGTGTCCTACCGGGACCATCATGTATGTCAATCAGAATGTGATTGTTAATTATATTAATAATCACTGGAGAACTCTTCTGCTCATGAAGAAATCTCTTTAATTGTGAAGAAGCATCTCTGGATAGCTGAACATCAAATTTGTTTGTGCTAAAATTAAACATTAAGAATTGTAAAAATATTCCTTGTCAACAGCTTAGCCTTTAAATGATTGTATAACATCCAATAAAGCACAAGGACGCAACTAGGCAACTAGCCTGCTATAAAATAGATATGTGTGATTTTATCTCTCAATTGTACAAAGGACCAGAAGCATCAAGTTGTAAGAAAGTAATATAAATAGCATTATAAGGACAACCTTATAAAGCTAACATTACTAATATCACTTTAAATACAAATTTATACCTGTAAATCTCTGCTAATTCATTTCCTTTAATTTGCTCTTTAGCTTTTACAATAGATAGTTGTTGTAGATCATCCTGGTAATAATCTTCTTGTTCTGGACCAAATCTTTCCAAAAATTTTGCCGCATGTTCATGATGATCATACAATATCAATGATAAGTACATATGAACAAATACGGGATACAAGAGAGTTGACAATTCATACTGGAAAAAGAAATTAAGGATATATCAATCAACACAATTTTGCAATTATTTCAACTGTCTTGCATATCATTACTTTATGAAATTATAACAACTTCAATCTTTAACATTTTTACAGTAAAGTTTAAATATGGGGCCAATGGTACATGTTATATGTGATTTTCAACAGACCTTGCAAATATCAAGAGAGTTTTCAATAAATTTTTTAAGACAGTCATATGCATGTTCATATGTAAAAGGATCGCTCTCAGTGTGGTGTACTGAGAGTATGTTTGCTATCTCAACTTCAGGTAAATCTAAGTTTTGGAACTCGGTATCTCCCAAGTTAGCTTCTTTTCGCAAAATTTCTTCAGTGCCCTGAAATGTTATAAAATTTGTTTACTTACGGTTAAGATATAATTAATTTGATTATTATTGAGCTTAGAAACGGCATACCTTTAAATTATATTTCTTTAATAGCTGTAATACTGCCAAAAGAGGGGTCGATTTCTCCCCCATGATTATTTTTTTCACTTAACTGCTTTATATTATCAATAACGGACACTATTATTTAATTATTGATTTGGACTGTGCAAGTTAACATTTCTAGGATAAACTTATGTATGTTCAATAACAACGTACTATTATTATGTTTAGTTTCTAATTTTTTTTTAAATTTAAGTTTGTCTTTGATATTTGACAATTAACATTTGACACAGCAAAAATATTAAAATGGAGAAAGTTAACCAATTACCAGTAATGCCAACTTCTATAAAATATTTCCCTAGAAAGAACTCCAAAAGTGCTTCAAAATATATCCCTAAACTATCAACTAAAACCCCTTAATTTTTTTATTGTTCTGGTCTAAAAGGTAATTGATATGTATATGAATTTAAAATATATTTATACAAAAGTATATAATATTTGTTATTCGATATTAGAGTATGAAACATGCGTTTTTAAGATAAAATATTTAATAAAAGTATGTCCCAAAAACCTTAATAACATTTTGTTTTCCCCTAAATTTGATGGGGAACCCCAAATTGGCATCACTGATCTATAGACAGTGAAGAATTATATATATTATTTTTTTTTTAAATAATTTTATGGCCTGTTAAGAATTTTATATACCTGTATACCATAATCTAATGTCAAAATTATGCGACAATTAATACAATTTAAAAAAAATTGCAAATTACATTCTTATCAATGAATAAACTTTATCTTGTAAGTAGAAGGGCCTGGCCAAAAATACGTTGCGACAAACGTAACCTACTGATGACGTGATTACAACATCTACGACAAAGACTATATAAACCTTAAAACCTTATGTGTATCTGAGACCAGAGCGCGCCAAAAATTTTAGATGTGATGTATTGAGTTCAGAATTACCATTCATACTTTACATATACTAATATTTTTGATGTTTGATGTTTTGTTAAAAAAGTTTCTTGACAAGACAAAGGAATATAGTCTAGAGATTATAATATAATATTATTGTTACTATATATATATATATATATATATATATATATATATATATATATATAGTAACAATAATATTTTGTCTCGCTAACTGAATCAAGAGAAACAAAGGTTATTCATATCTATAAAAATACAAATGCTAAATCTCATCAATTTACAAGACTAGCGTTACCAAATAAATACACAAAATTTTGGTCTATTGTCTTACACTTATTAAAAAAGTACCTAAATATCTAAACAAATCCCACAACATAGTGCATCAAGGAACAGTAAATAAAATGGTGGTTGTCTGGAAGAAATCGCTCGAAAGCGATAAAGCCGCCAGTTGCTTTTCATTAAATTATATTTAATATTTTTTTTCGTTTTATGAAATGCAACAAAGTGTTAATAAATAAATAAAATCAGATTTTACTTTGGTTATAATAATTTATTTTTCGAAAAAGCTTTACAAACACAAACTTAATAACAAAATATTAATGCTAAGAATTTATCATATAAATCAAGATGTTAACAATAGTTTCATTTAAACGTTAACAAAGGCTTACTTTTCTACTATAATCGAGATATGTGCGTTACTCTCACTTTTAAATAATACAGGAAGTATATTTTCTATTATGATTCCAAAAAGATGACAATATTAGATGACTAGTGATGGCTTACAATTGCATGACTTGAATTAGTTGTTAATCTTGAACATTATTATTCTCACAAACTACGTTTACCTTTTATAACATGCAGTAGTCAAAAACCATATAAAGCTGTATTATAAAACTGGGAAAAACTACGCATCATTACCATTCGTTATATGGAAATAACTATTATATCTTAATTATGGTAAACACAGCATAGTTACTACCACGTTTTATAATAGGCCGAGTGAAGCTACTTTTCTAATTAATGTTCTGTATCTACCCTATCGCATGTTTTAAAATTGTCTAATGATCTTTGAATCTTAACATAATTATGATGTTCGATATATTATATATATAGCTTCAGCACCTTGGGAAATCTTCTTAGACCTAGTATGCGAACATATTTTTTTTTTCATTCTACAAACACTTATAATATCTACCAAATAATTTAAATGTTTCCAGATGTAAATAAATGTCAATTTAAATTTTCTATTATTAAAACAATACCTACATAAAAGTTTAATTCTCTCATCTCATTTTTAAATAATATAATATTATTTATTGCTTCAACATATATACTCAGAAAATTGTTTTATCTATATATAGACTTATTATGTAAGAGTTATCATAAAATTCATAACAATTTAGTTAATACTTACTATTTTAATATTGTTCGTAGGTAAATGTAGTCAATAATCACAAACTATCGAATTATTGGTCATTGATAACGCCTTTATGTAAAGGTGTAGGTAATCTAACTTAATTCATATAGTTTTTTTACTGTTTAAACCGAAATACAAATAACTGTCAAATTTATTTTTGTTACATTTATTTTTGTTGCATCATAAATAAACATTTAGTAGTTTATGGTTATAAATAAAAACTGTGATTATTGTTGACAAGTGTTTGTTAATAAAGCCTCCTTTGAGAAAGCCTAATTATAAAATATATATAATAGGTTCGAATACTTTATAAAATATTTAAAATCTACGCAAATCTACGATTAAACTCTATAATTTAATTTGACTTAGACATTATGCATTTTCAAAAACGGGATAAAGCTATGGATTTCATACATTATAATATTAAAGCTTGGGATTTTTTTAATCTAACATCTACACTTAATACAACAGTATTACGAAAAGTCTTGACACATTTGACACTCAGTACTGCGATCCAAGAGAGACCTTTTTAGCGCGACCGCTATCAAAGCTAAATAATTTTAGCACGGTACAAATACAGGGCAATTTTACGATACGCTCCCAAAAGAGATTTAACTAATCCAGCATCGAGCGGTCATTAGGAAAACTTTCAAACACATTATATTTAAATGTATTTTGAAACAAAAGTAAGGACTAATGTCAGGACTGCTTTTAATATTTCTATTTAATAAAATAAATAGATTCACTGTAAGGGTAAGATTAAAAATCGAGACTAAGATTCAGAATAGTATGTCAAACTTCAATCCCTTTTTGACTTAAGGGTCACACTTAGCACTGAATCTCATTTCTCAGAAACACCCTTGACTTCGCTAATTCTTAATCTTACATTGATCTCTTTCTATAAAATAATCTTAATGCAACTGTAATCTGTAGTAAAAACATCTGTGGTACGTAAAACATTTGAATAAGACTAATTTAATTATTGCTAAACGGTAGACCAATAAATGATTGGCTATCCTTACTCCAAAAACAAGTATATACATTAGAATCTCTTTGATCTGATACATGTTCATTTACCGATACAATAGTTTCCCTTTGAAATATAATCCTGTGTTAGCGTAGTAACTTTGATTCATAGAACGATTGAGCTTGCAAATCAGTGTATATACCGTATACCTTCCAATAGCGATGGAGGCCCCAACGTTCTTTAGCGGTGTCGTCGCAAGCTTGAAATCGCGCGGTACCCAACATTGAAATCAGGATTTCCAGTTACAGAGTACCACCACAGGTGTTCGTAACAATTGCCACCCGTACTGTCACAACATCAGTAATAATATCTATATTATTATTTACGTGTGATACCTCATTAACACGTTCTGATAAAAAAGGGTCCCTGGATAGTTAAGATTTATAATTTGACCCGGGCTGACCGTTTAATTATACACGATTTACTGACGTAATGTATTATCTGTCTGATAAATCAAATTATAATGCGTTGCTTAACGTGCATTTTTTTTAAATACATACAGTTATCGTGTATTATGGCCCCCCCCTAGGTCACAATAGGTGAAATACAATTTTTAATGTCTATACAAATTATTATTGATCTTGGCTAGAACAGTTAAGAGAATCCAATGTGCGAGGTGCTACATCTTCGTACGGTGCTACGTGGGCCGAAGCGAGGTCTTTAGACACTCTCTCTGCTGCACTCAAGACGCGAAGAAGATTAAGTCCAGCTAGTTTCTTAAGCTCTTCCATATTCCAACCAGCTTCCATTAGCTCAGCGAATAATAGTGGGTACGATGATACGTCTTCCAGTCCTTGTGGTGTGCTATTGGGGTAATTTTATTTTAAAAATAGGTATAGGTTACATACTATTTGTGTAGTAATTACAACGTTTCGATATATGTTGCACAAAAAGGTGGGTTGTCAAAATTGGTTAATTAGCTAGTATTAAATTAGTTATGCAACAGTTAATACACCCAATTTTGCCTTGATGTTCCACTAGTACGAAAAAGCTATTCTATGCAGGACATAAATTGTTTGTAAAAAATAAAAATCAAAACCAACGGATAATAATAAATTGTTTACAAATGTATGCTTACTAATTAATTCCGTCATACCCAGCACCCAGTCCGACATAATCCACGCCAGCTACATCCCGTATGTGATTTATATGTGCTGCAAAAAGTTTTTGCGTTTTAGCGCAGTGGGTGGAAAACAATAAAACACAAAAGGACGTTAGTACCTATAGCATCCTGTACTGTGGCTGACGTTCCGCAGGTGAGAAAGGAGGTATAAAAATTCACCATAATTAGACCTTTGTTTGCGGCCAGTAATCGGAGTACAGAGTCAGGTACGTTTCGGGTCACATTGCAGAGTGACCGTGCTGACGAATGGGAAAATAACACGGGCGCTCTGGAGACAGCTAGGGCATCTCGCATTGTACGTTCCGATACGTGAGATAAATCTACCAGCATACCCAGTCTGTTCATCTCCTTGATAACAACCTGTTAAGAAAATGTTAAACTTCAATAAAAAAATAATATCACTACTTTGTGTTTTGAGAGCCTGTGCAATTACTATAAGTTATTGTTGTAATTTTGTTTTTGTTTATTAGCTAAATCAGCGTTAATGTGCGAAAATTTTTCTCGAATGGAAGAAATTCATAACAATCGACCCTGTTTCCCGTAACCCCATTTTGTTAATATTTCGTAAACAATACAGTTGATGTTTAATGTTTAAGTTCTGCGTTACGCGCACTGAGTGCTTACAACAAAAGAAAGTATTGCGAAAAGTACAAAAAACAAATCAAAGAAAATAGCGTCGCTTGAAAGCTGGAGCACTTTCAAAGCAAAACGCCAGAACACGACTGGTATTACCTACATACACTTGTTCTACTTCCTGTGTACTAATGTAAGCTTTGTGGATATCCTATAGGTTACGTCACTCTAAAATACGTTCTATATTACAGTCATAGGCTAACGAACGACCAAATCAGACTGGAAGAGATAATTCTAGTCTTTCATAATTCTAATATTCTTAGCCAATATAAATACCTTCCAAACTCAACACCTGTTTTTGCTTTACAAAAATTGGAGTGAGACGAATGTAGAAATAATTTGACCATATATTAATTCATCATTTACGCTGACTGGATCTTACCTTACCAAACGATGTAAGACCTCCTTTGAGAGGCTCAGGTCGATCTGTCGAGGCACACTCGGCCCAGGGGGTGTCACAAGAGGACGTTAGCGTTAAATACCGAACCCCCACTTGATACAACGTCCTTAGAACTCCAAGAGATCCTCCGATAGCGTGACCGCCTTCAACCCCCACAAGAGAACATACGCGGTGATTAATGTGCGCCGCCAAAATATCTATAATTAAATTCATCATTATTTATATATCAGTCAGATTCTTTCTTCTAATAAATACGCTACTAGAAACTTCCTACGGAAATTTCTTATGTTAAATAATTCTGCGGGAGGCTTTCTCAGAATAAGTCTTATTTTAATGGACGACAAAGATTAATTAAAGTAATTTTGTTTTTGCTAAATAAGGATTTAGCTGTAATCTACAAAAGAAATACAATATTATCTATACTATAAACGAAATCATTACTTTATCTGGCCTTTGACCAGAGACAAAACTGACCAAAATACTAAAACATTCATAGTAAATGTTTGCCAAAACTAGCAAGAAACGTAGAGCCTACAGTCGATTAATGTTATGCATACTGGCGCTTTGGGGTGGTACTTTTTATTTACCATGACCAGGTCTATTGCTGTTTCTGTACTAAGCTACACATAGAATGAACAACTTGTTCATATTGTTCTTTTTTATTAGAAAAAGGTACATCGATGATCAGCTGGTGTGTTCTCACAACTGAAACATTTTTCATTCCCTCCGCGCTAAACGCATCGCGTGCAGCCATTGCTTTCAAATAATATAAATTGCCTTATATTCTTTTCATCAATAAAACAATATATTATATGCATTGATTATTATTTAATAGTACTATATCCAATGTATTATTGTTGTTGGAAAATCTGCTATGCAATTGCAGTTCGCAATTGTCTCCTTGAATAATATTTTGAGGTTAGTTGACTGTGACTATTAAATCGAACCAATAACTGTTTCACGGGAATTTCAACATAGGTATCCGATTTTATTAGATACACACACATAAAGTTGTAATTGCTTACTAGCTGACCGTTCCTAACATTTTCTATGTTCTGTAGCAGTTTTCTGTATAGAACCATTTACAAGTCAGTTATTAATAGTACAGGCTGGTATTTTACATAATAATTGTAAGATTATATTCTGGTAATTTGAATATAGAATACGAATGAAATATAATGTGAATCTATGGTACGAATGATAATGCATCGTTTAAGTCTGTTATCGAAGCCATTTAGAGGAAAACTTAATATAATGTGGGATTGTGAATTATTAAACCCATTCAAAATGGAAAACTTTCAAAACTTCGACAAAGACCAGCGCTTTTGTTATATCATTGAACGTTGTTTTCTTGATTGCACATATAATTAGCTATATATATATGTTTTATTTTTATTGGAGTTCACGTTGTTTTTGTTGAATGAGGTTAATATTTAAAATGATTGATGTATAATCTTAACCTAAGACGAATAATTGCAGCGAATAAGAGCAGCGTTGGGCATAGCGTGCTACTTCTCACTGCTTAGGTCGTAGGTTCGATGTCTGGCTGTGTACCAATGGCATTTCTTTCTTTGAGCGCATTTAATATACGCTCCAACGGTGAATGAAAACATCGTGAGGAAACCGGCTTGCCTTAGACCCAAAACGTGACGGCGTGTGTCAGGCATAGAAGGCTGACCACCTATTTCCCTATTAAAACAACTGATCATGAAACATACAGCAATCTGAGGTCTATAAATAAAAAAAACGACGGACGAATAATAAAAAAAAACAAATAAAAATTGTAAAGAAATTTGACATCTATATATTTTAGCAACATATATTGTTATAAGCAATTAATATACATATTTAATTGCGTTTTTTCTAAACCAGCGCATTTATATAGAGTCTATATTTGAAATACAAGTACAAATTTCAACGTGTGTTTTTTTTGTCTATGCCTCAAAATTTTGTCCAGCGTGACGCAACTCTTAAATATATATTTACTAATGATCAAGCCAGCCGGGCTGCACTCTAAACTTTTTAATCAATTATTTTGTTACCTCTATTCATATCAATAAAATACATTCGTCAAGCGGACATTGTACTGACTAAACAATGAATTAATTATATGTATTGTTTGATAATCATATTTTTGAGCATTTGTAATGAAAGAGCCATTAATATTTCAGTCATTCAATGTTCTAAGAAACGGAAACGGAATGAATAACGAGGGAATATCTATTACGAGCGCCATTAAGTAAGTAGAAGGTTTCTGGCAGCTAATTTGTTTGGTTATTTGTGTATCGCTGAGAGCGATAACCGCACAATGTTTCTGATGTTCGAACGTTGGCCAGAAAGGCTTTTAAAATGTATCCAAGATTGCTTTTTCTCTCTGCTTATGTAATGACATATTTTAGATGAAATGTTGAGTTGTGTTAGTCTCGTCTGAGGTCGCGTCGATATTTCTTGTATACGTAATAAAATTGAATGCATTAGAAATATTACAATCAAATCAATGCAGTCTTTACAAATCTCTTAACTTTCGGTTAGGTGTACTGATAAAAACAATTTTGAAAAGGTTGGTCGCTGTGGCCTGTGGTACCTTTAATGCTGGCAGCATTTCCTCGCTGTATTTCGATACTTATTTGTTGAAAACACCAGCTCTGGGGTGACCGGTACTATTTCCCAGGCGCCAACTTAAACCCTTTAATTAGCGCCTGTAGCATGTGTAGTAATTATTGTACGTACGGTAAACTTTGCCATCATTGAGTCATCGTGTCTTAAGAGACCAAAATCTTGTGTCAGTTCAAGTCAGGAGACAGATGTAAAAATTTGAGGTGATTCATAAGTCGCGTTATTTACAACAAAAAATTGTTTGTGTAAATGTATGCACTATGTGTAAAATGTATGTAAAATAGATTAATGTGGATATAATTAATGCAATGTGGAGGAAGTAAAGTGCTTTTAAAATATGTATGTGTTCATGTATTTGCAATTCCCATGTGTATAGTATTGCAAGCATATTGAAAAATATTGTGTAGTATATGCTGCAATGTAAATAAATGATACACTATGCCTGTGTTTCCCAGCATGGGGATCACGTCCCACAGGGGGAAAATTCATATTTAAGCGTGTCTATTCGAAAATGTAATATTTTTTTATAATATGTTTTAAAAACTTACTTGTGTTAACAATTTCCAAGTAATTTCTTTCTTAAATCATTAAAGCTTCTTAAGTATGTTCTAATGTATGTTACATAGGGGGTTGATATGAATATTATAAAAAGCTTAGGTGCATTATACTTCAAGTGATGCTGGGAGTATGTGATATTGTTTTTGCGAGAAACCGACTTAAATAAATATTTAACTACAATTAATTGTCTTTCACTTACCATCGGCAGACGTACAGAAGGTAAGTTCAGGGTGATACTTCTCCGTCAGTCGCTGTATCAAGTCTATTTGTTCAAAGGTAAGTTGAACTGCGTCCTTGTGCTGGGAGTCGCACGGCACGTACGCCGCCCAGAACTAACGACAAAAATATTTCAATTTTCGTACGTATGTACGTATTATAAGTATATTATACGTTCTAAAATAGTGCTACTTTTATATATAAGGGAGCAAACGGGTAGGATACTCGCCCGATGTTAAGTGATACTACTGCCCATGGGCACAAAGCCAGCGGGCTGGTGAGTGCGTTGCCGGCCTTTAAAGAATTGGTACTTCTCTTAAAGGACCTTAAGTTTAATTGGGTAACTAGGAGGTCATCGATATATGACGATCCCTGATAATGCTATTCCATCCAATCAAAACTTTAAGATACATATGAGTGTTATAATCAAAACAGTAGATTGAAAATTATATTTAGTCAAAGAACGAACGCAATTCTGATGCGAAATTTCATACTCAATTAGCTAACGATTGTTATAAAATAAGGGTAGTGAAGAATCTTTAGTTCCGGTACGTGTAATAAAACTCATTTTTAAGCATTGCATATGAAGCCGATACATTTGCACATTTGTGTCAATTAGGATTTGTTTCCAAAGCGAAATAATTATATTCTGTCTGGATATCGAACCTGAACCTTCACTAAGTTATTTTTTATGTATTAGGGCAGGAGGTTCATCATGTTTAGTGCCGCTCATCGACACTCATATTGCCAGACGGCTAGCAATTGTGTTGCCGGCCTTTTAAGAATTGTTAATTTTTTATTATAATCCAATCCACCGTAGGCATTAGAAACGGCAAGAGATTACCTAGTAGATAATTGTAAAACTTTAGTGCAAAAAGCAAAAATTCCTTTGGGATTAGTGACATCCATCATAATTTTTCATTGTCCTCCCACTACAGAGAATAGTTAAGTCCGAATATGACATGGAAGCAGCTAAGTACGAAGATAAATTACTCCCACATTTAAAGTCCCCTTAGACAAAATAGTGCTTGATGATCAACTATCTCGTTTTCTGGGTCGAGCGAGTTTTTAAAATGTCAGTGATTAAACGTTACGCTGACATGCTAACAGCATGAACAGAATGTGACAAGAGCACATGCAGACATGTAATAAGAAACGTGATTTACCTACGGAATACATGGAATGAGTAAGTTCTTTAAGGACGTATTTGCTGTATTCAATCTTGCAAAATAACTGAATCGTGATATTGAAATTCACAAGTTTGAATTGCAGTAGTGATATTATTATGTTTGTAAGCTCTTTGAATTGTCTATGGTTCGTTTATGCAAATACCAAAGCTAAAGAAATATTTAGCTCTGCGAATAATGACTCAATTTTTTTTTCACTTTTGAAAAGTACGTACTACGTATCTTGGAATGACTCTGATGTCACAAAAACTAACTTTCACACACTCACTCATTTAAAACTAAACATTTTTTATTTACTTTTTTAAAACTGTTTTAAACATGTACCATGTTACCCACAACACAGGGCTTCCCTAGTGCTGGGACTAGCGATATATAAATCTTGTCACAACCCTTCATAAATAAAGTTTTTTTTTATTCATATTTATTTATTACATGTTATAAAATATTGTATATGTTCCCACGAGTTTATATAACATTTCATAATAATAATATCAGACAACGCTGTGTTTAAAGTGGTATTTTATATCTATAAATAGAAGACGTGTATACTGACTTGGGCAGCCACTCGACCTTGCTTCAATCGAGGCAAATCAGTGTGACTCCACGAGCTCGTTGCCCACGGCGATATAGTTCGCAGGTCTTCGTCAAATCTGTGTACATATAATACCGTCGATTTATTTCGATTACTATAACTGTGGTTTTTAATTAACAGATAATTAATCAAATATGATATATAACATTCAATTATCGTTGATGAGCAACCACAATAGTTTTAAACAATGTGTTGTTTTTAGCTTTTATTCAATCCGTTAGCTGATTCACGTATTTTTCATCATTATTATTTTTCTTGCAGCTGCTGGCTATCAGATTTTATGATATGATTTGGAGGCAATTAGGGAATGCAAATCCAATAATTTGATTTCCCTCGGTAACTCGCAAACTATCAAACTGTCGATACGGAAATCTCGCCCTTTTTAGCTGAATCACGCAGTCCACTGTTTTCAAGAGACCCATATGTCTTCTTTTATATTGTTAAGTTGTTCTTTTAATATCTCAAAAGTGGTAATTCTCAAATATTTAATATCAGCAAAATTGTATCAGTAAATTGCAGAGAAATGTTAAGAAAATCATCTGTGGTGTTTTTTTTCAATACCTTAAAGTTCGTTCACTTGATTCTAACAGACTTTTATTCGTCAATCTTAAAATATAATATCAATAAGCGCGTGGACTTAAGCTTTATCGTAGTGCCACTGCAATTAGTGCGTAATTGAATTAAGAGAACGCCCTACTGAGCTTATTTAATTCAACTGGATATTACTGACCTGAAATCTTTAATTCTGTTATGTAAGAATTTTCTGATGTTCCACGGCAAGTCGTTGTGTCCATCGATAAGTGGCGTGTCGTGTAGCAGTTGTTTGGCGAGCCGTAGACGCTCGTGTAGAGGTGCACCGGGCGGTGCTCGTAGCGCTAGTGGTCCAGCTACGCACGCCGTACCAGCTACGAGTACAAGAATAGCTACGCAGCACCAACGTCGTTGCCATCCTGACAAACCTATATGACAATCGTAAATAAATAAATTAAGGCATCAGAGACAATTTTAACTTATTATTATTATTCTTAACTATAAAATACATGTTTGCAAAAATCCTGTAAAATATATAAATGGCGTAATCTCATTTAAGTATATCTTCAAAAGATAAAAACAATAATGTGGACCAGCGATTTACTTTTTCAATGTGCTTAAGCAGTTATGATGTAGGCCCTTTTTAAGGCAATATATTTTTATGGTAACTTAATTATGAGAAGTTCATTACATAGGTTCATCCATTTAACTTATTTCAATATATATAATATTGTTACGAAAATAGGTTGACCGAAATATTTCTTGATTTTTCCACAAGTAAAATTCGTTTTCAGCAAGCTGAAACGTGGTTTCTGACCGATTCAGGAGAGGTTCTTAAAAATTGTAATTTGCATAAAGTTTCCGTCGTTTTCAGGAGACTAATTCAGTTTCAATTTCAATTCTAAGAGATAAACATCAAAGTGATATACACAGTGAGACTAGTGAAGAGAAGTGATAAAGTACTGTGTGCACATAATTAAATTAATTAGTGAAAGTACTTTGTGTGTTAAATAGTGTATTTTTGTGTGTGTAATATAGCATTTTTATTTTCGTTAATTTGTTTGAAATAAACCCTTGAAGAATTATACAGCCTTTTTCTGTCCGAGCCCCTAGTTCTAAGCAATATGTTCTTTTGACATATAAATTAATCCTGCCAAACTTTATATTACCGTCTCTATCGGTTAGCTTTCATATTAGGCCAATAACTGCTGGGTGGGTATGATCTTAATATATATAAATCTCGTGTCACAATGTTTGTCCTCAATGGACTCCTAAACCACTTAACTGATTATAATAAAATTCGCACACCATGTGCAGTTCAATCCAACTTGAGAGATAGGATAGTTTAAATCTCAAATTATAGTCGCAATTTTATTACTATAAAATGCATATTGTTTGTTTTTTATTTGATACAATTCTAACTTGCGCTGTGCTAAATGTACCAACGTTTCACATATGCTATCTACCTTTCACATAAGTTCTACCGATTCTCATGTAATATAACAAAAACCTTAGCCACAGCAACGCTTGGACGAGTCTGCTAGTTATTTATAAAACAATGATTGTTTCGTTATAGAACGGTGGCAAAGTGGCAGGACACCTGATGAGATCACAACTCAAGGCTCTAATACTAGCTACTATAAACTAATAAAGGTATTTTATCCCTATTTTATTTATATGAAATATTTGTTTCCAAAGCAGTTATTTTTATTACCAAACGCTACGGAACCGGGTCACATGATACGGCTTTTATTATAAGGTCAAATGGAACACAACTACAACCACTCATGAACTTAATAGGGTGTAATGATCATCCATAGAGATAGGGTTCACCGCCCTTCTGAGATGTATTACAGTTTCATGACGTCGTCAGTAAGGCATTTATTTTTATATATACTTACGTGAGGAGTTTCCCGTGGCAGTTGAACTGTGGCTGGTGGTCGACGCAGTTGTGGTTGGAAGCCACTGCGCTGACTTGCAGGCACTGCAGGAGATGTCTTGCCCACGACTCGTAACGTCAGGCCCTGGGACTGCCTTCTTCTTAGCCTTATTACATAATTTAAATACTGTTTATGATAATAAATTCTTGGCTCATTGTTTAATTTAACAAGCAAGTTTCTGTGTGAACTGAATATAAATTCGATTTCAAAACTCGCGGAGACAATTCATCCGCCCAACACCAAAAATTACGCAGGTAGAATTTCTTTTACTTGCAAATTTTATCGCGGAGCGAAAGATTGGAATTTTGTTGTAGAAACTTAAGGCAAGTTTAGAACTTCAAGCACTTTTAGATTAAACTTGAGTTTTAAGTTTCTCTTCATGTTTGCGTTTTTGAAATCGGACGAAATATTACGAACACTATGTGATAAAAATAAATCAATTCACTAACGCACTTCAATCTGTAGTACTGAGAATAAAATATATATTTTTCTGAAAAGTAATCGTTTGACACATTTTCTATCATTTTAAGAGCACTTCACAACTTTAAACTATTCTGAATATTTATTTATTTGTTTTATACAATGACCTTTCAAGTTCACAATAAGATCATAACGATAAAAATTTAATAATTCGTTTTTAATAGTACAGACAAATGAAAAACTTTTAATTATATAATATTAATAATTCTAATTACTAGGTCTGAGTACTTATTACTATCCTCAAATTTGTTTACATATTTGAATACTATTACTGGTTCTACTTACATGTGTGTCGAAGAAAATAGATGGAATTTTCTGCGTCCTCCCGGTGTCACACGTACACTGTGCATGAACGGGTCTATGGCCGTTTCCTATATTTCTGTCGGTCTCCATAAAAGGCTGTCCATTTTCCGATATAATGTTATTTCGAGTGTTACCCGATCGCAGAGTGTTGTCTTCCGGCGACCAGGCTTCCGATCCTCTATCGGGGAATCGGTCCGATGCAAAATCATTGTAAGACATTTGCCTTCTTATTCCCCTACATCTACTTCTGTTGTCGAGAGTAGAAAATTTTATTGATGACGAATTTCTCGTAGCGCTTTCATCATTTCTATTCAACGTTCTTACGTTAGTGTTCTTTTGTGGCTTATAGACATCGCTATTACAATCGCGCAGTCGATCAAAGCACTGGTCAACGTTAGAGAAATTCGCGTAGGTATTAATGTTTTCTTTAAAATCTGTCTTGGAATGCAAGCTTGTCGAAGAATATACACAACTTTGACTGTTCGTCCTCCGCTGCGTCTTATCAACGAGCGATAACATCGACAGCTTCCTCAGTGAGTTGGCGGAGCCGGCACTTATCTCGGCCAACTGCACCGCGTTCTGAGGTTTTTTCGCCATCGCTTCTCCGCCGATTCTTTTCAAAGTCGACAGTTTCTTTTTTATTTTCTGTACAAGGGTGCTCGTTTGATCATACGATATAAATTGCTTTGAAATGTAGTTGGAAACATTTTTGCTTTTAATCTGTTTCCTGTCTAAGCTGCAATGCGTTCCATTGATGAAGTTATTCCGTCCCGCGTCTCTTTTCATTCTTTCCATGTCGTAAATACTCAGTGTATGGCCCCGTTGTTTCGTGACATCACGATGGCAGTTCAGATAATTATTTTGTTGCATATTACAATTACAAGCTAAGTCAAAGTCACGTTCTGATATGTGATTATTATAACATTGTCTCTGGGCGGCAAGCGCGAGACAAGCTTCGCAATCAACGCCTAGTAGAAGTTCAAGGCTTGTATTCCTTATGAAGCCGTCACTGAAGGTTCTCGAACGAAAGTTGGAAGCATGCGGGGTATGCTCAGGTTCAAAGTCAGATATCATTATTGGTTCTGTTTCGTTTCGTGATACGCAGTTCGCTTGATCGTCCATCATGGTTGCAGCATCTCTGTTTACCTGGATGACCCTCGGCTGACGAAGCACTCTGCTGTCACTACGAACAGAGCAACGCGACGGCGACGGGGAAGGTCGTTTAAAATCATCGATTTGAATCATCTTTTATTTTTATATTATCCACCAACGCCCTGTAAACGGAAAGTCCTTTAGAACGCGGCGTTTTAATTTATTAAATAATGTATAAACTAGCTTGCATATATCACATAAAAACCTTTTGTGTAGTTATAGTGAGTTCATAAGGATGGCGTTGTCGCGTTGCGCATTATGAATTTCTATAGCATTATTGTTTCTGTTAAGTATAAAAACGTTACAAAGTTAGCGATGGTCAAAGTTCTAAGTGAATTAAACAGAAAGAACACAAGGGACCGTCTCGGCGCGTAGCTGGCCGACAACAAAGTCATTTTTGTTTTATTGCTTCCGAATGACAGTTTTTATGATGAATGCCCATTTTAGCATTCATTATTATGATTTACTCGTAGCGATAAATACACACAAAATGCCTTTTTTTATTTCTTTTACGTAATCAAGTAAAACAATTAAATACTTTACGATAATAACAGAATTGTTACTAAAGTGCTTTTAGAACATCATTGTATGTTTACATAAATTATATTTATAGTTGGAATATTTGTAAAATAAAAACTGTAATTTTTAAATAAAGAGCAGTGGCCTGATGGCCTCAGAGTGCGACCATCATTCCTGAGGTCGTAGGTTCGATCCTCGGCTGTGCACCAATGGACATTCTTTCTATGTGCGCATTTTGTCTTAGACATCATTTTAAATGTCATGCACTGGAGGCTCATCACCTACTTGCCCATTAGATTGAAAAGCCCTGAGCCAAAAGAGGTCGTAACACTACTGAATTATTTATTAATTCTTGATTAAAACGAATGATATTTTGACTGTATAAAATTAACACTGAGAACACAAACCATACGAAGTATATTGGCGTAACAAAACAAGCAACCATTTGTATGAGACTAAGAAAAATGCTCACTCGTAGCGTTGGAAGCAAACATCTCTCAACATTACTTTGTGTGCTCTGCGGTCTCCCGTAATCCTTACGAAAAATAGTGCGGATGTGCCGTGTGTACTATTTATATAATTACATATTCATAAAAGCGTTTAGTATGTCTTAATATTTGTTTTTACTATTAGGTAAGAAAAATGTAGACAGTTAGGAATTGAAGTAACAATAAGATTTACATTTAGATCCTTTGTCCTAATTTTTTACCGTGTTTTGTTTTATTGTGATGTACATAAAGTGTTAATATTATTATAGGACTGGTCCATTTTATAATAGCGTTTTTTTATTCGTGTTGCAATATTATATATTAGCTGTGGTCATTCGTCAATGCGTGAACAACCGGACCGATTTCGCTAATTTTTTTTTAGTTATGTTTTTTATTGTCAGGAAAATTATGTATACTTAACCACAATATAAGAAATGCTGACTTTTGTAACGAAAGCAAAACATGCAAATATCGTCAAAGAGGATGTACGAAAAATTAATATAATATAAACGTTAAATTTATGATTTCTAACAAAAAATGAATTTCTTAATGCACATCACCGTTAGTTCAGAGCTATCACGCCTAATATAAAGAGTTCAAACGGTTACATTTTCCAGTACGGCTAGCATTTGCACTGTCAATAAATAAATCTTAGGGACAGTCGCTAATTGTTTGTGGCATAAACCTTGAAAATCCATGTTTTTCACATGGCCAGTTATATGCCGCCTATTGCCGTATTGGAATACCAACAAAACTATTTATATACGCGCTAGAAAAACAAATAAAGTATGTTGTATAAAGCATTAGAGTAATAAACACTTAGTTTCCAAAACATTTTTTCAAGTTATTATACCAAATCAATATTCACAGTTAAGACAGGACAAGGTCTGTCGGGTCCGCTAGTAATTGAATTTAATTATACTTAGAATTATTAGTAATTGAATTATACACAATAATTGTTTTTAATTCAAACCAGCAGTTGAGATTAATACGTTCAACCAAACATGATGTATATAAAAACGTATGAAAAATCCAAATAATATTTTTGAAGATTTTCTAAACTGATGAATAAAGACTATGTATCTTCTTCGTATATGAATAAATGTGAATAATTTAATTTTTATTGTTTTATTTTAATATGTTATTAAATACTCATTTACAAGACAAAATTACACTTAATAAATCTGTCAAACTTATAGGTAGGAGTGGACTTTGAAAAGATCGTACAAGTATGTGATCTCAAGAGACAAGTAAACATTTTATCTTAGTAAATATTTTCTTTCTTTGAAGAGAGTTACTCTTTAATCAACGAACGTAGTGAGGACTAGAGCAAACTTTTATGAAAGTTCTGCTCAAAAGTGCATAATACTACCACTTGCCACTTGGAAACTGGATAGACAAGAATAAATCGCTATCAGTTGTGCCACCATAGCTTATATACTATAATGTATCTTTATACTGGTGTAATTACTTTAAAAACAGTAGTTATTCCAGATGTTATTGATACAAATAAGCTCACAAACATGTATGCAATTGATAAATATATTGACAAATATATAATTATCAAAATTGGTTGATTTTACTAATTGATTTGTTTGACACTGTGGGCTTTTTAGATTAATAATTAACTTAATATTCGCTTGAATATATACATACTAGTTTATTTTAATTAACAATTATTGTCTCTATATGAACCGTTTACCAAAAATTAAAAGTAAATATTCCGAAACATTTCGATCATTGTGAATAAGTATCTTACTAACCAATACTCACATCAAAGTATGTATAAAAGACACATATAAAAGTTATTGGTTCCACAGGTGCATTTCTATCGAAACATCAGTCTAGTTAGAACACAGAAGCATTTAACTAGGTGATTGCTTTTACAGCTCCGACCGAGTCATGCAACGGTACGAATGAGTTACGCTACGCGGTGTACTGCTACGGGCGAGCGATTCCGTAGAGCTCGTAGGTCGTACTGATCCCGCGCGGAGGATCTATACGAGACGCGGAGGCTGTGTGGCCGGACCTGAGGGCGGTCGGGCGGCAAACGCCGACTGCCGCGGCCGCCCGCATCCGTACCTTCACCGCTCCCGTGACTCGCCGCCGGCAGCTGTGTTGACACAATTTAAAATAATGTCAAAGATCTTAGGATTTTAGAAGACATACGCCGCACGAAATCTCCTACATGGGCTAGTTTTTAACGATATTCGGAAGCCAAATATCAGACAAATGCTTCGAACTCATTAATCACGGCGAGTGCGAGAGACAACCGTCTATCTTTGAAATCAGGAGTGAATTGCTTAATTAGATTTTCTTTCACTTCGTATTCTGTCTTACATTACTTAAAATTGAAAAATCCGTGTCAAGAAATCTAATTAATCACAACATTTTTTTTTTGAGATAAACATTGAGATCTCGCTGTTAGACGCAGCTTGTAACAAGAGTGAAATAAGCTGTTGTTTTTATTGCTTTCTCCTATAACAATAAATTAAGTAAACGTGACCAGTTTATTAGTTGCAGCATTAGATTGTGTTGGAGACGTATTTTATAAATATAACATTGGCGTCTTTTTACATTTTAATTGTAGTTATTTCGGTTTTATTATTAAACCGTTGAAAACGTATTTAGTTTAATATTATTATGTAAATAAGCGGTGTTTACCTAGTGGTTTTAGCGTCATTATCATCCCTAAAGTCGGTTCAATTCCCGTGTATCAATGGACTTTTATATGCGCATTTAACTTCTGTTCGAACGGTGAAGGAAAACATCGTGAGGATACTGGCTTGCCTTAGACCCAAAAAGTTGATGTCGTGTATAAGGCACAGGACGTTGATCTGTCTTGCCTATTAGATTGAAATTTGATCGTGAAATTGATACAGAGATCTGAGGCCCCGACTTAAAGAGGTTGTAGCGATACTATTTTTTTAATATATTTATAATAAATGTACCTCTATGTATATAATTACATAAAACGTATAGATGAAGGAATTATAAATTCCATAGTAACTATTTTTGAATGCAAAACTGACCTTTTGTTAATTTAAACGAAGCCGTTGGGTAGTTGAGATAGATTACATATTTTGCTCCACATCCCTTCGGTATATGATTCTTAAACAAAGTTAGAGAACTTCGTACCTCAAATACACGTAGAAACCATATGTTATGGGAAGTTATCCCACAGACACTAATCATTTTCTAATTCATAAGCAACTATGGTATGTTATTAGAACAGAAAGATAACGACAAAAAGATTACTTAATTAGACACGTTTCTCACAAGGAATGCATTAAGGTTTCATATAATTACTTCATATAGTAAATTTATACGGGGTTTTTTCTTGCCGCGTCCTCGGAGTAGGCGGAAAATAACAAACGGAAAAAATAAAAGTCACTTGTTTTTATTCCTTTTGGGAATAGATCTCGGGACGTGGGATGCACAGGCGCTAATCATAGACTTAAGTGGGCGCCTGGTAGAAGTACTGGTGACCTCAGAACTGATGCTTCGCTTGCTCAGCGTATAAGCAACGCAATACTGCAAGGTAATGCTGCCAGCATTAAGTTAGTTAAAATTAGGCACTCTGACAAATATACCAACATTTTTTTTATAGAACAGCGTGCAAAGTTGCAGGAGGCTCACCTGATCTTAAGTGATACCGCCGCCCATGGACACTCTCAATGCCACAGGACTCGCGAGAGCGTTGCCGGCATTTTAAGAATCTTTACGCTCTTTTCTTGAAGGACCCTAAGTCGAATTCATTCGGAAATACTTCAGTGGGCAGATGGTTCCACAAAGCCATGCGGCAAAAACTGGCTAGAAAAACGCGCAGGTGGGAATTTCGTATTCAATTAATATAATCTAATTAATATATTATGATGATTATAATTACAGGTTATTGTTTTAATCTGAATACGATTCTATTTTGTGATTTGCTTATATACAAAACACATATTATATTTGTATTAGCCGCTGAGAAACATTTACCTACACTTTTTATTTATTCCGTTATAAGCCGCTAAATTTTCGAACGCATATGCGATATATTTTTTTTTACAACGTTTCATACAGCATAAATTAATACACGATGGTTTAAACTTCAACATGCCCGTACAGAATCGTTAGAAAATTTAATTAATATTTTTCAATGTGAAGTTGAACGATGGCGATAACAATAAAGCTAGGGACGTTTGTTTTATGTTCCTTTTCAACATTGTAAGTTAAACGTTGTGTTTTGGAGGGTGAAAACATTCATTTAGTTCTGAACTTTTTATAGCTCCTTCAGAGAGCCAAGTGCTAATAGGAATTCCTTCGAAATGGAGGGACGTGATGAGGACTCCACTATTTGATTCCGTGTTATTATTTTTCGGTGAAACGACTGCAGATCCGGCAGAAAGCCTTCGCGTAACTGAGATTACACTAGCAGGGGGTTAAGCCGAGGGGTTTTCGTGTTATTTACTTTATGTATTACATATACCTATTCAAATATTGTGTATTCAATGTCATAGTGGCTTCAGCGTGTGACTCTCATCTCTGAGGTCATAGGTTCTATACTCGGCTGTGCACCAATGCACTTTCTTTCTATGTGCGTATTTGATATTAGCTTGAACGGTGAAGAAACTCAAAATGTCGACGGCGTGCGTCAGGCACAGGAGGCTGATCACCTACTTGCCTTGTAAATGATAATGAAACAGAAATCTAAGGTCAGGTCTAAAAACGTTGTAGCTCCACTGATTTATTTATATTTTATTCAAATATTGTACCTGAGTAAATATTATTATAAAAACACGACTTAGAAAAAAACAACAATTTTCCTGAGAATTGGAATGATGCATATTTTATGCTAAATTTGGTATTTAAATTGGCCTCATTATTCATAAAATAATGTTCACTATTGTAACAACAGCGCTGTTTAATCTTGTTTCATAAGATTTGAAGTATTTTGATGGAAAGTTTTAAATAAAAGTCGTCGACCAATTTAATAATTTATTTGTGCAATTCATTTTTACATTTCTTTTGGCTATGAGAAATTGTTAAAATATTAGTGTGAACGAAGTTCTTGGTTAAGTAGAAAGCTTGCGTATAATCGGGAATTTAGGATCATTTACAAATGAGTATAATTAAGATATAACATGACACACATAACATTTTAGCGAACAATACATGGGTTTGACAAATTTAAAAATGTATTATTAAATTAAACAAAAAAGCGTAATTATAAACGATCTTAATAAATTACCTTCTGTATTATATTTTTAAACTGGTCTAGAGTTATAATGATATATTAGAATTATATCAATAGTCTGTTTCGATCAATTAAATCATACATCTCAAAATAACCAGAAATACCAAAAAACGTGCGTCATTAAACACTTTTTACAATTACAATTAACTTTGTTTGAAAAATTTTGAAGCAAATCAATCAAATAAAAATCTATATAAAAATTTGCATTGTTTTACTTACAACCAAATTTAACTTAACAGAACACTTTTATTTCTTCATAGTTTCTACTAACTTTAAAATAAATTCCGAAGATTCGTAGCAAATAGACCAATCAATATTTTTATGAAAGACAAAGAACGCCTTAAACAAACTTTAAAAGGTTTCAATACAATACAATTTGTATAAATATATCATATTCGAATTCGTAGTACGTTTAGTTATTTTTTCTAACTATTGTTCATATTCGATTTTAAATAGTTATTGTTTGTACTGAAGGTTATAAATTAAATGACCAGTGGAGCGTTGTTCAATTATTATTCAATACTACGAAATTGTACGTAACATAACTCATATTGATCGATTGGTCTGCCTATAAGCAAGTTTAATAAACACAAAGCTTCAAAGAGGCCTCCCGTTGAGCGAATGAGCGATGGAGGTTCGCATTATTATGCACTAAGGCGGTACAATATCCGGCAAATTTTAATTATAAATGCTTATATCAATTCTTGTTAAGCCGCAAATTCATATAAGCTTTTATTGCGTCTTAGAATTTAATAAAATTAACTAGCCTT
Organism: Pieris rapae; assembly: GCF_905147795.1. NCBI lineage: Eukaryota > Metazoa > Arthropoda > Insecta > Lepidoptera > Pieridae > Pieris > Pieris rapae. The sequence continues at coordinate 7,323,946 of NC_059524.1, read as the reverse complement.
GCGTGACGGGCTTTATACATTTTTAAATATTTTTTATTATTTTATATTTCGTCTACAAAATAGTACGAAACTCCGTAGCTAGGACAGTAGCGGAGAGTTTCTTGACAGTTATTATCATCTATTGCTTGATCTAAGTACATGAACATATGTTTCTTTAGAAACATTTTTTATCGACATTTGTAGAATATTAACTTTATATGTATATAAATTATATTTTGGTGGTCGCTATAATAAATACCATTGATATTTATGTATTGAAATACACACTACAATTTAAAACGAACACGTTTAGATCTTAATAGAACGAGAAAAAAATTGAGAAAGGAAAAAAATATATTCTATTCTATTTAAAATGAAAATTATGAGTTCAATTTAAGAGAAAACATTCCCTCTCCTGAGACACTTTAATTCCTAGCAAAGTCCTTATATCAGTTCTATTAAGCTCCAATACGAGTTTATATGCGATTATTTACTTGCTAGACACCTTAAGAATATTAGAAATATTTTTATACGACGTATTTAGTAGTAGTAGTAGTAGTGTTCGCTCCTTTTACCACAATTAGATTCAAGTGTTAATTTTTCGCGAAGGTTTCAGAAGTTCAGATCAGAGTGGCTTCTCGGAGGGACCTTACGAGAGAAAGATATACAATATGTGTTTGTCATACCGGCGTCATATATATAATGCTAAGTCTCGCTTCTGAATCTTACCCTAAGAAAAAAAAAATTAAAAGAATTTGTAGGAAAGAAAAAACTTTATTAGACACAATATACAGGAACATTTAGATACAGAAAAGTACACTAACCCCTAGTTGTGGGCAGCCAGTCTCTTCCTTTTCACATGTAAACAGTATTTTACTTAATTATTTCTACATACACATTTGCATTTAAAATATTTTTGTACAATAAGAAAATATTCTGTATCAGTATAGGACAGGTTACCGAGTTATTGTTTGAGATTTTTAGTAAATATATGTAATGTCTTTTTTGAAATGTTAGTGATAATTTTGTTTTTAATGAAGTGAATAAAGGTAAAAGTGCGATTATTTGGTTGCTTATAAACAGGTTTGCGTTTTGTTTGATTTGGTGTGGAGTGTATTGTGTTTGTTTCCAAAACAGTCTACATATTGCTATTAAGTTTAATTGTCTCACAGTTAAAATTTTTGTTTCATTGTACAATTCTGAAGTAAAGATTCAGATTTTTCAGGATTCAATAGTCAGATTTGTTGTAAAATATAATCTGTTAAATGAAATATATAAGCAGCGAGCCTTATTGCCATGTGTCCATGGGCACACGTATATCATCAGCTTACCTTTCACATATTATACCTTCATAACAAATAGTAAGTAATCATGTGTTTATAACATTACGTGTTTATTATCACACGAATTATTTCACTTCAATACAAATTCCGTAACCTGTTTTCCAAACTTTATCTTACAGTAAATAACCTTATTTGTTGACGTCTAGCTTCGCAGAAAAATAAATTGATTCGGTTGAGTTGATATAGGAAAGATCTTGGCCAGCTCAGTTTATCCTTAGTCATGATTCAAATTCAATTAAGATATTACCTTTTTTTAAGCTGTGTTTATTGTTAGTCTATTTGAACCCTGAGCTGTGTTAGAACTCCGGCTGTTTGAACAATTAATAGATAAAGTGGTGCTACAACATCTGTGGTACAGATTTATTTATCTATTTCGTGTACAATTGTTCTTTCTAATCCTTGGTAATCAGCTTTCTGCGCCAGACACACGCCGTCGACTTTTTGGATTTAAGGTATGCCTCACAATGTTTTCCTTCACCGAACGACCGAGTGTTAAACATTTAATGGAACGAGTCATTAAATGTCTAACTAATCAGTTCCTACTGTTAAATAAACTTCTTTATAATATAAATGAAAGTAACGTTTCTTAAATGTGTTTAATGGGTATCAATTTAGTCTCTTTCTCTCTCTTAAATCGGCAGCTCATGTCATTAAGTTTATACTCTATAAAAAATATACACGTTTTTACTGATGTGCAGTAAGTTGGTAAATTCTATTGAAAAAGTATTATTTTAATTGTGTATTGCGAATAAAAGTTGTTGTATTGTTGATAATGCGGAGAATTATTACATTGTTCATTTTTCTAACTGGAGGCAAGGGCAAGGGGCTCATTTGATATTAGGTAATACCACCGCATGGAGACTAACATTGCTAGAAGCTGGAGTTTTAAGAATAGGTACGCTTTTCCTAAAGGACCCTAAGTCGCATTGGTTTGGAAATAATTCAGTGGACATCTGGTTCCACACAGTGGTCCGTGGCGAAAACTGGCTTAACAAACGCTCAGTTGTGAAATAATGGAGATTGAATACGGAAGGTATTTTGAATTCTGCCTTGGCGTCCGATAATCAAACTCAGCAGGTATTAATTCGAAAACTCTGAACACGTGATAAATGCGGTACAGATACAGAGCAGATCTTTACGCAACGCCACGGATCAAATATCACTATATTATATCATGGATTGCATAAAAATGCATTGCTGTGTTCATGCCAAGCTCACGATGTGTGTGCATAGCTTCGTTATTCTATTGTTTTATAACTGCCAATGTTGCTTGAATTAAATTGATATTATACCCGGATATGTGAGACAAACATTAACGGCTATACTATACATATAATTTAAACTTTGATTATCGAAAATCAGATTTTCGCTTCTACTACTAGTATTATGTGGAGCCTGATATTCTGGATCAAGAGTTTGTAATAGTTATGTCGTAAAGCACTCTAGGGCTTCCCACACTGTCATATTCAAAGCCTTTGGGCGCTTTATACTGGGCATTACTTTTTATGCATAACCTTTGAGATGCAGTGATATTTAGCACGACTCTCAACCCTAAGTCTGGTTTGCTTTTATTAAAGAGTACTGAGAGTTTTTTACACGGGCTTTTTTCTCGGCCTACACCCTCTGTCTTCTTTGCCGACGAATAGGGAACATTAAACTTTAATGTATAATATAATTATTACCTACTTGCATCTAAATTATATTATAATTTGGAATCGGTTTCTACTATGTAAAGATAACAATTTAGTAACATGTTACTTCTATTAATATTTTGACGTAATTAATTTTAATTTGTCTAATACTTCAATTCCCCAACCCGGCTAGTCCTCGTGGGGAATTAGACCACAAGCCCCCAAATAAAAAATAAAAAAATTGTGGAGGCCTTTGCCCGTGGGCACACAGAATCAAATATCGTAGTTCAACAAAAAAAATGCCACTACTAATAATACAATGTATATATTGATTCTGATATAAGGCTATAAGTAAAAAAATAAAAAATAATACTTTAATATTCCTGATTAGAAAACAATTCATATTTGATAAAAATCGCATTCCAGGGGGATATAATACAGTTGATACAGTAAGACCAGTGTTGGTCTAGTGGCTTTAGCGTGCGACTCTCATCCCTGCGCTCGCAGGTTCGAACCCCGGTTGTTCATTGATTCAATGGACTTTCTTTTTATGTGCGAATTTAACATTTGCTCGAACGGTGAAGAAAATCATCTTGAAACCCGACCCGAAAAAAACCGACGTCAGACACAGGAGGATGATGCACCTTCAATGAAATGAACATAAAACAGATACTGAAATCTGAGTCCCAGACCTAAAAAGATTTATACCACTGATTTATTTTAGGATGCTAGGGTTTCTTCTTCTCATTCGGTACGCTCTTGCCAGAGCGGTCGTGATCGCTATGTAGTAGAAGTAGAAGGCGCAGATGTAATGCGCTTCACGACGCTCCGCCACCGCTGGCTATTGGAGGTCATCCTGCTGCACTGATTCAGTGTTTCTCCTACGGCGGACTTAATCTGGTCAGTCCAGCGTGTAGGTGACTTGCCGCGCGGTCTAGCGCCTTCCACCTTCCCCTGGACGACAAGGCGTTCTAAGAACTGATCGCCACGCCGAGATACGTGACCGAAGAATGTTAGGATGCGAGATTGTACTGTTGAAAATAGACGCTGCTTAACCGAGTTCTCGAAGTATCGAGACGTTTGTACGAAACTCGGTCCACGATACCCCAAGCATTCTTCTCCAGCACCACATTTCGAGAGCGTCTATTTTCTGCCTTTCCACATCTCGCAAGGTCCACGTTTCGGCTGCGTACAGAAATATCGGGAATATAAGTGTCTTCACGAGCCTGGTTAGGTTAGGCTAGGGTTTACAAGGGGCTATATTGATGAAGATTAAAAAAGGCTTAAAAAATATTTAAAACACTCTTACAGTATCTTTAACTAATAATGTCTTTGTTTGTTCTCTAAATTAAATATATATTATAATCTATCAATCAATCAATGTTAGAACTTATAATTTAGAATTTAGTATGAATTTGTGCTTTGTTATATTTTTTGTTTAAATAGGTAAACCTGTACTTTATTTTTGAATTGTGTATATATTCCATTTTTGGCTTTTGTGTATAATATAATTATTTGAATATTGCTTAATAAGTAGCTGTAGGAATACTTTAATAAAATAATTAAATAATTCTGTTATTCCAAGTCGGCTCATTTGTTTTTCTACAAATCATTAACAGTATAGAACGTATTATATTCACAAACATACCTATCCTAAGTGTATATAAACTAAAATCTATAATAAAACAGAAATATTATTAAGAACAATAAATTATAACGGTCAATTAGGCTTGATAGGATTTATTCTCATTGCCACTACCCTACTTTGCTGAACAATTAATTATTACACGGCTTATTACGTGAATTATATATTTACTATACATCAAGACGGTTTATGTTTGTGAGTTTTAGTTATCTGAGAAATACCTAAATGTATCTTAAGCATTTCCTAAAATATACAGTAGTTTTGAGCGTCGGTTAAATGACGTCTCTTAATACCGTCTATCAAACGATTTCTATATAAAGTTTGATATTGAGCCCTAACATATCTATATCACATATTTATCATAACTATAATAAACGTATGTTATTATAAGACGTCTACGATGTCTGGAAGAAACAAGAGATATGAGAGAAGATGAATAGTACAATCGCTTCTCGATATTTTTATACATAAGATATGATATCTTATGTATAAAATTCTCGTGTCACGGTGTTTAACTCCTCCGAAACGGCTTTCCCGATTCTCATGAAATTTTGTGTGCATATTGGGTAGGTGTGAGAATCGGACAACATCTATTTTTCATCCCCCTAAATGTTAAGGGTAATTAACCCTTAACATTTAGGGGGACTTATGACTTGAACTCTGAGGTTTATATAGAGAAAATCCGAACAATCTCTGCATAGCAAAATGTTCCATGTTGGTATGTACTAAAAATGTAGGCTGATTAAATCACATCAAGGAGAGACGAAGTTCGCGGGGCAGCTAGTATGTCCAGTTCATGACCAAGATGTAAATTTATTTTAAATCAATGTGCGAAAGCAAATTAACCTCGTTATTACTTGGTGGACTGCAATGAATAATAATAAAAACACATAATAAATTAAATACAGAATGCATTCATTAATATTTTAATTGTAGACGATCAAAGCTTCTCTCGTAACTTTTGCATTTACTATTATTATATTTTAACGCAGCTGCAGATTTTTAATAAGAGTTGGTGGTTCCTGCATTCAATTTCTAGTACCTACATCCATTTCTTTTAGGATTTTGTAGATTTATTTTACTAAAATAGAATTTATTTATAGAAAAAAAATTGGTAACGAAGCTCCGTAAAAAGTTGATCGATTACAGTTAATGGCATTAGTATTATAACTAATATTTTTTATTAAATTAAAACCACAACCATTTTGACACACACACATTTAAAGTAATATCACACAGACTATAAATATCCACAGAATTTTGTCTTTTACCTTTTTTATTATTGGGTTCACATTAAATTTCTTTGGGAAACAAAGAGGTATTTGGCTGCTCTTCGATAACATTATACCCCGAAACGGGATGAAGCAGTTATATCGCTCGCTAAAGATATATATATATATATACAACTTCTCTTAGCCATCGGGGTCTTCAGACCGGTCAGTAAGAGGACAGATGGACAGGTTAAATATCCACCCATTAGGTTGGAGAAACTCTACACTATTGATCCTCCACAGATGCATCTTTGTAGAATAAAAAGTCAAAATACGAAGATACAATATTCGATAAATCCTAGAACACATAGATAAACAAAAGAATAATTACCTCCACACATGCTGTTAAGATAATAAACAATGTAATATATAAGCGATTTCACAAAAGACGGCATATACTATTTTCTATAAAGGAATCCAGAATTTCACTAACCGTACAAGGAAAAACTTTGTATGTTTAGAAACGAAGGACTTAACGTGTATACAATGTTATCCTCTGATAATAGCTCGTATTTTTACAATCCTAAAACATCACTTCAATGTTATCCGACGTCAATTAAAAGTTAATTAACAATTTTCGTGTACTTGGTTTGTTTACACGGGATCTTCAAGATAACAGTGTAATATGTAGTGAGTTAATTAGGATACATCGAAAACTGCATCTCAACGTTTTAGGAGTACAAATTTAAGCGTTTATTTTATAAACTATGCGCTAATTTCTCGTTATTACACGGTAATCCAACTAAGGTCAACTCTTCAAAACTGTGTTCAGTGGCTTCAGCGTGCGACTCTCATACCTGAGGTCGTAGGTTCGATCCCCGGCTGTGCACCAATGGTGTTTCTTTCTATGTGAGCATTTAACATTTGCTCGAACGAAACGGAAAACATCGTGAGGAAGCCGACATGTCTTAGACCCAAAAAAGTCGACAGCGGGTGTCAGGCACTGGAGGCTGATCACCTACTTGCCTATTAGATTTAAAAATGATCATAAAACAGATTCAGAAATCTGAGGCCAAGACCTAAAGAGGTTGTAGTACCACTGATTTATTTTTTAATACAATACACAAGACCAATGTTTATAATACTATTCAAAACTTATTTCACAAATGTAATAAGGCGCATTTTATAGAGTTTAATTCCCATGTAATATGTATTGAAACCACTAATATCAAGGTTGAATGTGGGTTAGTATATGTTAAAGGCCACAGTGGTAAGCGGTTCCTTCGTAAGACTGTATGTACCAAAATCTATCTGCGGTGTATAAATTTGTCGCAACCACTGTGCGGTTAACCACATCTCTGCGTGATGCCGCTTTGGAGCTTGTTATGTGAAATTTCTAAAAGTGTCGCACCAGCTTTTTATGTAAATTAACAAATTCTCATTTTTATTATTATTATAAAAATAATAAAAAAAATACAATTTTAATAGAGTTTTATTTCTTTTAGCTTTCTGCCCACTTAACAAAAGAATCTTTATGATGAATGTTAAAGAGTTTTACTAGTGGCATAACTATCAGGAGGCTCACCTGATGGTTAGTGATACAGCCGCCCATGGACACATTCGATGCTAGAAGGATCGCGAGTGCGTTGCCGGCCTTTTAAGAATTTGTACGCTTTTCATGCTCATAAAATAATAAACAAAATTATTTATATACCACTTGAGTACATGTAATATACTAAGAAGTGTGGTCTACCAGTGTTGGGAAAGTGGTCACTGCCGAATAAGATTCGATGATAGCTTTATCTAGCGTCAGATATTTCATTATTTTTTAAGCTCGATTTACAGACAGAGATAAATACGGATATATGGATAGTTTTGCTGTAATCTAGTAATTCGGCAGAAGGCAAAGAACGAATTACAAAACCGAAATTTCATACAGACTAAATTTCAATTCTCAGTCTCTTCTCGCAAAGAAGATCCTCTATAAATAGATTTATTTCCTATAAACAAATAATTATATATATAAGGCACAAGTCAAATTACTAAACTGCTTAACAAGTCTAAAAGTATAAAACACGCAAAGAGTGAAGTCGCTAGAACTCACAATCAAAGTTCAGAACGACGTAAATTTTGTAAAAATAAATGTGATCTTCCACCCGGCCCTTGCAGATCCAAAGTAGCAGCAGCAGCAATACAGTCTTCTTCTGTTTCCGGCAATTCCCCAACACGTGCCATGGCGAAAGCAGTTAAGTCCTCACAACACATCATACCAATGTATCGTCCCTTCATTTTTAGTCGAAGATCCGCGAATTTTATTAAAGGTTCGGGATTTGGACGCGCTGTAATAAAAAGTAACGGCTGTCACAATCAAAGGTATATCAGGGAAAACTCTTTGGAAAAATTTTTGTTCATTAGGGAAGCCTGGTAAGAGTGAAATTGGTTTGTATTTTCGGGAATACGCTAGTCTTTTGAATTTCCACGACTTTTGTTTTCTGTATGTAACTTTTGTTTTGTAAATTGATATTAATCAGTTGAACAGTACAAATTTTCTATAGACTGTATTTGAATCTCGATTTAATTAAATTAATATTTGTACAACTATTCTATAGTACTTATTATTACATTGGATTTATCGACATATTATATCGTATGTGATTTCCTGTTTCCACGGCAGAGAAGACGCATGTTAAAAGCGGCTTATGTTTAGTTAGTAATTACTTGGTTATTCATGTATATAATGTTTTATAGTACATTATATATAACATTGTGCATTATGATTAGGTAATATGCTTGCGAGCAGTATGATAAAGGTAATAATAAATAATATGGAAAAAGTTTAAAGCTTATATATCAAAATACTATTGGTTTTAAGATTCGGCAGATAAAAAGAGACAGAGACAGACAAAGGCACAATAACAAAAAAAAACACAGACGACACTATCGTATGAACCTGTCCCGCATAGGATTTAGTGTCGTTAGCGTTGCTTCTAATGCCAGTGGTCTATTTTTTATGCATATTTGCTCGTCGATTTCATGAAACAAAATGACTTGATGCATAAACGTACTAAAAACTAATTATCGAATATATTGTTCTTTAACTTATAAACGATTTTCAATTAATTAAACTTGAAGTGTGTTTTCAAATCACTACCACAATCAAGATATAGACAAGGCATATAATCTGTGATCCCGCGAAAAATAGGTCACGCACAGGTACTTTCGAGTAGGGCAACGCGTGACAGAAGCCAGAGGAAAATGTTAGAAGAGGCTTATGCCATGAGCGACGCTATACTATTTAGGTAGGATTCGAATCAATATAAGACGACGCATCAAGTAAGTTTGAATATCATCTGTATAAATTATGTTAATCACAATAGCGTTACAGCCCGTGTGAATCTGATTGTGATATTCATTGATTTTCTTTCTTTATTTATTTTATTTATTCCACTACATTATTCTATCTTAACAGTTACTACTAATTCGATAGAACTCCAAAATAATACCTACACCAATTAAAATTAAAGGTATATGCCTAAATCTTATAACTATCAATATAGCAAGCAACTCTTGTAAACTTAGCCAGTGTACAAACAAATAGGTCTACCTCAATAGAATTTTTGTTGACTGTCTGTATTGCTCGCGTGAGTGGCCAGCTGTTGGAATGTGCGCGCGGTACATCCAAAAGTTTAGACGCCTCAGGTTTCTACTTGGTACCCGTAGACCCAGTCTCTCCATTATATCCGGATTATGCACCCGACCCGTAAGTATCTTAAATAAATACACTGACACAGCTAGCTCTCTTCTATAGGTGACCCACGTCAAAAACATTCCGTTCGTAAGCACAGTCGGAGTTCACACATACGACTTCGAGGTCAACGTACTCCCTTAACACTATAAAATACCGTAACTAAAAAATTATAAAATAATTTGCCATTAATTAGGGAGGACATTATGTGAAAACGACAAATTCTTATCACAATTAATGGTATGGAGGCTGCAAATGACCGACCCCTGTTATGTTCATTAGCAGACATCAAGAGAAAAAAAAACCACTTAAAAAGCTTCAGTTTATTTTATGAGTGAAGTCGTGGAAGTTAGGAGCGGAAATGGCGTCGGCGAATGCTACGTACCTTTATTGCAGTGTTCTCCGTTGATGAGTGTTCATAAGAATTGATCGATGGAAAACTTTTGAAATGATAGCTTTTATTACGTAATTAGTATTACCTGGAGTTTGACTAGATATATACCTAGGTAACATTGAAAATGTTTAGATAATGAAAAACGCCGTAATGTAGAAAGTTGTATACTTTTATTGTTTTTCGAAGTAATCTTCGTTACTCTCTCTACACATCGTCGCATTCGATGGAACCACTGAGAAAAGCAGAGGGGCCCATTCATTAAAGCATATCACTACATTTTTTCTTTTTAAAGGTACTCTATCGACTGTATACTGAAGTATTTCCGAACCAATTCCAAGGACCCTATTCTTCAAGAAAAGAGCGTACAAATTCTTAAAAGGCCGGCAACGTACTCGCGAGCCCTCCAGCATCGAGAGTGTCCATGGGCGGTGGTATCCCTTAACATCGGGTGAGCGTCCTGCCCGTTTGCAGGAGTTGTATAAAAAAAAATCGACGTTTCTGTCAAAAAGTATTTACAGTGTCACAAATGGAGAAAGATGGGTGCTTTAGTAAAATTTTACAATTTTTGTATTTTAGTATTAGTATTTTTACGATATACCATTTATTCAATGCATAGTTTTGCAAAATAAAGTTACAATAATAATTAAAAAACAAAAACCACACACCTTTCTTTCGTTGTTCCATTTTAACGAGTCCCCGGAATGCCCCCGATGTCCCCGCGTACAATAACATCACTTGAACCCCGGGCCGAGGCTCCATTAGAAACGACGCCTTATGCCACTCTACTGACAGGCTCGGCTCTATGGCTTCCACCACTTCACGAAACTTTCCCAAACTCTAAAACAACATTTATTCAGGTTGATTTAGTTGTCTTTGTTAATTGCCATTACGTTAGATTGTACTCGTAAACTTTATTTCATCCTTATCATCTGAGCCTTATTTGAATTGTATAGAGTTCGTTAATTTTAAAGACAAAAATTTAGAACTTTTGTAAAGAATAAACTTGCATTGACTGGTTATATCGACAGACCAAAAGTTCGTTCACCTTTATAATGTTCTACATTACAGAGTTTTAAAGGCTTTACTGATTTCCAAATTATTTGAAAAATTATTGTCAAACCATTAGGTACATAGTTATAAATACATTACAAAAAATACAATTATAATATAAGTAAATATTTGTGATGCAAACGACAATACGATTGTAATCACAAGTCACTTTGCATATTATTGTCATTACTAACATAATTATGGTCTATCAACAGTAATATTAAAATTCTGTTGCATATGTTGCATATTAAACATATGAGATTGATATTTTTATAATCTGTACGAAGTTTCTTTTTAACAATTTACATATATCTTTGTTTTACGCGTCAGAATTGTTGGTATTTTCATGGTAATAGATAGTCTATAGGGTTCGCTTAGATATTGTACACAGTATTGGCCTAGTGGCTATAGCGTGCGACTCTCATGTCTGAGGTCCTACGTTCGATGCCCGGCTGAACACCAATGGACTTTCTTACTATGTGCGAATTTAACATTCGCTCGAACGGTGCAGGAAAACATCGTAAGGAAATCATGTTGCTTTAGACCTTAAAGTCTACGGCGTGTGTGACACAGGATGCTAATCACCTACTTACCTATTAGATTAACAAATGATCTTAAAACGGAATCAAAAAACTGTTGTAGCGCCACTGATTTTTTTTAACTTTATTTATTGTACTCAAGAATTGCAACATTCTAATAGTGAAATAATTTATGTTCTGTCGATAAAATTAGTCTGGCAATTTTTCTTTTGACTTCTTTCGTTATAATCTTATACTGAAGTACTTATAATGAAATGAAAGAAATTTTGAAAATATTAGTATAACTTTTAAGCGGCAATCATAATATAGGCGTCATTTGTAACTACTGTTATTTGTTTAATAAAGGGCCTATTAATTGGAAAGGAATTGTGTTAATTACTAATAAACACAATTCCACTACGTGCCGGAAGTAATAAGAACTCGTAAGTCTAAGATAAACCCAATAGCGGTACAGCTTGGGAACAGCTTGTTTTATTTTTCAATATTTTGTCACCATCCAGATTTTATCTAACTTCAAATCTTCAATATTTAATTAATTTAATATAATATAATAACTTTGTACGATTGTATAACGTATAAGTTCTTGACTTGACTATGTGACCCCCTCCTGGCGCCAAAGCTGGATCCGACCTTGGATAAACCTTAGGGTATATACACAATAAACCTTTTTAGTTAGTAAGGAGAAAACAATCGCATTCCGTTCGGTGTTGTCTGACCAAAAATAAAATATTTTCCACTTAGAATCCACCACTTCATGGGGATCAAAGGAGGCACCACGTTCGAATTGCTCACAAGTGGTGCTATTGTGAAGGCTTCTGGTCATAACACACTCAAAAAATACGAACACGAAAAACACAGAAAGCCCAACGCGCGACATCTTACTAAAATGTTGTTTACAAACACCGGCTTATATGGCGCATTACAGCAAAGATTCAATACTTCAGACTTGCCATGATTAAATGGAAAATATTTATGTGCGTGATGAAATTTAGGAATATCGGTGGTTCATTAATAAGGATTGTATATATACACTACGATAATGTAGCATTCGTTTCTTACGTAGCTTTTTATTAAAACATTGACAGATTTAAATAATATTTTATAATTTTATGTATAAATATCTTTAGATTTCTAATGGTTTCCTAAGATAATGTGTTTTTTGTGTGCTAAAAGTTGATAAAAAGTACTCATATTATATTAATAATAGTTTCGTCCTTAAAAGTACATATGATTATGAAGCTAACATTGTCATTATTTTAGAAATTAATTTCCAGCCGTCCTAAGCTAGGCTACTTTTTATAAGTAAGATATTAAAGTTTACAGGGAGTTAACTATACAATATTATATTACTTTTGTTTTTAAATGTAAGCCTTATGTTTCATCTAAGAAGTTAATAATTGATCATAAATCACAGCTATAAAAATGTAATCATAACATTATTTTTTAAATTTGGTTGGCAACTATTAAGCTCATTTTATTAAATCTTACTTGGATCAGAAAATTCTATTTTTACCCGGGGAAAATATATGAAGGCTTAGCAAACAACCCTGTGGGCGGCGGCTAGTTGTGCAAAACGTATACCAAGGTTGAATACATTTAATCTTTGATAGCATATTTACATCTGTAAACATTAAATATTTTTGTCAAATGGAATTAATAATAATAATCCAGTGGCCGTAGTGTGGCTACTAGATAGGCATGTCTTGGCATTTGGGTCCCCTTTTATAATTTATAATTTAATTTTCATTGTAGTTAAATAAATATTATATAATACCTTTTCATGCTTTTTACAACTATTCATTACTACTAATGTAATAATGAATAAACAAAACACAAAAATCATCGCCATCATGGATTTTTTTAGTTTTAAGAAATGAAACGTTATCTTGTAATCAAAGGACACAATTAAAACTATGCTCGGCACTTATTAAAAATACTAATTTGATTCACATTGCATTTTACAGGTTTACACGCTGCAAGTATTGACTATCTTGAGAAGCTAGTGCCTAATTGGACTATAGAAGTCCTGTGGGATCACCAGACTTCTATCGCGGATTGAAAAATACAAAGATATGTTCTATAGTATGACTAAACTAAAGTAACAAACAAATAAAGTAATCTATATAATACTGAAAAAAAAAAACAAATAGAAAAAGAAGGAAAAGGAAACCTTTATGACACATGAAAAGAAAGCTGTACAATTATATATACGTAAAAAATATATATTAGTCCCTACACTAGAATTCCCTGTGCCGTGGGTAGATTCTTCCATTTGACATACTGAAGTACTTGAACAAACAAAATCTCCATAACACTCATAACAATTTTACTACAATATATGTCTAGTTTCGCTTAAAGAAAGTATAAAGTGTTGAATCGAGAGTGAAAATATCAAATGTGTACGAACATTATGTTCGTTATTTATTATTGGCGCCGGCATTTCTTCATCATGTTATATGTGCGGTCGAATGACCAGTGTAGTCGATAGTAGAGAACAAAGAATCTGAAGATTGAAAATAATATTCTACACGGTTTGGCTTCTGTGAGAGAATTGAAAGTGAATATAAGATTCCTTTGAGAGTTATATTTATAACCAAACCGGGAGAATGGATCGAGTGTAATCCTCACCGGAGGCTTGCGGATTGCAGCATCTATATCATGTCACCTCGCGCCACATATCTAGACTTATGTTATTTTGTTATTACATTAGTACAACTATTTCATTTAGATAATTTAACTGCACACAAGTCTTGATATGAATCAAAGATTACTTTAATGTTTTATTAGGAAAATATCGAGAGGAAACCTACATTACTTCAGATATTGGCAAAATGTATCAAGCACAGACTGTACCTTATAATTATTAAATTAAATATTAAATATTAAACTATCAAAAATAACAAGACGTTATAATCCTATATACCAGGTTTTGTTACCATAGTTACCACTTTTGTTTTTTTTTAAATAAATTGTAAACATGTTACCAACCACGTCTGACGCATTATAACGCCGATAGAGTTTCAGTACATGAAACAAATATAACTTCTTTAAAACTACTATAATTATTTAATTTCGTGTAAACATGTATATTACAATTAGGATTTTCCATATGACAGCGTTTCAATAAAGTCTAAGTCAAAAATCATTTATTCATGTAAGTAACACAATGTACACTTATGAAAAAATAAATATACATCAAATGCTTCTAATTTTTCATTTACTGCCAGTTCCGAAATCAAGGGCGTAGAACGGAAGAGAAGAAATGGCAATAAACTCTCCGCCTCTCTTTTTATTCGCCAAGTGTTTTCTTTTACACAACGTTTGTAAGGAGATGCAACTATTACACCATGTTCCACATGACATCGTAATAAATAATAATAAAATAAATAAAAAACAAATATTTGTCCTCTATCAGCATACAATAGGCTCCCAAACCATTTGGATATCGACCCCAATTACCGATCTGAGTATATTTATTTATTATTATTATTTATAGGAAGGGGATTCTATTAATTAGGGAACTTATATCATTTATGTGTGCTAATATTATATACAAGGAGCCGTCTGTGCTGGTTCCACTATTCGTTTTAGTTGATAATCCTTTCTTCATTTTAAGGCTTGTCTTGTTGGTGTCCTTAAAATAAACAAAGAAACTAGTTGCTGTCTTTTGTTTAACGTCGTTACTGAGAATCTCTCAAAATGTTTGGATTTTCTCGTCCAATCAATTCCTATATTTCAAAATTAGAATGAAGCATATTCTAAATACAGGGTAGTAACTATTTATAACAAAAGCTTTAATATGCCCGAAACACAATATCGCGAGAAAAAATAGCTCGTTTAAAAATGTAAATATTACGATATTCTTTTTCCGTGTTAACTGTCACAAATGGAGCACCAAAGTTTTGTTATAAAGCGCCTACTTATATCACAAAGAAATGTCTTAGCGACGGCTTTAGCTTGGCGTCGAAATGTTTGGAAAACATTAATGTTTAAAATAGCTGGTATTAAAATAGCAGCTATTTAAATTGCTGCAAGGTTATTGGCATTGACTGTGTTTTGATAAAATGTGTCAGGCGTTTTGTTTGACGGATCCGAATTAAATTTCAAATTAATCACATGTTTTATAACATTCTTAAAATATAGACAAGATCAAGCAGTTAATTGTATTTTTGTTGTAGAGCTGTATCTTTGTTTGTTTGAACGCGCTAATCTTAGAAAGAACTGGTTCGGATTAAACAGTTCTACCTACTATAAAACATTAGGTATCCTACCAATGTTTTTTTTTGTGTTACAGGGGGCAAACAGGCAGGAGACTGATGTTAAGTGATACCGCCGCCCATAGACACTCGCATTGCCAGAAAGCGCGCTGCTGTCTTTTCACAATTGGTACGCTCTTTCTTGAAGGACCCTAAGTCGAATTGGTTCGGAAATACTTCAGTGGGCAGCTGGTTCCACATAGTGGTGTTGCGCGGCAGAAATTGTCTTAAGAAACGCTCAATTGTGAAACGACAGACGTCAAGGTGATACGGATGGTATTTCGTATTCTGCCTTGACGTCCGATTATGAAACTCAGCAGCTATTAGTTCAAATAGTAGTATACATGGTATAGTCCTATGTAATGTGGGTAAACCGCGAAGTATTAAGATAATTATTAGTTTTAAAAATCAGTGCTAATAGAATAATTAACTAATAAAATTTCTAGCGAACTCTTCCAGGCAACCACTGTAAGAAAATAATTAATTAGTTAATAAGCTAACTCCATTAATGAGAACAATTTATTTTTTGACAGACACAGAATATAATATATTTTAGTTATTTTTGAAGTGAAACTTCTTTAGAATCGTTGTGATTTCAAACCGGATGCAACGAAAAAGCGACAGTAAAAAGAGACAGAAACATTAATTCATATGATTTAACGTGGGAGAAAATGAGATAGATAAACTTCTTTCGAATCGTCGTGATTTCAAACCGGATGCAGCGGTAAAGAGAGACAGAAACATCAATTCATCATATGATTTAACGTGGGAGAAAATGAGATAGGAGGCATTATACAGCCTCTATTTACTGCCGCTTTTTTTTGATCGAATTTCAAACTTTCGTTGTTTTAGTTTTTGTCAAATTAAAGATTTATATTAAACTTATAAATTAAAATGTATAATTAAAATATACTGTTTTTAAAGAACACACACATTTAGATAGTGGAAAATGATTAATTTATATTTGTTTTTGAAGGTTTCACTTCTACCATGTGTGAATTGCACAAATGTTTTTTTTATTATATCATATTATACATTACTACAGTCTACAAACATAAAATAGTCACTGTACATTATGTTTAAACAGTTATTATGTTTTATAAAACACATAAATTAGGCTCAGTTACTAATACGTCCTAGCTAGAACGGAGTACAAGTTTCTGAGTCAGTTTCACTACTCAGCTCTCTGCGGCATCGACTTTTCTACCCACACAACTTTCGTAAACAATCGTGCTATGGTCCTGCAAGTAAAATACTAACACGTATATTCACTAAATTATGTACAAAGACAACGTGAGTAGCGCTCGGTAAGCCTATATTATTAAGGGTAATTCAGAAATGATACTAAGCGCTCAATCTGATTCCCCTAAGTCAGAAAATGTATTGAAATTTCACATACGGGTGTTATAGTAGTCATAGATCCCGCTAAGTTTTGTTTCTAAATCTCATCCTAAAACACCAAAACGGACACGAATTTCGTTTTAAACGACGACCTTCGATTTTGTTTTATATACCTTGTTGTATGTTTTAAATTATATAATATTTATATATACCACTATTCGCTTATACGAATTATTCATGAAGACAGTTAATGGTAGAGGGTGTGTGTTGAGTTTATTTTTAATTTTGTTTATGTATTTGTCTGGTCTATGTTTAAAAAATGACAGAAAATGCGTTGTGTTGTTGTGCGTTTGTTTAATAGAATTAATGATTGAAGTTTATAATAACAACTGAGTTAACAGGTACTAGCTATGCTTTGACCGTATTTGCAATATCAGTGAAACAGACTTAGCCGCCCAGGGCATACATCATAAGTAAAAAGTCTGTATGATTCAATAGTTTCAGAGAAATCTTTATTATTCCGTTCGCAAAATAAATTTTTACATAGGTTTTTCGATATTCAATTCCATTGTTTAAACAAAGAAATTGGATTGCTGGGGTGCTTCTTCGCGATTGATAAAGGTATATCTACCAATGAACGGAGAGAGGACTTTTTAAAAGTATAAATGTTGTTATAAAATATTATTACACTATATTGTCACTATAGAATACATATGACTTTTGCATGTTACCTTTTTTTATTATAACCTCTTTGGTATGTGAATGGAACTGCAATTAGTTTTGTTTTTGTTACTTTATGTCTTAAGTATGTAGTTTTGCACTTCTAGCATTCACCTTATTATATGTGATTGTCTGGAAGAGGTGGTTGGAAATCGATAAGGCCGCGCCGGTAGCTGGTTTTTCAATTTAACGAAGTGTAAATAAATATTTATTTTTAGGATTTTAATAAGAAGTATAAATTGTAGCATCAATATTGACTCGATGATTAAACATTATAGCTATCTATATGTTATGACGCAATAATATCACGCGGTTACAACATGAATACTATAACAATCGAACAACTATTTAATATCTACATATCAAATTTGTATTAACTTTCCATTCGTATCTCGTCTGCATTATCATGTTTAAAACATAATTATTACGGTTTACGTAAGTCTTACTTAAATTTAATTAATATTTATGACTTTAGAATGTGCGTTTACATTAAAATATAAGAACATATTTACAATGACAATGACATTGACATTGACCTTCACATAAACTATAAAAAATTGTATTAAACGCATGCATATAGTCATTATACAATAATTAGGAAATTACCATTTTGAATTGAAATACTTTTGAAATTCACAAATTGTGTTATTTTCAGATGTATACGGTATTTGTACAATTAGGTATCTTTAATTGAATCTTAATCCTTTTGATTTGAATACTATTATTTAAAAATTTGTGCGTTGGTACAATTTCACAACAGTTTTTATCTCTATAATTTGCAATGATGGAAAGAGACACTGGTTTCCCAGAATAGGAAAAACTTTATTAATAAAAAAAATGTCAGCCTAAATACAATATAATAAAGAGTTTTTTATTCATTAGTATATATTTGAAAAATAAGGGATATCTTTATTTTTCTCATGACACGTTACAAATTCAAATTCTTCTGAACTTTTATATATATATATTAAATGCTTCTAATTTTACATTTAATTCTCAAAGGCGTAGAACGGGCGAGAAGAACTGGCAATAAACTCTCCGCCACCCTTTTTAATCGCCAAGTTTTTTTAACAAATTGTTTGTAGGGAGCTGCAACCATTACACCATGTTCCACGTGTCATCTTTAAGTAATTAACTATACTTATAAAAATATACAATATATAAGCAAAAAAAAATATATATAAAGATTTGTACTCTCTCTCTCACCAAATATTATGATAATAATTTTTGACAACTCAACTAAACAGTCACTCACGTTAAATTAATTACGTTTTTAACGTACTTACTTTAATTTCGACTTTCGGGTAAGCTTTAAGCATACGCAATCCAAATAATGCAGTAAAGTCTACAAGAACTCGGCAATGTTATGTGACTCCATTATTATTATGTAGTATTTCGATTTCTAGTTCTGTTGAAGTTTCGAAATGTCCCTAGACTCGCGTTACGACTGCTCAAAGTTTCTGCATTAAGATTAAAATAATACTAGCTGATTTTGTGAAAAAATGTATTTCTACTGAGCTCCGTTACATTGAGTTGAATATTTGTGATAGTGAGGATAATTTTTTAAGATACTATCGGACTCGATAAACATTGTTTTGCCATAAAAAGTACTATGCCCATTAAAAATTTGGTGGTAGAATGTGTAGTGTACTCAGTAGCTAATAGAAATTAAAATGTAACCCAAAAATAATTGTTTTGAGTGTTCCAAACTTTGAAGTGTTATAAATAATATACGACCTTTTCTTCTCGGAACTTAAGACGATTCGATGGGTTATTTTAATGATTTAGCTATAAAAGAAACCAACATTTTTACACTGTAATAATCGTCAACCATTTGTGGTCGACAACTACGCTACACTAGAAATAATTTCAGCTCTTACAACAATAAAAAATATACTCACTCATTTAAAATATTCACTGTGTATTTAGCTATTTTAAATATGCTATTCGTACAATATAAGATTATTTAATATGTTGCTAAGTGTTACATTATTAAATGATTCTTATCTGAAGTTCATATAACCCGTGCCGTTATTACCAATCTTATCACAATGTTATTTAATTCAACAGATAGTATTCAGTTTGTCTAGTCAAGTTTTATTACGTTTATGCAACGAGAACATATTTGCATATCGACAGAGTTTACATAGTTTTGAATAGCATTTTTATAAATAGACAAGACTGACGGTAGATGGTAGTTAGGCAAGCGTGGCATAAAAAATGCCCACTGCAGAGAAAAATGGCCTCATATTATATGTAACAAAAAATCCGGTTTATGTTATAACGTTGTAACAGATAAAGTCAAACTATAGAGTATTGTAGAGTTTTATATGATCTCATACATCGAATCGTATTATGGATAAGTTCGTTGAAAAAGTTATGTTCCTTTTGAAAGCAAAAATTAGAAATAATCAATCAAAGATATACATTTTTTTTGTGGGACCCCTACATCCTAGTCTAATTGGCACCCAAGCGCAGATATGTGACCTAGTGGCTAAGCAGCAGGGGAGTGTCGAAGTCTCCCCTTTCCTAAAAAGGGACATTATTAACATGGAGCGTTGGCGTCCAAAGATATATTTAAGATATGTCAAAGATAAAGTCTTGCTCATCGACTATGTATGAAAATGGAAAATAATGCATACGACATGCAAACTAAAAAAACAGTAGATACCTTTGACTGTTAAGTATAATATTCAAATGTAAAAAAAAAACATATAATCTTTCATTCTCTATCAACCATTAATTTATAAATATAAAACGATGGCAAGCGGCCGGATGGGATGTCGTTGATCCCTTGGAAGATCCAAGGTCCACTTGTGTGGACACGTTTGCCCTGTCTCACCTTCCTTGGAAAAGCAGAAAGCTGAAGCCTCCGCAGAGCAGGCGGAAAACAAAAAACGGCTCAAATATGAGAGTCTTTCCTCCAAAGTTTTTGTTCCCTTTGAAATAGAGAATGGGCTGTGAGATTCAAGTGCAGTGTAATTAAAGATTTAAGTTGGCGCCTGGTAGATAGTCCGCTGACCCTAAATCTACTTTCCTGGCTTAACAAGTGAGTATCGCAACAGAGCGTGGATTTGCTGCAAGCGTTAAAGGAACACTGCAAAGGTATACAATTTTGAATTGTTTTATTATTACATAGTTTAAGATAAGTGTATGTCATACATTGTATATGTATGTACTGTATGTTTTTAATTGTTATGATTCGTGTCTACGTATGTTACATATCCTTTGCACTCCCTTTGTCTCGCATAGCTAATACCGGTAACCCTCGGACGCAACCCCGTAATAAAAGAAGATGGACAACATATATCAGTAGCTTTGATCGGACACCTCACATTGGGCCGGTCAAATCTCAAGTAGTATTAAGTATAATATAGATAATTGTCGTGCTAATATCGGGCCGACTTAATTGTCATATTTAGTTAAGTTATCAATCATTGTGTAAATTTAATTCAAGTATTTAAATACATTTTGTTTTTTTGGGATTCACCACTGGACCTCACTTAATTCGTATAATAATAATATATATATATAAATATAATAAGAAACATAAGATAGAACATATATAATTATTACTTTATTTGATTAAATTCTGGATGAAATAATAATTCATGCCTGAAGTGTGAAGACTGGCAGAAGCCTATTCCCGGCAACAAATACACTTTCATTACTGATATTATTCTGCGTTTTTTAAATCTAAAATACGCCATTATGCAAATAGTATTGTGAATATATGTTGTCTATTCGAATCCTTTATTTGAATACGTTTATTATGATATTTTATTCAATTTTTTAGTCGATTCTCTAATGATTTTAAACCATTAAATCGTAAAGGTCGAGTTTGCGTTTAAATAAACCTAATTTTGTTTTGTTAATTAATTTAATATAAATACTCTTTTACTGAAATTTTTAATATACTACTGTGGATTATTGATCCACAAATTATATTTGAACTCCGTAACGTTAATAACACAAAACAATAAACATAATTTAAAAGTCTAAAAATACATATCATAATTCCTTTAGATTCTAAATTAATATATAGACGAATTTATATTTTTTTATCGATTTTCTTCTGTGTCTTCCTGTTTGTTGACTCTGAGCCGTAAAAAATATGGTTATACAAGTATTGATTGTGTTATAACACAAAAGTCTCTTCAATGTTTAGCCTAAGGGCTGAGATCGAATTACCCGCATCGTTTTTGTTATGTTCCATTTAATGTGAGTTATAATTGCTCCAATTAAGTCACAGAACTAGGATAACAATATTTCGTTGTTGTAGAGCTAAATTCATTGTTCGAGATCTGGTGAGATAGATCTAACCAACCGGTGGATAGACATAATTGACTTGCATGAGACAGCTATTGTGATTTCTGACTTAGAATACACCACGCTCTGTTTCTAAATATAGTATATGTGCATTAGTATATTACTTCCATGTCTTGATATTGATTTTTTTCAGGAAATCGTTACATATTCCTTAAGAACATCGTACAATCGTTTTTTAGTGTTACACATGAATCTTGTTTGACGTACATTTATTTATTTACAAAAAATAAACTTATTGATTAAGACTCAAATGGTTTCACATATAATGCATTTTGAATAAAACCCTAATAAAATAATACACAGCAACAAACTTTAACCACGGAGGACGCCAAACTAAGACGCAATTGGTTCGAAAATTATACCTAACTATAACCCATCTCCGCTACTTTTTCTAATCTTTCTCTGCTATCTCTATTATTTCATCTTTCCAGATTACTAGTGGGCATCCTCTCTTATTTTCTAACCACTGGAGCATTCCATGGTATTTATGACCCATCTGTCATCAGAAACGCGGGTATAACCGGCTCATGCGTTGTCTTTGAGCCAGACCTTAGACATATTGAAATTTATAGAACTCACAGTAGATACTGAAAAAGAAGCCATTTTGCGCTATGAAACTATTAGAAGCTCCACGAGCTGGGAAGCTGTTAAGCTGTGACCAAGTCGTTGAGAACGTGCCAAAACGTTAATATTACGACTCAACACTCAAATCTTCCCACATTATTTTACGTACGTAAAATGTGGATTGCGTTTTTGATAGCACAGGTGAATGACCGATAGTTATATAGTGCCACGAACTTATTACATACTGCTGGCTTTTAGTTTATTGAAATTTGTTATTTTAATAATAACGTTGCACTTGTACAACTGATGTTTTATTTACTAACTAGATGTACCGGTGACCTATAGGTTTATATTAATGTCAAAATTTAATACATTTTTTAAACATAACAAAGATATGACATAATTCTACAGCTATGAAACACAATTTTCTGTATATATAAATATTTGACAGCCAAGTTACGAATCATAATTTCAAAAGTGACACAAGACGTGAAAATTTTCCCTGCTAGAAACAGTTTTTATCGGAAAATTCAAATTTCTTTCTTTACTTACCATTTATGTTTCCCATCGTTTAAATATTCCCTGA
Organism: Pieris rapae; assembly: GCF_905147795.1. Lineage (NCBI taxonomy): Eukaryota > Metazoa > Arthropoda > Insecta > Lepidoptera > Pieridae > Pieris > Pieris rapae. Next base: position 7,300,613 of record NC_059524.1, on the reverse strand, counting down.
ACTTCCATAAATATTTCAAAATTATAACTAGCCAAATCGGACTAGTTCTCTAGTTTTACCGAGACTAACAAACAGCAATGAATTTATATATATATATATATATTTAGATATAGTTACATTATAGCGCTTAAGATATAATTACTACGGGGCGACACTAAAGCTTTGTGAAAGCGGAGAAGCAATTAAAAAATTACTTTTTATTTAATTATACATTCGATTTAAAAAAACTCAAATAATGATAATGTACATAAACTTAATCTTTCGACCTTGTACCTTGTTGAGGCAAGGATACGATATATTCTAGATCAGGTAATATAATTTTAAATAAATAAGGAAAATCGAGTTAATCAACTAATTTATAAAACAGGATTGTTAATAAAAGAAAAGTAAACACATTGCTCTATCAAAACAAATAATTAAGATAAACTCACAAGTATAAATTGTATATTTATTGTTACACATCACAGATAACATCGTCTTAAATACGTTATATTTTATTACGCTTAATCTGTGTTAAAAAGCATTTCTATATAAAAGGGTTTATAATATAGTATATTTTGATGTAAAAATAAATAGCGTACTATTGAATTAAAAGTATGGCATTGACAGTGTTCATGGTTTCACATAACATCAGACGAGATTGCCCGTTTGCCTCACTTTCTAAAAAAAGCGGCACCCCGATTTCGACAGCTGTTAAGCATTTGAACTGTTTCAGCTAAATAAAAGCTACAATGAGTAGCTATATGGGCTGCGATAACTGCCCTTTTTGGGCGTCGCATAGGCTCATTTGCCGTGTCCCAAAAAAGATATTAAGTCTAAATTACTTAATTATATTTTGCGTTTATTTTTTTGCCAAATGACTCGTAAAGAGAACATTTAACAGCCATTTTTTCAGACGCCTCAGATATTAGAGCAGCTAGAGCAAGCATATTTAGAAAGAAAACTATCAGACAGTACTAAAATATAGAATTCGCTTATGTTAATTTTTTCAGTTGAATGTTACATTACAATTGTTAATTAGCTACATACGTACGAAGTAGCGAATATCAACATCAATATAATGTTATCTGGATACTTTATTAACAATATTACCATTTTAAATGTAATTATTCTTCGACGATTTAATCGTTGCAAGCAGAGTGCGTTGCTCCCCGCTAATTATAGTTTTTCAATATTTTTATCTCTGTAACCGTTCAACAATTATTAGATACTTAAGTCATTACTTCACAAGCTACTGTGGCTTCTTTGTCTATTTAATATTTATCTTTGTAAATGTATTAGATGTCTTCAACTGTACTCATTATATTATTATGATAGTGAACTGTTCCTAAAAAGAAATAGGGATGTTGTAAGGTTTGACTTCGCCAGACGCAATCTGCAAGAAGACTTTATTTATAATAAATGGAATAGGATGCTTAGTATTTACCATTCCCTCAAACATTTACACTCACACACTTATTCAATCACATGCCCTCATGCAGTCAGGCATGTTGAAAACAGTTGAAAATTAAAAATCATATTATTAAAATGTATGATATATAAGATGTAATTGTAATTAAATTATAATATATAAACATATTTTAAGAATTTTTGTAATTATGTTCGTTGTGGAAGAGCTGGGAACCCTGACACAGATACATATTTATTTACTTAAAAGGCTTCCCAAATCTTACACATTGTAATACAAGTGTACTTATAATAAATAAACACTTTTTTATTTTACCTATATTTATTATACTAAATATATACATATGAGTGAGATCTGTTGATTTAAAAACAAGTTTAGTTTTTTTGTAAAACATTGCTCGGTCTATATAGAAAAAACTCTGTGTCATACAGCGATTTTTAATTGTATTTAGGGGAATTATCTATCCATAGTGTTTACGGTGCTTTGTTTGTTTCTTGGTGAAGACCAAATAGTGGGCGAATTGATATTGTAAACAGAGTAAACACGATAACACATTTAGCCAAGTAGCGTTTAATCTCAGTGACCACTTGCCAGTTGCCAGTGTCAGTGTAGTATTGTGGTTACAACGTGCGATCGTTCACATGTGACTAGCGCGTGTCGATAAAGAAATTTATATATAGATAAAGAAAAAAATCTCCTCGATGTAAGTATTTTATTTAAAAACTTCTAGGCATATCGTTTATCGACTTTCAACTTTATAATATATCGTTTAGTTATTTAAATTTGTGAAAGTCGATGTTGCGCGCTCAGAATAATAATCTTTTGACTGTGTTAAATGTCATTGCAGTCACAGTACGATAGTGATATTGAAATTCGATATTAATAAATGTAAAAGAATTGTTCCGTATTTTTTTAAATGAAATCCCCCGCGACGAGAATAAGATCGACTGTTTCTGTTAATGACCTTGATTCCCACACGCGTTGTGTATGATACTGTTTAAATAATATATTCAAGTTTAGCATTCAAACTCCGTTTTCAAACCACTTATTATCAATAATAATATGTGTACAATATTTTAAAATTGTAACATGTCCAAACTACACTTTAATTAAGGAAATGTTTCTAAAAAAATATAACTGATGATTTACAACTCTGTGTACCATCATAATATATATGTATGTTTGTCTTCATTATATATGTCCTGTTTTGTAAGCAGGTATGACATATTTAAATAAAATGTCTTTAATTCATGTAAATGCTATTTTTTTGCTTGCTGCAGTGAAGCATGTGATGTTACATAAATAATGTTAATTCGATTTTATTCCCTATAGAGTAGAAACTCGGTAGGTTCGAACACACAAGTGTTGCAATGTATACGCACAAGTTAAGTTGACGCCTGGACCCTGGTACATAGTACCGGTGCCACCAGAGCGGGTGCATTCCTCGCTTAACGAATAAGTATCGCAATACAGCGTAGAATGTTGCCAGAGTTGACCAAACTTATAAAATTTGTTTCAATAATCTTTTTATTAATTTTAAATTATTTTTATTATTACTATAAAGGTTATGATAATTGTAAATACTGTATTTTTGTTTGCTATGTTTAGTTACATGAATAAAATTGAGATTATAAATTCTTGTATGCTATAAAACTACTTATATTTATACAAAATGGATATGATAGAATTTATGAAACATGTAAGCAGCCTTCAGCACGTCCCTTCGTGCTCAGGTGGATGTCGAGTCACTTTAAAATATTGTTGTCACCAAAAACAATATTTCTTCGAGCTAAGACTCCACCATTTCAGAATTAAGCTCCCCCAACTTTTTCGCACACTGATTTATGTTCAATTACGACGTCTTTAACATTTTTGTCACTCTTGAATTTTACTACGAAAAGAATTTTGAAACACTTACGGTTATGCCGATCCCAACATAATGGATTTTTTAAATACGATGGTTTTACTATTATATTAATAATAAACAGTGTAATTCATCATCTAGCTGAAATTTTCAGCTTTAATTTTAAGGATGTTAAGTATGTTTTGCGCTAAATTTCTGACAGTCTAAAAGAAGTCGGTTTACAGGCTGAAGCGCGCGCGCATTATAATTCCGTTTTTTATTTATTTTATTCTTCAACATTAATATAGCTTTCCCCTTGAACGAATTATAACAAAATTTATTAGAAATTGATTTTGCTTCTATATAAAAATAAATGGACAAACAATCATGTATGTAAGCAAAAATATCTTATCAACTACAATTAAAAATAAAAACTTTACATGTTAATAAGAATATAAATGACCTTACTCCTAGTCCATCCTTAGTAGTAAGGAGCTTTTCACGAGTAAAGGCCTATTTTATCTTTCGCCTATGTATACAAATACAACATATTAACACAATTATACGTAGGTTTAAAAAATTAGCGACTGGAGATCCATTTTCTGTAACAGCAGCTAGTGTTAGAAATAAATGACAACTTTAAACCCCACCAAAACGAAAACAACTTTCATTAATGTAGTTACATTTTAAAATTAGAACTGAAAATTCAATTACAGATTTGTTGATTAATTCAATCGAAACCAACTCAAACATATGAATGAACAATCAACAATTCTTCGTTGCTCAACAAATGTCGACGACTTTGCACAGGGAGGAATTTTATGACCCTACCCCTGTACGTTATAATTAATAGCAGCCTTTGTGATGCTCCCTTCGTCTTCCGTCTACGAAGCCTAATGATACTGATCGCATTATTCTGAAGAAAGCTGTATTCATTTCATGTGACTAATTAACGAATGAACGTACAACCTTTGGCAGCTGGTTCAAAACAACAAAATGAGTGCTACATTTTTGCAGAATTATTTTTTAAGTGGGTTAAGTTTTTTTACACTTGCATTCTTGTCAAGTTACCCTTACTATTAGGAACGTAAAGAAACAAACATATGAAGAAGAAAGAGAAAAAGATCCATCAATGTAGAATTAATAACTGTTCACCCAACGCCATAAAAAACTAAAAAATAACTAATAATTTTATTTTTACATAACTTAGTTTTAAATATGTTCAAAACGATGTATTCGTAGGTTTACCGTGTACTATAGGCTATATAACTACGATATGATTTGCAATTTTATACAATTAATAAAACAAAACAAAAAAAAAATTGTTTAGGCCTCCCCAGTAAGTCAAAGACCTGTGACAGGGAACATTCGCTCTTCTTTAATACAAAGTTTCAGGAAGTCGTATTCAAAAACAATTGATTTAAAAAAATGTACATTAATCGAAGTATATTACTAACCTCTAAAATTTCTCACTAAATGAATGTAATTCTTTGAAAAATAAAGTATCTTTGGACCGAATTTTTGTTACAAATTAACAGCAATATATAAAATATTTGCGTTAACGAAGTTAACTACGTCCAACTTGAAAGTGTTTTTATGGAAAAGGATAGACAAGTCTCATGTGGCCAATATAAAAGTTCTAAAGTTCTAACTTAGTCGAGTGAAGTGAAATAACGTAAGCCTATGTAAACGCATGCTTGTTAATGGATTGGACATTTGTAGGTCGCTTGTTATACTATGACATGTTGTTCATCATTTCCTGTCAATTTTGTTATACCACACTTAATAGTCACTTTATTTTTTTCGATAGTGTTAATGTAACAGAAACACTGAGCTAACGCTTACAATTACGACAGTTTTGTAATACATAGTTTGTTTGAATACATATAAATGGTTAAACCACTAGCGGTCTGTCCCGGCTTCGCACGCAAGTTATTTTTTGTAGATATTCATATGGGGAACATTTTTTGTTCTAACATCTATAGTTTTCGCAGTCTCTGCGATGAAAGGTGTTTTAAATGTGTTTTTTTTACATTTTGGGTAACGTAACATTATTGTAGTTTTGTTGGGTACCTTTTTTTTCTTGCTATTACAAAATATTTTTTTAAATCGATCTAGTATCAAACGTATTTACATACAAACCTGACCTCTTTATAGTATTAGTATAGATAACGTAGAGTCATTTCCATTGATTTAATTCTATAAAAAAACTTACTTCTCCCTCAAAGGCCGACAACGTACCTAAAATGAGTGTCTATAGGCTAACTGCCTTTTATGGCGGTTTTCGTTTGCTCTCGTATTTTTATTTTATCGTATAACCTGCAAAATTATATCACTGCTATAAATGTATGTGAATCAATTTATTACTGAATAAAAGTTTTATAAGTACGTCTAATATTATTTACACACACACACGTACACATTACGATCTAGCCTAATTTAAGATTCACAATTAATTTATGCCCAAGCTAATTTACTAGAAAGGATTTTTATCATAAGGAAGTGTCCAATAACACTACTTACAGTCTCTATTAAAGGGAAGACACTGTGTTCATGTGTTATATTTTTTTACTCACTGTTTAGCACTTAAAACCAACGTGCACTACTACATTAATTCACTAGTTCAAATGGTTTCCTTTTCAGTCTTCTCACTAGGCCGTTTTATAACTAGGCTACGGCTAGTAATAATATAAAAGGGTACCTATACTCAATTAAGACATGTAACTAATGTACTTAATAAAATTAACTTTTCAACTAAAATATACATATGTTTAAAAGGAGTCCCTTTATGCAAGGTTCCGAAGATACTGGCAGCGTCCCCCCTTTGAATAGCTAGACTAATAGGGACTCCTTTTTATAATATATTTTAGTTACTTATTACATATCAAGGTTAGTATGATATTATATTAGAATTACTTTTCAACTTATGACAGTCACATTATTAAAATATACAAACATTTTTTATTACAGTAATATTTATTAGTATAGTAATTTGAAGATTATGCACAATTTCTTGTTTATAGATAATTTCAATAATACCTCATTTGTACATAAGTTTACCGCTACAAGTGATGCTAATATAATTGGTTTAGTCTAACCAATTTCACCCGTGCACTTTGTTGGGAAAATTGGGAGAGTAGGTTTACTTAACAATGTTTAACGCCTGACGCGACGAATAGAATGCAATCTCTTCACCTTTTACAATCATATATTTTGATAATTAATATAAAGTAAATAAAACCATAACAATAATATTAAAATATACATGTCTGTGTTTATAACATATCAAATAACTTTTTAATTATATTAAAAACTGGTGTAAGTTAAAATCTTAAGATATTGGCACAGTTGCACTGTCATTTTCATACAAAGGTCTATCCACATTCCACATCCACCGATTCGACCTACCATGGACAGCTTGTATCGACAGATGGCAATTACAATCCGTCAATTGGTTATTGGCACACTTTTATCATTATTTGGATTTCGATGTCTATCTCAGATGGTCAAATATGGATTGAGATAGGTTATTTGGTTTGGGCGTAAGAAATCTCCGTACGTCTAATTTTTTTATGAATCGCTGCCTGCTCTGCCCATTTCCTCACAATATTTGTGTTTCTAGTTAGTAAGGTACATGTATATGGTTCAAACAAACTCATATTCGAAAATCGTTGACTAAAAGTGATTTACAAAATACCAACAATCACAAAGAAATATATAGAATGCTTTTATTTCTTTGAAGAATGACGGAAAATTACGTCTTAGTTGTAAATTCCACCCTAGCATCGCGCTATTGCGAGGTTGAAACTCCACCCTTCACGCGAAAATGTTATACCTCCCATGGGACTCTTAAATAAATCCGTTGCACGATGGACTCATTTTTGTAACCGGCTCATTTTTAACTTTTTAAAAACTAAAAAACATCAAGTTTAGACGTAAACTCATTTTGAATATTAGAATAAAAAATGGGATATACCAAAGAAAATGTGTATTTCTTCTATATCCTCATGGCTTTTTCCGAAGGAGTAGGCAAATATCACGGATCTTTACTTGCTACGGTCCTGACATACCTCTCTCGCTTCAATCAAACTCAAAATTATTTTATTCAAATGGGTTGTAGGTACACTTATAAACGTCAACAGAAAATACTACATTTAAACATATTAACAGTTCGTAAGGCATGGTAGATTGAGCAACAAAAAACTGGAAAGAAACTCTCCGCCACTCTGTTTAATCGCCAAGTTTTGATTCATACAAATTGTTTACACTGGAGATAATCAGTCCCAAGGATTAGGATTATTTAAATATTCGTAAAATTCATTCATTCGTCAAAAAAATCAATACCGGCCTAAGTTAAATTATTAACAAGTTTTAAACGTTTAATTTTTTTTTGTGTCTGTGTAATATTATATATAATAATTACAGTCATGCTAGAACTATTGACTAGGAACGAATAATAATAAACAATAAATTAATTATAAATAATGGAAAAATAAGACCAAATTACATTGATTATTAAGTTTTCTGTTAACATATGGTTAAAAAATTATTTATTTCCAAAATATATATTCCTATTGAAGGAATAGTTCAATTTTAGGAAAGGAAAAAATCAGTGGCGCTACAACCACTTTTTTTAGGTCTTGGCCTTTAGATTTCTGAATCTGTTTCATGATCATTTTTGAATCTAATAGGCATGTAGGTGATCAACCTCCAGTGCCTGACACACGCCGTCGACTTTTTGGGTTTAAGACATGTCGGCTTCCTCACGATGTTTTCCGTTCGAGCAAATGTTAAATGCGCACATAAAAGAAAGTCCATTGGTGCACAGCCGGGCATCGACCCTACGACCTCAGGCTATGAGAGTCGCATGCTGAAGCCAGTAGGCCTACACTGCTCTTTTTTTGGAACTTAAACTTACTTAATTCTAATATCAAATAATTAGTGTAAACAGCAAATGTACATTTGGTAAATTATTGCTCTAGTACACAGTACAGCTCGTGAATAATCATACTAATGTAACTATTAGTATTATTATTTACAAGCGGCAATGTAGTAAATGGGCTTTACAAGCCCACCCGAGTGGAAGTTTAAACACCAAAGAAGTGGTAATACTTATTAGAAAAACCAATTATTATTTTCACGGGTTAGAATAATGACGTCATGCGAACTTACTAGTTATTAGAGTAGGCAGTTTTCTTATACGTTCTTACTCGCTCAAAATAGTTCGTTATGGTAACACAAAAGTGTTGTATGCATTAGGCATATGCAGCGTGCCTGCATACAATATTCTTCTACACTCCACGGCCACTTGTGTCCTGAACTCAAGATTCACTCAACATTCTGACCTGACACCATTCACTCCTGAACCCCTCTGCGGATTCTAACGTATAAGGTTCACCATTTATATCGCATACAGTATTAATATTTCAGTATTATAATAAATAAAACAGCGAAAAAAATGTCTTGTGATGGAGTCTTTATTTATTTTGGAAACAAAAAATATATATTAAAAATTTGAAAATAAAACATAAAATTATTTGAGTAATTTATTAACACTCCATTGCACGTATAAGTAATTAATATAAAATATAGATTTTTATAAAAACTGCCGATGTTACTCATATTGCTTGGCCGCTATAATTTTGAAAAAAAATTATTTTTTTTATCGTTTAAACAATTTATATTTACTTAAAGTAAAGGATCAAAAAAAACACAGATTTTAACAAACATAGAACCAAAATTATAACTACACATAACGTCGGCATATTATAATTTATGGATCAAGTAATTATTTTTAAGCGTACCCTTGCAATGTACCCTGATATTGGCTAAGATTTGTGCAAAATAAAACATCAGATCTATTACATAACATTTTCGGCGCTCTAAATTTTTCTTCTTCGAAATATTAAAAGGCAATAGTATATAAGTGATAAGTTTCATCTAAAGGATTGTGTACGAGAATGCCATTTAATTGCAGAAGAATGACCCCGCCAGCTTCAGATGACGTGGAACCACCGGAGATAGTGGTATTGGATGGTGGATTCTCCACTCAGCTCTCTTGTCACGTTGGTCACGTTATTGACGGTGATCCTTTGTGGAGTGCCCGATTTCTTCACACACATCCTAACGAAGTTGTCAATGCACATCTTGATTTTCTACGCGGTAAGTTTGTGTAGTAATTTTTTACAAATATTATTTAGTCTATGTGCTTGTATTATGTGAATCTATTTCTATACGTTTGTTTTTGTAATAAAATGGTTTTATCTTGTCTCAAATTGAAGCATATATAAAATCATTGATATCTCCGATAGATAATAAAAGTGGGCCTGCCATGCATGGTATCGACATCAATGATCATAATAATGTGAGCCTGCTAAATATATAATAAAAACAGTCTGAATTAAAGTAATGTTGCCAAATTCTCGGTTAAAGATTCAAAATCAATACTATGCGCTAAATACGACTTCCGTATGTCTTGACATCATAGACAAAATTATTTCATTTCAAAATTATTTTTTCGTATATATTTAGACATACAATAAATAAATGATTCCATGTAATTGTTTTCAATTAAAAAATAGTTAATTTGCAGCCGTTTTCACGAGCTGCACAGAATTATCTGGAATAATTAAAGTTAACTTAAGTTCTGTGCTCGCTAGAGTTGATCTACTAAAGATAAAACAATTTTTTAACTCGCTACCAACTTAAAACTAGCCGAACAGTGCTTGGCATGCAGTTATATAATTTTCATTTATATATCATGAAATCGTTTAGTTTTTTTATTCATATGTAAGCCAAATACTGTTATTTAAGTCTAATATGATTCATTGTTCCTTTTCCTACAACGCATTTCGCGTAAGGGCTAGAAAATTATTTTTTTTGAGATATCGTTTTATCATTTTTGGCGGTCCTGCTGTGTTTGACCCAAAACAATTACAACGGGACCCAAAGCTTCTGGTTATGTCAGGAGCATTGCTAATGGAAATTACAAATGATTTCTATAATGTAAATTAAAGAAGAGAAGCCGCGGTAAAGCTATTGCATAGCATTTATTAACAACTTATGCAATTATTATTTTTTATTTTTGCGGTATTTTTTTTTCTTTGATATTAATTCAATCTACTACTCTACCAGTCACCGATCTCGTTAGAGACGTAAATACGCAGTATGCGTTCTGTCCCGCTCTAACGCGTTTTGGTTAACTTATCGTCATCGTGTGTTAGTTTATTTTCGTTACAGAATTTCTTGATACGGTCGCCACGCTCAGAGCTCGCGATAAAATCTATGCAATAGCTTTAAAAATCAAACCATTAAGATCAGAGTTAGTTCGAATTCTATGCACAGGACTCAAACGAGTAAATATTTCATTAAAAGCATTAAATATTTTTGCCTTGAAAGAACGTTTATTAACTATCAGGTTGTTAAAGGTTTCTTTTATAGAAATCTTCAATAATATAAATATCTAACTAGAATAATATGCTTACTTATAATTCCCTAGTAATTACAGCGCAAATGATTAGTTATATTAACTAATTGTCAGAGCGGAAATGCGATGATATTAATATGGGGCTTAGTCCAGTCATTCGGTATGTAAGTAATACCTTTGTATTAATACCCAAATGATACTACTTACTGACCTGTGAACTGAAATAATTTAATTGTTACATTGTGTCATAGTTCTATAAGTTAAAGTTGTTATATAATATTGTCTATATAAAAAAGTAATTTATGCATGCTGCAAAGTACGCGAAACGTCGGATAAATTTAAAATTATGTTTAAATAATTATAAATTTACAATAATACATAGATTCAATCCGTTAAAAAGCGTTTTCTTTAAACTTATGAAAAATATTTTATTCGTATACAAGGAAAAGGTCGAATTGACAATATTTCTGTTTCACAATTTCCTTTAAATTCATGTCTAAATCTATTTATATGAATTAACACTTAGTCACAGTTTACTTATTGCCGTGTTAGTTTTAACATATTGGATAATAAAATTTAACAATTTATATAATACATTATTATATAAATTTAACAATTTATATAATAATGTATTATAGATAGCTTAAACATTACTCCCATCTCCAAAATATATAGCTTAAGAAGTTTTAGTTTATTAAGTACATAGTTCCATAGATGATACACCCGAACAAAACATAAAACAATTCATTACAAAAAAGCCTTCTTTCAGTAACATTTATATTCATCTACAGTCAATAAATAAGTTTACCCAACATTAACATGATGTTTTTTGAATTATTATGTCGTTTGCTACGAATTACTTCAGAAATGAAAGTGTTGAAACGGTTTTATTAATATAAAAACAATATATTTTTTCATATACAAGTAATACCCTATATAATAAGCATTCTCGGGCTCGAAACGAAGCAGTATATTAGACGTTCCCTTTCTACAATAAAATATGGCGTCACTTTCTAGCTTTAATATGTTGAAGCTCACGTAGGTAATTGACACACCTACATTCAATAAGTCCTCTGTAGATACAACGGTGTAATTGCGTTCTCTTCTTAGAGAGATACGAAATGAATTTCCAGGCAATCAAGTGTATGACATATTGTATGAGGTGTGTTTCCATTTATAAAGCAACGTATTATCTTGCCGCATATTTCACTTTCTATCGAGCTTAGCAAAGTTACCGTAATAGGCGGTCACCGGAACAAAAAATATTTTTTTCGGGTTAAATACACATCGTTTTATTAATAACAGTTTAACATTTTTTTTTCTCTGCGGTAATTTATAATAAGCCCTAATAAGCGAATTTGTTCTGTGGTGATGTCATATGGAGTGACTTCCCATTAGAAGCATCTCCTTTTCTGGCTAGAGCTACTGCCGGTCTTCTAGCTCTAGAATATGGTGACGTTTTAATCGACTCACATACTGTCTAATGGTGAGTTGGCGAGCAAGTTTGTACGGATGACAGCTTAACCGCTCTTTGTATTTAGCTGCCAGTCTCCGGATTTACTCTTTGATAGTTCTCATTTTAATATATATTAGCCGCTTGATTTTCGTCCTTCCATACATACACATTTGAGAATTTAAGTCGCTTTTTGTCGAGCACTATCACTATAGAAATTGCTGCCCAAAGGAGTATTTCCTAGCCAATTAAACTTAGGGTCCTTACAACTACGCTCTCACAAGCCTTGTTAGGGTACATGAGCGGTGAAGCCCCTGAACACTTGCCCCCTGTTCTTCACAAAACTATACTCTCTCGGTGAAGTTTTATTTATCGATTTAAATACCCAAAGTATACAATTCGATTTTTTTTAATATCACTGAGTCTATATATAAAAATCAATGAAATAGAAGTAGAAATCATTTCTGCTTTTATTTTACCTAAAAATTACTTATAACTATTTGCGTGAAGGTAGATCTTGACATAATACAATGAAAAATTAAGTTAATGCCAAAATAAATCTCGTAAGATATTTAGACATGTTGGTGTCTTGAACTTGAAACTAAGATTGGAGCTTTTGTGTGCAGTGATTATGTATACCTACTATGGCAGCTCTAATTTATTCTGCAGTGCACGTAAAATATAGTAAATTTTAAATATCTTACTATTTTGAGTTTATTTTAAATTTATTACCTTAGTATTTTGAATATTTTCGTAGTATTTTAATTTAACGTAGTATTTTTTAAGTGTACAGAAATTACTCAAATGAAAAAATAATACCTTTTTTTGTTGCATGAAATTTAATTTAAGATCACTGAATATAAATCTATTTTATATTTTTTCGATTAGATCAGACATATTTTTGTACTAATTTAAACTTCAAATCAACCGAGCTGTTTATTTAGATTTTTGCTTAACATTGTCCACGACGGGTCTTTAAAAACGATCCTTACTTTTGTAAACATCTTTGATGAATATACATAATTATGTAAGAAATCGTAAGTTGCTAGCATGTAATCCCTGTATCAGCGACATAAGTAGGTACGACCCCGTCGCATGTCATCGTCCTCTGAAAGCCTTTCACCACAAAACGAACAGTTTCTTTTCATAAGGAAAGCTGAAAAGTGTCTACAAATAACTCCCAGGAGGCATACCTACTGACTTGATTCTCCCCTCTGCACACTGCGGAAAGTAGGATGATAATGTCATATACTAATGACCGTATTGTGCTTCGATATTCTTAGTTTAACAATGTTTTTACAATAAACTATAATTATTATTATTATAAGAACAATGTTAAACTAAGAATATAAATGCATGTAAATATATATATTTAAAGAAAACACTTCGTATTGTCTTTTATTAACATAACTTTTACACATTTAAAGAAAAATACTTTTTTACCGGATTGTAGTTATGTATTATTGTAAACTTATAATTATTTAAACATAATTTTAAATTTAACCGACGTTTCGCGTGCATTATAACGTGCGTGGTCACGGTAAGCGTGTGTGAAAAAAGGGTTTTCTTTAAAAGAAAAACACTTAAAATTGCGTAAAATAATTATAAGTTTGTAATAATACACAGCTTCAATACGTTAAAAAAGTTTTTTCTTTATATGTGTAAAAGTTATGTTAATAAAAGACAACATATATAATTAAGTTAATTTAGTTAGTTAGTTATAATTGTCATCAAAACTTATGGTCTAACTACTACTCTACTACTCTCCCACGCTATAAAGGCCGGCCTTTCAAAATTTAATCACCATCTCCTTGAAAGCATTACACGGCGGTGTTCTATAACATCTAGGAAAATTAAATAGTTTGATAGCCGTAACAATGTTTTAAATACATCGTGGTGCCATGTTGGATCCCTCGATATTGCCCTCAGTTCATACTTAGTTAATGCGTAAACTCGAGATTATAAACAGCAGGCCTATAAATATATACTATATTGATTTAATTTAGGATAGATATGAAGGAATGTTTACCCAAAAAGAAGTATAGAGTTGTATACTATTATAATGAAAAAAAACGAAGATTATTTAACGTGTTTTATATGCAGTTCTCCGTGCATCACTCTTGTCATTGAGGAGTCAAAATCGCCCTTATTTACATCGGAACAATTCTTTAGTTAATTAGCAATAGATTTTTCAGTATTCAACATTTTCTTTGTGCAGCCCGCGCGACATTATTATAGTTTTAAGTGTGCAATATTAGCGTGGCTAAAATTAATATGAAACATTTTGGAATAATTGTTCATTTTGCAAAACGATTATATTATTTTAAACGGAATTCTTGAGTAAAGCAAACCGCTCTATAGATAATTGTTTCAATATGTTAAAGATATTGTAAAAGACAATATTTGTAATACGCGTCTGTTCTAAAATACAGTTTGAGCTCCAAACAAGGCGGGTGCCATTAATCACTCTGTCTCTTTAATACGTTTCCATTGGAGCCGCATCTATTTAGTTGATAATTAATTCCTTCAACTTAACAAGAATTTCTTATGCGCATAACGGAAAGTTTGGTAGGGTCAAATTTATATTTGACCCTACCAAACTTTTTTATCTAGGTTAACTAGGTTATCCTAGTTTTAATTTAAAATATGATATAATATGATAGTCAGTAAGTCGGTTGATTTGGTTATAATATTTCTTTACACAAATATTGTCTAATGTACGTCCTCGGTCTCCGATATTTTTCATAATACTGGCAATACTGGTTTAGAGTTGCTAAGATAAACTTTTTATATATTTTAGGTTGTACATACGCGAGCCTTTCCGAACGTAGACAACTTATATCAAGCGTATAAAGAGTTCTTTGAAATTTAATGTTTTTTACTTATCAGTTGGAGTAAATTATTTTATAGATACGTCAAGTGTACTACAGTGCTTCCACGTAGATCCAAAGACACGTCTACCTTGCTGTATAGAAAAAATTTGATAAACACAAAACATTTCAGCCCTATATCACAAATTACAATTTTTCCAAGCATTTTTTTGCTTTTATGACGTATTGGAAGTTGTTGCTTTGATGACGTTTATTCTTATAAAAACTTGACTTGAGACTTGTTATAAGAGTTTTCCAGCACGCCCCCAGGATCATATTGCTTACTAAGTTTTAATAACATTAATTGTTTAAACTCTTAACCGCACCCTGCTCTCAAGTAACCCTGTCCAACTAAAATTATCAACAATTTATAGTGTTAGTTTCAATCCGAACTATGAAAACTTGTTGAATTTTGGACAGATTTACGATATGAAGAAGTTTTTTTTCTCTTTGACTACCATTACTAAACATCAATTTAAACGTTGAGTTATGTATTATAATAAAAGAGTTATGTAAAATAATAAATTCGTGGATTGTAATGAAACGAGGCTCTTTAGAACACGTTTATTAAGTATGTGTGTTGGTAGAATACATCGATACATTTATATCAATCATGTATGCAAAGTTTATTTCCGCTTAGGAAGGTCTTATTTAAATGTAGTACTAAATTACTTACGTATATTATCAAATCAAATCAAACCATTTATTGACTTTATTGACTCATAAATAAAATATAAATATGATTATAAATGCCCTTTCCAAAATGTGTTTCGTGTGGAGAAGAATGGGCTGAAACTCCACACTACTTTTTTGAATAAAATAAATATAAGGGTGGTATTTTTCTATAATAATACCATATTAGAATAAAATATTTTTATTTCTTAATAATAATCATTATTTTTATTAGTTTAGGTGTTTTGCATATCCGCATGTTGAGCTCGATCAACCCCATGTCACCGAGACAACTCATCACAGTGACAGTGCCCATTAAAACCAACTCGTAATTCCTAATGCGTAGAAAAATATTCTGTTCAACGTTAAAATTACCTAATTATTTCAAAAACATTATTTTAATAATACATCTGAAACTAACAATCATAAAAGTCTAAACAAACGTTTTTTTTAATTTCGACGCATTTTTGTTTCTAGTTTTTTTTAATCAAATTTTACGCACACAATTTTAACTTTTTAAAAGTAAAATACTGTTAAATATAATACAGCAGTGTCGCTTAAAGGAATTATATTACAACAAGCCAATTAACGTAGAACGTAGATGGCCGTAATCGCCGCTATAACTCATTGCATTGCATAATTGATTTTAGCATATTATAATTGCAGCTGGGGCCAACTTGATAATAACAAACACATACCAAGCGTCTGTCGACGGATTCGTGGAGCACCTGGGAGTCACAGCTGACGAAGGATATGATCTCATAAAAAGAGCTGCAGAGCTGGCGAAAAAGGCACGTGATTTATACATGGAGGAATATGAAGAATATATACAATCAGGTATTTACAACAGATAACAATTCACAAAAACAAAATCATTTTAACGATTAATTAAACATCACTATGAGTAAGATAAAACAAATGACACGAGTAGTTTCAAACAGCACCGGTATTCTATAACTTCGAATAGTTATTGTCCAAAGCTACGGATATTGAGAGATCTTTACTCGAAATTGTATACATTAGTATCGCTATGGCAAGATAGTACTATACTTAAAAGCAACTGAATACTTTTAATAATTGCTCTTTGTTAATTATTTGTTGTGAATGCACGAAATTATTTCATTATAATAACTCAGATTGTTAATACATTATACAAAAAATAATTAATAAATCTTCTCATGAAAATTTCAAGAATGTTAACATTTAGTGAACAAAGCCCGGGTCGGTAGCCCTGCGGGAGGTTGCAGGCTCGCATTAATTACACTTTGCAAGGGTTACAGTATTTGTTATGATACTGCGGCGGGAAGTGCGAATTGCGAATAACCATCAACTTTACTCATAATTTAGAAATGTACTGCGTAGTTGAAAATATGTGAGGTAATAATGGACTCTTAAAACCAGTTATTTAGGTCGCATTGAAAATTATTTGATTTAAAATAAGAATACTTATATATTTAAATACTTATATGTATTATTTATAGAGAAATGGAGTGAGTAGATTTCAACTCCTTCGAGCTTTTGGGAGTTAATTTTAGCGTAGAATATACTCTTTGGATGAATGAGTGTACTTATATAAAGTATTCGTGTAAATTGAATTGAAGATATCATTTTATTTATATAATTTTCGATTACTTTTTGGCATGTCGAAAGAGCATACAATAGCCTTTTTTGGTCCCTATTGTTAAGTTAAACAATTTAAAATGTAATCATAAACTACAAAACAAATGTCAAAATTCTATCAATCTGCCAAACGCCTATTTTAACAATCCCTTTGATATGAATGGTTTGTGTAAAAAATAAATATATATTTTTTTGGTAACAAATGTATGAAAGAATATATGAAATAAATACTCTTTGGTAAAGTTTAAATACAATATTATTTATTTATCCAGATCACGTACCCATAGTTGTGGGATCTGTGGGGCCGTACGGGGCACATCTTCACGACGGATCTGAATATGATGGCAGCTACGCCGACACCACTACAGTAGAGGTAAAACTATCCCATACTATCAAATGAAAAGCTTGCCGGCTATATGGCTGCAATGCGGATAGATCGATTAGGGAAGTAAAACAACACTTACCGCGGCCCGAATTCTGATGGGTACCTATGGTCTGTTATTAGCAAAACTTTAAGAATATTCTTATCTTTTCAGCCTCATTTATTTTGGTGTTGGTTGCCATTTTATCCCGACAAATTAATGATAAAACTTAATTAAATTAGGCATAGCTTTGTCTAAATTATTTCATTTTTAAATTTCTGGCCTTTGCTAGATCTTAAAAATTAACTTTGTAAAAATTCCAGTGAACAAATGTTTTACTAGACTATTATACAAGTCTAGACTGAGTTTACGCGATCTTAATTTATTTAATGAATTTCTAGAAGTGGCATGTTGTGTTACGATCTGTTAAGGACGATATGTAATTAACTGTATGAAGAAATGACTTAAAGACCAATTGATAAAATCTACCACCCACGCTAGGCTCGTATTTAATTTTTCAATAAAATAATACATTACTTCTTTTTATGAAATATCGGACTAAGTTTTGGTAACTAACGATCCAATTCTTTAGTAATCGAGGTTTTATTTCTCCATTAATATTTTTTTCTATTTTTTTGGTTATGTCATGAAATTTGTTCTATTTGCTATAGGCTTAAAGTAAGATACAAGTCTAGACTTAGTGTTCAGTATGATTAATAACAAACGTTGGTTTTGCGATTGCCTCCAAAAAGGTTTTATCTTATTATATATGAGTAGGATTGGGAGGAGAGGTATTTTAAGTTGCATCTCTAAAGGAATTCTCGCTATTTAACCAATTGTATTTATTTATATGATTCTATTGATTGACACATCTAAGAAATCTTGTATGAATCATTATATCCTTTAATTCAATGTACATTTGTGGACATTAATTAAAAATAAACCCATTTACTACCAGTTCACTCTCACGTTTAAATAATCAAGTATTTTATATACATAACGACCTAAGACTGTAATGTTATAAATATATTCAATTAAAGCAGTTGCAGCTTTATATACAGATCTCGAAAATAATGTGAGAGAAATAAATGATAAATCACTTTTAGCTAAACGGAAAAATTCATTGCAATCTAAAAGTGACGCTTAATTATTTTTATCAAAACATATTTGCGGACACATTAACATATCACACTACTCGTAAATAATTGTATTGACAATAATATTATCAGTGTTCAATGTAACTGGTCAATGCACGATATCATAAATTAAATAAAACAAGTTCATTTGGACAATCGATTCCCTTATAACCTAATTTATGAAATTATGTATCCCATACAAGAGATGGTTCATTTTAATTAAAATATTTTAAAAGAAACGGAACTAGTATTGTCTTTTATTAACATAGTTTTTACACATTTAAAGAAAACACTTTTTTACGGGATTGAAGCTATGTATTATTGTTAACTAATAATTATTTAAACATAATTTTAAATTTATCTAATATATTTATAAAAAAAACTTTAGGAAACTCAACTTTTATCTAATATACCTTATATCACTACGAACTATTTTTAATGGGATATATTTAGTTCAGTTAAAGCCGGGAGCTATCAGAAAGATAGCTCCCGGAT
Organism: Pieris rapae; assembly: GCF_905147795.1. NCBI lineage: Eukaryota > Metazoa > Arthropoda > Insecta > Lepidoptera > Pieridae > Pieris > Pieris rapae. The sequence goes on along the minus strand of NC_059524.1, from coordinate 7,281,328 downwards.
AAACATAGTAGTTTTAACAATACATTACGAATACTAATGAAGTTAAAATTGTTAAAAAGGTATTATAGTTCTTTGGACACGTTTGCCTCATCCGGAGTTACGACTTTTTGAAGTGAAACTTCTTTAGGCGCATGAGGGTAATTTTTTTACGAATTTACATCCGCGTTACCGCAATAATAATAATATTAGCGTCACGAATAAGTGCAGCGTTTTTTCGAAGAAAAGAGAAAGAGCGATTAAGAGAGTGAATCAAATAGTCATAGAGCGAGAGGTGGAAGAGAGTTATAGTGAGAAAAATTGACGGAGAAAGTAGAGAGAGTCTAGAAAAAATACACACTATTGGTTGATGTATTCCTTTAGTAGTTACATACTTTACTTGGCAATTCTGTCGCATAACATCTTGTGAAGTAAACGCAGATTCTTTATATATTTATATCATTAGCACGTATACAGCATGTAAACAGTGTGAATAAAGATATACAAATACATGGAATAATCAGATACTAGTAATTTTGTAAGATTGGTTTCAATCTGAGATTGTGGATTAATTATTGGGTTCGGGCGTTAGGGTCATTGAAGATAAAAGCTTACCCATTCCTTAAAGGCTGGCAACGCGTTTGCGAGCCTTTTGGCAGTCCATGGGTTACGTTAAGTGAGCCTTCTTCCCGTTTGTATTTTTATGTTTTATTTACATCATTATAAATCAAATCTTATTTACAAAGGTAAAAAAGCTCATGTCCAACAGAAGTTAATAAAAACTCTTAATTTATATTATTCGAACGGACCATGAATACTAACGGCGAAGTAAAAGTTGAAAGCGTTGGCTAAATCGTAAAGAGGGTCATAAAGTTGCCGGGAAATTAAAATTTACATCGGCAATATGAAAAACTCTCTTTCCATTCCTCCTTTTTTCGGGCTATTTGACTGGGGTGGACAGTTAATTAATGGAGACAAGAACAAATGGAATCAGGCAAACATGAAACCGCTTAACAATTTCTTTTAATCTGTAATCATTAAGTGACTACACTTTCATTGTTAGTATACGGTATAAATTTAATTATATATAAATTATGGATAAATTTTTATTCGTTTTATTTTTCACACATAGGTATTATCAATAATTATTTTGTTACATGTGTAACAATATAATAAAATAGAGTATTTGATAGAATCCGTCGCTAATCGTGTTACATGTAAAAAAATATATAAAAATGAAAAAAAAATCGATGTAGTTTAAACTATAATTAATTTATCTTGGAAATCTCATAAATTAAATCAATGATGCAAAAAGTTAAACATTCTGATTGAATATTAGGTAATAGACGTTTTTAAAATTGTCGAATAAAATACTTGTCTTTATTCGAGTTATGTTTAAATTCGGGCGGAATTAGCTCCGTACTGGTAAAAATCTATAAGCCGCTTTTACGCTGAGTGAAAATCCTTTTGAAAGTCCATTAATATTCGCATTTTACACTTACTTCATAATCCTTATAGTTATCCCTCAACTACAATGATACCGGTACGAGACCATTTTACACCGAACACTTTGTAAATGAATTGAAAATAATGAATCATTTTATAAGCTCGCTTGTTTAAACTGTGTTTGAAAAGGGTAAGCTTATACAAGAGTAATAAGTTCAAGAGAGTTCTTTTACGTAAATTAAGCTTCTAAGAACTGTGAACGCAATTCAGTTCTGGATTTATAGTGTAGCACGTTCTCCACTCGCTTGCTTATTCTATTTCGCTGAACCTATAATTGTTTAGACAGCAGGGAATAGTGATCTCCTTATCAGCAGTACGTAGAATTATCTCACTGCTGAAATACAATTCACCTGTTTTGTCCATTTGCCATAAGACACAAAAGAAACATTATTTGGTGTATACATTGAATGGTGGTCAATTCAACGACACAGGGATAATAATTACACGTTTTGCGAACCCAATTTTTTTTTCTTACTGCAAATTTGAGAACAAGTTTAACATTTATTTGAAGTCTCTGATATGTTCAATCCTATAATTTGTTTAGTGTTGTACCTGCTGTAGCCATACATTGGACAGTCGGTAACAGTTAATCCCGTCTGTTCTAATGATATGTAGCCAGGACAGGCAGCTTTGCTTAACTCTAAATCTGTGTAAATACGATGAGATTCTAAATTACCTCTCAACAACTGTGTGATCATTACCGTTAGCATCCCTATTTAGAACTAGCTAGGGTCATTTGCACCTGGTCTATAAACACATTCACAATACTATATTGTTATAATCATGATTAGGAAAACAGATGAATGGAAACAGAGATGCTGGATTTGTCTGGCCCATTTGTACTTTAAGAGGACTTACATAATTACTGACGTACTTCTTTTCAGTCAATGCGCGAATGGCACTTACCGCGGATTCGTGCACTAGTGGAAGCTGGAGTGGAACTGCTGGCGTTGGAAACCATCCCTTGTCAGGAAGAGGCAGAAATGTTGTGCGAACTTTTACGAGAATATCCTGGTATGAAAGCTTGGCTTTCATTTAGTTGTAAGGTAATGTTACAAATAATTTCATAACTAATTAATTACGCAAAACTTATCAAGCTTCCAATTTAATATAAACTGAATTTCAGCCTGTCACTTTTTAGTTACATGTTATATTTTTTTTATATCCGGTAAGGTAATTTAAAGGTTTACATTTGAATTAATATTAAAAATAGTTACTGAGGTTCCAAAAGCTAACAAAGACAGCGCACGCTTACAACTCTAAGCCACACATAAATACAGAGAGTATAATACGCACGCACACATTCACATACACAAACATTCAGGCATACTTAATACGACTCTTAATTTGATTTCTGTAACATATAACTTAAAAAAAAAAATGATTTGAAAATGTACCATGTGCCGCAGAATAATTGTAACCTAGTTGTGGTGCATAGCATTAGAGCAATTTTGTCGCAAACAGATTTATTATTATTATTTTGTTGCCGTCTTGAAATGAATTTTATTATTATTATTTTGTTATTGTAATATTTGGTTTCAAAAAAAATCCCAAAATGAGGGAATATCACGAAAAGAGGGTTTTACAGAAAAACAAATTAAATTTTATAAAAGACTGGAATTTATTTTTACGACATTCTTCAATCTCAATTCTAATTTTCATTTAATGATGGTGAGAAATTAGATTTACCTTTTAAATTTGGTGCAGTAATTAAGATGTTAGTATACACTTACTTGACTAATTTCTCCGATATTAAGTTTTATTATAGAACCAGCGACCCGCCCCGGCTTCGCACGGGTGCAATGCTGATACTAAATACACAACAGAAAAACTGTGAACGTTGTATATAAAAATGTGGGTTATCCATAAGAGATAGACATATTATACTATCAGGGACTTTTCTGTAGACCTTTTCAATGTGTACAATACTTAGTACATTATTTTGATAAAACTCGAAGGGTTCAGCCTGAGTTTGCAATTTAAGCGGAAAAAATGTAATTATTTACGACATCACATTAGAAACCTCAAAAATAACAGTACTTCTCCACTATTTAATGGATGTTATTATACATATAAACCTTCCTCTTGAATCATCCAAATCCGTTGCGTAGTTTCAAAGATTTAAGCATACAAAGGGACATAGGGACAGAGAAAGCGACTTTGTTTTATACTATGTAGTGATATATAGCAGATGAACATTACAAAGTTATATCTTTCGCGCTGAAGGAGTTCATTAATCAATTATTATGTACTCACCGTCGCCTGTAGGATACTTACCCGTCAAATTGAAAATTTCTCAGCTCGTAAAACTTGTCTCGTCGCAGGTATTTAAGCTTTTAAAACGTTTATTTCCTTTAAACATTACGGTTACGTAGAAATCTCTATGTACTTACTTGGAAACATGATTGTGCAATTTAAAAAAATAAAATAAATCAGTGGCGCTACAACCTCTTTAGGTCTTAGCCTGATTTCTGAATCTGTTTCCTATTTTCCATCTAATAGGCAAGCAGGTGATCAGCTTCCAGTGCCTGACACACGTCCTCAACTTTTTGGGTCTAAGACATGTCGGTTTCCTCACGATGTTTTATTTCACCGTTCGAGCAAATGTTAAATGCGTTACATAGAAAGAAAGTCCATTGGTGCACAGCCGGGGATCGAACCTACGACCTCAGGCATGAAAGTCACACGCTGAAGCCATTAGGCCAACACTGCTCAATTTTTTTAACTTATATGTATAAAGTCAAAACCGTTCAGAACAACATACCAGTTATATTGACCAAAATCCCGGCGGGTAAATGTATGTAATGTATGTATTAGATACTTTTACGTATTTAAGACTATCATTTTTACGACCAAACATATAATTATAACACATTTTGAAATATATATAATAATATTTATATAATGCAAGAAAAAATTACATATTTCTATATACATATAGAAATATGCATTAACTTATTTATCAATAACGTCAAAGGTCACCGCGATTATTCCACTTGGGTGGATGACTGATAATAGAACGACATTTTCAGGATGACCAGAGCATCGCCCACGGAGAAAGTTTTCAAAAGGTAGCGAAAAAGTGTTGGAGCCTTAACCCCGAGCAGTTGGTAGCGGTCGGCGTTAATTGCTGCTCTCCGTCATACGTAGGAAAATTATTGAAGGGAATCAATGACGACCGGCCGGACGATCCCATACCACTAATTGTTTATCCTAACTCAGGCGAAAAGTACAACCCACAGATTGGGTAGGTTAAAATTGTTCCCTTTACCGAAACTGACATAGATTCCATATTTTTAAAAGAAATTATTGTTTATGTACGAGTTATGTCGAGTATATTCTATGCTATAGAACGTGGTTTGATATGTATTGAACCACAGTTAAATTTTTTCGACAATATGTATTGTTTACATCGTAAAGGTTTCACAGTTATCGATATTTTTACAAGTTGATGACATACTTTCTAAGCAAATCGATCGTCTTAAAGGAGTCTTAAATAAATAATACATTAATATATTAGGCATTTATTTAATTTATTATTACAAACTTAATTTCCAGGTGGATAGACAGGGATAAATGCGAGCCTGTAGAAGTGTATATACAGGAATGGCTGGATATGGGTGTGCGGTACGTAGGAGGATGTTGCCGGACCTATGCTGCAGATGTTTCCAGAATACGAAACCAGGTGCACTGCTGGCGGGATCGCTGGCGTTTCCAGCATAAATATTCAAAGACTCAGAACTCTTAAAATGTGTTTATGATTTAAGGACTTAACGGACCTCATAGTAGTTTTATCTAAAGTTTACAAATATATGTTTATAACAGTTATATTAATAAAACGCTAATAAATTACCGTATTTATTTCAAGATATAACAAGGATAAAAAATGAAAGCTGAAATGTGACGCGGAATGACGCTGACGTTGGCGGACGTGTCTTATGTATGTGTACATAAACAAATCTTTGACACTTTTTCTCTTCTATTCTCTAAATATAAGGAACATTTTTAAAAGGCCCGCAACGCACTCGCGAGCCCTCTAGCATCGAGTGTCCATGGGCGGCGGTATCACTGAACATCATCATCATCATCATAATATTTAGAGGTTTATATTAAAATATCGAGGCACGCTATTTATAGTCGCACTCCGAAAACAAATTATAAACTAGTCAGGCACAGGTTTTAAACCTACCGAAACATTAATAAAGCATTTGCTAAAATCAGATTTTTCTATTAAAAAATTTAAACGCAGATGTCGGCGATAAGCCCAGGTGACTAAGCCGAAAACTATCAATCTGAGTTTGCTTTGTCAATAACTTAATATAACTTTCGGAATGCACACAGGAAAAATCAAAGCATATTTTCCCTGACGCAAAAATAGTTGGAAAACTGGATGGCGTCCGTAGATTGAAAACGAATTTAAAATGCCTACGGTATCTATACTATAGCAATATTCGAAGTTCGCCGAAAAACTATCAGCTGCATGGATCGCTCCAAATTTTCATCGATGCGAAAGAAAAGAATCTTTGTATAACATTTTCCACCAAGATATTGAAGCCAAGTAATTGAATTCCTCCTCGAGGCCGACTACTTACGCTAAATTACACGCCCGGAAAACGGGTTAGAATTTTATAAAACATCTTTAATTAGTCAACGTTAACATTCTTTCGTTGAAAAATTAGGTTTAAAATGCCTCAGCTTAATCAAAATATACCTACAACATTCTAAATACATTTACAATGTTCGCACAGTTGGCCAGATTCCAGTCAGGTTTTTATTAATGGTCCGTATGTCCATACGTATTTGACCCTACAAATAGAAGATTTTTGTTGCCTATCGTTTATTATAAATAGATACTTGGATGCCATGCACTGACCTAAAGGAAATCGGAGGCATTTTTATCTCAGGCACGTTGCATTTACCCTTTGCCGAGGCACCGTAGTACATACATAGCGCATGGCTAGCCGCCTCAATGAGCAGCCAGTGAATCGAACCAGCCAGAACCCGTGGTTAGAATAGTTTCACTTATATATTGGCCACTGCCACACTGTATAAATTGTTCAAAGATGGAAATAGCAGGTATGCGATTGCATTCAATGTGCTACCTCGATTTGAAACCGAGCTAATGTTATGGAACGGAACCATTCAATCCCTTTAAATGTTCAATATAAGTTAAATGAAAAACAGTTAAATATTAAAAATACTGTATTTATTCTGGCACAAAAAAAAATGCAGTCAACATTTACTTTCTTTTGCATCTTTTAATATGTTTTTCGATTGCAATGCGGCAATGGCGAGAGTTCTTTCTTGTTTTTCTTCGTTCAATTGTAACTGTAAGTTTTTGACATCCAATCTTAAAGTTTTTATTTCATTCTGTAATCTCATGACAATAGTCCACAAACTGGTGGCATGATTGGACGAGGAGTGAATGGGCAGTGACGGAGAACGGACCAACGCCTCTATCGATACCGGCGAGTCTTCGTCGCACTCTGAAAACATAATTGCAGAATGATTAATATCAGAGGCGAGAAGCGGAACCGGAACATACGTCATTTGTCACAAGTTACCAACCTCGAGATACAGCAAGGCGGTTTAATCGTGTTCCCGTGCAATGTGCTTAATTTAATCGTGTCGCAATTAGCGGAAAGTTAATCTGAAGCTTGTGTAAATAAAAAAATATATATACATTTTAATAAAATTTATTGATACTTATGTAGCCTACAATTTGTTATAAAAATAAATATAAACAGCAGTATGTAACACACGTTATCTATAGTTATACATTTCTCAGAGTAACAAATCACATATCCTAAGTATACATTGAGGTGGAGTTTTATAATAAACAAGCTTTAATTCGAAGCACTAAAAGCTCGCATAAGCGACCCTACTTAATAATAGCAAATTTAATACTGTTCAAATTATAAATACATTTATCGACTAGAGAACAGTAACATTCTAGTCTAACACCATATATAACATAAATATTGTTTACATTAAACACTCCAACTGTGCGAGGCAGAGAAATCGGAAAATGGAACATTTAGGTTTATGCTTGTACGGAGAGGTATTAAAAAATTACATTACGTTTCATGATAAATTGGCATCGATCCGAGCGGGTCAAAAGAAACGAGTAAAATTGCGTGGCGTCCCGGGATGTTGCTCCACGTTGATGACCACTAATTAATGTAAAAACTCGCTCGAAATATTTTTCTCGTGATATTTTGTTATATTTTAAAAAGCAATTGTTCTCGCGTAATTTCGATGTTAAATCACAAATATTTTGTACGCTATTGCCGTCGACTGTACCGGCAAACGTTTGTTTCGTTTCAAGTTAAAACCACATTTCGAACAAAGTTTGCTCAAGCAAGTCATGAGTAATTCTCAGCAATATAGGTGCTCATGGATCAATGTTGGACTAAGGAGCTTACGAACAACGTAAACTTATGTTAGTGTTAAAAAACAGAACAAATTTCATTGAATATATAAGATTGGCTATGCTGTGCACACTTGAACATAAAGAAAAAAATCTCGTTAATTTGAATCCTTCAGTACATTGACCATAGCTCTTCGATGAAGGCCGCGTCCTTCTGAAAAGAGGGACAAATGGGGTGACGGGATGGGGGTAGGGCATTCGATATTGAAATGTAATTAAAACGCCTGGGGCAACAAATTAGTCACGTGTAATTTACAATCGGCCATAATCGAAATTGTGTGAAGTAAGTGCTATTAGCGGTAGACAACAAATCACATTTAGAATCGATAAATAACCATCTCAATATGAACACAAAGACGCGATGCGCAGCTGTTATCCCGTGTAGATTTATGATACAGTTACGACGTCATTAAAACATACATGGGAGCTATGAAAAACCACCTCTATACGGTATACTCACGTCAATACTAAAAGCGGGTATATCGGAATATGTAGGTATTATAGAGGTAAAGTTTGCAAGGTAATCTCTGAATCCGAAACCGATTAAAAAAAATGTTTTACCTATAAAACCAGGCCATTTGTGTGACGTCTGCTAGATATTACGCAATTAATAAAAATATTTTTTTGTGGTAATCAGATTTGCAAGTCGTAGAAAAGTGGGCGACCGAATTGAGTACTGATAAGGCCTAGAAAAAGAGTCCTAAACGCCTATACGTCCGTCTGTTTGCGATAGATTCAAAATCTACTACTAAACTACTGTAGATTATTGTGGTGTTCACCAATATCTAGAATGATTCATGAGACAGGTAGTAGGTATGTCATTTTTCAAGGGTCACTCGTGCGGACTCATGGCGTCAGGCTAGCTAGTGTTTTATAAAAGACGTAGTTTTTAACCTAATCTACGGTAATGTAATTTAAAAAAGTATCTTAGTAAACAGTTCATTTGTTTTAAAATTTTAGGTTTGAAGTCACAACTCATAGATACATTATCAGAGATTATCTACCAATTCAATAGTAGATTTATTAACTTAGGTATTAAAAATTAATTTAATTTTTATACAAAAAATTAAACACAGTCACAAACTACTGAAATAGTGTTTTTGGTACTAAATAAATTTATAAGTCATATATTAACACAGTAAATTTGTTTTCACATTTCCAAGACTTTCGTTATGAGAGATTTTGTCAGCAGTTGTTAATAAAAAATCAATTTAAACACAAGTTGAATCCGAAGCCAGCCAAGTATGAAAACAATAGGATGGCGGGCGAATTTTAGCTACGCGAGTTAAAGTACGGATTTTAGAGCGGCCTATTTCTGGGAAAACTAAAAGCAAAACAAATTAAAACAGCCAGGAAGAAATATTAAAGTTAAAGTGTGCCAAGCCTATTGGTGTTTGTGAGGAAATAAGGTAAGTGAGATAATGCGTATTCAGTGTTAAGACTGTGGTACACTTGGGATTTTTTATTTTTAATAATATTTTACATTATTCTTTATTTATGGGTCGCTTAATAAGGGGCCGTTAAGTATTACGTAAGCACTATAGGTGTGAAAGGGGGGGGGGTTATTATTTGGTGATTACGTCAAAAGTAATTATTTACTTTTTTTTACACATACTTACATATTACATAGTGCTTTGCTGGGGATAAATTGCAGTAAATCTGTACGTAATACTTGAACGGCTACTTGGTAAAGACTCTTTCTTTGAAGAAGTGTCCCTTCGGCCTGGCGTATATTGATTTGGCGAATTTATATTTTTTTAATTAATAAAGGCACGTTTTCTTGATATTTTTTTTGTAATGCACAGATACATTAGATCCAACCATCAGCCATTGTAACCATGGTTACGATGTTTTTTTAAATGTAAAAATTGATAATTATGGTAACTACACAACTAGATTGCATAAAGCCAACGTTCTTTGGAATTTGGTGAACTTAGAAAAGAATGAGAGATTATCTTATTCAGTCCATTAATTTAGAAATATAAGACTTCATTTATATTATACAGTTTGTCGCATAAATCACGAATGGAAAAATATTTTTACGTAGGTTACGTAGAAGCATTTACGTCGATGTCAAAATATAAAATCAATTCCAGACTGTACTTTAAAACTGTCGATAACACGAACGTATTATATCTAAATATACACCGCTAAATCATTCATACGAGTTCACAAATGATTGACGGGTTTTGTAAACAATTTTCAAACACTGAAACATACAAATTTATAAAAGTCGGTGATATTTTTGCAAATTCAGTGTTAAAAAGTGTAGCGTGGTTGTTCTTCTGGTGTCAAATTATTCAAAAAAAATTAAACTTTTATTCCAATTAGACCACTTGTGACATTTCTGAACGTTAAATAAAATATAAAGATGATTCTAGTTGCCCTTTCCAAATGATAGTTTCGTGTGGAAAAGAATGGGGAAGAAACTCCACACTTACTCTTTTTAAATCGAATTTACAATTTTTGTATACATTGGTTAAATAATTAAATTAAATTATAATAAAGGTTGGCTGTTAATTCAATTGCCGGGTATCTTGCGCTAGTCTGAAAACCTTTACTACTCTTTTTCCTTCTATTAGTCCAGCCCTTGCGTTATCGTAGAGGTTAAATTTATGAATAAATCACTCGATACTCATAAAATTGGTTTCGTACTATCGTATTAAAATACCAAACATAGCATTATAAAAAAATAGATTTCCCTAATTTATTCCAGCTTTGCATGTTACCTTTGTATTTCCAGCTATATATAACATAGAAATACTTAACGAAGACTATGTATTCATCAGTCGTGACACCGCAGGCATACACCTATTTTTTTTCAAATCTTCTGTTGACTAAAACAGGAATAAAAAATTCTTAGCTACGTGAATCTAAACTTTAGTGTCGCACTCTGCTGTTCAATATTAAACGTATGCACGTCGCGGCAGCCGGCGATTATGCAGCGAGCGTAAACTGAATACTTAGCTTTATTAGCGATGTCAATTCTATTACTACAGCCTTCGTCGTTAATAACAAAGTACAAGACTGTATCCCTATTATAAGTATCTCCTATTAAATACAGAACGAAATTCTGAATCAAATTAGATTCGGATTACAATGCTCATGGAGATGAGGGTTTATCTGAGCACGTGGCCAATAAACAACTAGCGAATTTGTATTAAAATGGCCACATGACGAAGTACCAGTGTCTCCCATACAAAATCATTTGTCTCAAACCCCTGGGGGATTTTCAGTGAAGCAACAATTGTTTCAGGCACAAAAGACAGTGTAACTAGCTATATCTTAAATACCAAAAACATTTAATAAAATTCAAAAGCAAATTTATCGCTAAGTAAGACTCTCGTATAAATAACTACTGGATTTAAACATGTGGGAGACATATTTTCAGAATCTCATCCTTAAACCAGGGGATTCATAACTAACCAGAAATTATACAAAAATAACAAAATCACTTTAACCAAAAAAATTTCTTTCAACTAGTACTGTATTTCTAATAGCAATATGTTTTCTTTTTACAACACTCTCTTTATTCAAGGTCTAGAGACCATTACAGCGATATTGATTATACATGAATTGGGTATGAAGGGATCTCGAAACTTCCGGTTAATACGATTTCAATACGTTTCCGGTATACGATCGAATGTCGACGCAGAAATGTGTCTATGCAAAGCTTAACTGATAATTCAATGCCTATTAAGTTCTACATACAAATAATAATATAAATCAAATAATAATATAATATAAAATATTTATAAATCAAATAATAATATAATATAAAGGCGCTACAACCTTTTGAGGTCTGGGTCTGGGTCATTTCTGATTCATCATCATTTGTCAATCATTAGATTTGGTAAAAGGGCTGATTACCTACTTGCCTATTAAGGCAAGTAGGTAATCAGCCTTTTACCTGACACGCTATCGACTTTTAGGGTGTAAAACATGTCGGTTTCCTCACAATATTTTCCTTCACCGTTCGAGCGAATGTTAAATGCATCATCAATCAACCATTGGTTTACAGCCGGGATCGAACCTCAGGGGAGAGAGTCGCACGCTAAAGCCACTAGGCCAACACTGCTCAGTTCTACATACAGGAAACCCATTAGGACCATTTAAGCGACAGTGTCTTAAGCGAAAAAGCATATTTTTTAAAATAACACTATATTTCGCCCGAGTTCATCAAGTTTTTTTTATAGTACATTAAACATAATAATAATAATAATAGCCTTTATTCAGATACATTTTGGAGGCCTTTGCCAAAAAAGGGCACACAGATGCACATTAAACATACATAAATTAAATTATAAACCTCCTCAGGAAACATTATATTGGTGAACTGAACAAAATTCCGTTCGGTTGAGTTTATCGCGTAAAGAATGACGCGGCCTTCTTCTATAATATGCAAAGATATATAATTCCGAAAGTACAATGTGTTGCGAATTTCCGCAACATGCATAATTATTCAAATTAACTATTAATTTTTTCAAATTAACACCGTAATGATTGTATATCATAATATATATGGCTTATTGTTAGTCATACAAATACAATTTTCAGGATGGGTCAGAATATATAGTCGTAGATGCCTTGACTCTAACAAAACATAATATACTGTATTCATAGATATTTTTAATTGTGACTGGAGTGTTTTTAAATCTTCCATTTTACAATATATTTCAGTAAAAAATTTAGATGTTTTAGAAAATTTAATACACTTTCTGACTGCCTCGCCTAGTTGAAGTGTAACAATACCAACCATAATATATCATTGTTATTAAAAGTTAAATATAAAATTTCATACTAATTAGTTAAAAACACATGCATGTTTATTCAATATAATCTCAAGTCTTTCAACATTATGGAACTTAACGTGCAATAGGGTTTCTATTAACAATTAATATCGTACGTACAATAATATCAATGCACCAAATATTAAAAATAAACTACAATATACATGCACTACAGAATTGGTAAAAATCTATGTTCACATAGATAACGCTTCGGAAGTAAATAATGGCACTTGAAAGGAATCATGCGCACATCGCACAAATGCACATCGAGATGAAGATGGTTAATAAATGAGAAGCCTTCGCGATCACGTACTCGTGGGAGAATGTTAGTGATGAGTCAAAGCGAGACTTCGAGAAAATCACTGTCAGTCAAAGTGATGCGATTTAGTGAGTTGTTTGACAAAGGTGCCGCAACACCAGGTAGATGAACGAGCGGAAGAACGCGGAGCGGAGAGCGGGCGCGGCGGCGGGACGTGAGGCCGCGCCAGGCTAGGGTGGGATCCGCTACGCGCCGCTCGCAACCTGTCCCAATCACCGGAATACTCCCACAGATTTGGATTCGACCTGTTCATCTCCAGACGCCTGTCTAGCAGCCATCTCGTCTCCCCCCCGCACCCGTCGGCCGCAGACGAGCTCTTGTTCCGCTTTACCTTAGTCCCCTTCCGGCCGGTGTATTCCGGCGTCCCGCTCCTCCCGACCGACAGTTTATAATGTGGTTTGTTAGTGTGTGCGTGATACTGTACTTTACCGAGAGGAAAGTGGCCGCACTCCACTGCAGGTGCAAAAGGCAGCCGCATGTAACAAAACATAAAGGTTGTACACCGACACGAGTAAGGCTTTGCGTTAGTCCGTCTTTGTCAGTACCATCGAGAGTGTGAAAGAAAAGGCGCTAGAAATGGTGAATTAGTATCTTGCATTGCCAATATAAATAACCATTTCCCACGACTCTACAATATCTTCAAAAGACTACCACAGACTGTATACTGTCGTCAACATTAACCTGAATAAATAATAATAATACTGCATTTCACGTAACTACTATGACTAGCTACTTTGTACTAAAATATACAGATCTACCAGATCTACCTCGAGTATAATGAGGACCATCAATAAATAGAATATATTAGTAAGCTGTCATGCATTACATCTATATAAGTAGCTATATTGCATTAAATATAATAAATCGAGTATTATAGAATGTTAGGTGTCAGCCAAGGAAATAGTTTGCAAGCATTCTGCAGTCAGACATTATTCTAATAACCAACTGATAATGCGATTTCTTGACTTGGCATGTCTCCTTCGTGTCGACTCGAATAACTCCAGGGGTATATTGGGTACTGCGTAATAATAAGCTGGGTTAGTACCGGACCTTTTGCCTATAGCAGCCTTAGATGGTAATATAGTTAGTGTCAATTTCATTATTTCAATAGTAATAAAACCATTTTGTTATACGTTAATCGAGCTTCTACGTAGTGCTTAGTGCAAATCCAGTGAAACATTACGATCGCAACCTTTGCAAATTAAAATATTTTAAATTTCTCGATCTGTCTTGTGACATTCAAATTAAGACCTTAAATCTATACTTAAAGGTTCAAAATGCTATGGAAACCGGCCACTTGCATTTCACTCACTCACCTTGCGCTAGGCACTTTATTTATTGCGTTAGTGGAAAAACTAAAATTTCTTAAATTTTAAGAAATATATATCCTTACAGGCTAGAAAAAATATACAAGGTCAATCTGTTACATTTTCTATATTGTTTGATAGCGATTTGTGTATTAGACGCGTTACGGTAGTCATAATGTTATTGTTAGGCGGTAAAAATTGACAAATGACACCTCATTTCGTTTTTGACAATTAACATAGAAGAAATTTATTATTAAATTACTAAACGTCTCGTCAAGGTCTGTCTTAATTTGAGGTTTGAAATGGTTGCTTTCAAATCTAAAATCAACAATAATAAATAAATAAATAAATAATGCTTACAAATTTGTCAAAGTTAAGTGTCAAAAATGTACAGTTCTTAATTTAAATACTGTTCAAAATTGCATCCTTAGTAACAAACAATACGTACAATTTAACGTAATAGAAGTATTCAAAAAATTTTGGTATCTAAAACATAAAACTAAAACCAGCGCCTAGCGAGCGTATTTCAAACTAGAAAAACATTAGCCTTCAATTAGTATTCGCACCAACTATTATCAAATGTATGGACAACAACCAACAATCCGAATTAGATAAATGGCGAATCTATCAAAAGGGTTGTGCGAAGTGTACTGCATCTTAACAATTCACAAAGTAGTCAATCTAACTAATTTATTTTTGCGCGGCATAAATGACGCTACAAGATGTGTTAAAAAATCATAAAAATATCACGCAGACGCTAGCCTGTAGCCGAATTATATGTTATTAAACCCTATAGTTCGATAAACTTACCGGAGCTCACAGCATTTCTGCAGCGTGCTGAGGTGCAATAAGCCTCAATGACCTTCAGAATAAGGGCGTCTTCCTCATACGAGTTCGACTTTCTTTGATGAGGGGCGTAAGGGTGTGTTGGGCCAATGTTTTCTTCCGAACCCACTGAGAACGACTGCGGCCGAAGGGGTGGCGCCGGTCGCAAGCATGTTATACTCCAACCTATTAAAAAAAAACATTAATTTAACAATTTACATGTATGTATACTATTATTCGCCATCGAAACACCTCTTAGTGTTTGCACATTATAATAAAAACTTGTGTGTCGAGGTAATCTAAACGAGACAACGGAATTACGGGTTTTCGGAGCCTAGGGAACTGTCAGGAAAGGCAGCTAACGGAGCCCATTGACACCCGTGTTACTGGATGTGTTGCCGGCCTTTCACTGAAAAGTATTTTTTTTAAAGAAAAATGGGCAAACGGGCAGGAGTAACTCATCTGATGTTAAGTGATACCGCCCGCATGGACACTTAATGCCAGAGGGCGTTGAGTTTTACGGCCTTATTAGAATTGGTACGCTATTATCTTGAAGGACCTTTTCATCTTAGCAATAGGTCTGTTAAAATAGATCATGAAAACATCATTTCCTAGTTATAAATAAAACCTCTCAGACACAATAAAACGTAAAATGTTTATTAGTTTCCATCGTTCTAATATTGTTCGGTCGCCGCCCAAACATATGGATTATGGCGAGCACCTTGAACTGTCGTCTGCCTATTTATAGACCCACCGAATCATTATTATCCATTTGCAAACAATCCTTTTCTCTACCAATCAAGGCTTAGATGTTCCTATATAATTGGCCTGAGATTTATGTACTATTATTGTTTTGTTTTTTTTTTGTATGATTTCCTTCACTGTTGGAGCGTGTATTAAATGCGATTGAACTGATTTGATGAGCATCCGGGTGTCGAACACACTACCCCATGGTCGCACGACTAAGACTCTATATAGCACTGTTCTTCGAAAATATGAACAACAGCTAACGTTAGTGACATAACTTAACACTCAGCATCTATTTTAAATTTGATTGATATAATTCTTTTCGCAAATCTTTGGCTTGAATCGTGATATTATTATTTATCAGAGAAGCAGTGCACAATTGTGATTTTTGAGAAATTATATAAGGAATTATTGTTAAGGAAATTTGCCAACGGTAAGAATTAAGTCTTTAAGATAAAAATTAACAATTCAAAATATCTTGTCTTGCCTATTCAGTATAAAAATTAAAATGTAGTCTATACAATAATTATGGCTAATAAGTAATATTAAGTTGACTAAATCGCTTAAACTAAGATGAAACTTCTAAAATATTTTGCCGAATTATAGAGGAGGAAAGTACTGTGGAAATAATAAGACAAATATTTTTCAGTGTGTTTATAATAGTCATCACCGGTTTAAATGTACTACTTAATACGCACAAATCAAGTGACAATACTGTGGTATGCAGAAAATAAGTCTACAATTACCCAAATTTACAAACATACCTTTATTGCTATAACTCGCGCCCGAATCGATGAAATCCACAGAAGAGTATTTCTTTCCGATTGGCACTTTAGATTTGGCAGGTGATTGGTCGAGCGAATCGCAGGAGTTAAGAAGCCAGCGGGCCGAATGATTTTTTTGCTTTGTCTTCGGCGTCTGTGTGTGCTGCGTGTAACTTTGATGATTGTTAAATGAGTGTGATCTTTTGTGGTTCGTTAGACCGGAGAGCTCGCTACTGCTGTCGCTCATGGCCATCTGGAAATGTCCGTAACATTACGCTTTGGCGGTTATAGAATGATTAAGCATGGTACACAAGCATTATAGGTGTTCGGGAAATACGCAAAAACAGTTTTTCCTATCATATGATATAAAAATATCCAAATAGCAACGTGTCTTTTCTTATAGGAAACTCACAATGTATTTGTCATTAACACGATTACACGGTCTATTTGTAATTTCCATCCTATTTGTTATCTAAGCACTTTATGCGTATTATTTGCTAGATTAACCTTCGTCTCTCTTCCACATTTGCAGTCACAAAAACGTGTATCAAGCCTAATCATGCATGGCCTATTTTGGTTGTTAGTTAATTATACTACTATGCAATGAGTTGTCCAGTTAGTATAATGAATAAACACAGGCAAGGATGATCGAGTAAAGCACTGCAGTACTGGGGCAACTCTAATGATAATATTAATCTATTGGTTACAAATTTTATGAAATATCTTCAAACGGATGGTACACAAACAGTATCACTTTACAAAAAAATTATCCTTGCCTGAGTCGGTGACCACGGTTATCGGTAATTTGGCTTTCATCCACCAATGGGCGTACAAATCTGATCGGTACACCATAAATCCTGAATCGGTTTGCGAAAACTTTTGCTTTTTTAGTAAATCCTCGCTTCTTGACCTCGTCTTTGTGTTTCTTGATGATAAATCTGTTTTGTTCGTATCTTTAGCAACGGCATCGCGATTACGAAACAAATCCCTGCGGGACGGCCTCTCATCGCAACTCTCATTGGGACTCTCTCTGTATATCCGCATATGGTAATGCAAACTGGGTTTGGTGCGTTCTGTTATATTTAGCGTGCTCCACTGGCACGGTAATGGTTGACGAACGTTTTTAGGAACCTCAAAGTGTGTACTCGGCTTCCGATAAATACGGGGAGGAACTTCCGGTTTCAATTTTATTTCTGGAATATATCGCTCTATGTTTCTCCTTATAGACGTGCGTTTGATGTTAGATGAGGATAATGGCGGGTTGGCAGCGTATGTGGACACCAGCATCGTATTGGATATATCTTTCACGTCAAGGCTATTTTCAGAAGTGACACTTGTCACGCAAGACGTCCTGGCAGTGGAACCGAATGGAGAAGTACACCTGCATTGCTCCTCAAAAGTCGCAGCCTCTATATCGGATAGGGACATCTTGCGATTATCCAATGTGTTTTGGGAATATTTTTGTAAGGAAACAGATTGTTTTTCTTGACAATCTGAATCATTTCCAGTATTTCCCGAGCTGGTATAGTCATGCATGTTCAGTTCAGGCGACGCTAGATTACAGCTGCCCGCGACACCTGAGTCAGAAGACCTGGGACTGGGACATAAAGATCGGTTGCAGCACTCACATTTCTTACGATTTTTCTGGTTATCGGACTGTGAGCTCATTCTTTGCAAGTGTGGGTCGGTAGTTTTCTTTTCCATTTCCACCATAGACTTAGAAATGGATCTCCTCAGCTTTTTATCTGAATTTATCGAATGCTTTCGGAAAGGAATATCAGCATTTAGGGTGACGTTTATAATTTTCACATCTTCTTCTTCATTCCTAAACATAGGCGGCGGATCGATTATAATAGAATCCACAGGATTATCACGACTGTATTTAGGTGAAGGAGGATCTAACACCTTAAGAAGATCTGACATTACAGTATCATAATCAAGTTTATATCGACAATAGTTTTCTTCACTTGATTTCCACAACTTCGGCATGTCATTTTTACCGCTGCAGTTGGGAAAGCTTCGTCGAGTCGGCAGAAAATCTGTTTCTTCCGACCCCAATGTATCAAATTGAGCATTTTGATCCAAATTTACCAGGTCTTCACAGGCAGTGTAGTCTCTTGCTTCAAAGCTAGAGTTATCAGCGCTATCGGAATATGGTCCAAATGGTACGCTTAAATTATTGTTACGTGATGATTTTTGCAAGCTGTTTTCCTCACATCGACTGTCGTACAAATTTCTGTTAGAGTCAAAAATGTGTTTGGTACAATCAGCTTTAATACTTGGCTGTGGTAAATCAAATTGCATGTCGGTTGACGTGTCAAAATACTTGACATATCCAAAACTACTATCCCAACTGCTGCAGGACGATGAAATTGTCCGAGGTCCAATGCTGTCAATCGCGTTTTGCCGTAACATTTTCGACGAACTATTAGCATCCGGATCAGTGCTACCAGAGCGTGTTAAATTATCTGTGGCATTAGTTTCTTGTTCACTATCGGAGTCAGAAGCTTCAGTTTCGGCACCAACTGTACCGTCTGTTTCTATCATAAGTTTAATTTGATTCTTGTGCCTTCTCTTAACAGGTAGCCCTGACAATTCGAATGCCTTTGCCCATGTTC
Organism: Pieris rapae; assembly: GCF_905147795.1. Taxonomy (NCBI): domain Eukaryota; kingdom Metazoa; phylum Arthropoda; class Insecta; order Lepidoptera; family Pieridae; genus Pieris; species Pieris rapae. Next base: position 7,262,046 of record NC_059524.1, on the reverse strand, counting down.
TTTCGTGCAGAAGCTTACGTAGCATTTGTCGCGTTATGACTTTCTTTCTAACAAGTTTAGCGAAGTATTTTGTGAGAGAATAGTACGGTGAGGCCGAGGGATAAGTGGGTGGTGGCAAGGTCACGTGATAAAGACTGCGACGGCTACTGTTGATGCTAGACAACGCCCCTTCTGAGGGAGAGCGGGCCAGCTAAAGAAATTATAAAACAAATTGAAACTTCAATGAAAGCAAATATTAAATAAGAAGAATAATAAAACTATGTAATAATTAGACTTATACAGAACAGGGAGCAAACGGGCAGGAGGCTAACGTGATGTTAAGTGATGCTCAATGCCAAAGGGCTGGCGAGTGCGTTGCTGGCCATTTAAGAATTGGTACGTTTTTTTCCTTGATGGACCCTTAGTCGAATTGTTTTGGTAAGACTTCAGTGAGCAGCTGGTTCCACAAAGTTGTGGTGCACGGCAAAAGGGGCTTTAAAAACGCTTAACTCGAGGTGATAGAGTTCGATGATGAAACTCCGCGGCAGGTAATAATTCGAACAACGCCTCTGAACTCTCCGCGGTAAATGCGAAAGAAGATGCAGCAATGTAATAGTAATGTTTTTAAGTTTAAAATATATTTAATAGGATTCAAAAAAACTATAGAAACAACGAATACAAAAACTCCACAGAGTCGTTATGAAATAAAGATGAAAGTTGGACTTACATGTGGCAACGAGTGTGGCTGGTTCGATTCATGTGTGGGGCTGTTGATATTTGAATGCTTTTGCAATAGGCTGACCCAATTGTCAGCTTCAGCTTTGGTCTGGCAAACGGCTACTATTGTATCTATCATTGGTCCACTAATTTCAAATGCATTTTTTCTCGTATCAGTATCATCAAGCTTACACACTGTGATACCAGTTAATGGAAGACATCCCTAGAAATTCATTTAAATTAATACAGGAAATGAATTGTTTAGTTTCTTTGCCATCTTTACTATTTCTCTCATTTCTTTTTGCGTTTACCATGACATGAAATTATATACTGTGTCATAATGTTTTTGTAAATTGTTAATAAACAAACCTTTTTAAAAATGAAACACGACATTGAGATGGAAAATCTAGTAAAAGAATTTATTTCTAATTTTTAAAATTAAAATGAGTATGATGGAGATATTGTTTATCAAATATACTGATATGAGTTTTTGACAAAGAGATAAATATTATCTTTTCATTTTGTATAAAATTGCATAGCCTGTATTTTGGACAATAATATCACTGTTGTTGTAGATTTCATAACCACTAAAATAAAAAATATTTTCGACGTGATTAACATGGCTTATATATTTTAGTCTAAAAGAAAAAAAAAGTTTTAACTAAGTTAAACATACCTCATAGACGAAGGCAGAAACCCTCTTGCTCACAGACAATAATAGCAGGGCCGAGGGAAAGAGAACCAAATATCTGTCCTGGTGAGATGGACCAACTGCAACACTTCCCATGTGCAAAACATCCCCTAGCGATGCTAGCTCACCCCCCGGCCAACCTCGCACTTCACCCGTTACTACTTGCAGTTCTAACTCTTTTTGTCGCCTTAAAGCTGAACAACCACTCTGGAATGAATAGTAAAACTCTCCAGTAAACCTTAAGATGTCTTACTGAAAGACATCATGTATTACACTAACATTGGAAAACTGAAGAAAGTCAATGGGCGGTGGTATTACTTAAAATCAGATGAGCCTCATGCCCGTTTGCCCTCTGTTCTATTAAAAAAAAATATACTCTTTTGAATAATCCCTATTTTAAAATGTAGCCCATGTCATGTATTCAAAATTATATAAATTATTTCTAAATAGAAACTACTCTAGCTACTACTCACAGCTATATCCTTGTACACGACGGAAGCCCTATGGGTATCCCCTCTATCAGGGTGTGCCTCGTGAACATGCCTCGCTAACTCTTGTAACATTGCAGGGTACTTGCCCAAACGTCGGAATGGTTTTGATAGACCAGCTGTGAGGACAAGTACACCAGGGCATACTGCACCATTGTTTTCCATCCAACTATTCAATTCCTCCCTGTAATATTACTCTCATTATTTTACATAGAGCTCAAACATAGTATAAAACTGTAAGGGCAAGCTAAATAAAGGTAAATATAATGCAGATTATATTTAGAAAGAAAGTTAATTATAATGTATTGAATTTAAATTCGTTTACAAGTAATTCCACTTAAATATTATAATAGGAGAGAATAGCCAGGCTATATTTTACTGAAGCGATACATTTTATTGGGAAAGTATTATTAAAATGACTACTATATATTTCAACTTATACACAAGTCTAAGGGTAATAGATTCAGTCTAGCTGTAAGCCTAAATTCTAGAGAATAAGATTAAGCTTACTTATATTTATCAAGAATGCAAACAGCTTTAGGATGGCCTGAACAGTATGTCTGGTGGACGGATTTTATTTTAGGAGCCCATTGTAGAAATAGCCCTCCAACTCTTTGATCTGGTCCTGTTTTTGTTGCACATTCCTCTAACAGAGATAGGAACTGTTCATGAATTTGTAGCACTTCAACAATATTGCCGGTTAACTGTTTAAATTCATCTCTTGTTAGCCTAAAACAGCAAAATGAGTGTCTATTAGTAAAATGTCACTTGTTTTAAAGTTTTGTGTTTCATAAGCTAAGCTAAGCTTTGACCTAGGAAATTACTTATCACCAATATAACTTTTTTATTGTCAAAATCTTATACTTAATAAAATTACATTTATTATTTACTCCAATATTTCATCACTCAGTGATTAAAATATATTAAAACTTAGTACTCACATTTCACTTTTTTCTAATGGTTGTAAAAAGTTTGTAACAAGTCCTTGCATTTCTGCAACATGAGCCTTTTCTGAATCAATAATATCTTTGAGAACAACATTTCGAAATGCCTGAATTTCTGAAACTGCCCTTATAGGAGATGTAGTTAAGGATCCCGAGGCATCTATAACAAAATATGTAACATATTATTATTTCATAAATACCAAGATCACTAATAAATAACTTTAATAATCATACATACTAATAGAATCTATTAGACATTCTTTTCGGTGGGGACTGTACTGATGTAATGATTTTTACATGAAACATAATGGGTTATGCCCAATAAGTTCACCTCCTTCATATACTTATTTAAATTTTATAAGCTAAATTAGGTGTGAACTTACCCTTGCATTCAGTAACATAATTGCTTGGAAACCACCCTGTTGTTTCACCTAATGTACCCTCCCACCATCCACCTTCTTCCTTTTGAGTGACAGTGATAATATCACCTTTTTTGAAGCATAACTCATCATTATTTTTTCCTTTGAATGAATAGATTGCCTTAACTAAGCAATTTTCAGTAGACATTTTGTAGTAAATAAGATTGTTTCATGTTTCCTATAATAAATATTTATACACATTCGTTATTTTCTTAATTTAAATAAAGAAAACGAATCGCTTAGACCGTGCAGGTATTTCAAATGCGTCACAAAGATGTATATCCGAAATCAAAATTGAGTTAATACTAACTCATTTATTCCTACATTAACCGCAAATTCACCACACCCGTGACACTTCTGAATACTACTTGGAGCCCTAAGACTTAGGTCGTTCTAGGAGAACTGCAAACTAAAGGTAAAGGCACTGAAAAAACTTACAATTGATATCTATTAATGATCACTATGAGAATATATAAAATATTTCACATAAAATATAATTGTAAAGGAAAGATTTCTGCGTACATTAAAGTATTAATTATATCCGCTTCACTCACGGTCTTCTAATATCTAAAAATAAACATCAGAGACGTTTGTAGAAGCATCTTTTGACTTATACCTACATGATACATCTTTCAATTTTCAAAAGGCAAAACAATTAACGATTTTGACACTTGACTCAGTGGAGTTTTGAACGTAAAGCAGTGTATTGATATAGGTTGTCATGTGTAAGTTGGCGTGTGGCAGAAAAAGGTACTAATTTTGACAGTTGTGTTGACAGTTCTAACAGCTTGGTAGCCTCACGTGTGTCGGTGCTAATAATTTGTGTTTTAAAGTGTAAAAATCATTACGAAACATGCCAAAAGTAGTGCGGAGTGCAGCTAGAGAAATTATTCTAGCTGTAAAACGTTTTTGTGAAGAGGAGAAACGTAACAATGGGCCGATTATTCCATTTCAACAAGTGAATGCTCGAACAGCGGCTTTGACAGGTAAAGTATTGCCAGTTAAAAGTGATATTTATATCCCCAAATTTAGGGAAAAATAATAATTGCTTTTGAAAGTAAATGTGATTGATGGATAACTTAAAATATTTTTTGTTTTATTTAAGGTGTTTCTGAAAGAACCGTGAACCGTATAGTTTCAGAGGGAAAAATCATGGAAAGTAATTTTACAGCGAGAACTGAAGTCCCTAATCAAGCAGCTCAAGGACCTTCCAGAATGGAGGAGGAGAATGTCTACTTAATTGATGAAATATTAAAGAAACATGGTCATAAGGCTGTAAGACTTCCGCCTTATCATTGTGACTTTAATGCAATAGAATTCATTTGGAGTTCGTTCAAAAGAATATTTGCAGACACAAATGTTACTGGCCTCTCTGAAAACATGGAACAGAGAATCCATAGTGCATTTTCCAAAATAACTGCTGAAGAATGGCAGAAACACTGTAATCACGTTATAAATGTTGAAAATAATTATCGTATGACAGACAACCGCCTTGAAACAGTAATGGAACCATTTTTAATTGATTTGAATAGCAGCGACTCAGATTCTTCTGACACAGATGACTCTGAAGAATTCATGGAAGGAATAATGCCTCTAACAGACCATAATTACTATAAAAAATAATTTGTTGTTATTGAGTTTTTTATTTACCTTTAATGTAATATCTAAGAATATCCATCAATCCAAACTAAACAAAAAAAGTGGCAACACAGAGGGTTGTAGGAGGCGCCGCCACTGGAACGCCAACTTATACTTGACAGTCTATAGTTCATACAATCGTTCATATTGTATAATTTTAGTATCCTTAATAATCACTGTTTGCAGTAGATGGCAGTGATATAAAGTTGAAAAATAATGGTTGAGTTTAACAATGTCATTCATTTGTGAGATTTCTGGACTTTGAAGATTCTTAACGTTATACCTTTGCACTTTTACCTTGGACCACGATCTGCCTCTCATATCCACTTTGTTAAAAATGCCTTCGGAAAAAAGTTTATGTATTTTGAGGTGTTTCTCTAGTTTATTTAGAAATTCTTCAGATTATATCTTACATATTTGATATCGCGCTAATACTATGTTTTCAATACTTTATTTTTGGTCATGAGCTTGAAACTTGGTAATATGTGAAAAATAATTAGCTACATTTATAATTTATGCATTATTTATACTCCACCTTTTCTAAAATAATGTAATCGAAGCAGCAATAATTTTCATTTTCATTTCTATTTTAGGTCAACACAGCAAAATAATTTCACATTATTTTCCTAATCCTAATATGAATATGAATAGGATCATGAATTGGAATCCAGGATATGAATTGTTTTATGGCTTTATTACTAGCAACTGCATTTGACATAATATTGAATATAAAATTTTTCTGCTAATTGATGCCAACATTGTTTGTATTAAATTTTATCGTTTTCTGGTAAATCAAGGTATTTCTTCATATTATGGTGGACATTTGACTAGAGTCTATGGTAATTTCACTTGCCAATAGTAGTCTATGAAAAATGAACAATTGGTTTTGCCAATAAAAAATATATGGTTTATAAATTATATCTGCGATCTCGATATAATAGAAAGTCCAAACATTGTTAACTATAGTATTAAGCGGAGTGTGGGGTGAATTGTAATAAACTTCTTAAAACCTAAACCTAATTTAACATTGTATTCGAACGCTCGTTTTGGTATATTAGTTAGCACAACTACTACCAGGTATGAGGTAGCGTTTGTGCGCTACAATGTTAGCTCTATATCCTAGGTATAATGTACTCTATGACGTACAGCGTCTCCACGCCACCAAAAAAGTCCCGTAGTTGCAATGCTGTCGGCGTATAGCAAAATGTTGCCAACATAATTTTCTCAATAACTAAATTATTTTGAATTAATAAAAGTTTTACAAGAAATAAAAATTATTAACCTACCTTAAGGAAATTGTAATTTATACTGGATATTTATGTTATTATATTGTTATGATTACTAATAAATTAAAGTTTTTTTTTTGTAAACGTCTATAAACTGTGAACTTTTTTCATTGTTTTATTTAAAATCTCTAACACATACGAAAAAGATTACACAGAAATGGAAGGGCAATTACAATAATACATACAAACATCAGTAGCGCTACAACCTTTTTTAGGTCAGAGCCTCAGATTACTGTATCTGTCATGATCATTTGTCATAGTAAGTCAACCTCCTGTACCTGACACGAAGTCGACGTTGTCGGTCTAAGGGAGGCCGGTTTCCTCACGATTTCTTCCTTCACCGTTCAAGCGAATGTTAAAAGCTCATAGAGCTCAATGGTGCACAGCCGGGGATCGAACCAACGACCTCAAGGATGAGATTCGCTCGTTGAAACCACTTGGCTAACCCTGCTCAAATACTAATAATACCAATTATTATTACATTAACTACATGTATTGAATAATATCAAATTTCAATTCAATATAAAATAATTGACATATAATTAAAACAAAGTTAACTTGCTAACAACATAATCTAAAGCAAGATGACTTGCCAAGACAATGAAAAACTACTGATTTTATTTTTTACAATATGCAATATAAAATTTAGTTAAAAGATAGTTATCTATACTATAAAAATATAATTAAAGTGAAATGAATGCCAATGTTATGGCATAGTTGCACATCTTATTAAAATAAATACTATAATCTAATAACTTTATTACTTCTTATATCATTTTACAAATAGGAACTTAAAACTAAAACCACATTTAGGGAACATAAATAAAATTTTACACAAAAATACCTATGTATGAATAAAAATATAACCTTTATAATAACAGTTTTTTCTTAGTTAATTGGTACATACTAATGTATGTACCAATATATGTCAATAGCACTAACTAATACCAGCCTATGAGATGTCACAAATAATTCAGCAATTTAAATATGCAAATAAACAACATATAATATCCAACATCCAAAGAAAACATTCTTATATTGTAGAACTATAATAAAAAAAATGATATGTAAGTGGACCAATTTCTTTGAAAGAAAATGTTTTTTTTTTATATATTAAATATAAAGGGTGCTAAACACGAAATAGGTGCCAAATTTTTAAAATTGCATGACACAATGATATTACAGTTACATTTATTTTATATGCTAGATATTCATATTTAACTCATTGACTTAAAGTGAAAATGTGCAACATATTATATTGTGAGTACAATACACATTTAAAATTATATTTAAGTATAAGATACAATAATAGCAAATATGAGGTTGCAGTTGCGTTAGTTGAAAAACCGAATAAGAATCTCAATATTTGCAATAAAAATAATAACCTGGATTAAAAACTTTACCAGGTAATCAGAAAACTATTTTATACATGTAACATGTATAAAATAGTTTTTAACTGATGTGATAAAATTCAATCTTATATTAGCATGACTCTCAAGGGGACAAGCTATAAATTATTGTGAAGTCTTATAATCTAAAGGCAATAAGCCTTTTTTGTCCTTTACGTTTTGTAGGTTTGGATGTGTTTCAAGCAGCATATTAACTAAATCTTCTTGTTTATACTCCACAGCTTTGTGCAGTATATTTTTTCCATCATCATCTATCAAATCAGTTTTAGCTCCAGACTCTATGAGAAATTTTACAGTTGACAGTTTGCCTGAAAATATGTATACAAAATGCACTCATACTTTAGCTGTGGATTCCATTTTTACATTTAGGCATTCAAAAGGTTAAAATTTTAAATTTTGTCAAGAGATGTTAAGCCTACCAGTAGCTGCAGCTTTATGTAAAGGTGTAGCTTTTCCACTCTTTGTTTGGACATCAAGAATTGCCCCATATCTTACAAGAAGTTTACAAATATCTAAATGACCATTTCTTGCTGCATAGTGCAAAGCGGTATAACCAGCATTATCTAGTGCATTCACAGTTTCTGTAAAGTTTCTACTTTTATTTATCAATTCTGTTATCCTATTCATATCTCCAGAAAATGCTGAAAAAGTGCAGTTTAGTGTGAAAAAAATGAATGAATTAAAATTGTATAAATAGAATTAATTATTTAAAATATACCTGCATTCCAAATTCCTCTTTCCCAATCCATTTCAGATAGAGTTTGACAAACTGATTTGTTAGCATTTGTTGTATGACAATCGTGATTACAATGTCTGCCCTCCATTTATTTGTGATAAGAATTACTCACAGAATACAAATATTAGTAACAATAATTATATATCTCTCTGAAGAGTCCAGATGATTTCTGCCTCACCAGTACTTGTCACCACTTTATATCCCAGCTGGCTGAGTGAATTAATCAATTCCAGAACATTGGTTTTCATAGCAACACCATTCACAACATTACCAGAACCTGGATATTTTTTTGTCAAAGCCTTGATTTCTTCTGCACCTAAACCAAACACAGAGCAATCATTTGCATGAATGGAACCTTTGACAGCAATGTATACTACTCCATCTTCAGACATTGGAATGTTTGGTAAATTAGTGCCTGATACATTTTGACTGCCTTTAGTATCCATTTTCAATAACTGTTATTACACTTCGTCGTCCTTATTAGAATGATGAAAGTGCATAGCCTCTTTGCTAAAATTTGTGATGTTATCTTGCTCAACAATTATAGATGGTTCTGGCTCAGAAAATTCCTTTCTCATAGTCCACATATATTCATTATAGTCTTGCTTTACAGCAGTTGAACTTGAAGCCACTACTTTGTATCCTAATACCTAAAAATTTGCAGAGCAAAAATGTTTGGAAAATTGAACATTTTATTGTTTTCACAATTATACAAAGACTTACCTCTAAAGCACTGAGTATTACGCAAGGATGTTGTAGATAAACAATAGTGGAATTGTCGCTATATCCCCCACAAGCAAATCGTTTTAACTGATCTATATCTTCGGCTACAAAAACAAGTAAAGGAGTGTTAAATGTTTTAAACTCATAACAAATTAGCACACTGTTTCTATGCGTGAATACAAGGTTGATGATGCCTTTACAAGACAGTATGACGACGTATGTATAATCAGATAACAGAATTGAAATAGGTACCTTTCAGGCCAGATACCAAAACACGCCAGGGATTTTTGTGGCCATACGAAGCTAAATTGCCTCTTATCAATATGTAGGGCATTGATTACGGATGATTCTTTATGTTTCTGTATTGAATAAATACAAGTTTTTAAAAAATCAATGAGAATGGTTTAATCTAATTAAAGAGGTAAGTTATTGAATTTACAGCTGTACAGTTTCCAATGCCATTGAAATAGATAATAAACTAGTAAATTAGTAATAATAATGAATGTTAAAAAAGTACAGAATGCTTAATGACGAACCAAGATCAGCCGAGGTAGACAGTTGTTATAACTTAAATTATGCCAGATGCCTTAAGGTAACACAGTTGACAATCTGTCACAGAGTCAACAGGCTATACTTGACACAGGACATAACCCATAACACGTGAGGATATCTGGCACGATACTCCCGTTTTTAGGTATAAATTGAAAACTTATATAGTCTTCCGTTCCCAGGAAGCCGTGGTTTGCCAAATTGTCGCTTGGTAAAACTGCCACTTCTACTATAATCCGTATCAGTGTTCACAACCCGAAGCCAGGCAACTATCGTACCAGGGACGAAAAATTATCGTACATGGATAAAAATTATCGTACAAGTTAGGAAAATGGATAAAATACTTTTAAAAGTCATATGAAACGTGACAATAATATGTTGTAAGTGATTTATACATAGTTTAAATCTTGTAAACTTGTGTTTTTTAAATTGAAAAAATAATTGTTCAAATTAAATGTTTGACGTATGGCAAGACCTAAGCTGGGAGTGGACGAGGGCACTTCGAGTGTGATGAACGTGCCTATATTTCAAATTTATAATTCGAATTGATTAACAGTAACAACCAATGAAAGGATTGCGCCATGAAGCAACAGCATATGATCCTAGTAAAACAATGAGGCAATAGCTGGCACTTACACTAAAAACTGTAATTATTATTGGGCTATCTGTGTAATTATCAAACTTTTTATGAGCACGGAAATTATCGTACAATCTGCGTACGATAGCGTACATCGTACGTAGCTATGAAATTATCGTACATGAACGATAATTATCGTACGGTTGTGAACACTGATCCGTATGCGTCTAGGACATAACAGCCTTCCAGTTCATTTGCACAAACTCGGTATCGTAACTAGTACCGCCTGTGAGTGTGGCGAGAGCTTTTCTGACTTGAATCATGTTTTCTTTTCTTATCCTAAGTATGACCATTCTTCTTTAGTTTCTCTGTCCGTTCCCCTTCCTACCAATATTTATTTACTTCTTCGAGATTTAAATCCCCTTGTATATAGTATTATAAGTAGGTTTATTGTAAATAATAACATTAAACTATAATTTTGATTTTTTTTATTCCATTATTAATTATTCTGATTTTTTGTAAATTTATGCGCTTTCAATTATTTATGTTATGTCGCGATTGGTTCCTTAGTTTTTTTATTATGCATAAACTGTAAATAATTAAGACAACGAATTATAAAAATCCCATACTTGACGCTGGCTAATGCACAAACAGTGTTAGAGCCAAAAAAAAATTTAAAACTAGTGAAAGTCGAGATTTTATTACAACAATAAATAGATTGAGATTTGGTCATAATACTGCATCATCACATCTAGCAAAGGATTATTTCAAACAATCAATATAATCACTGTCAAGCAGAAGGAACGATCCACCACATCATTTTCGATTGTCAAAGTTTCCTCATTGAAAGACTTGTGCTGGCTAGTGAACTTAGTAGAACTAGTTAGTGTTACCAATGAATATAAGTGTGTTTCTTCCTCCCGCCCGCCGCCACTCAACGTTTTACTAAAAGATCCAACATCCTATAAACCTATTTATAATAAAATGAAAAATACAATTTAAATGTACTGAACATTTTCCAAATAAATTATGACTTAAAAGTACCAGGTCTTAATTAAAAATAATTTTTTTTTATTAAATAAAAAATTTTTTTTTAGGTATACTAATTCTATACTGTTTCACATTCGAATTTAAAAATATTATCAATTTCGATTCAATTAATTTTGGAATTCTATCGTATTAGTAATTACTGTTAAGATAGAAAAATGTAGTGATAAATAAATACATAAATAAATAATTTTTAACTAAAGATGTGTTTGTTTAATTCGAATTACCTAGGCACTCCATCTGGACCCATCAGGTTACTGATGACTACAACTACTTTTTTTAATGTAGTGAATTGCAGCCGATGTAGTAGTATTTTTAAATCTCAGTACATGGTGGGCATTTTAAGATTCTTAGTCTTAACCTTTTTAACTACCGTCTACAGAAAGCTTTTTAAGTGGCACCTTATGGAACCACATATCTTTAGGTATTCAGGAACCGTTACAACTTAGGGCATTCAAGAGAAGACCGTACCACTATCTCAAATGTTAGCATCGCACTTGCTCACCGGCTGCAGATTTCATGAGCGGCGAGCACTAAGCCGTGCACTTCACTCTAAGTAAACCGTATGATCACTAGCATCCTCATCCTTAAAAAATAAGGTCTTAAAATTAAGTGTATTACATATTCAAAGTTTCAGTGGATCGCTGACAACTATATACTTAACCGATTATCTCGGCTGTGTAGTCGATTCGTTAAAGATAAAACCCAGTACCAGCCCAACTTGGACTCTGATAACAGCTCATATTTTATCCCAATATAATGACGGTTTTCCCACTGTATAATCGTTCCTTTAACGTTCAAGCGAATGTTAAATGCGCACACAGAAAGTCCATAGGTGCAAAGTTGGGGCTCGAACCTATAACCACAGCCAGACCAACGGAGTCACGTAAATGAGTTAAGTTACTCTACATGATTGATTATTTAATTGTTAAAGATATTGTTTATTTTAAATATGATAAATATTTGAAGGGATTCAGAGTTTTTCATGAATTCGAATGCATTTCCTACACCACGTTAAGAGACCTAAATAGTTAAGAAAGAGACATTTAAATAAACCAAATAAATAAATTTACATTAATTATTAATTTATGATCAATGTCAATTATATCGTAATAAGTAGTATATACACTATAAGATACGGTGTAAGGTAACACCATCCTGTGGACACCATAGTGTACTATGTATATTCCATAATATACCTGCGGACTAATCCCGATTTTTTTTGTTGTGGTTTACGTCCACTTTGTCCTTGATTTTGTCTGGTGACATATTTTTCTATTATAAACAAACACTCTTGAGTTTCATTATTAGCATAGATTAAAAATTTGTTTTATTCTCTAGGTACTTCTATGTTTACCGAATTTACACAAGATTAATATCGCGTTTTGACTGAGTTACAATGTTTAATCCGCACGATGTATTTTTTAGAACAATGAACCTAGTTTCTAAATTAATGTTTTCTCAAATAAATCTGTTTACGAAACCGCCAGCGCTGCTTTTGATTATTTAAGGTACATTTGGGTTAATGAGTTTTAAAAGCAAAGTTTCTTCGTATTGTGAAACTACTTGCCTGGGGTTTAACCAGTTTAGGTAAACCGTAAAAGTCCAGTTGTAGAACTCCTAGGAACTTTAAATACTGTATATAAATGTCCCTGTAAATGGTAAGTACGAATAAAATGTCTATTCAACCAGTACATATTAAATGGCTGGCGCGTATATTGATACGTATTGTGTAATTTACATATTTCTTTGTAACCTGTATGTTCTGTATCAGATTTAATGCTTCTTCGTTATAAGATATTAACTCCTGTTTTGTGTTTGTGGACGGATGTTTTAAAAATGAGAAGGATCTGTGTAAAATTTTGAAGCGCAAGTATTTATTATTTTTTTAAATGTATTATAATTATACGTGATAATAATAAAAGAAGTTGGGCTGAAATTAACTTGAAATAAAAGTGTGAGCGACGATTACCGTGTAAATTAGTAACATAAAATAGTTCTCGTACAACCGCTTTATAATTATCTTTCTGTAAAGACTTGTGATAGGTAAATATGAATATTTATAAACAAACCAGACTCAGAATGAAGTGGAAGCGAGCAGATAATGTTTAAATTGAAATTTTTCCTTTGTTTCACACTAGTTTCAGCAGCCAATTTAAAATGTTCTTTGAACTTGAAGACTACAGGACTCTTTAATGTTGCTAAAGTAATCATGCGGGTTCGTTTACATTATGAGTGCACAAACACATCATTGCATAGTTTTAAATACATATAATATACATAAATAAAAAGATCAAATATTTTCTTGTATTGGAAATTAGTAGCAATACCTGGATCCCTAGTACGTTATACTGCTACGCTCGTAGCAGTAACAACATACATTGTAATAATTATAATCGGACTGAAGACAATAACTATTCTAAATATCTTATTATACGTTAGTTTTAAGTCTTAGAAATTATACCATCGTACTATTGCATTTCTAACATCAAACCATGTTTGGAATGTTAAATGAAAAAGATAGAATGTCTTTAATGAATTTTATTTTATTTAAGAGTACTTATGTTCTGTTATTAATCTATATTAATATTTGTTATTAATCTCTTGTCATACTCTTTGCCGGGCGCTGGTCGCCAGTATGTGTTCTACTTACCTGCGTAGCAGTTGTCAGTGCGCGTTACAGGAACGAGAAGCGGGAACACGTCTCCTGAAAGTTGGAGTTTTGTGTGAACCTCTGAAAAATAAAATTAAGTGAATAAATAGTTCTAGAATTATTTTGAAGTACCATTAAGGATTTTTCAATACATATATTTTATGGTAAGTAAGTGAAATAGATTTTTTTAAATTATTCGTTACAAGTTTATGGGAAAATTATTTAATTAGAGTTGTTATAATTACAATATGTAAAATACGACAAAATTTAGCATAGTTTGGAGTATTTCCATTTAGATTTAATTTATATTTTATACTGCAGTTCTATTATATTGTTTTAAAAAGGATCGACATAATTTATAAGCCTTTAAGTATGCTTATTATAAAAATAAGAGCCTTTTGATAATTTTAACCTGAACTAACTTAAATTGTTTAGTAATTATTTTCGGGCAGCTACGGCATTTAAATATAGTCTTGTACCCTTTATGAATATTAAAATACATAAATAACTTATGTTTAATAAAATATTAAGGCCTTTTGCCTTTTAATGTTATTTGTTTATGACTACGCAATTAGTAATACGGGGATCAAATAATGTGATTTTAATTAATGTATATAAAAATATAAAATAAAAACTTCGAGAAAAGATCGTACTCATTCTGAAAAGGTATCGGTATCATTTAATATTCGGTACGCTTCCAGCTCTATAAAAAATGGAATTTCTAAGACGTACGACACTACAACGAGGACTACGACTAATATGAATTTTTTTTAATGCCTTTAATTTGTGCCAACTGAGCACAAGGTACTTCGCCAGTGTCGTGTAGATGGAGAAGGCACGAAGGAGATTGAGATTAATATGCTTATTACTTATTATAGATTAATTGACATGATTGTCAATACTCTACCCCTATCAATGCGCGTGGTCTTCAGTCCCTAGCGGCGTATTTAGCCATAGAATATTAATGCTTCAATTTCGGTGATCACTTTTGACATACAAACGTAGGCACATATATCAGATTGTCATTTAGACCCGAAACAAATATAAAACCTAGATTTGAAATAGGGACGTCAGATATAAACACTGTCTTGAAGAAGAAGAAGATTATATGTCCACAATTTGTTTCTCCACTGAAACCGCTTCAAAGGCGAGGGTTTTTCATGGGAATATTGGAACTTTGTCCAAAGATTTGAATGAATTAAAAATTAAAGATTGTTTTTTAATTTGTATTTTTGTTCATACGATTAACTTGGCGATTTCCCAGTCAAATAACATAATCTATCTTTCTCTATTCTCTTTTCATGCTCAGATAGTGGTAGCAAAGGATTAAATGAATGAGCGAATAATATTTGGCCACTTAATCTTGAAAATTAATCAGTTGTGTAGCAAGTAAAATCTATTTTACAGTCTTTGAATGATCTCTGACTTGCCAAGAGTTATCTCAATTTTGTGGTCAAATTATATCCTTACAATTCAGATTTAAATAATCTAAAGCCTACTTAATCTCTGTCAATGCTTATGCTTGCTGAGAGATGTTGGGAAATTTATTTAATATCTTATATTTTTAAACGGGGGGTTTCGGGGGCGATAAATCGATCTAGCTAAGAATAAATGATAGAAAATAACAAAAAGGTGGTGTTTCAGTAGTCCCAATTTAAACTAAAAAATGAATCTTCCTGACATCTATCGGCGAATAATAATACTAGAGTAGTCCCAATTTAAACTGAAAAATGAATCTTCCTGACATCTATCGGCGAATAATAATACTATTTTTTTTAAATTGCTTTTACGACACAACAACACTAAAGCTATTCCAGCATAGTGTCTAATAAAGTTATTTCTTTCTTTCTTTCTTTATATAAAATCTATATTGTTCATATTTCATCATTTTATTAGTATGTAATTCGTACTTATATAATATAATTTCCAAAAACACAATTTATAAAAAAATAAAAATACCGAGCAAAGCTCGGCCATCCAGGTACTTTGAAATTAATCTCACGAACTTTTAGTAAGCGTTGCCCAAGTGGCTTTGGGATTGTGATTCACACCTGAGGTGTTTGAATCATGGCTATGCATTTAACACTCGCTAACACGACGAAGGAAAACATTGCAGGAAACCGAAAATATCTTAGGCCTGAAAATAAACCTTATATAGAGTTTTGACAATAAATATATAAAATGTAAATAATAGTAATATATATTATTGTATGTATTTCATTTGCATAACTTGCAACATGTATAAGTGTTGATGTACCACTTAAAGCTAATATACATATAAATGGATGTTGACATTATCCTTTTCCATATTGTTCTTTGGTAAATAAAAGATTACATTAAATAACTATGCAAAGTAGACGTATATATACATATATTTTAGGACAGTGTTACTTAATGATTAAAATTTAATCATTTATGAAGTCCCGACTAAACACATGGTTAATAGGTTGAATTCAAATTTCGAAGACTTACTTTGTTCTATGTAAATTATGATCGTAATTTTAATAGTTGAAGGATTTGTGACATGTTTACGATTGAAATGAAAGGTATTATTATGGAATTTACAAGTTCTTACTAGATTAAATTAATTGTTTGCGTCGTGTTTTCCGGATGTTTCGTAGTATTTTCTTCCTGAAGCTCTGTCACGTACAAACAGTAAATAATGAAATGGCCTGAATTCATACTGTATAATACGACAAATAGTTTAATGTTTCTTAAACGCGTAGAACTACTGGTAGGACTACACACCTCCTTCTCACATAGCAGTATAACTTCTTTCACACTCATACTCAGTCATCAGCTATTATTCAAGTCAATTCTGTATCAGTACCAGCAGCAGGTCTGCCAGCCCTGCCCTTAATATCTACACGCCTAGAACACGCGGCTGGTTTTATTCACGTTAATTATAAAAATAAAGTAAAATATACATTCATAGAATGGAATAGCGTCTGTAAATTTAAACAGTTGACACGTAATGTTATTTTATTATTCAGTTCAGCTCATTCAGCTGTTTTCTACAGATCACAAATACAACAACTGAAAGTTGCAGAATACAGGAGGTTATATTCCTTTAATTAATTGTTGCCGTAATTAATCCCCTTCAACAGAATATAATCACCAATAATGAATACATATTAAAATCAAGAAATTATCAGAACTTGAATACGTTTATGATCCTCTTGAAAAGTTTATTGATTGTGTTTTGATTAAAATTATATTTACAGGTAGTTTAACTGAATCGCTCTTGAATTTAAAGTCTCAACTTTCAAATACTTATACCTAGGTAACACTGAAAATGTTAAGAAAATGAAAAACGGAAAAAAATAAAAACTTAATGCAGAAAATTGCTTATACTTCCTAAGTAGGTACTTTTCAGTACTAACTTCCTGTAATATTTTTTTTAACTTGACTAAGGCCCGTAGTTTTGCCGGTATATGGGCATCAGCTCTGTTGTTGAGTAAGCAAATGGCAAATGGATGCATGAAACTACATAAGGTTACCAAAGAGTTCTAAAATTGAAATTAAAAAAAAAAAGTTCTAACTGGTCGGTTCTAAATATTTTCAGTGCTACCCACGTCTAGATCACAAATTGGTACAAAATTAATATTTTAATTTTATTCATATTATTAATAGTTATTTAAGCCAGCAATATATCTATATGTATGCGTCTCGGAAACTCTTCAAAACAAAAGGGTTAAACAAATACAATTTAAAGACAATGCAATAACATACTCTTAACGTCTCATCCCACGACATAATTATAAAAAATAATATTTTTTGAAAGTCGCCATTAAAAATTTGGAATTTTACCGAATTGTATATAATAAGCAATATAAGCAGCAATAGGTCTACAAGTCCTGGTTTCACCATCCCCCGTGGCCTCTATTTACTTAATTATCATATAGTCACATAATTATATTACTTTATCAATGATTACATTACCATGGGATTCAACATTCAGAGGATAGGTAGGACGACACAGTGTCTAGTGATTAAGATTCAATTACCGGCGTAAATTATAAATTTGTAATTTTTTTCACCTTTAGATCAAAGATTAAGCAAGCATACGTAGAGAAATAGCGCTATAGCGTTTGTCAAAACTAAGGGAAATTTGACAAAAATAAGTCATACTTATCTCAAAATCTTGTTTCCGAATCTTACACCAAAGGACCAAACAATTAAGAGAACAATTATAAAGGTTATATTTCATGTCTTTCCCTACAACCCCAAACATAAGCAGAGGGAGGGAGGGATCTAGTCTTTATCTAGATTATTCTAGTTAAACTCCATTAAATTAATATGACACTTTATGAGCTACACTTTAACAACGTTGGCGTTCATACTGTATTGCATTGCTTTGCTTTAGCTGAGATCGATTACTGGTATAGAAAATATATTTTAATTTGACGGTATAGAAAACTGATCATCCAATTACGTATAACGAAAAAATAACAAAAACTGACTTGGTCAGTTTTCGATGAAAAACTTAGAGTACATTAATATTTGACTTTTATATAAAGTACATATTTTTTTATTTTTTTTAATGGCAATAGTTATAACTTTATGCCAGTTTCAAGTAAAAGCTAGGGAAACTAAAAAGTACTTATTTATGGTTATTTAATATAATATAACATAATATTGGACCACTGACATTTTGCACGAACCCTGCTGTCATATGATAGTGACAAATTAGACGTGAAGATTAGTTCTGAGTGAGAACTGTTACACAGTTGTGAGGCATACATGAAATTGTGCTACGACGACTCAAAGGCCAGGCGCCTTGCTATATTGTTGAACTTGAGCGAGTGCTCCCCGCAATAAAAAAACCTCGAATTTCATTAAGTTTAGTAGGGATTTTATAATAACAAAAAGTACGTAAACTTTCTTCTCAATTTCAAAGTTTCAAATTGTAAATTTCGGAGAACTACAGTAACATAAGTACTGTCGCGACTTAACTGATAGTGATTGCAAACGAAATACAAGTGTAGTCGTTTGCCGCAAGAAACAAAAAACAACAGCGCTTCGTAGATTTATCGTAATTGTTATGTCATACATATTCTCTAAGTGCGCCGAACCACGCATCTACGCACCTCCATTAACCGAAATTAAATTTTATTGCGTTACAAAATTAACATACTGTTCAAGAAAATAAAATATTCGCGACAAAAATGTTTCCACGTGAAAGAACAAGCAGCTCCAGTTTAATGGTGTAAACAAATGAGTTATTTTAGTCCTGCATTAAAATATTATTTTCTTTTTGGAGTTGAAGCTACTATGTGAGTAGTTTTAATCTTACTAAAAAGAGTGGCGGAGAGTTTATTTCCACTTCTTCTCTTCCGTTCTGCGCCCTTGATTTGAGAACTGGCAGTAAATGAAAAATTAAATGTGTATTTCTCTCTTTTGACTTTCATAAGTGTACATTATGCTAACTATATGAATAAATGATTTTTGAATTTCATGTTATGCAAACGACTCTTCTGAGGTCGTGTGTTGGAGCACCGGCAGTCACTGAGTGAATTTTTCATTCTATATGCATTAATTACTCGGTCAACAGAGGATTTACTGTGAAAAAACTGTCTTAGACTACAAAATCGACAAAGAAAGTCAGGAGATACTTGTCTAAAATATAAATGAATCAGGCACATCTACAAATATACAAAAGTTCAGATTCGCCACATACTTTGGTAATGAAATCAGCCTGTTTATTTTCGCTTATGAATGGAATACGCTTAATTTCATTACGTAATATTTTGACATGGGATATACGTGTTCAGGAAAATTCCTAAAATACATTAACACTTAGCTGAGATGAAATGTTTACATATACAACGGGAGGTATTTCAAATATTTATTAATGATCTACCAAAATTCATTCAAAAATTAATTGCTTTTAAAAGTTGATATCATTTATCCGCTGTAAATTTTCATTAGTTATTAATACGCATTGTCAGATGTTTTACGTTTTTGTGCAAAACGAATATATTCTTAGAAGTAATAACATTGAAATTTTGTGTTTACAAAGATATCACAAAATAGTACCGTTTTGTTGACGATAAACCGAGTAATGCTCGCGAACTATTGAGGTATTATAATAATATATATAGACTGTTATACCTTATATAAATGAATTTATTTTATTTTATTCATTATGGAAATTCATTTATTTCATAATCCTACAACTCCACCTTGAAACAGCTCTAAATTTTTTATATATCGTCCTTTACGACTTGTATGTACAAGTAAGAAAGTGTATTAAGAAAGTGCTTTGGACCCCTTAAAAATTTAAAAAAACTAATTATTATATATAATTATTGTGATAGCTCCCAGAGCCTGGAAAGGGAAAAGGAAAAAGTGCAATAAAAATATTAAATTCGTTTTAATGATTTAATTTATAAACGTGTAACTAAATACAATTTGTAATGTTATATTTATCTTGTACAATTCACCTTACATATTATTATTTTTTAATTAAATTACAAAAAAAACCAAATCCTATTTATATATCTCTTGAGCTATATAATATCTCAGATTTCTGACTCAATCTCGTCAAAAAGGCTGTCTCGATCTCTTAAGATTAAAATTAATGTAATGGAGTATTTTTCAGATAGTCCCAAAAAATATATTCTTAACTATCTAAAACTACACAACTGAACACAATTATTTGCCAAAAAAAACCAAACGCCAATCTAATACTAATCATAAAGCTGTTCTCGCTATGTAAACTAAAAAATTCGGCAATCAATTATAACAATTATAATTTTAAACAGAACGTAGGTGTATCATAAAAAAACGTAAAGCAGACCGCTCCGGATGTGTGCATGTTTTAATTATAACTTTACTAAAAATATCATCATTCATCACCTTCACTCGGATTATTTATGTATAACTGTAATTGATTACTGTCTAAATCTAAGAAATACCACGGTATTTATAGAATACAGAATAAACCCAGTTCTAACTGCTATAGTCATTGCAAAAGAGAGGGAAGGTATTCCTCAAGACATTATTAAAAACAACGAGGAAAGCATATCCAGGGTTCAAGCTGTGATTTTTAGCAAGAGGAGGTACATACTATAAGGTTTATACATTTGTAAATTTATTTAATAAAAAATCTTTTTGTCCTTATTATCGACCACTTCTTATCGTTTCGACATGCACATACATTTAAAAAATTCATTAAAAATACTGAAAAACTTGCTAAAATTCACTTCTGATTATATTACAAAGACTACTTCGGACAATTAATTAAATTTAATAAACTAAAATCGAAGGAAGGTAAATTTCCTTATTTTTACAATTAAACAAAAGAGTTTACCAACACGATGTTCAACCAGCTGCGCACTGAAGTATTTCCGAATCAATTAGACTTCCTTCAAGAAAAGAGCGTACCGATTCTTAAAAGGCCGGCAGCGCGCTTGCGAGCCTTCTGGCAGTGTGAGTGTCCATGGGCGGCGGTGTCACTTAACATCAGGTGAGCCTCCTGCTCGTCTTCCGCCTGTAACATAAAAAAAAGTTTATTTTATTAATCCATGCTGTTGTCAAAATATATTAACAAAGTTAATACATAAATTAGTGTGTGTGATGAATAGTAATGTTAGCAGCCGTAATTTTACATTAATTTTATTTTGTGTTACCTAGGTATAAATAATTTGTATCAAAGATTGGCGGCGAGTGACAGTTCTTCTTGCCCGCTCTACGCCCTTGACTTGCGACCTGGTAGTAGTAAATGTAAATTTGGAATTTTACATATTTTCTGTCGACGTTCATAAGTGTACTTGGTTAACTATATGAATAAAGTTGTTTTTAGTCTGATTACAAAATATTACATCATTATATAGAAGAGTTAATAGTAATCATTATATTTAAGACTTCTAATATTTATAGTTTATCAATAACGTGGTCGAAGCTGTTAAAAGCTTCAAAAGGCTTAAGGTTAAAAGCTTTTCGAGCATTTTGAAGGAGGCAAAATTACGAGAAAATTACGCGGCAATTAAAATACATTTTTACGATGTAGAGAGAAATCACGTGATTAGGGAAAAGACAGATGAAACGGTAATTTCAGTTCTATTACAATAGTTTAATCACTTCGCACTGACAGGTAATGTTTATTAGTAATTATATCAATCAAATATACAGTATTTACAATCTTAACCTAAAATAAAAGAAGTAAAATTATAAAAAGAAAATTAAAACAATTTTAAAAAGTTTGGTTCCTGTGGCAGTGTACCTTTAACAGCTGGTAGCATTTCCCCGCTGTATGGCATTGCATTGATGAAATCATCAGCTCTGGAGTCAACTTAAATCTTAACAAAGCGCATGTGTACTTGAACAAGAGTCTCTACTTCAAAGGTTACATGCTATGAGTGTAAAAATGCTTTCAAAGTCCAGAAATCTTTCTTAAAGTTTTAGCGATACATATTTTTATTAGGTAGATCTCGATCTCTTAGATTTTTCGTAACTGTTATATTAAGAGTATAACTGTTATGCAATTAAGCGTTCCATTTAATTAATAGACACAAATTTAAAAACGTCATTTATACAAAACAAAATTTTCAACACAATTATTTTAATATCTGTTATTCATTTGAGATTTAATGGTAATAAAGCGATAAAGTGGATAAAATTAATATAAATTGGATTATAGCTTAGCTATCTTCTATACTATATTTATAAAAAAAAGCAACTCACTCCAAAAAGAACGCTAACCTGTAAAACGCACGTAAGAATATATGTTTAAATCTTCCCTTCCAGCCAAGCTCGATAGTTTTAAATGCAACTTTAATAATATAAATAGGGATTGTGAAGTGTATTTTATTAATATAGATTGTTGCGTTATCGGAAATAAATTATTGATTAAAAGCTCTCAACGCGAGCACTTACCTGGGCGTCAAATTAAAACCATTCGTTCATTTCATATAATTTTAATATTCTTAAGATGTTTCGGTTAGATATTTCTTAGACTTTTTCTGAACAACTAATAACTAAATATATAAATATTTGATTTGTTAAGTACAAAACAAAATTGAATAAAACTTATGGGATGTTCTATTTTGTTAGCAATCACTACCCATTTTTAATCTTTGTTAATTGGTTTATTAATTACTGTTGTTTGTGACAAACTGGTTTGTCAAAAAAACCAATATTCTTATAGAAAATGTTCTTATAGAATTATATTCTTTAGATTATTATTTCAGAAGATTATATTCTTATAGAAAATGTTCTAGGAAAATATATCCACTAGTCATACAAGTCTGTTCTGAGTGACGTCCGTTTTCTTCTTTTCTTAGTGTCCTGTATTTATGTTGCCACAAACATCAAATTTTTACAGAAAATACTACACAATATAGTATGTACATTTTTAGTGCGTATCTACGATACACTACAAACAAAACAAACCTTAATCACAGTTAACCAAGTACACTTATGGACGTGAACAGAAATGATGTTAAATTAATTCTGGCAAGTAACACTCTGCCACTCTTATTAATCGCCAAGTTTTAAGGCATACAAATTGTTTACTTGTAAAAAAGAGGAACCATAAATTAGGATAATTTAAATAATGGTCAAATTTATTAATGAAATTACAAGCTTCATCACTGTTCCGACTCTCTTCTCTGACAGTACGCCTGCCGACATAAACCTACCTACAAAAACGACTTCCAACACGCAGGTCGTTCTAATATTAAACTTTTAGTGAGTTTGCATAGCAACTTCTGTAGGCTTTGTTCTATAAATAAATGAATAAACACGATCGCTTATATATAATATGATAATATGCTGGTTAAAAATCACAATGGTTCAAAAACATTGTTGCAGGAAATTTTTCAACAATATTTAATTAAAAAGTTTACACAGATATGTAAACCGCCGATCAAATGGATTACTCAGTTAGGTTATTCGTTGCGTGTTGTAAAACAAACCTTTCTTGTGGTTTCGCAAAGTTTGTAGCACGAGATTACAAGTTTGAGTACATGGGTTCATTTCTATGGAGTTCGCTGTAATCTATTTATCTTTAAGCATCTCCAAATAGGACCCAGAGTAATCTTCACTCTAGATTTCGACTTTACTAAACATAACATCGGAATGTCCTGTAATCTATTAAAATAAAATTACATACGCTTTACTAAGCTGGCATTGTACCCTTAAACCTTTTAAGAATTTCGAAATTTCAAAGAGGATTGAAAGTATTGTCAAATACAATAGCTGAATTTGGTTATTGTTCGGAGTCGACGTCATTATGTTGTGAAAATCGTTTTTATATATTAAGTTATTCTACGTTGTATGGATAATATTTACGTTAAAAAAGAGTGTGTGTACTTATGTACACGCGTTAGAAGTTATGGCGTATGGAAAAAAACTAAAATGCAGTAGTGATTAATGAAATATTAAAATTAATCAAAAAGATTTTAATTTAATAAATTATTAGTAAATACTATCACCGTCGTATATGAAATTGATTTAAAAACACCAAAATAATGTTTTTTTAATGTTTATTGTTTTTCTGCTTAATTGTACTGTTACGAAACACGTATTCTAAATATAAAAGCACTAGAATATACAACTTGAACATAGTTATCGATTTCCATGCCACCTAGACCTAACTTTACGATGTCGAATTTAGGTGTTAATGTGCTCGCGCATCGTAAAAATTCACTCATCATTTTTCTCCATCGCGCAAAAACAACTTCAATAAAAGTAGGTAGGTTTAAACATTTTAATACGCTAACTCACTAGTAATTTCCGTATTATGTAAGCGTATTTAGCTCGGATCAAGCTTAACACAAAATGGTGTAAGATTATCAGCGAGCTACATTCAGCGATAAAACTGAGGCAGACAGAAATTCATTACCGGTTTAGTTCGTGCAAATGCATATATCGTTGATTTATTTTACATTTCCGTTTGATTTAGAGTTTATGTAAAAGCTATAATATAAAATAATAAACTATCATTATTAAATAACTTCGTCGCTTTCACATAACATACACATTACGAAAAATGATGGACGGATTGTTTCAAATATACGTAAAATTTTGGCCCTAAAAGTTTATCTCTAACCGGAATTTATATTAACACTTAACGCTTTTGTTTGCTTAATTATTAATAAAGTTCTTATCGTAGATAACTTAATTATTGATTTTTGAATAAAATCCCGTCATAAGTATTTTTTAGGAGTTAGCAAAAGAGGTTATAGTGGTTTCAACCAACATTCCGAATTTAAAAAGAAATATTTTTTTATTTTACATCGATAGAAAAGCCTTTTGTTTAAGCGATAGATACTATAAAAAGGGTATTTTAATATATATTAAGGTTGACAATTGACAATATTTGACATTATTGTTGACATAATTGACCGTTTATAGTGTCTTTGTTTCGGGCTAGATGGAATTACTGTTTTGGCTCGATGTGGGTCAGAACATTGGACGGAATTGAATAGCACTGTTTAAACATGTAGTGTTAGATCGATTGCACTGTTTTCCTAAATCCTTCGAGAGCCGTTTCGTACTAGATAACGATAAATAACAATAATAACTTTAACTCTGGTTTAACATTTTAAACCAGAATTTTCAGTACTTTAATTATACGTTCTAAATAAACTAAAATTTCATATTAAAATAATTTTAAATTGTTGTTTTTGATTAAGATTTCTTTATATTTACTTTAAATTACATTTTAAGTATATATATATATAATAATAAAGTAATTATATTTAAAGTATGTGTATAATAATAATAATAAGTACAACGCTTTTTTCGGCTTTAAGCTACTGGTCTGATAATAATCGTAGGTATAGTAAATTGTATAATTTAATTTTGGAAGACACAAAGATTTTTTCTTTTTTTTTCTTTATTTCTATGAAACAGGCACGGAATTGTATCTGTGGAAATCCTGGCTTGATGAACTTTTAATCCTATACGTTCTACTTTTATTCATTCAATATATACACTTACTCATCATATAATCAAGATACCAATAGTTAAATAAACACACTATAAATTTATTTAATTAAATTTTCAAAAAATCTAAGAACTGCTACTATATTTTGTTTTCTCGCATTATCTGTTACGATAATTTCAGTCTGATGCATGCAATATGTGTATCTAAGACGTATTCCAGAATTACTTTATATGTTTCGACATGAAGAGTCCTATTGATTTAATTTTTTGATTCGATTAACTTCGATTCAAGCGTCGGATTTGAGTCGCCTTATATGTATATGTATATATGTAGCTCGAGGGTGTTTGGCAATACATAATCGAAATACAACGTAACGACTAACGATCACTTGTATCGAGAATGGACAATAATTTTATCGAGAGGTAGGTGAGAAAGATTAATGATGATTAATGATCCTTCCCTACTGATAAATAAATTGATGTAATTAATCTGACCCAAAAATCAATACATACCACCGAGTATAGACGGATTGTTCACTTTATAACTCATGCCATAGACGCAATAAAACTTTATTATTTTCAGGTATGGTTTATGTTAAATTTGGAACGCGCTATTTATTTTTAATCTTTTTAATTAAAAAAGTTTAAGGGTAATGTTTTATTTAAGCTTAATATTGTTTATTTTACATAGCAACCCTTTCTCGAGGCGTGTATCATCCTATCATCCTCTAATATCATCTTAGCGAGTGTATAGGATTATGGCCATAGCCATACTACTACTTACAAGAAGGCCTTTTCTTAAGAGAATTTGTAATAAAAATTTTACCATGACTTGATTCCATATCCATTTGTATTATTATTTATAATACGATTTCGTAAATACTGGCTAATAAGTCTAATTATATTATTGTAATCACTTCAATCTGACATCCGATTAAAAAAGTTAAAAAGACAATTCGGACGATAAAATTCTTAAAAGGTGGTTTCACCTCCCAAATCAGAGTTGAATTTCGTATTTTGACAAGTTATCCAACTTTCGTAAAAATAGTAATCTGTTGCAGCAAGGTCTAGGGAGTACGGTGGATGTCTTAGACGTTACAGTTGATGCTCCTCTAATTTAATAGCATTCTGTTATGCATTGTTTGGTCTACCGTTGTCGTGACACAGCAGTGGCCTAAATCGCTTGACCAGCCTTGGTTGTTTGGTTTTTTGGCTAGCTTTTCCATCATGTCTGCAGATGCTGACAATAGACGTCTGGACAGGTTTAAGAAAGTTATTGTGAACCCAGCTACTTCCACTAAACGCTCACAAGTAAATTTTTCGGAGTCAATTTTCGCTTGGGGTACGATTTGGCTGTTGTAGCTGGGTTCAGGAATTTTTCGATGAGCACTTCACAAAGAGGTCTTTGAGGCTAAAGAAAAAAAAGAAAGAAAAAAAATTTTCACACACACCTTCTGGCCACCTTTTGTAAGGTCTCTTAAATTTTTGTCAGTTCAAAGTTATTATTCGTAATTTCATAGTAAACGCGCGCAAAAATTAATGAGCCATGTAACGTTTTGAAGCAAAACGTTTTGGCCTCGAAGTCAGACTGCGCAATTTGTGACAAAGAATATATGAACTGTGATCTATCTACAACTGTCAGAAACATCAAAGCAACCACAGACAAATAATTTCGGAATGCTGTAATCCACTAGAACAAATCTGTTTTGATGAGATTGCCATAGCGTTTGATAGTAAAGTAGGTTTTTTAGATTCGACAGCCGAAGTGAACCACACTTAGGCTTATTAGATTATTAAAAATAAGAGCAAAGTGGGTCGCCCCATTCCATATACTTTTATTAGATTTTTTACGCTCGATTTAAATCGCAATTGGAACAAACGAATTGTACAAATGGGACATTACTGGTGAAATATTATAAAAGTCCTCATTAAATGAAGCTTTAAACTTAATTGCGACATAAAATAACAATCAATAACCAATTAAACATCGCTCGGCAAACTCCGATGTCATCAATATTGGTAAAATTGATGCACGATGCGCTGTTACTACATTGATTTTTTAATAATAAATATACTGAAGAAACCTTTAATAAAAGTAATTTTGTTTTTACAATTATAATCAGTTTAAAATGAAAGTATTCAAAAGGATAACGTGGATATAGTCCTAAATATCTAAGAAGATTTCACCGCAGCAAAACCGACTACATTGTGAACCCATTCCAACTCATGAATACGACGGAAATAATATAATAACACAATACATATTAGTAGAGCTAAGAAGTCGCCTAAACTGCCTTTCTTGTCTATCTCTCCAGGATAGGACACGATATAAAAATTGTCATCCATTACTCATTCCCAAGGTGAATAATCAACAACATTTTCCAAATTCCTCCTGCAAAAAGCAACATGTTCATTCACCTCTCTTTCGGATTCTTAACGATTTTAACGGATTAAATAGTGCTTATCTGGATCTTTTCGGTAGTGGGCTAATCGGTTTTAAAGAAAGCATTAAGTGCCTATCTCGCACCTAACTCCTATTTTACTGGTAATTTTTTAACAAAAATTCTTTATATTTTATTATTTTAACTTCTACATATTTTAATTGTATATTTGATTGTTTTGTTACATTTATGTTTCCCTAAATTCTCAAACATTTTAGAAATTTTAGAAAAAATAGTTTGTAACATATACCGTAGATTTAGTACTATGTATGATGTACACTTTAATAATCAAATAAAACTATTATAATTAATGTTACTGTTAATTTTTTTTAATAAAAATATTTATTTATTTTACTGTAGTATAATGACGCGAGTGTGTATTTAATCTAAAAAAAGAACTATTAAAACCTTGTAATAATCTATTTTACAAGTTTTAATTATATGAAATATATGGCATTATTAATAATACAACTAATGTCTTGGACTAATAATATAAGTCTTGACCTCAAGTTTGGTTTATAATTTGTTTTCGACACGATGACAAAGATTATCTTCTTTTGTTAAGTTCTTATAGTGTATATGCTATGCTTATGACCGTTGCCTGTTACACATATAAGCTTTGGAGATTAAAGTTGTCGTGGGACGGACGCTTTTTTCTGCAAATAACAATATAATTCCATATGTTTCCAGTGTCACAAACCTCAATTACAATTTTAAACTTTACAATTTTTATCTGAGATCCGTCCACGAAGCCGACACAAACATCGTTTTACAAGGATTTATTTTATTTTATTTTTATTTTTTGTACTCCTACAGCTAACACAAAATACATATAATATCAAACAAATACACCGAGAACATAGCCACATTCCATCTGGAATACATGATATGTTATAACTAAAAACTAACTAACTGATTAAATTTAATTACTTAAGCCTAAATTGGTTGTGTTGTGTAAAGTGTGGGTGTGTATGTGATGGTGATATTTTATTAAATTATATCTTTGTACCAAATGGGGACTGTTTGCGGTCCTTGGACCACACTAATAATTTAATAAATTATCAAAATAATTCAGATTAAAAAAGTTCAGTAAATAAATATAGCCTTACTAGGTATTGCTTTCTAATGAAGAAAGAATAAAGGTAACGACTTTGTAGTTAGTCAGTTAATGTCCTATAACCCTTTAGGTGGGGAGGCCGTCCTCAGTGAGTCGCCATCGCGTTCGGTACGACTGTAGTAATTATAATCGTTACTAACAACCAAAAATAAAAATAATATTATTATTACTTTATAATAATAGAAGAATTGAGAGAGGTCTATCATAAAGAAATATACGATAAATCTTCATTAGCTTTATTTATTTATTTTCCATTAGCTATCGAAATGTACTAAATGACTTAGTGAACGTAATTCCTAACGCTCGACTCAAACGCGTGTTAAGTATATTTCGTGTATAGAAACAGATTTCAATGGTTATTTCAGGGCTGGCACGACAAATCTTTTATCAGGCGTAATGTATGCGGCACCACGATCTACACAGGGCTTCGAAACCAAGTAATTTTTAGATATTATTTACATTGGAATTTTCCCTTTTCGTTAGCGAATAGCGAGAATATTATGTTATCCCGAAAATGTTTTATTTATCCTTAATTGGTTTTCTTTGTTTAATCAAAGCGTTGAAAGAACGTGTTAAATATTTTGTGTGGAGTGTGTCACGTCAAAACATAACTTTCGATAGCATTCAACAAGTGTGTAAATCATCTATGGACTTAGTACTATATATGTACTTGTTACGGAACATAAAAACAGCTATATTATAGTAAATTTATTTATGTTATTATTAACACTTCAATATAAAACTTGAACATAGTTAAATGTAAAGGAGAGCAACTGGCGGCCTTATCGCATATTAAAAAAGTATTTAATTACATTTGGTAGGCAAGAAGTGCAAAAATACCTATATATTTAGTATATTTAATATTCTAATTAATTTGTATTTTGAAATACACTATCGGATCATTTTGCGTTCAAAGCAGGTTGAATGGCATACTGGCGTACTCGTTTACATACAAATCTGTTTTTGTATGGAGTTTCGGAGTAGTTCTCTCAATATCCGTAGCGCTGATGTCGCAACGTATAAACATTGCACGGTACAAAATCACTTAATTCTAGTTGGGTTGCTATCGGTATACAGATATTAAGAATAAGAGTTAAAATAAAAAAAAAGATAATAGGACCGATGATAAAATATATTTAATGTGACAGGAACTCTTGAGAATTTTGTTCTTTAAATAGTATTAAGTCTTTTGCTGTAAGTTAATTAATGTAACGATAAAACAATGTTTTGTCTTGAACTAAAGATTGATTATTTTGATAAGACGATTAATTACTATAGCTGAAGCAGCGTTTATACCTTCTAATTACTTGATAAACCCCTTGTCGTAATTCTGCTGATTGATGAAATTGTTTGATACAATGCTTTAGGTTTTAGATCAAATCAAAAATCATTTATTCATATAGGTAACATAATGTACACTTATGAACGTCAAAACAAGAAATATTAAATGATTCTAATTTTACATTTACTGCAAGTTCTCAAATCAAGGGCGTAGAACGGAGGAAAAGAACTGGCAATAAAGGAAAAAGTTTCATGTTATTAAGGCGATGCTCTTAAACCAAATTCATTTACCTATTAACAATAAGAAAGAGCGAGAAACATACCTTTATTTTTATAACTAACCACCTAGTCATTTATCTAAATCGATAAATTCTGATTCATTGCGAAGACGTTTTTGTTCGTTACTATAGTAGAAATCTTGTTTACTTTTACAGTGCCAATATATTTTTACCTTTACCTGTATAAATACACTACTACTCATTAAGACTACAAATCTTTTTCATATATACCTAGTCTTTTTTTAAAGTAAATAAGTCTAAACACTTTACCCCCTTTTCATTTCTGGAAGGTTTAAATGTTTAGATGAGTTTGGATTAATACCTGCAGCCAGCGGCGGCCTTAGGGGGTGGCAAACAGGGCAATCGCCTGGGGCCTCGCTCTTAAACGATCCACGCAAAACAACTCAAGCAAATTTAACACAAATCCATATTTGTAACTACATATTACAGATTTAAAACTTTTGAATTTGGTCCTTGATTAATTATTAAGATTATACATAAGGGTAAATTAAAATAATGTTAGTTTATTAATTCATTCATTCAAAACATTATTAAAATATTCATTATGAAGTAAAATGACAAATCTATAAACCCAACAACCTATTTTCGAATCACATACTTTTCACGGAGGACAAAGAGCCTCGTAAAGATCTGCCGCCTGGAGTTTTGTTTACTTAAGTTTTACCGCAGACGTCGAGGCAGAACACTAAATTCCACCCGTACCGCCTCAAGGTCCCTTGTTCCACATACGAACGTTTTTAAGGCAGTTTCAGCCGCGCACCACCACCATGTGAAACCAGCTGTTCAGTATTTTCATACCAATTCGACTTACGGTCTTTGAAGTAAAGAGCGTACCAATTTTAAGAAGCCAGCAACGCATTCGAGAGCCCTCTGGCATTAAGAATGTCCATGGGCGGCTTCATCACTAACATCTGGTGAGCCTCCAGCCCGATTGCCCACTGTTCGATAATATAGTTATAGAACTAAAATAAACAAAACCGTACAAATACTATTAAAATATCTTTATTTAAAACATATCAAGTAGCTTTTTAGTTATTTTAAAAACTGGTGTAAGTAAAGTCTTAATTAGGATATTGGCAGAGTGGAATTGTCATTTTCATACAAAGGTCTATCCACATACAGCATCCTACCGTGGATAGCTTGTATTGACAGAAGGCTATTACAATCCGTCGATTGGTTATAAGCACACTTTTATTTTGGATTAAGATGTCTATCTCAGATAGTCAACAATAGATTGAGATAGGTTATAGGGTTTGGGCGTTAGTATACATATGTCGCCAGCGTGGTCTTTGATTTAGCGTAGGTTTAGGTTTGATGTGTAAAGTAAGAAAAGGATACATACAATCTGTAGGATAATTATATTCTTATTTGTACAGATATGAACTTTTGTATAATATAGATAAAAAAGGAAGAATTTTCCTTTGACTATACAAATGACAATTTAATTAATTTGAGGAATCTCGCTTGTAATAACAGCGAAAACGATTCGTACGAAAGCAAAAATATTATTTCATAAAATTAATATCCAACAGACTTTCGCCGTAAATATTGTTAAATTCTTTTTTGATTTGATGTGGTTTCTTTTAAGCGGTACCTTCATATAATCAAAATATCTTTGTTCACCTTTGAACCTTCCGTCACGCGTAAATTAGGGACAAAAAGGTACTGCACGTAGTAATTTCACTTTAATATTCAAACTAACAATATTTCTACACTGTTTATGATATAATAGTGATTATCAACCTTGAGGCTAACAGTTTTCTTTTCTTTTGGCTCTAACACGGTGTGTGCATTAGCCAGTGCCAAGTATGGGATTTTTATAATTCGTTGTTTTAAAACCAATCGCGACATAACATAAATAATTGAAAGCAAACAGTTTTCTTAATAGCAATAGTCGTTCGAAGGAGGAAGAAAAACATTGTAAAAAAATGGAAACCTAAGACCAAATCTTATCTAGATTAAGAAAAAAGGTTGTAGTGCCATTGACCTTCCTTAGGTCATTCACTAATGCCAGTAGATAAGTAAAGTCAATTAAAGTCTTATAATAGTGTGGTGTAGCCAGCTTAATAAATACTACGTATTTAAAGTCTATTTATTTAAACTCAACACAATAAGGACCTATGGTGTGTACATTCAAATATAGATACATTACTAAAAATAATGTAAACTATAATGCATTAAAACAAAAGGAAATCTGCGGAACTAATACACTTGCGTTTCGGCGTGCCCACGACTATTGTTAATAATAATAGTACCGATGAAGCTGGGGCGTATCTGGTAAGATGTGTAACACGAATGAGTATGATTTTAATGTGTGTACCTTGGTCAAAATATGACAGATAGAAAACAGACGGACGCAATAGCAGAGAATCGAGGAAAAGATTATTAAAATAAATTATATTACACACGGGATTAAGATTTAGATATACAGATATCTATCTATTTAGATATTGCGGTCACTAGGCTTAGTGGCTCAAAACCACTCACTGATGATCGGTCTTTCTCTCCATCCGGTCTAACAACGTAACGTGAGCCAATAAATTATTGTTGCTCAGGGCTTTCGACTTTTAACAAGCCCACGCAATATTTGTTACTACGGGTAGTTGGCATTTTCTCAAAGTTGACGCTAACCACACGAAGACACATACTATTTTCCAAGTAGCGAGGATTAAAAAAGAATTGAGCCATTCTTCGCCTATTAATCAAGTAAAGAAAGTAACGTTTAAGTGTTTTTATTGTAAAATTTGCTTTTTTAGTTATGCGGATATTATGGTGATGTGAACCCAATATACCGCATTTTACATATAATCCTTTAGTTTTAATTACAAAATTCAACTAACCTCCATTTCCGTTAAACTACGTATTTAACTTTTGTTTCACGTTCTTTTCTTAACGCTAACATTATTTACGAGTTCGATTATCTTTCTCCGTTTCCTTCGGTATAGACATTCTACAAATACAATAACATAGGTATCGGTTACATACGTTCTGTGTATTTTTTGTCTTCAGAAAGTTTGAAACAAACCGGGTATTGGCATATCTTTATGTTTTCGTCTTATTGACTTGCAGATTCAAATGTCGGTATAAATGTAAATTACTTATGAAACCATTTAATAGAGATTACCTACATAGAAAATACTTTTAAATAATCTCATCGGAATGTTAAATTAATTACAATAGAGCTGCGATATACACATTAAATAAGCATCACACGCTTTAAATCAAATATTCCTATAAGCAACACTTCATCACATCACATCATGCTCACAGATTATGTGAAATAAATAGTATTATATTGTATTTCATGACAATGCATATAAGTACTATGTGCAAAAAAGAACTGGCATAGTGATTATGCGAACTTTTTTTAATTGTTAATTATTAACGAGATCATTTAAATTATTAATATTTTTTATTAATAAATAAAATGATCTTGTACTTGAATTTTTAACATATCTCGGAATATAAATAATGCTTAAACATAATGACATAACAGTGTTGTTAACATAAAAAGAAAATTGCACTGCTGCGACTGCAACCTCCTAACGGTGCATTTTGTGACAAATAGGTATTAAAACCATCTACAAATAATTGAAAAGTACAATGTTTAAAAAATGTGTTTCTTTTCAGATGAAGACGCTAATTTGTCCAGAGGAGCGACCGAATTGAATAAATAAATATTAATATGAATTTGAATATTGATCTGAATTTAAACGGCCCAGAGAACGCCAATCATACAAAGAATGGGAACGATTTTGGAGCACTTAAAAATTCAACAGCCAACGAAAGCGAATTTAATCTACAGAATGAAGAATTTATATTTGACAGAACAGATGTTAGAGCTATATTTATCACATTGTATACGCTCGTTTTTTGTTGCTGTTTCTTTGGTAAGTCATTAACGAGAAATTTACGTAACAAACACTAAAAGGTTGTAACAAATAAATAAGTGGCGCTACAACCTTTTTAGGTCTACGCCTCAAATTTTTGTTTTGTTTCATGATCATTTGTAAATATAATTAAATTAAATATGGCAATTGGGTGATCCGCCTCCTATGCTTGACACACGCCGTCAACTTTCTGTGTCTAAGGCTCTCTCAGCATATTTTCCTTTACCGTTCGAGCGAATGTTAAATCCGCAAAATAGAAAGAAAGTTCATTAGTGCACAATGGGGGATCTAACCTACACCATCGGGGATGAGAGTCGCACGCCATAGCCTTTAGGCCAACATTGCTAATATAATAGCTTGCAACATAAAATTATGTAAATTACATTTACTTTAAAGATTTATCTAAGATGAAAGCCAGCATTTAAGGACCACAAGGTGCCACAGGGACCAGACTTATTATGAAATTTGTTTTAATTTTCTATTTCTTAATTTGTATTATTATAAATAATAATAATAATAATCTGTTTTCTGTTTCTGTACCTAAACGTAAAAATAAAAAATAAATATGTCGTTAAGAAAATTGAAAGTACTGTTTATTTTTGTGTTGGAAATAAATTATGATTTAAAATACATAAGTTTAAGGTATGTATTAAACTGCTCAAAGATGGGGAGAACAAAACATGCTTTAGAAGGTTTATAAATAATACTGATGAAGATTATATTAGGCATTATCACAATATGGCTTCTCGCCAAAAACTCAATATTAGCAGTTCCGTTAATTACATACATTACAGTAAAACGTGGAACAAATAAAATTAAAATTTCCATATGCAAAGACAAAGGTTACGCTTCAAAACTAGGCGAGATTAATTAAATGCTTCATATTCCATCATTCAGCGTCTTTCGGTTTGCTTATGCTCAAACTTCTTGTTTTATGATACCATTAGCATTTAAAATAGCATTGTCCTATGACGTAAAGGTACATTTTAAGATTCTTAACCATAGATATCCGGCGTAGACACTTTTTTTTTTCGGGCGTGGACACTTCCGTGCTTCTGTGTTTATCAGGCGCACTACCCATGCATTTAAAAGAACTATTTCGAATTTCAAACGACTGGGGCAATTGATCTAACATGACCATACGCACCGTTTTGAACGGGACAGTTGCTTATTCCAATAACGAGTCCCAGTGTCCCCGATGAACTGTGGGACGCAAAATTGTCCGATTTTCAGAAACCGCGCGAAAATTTGAGCAGTAGTACTTATATAAATGATATGATACCTACTTATATAATATAGTATTATATAATATAGTATTATATGAGATAGTACTTATATAATAGATATGAACGTGCCCAGAGTTTCATTCTTATTTGAAATCGTCACAAAATTAAAACAAATTTGTTTTTATGATAAATATGACATTTTGGATACCTATATATTGTAATTCGTAACTTTGAGCTAACTAACTTTTTCTAAATAAATAACTTTAAATTAGTGTTTTTTTCATTGAATACCTATTATTTGACCTAAATTAAACCTATGTCTCGTTTTGAATCAAAGAATAAAGCCATTTTATTTTAATATCCTAAAGTTTCATTTCTAATATTATTAGTATTTAGTTATATCTAAATGTTAGTAGTACGAGTAATATGTAAATCTATCATGGTGGGTCCATGATTTTTTTTTGGGTGAAAGCCTCTTTCAACCCTTTCCTCTATCTATCGCCAATAGTTTGCCATTTTTTTCCTGCTATTTCTATCAAATCACCGCGCACCTTCTTTTCGCCTGTCCACTAATTAAACCTTACTAAATGAACAATTAATTTTCGTAGTGATTTAATAATGCGTCGTTTTGGCTATGGCACAATTAACACCTGTAGAACTCCAAATCCATGTTGATTCTACCTAAACGAATCAAGCAATCAATAAATGTTATTGACAGAATATTGCATATCATTTCTCCCTTACAAGAGAATTAAATATATATATGTTACAGCCAAAGTAATTAATCTGGATATTATGTATATTATCTAGCCATTATTTATGATGTCTACTCAATTTAGATAAAGTGATAATTGACACGGAATTAATCACATTAACTAGCAATTTTATATAATATCTTCAAATACTTGGATAATGTAATAAAACAAGTAGGTACTGTTAAGGTTTATATATTAAGAATTAAAATGACATTGCCATAGATAATAATTCTACATTAATGAACATTGTTATAATGTAATTAAACTTTATAAAGTAAACTTAAAGCTTACTAGCCGTTAAAAACAACAAAAAAGAACAGATTAATACAAGTATTTGGTATCTATCGTTGAAGACTACAATAATAAAATATTTAAAATGAACTGACATTCATTAACTGAGTCATAAGTGTTATTTATTGTTACAAGTAAGGCTCAAGTGACAGTTTGAGTTACACAAGAGGTTTGACTTTTAATATTAAAAATTAAAATAACATTGCCATAGATAATAATTCTACATTAAATAAAATTGTTTTAAAGTTATTTAACTTTACAAATTAGAAAAGCTCACTAGTCATTAAAAAAAAAATTAAAAAAGAACACAGAGATCAATAAAAGTACCTATTTAGTATCTCTCTTTAAAGACTATAATAATAAAATATTTAAAATGATGTGAACGCGGCAGCGGGATGAAGAGCGGGAGGGGTAACAAGTCAGTTAGACCGTATTTATTACTTTGGCTAACTTTGTCCCGCTATTATGAATAATATCCGGATGAAGTGATTAATTATCATATTGTCTAGTCAATTTTGTTTTTATATATAATGACCAGTCATTATTTATAATATTTATTTAATCACTGTGACTGTAACATATATATACCATAACTGACAGATGCTTATTATTAGCCCACAATGTATATGACCCGAGTTTGTTAGATACCTAGAACCAAGAATGCGGAACATATATAGATTTCAGATTTAATTAAATTTCGC
Source organism: Pieris rapae (assembly GCF_905147795.1). Classification (NCBI taxonomy): domain Eukaryota; kingdom Metazoa; phylum Arthropoda; class Insecta; order Lepidoptera; family Pieridae; genus Pieris; species Pieris rapae. The sequence goes on along the minus strand of NC_059524.1, from coordinate 7,224,294 downwards.
ATGTTAGTACGCTGATAAGGCTGAAATTAATTTACATAGACCTAAATTCGGCTATGTACCGTTATTCAATGTTTGTATACTATTAAGAGTAAATATACAATAATAATAACTTTATTCATTTACAATTTATGAGAATGCTATATCTTCTTTGAGTAACATAGACTTTATTGCTGAAACATTAAAATAAATGTCGGCCAGTGCAAAGGCGTGAAGACACAAATTTAATATAATTTTTACATGATTATATTGACCCCAAATTGCAATCAAATTCATGATAATGTACATACAGACAGACAGAATGGCGATTACATACTCATATAACCCAACGAAATAATCGAGGAAAAAAAATTAGGATGAATATATTAAAACAACAAACTTTACCTTTGTATTACAAAAGTATGTATTAATATTTAATATTAAAATAATTGGCTCTGAAAATACGTTTGTTACTTACAGCGTTAAAACTTTACCGTACGCACAAAAGCAATAACAATATTGCTTTGTACGAATACCCGAGTTTTATGTTAGATTAATCATTTTCTTCGCATTACATTGAGGTGTTATTTAGAACGTACATCAATTTATATGGTTTGTAAGGTTGTTACTTTCACATAATTACGAATGAACGTTGTTATCATAAGGTGATTTTGTGTCAAGGTCATCGGAAATAGTGAAATGCTTAAAACTTATTAAACAAATTGGCGATTAAAGAAAACTAAGCCATTTCTCTCCTGATATTGTAATAAAGAAAACTACTTTAAAGAACTGCTTGTAAATTTGGAATCTTAATTTTTTTTGTTTGTAATCAATCATTTTGTAATCATGTATTTTGTAGCTACAGCGCCTATTAAACGATGGGCCTACTTTTACGGTGTGATATAATTTTTTGAAGGAAAAAGCGACAGCAAAAAGAGACAGAAACATATATTCATAAGATTTGACGTGGGAGAAAATGAGATAGATAGAGAAACTTCTTAAGAATCGTAATTTCAAACCGGAAGCAATGGAAAAAGCGACAGTAAAAAGAGACAGAAACATAAATTCATAACATTTAACGTGGGAGAAAATGTGATAGGAGGCATTATACAGCCTCTTTTTACTGCCACTTTTTCATTTAATCGAATTTCAAACTTTCGTTGTTTTAGTTTCTGTCAAATTAAAGATTTATATTAATACTATAAATTAAAATTTGTCATTAAAATATACTGTTTTTTTTAGATAGTGAAAAATGTTTAATTTAAACATGATTAATTATAAAAACTTTGCTTTTGAAGGTTTCACTTCTACCACGTGTGAATTGTACATATATGTTTTTGTTTTTTTTCTTCCATAATATACACCTTCTGCAAGATTACTTAGTTTACATTATACTTGTACATACTGTATATTACAATGTATGTACAAGTTTCTTAACCTACTTAGTAATAATAAAATTAATAAAAAGATAATTAAAACAAATTTTAAAAGTTTGGTCGAGGTGACAACCCTTGCAGCATTACCTCGCTATATTGCGATACTTATATTCGAGTGAGGAAAACAGCAGATCTGGGATCAACGGTACTAGCTACCAGGCGCCAACTTAAATAGTTAATTAGCGCCTGTGCACTTGGATTCCACGGCCAAAGATTCTCTACTCCAAAGGCAAGAAAATCGAAGTCGGAGGAAAGACTTATATTTGGGACTTTTATTATTTTCTGCTCTGCGGCCGTCGTAGCATATTTTGATTATCCGACGGAGGTGAGAAGGGGCAAAGGTGTCAACAGAAGTAGCTTTTCATACCAAAACCCGTCCCATCGTCCAAAGAAAAGGAACGATATCCCGGCCGCTTGCCATTTTCTCTTGCAATGCCTGTTGGCGCCAAAATGACTTAAATATTGTGGCTAGAAAGTTTTTTCTAGAAAATATATGTCTATACGCTAACGATAGACTCTTACAAGTACGCGCTTACTTTTTGTTTCTAAATATTACCTTATTCGTAGACATTATACAATCCACTTCAAGTTGCCCACTGATGTGATTACGTTGACAAACGAGTAATGAAGTAGTAACGAGTTAAATAATAATTTTAATTGTTAAAATATGACCTTATAACTTTAGTGATAGTGTGGTTTCGACTTTGGGTTTAGTTAACTGCTCTTTTCTTGGATCCGAGTGGAACTAGGCCATAGTACCGCCCACTCGGATCCGTGCGAGCTTCCCGTTATTTTTTTTAAACCATTGCCATCCCTAGGTCTCGGGTTCGAAAATGATTTTTTAAGATAAATAATAATATAGATGCATACATATTTTCAAACATTCATATTTACTTCATATTTACCATAGTCCATAAAACGTTTGGGTTTCCGGCTATCACTTTGTAATTTGTATCCATTGTAAAAGCAGTCAAAATATATGTTAACAAAAAAACTAACTTACTGAAGAATTCGTAAATCTTAATGACACTTATTATTGGACATTATCGAAAACAAGAATGTAAACTACAATTTATGAGTGTGGAAAAATTAAAGGGCTCATTTTGGCTTCAAGTGTGCGATGATTATTCATTTATACCTTCTACTTAAAGGCGTACAAATTCTTAAAAGGCCCGCAACGCGAGGCCTCTAGCATCGAGAGTGTCCATGGGCGGCGGTATCACTTAACATCAGGTGAGCCTCCTGCCCTTTTGCCCCCTTTTCTATAAAAACATATGTACTAAAATATGTAAATGTAACTATTGTTAGGTTACATACAATAATAATAGTTTAGTAGGTACGTGTTCGTGTATTTCATTATTTAAAGGCTTAAGCTCGAATGACTGATTTGAGTGGAATTAAATTGGGTTGGAAGGCACATCTGATCAACTACTTGACTATAAAGAGACCACTGAAGCGTGCACAAATTTGTATACCATGTCTCTTATAGGTATTCATACATTCAGTTTCAAGACTTCAAATATGTACAGAAAATGTATGTAAAGAGACTATCGATTTAGTTGTCCCAATTTTCGTAAGGTGTGTTGTTAAGCTTAATATGAGAGTTTTTCCTCCAACTTTGATTTTCTTCCCTGTGGAGTAGACTCTTGTGCCGTGGTATTCAAGTATACAGGCGCTTGGTAGATACAGGTGACCACAGAACTGGTGCTATCTTCACTCAACGAATAAGTTTCGCAATACAAGATAAAGTACAGTGCCACAGACACCAAAACTTTTAAATTTGTTTTAGTTTTCTAATGAAAGTTTCATTTTCGTGCATGAGGGTAACTATTTTACGGATGAAACGAAATAATATAAGCGTCACGAAGACGTGCAGCGTTTTTGTTGAAGAAAAGAGAGAAAGCGATTTAGAGTGAGATAAAGCGAACTAGCCTGAAGAAAATAGCTACGGAGCGCCGATTTTTTTATTTATTCATATTATCATAAGCACGTAGACTGTTTGCAAGCAGTGTGAATATAGGTATACAAATACATGAAGTGATCATATACTGGTACATGATCATCTATTGGAGCTTTAACCTTAGTAATAATTAATTTACAAAGAAGTTTCATTTCAGACATGTGTAATTAGTACGCACGCACATAGATATAAGGAGGTTAATCAAAAAAATTGGCATTAAAAAGTTGATAACTAGCATTTGCATAAAATAAATAAATCTTATGGAAAAGGATGTTCACGAATACGAAAAAAAAAACTGTTAATCTCTCAAATTGCGTCTCCAGCTTGGAACTAATACATGTTTCAAAGCCACGGTTGTTTTTACTGACTCGGGAATAATTTCAATTCATTTATCCCTTTCGTCAGATATGTTTTCTGTATTTTGGTCCCGTATCCCGCGCTCGATATAATCCCGACAAATATTTGTTTGTTGTGAATCTTTTAAGTGATTAAATATTTATTTTCTTTCATTGTTAAAACCTAGCGTTTCTTTCAATTAATTAAATTGGGATAAATCCCAACCTTAAAGGCCGATCCTTAGTTAGCCGATCCGATGGCTTAGTTTGTAATACTCCCAGCATTTCCAAATTGCTGTGTTCAGAGGTAATAATAATAATTTTGCAGTAGGTACTAAAATCTTTTAAGGAACCTATATATTATGAGCAAATAGTGATGATTTTTTTGACCGGACTATATCAAAATAGATATTTGAAAAAAAAAACAAAAATTCCCGGAAGGCTGAATTTTGGTGGAGAGCTGTGGTTTACCATTACAAGTACTGACTTGTTTTAAATGATTAAAAATGTATTTTTTAATAACGGTGAATCCCAGCTCTACATACATTTTTGGCTTTCCGGGAATTTTTGTTATTTCAAATATCTATTTTGACCGGACTATAAGCATCACTATTTGCTCAACACTATTTTTATGTCTAAATTGGCCGGACTATTATAGAAAGAGAAATCCAAGTCTTCAGGGTTAAGAGCCCCACTAGGCACTAGTCTAAAAGTGTCCTACTGTATTGAGTTGGAAGACTTAGAGGACTAAGGTAATCATATGGATGATCAATAATAATTTGCCGAAATGTTAACATCATAATGTTGGTCCTATGGCGTATCGTAAAATAAATAATGAATAGTTAGTTTTTTATGTGAATGTTAATATAAACTATCTATTCCAATAACAGCTTAAATTATTTATAGGTTGCGCGGTTCTATCCGAGCAAGGCAGTCGTAAAGTAATTTTTATAGCATTCGTATTAATTTAAAATTTAATAATAAAGACGGACGCCATCTAGTGGTAAAAAATATAGGCTGTGATGTTTCAAAGTAAACCTACATGATAGACCCCTTCTCCTCTCCAAATCACGGTTGTGCACCAATGCAATTTTCTTTTTATGTGTACCAGTTAGCACTTGCTTCTGGTGCCCTTAAACTCGCAGTATTTTCAGAGCAACTTGCACAAGGAAACCGGCATGTCTCAAACACATTTATACATATTTTTTGTTTCAGGTAACCTTCTTGTTATACTCGTCGTGACGCTATCTAGAAGACTAAGGTCCATCACTAACTTCTTTTTGGCAAATTTAGCGGTAGCAGATCTGTGTGTAGGGGTTTTTTGTGTCTTCCAAAATTTGACGATATACTTAATACCTAGGTAAGTGAACATTTTTTGTTAATCTTATTTTATGCACGCCGAGAGATTTGTGGAAACGTTTAAGAAACTCTGAATTACCTCATTAACTGCGTTAACAAGGCCACGTTACCTAAAGAAATACAGTATTATTATAATGCCTAGGCCTACGAACGAATAGCATTCTCAAACCAAATACTGACCGCATTATTTTAGGAAAAAAAAACTCATTGCTCTGCTCGCCGTCGCTGTAATCATTAAATATATATAATATATGTTCTTAGTACATGTATTTCTTTATATAATATATATAAGATATTAGTATAAAGAAATACATGTACTAAGAACATACAACAATCTTGAAATAAATCCGCAAAATCATGATTGTTATGACACTAGACTCATGGATAACTAAGCAAAATAAAAAAAATATGTAAAAATTTCTAATGTCTTAGTAGGCGTAAGCCCCAAGATTCAGTCTGGATAAAGATAGAGAAAATCATCCAGAATCGTCAAGAAATCGTTGGAGTATCTCAGTCTGATCTACTCACATCTTTTAAGAATAAATATCAAAGAAACAGAACAGAAATCTAAGACGAACACAATCTTATATATAAAATTCTTGTGTCACGGTGTTAGTAACCGAACTCCTCCGAAACGGCTCGCCCGATTCTCATGAAATTTTGTGTGCGTATTGGGTAGGTCTGAGAATCGAACAATATCTATTTCTCATCCCCCTAAATATTTTTATTTATTTTTTAGACAAAATTTTTCGTTTTAATCATAATCGTGTTTTTTTTACGATACACCATACAAAAATACATGCAACCCTAAATTTTCACTCCTCTACAATCATCCCTTATGTTTTTTTTGTTAATTATAAACTTTAATTTTTTGCCACAAAAACATGGCAAAACAACGTTTGCCGGGTCAGCTAGTAACTTTATAAAATGTTGCAATGCATTTCATTTATGTTACATACAACAGACAGGAAAATTCGGAGGTACAATTAAATTACTGTTTTAAAGCTCGCGGCTTCAGACAAATACCGTGGCTCATAAACAAGACATGTGCTTGTTCTTATATTTTTTATTCTTTCAATAATGTTATTTTGGTTGAGTTTGTTTATTTTACTGGATTTTTTCCGTTCACAGATCGTTGTATGCTTTGGTTATATTTATACCAGTTATTGTAAGATTTGTAGGTTAAATGTAACATGGGTTGAAAAGATACAAAACAATGATATGAAAATAGATCGGCGCTACATACTTTGGTCTGGGCCTCATGATTCTCTCTAAAAGTAGGTGTTCAGTCCTCTGTGTGTCACGCACTACTGAGTTTATGGCAGTAAAGTAAGCAGCATCTCATTAATTATATTTCCTTGAACTGTTAAATGCGCATATAAACAGAACATCCGTTGGTGCATTGCTGGGTCCAATACCCATACCATAGGCATGAGAGTCGATGTATATCAATGAACGAGCTCGTAGGCGAAGACAGTGTTCTGCTAAGGACAGACTTAAAAAGAATAATGTCAGAAATATGTAGATGTGATGAAAATGTTATCCATTCTTAATATCAGCCTCTTGCTTAGTTTCCGCGTGACTGGACGGAAAACTAAAGTTTTAAATTGTCTATTTTTATAGGTTTATACTAGATTGAAATATTTATGAGGTGTATATTATTTTTAATATTAGCATCCTGTCCCGGCTATAAATGCATCGTATAAAATATTTTTAAATTTTATTTCCGTTATGTTCCATTTTAAAAACAGTCCAGCCGTTTTTGAGTTTATGCAAACATACAGAACTAAGGCTTTCTTAAAAAAAATATATACTGTTTTATATTATATCTAACTTAGGGTCCTTCAAGAAAAGAGCGTACCAATTCTTAAAAGGCCGGCAACGCACTCGCGAGCCCTCTGGCATTGAGAGTGTCCATGGGCGGCGGGTATCACTTAACATCACGTGAGCCTCCTGCCCGTTTGCCCCCTGTTCTATAAAAAAATGGTGACCGCTTTTAAACTCTGGACGTGCGCTAAACAACATAAAACTTTACGTTCATATTTATAAAAACTTAATTAATTGCTCCTGTAAACAAAAGTCTTTTGAGACACTAAAACGTGTCAAATTCGTTTATTCAATCTCGTGATCGCGACGTTATTTAAGCCGAAAAGCCGTATTCAGATTTATTAACTTTTTAAGGGTAGATTAACGATTACGAAACAAGATGTAATCTCTCGTTCGAAAACGAAAATCAGTTTAGGATTCGGCATTAAGAAATATATGAAGATAATAAAGACCAAACTTTATTATCTTCACATATTTCTTTAGCCTTATATAACTAAATTAAATAAAGTTATTGAAATAGATTGATAGATAAACTTTATTGGTTTTATATTAAATCAGTGGCGCAAGCCTTTTGGGTCTCTCAGATTTCTATATCTATTGCATGGTCATTTGTCAATCTAATAGGCAAGTAGGTGATCAGTGTGTGATACACACGCCGGCCGTCGACTTTTGATGATTTCCTTCACCGCCGACCGAATGTTAAATGCGCGCATAGACAAAAATTCCGTTTGTGCACAGCCGGGGATCGAACCTACGATGGGTTGTCGATAGGTCAATACTTCTTATTGCTCAAGCTTTATTGATTTTAAATGATATACAGTATATCAAAAAGTAAACTAAACTGAACTTATTTATTTTATCTAAAACTTCAAGAAATTACATAAGTAACAGTTCATAATTAAACGCATGATTTTGAGTACCACGGTATGATATTATGGACAGTATTAATCGTTGCATTTAACTTTGATTTAAAAAATATCGAGTGCTGTTTTTTGCTTAAGATTACTACCAAATATGCATGGAACAAAATTATTACCTAAGTAACACTGAAAATGTTTAGAAAATGAAAAACGGCTTAACGTAAGCCCACAATGAAAGTCAATAAATCATTGACCGAAAATTTTCTCGCGTTAGATTCATTTTCACGTGTTACAACAGTTTTAGATTTGCCGCCAATTCATTAAAGCAAATGACTAATGGATGCAATATACTACATTTGGTTACCAAAGAGTCCCTAAATTGAAATTCAAAAAAGTTTTCATTAGCAATGTTTCTAACTGGCCAGTTCTGAACATTTTCAGTGTTACCCAGCGACGTACGCTTCGAAATATATACAATTAAAATTGTTAAATCAAACAGATGAATCTATAGAAATAAGCAGGTAATTCAGTGAATGCCCCTAATTTTTTACTTTTGTATTATATTATTTACTTGGATTGGTATTGCCCCAGTTTCTATACTAAATAAGGGCACTTATATTAGGTTGAAAATATTTCTCATTTTTCTGACCGAGTCTTGGTAATTGTGTATAACAGTTTATAGATTTGATTAAAGAAAACAGATGTAATAAAGCAGTTACAAATAAATAGCTTTATAAATCGCTTTACATTCAGTATTCTTCTTTTCAGTTTTTATTTGTATTTGCTTGGTTTTATTAAAGACTTGCAGCTGACCGCGTCCAACAATGGCCGTCTGGTTTTGTTTGTGTGTCAAGCAATGCAGAAGTTATTTGAAAGCGTGTTTTTTAATTTAAAGAAAATTTTCATTGTGGCCTTAGATTTAGAAATACAATCAACTATGTTTTTGAGATACAATCCTTCCGTTTTATTCAAACAGCTTTCGTGGTCGGTTCAAACTTTGTAGTCATAACTCGAAACTTAACTGATTTTATTGAAGTTGAACATAATATGATACCCACGCCCAAATATAGATGGGCGTTACGCTTCAACAAAGTTTTTGTTCTAATTAGTTTACCAAAGTCACTTCCAAATGTGGTGTGAGAAAACAATTGTATTGTAATATTATTCACACACTCACACATTCACTCATACTCAATGTCCAAATAGTTGTAACACTGAAATTTACTTTAAAGAAAAACTGTTGTAAAAATCTACTACTGAATAATTGTTTTCTACTTACCCACAATACAGGGACTCCCTCGTGTGAGGACTAACGATATTTGTACCATAAGTTTGATAACAATTAATTATAAAGCGTTTAACTTATTATTATGACATTGTGTTGATGATTATCTTATTATATGATCTTATTACATGACTTAATGTAAATTAACGTGACTTTCTTACTGATTTGTTACTATTATAAATATTTATGATGATTTTGTCACAACCGTTTTGTCATATTTTTGAAGTTATACTATTTTAGCGCGTTGGGAAAAAATGACGATGAGCAAATTTTTAGCATGCACGCGCACACCGTCACAAAAAACTGACATTTTTGTCTTTTGAAGTTATACTTCTTTGCCTCGCATCATTTTTCCAATGATGAGAGGAAATTTGTTCTATTGTTAGTGTCGTTTTTTCTACAAACGTAGATGCGAAAAAATAAAACTTTTTGAAAATATTTTAATCTTATTATTCCAAAGACGAACCTCTAACGCGTGTACATAAGTACCACGTTTGTTTTTATAATTGTTATTATTCAACTGTTTCATTTACCTTATCAAATAACTTCCTTCAAAAACAGGCACATTTTTTTCGCATTATGCAGATCTCAGAAACAGTATTTTCGTAAACATACGCACGCGGTGTTATTTATCCCTGACATAAAATGGCCATCGACCGGTGGAACAAGCCACCTGGAGCAAGATTTATAGTCACGGTACAAACCAATTTCCCGATTCTATAACTCAAGTGGCCATGGATATAATTAGTGGGAGTCTTTGTCCTCTACACATCATAGAATAAGGATTGATGATTTGTATATGGTTTCTTGAACTATGTTCTGACGTAGTTGCTTCCACCCGAAATAAAGAAGAATACTTTAGTCTAAATGATTTATTGAGAACCGCCTCTCCCACTCTGCTCGCTGGTAAGCGTTGTGATGCTTCCGACTCCATAATGGGAGATAGCAACACAGCTGCTGTCATTTCTAATTTGGTGAAGGGTTAGAGACTGTAGTGCCTAGGTTTATCATATAAAAATATATATCCATTATTGCACAGTCGGGCTTTGAATACATGACCTCAAGGTTCAACCACTAGGCATTGGATAACTAATGTTTTATATATAACTAAAATATAACTTCCACAACTTCGGTTATAAAACGAATTGAATTTCGCACCTGCTAATTCCCAAAGTTTATCCCTTTTATGAATTTAGTATCCAGATAAACAAATTTTGTCTATAAACTTTACAAATGAGCGTATCTAATTTATTATTATTTAATAAATAATTATCTCGTTATTTGGTACAATGCCGCTATGACCAAAGCTTTTAAATTTTATTGTATTTCTATTCATAATTTTCACACTGTAGGTTAAAATTGTAAATACTGTATATTTGTGTGTTGAATTTCAAGATTTTTAAGATTTTATTAAATATAGTTTTATGTTAAAAAAAAGATGTAATATACCAAGTAGAATTTTCCCTTGTTGACGTTGTTAACAAACTTCTAAGCCTAACTAATTGTCAAAATCAAAACCACGAGCTATCGTCAAAAATATTCAATTTATAGATTATTTCATTGCCCAGTCCCAGAAATATAGTTCTATAGAAAAACTATTTTCATAAATTTAAAAATGTACTAAATATTCAATACATTTGATGTATGTATTCAGCACTAGCTAGTAAATTACACGTTTAGTAATTATTATAGTATATAAGAATATTATATTTATCCAATAAATGGGACATAAGATGTGACATTACCAAACATTTACCCTTTTCCCGAACCTTTCATTAATAAAAGGCTCTCCAAATCTGAAGTAGGCTGCCTTAATAGATTCCATTTAAGCATGACCTTCAAGGAAATAATACAAAAGTAATAATGAGTAAATCATTCAAAGGGAAGAAAGAAATACGAATATAACGCTGTGGACAAAGTGAATAATATGGCATACAAAGTGTTTCATGCCTTAGTGAAAAATTGCCAAGTCACACCATTGACCGTATCTACGGCCCCAGGTGGATATCGAGATGTTAAAAATACTCAGTGTCCCAAAACACTTCTTTAGCTTCCTTCATGACTTCATCTTACTGTAAATTGTTGATGTCACGACCACGCCTTTAATTTTTTTTAACAATTATACAAAACGCAATCGCATTTGAATTGTTTAGTATGTGACTGTTTTGTTTTACTCACGCACGTGTAGACGTATTGTTATTATTTTAGGATCGTGGTTTTGTCGTGCAGACTCGTTAGATGATGTAAGCTTCAGCCTTGGGTTGATAATTTGAAACTTTAATCTATGTAGATTATATAATATATATGTAGATGATATATATGTGTAAAGGTTTAATTTTTCTTTATTATTAAACGATCGTAATGTCGTGTAAAACCATGTTAACAATGATGTGCGAGGTTTGTTTAGAACCAAATTTGTCACAATCTGGTAAAATCGAGCCCTGGGTAACGCGTTGAATACAATTCTTTTCGTCGTGAATTAGGAACAAAACTTAATTAAGACTGTATTGCATATTTGAAATAATATTTATTTTTATTTCAGTTGGGTGTTTGGAGACTTCTTATGCAAGATGTACCAGTTTGTACATTCCTTGAGCTACACGGCTTCTATTTTTATCTTAGTTGTGATTTGTACAGAAAGATATTTTGCAATAATTCACCCCATTACTTGCAAACAAATATTAACGTCACGGAGGCTACGAGTAAGTTCGATTTATTGTATCAGTAATAATCCGACTAAGGGTCAAAAAAAGAGCGTACCAATTCTTAAAAAGCCGGCAGAGCGCTTTCATTTGTAAGTTGCATTCTGATTAACTTTGATGTAGAGGTCAGTTTATCCGCTTTTAACACGTAGATTTATGTGATTGACTTCAAGCAATATATTTGATTATCTTCAAAGTTCAACAAAATGGAATATTACGTTGAATCAACCTGAAAGAAAATTTTGATTAATAACTTCCAATCTAAAAATTTATATTAAATAAATCTTTGGTGCTGTGTTAAAACGATTACTTTGTTGGTAAATCAAAGTAAAAGTTATCGATCAACTCAGGAGGTGGATTCAAGGTGTAACTACTGGTAAAATTTTCCGGGAATTAAGCTGGATTAAGAGAACATTAATTGCGATCTACAAACAAATATTAGCATAGTTTTTTTAACCTTCTAATACTTAGTTTAATGTAATGTTTATGTTTATATGTGTACTTAAAAAGTTGATCTGAATAAAAGGCTATATTATTATTAATTGCGACCTGTCACCCGTTTATATAAACGGTGGATTTAAACAATATCACGTGTTTAATGCTTATTATCAAATTATATTGTTTAACTAGTAAACTTCGTATCACCTACATATATTTGTATAAAAATTTAATATAAAATTTGTAAAACAGTCCTAAAGGATCGGACCACAGCTAAAAACACAAATTTCTGAAGGCAATAAGACAACCAAAAGACAATTCTTTATTTCTAAAATGAAACGGATGTCAAATATTTCCCAGCTGGTAGCTTTATTGGTAAATTCAATTATCGGTTTCAGTATTTTTCTGTATTATTTCCTATTGCTTCTATTTATGCTTCCTACCATTCCTGAAGCAAAGAAAAAATAAAATTCAAAATTAGCAATATCAGTGCAGCCGCTATAAAGCTTTAGAGAACACAGCAATTCATTATTATATACAATATTGATTGTTATCGGCGTTTGCGATCTCTCGCCTATATTCAAGTTTACTTAGGTGTTATCTACACTAATATTATAAAGAGGAAAACTTTGTTTGTTTTTTTGATTGTAATGAATAGGCTCATAAATTACTGGACCGATTTTAAAAATTCTTTCACCATTCGAAAGCTACATTATCCACGAGTAATATAGGCTATATTTAATTTTGAATAAAAATAGGGTTCCGTAAGATAGTAGGGTTTTTCGGACACAAGGTGTAAAAAATCAACCAAAAAAGTTACCGTTATTTTGCGTACCGTGCCCCAAACTATTAAAGATAGAAATGTTCTAAGTAATTGTAGATCTTATAAATATCTAGAAAAAAGTCCGCTACACACTATACCTATCTAAGTCGAGTGAGGCACAATAACCATAAATGATATACATGGCAAAACGACGTTTGCCCGTTCAGCTAGTAGGTAATAAAATTATTTATAAAAACACTCCTTTCTTAACAGGTGACCCTTAATTGACACGAGTGAACAATAATAATGCAATTTATAGAGAAAGACAAAAAAACATGCATATGAAATTACAAAATAAAAAAATACAAGAAATTTACTAACTGTAGGATTTAAATTATATTACTTATGCCAGCTCACTCAACGGACAATGAAAAAGGTTCGCTAACTTATGTATTTTGTTAAGTAAATCAACACACCGAATAACATGTGCCCTTTGCAGAAGGTTAGTCCTAGCTGTGGGCACATGATATAACGGCGGAAGATATCGCTTTCTGACGTACCCATCAGGCACATTGAAGCTAAGGTACTGAGTACTGCCGAATTACTGTCCTTGCTATGTAACAACTTTATTAAGTACATGGCGAGTTCTCGGCGTACTCTTAGCTCGTTGTAGCCTACAGAACCAAGAAAACATAGTGTTGGATACATGAGTATCATGTACATATACATATGTACACACCGAACATCCTAAAATACATGTGCCTCAAAAATTTATTTAGTACCTTATTAAATTACATCTAAATTCTTAAGCTTAATAATTTAACGCTATGTTAATAAATAGGCTCTAAACCTGATGCTGAGAAGAATTATTAATTTGTATGCGTTTTAGTGTCTATCAAGCGCCACAAATGGATTTTATAAAGGAATTTCTTTTTAATGGCGCAGTGCTCACCCTCTTTATTGAATAGTTACGTGAAATTAATAATAATGAGACGGCTTTTTAACATATTAATACGTAGGTTTGCTCCATCTCCTTGGCATTTTTATAAGTTCACCCGTATCACCTCGACGTCCACCGTTCCACATCTGCGCGTTTTTCAAGGCAGTTTTTTCCGCGCACCAACCACTTTGTGGAACCAGCTGCCCACTGAAGTATTTCCGAACCAATTCTTAAAAGGCCGGCAATGCACTCGCGAGCTCTCTGGCATTGAGAGTATCCATGGGCAGCGGTATCACTTAACATCAGGTGAGCCTCCTGCACGTTTGCCCCCTGTTCTATAAAAAAAAGTTGCTGGTTTTATTTCACGGCATATAAAATACTATATACAACAAAACGAATTTCTACTGTTTTAAATTATTATTACCATATTTTTTATTTTTTATAATTTATGAAAAATATCGAAGTACCGGTAAGGAGCCCAATTTGTTTCTTACGACAATTTTTAACTTAAATAATATATATGTGTAGAGTTACGCTTAAAGATGGATAAGACTAATAAACAATATTTCCTTATTTCTATGCTTACGTTTTGCCGCGAACGTGTAGTAAAAAAATTATATAAAACTAATTTACTATAAACTTCTTTGACCAAACATTTATTTTCAGTTAGTGATTCTCGGAGTGTGGATTACGAGTGCCGCGTACAGCGCACCAAAGTTTATATGGGTAGAGACGATAACGAATGACCTGGGTGACGGTCACTTAGAGACCATTTGTATCCAGCACAGAATGAAGTACAACTCAGAGATATTCGACATGGTCAACTTTGGTCTACTCTACGTCACTCCACTCTGCGTTATGACGGTAAGTCATTTAAATACTCGCTTGTATAAAATTATGTAACCTGATGTGAAGTACGCCCAAAAACGCCTATCGACCATACAAATCGTCGACATTTTGAAATCTCTCTCTGTCTTTAGTCGACAGCTCATGTCTGAGTGTCGTGGTCAGCAACGAAGCATCTAGAGCGGACTATCTGCTTCTGCCGGATTCTGTCCAGCGCTTCTCTTATGACACTGTATAGTTTTGAAGACGATGAGCCTTTCGTTGGTGAACGGCCACGTGATCTTTTGCCTTCTGTGTTACCAACCACGATCAGTTTCTCCAAGTCACATTTGAAATAAGATGTGAAAATTGGCTTACAGTCGTCGACAGTAATATGAAATTCCTACTCAGGAAACTAACAAAATCATTGGCGCTGATTAAATGTTACATAATATTTTAATTTAGAACTATTTTAATGATATTAGCAATCGCCTTCGGGTATCACCTTTTGGAGGATATGGCTACCGCATGGGTTCGAACGCAACACATCATTATACCAGATGTATATATACTATGATACACTCAAAATAACTTCATTCATATAGGTAAACAATTGCACTTATCGTCAACAGATTATAAATTTAAATAAGATTTACTACTATACTTATAGTACGAGAATCGTACTACATATTTCTATATAATATGTATTATAAATATTAACGGTTAAACTCTTCTATGGAAATTAAACTTAGCTCGAATGCACCGCAATTATCGATTTTTATGCTAAGTAACTAAAACGTGCTAAAGCGTGACATCGAAGTCGGTAAACTTTATTAAACTGCTCCAGTACTCTGTAAAATTGTAATGTCGCAACGAAGCCAATAATAGACGCCTTGTTTACGACATGAAAAATTTCTTCAAAGTAGTTAAAGTACTTAAATAGATATAAAAAGCTTACGATGCAGCTTACTGAAAAAATCTAATGGCATTTTAGCATAGTTAGTTAATGTCCTATAACCCCTAGGTGGGGCAGAGGGCGTCCACAGTGAGTCTCCATCGCGTTGATAAAATAAAACAATTACTTTTTTTTATTTATTTATTCAGATAATTCACAGCACAATACAGTAGTTTGGCGTAGTTCTAGTTGGAAATATCAAACGATTTTAACTCAAACTAAAAGCTAGTTTATTATAGGTATACTTTTAAAGGTCTATAGAAAAGATGTACAATTGATTCTTGATTTACATTTACGACCAGTTCGCAAGTCAAAGGCTACCCAGCAAATTCTGCGCTACTCCTTTTAATCGGAAAGTTTTGAGTCATACAAATTGTTTGAATTAGAGCAAATCAATACTAAGAATTAGGACCAATTAAATAATCAATTATTTTTAACGAGAGTTTTGGATTTATTTAGTTATAATTGTCTAATTTCGTTAGGAAGTTTTTTGTAACAATTTATACAATTTCCATATAAGAAGTGGTTTATCTTCTGGAATCTGATCGTTCGTACGCTTAGTAACCTAATTAGTTCTGTTTCGAGACTGGTGAAAGTCACCATTTGTTTTAACATCGTTTAAATCTCCTTGCTTGCCCGCTCTACGCCCTTGACTTGCGAACTAGTGGTAAATGTAAATTTACAATTAGTTTTTTTGACGTTCATAAGTTGTTTACCTATATGAATAAAGATATTTTGATTTGATTTGATTTAATTTGATTTAACTTTTACCGATTACGTTGCTCAAGTACAAATATTTTTTCTTTAGTTTTTGTTATATTAAAAAAATAAGTATTTACGAACACTGAAGACTAAGTCGAATTGGTTCGGAAATACCATTTCGACTTAGGGTTCTTCAAGAAAAGAGCGTACCAATTCTTAAAAGGCCGGCAACGCACTCGCGAGCCCTCTGGCATTGAGAGTTTCCACGGCGGTATCACATAATATCAGGTGAGCCTACTGCCCGTTTGCCCCCTGTTCTATAAAAAAAAAATTAATGCGCCGCTCCGTTTAATATTACAGCGATGTTTAAAAGTCTATCTTCTTTGATTGAAATTTGATGAAAGCATTGCAATATTACTATTTTATGAATAACATTATATGCCAAGATTGTGCTCCATTTTAAATAATGGCCAAGTTAAAAAATATGTTATCTTGTCACAATAACTAAAGTAATTTTAAGTTATACGTTGAAATACGAAAAGCTAAGTAAAAGCATAAGTTACAAGTTTGTATCAATAGCAAGAGCTTTCTGAAAGTTTTGCTCAAACAGTAATAATTCTGTATGACACAATTATTATCGAATGCTGCAATTTATTTTGACTAAGAGCGCACCGATTCTTAAAAGGCCGGCAGCGCGCTTGCGAGCCTTGTAGTATTGCGAGTGTCTAGGGCGGCGGTATTACTTAAAATCAGGTGAGCCTTCTGCTCGTCTGCTTCTTGTAACATAAAAAACTTATTAGTTAAAGTTTACCTTTTAAATATGGCTACGGGTTCACCAATTGAAATGAATTATCCTAAATACACAAGTTTTGATAAATATTAGTATTGAAGCGTGTATATTGTAGTTACTTTAGTCTAATGGTAATACTACATTTTTGTTTTACATTTAAGTAACACAAAAGTTTTAAGAAAATGAAAAACGAAAAGTTGCCAATACTTTTATTGTTTTTCGAAGTAATCTTCATTCCTTTACACATACACATCGTCGCATTCGATGGAACCACTGATAAAAGCAGTGGGCCCATTCTTCCTGAGGAGATCTCCCTCAGGAAGAATGGGCGTGAATGAAATTCTATGGCGTTTTCGTACGCTTTCATCGTATCTTCAGGTGTCGCAAAGCCTCAATTATCTTTAGTTTTTGGGAATCTTTGGCTACCGTATATACCGAACCATTCTGTAACTGATATCATAATCTATTTAATAATTCACTGGCTTCATCTAGTTCTAAATGAGATAATGTTCAAAGCATTCGATAAATCTAAAATATTAAACGCCATATTAATCCTTAGAAATTGTAAGTTTAGCTTTCAAATTCTAATTATATCATAATAGCCTCAGGCTTCTTGTTGGTTCTATAACAGTTCTGTGAACTCAACATATAACGGTTTTATGAAAGAACAACGACCCTCATCAACAATTAAGTTTAGTTTAATTGCCTTATATTTCATGTTTAGTAGTTAAAAGAAACATTGAATTTAACCGGACTGAAGAAAAAATTTTAATTGTCATTTTTTGTAGGTTTCGTGTTTAGTTAATAAATTATATAAAACATCATTTTCACTCTTATGAGTGTACCTAAAATATTTTCAATAACTGTATTTATAATTCCAGCGGAAAAAAGCGTTAAGTTCAGAGCTACACGTATCTTAAACGTACATTCGCGGGTACATCGCCGGTCTTTAATATTCTGCCAACTCGCAGGCCATTACGAGTAGCCTGTGCATACACATGACACCTTCTCTCTCAATATACATATTGTTCAGTTATATCGAACTCCTGTCAAGTTGTAAATTTAAGTTACATAAATATAATTCTTGTTTATTGCGTAATAAAGCGGGTTGTCATAAGCAAAAATTATTATGGGACCCTGCTATTGTCTACAATCCAATAAAACATTCCCTTATTTAACAATTACAGAATTAATAGCCCAGTACTGATTCTCTTTACATATATTTGTATAATTAAGGTATTTATTTTGCAGCAATTAACCGCTTAAGCCTTGTGTACTAACCATTAATATCACATTGACCATAGAGTTCTGCCTAAAAGAAAATGTTTCTTAAGATAGATATTTTTTCTATGAATCATTTTTCATAATTTTCTGAAAAACAGCGTTTACCTTTTGCAGTGCTGTGCGCCAAGAAATGGACAAAGAAAGCTAATCATCTTTTTATTTGTAGGTACTAAACACAAGGACCTAATAAATAAGTGCCATCGTGACACAATATTATTATTATACATCAACTGTTACACCATTCAAGTGTTTTAAATAAAAATAAATCAGTGGCGCTACAACCTTTTTGGGTCTTGGCCTCAGATATCTGAATCTGTTTTATGATCATTTTTTTAAATCTATTAGGCAAGTAGGTGATCTGCAAGTGCCTGACACAGTCCTCGACTTTTTGGGTCAAAGACATGTCGGTTTCCTCACGATGTTTTCCTTCACCGTTCGAGCAAAAGTTAAATTCGCACATAGAAAGAACTCCATTGGTGCACCGCCGGGGATCGAACCTACGACCTCAGGTATCAGAATCGCACGAAGCCACTAGGCCAACACTGCTCTCTCAAGTGCTAGTGCACGGCTTAAGTATTTTAAGTTATTCTAAATTATTTTGTAAACGTTTCAGTGGTTTGCTCGTTAGCAAATAGTTCAGAAAAATCAGAACCCGAAGAACAAAAAAGAAACTCATAAACTTTACAAAAACACGCAATAATTTAACGTAAATATAACCCGGAGCTTTAATTTCAATGACAGCAGTTGACGAAATTGTATGGAAAAACGTGTCAACGTGACATTGCAACAAAAATATTTGTGGACGCCCGCGTAAAAAGTTTTTCCTCTCTGACTGTTTCGGATGTAAAGAATATCCTACTCTGCTAAGAGTCCGCTTAGACCCGTATTATGTAAATATAACATTTCAATCCAGTTCCGCGATTAATATATTTGCGTATCTCCTAATGGAAGAGCTGGAATCGAACCGAAATCCGTTCCAGTATATTTACAGAACCGCCCTACTGGTGTAAAAATCCTACATGAAAAATAATAAACGTAAATGTGAAAATAAATACTTTTTTATTAATTTCTTTTGACCAAAAAAGTAATAATAATACTAAGACTAACTTATCTATCGATATGTTACGTAAACTTTTGTAGTATTTGAGACTAGATTTTTTAAACTTCACCTGAAGAGCATTAAATAAAAAAATAATAATTACTTTGCAAATTGAGACTAATTTTGTCGAATATACAAATATAAAATCAACAATGATTCGTTTTACCACTCCTAGTCATTAACTCGGTTGTTTACCGCGGCGAGAGCTACTCAAAAGGTGTCGTTTTACGAGTTTTCAATGTTAATTTTACCTACTGGGGAATGTAATCTTTTGCTAGTTATTTATATACACAGTGATGTTCAAGTACGCATTTTATTGTAATAACTGAATTCAAATGAAGTTTATTTACAGGCTTTCAAGTGTATTTTCGTGCTTTCTCTTGGTTTTGAACAAACTTTTAGTTCAACTCACAAATTAACAAAAACATATCAGAATCTATTTTATTCATTGTTATAATTTTACAAAACTCTACCTTCGTGTAGTCTATACAAAGACTTAATTAACATTTTATAAACAATTTATGATACATAGAATACCTTACTCTTTTCTTCCCTGTCAACTTTAAATACTAGAAATTAGAGAAACAATTTTCCAACCAACATAATAGTATTTGATGTGACCAATGTCTAGTGGCGTGAGCGTGCGACACTCATCGAGGTCGTGGGTTCCATCCCCGGCTGCGCACCAATGGACGTCCTGTCTATGTGCACATTATTTTTATCTTTTTGAAGTGTGTTACAAAGGAAAATACTTCATCGTTCGGTAAGAATACAGAAATAAATGTGTCTAACGTTTCTCCTATTTACGTTCGCCGGAAATATTTCAAAATATACTAAGCTCGTTTCAAGCGAGGCGGACCCCGAAAAAGGTTTAGGACAAGGTTTAGGACTCTGTCCATAATTGTATTTTAATTATGAACATAAATTTAAGTAACTTTAAATCAGGTCCCAACTGACTTAAATATTAACGAA
Organism: Pieris rapae; assembly: GCF_905147795.1. Taxonomy (NCBI): domain Eukaryota; kingdom Metazoa; phylum Arthropoda; class Insecta; order Lepidoptera; family Pieridae; genus Pieris; species Pieris rapae. Next base: position 7,203,786 of record NC_059524.1, on the reverse strand, counting down.
ATACAAAAGTTAATATTTTCAAACTTTAGATTATCAATCGTTTGAATTGTTACAAACATCTTAACAACATGAGGATAGCAATATCTAAGAATATTCGTGAAATTGTTAAATTGAAAAGAAATCTTGGATTAAGTTTTGAATTGCACCGGATATCTGCCAATTCCCCTGCATTGTCTGCACAATTCCGCCTCAAGAAGTTTGGCATTATGAGATAAATCATCCTGGAAATGGATCAAACACGCGGACAATTTGTACTTGAATTTTGTAAAGGATCGGAAATGAATTAATGTATTTTGAATTCACAATACTTTTCTTGCTTAAATAAGGTATAAAATCATTACATATATGTCAATATTAAAGTAATAATTCGCCAGTATAAGAAATTATAGAGAAAGTGCCTTTGACTAAAAGTCCTATGTCAAGTGGGTCAGAGGACATCCATCATAGAAAACAAGCCTAATTGGTCCTGGTTAGCTCTCTTAATTTCACACCACGTCATTCCAGCTACCTTAGCCTCTGCAATGATGCTTCGTTGCTAAGTCTGTTTTGGGCGGCAACGTTCCTTTTGTCTTTAAGATTCCAGTCGAGGGCTTGCTTGGCCTGCTTGAATGAATTGGATTCTTCCAGAGCATATGGCCCGCCATTTACACTTTCGGCCTTTTATAGAGCCTAATTGCATAGATCCCATAGCTGATGATTAGAGATTTCCTTAAGACAATATTTAATTGATATATCATTTAGCGGTGATAGGAGCCTTAATTCGTCCGTTCCATATTAACTTTTTTCTTTCTGAGGATTCCGACTCAAAATTCGAGCTTCGTTTAATAAACTAGCTGAACCAAGAGTCTATCCTTACATACGCCGCTTAGGGAAGATTAATACAAAAATCTTCATTTGCATAATTCGTCGATAACTAATGTTTGTAAAAATTCCTGAGTTTTGCCCCTTTCCATCATTGTTCTAATGAGACATAATTATGTGTTTTACTCGAAAAGTGTATAAGATCGAACCAAATTATTAAAAGCCGGCACTGGCATTATGTCTATATAAAATACTGCCTCTAATCTCTACCCGGGGACCAAACTTTTTAAATTTATAACAGTGTCCTTTTACAGTTTATAATAAATGTAAGGCTCTTACAGAAATAAGAGGCCCTTTCGAAACACAAACTCATTTACTTAGTTATTATTATTTTTTTATACAAAAGGTATTTTAGCAAGAATTTTTAACATTAAAATCAAATGAACTTTTAAATTTAAATATTTTATTTATCTATTATTTATATATATTAATAATTTTAATTATTGCTTTGTAGGTTAAGAATATTGTAATTACTCAGTATTATTTAATTATAATTACTGTTATGATCAGAATAACTTAACGAACCGAACCCTCCGAATATGGGTGGCTGTGAACAACTGAAGAATTTACACAGTATTTAGAATATAAAGTGATGCGATGCTTTGGACCGTAACCTCAAAGACCATTACAAAGCTAAAGGAAATAGGAAACACGTGAACTAAATAGTAATTCTGCGTTAGCAATTTGCAACCCACAAACATCCGAAAGAGCCAATAAGGGATAACATATTCATTGTGTACATACCCAAAAAAGGATCTTGACCGCTCATCTTACGATACAGATTCCAATCCAAATGCAAAACACACAAACGTAGTAATAATAAATGTTTGTATGGATAACGTGCTAAGCGCTCCGTAGGAAAATACGAACATATAAATGTCATTCGTGAATTATATCAAACTATCTACCCCTTTTTTTTTTTTTTTTTTTTTAATGAGTTGGAAATGCACTTCTGCAGGCCCGCATCAAGAATCGAACTTAACGCGGGGACTGTGGGGCTGGATCTACACTCAAAACCCTCTGCTATTCAGAGGGGTAGCGAGACCCTACCCACTAAAACCACCTCAGCCCATCACACGCCCTTAAGATGGGCCCTCGGGGTTCGCTAGGCATTCTACCCAAGGGACCCGGGCTTATATCCGACATAGAGAGCTAATCATGACCTGCGGTTCCGGGCTACTCGAGGTCGAGCCCCCAACCTTGAACTACCGGTCCTTCTACAATCATCCCCAGACCTCTCCCTCAGTCGCTCAGCTGCCTCCTTCTGCAGCATTACATGCTCACAGAAGGAGACCATTGCACTCCAGGCCTCCTCGCTCCCTAGCATGGCTATTATAATTCCCGGTAAAGTGAGGTCCGCCCCTATAACCGATACCAGGTCATGACGCTCCCTTGTCCAGGTGACACACTCAGCCACAGTATGCTCCGCCGTGTCATTTGGAGCGCCGCAGTGGTGGCACAACGGATGCATCTCCCTTCTAGGCACCTTATATAGATACCGACCAAAGCATCCATGCCCAGACAATATCTGCGATAGCCGAAACGTCACAGCACCCCAATGTCTATTCACCCAGTCTTTTAGGACTGGGCGGATTGCCCCTACCGTCAATGCACCAGCGCGGGGCGTAGCAAGATCGTCAGACCACCTTTTAAAAAGAATGTCTCTGGCATGACGCCTCACATGCCCCGCTATTTCCCCCCATGTGAAACTATCTACCCCAGCCAACTCGATTCGTAGAACATATTTTGCCTACAAAGGTAAACTTGAAATTAGCAACCTTGGAACAATACAATTGAATATAAATATATATATAATTTACCCATTTATTGTTATTCGATAACTTATCTGATATACTGCTATTCGCGGAGTAGAATCAACGACAAAAGAGATAACATAACGGTCCAGCCGATTTTGAGTTATAAGTGGTTTAACTAAGACGAGTTTGTTTTATATATTTAGATAGTATTGTGTATGATAAAAATATCTGTGTCAAAGTTCCCGGTTCTTCCATAGCAAATTTAATACATAAACTGTTTACAACAACCTCTTATCGACAGCAAGCATAACGCGACAGGTCATAGGGACATATCGGAGGCGTGCCTCTGATCGAATGAGTGAGTGTGATGTGTATTGTGTACGTATGTGTAACATGTTTGTGAATGTGTGAGCTTATGTTCGGCTCGATCCCGAGGTTGCCATAACAGAGCTAAGGATATTGAGATAACTACATCAAAAGTGCATACAAAATGTATGAATCGGAACCGCTGAAATAGTTTTATTAAAAAAGACGCCGTACTTAAAATGATTAACGTAAGTATAAAATGTAAATCAAAATTGTATTACCATAATAATATGTGTGTATACACTTCAGCAAGGCAACGCGACAACGCGAAGACGAGTATCCACACGTGAAATCTGCTTTATACTTACGTTACAGGACGATATATAACCTGAACTTTATACAATGTGGTCGTTGGAATATACATATATTGTAGGAATAAATATAAGGGCCTAACTGAAATAAATACACAACGTATTTAATTTCTGTTTATATGTTAGAGAAAAGTTAATATTTGTTTAGGAATAAACCGTTATAAATACGTATCTCTTATAATTATTTATCGATTGAAACACCGAATATGGCTCTCCATTTGAATAAATGTATGTGTTTGTATAATGTAGTAGTAGTAATGGAGTAAGTTAAATAAATAAATAATGTATATTCCGTTCCTATTATATTGATGTATTAAAATAATTGTAGTAAACTATCAGCATAAAAGAGTAAGTACCATTCATATAAGAAACATGTGGAATTAGAGTGTGGGTCTAGCTGCATCTTCCACCGTGTTTACCACGGAGAGTTCAGAGGAGTTTGATGATGCCTGCAGCTGAGTTGCATCATCAGATGATTCCACCCGTATCACCGTCACAACTGCCTGGTACTACCTAGTACCAGCTGTCCACTGAATATTTCTGAACCAATTTGACTTAGGGTAATTCAAGAAAACAACATACCAATTGTTAAAAGACTGAGAGCGCATTTGCCAGAGGGCTCGCGAATGTGCCCATGGACACTCGTCCATGGGCGGCGGTATCACTTAACATCAGATGAGCCTCCTGCCCGTTTGCCCCCTCTATGCAAAAATAAAGAAAATTATAAAATATCTCAAATATCTGACGGTCTTTGATAACGGTCCAATAAATACATATATACGAGACTCATTCGTTTAATCTTAACATTCTTTTGAAAATAATTGGTAGATCAAAGCTATATTCATCAAATAGACTAAACTTCTTAACGAGAACAAGGCAACAATAGATCGTGAAATTTTCACCGCCGCCGCATCGTTATTCGGTATTTTTTGTATAAAAGTAAACACACATAAGTTGTTTCAAGGTAAAGTGTATTATAATAGCGTTTCATGTATTTTTTATTTTTTTTTAATTTATTTTATACACACTTCGTTGCTAGAAAGAAACACAAATAACACAATATATATAAATTACAAGGGATGCAACGGGCGGCCTTATCGCTAACAAGCGATCTCTTCCAGGCAACCCTAGTAAGAAAAGAAAACAATAAATAAAATAAAAATGATGAGTGCAAGAAGTGCATAACCAGAAGTTATATAAAAAACAAAATATATTTATATTAATCTATAGAACCTTAATCTAGAGAAAATAAAAAAATAAAAAACAAAATATTTTCTAAATTTATACGGCTGTGTTCAATAGAATATCATACAAGTCGCCATTAGTGCACAAATGCCAAGCTAATTGAGAGGCTCAATTTATCAGTTGGCTAATTCCGCTAATGACATTTCTCACAGAATGTTATTAAGCTCTTTAATTACTTTATAACCTTAACTTAACAATTTATAAACTTTGATTGCAAGTCAAGTCAAGTCAAATCATTTATATCAATAAGACCTAATAAAGGCACTTTTGAATATCGCAATTACAATTTAAAATATTTTAAAAAATTACTCTATTTGCCCTTTCCAATAGGTAGTATTTTATACAGGAGATTGAGTAAGAAACTCCATAGTTACCCGTTTAAAATAGTTTTTGCAATGTTTCGCGTATAGCGCATTGTATAGCGTTTAAAAGGCAGTTTTTGCCGCGCACCACCACTTTGTGGAACCAGCTGCCCACTGAAGGATTTCCGAACCAATTTGACTTAGGGTCCTTCAAGAAAAGAGCGTAAAAAATCTTAAAAGGCCGGCAATTCACGCGAGAGCCCTCTGGCATCGAGAGTGTCCATGGGCGGCGGTATCACTCAACATCAGGTGAGGCTCCAGCCCGTTTGCCCCCCTACAATGTTTTGATAATTACATGTAATTAGAATAAAAAAATCTACTATACTAAAAAAAGATAGGCGCACGCTGTTATAATACACGATGCAGCAGAAATCTAAATTATTATGTAGATACATGTTGCTCACATATTTCCTTGCTTACCACTTATTTCCTAGCCGTCGTCGGTAAGTAATAATTAAGGAGTAGGACTCTTAGTACCAATCCCAGAAGGCGTCTTTACCGTTGTTCTAATTTCAAATTTCAAAGCCTTATTTCAACAAAAAGAGAAAGTTTACAAAAATATATATGTATATAAAACAGTTATTTAAGAAAGTTTTTCTACACAGCTGTCTTCTTGTACAGCTTGCCTTTGTGGCACAAAGGCCTCCTCCAGCTGTTTCCAGCTCTAGCTTTTTTTTAAGGCATTAGCCCACCGCGTCAATGGTCTTCCTCTCCTTCGCTTGGTGTTGTAGCGAGGTGTCCATTGAGTGACGTTTTTCGACCATTTTGCTCTTTGGCCTCTGAGCAGGTGTCATGTCCATCTCTATTTAAGCCTTTTGGCTCTAGTCATTCTTCTAGCGTCTTCCCAGTTGGTGATCCTTCGCAGCTCTGCAGCTCTTTTCTTTTCCTCGCTCCGCTATCGCATACCCTTTGATATCTCAAATATTAACATTTTCGATAGCTATTTAGACAATGTATAGATTTCCTAGGAAATGTGTCTAATATAATTTATTTTATACATTTTCAATTCCGAGGAAATGCATATTTTGACGGATTACATACATTTCCGGTAACATATACATAGATACGAGCCCATAACAATAATAGTTGGGTTTATAACATATTAGTCCTTAGTCTGCAGAATATCCATTGTTGTCAATATGGCACATAAATTCGTGCTATCAACAGTATAACATTGATATAGTATATAAGTAATTCCGTAAACGTCGCCATTTGATAGCTATTTGCTGTACTGCAAGCCACTGTACGTTTTCATATATACATAGTACAAGGCATTTATACAATCCCTGGAGGCTCGATACACATCAACCCCATTCTCAACCTTACTGTTTCTAGCTGAATTCTGCCAGATCAATTTTCCTTATCTTTTATACACAGGCAGTATTTCATTAAGGAAATTTTACATAAATAGCCTCAAAAATATTCACAGCTTAGTTCACATTAAAGGCCGTATTTTTATCGTTTTGTTGTTCAATATTCTTTTATCTCTGCCTTTTATTAAATTTTGGAAATGTCTTAAAGATAAGCTCTGTTAAATGGCTTACTATAAAGTTAACGATTATCTAGTCTATTTTAATAATACTATTTAATAAATAATACTATTTATTTGCCTATATTTGTTTTAAAATAAGTGTCGTTTGATGATTTGCTTTTTAAAAAAGTGTAACGAGAGATTTGTACGCCGGCTTTTTCTATCGGCCTTCACCCTCTGTCTTCTTTGCCGATGAGTAGGGATGCCTACATGTTCAAATTTAATGACGTGGAATAAGTGATACCTGTCTATCTTATGTTCTATATGTTATATAAGTTCTATATATAAATGTATTTTTTTAATAGTATAAATTAAGTATTGGCTGATCGTAAAGTGGATAGTAATATTTATTATAAACGTATATGAATAGTTTATTTTGAAAAGCCAGATTTTTCGTATTCAACTATTTAGCACATTTTTTAACTGACTCCATATTTCTGTTACTGTTACCAATAAGATGACAAAGGAAGATATTTTCAAAATAAAAAGATAATTACTATTATTCTTATTAGTTTTACTTCCTAACAGTTTTATATACCATTTAACTCTACTGCTTCGGATATCCATTTACTCTTGTTAATAATAAAAAAGAAATGCAAACGTTATTCAATTACTTGAAGACGATCTTGAGAGAGATGTTGTTATAACTTCGTAATTAGTTTTGAACATAAAACAAGCCTCTATACTGGGTCTGTAGAGTATACAGATAAAATACTACATTATACATCAATGAATTTGAAACCATAAACAAGCAACTTTTCCTTTTTACCTTATTATTATTTTGTTTTCAAATAGATGCCTAGGGGTTGTCCGGTCATGCTAGAGGATAAAATAAGTCGACCAAAGGAAAGATTTTGAATTCTCGTGATTTTTTTTAAAGTAATTAACACCAAATATATATTTTTTGCTCAATATATCATAAATGTGGCTTGTAAATATTTTATGTTTCTTTTCCACTGGTTTTCCTGCTGGCCCTTACTTTCCTCTTGGGCAGATGAAGCTTTTGGTTTTAAGATTATTTAAATTAAGAATAAACTAAATCGGAATAAAAAAAATAAACTAAACTGATACTGGATACGTGAAAAACAAAAAGTAAAAAATTATAAAAAAATGTACATCAGTACCTTAATTTTTTAATTAGGTTATCACGATGTTCATTACTAACCTACTCTAATATTTCTAAGTGAATGTAATTCTTTGAGTAATAAAGTATCCTTGAACCAAAAGTAAATAGAAACTCAGCAAACTGGAAAACTCAATGATAATAAATATTTTCGGCGGAGTGATGTAGCTGAAACGGTACGATTTAGTGATATCGATAAAGGTACATATGTAGGGTCTAACCCAGTGTTTCCCAACCTATTGTTGCCCTATACGTCTATCTTACATTCTTATGCCCCCCGAAATCTAACATTATTTGTAATATAAAAAAAAATTGTTCGTTTAAGAACCTTAAAAGATAGGTTTTGAAGAATGTTTTAGGAAATTGTAAACGAAACATTGTAAATTTAAAAAAAAATGAAAAATTGCAAATCTAATTTCAAATAATTTTACTAAATTTTCGAATAGCCCTCAATAACAATCAAATCGCCCTCTGTAAGGACCCACCTTGGGAAACACTGGTGTAGACGATCTGTATCCAGTACCAATTAGTGCAAGGAATCTTTAATTTCGTGAATTTATAAGTTTTAAATATTTATAGTTCAGGATTAAATTAATATAAGTATTAGTTTTGTATAGCTTGTTTTGGGTAAGAAAAAATATCGCTGTTAGTATTGTCTTTTATTAACATAGCTTTTACACATTTAAAGAAAACACTTTTATACCGATTGAAGCTATGTATTTTTATTGTAAACTTATCATTATTTTACATAATTTTAAATTTATCCGACGTTTCGCCTACTTTACAGCACTTTTTTAACATTCAACATCTTCTGTCTTCAGTCACCGTGACCACGCACGGTATAAAGCACGCGAAGTCGGTTAAAAAAAAATATGTAAAATGATTATAAGTTTACAATAACAATACATAGCTTCAATCCGGTAAAAAAGTGTTTTCTTTAAATATCGCAGTTGCTTTCGGGCTTCAGACAAGGAACGAGTGTCAAATCAAAACTTTACTATTGATTGTCTTTCAAGTTTCAAATGATTAAATTTTAAAAATTAAACTGATATTTTTTTTAAGTTTTAATAATAATAACTGAATCTCCATTATTATCGACCTTTAAATAATCGTTTGTCATTGGCAAAACAATTAGCATTACCGGCTGTGAACTAACTTGACCTATGATTTTTTCATTATTACATAACAATGTAGCCTATGAAATAATCGAAATAAGACTTGAGTTTTTTTATATACTAGACTTGACTTTACTTGTTATTAATTTATGATAATGACTATGACAGCTGATACCAAAATAGTATTTTAATTGAAACTATATCACCATCTAAATATATAGTTTGTGGATATGCAGAGGCTGGTTTGAACCACATCATGTTTGTTTGTTCTCGGCGCGACAGGTCGAATCTTCTCGAAGGTCTCATTTCTCTTCAAATTCCTTTGCCTTCATCCATATTCTATTAACTCGCAATAATGGATCCACACGTATATAAACTTTTAACAGCTTTTATCTTAAGTAGTGAGATAAAAATTTAGATCATATGAATGTGTAAAATCTATATATGTAAATATCTTTTTTGTATCTCTATAAGAATTGATTTATTGATTTTTTGATCTCTTAATTTATAGATTATTTTTTCCATTTCTTTATTTCGTTCCTTACGATAATATTATTATTTTACCCGTTTCCCTGTTTTGACCCTGGCCACAATTGACGAACCGTGCGGTCCATGAATAAAAAAAAATATATAGTTTCAATAAAAATAATATACACATTAACAAACGCAGTTGTGACATCGATCTTAATTAACGTTTACAATGAACGTTATGTAAATTTTAAAATTTTGATATTGTAATAAAGTATATCTTAGATGGAATGATTTCGACAAAATGATTATAACTGAATGTTACTCTACTGTAAAATACATTGGTTTAAGGTTCTATACACCCGGATTGCCGTGGGTCTCTGGCAGAGTTCGAATGGGCTACGGCACATGGGACAGGCGCAGTGTTGTGCATCGCAGTGTCCACGCCCTGAGAAGCCTCCATCCGAAAGTTATGAACCACAGCGGACGTTCATCGGAACTTCTGAAGCCAAGGTACTATTACAATTTTACTGTTATACAACCAGACAAACAACTGTTTAATTTTTTTACTACGTAAGTACCGACTGCAAAGTTCGGTACTGACGTATTATCGCCACTGCGGCAAAAATTAAGTGGTTAGCGTGGACAACCTAAACCTAAATTATTGATGATTAAATATAAAATTAATCACTTTTTATAAAATCAAACCACTTTAGAAGCCAAAAAGGTTTTGGTTTCTAAAATGGTTTGGTTGGGTCTAAACCTTACCTAGGTTTAGATTGTCCACACTTGTACGTACAACCTGGTAAGTACTTACCCAAGTTTGCCTGATTTCCATCAGGCAGCATACAAAATATCTTTGTTCATGCGACGCTTTTAAGCCAAGTTGTCTCAGATATTTAGAGCGCAATGCTCTGAGATGAACCTCATCTAGGTTTTATTAATTTAGAATATATTACTTTTGCGTGACTCCGTGACTTGAAGTTTTAAATATCGTTAGGCCCTTGATACAAACTACCGCTTATATAGTGAATCACAGTTCATTTATCTGTCTTTCATTGTCTACGCTAATGAAGAAATTTTCATAAGAACGATTTCTTGGTACCAAGTATTTCGGTAAAATATGCGTAATTATGAATTACCCATAATGAACTTAGACACAAAGTTTATAAATCGCGTTTAATTTGAAAATAATTTTATTCAGTATTCTGGTGAATTTTCATCGTTTTATTTTAATTTCCAGTAGTTTTCTATTGTTTATTCGGAGTTTTAAGAACGATATATATAAACGGTATATATGTTTTTATACATATAAACGTTTCGTGCTACAATTAATTGCAATTGTTTTAGTCACTCTCATCTAACAAATGTGTACATTATTTACCTAATTCACGGTGAAAAAAACCCAAAAAAGAATTATCATCACCTCATACTCCATTGTCTTCCTTGGTCCCTACTTACTTACCTGCATCTTCAACCTTTTGCTGCCTAAGCCAGAAATACAACTGAAAGAATTAATTAATGACTATCTAAAAGCAGACCTCAGGTTATAGAATAAATTACATGTTTAATGAATATGACTATAATCTACGTACGAATAGTAACAATTATAAAATGTAAATACACACCGCATATCTCAAATAATACGGAAACCTGTCTGAAACATTCTGAACAGTTACATCGCATTTCATAGTTATGAATTTTTAAAAACCTTTTCAAATTTCGCGAATTGTTTTAGAAATTGTTATTCCATTTGTGTCTGCAATTGTATATGCAAAAGCCGACCAGTTGCGTTTTACACTATAATTATATTAACTGAACTATCAATCTACTTGTTAAATGAAATGTACGGATAGAAATACGATTTTCCCTTGTTTATGTATAGCGTAAAACTCTCTAATGATCTCGTGCAAATCATCGAAATTTTATTCGCAAAAGAACAATAATTTTAAGAACAACAATTCAGTGGTGGCTGGGCTCAAGACATAATCATTATTTTTAACAACAGTAACATTGACGCCTCAATATTATTCATTTAATTATCCTTTTTTGATATTGTTAATTTTAATTATTGTTTAGTTTTAAAATTTAGTAATGGAAATGATTAATATAATTCTAGCAATAGGAAATTTTTTTATATTTAAAAAAAGAATTGAAATGGGTACCTGGGTACTGGGACCTTCGTCTTTCTTAGCTGAGAATTTAGGTAATCAATATTAAGTGAAATATTTGAAGTAAATAATATTTATCTTATAATCCTCGAGGCACAACCCAGAAAAATAAAAAAATTAATATACCGTAGTAAAAGTTTCACAAAGTATTACCAATTCAATTTATTACTTGAATGAAGCTGATGAAGGTCGAGAATAATGTTTAGTCTTGTATGATATTATATTATTAAGGCTTTTGTTCAGTTATAAGACACGGTCTTTGAAACTCAGATTCAGTCTAATTACATTTATTTACACCTCTTCTATTATACAAAACATAATCAAATATTGTATTCTTGAATTTAATATAATAAATTCAGCGTTAGTAACACGAGCAATTTATATTATTAAGGTTCTTTCAATATTTTAACAATAATAAAACAATAAGAAGAGTATCATTTGAGGCTTTGTAGGAACATTATTAAATATAGAGAGATATATATATATATATATATATTTCGAGATGACATACAAACGAGCTTTTTTCGTCTTCGACATCCAGATCAAACAAATTATATCGCAAAATAACGTTGAGGTATTCGCTGCCGCCTGCCGCGGCTAATAAATAGTCTACCCATACAGATATTAGATAGCCTAACGCTAACCAACATAAACTCTAAATTAAAAAACTTCTTTTATACCCATTTGTCGCGCTCTTAAACAAGACTGCTATGAATCATTAATACAAATCATAGCGGTTTTCTAATATGTATTATTAAGAATTTATTCAGTAGAGCAGTGTTGGTCTAGTGGCTTCAGCGTGCGACTCTCATACCTGAGATTGTAGGTTCGATCCCCGGTGTTACCCAATTGACTTTCTTTCTGTGTGCGCATCTAACATTTGCTCGAACGGTGAAGGAAAACATCGTGGGGAAACCGACATGTCTTAGACCCAAAAAGTCGACGACGTGCGTCAGGTACTGGATGCTGATCACTTACTTGCTTATTAGATTTAAAAATGATCATGAAACGGGTTCAAAAATCTGAGGTCAAGATCTAAAGAGGTTGTAGCGCCACTGATTTATTTTAATTTATGAATTTATTCTAAATATTTTTTTTCTGTAGGGTACTCCAGTTGGACCAGTTAAAACGAAGAAGCGCTCCCGGCAGGAGAGTCGAAGCTGTCATCACCTTAGTCATCTGTCAAGAAATGTTCTGCGCGCGCGGCGCGGTGTCGTGCGTATGCTTATAGTAGTTGTCCTGACATTTGCTATCTGTAACTTGCCCTTCCACGCTCGTAAAATGTGGCAATATTGGTCAACCGGATACCAAGGTACAAGCGACTTCAGCGCCCTCCTTACACCCCTCACATTTCTCATTACCTACTTCAACTCTGGAATAAACCCTTTACTTTACGCGTTCCTATCCAAGAACTTTCGTAAAGGCATGAGGGAGCTGCTATTCTGTAACTTTCACAGTAAGAAGAAAAGTGAGAACGTGATTTTATTGAATAGAGTTGGAGGAACGGGTTTACGGAGGAGTTCGACTCGATCCACACGGGCCAACTGCAGCACGGTGACGATGGCCCCGAATGGGGAGTCATGAGGGTTGTACAGGCAGAGGTTTTTCTATAGGCACACGGAAGTTTCCTGATTAACGGAGAGCACCGACGAGGTGACCGACAGCAGCGGACTCTACACCATATCCACTATATCACGAAAGGACTTGTATGACTGAGTGGTGTGCTATGACTGAATAACTTGTGATCTCATGAGCTTACAAAATGAACGTTAATGTTGTGATTGTAGTACTATGTGTTGAATAGATTATATAGTCGCGGAACTCGTTAACTTATAATTAAATATTACAATGTATTTTGAAGGGTTATTATTATTGGTATCGCTTACTAGTCATTGAATTCCGCGACATTAGAACTAAACCATATCGAGAGATGTACATATAAATTATTTAGTTATACGTAAAAGAGTACCTAAATATAATATAACTTCTGTAGCGTAAGAATTGTTGTTCTATTAATGTTTGAATGATTATCTGAATATTGATTAAATAATTAGTTAGTGAAGGACTTAATTCATTTTGCGGTACAACCCTATATATTTCGAGCGAATTGGTTTTTTATCGATTTTGTATTGAGTTTGACGCCCGAGGATACAATAGTGGAGCTCAAACAGATTGCACTGGGATGACTGTCATACAAAACCTTTAAGCCCACGTGTGAGTGGCGAGTATTTTCCGGTAGTATTGTGTTAGCAAAATAATTGTTGGTGTACTGGTTTATGGATCTATAATAATCGAATAACTTTCAGCGCTTCCTGTATTGTGCCTTCTCCCGCAAATACTAGCTTTCAGCTCCAGCAGGTCCTGTCCATCCTGCTATACCTAGGTCGCCTAGGTCTAGCCGTCTAGCCATCTGATATTGGTCCATGCGCCAGCCAACATATTTCCTGGGCATTTTGTCTAGTTTTATTATTTATAAAATCTTTTTAATTATTTTATTTTTGTAAGATATTTTATTTATATTAGATTTATTTAAGTTAATATATATTGATAATCGAAAGGCACTTTTCCAATATTCTAATAATTTTAAATACAATACATAAAATTTTTAAGTATATTAATACAAATTAATGAACATTCTCAATTTTGTTTAATTCGATTTATAATCATTGAATTTTTACATATCTCTAATGTAAATATACATATAGTTGTTACAAACTTAATTAAAGAAGAAACTTCTATAGGCATTATTAAAATGATTTTTTGAAAATAGCTGGTGGAAAAACTTGTGAACTTAGTCTAAGTTCCTGGCCTCTATTATATACTATTACATTACTGAACAGATTAACCAATACTAGAGGTAAATTACATTGGGAAATTCTGAATTTTTACGTGAAATTTTATTGTTAATAACAAATAAATCGGTACTATTCAGTAATTAATTATAAACTAGCAACATCCTGCGTGATCGGGATAAGATCACGTCTGTACTTTCAGAAGAAAAAAATCTTTTAATAGAACTTTTAATTACTTTCTATTGTTCTATAACGTCGGGGTCACCAATGTACCTTAATTGGTATTCGTATGTCTTTAAAAAGTACTGAGTATTATAATGAAACGAGGCTCTTCAAGACACGACTATTTAATATGAGTGTTGGTACAATATTAATCTATATTAAAACATCGGTACATTTATATTAATCATATAGGCACACTATATGTTATTCATTTCGAGTAGGCTTGTCAATAAAAATCAAATCATCTGATCCACGCTTTTATCAATTAAAGATACTTTCATTTATTTGTGGATTAACAGGTTAATCTACTATTAGATACTTATTAAATACTTAATAGACAAGGTAATACATTCCTCGAAATATTTTATTTAAACACTAAGTATTTTGATAATTCTAAAGCATCATAACATTGGCTTAAATTATCTAACATTTAAAAACAAATTAATTAATTAAAGCATTTGTAAGTATTTTTATAAATACTTCACATATGTATATCTATTTTATGACCGTGTTGACTGTCCTTCACGTTAAATACATTACGAAAGGATATATTCAAATTTATTTTATGAGAAGCCCTACACAAATTTTAATAATTTATGAATGCTATAAAAAGCTGTGACCAGCGTTTTAATATTATGCTAATAATATGAAGCATTAGCTTCAAACTGTGTGTTGAAAATGAAAATGAAAATATCTTTATTCATACAGGTAAACAAGTTCACTTATGAACGTCAAAAAATTTAATTATTTGTAAATTTAGATTTACTGCCAGTTCGGAAATCAAGGGCGTAGAACAGAAGAGAAGAACTGCCAATTCACTCTCCGCCACTCTTTTTAATCGCCAACTTTCTTCTTTTACAGAACGTTTGTAAGGAACTCCAACCATTACACCATGTTCCATATGACATCTTGAGTAATCAAGAATCATAAAATAAATTAAAAACAAAGATTATCTCTATTTGCTTGTATGTGAATCAATGCTATGTTGATTTGATTTGAAACGCTTTGACCCTTTAAATTTATCCTAATATAATCATAAAAATGAGTTGGATAAAACTTAAATTTTCATTTTATTATATGTGATATAAGAATATTGGTCCAAGGGGACAATTAATTTAAACGTGAACTCAAAACATACACAGCTAGCTATAGTTAGGGAGCGGGCGAGCAAAATTTCTATATGATCAGCACACATGGCAGACGTTATTAATAGTGACAATTATACCCTGAGAAACATGAAGGACCTCGTCTACCGCTAAACTGCAATCTACCTCTATGTGAAACTTGTGCAAATCATATACCTTAATGCCAACCAGCTCCCTAACTACTAAGTGCTTTAAGCATCTTACAGCGTTGGCAAGTTGGCAACACTTAGAACATGTTAATTTCCTGCTGAATGGGAAGCGCACAGTACAAAAAAATATAAACGACCACCATTTAACAATTTTCAGATTTCACTGTATAATATGGAATATAATATGGAATGATATAATATGGAAATTGTATTCGTTTGGTTTTTTTTTCATTATAACATCGTTTTATTAATCTTAAGTAGGTATATTTTATTAACATAAAAGTAATTAACCGTTAAAAAATTAGCCCAGCCTTATTTGTATTTTATAACTATAGATATACACAATACTTTCATAACTCACCACTACATACCTTCTAATATATTTGATTGCACATCACTTTCATATTTACACCTTGTCCACGACAAGATGGTTTACTCACGATGCTTTCTTTCACCAGATTTCTTTCTATATACGAATTTTAAATGTGCTCATAGAAAGAAAGTCCTTTGGAGCACAGCCCGCACGACTATCAGGGACGATGAAACCACTGTCAACACTGTTCTATCTTTGCTTACCTTTTAGATCAATTCATACTAGAGATGATCATGACAAATCACTCACATCAAGCCATCAAAAAATAGTTTCACCCTCAGTAACGACAATTGTTATCGATTTGTTTCTGAAATAGAGTTCTATAAACTATACGTAGTGAAGATTAATGAGAATTTTAGTAATTTATCTTATTTGATGAGTCATTAATAGTTTCTGCTTAATTCGTTTCCTTCATTGGAGCAGTATTAATGATTTTGGACTACGTATTCTAGTCGAGTTAAAAACTAAAACTACCTAAAACTCGGTGTAAAACTCCTTTAACAGAGTTTAATTTAATTTAATACCTACGTGCTATGAGAGCATTTTGAAACTGTGCCAAATGTCTTCCAATTATTATTGGAGGTATTCCTTAAAGCAGATATTCGGTAAAATACGGTGCTTCTTCCGCATATATTACTGGGTACAAATGTCTTAGATTACCGTTTATTCATTTTATACAGTTATTATTCATTTAGAACACGAAGCTCTGCAAATACATTACTATACTTGACTTGGTTTAAAATAGAGATACCTAAGAGGATTACTCGGGATGCTTGCAAAGACTTTTGTATTTTTAAGTACTTAGTGTAGAATAGTTTTAGGTCGGTGTGGATAAATGAATTCTTAATATTAATAAAATTATATTTTAATGTAACGTATTGATTAAAAAAAAATACAGGTAAACTTAACATAGTCTCAGACTGTCGCTGTTTTATAGGATAAAATATCGTTTGGGAATATATGAACATATGGTGCAATAAACAGGCATTACAATATTCTAAATCATTTTCATTCATTCATTCATCATACAAATTAGCTTAAAAGTTGGCGCCTGTTAGATAATACCGGTGACCCTTCTAGCTGAGAACTGGGGGTTTTCTGCTTAACGGATAAGTATACAGAGAGGAAATTAAAAATCAAAATCAAAATACGTTAATTCAGTCTAGATGCGTCTTAGCACATACTTATGAATGTCAAGATTGTTTACTAATTATAAAAATTAAAAAAGAAAAAAGAGCAAGGCTACTACCAGGAGGCCTTGTTCTGAGAAGAACGGGCAAGAAACTCAGCAAGTTTTACCCTCCCTCTACAAATACAAATACGAAATGAATAAAGTAAATTGTGTTTTACATTTAAATATTTTTATTAGCGGTACACTAGTGGAACTCCATTACAAACCTGATCCTATGGGACCATGACGATCTGACGAAGGCTATTTGTGTGTAATTTCGAACCATATGAGCTTCTGGGTTTCGTGATCGCAAATCTGTAATAGTTTTGATTTCCAGCAACAATAATTGAGTCGGTAAAGATGCCTAATCTGATTTTCTTTAATGTTAATCAATGAAATAAATACCTATAAATACTTAAAATGTTTAGAAAATGAAATACGGCTTAATGTAGAAAGTTGGAATTCCTTTTTTTGTTTTTCGAAATAATCGCAGTTTCTCTCTACACATCGTCGCATTCGATGGAACTACTGAGAAATGCAGTGGGCCCATTCTTCCTTAGGTGTCTCTTAAAATTTTTTTAAAGCGAATACCTACCACGATTTTTATGTTAAGTTCTTGGGAGTAAAGTCTATTTTGTGGAGTGCGCTGATGCATTATCGTGAAGGAGGATCCTGCTTCGAGGGCGCTGCTGTCGAATTATATCCAAGATAACAGGCACACAGCGATTGACATATCAGTCTGCGGTAACTATCCTTCCATCTTCTAGCACAACTGTCGCGATATGACCTTTCTGAGCTAAGAATGAGGCAATTATCTTTTTTCCTTGACTTCTTCCTTTCTTTATCTTAGTTCCGATCCTCGAAAGAAAATACCCACTGAGCTGACCGCTTTTGGTTTCGGGTTCTTAGCCATATATCCAACTTTCATTACCTTCGACGATGTCAACCATGGCATTTGAGTCTCTGCCGTTGAATTTATCTAACATTTGGAACGGACACCAGTCCATGCGAAGTTGTGTCTGGTCGTCGGTTCAAGTGTCGGGAATCCATCTGGTACAATGCTTCCTAACGTCTGAATGTTCGTATTATATTTGTTAACTAGAATCACACCAATGCCTAGTGTTGCCCGTATCTGCTGATAGGTCACTCTCTTATCTTCCTCTATGATGCGTCGCACAGCACTGGTTTTATCTCCAGTAGTCGCTGTTGAGGACGTCCCTAACGCGGATCATCATTGAGATTGCTAAGTCCACGCTTAAATTCGTTAAACCAATTATTGTAAGTAGTGGCACGAGCCGGGACTTCATTAAGAAATGCTAATCGCAGCCCATCATAGCTTAGTTGTTGAGTAAGCCCACAACGAAAGTCATAAATCATTGACCGAAAATTTTCTCGCATTAGGTTCATTTTCACGTTTCACAAGAGTTTTAAATATGCCGCCAATTCATAAAAACAAATGACAAATGAATGGAATAGAACTAAAATAACTATATTAGGTTACCAAAGAGTCCTAAAAATAAATAAAAAAATTTTTTCAATGCAATGTTTCTAAATGACCAGTTCTCAACATATTCAGTGTTACCCACGGAAAAATATAAGACCTATATGATTCAGAATGACTTCGCTGCTTTTTTTTTGAGTTAATATCCTTGGAATCAGGTTTGGGGCTTGACCCCATGCTGTTGTAAGTTATATTTAGGCTGTCCCATATTGCTAACACAAGTACATATAACGATTTCGGTAGTCGAACCCCGTAAAACCCTTAGACGATTCGTTTAAGGGTTTTTAATATTGGTACTTAAAACACACAGTAACAATGTAAAGGATTTCAAATGTCCTAATTTGCCTAATTACCAGCTAATGGACAGTACGAAATGCGATGGTGGGCTTACAGTTTACTGTGACGACGCAGAGATTTTGTTAGTGAGTTGATGAACCGATTTTCATTAAAGCGAGTTGCGAACGCTTTGACCGAACTTAATCGGTTTACGGAAAGCTTCATACGACAATAGCTAAAGGTTTTTGGGTAACTTTAGTTTTAATACAATTATTAGTATCCAATAATCTGCAAATAATGTTTTTTCTTCATATAATATAGAAGTTTATAATAATTATATAGAAGTTTGTGAATATAATGTTTCAATGTCAGACACGAACATAAAGGATATTGTCCTTCGAGTTGAGGAGTGTATTGTTGTATCATGTTTCGGGGTGAGGTTTTTGACGAGCTAGCTGACCCGGCTTCGTTACTGTCAGTCTAATAATATCGTGGTAATTGTAGTTAAACTTAATTAAGGATATCATTAAGGTAATAATAATTATACAACTTGTTTTGCAAATACAGAAATGTTGTATTGCTTGCCATTGCGAAAGAAGAATGGCAGTTTTACACATTAGGCCTCTTCTCTTTGTTAAATAACTTTCTAATATATTTCTTGAACTGACACTTTTTCGAAATAAAATTATGCGTAGTTTTGTCAACAGATGGCACCACCTGCTGTTTGCATTATTAATTTATTTATAGTTAGTCGATAACATATCCGATATTTTTATTATATTTTAGACGTAAATATTTACTCTAATACATTTTTGTAGAGGTTCTACATAACTAGATGGGATTTTTGAATTATTTCCCGTAAGACCGTGAGACGACCGTGACAATGGTTACTAGGGCCAACGTACTGCCCTAGTAACCATTACATTATAGTAACCAGATAGCATTCTGTACTTTTTCGCCCAAACCTAATTACCTATCTCAATCCATTTTTGACCATCTGAGATAGACATCTTAATCCAAATATTGATATCAGGGTGCCAATAACCAATCGACAGATCGTAATAGCCATATGTCGATACAAGCAATTCGTGGTAGGTCGGATCGGTGTATGTGGATAGACCTTTGTATGAAAATGACAGTTCGACTGTGCCAATATCCTATCTTAAGATTTAACTTACATCAGTTTTTAAAATAATTAAAAAGCTATTTGATATTATATGTTTTAAACATAGACATGCATATTTTAATTTTATTTTTACGGTTTTATTTACTTTATTTGGTTTATATTGATTATCAAATATGAGTGTAAAGAGTAAAGATATTGCATTCCATTCATCGCCAAAAATGGATTGTTTTCGTAGGGTTTGGTTATGGGGATGCAGATATGTGATCAATCGACTGTCACGGTCTGATAACAGATTAATCCACTATCTCAGATATTTTTCAATCTAAATTTATTTTACATTAATTTGTGGATTCGGGTGTTTGTCACCAGCACCTAATAAACCACTTAACCGCTTTGTCAACAAAATTATCCTATAATTTTTTCGCCACATAAACACTTTCTATAACATTGAGTTGATTTCACAAGCAATTTCCTCGATAGGTAACTGATATATTTGCTTTGTCAATTTCTATCACGAATTACATTGCGGAAGCTTTATTTGTTTCGCATTTACCTTATGTACCGGAAAATACCAAACATTAGCGTACTCATAATCTATACCAATATTATAAAGAAGAATTATATGTGGTTTTGTACATATACTCGTAATGTTTTCTCACATTCACTATTAAAGTAGTACTTTTTAGATAATATGGTATAACTTATTTCCTCGTTTTCCAGTAAAACCTATTGACATCCCTCCGTAGAATCCGGAGATTCTAACACTCCTAGGATATGTAAGATAGTTAATAAATGTTTCTTTGCAAATGATTTTTTCATGTCGCTAACGTACAGTTTCGCAGAGCTAAAAATAAAATAAATCAGTCTACCTTTTTGAGTCTGGGCCATGGATTTCTGTATCGGTTTTATGATCATTTCAGATCATGATTGATATCAGATTAACAAATGATCATACAGGTCATCAGCCTCCTGCGCCTGACATTTGCCATGGACTGTTTGGTTCTAAAGTAAGAAGGATTTTCCATCACCGTTCGAGCGAATATTAAGTGCGCACATAGGAAGAGAGTCCATTGGTGCACAGCCGGGGATATAATCTACGACCTTAGAGATGATAATCGCACGCTGAAGCCACTAGGCCAACACTGCTCTTTGTTCGCAGAGATCTTATCCAAAACTTTTGCAAAAACTTATTTATATCTCATGCTCTAGATATTTATAATTTACAAGAACTCTGTTAGTTACGAATAGTTATTAAGTATAAAGCACGTGCTTAATGGGGGTAATAAATAAATAAACCTGCAAGGGAACTGATGTTATGTGACACCGCTGCCTGTGAATATTCTCACTGCCAACAGGCTCGCGAATAGGTTGCCGGTCTATCTAGGAATCACACATTTTACGGGGCCGTAAATTGTATACGTTCAGAGAAACTTCAACTGGCCTCAGGATATATTATTACATTGTGGTATGTACGAGTATAATAATTAACAAAATCACAAACCTAAAGGTATATATCAAAACTGGAAAAGTGAAAGGAAAATATTCTGAATTCTCGTTTTATAAAAATTTAAATATCCCTAAATATTTTCTTATAAATTCTAGTCATAACGTTGTTTTCCAGGTAATAATGAGGACAAAAACAATTGAAATTTTTGATTCTACTTAAAAACGAATATGTAATAAAAAATAATTTACACAATATAGTCTCTTTTATTTCTGTTTTAATGGTAAAGGGATCGTTTTTGATGGTAGCCATAAAATGTAATGGCTGGTGACTCCCAATTTGTTTGACATCCCTAAATGTAAATATGTTACATATATGTAAAACCCGAATAAAAACGTTTAATAATCTAGTACAAGATCACATATCTACAATACCTATCTATGTCATTCCAATCATTAGGTCTTCATCGAATTTTTCTATTCCATTGGAAATATTATTATGCACAGAAACTTTTAAGTTGTATTCTAACAATGTTTACTTTCACCTATAAAGTATCAATTTGTGCATTTCCGGGATTTGATAACTCAAAGCGCGACGCACGGTCGCACGTTTCTTACTAATAACTAGTCTGCCAAGAACGCCGCTGTCTTTTTAAATAATTTTCCGCTTCTGGTGTTTTATAAACCAAACGGTTAAAATGGTGAATGGGACGAAATTTAATGCTAAGGTACCAAAGATGGTAACTGCGCCTTAATTTCTTATGTCGGTCATCTGCCCGGGCTTCATATGTAGTAATAAGAAGAATCTCTTGAACTCGTGTGAATTTCCATGAATGTCGTTCGGTATTCAACGGATATATGACTCGAAAACAAACAAAAAAACTACGTAGTATACTAAATTGAAAACTAAAGGACACGATACGAAATGCAGAAAAGAAAGAACACAATAATGATTGATGCCCTCTCCCATTCCAAACCTCACCGCTAACTTGAACAAGGCAGATGGACAGGTTAACAAAATGGAAAAGGCTCCTAGGGAAAAGAGGTCTCTTACACGGTCGACAGACAAACTTCAAGATAGATAGAGCCAACTGGAGGAGATCTATACCCTAACGCCCGAACCCAATAAGTAATCCACAATGTCAGATTGAAAACAATCACAGATCAGACCGTGACAGTCTACCCTACGAAGAAAATCCATTTCTGGCGACCGAAAGATAATAGAGATAATAGAAATAGAATGCAATCGCTTCGCTCTTTGTCGTTCCATTTTACCGAGTTTACCAAATAAAGTTAATATATTTAAAACATATCAAATTTGATATATAAAGTCCCTGGACACATGGCAGGGGAGTAGAGTGAAAATTAATTTAAAAAAAAAAACATATCAAATAGCTTATTATTTATTGTAAAAACTGGTGTAAGTTAAAATCTTAAGATAAGATATTGACACAGTTGAACTGTCATTTTCATACAAAGGTCTATCCACGTGCACCAATCCGACCTATCATGGATAGTTGTATCAACAGATAGCTATTACAATCCGTCGATTGGTTATTGGTGCACTAATATCAATATTTGGATTAAGATGTCTATCTCAGATGGTTAAAAATGGATTGAAGTAGGTTATTGGGTTTGGGCGTAAAAGGTCCTTCGAAAAAAATATAATTAGTTCTGTATACAATTATAAGTGTGTGTGTAATCTTTTGTAAAGATAAGTGTAATATATGAGGCCTAATTATTTATTAATTTTATGCCCGGCCTTAACTTTGTAAAAATAAAGTACCAAACCAACGCCGATGTAAATTAAAATAATAATTAAATGAAAAATAAATATGTTACTATTACAGATACTATGTATTCATGGGCGCCTGGCTAAATGTGGATTGCTTATAGGAAAGCGTAACAAAGGAATCTCAACGTTAAGAATCGCAACCTGATATGTTTTTAATTTGCATAAATTACAATATTAATGTGATAGTGATTTTTAATGTCTAAAGCTTTATTTTCCCAGACTAAATGAAAGTAAAAAGGTTCCCTGACTATTTATAGCCAAAGAGATCTTTTTCGTTTTAGTAGAACAATTTGAACATTATTGGCTCGGCTTAATAATTATTTATTGCGAATTGTAAATGGCTTCTTAATTTATATATAGTTAGTAATAATGTATTTGTTTAAGCTGATTCGATTTCTTTTATCTAGACTATTTTTGTAACATTCTCGTAGAAACATTTATTTCTACAAAAGCGTTTTCTGAGAAATTTTTCGTGACGAGACTTTCAGTAAACAACTATCATATTTGATTTATTAGGTCATTGAATTTATGATTGAATTACAATATTCAACGTCTGAATTATTCACTTCGTCTAATGCTAATTAGCTATTATTATTGTTAGAAATTTGATTCATAAGCATATATTTTAACAAATATACAATTGTATTAAGTCTAAATTATAGAACAGGAGACAAACGGACACAAACTCTCGTCTGATGTCAAGTGATACCATACCGTCCATGGGCAGTCTGCTTTTGAATAATTGATACCGTTTTTTTTAAAGCACAATTCCTTCAAATGAAATTGGTATCCCAATACTTCAGTGGGTAACTGGTTTCACATAGCAATTCAAATAACGCTTAGTTGTACAAAATCTTTATTCTCTTATCTCGAGATTCTTTGTTATAAACTTTTCGCCACTCTCATTAATAACAAAATACGCGTATCAAAATCATTTAGCTCTTAAATCTAATACAAACTCAAAGGCTCAATAATGAACAATAAATGAAATGTGTTTACAATGTTATTATCTATGACCGCCACGATGAAAGCCAAAGCTTAATTACACTCGGGATCGTCTATTAAATTTTAAAATTCAATACAGAAAATAACTTACTTTTAACAACTTTTTACTTTAAACATTCAATTGATATGTAATGTTGAGCGTTTTTGAGTTTTAATTGCAACCTACGTACACAGTATAGTATAGAATGTTTGATTAAAATTTGCCTTTAAATAATCACTTTTTAATTATAATATAATCACACTGGGAACGTGATTAAATGCCATAGCATAGCTATTTCTTTAAGATATAATATAACGCGCCAGATTGTGTCCCGTAGATCTTTAAATGTTCTGAATAAATTTAGGTCAATTTTCTAGATTATATAATTAAAAACATTGATCTAGGTTAGCTTGGTCTAATACCCATGAGCACTAATACACTTAAATTTTTCTGAGAAATATAATATTTATTCGCATCACCCGAACTATTAAACGTTAAATACTTGGCAAATATCGTCTCGAAAAGTTGAATTGTAATACATATATAGTGACGATAATTTTTTGTATGGAAAACTTAAATAGCATAGCTCTGATTTCAGTAACAGTAACGAAAGAATGCGAAAATTTAACAGATAACAGAGTATATCCTTGTTAGAGTGAGTTTCGTTGTTTGCATCATTCATAATCAAATTATTATGGGAATGCACATGTGGGCTGTAAACAGTTGAAATTATATGTTGTGACATTGAAAATGAAACCTTTCCGCTGGATATGTGAAGAATTCACTGCGTTGTGCGACCGCGTACGTAGTGGTCTGTTAATTACTAATAAATCTAATGTTAGAATTTTCTAAGGTGTTAAAATAATAGAAAATAAACTAAAATATCTCTGATTTTGGCAATATTAATTGTAAAATATTTAATTTATTCTGCAAAGTACCTCCTTCTGCAAGGTTTTGTTTTTAAACTGTACACCTAAAACAATATATATGTATTAGTTGATAAGTAAAGATTTTTAACGAAAATCCTAAATTTTCTAAAGATTCCCGAAAAGTGAATTTTATTTCAAAGGTTTGGTTCAAATAAGGCCTTTATAAGTAGACATAGACATATTATTAATTACAAACAAAACACACACACATAAACACACAAAATAACAATGATCAAAGAGAAAAAATAAAATAAAAGATATAATCGCATATATATTTTTTTCCTTTTCCCATTCGATTCGACTCAAGAATGTAATGCGTGTGTGCTGTGGTCGTTAATAGCCCTGGCTCAGCATTATGCTGAGGAGCAGAGTGTTCCACAGCGCTGGTCATTCTGCCAGAGACCACATCAGCTAGTTTGCGCCTCAGTCGCAAAAAAAGAATATATTAATAAGAAGGAAGTGATAATAACAATATTAGTAAAAGTTAGCAATATCGGTAAGTTTTGTGCAATATGGTGTGAAGTAAATAAAATTAAAGGTAAACAACGCCGTTTTACTGAATTATATTCAGCCATTTAATAAATTATCTGTGCAAATATTAAGTATCTTGTTTCGATGAAGTTTTATTACTCGCCTAGCCTGTTCAATTCAATTCCAAGAACAGTATACTACAATTTTAAAGACATTTTTGTCAGATGTTTCAACTTTTTTATTTCTCTTATATTATGGTCGTACGAAAGGCGCCAGCCAGTTTATTAAATGTTATAACAAATGTTACGGTTGACTAGGCTGCTTCTGTAACGGCGTTATTTAGTAAAGAGGCTAGGCTATTCGTATTCGTTGATTTAAGGGGCCGTTTATGTGTTACGAAAGTACTTGGATGGAGGGAAAATTTGATTTTCTTATTTGGTGATTACATAAATAGTAATTGTTTACTTTTTTACACATTTTACCCACACATCGTGTATGCTTGAAAACGAAATGCATTTTCAATTTCGACGATGGGCGCCTAAATGTTCGTGTAATACTTTTCGGACTTGACTCATACCAATGCCTAGACTTGCCCGTATCTGCTCATCACTGTCACTCTCTTATTTTCCTCTATCATGCGTCGCAAAGCACTGATTTTATCTTCAGTAGTCACTGTTAAAGGACGTCCCTCACCCCGATCGTTGTTGAGATTATTACGTCCACTCTTAAACTGGTTAAACCAATTGTTAAGACTCATCGCAGCCTTTCATAGCTTTGTTGTTGAGTTAGCCTATAACGAACGTACCGAACCGAATTTTTCTCGCGTTAGGTTATTTTCACGATTAGATTTGCCGCCAATTCACAAAAACAAATGACAAATGAATGAAATACACTACAAAGAGTTCTTACATTGAAATTCAAAAAAGTTTTCAAAGCAATGTTTCTAACTGGCCAGGCCAAACATTTTCAGTGTTACCCACGTATCATTATTTAATTATTATTCAATTAATAAATATCTCTTCAAATATGAAATTTTGTGTTTTCGCGAAAACTTTTTACTAAAGATGATTAATAAAGTAACAAACATCTGTTTGAGAAAGTTTAATTGATGCCTCTTTAGAAAAGGGTTAATAAACACTTTGTATTAAATTTATAAATTGAGTTATTAAACTTGATTATATATTCAAAGTTCGCACCGAGGCAGGGAGAGAAGACATTGTTTCCAGTTCTACAAATTAGTCTGTGTCACAATTTATAGAGTAGACTAGTCACAAGAGCACTAAAGGAACATTATTACCAAGAAGGGATGTATGTAGATTTCTGTCCCATAAAAAAGCTTTATGTGTCAGCTCACAGTAGGTTTCGTGTTCTCACATGTGGTTATATAGTAAAAATAGTACCTAATAAATTATAATGCCTTACACCATCTTTTGTTAATAATAAGTTTTACCATCACATTATGTTTAAATTCACAATAGCACCTTTTATGTGGAAAAGTTTTTTCAGGAAAAATAAAAAAAAGATAATGCATAACATTACTTCCTACTAAGTACGTTATTTCTCAAACTAATGATATATTTTTTTCTTATCAGACGATTAAATATTGTGGTTAAGTATTTACTTAACCTTAACCTTACTAAATATTTAAAAAATAACTATATGTACATTACAGTATTTTTTCTAATTAGACTGAGAGCAAAACGATTACGATTGTTTCACTGTTAAACATAAATACTGCCGATACAGTAACCGCACATTTAGACGGCTCATTTTGACAAATGTCTAGAACGTAATAATGTATTACAACTCTTTTCGAGGAAATATTATAACCTTGGTGAAACAGAAATATAATAATACCACTCTTTGTTTTCAAACTGTCGCATTTAATTATATGATAATTTGATAGAATTACAATCGAAATCAAAACGATGGTCACGGTTGTTGACATCTATTTCAGTGAAATAAAATTAGATATACGAGTTTAATTACATATTATAAAAAATGTTTTCTTAGAAAAAATAAATCTTACACCATATATTTAAAATTGTAATTATACGTGATGGGAGCCAAAAATGAGAAAACATTTAAACAATCGTAATAGTGCTTTATGACTTTGTTTCCCGGGGTAAGCGATATTAAGATCCAATAGGGAGGATACTCGATCAGTCAGTAGAACTGGCTTGCCCCAAGGCCCCAGTGACTAAGATCGAGAAGTTGTAGGTTTACATCCTTTGCGGCGAAATTAATTCATTAGCGCGTTTTAGCGGATTACGTCATATATTTCACTTACTTCCATAGTGTCTACTCAGCTTCCGATATTCAAGATATTTTTGTAACACAAAAAGATCAATACGCGCTATACAAAATTATAATCCCTTGGCTCAAGAGAATTATTTAAAGAGATTGGTATTTTAACACTTGCCTCCCAATATGCGTATGAACATTTTATATACGTTTCTAAGGCGCATTGACTGTCAAAATTTAAAAAGTAAAAAGTAGGAATAGACTTGTCTTTCCAGTTTTCAGTAGAAATTTATACGGATACTAGCGGATCCGACAGACGTTGTCCTGTCTACACGTCTTTAATTTCAAAATTTCAATTTTTAATAAGCCATTTTGATGAAAATTATTATTCAAATGTTATGACAATATCTAACGATCCAGCACATGGTCACACACGATATAACACAATGATAACAAAACTTTTTTTAAATTTCAGGACAGACTAAAATTAAAATTCGAATATTATTTAAAATTTGACACTGCGATGGTAGCGCCGTCTGTCGGATCCAATGTAAAACATTCCAAAATCAACAACAACTAATAAATTGAAAATTAATTAAAAAAACATTGTCCAGCGGACAAAATTGTGAATCTAAACCATTCCCAGATCCCCTTGAACACACACAAAAAATTTCGTCTAAATCGGTCCAGTCGTTTAGGAGGAGTTCAGTCACATACACACGCACACAAGAAATATATATATTAAGATAACAAAACTCCAGATAATATAACCAAACTTCCGTAAGTTTAAACTTTACATCAAGGAAAGCCTAATGAAAACAGCATATTACAAGGTTCAAGAATACATAGATGATAACAATGTGTAGGCACTAATGCTGCAATAAAATAGATGGCGTAAATTTGACATGCATAAGTGTATAATTTAATAATTTATAAGCTATATTTATATAGAGCGAGTTGCGGAGCATGGTTTAAATGAAAATATAACTTTTATGATTTTTTTTTTAAATTAAGTACTTCATATAACCCAATATTTTTAATAGTATCTACCTATTTGAATAAATGACTTTTGAATTCTTAATGATAATGTAAACGTAGAATGTCCGTGTGGCTATGCCATCTAGTGGATATTATTATTATTGGCTAACTCTCTTATTCATGAAAACTATATTAACTAATGAGCCCATTTTTCTAATGTAGTTTAAGATCTCTTTCTGTCAAATTATGTTTATACTGATGAAAGAAACAGATGAATATTTTTATTTAAACAGTGTTATTATTTATTGTTCATAAATAAGGAGGTTCTTTAAGGGTGCGTAAATTATACTGGAAGAAATAAATAAAAAATCACCTTGAACGCAAAATGAGAATGTCAGTCTGAGACTTTTTATTAACCTACCCATACTTTTACTCCATATATAGGTCAGTTTTTTTATTAGAAATTTAGCGATGGAAAAGGGCGGTATATTAATTATATTTACACTACAGCCTAAAAGGCTGTAGCAAAAAATGTAAACGTAGTGAGTAATACAAAAAATAATGCCCCAGTATTAGAAGTATGAATGGAAATTAATAACTAAAGGGTTGGAAATGGAACGAAGAAAGTCGATAAGCAAATACACTCAGTTGTTAAGGGCATTACGGAGGAATTGGTTCATGATTCAATACGACGCGACGTGTCTTTCAGAAGATTCAGAAATGGGTACGTAATTATTAAGTCTCATTATTTCTTTATTATCTTTACATATACATACCCATATAGTGTTACAAAATAGGTAGGATGAAAATTCGTAAACCTATTTGAGTAATATGAGTAAGTTGTATTTTATTTGTTTCTTTACTTGGCATGCCTTCCGCAGCTGGCAGCTCGTTCATCCACTATACTAGCATTTCTTTGTCTTTGGATGCCCGCCACCCCATTAGTAGTTCCAGGATTTCTCTCACTTGCCCTAGCTTCAGCCTTGCACCACTTTGCTAAGGGCAGCTTAATAGAGATACCTGGTGCCGGGTACCGACTATGATACACACTGCGTCATAAGATGTCTTCGCAAGACAGATTGCGACCATCACTACGAGTGCCTGAGAAAATGCGATTGTTTTTAAACGTAAAAAGAAAGTTTACGAAAAAACGAGGAGGGTGTTTTGAATGCTATAACTGTTTTTAAGCTGGTACTAGAGAGCTATATGACAGGACTTAACTATTTTTAATCTCGATTGTGCATACGCACTCAGAATCGATTATTTATTATTTGATATGCGGATATCTTGTTAAATTATGTTAACGATGACAAGAGACTTAGTTTTTATTCGACGTACGGAATAACAGTTTTAATAATTTAATCAAGCCAGATTTCATATATCTAATTAACATATGGGGTACAGCATGTAAAACTAACACACAAACATTACATAATAAATAAATAAAAGCACTATTAAAAAAAAATAACACAGACTAATAAAACCTACCAAGAACCCAAAATTATGACGATAAACAACTATATGTTTATAGCACCTGTGTCTTCATTTAAAAATTAAATTTCTCTCCTTGTAGCTTATCTTAAAAAATGAAACACACAAATACACGCAATACTCGTCGAGCGTCTTTGCTTATCTTGCCAAAGCCGCGTACGAATTATTTGAAGAAGTCTATTAAGTATCAGGGTGTTGAATTATTTAATCCGTTACCGTCAAAAATACATTTTTTAATGGGAAATAAAGTTCTTCAAACATTAAAAAATTAATCACTTATAATTTCTAAAATTTACCGTTTGTTCAAAATTATTAACAAGTTACAGATGAATTTAGAGGTAAAATTATTATTTAGTTTGAAATGCTTAAATATCAAGAAGCTACGTTGTTTATATTAGTAATTAATTTAATTAATAACGAAGTAAATACAAAACTTTAAAAATACTATCATTCGTCCTGTTGAAAGGTTTGAATTAGTCTTATAGATTCCTGAAGTTGTACAATTTTGCTGCGCAATTTTCTTATATTTCCTTTGGCATGAACCTTCTACAAGGTATTAGAAAAATAAAATAAACAAGCCGAATGAAGTCTTTTATTTTGATTTGATAACTCTAATTAACAGAATTTTGTAGCAAATATACCTTGAAAAACATTTTTGTTGGAATTCTATAAATAGATGGAACGTTAATCACAAAATCCATTTATTGTTAGCTTCACAGAAAGAAAAATACGCCCTTTTTTATCCCATGAGACTCTTCGTTCAGACATTCTTTTCTATTTTAAATAGTGATTTTTTTAAATTTAGTTAGTAAATAATTTTGCATAGATATTTAATATTTGAACAGGTCTCGATTCAGTATCATACATTAATTATTACTATTGATCTATTAATTTTAGGGAGAGGAGAGATACGATAGACTTTGTTTTATTAATTTATATTATATTGAATAGAAGAACCTACGCTAGTTTTTTTTTCTTAATAAATATTAAAAATTCTAAAAATAATTTTTATTCCGATTTTAAAAAACCTTTTTGTGTCTCTCTGAAATTACGCGTATCAACAATTACACTCAAGTTTTAAACTGTTCGGTTTGTTTCTATTACTACTAATATATAAATATAATACAATACTATATGTTAACTAGTTTGGTGGTTTTTCTAGTATTTTAATAGCTATTATTTTCACTCTTCCAATTTTACGCTCATTTCGAAGTAAATTTATGGATCAGTGAAAACACGGAACGATAAAACAATGTTTTATCTCCTAGTGCCAAACGTGAAAGGCAAAGCCGATTAAATGCAACCATGGAAAGCTGCACTGCGCACGAAGTGATGTTTTTGTGGAAAAATATGAACTGGAAAAATTCAACTTTACAACTTTACACTCTCGTCAACAATGCCGCGAAAATACATTTTTTAAATATTCATAGCACATAGATTTACTTTTTGTCTATGGTAGTGCAAAGATTATTCATGTAATCGGTACAAAAAAATATAAATATTGTGGATTTTATTTATTGGTTTAGCGATCATTTAGAATTTAAATCGTAGCCACTTTAGTAGAACATTGAAATGGCTACGACGTTGAGTAACGCCGAGTTCGGGTATAGCAACTGTTTTAATAAATCATTTGTTACAAATTCCTATAAACCCCATGCAAATATCGCGAACAAAGCAAGTCGCCAATGACACAAAAATCATTCTCAGCTTATGTTTATAATCACGCAAAAGGTGAGCAATTGTGGTGTGTAATTTTTTTATCAATATAAGGCTGTAAGCGTGTTCATTTTGTTAAAAAAAACTAGTCATGTCGAGGTTAAACTACCGTTTCAACAAGTTAACTAACAAAATTTACACTATGATAACCCAAAAAAATACTACCGTTTCAACAACATTGCAGTGCAATACATAACTTTTGTATCTAGCGTAGCGACATTTTGTTAAAACGAGATAATCCTTGCAATACTAAAATGAAAAATTTAGTTTTAAAGCTTTTATTGCTTTTTGCAATTCACTCATGAAAGCTCCATCTAATCATAGGATTAACTTTATTCGTACTATATAATAATTTATAATAATAATAATAATAATTATTATTATTATTTATTTATTTTTCTCCCTTAAACATTAAGAATAATAATTAATAATACAGTGACGGTATTAGGAGACTGGTTTTCAAACTAGGTAAGAACCTGTGATATGGATAACCAGGCTTCCATTCCATAACAAGTCATATAGAGTAGTAAAAAATTAAGCATAGACAATTATAATAAAAGCGTTAAGTAAATCATAGACATGGCAATGGCGAAAGGCTAACGTAAGCGGTCTTAATTGGTAGGTACGCTAGTATTGTCTTCTATTAACATAACTTTTAAAGAAAAAAATATGTTAAATTTAAAATTATGTTTAAATAATTATAAGTTTATCATACATAACTTCAATCCGTTAAAAAAGTGTTTTTCTTTAAATGGTAGGTACGCTGTTGGGACTGTAAGATAAAATGCTTCGAAAGACACGACCAACTGCAATGTAATATGTTAAAGAAGTATCTTTACACTTTACTTTAACAGTGTACTGTTGCGGGACGTCAGACGACAAGATAGTACCGACATCTACTTCCGATTAAGAAAAGGCGAAATAATATTGATGCGAACATGCGATCTTCGATAAATACAAATTAAAATAATTTATAACAGCGGTCTCCAAGTAGCCAGATAATGTACTTAAGCACCATAAATCTTTCACAACGGCTAACATTTATCCCAAAACAATATTCGCCTGTAAGCCAATTTCAGTGGGCAAGAGCGATAAAAGTTTGTTCTTCTTTAAGCTTTGTAATCTGTGTCGACGAGAGTTGCGTTTTATTAAAAAAGCAATTCGAAAATTAAATTTTCTGCTTTAAAGTAGCCGAAGTTTCGTAACGTCGGCCATTTGCGCTGATTATTTTTCCTAATCGATTGAGTAGTTTCATTGAACGACTTTATAAAGTTTCAGCAACCCTTGATATCCTTATCGACATATCGAACGCTGTTCCAACGTTGGTTCGGATTAAAAAGTAATAAAGCCTTGTATTTCACATTATTTTGTTATATAGTCTATAAAATTATTACTTCCATTAATTCAAGTCTAAATTTAATAATGAAATTAAATATTATATTTTAATGAATTACGTTATATTTTATTTTGTTTTTGTATAGAACAGGGCAAACGGGCAGGACACATTATATAAAGTAATACAGCTGCGCATGGACACTCTCAATCGAGGGTTCGCGAGTGAGTTGCCGGCTTTTAAAGAATTGATACCGTCAAATTGGTTTAGAAATACTTCCACATAGTTAAGGTGCGCGTTATTTCTTGTTTTCTGCGAGTCTCTTCATCTTTGTAGTAGGTTATTGTTCTCGGAGATAGTATTATGTAGTATTTATCTATATATTTTCTAATACCCGGGCTGATCTGTCTAAACTAATGTTTATGGTAGCATTATTGATATGTTTACCTAATATTTTGATTCGTTGGCTCGAATAAAAAGCGTGAACAAATGTAAAGTTGATTTTTAGTTATATACCTTCTTCACGATTAACATTTAGAGAATTAATTATACATACAATAAACCAATAAAAATATAATTGAGATTATTAGGTATATTAGAATTAGTTAATTCTAATATACCTAATAATCTCAATTTCAATTCTCAATTCTTAAAATGTAATAATTAAAATATATTATTAAAAGGAGTCCCTTTAGGCAAGGTTCCGAAGATACTGGCAGCGTTCCCCCTTTGAATAGCTAGACTAATTCTTTGTGCGAGGTAGCTGCCAGCTCTTCGGTCTCCTGTGATGTCGACTAACCTTTTTATATTTATAAAAGGTTATATATTGTATGTACTACGTACGTTTAAGCAGGGCCTACCATGAACTTTGATATTACCTGTCAAGTTCGGTATAGGTTAATTGAAAGTCAAGATCAGGTTTTTAATTAGTAATAGTGATTTCCGCTACTCATCTGTTACGTTGTTTCAGTACAACATGACGGAAGTTTATCATTTGAAATAAGTTTTGTATAGTTTGGATAGTGACTAACGAGCAGTAGGCTGATCTGATGCTAGGTGATACTGCCGCCCATAGACACATTGCCAAAAGTTTCGCATGTGCGTTGCTGGGACTTGTTTGTTGTTGTCTTGAAGGACTCTAAACACATCTCGGCTTTAAAAACGCTGGAAGGATTGACGTCGAGGTGATACAGATGGTATCAGCTGCAGGTATTAGTTCGAGCTCATCTAAAGACTCTCCATGGTAAATGGAGTACAAGATGCATATGTAAACAAATAGTCAAGTGTCTAATATGCCGAGTCGTCACAAAATTAACTCGTAGTTCAAAGACATACGTCGGGGACCCATAATGATAAATGCGCCTTCTTCCTACCAACTACAACTATATTCAATAAAAACAAATGTAAATTGTATGTAAAATATAACGATTCTGAGCTAATATTTATGTTTTTAAGATCTCAGTATAGATTTACTGTCGATTCCATTGTGTTGAATATTATCTCCAGGAACAATAGAAAGATCCACAAGAAATTATTCACACGCTATCTGAGCAGCTAAATATTTGACATTTCTGTCTCTCATTGAGTTTATTTGCATACATTATTAATTCACAAAATCATACGTGGATACGTGATACTTAAATGTGTTACTTTTACTAATTTAAATAATAATTAGGATTGATATAAGATACAATAAAATCTTAATCAAATTTATACATACAAATAATGAAACAATCAAAAATATAAAACACTGAAATAAATTTTAAGTAATCCCTGAAGAAATCTAAAACAGTCGAGTTACGGTCTCTCTTATAAATATACCCGCCCCGGCTTCGCACGGGTGCAATGCTGATACTAAATACACTACAGAAAATCTGTGAACGTTGTATATAAAAATGTGGGTTATCCATAAGAGATAGACATATACCATCTTTCTGTAGACCTTTTTAATGTGTACAATACTTAGTACATTATTTTGATAAAACTCGTAGGGTTCAGCCTCCGTTTGCAATGTAAGCGGAAAAAATGTAATTATTTACGACATCACATTAGAAACCTCAAAAATAACAGTACTTTTCCACTATTAAATGGATGTTATTATACATATAAATCTTCCTCTTGAGTCACTCTATCTATTAAAAAAAACAAAATCCGTTGCGTAGTTTCAAAGATTTAAGCATACAAAGGGACATAGGGACAGAGAAAGCGACTTTGTTTTATACTATGTAGTGATATATATACTTAGTGGGCCAGTTTTCTAGGTACCCGGTGTAGTGAAGGAGAGTGATTGCCAGTATCGTGTGTATCGTGGAGAAAAACCAGAAAATCTGAAACCGAAGTCGAACTGGCCTATGAACTCCCCAGATTTTTACTCGCCGAATGTAAAATCTGGTGCAACAGCCGTACAAAACGGATTTGCTCTTAGAGTCGTGGTGCACCTATATAGCGCACCCTTAAAAATCAAGATTCCGATGGTAATAGTCTAAGATCTTTCCATCCTCAGACCGCTACAATCCTTGAAAGTGATACTAAGGTGGGTGATGTTCGACCAAATGTAATTTAGCGGAGTCAACAGTTGATGTTGCAACCCTTATTACCTCGGTGTGCTCTCAAAAGCTCGTAGGCGTATTTCTATTAGATAGATCACTTTGAAATATGGTTTTGCTGATAGCGCCATTTTTTAATAATCGCTCTCTCACTGCCTACGTGTTTCAATTACGAATTTGATAATTTACTTAGGGCATATTGTCTCAATTTTAATATAACTTGGTACCGGTATTTCTATTGCAACAACAACAACAATTGTTGCCGTTCAATTGCCTCTTTTTAAGTATTAAAGAGTTTAAGTAAATTAAGTATAAGCTCGCGGCGCTGCCATGCGAGCTGCGATGCCGCGTAGGGATCGTTTAACTCAACATAACTATAATTTATAATTTTTATACCTTAGTCGCGTGTCAGTCTTAATTTGTATCCAAAACTAATCTCGAAATTTAATTTGTCTTTGTTTGTTTGTATATATTATGTGTATTTGTGTTATTTTAGATTGTGTATACATGCAACGCATGGGGCGTTATTATGTAGTGCGTTATACTGGTACGACGCCATTTTGATTTGCGTTTTGGCGGGTTCTTGAAATGATGTAATTCTATTTATAAATAATCTGAAATGTCAAATAGCCCCTAGCGAACGGAAGGCGCTCGAAACTTCGTTATGTAAATAATAATATTATATCCGTAAAATAAGTTTTATTTAAACATCAATAACATCACAACATAATTAGTTTTGCACAAATGGATCTCAGAATGAAGACGAACACCTCGAAAATTGCGAAACAAAAATCAGTCCAGATATTCAGACAATTTTTTAATATATTTTTAACAGTTTTTTTTTATTTTATAGAACAGGGGTAAACGGGTAGGATGCTCACCTGATGTTAAGTGATACTATATTCAATTAAGCCAGTCTAACATCGATTATTGATAGCTTATTTACATTTATACACCTATTGTGTAGTGTTCATGGTATATGATTAAATTAACTACCATCCGTGAAATTAACAATGTTCCGAAATCAGCTTAACGCTTATTGAATATCGTGGTGTAACTGATTCCTTAAACAAACACGATTAGAGAGATCCAGTGTGAATTCATTTACATACATTTCATTCGTATTTATCGTACAGTTTAACAGTTCTTGGGTTAATTATCTCAAGTTGATGATTAATACTGCACTAACACGCTTATGGGCGTATAACCCACTGTATACAGATTCTACTTAATGACGTCTAAGGTACATAATCCAATACTTACAGATTTAAGGACCCTTTTTAGGAACGCCTAGGGAAATTGATTAGGGTTTTAAAGTATGGACGACTTCTTCCGAGATTATATGTGGGTACGATGTACTCTTAGCGTCGTTTGCCATAAATTTATCTATTGGATTCGACCAATAAATAAATTTAAGGCCACGATTTATAGGGGAAGAAAATATTATTTAATTAAGGAGTCATACTAAGCGCTAAAGCCTTAGTGCAAATTATGTTTGGTATATTGACAACCATGTTGTGTCATTACGTATATAGTTTGTAGGTTATACTTAAAATAAAAAATATAAGTAATTATTGTGAATACAAATTTTATTAATTCGCACAACCAACACGCCTGTTGTCTTTGAAGACTGATTACCCTATGTGTATAATGTATATTGTCAATGTCATAATAAGTAATTACGTTTTAATAAATTAACTATAGTCCAGAAAAATGATAATTTTGGCGGTAACCAGAGATAAATATCATTTTACATTGGACGATGCCCTTCATACAATAAAAAAATAACAAAAAACCGAACAATGAACTTTGTTAAACTGTCTTTAAAAGAATATTACATGGCATCAATAACGTCTGAACAAGCAATAAGGTTAAATATATTGTCTTCATATACAACTATAAGTCAAACAAAATGAGTTCTGTTGTCTGCATATTTCAATTATATTATTTCGTTCAAGCTTTGACTTTGAATATATAAGAAATGTGTCTACAATTTATTTACTATTTAGTCCAGTAGGTAGATCATGCGATTGACAGCCAAGAGGTTGCGCGCTCAAAACCCGCCAAATAATTCCTTTTTCAATGGTATATTTACTCAGTAGCGACACCTGATACGATGATCAGTGATACGAAGTACTATACCCTGAATCACGCTAACAAACGTAAAGAAATAGACTTCTAGACGTAGCATCTGAGGCAGTCAGTGGTTGAAGAGATACACAGTAAAGTAAGAAAACCAGTATGTCTTAGATCAACAACAGCAAAGAAGATGTATCACATAAGTACCTATGGCGTTTTCTGTGTGCCTATAGGAAAATTAAATAGTCTCAGAAAGGGTTGTATACGGCCTTTATACTATTTGAAATTGGGTGAAGGTTCATTCGAAGCAGCACAAAAATAGGATCTTTGATCTTTATTTTAATTCAACAGACGACAGTTAATACAATCAAATAAAACATTTATTACAAATTGTGAAATTAACAATACACAATAGGACAGTAATTGTTCGACTTTACTCGGATTACGATTTAATTATAAAAGGACCTTTCAATCGAATATAAATAGCCTTCACCGGTCAGTGGGAGTAAAAGAGTAAAAAAAATGGATATAAAGATTGAGTATTTAAAAGTCGAGGTCGTTAAATATTAATACAAGCCTTAATTTCTTATCTAAGTATCTTGGGTTATCGTATGTGCTTTAGATATTAAAGAAAAATTCGGGCTGTTATCTAGTTAAAACGCGATTATTACACATTTGAATTGAATTGAATTTGAATTTAAATTATAATTGATCCGCAAAGTTTTCATATTGATGTAATCGTGTCGCTGGTTTCTTTAATGCATACAGTGATGGTAAGTTGTTTTAGAAAACAAGGCAAAAGTATGTAGCTTTCGCTCAGAGGCACATACTCTATAGAAAGCAGAACTGTCATCTTATTTTATTCCAAAATATAACAACTTTTATCACACATTTTACCACTTTCTTATTTTTCACATGTAATGGAAACAGTGGCTTACTTGCTATTTAATGCAATTTCGTTTTCTTCATTATATTCATATGTTTCTGTTAATAATAAGAAATAAATAAATGATAAATAAAGCCTGTAATCTCTAAGTCCTGTCTCTGTCTGTTAGTTACAAACAAAATAACAAATAATAATTACCAAGAAGTACTGGTCAGGGCCTATGCCAAAACAAAGGCGTCCCATTCAAGTCCATTGTGCTTTAACTTGGGCTATCTCCATCTCTCCGTACATACCATCAGCCCATCTTTTTACTTCACGAACCCTATTTATTTTGCATATTTTGTCCATATCTATTTTTTTCATAGAGAACAGAGGGAACGATACAGCCGTAAGTCTATAGATTCGTGGCCAAACTGATTAAAGGCTTGTATAAAAGCAAAAGATGGCCATTTTGAATATATTTTATTTTTAATGCTGTGACTTTAAAAAATATGTAGTTATAAATTATGGATGCACTAGGTATAGTAGTTAGTCTAACACTGGTTTGTTCTAATGTAAGGTTTTACGGTGACAGTCAGAAAACAAGCCTGAGCGCTAAGTGTAACTGTGTGTGTGTGTGTCAGAAAAGCAGTAGATTTCGACATTCGGGAGTCATAGTTCGCAGTAAGTCTCGTTCTTAATCTTGCCATTAAATTAATTGCTTTGATCAATGTAATCAAAGATCCGATTTTATTAGTCTTTATTTCGATTTGTGTGAGAGACTATGTTATTTAATAGTCACTATAGGTGGAAAATAACATTATCATGGTAGTTAATGATGAATTAATTAAATAGCCATATGGTTTAATGGTCGAGTGTTTTATTTTAAACATCCGAGACCTATAAAAAACCCCGGAAAACCCCGTAACGATGAAACTGGTCTTGGCCTTAGACAAATGTTTTGTGATAAAAAAATCAATATGCAAGTAGTTTTAAAGCAACCCTGTTTCCACTCGATATTTTCCCTTCACCATACAAGCATTGTGGTTCGCACATAGGAGAGTGCATTGGTGCACAGCGTTTAAAACGCCCATACGTACGGCACGTTCAAAAAAATCCGTTCAGGCTTCTGAAAAATAATCACCAATATTTTATTAAACAAATACAACAACCGAGAAAAATATTAGATTACGAATTAGCTAACGAAAATATATTTTCCAATTCGCATTGGAGATACACAGTCCTTGCCTCGACAAATATCGAGTGGCGTGCCTCAAGGATCTGAACTCGGTCCTTTTATTTTTATTCTGTACATGACATATCTGAAGAACTCACTACATATCACATTGTTTGCCGAAGACACCTTTTTTGGAAATTCACTCTCCATCCGGCTTAGATTATATTTTGATTGACAGTGGTTACTGTCGTTAAATGTTAATAAGTGTACAATATTGCACGATTATTATTACTTAGATTAACTGCAGTTACAACGTATATAATATTCTTGAAAGGGTTCAAAGAAAAGCCACGAAAATGGTTAGAGTGCTTAGAAATAAACCTTTGAAAGCACTTGATCTTACTTATTTAGGCGATTAAGAGGAAATCTCATTGTAATCCTTACTGGGAACTATAATGTTCCAGAAATTGAGAAGAATAAACTGTATTTTAACAGTTTCAGTTTCAGTATTTTTATATTCAATAGAACCAGAAATCGAAGACATTTGTTAAGCTCAAAGAGAGAAAGGCATATCGGAAATTGATCGACGTCATATCATCAACTGAAATGTATTAAAAAAAAACACTTTTTTAACGGATTATAGATATGTATTATTATATTTAAACTTATAATTATTTGTACATAATTTTAAATTTAAACCGACGTTTCGCGTGCTTTACAGCGTGCGTGGTCACGGTGACTGAAGACAAAGGTGTTAAATGTCAAAATGTATTACAGCTGCAGAAAAATGTTGTGTTATCTGTATTAATTTCCCCGGAGTTGGTATCGACTAAAAGATGTAGGGTTTTTGCAGAATTTCTTTAAATGTGTAAAAGTTATGTAAATAAAAGACAATACTATGAAATGTATTATTTATTATTAAAATTATAAATAATCCAGCGGTATATGGGTCTTGGCCGCAGACTGCATCCGTTTATTTGATAATTTTTAGACAAGTGATCAGCCCTCTCTGCCTGACACATGTATATTTTTGGGTTTAAAGACATTTATTTACTGCTTTCGTCACGACGTCTGCCTTCACCATAGGAGCCAGTATTGCGTACATATAAAGAAAACTACATTGGCGCACAGCTGTGACTCGAACGCAAACCGTGCGTTTCTACATTTTAACCACTGAGCCAACCGCGCTTTTTTTATTTTTGTATATATCAGGGGCAAATGACAGAAGACTCACGAGTGCATTTCCGGCCTTTTAATATTTATTAATATCATAAAAACTGCGTATGTAAATGTAAGCCAAAGTCAAAGTTTAATAAGCTCGACGTAATTATATCGCTATTTCATTGCAAATCCATACGACAATATGATTTATTGCAAAACCACAAAGATTGAGCACGTTCAAAAAGTATGTTCATCGTCTATAAGCGATAGCACAATGAGAAAAATCATCGCACAGTACACACTGACGGGAATTTTTAATGTGTTTAGTTGATAGCTGTGTATCGTGCGTGACACTCGTACAGCGAGATGTGTTAGGACATTTTCAATAGTTCATTGTTGTTTCCATTGCAGTTCATCTTTCAAACACGGATACAATTTGGTTCAAGGTATTTTACTTTGTAATAATAAAAATTTGTTATGCCGATAACAATATTGATTTGTGATTCAGATAGAACTCGCGCGCAGAACGTAAAAAACTTTTCGTTCGATTTTGGTTTTGCTGCTCGTGTTTGCGTGAAATTCATTATTTAACGTTACGTACATATATTTATATAGAATAATCCGAAATTAATGTAAATTATTGTTTATTTATTAATACTTCGTAACATTACTATATAAAAATTGAACATAAAAATAAAAGGAGGGCAACTGGCGGCCTTATCGCTTTCGAGCGATTTCTTCCAGGCAACCACTTTTAAATAATTATTAACTACTATTAATAATTTATTATTATTAATTCATGTATAATTAATAGACTAAATAAAAAAAGTACCAACCTAAATAAATAATACCAAACTTTTGAGTAAATGGGATTCATAACGTCCTTCGAACCGAAATGCTTTGAATGCTTTGAAAAAAAAAATTTCATTCTTACAATGAAAATACATGATCCGGAAGTAAATCAAATTGTTTATAATTAAAGTTAAATCACTACTGTTCCTTAGCGGTCCCTTGTCAGTGTCTTGTCCCTTGTCGGATTGCTTTCGTCATAGAAATGTTCTAAGCAAAGGTCCATAAACTTGAGTAAATCCAAGTTCAATCAGTTAAACCTTTCGGGACTGTTAGGAGTCGTATAAAGGTGTGACTAGTTAAATGACATTAATGTTCTCTAAAAAATAATGGGTAGTTTTACTGCTTTTTGAATTATAATAATTATCATTACAGACTTTAATCATAATCATCATCAATTAGCAATTAGAATACTTCATTTTATAAATAAAGGGAGATTTATATTTACTTTATTACATATATCAGATATAAAGTGCAAAATTCCCCCTCATTCTTCTCGTACTGGACAGCTGGATCTAGAGGCTTGATATTATATTATATTTAAAGCTGTTATGAACAACTCAGTTAAAATGTATGTTGGTCTCCCACAAGTTAAGAAGCGAGGAATTAAATTCACACCAATTAGTTCATAAAACTAACACGGCAATTGGTGAAGTTGGAATAATTAAATAT
Organism: Pieris rapae; assembly: GCF_905147795.1. Taxonomy (NCBI): domain Eukaryota; kingdom Metazoa; phylum Arthropoda; class Insecta; order Lepidoptera; family Pieridae; genus Pieris; species Pieris rapae. Next base: position 7,160,987 of record NC_059524.1, on the reverse strand, counting down.
CAATATAACCTTAATTGAGATTTGTTAATTTAATTAGCTTTAATGAAGGCGTTGAACAACTTCAATTATCACATTCTGACGTGATAAAGGAAGCTTATATCTTGAACAACTTAATAATTAATACGCAATATCGCAAGTTTATTTTTAGAACTAACCTTGTCTATAGGAACACGGGAAATAGAAAACATGGTAACTTTGGGTAGAACTTTGGGTATTGGTTCATTGGAGACTTATAAGAAGTATAAAAAGCAATTATATATTTAATAAACATATATGATATATAAGAGCGGTGTTAATTCTTAACCAGGAAATGTTAAATGGCTAAGAATTGGTCTTTGCGGAATAAGGCTAATGAAATTACAAAATTCTATTTTATGTCACTTATTAATAATAATAACTGTGCCACTCTCTGCCATGTACCACCTGCCGTTTCTTTAATGTGGTCAATCCACCTTCTCAGTTGTCTCCCTCTTTTGCGCTTGCTGTACCTTGGGCACCAGTTAAGCAGTTTTTTGCTCCACTTTTCTGTACCTCTTGCGATGTGTCCCACCCATTTCCACTTTAGCTTCTTGATCGTTGTTGTAACATCTGTTACCTTAGTTATTTTCCTTAATACTGTATTCTTTATTTTGTCTCTTCTTGTTTTCCCTATCATACATCGTTCCATCGCTCTTTGACACACCTGTAGCTTTGTATACTGCGCTTTAGTAGGCGCCCAAGTTTGTGATCCATATGTTAGTACAGGTAGTACACAAGTATTGAAGACCTTTCTTTTAATTACCATGCTTGTTTTCTTATTTTTCATGACTTCTTTAAGCGCCCAAAAGCTCTTCCATGCTTTTGCTATTCTTGTGTCGATTTCTTTTGTTGTTGAATCGGTCATAGATATTGTCTGCCCGAGGTACAAGTACTCATCTACGTATTCTATAATATTGTTATTTAACAGTACTTTTTCCTTTCTGGAATTCGTCATTACTTTGGTTTTCTCGGTATTCATTTTCAGACCGACAAACCTACTTTCTGTGTCAAGGTCTGAGACCATCTTCTCCAGTTCATCGCGTGTTGAGGCAAATAGAATTAGGTCGTCTGCAAACCTTAAGTGGTTCAATCTTTCGCCGTTTATCATTAGTCCGTACTTATCCCAACTTAGTTTTTTGAAAATTTCCTCCAGAACAGCCGAAAACAGTTTAGGTGATAGAGGGTCTCCCTGTCGCACTCCCCGTTCAATATTTATAATACCTCCTAATTTATCCATTTTTATTCTAGTTTTTCCATTTTTATATATATTCCTGATTATTTTTATATATTTATTGTTTATCCCCTGACTTTGCAAGGCTTGCCATATTTTTTCATGTTCCAGAGAGTCAAACGCCTTAGAATAATCAACAAAGCATAGGTAGATTGGGAGATTATATTCTTTGCTTTTTTCTAAGATTTGCCTTACTACGAAGATATGGTCTATTGTCGAATATCCACTCCGGAAACCTGCCTGCTCTATAGGTTGGTTGTCATCTAAGATTTTACCAAGTCTATGTAGAATTATTTTAGCGAAGACTTTGTATATATTCGTTATAGAGCTTATGGGCCTGTAGTTGTTGATGTCACTCTTGTCTCCTTTTTTGTGTATAAGTGTTATCGTCGAGTTTGCCCATTGTTCCGGTATTGATTCCGTTCTAACTATCTCATTAAAGAGAACGGTGAAAGTAGGTACCAATACTTCCTTTAGACTTATCAAAAGCTCGTTGGTGACGTAATCTGGACCCGGTGATTTGTCCTTTTTCAGTCATGTCACTTATTAATTAACAATAAATGTATTTAACGCGGATCTCCATAAGACCTTCACAACACACTGTTTCATTCATTTGATTTGTCACCTTGTCTTTGGCTTAAAAGTAAATCTTTGTTTACCTTTTAAATCAATTCAGAATTATTTCTTTTTAAAATACATCAGAGTACCGGATGTTTTCCGCACCAAAATCATTCGGTTCTATGCTAATGATAATGATAAAAAAATACTTACAAACACATCGAATTTATAGCTTTGTTTTTTATCGCATCGGTAGGAAAACCAACGTAAGCGGTAAGTTAATAAGCCTTAAATATTAGACAAATTTCAACCAACAGTATATAATTGCATAAACAAAAGTTTTGAGATGTCTATCGCTTTATGGTGTCGTGTCATGTGTGTCATGAAAAATAAGTTGCGCCCTGTGATCTTGGGCTCAGATTTCTGTATCTGATCCCCATAATTATTTTTATTTTTTTGGAAAGTAGGGTAAAATAGAATACTTTTATTAGGGAACATAAGATATCACTTATTCCACGTCATTAAATTTGAACCTATAGGCATCCCTACTCATCGGCAAAGAAGACAGAGGCCGAGAGAAAAAGCCTGCATAAAAAACTCTCGGTGCTGTCTTAAATAACACTTATTTTAAAACAAATATAGCAAACAAAGGTCTCGTCTTTTCTTCTCCGTACGACTGTGTTATATGCGTACAAAGCCAGGTTTGAATCCACTCATTTAATTATGATTAGGAGATTAATATAATATTCAAAAGAGAGACGCTCGCTCAAACCACTAGGCCAACACCGCTCTTTGTGATATCTTACAACGAAAAGGACGAGTTCTAACATGAATTTTGAATATTTTAACATCAGAAGTAGGACGAATGTGTGTCATGAACGCATCATAGACATTTAGCTTCGTCCTGTAAAAGAAAGGATATTTCACCGTTGATTTACATAGAGTACAATAAGTTAACAAGTTTTAACGTATTTAAGGGTGCATAAATGTTTAATATGTATGCAATTAGCAGCCTTGTACTAAAGGAAAACATCGTAAATATGTGTTTGTTAGACTCATGATTTTGAGTCGATTGCTTCGAAGGCTAACCACGTATGTGGTTCAAGAAAAATACTTACCAAAATGGTGACTGGGGGTGACATATCTGAAGACAATTTTTTAACTAAATGGTAATATTTTGATAACTGTAATTATAACGTTTATCATTATTAATCATTATAACCTTATTTGTTATTATTTTAATGTTGTTATTATGGTTTGACATGGCATTTTCAGAAACTATGGGTAACTATCTAATTAAACAAAAATATTTTTGTTTTTTTTCTGTTGTTCAATAGCAGTGTAGGCCTTATCTCTGAGGTGTCGTAGGTTCAAACCCCGGTTGTACATCAATGTTTTCTATCTATGTGCGCATTTAACATTCACATGTATAGTGAAGAAAAACATTGTCTAGTAATCCGGCATGCTTCAGGCAGAACGTCCAAGGCGTGGCTCAGGCACCACCTTAAATACAAATGATCACGAAACTGATACATACATTGAGCCCCAGGCCGAAAAAGGTTGAAGCTCCACCAGTTTTGTATGTGGAAGGCTAAAGGCTTTATAACATGCTATAACGATGCTAATGTAGTGATAAAGGTGGCAGAGCAAATTACGATTTAAAAAAATCTGGACTTAAAAGTAAAGAACTCTAAAAACTATCAGGCACTATAGAACTATTGTGTGTGCTGCCTGAACTCTATTTTTTTGTGTTCTGTTGGTAAGTGCTCTGCTAACTTCACAGACACCACTTTCACACCATCACACAGCACAGCCTGATTAGGTATTACGTTTTTTAATCGTTCTATAGATACATATCGTTTGTCACATGATTCGATTTTTTGAGACTACTGTCAGACACAGAAGGCTGATAGTTAAATTTATTAAACTGATATCTGCAGCATTATAAAAAATGTCATTAAATAACAATTAGAATCTGGAATTAGATGTATTTATTAAATGTTTAATGTTACTGAATATTATGTAATCTCAGCACTATATTATATATAAATATGTATTGTCATTATAGATTAATTACGATCCTCAACGATTTACTTTAATGACGTGTCCTGATTACGATAATGATACGGTATATTCAAGATTAATTTACTCACATTTATTGTTATTTATATTAAAAGCATGGAAATAAAAAAAATAACTCAAAACTTCAAATTAATCTTAATCCTTGGAAGTCTTCCACCGTTAACTTCACAAGAAATTTTATTTTGTGAACAAATGAACTGCGAACGATTTCTCAGTTCACTTGTTCACTCCTGGTCTTCCCTGTCATATACGACCACCAATTATTTTAAAAAAGCGTATACTCCGCTGGAAACGCACTTAAAGGAAAAGTCCTGTAAAATAACACGTAAGTATATTTTTTAGGTGAATGGAACCTTTTATTTAGACAACAAGAATACTTACATATTCTAAATTACCAACAATACATACTTTTAGTTTTAATAGTAAAATTACCGTAATCTGTGGAAACATAACTTATAATAGTCTTTTTATATACTAATATTATCAATAGAAAAAGTTTGTATTTTAGTACGTTACAGGCATAATAGATACTTGACCGATTTAAAGAATTTTCAGAATAGTAACTCTTAGTAATATTGACTATATTTCTTTCCAAAATATAAAAAAATAAAAATTTCCAGGCTGCCAGTAGTAAATAACAGACATTTTACCACTATGCCTTTTCACCAAAATGAGAATTGGCAGAAAGGGAACTGTGTACCTACTTTGGTACAACGATGCTAAAGACGTTTTAAGAATAAGATATAATTAATGTGAAGGCAAATTTGTTACTAAATTACGCGTTTAACATCGTTTATGACCGCCAACTCTTGTGTAAACAAGATCAACATTAAACTGAGAACAAAGAAACACAGGAACTATGCAACAACTTCAACGCAACAAAGAATTAATAATCTTTAATAGTCTGTTTTAATTTTTCAAACGCTTTTCTTCTTTTCTTGAAGTTCCAAAATTCGTGCGCAATGTGTGCCTATAATTACAAATTTTGCTTACATTACGGCATTAAAACATATATTCCTTTTTTTACAACTCGTAATTCGCAGTATTTTTACATAAATATATCCAAATATGTTAAGAATCGTGACAAAGAACTTGCATAACAATGATACCTAAGAGATAATAAGGTTCAAGTGTACATTTACATTGCGCAAAACGCCATTTTAGTTTACATCTGCCATATTGTCATGATAATTTCCATATACTGCTTGCTTTTTAAAAGCGTTTTATCCAATTAAGCGATAATTGAGCTACCGTTTTTGCTTTAAGCGCTTAAATCAAATTTTCAATTATAACATCAAATATTTCCTTTATTCCCTATACACATATGTATGAATTTAGTTTGCTTACTGGAAGAAAGGATAACAATGGATGCATAATGTCATCTTACGCCCAAATCCAATAACCATTTTCAATCATTTTTGATCATCTGAGATAGACATTTTAATGTAAATGTTGATAAAAGTGTACCAATAACCAATTGACGGATTGTTATAGCCATCTGTCGATACATGCTATCCATGGTGGATCGGTGTATGTGGACAAACCTCTGTATGAAAAAGAGAGTATTGATTATTGGGTTCGGGGGCTAGTTGGTCAAATTAAATAAATCGAAGTAAAAGTATGTACCTACTAAAATACTATTTTGCCTTCTATGAAATTTTCTTTAAAATAATAATGTTCTGCATAATGTTAGTTTTATTATATAATATATAATTAAAGTCGTTCAACATGTTGAAGTCGGTGACAAGAAAGCCGAACTAAACAGAAACCGATGGATATGTGGTATTATAGTGCTTTTTAGTATATTTTTTATAGAACAGGGGTGGACAGGGAAACGGGTAGGAGGTTCATCTCATAAGTGATAGCCGCCAATAGACTCTCTCAATCCAGAGGATCTGGTAGGGTCGGCACCTTTTGAGAATTGGTACGTTCTTTACTTCAAGAATTCGTATTAGTTCGGAAATGCTTCAATGGGCATCTGGTACCATATAGTGGTGATGAGCTACAAAAAGTTGATTAAAAATGCTCGGTTGTGGAACGACGGTGTCCAGGTGATATGGTTGGACTTTCGTATTCCGCCTCGACGTCCGATACTGAAGCTCAGCTCTTGGTTTTTATCCAAGCAACTCCTCTAAACACTATGTTTGATACGGTAGAATATGAACACATCTCTAAAAACACTTGCATTTAGCTCTTGTAAGTAGCAAGATGTTCTTTAATGTTAAACTGATAAAGAAAGTATAAAAATCTTTCAATATCCTACTTTTTAGCTATAGCGACTAGCTGCATACTGATTTCAGTTCTTGCAACAGCTGCATTTCATAACCGTTCCATTTAATTTCAATACTTTAATAACAGGAAGTGAGAGAGAATATGGTAAAGATTAAAAAAGCATTAATATAACTGAATTTTCATAAAATTTATACGTAAGAAATTGGTGTTGAACTAAGAACTAACTCTAGAGTCTAAACTATTATATAAAAAAATGTTTTTAACGACATGTCTATTCTAAGAGCCTATTCTGACGCCCAGAAAGGGCAGTCATCGCACCCAAAATGCCTTTGGGGGTCCTAGGAGTACATTATTTTGAACAGTTGGATGTCGATCTCAGGGAAGACCACTATCGGGAGTCATTTCTACAGTTCGCTAGTTCGCAAAAGACAGTGTCTTGTGAAGCGGTCTGTGGAAGACTTCCATCCAAATGCTCCATACATTTATCTATACTATAATATTATAAAGAGGAAAGGTTTGATTTTTTGTTTGTTTGTATGAATTGAATAGGCTCCGAAACTACTTGGCAGATTTGAAAAATTCTTTCACTGTTGGAAAGCTACATCATTCCTGAGTGACATAGGCTATATTTCATTTTCAAAAAAAATAGGTTATAACAAATGTTAATAATAACATTAACATTTGTTTATTATTTGATACAATTCTAACAGATGGCGCTGAGTTAAAGGTAGTTTAGTTTAGGTCCGTGTCGTGGTACCAACGTTTCACATAAGTTCTCCTACGGTTTCCCTTGATTAATTTACTACTATGTAATATAACAAAAACCTTAGCCACAGCAACGCTTGGCCGAGTCTGCTAGTGTTATAATAATTACATAGTCACCTTATATGTTAGTAGAAAATATCGCAGCAAATTATTGTTTTTCTTGAAAATCGCTGGTGAGAATGAATAACGAAAAATGGTGGTCCTCTTACGTCTTGTTATCTGTCAATCGGATTGACGGATCGTGTCGCGTATCTTTAGAATAGTATTGCTGTTGGTCAATCACAATCAAACGAACCCGCCTTACCAAACTATAACGAACGAATATATAACTGACCTATACATATATTATCATTAAAATTTCTAGTAAAACATATCTACTACGATAGGGTCGTTAAAGATAAACCAGCAGGAGCCTAATGACTAAACAGCGTAGCACTATCTAACTTGGAAAAGGTCGGTTGAAGCCATTAAAGAAGTGATAGTTCAAACATTCCATTGAGTCATAAAGGAATACTGGAATTTATATTTCTATTAGAAGTTAATAATGTTTTAGTCGGTCACAGTCTGAATAAAGTTTTGGAGGTTTATTGCGTATTAACTGAGAACTATTTGTATCAATATGCTGAACTGACAAACCACGATCTTCTATTGGCTATTACAGACTACTAGAATAAGTTAGTACATAATACACTTGTATTATATAGGTTGCTTAAATCCGCGTTGGTAGGAGAATCGTTGTAACAGTTTTTGTACTTAATGTCAAAAACTTGACATTATACCAACACGAAATCTCACTTAAGGCGCTAAAGGTTGACAATAAGAAGTGATTTACGGTGACTTAATTTATTGACACTAAAGTCCACTCAGTAAGATTCACAATACCAAATAAATATAACACAGTAATTAAATCATTTCAATTGAATAGACCTAATAATATTACGATTCGTCACCACAGTTATTGAAAATATAACAGAGGTACATTTATAATGAATACCATCTACATCATCTTGTGTGTTTTATCATTCCATTAACATTGTTTTGACACAAACGTATAAGTAAATGGCCAGGAAGCGTCGTATTATAACACAAAAAGTGAACGTATAAAACCTTGACTGAATCTCGTACTACAACAGGGAGCAATATCTTTAAAAAATATCTAATCTCACGGTAGCTAAAAGACGGTAGTCTGAACAAGTGAAACTCAAATGGGTGCTAAAGCGAGCTCTTTTTTCCACGAACCCTTTCTTCGGCATTTATGTAGCTTAATTCTAAGAACGTCTGGGCTCCAAATGCTGGTATTAAGATAGTTTTGATAACCTCTAACAAAAGTTAGTACAGTTTCAACAATTTTGGTAAAGTTTGATACACAGTTTTACGAGCCGTTTTTACAGGTTATGAGTTTTGTTATGGTAACGTACTTGTTATTTTGATACTTCAACTTACAATTATGACAAATTATTTGTTCGACGAACATAATTAAATAATTTTCCCCGCGGCACAGAAAGGTTTATATTTTTTATTGATTGCATTACAAATTCTAAAATACATGACATTATGGTGCACATAAATTTTACGAAAAGTAATAAAAATTAATCAGTTCCAATTTTAGGTTGGTGAGGTACGAGATAGACTCTAAACAATGCTTTTTTTAATGAGCTGAATAAATCAAGTTCTGGATAAGTAGTGTCTATTCTGTTATATTCGCGAAGAATTCGATTTAAATTTAAACTAATATCATAAAGTATTGTAACAAAAAACAACAATGGATATTTTGTAATACCCATTGTGACTCTTATATTAGCTTGAACTTTTCCGCGTTATCGTACGATAACAAAAATCCGTATCGCTGATAAATTTTATGAACATAGCCCACATAAGAGGCTATAATGTTGTTTGATTAACATTCTAATAAGCAACCATTTGCAATAGGTGAACAAAAAAACATTATTTTGCGTTGCTTAGTAATTTTTTACTTACTGTTTATCTATTTTTGAGACAGATTTTTCGGGTCGATCGTGAAATGTAACGTGCAAAAAGCCCTGCGCCCGATGGTTAAATATTATTTTAGCGTTAAGCGTCACACTTGTAATACGAACTATGGCTAGTCTGCGGATTCATTTACGACTCAAATAAACGACTGCAAATGATTAGTAAAGCAGGTGCGATTAAAGTCACCTCAAGCATAAAATAACATTTTTTTTGCTCTCATTATTCTATTCTTGTAATAAAGATGTAATGATACCGTGTATTACTTTTATATAGGCAATTGGTAAAATTAGTGCTATTTTTAGGGGCAGACTGAAGCTCTATGTGAAGGTTTTTGTTGTCTAGCCTACATATTTATATCGCTATATTAACGGTATGGAGTCGGCACAGCAGTCTATTCCATTATATCAGCGTGTATGTATTTTTTGAATAGGGCATTTGATTAATTATTTTTAGCTTTTATAAAATTAGATAAGTTATTTTGTGATGCTGTTAACTATTTAGCAGTTTGTTTTTTAATAAATAAATAGTATATATTTATTATATTTATCAGGCCTCCGTATATATACAATAGGATAAACACTAAAATGAAAAAATATTATAAAAATGTTTTACGTCAAGATTTTTATTTATTTATTACACATCATTATTACATTTTTGATATTTTATCTTTTATACATAACTTAGTTAAGTAATTAATGTAATGAAAATTTCAAACAATAACGTATTAATTTAATTTGCAGTGGCTAAACAATTATATATTTTAGAGCAATATCGTTAATCTGTAAATACCACTTGCGAGATTGTTTGAGCGAATTAAAATGAACATTTCTGTTCTTGCTGTCTCATAAACTGTCAATAAAAATTCAACTCTAGGTACTTTTTCCTCATATAAAAAGCGAAGAAGCCTATACACGTGTTCCTTTTATCCTTAGCTTTCAATAAAATTCGAAAAATCATGAGTGATTCTTTCAAAAGGCTTTTTGTGGGATTTTGAGCTCGAACAAGTGGACACGCTTTCAGTTCTGACGAAGTAAGCGAAAAGCACTCCCTTTTTGTATCCACATGTGTATTTATCTTTTCCGAACCAAACACTGATTTTAAAATTTATTGACCTAAATACATACTAAACACGCATTCTCTTTAAATTTCCTGGTAAGGGCACCTCACTTAGTATTCTGATAGTGTTAAACTTATCAGTAACATTGAACGCTGAATTAACATTACTGACGTGGCTTTAGTCATGACCTTACGGCTGTCTATGAATTCCTTCCAATACTTTAAGTAACGAATAATCAGATTTATCTTCAGCATTTTCTATACGTAAAATATTTTTATGAAGTTAAAGGTAAACTTTAACAATATAGCATTCTTTATCTATTTTTAAAATTAAATATTTGCTACACATGTCATTTGGGATTGCAAAAATTTTTCAACCCATTTGTGACATATTTTTTTCAAGAATATCTCGTAGATACATACTTCTATTATAAAAAATAAAATGGATATTGAAATTAAAAAAATTTTAGCAATTTGGAGCTGACAATATTATGTTTTTTTGTTTGTGTATGGTTATTTAGCACTGTCACTAAAATTAATTTTAATTGTATTTTTTTATCATTCATGCATACGAAAGCGAAAACCAACACAGAACTTCCGGCAAATTCCTCATATATTGCTCCGCGTCTAGTTAATTATACTTATAACTATAAATTCAATATTTTTTATTATTATTTTGTATTTAATGTATTTATTATTTTTCCTCTTAAGTCTAGCTGCTAAGTTAAGGAAGTATACTGTGGGTACATTGGTTTATTTATAATATTTAAGTAATAAAATATAAAACAAATAACTTAATTTTTATTGATATTTAAAACCCCATAATGGGAATTTGCCATATCATCTAAATAGTTTTTGGACAAAATACGGCTGTTTATTACTTTAGAATTGTATTTAAAATGATCTGTCTAGGTATTTCCAAAACATTAAATTTTAGCCTTAACAAAAGAATTTTTTACCCGTGTTTAAGTTGTAATCTTTATTTTTTTTTTATTTCATGCATTGTAAAACTTTAAATTTACCATCCTCTATTAAAACATAATTCAATTTCAGCCGCTATGTAATAAAATACAATGTTATTTTTTCCGTTGAAATTTAATGTTTAACGTATAGGCGGTGATATATCCAAGATCGTGTCTGGAAAGCATGCGAAAAGTTTTAATAAAGAAACGAGTTTTAAATCACGTTTAATTGGTAACGTTTTTGAAGCGATTCGAATTTTAGAAGCATTTGTAAAAAATTACGTACACCACGTACATCACATAAATCATAAAAAAACATTGAATTTGGTTAACGCATATAACACATATTAAGAAAAGTTTTCGTCGAAAACTTTTGCAATATTTACAGAGCTTGTTTCAACTTTAGCTTTTCACAAATTGTGGGAAGGGAGAACAGTAGACATGGACCTCAATTAATCGCTGCATTAGTAATTTATCTTCATCGATATCCTCTTCCTCATCCTTTGTGATTATCCCACTTGCATACTTCGAGTGAGGCAAGAAATAACAATTTATGTCACATTACTTGTGTTTTGTTGTGTTACAAGCAATTGAATTCTAAAAAGTTTTAATCAAAATTATCAAAATAAACCAATTGCGATTTCTATAATATATCTTTCGTGTTTCGTTGTTTCTATTAGGCAAGTAGGTGCCTAGACTTCTATGCATGGACGCTCCCTTGGTACACAGCCGAAGTTCGAACCGACGACGTGGGATGACGTGGGATGGGATGAGAGTCGCAAGCTGAAGTTCAACATAAATTTATAGCGAACAGATAATAGAATATAATTCTTTGTATCTTGATATCTGCTATTTCACAAAGAGTTTTTCAAGGAACCAGAGTGTGCACCTGATTCCTGTAGATGTATTGTTAAACCTTATACTAAGGGACCTCCAAGGCGTTCCTTTTTAAAGGCCGGCAACACACCCATTAGCCTTCCGGCGTGACACTTGTCTAGTCGTCAGCACTTCTATAAAAACTTCAAAAATAAATAACTGAAATAACTAGCTTAAAATTCATAATTATTCAGTTTCTAGTTATATATTGTTTTGCTTTCTAAGACCGTGTTCCGCAAAGAATTTGAATAAGCTTCTAAACTATATTCTTATAAATAAAATCAACGACTATTTTATACAATTGTATCACTTTAGAAGGGAGGATAATTTTTAATTTAACAAAATTAAATGTTCCGACGTCGCCAATCTCGAATTCTTGTAGTTACCAGATTCGTTTAAACACAGGTATTTTATACTTCAGATTGTAATTTTATTATTTCTTACATTCAAAGGATATTAAAAACTTTGATTATTTTTGACTCCTTTTATTTAGTATAAATTTAATGTAATTGAATAAGGGTTTGATTCACATGTATGGATAAAGTACCAAATAGCTATGCAACACATCAATTATTCGGAAGATAAAAGTTCCGAAGAAATTTCGCGCTACCTGACTGACAGTCGTGAAACGCAAAAATACTGTTTATCCTACCAATAAGTAATAAATAGCATATTTGGAACTTATCCGGACATTGTGAAACAGGCCCTTAGACTCATATCTATATATATATATATATATATATATATATATCTATATATATATATAATGAAAATGGTCTTCGTTTGAGGCTCAATGTTTCATGTCGATACGATCAGTGGTTTATCACGCCTAAACCACTGATCGTATCGACATGAAACTATCACCATTCGATGCGAAATTTTTCCTAGATGGTTTATGGCTATTTATTTTAGAATTCTAACGTTCCTTCATTTTTTTATTGCTGTTTTACTTTTATGAACATTTATCCCGCTAATTGCAAGCGTTTTCTCTTGATTCTTTTATTTTCATGGATTTCAACGGAATTTACTAAACGGATAATGTTCTTTTACATTCAGCTAAGAATCTACTTACAAACTTCCACGCATCCACCCACCAACTCCCACGCATCCCTGCACACCCACTCTCATTTTTTGATAAAAATAAAATGCCGTATCTATGATCGAGTATCACTTGAGAACGGCTGGACCGATTGGGTTATTTTTTTTATTGTCTTCAGAATTGTCAGGATAATGACAATAGAAGATATGTAAGAAAATTTTAAAAAAGTCTGCTAAAACGTTAAAAATTTTCGATGATAATCGAAGTATTCCAATTTCTATAGTTACTCATCACGAAATCTCGGGAACTATAGGACTTAGAAATGTGAAACTTGGTTGGAATATTACTTTCGTTATGTAGAAGTCAACTAAAAACGGATTTTAAGAAATTCATCCCCCAAAGGGGATTGCGGGGGCGTTAACAATGAACAATTCCCGTTTTTAAACTATAGCTCCTATAAATTCCATATTTGGTAGGAATGTTCTGTAAGGATGTAGAAATAGTCTATGAACGAATTTTACGGTAGCTCACTCCACAGGGGGTTGCGGGGGTGGTTTAACAATGAAATTTTTTATTTTTTAAGCCGTAGCTCCTACAGACTCCAAATTTAGCTAGAGTCGTCTATATGTGATGCAGAAATGATTTAAGAGCGGATTTTACAACAACCCACCGCTGAAAATGATTGCGGTAGTGGGTGTTAAAATGTGAAATTTCTATTTCCAAACTGTAACCTCTATAGACTTTAAATTTGGTAGTAATCTTTTATTTGTCATGCAGAAATCATCTCAAATAAGATTTTACGAAATTCTATTTCCAATAGGGATTGCGGGGGTGGGTGTGAGAATGTTAAATTTATGTTTCCAAACTGTAACTTCTAAATCTAATCTAATTTAAACAGTAAAAAAGGTTAAAGTCAATTGTTTTTTTATTTAACTAATTTCATTTGTTTTTATATAACCTAATTAATTTTATGATAAAACGTCTCTTCATAAGCGGTTGAGAAGTGGAATAGGTGAAAGGTTCTAAAAACTGGTCTCATGAGATAAATCTTATATATAAAATTCTCGTGTCGCGGTGTTTGTGGTTAAACTCCTCCGAAACGGCTTTCCCGATTCTCATGAAATTTTGTGTGCATATTGGGTAGATCTGAAAATCGGACAACATCTATTTTTCATTCCCCTAAATGTTAAGGGTAATCCACCCCGAAATTATTTTTTTCAATTTTAGATATTTTTTTTATTTTTTTATGATACAGCATTAGTAATATACATATAACCCTGAATTTTCAACCCTTTACAATCAACCCCCTATTTTAATTTGATTTCTTTGATTCTTTATTTTTGATATTTAGATAACTAGCAAGAATTGTAATTTAAAATATATTCTCTACATTAATAAATATTAAATTATTACCCTACATAAATCATTCTTTTGAACACTTATAGTAGATAATTATTTTTATTGACCTAAAAAAATGTTTCTTACAAATAATATACATGGCAAAACAACGTTTGCCGGGTCAGCTAGTATTTAAATAAAACATAAACTTGAATGTTACATTATCCCCGAGTTACGAATACTACTTTAATTTTTCAAATAATAAATGTCATGCGAGTACAGGTACAGGCCGCTTATCTGATATAAAAACCCATGACGTACTTGGTCTTTTGAAATGTATGTATCTGTTTCGTGTTTTTTTTTTTCGACTAGGTCATCAGCCTTCTGTGCCTGACACACTCCGTTTATTCATATCGTTGACTTTTCTGATGTGAACGATTCATGCTCAAGATACGAGGGCAACACAGCTAGTACTGGAGTTACTGGAGGTTTGCGAGTATCACACGTTTTTACCTATCGGTAATAGGTATTAGGTATAGGTAATAGGTATTGGTAATAGGTAAAACGTGTGATACTCGATAACCTCCATTAAGGCACTCGAAACGTCGATTTATGTAAATTCAGTTTAAGAAGTTTCATTTAAATGTTTATGTATGTTATTCCAGCCAGAGACAATATCGCGATTCATATAACATATCGGTAAATGCTTGCTGAATAGCAGTAATCTCTCACAAAAGGAACTCGTGACTTGAGTTATAGCATACAATTATTCAACTGTATATACTTGAAAATAACAGATGTTTTTCATAATATCCCCATTTATCTTTATTGCTTAAGACCATGTTTCTCTATGTTGATGTTTTAAGCAGGAGTGAAGGCAGTAAAATTTAATTACAGTCCTGTTGAAACAAACCGAAAATGTTTTCGTGTGGATAATATTATACCGGCGTCGGGATTGTTCTTCCCATCTCAACAAGATATAAGGGTGAACAACAAATACCACCCGAGATTCCCTAATTCAATAAGGACAGAAAAATGCCTACCGAATGATTGTCTTTGACAATTTAATCAGGTTCCGGCGCATTACATTTATAAAAATATCCAATTTTAGAACCAGTATTTTAGAATACTTACGAAACATTTCTTCTTCCACGGTTGTTGTTATAATAGAAAATGCCTTATATAAAAAAGAGGTATAATCCAAAAATATATAATGCGAATAGCGAGTAGAAAAATCTGATTTAACCAGAGGGTTTTCAAAAGAGATGTGCGAAGATTTGATGGCTGAATATTTCATTCCAAAAAAGCTAGAACAATATCATATATGCTATGTTAGTTACTAATCTATACAAGTTTAAATCATATTAATAATATATCCTACGGTTTCATTGAGTGATGCTTCATCGGTGTCACCATTATTCATACACATAAACTATGACCCGAACAAAAACACTATTACTACTCAGAAAAAAGACAGGTTATTGGCCTTTAAACGATTTAAAAGTTAGTAAAGAAGTAAAAAAGCCAAATCTATGTCGAATTCTATTAAACAATTGAAAGATACGTGACTACAACGTTAGTAATAAAGCCCGTTTAGCGATAATTCAAAAGTCTTATACGAGTATGTACCTATACAAAAAGAATAGTGGCGTTTTATCTATTTCGAACTCAGATTTTCATATATATCTTTTCGATATCATCGCCTGATGACTCTTTCTCTCTCAATTCCTTTGATCACGAAGTTTTTCGTTCATTCTATGAGGAAGTATTACTTGAGCGTATAGATCGAAATTTTCTGTCGGGATTCAAACGAGCGACTTCAGTTAGCGCCCCCTTTTCCACTTGACACTGTAATAAAGTACAGTAGTATAATAACTATCATAAATTATTGTATTTTAGATTAAGGCATGTTCTAAAGGTATTTTTGCATTCATCAAAGGTCTGAGTAACAAAAATTTCACATTTACTTTTAATATCGTTTAGCATGTTATAATACGAAAATTCTTCTGGATAGTAACAAAGGAAGAAGCTCAACAAGTTGACAAAGGACGACTATAGGCAATAACTCGATACCGTTCAATGGGACTTGTACGTAATATTGAAAGGAAAACAGATTTTTCCGAGAAGGCTCCTCGAGTTTAATATTAAACATTGTGTTACCTCGTACTATAACATATACTTAATGGGTACAAAGTTTTATTAGAAAGACTGCCTTGGAGTTAAACCTCAAGACGTTCAAGGTTCGAGATACATCAATCGATTGATTAAGTTGTTATCTTGTGAAAATTAAATATATTATAGAAATGAATACATGTATTCACTTTTGTTTTTGTTTTTCATAGCATCTTGAATATTATTTCGGCAAAGTGGTATTTTCCTTATATGTACGAAACTATTTATTGGGTTTTTACGTATTCTTATTACATTGCTTTAAGTAATTACAAGACTAAATTTTACTTTGTGGAGTGTGACTATATCACATACTTTATTAATTCTTAAAATGTGTTGAGTTATTACGGAATAATAATTTCCATATAACTCTTTTATGAATTTTTATAACGTTCTAAAGAAACGTACGTAACATTTGTTTTAGATAGGACCTCTAACAGATTTAAAATGGCAATTGGATGGAAAGAGAATTCAAAAGGACAACAACATCGCAATACACGTCACTCCACCAGATGGAGAAGAAGACGAGTTCGTTCCGCCGCTGCGTGCGCGCCGCAAACTCAGCACACCGCTGAGCGTGCTCCCCGGCACTGAACGGCTAAAATTATCCGGTAAGTAGGTACCTATTCCCTTCAAAACAGAGAAAACTATGATTCTGATGATATTCTTTAATCGCTTAAAATCATTCAGCTTAATATCATCGCCTTGGTGGCTGGAAGTCTTCCGTGTTTAGCTTCACAAAACATTTTCTTTAATAAACTAGTGAACTGTAGAATTAACTTTCGGTGGGTAGCGTTTAAAAAAGAGCATAATCCTCTCTCAAAAACCGGCAAACACTAAAATGGGTGTCCATGGGTTGCGATGACTGTACATTTTTGGCGTAAAACCTTAAATTATGGATTAGAATTTAATTAGTGTACTCTACTATTTGTCGCCGTTTGTTCGACACTTACGACCTATTATATGCTTTTTATTATACTACGGATTATAACATTTTTTAAATAATTTTTCAGATGGCCTACGATTATCACCAACGCGTTCGTTGTCACCCATTGACCGCACTAAACGACGATTTAGCACAATGGTATCAAGCACGGCAGCTGCTGCAGTCTCCCGAAGGTTGTCTGCCACCATTGGTTGGTGCCTAGCCATGCCTACCCAGGTCAAACCGCAAATTGTTCGACAAGGAAGAGCTCTATGTCTTCAGTACATTAAGACTCAAATACGCAGATCTTCAACATGCCCTAAGAAGGTAAAGAAATAAATAGGATCGATTAAGATCCTATTTATTGGATTATTTGACTTAAAAGTTGTAATGAGAACTTGTGAGTTAACGATTCCGCTATGCAGATTCAGAATTAAGTTATTGTTTTCTTTTGATTTGTTATATTCCTACCTAAATGCTATTTAGGTAATTAAATTGTATTCGCGGATGCTAGACGGACCCATGCTACTTCATCGATAGCAAAGTTGGATCGAGCGATGTGTTCTGAGATATTGTGCGCTTCTCAATTGTGAGGAAGTGCATGGATCTGATTAGCGCTGCGTCTTCTAATGTTTTCATGTTTATCCATTTAAAACATCTTTTCATAAGTATTTGTGTGTGTAAAATATAGTAAAAATTAATCAAGAGATAATGATGCAAATATTGTTTCTCTTTCATATTTTTTACTTAATTAAGGTTTAAACATCACATCACATATCTTCTTCAGCAAATAGTATTAAAACGCCTACAACAAATGCTGGAAACGGAATGCGGCGAAGAGGCAATAAACAATGTAGAGTCGGGAGTACTAGCGGCGTTACGAGCTTTATGTGCAGCATTAGAAAGGAAAAGGCCTGATGCATTTCGACACGTAGCCCGTCAGGCGACAAGAGCTCCCTCAGCCATGCTCCGTTCCGACACTGCCCTTGCGGAACTTGCTTTAGCCCTAGCTAGACGCATTACTAGAGAAAACATAACTTGGTCAAAGGTAACTTTCTTCATGACGTCTTCACTAAAGACGATAAAGTACTTTAATAGCAAACATTTAAATAAAGTCGTTAAATTTTCATCGAACTAAAGTCTATGAGGAGATTAATGTTTCTTAATTATTACTTTTCGTTGTTAAAAACTATTGTAATTCGTTCCAATGATTGAACAATCAAATGAATTCTATATTTCTTTATTAACTTAACAAAATACGAGCATGTCAAAATTGTGCATTGTACAAGTAAATGTTCATTTAGTAGGCGTTAACCGCCCGTAGTGCTTTTAATATTCTAGCAGTGAAAATATTCACGTTTACGAGTCATAAAGATTGTATTAACGTCACGTAATATTAAGTTGTAGATTCGTATTTCTATTCTCCATAAAAAGGTAACGATAACCAAAAGATTTAAGGGTTGGATAACACGTGTGAGATTACTTTAGTACGTCCTAAGGCCGATGCTTTTCTAACCGGTTGCGGCTATCAATATAACAAGAAAAACCAAGCAGTACCAATGAATACAAACTGTATAGCGTTTCCATTGTGCATATTCATTGTTTGAACAACTAACAGCCAGAACAGGACCCAAACACTAAACTACCTAAATATGCTTATAAAACAGTCTAACTTTATTATTTTTAGATCGCAGCTGTATATTGCATATGTGGTGCATTAGCAAGAGAAGCTGCTGAGGCAGCAGACAGTGAACCTGCTCTAGAACTTATAGCAGCCCCGGCGGCGGCTATCGCAGATCTCCTGCATGAAGAACCTGGCAACTGGGTTGCTAGTCATGGCGGTTGGGTACTTACAAAATATAAACATAAAGAGAGGACTTAGTAATCACCCTTTGATCTAGTATTAAATTTAGTTAAGATAAATCAGAAAGTGTGCTATTACCAATACAATTACATAACATAGTAGCAGGGACAAGCTAAGTTCCATTCTTTGTGTCTATGATGAACCTTCAAATATCGATTAAATTTTAATGTAGAATATAAATTTTAATTTTTTTTTTCAGAATGGACTTATTGAGCGGCTGCGCGTCAGTGAACGTGACCAAAGATCTGAAAAAAATTTACGTGTAATGATCTCCATCTTCGTGATTGCCTGCGCAACGCTATTTTTTCTTCGCGTTTTATCTATTCTTACGCAGTGAATTGTTCTATAATTTATAAAGTATTTTATTAATAAAATTTTAAGAATCGCATTTACAACGAAAATGAGTTTAAATAACCTAATACACCTACTTCTAGAATATTCACCTAATCTATATTACTGCCCAGAAATGTTTATTGAGAAATGACGCAGTACCTAATATAGATAGGTATATCTCAAAGTACTTAATACAATTGGCAACTGAAAACACTTAATTGTAGATAAAAACTAAGAAGCTAACATTTTTCAAAATGTATTATTTCCTAGTTATCGTAATACTTTTTAATATGTAGATTGATATAGGACGCAACTCAAAATTCTCGACTTCGTTTATAAAATATTTTGCCCAAATTGGCCTAAGTGGGTGTTTATATTTCAGACTATGTAACAGGTAATAAATTATTCAATATTAATTTACAATTCTAATTATAATTCATACAATTCAGGATTCCGTAATTGAATGAAATATACGTTGCTAGAAATTTCTTTTCTATAATAAATGTTTCTACGGAGGTAAAAACATATTAATAAATGTTTAAACTATAACGTACTATACTTTTCATCAATCATCCGCAAACGGACAGCCTCACTAATGCGTAAGGGTCTTGCGAGTACTACCAATATCCTGATGGTTAAAAGTAATAAACCCGATTCTGCTGTTTTGAGACATTGGGTTCATATACATGCCCATGTACCTGGTGCCTCAAAGCAACGCAGATTTATGAATGACATGTTTTAATAATTTGGCAAATTTCAATTATACTAACATAGTTATAAGTATTGCTCTTCTTACAATAATAATGGTCTCAATTAAATGATTTTTATTTTTATCTTATTTAATATTATATCTATTTATTGACAATATAAAGCTCGTTTATATAAAGCGCCCGCATTGGCTTGAGCCTTGAATCGAGTTTTATACTCCATAGACTAATAAGTTTGTTTCATTTATTCTACGTACACTGTGGTGTTACATTCAATCCACAGAGTAGCTACTGATACTAAACGACCGAATTTCTCTGTGCTATTAAACTACTTTGTCAAGTGTCAGTTGTCTTTGTCAATCTTGTTCTTTTCCTAATTTTGATTCGATGGTTTTGGAAAACTGAAAAAGTATCTTGTTTACACTAGTTTCTAGATATTTTAAGTGTTAAACTTATAATTGAATGAGGTAATATCTTTTTAATGGATTAACCGTAATTCATGTATGATATTTACAAAATAATATGTCATGTCAAGTATCAGCTAAACCTAGCGACTATATGATGAGTGAAAGAGAAGTCTCCATTCCCAGCCTGTTATTTTGCCTTTTCTCTTGACATCTATTTACTTTATCAATATTTTCCATATATTTTCTTCTGAAAGAGATATTGCATTCTGTTTATTATTAGGGCTTTATTAGCAAAGCTTGCCGAACAAAACACAAAGTTGAGCCCCATTTCTTAATTGGGTAAATATTAACGTAATTCGTATTCGCCAAGTACATTATCGGATGACGTTTGCTTTACCAACAAAAACTAAGCAGTAATTTTCTAATGTAATGCTCAAATTTCCAGCTTTGAATTGGAGGGCAACAATGAAGTATTACTGTGAAGTTAAATAAAAACGATTTATAAAGTTTTGTTGTGAGTTAAAAATAATCAGCCGCAATGATGAAAAGTACGTTACCGAAAGATAAACCTGGCAAGATGAGGATTAGAGCTTTTCCCGTAAGTGACGGCTTATAATCTAGTTATTAAGAATAAATATTGCACACTAGGTGTAAAAGATATCAATTATTAAAATTTACATTACAGTGTAAGGTTAGATATGTACAGAATAACAAAATATTTAGTGAATGTTTTGATACATATTTAAAAATATACCTCATTACTAAATAACACTACAAAAGTGAATTATTTTGTTTGTTAGTTTGCATATAAACTTAAATTTAAAAAGAGCTTAGTGATCTGGAGCATTAAGCTTAACATTTAAAAAAACAATTTATCAAAGAATGAGTAATTTGTATGAAATTAATAAGGTTTTATTTTGCTTTACTAAATTTGTCTGAGTCTGGAGTTCTTGGATGTTTCTTAAGTACTTAATTATAAATAAGTGTGCTTATATAGATGTTAGTGTTTCAATGATTTATGGTGTATGTTTTTTATCCATGGTCATTATTTGACAACCAATTTCAAAATTGGAAAAATAAGTTCACTTTAATAAAGACAAAATTTCAGTAAAAAAAGTCATTAATTTGTTTGACAGCATAGAAAAATCAGTCAACATTACAGAATTTATAAAATTGTTTACAATGTATATATTTTTACTTTGATATTTATGTTTTTGTGATGATAGAAATCATAAAACTAAAAATGACTAGAAAATTTCAAGTATGGAACTATTCAGAACCTTATTATCAGATGTATCCGGATACATGGGTATGTCCTGTCAATAACTTGTATGAAATAAGCAGTTGTCCAATTCATACTAAGTAGAACCACATGTGATTATTTTGTTTGTCGTGATTGATGTCAGAGCTGGTTTTCTTTTAATCTATTGCTAAGGAAGTATGTTTTATTCATAGTTAAGGAATTTGTGAGGGAAATTCACAATACAATATTATACTTAGTCTTATATAGCAAATGAACATTACTACAATCATTATTTTTTCTTAAATACTCCTAGAGCTTACTTCATGTGTGCAGTGTTCCTAACACAATAGAAATAAATCTTTTTCAGATGACTATGGATGAGAAGTATGTTGAAAGTATATGGAGTTTATTAAAAAATGCAATACAGGAAATACAGAAAAAAAATAATTCGGGTCTCTCATTTGAGGAATTATACAGAAATGCATATACTATGGTACTCCACAAACATGGGGAGAGGTTGTACACTGGCCTTAAGGAAGTTGTTACACATCACCTCGAAAACAAGGTAACCATTGAGGGTCTTCATCTCCAACAGGAAACCTAGCCATATCTGTATTTCTATGAATTTTAATTATATAACAATTTTATGGTTAATGTTATGGGCAATAAATCCCTCAAAATAGGGTGTTTGTTATTAAATTTTCTAAAGCATCTACAGTACAAACTGAATTTTTTTTGTTCCCTCAATATGGAATCATTTAATATGCTTAAATCTGCACATATTGCATAGTAAATGAAAATTTATATTTTTACACAACTGTTTTGAATAAATTTAAGAACCAGTACAGGATAACAGAGCAAATAAATGAAAATCTTCACAGGTCCGTGAAGATGTCCTCCATTCATTGCACAATGGATTTTTGCAAACACTCAACAATGCATGGACAGATCATCAAACTAGCATGGTGATGATTAGAGATATACTCATGTATATGGATAGAGTTTATGTACAACAGAATGATGTGGATAATGTCTATAACCTAGGACTTATAATATTCAGAGATCAGGTACTGCTATTATTCTTAAGTCATCTTCTGGTTTGTAGAATTTCATATATAGCACATATGTTTTCTAGTTTTGGTGGCTTTACTTATCGTATGTAACCCAGTAGTTGTGTTCCAATAGTTTCAATAATTTTTCTGTTTTTGTAGTCGCAAAATATGGGTCATGTATGGACTACCACTGAGTATAGGTGTGTGTCACATTAAATCATCATATTTCTATTCATGCATTATTATGTTCAGTGTTCAAAATCTATTTACCCATAAAAACTAAATTAATCTTTCAGCACTCTTTTTAATTAAATTATGCTGTTCTGATGTATGTTATGATAAGAGGTGTCTTTAAAATAGTGCTATTTAATTTTTTTTAATGCTGATGTATTTCATATCCATAGAATAGACTGAGGAAACAATTATGTTATGTAGACTCGCTTATATGTCAGTTTGATCTTATTGTAATTTTTGTTGTTACTTCTTTCAAGTCAGAGCAAACATAACACTATATAGACATATACAACTGGACATTTCATAATACATTTATAATTAATTTAAGAACATATTTCTAACCATTTCCTCTTGTAATAGGTTGTTCGGTACGGCTGCATACGCGATCATTTACGACAAACACTCCTTGAACTGGTCGCTCGTGAAAGACGTGGTGAAGTGGTTGATAGATTGGCTATTCGAAATGCCTGTCAGATGCTCATGGTATTGGGGATCAATTCCCGGGCAGTTTATGAAGAGGACTTTGAGAAACCGTTCCTGCATCAGTCTGCTGAGTTTTATCGGGTATGTTTTCTCCAGTTTGAGCTAACTTCTTTTTAACCTTACTGTTCTGCTACCATACTTTTATATACTTAATTATTATTTTTGTTATTTTTAATGTACGGTAAATATGTTTTGTATTTGTTTCCTAACTAAGAATTATTGATAAAATCCTTTTTTTAAATAATGTCCCTGGGTTGGTCACTATATGAACTCAGCAACTCCTGAGTAATTAATAGGGGCAAGTGTATAATTTATTATGTTCCGTATGTAACCTAATTGAAATATAATTATTGTGGAAGAGGTCAATAACAACATTTATTACAGGTAACATTTTCTTTTACAAAATTCGGGAAATGAGTTGAAGTTTCATATGGGAACTAGATCAACAGTAAGAAATGTAGATATGTAAAATGACTCTTCTTTTTAAACTAAAAATCGCATATTATATGTTCGATAATAATTGGAAGACCAGTTACTACTTTTTCACAATTTTAATCAAAGCGAAGGCTTAAAGTAACGTTCTTTTTATTATTACTTTGATGTGTGAATTGTCATATATTTTTCGGTATAAAAATATCAAACATTTTAAATAATCTATATTCAGAAATATTTAATTAAAGTACTTTCACTATATTAAGATTAAATAAAAAGTAAAAGAAAATTATAACCTTGATACAATTTGCATATCATTGCCTAATTATATAATTTATGACATAATGAGATCACTGAATAATAAATAAAAATAAGCGTGACTACGGAACTTTGGAATTTAAGGAAAACAATATCAATAATATGTAATCTTAAGAGCAGTGTTGGCCTAGTGGCTTCAGCGTGTGACTCTTATAGCTGAGGTCGTAAGTTCGATCCCGGCTGTGCACCAATGGAGTTTCTTTCTATGTGCGCTTTAACATTTGCTCGAATGGTGAAGGAAAACATCGTGAGGAAACCGACATGTCTTAGACCCAAAAAGTCGAGGACGTGTGTCAGGCACTGGAGGCTGATCACCTACTAGCCTATTAGATTTAAAAAAAAATGATCATGAAACAGATTCAGAAATCTGAGGCCAAGATCTAAAGAGGTTGTAGCGCCACTGATTTATTTTTTAATCTTAAGAACAAGTCTTGGGGCTATATTTTATATTTGATGGTTATTTCTAAAACATATATAATCTTGTGTGTCGCTACAATCAAACCCAAGAAGATAGATGCGCGTTTATTTATAAACATGTGTGGATCATTAACCTATTTGTAATAGTAATAAATTATGTTTTGTGAATTGTATCAAATCCATTTTAATTAAAACAATATTAAGTTTAACCCGTCTTTAATTAGGTATTAAAGACGGGATGGGGCATAGATTGATTCAATGAATATAATCATTTATATTTATTTTTTCACAATACAAATTTTTTAGTCAGTAACGATATTCAAAGATTTTATATTACTAATTTTATTTTTAATTCCTATCCACTCTGATTCCTTATTTAAATAATCTTTCTATTAAATTTACTTTAATTCATCGGCAAAGAAGACAGGGTGTAGGCAGAGAGAAAAAGCAGGCGTAAAACCTCTCTCTTAATAGCAAAATCAAAGCGAAGTGTATGAAAAAAAACCAATAACTAACAATTGCGATTATATTTAATAGTAATCTAATTTTACAGACAATTTTTTTTTTAATTAATTTTCACTGTACTCCCCTGCCATAGTGTCCAGTGACTTTATATATCACTGCTACTATTTAACGCGTCGGGAATTACGCCCCGACTACATCGGTAATATTTTTATTAACAATATTCATGGGCGAGCCGGGGCGCAATTCCCCGCGAGACCAGAGAGATGATTTCAGACAAATTATTTACAAAATTAGACTTTCGCAGAACATCAACTTGTGCAAAATAAATTTCTCTGACACAAAATGACGAGGTTATTTTGTCCTCAGATGGAATCTCAGAAGTTCCTAGCAGAGAACAGCGCAGCGGTGTACATAGCCCGTGTCGAGGCGCGTATAAGCGAAGAAGCTGAACGCGCCAGGCACTATCTTGACGAAAGCACCGAGCCCCGAGTAATCGCTGTATTGGAACATGAACTTATTGAACGGCACATGAAGACTATTGTAGAGGTATTATTATTAAAATCTCACCTTTTTTGTTTATTTATTTTTTTATTAATGTATTCCTACAGCTAATCATTAAACAATATTCAATTAATTATATTATACACAAAAGCCAAAACGGAATACACATTGAAACACAAAGCACAGATTCATTGTAAATTCTAAATTATATGTTCTAAGATTGATAGAATTGGAATATTTACATATAAGTACATAAAAGTGTGAAATACTAAAATATAACACTATCTATTATTGAATATTATTAACACTATTGGCACTGAGTTTTTTCCTTGTATAACAACACAAGATAAATTTTAAAATTGTTTTACAAGAATTGGATTTGTCGCCTTGTGTTTATTTTTTGGGGCTACGACTTGTCGACTTTTCTTTGAATGTTTTTTAACCGATATTAAAATAGGAGGTCAATCTGACCTGTATGTATTCTTGGAATTAGCTAATATTTCAGAATTATATTCTGTATCCTAAATTTCGTATCGTATGCTTCTACTAATTGCTTGAAAAAGTTATTCAAATCATTTTCTTAATGTATCTTTCAATTTATTGAAGGCTTTCTAGTTCTTTCCTTTAGTTTCTACGCATTTATGGGAGGTATCTTATATCTTAAGGTATCTTAATCTATATATACGGGGGGTTTCGGGGGCGATAAATCGATTTAGCTAGGAATCATTTCTAGAAAATGTCATTTTATTTGTGTTTTATCAACTTAAACATAGAATTGCTCGTTGAAAGATGTCAATCAAATAAAAACTTTAATAGGAATATAATTATCTTTATTCGATAATTATATTCATATTTCATAATTTTATTAGTATGTAATTCGTACTTAAATAAAATTTCCAAAAAACACGATTTATAAAAGAAAAATACCGAGCTAAGCTCGGTCATCCAGGTCCTATAATATAATATAAGTAAAAATGTTGATAGATTTTTCATATAAGAATTATTTGTTCAGCCGAGTATCAAACTCACTACCGCACGTTGTACACTTTTACAATTAGACTTTTCTTCAGATGGAGAACTCGGGCGTGGTTCACATGTTAATGCACACGCGTACTGTGGAGTTGGCCTGCGTCTACAAGTTATTATCTCGCGTTCAAGAAGGACTTCGTACAGTCGCTGATGCAGTGTCGGCCCATCTCAGAGAACAAGGACGCGCGTTGGTCACAGACACACATCATAACACAAATGCAATTGCATATGTTCAGGTAAATATGAATAATTTGGACATACACTCCTTTATAGAACTTATTCTTATACAAATAAGCTTTTTATGCCTTTACGGGTAAACCGCTGAATCGATTAAAATCAATTCAGCTATAGATACTTGAGATGTTAAGAGGAACTTTTTCCGATAAAAAAGTAAAGTGAGGTAGATGTGTTTTAATTTATATTTCATTGTTGTTTTTGTGTCTTATTAAGAATTACTAGCTATGGAATTAACTATATACGGAAATAAAATAAAAGTATATCAAGTGGAGCAGTGTTGGCCTAGTGGTGTCAGCGTGTGATTCTTATCCCTGAGGTCGTAGGTTCGAGCCCCGGCTGTGCACCAATGCACTGTCTTTATGTGCGCTTTGAACATTCTCTCTTTCTAAGGAAATCGGCTTGCCTTAGACTCAAAAAGTCAGTGAGCTTGTTACACAGCAAGTTTTGGTGAACAAAAACTACCTTATCAAAGTAATTTATTATGAAGACTAAATAAGCTAATAAACAATTTTTATATTATATGTCTTTTTATCAAGAAAACTAAGTCTTACAGAAATGTCCTTCTGATTGAAGAATGTTATTTCCAGAATTTGCTGGAACTAAAGGACCGATTCGATCACTTCCTGCACAAATCGTTTAATAGCGACAAGATCTTTAAGCACATGATTGCGTCAGACTTTGAGTACTTTTTAAATCTTAACAATAAGTCTCCCGAGTTCCTCTCACTCTTCATCGACGGCAAACTTAAAAAGGGCGAAAAGGGGGTAAGTTTTTTATTTTTGTCTGAATCATATTTTTTGTGATGTAAAAGGGAGATTGGTTGATGTTTATTTACAAAGGTTATTTGAATAAACTGTTTAAAACCTCACTTATGATTTTGATACCTGGCCCCTTAGCAAGAAAGACGAGATCTCTTTCCTTATCTTTGAAGGGAAATATTTTTTATTTAGATTTTTTATAAAAATCAATTTTTAGCCAATATTTTTCAACTTTGTAATAATATTTTTATTTCAGATGAGTGAGCAAGAAATCGAAGCTGTGTTGGACAAGACAATGGTATTATTCCGTTTCCTGCAAGAGAAGGATGTGTTTGAGCGATACTATAAGCAGCACTTAGCTAAGCGACTCCTACTTAACAAGTCCGTCTCAGATGACAGCGAAAAGAATATGATCTCTAAATTAAAGGTAATGTAAAATTTAATAAAAATGACTTTCTTCGTAATTTGTAAGTGTGTAACAAAATTATGTCTCAATGTTACGTAATCATATGCTATATAAAGAGGAATTCGTATTTCTCTAGATTAGTCTATATGTCAATCTAACCCAAGCGTTAATTGTAAGATATTGTTGTGTTTTTTTTCTTGGTGTCGGATTTTTTTTTTTTCAAAAAAATCTTCAAACAAATGATGCAAATGGAAGATTGTGGGTACGTGGATCCAAGTTTTCTTAGTTTAGATAATCGGGAAACATTTATACATACGTTATGATACATATGTATTGTATATTTTTGTATGATTTAATGACAAAGATGTATACAATCTTATTTTACGGTTAGGTTTTTTGCTTCCATCTGAATTCTATTATGTTGATAATAAACGTATAAGATATCATTGTTCAATGTTAAAAAAAACAAGAATGAACATCGTTCTGTCTGCAAGGAATATATATTAAAATAAAAGTTGCAACACTATACCAAAACCATAACTTCCCCAGAGAGAAGGATTGCTCAAAGACGTGGAACCCCGTTATTTCCACTGTATGATCGGAGACGTGTCCCAAATCGAGAATTCCCTAACAGAATAACCCCCATACCCCTTTAAAAAGCTGCAAAATTCTTTACAATACTCTCGTGAGTAAGATTATATTTAACCTTGCTTAAAGTCTCGAGGTATTTATTAAAGGCAATTGTTTTTGAACTCCGTTAACGTGCAATACTACGTGCACATGAGTAACGTACGCGTGCAATATTTTCTCATACACTTTAGGTCCTTAAATAGTGTTCGCGGTAAAGAATTTTGCAGAGTTTCTATCAAGACTTTAAGCAGGAATGTAGCTTAGAGTAAGAATTAGACGTAGGTGTCAGACTCCCGTATGTCAAAATTGTATTGGATTTCGAGAAAAGTCTTTGCGATAAGTTTTGTTTGTAGTTATTGAAAGTTTCTCATTTCCATTATTATATTTGATTTGTTACACATTATTTAAGTATTTTTTAACGTAGTTGTTTGGTATGTAGTACTTACCCTGGGTTTCGGTAGACATAACATTTATAAGTAACGAAACAGACACACAGAAACACAAAAAAGAAAATAACATAAAATTATGGAAAGAAAAAAAAGGAATAAGGAACATTTGTATGTGTGTATGTGTTGTGGTTGTCACTGGCCCTGGATTATATTATATTATCCTGTAAAGCAGACGTGTATACTACAAATACGTTCGCACTTCGTCAAACTGCCTACGAATTCTACGAATTCTAAAACCATTTGTAATTCCAATACATACTTGTAAATATGGATATTTTATTTGCCGCAAATTTTATATTATTTTCTTGTAATTCAGACTGAATGCGGTTGTCAATTCACATCGAAACTCGAAGGAATGTTCAAGGACATGACAGTGTCTAATACCATAATGGAGGAATTCAAGGAACACGTTATATCATCCGGGGTAAGTTTAATAATTATACATATATACTAGCGGATCCGACAGACGTTGTCCTGTCTACACGTCTTTAATGTCAAAATTTCAATTTTTAATAAGCCATTTTGATGAAAATTATTATTCAAATGTTATGACAATATCTAACGATCCAGCACATGGTCACACACGATATAACACAATAATAACAAAACTTTTTTTAAATTTCGGGACAGACTAAAATTAAAATTCGAATATTATTTAAAATTGGACACTGCGATGGTAGCGCCGTCTGTCGGATCCAATGTAAAACATTCCAAAATCAACAACTACTAATTAATTAAAAAAAACATTGTCCAGCGGACAAAATTGTGAATCTAAACCATTCCCAGATCCCCTTGAACACACACAAAAAATTTCGTCTAAATCGGTCCAGTCGTTTAGGAGGAGTTCAGTCACATACACACGCACACAAGAAATATATATTAAGATTTCTTAATCTTTATATAGGGAACTTACTGCTAATTGGCAAACATTTTTATTTTTAATTAGTGCTATGTATATTTAAGAGATTTTTAAAGTTGTATGTAACCTGTATTCTATTACACTGAATAAGTACGATTACGCTTAGAAAAATTCGTGTTTTAATTCTTATCTTAAGACAATTTCGTCTTGAGCGCTGTCAAATATGTTAAACTTTAAAAACAAAAAATAGTTTGACAGCTCAAGATAACAAAAAAAAGCTAACAGGGAAAATCACCGACGCAGTGCAAAAGAGGAGTGGTATTATTGTTCGCCATAGTAGTTATTCTTATACATTCGAAATAATAGTCAATAATATTCTATAGAGATCGCCATTCATATTACTATTTTCTATAAGCTCCACTCCTTAGGTGCTTGGTAGAACAGTTTTTCTTCGTCGAACTTTTATCTCAAGCCAATGAGGTTTTAATTAAGCTTTTAAATAAAACGGGGTAATATTTTTAGAGCAATTTACATGGCGTGGATCTGTCAGTGCGCGTGCTTACTACGGGATTCTGGCCGACGCAGAGCGCCACGCCCAAATGCAACATCCCCGCCGCGCCTAGGATGGCGTTTGAAGTCTTTAGAAGGTAATGCATACAAACACGATGTTTTAAATATTAATTTCTATCTTTTATACATACGTTTGTACATGTTTAATATTTGAGCTTTATATTGTTTCTCAGCTTTTACCTAGCGAAGCACTCGGGCCGCCAGCTCTCCCTCCAACCTCAGCTGGGCAGCGCAGACCTCCACGCGACGTTCCGCGGGGCTTTGCCCTCGTCGCCTCCCCGCTCACCGCCCCACTCCGCCCCCGTAGCTCCCCGCAGGCACATCATCCAAGTGTCCACCTTCCAGATGTGTGTGCTGCTTCTGTTTAACAAGAGAGAACGGCTCACCTATGAGGTGAGTGGAATTGGGTCTTCCCAATATTTTTATTGTAACACCCATTTCAAAAAGAAAATATCCCTTGTATTTTTATACGTATATACAATTAGCACAATTAAGCACAATTAATAATAATAATCTTTATTTCTTCTCTCTCATATACATACAAGGTTACAATGATTAAAACTAAGATGAACATTTGAAAGTGTATGTGAAAGACTGTATACCATTTCAAAAAGAAAATATCCCTTGTATTTTTATACGTATATACGTCCAACATATATTAATTGTCAATGAAATCAATCCAGGAAATCCTGAATGAAACAGACGTCCCGGAGAAGGATTTAGTGCGCGCTCTGCAATCTCTGGCGATGGGCAAACCCACACAACGAGTGCTTATCAAACATCCTAA
Organism: Pieris rapae; assembly: GCF_905147795.1. Taxonomy (NCBI): domain Eukaryota; kingdom Metazoa; phylum Arthropoda; class Insecta; order Lepidoptera; family Pieridae; genus Pieris; species Pieris rapae. The sequence goes on along the minus strand of NC_059524.1, from coordinate 7,129,566 downwards.
GACCAAGGAGATAGAGCCCTCTCACCAGTTCTACGTGAATGATGCCTTCACTTCCAAATTGCATAGGTAATTGCACTAATCCGTCATTTATTTGATTAACCTAGTATTTTGTCTCTTTCTGTTGTATTGTGAATACGCTGTGATGAAAAGAAACATGAGTATTTTGGTTAAACGTTTTCAATTAGACTTATTTTTGTTGTTATGAAGAGTTGTTTGGATTGATTGCCTGCATCGTTTCAACACCTTACTACGTCTCAGTGGCGAAGAGTCCATACAAGCCGATTCCCACCGGGTTACCTTTCAAAAATCAGTTCCATATTCATACAAAAGTATTTACATTCTATTTCATTAACAAAGTATTATTAATTAAATGCCTGCGCGATTTACAATAGCAATAGTAATTCTTAGCAATACCCTAAGTATCACATTTCATTTTATAGTCGTAAATTAATCAGCGCGTCAATTTTTCGTACCTAAATTACATTAAAGGTAACTCGACGAATTACAGCTTATCTCGGCCAACGTTTTACTATGAGGCGAAAAGAGACAGAGCGTGTCAAACCATCTCTTTCTAATGCTCGCTAACTGTACGTAAAATTTAAAGAAAGATAAGGCTGATCGCGACCGGCTTGCAGTTCTCTCCTCTCCTCTATTAGAAAGAGACAAAGAAATTATTGTTATTGAACCACGGCACGGGAGAAAGAAAACACGACAAAATTAAAAAGAATTAGCGTTATAATGAAATCCTTCGCAAGTCAAATTCTTTTTATTTTGGCATATTTTCGCGTTCCATTTCGTTTGGTTGAAAATAGATTATTTTTAGTATGTGACATGTGTTCCTATACCACTGTTGCGTGATAATTTCGTTTGTTATATTTTAATATTTGTGTTATTTAAACTGTGACTGATTCTGTTAGGTAATTTAATCGCAGATTTGGTTAAATACTGTGGATTTTGTTTGTTATTATGGCTTTAATTCATATAGAGTGCTGTTCAACATTTTTTTGGACCGGCTTCCCTTTGCCAAAATTTCACCCTTCGCCACTGCTACGTCTTAACTCAAAATTTGATGCGCATCGATGTGATGTGTGGATTCCTTTCTTCCGTTTTCTTAGTTTCCTTTTGCGAACTAAGCGATTTGTGGAATCGATTCCCGGTGGGGGTGTTCCCTGGGATACGACCTCCAACTGTTAGAGTGGACTCCTAGAACAAATGCACCCACTAAAGATGTGTGTCCATAGGCTGCGATAATTGCCCTTTTTGGGCGGCCCCTTCGTTTGCCTTCGATAAAAAATATTCATACCGTTTAAAAACATTTTTTTATGTAAGAGTCTAGACTTTAGACTATCTATCGGGGTTCGATTTCCCCATATACTATAAAAAATTATGAATGAAACACGATTGTTAGACAGTAATAAAAATAATTTAGAACAATTATTTCACTTTGGTGAATATTTTTATTTTATTAATAATTTTAATTTTATTAATTTTAGCATAAGTAATCATTTTCTTAATTCTCCTATTGTGTCTGTAAACAGTAGGAAATGTTTACTTTTCAGCTTAATTTTTTTTAACACAAATAATTTCTTTCAAGTGACAACTAAAGCTAAATAAAATATGTCTCAAGACGTCCGAAGCTACAAATAATAGGCAAAACATTTAGGAATATATATTGGACAGTTAAAACGTATAGACCTAAACAATTAGACTCGCCAAAAAATGTCTCCAAAAATATATCTTTCGGAAGAGTGTAGACTCCTATATATTTATTTATCTATGTGTATATACTAATGGAAATATGATTTCCCCCAAAATCAGGGTAAAAATCCAGACAGTAGCGGCGAAGGGCGAGTCGGAACCAGAACGACGTGAGACTCGTAACAAAGTGGATGAGGATCGCAAACACGAGATTGAGGCCGCCATCGTGCGTATCATGAAGGCCAGGAAGAAAATGGCGGTATGTTTTCTTTATGTAGTTTTTGTATTCAATAACCTCATGTAATAATAATAATAATATTCGTGACAGAAATATGGTTGTAATAAAATTTATCTAACGCTAGTCCCTACATTAGCTTTTGAGTGCAATTTTTTTTAAATATTGTATAAGTTTGAATATATTTTATTCAAAAAATTTAATATTTTTCGGGACTATAAAATGCAGTTTTTGACATTAATACTTTTATGCGTATTGTTTTACAAAAATCTGTAAGTTTTATAAATAGTTCCCGGCAAATTCGTTGGTACCAGATTATTAAGTACATTTTATATCAAAAATCTATTCGAAATTCGTGCGCTGATACATATACATGAGCAAGAAAATGTTTAAATATTAGAAAATTTATATTTCACCGCATTCTTATTTATTTATTCGGAAACCAAACAGAAACATCCTTACAATAAAAACAAAGTCAAAAATAAAACACAAAACAAACACACTAGATGCATCCACAATAGGTTACACTTATACAAATCTTCATATATATCACATTGCATTCGTGCTGATTAATTGAATTACTTCTATTTAATAAAAAATATTAACTGCTATATTATGGATCCCGTGTGTCAATATACATAAGTCTCGACTCTGAACCTTTTTTAAGAAATCCTGAGAAAGCAAAAACACACTTTTTAATAATATTATCCAACGGGCTGTACTATATCTATTTTTTATTTTCAGCACACCCTGCTAGTAGCAGAAGTAACAGAGCAGCTACGCGCTCGCTTCTTACCTTCTCCGGTGGTGATCAAGAAACGTATCGAGGGTCTCATAGAACGGGAGTACCTCGCGCGTACGCCAGACGACCGCAAGGTGTACACATATGTCGCATAGGTGCGTCTACACATATATACTACCAATTACAAGGTAAATCTTAGAATATTAGATTTTATAGTTTTAACCCCATTTGATATATCATTAGTGTACGAGTAAACTTAATTTTGTAATCCATAAAAAAATATTTGTAAAAAGAAAATTATTTGCAATTGAGTAAGTACGAATTCTAAGTACAATTAAAACGGATTCTTAATACATATTAAATAAACTACGAAATAAATATTTCTCGTATTTGCTTACGAACATCTGTACATGGTGGATAAATTTTTTTAAATTAAATGTAATACTGGCGACGGTGACCTGTAAACCTTCAACAATTGTATACCCTCAAAAATTCTAAATCACGATTCCTCATATGTGTTAAAATAATCTTTAAATTCAGTAGGTTTATATAATATTGTCTTTTATTAAAATAACTTTTACACATTTAAAGAAAAACACTTTTTTAACGGATTGAAGTTATGTATTATTATAAACTTATAATATTTAAACATAACTTCAATCCGTTAAAAAAGTGTTTTCTTTAAAGGTTTATATAAGTTAAAATTTATTTTTGGTCAAAACTAATCCATTGCAAAAACATCTTGACACTAAACAATGTTTCATTACTTACAGGCTAACAGCGAGACCGTAAATCTCTCGGGTGGACAAGTTAAAGTGATAGAAGTAACGAGAGTATTTAAATTATTGCTAAATAAAAATTATTAGTTAATACAAAACGTTTATTTTATTGTCAAAGCGAATATTAGCATTTCTCGAATATTAGAAGAAATTTTTCGGCAGATTTATGTTTAGGTGCGGTGCGCCGGCGAATTCTAAAGATTTTCTCAGCTCTAAAAAGATCGTGTCTACGGTGACCACTGTCGAAATGTCCTCTATATCGAATGTTATGTTTTGTGCTGTGCCTTCAACCTTTACATACACAAGTTGTTCACTTTCATACGCCAAAACATATCCGATTCTCGCTATAATGTTGTTGCACGTCAATGCGTTATTTTTGAACACCCCGTATATGTACGTTCTAGCTATTTGCATTCGTAGCCATCGCTCGTCGCCTAAGCGTTCTGGATTACCAAACGGCGATATATAGAGTGTAGAATTTAGTCCAAGTAAATTTAATATTTGATTTTGTATCAAATTACAAGCGGTCGTGCCATTTTTTAAATCAATCTGTTGTATGTGGTATCTGCATTTGCTTCTTCTATTGTGTCCAAATTGGACTATTTTGTATTTAACATTTGATGACAGACATTTCCCGTTTCTGTTATCGGGATACGTAAGAATTCTTTTCTCATTCGTTTTATTGAAGAAATGCAGTGTATGGTTACTCTCAGCACTCGATATTATGATTGGTAGACCCCAATTGTATCCCGGATTTCCGCTTAATTTGATGACATTTTCAATAGAATCGTTGCTTAAATAGAATTTTACTTGAATAGTCTGTGTTATGAAAGGAATACGCATGGACACTTTCTGGACGTGTAGTTTTAATACGGCTTTTGTGATTCTTGAATTGTAATAATAGAAATTATATTGCACAGTTGTAGCGATGTTCTCGCAGTAAATATCGTTACAATGAGGTTCATCGTCAGTTTTGTTATATGCACGGCATTGATTGTCGTCGCATAACACCAAAGTCCAATTTGTATGAAAAGTCTCGCTCTGAAAATATAAATCGTCTGAAAAGTATGTCTTTCTTGTGTTTAAAAAGAGATAGCTAATGTATTTTACGAATGATTAGTGTTAGTTATTTTGGCTAGATTTTAAAACGTTAAATACTCAATGAAATGTATGCGTTTTTTGTTACTCCGCAATTCCTACCAACTTTAACATACCTTCGTGGTGTTAATGATTTCCCCCATACTTAAGACGCTACTATTTGTGGCCTTTAACGCTTGAAACATATGAAGATCTTGCAGCTTTACAATACATTTGACGTTTTCATTAATTAAAAATCTTATTCGTCGTTTATCATTGCAATAATTGTTGGCGAATGCCTTTGGAATATCTGAAATTGTATCACACATTGAACAAGGAAACGCGTTTATTTTTAATATTAGAATAGTTCATTAAATCTTTTTCAATCTTTCTGTGACTTTTAAACCGTACAATTAGCCATCAATTAAAATTAAAAAAAAATTAAGTTTTTAATTTTTCAAAATTAATTAGTAAAACTGGATAACACATTGACCGTGCTACATAAGGCGATACACAATTATTTTAATTATTATTTATTTAAAAAATATTGTAAAATTGTTAAAAATAAACGCATTTTAAATATGTATACATGTATATATTAAGCACCAACCGGCTTGAAACATCGACTCGTTCATCAACCATATCGGATCATTGTATTTATAAATACTAAATTCATTTAATTCTTCGTGTTTGTCACTAATACGCCACCTAGGGTACCTAGAAATTGCTGCCTCATCAAACTGTAATAGAAATATATAATATACCATTCATTAACGTAAATATGTATTTTGTTTTAACTATTTACCTGTATGTCTGTTAAGCGTTTATCGGGTAAGTTAGTTTTAGAAATACAAAATAAATTTTCTAAAAAATTCGTTTGTTTCATTTGACCTGAACTGCAGGGATGTATTAATTGTTTGAGATATGTTTCTTTACAGTTTTTCGAGAACAACATTCTTTCTGTATCCGAACAATCGGTATCACAGCAACAATTAATATCACATGTTTTATACTGAAAAAAAAAATGTTAACATATAGTATTGTCTTTTATTAACATAACTTTTACACATTTAAAGAAAACACTTTTTTACGGATTATAGTTATGTATTATTGTATTTAAACTTATAATTATTTAAAGATAATTTTAAATTTAGCACGCGAAACGGCGGTAAATTTAAAATGATGTTTAAATAAATATAAGTTTAAATACAATAATACATAACTATAATCCGTAAAAAAGTGTTTTTCTTTAAATGTAAACATATATAATATAAAAAATCAGAAAACTGAAAAAAATAAGTCACCCGTGCCTGTCTTAAATCATCAGAAACTGTAATTATTATTGGCAGGAAAGTGTCTATTTAAAATCTAAGAACCCCAAAAAAAGGCGGGAATATGTCTACTTCTCTATTTTTAGCATATAGTTCATACCCAAATAATTAGTGTCGCTAATCCCTATGAAAACTGACCCAATAGAAAGTCTTTATTATTAATCAAACCCCATACATTGAACTACATAATACAACATATCACAAACCAAAATATTGCATCCACATCTCCCTTCAGATTTCTTCCGTAAATTTGGTTTAGTTGTAATATTCTTATTGAATAACGTCACTTCAGTTACATTCTCATAATCAGAAGTCGTCATGTCGGTAAATAAATTTTCTTCTGTAGTCGAGATATTTTCATCATAAACCCAGTCTAGTATAGTGCTCGACGTCTCTGTTGTCATGTCTATTGAGGTGTTGGATAAGGTCTGATAAAACAGCCCATGGGGCTTTTCAACAATCCTAGCCATTGCTTGTAAATTGCGTCTTAACATTTTATTTTTATTCTTTTCTTCAATAGTATCGTTAATAAAATCCATAACACAAAATTGAATTAAAATAGACACCAAGGTAAAAACAAGGTATGTTATTGGCTGCATCATTTATACTCTACTCCAAATTGAGTGAAATTCCTTAAAATTATACAGATGTTAATTTCTATACACCCTTTTGACTGTGTGCTTAACTTAAATCTGTAACAATAATTAACATAACAGCTTTTATATTATATTGATAAAAACACATTTATAAGGTACAATAAATGATTGTTATACTCAATATGTTTTGAACATTTAAAGTATTATTTGAAATATAAATAAAACAATAGTTAAATACTGCAATACAGATTACTATTCGTATTTTATTACCTATTACATATGATCTGCAACATTTCAATTTTTTTCATATATAAGTTATAAAAAATAATGTAATCTAGCTATATGAAGGAAACCCCAACTAAAAGCATAAGATAATATACTTTATGTAGCCTGGGGAATTTCCCACACTGCATAAATGTTCTCCACATTAATCTATTCGAGTATAGAATTAGAATACAATTACCTATCATTTCCTAAACTAATAATATCATTTTGTGTTATTTGATGAGATCCACCAAGAAAATATTGTCTTAAGCTATCTGATATTGAAGTTGCAGCAGGCAGCCAGCAGGGTACTCTTATTGTATGATAACCTGGCACGGTGGGTAAACTAGTACAGCCATAGCCTACCACCCAAGATCTGTCCAATGAGTCAAGGCAATTAACATGAAAAACCAACTTTGGCCAACCTATGAAATAAGCAAAATTATATATTAGTTTGGATGGTTGGAAGAGATAACTACAGGAAAGAACTTTATTATTATTTTAAATAGTCCAAATCGAGGAAAGCCATGAGCTAATATCGCGCTTCAAACTAATTGGCAGTTAACAATAAGCTGCAAGTTTTTAGTTATTTTTATACTTCATTTTTAGGTATTCCAGAGAGAGAAAAAATAATTAGAGCTAGCGAATGATTGTATGTCATTGATTTTCAGTGTTTTTATACCTTGTATACCGCGTGTTACAAAATGTATATCAAGCGGGTGAGCCCATATAACAGAATTATCAGTATTGGGTTTACCAGATGATGTCTGACCCTCGGTGGAGCCTGAAAGTAGTGTCCAATTGGCACCTGCAAGAAGAATATACCGTTGTGAAACTAATGGTACAAAGTATTGCAAGGATTTAATTAATAGTAATTTTAAAATGTTAAATACATACCCGCTTGAACCGTGTATCGACAATACAAAGAATAACCCTCTGTAAAATGCTGCGCACAATTTAAATATCCTAAAATGTGCAGTTCTGCCATGGAACCACATATATTTTGTTAAAAAAATGTTATAAATTCATATTGGAATTGAAGAAATATTCTATAGTTTTGCGCTTGTTTATTTTTTGTTGTCATAGAAACTGCATAATGCAGTAAGTTTGAAAATTGGAAGGATGTGACGTAATTGTATATGTGTGACGACTGACGATTTGACTTAGGTTGAATTACACCAATAAGATTCACGAATTTAATGTTATCAGTTAACAAAAGTAATTAAAGGAATTACTAGTTTTCTAAATTTTATTTATATACTGAACTTGTGACTTGATTTAGATTTCATACTTTATGTTACCTAATCTAATCTATACTGAAATAGGAATAATACAATAATCTTTTAGATTTAGTGTCGTTTGACTGTAGATAAGTTAAATAACAGACTATAGTTTGAAATAATTGCATACGTATTTTATTCTATAATAGTAAATACTCAAATATAACAACTGACAACGCTCATAATTCATATGTCTTTAATTTCCATTCAAAAAAAAGCGAAGGTCAAGCGTTTGTTATGATTTATTATTTTTATTTTTAAATAACATTTTATTTTATTTTTGTCATACTCATAATATTACCTACGGATTTCTCGTAACTTAGAAATAGTTCATTAACAAATCCAAAACTTTGAAGTGCCGAAGTTTAGGAAGTGACAAAACGACGGTTTAAACGCCGGGTTCTAATTTTTAAAGTTGCATTTGTCTGTACTTAGGCAAAATATTGGAGCTATGACTACAGGAATGATTACAGAGTTGGATGGGAAATTACAGACAAATAGGATTTGATACAGTCCGAGACAATTGGTGTTTTCTAGTGATTATAACCCTTCAACAACATGGCTTTGGAGCAATCGTTGATAGAAATATGTTCGGGTCTCACCTCGATACGTGTTAACGAGAGAAAGAAAAGTGCTGAATCTTTAAAAGATATGCTCAGTAGATCTGCTATGCCTAGTTTACTTACAGAAAATACTCGCAAAAAGTCAGGTTACACTTGGAATCAAGTTTTTAATGATATACATGAATATATACTCAAAGTGAGTATCAAAATAAAATGAATATAACATAATGATAATATAAATTCCTTTATAATTTTTCACCTAACTATGATTTAAGAATTATTATTAATTCAATTAAAATTTCTCAATAATTTGAACATGATCTCTAATTATCACAATTATTCTAGGAAACTGAAAAATATGAAACAAATAAGAATTTTGATAATATTATTGGGACTTCAACCAGTCTTCTGAATTTATGTGTATCGGGGTCAAATAAAGGTAATTACTTAAGGCACTTTTTATGTATTTTCCATGTGTAAAACTACACTCCAGATCTATCTGAAACTGTTATTATCTTTTTAAGTCCAAAGGGCTTAAGACATGCTTATTCAAAGTGTCAGTGGCATTAATACAGGGTATATCACTGCCCTATAATATAAAAGGTTAATTCTTAACTGTTAGGTCATGTGTTAGAACCTCCCCAGTACACTATGTATGTGTTTACTTTGGTACTCACTATGTACTTTAAAACTAGTATGTCTAGTATAATATCTACTGTGTTTTTCTTGCCGATACTAGATGATATGAATGATATCATAGATATAGAAGCCTAAGTAGGGTTGTATCTCTGCTTTACTACTTTTATAATAAAGGAACAATTTTGGAACATGTGAAGTGTGTGAAGTAGTATTATATATTTCCAGGTGGTGCTCATATAAAATGTGATTTTATTATGGAAGCTTGTTTAAATATATTTAATGATATTCGTTTAAGAAAAGCTATTGGAGATGCATATTATAGTGTCCTTTATAAACATGTCTTGAACAATGATTATTATGTAGGATTCATTACTCCATCAATGTGGGAAAGTAAGTTTCTTTATTTATTTTTATTTTTACTTTTGATAAAGTAAACAAAAACTGTTATGAGAGATTAAGACAAACAAACTCAGAATTGTATATTTATAAAATAATTGCCTGTCTTTCTAAAATATATCATTATAAATATATGAATCTGTTTTACATCACGGGAAAAACCATATTATTTGAAAATGTTATATGACTTACAAGAAAAATTTATTACATTTTTATTTATATTTATTTAAAAAAAATAGTTAAGTAATTATTTTTTACTGCAATGCATATATAAATTTATATTGTCTAGAAAACAGAGTTCTTAGAGAAATTAAAAATAAGTGTTATTACAGATTTACTCGAAGCTTGTGTGAACCTCTGTTTAACTAATTCATCACACTTGGATATTTTAACAAAGTTCAAATTACTATGGCTGGTTATTAAAAATGCTAGCAACACTGTTCAATTTGTTGTATGCCTTAGAGATTCATTAGGAGATATAAATAAATGTTTAAAAAAAATAATGGACGATAAAAAGACACAGGACTTTGTTATGAAGATTTTCATACTATTGGTGGAATTGGTAATTGTTTTTATTATATAACCATAGAGCAATAGGTCTCTAAAATGATAATTATAATTAGAAGTCAAGGTTGCCATTAAACTGCAGAATAGGCTTATAAATTGCTTTTAATTTCACACTATAACAGATATTATGTGAATTTTTAAATTGAATGTATGTTATACTTAAATATAACATTTTATATTAACATTAATATCGTGTTTTAGCTGTCCACAGAATCTCGTCATATGATCTGCGAGTTCACTGAAAATGTACTTCCTATAATATTTAAATTTTATGACCACAATATGGATGTTAAGAAAAAGGTTTGTCCCGTTTAATTCATTATCATCAGGAACATATTAACTGGACACATATATTTCTATTTATATCGATACAAAAAATGTTTTTTGATTACGCTCTCAAAACACAGTTTAATTATCATCTAGATATATGTCGTTACACATTTGAGTGTTATTTAAAGCAGTTTTTACCTACTGGACTTCCAAACTAATTCGACTTAGTGTTCAAGAAAACAGCACACCAATACTTCAAGGGCCGGCAACGGACTCGCATTGAGAGTGTCAATCTATTCATCATTCCTAACATCCTATAACATGTCATTTAAAAAGTAATTTTAAAAAGGGTTTTTTATATAAAATTTGCCTTGACTTCCCAAATATGACAGTATTATTGTAAATTGTTTGCTTTACATGATTTTAAACTGTAGTTTATTAGTTCGGACAAGTACATGTACTGTCACATGTATGTGAGCTATCGATCGACAAGGGCATCGTACTAATAAATCGTGTGTATTTTTACCCTTCTAAGACATTTTTTTCGTATAATATATTTTAAGACTAGCAGACTCGGCCAAGCGTTGCTGTGGCTAAGGTTTTTGTTATAGTATAACATTCTCAACTATTCAAAGAAAACCGTTGAACTTATGTGAAAGGTAGATATGTGAAACGTTGGTATTTTAACAAAGCGCCATCTGTTAGAATTGTATCAAATAATGAACACATATTTTGCAATAAAATAATATTGCGGGTATAAATTAAGATGTAAGCTATCCTATCTTTAAGTTAGATCAAAGTACATACGGTGTGCAAATTTGATTGACATCGCTTTGTTATGTGTATCTTAAAAATTAGAACGTCCAAACATTATGGGCAAAATACCTAAGCCGGGTTCCGAGGCGAAAATGACTATGGTTGAATATTGACAAATGACAATCGAATATTGAAGTTTTCTCCGCACGGCGCGAAATCGAATATTTTTTACAGTGAAACCGCCCTTTAATGAAATATAAGATTTTTCGTTAATTAAATTGTATTAGTGGAAATTTAATTATTATTTTGCCACAAAAAGGATAATATTAGCTTGGAATTATTTGAAATTTTTTAAATTGATTCAAATATATTTGATGGAGGTAATTTTTCTTATGTTGTTTTTTTTTAATTAGATACAATAATAAGATAATAAAACCTTTTGTTTCGTATACAAAATATAATTTTAATAATTTTCTTTTACATTCAATTAATATAATGCTTGTGAAACAGTAATAACTTAGGTTCCTAAAAAAATATCTTTCACTTATATTATTTCGTAGATTTTTAAAAAATATTTTAGTTTCCTTTCTATTTAAAGAAAAAGGTATTTGGAAATAAATATTTAACAATTACAGCTTCAAATATATCTAAGTCAAACTAATCAAAGTAATTTGACAATTTCAAACATATCGAAAGAGGTAACAAAAATTACTCAAAGCAAAGAAAAGAAAGGAAAAGGCAAGAAATTTGTGCCTCCAGTTAAAACAGCCCCATATAATACTGTAAAAATATCTAAAGTTGATAACAGTGTATTGAATGATATTAATACGGAATATAATGATTTTAATATTCCCTCCGAGAATTTTAACGGAAGTAATAATAACTTTACATTTGATGGTATTATATTGAATACATTAAATATCCTCAATGGTGAGGACGTCCAGCTGTCAAGTGCTGCAGTTGCCGCGTCGCAAACGTCATTTGACATTTCGCTAAAGACGCTTAGAGACGTCAGTGACAGTGCTTCGACGCATAATGACAAATTGTCGCAAACGTCAGTGGCGTCCGTCACTTCTCTCAAAACGTATAAAGATATGGATGTGAAGAGTTTCGAGTATTTGAACATGGAACGCCACGTTTACCGCCCATTTGATGTGACACTATTCGACAGTGACAGCGTTTTGTCGCGTAATGACGAATTGCAATTAGACAATGACAATTCGCAATTTGTACCTATGTCTATAAAAGAAGGTGATATAGGTTACGAGAGATACTTCTCTGACCACATCGCAGACAATCTTTCTGATGATACAGAGAACGTTGAGAAAATATAAGAATTGTATCCGGATAAGAATACATTGTTTATATTTAATATGAATGAAATAGGAGCTGAATTGACTAAAATATATTATTTATAATAAAAAATTCAGATTTATTACCGACTACATTTTTTTAAAATTCAGTTAAGAATTCTCTAGACAAGATGGCGCATTACGTCCCTGTGACGTATCGTGACTGTAAACATGTAAACAACCGTAAAACTTTTAAATAAATAAGTTATCGTCGTGATAGTCTGCATAAAAATTAGTATTATTCGATAATTAAATCGTTATTGTTTTATGTAAAAAAAAACCTTTTATAACACAACGCCTGGTGACCAAATGAATTATGTGATACATTTTAATACATTGTCTATGTAACTCTATAAAGTTATTCTTGTCAATGGCGTTGAGAATGGAACTGTCAACTTTGTCTTCTGTTCTTTATGTTTTTGTTTACATATAACCTTAAAAACAGTGCTCCCGTTCTCTAGTCAGAGAACGAGACACGAACGAGAAAGGTTTCGAAAGGGAATACTTAGGTAGGTTACGTGTAGATGTATGAAGGCAAGCGAGTGGTATAATTGAGGAAAGATAAATAATAAAATAATAATAATAAATTCTTAAAAGGCCGGCAACGCACTCGCGAGCCCTCAGGCATTGAGAGTGTCCATGGGCGGCGGTATCACTTAACATCAGGTGAGCCTCCTGCCCGTTTGCCCCCTGTTCTATAAAAAAAAATCTAAATAATTGTCTTCTTTGGAGTAATTGTTATTGTTTATGTGAGATTGATGCCTGCTAAAGGTTGTGCACCTGCGTTACGACGCTACGGCGATCAGGCTAAAAAATAAATATGAAAGAATTTTCCGTCGTATTTTTGACATGTTGTTTCTTTGCAGTCTTTATTATTCAAGGCATTAAGCGTCGCAGTGACACTTCACCACCCATGTGGCAGATTAAAAAATGAGGAGGGTAGTTTAGCACACGACTGGGAGGTGTGGTATAAAATTTTACAAAATGTGCTAGAAATAGTTTGTCTCGAAATTAATTACATACAAAAATCTATAAAACAAAATGCTGTTAGTGAGAATTTTTCACTCTTGGCCGCCATTACATATTACCAAGTAAGTATTGATAGGATATTCATTTTAAATAAACATGGTAATAAGAATAATGTATTTGCAAAAATATAGTATAAAAATATTGTGGTGGATATAGGTAACATAATGTACACTTATGAACGTCAAAGAAATATACATTAAATGATTCTAATTTTACATTTACTGCCAGTTCTCAAATCAAGGGTGTAGAACGGAAGAGAAGAACTTGCAATAAACTCTCCGCCACTCTTTTTAGTCGCCAATTTTTTTTACACAATTACACAAATATAATATCACATTAATAAAATATATTATTACATTATCAACTATATAATTTATAATGTTTCACGCAAATGATCAGTAATATTTTTTTTATAGTTCTGGTCAATTATTAAAAATCTTGATTGCCATACAAAAGGTGTTTTTCAACTGCAGATAAATTTTTGGCCCAGCCAATTTCTCCCCATTCCTATAAAAACCTTTTATCGTCATTATGCTTAATATTTCGCCTTTACGGCATCAGTTACCACCTTTGCTAATTTAACACACACATGGCCACAACGTAAGGTTCTGGGTTTGATCCCCACTTTCACAATAATTTTGTTTTTAACATGTTTAACCAAATATCGTCATTTGTTATTCTTAACTATGTATACAATAAATGTAAAATATAAATTCATTGTAAATTTCTTCAAGCATCATGCTAAATGTAAAGAAAAAAAATCACATTTTTACTACAAACTCCAAAAAATCTGTATATAATAAATATCTCTAATAACACTATTTCAGATCTTCAATGAGAGTAAAGATTCAAATGATGGAGACGAATCAGCGGCAAAGAGACCGAAAATAAATTTAAATAAGAACAAATGTTTTAATGACATATTAAAGGAATTACGACATAGTGGACCGCCTTGGTAAGTTTACACACATGGCATTGTTGAATTTACTTTGTAGAGTCTGATGCCGAATAGTTAACTAAAGGTAGATCTTACCAACGAATTCTGACGTATGATCGAATCCGTCAACGGATGTTACATACTGTCAATGCGCGCGTTATTCTGCGTCTAGAGTCGTTCCTCTGAGGGCCGCGTAACGCTTGCAGACGCGCGCTCATGTCAGTTGTCAGAGCACAAACTGAGCCACAGATTAGACTTACGGATCTTACACTAAAGAGAATTTAAGCAATTACAGTTCAAATTACATTCAAACCATTTTTTTTTAATTAATAGGAAATATTGTTTTAGGGTTGATATAATACACTTCTACGTGCAGCAGTTCAAACACACTCTAACAGCTGATGATTATATTTCTCTCATTAAAACCTCGGAGATACTAATACCAAATATGGGCAGAGATTTTAACAATTTGGGCGAAATGTGTTGCACGGTCATAGAGTATTATGTTAAAAATCCGAATAATATTACCTATTATGTTAATGTGTTTTATGATCTATGGAATGCCTGTGTTAGGTAAGTGATACATATAAAGGCTTATAGCACTGGGGCATGGGGTTTACACTTTTTGTAGGTCTATTTCTTAGAACTTAGGTTTTACTATAGGTTTATATTAAGGTAAAATTATCTTTGTTTAGTTTAGTTACTAAGGAAACTTCAATGATATGTTGTTAAAAAATTCAATTTCTCCATCTTCAGCCTACCTATAGTCACAGTTCTTTGATACATGCAATATTAGAGATTGTCTATTATTTTGTTATACAGTAAAATCGTTTACGATGGCACCGTTTAGAACAACATACCGGTTACATTAACCAAAATCAAAGGTCGCAGCTTAATTCTACTGTATTAGGCGCTTAATAACAACGTCATCGGTTACGACCATCGGTGTTTAACAGATTTTGACTTTAGTTACAAAACTGTGATAATTAAACACGTGAACCGCGTTAAATGTGTATTCTTTTAAATATTTTGAAGTGAAACTTCTTTAGAATCGTTGTGAGTTCAAACCGGATGACACGGAAAAAGCGACAGTAAAAAGAGACAAAAACATAAATTCATAAGATTTAACGTGGGAGAAAGTGAGGAGGCATTAGACAGCCTCTTTTTACCTTTTATCGAATTTCAAACTTTCGTTGTTTTAGTTTTCGGCAAATTAAAGATTTATATTAAAGTTATAAATTAAAATTTGTCATTAAAATATACTGTTTTTAATGAAAAGTTTAATACATTTAGATAGTGAAAAATGTTTAATTTAAATATGATTAATTATAAAAACTGTTTTTTGAAGGTTTCACTTCCATCACGTGTAAATTGCTCATATCTTTTTTTTCAGAAACGCAACAACACCCGCAACTCTAAAATCCATTCATATGATCATTCGGTCTTTCCTAAGATTAGACATATTAAAATATTCTCAGGTCCAACCACTTTTAGCTCTATATTTTGAAAATGGAATGCCCGTCACCAACTGTTCCCTTATAACATTAGCCCTCGTTTATTCAAAATTCTATTCCAACTGTTGTTATTCTGATCAAAGAATTAAATGCGTGGAGTGGTTAAAACAAATGAGCATCACCGATATTAATGTTAATTACTTAGAAAATATCTTATTCCGTCTCATTTCTAATGAGAATATGGTAATGAAGTTTGATATTACGTCCGATGTGCCTAAACTTCACGAGGTGTTGAATAATATGGAAACTAGTATTCTATTTTCAAATTTTGAATATGAAGTCGAAAAAAAAGAAATTAAAAGCACAAAGGAGGATTTAGTTGCCGTGGAATTTAATCAAGATATGTTAACACTAATATTAGATTATTTTCTTCGTAAAGTGACTGAGCTGTCTTCAAAGCCCCACTCTACAGAAACATTAATAGAAACTGTAAAATACATACATCTGATACTAAAACTGTATGAGTCGTTGCAAAAGTACAAGATAATTTCAAAGGAATTTACAGTCAACTCCGAGTTATACTTCATAACAGTAGACACATTGAAAAAACTGTTCGTACATTTAACTCGTTCACTGCGTTCAGATGAACCAGTCAGAAAGAAGATTAAATTCACCAAGTGCCTCAAAGAGTTGTTGCAAGATAATTTTGGTTGTTTTCTCAACGGTGTTGCCAGATCGTGTATAGATGTGAACTGCTTTCATGCCGTCAATGAAATTTTAAAGACTGAGGTGGAACTGGATGATGACGAGGATATAGAGATAGGGCCGGTGGGATTAAAATGCCAGTGCTTATACTTTTTAGCCGCGTACTGCTATTATTCCCATACGTATACTGACGAGTTGGTCAAATGCATACTGGACGAAGACTTGTATAAATTTGACGTACAATGGGATGTAGATTGTGCTCTGAAATGTATTGAAATGGTCATAGATCATGATGAGGATGATAAATATCTGGGTGAGTTTGTTTATGATTTTTATTCTTTATAAAAATAGTCATGGTACTAAAAAAAATATTGGGTCCGGGCCTCAGGTTAATGTTTCATAATAATTGGTTTGTCAAATGGGCGATTAAGTGGTCAGTCTTCTGTGCCTGACATACACCGTCAACATGTTAGGTCTAAGGCGGACAATGATTTCCTTTCTGCTAAATTAAGAATATCTATATATAAGAAATTTTTATAATTTCTTCTTCTGATTTAAGAATTTCTATATTTTAGAAATTTTTATAATTTCTTCTTCCGAATTAAGAATTTCTATATTTAAGAATTTTATTACAGATTCTGTGTTTGGGCTTATGAAGAACATGTGTAGAGTTTTGTTTAGAAATTCTACAGCGAGCGTTGGTCTTTTGAAATTATTACTCAAGATTTTAGACAGAATTTGGATTCACAACGACAGTGTGATGAGAAAGAACTGTATAATAATGGTTAAGGGTTACTACGAACGATGTAATAAGTTGTACTATACTCCCCGTCTTGCTTCAATAATATACGAATGTGTCGCCCGAGTTATCAACCTTAATAGACGAAATAGATTTGAACTAGAGTTTGATACGAATCTTATTAAGCAGATAAAAGGAAATAGCCACATTGTAAGGATATATTGCTGCTATCTTCTGAAATATGTTTACGAGAATTTGGATGTGGATGATGTCAAGGAAATTTCCAATTCTCTTCTGGATATCTTTGTTATAACTGTAAGTATACAATTCTTCTCTATTCTAGGGTGTTATTTTCTGTATACGTGCGCATCAACACTCGTACAAGGAAAATATCGTGAGGAAACTGGCAATTCTTCAATGATCTTTGCATGCAGCACCACATCTCCTCCAACAACCCATCAAATCCCTTTCTGGAGCCAGGATATTTCACGTTTCTACTCCATACAGCAAGATGGGGCTTTTAATCCCGTATCAACCTTCCAGCTGTTGCTTACGCTCTTTAAATTCACGTATTTTAAGGGTTTCAATTTTAGGTGCCGTCGGAAAATGAAATAGTATTAAAAGATGAAACAATAAATCGTACACTAACAGTGTTGCATTGCTTTTGTGCCGTATCCAAAATCCGGCATTGGTTACTCCATACAATTGTTTTCCAAATAATACACACCCAAAAGCAAAAATCCTTGAATAAGAGTCTCACGAGAAAAGCTTTGAGTCTCATTGTAAAGGACATCGCTGAGCGGAATTTCGATGAATATGTGAACAACAATATGTTGGATATACTTTATTCTTGGTTTATTGAAGGCGAGAAATTTGATAGTCTCCCTTTGAATCTATTGGGTTTTAAGTTGGATGTATTTCTGGAGAAGCACGCGAAATGGTTGGTGGCTTCGGAAGTACTGTGGAGTTGTAAGGGTTACATTGAGAGGAGCGAAACTGTGAAATTGGTTGCTGCAAAGTCTAAGAAGACAGTCGAGGATGTAATCGAGGTAATGTATTAATTTAGTATTGTCTTTTATTAACATAACTTTTACACATTTAAAGAAAAACACTTTTTTAACGGATTGAATTTATGTATTATTGTATTTAAACTTATAATTATTTAAACATAATTTTAAATTTAAAAGACGTTTCGCGTGCTTGACAGCGTGCGTGGTCACGGTGACTGAAGACAAAGGTGTTAAATGTCAAAAAGTATCACAGCTGTAGAAAAAATACCTACTTAAATTCGCTTGTTTTCAAAGTATTCCTTCCTTTTTTTAGATGTGTTTCTGTGCCGTCATAACGTTATGCCTTCCCTACATCGTAGTGGAGAAATACGAAATGCATAGCGAGAAACACGCCGATTTCAAAGCGTTATTCGAAAATTCGAATAGAATGTTCCATTCAACAAGACAAATATTAGATAATGAGAAATGGAGCAATCTTTTCGTTGAGCATTTGGGTGATCTTATTCTGTTGGCTGCGACTCATGTGTGTGACCCTCAGAGCGCGAAAGAACAGTTCAAATTAGAAGAAATGCATATGAAGAATAGATTTTTGTGTTCTAAGGCTGTTTTCAAGGGAGTTTTGCGGTATTTTGGGGTAGGTAAAATTAATAGTTAAAATTTGTTTTTCAACTGGAGACATTAAAAAATATTCACATTAATTTCATATTAAATACAATAGAAAACAGAATCTAGAGGTAAAAACGATTGTCTGAATCGGATCATCGCTGTACGCTGGGCAGCGACCCAGATTACCGCTTGTCAATCTTGGATCTCGCGTGGGCTTCTCGATATCTGGGGCTACCGGTACACCAAGATACGCCTTTTTAACACACTCATCGTCTCCCATTAAGCACCAGGAATTGATTTCCTGGACGTGGAAATAGGATCAGCATTACCTTAACCTTAACCTTTTCTTGCTACTCTCTCTAGTCTGAAAAAGATTGATTGTAATAAAGTTTGCCTGTCAACATACTATGAATTTTTTTTTTCAGGAGCTAATCGACGGTGATGTCATAGAGTATTTTTCAGGAAACCAGCCTTTAGTGATCCTTAACATACTCTTTAAACTCTGGGGTAACTTTGTCAATGAGAATGTAGCAGATTTCAAAATTCTACAACTCCATACATACGTTTGCTTTATTGAAAACATTAAGATTGGTTTTCCGTGCGATGCTGTTTTGTTTAATTTTATTCTTAACAGTCTCGCTAATGCAATAAACACGTCAGTAACGAATCAATTGAAAGCTATAGTCGGAGTATTAAAGCAGATTTTGGATAAGCTTAAACAAGCGAATCGGTTAGAATCGCTGCGGAAAAATATTTCCGCTAAAATTCTAGCAATTTTAAGCGCTACAGATGCAAATTTGATGGAATTAAATGAAATAGATGTAGTCGATAGTGTTGTTTATAAAAGCAATGTTAGTCAACACAAATGTGCTACTAAACTGGAGTTTACGAATATGTTAGAAACGTATACAACTAGTTTAATATACCCAAGGTAAGTTCATTAACCCATCAAAAATCATTCAAATTCATTGTACTCAAAATATCTTTATTCATCTGGGTAAACAAGTACACAGTATGAATTTCAAAAAAATTAAATTAATTGTAAATTTACATTTACTACCAGTTCGCAAGTCAAGGGCGTAGAGCGGGTAAGATGTAATTATGAATTCCAGTTAAAAGCTAAATTTCTAATTCTATATATTCTAATAATTAAATACTTTTGAACAAATTTAATACCAGCAACGCACTCACGACCCCGCTGACAACGAAGAAGTCCTTTACAGTTCTAAAAATACAATTTGTTTAATGATGGCTTTATCCTAAGAATTTCGGTGTGATACAGAAACGAGACTTATGACGTATGTAAGTTTTGACGTATGGTACTCAGACTTAGCCATAACCGTATGTCAACGTCTTAGATTTTGGCATACGGGAATCATACAAAGCGCTCTCCACGTACGTGGCTTCTAAAGCACAGTAAAGTTGCCAGGTCGAATTCATTTAAACGTTTTTTTTTATGATGGTATTTTCTTCTAGCAATGAAATACTGTGCAACCTTCGGCAATTTCTAAAAACAAATACAGATCACGTAAATGATCTCTGTAAGCAGTTAAATATTAAAGGATTTTCAGAGGATTGCTCGAATAGTCTGGTCCACTGTATTATAAATGGGTTAAGTAATATTTTGAAGACTTCGAACGAGGACAAGGTAAGGATTAAAAGTTAATACAGGTACCGGCAAACTTCTTGAGCATTAAACAAGGGAGTGGGAAAAAGTTTGCGTGTCGTATCGCAGCGCGTGACACAAGTCAACTGATTTATTAATCACGCGATCGACACGTCACTCCCGCCGCCATTTTCGTAACGCGTTACGTAACGAAGCTTTCCCTTAAAAAGTTACTTCTACTATTTAACACTTCCTTATTTAAAATTCCTTTTACTAAAGTATTCCTTTATTTTTTGGGAAAAATGCTATAGTGTTTTGTTTTTCATTTGTTCGAATGAAAAGGCGGCTCTTGTTGCGTGTCGGACGAGATATTATTTGACCAATCACAATTTAATAATTCCTATATTATATACACCTAGTCCTTTTTATTAAAAGTAAGTATATGATTGTAATTTTTGTATGTAATATAAATTTTCAGATAGTAATAGAAGCCTGCAATTGCTTAGCCGAAATGGCCACTTACGATATAAAAACACTTGTCACAGTGCCGCCAGCGGATACAGAGCGGTTAGAATCATTATCAGCAAAGGAATATTTTACATACAAAACATTACAAACAATGTCTAGCGAA
Source organism: Pieris rapae (assembly GCF_905147795.1). Classification (NCBI taxonomy): domain Eukaryota; kingdom Metazoa; phylum Arthropoda; class Insecta; order Lepidoptera; family Pieridae; genus Pieris; species Pieris rapae. Next base: position 7,108,304 of record NC_059524.1, on the reverse strand, counting down.
CTCTTTGATAAAGATCCGTCAGTGAATAGCAAAGTCGCAGTCGTTATAAACCGGGTTCTGAAATATCGCGACGGAAAGTTGGCTTTAGGTGAGTATTATCTTGACTTGGTTGAAAACATGTTGAGAGTGTCCATGGGCGACTACCCGTTTGTCCCCTGCTCTATAAAAAAAATAAAAAATAAAACTGTAACTTGTGTGTAACGAATAAAATTCAAAAAGAATAGGACTGACTAATAAATTTATTTCACTTGAAGAATTCCTGAATAGGCTTTCTTTTCAATAAAAGTAAATGTTATTTAAACATAAATTTAAGTTAATTTTATTGCTAAACGTGGGTAGACTACAGAAGTATTACCACCTTAAAATCTCTGTGTTATTTATGTAGACATCGTGTTTAACTCGTATATTTTATAACGTAATATTCAAAAAAATGATTAGATTAGATTTTTCTTCGTCATCTTAATACAATGCAAAAAAGACACATCAGTTTTTACGAGTTAATGTTTAGGCGTTAATCTGGACGTTTCCAATTATTTTGGGCTACCCTCAAGAGTAACGTAAATACTTAAATTTTATATATCGACAGATATGGAGGGAATTAACAAGGAAATATTACAACCTCTGTCGCCGCTAAATAGCGATATACACGCAGAGTATCAGATAGATGATAGAAAATTCGAGTCGTTTAATTCTCCTGATTTCTGGGTCCCAAAGCCAAGCGAGGATCACCTGAATTGGGTCGTTAGGATAACGACAAGTCTGTTATCGCTGATCGCCGCAGGGAATAATTGTGCTGGTGTCCTTAGCGCGGTTTGTGCTTTAAAGGTAATATTTTTACTATATGCTTCCTGAAACTCTAAATTTTTTATCAATAACGGTATAATTATAAGGTCACTTTTTTAACTTAATGGTCTAAATTAACATAGATATGTGATGATACAAAGATTTGTAAACTATATTAAATATTATTCTTCGTACATAATTCAATTGACGTAAAATTTTATCGAATTCATATCGGTAATCCAGTGGGGCTACATGAATCTTGACGTCATTAGAAATTTGATCATTTTTATTTCATAGACAAGTAGGTAGATGATCAGATGTTTTTCTTCACCGTATTATAGAGTGATTGTTATATGCGCACATAGAAGCGAGGAGTTGTACGCTATACGAGAAAAACACTGCTTTACTCTAATACATATAATAAATTATATACGAGGTGTATTTTCCATTACATGTAACGCATACGACAACACAGAAATCTATTAAACGAGTTTATTGTAAATGAAGTAAAACACATGTCTTTATTATATAATCTCAACGTATTACATCAATATTTAAAACTTTTAAAAAATAAATAAAACAGTGGCTCTACAACCTCTTTAGGTCTTGGCCTCAGATTTCTGAATCTGTTCCATGATCATTTTGAAATCTAATAGGCAAGTAGATGATCAGCCTCCAGTGCCTGACACACGTCGTCGACTTTTTGGGTCTAAGACATGTCGGTTTCCTCACGATGTTTTCCTTCACCGTTCAAGCAAATGTTAAATGCGCACATAGAAAGAAAATCCATTGGTGCACAGCCGGGGATCGAACCTACGACCTCAGGGATGAGTGGCACGCTGAAGCCACTAGGCTAATACTGCTCAAAACTCAAAGCTTAAAAAACTTTTAATTCTCAATAACGTTTACATTTTAGCCAACATTATCAGCCAAAGTGATGCCATCCATCTTGGGCCTCCTATTTGATTGCGATGCGCGTTCAAAATCTGAAAAACTTATAAAATCCCTGGGAGAACAGTTAAATCAATTCTTCACTTACATTTGGAAGCTTACTTTTGATGATAAATTGGAGAACTCGGAAGATGGAACCTGCGCAGGAGTGTCAAGTAAACTCGACCACAACCACAAAATGATTATTCAGTACATACTTCAAGTTATTGATTTTATCCGGCTGCAAGCGAAAAATTATCGGATCAAGTAAGTTTTATCTTAGGGAATGAATTCTATAGGCTAGTTATTCATGAACTACCCTCATATTTCATATTATTGTTAATAATAATAAATCTTCAAGCCATGTTCATTTGCCGTTTGTGCTTTCCCGCAATTTTGTTTTTTTTACATGGGGAGGGTACTTGCTGAATTTCTTGCCCGTTCTTCTCAGAACAAGGCCTCCTCGCAAATTTTGTAAACAAATTTTGAAGTCGCATATAAACTGAATAAACTAATTTTGATTTTGTGGTATGTACAGAAAGTCCTTACCGCTGAACTACCTGAATTTGGACTATAAGAAGGTGGCCTGGGCAAGCGCTTTAGCAGATTTGAACCTCGTAGCTATATACTATGGGGAGTTGTGGGCTGCGGCACAAAATGGTGGTGTTCCTCCCTCATCACCAGATGCCACTTCCAACTTAGATGGTGGTTCACATCTACAACGGATTTTTAGAGGAGTGAGTTCTTATGTATTCAATAAATTATTTGTTTACAGTCATTTATTTACCTTCGTTACGAATGACAGTTTTTCAAATTATATTAATTATTGTTTATGCTTACATACATATCAATTATTTATATTTGGAACATAAAAATTGTTTATATAGGTATAAACAGTAGATATATTAGGGTGTCCCTTATATGGGCAAAAATAGGTTTTTACTACCTAGACCTACTACAAAATTGTATCTTCCTATGTCCACATTAACTATGAACTTATTCTATGCATGCATGTTTGTGTATGTATGTGCGCATCAGTGTGTGTGTGCTGTGTGTATATGTGTGTGAGTGAGTGTGTGCATGTTGTTAAATATATAATTAGGTATGTATGTCTCATGTCAGATACTTATCAACTCTAAGGACATCCCTGTGGGTCACAAGGCACTCTTCCGTGTTTACAAAACATATATACATGGAACAAAACATTTAATAACTAATTTAACGATTATTTTTAAATAATGTAAGATAAATTTTAGTGCTTCGTATCAATCGGCGAACCTGATGCTGTGGAAGGATGTGGAACAGCCCACTTGACAAGTGAAGATGAGAAACGAAAGCATTTGATAAACACAGGCCAATTCACTGATTCCCTCCTTTTGCATGACATTGCGTTATCGGGTTCGCACGACCAAACCCTGCAATATGGAGCGGTTACATCGCTTCATAAGGCTGGGATGCACCATTTAGCCTTACAGTATATCAAGTCATGCCCTGAAAGTGAACCACTCAATGATATCAAGTATGACTGCTTGTCGCTTCTCGGTAAGATTTTTTATTTATTTATTCCACTACATTTTTCTATCTTTACAGTTACTACTAATTCGATAACTCCAAAATACCACACCAACTATCCTACATAAAACATTGAAAAATTAAACTTATATTCCTAAATCTTATAACTAACAATATATTATTTTTATTTCACCATGCCTGCTAGAGGTTTGGTTACTTTTTTTTACTTTAAAGTTTTTATTTTATAATAGCTGTAATAATAGCTGTGTAATATAAGAAACTATTCAATAACATTATGGTCAAGAACTTGAAAAGCCTAGAGACTAAATAAATGACCTTAATGACCTTGACTGGTTCTTCGTACCATCAAAATTATATCTTCTCTTTTACGTTATAATATTTAAATCTAAAAACGGTTTTTTTAGGTGACTGGAGTGACTTTGTCGATACAAGGGAATTGGGAGAAAAGTCAAAATTGACGTTTAACACAAATTCTATAACCAAAAAGTTTCGATATGCATGTCTCAAAGACTGCCTAAATATCCAAACGACTGAAGATTTTCATACAAAACTTGAACAGCCTCTAAATGGGGCTAAACTTGCCATTTCGCGATTGTGTAGGAGGTTGAATATGGAGAATTCACAGTGCGTTTACAAGATTATGGCGTGCCTACATCTATTTCGGGATATAGAGAGTTATTTCGCAGTGAGATGCGGCAAGTTTCATATCAAGGTGTTGCTGGATATGTGGAAAATTGATAAATTGCCGCCGTACAAGGACTTTAAGCATTTGGAAAGTCTGATATCGCAACGGGGTTTAATACTTCAACACGCGGCCGAGAACAATGGCCTGTATTCGGAGAAGATAAATTCTCTGCAGTTGCAATATGCCGGTAAGGATTTCTAACATATTTGTGCCCATTCTTACATGATCCAAAATCATATCAAGGATTACCAGATAGATGCTTTACAGTCCTTTTTTGAATTTATGTAGTCTTGTAATTTAGACATTTATTTATTTTGTTTCGGCTATGAAGGATTAAGACTTGTACATAATATATAAGTTCTTAAACAAAGTGTATGCATAAAATTATACAAGAAATATGATATTACAAATTTACATACACATTATTTATATTAGAAGATAAGGGAAGGGGAAAAAAATTAAACAAGCAACCAAAAAATAAAATCTAAAGAAAAATAACCAAAAAAAGTAATAAATAAATTGTATATTTTAATTAAAAACATATCGTCTATTGTTTACATTGTCTGTCGCTAAACAGAATTTCAATCGCATTTTTTAATCTCGTCAATAAAATTAAAATATAATCTGTATAATTGTCTATTGTAGAACTGGGCTTGTCAAATCAAAGAGTACAAATTGCACAGCGCATGGTAGCGATGGTAAAACGGTTTCAGCCATCGAAGGAAGTAACTCTTTTAGAGAGTAAAGTTTCGTGGGATAAAGGGCACAAGGACATCGCTCTGTCCTTATTACACGATAACATTGTCGATGAGACAGATAATGTCAAGTTAACTGCTATGTCGTTAAGGTATTTTCAGGGCAATTTGAGTAATTTGAATTCTTATAACTTTTAATTTTCTCTTTTATGTTTGCCTTATCAGATCAGATCTTGTTTTTTTTTGTATTAGTGTAGTGTTGGTAAGATTTTGTAAATAGCTATGGTTCAAATAAATACTCATAGTAAGTTGAACTGAACGTGATTTTCTCACAAAAGTATACTTACTAGTTACTTCTAAAGGTAAATGGCTAGGAAAACTTTAGAACCGCATTGAGTTTAATATATAAGCGAATTCTTGCGTTCAAAAGTATTGCATATTTTTCTGTCAACGATATATTAGCTTCAAACAAATTACACTTTTATTATCATAAATCAGAAGTACTTCTGGTTTAAATTTAAAAATGATTTTCCCTTGGATGATGCATTTGTATATAACATAACATCACGACGAAAATAATATTTAAAACTGAGAGGCACAGCTATAGTTCAATAACCCTCAAATAGTTAAAAGTTTTTCTTTCATGGATTAATAATTTTCAAAAATTGTCCATGGTTTACCGAGGAATACAATTGCATCTCGGTCTTCATAATAATCATTTAGAAATCAATCAATATACATTATCAATAGTCATAAATAACCACTTAGCTATGATTAACGTATTAGTATACGATACAAATTGTGTATACGCTGTGATCAGCGTATACACAATTTGGGATAGAGAGACAAAATAATTCAGTAAAAGAATTGGAAGTATTTCTGTTGTATGTATATATGTAGCATAAGCTATTAAAAACCAACAAAAAATAAACGAATAATTTCCAGACAATACGGCTTATGGATGGCCGAGTGTAAGCGAGAAAATGCAAGAGATATAATCAATCAGTACTTAGAAAAAAGCCTTGAAGTACTCAAAGATTTCGATGATTTGGAGACGAGAAACAAAGTGTACTATGATATAGCACAGTTCGCCGATGCCGAGTACAAACTTGTAAGCTTTTGTATGAATAATTATTTACTACTGACTTGATTTTAATGTTTTTGGTCAGCCTCAGAATCAATGAGATAGCTCGTGTAGACGTTATTTAATTAAATACATTGCTTGCGATTTTAGCTTTCTGATTACTTAGCTTAATATGCAAGTTATTTGAAAATAAAAAAATATTTAGTTAACAACGCCAAAGAAATGTATATATATGTATACCTTCAAACACACGCGTTTATTTTTTTATCACTTACGATACATAGCATTTCCGCTTCATTAGGCTTGTTTTTGCGAAGTAGTTGCTGTGTTATCGATTCCTGGTGGAAATCTCGGGGAGATACGACTTTCAATTGTTTAAACAGAGAGCATACTCCTCCCTCATAGGTGGCATCGCACCTGAGGGCGTCCCCTAGGCTTCTTTGCGTTACCCTAAACAAAATATTTATAAAGAAATATTAGATACTGCAGCAATCCAAATATGCAAATATATAGATTGGTGCAGTACTAATTACATTTGATGGTTGACAAAACTGTTACGCCATTATAGTTTGACAGTAATCTTAATGATATCAATAAAATATTTATAAATAAATTTAATGACGGGAAGCAAGGATTAAATTAACTCCCATAAATTAATAATAAAGTTACACATGTTTCTTAACTTTATAGTTTTTGATGTACCGTTAAAGGTGGTGACATACATGAATTCGTCTACATTTGAGAATAAAGTCAAATGTATGGAGAGTATGAAGGGAACCGCCGCTAGTTTGAGATCTACTCAACAAACGCTCACGAGGTATATTCCGAAACTACCGTTTAACCATTACTAATTTTTATATATATTTATTCTGTTATTATTATGACAGAGACGAGAAGAAAGCGTTGATAGCGAACAACGCATTTCGGCAGATGGACGAAGCTGAGATTGCGAACACGAGAGCGGAGAAGGAAACATTTTTGGAACTAGCAATGAGGTAGGTGCTACATTGTATTTGAGCGTGCAAACTCGTAAAAGCCGGCAACGCACTCGCGAGCCCTCTAGCATCGAGAGTGTCCATGGGCGGTGGTATCACAACATCAGGTGAGCCTCGTTGCCCCCTGTTCTCAAAAAAAAACTACTTGCCTGAACATGAATTTAAAAAAATGGCATGGTATAACTATATATACAGCTTTCAAATGTTAAAGATAAATAAATAATTTCAAAACTAAGCTCACATTTAGGCCAAAATATATTTAAGTATGTATAATACTATCTATCTATACTATCTATCTGTATAATAGTATCTATAATACAGAATAAATTTACACGATTCCTTTATAACGGACTGTATGGCGTCTAGCCTTTAATGTACCCAACATTAAAGCCTTTGGGATGGTGGGTACAATAAATTGGAAACCAGGTACTACTAAATGCTGTCTCCGACACTATCGACATATTTATATGTTTGTATTGTGTATATTATGACTTTAATATTAAGTGTATATACTTTATTATTATAATACATATTTTATTTTCTCTTTATCTTATAGTCTGTTAGGATAATATATTTGTATGGAAGTAATGGTTAATGAATAATGGTTATTTGATATGTATTTATGTAATAAATATAATTACTATTTTCCACAGATTCTATTTATTATCACTTAAACAGAGTGACGATAATAACCTCTCAATATTTCGAGTTATATCACTCTGGTTTGAGAACAATTTAGTAAATTTGAGCGGTTTAGGCGAAGCCCTTAAAGCGGTTCCATCATGGAAATTCATAACTGTGTTACCACAGATCGCACCACGCCTTTCCTCTGATGACACGTCCTTTGTTCACCTAAAGGAAATATTAGGTAAGCAATGCTTTTATTAATTATTAGATTAATTAGAATCTAATAATTATTTTTGTTTTAAATCAATTTGGTTTTGATGTTCATATGATTTTATTTACAGGATCTTCATGGTAAAATGTTTTTCATAACATTAGTTATTATTTTGTTTGGTTAGGATTTTATATTACAACATTCGCTACTGGACGAGCGTGTTATCTAATGTTTCGTTCAATTACTTGATTGCTGACCCCAACACACGCCGCCTACCATTACTCCACAGTTTTAACTGGAATATTCTTCCTGCACAGTTTTAACTGGAATTTTATTTTCTTGGCTTATCAAAATTTTTGGTCCTTCAAGCCGGATCTGATCTATGAATCTCTGGATCCTATAAAGTAATCTGTTACTAAACATTTCAATGTTATATATATTAATTTTCAGTGCGCTGTGCAAAAGAGCACCCGCATCATACATTACCCACCCTCTTCAATCTAAAGAATTCAGACAAGGACAAAAACTATGGAAAGAATCAATCTCAGTTATTTCGAAGCCCGCCAGAGCCAAGGGTCATAGCTGCTGGAGAATTAATATCAGGATTGGAGAAGATGGATCCCAAAACGGCGATTTTAATAAAACAAATGGATACATTATATGATGGTATGTATGAAAATCGAAGAAGTGAGTAATTAATTGACGCACTTAAAAAATATTTATTCCTGTTTTACAAAATTGTTGATGCACCATTCTTATTGTTCGACTATAGTATTCCCTGCTGTATTTATTAGATTAATATAAGTGCATTATATTCGCAATCGGGTATAAAGTTTAGAATTAATGAATTTTAAAGAATTAATAGATAATTATTAATATCAAAAATTGAATTGTTCAGTTAAGAAACTTAAAAGATAGAATTTCGGAAAAAAACAAATTTGAAAATTGGTAATGAAACACAGTAAGTAGATTTGAAACACATAAAACAATAAAATACTAAAATTACAAATAATTGTTTCGAAAACTAATAAATATTCGAATGCCCCCCCCCCCCCCCCCCCTTAACAATCAAATTGCCCACATGCGGGGTTTCTGTATTTGATCATTTTTATTTGAATGAAAGTACATGCCGATGATTTACTCAAGTTTCTTTACAATATTCTCTTCACTTATAGAAATTATTTCTATACAGATCTTAAATCTAGAATTCTATTAAAGCATTTTTTTAAGTTTGATCAAGCGGAGAGTTGAGTTACCATTTCGAACCGTTTCCTCAATAAAATCTAGAATTTCTTTGTTTGTGTATATTCTGTATAAACGTTCCCTGCAATATGGATTCTCCAACGCATGACATAATCATATTAATTGTTCTAGCTATAATAAGCTTCGCATACTTCACATCTCCTTTCAAGGATATAGGCAAACAATTTTCATTACCAAAGGAAGAGGCTATTTCTCGTCTCCGTGACTTGAATAGTATTCCCGTACCGACAGATACGATTGCCATTAAACGGAATTGTAATTACTCCGATTTGAGTAGTGAGTATTATTGTTTGGTAATTTTACTGTATACCTAACTTAACAGAATAAAAAAATTGGAAAATATATACCTAGTAGGTTGTAAAACGCATTTTCAAATTTTCGTATAAGTTAGTCCACAAATTTCTCGGAAATATTTTTTTGTCACCTATGTTCCAACTCAGGCTTAGTTTCATCGAAATCGGTTTAATTTAAGATATGGTCATCGACGCATTTCTAGAGGATGAGTATTATATAATTGGTAAATAATGTTTACATGTAAAATCCTCGGAAACTGGTATTATTGTTTGAGGTATATTTGTATATTAGTTTCTACTTTTCTAGACGACTATGTGCAATTGGTAAATGTTGCTGGAAACAGAACAGTAATAAGTTAATGTAATTCTAGGTTTTTCTGGTTTTGACAACTATTTCGAAATGGTGGGTGGAATAAATTACCCCAAGAAAGTGAATTGTCGCAGTTCGGATGGGAAGAAACGAATTCTATTAATTAAGGTAATTGATGAATATTTAACTATTTCTTAACACTTATTCTTATTTTTATATTATTTACTACACACTTTTAATTTAATTTGCTTACTTGTACTATTATTTTTTTTTTTGCGAAACTAGCTGCTGTTGTCTCTGGCAGAATGGCCAGCGCTGTGGACAACTCTGCTTCTCAACATAATGTTGAGCCAGGGACAATTACAGTCACAGCACACACGCATTACACACATAAAAAGTACCTTGTTTTTAAAAAAAATGTTCTCTCTTTTTTACTTTTTTTTTCTTTGATTATTGTTTTGTGTGTGTGTGTTTTGTTAGTAATAAATGTTATGTCTGTGTCTATGATTTGAAAATGAAACCATAGTCCATCAGATATGCTAATAGCGTTATATTTCAGGGCGAAGATGATATGCGACAAGACGCGGTGATGCAACAAGTGTTTTCGATCGTCAATACACTGCTTGAAAAGAATCCAATTACATATCATAATAAATTACTCATTCGCACCTATAAGGTATGTATGGCCTGGTGGGGAATGGGTAGACATTTTTATAATTAAAAAAAATCAAAATCAATTTTCAAAAAATCAAATTCCTTTAATTAAATAAATTTAATTTTTAATTAAATATAAAAATTCGCGAAAGAGCAAAACTACGCCATCCGTTCCTAAAACTGTCATTAAATAAAATTTCGTACTAAGCTCTTCGTGTACTGTTCTACATCAAGTATTATTTAATTACCCAATGTTATTTCGTACCAGCAGATCCCGCCAACGCGTATCATATAAAGAGGAATTTATATGATTTTATACTTAGGGCCTGTTTTACAATGTCCGGATAAGTTCCAAATAAGCTATTTGTTACTTATTTGTAGGATAAACAATATTTTTGCGTTTCACGACTGTCAGATAGCACTATTTGTCATGAAATGCCAAGTATCTTATTCGGAACTTTTATCTTTCGAATAATTTATGTGTTGCATAGCTATTTGACACTTTATCCATACATTGTGAAACAGGACCTTAGCCTAATTTAAACTCAAACTCAAATTTTATTGCATTCCTTATCCATTTCCAATTCCATATCCACGCGACAATTTATAATTTTTTACAAACTATGGGCGACTATGTGGCGATCGTCGACATCTACGACATTTTTAAATGTAAAGGGAACAAACCGAGATTCTTGTGGTATCAAATTATTTCAGTATAATTAGTATTATTACTATTTTCTTGTGTAACCAAGTCCACATTTCAAGCATCGTCATGCTCACGTAAATGTCATTGCTTGTGGCGGCGTCCATGCGTCGGGTTGTCTCTCCCTAAATTATGGCGAGGGGGCCGATGGCTGGCCATGCGTCATACTCGTGAACGGGTGCTACTTGTGGTGACTGGTCGTACTTGAATTCGTGTATGCGGTGATGTTAGTTGTTTCGACTATGTTCCCACGAGAATGTAAGTGCGTGCTCCTATTTCATCGAGCCTGCTGCTGATAATCTTTATTTTTAATTTATTTTATTATTCTTTATTACTTAAGCTATCATATAGAACATGGTGTAATGGTTGCAGCTCCTTACACACGTTGTGTAAAAGAAAGAACTTGGCGATTAAAAAGAGTAGCGGAGAGTTTATTGCCTTCTTGTTTATAGTTCTTCGCTTCTGTTGCTCGTTGTAGTTGCTCACCTCACACATTGAAATTGTTGTTTAATTTTTGTTTAGTTTCTTAAGTTTACTAGTGTTTTTTTATTTATTAGTGTACATTGTACTGCTTACATGAACAAATGATTTTTGTTTTTTTTTTAAACTACCAAAAATTAAATATCTCTTTTATTAGTGTAGACTTTTATGACGTGGTAACTTTCAGGTAGTTGCGTTGTCCCGTCGTTCTGGAGTGTTGGAGTGGTGTGCGGGCACTGTGCCCCTCGGTACGTACTTGACGCACGCGCACGTACGTCACCGCCCACAGGTAACCATATTCGAAAAACTAACGGTTTTTTAGTGTTTATAAGTGCACTGCTGTAATAACTATTTAGTCTTCATATCTTCGGTCTACATTCTAATTCTTATTTAAAATCACAATCTTGTCAAGTTTGACAACTTCATACAAAAAAAAAGATTTGATAGATCTTGAAACTAGATTAAGGTTCGATTTACGGGCCTTAGTCTTGATATTGTAAACATCAATACAATTTTTCTTATTAACACTATTTTGCATATACAAGTATTTTGTCCTTATCCTTCTCATATTATTTAGAATAAATAAACGAGACAAAACATAAATCTATAAATAGGAAAAAAAGTAAGTACGCTTGTAAAGAAGCTTCGTAAACATGAGTTTAACTCAATTGTTGTTTTAAGGATATCTCGCCGACTATCGCTAGAGGCAAGATAAAAGAGTCCCAAGAAAAGAAACTCTCAAACAAACAGAAGTTGGCGGTTTTTAACGAAATATTGCGAGTGTTTAAACCAGTTTTTCACTATTTCTTTACTGAACATTATCTTGACCCTGTTACTTGGTACGAACGAAGGCTGGCATATACCAGAAGGTACGGGATTCACTTTCAAGTACTCTCTCTCTTTCCTTTTCTTTCCGCTTTTATTTGGCAGAAAGACACGAAAAAGAGTTAAATAATGCTGATTTCGTTTTTGTAAAGGATTCGACAAAAAAAAAATTATAATATATACTAAAATATAGGATATAAATATTAAACATTTTATTTATCTAAATTATTTATACAACAGATTTTTTCTTCTTGTTTTCACTGAAAATTATAAGAGAGCTTTAGACCGTAGTTAATTTGTTTATGAATAATAACTTAGCAAGTAATTCTAAACGGTCATTTTATTATTTTATTTACAAGTTTAACTATAAATATTGCTATAAAGCATGTGACTATGATTACAAAACTATATTGATAAGTAAACATTGAATCCGATAAATTATTAATAAATTATTTCAGTGTGGCAACATCGTCAATGGTCGGATACATACTTGGTTTAGGTGATCGTCATGTGCAAAACATATTAATTGATAAAACAACTGCTGAAGTTATTCATATAGATTTCGGTAAGTTCTGCATATTATTTCCGTTATGTTTTCGATAATCTAAAGAGTCATAATCCAAACCCCTAAAAGAGACTTGTATCTTAACGGTGGTGAAATAATATATATTGCTACAAAATACCATTTGTAAGTTATCTGTATGAAAACACGCTTCTTCATAAACAAATCTACTAACTGTGACTCACGTACATTCTATATACTTTTACTTATTACAGGCATCGTACAAATTTCGCCTAATATATTGTAGTAAACTCTTTATAACGAATTTCAAGGGACCAAGCATTTTTTTTTCGTTATAGGGAGAGAAAAATTAAAATACTAAATTTAATACATAATAGAGAGGGGTTAGTTGTGCGTTTAGTAACAGACCAAAATTTCCTATAGCCAATGTAATCTAACAATAATGGGACTCGTATTAATGCGATTAACATATACAAAGGCGATTAGGCTGTTTATAACCTCAGGTCTTTTTTTTATAAATTTCGGGTTTGTAAAAAAAAGACCTGATACAATTAATGTATGGGTTTTGTGTTAAACTAAGCAATTAATGTACGTCATGTTTTCGTTATAGACAGTATTTCGTTATAACGAATTTCACTGCATATAAATGTTATCTTGTAAAAAAAATAAAAATGTAGCAGAAGCAATGATTCTATAACCTTATGCCACAGATAGTAATACGATTATATTGTTTGGTTTTCGGTGCAGGGATTGCCTTCGACCAAGGCAAAACTTTACTCACTCCGGAGACAGTTCCTTTCCGCTTAACTCAAGACATCATCGCTGGCTTTGGTTGTAGCGGTGTTGAAGGAATATTTCGAAGGTAAACGTCTTAGCTAAACTTCTTTTAAAGAAGAAACTATTATTTGTAATCAATTTCTTTTTTTGGAACTATCTTGACAATTTTATAAATCTTTAATTATGTATCGATCAAATTGTAGTTTATTAAAATGATCAATAAATATTATCTTCATAGCTATAAAATAAGTTCATTTGTAATTCTAGTTTACAAAGTCTTAAATAGTTCTCTTAACATGTCATTTCAAGTAAGTCTTGTACAAAATATATTTCTGTAGATGCTGTGAGAAAACACTGCAATTACTCCGAGATAACCAGGAGACGTTGCTGACGATACTGGAAGTTCTATTATGTGATCCCTTATATCTTTGGATTGTGCCCAATACTTCTAAAAATCCCAGTAAGTAATAAATAACAGGCAATTTTGTGTTACATTCTTAGCCTAATTGGAATCTCGCCAGTACTTCTTGTTTGTCCCTCTATTTGAGGCCTGACCATGTAAATTTAGAGATATCTATATTTTACTTTTATAGACGAGTCACGTGCTGAGACAGCGTCAGGAGGACTAGCAGAGCGGGCCTTGTTGGCCGTTCGTAGTAAGTTAAATGGAGCGGAGAGCGGAGCGGGCGGCGTTTCGGTACGAGGGCAGGTCGCCGCGCTTCTGCATCGTGCCACAGACCGGGCTAATCTCTGCAGGCTGTTTCATGGATGGCAACCCTATCTGTGATATCTAGCGACGATTTAATATTTAAGAATTTTAACTTGTTCAGTACGTGTAATAAATTTATACAATAAAACCGTTCATGTTATTTATAATTCGTTTATTAAATAAAGCAATTGAAAGAATAAAGAACTATGCTCTTTTTTTTAATTTATTTATTAGCCGGATACAAAGTCCATTGGCAAAAGAACTATGCACACTGACAGTATTGCCAGATTCTATAATTAGATATAAATTTAAAAATTGGGTTAAAAGGCTTGTCATTACAGGCTGTCGTAATAATACTTATAAAGCGTGCATGTAGTTTAGTAATAGAAAAAAAAATACTAATTTTAGTTTCAAAATTTGAAAACTTTTCAAAGAAAGTTCACCTAGTGAGTATCAGTACGTACTGATAATTTATATCCTTAATAGTTTAAGTTCTCTCCAAGTCATATACATTTTAATGATACTATAATTTATTTTAAATATATTTAGTTGATATTCTCAGGGATACAGCAGTGAGCTGACGTTTGACATTTGACAATTGTATTCAAATTTACAAAAAGTTATTTTGTAAATAAGTTTTATTTTTGATATGTATCTTGTGTGTTGATAGTGAATGGTGAATAGTTAAAATACGAGTTATAAGATCCATGCTGAAAGATCTAAATACTCCGTAACATTACTTGATCTTTAAATAGTTTCTACGTCTGCAAAGACGATACTAAAATGCCGCACAGTCATTGCCATGGAGAACATGATCACGACCATAGTAATCCGGCAGAGCTAGGTTTGCAGTATAATCTCTTTGCTAAGATTGATAAGGATAACTTGCAGTGCCTTAATGAAACCATTGATGGATCTGGAAAAACAGTTTTCAAACCATGGGAAAATAGATTGGATAGAAACGAGGTATCTTTTATAGCTTCACCATATAAACAAAGGCTATTTATCTGTGCCATATCACAATTTCTCTATAATATTTGTCTACTAGGCTCTTAAATATTGTGATTTTTACAGTTTGTTGAAAGTGATGCAGATGAAGAATTACTATTTAACATACCATTCACTGGGAATATTAAATTAAAAGGTATTATTGTTGCCTCAGAGGACACAGAAGCCCATCCCTCAAAGTTAAGACTGTGAGTAAATGAAGCAAGATTTATTTTTAATGTATGTAATGGGTATATATACTTTAAGATACTATTCAATAATTTGTGGTATTTGTTAAGGTACAAGAACAAACCTAACATGACCTTTGATGATGTTTCAATGGAGCCTGATCAAGAAATAGAATTACATAAGGACAGTGAAGGAATACTTGAATATGCTCCAAAGTATGTTCGTATAATATATTGATTAATTATTTTATTCAATAAGTATTGTCTTAACTTTTTCTGTTTTTCACAGAATAGTAACATTTTCATCAGTATCACATTTAACAATGCATTTCCCTACAAATTTTGGTGCAGAGACTACAAAAATTTACTATATTGGACTTAAAGGAGAATGGGCTCCAGGTCATAATCATGGAGTCACCATATGCACCTATGAGGCGAGACCTAATCTAGATGATCATAAACTGAAACATTTAGATTCAGTCACTAAACATATTCAATAATACAAAGTATTATTTGGACTAAATGAAAACTAGATGTTAGAGGACAAAAACATAATTTATGTTATTTGAATAAAGCATTTATAATTTATTAAACAGTGTTTTGTTCTTTTATCAATTGGTATATTTTGACTATTTCATTTTTACATAAAATTTCATTGACTATGATGAAATTTTTAATTAATGGTGACACAAATTAAACTCACACATGTAAATATTTTTAAATTATTTCAACACGGGTAAATAATTGATATTTTATTAATATCTAATTTTATTTATATAACCACTACTATGCAAACAGTTTATTTACAGAAATATTGTTTTGGTTATGCTAAAATAGACGACATTTTCAAATCACATAATATTATGACAGAAAAATTATATAAATTAAATGAACTAAGTGACTTAAAAGTTAATATAATACATACTATTCAATTTAAACTTATAAGCTTTCTTTTGAAATAACATTTTTTGGATAAATTTAGTGAGAATTGGCAGTGATATTTTCAATGGTATTTTATGAATACCTATCATAACAATCATAAAGGTAAAGGTAATACAAATCGAAATGCTTATTAATATACAGGCCCGTATGACTAAAACAGTTTTAATTTGTGCTAGAAATGCTGTTATGTAAAAATAGTAAAACTTATTTTTAATAGTACTAAACCATCAATAAAGCTTAAAAGACGTCTGAGAATACGGGCCTAGTGAGTCGTCTATTTCACATTGTGTCGGCGTCGTCCACGGTAGCGGCCATAGTTGGGGCGGTATCGTGGTCTGTGGGGCAAAGGCCTGCGCACGACTGCGTTAGGTACGGCCTCAACTCCAGCTGGCCGTGAGGCGTACCCCGTCGATGGACCCGGATTCCGTCGTTTGCACACTACACATCTAAAAAAACAAATACATTTATTTATGACAGCGACATCGTCAAAGAAAACTACGCACACAATCAATCAAATCAAACCGATAATCCACATCATCATAACATTTGATTTTTTTATTTTTCTTATTTTTTATTGTTTCTAAATAAAGTGTAGAATCTTATGTATCAGTAGTAGGTGCTTAGTACTACTTTATCGGTTTTTTTCTAAATTCTTTCCCCAATATAAACTGGCCGTCAGCAAGAAACAGTCATGAAAAATGTAACGGTGTAAAAACAATTATTTTGTTTTGATAGCTTTAGCTTTTTTGTTGTGTTTGTTAGAGCACCATTTATTGAGAAAAGTTGCAGGCAATATAGGCTGGCAGGCAATATGTAGGTTCCACACCATATAGATCAGGCTACGACCGAATTACTGCTAGTTTATATCAAATTTTTATTTAAACTTTACCTGCTGATTTTGGATATTTGATCAACTTTTAGTGTTTGCTGTACTGGGCGTGAGAACATTTTATTATCCTCGATCGTAGATAGCCAGTAGGAGATGGCTGTAGCGAAATAGTTACATCTTCCAAGGCCATTGCACTCTATGAAGGGACGTGTTCTGAAGTCCTGGAGACAGGAACCTGGCGATATCAGACTCTGACCTGACGCATCTGGGCCAGCTGTATGCTGCGAAAATTATATTCTTATTACCTAATTTTTAGAGGTCTCCGGAGGATCTCCGTTATTAGTTTTCCTATATTTCTACTTATAATTATGACGTTCCATATCCTAAATGGGCAAGCGGTAGACAGTATACACTGGCTGCTTAATTGATTTTTGCTGCTGCGAAATTAATTGTATTGATTAGTGTTAGGAATATGAATTACTTACCATTAAAAAGCTGTATCCCACCCATAATTCCTCCCATTCGTTGGGACAAGAGGGTGGTGTACTACTTTGACTGTGCAGGGCTATAGCTCTTGTAGGGGATTCACAAACTTGGCATCTGTAAGCATTATTTGTGTGCAAATTGAGTGAAGTTAATAATTCATAAAATACAGGAGAAGCCTTGTTACACTAGTAAAAGTACCCTGATAACGAATCTAGGTTCGAAAACCAATAAGTGCCCAAATGTTTTTTCTTTTAATGCTATAGATTTTTGCTGTTAGTGTAAGGAAAAAGGATCTATTAACCAGATAATTCAGTGGCGAATTATGTGGTTACATGTCATATTATAAGAACTCAAATAATTATTACCTTTTTTTAATTTAAAGGAATTTAAACCTTACCTAGAAATATATGATCCGACGTCCCTCGCTTGGATGGGCGTCATAGCCATCGGCATGGGCTCTGGTGTTGAAAGCCAGAAACTGTAATCTTCTCTTTGAGCGAAATTACATACGTCGTTAAGATTGCAGAACATAAATGGCATAGTTGAGAATCTACGAAGGCAGCTTCCAGGAGCACCTAAAAGAGGAAATATTATAACTACTGAGTTGGAAATGATAGTGTAATCACACTAGTTACCTATATATACTACAAAATATAACAACGATCCATCCTTACATACCTACTTAGCTATTCGCATATTAAACTTACTCACTCCTATTTACTGAAGGTATAATGCTCGATTCACGAGGACCCTTTCGCTATTATAGATGTCGTTTTAAAAAAACATTATAATAGGCAAACAAATTTTTGAAATAAAAAATATTTTGTAAATTAGCAACATCCATAATACCAAATGTACCTACTGATGTAATGTAATAATAAATGTAAGGCAAATCAACAAATTCATGCATGAAACGAAATAGAAAATTAGAAAATATTATAGTTGTGGTAACGAACCTAAGTCTTGTCCATGTGCTTTGGCGTTGGCTATAATATGTATAAGTGAAAATCCATCCCACATTGGTGTTGTGCCGGCGGGACAGTGGGGTATCATTCTAGATTGTGAATGAACCGTGAAGTAAAATCCACGCGATTTTGGTATCGGAGGTGGGGGTGCAGGTACTCCTTGAGGGCCCGGTTTACCAGGTAAGCCATCCAGACCTACAGTACCCTTAAGTCCTATTTGACCCCGTTCCCCCTGAGGACCGCGCACCCCTGGTAATCCAATTCTACCAGTGTCTCCTAACACTCCTTTCATTCCTGGTATACCATTTTCACCAAAGTCTCCGGGCTTACCACTGAGACCAGGAAGTCCTTCGTAACCTAACGGCCCTGGTTCACCAGGAGGACCGGGATTCACTTCCGACGGTAAGACAACATCTCCCTTGTCACCTTTTATACCCTTTCTTCCGGGATATCCAGGAAGACCGGCTCTACCGATTGCACCCATTACTCCTTTTAATCCTTTAAGTCCCTGCGAGCCTGGATAACCATCCCGCCCGAATTCTCCTGTTTCTCCTCGCTCTCCCTTAATACCGAAGAAACCAGGTTGTCCAGGGGCACCTGTTTCGCCTTTTGGGCTTATAGCGAAACCTGGTTCTCCTACGTATCCTTTCAGTCCTCGAAAGCCTGGTTGACCTTCCATGCCTCGTGCTCCAGGTATACCCACGTTACCGCGCCTTCCTGGCCGTCCATCCATTCCTGACATTCCTTTAGGCCCTCTAAAACTAAGTCCTGGTTGTCCAGGTTGGCCAACTGGCCCATCAACCCCAAAGTCACCAGGAGCTCCTTTTTGACCCATATTACCAGGCCAACCAGGCAATCCATCTTTTCCAGGTAGGCCTGATTCCCCCCTTTCAGCATTTATCCCATCTAATCCAGGTAGTCCAGGAGGCCCAACCTCACCTATAAATCCCTTTGGACCCTGTTCTCCTTGGAATCCGATTTCACCTTTAGCACCATAGTCACCTTGTTCGCCTTTTATACCGGTCCTTCCAGTAAAACCAGGCTCACCAGTTTGTCCTTTTGATCCCAGAAAACCTTCCATACCAAAGTCTCCAATGTCTCCTTTAGTGGCTGGAGAGAATGACCTAGGACCAATATCTCCTGGTATTCCTTTTACCCCAGGAGGCCCTGTAACACCTTTTAATCCAGGCAAGCCTATGTCACCTGGAATTCCTGGAGCCCCCATTTTACCAGGTTCACCTTCCATACCAATGTCACCCGAAATGCCACTTTCGCCAGGAATACCTATAGGGCCCGGTTCTCCTTTGAAACCGTCAAACCCATGGCGTCCTGGCAAACCTGGAAACCCTGGAAAACCTTTATCTCCAATTTGCCCATAATAGCCAGGTACCCCTCGCTCACCTATGGGTCCCTTAATCCCTTTGACGCCTGTGAATCCAGGAATACCTGAACTACCTCTTTGACCTTTAACGCCGTCAAAGCCTTTTATATTTAAGCCAGAATCGCCTTGATCACCTTTTTCCCCATTTAAACCATATAGTCCAGGCCGTCCAGAATCTCCGTTTTGCCCTGGTTCTCCTACATCGCCTCTCATTCCAGTCAATGCATCTTCTCCTTTTAATCCCTGAAGACCCGCAAAACCTTTATCACCTCTCTTGCCCTTAATTCCAGGTAAACCGTCAAGTCCTGGATAGCCCGGTTGACCAAAATCACCGGTTTTTCCTTTATCACCGTGTAAACCAATTAATCCAGTTCTACCAGGCTGACCCGGATATCCTTGACCACCCATTTCTCCACGATCGCCAGCTTGACCATCATTACCGGGTATCCCCATTAATCCTGGGACTCCAGGAAAGCCTACTGTACCACGTTCTCCAGTTGCACCTCTAAAACCAATAGCTCCAAACTCTCCCTTAGTTCCTTTCGGACCTACGTCTCCGGGCAATCCATTGTAACCCTGAAGACCAGGTTCTCCAATAGCTCCGATGGAACCCATAAATCCAGGATGTCCAGGCATACCAGGAGCTCCTTGTAGTATAATGCCTGACATTCCTTTACGACCCTACAAGTGATTAATTATCTATTAATTTACATATTATATAACTATAATAAATTATATATAACTATTATAATCCTATGTAACATTATAGATATTATTAATTATTATTTGAATTCAAAGAAAAACCACGTTTAGCTGCCATAAAATTTCCTAAACTAATACAAAACAAAGCCATGTAGCAACTTATTTTTAGAGATTGCAGCTAATTAATGTCCGCATGTGCTTATGTCATAAAAATTATTTCATAATTGCGTTCTATAATAAAGTACGTGTACAGTAAAATTTATCAATCGAAACTTTTTATTCATATATTCAATATGTATAGTCGATTTAATTTTCCTTCCCATTCTTTACCCACAATAATACGTAAGTAAAATTATTACTAGGATTCCTATACATTTATGATTTATAAAATGTTAAAATTATTAAACAATTTACCTCGGAGCGCAGTATATATACGTAATCATGTTTAAAAATATAAATTTTACTACGTGTCTAATTTTAATTATCTAACGAATACATTTCACACGATACTTACTAAAGGTCCCTGCGGCCCTTGGGGCCCAACATCACCGGCAATTCCAGTTTCACCCTTAGGTCCCATGGGCCCTCCAATACCTGGGGAACCTGGATAACCTGGTTCACCAACATCTCCCATTTCACCGGGTAAACCATCTATACCCCTTTCTCCATAGATGATAGCCAACCCCACTTCACCTCTTGAACCTTTTTTGCCTTTATCTGCGCTAAATCCGTCCATACCTCGTGGACCAGGATTACCAGGCTCTCCAAATGGACCTATATCTCCCTTTTCACCAGGAAACCCTCTGCTTCCTTCAGGCCCTTGCAGAGACACACCAGTGTCACCTATGTCACCTCTTAATCCTGGTATTCCATCATATCCCCTCTCACCCATTTCACCTTTTCTACCCCTCAATCCTAAAACATTAAAAATATTAGCATACATGTTATTTATATGATTTGTTTCATAAACTAAAATTAAATAGGTATTATATGCAAGTTTTTTTACAAAATAATCTATCGTCTGACTTGTTTTAACATTACTTAATTAATCGTAATACTACATTTATATCATGCAAAATTAGATAATACCTTCTGGACCAAATGGCCCGATGTTTCCTTTTGAACCCTTTGAGTTAATCTCCGAACCGATAGCGTCCCCACTCTCTCCTTTTAAACCATCATCACCGGGCTCTCCACGTTCACCCCTAATAAAGTGTTTTTGGAAAAAAGGACAAAATATCAAATAACTTCAATTTTGGACCAAGAGTAATACGAATCAAAAAGTAAAAAGTATTTTATACAAATTAGAAGTCGATAAAAAAGTAGAAGAATGGAAAATTTATGTCTGGTCGAAGCTCATTATAATAATATTAATATACCAAATTAATTATTAATATAAAAAGTGCTGGCCGCTTCTCGAGACATGCCGCACTCAATATCTTACGGTCCCGTGCCACCGTCACGTGCCAAGTCTATTTTTTCCGACTGGGATTGCTAGAGACGATGGCAAGAGACTGACGCAGTTTGATTCCATGGAAGATGGGCCGAATTTTGGTATGGGATGCCATCTGTTCAGACACACTGGCCCCTTCTCATCTTCCTGGAACCAACAACAGAGCTGGTCCGGCTTGTGATGCGGCTGAAAAGGCTAAAGCCTGCAAATACAGGGGTCTAGACTCTGAATATGATTTTGTCCCATTCGGTGTCGAGACCCTTGTTCCGTGGGGTCCTAGCGCGTTAAGGCTTTTTAGGGAATTATTAAAAAGGTTAGTCGACATCACAGGAGAACGAAGAGCTGGCAGTTACCTAGCACAATGAATTAGTCTAGCTATTCAAAGGGGGAACGCTGCCAGTATCTTCGGAACCTTGCCTAAAGGGACCCCTTTTAATCATATTTTTTTTAATTATAAAATTTTAAGGTTAGTTATTAGGTATAGTATACCAAATTTTTTGTCAAAGTAATAATTAACATTCATAATGTGTGTACTTTGAATAAATAAATTGAATGTAAACTCTGTAGTAATCTATACTCTTAGTAATCTATACTAATATTATAAAGAGGAAAGGTTTGATTTTTTGTTTGTTTGTTTGTTTGTATGAATTGAATAGGCTCCGAAACTACTTGGCAGATTTGAAAAATTCTTTCACTGTTGGAAAGCTACATCATTCCTGAGTGACATAGGCTATATTTCATTTTCAAAAAAAATAGGCATCCTTACTAAAATTACGATAACATTAACATTTGTTTATTATTTGATACAATTCTAACAGATGGCGCTGAGTTAAAGGTAGTTTAGTTTAGGTCCGTGTCGTGGTACCAACGTTTCACATAAGTTCTCCTACGGTTTCCCTTGATTAATTTACTACTATGTAATATAACAAAAACCTTAGCCACAGCAACGCTTGGCCGAGTCTGCTAGTAAATAATAAATTTTGAGTAAATATACTAACTTTATGCCTTGCTCTCCTTTCTGTCCCGTCAAGAAGGCGTACGGTACATCGGCGTTTCGACCAGGCCATCCAGGTGCTCCGTCGCGACCGTGAGTACCATTGCGTCCAGGAAAACCAGGCAGACCGTCGTTGCCTGTCATGCCCTTAAGACCAGGCAGACCATAGTCGCCGGGTGGTCCAGGCCATCCAGCATCTCCTGGTAAACCGGCATCTCCCAAAAATCCTAAAAGTAACATTTGTCAGATTGCTTTTACTACATATATATTTTATATTGAATCGCTGTAACTGGATTCAATTCATTACCTAGGGGTCCTTGTGGGCCTTTTTCAGCTAAAGTCAATGCGTACGGTGGATTTATTAAACGCCCTTTTCGCCCTCGTAATCCTTGTGGTCCAGCCATTCCAGATTGACCTTTATTTCCTTTCACTCCTTTTTGACCGGGAATGCCGGGATATCCTGGTAAACCTTTCATACCCCGGGGGCCGGGTAACCCTTCATACCCAGGGAATCCTTTTTGACCAGAAAAGCCATCATCTCCTCTTTGTCCCTTAGGACCAGGAAGACCTTTTGAATAAATTGATTATGAATAAAGAAGAATTAATTGTAGTTGTTAATTGACAGACAAATAAAATAAAAATTTACCGGATTTACAGACAGGGCAGTCATCTCCTTGTTCACCCCTTGCGCCATGAAGACCTGGTCGTCCAGGTATGCCTGGATCACCAGTAATACCAGGTGGACCAGGCGGTCCATCTTCTCCCGGTGGACCAACCCCATGAACACCTCGCCCAGGAAAACCAGGTGGACCCATGACACCATTATCACCTCTTTCACCTCTTAATCCTGGTGAACCGTCAGTACCAGGTGTACCATCTTCACCATAAGGTCCTATGACTGTAGCCCCTTTAAAACCTTTTGGACCCATAGGACCTATCAATCCGGGTGACCCTTGAGGTCCTCGCTGTCCTGGTAAACCTTTAAATCCGTCGTTTCCTGGCTCACCTTTAGGAGATATACCCATCACACCTTGACGACCAGGAAGACCTTTTATACCTGGTAATCCAGGCAGACCTACTATACCAGGTAGTCCAGGAGCGCCGTCGAGGCCGGTACTTCCCGTAGGACCGGGAGGACCTAGAGGTCCTTGAGGCCCCATAGAACCTGGTTTTAATGGTTCACTTAATGTTTCGTCGTATATACCAGGCTCTCCCATGAAACCTTGTTCACCAGGAGTACCGGCTCTTCCTTCCTCTCCTATTTCACCCGATAGTCCATCATCACCGTCTAAGCCCGAGTAGCCCGGTGCTCCTTTATCACCTTTAGGCCCAGCTGGACCTATTGCACCTCTCACACCTGGCTTTCCTCTTGGACCATTTTCTCCTTGGTCACCTTTATATCCTTGAGCACCATGTAAACCATATGGTCCCTATTAAACATTTCTACGATTATTATGCAATTATCGTGTTATTATTTTTAAATGTTCGTTTTTTTCTACTTTTTATTATTTCCATTTAATGAATAACGAACTTACCGGTCTTCCAGTCGAACCAACTTCTCCTTTTATGCCTTTGACTCCCTGTTGACCTCTTGGACCCCGATCTCCTCTATTACCTTTGGCTAAAATTGTTATATTTTGCTGTACTTGTTGGATGTAAACCACTTGAGCTGGTCTTCCAGGATCTCCAACTTCGCCTTGATCTCCTTTTTCACCAGGTGAACCTACTACATCTTCACCAGTGTCACCTCTGTACCCTGGCACACCAGGGATTCCCATTGGTCCCTGAAATTAAAGTAAAATTTATAAAATGGTAAATCGATACCCAACGTAGTACCTAATATAAAAATGTATAAATCAAAAAGACCAACAAATTAATTAAATTTGTAACCTGATCTCCCGTTTCTCCTCGTGGTCCACTATCTCCTATCCAACCCGTTGGACCAGGAGGGCCTGGAGCTCCATGACGACCAAAGTCACCTTGAACTCCTTTTGCACCTTGTGAGTTTACACCTCCTTCACCTGCTAAACCCTGGGCTCCTTTCTCTCCGTATGGACCTGGTAGACCTCTATCACCAGGAATTCCCTGGGGACCTGGTAGGCCTATTGCACCATCAACTCCACTACACCCATCCAATCCAAATACTCCTCTGATACCCTCGAATCCTGGTGGACCCTAGAATTTTATTTGTTTTTTGTAAGCGATCAATTCCAAATAAAATAATAACCATTTTAATATTACATAGTACTCGTTATTAAATAAATTAATTTTGTTTAGGTAAATTAAAGAATTACCTGTGGCCCAGTATATCCTCGTGGTCCGTATGGTCCATCTGACCCCTGAAACAAATAAAAATGTAACATAAGAACGCAACTGTAACATAAAATGATAATTTCTCAATTTAACATTTATAAAGAGAACTTACCCTTTCACCCTTGTCACCTGCGTCTCCTCTTTCACCTAAGTCCCCTAACTCCCCCATAATACCCATACGACCCTCTGGGCCATCATCTCCATATTCTCCTAGTATCCCGGGTATACCCGGAGGGCCCGGATCACCTCTGTCTCCTTTTAATCCAGTACAATCGCATCGTGTTTGATTGCAGACAACCTGTTAATAAGTTTTATTTACATTAATAAATACGACACAGTCGACATTGTAGTTATTTTAGATTATTAGATGTGATTTAATATTAGACTGTGTAATCTGGTAAGTATTATTGTATCATTATTGTAACATTATTGTATCATATTCTTGCAAATAAATATATTATTATTATTATTAAGGTGGTGTTTTTTTTACAAATTTAGATGGACTGCCAAAATAACACAATTGAAAGCTATTTATCCTAATATACGCATTAATTAATATTCATAGATCATATCTTGAATTTTTAATTAAATTATCGGTAGCGAGATGTGTGAGCTCACCATAAGATTTGTCTATATGCATCTTAATCAAACAAGTTTAATATTAAGCCATGAAAGCAGAACGTCGTAAACAATATTTGATTGGGAACATTAAGTAAAACAATGAGCGTGCCTTATCATCGGGACCTCTGACACAGATTCCCGGAGTAAGTGTAAGACCATTGCACTTCCTACCACTTAGTAGAGCATATAAATCACTGATTAAAGAAAATTTAATGCAATATTTGTTTTTCCTGCTTTAAATGGATTTTATAAAAAAATATCAAGCATACGAAGCATTATTCACTTCTGCTTCATTCAGTACTGCTCAATTATTACTAGGGTGATTTTTCCAAAAAAAAACAGTTTTTCACATGTCACTTGCAGTAGAAAAATCTTTAACTGTACTACGACTGCTATTCAGGAAATAGTTAAACGTAGTCATTAGTAATTCAGTTTCTAAATTTAAATCAAATCAAATCAAAAATCATTTATTCATATAGGAAAAATAATGTACACTTATGAATGTCAAAATTAAACAATTTATACATTTTATATACCCAAAAGTGGTAGTGCCATCATAGTATTTTTTAATATAGAATAATATCATAAAATATTTTATTTTACTGGTTAGTAAAATATTCAATGAATGTGAAAAGATCAAGACGAAGAACACAGAATTTCGTAGCTCATATGCTAAGACGATCATTATTTTACTCAATGACTTCAACAGAACAACAGGGTAAGTAGGTCGATGATGTCACTTCAGCAAAACGATATAATAATTAAAAACACTATAATAAATACGTTGATGAGCTTCTGACAAGTCTTATTTTTCAATTGTTTCAGACTCCCCGTCAGTCTGACCCCCGAATCATTCAAATTTAAATACTCAAAAAAATAACAAAAGAAGCGGACAAAAGTAAACCCGTTACTTAAAATAGCGAAATAATGTTGTTGAAAGAAAATTGTACTAAAAAACATTATAATGAAACGCTTATAAATATCATATTTGTTTTAAAATAATTATCACACAACACGTGTAAGTGCTTCATTATAAAAAAACATTTATCATTAAATGTATCTTAATGACCTTTGAAATTTAAAGTTTGTATTTTTGTCTAGAAATAACAATTATTTATATTAGTTTTAGTGTTCGCTAAGTAGCTAGGCTAGCTAGCCTTTGGTAGTATCTACTTTTGGTTAGTAGCTACTCTTTGTGCCCTTTGGGGCCAAAGACCGTGCGCTCGAAAAACGGCGGTGCAATGCAATTGTTGTATGTGCAACACACGTTTGTACGGTGACACAGTAAAAATCTTGGCCTGACTTCCTTAAAATCTTCGTCGTGTGTCAAGCACAGAAAGCTGATCACACATCCATTACAGACAGGATGCGGTTACAATAATCATCGCCGCCTGGCATACCAGCATTGAAAAAAAATGGAAGCTTTAATCAAACTGAACAAGACAGAAATTAATTGTTATTTCTTTCATTAAATGTATGGACCTTTATATTTCATTACATATTTAAACACTCCATATTTGCCGATCTCTACGGAGAATAGAGCAAGTGTCATCGCAATTTATTAAGAAGGCGTTTCAAACGATATCAATTTACATTTGCAACGAGTTACATTCGTTTGAGGACACTATTTGATAGAGTCATATTTGTTAGTGTTCTTGCAATCAAGGTTAATTCTTGTTTATGAGTTTGTAGTATAATTCTATAAAACCGAATTCGTTTATAATAAATAGTTTATATTTTGTAATAGTTAATTGACTCGTGTACTTAACATATTGCGGATAATACATGTCTGCCCTAGGATTCTGTTCTTTCTGTAACACATAACGCAATATGTTGCATAAAACTCTAGGGCAGACAACGACCGATTATTAACTGTACGAATGAATACCGAAAATAAAGAAATGGTAGCCAACCCAACATAGTAAGGCGAGTACAAGGCCCATGATCTTCTTAGGACGCCTTGAGCGCATGCGCCAGGATCAGTAAAAGCATACCTAAACCGACCTAGTAGCCGGGAAACTGTCGGCCAGCTCTGGTACTGCTACAATGATGGTAGAGGAGTACCTAATATAGCTACGAGTCAGTAATTTACGACAAAGACATAGAAAAATATACATTGGAAGTTTCTCGATTGAGTACATCTCAATTTATAATTGAAACTGGAAGGCAACATTGAAGGACGTACATAAAGCATGAATTATCAAATTTTTAAGTATCCTAGATTGATAGATAGAAATACGGCGCTGGATTTAGGGGCAGAGTGACAGGGATCCACTATATAGACTTCGAAATAGAAAACTTTTAAAAGTCCAACTACTAAATCACTTCGGCTTTGATTTTTTTGCCGATTAACCTTTACCTATAGTACTTTGTACAGTTATGATAATGTTGTTCTAAGATATTAACAGAAATCATTGATCTCGGCTGAAAAATATAGAAGATATTCATTATTATAGATTTTTTTGGAGCTGGTGTTCCCACTTTGTTGCCCCTAAGCCTCCACACTTTTAAATAACCACACATTAATAATTGTTCATTTTTTACGTAGCTGTCTACGAAACGCTACGATCTATGTGCGATGCCCAAAAATATTTAAAAAACTATTACGACTTAAAACTAGACTTTCCTTGAAACTCAATTTATTGACGCATGCATCTTGATTGTAAAGTAATTTATACTTCATTTAAATCTAAGGACTATATATCACCGAAACAAATGACGTTATCTTAAATTAGTTTATTGTTTTGCGTCTAGTAATTTGAGTTTACGATGCCACTATGTTATTTATAAATGCACTTAGTCCTTTGTACTAAAACAAGACAAATGTAAATTTAATAACATATAAGCATATCCGGTAATATACCTTACATAACACTCTGTAGACAATATGTAAAAAATGTAATGTAACAATATATAAAAAATGGCACTGTGAAGACACCGAAGAATATAGCATAATAATTACGTATATAAAATATAGTTTGTTCCCTCGACCTTCATTGAAAATAAATAGAAGAAAGTTAGTATTAAATTACCTTTCCTAAAGGGATTCCTTTTAATAATAATATATTTTTGTTATTATATTTATTTTAAGGTTTTTAGTTTTATATTCAAGGCGGCTGTTTGTTTTATTTTTAAGTTTATTATTGTTGAAAATATTCTTGTTGTGACATTTATTAAACTAGATATAGCAAAATTTAAAAATTAGGTATTATGCTGTCAGCCACTGTGTAAAAACACAAATATAGTTAATAAATGAAATACCTAATAAATAGACGTAAAAGCTTAAACCGGTTTATTACGGATACGTTAAAGTTGTACTCGCGAAAACATAACTACAGATTTAAGAGAAGCTCTAGACTACTTTAAGATCTGTGGTTAATGTAAACGATAATGTGCAAACTCTCTTGTTTATGACCAGGTTTGAAAGTACATAAATACAATTAAGATAAATCAATCGTATCTAATTAGTTCTTTGCTACTATGTCACATTTTTCAGTGCGAACAGCGCTTCCTGTGGCGTGGGCGCTGTCAGTGTGCGTTCTTCCGGTTGACGCGTATTCTCAGGGACGCAAAAATACATGCGATTAGGCACATAGTTTTAAATTTATTATAGTCATAAATTTATAGCCTTAAAATCGCTATAGAAAGAAAAATTAGAAATATTGTTAATTATTAAATCAATTTAAATTTGAAACAGACACTTTGTTTGTAACACAAAGCGTATTAAAAGGTTGCATGTTATAAGATCTATAAATTAAATATATTGACAACAGAGTTCATTTCTTTTGTCCATTCGAAGCCGTCATTTCTTAGAATGCGCTATGAAATGCAGGCAATGCGAAATTCGCAAATACCGATATGGACACGCGTCTAACAGACCCAAACATATCGACAACGTTTAAAAAGGATGATTCTTACACAATTAAAGCTATTATTATCATGTTTATGACATGTATTTGTGTATATCAAATTTGATTGTTAATTGCGAATTAGCGTCTCTTAGTTATTTACCATTTTATTGAATTCGTTTTAAAAAAATGACGTAATATGCAATAGGTAGTTTGAATGTAGTGATTTTCGACTTATTGTTATACACTACCGAAACTGACAGCTAGCTTCTGTCATATTGCATTGATGAAGTCAGACTATGAAATAAGACTTGATAAGGAACATATTCAACTTAATTGTCTTTATCAATCATAATCATTACATACATTGCGTTGATTGCATCATGAATAATTCTGCTGAAATAATTTCAAATTCATCGGGTGGAATCATTACCGAATTTTTTTATGAATTATGTCATTAATGATTATAACATGTGGTAGGTATCAAAGCGATTATAGAACGCATGATTCATTGGTTGCAATTCATGGAACGGGCTGGATAAACAATCATGGCAGTGTCCCAGGCGATAACAGCCATTTGCACATCCCGCAACGTACGTCCCGTGCCTAACTTCATATTTCTTTCGTTCTTTGTTTAAAACGATATCCATAATGTATATTTATTTATTTAGTACTCCTACAGCTAACATAAATTATACATAATGACATACAAATACACTGAGCATATAGCCAAATATGGAATACATGATATATTTAACAATAAAAAGATTT
This sequence comes from Pieris rapae, assembly GCF_905147795.1. Lineage (NCBI taxonomy): Eukaryota > Metazoa > Arthropoda > Insecta > Lepidoptera > Pieridae > Pieris > Pieris rapae. The sequence continues at coordinate 7,077,744 of NC_059524.1, read as the reverse complement.
AAAAAAGGGAACAAATAAACAAAAATTATTTAATACATTATACTTATTGTGATTTAATTTAATTTATTTAACTAAGCTTAAATTAGTTGTGTTGTGTGATGATGTAAAAGTGTGGGTATGTACGCGATGGTGTGTATGTGGGGTGTGCTCATGATGTGTGTGATTTCGCGCTGTGGATATTCCTAATAAATTTTTTAACCACATTCCGCGATAACCCAAACAAGTCAAGGCCCAAATAGTGGTCATTGTATGTCCGGGCAGCGCGATACAAAACTGATATATGTAGGTAACTAGTGCACTAAATCCTTCTGGATGTATCCTTCGTTTATGAGTGAAACATATTAAACCTGAAAACCTGGTATTTTATTATGGTGTTTTGGTAAAAACGTATTAATATGAGCAAAAAGTATGGCCCTCAAGAAGAATGACTTATGAAACCAGTACAGGAATATGTCTGGCCCATGGCCTGTTGGGAGGTTACGGTAGTTAATTTATTTAACTTTTAATATTGTCTTTGTCATTGTCATAATATATGCGTCCTATCGAAAGGTATATATGTATATAAAGGTATATGTAAGTAATAGTAGCTATCTGTACATAATTAAACGTTTATTTTCGTTGCATTATAACTAATAAAACTATGTCAAAAAAGCAGAGCAAACTCAGATTTACGATCGGTTTACTGGAATCTGGTGACCCCGGTAACTCGTAAACGCGCTCCCGATACACAATGTGAGTTGTACTTGCAATGTGACTTAATGCCACAAAAATAGACTACCTAGCTATAAATTTAAATCTGCTATCGTCATTTTTATTAACAATTTTTTTCACGTGAATTATAATTTAATTATTATAGAATTCTATTTACATGAATCAAGTGTTATATGTTATTTTAATGGACACGAGTATATAAGAGATTTTTGATTGATTAATTGTTGCTTTGCAGATTCAAATTCTTTGAAAAATCGAATAGATGTATCTATTAGAAAAAAAAAATGTCTTTAAAACTAAACGGAAGGACATGCATCGTTTAGTCAGAGTACTACACGTAGTTAACTATGGAAATATATGATAAATTAATACTTTTGCGCTGTCAAAACCTGATTTAATATTGACATAACGCAATAGCCTGTGATCAGATTTCTGTCAAATACGGTGGGAAATTAAATATCATCAAATTAGTTCAGGAATCCTAAATGCAAACAACTGCAAATATAGTTTAAGAATATAACCGTATATTAATGTGCCTTTTGTTGCAGTACTGAAACTATTGACCTATTTTACGTTACTGGAAGTAAGCAATAACTTTCAGTGCAGCTATAAACTGCAAGTTGCAAAATGGCTAACCAATTCTATATTATTTAATCTATGCATCTTTGTCGGTGGTTTTAATTGTATACCAACTTGTTATCACTGTTCATGCAAAATACTTTTTTTAAGATGATAATCTTATCAAATATAAAGTAATTCATAATCTTTTTATTTATATTCTTCATAGATTTATTTACTTTTTGGTTATTTACGATTAGGCGTAAGAACTCCATTTTAAAAAAAGTCATGAACTGTGCAATTCGGTGACTTATTTCCAAGTTTTTATTTCTAGCGACGATTAAAAATGGGAATCATAGTGTAACATCCTCTTGAGTTCAATGTTCTGTACGTCAAGGCGATAAAACAGCGACTCATGAATTGAAGCGAACATTGACAGGACGATTCACCCCGGAATAAAGTTACGGATAGCGACGAACAATAAATAACTTATAATATCTTAGCTATTATATTTAACGATGCTCTATGTCGTTATAAAGTTTTTTTGTTATATATAAACACCTGTATAGTATATAAAACACATAAGTTTGTTTCCATCTTTGTAAAAATCACGTTATAATTCCATACTATCAAAATAATTAAGACGTAATATAATTTAAACAGCGCTTTGAACTCTTGTGATAACACTGTAGTGTCCTAAATCAAATTCATTCTAAAATTGTTATCTTTCATGATATGGTAATAAAATTTTAATTATTTCGGCAACAATTGCAAAAATTGTGTTAAAATAAACGACAAGTTGATAATACACTTCCTGTGCGCTCGATAACGGATCCTGCTGTTGCGACCCCGTTACGAAAGCTTCAATGGACACTGATTTTGACCTATTTCAATCGAGATAGCCTACTCTAAATTAAGATTAACTCTTTAAAATTTTAGTCACTCAATCATTCATTATCATTATCTGGATTTTCTATCTATATGTCATAATTTATTTTTATATTTAATAGCACTTCATTGAATTAAGGCCCATCGCCATCACTCATACCGCTTAAACAACGAAATTCTTTATAAGTATTAGCTTTTAATATTAATATATATTTTGGGGCGTTATTGGTCGCAAGCGATCAAAATCAACCCAAGGAACATTAGAGCATGAATTCAGGAAGAATCAATGCAGGAAGCAGGAAGCAGGAATGCTGAATGCAGGAAGTTTCCTTCACTGTATAGACAGAAAGTAAATAGTTATAATCATCTGGAATAAAAGCTGAATTCCAGCTTGTACTGCGGTTTTAATTACTCCGACTGACAAAAGTTGGAGGAGGCCTATAGCTACTTACATCAATTACCTTGCACATTCTTCATTCAGTTCTCTCATATTTATATTCATTCATTCGTATAAGCCCGCTTAAAATCAATATAGTGTCATCAACATAAAATACTTGGCTACATTCTTGGTTAAAGTGGAAGAGTTTTGTATTTCGTGCAGGTACTTGCTTTAATCTGCTACATATTTTTTCTTTCTACGCTTCTACTTAACAAAAATAAATGCGAGATAAGAATCATACTTAGTCTTTTTATAAATAATCCATTTTCCAATTCAGGTATCTCTAAATACAGTGGATAACTTTGGCATAATAATCGAAACTATTTATTTTCTCTATAAGGACGTTAAAAATCATACAAATGGTATGTAAGTTCTAAGTAGTTAACTACTGCTTATAGCATTAAGAATAGAGACGACTCAGTGCCAGGCTTAAATGTAACAAAGCACAAATGTTAGCGAAAGAAATATACTATTATTATTCATACATTTTAATTATTTGTAACATTTTTAACGGGTTAAAACAAGCGAAGGTCCCCACTGTATATTATCAAGCACAATTCGGTCTTGTCGCTAAATTTATCAAAGGTTACAACCTTTGGTGTCGTAAATTTTATTTAAATGATAAGATATTTTTTGGTACTAACACAATCATTACTGAGAATTTGTATCCGTAAAGGCACTCTGAATATTTGGCATGCTTATATTGATTCTGTATTGTCAATTGTTTTTATATGTACATTTAAGGGAATGTTAACATAATAACTATAATAATTATTGTATAAAATAAAATTATATCACAATAAATTTAAAAGAATATTAATTTACACTAAATTAATAAATTTGATTTTTCTCGTTGTGTTGTAATTTCATTAAACTATTACTATTTAATTTGGTTTGATTATAAAACAGTTCAAACGTTTCTCATGCTTTGTAGGGCGCATAATGTAGATTTGACTGAATTGTTTCGAACAGTGATGTTATTGTAAGAAGAAAGTCATAGATGACTTCCTATATTATACTTATGAACGAATGATAATTTTCATAGATTTTTACAAAGAGGCGAAATATATATTATCTAAATCCATGCTAATATTGTAATGAGAAAAGTTTTGTATGTTTAAAACCATTCATACATCATTTCACCATTAATAATACAACATTAGTAATAATATTATTAGTAAATTTATTTCATAATGATTTATAAGCACAATGTCTAGATGTGTGAAGCAGTGGTTATTTTACGCTTAACAAATGAATCCACCAATCGGCATTTATCAATGAAATGTTTATGCTAATTTGTAATTACTAAACTTAAAGCTGTTTTTTTAGGTCATGAGGGCGGTTAATGATAAAAATGTTGTTGCCACTTGATATGTACCGAATAAAAACGTTAAAAGATAATAGAGCAAAGGTTACCGTAACATCAGATTGTCTAATGAACACATTTATAATCTTGAAAATATAGTTCACATGTTAACAGAAAAAACGTATTTGGGGTATTCGGAAAATTAATTTAAACACTTCCATAAAACATTCACACAAATCTTGTTTCTTTTTTATTTTGTAAATAAACAGATAGGCTAAGAAATTCGTGCTGCTAAACAAAATCAGAAAATTTAATATTAATATATATAATTCATAGTAACCAATTGCAATTTAGTGTTTTCGCTACTGACGCAATTTAGATTCAGTTCAAAGGTCGCAATATTATGAAGACCAACATTTAGTTAAATTTGCTTTAATCATGGGGATTATGTACTAGATACTGCCAGTAAATAAATAGTAAACGTCCCAGCCCGAGACAAGGGGCAAGAAAAAAACAGCTTAATAACTTGATTTCTAAGTAAGTACATCTTTGTGAATTTTTAGAGGCCGCAAATTTATGATAGCATTTGATTGATGTTAATCATAAAAGTAAATAGCTGATTTGTGTTTGTGTTGAAAAGAGACAGTAGAGTACTTTAGTCAGAACGTCATCCCAGGCGCTGCTATAAATGTACTTCTGTGGTCTAGCATAGACAAAAATTTGTTTACTCTTTAGTCAAAGCTCAAAATTACTACTTACGTTATATTTGACTATTGCACAATGTTACCATGTTTTTTGTATTAAATTGGAAACCAGGAAAAAAAAATATCTTAACATACGAATTTATAATAAAATAACGATTACATAATGCTTCAATTTACGTCCATATCATACTCTAAAAGTATGTTATCTGTATTATTACTATTAATTAAATAAAAATTATTATACAGAAGATAAAGAACTGTGTCTCCATTAACTTTATTTATAACAAAAAATAAACGTCAAGATAGAGCTTTATATACCTACACACTATACTGGATGGCTAAATTGTTATAATGTTCATATAAACAATATCAATTAACATCCACGATACTTATATTGGATTACGCTTTTACTACAACAACCAAAACAAAGTTTTATTACGTCGGGAAATCAAATAGGCCAAAAATTATCTAGTCTATTAGAGCTCACTTGACAGTTGCGTTTGAGCGTCTGTGAAAAATCAGTTTTAGCGCGAAAATTAAAGAGTAACATAAATTATTTGATTGATTGTAATTAGTATAGAAACTACGATTAAGTTACGTAAAAAAAAATATTTTATAATGTAAAGTGTTAATTCCGTAAACGTTTACATAGGAAATGCCTCAGAACAACTTCCGGTCCAAAAGAACTTTGCGTTTGGGAAATGCAACTTTTAGACACTAAACGTAGACTTGTGAGTCAGTTCACTCTTATGTAGTCATTTAAAATAAACAAACTAAAAATGCAACTGGAATATATAAGAAAAACGGCATAGTAATGTATAACATAGAAATCATTATACTATCCAATTTCAGTATCAAAGAAAATTAGTATTTGCTAGATGAAAACCAAAACAATAGTTCTTATTTCACGTTTGTATTGTAGTCTATTTAACTTTAATATATAATAATAGCTGTAGACCAAAGATATTTAAGTAGAGTTTGAAGGTATATAGAGCTGTAAAATATGACAAGCCCGTATTAATATACTTGTTCTATACTTAACTTGTAAATTATTCATTTGTTAATATATTAATAAATAATATAAATTTAATAGTAATCACTAACGAATTTATTAATTTATGAATGTGTAAGAGTAGATTTGGAAACCCTTTTAATAAGGTATATGTACTGATAGACAAAGCCACAAGCGTGTATAAACTGGAGGAAATGTAAATAAACAATATTAGGCGACAAAAAACCTTAAAAGTTGAGTCTTTCTGTTTTTAAAAAAATATCTACTCCAGACCAAATTGATGAATTTCGAACATTGTATATGTACAGCATTAATGCGGTACTACAATGATTGATACTAATTGATCCTAACTTAGTGCGACTATGACTCCCATATAAAGAAATCAATATATTGTTTTGACGTAATGAAGGCAGACTTAGCGGTAAGTCTCATTTCTGAATCTTACTTGGTAACGACATCAACGAGATATCGACATAATAAAACTATAAAATAACATGAAAATGCATTATGTTTTATTAGTATATAATACAAATCAGAAAGTTCTTTAAATATAATAAGAGCTATATCTGGAAAAAGAAAAGTAATCAAATAAATAAAATGTTCGTCTATATCTGTTAAAAACAGTTAAAGAGTAGCCAAAGCCCAAAAGTAATAAATTATTACACAATAGTTATTCCTGTTTTTACAATCTTTTTGCATTTTTTCAGCACTCACAAACGCCCATGAAGACCATAGTGCGCATTCATAGACAAAGTTACATTTATATATGGATATTACACAGACTACAATAACTTTTTGAAAGGAATTTGAAACATTGCAGATTTCACTTTGAAATCCTTACATTGTGGCCGAGTTTTTATCAAGGCTTTTATAAATACACCTATGTATATACTATCTACACTTAATGTTAAAGAATCTTCATCTAAAAATTAGCAATAGTTACGCATTGTTGTCATCTTTAGAGTGGTTTTTTTTTTTTTGAAAATATTAACAATTTTACTTACAGCTGTTGTTTGAGTCGGTATCCATAGGAGAAGAAGAGAAACGGGCACAAAAAGGCGCGCACGCGCCGGGCCCGACATGGCTGCGCCACACTACTGCCGCGCGCCCTCAGCGGGTGTCACCGGGTGCTGAGAAGTCGGAGGGTGGGGCGTGGGGCCGCCACCCGAACACTGGCTCCGCTTTCCTTAGTATCCCGGCTCAAACGGCGCGCGCGCACCCGACACAAGCGCAGCGCGCTCCGGGCCATGGCGGTCCGCGTACTTTGGTAAGAATTAATAATTTCACTACTTAAAAATAACTTCTATATTTTTTTTTAATATTTATAAAGAGTTTAAAAATAAATTTTAACTAAATATAATTAAATTATTAGGTTGATAACCGCGCTGGTGCCGCTTTCAGGAGTAAAGACGAGTCCGGTAAGTGATTTTTTTATAATAAAGTGATGAATTTCGATTTTTATACGTAATAGTGTTAAGAAGATCGGGATTTCGGGAATGTTTGTGTAATGGAGGAGCGTCCCGACTCGCCCGTCCGCTTTCTTCCTTTTGCAATTTCTTAAAACTGCAAGCTTGAATCGATTAGGCTTAACAAAAAGCTCGATGAAATTATATTGTTAGTAGTAGTATTGCGGCCTAAAAATTTAAAGAACTTTCTAGATATATTATAAAACTGAAGTAGGTAACATATTTTATATCAATATCATAAATGTACTTAGCTGACGACCGACAAAGTTTATCATTACTCGGATGTAAAGCGACATCATTGCGCAAACAATACAATTTATAGAATTATATTAAAATAATAAATTGCTAATTCATATTAAGAATTTATTTATAGGTAATTAACTTTCTTAATTACGTCAAAGAGGCTATAAACCTTTAAGATTATAAATAGGTATTCATGTGTTAGGTGTGAGTAAGACAGTATCGTTTTACTATAAAATGCTAGCTCGGCAAAATATCGCGTATCAACTATCCTTCAGAGTCTATTAAAATAAATAACAAACGCAAAATTACTCTACTGAAACAGCTATTTTATTCAAATAAATAAAAAGAATATTTGATTCGGTGATAAATACGTTTAACTGATTTTTTTCGTTATTCACGTCATCTCAATTTTTTTTTGATTAAAATATACTATAAATAAAACTAAAATAATTTACTACAAAAATGGTCGACGCATGTTTAGAGGTTTATATAAGTTTATGCTGTTAGCACGTATATATTAGACAAAAATTTTGGTGGTGGACTCTCGTACTACAATCAGAGTAAAATACTGGTTACATGTTTATATCATCTTCCGAATATACAGGCTAGATTATTATTACTTATATCATTTTGTTATAACATAGGTGATATTTATGGAACTATACACTTAGTTGCAAGAAATATCGTAAAATTTAAATAATTAAATAATTAAGAGGTCAACGGGTGGTCTTATCGCTTTCGAGCAATCTCTTCCAGGCAGCCACTGTTAATTTGGTTGTTAGATACAAAGCCTAAGTATATGTATTTTGTATAAGTGCGAGGCCTATGTAACTTAAAGCTCAATCATAAAATACACACTCAAATTCAACTTTAAAAATAATATAGAAATCCCATGTTCCCTTATCGCACCAAAAATCCAATATAAATCAATTTCAATCAATTAGTTCCCGGAAAATTACTTGGCCAAAGTAATCCTTTTGTTTTTTTATTGCATCAAAGCACTTTCGTAAACACTCTGCAGGAATAAAAATAATTAAAAAAACATTTAGCATTAAGTTTATATAACCACTACGCACTACGCAGCGATAGCCTCCTCCAAATTATTCCAATTGTTTTATCTTCACTTGGAAGTTTCCGAAGCCGTTACATAAACTTATAAATTCATTTGCAAATGAAAATCCCTTTAATTTCTACTCTTGTCTATTAGTTTCACTCGTCTTTTCTATTATCTATCTGTAATAGCGCGTAAGAGAAGTGATGGCCTAGTGGATTTAACGTGAGAATCTCATCCTTGAGATTCTAGGTCGAGGTTCGATCCCCGTCTGTGCACCGATGGAGTTTCTTTGCGCACGTAACTTTCGCTTGAACGGTGAAGGAAAACATCGTGAGGAAACCTAACGTCAGGAGACTGACGTTAGAAGCCAATTAAATTGAGAAATGATCACGAAACAGAACCAGAAATCTGACGTCCAGACCTAATAATCTTGTAGTGCCACGGATATATTCATTTCTTTTATATCCATGTAATATAATATATACTATAGAAATTCACACATAATCTAATTATGTAAACTCAATGTCAATCTACTCAACGTTCGATAAATTACGAAAGATAACTATGTTTTTTGGATAATAATTACCAAAACATTAGTTCAACAACAAAGTTCTATAAAAAAATCTCGTAGTATATTCAACAAATACTTTGAATAGGTACAACATTTTTATGCAATATATCAAATATTAAAAATCAATATCAAATATTAGGTGTAAACTGTAACTGTAGCGGATAATGTTTTTACATAAAAGAGACACTTACATTTACATAAATATTAATCATAGGCAAACGCTTAAATTTTTCCACTAACATTCTTATAGATATGAAAAATACGCAAAATTTTACATCATTATCTTTTTTACTTTTATTTCAATAAAACAACCTAATGTTGCTTAAGTATATTCTTATTATAATTATAAAAGGCGTGAAGACAAAGTGTTTTGGAGATATGTAGAAAAAGTGTCGTGTTTTTACCCGTTTTAAGCTCGCATTTTCGAATAAATTATTATTAATTCAATTCGACTTAGGGTCCTTCAAGAGTACCAATTCTTAAAAGGCCGGCAACGCACTCGCGAGCCCGCTGGCATTGAGAGTGTCCATGGGCGGCGGTATCACTTAACATCAGGTGAGCCTCCTGCCCGTTTGCCCCCTGTTCTATAAAAAAAAAATCCTGACAAACGGTGTCTATGTATTGTCTTAACGGGGCTAGATTGAATAATTCTCAGAACAGCATCGCTATGTTACCTATTATATATTTACCTATTGTATTACTTAGACGTAATTAAGACTGAAATTTTATGTATGGCAGTTTCATAATAAAAAAAAATATTGCTTGTATTACTATTATTCTTAATATAATCTTATTTTCGTATATTCACTCAATTAAATTAAATTTATTTACGGTACAAAATAAAATACAACTTTGTATATATAAAAGCACAGTCACTTTCTGTGAATAAGGTAAAACGGGACAAAATTGTACATTATATAATATAGTTAGAGAGGTATGAAAATAAAGATAAATGGTGTCTCAACGCCGATTTTAAACTTTAAATATTTATAAAAACAAATAGTATTTGTGATATAATAATTGCAACAAATTATAATGTATATGAAATAGTGAGGATTTCATGTATGGAATATTATACCGTCAAGTTCTCTTCCAACACGGCGAATGCTGAAAATTTGCAGAGACACACTGCATGACGTCAACTGATACGGCTCTTACTTCTGTCTTTATTTTAGTCTACAATATCTTATATCAAAACCCCATATTAAGTCATGTGGCATTAAGTCTGTAGATCTGGCCACAATACAGTTTTGTCTTAAACTATAAGAAAAATATATACGACAATGAAATAGTTACTTGTCTAAAATTCATAATAAAGGTATCATAAATATATATATATATATATATATTATATTCACGCCGGATAACGCTTCGGCTAGCGACAAATAACACCTAAGTCACTTTGTGAATAAAGTATAAAGTATATTTTAATCTAACATTTGTCTTAATTGCAGCAAGATGAACTTTATGCAAGGGGAGATATTGAAGAAAACAATATAAATCCCAGTCGGTGGCCGCCGACGGAATACTGGCCAACGAGAGGATTATCGAACCGACCAGACTTACCAACGGTCCAACCCTCACCTCCGTATTCTCAACAACAAGCATCCTATCCTTCACAACCTTCATATCCTCCACAACCTTCCTATCCTCCACAACCTTCCTATCCTCCACAACCTTCCTATCCTTCACCACCATCCTATTCACAATCACAACCAACTTATCCTCGTAATAACTTTGCCGTTTACGATCCTGTTACTCATCAACGAGTGCCGCCTAATGAAATTACACGGAATTGTACTGCGCCCGGGTGCTGTGTTCCTAAATGTTTTGCAGAAAAAGGAAACAGGGTAGGAAATTTATCAACTAACGTCAGATTTTGGTAAAGAAAACCGCTCAGCCACAAATTTATAATTTATGTAATATAAACAGACACACTGAAAATATTTTGATAATAAAATAATTTTATTGTTTTCAAAGTAAAAGCATATAAGTCTTTTGTAAAAACAATATATTTACTTTATGACGATAAATTATTGGTCAGTTATTAATTTAATAAAGTAATATATTATTATGTAGGGATTTCCTGGACATCAAGGGTCACCGGGAATGAGAGGTCTTCCAGGACACGAAGGTGCTGAAGGTCCACAAGGTCCAAAAGGCCAAAAAGGTCAAGTAGGACCACAAGGTCCACGAGGCCCTAAGGGTGAAAGAGGAAAACCTGGTGCTCAAGGTTTTGTTGGATTATCTGGACCACCAGGACCTCAAGGAGACACCGGAGCACCCGGAATCCCAGGAAGAGACGGTTGTAATGGAACCGATGTAAGTCTACGTCAATTTGACAATAATTAATGTAATTAACCATTTTTAACATTTTTGTTTAAAACATTTATAGGGAGATCCTGGTATAATGGGATCCAAAGGATCACAAGGACCTCGTGGAATACCGGGACCGAAAGGAGACAAGGGTGACAAAGGTCAAGCTGCTCATATGGGGAGGTACCCGAAGGGGCAAAAAGGAGAACCAGGTGCTGATGGCATGCAAGGCCCTCAAGGGCCAGTTGGACTACCTGGTTCTACTGGACTTCCAGGACCTAAAGGAAACACGGGACCGATGGTATGATGTACTTTTTTTTGTAATATATATATATATAACACAGCTATTGGTTTAATAAATAAAAATATTGTATAATATATATTATGTGTCAATATAAAAAAGGTAAAGTCATTCTATTAGTCGCGTTTATCTAATTATTGTTAAACCCTTCATGAGTTTAACACTTATTAAAAAAATATTTTAAGTAATTTAATTACTTACGTTGTAGGGTCCATTTGGTCTAAGGGGAGATAAAGGATCGAAAGGGACAAAGGGCCAATCTATACAAGGAGACAAAGGTGACAGAGGAGACAAGGGTGATAGAGGTCCTGGCTGCCCACCAGCACCATTAGTTTCCGTTGACAACAAAGGCGCTATAAAGGGTGTCAAAGGAGATAGTGGGACTAAGGGTGATAAGGGGGAACCTGGAAGAATCGGAGAGAAAGGAGACACCGGTCTCATGGGTGAACCAGGGTTGTCGGGGCAAATGGGTATTAAAGGAGAAAAGGGTTTAAGAGGAAATCCTGGAGAGAGAGTAAGTCAAACTTTTTATAATATGTTGTTAATATAAATATGTTTTAGTTTTATCTTTATAACACATATTTTCATAATAATCGATGACATGAATTCAATATAAACTACCATTACATTCTCAACATTAATTCAATGAAATTTACAGGGTCGTGATGGTATGTTTGGCCCTTCAGGCCCAATGGGGCAGAAAGGTGACCAAGGCAACGATGGATTGCCGGGTCTACCAGGCCGGCCTGGATCTAAAGGAGAACCTGGAAGGGATGGGCAACCTGGCTTAAGGGGGTTAAAAGGTATTCCTGGGCCAGCTGGTGGAAGAACTGGATCTCGTGGGCCCCCTGGTCCACCTGGACCAAGAGGATATATGGGACCTGCAGGTGCTCCGGGAACTGACGGAAGACCGGGAGAAAGAGGTTTATCAGGCCCTATGGGACCTCCAGGGGGACAAGGCGAACCAGGTACACCTGGTATAGAAGGACCTGCTGGTCACAAAGGTGATAAAGGAGAACCCGGTCTAGATGGTTTGCAGGGTGAAACAGGCCCAAGGGGTTATGATGGCCCCGTTGGACCCACTGGTCCACGTGGTCCTAAAGGAGAGGATGGATTTTCAATCCCTGTAAGATTTATCTTATTATAAATCTTAAATTTAAATTCAACACAATTAAATAAAAAATATTCCTGTAATGTTTTTCAGGGTGAAAGAGGAAATCCTGGAGTGCCAGGATTACCTGGAGAAAGAGGTCAAAAAGGTGAACATGGTTATCAAGGCCTAAGAGGTGTTCCAGGCAATTCTACTTTAGGTACACCTGGTAGCCCTGGAGAAATGGGAATGCCAGGTGAAAAGGGTGAAAGAGGTCGTCCAGGCTCTGACGGATTACCTGGTAATCCTGGAGAAAAGGGTAACATCGGGGGCCGATGTAATGAATGCTGGCCGGGTGGTCCAGGTCCGAAAGGTGACCATGGATCTGATGGTATTCCTGGAGAACGGGGTGAAAGAGGTCCTTCTGGTCCAGCTGGTTTGACTGGTGAACGAGGCTCTGATGGACTTAACGGATTACCAGGCTCAGTTGGAGCTCCAGTAAGTCAGAAATGTTTTTTTTACATTAAATTTTAGTATGCTTCTACGTGTCATTTTATTTTTAGTACATGGATGGCCGAGCTTTGCTCGGTATTTTTATTTTTTTATAAATTGTGTTTTTGGAAATTATATATAAGTACGAAATACATACTAATAAAATGATGAAATATGAACAATATAGATTATATATGCTGGAATAGCTTTTGTGTTGTTGACTGTTGTGTCGTTAAAGCAATTTAAAAAAAATCGCCGATAGATGTCAGGAAGATTCATTTTTCAGTTTAAATTGGGACTACTCTAGTATTATTATTCGCCGATAGATGTCAGGAAGATACATTTTTCAGTTTAAATTGGGACTACTGAAACACCACCACCTTTTTTTATTTTTTTTGTTATTTTCTATCATTTATTCCTAGCTAGATCGATTTATCGCCCCCGAAACCCCCCGTATACTCAATTTCATGAAAATCGTTGGAGCCGATCCCGAGATTCCAATTATATATATATATATACAAGAATTGCTCGTTTAAAGATATAAGATATTTTCTCTTGTAATATGAAGTATTTTATGAATACTGTCAAACATTTAAGTAAAATTGTACAATCGGACATAAGACGATATCAAATAAACACCCATTTCGTTGTAAAATTCATTTAGTTTCATTCTTACTCTTTTTTAGGGTGATAGAGGCGACGAGGGCCCCATGGGACCACCTGGAGAAAGTGGAGCTGATGCAATAATACCTTCCAATTTAGTAAAAGGACCTCCAGGTGAAAGAGGTCCACAAGGAGAGAAAGGGCTGATGGGACCAAAGGGCGATAGAGGAGTCATGGGACCTAAAGGGGAACGTGGCTTAAATGGAATGCCAGGGTTTAAGGGTGATCAGGGTAGAATGGGCACACCTGGTATTGATGGTATACCTGGTAGTGATGGATCACCAGGTATTCCAGGAAACAAAGGAATGTCGATAAAAGGAGAAAAAGGAGAGCTTGGATCTCAAGGATTCAAAGGTGATAAAGGTATATCGGGAAGAGGTGGTTTAAAGGGTGAACCTGGACAGTGTCCAAACTACTTGCAATTATTGACAAAAGGTGAAAAGGGTAATCAAGGGGCACCAGGTCCACAGGGCCCACAAGGTAAGACACGAGTGTAACAATGAAACATTTTGAATTTGTGACCTTACTTTCCTTTTTTAACAATTGGATTTTTTTAGGAATGCCCGGAGAAAAGGGTGACAGAGGTTTTACAGGATTGACAGGAGATAAAGGTCAAAAAGGATTAACTGGACGTACTGGTCCTGTTGGTCCTAGAGGTTTCCCAGGACTTAAAGGAGATAAAGGAGAGTTAGGATCAATGGGTTTCCCCGGTACCCCTGGTGATACTGGGCAAAGAGGATTTCCAGGTCTTCCTGGTATGAAAGGAGATAAAGGTGAAATTGGACCGTCAATGCCAGGACCTCCTGGGCCTACTGGATTTATAGGTAAAAAAGGAGACAGTGGACCCAGGGGTATACCTGGTACACCTGGTAAGGATGGGCCTATGGGACCTGTGGGTTTAACAGGTGAAAAGGGAGATAGAGGTTTTCCTGGTTCCCCTGGATTTCCGGGACATGTTGGGTTAAAGGGAGAACCAGGACCTGTTGGGCCCCCAGGAGTTCCGGGAGTACCAGGTACACCAGGAAGAAATGGACCAAAAGGTCAGCAAGGTTTTCCAGGTAAACCAGGAAATCCGGGTGTTATTGGACTACCTGGTCAAAAAGGTGACAGAGGCATTCAAGGAATCGAAGGTCCTAAAGGATTCCCAGGTCCACGAGGTCATCAAGGCCTAAAGGGTGCTACGGGATACGATGGTAGTCCTGGAGAGAAAGGTGATAAGGGTGAATTAGGGTTTCCAGGTATTCCTGGAGAACCAGGTTTGCCTGGACCAATTGGACCCATGGGAATAGAGGGACCAAAGGGAGATCAAGGTTTTCAAGGCCCCCCAGGGCTACCAGGAAGAACTGGAGATGCGGGTGAGAAAGGTGATAGAGGTTTACCCGGACCATTAGGGCTGAAAGGTGAACCAGGTAGAGCCGCAGAAAAGGGTGAACGAGGTTTTCCAGGTATTCCAGGTCTAAGAGGATTAGACGGACGGCCTGGTCAAGATGGACAAAAAGGAGATAAAGGAGATATTGGGGTACCTGGAATAGGGATTCCAGGACTTTCAGGAGAAAAGGGAGATATAGGTTTTCCTGGAATCCCTGGAGTTGCTGGTGAACCAGGTGAAAAAGGAAACCATGGTTTGCCCGGCGCAAGCGGTATTAAAGGAGATAGGGGACCAGCTGGAGATGTAGGTTTACCTGGTAGGCCAGGATTAGATGGATTACCTGGTCCTGCTGGTGACGTAGGTCTACCTGGTTTACAGGGTGTTAAGGGGGGAAAAGGAGAAAGAGGTTTTCCTGGTAGAGATGGATTTAATGGTCTAAAAGGAGATCTAGGACCGTTTGGACCACCAGGCTTAGTAGGCGACAAAGGACAACCTGGTCAAAAGGGAGACAGGGGACTTCCTGGACCATCACTTAACGTAAAAGGAGACAAAGGGGATATAGGGCTCCCGGGATTACCTGGTGCAAAAGGGCAGAAAGGTGAAACTGGACAAGATGGACTGCAAGGTGAACAAGGTGAAAAGGGAGACCGAGGATTCACTGGTGAAAGAGGAGATTATGGTCAAACTGGAGATAGAGGTCAAAAAGGTAACATATCGATGGATAATTTCATTTCATTTAATTTATTGAATATAGTTCAGATTTTATAATATTATAACCAAAACTAAACTTTCGTGTCCAGACACAGTTCTTCGCACCAGTGCGAAGAACTTGTTTACATTATAGAAACTGAGTTTCACCGAAGTAATTTAATTTTCCATAATTAGATATGTTCAATAACTTTCACAAAATAAATTGTTTAATACTATTATTATCATATTCCAAAACCCACATTTCTTTATTCATTCATATCATATGAATTAATGTTCATTCAGACTGCACTAGCGGGTGCGGCGGCGGGCGCGGGCGCTCGGGTCTTGGCGTCTGCGTATTCACAGTGGCGATCGAGCTAGGAGTGTCATTGCACATGTGATAGGTCGTTCTCAAACTTTGCTACGTATTTAGAATACATGGATGAAGATTTGTTTTTATTAATGGAAAATTCATACTTGAAATGGAAATTTCAATATATGAAGTTTGGCACACACGATTTAAATAAAGGAAGATTTAGAGAGAAGTTTGGAGAATTTTATGAATTATATCCATGACGATTGACGACGCTTCGGCGGGTGAATCAAAATGGTTTAGAACCACAGGCGTAGTCGCCTAACAGACGCTCTCTCCGCAGAATATCACTGTGAACGATACGGGCGGACTGAGCCATTAGAAACTCCCGCGCCACCCGCGCCCGCGCCCGTCTCATGAAGACGCGCAGCTCGCGGGAGCACTGTGAACGCAAATGGCGTCTGCATACATTTTGAATTACACGCGCCCGCGCTAGCACCCGCGCCCGCCGGCACTCTGAAAGAGTACTTATATGTGAACCCGACTATAGATAATTTAGATTTATTATATTATGTTTTTATTAACGTTGCAAATTTTACTAACACTATTTTATTTTACTCAACTCTTTAAAAAATATACAGTAGTTATTGGAACATATCGTGGTAATTGTATAAATATGTTTCTAAATCCTATTAAAGAGAATTTACTGATAACTTAAATATTCGTAAAATTTTAGGTGACACTGGCCCAGCCGGTCCAGTTGGTACATCTGGACGGACTATTAAAGGAGAAAAAGGCTTGCCAGGTATTCCGGGTAAACATGGGGGGCGTGGCTTGCCAGGTGCAACCGGAGAAAAAGGGGAGCGAGGATTACCCGGATTGCCAGGGCAAACAGGACGTCCTGGAACGCCAGGACAACCTGGCCCACAAGGGGAGAAAGGAGATCAAGGTCGTGAAGGTGTTGCAGGGCCGCCAGGATTTGATGGAACTCCTGGTGTGATGGGTCCGCCGGGTATGATCGGTGAAAGGGGAGAAAAGGGAGACAAAGGAGCGGTTGGATTTGGTGCACAAGGAGAAAAAGGAAACCAAGGAGTTCCTGGTCTACCTGGCTTACAAGGAGAAAGAGGTGAAAAAGGAGATCGAGGGTTCGACGGGCTAAATGGTGAACCAGGACCAATGGGAGAACAAGGTGATAAGGGTGATATGGGTTTCCAAGGAGTAGTAGGTTTACCAGGCGTGGAAGGTCTCAAGGGTGACAAAGGTGATGCAGCTATAGTTGTATATGGAGCAAAAGGAGAACCTGGACCTAGGGGACCTCCTGGCTTTAACGGTGCTCCTGGTCAGGATGGTATTCCTGGAACTAGAGGATTGGACGGTCTACCAGGTGAAAAAGGAGATCAAGGATTACCAGGCCCTTATGGACCACAAGGACCTCCTGGATTACAAGGCATACAAGGGTTCCAAGGTGAAAGAGGTGAAGTAGGTCGCACTGGATTCCCAGGTGCACCAGGACTTCCTGGCGCACCTTGCCAAAATAGAGATTACCTTACGGGAATTCTTTTAGTAAAACATAGTCAGACTGAGATAGTGCCAGAATGTGAACAGGGTCACGTTAAGCTATGGGATGGATATTCTCTACTCTATATTGATGGAAACGAAAAAGCGCACAATCAAGATTTGGGCCACGCCGGTTCCTGTGTCCGCAAATTCAGCACAATGCCATTCCTATTCTGTAATCTCAATGACGTTTGTAATTATGCAAGTAGAAACGATCGGAGCTATTGGCTATCAACTAACAATCCCATACCTATGATGCCAGTAGAAAATAATGAAATTAAGAAACATATATCAAGATGTGTCGTATGCGAAGTTCCGGCTAATATTATAGCCGTTCACAGTCAAACACTAGATATACCCAGTTGTCCAGTTGGATGGAGTTCTCTATGGATAGGATACAGTTTCGTTATGGTGAGTAAATGTTGTAAATTTACTTAATAATACTTAGTAATAAATAAGCGAGACTTAAAATTAAACAGATATATTATGTAGCATTCTCCGCGTATTGTTTATTTATTCTGCACTGAATTATTTTTGTGTATGATAATTTTTTATAGAATTTTTAAAACATGAAAACATAAGGGGCTTTATCGAGTTGGTTTTAACACGTCCGGAATGGAGAAAGTGGGAATTAGCAAATTTTACTTAACTTCATTGACAAACAATTGATGGTTGCACTAAAGCACAATTTTTTTTTTGAATACGCATTCGATGCTCGAATAAATCAATTTCGTTAATAATAAAAGTATCTATCTTTAAGTACAATTCTCAGATAATTTTACGTGTAAAGCATATCACGAAAAGTTTAAATTACGATCTCGTTCACCATATTTGCCTAGATATATCTGACCGAAGATTATTAAAAGTGGTGCAAATGAATTCCTTTTGCAGCACACTGGTGCGGGAGGTAATGGAGGTGGACAAGCACTTGCAAGTCCGGGGTCATGTCTTGAAGACTTCCGAGCCACACCATTCATAGAATGTAATGGTGAGGCAGGCACTTGCCATCACTTCGCCAATGAACTCAGTTTTTGGATGACAACTATTGAAGACAATAAACAGTTCGACATGCCCGAACGAGAGACATTAAAAGCAGGTCGTTTACTCCAACGAGTTTCTAGATGCGCAGTTTGTATTAAAAACACGTAGTAATCTTACTAAGAACTATAAATTAAAAATTTTAGGACAATAAACAATATTTTTATAAATCAAAAACAATGCGAAATTAAAGATATTATTGTCTCCTTTCTAAAATTGCGTTAATTACAATACACCAAAGCTTTTTTATCTTAAGTTTAGTCTAAGACCTATAATTTTTAATATTAAAACGGCGCGATATTTATTTCTCAGCCATAATTAAAGAATATATCCAAATAGTTATAAACATGTTTTGTTATTGACTGTATAAAATTATGTAAAGTATTGTTATATTGTTTGGTCAGTATGTATTTAATAAATGATAAAGCCTTTTAAAAATAAAATGAATGGTCCTCTTCATCTTCAGTCTTCTATAAATATTTTGCTTGTACATACATACGAATATTCTGTTTATAATGTCATTTAAATGATCAAGAATATGTTTTAAGAATCAAGCTTTTGTTTATATATTTAAAACAACAAGAATAATAATTAATAGTAAGCACTGCCATTGTAGATAGATTAATAAAATAATGTGTTTATTAATAGATTACTTATAAGGTTTTATTAAATATATTATAACATTAAATATTCGTTCTGTTTATTTCAATAGAATTATATATTATGTATATATAAAATTATTGTTTTTAAAAGAACCTACTGTCTCCGTAATCTGTTACCTATTAAAATTAAAAAAAAAACAATTTGATAATAATATTAAAATGAATTCATAACAGGCATGCATTCATTAGTAATAGTATATGTTTACCACCACAAAAAGTCCAGTTTTATTGAGCCCCTATTCTTTGTTTACAATAACTGTTTTCTTATACAACAGGGGGAAAACTGTCTCACCAGATTTTAAGTGATACCGCCCTGGACACTTTCAATGTCAGAGGGCTCGCGAGCTCGTGGCCGGTATTTTAATAATTGGTACGCTCGTGTCTTAAAGTAAAGTAAACTATGTTCAATAATACTTCAGTAAGTAGCACCACAAAGTAGTAATGCGCGACAAGAGTAGTACTACAGCGACCACGGCTTTCAAAGATAAAAATTCAAAATTTCGATTAATTTGTTTTATAAATTCCTCATTGAAGAGATCTACTGTATTTTCTATCCGATCCCTTAGCTCGTTACAATATTATAACGACATAAATTTATTTTATCCAGGGGTCTACCGCCCGAGACAAAAACATTAGCTCACGATTTATCACGTGACCATTTCCATACAAATTTGCTGTTAAAGAATCACGCCTATCGCAAATTGATTTTTTTTTTCAATGGAATCTCGCTGTTGGCCTCTACAGCTCAGAACTGTAGCTCAGAACTGTCAGGGCTGTTTTGGCGAGCTTAGCTGACCCTGAAACGATGGAGATCCCGCGACTCGCGCAAGGGTGTCTCCTGTGAGACTCGAACCTCAGCTTGGGCCGTCGCGGGGGGGTCAATAGCCTGAAGGCCAGGACGGAAGCTCACTGGAGTGAGCAAAGTACGAAGTTAAGGTCCTGACCTTTCCCGGTGAAGGCGGTTTTTTCACTACGCAAAGTGAATTAGTCCTAATCTCAGTTTATATACACTTAGTTACTGATGTCATTGTCAGTTGTCATTTGTCACCAAAGCGGGAAAGATATTTGTCTGTGGTTGACATTAGACGTAAGATGTTGAAGAGCGAAACCCAAATTCAGTAGTATTATACAGTCAAATAGAATATAATTTAACTGTTGGGAATTAATATTTATGTACTTTTGAAATTCTAAATTATTTCACTATTATTCAAGTACTAATCGCATATTTCATTTAAAACTAATAATGCTTCAGTTATAAAATATAAAAAAATCGAAATCAGAATGTTTGAATGGGCTTACAGTGGAGCTAATAAAGCTGTACCAAGAAATGTGGGCCCCGAATGTGCATATTTTTTATCAACACAACGAAAAATAATTGAAACAATTATTGTGACAAGTGTTTGTATATATTTTATTGTAAGTATTATATTA
This sequence comes from Pieris rapae, assembly GCF_905147795.1. Taxonomy (NCBI): domain Eukaryota; kingdom Metazoa; phylum Arthropoda; class Insecta; order Lepidoptera; family Pieridae; genus Pieris; species Pieris rapae. The sequence goes on along the minus strand of NC_059524.1, from coordinate 7,056,870 downwards.
ATTTTTCGCTGTTTTCATCTAAGTGAAGCCTTATAACTTAATTGACGCACGTTACTACATAATTATAATTTAATTAAGAGCCCTAGATTTAAAAAAGGGTATAAAATGTTTCTAATAATATATATCTGATTTTATTATTTTTTTACCAAGGTTAAAACATATCCAAAGTTAAACATTCCAAATGAAGATTCATATGTTAAAAGTGACAGAGGTGGGAAGAGATTACTAGTGATTTTACTTGCCTTACTATGGGGTATGGAAATTGGTTTCAAATTTGCATCACGAACTGTAATATACTTATTGAATCCATGCCATGTTACTACATTAATTCAAGTAAGTATCATGAGGTAATCCAGTCTAATATTTGATTTTAATTTAGTATGTCTTCTTACTTTATAATGATTAAGGTCATGTTTCATGGTCATCAAATTTAAAGCCATATATTTGGGTTTCAGATATACTTGTTGTCTGCGCCACCTAGTAAAACAGTTACAACTCTGTTTAGAATTCACTTAAATTTGCTAAATGGACCACTTTTAGCTTTTCTCTTTCCAGAGACTGCGTCAAGAACTGTAAGTTTAAAAAATAAAATAAATATAAGTACAGAATATATAAGAATAGTAGTTGCTACATTTCATTATGGTTGCATTTTTTCTGTTGGCCATAACATATTAAATTGTAATGAAAAAAAATTATAAAGAAAAAGTATTGTAAACTACATTAATATACTCTACCAATCTATGAATTTGCCTTAGATACTTGCAGAAGCTGCACTGTATTGGATACAACATGGAATGATGTTTGTGATACCATATTATTTGCTCAGAATTGGTGGTGGGTAACTTATCAGTGCTATCTTAATTATACTTATATTATGTATAAAAATATATTTATAAGTATTTTTAATAATGGTTTATTTTACAGGTGTTTATAACATAGAGCCCTTTTGGGACTTCAATTGGGCTATATTTAGTTATTCTCTTAATCTGCTATATCACTTCATTATTTTACAAATAATTGCCATAGTAAGTTAAATATTCAAATACAATAGTATTTTAGTGTGACATAAAATTAGACAAACAAATATTTTTTTCTGATCTGTTGTTTGCATTAGATTGAGGAAAGAGATGTCAACTTTTCTAAGTAGTTTGTTTTTATTTCAGCCAGCACAAGTTAACCTTAACCATATGCTGTGTCCAGCAATATTAGATCCATTTGATGGTGCCTGGTATCGCATAGCTGCAGTATTACATCAAGCTATTTTGTGCCCTATGTTATGCAAACTGTTTTGCCTTATGGCAGAATTTTGCTTGACAAAGTTTCCACCTACAAAAGTGAAACCAAAGATGAAGGATAATTTGTTAGATAATATCTTAGAACATAAAGAACACGTTGAATAAAAGATATGAAACGGTATAAAACAATAAATTGTTCTGATAAAATTTCACTACATCCATTTTGTGGAGGTTAATCATAATGTGATATTTGGCAAAGCCTATATGTTCAGCACATGATAGTTACAAGATTTAGAAATGCGCTAAATTTTTTATTTAAATAGAAATGCGCTTGATTGCTTTCAATTTCGCACAGAGATCTTTGTTTGATGACAAAAACATTTCACAATTAAAATGTTGAGCCATATGAAGTCTTTTAATCAAATATATTATTTTTAAAGAAATGTGTTCTTTATATTTAATATTTTATTTATGTTATGGTAAAAACAAAGACTGTTTATTACTTTATTGCAATTGGTGTAATATACATTTGCAGTAGGTGTAAAATTTTATTTGTGTAAAAAATATAACAAGCAAGAAAAGGAAATAGAAACCTACATTCATTATTAACTAAAATAGAATAAAGGAATGTTTACATCACAAGACAAAAATATTTTTGCCACTACCATCATGAAAATTAATATTTATGAGATAGAATATTATATAAACCTATATTAAATATTACTAACCTATCAACATTGTCATGACTAGGACATTAAGCACTTATAAGTATTTTATGTTTTAGGTATATTAGATTAGCCTAGGTTTATAAAAACATACATTCAAAACATTAGTAATGATTTCATGTGAAACCTAGCATAACTGAAATTAATACTTAACAGAATAATAAATAAAATAAGTTCTTGCACTTTAGTAAGTAAGTTCAATAAAATAAAGTGCTTTGATAGGATCATACTTTTTTTTTAAATATATGTTGCAATTTTGTTATTTTGGTAATATGGGAATTAATTGATTTACTCGAGTGAATTTCTATTTTAATTTCTATTATGTAAATCATATTTAAATTGCACCGCTTTGTAGCAAATAACATCATACAACTTGTATGTTGTTATTTGCTACAAAGTGGGTGGATGTTAGTTACTGTGATACAAGGTACATAGTAATATACTTTCTGTACTTCCTGCTTACCCTTAAATCCTAAAATATACAAAACTTGCAAATTACTGTATCTCAAGTATAAAAATTGAAACTAGACTTGTGAGTTAATATTGAATAGAGTGAAGCTTAATAAAATACCATCTTTGGACATCACTTAAAATATTTACATAACTAAAATATCACACTCTATTGACTAGAATAATTTTCAAACTAAACATTATACTTTACATCAGCCATCTAGAGGTAATCCTACATACACCATTGATACTTCAGTATTTCCATACACTGCTGAGACTGTTGGATATAATTTAGTGTTGAATGGAAGATCTGCAAAATATTGTTAAAATGTTTATTCTGTAAAGCAAATATACAAAAATAATCTAAATTAACATTCAATAACTTACTTCTGAATGCAACTCCTAAAAATTCATATTTCTTCTCAAAACATAAAGTGCCTGAATCACAATCCAAAATGACTCTTACTCGTTCACCAACCTTAAAAATAGTAGTGGAAGATATATAAAATCAAATGATTTTGTATCTGTAAATATCAAATTAAACACTAGAGCAAATTAAATATAACTCCTACTTGATATTTTGGACTGTTGTTCATCATGGGATAGTCCCCTTGAGTTTCTCCATTATGTAACAATATATTATCAACAAGATTCCACCCCCAGCTGGACTCATCAGAACCTAGTAAGCCCACATAACCTTGACATTGCAATGGTGCTTGTTTAGTTGAAACTCCTATAACAGCAACAGTACCCAATGGTCCCTCCCAAATAACTTCCCAGGCATGTCTTCCTCTACTAAACCCAATTTTTCCCCTACAGGCATCTGTACTTTGTGCAACCGGATTTCTAAAATAAACCAAATTAAATTTATTATACATACAAAACTTCCATAATCAATAAAAATACATAACCAACAATTCAACACTTGTACAAATTACTATTGTTATTACCAAAGCAAAGACAAATTTTACCTGTGAAGAGTGAATCCATTTGGTTTAATGTAAATATTTCGTGAACAGTCATAAGGGCTCCATGCATGAAGGTATGCTCTTAACTTAGTTTTATATGTAGGTAAATTTGAAAGTAAGTCAGATCTCAACACTTCCTCAGACAACCTTCTGATGCAGTGAAATCGCCACAGTTCGTTGTTTTCGTCACCGAGAATTCTAAACCACGTTTTACATACTAACATGCAATTCTTCAAATCCTTCAAGTTAAGAAAAGAGAAAATATTTTCTAAAATTTGGTCTTTAACAAGTTCAGCAATAACATAATCATTGCTTAAATCATAACCATTCATCATATTAATATTACAGTTACAGATAACTTGTTTGATATACATTGAACATAACTTTATAACCCAGTTTTATAAAAAAGGAACGCTAAAGCGATTTCTTCTGTTGTACTTTTTTACAGGCTTAAATCTCACTGTTTATTTTGCTGTAAATAATTTTTAAGTATAACACCATAATCAAGTTATAACAGATGAAATATGAATTAGGAAGTAGGAACTAATTTATAGTACAGACTACAGAGAATGGACATAGTTGGACAAGTGCTGCTATTTTAAGAACAGACTAGGCATATAAGCGCTGGTTCACAGATGGCGGGAACCGCGCGATTTCAAAATCGCATGGAAATCGCGCGGGTCTTATTTGTATGGGTTATTAAGTAATCGTTCAGACATACCCGCGCGGTTAATCAAACCACACGGTTTCCGCAACCCAACCGTCAGAAAATAGAATCGCGATACTGCCGCGCGTTTTTATTACTATGGAGTCTTTACTTCGCGTTCAGTTGCATTGCGGCTACCGCGCGGTAGCACGGTACATTTCTCTTCCGGTGACACGCTTGGCCTCAAATGCGTTTCAGAGCTTGAAATATCTTGCCTGATCAGTTCAATTAGTGCATCAAAAGATTTAATTGACATTCTCATATAGTCAAAAAAATTGTTATCATATATTCTTAAATTGGGATATAACGTTACGAACTGACCATGTACTAGTCGGTCACTTAATACTGGATGCACCCAATACCGCCTTTTTCTTTTCTTTCGACCTCCATTTTGAAACTGACGCTATACCCGCACGAAAATCATTCCAACCGCGGTGTCTGACTAGCATCACAATTTTGCGGTTTCGAACAGCGCGATTCGTAAACCATGCAAAGAATAATACATATGTTACTCATCCCTCGAATTTCATACTAAGCCAATATATTACACATAAGACATACTTCTAAATTTTTTAATACATTCAGTGCACCTACTTCATATAGTTCTCTATGAGTAATTTATAATATATTAAGTTTATACTATTATCTATATAATAGAATCTATTACATTCGGGCTTAGACTTCGCAGCATAGAGCTTCGCAGTCAGAGTCACTACTTGTTTGAGTTGCTAGTTTTTGCATAACGTATCTCGGAGGAACTTGTCTCACAAAAGGAATTAATATTCGATACTTATTATAGAAGGTATTAATTCGGTACTTAATCTAAAAATCGATTCCAAGACTACTTGGTATCGATACATTTTGCGTATCCCTAACTGTCGTGTCTGTCAAAGTTCTGACATAATAACTTGGTCGCTGTTTTGTCTTTTCAGACTTCAATTTTCTTCGTAGTTTGTCTTGTTGTGAGTTGTGACATCATAATTCGTTTAATAAATCGAATAAAGTTGCTTGTTGAGAGGCTTGTAAAGTTACCTCCAGGAAAATCCATCAGCTTTTCCACAATGTCATCATCTATGACCAGTTGCTTTATTTCATGTTTATTATTATGCCTGGTTTTGACCACTGATAACGTTGTCCTAGCTAATGAGAACGATGTAGAAAGCATTTCTAAAATTGGACAAGGAATGGGCCATATCATGAACATTTATTACTGGTAAGTTATTTTTTAACTATTATTAATAGTATTAACATTTCTGTACCTAATCATGTGTTACAGCTATTCATGCGGCTATAGGAAAGTGTTTGAAGACTATGCTGGAATTATACAGCAAAAATATCCTGAAATATCTGTTCTTGGTGCAAATTATGATCCACCTGGCTTTAATATGTATCTTTCAAGATTGATTGTAAGTATTTATTAGCATTTAAATTTTGATTACTTATATTAAAGCTATAGTAGTAATTTTAGTAACTCAAAGTAATAATATTACAAGGACATTTGATATTGTAAAACTGCTGGACTGTTTAAAAAAAAATTCTAATTTGAAATAGTACATTACCTCTCATGATGATAGACTGTAAAGTATTTTTAATAGAGTTAGATTCAGTAAAAATGTTTATAATAACCCAATAAAAAAGAGTTTAAAAAAAAACTCTTGATAAAAGATCACAGTGATACATTTATGGTATTTTTGAATTGTGCAAAAGTATATAGCAATACCAAATTAAATATGCAATAATACATTCTTTAAACCTTTGTATCCTTATCCTAATACATACACATTACATATTCATTGATAATAAATATAAAAATAAAATGTTAAGTTCATACAGGTGAAACCTAGCAAACAATAATTAAAATAAATTCCAGTTAAAATAGTTGAGAAGTTTAACATTTTCTGTTTGTTACAGGGATTTGGGAAAATGATAGTAATAATGTGCATTCTAAGTGGAGTTAATATATTTGCCTGGCTTAATAAGCCACAGCCTTCATGGTGGAGCTGGTGTTTAGAAAACAAGCTTTATGCTTGCATGATGATGTTTTTTATGGCTAATATGATTGAAGGCCAACTAGTATCTTCTGGCGCATTTGAAATATCACTTAATAACATTCCATTGTGGTCTAAATTGGAGACAGGAAGAATTCCACAGCCACCAGAGCTATTTCAAATAATAGACAATACATTGCAATTTTCAAAAATGGAAATGCCTTCTAACAATTTTGGCCAGTAACAAAAATGAAACATATCCTACAAACCATTTGTTTTAGTGGTCCACTTTCTGGTTACTAACTATTTGGTCATGTTTATGTTAAGGAAGCGTAATATAAGTTGTTGCAATATAATGAAAGATTACCAATACTAGTTATTTCTTTAATATTGTAAAACTATTTCTCTTGACTATAGCAACAATACCTAAGTTTATATAATGACATGCATTATTGTGAGATTTCAGTGATACATTCTTTATCTTATCTTTTGATACGTAAAATTTGCTTTAATACTGAATGAAACATTTACCCTACTTTGGACATAGAGAAGTTATCTAGTCAGGTGATAAATGATTCAAATAGTAATGTCAAGAGACAAAAGGTGGTAGATTAAATAAAAAATTGTGTGTATGCGCTGATTTTATTTAAATCTTATGTTAATGGAGAGTGGCAAGTAGGGCAAGAATGCCTAAGTATTAGTTCATGTTGTTGAACTTGGGAGGTGCATTTCGAACATGTCCACACTGTATTAAGTGCAATTAGTGTCCGTCCAGTCACAACACATCCTGGGAATTCTGTGTTACATCCAGGACATGAAACCATCCTAAAATTCATAAATGTATTTATTAAACTATGTGGATACAAGATTTGTTATATTAACTTGGAGTATCTTGAGTAATTTATAGTATAATGAAAGACATACAAGGTTACATTAACCTTGCACTGTTATAAGATATCTAATTATAGATGGTAAAAAATAATTCTAAAAATATTAAATATTTTATCTTATATATAAAATTCTTGTGTCACGGGGTTAGTAACCGAACTTCTCCGAAACGGCTCGACCGATTCTCATGAAATTTTGTGTGCGTATTGGGTAGGTCTGAGAATCGAACAACATCTATTTTTCATCCCCCTAAATGTTAAGGGTGGTTCACCCCTAAGTTTTTATTTTTTTACGATACACCATACAAAAATACATGCAACCCTAAATTTTCACCCCTCTACAATCATCCCTTATGTTTTTTTTGTTAATTATAAACTTTAATTTTTTGGCACAAAAACATGGCAAAACAACGTTTGCCGGGTCAGCTAGTATTTTATAAATTTCTTAAATATTGTGGTAACTTACCAATCTAACATAGCAAGATGACAATTGGGACATTCTATTTTATTGCCTTTTGCGTCTTTTGGCTTGCATTTTGTGAATATTTCTATGGCCAGGTTTTCAAATGTTTTAGGCTGCAAAATATAAACATAATTTATTACATAACCCAAGCTTTATATTATTTAAATTCATTGTAATCGCGTTAGTAATACGTAATAACAAAGAACATTATTTTTCCAACATTAAAATATTAAAAATACCTACTTCAATAGCTTCCAGTTTGATAAATGCCTTTGAACACAATTCAAAAGCTCTAGCTTGTAAAGCTATCGCTGCGATAGTACACCATGCCTAAAACATACAAAAATAGATAGTGTTATAAAATTGGACAACGAAACGAAAAATGTAACTTTGCAACATTCCGTATGTTCCACATCATCCACCGAGGAACTTTTGAACTCGCGCAAGATTCAAATTCTTCACGATTATTTCAGCGCATATAACAGGAGAAACATTAAATATACTTATATAATATATAAATATACTTGAGATCACATGATGAAAATATAGTTGAGTATTTGATGTATCCTAGAACATTTTCACAGAGAAATTATAATTATATACAAGCATGACAGCCGAACGAGGTTTCGAGTCCCAAGTTATTATGATGAGGTAGATATCTAGGGATGTGTAGGTATCTAGGGCACTGTTGGCCTACTGGCTTCAGGGCACGACTTAATTCTATCAGCGCATTTAACATTACCTCGAACGGTGAAGGAAAACATCGTGAGGATACCGGGTTGCCTTAGGCCAAAAAACCGGCTGTCAGGCGCAGGCACCTACTTGCCTATTTTATAAACAAACGATCATGAAACAGATACAGAATTCTGAGGCCCAGACCTAAAAAGATAGTAGCGCCACTGATTTATTTTATCTAAATGAGAGGCGTCCCAAGACTTGGGACATTAAAGAAGATCTGATCTGCCAAATTGTAGATTGAAATCAATATAATGTTCGTCACCTTAAATATCACAGATAGGATATTTTGATGAAAGAAGACTTTGTTATTTTGAAAATTGTATTAAGGTATTCAATAATTTTCTAAAAATTACATTAAATACATTAACGTTATTAATTTGTACTTTTTGTAGCAAATCCCAAAAAATCACCTCGAAAATGCATTTCAATTTCAAGCGTAGATAATGTGTAAAAAGTAAATAATTACTGTTGACGTAATCACCAAATAAGAAAATCAAAGACCCCCCTCGCCCCTGTATTTTACGTAATACTTGAACAGCTTCTTACGCGAATCGACAATCTTTTACCAAGTCCGCAACCGGTTGATTTTCTTATCATATTATGGTGAACCTCAATGTGATATGGCACAATTCTGTAACTCGCCGTTAGCATAACGGATTTTTATATCAAATCTATCCCCAAAAGAAGAAATCTATAAACGGTATAATCTATGAAAGTCCAGTCAACCGATAGAATAAAATACAAATCCCGTTGAATAAGTTTCAATTTCAAGAGCTCCGTAGAGAACATATATGTTTTACTGCTGTTTCCTGTACAGAAAACGAGAATAAGGAAGGCAACTTAGAAATGGGTAGACTAGCAGAGAGAGGCACATTGCAGAGAAAAATGGAAGGATTAAGAGACTCTTGCCAGTAAAGGGCACACAGATATACTAAAAGTAGATTGAAATAGAAATGTGTTAAAATGTAAATGTACCGGAATTAAGGGATATTTATTATTATTATATTTATATTATTTTAACCGATAAATTATGTTAAACCGAAGGAGACTAAATTATCTACGACTCGGAAGGTTACAAGTATATCGATTTCTATATAAAAATACGACGATTGTTTTTAACAAACATACATCTGCCGCCATCTTCGCTAGGTATTCTATGCGCTAAATTTGAGGCGCGTACTTTTTTATGACCCCATTTTTGGTCCTTAACATGGTCACGTTTCCTTCGGCCATACAAGCAATGTATACGTAATAGAAGGAAATTCCTTGTTAGACGGCGCAAGCCTGACATTGAGTTTTTATGGTACCAATTGTCAAAGGTGCGATATCAGCCATATGTTTATTAAGAGAACATCAAAATAAAAAATGAAGATCGATCACGGTCGCCACTATTCTAAGGGCCTGTTTCACAATGCATGGATAAAGTGCCAAATAGCTATGCAACACATAAATTATTCAAAAGATAAAAGTTCCAAATAAGATACTTCACATTTCATGACGTATAGCGCAATCTGACAGTCGTGAAACGCAAAAATACTGTTCATCCTACAAATAAGTAACAAATAGCTTATTTGGAACTAATCCGGACATTGTGAAACAGGCCCTAAGAGAAAAAAGCACCGGCGTGGCGGTTATGTGAAATGATTCTTATTTTATACGCGTCATCTCTTAATCACAAAAATGTATTTTTATTTTTAATATTAAGCATCAGATTATTGCCTGTACCTGTAAATGCTGTGCTTCATGTAAGTCCTCCAATACGGCGGCAAGTCGTGCAGCCGCACGTAGAGCTATATCAGATCGGAAAGGAACTGCGCGCGCGCGGGATATCGCTAAACAAGCCCATTGTTGCGCCTGCGCAACTCGGTACGAACGTAACGCGTCACGGCTTTTGGAACCCTCTATGAATTCAATTATTTTTATATTAGTTAATAAGTAATTTAGAATTAACTAACTTGACACGCTTTAAATAACTACGTTTCGGTAATGTTATATGTCTCCTTCAGAATGTGTGGATACCAATATTTAGTCAAAATTAATAAACCGATTTTGATGCGACTTATACTCCGATTTTTTATTCCGTAGAATTCAGACTTTTTATAAGTTGCTATTACTACTCCTACGTTTTTTTAATGTTTTACCTACAAAAAAATTATCTAAATATTTACTTACTCAAGTGACCTAACACAAAAATCACAAATATTTCAATATCACAAAAAATATATCGAATTAAATTTAATTACTTTACTTTATTATTTAGCTGGCCTACTTAAGTAACCTTTTTAATATAATAAAATATCATCTTAACTTTTGCGTCTTTAACTGTTGAAAATGGATACATTCACTAACAAATAAAATGTGTGTATATACTCAGATCTTCAGACTTGTATTGATATTGAAGGTTTGCCATCTCTGACATGTCCAAAAATTATAGCTGTCAGAATTCTACGGAATTAAAAATCAGAGTATAGACTGTTCCCTTAGTTCGAATTCAGATCCCAATCAATGATTATCTCGATATGACTTAGTTGCTAAATTTTGTGGATAAACATAATCACAAAAATCATCACGTGTACCTGAAAATATGTATCAGTTATTTTTTTATAGAACGGGGCACATGAAAGGATCATTTGCCCAATCCATGAACACTCACTCGCTCGAATACGTTGTTTGTATATTCTTGATATTAGTTGTGTTTTTAATACTATCCTAAAGTTTAATGTTATGTTCTCGCGACATATTTTATAATTAAATTATAGCGCTCACCAATAGATGCCTGGCTATACATGTGACCGGCTAGAACATATAACTTTTTTATTCTCCACGGTGAACTATTTTTCGAGGCCTCCAGGTTCGCCAACTATAAAATTAAATATAAACAAATAAATAACAAAAAAAATGAGTGTACGGACTTATGTACACGCGTTAGAAGTGTTTGGCGTATGGAAAATAAAATAAATAAAATGCAGTAGTGATTAACGATAAATATATTAAAAAAAAGATGTTATTTAAATTAATAAATTATTATTATAGTATATACTATCACCATCGTAAATGATACTGATTAAAAAAAATTAAAAAGCTTGGAAATGAGCTTATTAAAAAATAAGTTTTTTATAAAAAAGCTAGTTACTTGATAGGCCATAGTTGCTCCCTGCAACATTTTACCACTTTCCTTCAACTGTGTTATCCGTGTAATTGACGGCTTTTGATTTATTTCAACTTTCTCTTCCGAGGTTATTTGTTTCCCTGTAACGTCTACCTGTAAATTTTCAAAGACAGTAGAGTTTTGTCTGTACCTTGACTTTCATTTGTAAATAACGTTACTTTCACGGTATTACGTTAAGCTTGTACGAGGAAATTGAAATTATTATAAAAGTATTAAACCGATACCAGACTCTCTCGATATTACATTTACAAATAAATTTTATTCATTGATAAATTTCTATATAGCCAGACCCATATCGTTACTCCACTCCATCATGATAAGAAAATGAGCGCGTCCTTTCAGTACATTACTTGATACCTAATTGGGCAAGCGCGAAAGTGTGGATAAAAAACCAATATAAGTAGGAGAGGAAGCGAGACAAGGCGAAGCGACACAAGGCGGCACGAGAGCTCAATGGATGGGCATTTAGATGCTACGGATACAAGCCATAGTTCGTGCTAAGTCATACCTTTAATTATAGCGGTCGATCTGATACACCGAAGTTATGTAAATTATTAATTATTTTCTTTAAAGAATACAACAAAAAATTGTGACTATGGAACATAAATTGCATACATTTTTTCTGTCCACCGATGAGTTATTTCAATAGAATAATAATATTATACTTATATTCAATTAAAAATTTTGACTCACAATAATTTTGTTAATGTATTTATATAATAGGCATATACATACATTATTATCGTACACCGTTGTTGAGACGATGATTGGTGATTTACGCGAATAAAACACATATTCGCGCTAAGCTGTCAGTCAAAGAAAAATGACAATTGTCAAATTTGACACGCGAACCGGATATGGTAGGTGGTGTTCCGGCGTAATGGCGAAGGATAGTTAAATTTTAACCGCTGTCGCGTGCGCACTGTATTCATCATTTGAGGTTTTGAGTCAGATACACCGTCGATGGTAAGTGCTAATTTTAGTTTTATCGATTATTGGATTCCTTTTTTATTATACTGACACGCGACAGCCGAACCACCGTACATTTTACGGAGGGAAGGGAGCATCATGGATATAGCTTCTGGATACCCCGGCCCACACATATTTTTTGGTGCTTCTCTAGCCGTAAATGTATAATATCTCTTAGTTAGGCATTTCGTATCTTTTTAACATATTTTGTTCGTTAGGTCAAATTGCCGCATTTTCTTACCTGTATACGACAAATTTATTATATATAAAAATATATTACCCGTATTTAGTATTCCGCATTTCGTATTTATGTATATAATAATAGATTGTGCTTAAATTGGTGAGAATGATTATGCGTAATTAATATCTACCTACATCACCTATTTCTAAAAATTGTTTCACAGTTAACGTTAGTCATAAATCGGTTTATGGTTGAATTTAATCGTGGATATATTTTTTATATTTTATTTTAATATATTTATAAAGTTAATTTTGGAATAATTAATAATTACTTGTAGATAATATGGATAAAAGAACTAGATAATTTTAATTTTTATATTATTTAATGAGGGTGATCAAAAAAATATTTTTACTCGGCCGATCCGCACATTTTTCTTTAGTCGTTGTTAAGATTTAGTTGGGTAATGTTAGATGCATTTTTATATAAACTGTTTATCAATAGTTACGTCCTTTAGACTTTTATAGTGAGTGTTTTGTGCGTGTTCGTGAACTATTATTATTATTGTAAACAGCATCAGTCTAACCCCTCTTTTTTCCCAAACTAACAATTTCTCCATATCCTTACGGCTGACGTCATTGTGTGCCTTTCTTCCTAGTAAAGAGCAGTGCAACGAGGTAATATGTCCTCAGGACTTATTTTAGTATAAGATTATGTATCGACGGCCACCGAACCGTTCTTTGTGGTACACAAGCACTTCCTATTGAACTTAATGACTTAGTACCTCAATAATTAAATATTGAGCAAATTATCTACCAAGTTACCTATCAAAATTTGGCCACTACTATCTTTAATGAAATTATTTTAAATTGGAATTAAATTTTTGGGATAACATTATATATAGGTGTACATTCTCCAAATTATAAATATACATAAAAAAATTGATTTTGTCAAAAAAATAAATGATCGCATTAATGTTGCAGTCCAATCTTAGACCTAGCAATTTCAATTTCTTAAAAGGTATTTTATCTTTGTGGGCAACTAACAGAGAAGACCCTTACTGTGATCGCCGGCATAAACCAAAAGGCAAATAATCATGATTTAATTTATTCCACCTTAATAGATAAATATAAATACGGTCTCTTGGCTTTTATTATTTGGATAATATTTTTAATTTAAAACATTTACAAGTTCTTACTACACGCGGTTTAAATTTTCTTGATAATTTTCTTACATTATTATCTACTATATACTTTTGAAAAACTAGAACCTAATAAATTTGATTTTTGTTTTTATTTTGGATACTTAAAGAATTAGATAATGAAACAATTATTTCATTTGAGAATTCTTTTAGAAAAGAAAAAAAACCCGGTCATACGCAATTACTTATTTTTAAAGAGAACAGTGTAAAGTTTTGAAACTAACAAATTCTACTATTATAAAACCGGCTAATAATAAATATTCCAAAATCGTTAAATCTTTTAAAACTTATAATTCTGATCAAATTTATTCAAAAGGTCCTATATGTAACAAATAAATTCACAATCAGTTATAAAGTTGTCCTGTTTTTTTTTAATAAATGCAAAACACAAATTGTAATTCTGTTAAAAGTTGTAAAACATGCAATTCCAAATCCAATACGCACAATACATTGCTGCATTTTTCGTAAAATCCCAGTTTATTAGACAAACAGACGATACCGTTCGAACCTGTCATCGATGGACTGCGATCAAACGCCGAACCATTGAGTCGCAGCGTAATGACTCACGCTAGTCGATAGTTCCCCGCGCGTCGCATCACGTCTTCATAACACATTCACGCGCCGATTTCTCTGTTCATTGCATGAAGCGAATACTTTGATATCACAACCGTCAACGGTTTTACTTGGTACTGCTCGCGTATGTACTTTTGATATTCTCAAACTCATTTTATAACAACTAAGTGTTGTAAAAGTTTATTTATTTTATTTATTACTTATATTTATTTGAGAGAAAATAAATAAAGATTATTATTATTATTTACACTTCGTTACATTACGAGATCGAACGAAAACGAGAGCAACTGTCTCTCAATCTCTTCCAGTTAAAAGTTATTATTATTAATAAAAAATAAAATTAAATACGTTTATTTTGGAACATAGGATCATGATAGTATCACTTATTCCACGTCATTAAATTTGAGCCTGTTGGCATCCCTACTCATCGGCAAAGAAGACAGAGGGTGTTGGCCGAGAGAAAAAGCCGGCGTAAAAAACTCTCGGTACTCTTTTTTAAAAAAAAGCAAATCATCAAACAATTCAACAATATTTAAAACAAATATAGCAAATTAATTAATTAGAAGTAGCCTGCCCAGCACTAGTCCCAGGCTTTTATCAACTAGATAATCATTAATCACTAACTTTATAGTAAGCCTATTGTTATAGCTTTTCCTTAATACATTTCTTAAATTTAATAAAAGGCAGAGATAAAAGAGCCTCTGGGATTTTAATTATTTTTTATTTTTTTATTAATTAAAAAGTTATTATACTATTAAATTACAATACGTTTTCCGAACCATGTTTGTGAACATGTTCAGTGGTATATAACACATTAAAAGAAGGCTTATTAAAACAACTAACATCATTTATCTATCAAAAACTAAAAGAGAAGAAAGAAGAATTACCTTAGGGTTTCTAGGCGAAGTGAGTTTAGCGAGCGCCGCGCTGTCCTCTAACGCCATATAACATTTTTTCAAGCCCTCTGTATTGTTCGACATTGTATAATATTCTATTGCACCTGCCCTGAAAATGCAGCCTCAAATTTATAGAAATTATTACACTTGACAGTGAAATTTATCCATTACATTTAAATCGGAAAACCAATAAACTTTTGTAGATACAAAAAGCTAATCACATACAATAAGATTCAATGAAAACTAAAAAAAATCTGTCTATATACAATTAGTATACACTTGCTTAGCGTAATAGTAGTAGATTTTTTCTATACAAAAGTCGTGCTATAAACATACCAATTCTGCCTATCAATGTAGTAGTCCCCTATATTGCTGTAGGCTTGCTTCACTTGAGACTCGGTTGTCGTGACAGACATCTTTAACAACTCCACCACTCTAAACCAATGTCCCAACCGCTTCCTCAAAGCGATCGCTAAATCGCTATAAAAAGAAAATAGTATAGTCAAAATAAAAGTGGAAAAAGTATGATTTGTCTTGAAGCAGGCAAGCAAATTGTAATTTGTTTTCTTTCCCTTGTCCTTGGACACCAGATAAATTATATATTATTTACTCAAAATACCTGTCTGTTTTTAATAATTTTGAAGTCAAAACGGAAAACAAATTAGTGGTTATAAAAAACTTGTACGGGCTATGAATAAAATCTGTATATTTTATACATTTTAAAAACTCGACTATTATAAAAAAAATTCAATATGATATACACTGGAAGTCAACAAAATAAATGATTAATTTAATTAATTAATTAAATTTAATCAGTGAGTTAATTGTATTGAATACTTTGTTTGTTTGTTCCCTTTTGTAAATCTTTTTATTATAATGTATCATGTATTCCATCTGTGGCTATGTTCTCGGTGTATTTGTTTGCTATTATATGTATTTTGTGTTAGCTGTAGGAGTACAAAATAAATAAATAAATAAATTACTGACTGTCTGTCTTCATTATGGTATATTTTTTCAGCGGCGTCAAAATCTTTGAAGTATGCGAAAATTTCAGCCTTCTTGAGTGCATTCGAGTGCAGTGCGTTAATTCGTGAGACAAATCGAATCCCGGCGTAATCGTTTCTCCTGACAAACGCCGCCTCTGCCGTTTCCAACGCAGATTCTGTTTCGAAATTTTTGAGCGCCGCTTCTGCTAATAAAAGCCTGAAAATTACACAAAATAAAACAGTGACTGTAACGATTCATAGACTTTGGTCCCAAATTGTATGAATTTTATGAATATTTGATTTATAGAACCAGCTGCCCAATATTTCCTAAAAAATTTGATCTAGGATCCTTCAAGAAGAAGGTAGGCAACGCTTCTGCGAGAGTTGTGGCATTGTCAGTGTCCATGGGCGGCGGTATCACTTAACATCAGAGCCTATTTGCCTCTAGCGAATAGCATTGAAACCAGAGACACATCGTCGATTTTTAGATGGACCATGACCACAGCCGCATTTCCATGTAGCATGTAGGTATGACGTCATACTTGTATTGTTGTATTGGATACACGATTTTGTTCAACTTGTACGCCGCTGAACAATCAACTTATAAGTATTAGCGGGATACAAGTTAGTTCTACTAGTTGTACGGTGTTTATCATGAGAAGGCGTGCTGTGGTAAAAAAAAAGAGTGTGTGTACTTATTACTTTAGTTTACTTCTTACTTACAAGCGTTAGAAGTTATACTTCTTTGGCGTATGAAAAAAAATGACTAAAATGCAGTAGTGATTAACGATAAATTTTCAAAAAGTTTGCACCTCAACTAATTAGTAATTAGGCTTTTATCAGGGATATTCAATTAATTTTGTAATGTTTTTATTTTTTGCTTTATTTAATCTTAATTTATTTTTGTGTGTATAAGCTTCATGAAATCAGAATGTTGTATGCGCCTATAATTGGGGTAGCACTAGGCTTGTGTTTCTGTTAGATGCATGTATCAGTGCCTACTTTGTTGGTGCAACAAATAAATCAATTTGAAGCCTAGCCTAGCCTAAGTCCAGAGTCTCACTAGGCGATTGATATCTTATGTTACGTAAAAGAAAAAAAATATTACCATAATTTAGGATGAGGGTTATCCTTAATAAAATTTTCGGCTTCCTTCAACCCAACTTTCTCTATCAGCTGTCGCGTGTCTCTCAATGACTTCACTTCAACTCTCACTATGTGTTGAGGAGTACATTTGTCTGTCAAACTGTCCAAGAGCGCAGTTGTAATTTCTAAGTCCTGAATAGAGGAATTTATCATACAAATTTGTGAATGTAAAATATACCTTAAACCAAAGTAATAAAGTCGGGATTTTAACGCTGTAAATCTCTTGGGGAATCATACCCCTGGGTCCAGATTTTTATTCAAATAAAATGAAAAAAAATTTTCATCCGACTTTTCAGTCAATAACTTACTGTGAAACCAAGTAGTCTTTTAGTATTTAACAAACTAAAGTTACTATAATAGTGATTACTAGTCGGAATTTCAAACTTTTTTCCGAAGTCTCATTGTATGTACCTATCTCTTTTGTGGACGGTGCCTTCCTCTACATCCGGCCATGTCTTTGTAGGAATATCAAATATAGCTATCTCTTTTAAATGAAGTAATCTTTCGTAAAAAAGTTTTCGATCAAAGGCAAGGTAAGGTAGCGTGGGAGAGTGTTTAGACCATACATTTTGACAACAATTATCAATAACTTAGCTGTTCTTATTATTATGACATTATAATAATTAATATAACAATGACATGCCTATTTTTATATGTCTGAATGTCGGGGTTTTTTATTAATCAATCTGAATGTACCACTCTCATTGCAAATAAACGATTATTGATTTCTGTCAAAATAATTGTGGTATGGAAGAACTCACTGTTCATATCAAGAAAACTACGAAGCCTTATTAAGTAAATTTGCTACAAGCTTTGCTAGCTTTTCCGCAGTTATACCTTAAAAGCACACAAGTATCCATTCATAGTAAGAGGTTCTTCTGGATCTAGATCTCTCATTACATACAATCTGGCTTTCTCTGCCACTGCGAGTAATCGAGGGTTATCAGCAGCCCAAAGTGCACCCCAGGCGTCTTTACGCACAGCCTGTCCCATACTAATATTGTTGGCCATTTCTGTCTCTAAGATATATAGGTTCCCCAGTTGATCTATTGCGAAGAATTTACTGAAAAAATTTAAAGGTTATTAATGCGGGTATAATGTAGACTGAACAATTCTTTTCTAAAGTTTCAGTATAACTAACCAACTAAATTAGTTTGACATATAGGGGGGGGTTTGGGCCTAGGCTTCTACGGTTCCCAGCACGACATGCTTACATTGCATGGTAGCATAGGTGCAGACCCACCCTACCACATCCTTCTGATGGGTAGGGAGGCAGAGTCTTGGGGGTAGCGCAAGTCGCTGTGATCCCCAAGGCAAGTTTGGTGGACTATCCTTCCCGAGGTTGCCGACCCTGTTCTTGGTCTAATACCCTATGTATTAGACGTAACTAAAACCACCAAGCGAACTATTGCAGGGATGGTGAGGTCATGTCCTTGCAAGTTCATGGTCCAAGCAGATAGGACGGTGAACAGTAAAAGACCTCCCGCGTGTTTGTGCGCGGGGTCCGCGGGAGGGGGGGATGAAGGAATCCTGGAGGTTGAGTGTAGCAGCCCGCCGGAGAACATTTGTGCGCTGCACACAACACACCTCTTTGGTCTGGATTTCCCCTAACACGGGAGGATTTGGACTAGCTACCCTTGGTCAACCGGCTGTGGTATCCCATCAGCGGGCTACCAAAGCTCCAACGGGTATTAATTCCATTATACCTCATGGATAAAGAGGCTTAACCTATAAACAAACAAAACCAACGCAAAGCCACATCTAAGGATGTGCAAAAAACTAATAAACACAGGGTTGCGTCTCAGGACGGGCCGCGGTGCAAGTCACCAGTGGCACGACACTCAGATGCCCCTGTCTCTCATACGGATGCACCCATTCGGGAAGCATCCAAAATTCCAAAGGAATGGGAATCGACTGAGGATGAGCCAAGCCAGGCTGCTCCCAGGACCGTACCCTCTCCGGCGGAACCAACAGCACCACCGCACAAGGAAGCGTCCACCGTTGCGGCTAGGTTAACTGCGTCGATTGAGCCAAAGGAAGCCACTCTGGATGATGGAACAGCACTGTCTGCGTCTGAAGGTGAGGCACCTGTGGCAAGATCGATACGGCAGACTGGCAGCGATGGCGAATGCACCCAGTGCACCGTCCTCATCCATGGACATGACGGCCCTGAAAACCACAATTCAGAAACCGTCTATGACCACGGTTTTGAGTGCCTCAAAAAGGCGTCGGCTCAACAAAGTTCGAAGGGCGGCGGAACGGCAGAAGCTGTCAACCGACGCTCAAGGACCACTAGAGGACCCTAATCCAGCCCCTGGAGCTATCACCGCAACAGGTGGAAGGAAAGGGGTACCGAATCCAACCGCGTCAAATGCCGCACTAAAGCCCGATGGCTCCAAGCGCAGCACGAGACCCGCCAACAACAACAACCCCAGAAAAAAAATGAACCCTCACAGGTGGCCGTCGCTCCACCACTAACCACTGCCAGTACGGGAACGGAGTCATCGAGGCAAAGGCCGCCCACGTCAACGAGGAGGTAATTGCGTTCGCCGAGACACACGTCCCTATAGAAGCAGTTCAACCTATACCTAAACCTGTACCAACATTAATTTAACTAATAAACTATGTTCCAGGAACCTTACAGCTATTAGATTACTAAGAAACACGCATTCAGACATCGTCCTGGCGTCCGTCTACTTAACCCGGTGACGAAAGTGTGCCCACTCCAGAACTCGACTACTGTGAGAGTGAGACACTGAAGATCATCATCGCGGCATCAATGCGCACCACATGTTATGGGGTAATGCTCATACCAACGCTCGAGGTGAGTACTTAACTTTATACTTAGCAATAATTTCATCTTAGCAAACAGTGGCCTAGAACAATCTTTTATTAATCCACGATCGCAAACAATAAATGATTTATCAGGTCACATACAGGACTGCCAGTCCTGTATGTCATTCATTCATGTTCGGATCATAGGTGGATCCGCAATCAAAGGGGAGCAAACTAAACTAGAACCAAGCCGTATGCCTCGGAGAACCGATACCGGTAAAATGACGAATGACGATGCCAACCACTATTAATAGACAAGAATACACAAACATGTAAATAACCTAACGTCCCTACTTCTGACAGGCTATGAACAGTCGTATCCCCTTATCATACCAAGGTGGGGGGGACAAATAACGGCCGGTGTCCAGAATTGAAGAGACACCGACGGAAGGTCAGTCAGTTACCCACCAATTGGGACAAGTATACAGTCACGAGAAGACGATTTAAAAATGTTTACGTACTAGGAAGCAAGAGTGCTGGAGACACTTCTGCACCAGTATTGTAAGCAACAACCAGGCAACCAGGTTAAATCATGCCTCTCTAGAGATCCTTACTTGATCAGTTGTCGTAGAAAACCTGACAATTCATTTACAAAACTGATGTAGAAACAGACAGACAGTTAACGTTTTTGACGCTGCTTAATTTAAATCAAAATACTAGCGACTTGATTGAATATCGATTTTAAATTAACTGTCTAGAGATTCAATCAACTCTCTGATTTAACTACTTTACTGCATGTCTATAAGCATCGAAATAAGGTGCATCCGTTTTTTAAGACGGATCTTTTTCTCTACTCACCTAGAATTGCAATTCAATCCCAATTTATACGGCTTAGTATTCATATTAATTTGTGTGATTTTCTTAAAGTTAACAAGAGAGAAGAGTAACACTGTCCCCGAATCACGTCCAACAAGCAAATGTGTATCAGAGCACGTGATACAGCATATTGTGTCGTCATGGAAACCTGATTCTCCTTGTACCACTAAAGACCCATCTGCGTGGTACAATTGTTCTGTTATTCCTAGAATAAGATACATCTTTAAATACGCTAGTGGTTAGCCTTAAATCCAATTACATCCAAAAGTATTTTGTTTCTGTTTAGTCGTTTGAGGCCAGAATTTTATTTGGAGGTTATTCTTAAGACTGTTTAACAAGTTTTGTTCATATAATATTAGTGTGTGATAAGAAGACCACTGCAGTAGTTTGCTAAACACTACATTTGCTTTTAGTAATAAAACGCTGTAACTTTTTTTAGTGGGAAATTTAAACTAAATATTCACAAAGTTTTTATATTAACACTTACGAGGTCTAGTCGGCGTAGAAAATTTCCAAACAAGAAATGTATCCTTAGATGAGGCAACTGCGATAGCTTTGCTATTGATTGATACATATGACATTGGAATTGCGACTGTTTTCGCTGTAAAAAAAATATTTTTCGTTTTTAATTATTCTCCAGATGTTATGATTTTAAAGGCATAGTAAAAAGACGTGGTAGATTAGGATAGTCAGACGACTGTCTACAAATGATTTTTCTATCTAATTAACAACTTCTCGTATATTGAAGGAAACTGGAATAGTATCATGTCTAAAACGCAGATTCAGAAACAAGAATTAGCGAACTATCATTACGTTACTCAAATATACCCACACAATTGCAAAAGAAAGTTACTCGGGCATCAATCTGATCCATAAATATTGTATACATTAATAACATTATTACACCATCACACATGCATAAATCTGATCATAAATGTTGTATACATAAGTAGCATTCTTTCTAGATTTGTGCCTAAAATGATGTATACCCATATCTGTAAAGATCTTACTATCACATATACATGAATATGATCCTAAAATATTATATACGTAACTTTCTTACCATCACACATACATAAATCTGATCCAAGAATATTGTATACATAAGTTACATTCTTACCATCACCCATGCATAAATCTTAGCCTAAAATGTTGTAAACCGATGTTTATAAATATCTTACCATCGCATTGAATGCCTTGTTGGTTTAATATAATTAACGAGTCGATTGTTGATATAATACAATACTCGTGTACACCGCACATGTCAATCACATTGGGGATATGATTTATCCATGACTGAAACAATGTTTCAACACTCACATATACACTCACACAAAAGATATTGAACATAATTTATAAAGATCAGGGCACTTAAATAAGAAAACAGCCTTATCGATATTGATCGATAATAAGTAACATATAAGCGACCTACTTCCTAGCCGTAATATATAATGTTTCAATGATATTTAAATCAAATTGTATATTGCCATTTCGGTGGCTTAGAAATTTGATATTTTTTTCCGTAAAACTATTTTAAAAAAATTTAAAAAGTAATGTTTATACTGACCTGATGAGTAACAGTGTCCCAGAATGTAACAGTTTCAGTCCCCGATACAAAAGCAAGAGTGCTTCCATAGAAGGCGTACTTGTGATCTGGTTTGACATTGGCGAAATATATGAATGAATCGACAGCTATCGCCAGTCTAAGGGAATGCTGCTCCCAAGATAGAGAACGCATAGAGCCTCCGGGTACTCTTAAAGTTCTTACGTGCTTTAATTAATGAAAAAAAAAATGAGCGTTTAATAATAATAAAACTTAAATCTTGACAGAAATATGGTTGATCTAAGGCTGGTCCCCACACTAGATCCATAGTGTTGTGGGTACTAGATTACAATTAATCCGTGGTACATGGTACATGTTTAAAACGTTTTTAAAAGAGGCCTGTGAGTTTCAACTCTGTTTTTGTTCATTTAAAGTAGAACAAGTGGATAAGCTGGTGTGGACTGTATGTTTACTCTGTATGACGATGATATAGAAATACAAGTGCGCGATGGGAATAAAGTAAATGCGTCGTTGCATTGTTGGTCTTTGGAGTGTTGGTGTGTGTTATACAAAAATGCGTGAGTGTATAGACATGTATGCACGCAATTAACACTTGCTCGTTAGCTAAAGGAAATTACCGCGAAAAAATTTGTCCAAGAAATGACAAAGTGTAAGAGGTACATAAGGCTGATCACTTAATAGCATTTAACAATATAATCAATGAAATAAATACTGCTATAGTAATATATAATAATGTGAAGATTGAGACCAAGAGTTGTAATAACAATTTTAAGTGACATATGGAGACATATGTCCCTATAACTCAACAAAATTTATAATATTTGCATAATGTTTCAGCAAATTTCTATCTCCCACTAACAAATCGCGATCACCGTTCCGTCTTTTGTTTTATGTTCTCATAGAGATAAATAATTTGACACACAATTTTTAGACTTTATCGGGTTTAAAAGTGAAACACTTTTAAACCCGATATAGCAACCCAATATAGCACAACGGAACAGTATGTAAAAAATATATATAACTGTAAAATTCCAAAATTAACGTGAATTAAGCTAATGTAGAGTATAAACTTACTTCACCATACCCATTGAAAAACTGTACGACATTCGCCTGTTCCTGCGTTAGGCCAGCTACCGCTAGCACAGTACCATTGTGATTCCAGCAACATTGCATTATTTTCATATTACTTTCGACCATCACACTTTCTGTGAAATTTATTTCAAATACATAATACGAATTGACGAAATTAAATTATGATATGGAGGGCATGCCATTTGTTGTATAACAAAAGATGATCGTTGTAGATAAATTTAAGGAATTAAGTATAACACTATCTGGTTAATATATTCTTGAAGCCTATATGTACAAAACAATATAAACGATTTTAAAAGAAATGGTAGGTTTCATCAGTATTATATTCAAAACAGAAGTAATATAAAGCGTACGGCCAATTTTGTATTCGAAACGAAATTGTGTTCGTTTTTACAACCTCCCAAGCGAAATTAAAGAATTATTATTAAACAAATTCAAAGTTCTCGTTAAGCGTCTATTAATAGCTAAGACTACAAATAGAATACCTTCTTCCGTACATGTCTTCATCAATAGCATCAGACCGCTTTTAAAGCATATTGCTAGAACAGGTCGAGAGATTGGAGCCTTTCCAGAAAACCAATCCATAGACACTATCTCCATTCCACTAGCTACATTATTACTGGCTATGGGCATCTGAAAACCATAATATGACACCTCCTTCTAAAAAAACCTTTTAAATCTTAAGAGTTTGATTTAATGCTTTCGGGGACTATTAGGTCAAAATGATTTTTGTGGTGGAATAATATTAATCTACAATCGAATTAAGTCTTAAACTGTTTTTTTTTAAATAGAAACATACATTTGGAGTCTTTACAGAATGTTAAAATTAAAACTGTAGAAGGGTGAATAATTCCTTAGACGTAAGAGACAAACCACTGACTGGTTGGTCTGAAAGCCACGTAATATCGAGAAGTTGTATATATCCCTAGCGGTCAGAACTTTGTCGTGTTTCAGGATATGACGTCATCACAATTATTGTAGCCGCAGCATGTAGGCATCGCTACAGAACTAAAACTAAAACAACCATCTTTCTACCATGTTAGGCTTATCACGCTTAAAACATTTAGTTGTTTGTTAAAACTCTTAACAGCCTTTAGATCTTATAAAATTTTATATAAAATTATTGATCTTACATAACTGCCTGTTATTTTTACTTATTGAAAGCATAGAATCTATATATAGCATAGAAGTCACTTAACTAAAATAACTAACAATATTTTTTTTTTTAAATAAATAACACTCACAATAAAATTCCCTTGATCATCATAAAGATGTAATTCACCATTTGACAATGCAAAAAGTAATGTAGAGTTATCAGGTGACCACTGTACACACTTCAAACCAGGACCCTTGATGTCTTTACCCCAAACCCTTGAACCATCCACTGAGCCTACAATGACTGCTCCTGAAAAGATTTTACAATATTTTTATACAAAGTATTTTTCTTTTGTTTATAATTACCAAATAAGTTCTCATTCTTTTCTAATGTAGCAAAATTTATTTTCAATACTATGCTTTGTATCCTAAATGGATTTTAATTGTATTCAAAGTCTAAACTAAAACATTTTCAGCAAACATCCATTTTGAGACAGCGTTTTTAATTAATTTAAAAGCATTTTATTTACTGTATAATATTTAATACAAAATATAAATACCATCTTCATAGGCTATACATATTTTTTGTCCATCAGATCCCCAAGCCATTCCACTCACAGTGGACTTATTTCTGTTGTTTATCATTTCTTCATACCAAGAACCCTTAAAAAAAACATACTCTTATTTATACATTGTATCTTGGACCAAATGGCTTCAGAAGCTTAAAAACTTAAACTTAAAATTTGATCTTAATTAAAATAAGCCTAAAAATGTTTTTACCTTATATAACATCCAAACAATAATAACACCATGTTCATCACTTGTAGTAAGTTTCTGAAAGATTTCATTCCAAACAGCAACACAAACTCGTCCTGTGTGCCCTTCTAAACTTAAATTCATTGATAAATTACCACCACCTCCTGTAAAAGTAAAATTATACTTGTTAAGAATTAATTTTTTAAACATATATTGCTCTCTTCTAGACTGCCTTAACTTATTAGTTAAGTCTGCAGTGCCTTTCTAAACTTAATTGTTTTGTTTTCTTAAGTATTAAACTCCAAGCTCAACATTTCAATTTAAAAGATAAGAATGAAAATTGTCTTGAAATAAAAATTATTTACCAGACTCTAGTTTCAATACTTTTAGCATTCCATCCTCGCCACCCACAGCAATGTATCCAGAAGAGTGGTTCCAAGACAAACATGTTACATTGGCTTGTTTTGGGATAGCAATCTGTAAAATGTATTATATTTAGGTCGGTCAAAGCAATACACTTTAGGTCGTTTAAAAAATCAATTTATCCACAAATTTTCACCTTTTTACTCATATAAATAAACATTTTGTTTTATTAAGTCAAAAATCGGTAATTCGCATTTCTCTTGATTATTTTTACAAAATATGTAATCTTTTGAAATATTAAAACACTGGTATTTTGAATTTTTGTGCATCAGTTCGTTTCCTAGGATACCGAATAACAGACACAGACTAGCTATTAGCTAAACAACATTTCATACTGAATGTTGATTAAGGACTTCGTACTCTGCATTCTGTATGTACCCTATGTAAATCTTATCTGTGAAACAATCATTGATTTTTCTCAAAAAGACGGTACTCCTGACTCCAAGTATAATCACAATATTTATAATTTCAGGAAATTGGTTTGCTTATACAAAACAATGTACTTTTCGTTAGTCTATAAGCAAATAAGATTCAGCAGGATATTTCCTGTTTTCAAAAAATTCAAAGTTTGAGACTGTAGTGAAAACAAGCCATAAAAATTATCTTCAAAAAACTAAAAATGTTAGGAAGAAAGCAAAGCCTTAAAGGCGAACCGGTTCTAGCAGATTATGGGCCTGAAGAGTCGCTTAATGAAAGTGCCGATATAGAGTGGGTGAATAAGGTACACTTATTTTTTTATTACAAAAAGACAGGCCAACTGACTATCTATACACCACTGTTTATATGAATTAAAATTTATATTAAAAACTTATAATATACTTAGCTAGTAAAGAAAATGTTTTTCTTTAAAATTTAATGTTTTAATTATATTGTTGCAGCTATGGGTTAGAAGAATTTTAAGGTTTTGTGCTCTTTTGAGTTTGATATCAGTTTCTGCTAATACTCCGAAGACCTTTGAAAAATATCCAATTATGCAAATAGTTACATTTTCGGTTGATTGCACTGTAACACTTTTGTTTACTGCAGAGATGATTGCTAAGATGCACATAAGAGGAATTTTGAGGGTTTGTAGATGTTTTCTTTGTTAGTTGAATAAGTAATAAATAAAATTAATGTCTTAATAATAATTATTATTATATAAATTTTAAAGGAAAAAATTCACTAATGTAATAACTTAACAAGTTACAATTTTAGGGTGATGTTGCCTATTTAAAGGACCACTGGTGCCAGTTTGATGCTTCCATGGTATTTTTTCTCTGGGTATCAGTTTTACTTCAGATGTTTGAATTGACTGGAATTGTGCCAAGATATAGTTATTTAAGTATACTTAGAGCACCAAGACCACTGATTATGATAAGATTCTTGAGGGTATTCTTAAAGTTTTCTATGCCTAAGTCCAGGATAAACCAAATATTCAAGTAAGAAAAAATTATTTAATATTTATTTTTTGATTGGCTTAATATATATTTAAACTAATATTTTTTACAATAGTTTGATCAATAGAACATATGATTATATAAATATTAAGGTTCCAGTTATAAATAGCATAGTTATCTTACTAAAATTTAGAATATTTGAGTCTAAAGAGAATCAAAAGGTATTAATACTTTATTTTGTTCTTGTAGGAGATCAAGTCAACAAATATACAATGTCACACTGTTCTTTCTCTTCTTTATGTCATTATACAGTTTATTAGGAGTTCAATTTTTTGGAGAGTTAACACACCATTGTGTTAGAAATGACACTGATCCAAAGTAAGTTGCATTGTTCATTAGACTTAGCATTTTCCATTAGCATGAAAAAAACTTTTAAAGCATTTTTATGGGTTTATTTAATATTTTGTTTCATTTCAGTGAAATCACAATAAATTCCCTAGCAATTCCCGATACATTTTGTTCACCAGAGCCCAACTCCGGTTACCAGTGTTCCAAGGGTATGAAGTGTATGAAACTCAACTTGTCCAAATACATCATGGGTTTCAATGGTTTTGAAGAGTTTGGTAAGTGTCAGTTTAAGACTTTCGAGGAGCAAAATCAGAAATTAACATTTAAAATCAGTATTTACATATATAAATTTATTGTTTTTAGCTACCAGTTTATTCACCGTTTACCAAGCGTCATCCCAAGAAGGCTGGGTTTTTATAATGTATCGCGCAATTGACTCGTTACCAACATGGAGATCAGCTTTATACTTTAGGTACCTACCTACCTATACAATTTAAATTTGTTTCAATGTTTCATTTTATCGCGTGTGTCCAAATAAACATTGAACATTTTGTCCCCTTTAAATTATGTTTAGCGATATTTTGCTATATTTAAGGAAGATTAAGTATGCTTTGAAATATTAATCAGAAATGTGTTAATATAGACAATATAAAGTTTACCTAAAATGTATCACAATAGACAGTAGAGCTAAAGGTTGCAAAGAACGGGATGGCTACCAACAGAATGACATTTACGCTTAGTTACGTGACCATATACAAATCCGGTAGATCCGTTAAATATATAGATTAAACTCCAACATCAAGGAAATTTGATTAGTCGTCTCTCGTTGACCACGATAAAAAAGGCGCGAATAGTTGAGTTATGAAAATAATGTAATAAATTAAGCATCAATGAAAATCTAATTGTCAATGGATTTTTCTTTCTATGTAGGTACGCAATTAAATCTACTATTCTAGGCACGATATACTCTTCGTCTTATTTTCAATAAAAAATGATCGCAACGAATGCAATACACCTTAATATAGGGCTGTAGTGCCACTAGATCATTGATTATTTTAATGAAAATCTAATAGTTTTTATTCTATAGACGTATCTTGAAATGTTCGCGATAACCCAAGAATTATAAAATTGTCTTTACGTAGAAAAAATAGCAAAAAAATAAAGACAAAATTTTGAACTGTTGCGTAATTGTTTGTATATAATTTTTTTCAGTACTATGATTTTCTTTCTGGCTTGGCTGGTGAAGAATGTATTTATTGCTGTAATTACGGAGACATTCAATGAAATAAGGGTGCAGTTCCAGCAGATGTGGGGTGTGAGGAATCCCATTACAAAGAGTAGCACGACTCAGTTTTTCACTGGAGACGATAGCGGATGGAAACTAGTTACGATTGATGAGAACAAACATTCTGGTGAGATTTTTTACTTCAGACACATCAGAAATAATATACTGGATTAATTTTATTGATATACTAGAATTTAGCGTAGTGTGAGAAAGTTCGGGTACTCTGAAAAGCCGGCAATGCAACCGTGAGGCCCTCGGTGTTAAAGGGGTACATGGGGAGCAAATAGCACTTCATTAGAATTAGCCTGTCGTTTTCCCAAAAAAACTAAAGTTTAAGCGCGAACGACTGTCACTTGACAGTTTTGACAGATAAGGGAGTTAATTCGCGTTTAAAAAAAACAAAAAACTTTATTCACTGCTCTGTGTGAATCCCAATCACTTCTTATTAATATAATGTAATCACCTATTTAATTAATATAATTCCTATATATTAGCTGGGCTAAAATCCTTTACTTCTTACTTACACTTAAACTTTTAAGGAAGTGCACCTGAAATCCTACACAAAATGCTGAGGTCAGCCTATTTTCGACTCTTAGTTATGGGCGTAGTATTGGCAAATGGTATCATCACGGCCACAATGGACTTCAAACACGACGATAATCCCCGCGAATTCTTTTACGAAAAATACTATTATATAGAAGTAAGTGTTGTCATTTATTAATTATTGATTTATAATATTATTAATTTTCTTTTTGTGAAATAATTCCTGTACGTATACAAGTACAAAAAAATAAATGTTTGTTAAACTTTTCACATGACTTACTTATTACTGACTTTAAAGAAAAGGGTTATCATTTTAATCTGTATTGAGTATAATTTTCTATTTCGACGTCCACATCTACGTAATTTCATAGAAACGAACCGTTCGAGTTTTGTCAATAGCTTTTGAGATAACGATAATAATAATTTGTTTACAAGAGTTGGTGTTACAATCTAAATTTTGCATATTCTGCCACATAAATGTAGTACAAATATGTCTTACATAATTGTAAAAATTTAGATTACTTATGTAGGTAGACACATAATAGACTCAAAAGTATTTGAAATTGGAATATTTTCGGATTGTTTTTACAGATTGCGTTCACAATATTTTTGGATTTGGAAGCACTTATGAAAATATGGTGCCTCGGATGGAAAGGGTACTTCAAACATTCAGTACATAAGTTTGAGCTGTTGCTGGCCATTGGAACAACGATTCATATAATACCGCAATTGTATATGTCTGGATTTACGTATTTTCAAGTAAGATGCATTTATAATAGACTCGTATAATAAATAATAGAAGAATTTTTCTTATAAGAATATTTCCGAGTCAGGTATTTGTATTAAACATTTGCTCACCATACTATCAAGTGTTTAATACACTTGGGAAGAGATCGTTATGAAACCGAACTCAAGATATCGACGGTAGGTAGGCTCTGAAGCCCTTAAATAAAATATTATAAAGAATTTTAAGGCCCAAATCCAAAAGGTTGTTTTTTTTTCAAGTGATATTGGCCATTTAATTATATTAAATAGATTATACTGTATTTTGTTTGCTATCAAGTAAAAATATGTGTCTGACTTATTTATTGAATCGTATTTTTCTGCAGGATAATTATTTGCCAGCTTGCTTTCTGTACAATAAAAAAATAATCATATATAATAAATTAAGGCAAATAAATCAAAAATTATGTTTTAATAATTATATGTTTACAATAAGACATAGCTTCAATCTGGTAAAAAAGTGTTTTCTTTAAATGTGTAAAAGCTATTTTAATAAAAGACTATCTTGATTCTAGAGACTAGAGATAATAGATACTATCATTAATATTTGTTTAATATAATTTTCAGGTTCTACGAATCGTAAGGTTGATAAAAGCCTCGCCACTGTTAGAAGGATTCGTGTACAAAATATTTGGCCCGGGAAAAAAACTGGGGAGTCTCATAATCTTTACCATGTGCTTACTAATTATCAGTTCGTCGATATCAATGCAGCTCTTCTGCTTTCTCTGCGAGTTTACCAAGTTTGAGACGTTTCCTGAGGTAATTAGTAAAATGGGTATTTAACTAGCTATCGTATCGGTCCTTATAGTGCAATTGGCCATGCCATTTAAGCTAATTCGGTCTTTAATACGATCGTCTTAACAACATTAAGATTTTGTTATTTGAAATTCAATTATTTTAATTAAATTCAAAAAAATATTCTAACAACAAATGCTTCTAAATGATAAGCCAAACTCTCGTCTTTTTGCACAGACTAGCGTACTCTGTCTTACAATTAAATATAACGTCAGTTATGACACGTGACAAATAATAAACAATCTAAAATTCTTATATCTTTAAACGAGCAATTCTTGTATATATATATATATATAATTGGAATCTCGGGATCGGCTCCAACGATTTTCATGAAATTTAGTATACGGGGAGTTTCGTATAAATCGATCTAGCTAGGAATAAATGATAGAAAATAACAAAAAGGTGGTGTTTGAGTAGTCCCAATTTAAACTGAAAAATGAATCTTCCTGACATCTATCGGCGAATAATAATACTATTTTTTTTAAATTGCTTTAACGACACAACAACACTTAAGCTATTCCAGCATATAAAATCTATATTGTTCATATTTCATAATTTTATTAGTATGTAATTCGTACTTATATATAATTTCGGCCATCCAGTACTTATTATAATACTACACATTATTTCCAGGCATTTATGTCTATGTTCCAAATATTGACTCAAGAAGCTTGGGTCGAAGTTATGGATGAGACAATGGTCCGGACAAGTCAGACGTTAACACCACTCGTTGCGATTTACTTCATACTATACCACTTATTCGTCACATTGGTAAGCTAATTTTTATATTTATTATTGCCATATTCATACCAAAACTGTAAAATATTTATGGGAAAAAAACATATTTTTATCATTTACGCGTATGTGTAGGTAAGTATGAATACAGGTTCAAATTTAATGACGTGGAATAAGTGATACCTTGATGATCTTATCTTCCAAAATAAACGTATTTTATTTTTTATTTTACTAATAACAAAGAATAATTGTAAGAGTAAACTGTGAACCTAGCGCCACCTATATATGTATATATATATATATATTCAAAATACAATAATTGTATGCGTAACATTACACAAATACACTGCACTAATCAATGGCATTTTCATTGCATATATATTTTCCATACACTTCAAATATATAAGTTTCATTTTCGTAATTTCAGATTGTGCTGTCACTTTTCGTAGCTGTGATTCTTGATAACTTAGAATTAGATGAAGATATCAAAAAGTTGAAGCAGCTACGCTATAGACAACAGAGTGCAGAAATTAAGGAAACCTTGCCTTTTCGTCTTAGAATCTTTGAGAAATTTCCGGATAGTCCACAAATGACCAAATTGCATAAAGTGCCCGGAGATTTCAATTTGCCAAAGGTAAGATGTACACTGTGCTTTTTCTGTTTTTTTTTTAATGGAAAACTTCTTCATTTAGATAGGAGGTGGGTATAGAAATTCACAGAATTAATGTTTGGTCTGAAATTACTAAAATCTGAATTGATTTTGTTATATATTATAGTAGGGATGTCACACGTAATACCTGTATCGTTTATTCCATAATAAACAATATTATATTATTTATTTTTATATTAACATAATAAAGGTCTTTCATGATTTACAAAAAGGATATCTACAAATGAAATTCGCATCTCTTAAATTCAAGGGAATCTTTCAGGTTCGAGAATCCTTCATGCGTCAATTCGTATGTGAGGTTGAGGGCGAGGAAGAAGGTGGTATGGTGGGGGGTCCTATCGGTGGACGTACGATAGCAGGGGACCTATCCAGACGCGCTTTTGAATATATCGGTGTCGATAAGATCG
The DNA here is from genome assembly GCF_905147795.1 of Pieris rapae. Lineage (NCBI taxonomy): Eukaryota > Metazoa > Arthropoda > Insecta > Lepidoptera > Pieridae > Pieris > Pieris rapae. Next base: position 7,024,069 of record NC_059524.1, on the reverse strand, counting down.
CCTTTCCATATCGAAAGCGATGTTTAGTAAAAACACTTGTTGTGGCACCACCGGCGCAACGCCCAAGCTCTGCGCTTAGGAGACATGTTGTGGCTTCGATTATCAAGTAAATTTGTAATTCTACATTAAAATTATTATTTATTATTATTTTATGTTGATTTTTAAGTTTTATTTTAATTGACAGGTATTTGACAGCCCTGCTCTTTTGTTGCAAGGTAGAGTTTTTTTTACATTTATTTCTTTTTTCTTTAAACTTTACGTGGCTTTGATTTTATCTTTTATTTCTATAGGTATCTTAATTAATAATTAGAATATATATATGCATACCCTTGCTTATTTCAAGTTTTAGTGAACAAATAAGATGACATCGGTTACCCTCTGCGTTTATTTTTAATTAAGTGACGTAAACATTTTAAAAGACAATATCTATATATGAAAAGATTCTAAGAAAAATAGTTTCCATATGATTGTTTTATCATCTTGATCACATTTTAAGAGAACTTAAACTCATTTTTGATTGATATAATATTTCAGTGACTCAAACAACCATAGGCGTCTAGTTCTAGGTGACTCTGCGTTATTGGCAACGGGTGGCAAATCTGGGCTGAAGTCACAAGGGACTGTATCAAGTGCAAAACAACTGCGGGTAGACCAAAAAAAGTAAACTTTTTTTATTCTTCTATCCCGTCTGAGGTAGACCCATATTGTTTAAAGGCAAATATTTTATCATATTATTGACTATAAGCTGAAATATTTTGTATATCTCTAGAACCTTCCGTTTAGTACGAAATATCCAATCTTTCGTCTATTTGATTTTACGTTTCACTATTTCCGATATCCTGGAGTCAATAAGTTTTTTACCGCTAAATCAAAATAACTTGAATCAGATTCGGTTCAAGATCAATCCGGCGTTCGGTCCGCAGCGGATCCATCAAACTGAAGCAGACCTACGAGCATCTTCTGGAGAATGGAGACATTGGGGCTGCGTCACGAGTTGTGCCCTCGTCCAGGGCCCGGCCGCCGTATCTGGACATACGGTTGTTGCAGGCTAAGAGGCAACAGGCGGAAATGAGAAGGTATGTCCTGTTTGAAAAAAATAGCGAAACACGCAGACAATACACGCATAAAATAAATAAAAGTTATAATAGAAGATGATTCCTTAAATAGATTTATAGATAAGAATTTTTATTTATTTTTTTGTAAATGGTAGATCAGATATAACTAAAATAAACAGACATATATTTTTAATTGAAAACAACACAAAAATTTCCATCATCATTCAACATCAACAGATTTAAGATTCAAGACATTAGTTGATATTCTATTACAATAAAAAAATGGAATAATTTATTTATCGACCGATCTGGGCAATATAAGAGCGAGTTGCAAAAATTTCATGATATTACGTCTAGTATCATAGTTAGAAATAATGAAACTTAACATTCTAAACAGTTTTTTTTTTCATTTTTATCGTATTAAAACTAAATGTACCTATAGAATAAAGCTTTTTAAACATTGACTATTTAAAAATCGACTATGTGCTGCTACTTTTTATTCTTCTTTCAGAAATCAACGCGAAGAAGACCTGAGAGAGAACCATCCATTATTCGACACGCCCCTATTGATCGTACCCAGAGAATCACGATTTCGTAAAATTTGTCGAGCCATTGTCGACGCCAGATACGACGCTCGTTTAAGAGATCCGGTCACAGGGAATGAGCGAAAAGTTCACTATAAGAGTTTTCAGTAAGTGATGCCTTTAGCCGCCCGTACAATATTATGCATACAATTTTATTTAAAATATATTTTATATATAGTGGCCATACAACCCTTTTCAGATTTAATCATTTTTTTATGCCTGACACACGTCAGGCAAATATTGTTGAATTCCGTAGAATTCTGATAGCTATAATTTTTTGACATGTCAGAGATGGCAAACCTTTTTGTCCGGGTATTTCAAAATGCTGAACATCTGAGTCTATACATACATTTTATTTGTTAGTGAATGTATCCATTTTATTAAGTGCGGTCCTCCACAAACAGTTAAAAACGCACAGGTAAAGATAACGTTTTTTTAAAGGTTCCTAAACTAAAATAAACTTAACCTGGAATTAGTAGGCAGTGATGCCAACTTCTGCCAGGCTTCTAATTATTACTATTTTATATATGTAAATTAACTAAACTTTGGTTACTTGACTCAGAAGATCATTTTTTGACTTTATTGTAATGGAAAGTTATTTTTGTGGAATTTAAACTAAATGACTTCTTATGACATGATTTATGAATTTCAGTAACTTTTTGGGCCTAGTGACGTACCTGGACTGGGTGATGATAATGGTAACAACTCTATCCTGTGTGTCCATGATGTTTGAGACGCCAACTTATAGGGTTATGGATAATTTTGTCCTACAGGTTTGTTAATGTCCCAGTTTTGAAACATTAATTCTAAAATAACCGTTCCGTACCTTTTTTGTCTTGAGTTTTATATCTGCAATTACTAATTACAACATAAGTCACATATGTATTTTAATAATAATTGTTATAATAATATTGGAACATTTATTTCTAATACACACACAAATAAATAAAAAAGTAAATTCCTTCAGTACTCTCTTCTCGGGTGACGGCCTCATCCAGCCTCCTTTTCCCTCTCTTCTTGCTCTCTTTCTCCATTCGCATCTTGTTTTTTATTACGGGACTTATTAACCATATATTATATTTTTTCCTAATTTGTTTTTTCAGATCGCGGAATATGGCTTTGTGATTTTTATGAGCTTCGAGTTGGCTTTGAAAATATTGGCAGATGGATTATTTTTCACACCCAAAGCATATCTGAAAGATGCAGCTGCCGTATTGGACGTATTCATTTACATTGTACGTATAAATTTATAACGTACACGCACGTATACTCTACGTACACTTTTAATTTATATTCAACTAGTTTATAGTTAACAGCATTTTATCACTTTATTATGCTATTTGTTTTCACTTGCTAAATTTACTTAAGGTATTAAAATATATAGATACAGTAACGAATAACTTTTAATGACTTAAACATAAAATGAGTGTGGTTGTCAGAATTTTTCACATTTGACAAATTTTAATAAATTCGTACGCTGATGATAGCCTACTAGGCTATCAATCGTGATACTTAACTTTGAGTTAAATGTATTATATATTGCCTATATATTTCAGGTGTCTTTAACATTCCTCTGTTGGATGCCGGTCCGCGTACGCGCAGGTTCCGTAGCCCAAATGCTGTTGATCCTTCGTTGTGTGCGTCCTCTACGAATATTTACACTTGTCCCACACATGCGCAAAGTTGTCTATGAATTATGTCGGGGCTTCAAGGAGATATTGCTGGTATGTATCTTTTTTTTAAATTTCCTTTTTTTTAATTTTTTCTACTGTATCTTACGTAAAACTTATTTTCAGGTATCTACGCTGCTAATTTTGCTGATGTTTGTTTTTGCAAGCTATGGGGTTCAACTGTATGGTGGCAGGTAAATAATCTAAAAATAAAGTAATCATAACATATCCAATGACATATCACATTACATAATCTATGGTACATTATATGTTTAAAAATACACAGCAGTCACTTTAACAACTTATACTGTTTAAGAAAAATATTACCATTAATATTAATAATTATAATATTTTTTTATATTGTATAATGTAAATAGATTTAATTGGACTAACAAATTTAATTAAGAAAGAAACATCTACTAACACGCATACAAATTAACATGCCCAAAGAAAAAGATAAGAGGGCTCGTGCAAGCCACCTTTTAGCCTAGCATTGATTTTCAGTGAGACATTAGTCTTTGATAGGAACGTGTATGTATGTACAATGTATGTGTATATATAAATATTTATTTAAAAATATGTGTATATATATATATATATATCTATTGGATATGGAGTTTAAACCCGACACATGGACGCCAATATAAAGATATGGCGAGGGGGGCCATGCGTCATACTCGTGAACGGGTGCTACTTGTAGTGACTGGTCGTACTTGAATTCGTGTATGCGGTGATATTAGTTGTTTATACTACGTATGTGTGTGTTGTTGCATTTAATGAATATTTCTTTTTTTGACGTTTATAAGTGTACATTGTGTTACCTATATGAATAAATGTTTTTTGTTTGTTTGTTTGTTTTTAGATTGGCCCGTTGCAACGATCCGACGATACAACGTCGCGAGGACTGCGTTGGCGTGTTCATGCGTCGTGTGTTTGTGACGAAAATGAAAATACGGCCTGGACCCAATGAGACGTTCCCTTCTATGCTGGTGCCGCGAGTCTGGTAATATCATTAGCATTTAATTGAATTGTCAGTCATAACGATTGACAATTGACTATAAATGATATTTAGGAGGCCATTTTTTAAATCAAATTTAGTTTTCGAGTAATTTGTGGACACACATTTAATTACGATATTTATTTTTTAATATGTATAATATTAATAGTGAGTAGTGTTGGCCTAGTGGCTTCAGCGTGCGAATCTCATACCTGAGGTCGTAGGTTCGCTCCCCGGCTGTGCACCAATGGACTTTCTTTCTCTGTGCGCATTTAACGGTATGAACGGTGAAGGAAAACATCGTGAGGAAACCGACATGTCTTAGACCCAAAAAGTCGAAGAGGTACTGGAGCCTGATCACTTACTTGCCTATTAGATTATAATAATCTGAAACAATTACTTAAAACGCCTTTTAATGTTCCTTTTATTTCATTTTAGTCATTTAACTTTCTTTAAAATTATATCAAATACACTATAATAAATACGTAAATTCAATAATTCTAGGGCGAATCCGAAACGGTTTAATTTTGACAATATCAGAGATGCACTGCTGACTTTATTCGAAGTTCTATCCTTCAAAGGATGGTTGGATGTACGCGATGTGTTAATTAAAGCACTGGGACCAGTAAGTATTTAAATAAACATTGTTGTGAATAATTATGGTTTCTGTACTCTGTAGGACGATAGAATAAATAAGATTAATGTATCATATTCTTGCAAAAAAATAAATATATTATTATTAATGGATCTGAAGTAATTCTAAAATCTTTAAAGCTAAGAAAATTTAAATGGGAATTATCGCTGGTATATTTAGGATCCCAATAGTATATTGTTCTACTAAACTAAAAGTAGTTAAAAGAGATAGTAGTGTTTTATCATCCGAGTTACCAATACCATTTACGTAAGCTATTTAATACCTCCCGACGATTACATAGTCGGGGAATTATCTAGAAAATATATACATATATAAAAAAATTGTATAGTGTTCGATATGATCAGGAAACGATAAAAATTATGCTGTTTAACGCTCGAACCTAATAATTAATCCACAATGTCTGATTGAAAATAATCTGAGATAACACCGTGACAGTCGATCTATCTCCTATCTGCATCCCAATAACCAAACCCTACGAAGACAATCCATTTTTGGCGACAAATAGGAGGCAATCACTTCGCTCTTTACACTCATATTTGATAATCAATATAAACCAAGTAAAGTAAATAAAACCGTTCAAATAATATAAAAATATACATGTCTATGTGAAAAACATATCAAATAGCTTTTTATTTATTTTAAAAACTGGTGTAAATTAAAATCTTAAGATAGGATATTGGCACAGTTGACCTGTCATTTTCATACAAAGATCTATCAATATACACCGATCCAACCTAACATGGATAGCTTGTATCAGATGTCTCTTGTGGCAGATGGCTATTACAATCCGTCGATTGGTTAATGACACACTTTTATTAATAATATTTGGATTAAGATTTCTGTCTCAGATGGTCAAAAATGGATTGAGATGAGAGGTTATTATTGGCTTTGGGCGTTAGATGCACTATATATATTAGTAGAAAAAAGTTAAATCTCTGTTGGGTTCAATTCAGGTCACAAAGTAAATTTAGTTATATATTTTCAGGTTCACGCAATATACATTCACGTATATATTTTCCTGGGCTGTATGATTGGTCTGACATTATTCGTGGGTGTGGTCATCGCTAATTATTCTGAAAATAAAGGGACAGCCTTGCTGACCGTCGACCAAAGGAGATGGTACGTCTATATTACTTAATTATAACTCTACTTATTTATTTACAGTTCTTATGTAATTCGTCTCATAATGACTCAACCAAAAATGGTTTACTTTGGCATAGTACAATAAGGGGTGTACCGTTCCTGGGTCATCAGGTGCTTTGAAATAATAGAAGACTTTTATCTTACTTTATATTCACCACTTACGTATAACAATAGAATATGAGTGATGTAATAGAATGATAATTGCTATACAATGAAACAATCGAAGAGAGTGCCTGCGTCCGGCGCTATATATTATATACGGCGGCTAATAGTCCTGCTTATAAGCGATCCAAGCGTAAAACCAGTGCACGTCCATACATAGGAAATTATTACGATTGTAAATTAGCAAGATGTACGAGCCTTGGCACGTACATATAGAGAAACATCACGGTTATAAAACTAAGAAAACCTGAGTGAGCAAAAAGTACAGCCTTGGCTCATACAGGGTGGGGTAAAATTTAAATAGTGTACACCTCCTAGCGGGTATACGTTGCATTACCAATGATTTTCTATTTAGAGATTTATTTATTTATTTATTTACACTTCGTTGCTAAAGAAATACAAACAACACAATATATATAAATTACAAGGGATGCAACGGGCGGCCTTATCGCTAACAAGCGATCTCTTCCAGGCAACCGATTACAATATGAGTGAAATATACTGTAAGTCGATTTACTCTCGACTTACAGTATATTTCACTCATATTGTTTTTTTTGTGGGACCCCTACATCCTAGCCTATCAGGCACGCAATCAGGCAGATTTGTGACAGAGTGGCTAAGCAGCGGGAGTAGTGTCGAAATCTCCCCTTTCCTAAAAAGGGACATTAACATGGAGGGTTTGCGTCTCCCTCATATTGTTTTACTTTAAATATAATATAAACATTGATTACTTCGCAGTAAAAATTTACAAAATACCCTTTATCTTCTGTAATTTATTAAAATTGCCATAGATTTTAGTTATAATCTGTATTCACAGGTGTGACCTAAAGAAGAGATTGAAAATTGCTCAGCCCCTACATTTGCCGCCTCGACCTGACGGTAGGAAGGTGCGAGCATTCGCGTATGACGTCACACAAAATCTTACCTTCAAACGAGTTATTGCTATCGTCGTGCTTATTAATAGCGGCCTATTAGCTGTTACCGTAAGTTATGTTTTTATAAATAATCCTGACCCTTGTTACAATATAAACAGGCAAAAACTGAACTTTATATTATTCTTCTTTCTTACCTTTTTTGGTATTAAAGTTTTTAGTATTCTTTATTCTTATTTAGAAATGTCTATCCGTATAAATCGCAAACTTTAATATTAGGTTTTTATTTAGATTTTAATCATTCTACTGTTAATTGTGATTTTATTAATATATACATTATATCTCTATCCTTCTCATTATTACCTGAAAGATATCGTTAATTATCGATAATCCCGTTGCGTCCTATTCATTTATTCATTCATATTACCTGTCCTATTAATGTACGTAAATTGTATTTCAGTGGTCTCGTCACTCCTCAAACACAGAACGCTTAGCCCTGACATCAGCTCTGCTAACTCTAGTGTTTGTGGTGGAAGTCCTCCTAAAGACCATAGCCTTTACCCCGCGTGGCTATTGGCAGAGTCGTCGCAACAGATACGACCTACTTGTAACGGTTGCTGGCTGCATATGGATATTCATGCATTTTACCCTGAAGGTAAGGTTTATTATGTTTTGTAAAATTTATGTTTGCCATACTTGTGTGTATTTTAGAATAAATAGAATTGTAACACTTTTGAAAATGCATTATATATGATGTGTTTAAATAAATAAATACGGTACGTATTGAGTCTCGTATATAAAAACGTACAAGAATCGAATTTAATCAAATTAACATGTACGTAAGTAACGTACAATTATGAATGAAAAATTGTGATTCTAATTTTTGCTGCCAGTTCAAAGGGCGTAAAACGGACGAGAAATTCTGGCAATAAACTCTGCGTTTTTAACAAAATGTTTGTATATGTCGCAGGAAAATAGTTAAATCAGAGAGTTAAACGTTTCGTTCAATCACTTGTCTGACGGAACTTTAGCGACTTGATTGAGTATCGATCTTTAATTAACTGTCTAATGATTCAATTAACTCTCTGATTTAACAACGTTACTGCAACATATATGTAATTATTATAATTAAACATATAATATGTTATATATGATATGTATATATTATATGTAACATATTATATGTTTAATTATTACCTTTACCTTTACACAGAACGACCTATCCTACTTTGTGGGTTTTATGGTGGTGATACTGCGTTTCTTCACCATCACCGGCAAACACACCACCCTCAAGATGCTGATGCTCACCGTCGGTGTTAGCGTCTGCAAGAGTTTCTTCATCATCTTTGGCATGTTTCTGCTGGTCTTCTTCTATGCTTTAGCCGGAACTATTGTCTTTGGCAACGTCAAGTATGGAGAAGGTATCGGAAGGTCGGTGGCTTGAATAATATCAATTTTTTTTATATTAAAGTCTACTTGTGAAGACAGGGAATCATTTTCTGATGAGGAATTTTTTTTTTTCTAAACTTCCCAGGATAGTTGATGGCTTATGTTTAATAATTGCTCAATCAAGGTTTATCTATATCATATGCATTTTGTTAATAAGCATACAAATAATAAAAATAATAATAAAATTTAAAATATAACCGGTCGTGTAAAATTTTAATTATTTTTCGTAATTGCAATATATTTTACCGTATTATTTACGCACACTTAGACCTAAGTATCACTCGCGAGTGTCACTTTTGACGCACGGAAGTCACATTTCAGTCTATCTATAATATGAAACAGGTAATAATATTTTTAGATGCATTTTACCGTATTATGACATTTCGAGTCGACATTTACCGCTAAGAATGACTAGAATCTAACTTGACGTACGTAAGGGGGCGTCCATAAATTACGTGAGGTGTTTTTTTTTAATTTTCTGCCCCTCCCTCCACCCCTGGTCGTCGGTCCTGTCGTGAGATTTTATTCAAGCCCCTCCCCCAACCCCCAATCTCACGTGAGATTTTTCAAAACGTGAGTTTCTTACGTAAACGCGTTGGATTGTTATCGTAAAAAGAAAAAAACAAATTTGCTTCGTGCTTTTATTTACGACTAGTGGTCTTAATCGTATTACGATTACGCTTAAGATTAAATCTTAAGTATGTACAATCTGGATTAAATGGACCAAAATAGTATAATTTTTTTTGTTTCAATCAGAAATAAAATTGCGTGATATTTGCCGAGACCCCCCCTCTCTCCAACGTAAGATTAGATGAGATTTGACTCGACCCCCCTTAAACACCTCACGTAATTTATGGACGCCCCCTAAGTCACTACTAAGTTGATATAAAATACAACTAATTTTATTTTTTTTATTAAAAGAGTTCTATATTTCAGACGAGCGAACTTCAACTCGCCAATTCACAGCGTGGCAATGCTCTTCCGTATTGTGACTGGCGAGGATTGGAACAAAATTATGCACGACTGCATGGTGGCGCCACCTTACTGCACACCCGCTGATAATTATTGGGAAACCGATTGCGGCAATTTCACGGCTTCATTGGCGTACTTCTGCACTTTTTACGTTATTATCACGTATATTGTCCTCAATTTGCTTGTCGGTAAGTGTCTAGGGGGTATAAGGGGGGGGGGGGGTAAGACTTATAGCTTATATCACTATTGTATTTCAAAACCAAAACCTTTTTGGCACACACAAATAAATCTTATTATTTATATATTTATACGTTCTAAAACAATGGTATACAAGAAAAAATGACGTCACAAATTTAACACTCGTACACATCAATTATATTAGAACATAACTAATTTATCAAAGGAAAAAATTAAAACAAACACAAAATAACAAATTAATAATAATAACTAAATGAAAACTTAAACCTCATTAAGACTACGATAAACAAGGTTATGGTAACTTGGCAGACTGTTTTATTTATACTTTCTAAAACAATGTAATACAAGAAAAAATGACGTCACAAATTTAACACTCATACACATCAATTATATTAGAACATAACTAATTTATCAAAGGAAAAAATTAAAACAAACAAACACAAAATAAAAAATTAATAATAATAACTAAATGAAAACTTAAACCTCATTAAGACTACGATAAACAAGGTTATGGTAACATGGCAGACTGTTTTATTTATACGTTCTAAAACAATGTAATACAAGAAAAAATGACGTCACAAATTTAACACTCATACACATCAATTATATTATTAGAACATAACTAATTTATCAAAGGAAAAACTTAAAACAAACACAAAATAAAATATTAATAATAATAACTAAATGAAAACTTAAACCTCATTAAGACTACGATAAACAAGGTTACGGTAACTTGGCAGACTGTTTTATTGTTATTATTATGTACTACACGCACAAATCAACTTGGCACCTGATTTGGCGATAATGTCACTTAGCGAGGTGCCAAGTTAACTTCCACGTGTAGTAGTATTGCACTAACTCAGCCTCTAGCCCTACCTACGTTTGTTACAAATGACATTTACCCTTCACACTTGACTGTTGTTTAATACATTTCATTGTGTATTATAATAATAATAATTTAAAAGGTTAAATTTAAAAACAAATTCTTCAAATTTCACATCTTTGCTATTTTTTTTAAATTTCCGTGAATTTGAATGCGTCGAACAAATTGTGAAGATTTGGCAATTTTCATAGTTATTAATATTGAAATATGTAGTCTTATTTGCTTTAACATTGAAATCAGATTCGTAATTTTTATTAATAAATAATTAGTTCTTAATACTTACAGCTATTATAATGGAAAACTTCTCGTTATTTTATTCGAATGAGGAAGATGCATTGCTGTCATACGCCGATATTAGAAACTTCCAGAATACCTGGAACATTGTAGATGTACATCAAAAAGGCGTTATACCAGTGAGAAAAGTGAGTTTATTCGTTATTTTTTATCGAATAGGGATATGTAATGTTAAAACTTATTTTTTAAGACAGACTACAATTCTTCCTTTATTTAATAAATCTTGTTATTTTGTCAATTAAAATGTAATTTAAGTAGTGTTTTTTCTTATAAAACAAACAAAAAATAATGCTAATTATTTTTAGATATATAAATAAATATATATATATATATATAGTATAGAGAGTATGTATAAAGAGTTTTTATTTTAAAAACATACTAATTTAACTAAAATACTAAATAATTTATAATTAATTAAGGTAAATAAATCTTTTGTTACCGGAGTTCTCATTAAAAAACTTAAACGAAAATTTATCAAATAGTGTACATAGATTTATGTAAATAATATGTTAAGTTGTCTTATAATAAAATGCGTTTACAATTTTTTTAGGTAAAGTTCATCCTTCGGTTACTTAAGGGTCGTTTAGAATGCGATACTCACAAAGAGCGACTCTTATTCAAATATATGTGCTACGAGCTCGAAAGGCTGCATAATGGGGAAGATGTCACCTTCCATGACGTCATCAAGTCAGTTTCTATTAGTGTTCATTGTGATAACAAAATCTAATCTTAAAGTACAAAATTGCTCTTGAATGTATTCGTATGACACGTGTCACAAAAGTATTATTAATAAAAATAATTACAATTATTTTAATAATTAATAATTTTATTACTGTTTAGTCTCCTATATAGAAAAAGTTAAGTGCGAACTGAAGGTAACATTTAGGGTCTGTTTCACAATGCATGGATAAAGTACCAAATAGCTATACAACACAAAAATTATTCGAAAGAGAAAAGTTCTGAATAAGATACTCGGCGTTGACATTTAGCGCTATCTGACAGTCGTGAAACGCAAAAATACTGTTTATCCTACCAATAAGTAATAAACAGCTTATTTGGAACTTATCCGGACATTGTGAAACAGGCCCTTACTGTCGAAACTTAACGCTACGTCTCGTATATCAAAAACGTATTGGATTTCAAACCCGAAATCTCATTTTGCGTCTCTTTCTATACTAAACTAATTTTATATATTAATATACAAATTTCAAGTATTTTATTCTAGTATTTATGAAAATGTATTTTAGCATGTTGTCATATCGCACGGTGGACATTCGTAAATCTCTGCAAATGGAAGAGTTGCTCGCTCGGGAGGAATTTGAGTTCCTGATAGAAGAAGAAGTCGCAAAGCAGACTATTCGCACTTGGCTGGAAGGCTGTCTAAAGAAGATACGAGCTAATACTAGCGTAAGATTTTTTTATTCTTTACAGTAGCAAATGGGTTGTGTGCCCTTTTATTCGGCCCAGTGATACTATCTCAGCGTCTTCTCCGCCAGATCTAGCAGGATTTTAAATTCGTCAACGCATTTCGTGCTTTTTGAAAAGCGAAAACATTTTTTTAAATATATATTTTTTTAATTTATTTATTAAAACACTCCTGATTTAACAGGAGACCCTAAATTGACACGCGTGAGCAATAAGTAATATACTTTACAGACGAAACAAACAAAAAACAAACATATGAAATTACATAGTAAAAAATATAAGAATTCAACTAACTACTATATTCACTAACAAATAATATAACTTTTGTCAGTTCACTCAACGGACAATAAAAAGGTCCGTTAACCCATGTATTTTGTCAACTAAATTAATACACCGAATCATATGTGGCCTTTTCAGAAGGCTAGTCCTAGCTGTATATTTAATCTAGGTGTATATAATCAAATAGCAATCGTAATATAACTTACATAACTTTACAGAAACAACAAACAAGTCTAATAGCGGGTTTGCGCAAAACAAATGAACAATTGCTCGACTTGCCAAACGAGAAAACTGAAAAGGAGAAGTCTGATACAGAAACCCAAGTAAGTTTACTTTAGGGTGCGTTCACATCTGATGAATATACAGCGCACGTACATTTTTGTTCGTGCGCCGCTCCTGCGCCTGATGTGGACGCACCCTAACATTAACAAAAGATTTGATTGAATCACTACATATTATAAAACAAAGTCGCTTTCTCTGTCCCTATGTCCCTTTGTATGCTTAAATCTTTGAAACTACGCAACGGATTTTGATGCGGTTTTTTTAAATAGAGTGATTCAAGAGGAAGGTTTATATGTATAATAACATCCATTAAATAGTGGAGAAGTACTGTTATTTTTGAGGTTTCTAATGTGATGTCGTAAATAATTACATTTTTTCCGCTTACATTGCAAACGCAGGCTGAACCCTACGAGTTTTATCAAAATAATGCACTAAGTATTATACACATTGAAAAGGTCTACACAAAAGTCCGTGATGGTATATGTCTATCTCTTATGGATAACCCTCATTTTTATATACAACGTTCACAGATTTTCTGTAGTGTATTTAGTATCAGCATTGCACCCATGCGAAGCCGGGGCGGGTCGCTAGTGTTTTCTAAAACAAAAAGTTTTTCAGGAAATAGCAACAAGCACTGGGCGAACAGAGATAACAGAGTCGACCTCCCAACCTATTATATCAAGTAAGTTGCATTACTATATGTACTCCGATTTTTCATTCAGTAGAATTCTGACATTTCTTAAGTGTTGCTACTAAAAAAGTTCTCCACCGAAAAGGGACAAACTTGACCCATTTGAGGGCAATAATAAATAAAACACTGCATCAAAAAAGGTAAATCTAAATATATAGTTACTCAAGTGAGATAATATAAAAATAGCTAACATTTCAATATCACGAACAATATATTGAATTAACTTTTACTAAATTTTATACTTAAGCTGACATCACTGCCTACTAATTTCTCTTTAATAAAAACGATATTATCTTTATTTGTACGGGTTTAACTGTTTGTGATGAAAAGGGACGTAATTACTAAGAATTATAACTAATATTTAATAATATTAAAATAGATACCTTCACTCACAAATAAAATGTAATAATAGTTCTAAACCAAACCGTTGACGTGTGTCAGGCATAAAAAACAACTAAACAGATCTGAAATGGGTTGTATGGCCACTATGCATAAATATTATAAATAAAAGCTTATGGATAATATTGTATCACTACTACTGCATATTAGGGAGCATTCAAGTATTACATCACGCAATTTTATAGAAATTATTGACCTCTCCCCTCCCCCGCCCCTAAATAACGACGTTTCGTTCAGCAATCGTGGTCACAAAGAAGTGTAAAACTTAATTTTGCGTAATACATTTGAAAAAATGACTATTACTAAGGTATATTTTATGTGCGGCCAGTAACACCCGCTCCTACTAAGGAGATCGTGAGAAGACTGGCATGCCTTAGAGTTTAGACGCAAGTTGACGGCGTGTGTCACAGAAACATCGCCCGCTTTTCTATTAACAAATATATATAGAAGTGTGAAGCCAAGACTGTGGGTGACATTAAAAAAAAGATACTTAGTCCGAATGTAAATCTTATATATTTTTGACGTACCTACATATAAGAGTCGGACGTTATATTCGTTCCTGAAGAATTCTCCTAGAGATAGTAGCGACAGATTTTTTATTATTATAGACATTGCAACATCACTGGATTCCCAACCTAAGCGGCCTTCAACAAAGCAATTAAAAAGAACTGGATTGCCCTCCGTTACTGTACCGAGGTAAGTCTACCCACGGGAACTGTGACTATATATTGAAATCTCAGTAAATATAAATACAGCCTATAAAAATATACAAGACGCTTTTAGAACGATGAACTTTAATTTATGCCATAACTACCTGCAAAAATTAAGCTTCATTTAATTTTGAAACAATACTATTTACAAAAGATACACACATACCTACATTTATACAAAGCTGACAATATTTTTTTAAAGGACGGTTTGTTGCCTCCCACAACCGGATCCATCTCTAGAGAGATTGAAAATGCAGAAAATGCTCAAGATATAGTTATCTTGAGCATTTTCTGCAATTTCCTTTAGCTCGAACGTGCATGAGAGCGAGCCTCTTTTTTTTGTTGGTGGGCCTATATCTAAAAAATAATATATTTTGTTTAAAACTACACGCAAATAGATTAGACTAATAATTTATATATTTCAGATCAGAAAGTCCTATCAAGAAGTACCTACAGCCAACGCTAAGTGATCCACATCCCACTTTAAACAAGAAACCAACACGTAAGTAAAACATTTTGCTAAATGAATACCGTTTTTATACTGTTTATGTTGACGTGGTATAAAGGTTTAATGTTAAATTACCGAAATAATAGTTTCTGGTTGGATTAAGTCTACTACCATCTCAAGAAACAATGTATGAAATAGATTCAGAAATGTGTATTTCCATTGAAGGCTTTGCGATTTAGAACAATAATTTTAGTCGAATCCATTTTTTTATTATTTAAGGGAGTAGTCAAATGCATGTGATTTATTGTGCTTTACTCAGAGATATAATAGTATTTTATTCATGTATCAAAAGCTTCCTAATGCTAGTTCACTTATAAAGTACACTAATGTATGAACATTTTTTTTATTAAAAAAAAAATGGTTGGTTCATGAAGAAAAATATAAATTAGGTAATCAAATAAATAGTAATTGTAAATTATTTACAGCGCCAGTTAAAAGCAATCGAAGCGGTGTATCAGTAATTGCAACTGGCTTAAGTGCGAGCACGTACCCTCGCGAACAAGCAGCTATTACGCACGTTGTATCGTGGTGGAATAGCGCACTAACCGATCGGAATATGCCGTGCGACTAGCGCCCGCGTATACGTCGCGTACGTACGAGGTCGCCCGCTGCTTTAATGCATAGCGCTCGGGCATTTTGAATTGACAGTTTCGACTAGAAATATTGCCAGTAAACGTTTTTGTTTAGTGGCTTTAAATTTACCTTTTACTGGATATTTTTGGATCAAACCTAACGCGATTGAATTCGTAGAAATATCACAGATTTATGTAAAATTTAGTGATTTTTGTGACCTTAGAGGCTTATGGCAACGGCCATCTTTTGTTAATTTCTCTTTTATTTTGATAATTATATATTTCTTTTGTACAATACATATGTTATAAAAATCCTACTCTTCCTTGAGATTTTCAGTTTCCTTTTGCATTATCGAATTGTACTGTAAATAAAAAACTAAGAATTTATTAATAAATACTAGGTATATACTTAGAACAAATGAGTATTCTTATGATAATGTGTTATCATTTACAACATAACTGGAATAAAGCCTTATGCTTACCAAAGTCAGACATATTCCGCGGTCAGCTATATGAAAATAATTATGTAGTCTACTTGCACAGACCTCATTTAAATACAACTTGACTCCCAATAGAGTTCGTCGTATCGATAGCCGCCTACTAATATTGTTGAATTCCAATGATGACTTAGCAAACTATCTCAATATCGAAAAGATATATCAGAGGGTCAGTTTTGGTGTGCCCTGATGTTTATCATTCATACTTAGAATTAACTGTTGCCAATGCATTATGACTTAAACCATATTATCCGTAGGTATAGAAGAATATTTTGTATTTTGATTATGTGTGTGCCAAGGAGCGTTCCTAGACACAGTGAAACCTCTTTATAACAAATTTCTAGTTTAATTTAGGGACCGAGCATTTCTTTTGTGTTATAGAGAGTTCTTCAACCCAATTAAAGCAATTACAATAATTTCAAATTTTATTACAAAATTGCTTGATCTAAGTTAGTTTTGTAAGCTGATCATAAAAACAATTACACTTAAGTTTGTCGTTGATGCCTAAATATAAAAATATTTATTCGTAATAGACAATAGCTGTTGCGTTATAAAGAATTAATCAATGTAATGGTTTTTTGTTAAACCAAACATATTTAACGAATTTTTGCTTTATCGAAAAGTTTTGATTATAACGACTGACGTTATAAAGAGGTTACTCTGAATATTATTCAATGTTACCACATGAATTATTTTAAATTTGATTTTGAGGTAATTTAGATATATTTAAGTCTGTCCTCTTAATATAGATAAGTATATACTATTTATTAATGTTGGGTATTAGTATTGTGTTATAGTTAAATGCTAATTCTGATGTACACATTTCGATTCTAACAAGCTTTTTATACGTTTTTGTCCTTATACATTATATCGTAACAGACTCGGTACTATCTTATACGTAGAATAACGGTAATAATGGACCGAAAGAGCCGAAAGCTATGTATTCATTTAGCAACATTCGGACAACAGCGCGCGATGTTGTCATTTAAAAAGCAACACGACGCGCGTCTTATGACCAACATCTGACGTCACGCATTCAAATGTTGTTAAATGAACACGGCTTTATATTTGTGTACGTCATATTTAACATAAAAATGTCTGTAATAGTTGAGAGATAAAATAAAAGATATAAACAAATTCATGCTATTTTATTCAATACATTAGTTAAACTTATATTTTAACTTTCATTGTAAATAATGACACATTCCCAGTGCAAATAATATTATAGTGGCTAATGTCAAAATAAGACAAATATATCGGGAGGAAATGGGATAGCAGAATAGTTTCGCGCGAAGTTTGAGCGATGTGGCGAAGGCAAGTACTGTGGTGATGTCTTCTTGCGATGTATCCTGGTGCAAAAATGGTCGCACACATAACTCGTGCCCGACGGATTGTGTGCGGTGACATTCCGCTGATAGTCTTGCTGCCTGAAAAGAACAATATTAAATCTTTCGTTTTGCGTATTTATATTTAAGAACCGCTGCTTTATTGGTTCACCATTCATAGCAATTTTTATTTTTGTACTGTATTGTTCAAAATTATTTGGTTTTGCAAGGCTGTGAAAAATCTACAGAAAGCCTCCAATTTTAATTGATATGGCTCGACTTTTGACTGCATTTGGAATATTATCATTAAACCCAGCAATATTAATGTTGTACCTGTATAAAAGGAACGACTACGGCCGATATCCATAGGAGCTGATTCAAAATGCTAATTCCTGCTATTGGCTCCGTTCCTGTATCCACTTTGTCCAGGTCGAGTAACCAAATGATACCAGACACCGCCCATGAAGAGTTCACAATCGTAAAAAAACATACAGCCGGTGCTAGATCATCATTTAGATATTTTAGAAGCTTGCGAAATTCAGCTATTTCCTGAAAGGTAATTTCAAGGAAAAGGTAAGGAAATTTTACAATGATTTTTAATCTTATTTATTAGTCACAAATTGGTTCAATATTACACGTGCTATGGTGTGTTGGTAATGTTTCGCCAATAATTAAGAATACAGTCATTAAAATTAACAACTTGTGGAAATGTCAATTAAAAGTAACAGGATTTAATATGAGCTGCTATGATTACAAAGAGAGAAATAAAGTCATTCAAGGTCATTGAACAGGCTTTGGTGATTTCAATGTTTTTGCACAGAGCTTGTAAATAAAGACTTCGACCACATGTTATAAGTAATTTTGTAATTTGTTCGAGAATTCTGTTGATGAAAAGTAAAATTATCCCAACTATTTCAAAAAATAATCAATGTTTACCCTCATCCAATTCAGCGGCGATATAGTGCGATTGAGTAAGCGTTCCCTCAGGAACATTAGGTGCGCTTGCAACAATTGCGCTTGAAGACAGTAGCTCGTAATAACCGTTGCTTGAATCATATCATGAATCAATGTACATACTATAAGAAGTATTTTTAAAAAAAGCAACAACTCATCGGAACTAAAAAATAAAAATAAATAAATTCAGGTAGGTATCGCAATTATTTCTGCATTGGAAATGTTGGACTGACTTAAATATTTTCATAGAAAATATTGAGAATTAATTTAATTTTAATATCCAAAACAAAATTATTTAGCTTTTCAAACACAATCATGTAAAAACAATTTAACGCGCGAGATCTCTTGTCGTATTGTTTGTAAGCGTGGACTTAAACCGTGCAGAGTTCATGCTATTTTTTATTTATTTCCTGATACACTTATTATCTGTTAGTTATCATTATCAGTTAAAATGTAGGAACCCGGTAAAGGCATCCTCCAAGGCTCCTTCATCCTCCTCTATCCCGATCTTTGTTTGTTTATATAAAAACTAATACGAACCTGTTTTCCATCCATCTAAATATAATAGTTCCCTTTGCCATCATTAGATTTACGGAGCACAATGACACACACATCCACAGGACACTTAAACTTATAAAGAACCAAAGCATTCTAAGTAATTTCTTTGGTTTTGTTGTCGGTGTTCCTTGAGGGGCGTACGACGATAACAGGAACACCTATATAAAACTTTATATTTAAATTCCTGTTAATACATAGGAACAAATAATTATCATCTGTCCACTTATAAATATCACCCAAATGGATCTGCGTGATACTGATTCAAGAGCGAATCTCATGCATAGTGTAGGATTCAAAACAAAACCAGATTTAATTCAATAAGAACTGAGTGTGTTTCATGTTGTTTCTTTCAATTGAAAGTCTTAATAATATTCAATATGTCCGATTTTCTATATGTCTTACACGAGTATAGGATAACGCTTAAACCTGCAACTCTATTATACGATGTGCAGAAAGTCTTTGTTGTTATAATAACTACTTACTTATTAATTTTCAATACATTCTAAATTGAAATACTAAACTCACCCTCTCCATTAGATTCTGTAATTGTTCATTATCAGATATCCTGAAGAGATAAAGTGCATACAGGAATCCAACAAAATGCAACACACTGGGCCCAATATAAGTAAAGGTGACATTGCCGTAGCAGACTTGTCTGTACGCATCATATTCCAACGAGGAAGATAACGCTAACGGCACTAGTTTGTAACAAAATCCCCTGTCTCTTCTGTAAACAGATTAATAATATAATGTATATAATAAATATGTTATTAACTGGCTACTAGTTAAGTAACGTACTACCTTTGGTAACCCGTAAATGTAACTCAAGTTACGTATTTTCTAAAAAACAATTATTTGTAAGACATAAAACCTAGTACGCAAGATTTTCGAAAAACATAGAAAGCGTTTGATCTCAAGATTCGTTAAATTGTACTGTGTATTAGCTATATAATATCACACATAAAAAACACAAGTTTCTTATTTGTGATTCTATTAGAATCTCTAAACAGTTAAACACATATATTATCTGAACATAATAAGCCTTTGTTACATGAAAAAAAACGAACATTTAAACCAATTTTCTTAAACTTACTAAAAGCCTCAAAGCATCATTGTGTAAATCAGTCTTAAAGTGCATTTGTTTATTTTACGTTTTGTAAATAAGTGGCCTCAGATTTAACGATTTGTGTTGCACCAACAATAGGCGAGCAAACAAAGGAAGCGTGCTTTTTAGATAAAACTTAATGTAGATATTGTTTAACTAGTTCATGTACAAACTGTTCTCTGTTATTATAACTATCTTTTTTTACTTAACGATGTTATCATACCTAAAACATGCCATATATTGCAATATATATCCTAAGCACATAAACACTGCCACTTGTGCTGAATGAAAGTGTGAGAAGCAAACGGCACATCTTGAGGAGTTCGACGTGTCAGCCACCGGTCGTAGCCCCATCACCGTTAAGAGTTTAAGATATGGCACCAATATCTGAAACATGAGAAAATACATCAGTGTATTATTTCAATAAGTACCATTATTTCAAATCACACACAGCTTAATTAAAATACGAGTCTGTAAAACCTAAAATATTTATTTAAATTTATAACACTCAAGACTATTACATATAAGAAATATATATTTCAGACTATGATGTTTTAAGTACCAGAGTATTATTAGCAGTAGCAGAGGTACATATATTGGTCAAGCGATTTTTAGTATGTAAACTTAAATGTTGGCCATTTCTAAGAACAAGAAAGAAAATAATTTACATTCTAACGCACAAGATATGTGTTTTCAGGTCTGTAGACACGAAAGTCTACCCGTATAAACGATGAAAGGGAAGAGACCTGATCTTGCCTCATACCCTGTATACCGGAATTGGATTTAATTCGAATATTATGTTTACAATTTACATATAATGAAGAAATATGTATTATGTATACACTCACTTCAAGTCTACACATATAGCTAAATGAATTTTACTAACTTTTGATTTGCAGTAGTGTAATATAGCTGAAGTACTCATATAATCTGTTTCTGGTGATTCTGTTATTTCCCCTATCTGTAATCACAAAAATTATTATAAGTCCTTAAAATAATTAAAGTACTGAATATATGATATTATAACTATATGATATGAACACTGCCATGTAACACTTAAGTTACACAACGCATAACTTACATAATTAATTTTAAATTATATTTTTATATGTAATGTACCTACTACCTTGCGGGCCAACAAGCTACTACCAACAAGCTTACAATAACGTGATTAAAATTTTCTAAAACTATTTACATAATTGTTATGTACCTAAATTTGATTGGAACATTGCAAAGAAGGCTAGATTAGAGTGAAGCATACGTAAAAAATAATACAAATAATATCCCTTCACGCACATTTATGCATTCGACACCTATCTGATCAACAAGCTATACATATCACATTTTATTATTAATACAACTTGAGAATCCACTTACCTCGACACTGTTTCCGTCAACGCTAGATCTCATGGACCTCTCCATCGCTGGCACAAGTTTCTCGTTGCCCAGTGCATGGCTGTCCAGGAGATCGCTAGCTGCATGAGCGATTAAACTCACATTATCCACTTTATTACCCATATCTATACGTTAATTGCTTTCGAACACATTATTCAAACAATAACATCTTAATGGTGCAATATATTTCCGCTAAGTATTATTTTTAATATACTCGAACGTAGTGTCTACTTACAACTACTGTACGATCCATTGTCTCGTTGCATTGTGTTGTCAAATGCACCTCGAATGAATAAAACTAGCACTACTTACATCCGCATACCGTCTTTATTTTATAAAATTTATTTTTGACTCAATGTTTACGGATTCTCTCGCTAAGCGAATGTCAATAAACTGCATTTTAGTGCGACTTTTTGTTGTTGTATACTTCTTTCAATTTTAAAGTTTATCAGAAATAAAAAACATTTTTGATTTTTTTATAAATCTTCAAGTATATTTTTGTACAAACACAACAGCTACACGTTGTTTTAAGATTCTTTAAATTCAACAAAAATTTATTTATTATTAACGGAATAGAAACGCCCTATTGCCCGGCGGTATTACTACATATGAGATGAGGTCACAGCAGGTTTTATTTATTAAAATGCCATTACGAGTTTTAGAATACGTAGGTATATAATGTAATAAAATCATTTGTTTGTGTCCTAATTAATATTTTTAAACCAAAGGTTTCAAGTTCATGTTGAACTATGATACCCTTTGATAAGACACAATGCAGTTTTAAACTCTTTTCTCAATACTAACATGACGTTTTTAAAATAAAATAAATTTTTTTTAAATATGTTTGTAAATAAAATCTATACTGATGGACTACTATGAAATGATTTTTTTTAATAAGTGTGCAAACTTTTTAGATAAAATTATAAAAATATGGAGAAACTGGCCCTTAATCTTAAAAAGAAGCATATTTAAAATAAAAAGAACCGATTAGAATCTACAATAAGGGTACGTGGAGGTAATACCTTATTAAAACATAAAAAACTCCTTGCATAAAGCTTGTGTTGAGTGTGTATTGTTAAAACCAATTTTCTTTAATTTCTGTTTTTCTTCAAACAAATTTTAAGGTCCTTTCCAATACACTAACTTAAACTTAAGGATATGACCCTAAGCTGTTTTAAAGTTAACGAATCAATCTAGAAGTTTCAATTTAAATCTGTGTAGAAAGTTTGCGTACTTGGTTAAAATATTTATTTTAATAGTTTTTTCCTTTGATGCAGTTTATGAAAATGTTCTTTACAGAAATATCCATTTCTGTAGCCTTAATTTCAAGGTAAACTTTTATTATAATTTGCTTGCTTTTATCTCTGCTAGTAGCAACGTAAATGAAAAATTTAAAAATAACGTCATAGGGCCTTGTACAAATAACCAACACATATAAATTAAATATTTTATTATCGTTTCTTTTTAAGAAATCCTGTTCTTCTAACCAACCGTTTTCTTTCTTCATAATGCTTCTTCATATTCTTCTGATTATTATCTGTCTTCTTTCCTCTCATAACAAACTTCATTTCCCTATTCCCTCCAATTCCAGAGAAAATGGTGGCGCCCTCTTTACCCAATCTTTCACCTAAACTTTTCTTGCTGACTTTCATTATGTTCTTTATGTTACCGTTTTTGGGTGGCGCACTCAATTCATACATTTTGTCTTCTGCACTTTCTTCAATATCCTGCTTTTTATGTCTTATTATTTTATGTTGCTTCTTTACTTCTTTCACCCAGGTGCGGTCCTCGTCAGAACTGTCTCCGCTGGTGTCGTAAAATTCTTGGTCAGAGTCTCCTTCCTCCTCCTCACCTTCAATCTAAATAGGAGGAATACATTTTTAAAATGGATTGCAGCCTTCATATAGTAGATAAGGCAAATAAAATACTTTTTTCCGGTATGTACTAATTCAAAGAAAGCAGATTTTTTTTTTAATTTACATTATGCATAGTGCATGGTAACACTAAAATATAACTATTTAATATGATTGTACTCTATAATTTGTGGCTTTTAAATTTTACAAAAATTCAAACAAAACCTTCAATTAAAGAAATATCTAGCTGCATTTTGTATATGTAATTTTTGACACAGATTAAACGACAACAAAACATCCATTCCTTCCACAGACAATATAATAGAAGCTTACCTGCATAGGTTCTTCTTCCGATTTATTCTTGGCCTTGCTCTTGCCAAGGCGGGACAGAACTGGGTTCAACAGACGGTACTCCTCAGCGTCTTTGTCAACTTCAAACTCAGGGTTTTCAAACAGAGCCTGCCAAAATATATACATTTAATTATAGGTCGGATTTGGGAATTAACTTTATATTATTTCGAAGTTATCTTTACTACATTCTACTCGATAATTCATATTATATAAACTGAAAAAAGGAAAAAAAGAGTACGCCCCAGAATCTGGAGAAGAGAGATAGCGGCGAAATATAACAGTTAAATAAATTTAGTATAAATGAGTAATTATTCTTACAGGCGAGTTTCTTGCGGGTTCTTTCGATAAAAGATACATTAAGAAGTTTAAGTTATTTTTATCTCTATACGACACTTACTACGGCCAATCAAAATAACATAAGTTTGTTAATGTATTTCCATTAGTTTTTAGAAGTTGATTATGACCTAATATTATAAATTAATATTAATTTAAAATTAAGCGTAAAGAACTAGATATACATATATTTCAGTTTTATTACCAAATTAAGATCAGACAAGACTTACTATGGAGAAGAGCAAAAAAATTCTAACAAGCAAAGAACATTCATACATTCCATATATTACGAGATATGTATTGAAAATTAGCTGTGCCTCGTGATTTTAACATAATAAATAGAGACTAAAAAATACAATAATAAATCCAACCTTAAATCTGTCATCTTTAAGCAAATTGCCAGTTTGTTTCTTCTTAGGCCTGTCATCTTCGAGTAAGCGCGAAGCAAGATCTCGGTTGACTTTTGGCAAATTATCATCAACTTTGAGCCTCGAAGGCCTCTCTTGTTCAATTTTCTCCCTGATTTTACGTTTCTTATACTCTTCGAAGGCAAACGGCTCTGCTATTGATTTCGCACGTTTATACAATCGCACGTCCACGAAATATCTGCAATTTTATAAAAATATTCAGCAGGTAATTACTAAATAATTAAAAATACTATGTAAAAATTAATAATACATTTATAGGGAAATTAGGATTCGCGTTTAATTTGATATGAAAAGACATACAAATATTTATGTGTACTAAATATACGGAATGTTATCGCGTCGGTATTAATT
Organism: Pieris rapae; assembly: GCF_905147795.1. Classification (NCBI taxonomy): domain Eukaryota; kingdom Metazoa; phylum Arthropoda; class Insecta; order Lepidoptera; family Pieridae; genus Pieris; species Pieris rapae. Next base: position 6,999,119 of record NC_059524.1, on the reverse strand, counting down.
TAAGCGCAAATTTTTTATTGCCTCATTAGGGGGTTAAATTAAAAATACAAAATGGTGGTAGACATATTGTGATATATTTATAGGCCATAATTGTTTGTGGTCCATATACCAATATCTAATTTGTATTAATTGGGCAGAAACAAATTTTTTAGTCAGGATTGGAAACCTCTAACACCACATACACATTATTTTAGTAAATATAAAAGTACTTACCCATGCATATAAGCCCTTAAAAGATTTGTGCCGAGAAGATGATCAAGACCCAAAGACTCGAGCTCCTGTTTTGTAACAAACTTGTAATCATCATAAACTGTTTGGGAGGCGGAGCTTTCCATTTCCTCAGTCAAATTATCTAAGAACGCACACCATTTGGGGGCAGGACCTGAAATAAATTTTATTTAATTAGAAAAAAAGGAAAAAAACTATCTATCTTTTTATGTAGTTTTTAGATAATTGAATTTTAAATGTATAAATACAATTTGCCTATTCAATATTTTGTATTTATTAATTAATTTAATTAAAAGTGTTTTCCTTTAAATACATTAAGTCATAAGTGTATTACTTTAATAGGCTTTTCCTTATTTAATTATTGAAAGAAATATGATCATTTAATTTTACTTAATATGAAATTGGAAATATCCTGTTCATGTATGTGGCCTTAGGCTTGTATTGAAATATATCATTCAGCCCTGTTTGTAAAAAATTTATAGATTACATTAAATTTGAGACTCTCTAGAATATGGGCCAATGAATATTACTATATTGAAATAATAAAGTTTGTAGAAATCTCTCATGAAATACAATTAACTAACCTAGTGATGGCACATAGTATATTTGCATTTTCTGATCCTCCACTGCCATCATACAAAGTCCTGTGTTAGGTATAATGCAAAGGTCATTGAAATCCACAGATGACTCAATATTTGTATATTGCTTGCCCTGAAACATTAAAAACGAAATGAAAACAACATCTAAAGGCATTATTTCCAAGGAATTTATCATACTGTGTTATTATTTTCTTTAGTTTAAAGTAAAAGGCGTTTGATTTGAGATGAACTTTTTTAACATTTCAATGCAAGAATCGATAAAAAATTAATTTACAGGAGACTACGATACTGACAAGTAAAACTACAAATTTAGTTGTTAAAATATTAATGCTATCTATTACCACGAAGGTGATACTTAGAAATACTACTTACTGTATTTTTATCCCATATCTTTACAACATTAGCATCCATAGAGTACACATAATTCATCTGCTTATGAAATTCTACTTGCTTGATAGGAATTTCATTCATATGATCCTTAACTAAAAGAGGTTTACTAGATCTTATATCATATAAAAGTACATGGCCTGAAGAAGTACCAACACCCATTTGTAAAGCACCATTAAATTTTAATGCTGTTATGGATGGTAAGGAAGAATTTCTGAAACAAAATTAATTATTTAGATGTATTTTTATTATACCTAGACTTAGTTTGTATGGGCTTGCATACCAATGTATGTATCAAGCTTTATTTTTGGTGTGTGTTAATTCACACATAATAATATACAGGGTGTCCCAAAAGTCGACGTCAAGTCGAAATTTTCTCATAGGTAATGCCACACCAGTTATCAGAAAAATTAAAAAAAAAATCATGTATTTTTGAAGTTATGGATATTTTTTTGTTATTCCAGAAAATGCACACCATGTGAGAGTTTTTTCATTCCTGTTGTTACAAATATTTACTTTTTGCCAATTTTTTTTCTCTTACGTCATCCCGAATTGTGTTTAATGGAACCTATGATCCTAAACTCTGTGCTGATCACTCCAACTTTTAGGAAAATGTCATTTTATACCATACCAAGTTTTCAAAATTAATTTTCGCACTACTTCAACTGATCGTCCTGAAAAAAAATGTATTATCCAGTTTGGCAAGTAGCTTTAATAGTTCGCGCATTCATTATTTCTTAGATCGGCCATAAAATAATGTTTTGTTAAACAAAGTCTGTTTTTAAAAATTTCTCTGGAATTAGAAAAAAAATTCTAGTGTACCCAAAGCGTTCCTAATAACCACAGCGTGGTTTAAATAATATAGCGTAAAGGTTTAAAAGTTAACATGTGGACTGGAACTTTGAACGGAAAAGTCATAGGGCCTTTTGAGTTACCAGAAGTTTTAAATGCTGAAATTTATTTAGATTTCTTACAAAATCATTTGCCCAATTTGCTGGAGGACGTGCCGCTTACTATTTTACGAGATATGTGGTTCCAGCAAGATCGTTGTGAAGTTGGAGTGATCGGCACAGGGTTTAGGATCATAGGTTACATAAAGCCCTATTCGGGATGACGTAAGAGAAAAAAAATTGGCAAAAAGTAAATATTTGTAACAACAGGAATGAAAAAACTGTCACATGGTGCACATTTTCTGGAATAAAAGGAAAATTTCCATAACTTCAAAAATACATGACTTAATTTTTTTTTTCTGATAACTGGTGTGGCATTACCTATGAGAAAATTTCAACTTGACGTCGACTTTTGGGACACCCTGTATGTGTGTGTGTAAGTGTGTTACAAATTAATTTTAAAAATCTTATCCTATTTTCAGTGAACATATCTATTAAAATGTTAATATGTGTTCAATGAATAACTCATCATTAAACACCACTAGCATTGATATCACTTATTATTTTTTTTAATTTGAGTTTGTAACTTTGACTAAAACAAATATAATAATTATTTATATTATACCTATAGTCAGCATCAGAACAGTGTAAAGCACAGTCCAGTATGCCTTGGCGAGATTTTGTGCGGGGATCCCATGCTTCCACATGGCCACCATCTGTTCCGAAGACTAATAGACCATGCTCCTCATTTACAGTACAGCAGTTAATTTCCGTTGCCTTTGTCACATATGGTGCCAAAAATTGCCCAAGTTCCAAATTCAACCTGTACACTTGCTAGAAATAGAAATTTTAATAAATCTATAAATATCAATTCTAATAATGTTTTGAATTTAATCTTTGAGAAGTACTTACACTTGAGGCTCCAACAACAACAAGATCACATGAGGGTTTATGATATGTCATATCTCTTCCAAAATGTGGCACTCTTAACCTATAGTGTCTTCCATGACCTACATGAAACTCAACATAACGGTCACATTGTAGAAAAACAATCTAAAAGTAAAACAAACATAATAAGTCACATAGTAAGAATAATATTTTAGAATTTATATATAAATAAATAAAAATGATATTTATCTGCAGTTAACGTAAAATAGAATAATAAGTTACAATATAACTCATACATACATATGCATTAATTCTATTGTAAAAACTTCTTATATGAACTTACTACATACCTTTGTATAATCTTCACTAAGAATTTCAAATGTAACAACTTCAGAATCTAAGCATCTCTCAAATTTTAAGGATAAATTATTTACATCATAACATTTGATTCTGGGTTTGTAAATTCCTGTAGCCATAATATACTGACCATCTTTAGATGCCCGTATATTTGTACTCACACCTGGCATATCAAACTCCTGAATTAATTCGATTCTTCTTCGTAGATCAACATTCTTTTTTAATAGTGCACGTTTCTTTCTCTCTGTTAACCACTGGAATATGTTATAGGTTCAGAAATGTCTCTTTAATTTTGTGAATACAAATTGTTTAAGTAATAATCATTTTCTATAAATATCATTCAAAAAGTATAATTTATTTCTTATTAAAACTTACGTCAGGTAATGATTTTCCCGCACTTAGATTGTAAATCTTCACATTATCAATATCGGAAACTTGCATTTTGCTAATGTTAGTGATTATTATTTCAAAACAGTCACATATTATGTTTTAAATAATCAAAAATAAAAATTATTATTCCATGTATTTTGGATCCAAGTTATTTTAATTTGAAAACAAGTAAAAACACCACATGTTTTTATTTGTTACTTTTTATTTCAGACTTCCGAGTTCAGCCGTTGCCCGTCAGCGGTGAGCCTTCAAGTTCAGTCAGTGATCACAGATGATAGAACTCTTCGCCATTCCCAGTTGTCAGTTCCCAATTATTATTTTTATTAAAGAATTTTATTTTTAGTAAAGTATAGAATTTGTCAGCCTTAACACATCATATAATATACGTAAAGATTTAAAATACTTCTTTGAAAAAGTAAAAAGATTATAAAAAAGTATAGTATAGTATAGTTAAGTAAAATATTACATATTAACTGCATTTATTCTTATGTCAGACAAATTGAAAGATGACATCTAATTTCTAGGCCATCAATTCCTCTATGAAAAGTGAAAACTAGTATAACAACTTACAACATCAATATTCACTAGCATAAATATTGCATGAGACATAACCTATTAAAAACACATTTTATCGAAATAATGGAGTAATTAAATATGTGGTATTTCTAGTCTTAAGTTGTGTATGTATGTGTGGTTCATAATTTGTAAATTGTGACATAAACAAGGTTTTATAATTCATAAGAAGGGAATATTGTATATGAGATATTAACATAGCCATGGCAGCTATGAAAAAACTAACTTTACCAAAATCGGTACTAGACATGAAGTTTATGAAAAAAACTAAAGATAGAATAGAAAATTCCAAGGACCATGATAACTTATATTCAGGCGTTATAACGAATGAAATGAAGCAAGCATCTGGAAATTACATTTCGGAATCTAGTTTCATCTATTGTACTGATTTGTTGGAAGGTAGACTATCTTTTAAGGGTATGAATCCAGAAATTGAGCGACTAATGGAACAAGAGAAACCGAAAGAAAAGGATGGTGATATGCAAAAAGATGTATCTGATGAAGTTTTAGCTAAAACAATGGAGAAGTTTAATAAAAGAAAGAGGCCATTTAGTCCAAGCAAATACAACTATATTAAAAAGAGAAAATAACTTGTACACAACATGAAGAACTTTGGAGAAAAATCTTTGACCAAGCAAAGAACTACTATTACAAAACAGTTGTAGAGTATCAGTTACTATTTAATGTTGAATTGTTACTAATTCATGTTTGTTATTACTAATTTTGAATAAAAAAATTTATGTACTTAATCGTAATCATGTAAATTTTAGTACATCATTTAAAAAAGGAAGACTTTAATTTACCATTTCAACTAGTTTCTAAATGAGGAGATTTGAGCTGGTGACAAAAACTGTGCAAGAAACTCTCCACCAATATTCAATCACCAAGTTTTGTACAGGGAAAATGATGTTTCTTACATTTTCCTGTTAAATATTTACCCCATACTGGTTGCCTAGAAACTTCTACTAGAATATCAAAATGGTAATGTAGCAAATACTAAGCATAAATTGTCAAAATAGTAGCATGCACTTACATTATAGTAAGAACAAAACACAAACTTGATAACTTGAACAAATAAAATATAATAATGCTACATATACGTGTTCCGACTTGACTAATCTGACATGGATGACCATATGCACTCACCTTACATTAATATATGTATATGCGCTTTTACTCCTGTAATGTTGTATAAGACTCAACTTCCAATGGCAAACTGTATGAAAAATTAATGTAGTTCTCTCAATATCCATAGCACTGATGTCTCAACTTTAGTAACATTACAAGGTTGAGTTCTTGTTGGCATGGGGAATATAATTTATCATTTATAGCCATAATTTTTTTAGATGAATCTTTGAATCTACTGTAATTGTTGGATAATTATTATCATTATATATATAGCTAGTGTACACACACACTGGTAAAGACTTGACAAGACACTATAAAAGCCAAAAAGAACCTTGTATGTTTCAATTAGAGATTGTCTTTGCCTGTCTTACAAGAAGGTTAAGGGGTTTTAAACATCTACCTTCTGGTGATTTGTTGAGAATTCTGACCTATATAATTTTAATTACTTCATAAATATAATTTCTAATAATCAATAGAAATTGTTCTCTGAAAGACAAAGAAGATAATCACTGAAATACTCTCAATAAATGATTTATTAGTTATAAACATATAGTAAATAACATCAGTCTATTTTTTGAACTCATGCATCATACTAATACTAAAATAAAATAGGATCAGAAGTAAAATCAGTGTTATATAAAAAGATGTTTCGTTTTTATATTTGAACTAACATATTATTAACAATTTTAATATATTATTATTACTAACACAAATATTAGTTACATATTGATTATAATTAGTGAGTTTCAACTTTAATAAAGATTAAGGTGAAATAATAATAATTAATTAATTTAATTAGTGTTCACAGTGTAATAATAAAAGTTCAGTTCTTATATAATTGTTTTTAATTTTTCTAATTTATTGTTATGTCTTAAGTACTAAATGTTTTTACCTTCAATAAAACCCTAATTTCAAATGAGATTTATAAATAAGTACATGGTCGCGATTCGTTAATTTATTTTAATCAAGTCCTTGTTGCATTAAAGTATGAAGATCTCGGAAAGCAGCACCTAACCGGCCCTGGAGTGTTTGTCTTTTGAGTAAAAAGGCACGAATGTCTATTAAAAGCTGGTGTATTTGAGCACATTTAGCATATCGCTCCTCTCTCGGAATGTCAACACCAAGTGTTCGCACGGGCGCGCTAACATTCGCACGTACAACTGATGAGAAGTTACGTACGATAAGTCTTAGAGCATTACATCCACATTGCATGTATCTGAAATAAAGTGTTAATTATAGGTTACCTAAGGAGAAGTTCAATAGTTGTCAAAATACCCATTAATTGGCTTGAATGAATAAAATATTAGATCTCCCTTTTGGAAGGACATTAGCTTACATACTACAAGTTGTTTTACTTAAGTTTTTTTGTACTTAAATTTAGAGTCTATACTTTAAATTTAAGTACAGCTATTAAGCTAAGATACTAAAGCTTTGTAAGTCAACACTGAAACATGATTTGATGTGTCTGCTTGAAATTTTAACTATAATCTTGAATGATTACAAATAATACTTACGATTCATATTTGCTTTGTAACAATTCGAATATCTTGGGCAGCATTAACAAACATATGTCCAAGTTCCACAGGGTTCTGCAATAGAAAAATTCCTTTATGTACCAAAGCCTTGAGCTATATATAATTTTATTTTTATCCGTAAATTAAATTTGGTTTGTTATTTAAATAATTAATTTCCAATATTGTTGATTCTAAAAGACCTCATTGTAACAAACACCTATTTTTACCATACGTAGCCATAGATTGCGCTCTGAATCTTTCTCTAAGAAAAATCGTCTAAAAAGTGTTGTGTAGTATAAAAAAATTAACCACATACAGAAATCCGACACCCGTAGAGTATGTGCAATTATTCTTGTTAGATACAGGTGTCACTTAAAAAAATTGAAATACTTACGGTCTGTGTGCCATTACGTTTAAAATATCCAATATCACAGAGGCGTCTTCTAAGGCAATAACCGATTCAAGGGCCGACTTAAGGCTCTTGTTTACTCTCACCGAGTGGAAAATCTGGAATAATAATACAGAATATTCTTAAACATTCTGCTCAAAAATTATAATATATTATTACCCATATAAATGGTGATATATGCGTGGTATTGTTGTTGTAAGTACCCGCAGTTTTAAAATAGTGTAATAAATTGGTTTCCTCAGAAATGCAGCCTATTCGTATCACTACATATTATATATATAAAGTCGTGTAGTATACATACAAAGTCGCTACTCTGTCCCTATGTCCCTTTGTATGCTTAAATCTTTAAAACTACGCAACGGATTTTGATGCGGTTTTTTTAATAGATAGAGATGTCCGTGATGGTATATGTCTATCTCTTATGGATAACCCACATTTTTAAAATGCAACGTTCATAGATTTTCTGTAGTGCATTTAGTATCAGCATTGCACCCGTGCGAAGCCGGGGCGGGTCGCTAGTTAATAACAAAAGGAGGATGTAACGAATAACCTCAAGACTACTAGACTTTACTTTTATAATAAGGAGTATGGTATACCTGCAACGCCCGTTGTCTAGCAGAGAGAACAGCCATCATGGAGTCATGTCCCCTCATCATCACCCCCAGTACTTCCTGTTCGCTAGGCTCTGCCCCGCCCCCGCGACCTCCGCGTCGAGCTCCACATGCAGTTAGACCACGCTAACAATAAGATATAAAACTGTTTTAACACTTGTTTGACGGTGAAAGTAAACATCACGGAGTAACAGTACTGACTACTACATATATTTTTTTAAATTTAACTAGCCAAATGTCATTTTATTTTTTTTAGTTTTTAATTGATATCTTTGCTTCCTTGTTTAGATGAATAAAATAAACAAGTTTTAAACAGTGCTATTATTTTCTTTTCTGAAAATTCCTTACCGGTACAAAATCATCCAAATCCAATCCCACAGGTTTATCAATAGAAAGGGGAACAAACTCTAGCTCTGGTTCTCTTACTGGTGCAGTTTCCACTGTCCTGGTTATAACTCGCTCCCGAGTTGCCGTATCAAACCTTGTTCTAAAAAAAATTTTATTTTTTTATATAAATTAAAGAAAAATATAAAATGTTTTGGTAACGTGATCACTGAATGACTAGATTCGAATAAAGGCGTTTACTGAACTGTGCCAGGATGTGACTGACTGTGTATGGTCAATGAAAGACAACAGCAATTTGTTGTTTAATATGAAATAAAAATGTATAAGATTTTATTACCTGGAGTTCTGACTAGATGCTCTTGTAAAAGACAGAGATCTAGGCCCTAAAGATGTTGGGCCTAAGGAGACTTCGCTGTTACTTTGCCGTAGATTGTTTCCCGCTGAAAGAGATTTTACAAAAATATATCCAATATACATCCTACATTCCGCCAATTGATAAAAAAATTTAATTATACAAACAAACAGAACAAATCATATGCCATTTTTTTATGAACTTGGCTAAGTATTAAAAATTAATTTTCCACATTTTTGTGTTTTATTAAAAAATGGGAATTTAGATCGTTAGAACTAATCAGACTTACTAACTGACCAAATGACAGACAAACTAAACTTAATAGACTTCCGCGATAATTGGGACTCTATGATAACTGTTAAGTGAAAAAACTTCACAGACTTAAACAAAGTTAATTTTATTTAAGATTATTTATTTACATTAGGATATATTTAAACCACAAACCAATGCTAAGCAAGAAAAAAGCAATAACCGAAACTTACTTATTTCGGTGGTTGATTTCGTTTCCTTGTAAGAGTTATGCCTGTTAAGCGATGGCGCTTGAACGCTCACAGTGAAATTGTTTATGGTTGATGTTTGCACGTTTGTTAATAAGCTGTCATCTTTATTGCTGTCAAGTATTCCTGTCAATATTTATGTCATGTTAGTACGAAGCTTTAATTAAAAAAAAGGCCGATATATGAATATCAAGTTCTCGTATCCCAAATTATGATATTCGGACGCACGATAAAGATTATAAAAACAATGAATAATTTTATTAACCTACAGAACAGTATTCTGTTAACTATATTAAGTATAACAACGGCGAAGAAATCGTGTTTTAATATAAAACTAAAAACAAATTAGGGCGATAAGAAAAACAAAAAAATATTTTTATAACCGCAATTTTCATCAATATATTAAGCAAAGCATCTTATTGAAACCATGTGAGATATGATATGACTTACTGGGAAACTCATTTCTCTTTTCCAACACGGGGTAATGGCTAGCGGTGGGTATACGTGAGTGTTCGGGCCTTTGCCTCTGAGGGGGTGAAGGCTGGGGCGAAGGGCGAGGGGGCTCCTCTAGCAAAAGGTCACGTAAAGACGTACTAACTGCACTCTCGAGTTTACATTCGTTCCCTGAAAATAAAAAAAAATATTAGAGTAAGACCTGATCTAGTGTAAGACCGATCTTTCACCAAATTGGTTCAATTTTGGCCATGTATATGTAGGTTAATAAACTTATCTACTATACATGAGATATGTAGAGTAGATAAGTTTATTAACCTACATACTTACTTAGTATCTTAAACGTATCTTGTACAAACGTACAAGATACGTTTGTAATACGTATCTGTATTTACAAAGATACGTACACGTACGAAATAAACGTATATAATTTTAATCACATAATATAGAAAATATCACTACTGTAAATTTACTCTGCGAAGATATTGAATGTTGCAACATGTTTGATAACGGGGATCTGTGCATCAGACTGGTCCCGGCCGGGCCCTTGGAATCGCAAACAACTGTGGCCTTTGTTGTCGTGAATATCTCAAAAAGACGAGTTACACTTTAACATATTTCTAACCAAAGCATTGTACACGCTTGAGCTTGGTTTTAATATTTAATTAATAAGGTTGTTGTCCTTTGTAGTACAATTCGCATTCTTGTGTATGCTTTCTTGCAAATTTCCACTACAAGAACCCTAAAATTAAGCTGGTTTCCGTTTCAGTACCCTGACAACTCACGACGAAGCAATTAGGCGCGATTAAATGTCACTAAACCACATTTGTCAATATATTATTGCAGCTTATTTTTTTTGGTCCACTCACATACCACATATATATATCTCCTTGCGAGCGTTCAGGGGTTCACTTTTTGGATTGACAGGAGCTATTTCAGATCGACTGCAAAAAGAAGGCAGCTCTAGTAAATTTTCCCCCATTATTGAAAACTGCAATGGCCCTAGATTACTACCCTGACTCAAGTCTGATATAGTGTAGTATGTAATTTACGACTTGAAAAATTCAAACTATTGTTTAATAACCTTAATAATTCACGTCCACTTCCATGCCACATTTTATATACGATTCAAATGTTTCCTCCGTAGAATTTAATCGCCGGATATGAAGGTGTATTTTACTTTAAGTTATCCATATTGCCAATGATTTTACATTATTGCAAGAAGTACCTCAGGATTTATAAACATAATTAGCCCGTTTTGGCAGAAAATGTCATGATTTAGTTACATTGACAGTTAAATCAAGTATTGTATGTATTGTATGTCTCCTTGCGAAATACAAGACATTAAAATTTTCTCGAATAGTAGTTACTGTCTGTAGATATAACATAATTATAGTACTACATTTAGGCGTATAACAATTCATAAATAATCACTAAAGATGTTTATAATTTCTTACCTGTCACAGAGAAATCTTCAGACGACAGGCTTGTAGCAGGCGGCGGTGTTCTTGTCACTAAAATAAACTGTTCATTTAATTTAACTCTAAGAATATAATCTTATCGTATAAATCAATTTACAAATTGTTTATGACAGTGCAAATTTAGTATTAATAAAAATATATTGAATGTTTGATACTTATAGCTTCGATTTAAACTATGGTCTGATGCCTTTTAAAGATAAACGATTATCAAGCAATGAAATAAAACTAAAAATAAAATTTCACAATAGATCTGGAGAATCTTATGTGCGACGCCTGAAATTAGTATTTCACTGAGTTATGCTCTTGCACCGTTTTAAATATATATGTTATAATTATATAATCAGTATGTTCTTTACCCACAAACAAACAAGTTCAAGCAAATCTACTGTGTTCTACTATCCGACATATCTAAATCACAAGCAATTCTAAATACAGTTATTATATCAAAAAGTAGTCTTGAAGTTGCAGTTTGCAAAATTTTGACTGTTGCCATACGGAAATGTCAATTGTCAAATGCACTCGAAGAAAAAAGTGGTTAAGCGTGCGGTGTATAAGTGCTACTCACGCGCTCTAGAGGGTCGGAATATCTCAGTGTAGTCATTAATATTGGATATAACGGCACCTGACTCCTCGTCTGCTTCCGTCCCGGACGTCGACTCCTCTGCTGTCTTTTCATCAAGGAGCGTAGGTCTATGTAATACTGGAAGAATTACGAGTAATTTTCAAAACTGTTGTTTTAATATAACTGTTATTTAATGTTATTCTGATTAGTTTAAATGGCAGTTATTAAGTTTCCACTGCTTGGTTAGTTTATACGAGTATAGTGTTTGGTTTACGCGAGTATCACAATTTAATTTATAACATTATCATTGGATACACGATTTTTTAGTTATTGCGTTACAAGTTCATTTAAATGTATAAAAGTGCATTTATAAATTCAACCTAAGACTCAGGTTGAGATTCACCACTTAAACACATGTTACTATGAAGCAATTCTATATATTCAACAGAGTTTTATTGTTTAAGTAATTTGACATTCCCATTGTTTGTTAGGAAATGAAAACAATTGAATTAATTAAGGCCAGAACTTTCTTTAACCTTAAATATTATAAAACCTGATTGTCAAATAAAACTATTTTACGTTAGACAAGTTTACACATATTATAATTTAGGCTTACCCTCCTTAGCTGGTTTTTCCTTTGAGAAGCTCTTCCGCACGGTGTGACCTTTTTGGAAGGGTGAGAGGTCCCTTACCACAGTTGGAGCAGTCGGAGGCGGGCCTCCAAATGGATGAACCTTGCTCAAGTCTACTACTGATAGCACTACATATGTTGAATGGAAAGATCCAGCTATCTGTTGGCACAAACAAAAACGATTAAATGTCACTTTCTCAATAATACTCCTACATAACAGGAGTTACCTAAAACACTACTATTTATAGATATATGTATTTAAAAAAATTTCAGTAAGCAATTAATGTTTTTTATGAAATACTGCCTGTAAAGAGCTTTAGGAGGTGGACCCGAACTGCCCAGGTCAGAAATTTATGGAGGCAATTGGAGGAGGCCTTTGCCAACAAAAGGCAAACAGACAATGTTGTCGATGGAAAGTTAAATGTATTCAATTATATTAAAGTGAATATTTCAATACTAAACATGTTTATTCTAGCTCAAGTAAAAATTTTACCTTGTCTGAATAAAGGCTTATATGATTATAATCATTGTATTATGTAATACGTTTTTTTAAATTTTGTTCATATAAAGAAACATATTTGGATGCAATACCAAGTGAAGTACATAATGAGTAAATAAATTATAATTCATATGAACAATAACTCCATTTATTCAACATATATTAAAAAAATTACTGTTAATTAATCCACACATAGCATAGCCGTTTTAATATAACTGCAATATCATTCAGTAGTTATGAAGAAATCTTAAATAATTTTAGAGACTGATATAATATATTAAATTTGTATTTAAAAGGTTCAAGTTTTCTTTCAACGCTAAGTCTACAGATTACATAAATACCCACTAACCAGCTGAGTTTGTGCAACTGTCATATCATGTATTTGTCCCCAGTGTCCTGTTACAGTATCTAGGACTCTGGCAGGCTCCCATCCAATTACATGTAGGCCATCATTACCACAACCCAACAGTGTGGTACCGTCATCACTGAAGGCCATATGTCTGACAAAGCATATTACAATTAAAGACCAAACTATTACAATGTAATAAAACTGAATTATGTACTGCCAAATTATTATTACTCTTAAACTGATCATATTATAGTAATTGAAACTACAGGTTAAAATATAAAAATTTTAAACTTTAATTTTTGAAGCATTCAAGAATTTTTAATAATGCAAATAAAACATACCTTATTGATGTGTTATCTTTATCAAACTTAGACACCAACTGAAATTTTTCCATATCCCAAAAGTTAACAGTTCTATCTGAGCCGCAGCTAGCAAGTAAAAACTCATGTGGATGGAACTTAACGCAGGTGACAGCCGATGTATGTTCCATGAATTCTTGCAATACTTTACCAATTCTAACATCCCAAACTTTAACTAACCCTGTAATAATTTACAAAAGGTGTTTGAATTAATAGTTAATCCAAGATTTTGGTCTAATTATTATTAGCGAGAGAGATGAGACTTTGTTTTCAGTTTTAGAAATATAATTAAAGATTCTGTCTGGAATAATTTGATAGAGTATAGAAATCTTTAATGTTACAAAAAGTGACACTATAATGATTACTATTAAGGTCACTATATTATCATTATATGTATATACATATATTATTCATAATTAAAAAAAATATTTTGCAAGGTTAAGGCTTGAAGCAATCATCAAGAAGTTATTTCCTACAGCTACAACTTAATTACTACCAAAGTGATATATAATTACCATCTTCACAAGCAGATGCTATCCATTGACCATCAGGGCTAAACTGAAGACTATTCACAGCTAGGCGGTGACTTGAATAAGTTACAATACAACCCCTTTTTCTGGTATCCCACAACTTTATATGACTATCACATGATCCAGTGGTCAAATAGTCACCATAAGGGTGAAAGTCCATACATTTTATAGCTCCTTTGTGACCAGTAAAAGTTCTCAGCAGTTTTGCAGCCTCTAAGTCCCAAATTTTAAGTGCACCAGTTTGGGAACCAGCACAAACCAAGTCTTCTGAATGACCAAAACACACACATTCTACTGGGGTAGTATGTCCACTCAAGCTCTGTAAATTTTGTTATTCATTAAATACTATATCAAAAAGAAAAGTGTTAAAACAAACATATTGAACTGAAATTGAATATACCATCAAGCATCCCTGTCTACCAATTGCCCATAAATTCACTTTTTTATCATCGCCTCCAGTAGCCAATACTTGATTAGATTTATGCCCCATGGCCAAACAGTTGACATTCGCTTTGTGGGCGACAAACTCTTCTATAAAAAATTTAAATGTATAAATATTATGATCAAGTTAATGAAAACAAATTGTTAATCTTTTTTCATCAATAATACATACGAAGTTTCCATGATCTCCTTAGCGTATCCATAATTTAAAACCATTCCTTGTTCTAGTCTCGTTTTACAGGTTTTTGTAGATTCGATTCTAATCACTTCTTCATTTTCGATCTATATACGATCGTTCTCGTACGATGGCTCTTTAAATTAAACCTGTATTTAGAAAATTGCCAAACGACTTTACACAAGAATTTCTGTAAAGGCTTTTGGTGCCTTTCATTTCATTTCCTAAAATTTATAAAAATAGATTTTGATATTTTGTATTGTATTCAAATCTTATATAAAATTTACTTATGTCAGTTGTCACCACAGTTTATCAAAAGCTTACCAATTGTCACTTTCTTAAAAATAGACTAGAGACTGCCATAAAAAAAGTTGTCTAGATTATATATTATATTATATAGGTTTTTTATACACGTATATGCCTATTGAATGTTTGCAAATTACACGGTACAAAAGCATCAAACTGTAAATTTCATCCAGTTTTCATTTACTAAAAACTTTCTTTAGGCTAGTTTTACTCCCATTACTATTTTTTTATGGCAATAACCTTAAGCCATCAATAGGAAAGAAAAGGATAAGATAATTAAAAACTTAATATGAATTATGATCATATTATGATTAAAATACGTTTAAACATCATACGACTATGGTCGGTAGCTGGAGTCATAACTGTCAGTGTCAGCTTAAATCGAGTACCTACTACCTTATAATATAATATTATACAAATAAAATTATTATCTACATTTCTAATTAATTTATTAAGTTATCAAATTATCAATTTACTTTAATTTAATACTTAATAATATCACGTCATATTAATAGATTACTCTTTATGTTACAGTTTAAAGATAAAACTTTGCTACTTAAAATGTGTGCAACCAGTATACACTTATTAAAATCTAATTTTTCTACTTTATTATCACCAAGAAATGTTTTTTTACAAAGTTCAAGAAGTTTAAAATATATTCAAGGTCAAGAACCAGAGCCAAAAATTAGGGAATATTTTTATTATATTGATCATCAAGGTATGGTGGGTGTTTTATTATCTATTATTAGTTGAATGGTTTTTAACAGTTCATTATACAAATATATATTTTTTTTAGTTATTTCTAGATGATTCTAAAATGAAAAACTTTACATCATGCTTTAAAGAGAAAAAGTTTTTAGAATTCTTTTTTAAACGAATTCGGTTAAATAAAACTGGAAGGTACCAAGAAGAATTTCCATATGTATCTTTGTGTGGACGAGAACGAAATTATATAAGATGTGATGATGTACCTATCGTTTTTACCCATATAATTAACAAGGAAACACATAAAATGCAATTACTTACATATGCATATGTAGGAGAATCACTGACCCATAAATTGATGCCTGAAAAAATATATATGTCCCCTGATACTGGAAGAGTATATCATCCTGCTGATGAAAAATATGGTGGAGTAGGATTAATAAGATCAAAACTTGCTATAGAATTAAGTAAACATTTCATTTTTGGAAATGGCGAATGCAATCCACCTACTCATTTTACATGGAATGAAATAATTTATGACCTAGATCTGTTGTGGTTTCATGATAAAGTACAACAGTATAATTTGAAAATTAATAACAATCCTGAATAAGAAACAATTATATATTTAGTTGTTAGTACTTATAAACAATTTTTTAAAACTATAGTTAAAAATAGACATCTGTAAGGAACTACACATTTTAAATCTGCCTTTTATTTTCCTAAATTTAGAGTTAACAAATCTACAAGTCAAATCAATTCTGACAAACAAACAAAATCTGGCTTTTCAAAATAAATGAAACCATGTTTTGCTGAAGTTCTTTTTAAAACAAAAAGCTTAATAAAATTCTACTAACATAAATATACATACATACAGTTAATTATTAAGGGTTTAAATTACTAACTTCTAAGCTTGTACATTTAAATTAAAAATTTATAGTATAAAAATTTGTATATAATATATTAACATAAAATGGAAGTAATTTTTTAAAATTATATTATTACTTTGTAGGTTAATAAAATTGTATATACTCTTGTTGTTGTTTTGTATTTTTAATATATATTTATATATATGAATCATTACCAAATTAATATTAAATAGAAGTTAAAAAATTATATTTATTAAAAAAGAAAATTCTTTTAATGTGAATAATTAAGATATTAAAAAGGAAGTGATTTGCTTACTACCTTATCTGTTGTGCTTTTTATATAATCACAGTTTCTTAATATGGCTACAGTTTTTTTTGTGATATAATATCAATTGAAGTGTATTAATTTATTGTGATGTATCTTCTTTTGAAAATGATTGATAAGATCCAGTTTGTACCCAAGATATACCATGAGAATTCTCATCATTCTCTTTCTGTTTTAACATTTTATTTTTAGCAACATCATGTATCTTCGGATCATAGGGTTGAAAAGTGATGTAGTGCTTATCCTCCGTTATAGGTGCATCATACATGTGCTCATGGCTTAGTGTTACACATTCTTTAACTTTTTCTATAAATACCTTTTTGTTGGTTTTGAACCTTAAATAGTAAATAATAAATTAATGTCATATGTCAACTAAATCTTATTTTAACATGCAACAATAGCATCCTTTAAAGTAAAAATTCTTTGAGGAGCCCTTGATTGAAGCACTTAATTTTGACAAGAATGAACAGGTTTGTTAAATTTGTCTGTTTTTCAAATTAAAGTTTATTTAATGAAGAAGAAAAACATTTATATTGTAATAAAATATGATGTTAAAGCATATATATAGATAAAAAATTGCTTACATTAATGATGCTTCATTATTAGCTGGTGCTTTTATGTTAACATTATTAAATATCCAAAGTAAATATTTAAGTATTTGCCAAATATGGTTTTGTTTCTTATCCCACTGAGAAAAGACTTCAGTAAGATTTAGTTGACCGCTATTTGCATCTACTGCTGGGTGATATAACTGTGATGTAAATGTTATGCTCTAAAAAAAATTCAATTTAGTATGTCAAAACATAGTTATTCATTTACGCACTGCACAGAAGAGTTATAACATATACATAATAGACTTACAGGAACCTTATCATCTGGGAATTTTTCTGGTAAAGATAGTGTAAAACGAAACACCCCTTCAGTATATATTCCTGTTCTTACAAAAATCACACCATACCACACTGAAATAAGAATTTTAATAATATGAGACTTAAATAATTTATATTAATAACATATATTTTTTATGATAAACTTACGAAAAGAATTTTCATATGATGGTATTACATAAATTCCTTCCAAGTTTTCAGTTTGTAGCATACGGCTGAAATTGAATTATTTCTTTATTATATCTTACCAATTGCAGTTTAAGTTATAAATAATACATAGCACGAACTTACTATTCAGCCATAATGATGTATTCCTGATGAAATATGGAATAGAGTTCCTTCATATTGCTGCCACTTTCTTTACTCATATGTAATTCTTGGAATTATTATTACTATTTTAGAGGATCCCTGTGATTATATCATCGCCAAAACATGACTTCTTAAATATTTTAATAAATAAAATCAAAAAGTAAACAATAAAAACCTGTGGAAATAGAAAGTAGACACACTGTTAAAGGAGTAAAATTATGTTAGCAAGATGAATACAAAAATAGAGACATAACGCATCTATCTAATTTTGACAAGTTTTAATATAATGTAGCAATTTTGAATATGAGTCAGTAAAATAATTGTTAAAGTATACGTATGTCTTAACTTTAAGAATACATAATAAATGCCAATTGGTAAACAATGGTCAATTGACAACTGACTATCACGTCACTAATGTGTCAATGATTTCATTTCTACTAAAACAGACAACATAGATAAAAATAGACTTTATTTGAGCATATACTACACTTCAATAAATAACACTAAGTTCATGTCATTATGTTGTACATTAGTACCTTCGATGGAATATAGGCCGTCCTCTCTTTCTTCTTCTCACTGAGCCATTATAAGTAAACTATTATAATAACCAATAAACTTTTTGACGCATTTGCCATCACAAATGCATAACCACTCCACTTTATCTCTTTTGTATGTGTTACGACATCTTTATGTTTGTACGACTTCGTATCAGACCGTTTATAACTTTATCTACGGAATGGGTAATACAGCTAGTATTTGTTGTCCTTAACAACAATGTAGGCAAATCAAGACTAGGGAGGGGCACCGTGTAAATAGACGAACGGTTGTTTGAAGCTGTACATTGCTGCTGTTTGCAGTTTACATAATATTACTATGATTAATGTACTCAAATATCACTCTTCAAACTCGTTGTATTCTTTATTAATATCTACCACATGCATTTTTAAATCCGAAGTTTAATAAATACTAGCACAACGAGCTTTGAGAAACGTACTTTTAACGTCTGAAATTCCAAATTTTTCATTACTATGTATTAATTTTTATTTCCTCAATCCCTTAATCTAAAAAGTGATATCATACATAAAGAAAAATAAATATTTTTTTCAATAAATGTACCAATATTTAGCGCCTATCAAATTCTATCAGCAAACTTTGATAGTATAAAGAAACTAAATTTTTGACAGCGATCTCACTAATTGACAATTATTGTCCTTACAAAACTTAAATTACATTTCCATACACTTTACTTCTACAATAGTTAACTTGATTTCCTTTTCGTAATTAAAATAAAATCTTTTCTTTGTTGCCGACCACTTCTTATTAATTGGCCGTCGACGTCTGTTTTAAAATATTCATAACAATTTTTAAAAAAGCCAGAATTCACTTCAGATTATTTAACCAAGACATACGCTGCCGCTATTCCTCTTTGGAATGGCCATATATAGTTTTTTTAAGTTTGTATTTCAAAATAGAAATGCTCACTGTTTCTCACACGAAGGTACCTACTTGCGAAATATATTGGTATTATTCTGTTGTTTTGATATTAAATGAATTATGAAATTAGAGTCGGTTTCATTTATTTTTCGTGAAAAGAAATCATTGTTTTTAACCAACTATATTATATAAGCATGTAATACTAATAAATATCTACTCGACATAAATCTTTATTATTTGCACATACTTACATATTAAAATCCGTTGCGTCTATAGGGTCCCGGGATTAGATCACCTGATCATCCAGGGATCAGGCGGCGCGCTCTTTCAATTAGTTCGGATTATCGTACACGTGGCCAAAGATTATCGAACATATCCTCTCTGTATTTAATTGGTGAAACGTGTTTTACAATTTTAATAGTTCTCTATATGGAGGTTAATACATGTTGATAAAGCACTTGAATGAACTCGTGTACCTACGTACTAGTAGCTGCATAAAGAAATACAAATTTTAATCAATCATAAATTATTTTTATTTTCATAATCATAAGTACCTACATGTATTAAGTTATATCCATATCTTTTAATAATATTTGCCTGTGTGATGTACCTACACCAGTAGGTAGAAGTTTTCCGGTTGAGGTAGGTACCTCAACTACGGAAAACTTATACTTTTTTTTAATTTCATAGTCTGTTAACGAGACTTTAACCCAAGTATATCACCTTTACTCAAAGGTTTGGGAAGATTGGGAAAAGGAATCCCTCGCGAATTTACAAAACGTTAAGTTTGAAAATTTGACTAAAATGTAGTAACGAATATCGGATGTTGCGCGTGTTGATGATTTCATTTTATTTGTGACAACGGTAATTATATTATAATACGCGAAGGCAAGAGAATTAAACATTTTGTATATTGTATACAATAGTATTGGCTTTTATAGTTAGGCGTAATACCAAAATATAAGATAAATTACATCTCCATATGACGCTTCACATAATATCCTACATGTATTCCTAAAAGTAAAAGCATCATAGCGTGGTTTTAAAGAAACTTGTGTTTTCATTATCAAATATGCAACTGCTTCATAAACTAACTACATCATAACTGGCTTGCCATGATGATAAAATCAAAGTATTTTTATGATTTCTACTCGTCTACTTTAGTGCTGGTGAGTGATGTTAGTTCTAATACTTTTTTAATTTCGTTTTTTTAATCCGTTTGAGCAACGATAGCTAATACATACATAATTTATTCATTACATTTTGAATGGCGCAATGAGTCATGTTTACATCCTATAAGATGTCTTCACTGCATACAAATATCCTTGCATCTGGCAATAAACGTGTTTTATTATAAACAAGCAGTCAATTTGGTTTTATGTAGTTATCTATGTTTAACGACAGCCGCTTTCTTCGTAGAAAACAGACGTTAATTCGAGGAAACATATGGAAGATGGCGCTACCTTTAAAGTGCCGCTCACATCCATGGCTGAGCTATAAAACTAACATTTAA
The DNA here is from genome assembly GCF_905147795.1 of Pieris rapae. NCBI lineage: Eukaryota > Metazoa > Arthropoda > Insecta > Lepidoptera > Pieridae > Pieris > Pieris rapae. Next base: position 6,978,126 of record NC_059524.1, on the reverse strand, counting down.
TGTATGCCCTGCTGTACTGTAATTTAAAACTGTGTAAACAAACAGTGTATTCAAAGTTTATTTTCCTCATTAGGCAAGCGCTAACAATTATAATTAGTTTCCGATAAATTTAGTTTAATTAAAAGGAAAATGACAGCTGACTTGTCCGATAGTGACTGCAGTACCTCGGTGCAGAAATACCCAATTATTAAGTTAATATAGCAAACTTCCCAACAAATCCCCAGCAAACTTCATTATGAAGTTTGCTGGGGTTTGATGCGTTTACTGATAAGACCTCAAACGATCGAAAATAGATATTTCTATATTCCATTTGTTTATTGACTAGGTAATGATTTACCTTTATAATTATTTCCACGAATCAAAAGCCGAACCTCCGGATGCCTCATCTATAAGTGACGGAAGAAAGAGTTAAGTTTTTAATCTTCGTCTCGTATGTTAACCCTTGTCTTATGAAGACTTTCAAGTTCATCTTATAAGTTTTCAAAGCATCCGAGTTCCATCAAGTCATGCGTGATATGAGCACGGCGACTAGACTGGTTTAATTTATATCGAATTTCAACTCCTTCGAAAAGACGATATTACTTTTAATACAGGCTGCATGTATAAAGTTCCCTGCCTCAGCGTCTTGATATAACGCAACCTGAGTGGTTGGATTCTATTACTGGGAAAAAAAATCTTCTTTCTTATACTGAAACTGAACTAGAAAATTCGGACGCAGTAATGTATTTAAGTTGCTCTTTATTAGTTTCATTGATCATACCTATTTGGTTACAAATATTCGTATAGAGATATATTTGGTGGTGGCAAAATTACATACTAGAGAAGCCAAGAGTCCCACAGAGTATGAATAAAAGCAGAAAATAGTTTAAAAAAATAGGCATGGCTTAATTTTGGTCAAATTGATTCCTCTCTGTTGCACATTTTGTACAACAAAAAAAGTATGATAACCTAATCGGATGCGGGCAACAAGCCATATCGTTCCCACGCTCCACGCGGATTACACAAAATGCTCTTTTAGTGCTTCTTAACTGACCTGGGTTTTTTTGCACAAAATGCACTGATAAATCGCGGGTTCATTGTGAATATGGAGTTTTTTGCTGTCATCGATGTCCGAGGTACCTGCTTGTTTGACCGGGAAGGTGTCTAGCGTCACAATAAAAGATAAAATCAAATGATAATGTAAAGCTTAGTTCCGCGTAAAATTTAATTCTGTTTTTTTGAACGATGTTTAACAAAAGATTTCGCTGTGTGTTTTATCGGATGGGATGCATCTTGCTACTGAGATTGTAAGGTTTTGTGTCACAATAAAATATTGTTCAATATTGGTGATTTAAGATTTCAATACGCTATTTTGAGACTGTTTTTTACAGTAGTAGTGCAAATACCTATCCATGAGTCTTCGGACTTGTGTAAATAAAACACTTGTAGGCAATGAGTTTTTTTTATACAGCTAGGACAAGAGGCTCACCTGACGTTTGACGTTGCCGCGAATTGACATTCACTAACTTTTTAGCTCTCTAGCTCTTTTCTTGACAGATTCTAAGTCGTATTGGTTTTCGTAGTCGTTATTTCTCGACAGATCCACATAGTTGTGGTGCGCGGTAGAACGTGCTATAGGAAACGCTCAGTTGTTTTTTTTTCTATATATGTGCTTCTACTTTAAAAACGAAGAAGAATTTAAGAACACATTTGCTACTCATTGGTCTGCATATTATATTTAAATTAAGAATATATAATCGCGTTTTTAAATCCGAGAAAACATTTTTTTAATACATTATACCCATTGAGCCGTGAAGTGTATATTTTACGGTTCACTGTTTAATGATTAATTAAAAACATTTAAACAGCAATTAAGCTCATGTTTAACAAGCGGTGCATTTCCTTAGTAAATTACAAAATTGGGTGAGGGTGGAGGGTTCGCACAGGTGCGTTGCGCGTGCGTGCAATAGCCCTGCTCAATAACATGTGTTGGATTGCCTAATAGCACTTAATTATTATTTTATCAAGAATTCATAGGGAATTCTTACCTGATCTTGAACGGTTTAAACTGTTACTTACTTTAAAAGCAAGATAAAAAACGCGGATATTCAATACAACAGAAAAAGCTTTAAATCCGTAAACAATTTAAAAATAAAAAAATAATGCCCATTGGTTAAGTGGTAAAATGAAAATGTATATTAATTATTCATTTATTTATTTATTTAACACTTCGAAAAAGTATATAATAAAAGTATATACTTCTAAGACTCTAACTAAGACCTCATCGTTTTTTATTACTTTATTTGATTTTGTTTTTATTTACCTCACCTACCTTTGACATGAATGTCCTATGAGACTAATATTGGACATAATTTCCAAGAACCTATGGGTATAATAATAAAGTTTCATATAATTAAATCAAAGCTAATCCGACTTAATCGACCATTATCTTCAAAATCGGTTCACGGACCGGAGAGATATAAATGTCGTCAACATATTAACGTTGTAAATCATTGCTATATTGCATTGCTTATTAGTAAGCATAATAATCAAGTATACAGTATTTACAATTTTCTCAACGTACATAGAAATAATAAGAAAATAAAGAAAATTTCGTTGAGCTAAGAAAACACCGGTACTATCTACCACGCGCCAAAGTAAATCTTTAACTAGCACCCGAACTGATTTGACTCTTATCTAAATGCAGCTCTGCGGCCGCCTCACTTTTTTTGTTAGTTCTTAATCATTGCAATGGTAATAATCAGGGGCGTAGCTACCGCCGTATTTGCCGTATCAATTATACGGGGCCCCCGGGCCACGGGGGCCCCCAAAGTGTGTAAGGAAAAAGAATAAAAACTTTATAATTTATTTTATTTTACAAATGACAAAATTCTATAAAGCAATTCCTTTTTTTCCCGCCTTAAGCGTGCGTTCAAAAGTTGGCTCACTCTCTTATAATAATTGGTTGCAAGGAAATACCATCGATACTCTATTGAAAAGTGAAATCGATAGTAAAATTACATTCTGGAGAGATGTACTGCATCGTATAATTAATGTTATAATTACTTTAGTATCTTGTAATCTACCTTTGAGGGGGCATGATTCTGATTCTGGCAATTTTATGGCAATTTCACGTCTGCTATCTAACTATGATGCAACTTTAAAAGATTTTTTCTAAAACCGAAAGGTGAAATAAATTATTTAAGCCCTACGATTCAAAACGAAATTATTAGTTTGCTTGGTACTAACGTTAGGAACTATTTAGGTCTGCTAAATACAGTAAAGACATCTCACTTAATCTTTGTGACCAATTAAAGGCTCTAAAAGCATGCTTAAATTATGAAATTTAAAAAATTTATTCCATTAAAGAACTCATTGAATTATTGCTAGTAAAATTCAATAGTCTTGCATCCAGTTTTCCGGAGGTAATCACAGCATGCTTTTTATTCTTGGCCCTTCCAGTTACAACCGCAACGGCAGAAAGAAGTTTTTAAAAATTAAAACTAATAAAAAATTACTTAAGAACTTCGATGGGACAAGAACGGCTGTCAGATGTCTTGTCCATAGAGGCAGAAACTTTAGAAAAACTAAAATAAATCAGTTTGCCGATAAAAAGGCAAGGAGAGTGAATATTTAAAATTCGATTTTTATTTGTAAAATGGGTAAATTATGTGATAAATAAATATTACTTCTCACAATATTTGTTTTCTTTTGTGAAAAATCTTTACCTCCATATACCTAAGGGCCCCGTATAAAAAAATTTTATACGGGGCCCCGACAAGGCACGCTACGCCACTGGTAATAAATATCACGTCCTAAGTCGGAAATGGCTACCTCATCAAATTATAAACAAATCCACAACTAAAACTTTTAGTAGGTAAGTTTCATTTACGTTTTAGCATACTAAAAAACTGTTATACATACCTCTAAAGTAAATAAAAACTCTGACATTGAAAATGTTTAGAGAATGAAACACGGCTTAATGTAGAAAGATGCCCATACTTCTATTGTTTTTCGAAGTAATCTCCGTTCTTCCTACATATCGTCGCATCCGACGGAAGCAGAGAGCAGTGGGCCAATTATTCCTAATTCCAAAGGTATCTCTTCTATGGCATTTTCGTTCGCTTTCACCGCATATACAGGGCTCGTAAATCGAACAAGTACCTCGAAACTTATCTTTAGTTCGTGGGAATACCTAAACGAAAGTTGCAGGGCGCCAGGTCAAGCCTGTATGGCGAATGACTCTCTCGTGTTATAAGAGTTTTAGATTTGCCGCTAATTAGCAAAAACTTCTAGAGTTCTAAAATTGAAATTTAAAAAGTTTTCTTTGAAGATGTTTTTAACTGGCCAGTTCTAAACATTTTCAGTGTTACCCACGTAATAACGAAAAATGATATTGTATTAGAGGAGACTGATAGGGTAATATTCATTCTTATAATTTTATTTTAAATAGCTTTATTACTAAGTAGTAAATGCAGTATTTTGCATTTAAGACTTTAAAGGCAGACAGATATTCTCAAGACCGCCTGCCTTCTTCGAAAATTACAATTCGAAGTATAGGTTTATTGTAAAACACTACTATGTTATTAAAAGCCTTTACAAAAAATGTTATTAATGTGTGTGTGCAGGTGTTATTAAAAAAATCCTTAACTAATTTTAAATAAAGAGCAATCTGGTGCCTCTCTCAAACCTTGGGTTATGCTTTTGAATTCCGTCTGGCGCCAATGGAAAATTCATTTTTCGTAAAACGCTTAAATAAACGTCTGGCATGAGTACTCGCACAAAGTATCGTTTAAGAGCTCAAGGCTTCAATAATTAAATAGACTTTATGTATGAATAACGTCTATTTAATTATTAATAATTTTCAATAGGCACATTATGCACATTAATAACATTTTGCATTATTCACTAAAAAAACAAACAGGTAACAAAAATAAAAATCAATCTTAAAATTTATACATATTTATTCACATTACTATCACATTAAATAAACAAATTATCTTAAAATTAAATAACACAACTAAATCAACGTAATATCACTTTATACGTTCAAATAATTTTTATAATTTCAGAAAGTATCGAGCAAACTCTAAAATTGAAAAAAAGTACACATAACTAAAACGTTAAGCTACGTTCTGATAGGCCTATCCGAACTACTTAGTATTCGCTTATGGTAAATACTATTACAAAAAACCCCCGAATTTGATACCGCTGTAAAAACATTATAATTACGATTGCAATACTTTCTTCATCTAAGGTACATTGAGGTATGCATCCAAAATTGATTGCTTGACAATCTATATAGTATATCTTTCAGGGTAAAGATTTAGATGAATTTACGATATGAGAGCACCCTGAGAGTGAGGTTTTATATGTACGGGGTGTGAGGGATGTGGATGGGAGGGATGTGGCGCGTGGGGCGGTTGCCTTCCCGGATGACAACGTTGAACACCATGGACCTGCGAGTGTCCACGCATATCCTCGCCATGTTCTCTGTAAGCGCGCTGTTTATCTTCAAAGTCACGCAGCCTCTGATTGTAACGTTCTATTTGGTCACGTAATGCTGCATCCTCAATGGCTGCCCGTTCCTCGTCGAGTTCAAGACACCCTGCACCGTCTAGACGCTCCAAATCGATCCATCCCCGCCATCTCACGCACACTCCATTCATTATGAACCGGGATATGATATGGGCCTGTAAAAAAAGGTCTATATTAATTCCTAGAAAACAAAAAGAGGAGCAAAAAATATCGATGTAGGTGGTGGACGCAGGAAGCATTTGTCAATGTAGACGTTTTTAATGATTAAGTAGTTTGCCGAAAAAGGTTTATAATTGCCTCCATAGCTCAGTCTTATTTTTTTCTTATATTATTTAAAAAAATACCCTATCGATGAACCCATAACATAACGTAGGAAGAAATTTGCATGGCATTCCAATTTTACTGTATTTGATTAATATTGTATGTTTAAAATTAGGCAATATATGCCTTGATTTATGTCCGGCTTTTAAGTTCAAAATACAAGTCGCAATTTCTTAGAATCGTAAATTTTAATATAAAGGGTCCAGCCGGCAGTCGTTTTTCCATAGAATAGTTTTTTTAATTAAAAGCAATTTTGAATTAGGAATGCGTGCAAGGATTTTACTAACAACCTTCCATATTCAAAAGTTCTAATTTTTTTTAAGTACGTTTTTTATGTGCATGGTTTAAAACGACAGAAGGCAGACGTAAAGTATTGCGTGCTTGTTTGTTTCGCATCCGCTCTTTCCAATACTTATATAACATTTAATTAAGTTAACCTCAACTTTAGTAATTGCAATAATAACCACATAGCGTTTTAACAACTGCTAACCGTATGGCTGTTTTTAAGAATACAAACCATTTTAATCAAACTCTAAATAAATTGAATTACTTACATTTACGTGGTCATTAGTACAGATTACAACACTATCAAAAAATACCTGGCTGAATAAAATTATTTTAATACCAAACTTATTATCTTTTTTTAAGGCTCAATAAATTGTTTCCTGGCATACTAGTGCTAATAAGGCATAAACTTTCTTTGATATCTATTATTTATACCTAAACGAAGCTCCGCGGGCTTAACAGTGATATAGTATTTATCTAAAACCTTATTTTTAAATAATACTTAATGCGGTTAGATATGTATATATCTGTTAACGTATTATTATTATCAACTTGCATTAGCATATATGCTATACCCTCCAAATTACGCAAATATATTATACTTTAAATGTTGCCTTCAATATCGCAATGCCTATATATTTGGAAATATAATATGTATGTGTAGTGTTTGAGACGAACGCTGTATCTAGTAAATCAATTAAACAAACTATACGTTGCTGGTTGCGAAGGCTGGAAAGGCACGAAGGGGAAAATGAAAACGAACGGCGGCCATCTTGTTGGGCGGGCGGAGCTTTCCGCTTCCACCCTTCGAGGGCTTTTCCGTATTGATTTTCCACTGTTGCTATACAATATATGGATAAATATACCTTGGTGTGTATTTTTAATTCTACTCATAGAGTAATAAGAGAAAATGAAATAGTCTAAAGGTTAAGAAGAAGAATTATATTAGACATGTGCGCTAATTATACTATCAATAAAACACAAAAGACTTATATTAGCTATTGCCTAGCGTGGACATTTAAGTGATATTTTAAAGACCGTATCTGTTAGTATCTCCGGGGGCAACAAAATAATCTTAGAATTCAAAAAGAAATAAAGCTTTACGATCAACTTAATTACTTTGTGCGATTTCAAAATAAACATCTGTAATTGGTCATGTCACAACGAAATGTAAGGCGTAAAAATGTAGCATTATAATGTAAAATACAAGGCAAATTATAATTTAAAAAGATCACATTGCACATGAAAATTAACCGTAATGCTCTAACGGCTCCATAATAGGTATGTATTTTTAATTTACAGGCTTATTGTAATAACGACAACAGAAGGTAATTACGATTACGATTTATTTTAACTATTCGGAACATAAATCCGAAGCTAAATCTGAAGAAATCAAATGTAACGTCATAAATATGTTTATAGATTTTGAGACTTTATTTTCATCATTAAGAGCCTAGTCAAATTATACTACGCCCATTTCACCGATCAATTGAAACTCATAGACGGAGTTTTAAATGGTCAATATTGTCAAATGGAGGTCTCATGTATAATAAGATAAAGTATAACTACAGTTACACTATAGCTCGTTGATTACCTTGTAAATGCTATATTACTAAGGGTTTAAGAGTACTTATTTCCTACTAAAGGCAGAACGTTCACCAGAGAGTGAGTACAAAGTTTTATAGTAGGTACCTTTTCGATACAAGAGGCAAGTTTTATTAAATTTAAGAGGAGAGAGGGGTTAGTGCACACTCGTCTGTAATGTTAAATGAACCAAGTGTAAATAAATATAAGTATTCATAGAAGCGCAGCAGGCGGCCTGCGCGTAACGAAGGGGCCAAATTCAATAAAACTTTCCATCAAATGGGTTTCTCAAGTGCTAGCATTTCGATGCCTGCCTTCTGTAATTTTCTGAGATGAGGCTGAACTCTATAATTAAGAACTAGAACTCTCTACAGTTCTAAATATACACAGTATATTATCGAACAGTATAACAGGGCAGTTGTCTTTACTTGACACAAAGTACAAACAATGTGGTGCCTAATATTGACTTTGATTTACGCAAGTAGAGAGAGCAAGTAGTTCTGACATAGTGTGACTTTCTGCTGACGTGTGTCTGATCCCTGAGCTGGTAATTTGGTCCGGGCTGCGCACCAAATGAAAATTCAATTGGTGGATAGAAAGCTGTATACGTGTGAATTTGTACGTTGAAAGAAAACATCGTCTGGAAACCGGCATGCCGTAGACCCCAAAAAGCAGACGGTGAGTATCAGAAGACCACCTACTTACCTGATAGAGAAAACAAATGATCACGACAGTGTCGTGATCATTTGTCTTACGTACAGAATTTTGAAGCGGGGACCTAAAAGGCATTAGTGCCACTGTTTTGTCGCGTACACTGTTATTAAAACGCGAATTAGGCTATTTAATAAGCTGAAAGATTTTGTTAAAATTCCTGTTATATCTTAAGTATTTCTATTCTTTGAATTTGATTTATTTTGATTTATTGCAATTCGGCGATTACTTCATGAGAACTTTTAATATACATATAAAGGTCTAGTTTACTAAAATTGGGACGACTGATAAAATTGGAGCATCTTGTTCGTACGTTAATATACATATTAGATTTTTTATCTAAATAAAATACTTATTGTAATGAGAAATAAAGTTCTTTAACACCTCCTCAGCTCTTCCTCCATATGAAATACCTTCTAAGCTGTTTTATAGTATATATTATATGGTAATATTCTCCAAATATCTTATCCCATTAATGCACTCTCATGCCTATTCATTAAGTGAACCGGAACAATCAACGGAGTAGAAAAGATGTCGTTCATTCAACATGAATTAGCTACAGAGCGTGACCGGCGATTTATGTATGGTATTATGTTTTTTGTTTTGTTATTTATGTCTTAATTTTCGTAGCGGGTACTTGATAAGAGAAATTAAGTCATTAGCAGCTATGGTTCCGAACGTCATTAGTGCAAGTCTTCGCGATGAAGTGACTCATTTTATTAAAGCCATTTTATTAGTCACGTTACTAAATATTGTGAATCATTTATAAAATAATAAATTCACATTTAAAAAAATCTTAAATAATAAATACATATTTAATTTATTTTAGTATGAATTTATTCTTTTAGAATTTTATTAAATTATCTAAATATATGTACTATAAAACAGCCTAAAATGTATTTCATAAGGAGGAAGAGTTGCTTTATAAGAATTCTGCTATTAATGTTATAAAATTACCCATAATGTAAAAGACACCGTATTTAAATAGTATTAAAGTAATAGGTCAATTTTGATTCAAATCTTATGTCAATCTGTATTGTCATTGTTTTCATTTGAATAAACATATTTATATTTTTCTTATTAATCCATAACTTTATATAGATTAATTAAATGTTACCTTATTAAGTAACAATAATTTTGTTAATAGGTTTTATTATTAAATAGGAAAGAAGTGCTTCCACGTCCTACGTTATCCAATTTTTTATTACATTTCTGTCTGTAAATCTAAAACGACTCGCTAAAAATGGTCTTTGACAGGACACCAAGCAAGAAACTCAGACAACGGTGGAATCGGTAAACGACGAATAGATAAATTTTGTTGTTGTAAATATAAAATACCTAATGTAATAACGACATTACCTAGTGGGTAAATAATAGTGGAATCCATCTCGCTCTGTTTTATTATTTTACTAGCCAGTTAATGAAACGGGTAACTAATTAGTCATTACTTATGAGGAAATATTTCGTAACTGTAAACAAGTTTTAAATTGCTCTATCTGCCATTATGTTTCTGAGTTATCACCAACATAATTAATATGCAACTTTGCCAAGTCGTCTTATACAGATGTTTTGATTAATCATTATTAGAAAGTTTTTTTTATAAAACAGGGCCAAACGGGCAGGAGGCTCACTTGATGTTAAGTGATATGCCCATGGCCACTCGATGTCACAGGGCTCGCGAGTATGTTGCCGGACTTTTAAGAAAGGTACGCTCTATTTAAAGGACTCTAAGTCGAATAGGTTCGGAAATACTTCAGTGGGCAGCTGGCTCCACAAAGTGGTAGTGCGCGGCTAAAACTGCCATGAAAAAGGCTCAACTCGTGATACGGGTTGCAATTCGTATTCTAAAACCTGCCTAGGGTAAGGACTAAGGTTGCCTGGAAGAGATCGCTTGTTAGCGATAAGGCCGCCCGTTGCCTCCCTTGTAATTTTTATGTATTGTGTTATTTGTGTTTCTTTGCGACGAAGTGTAAATATATAAATAAAACCTATCTACCTAGTTTATCTAGGTGATGTTCGTGGAAATATAATCTTAGCAACACTGAGCTATAGAGGCAAGTGGGTTCATTGAACACTATTATTACGTTCAAAAACATGAATGAACACTAAAGTTAAAATTTGCTACTACGGCACTAAGATTAATAATAATAAAGAAAACTATAACTTACTTTGCCGTTTTCTTTCTGGAAGTCACAGCCCCGGTTGTTGTATGGCGAATGATCGAAGACGAGTTGGAGGTTGGTTCCAGTAGCAGTGAAGGCGATTTCGGTGTGACCCTCACGGCAACCGCTGGTAAAACGCATCTGTCTTTCTTCTGGAGGGCGGTCACGGTAGCCTGTGTACCTGACCTAGAAACCACAGAATTTAGTTCTTACTTCTTTCGATATCCGACGGATTAGCAATATGTTTCAACACTATCAGTTTTCATGTTTCAGTTATGACGAACCCAAAAATTAGATATTACACAAAAACATCTCATGAAACAAAAATTCATACATATTCGATATTTAAGGATAATGAGACCAGGATAAAACCGTTTAAAAATTTTCAGATGGATAAAATTTTATCAAGACTAAAATCTACCTACCCAAAATAAAAGAGTTCACATAAGCCAAAGTGCAAAGGGTCAAAGAAGCAAGTCATCTGGAAAATTTAGCAAATTAATATCTAATTAAACAATTACCTCGCTCTCTCTGCTCAGTCTTTTAAAGAGATCATCAGACTCGAACTTCGCCTTCTGGTCGGGAACCACACGCGGCATCTTAAATATAAACCTTGGTTTCGGCTGCTCATAGAGCCCAATGGAGTCAAAAGGTAACATTCCGGCAAGGGACGCAGGATCACTCATTGCGTGCATAACATTAATCTTCACACACTTAGCATTACTCGAACTAAAACACTGTAACTGACTGACGCGAAATCGAATCAATACACGACTCAACACTACGGCTTACGACCACTGAATGAGGTCCGTAGCACAGTTGGGACAGAGATTCCTTTGAGGCGGGGTTTCCCAATGGAGGGGCGCCGCCCGACCAATACCAAACGATCCATTCCCGCCCCACACAGTCCAACGCCTCCTTTGCGTAATTTCGGGAGCTAAGGCGGAAAGAGGGTTTTCTCCCCTCGAAATGTTTCAAAATAAATACTGTAAGTAACAAAGCATATGAATTTATAATGATGGGCATTATGTTCTGTCAATTCGAGTGTTTTATGTACTGTATCATGTTTTGTTCCTTTGTATGATAAATATAGCTTATGTAAAGGGGGAGCATGATCCCAGGATGCGAAATTCGATATTTTAAGCCTCACTGAGCATCTAACAATCTAATAATATATTTTATTCACAAATAAAATGTGTTTCAGCTTTGCAAATGGGTTCACAGGGAACAATTGTGTTTTTTATATTCATATACATATGTATTTTTAACATAAATAAGTTTTAAATTCAGTTACCCGTAAGTTTGTGAACTGAGAGCCTTCTAAGGTCCACGTTATAAGGTACAAACGTTGTTATTTTATTCTATAATAGAGATCTATTCGATAGTTTAATTAATGAGTAGGTATAGTATAAATAATGTGCTTATAATTATGATTCATTATATTTAAGGTTAAAATAATTTTAGGAATTTTCTTTTGATTTTCTTTTTTATTATTTTAATAATTACTTTGTTGGTAACGTAATTATATGAGTTAATACTAATAAAGAATAATGTATGAAATAATGTATTATCTATAGGTAGTAAATAATAATGAGATACTAAACAATAATATATGTACCAACGTATTCAAAAAGTTTAGTTCTTCTACTGTTTTACAGCTACAAAATTTAAATTAGTTTCATTACTTTTTTATTCCTAAAGTTTTAGTTTCGGTTTTGTGATGAGAGTTTAGGCAGTTCTTAAACCATAGCTGGTTTAAAAACTGCCTAAACGGACATGAATTTCAGTAGGTAGATTTGATTATACAAAATGTGTTAGATAGAACATTCTGGGTTTTTTATTGAACCGGGCAAACAGGCAGAAGGCCTATATGATATGTAAAGATAAGCCGCCGCCCATGGAGACACCATGTCAGAGGGCTGGCGAGTGCGTTGCCGCGATTTTATGAATTGGTACGGTCTTTTATAAAATAACGCTAAGTCGAATTGATTCTGAAATACTTAAGATTGCTGCTGGTTCCATATTGTGGCGGTGCAGAAACTGCCTGAAAAAACTCTCAGTTATGAAACTATTAGATTTATATCAAATATACCTAGGCCTGTGTCATTATCTTATTGTCCAATTTATGGCCATTAATGCTTGATCATTTATATAATCGACGATATTCCTATTTCCATACGACAATCTACTTTTTTCGTGTCACAAACACGTGCAAATCCGTCAAACAGAACAATAAATTAAAAGTAATTCCTAAGATAACATCAAGGGATCTATTACACGTAAGTCTTTGAAGCTTTTAACATAATCACAAAAGGCGGCGACTAGTGTTGTAAATGTATCAAATGTTTAAATAAAGGCATCATGAGCGATCGATCCTTGATAACGCCTCGCTAAGTGTCGCTTTTGTTGTTATGTTTTCTATTTAAACTGTTACGTTAGTGCCGACTATGATAAAAGTAACAATTTACGACGTTCTTTGACATATTTTGTTAGAAATAAGAGAGGTTTTTAAATATAATTAGATTGAAAAGTTACTCTTTCAAATATTAATAGGAATTATAAAACTTTAAATTTCATTTCGTATCTTGCCTGTGGTCGAATATCCGCCTAAAGGCCTAAAGGCGTTTTCATTTATAGGTTCATCGTTTAACGGAGAAACCTCATATCTGAGTCGTTTTGTAGATAATTTCATTATGATATCTTATGTAGGCAATCAGTAGACTATGCGTTTTAATCCGAGACAATGATATATGCAGAAAAAGGCTTTACGAGCCGCCGACGACTACGCACCGCGCAGAACATGACATTCCGGCGCGCAGTGAACGTGAGAAACGCCACCATAACACGACCTACGCCTGGAGAGCATCGACGACTGCGGCCAGGAGTATGTTAGAGCAGGCGGACGTTTCCCGCTTCCTACACCTCCAGCACCTCGGACCGTGGCACTCCAGGCTTCCCGACACCAGATGCGGGCCCCACACTTGTGTTCAACAAGAATACGATTGAAACGAGTCGAACCCGACGCTACTCGTCTCCACCAAAGGGCAATAAGCCCGCCCCAGTACCATCCTGCATCAGCATGTTGTGAACATCCACACCACCATATTAGGGGATCTGTCCATACTGACCGATGTCCGCCATTGAGAGGAGCAGATAAACATGAGCATCTGTCTCATTGGCAGAAAAAGGTTTTTAAAAAGATTGCTACACTAAGAATCTGAAACCAAAAAGAAGCACTAACTACTTATACGTCGACGGTAATACTGCGTAGTACTAATAAATTATTGGACTGAATTTAAAGAAAACTACATAAAAATATAATACATTCATGACTCTTATCTGCATTGTCACGTCTTCATTACATCAAAATGGCAGCACGTGTCATGAAACAGTCGTTTGATCTTTGCATCGCGCGGCGCTTTGTTCAAAGGGCCTACGCCCTACGCGCCCTTCAGACACCCACACGCACTAATGAATCTAATACTGAACTTTCGTTAAGTTTTGTTTAAATAGCCTTTTTATAGTAATTGAAGAAATATTTTTTTTAATTTTCTTTCTTTTACTCTATTTAGTGCTCCAACAAATGCTCCAATCGGTACATATTTTTAAATATTACTTCTTAAAAAAAGAAACGTAATAATCTTTTAACTAATACATTTTCTCCAGTTTTGTTTGTTTTGCATTAATTAATTTTGAATTATCAAAAGCCAATTTTGTTCTAGTATGTAGCATTGGTTGACGAATCATGTCTTGTGTTTTATTGTACTAACGGATGCATGAACGAATTCAACAGGCTCCATCTTGGAGTACCTTACATAGATACTTAGGCTACGATCTACGAGGGCGGTCCGATATGAAGGTATCCTACTAAGCCTCACTGCCCGATAGAACCGCTATCACAAGAGCAATACATGTTTTTGTAGGGTACAAGAACATGTATTACCTTATCTTTGAAACCAACTGGACAAGACAACAATACATGGCATTCTAAAAATTCGCCCCAATACCTACATGTCAGAGCTGTTATATAAAGCATTAAGACTAATTTAACAGTGTCACTGGAAATCCAAATGATATATAGAAAATGTTTAGAACTGGCCAGATAGAAACATTGCTGATGAAAACTTTTTGAATATTAGAACTCTCTGGTAACCTAATGTGGTAAATTGCATTCACTTGTCATTTGTTTTTGCGAATTGGCGGCAAATCTAAATAAAATTCGACAGCAGCGCCCTTGAAGCAGGATTCTCTTTCACTGCGACAATGCTTTAATACACTCCTCAAAAAGGACTGTTTAATATTTCACTATGGCAGGTGTCGAGAGTCATCCGCCATACAGTCCTGACCTGGCGCCCTGCAACTTTCATTTATTGAAACTTGATTTGAACCCTGTAGATGCGGTGTAAGCATTCGAAAATGCCATAGAAGAGGAAGAATGGGCCCACTGCTTTCTGAGAAGTTCTATCAAACGCGACAATATGTAGAGAGAACATGAAGGCATCTGAATTTTCTATAATATGCTTTCTATTTCTGGAGGCTGTGATAATTAGTAAGAGTAACTAAATGGGGTTTTAAGTAACCGAAAAGTACTGGGATAATGGCTGCTATTATTTATTTAATTCAACCATAAACTAAATTGATTAGAATAAGAAAATATTTGAATGGAGCCCTACAAACGCCTTAGATTTTTCAGAAGACATGCCGGTTTCCTTACGCTGCTCTCCTGCGCCCTACTTACTTTGCTTACTCATTGTAAAAAGCCGCCAGTCAAACATTGTTATATCACCTATGAACTTTATTCGTAATGAGATTTCATTAAATTAAAACAAACGAATACCAAGCTAAATCTAGTATGCCGTGGGACCATACTTGATATTAAATGCTCCCACGCCCACATACGCACGATAATGGTGATATAAAAGAGGCCAGAAATTGTAATGTTACTATTATCTAATCACTACTAAAATTGGGAATAATAGAAGTCATAACAGGCCTAGTCAAAAATCCTCTACTTCGACCGACCACGTCGGTGCCTTATTTTTCCTTAAATAACTTGCTTAGATTCTAGCACATTCCAGGATTTAAAGTTCTGGCACATTCCAGGATGTGTTAGGAAACGAGACTTACCACGAACTATCACTCCCGTCATTATATTTTTGACGTACAGAAATCAAATGTAGCGCTATCGTTCCTGATTCTTACACTCAGGTCCTCACCAGCTCCTATAAAGAAGAGTTTCATTAGCCCGAACAATGCATGCAGTCGAATATTTGTTGCTACTACGTTAATATTACTATCAAATTATATATTGTAACGGCGCTATTTTATTGAATCATTAAATTAAATGGAAATAATTTGCAAAACGGAAGCACGAACATCGTTCAAATAGAAGCTGTGAAAAATTCACAGCTTCTATTCATTTAATGTTGGTTGAGTTGAAACTGTCAAAAACTAGCTGAAACTAAAGCATTCGTTAGGCCGAAGGTTTTATGTGCTATCCTGTATACCGTTGTTAAACAAAACTTACTTTTACTTCCAGCAAAATTAAGCTAGGGCGGCAGCAGAGCAGGCCGACAATAATAAACAGCACAAATATAAGAGCCTTTCCTCCAACTTTGCTTTTGTTCGTTTTGGAGTAGAGACTCTTGGGCCGTGGGGTTCACCGTTCAATGCCACAGGCCCTAATGAAAGATTATGTTGGCGCCTCGTAGATCGTACTCTTGACCCCAACTGGTGCTTCCCTGGCTCAACAAATAAGTATAGCAATACAGCGAGGAAATGCTGCATTTAAGGTACACTCCACAGGAACCAAACTTTTTTAATTGTTCTGATTTTTAGTTTATAAATTTTTATTATTACTAAGTAAATTATTCATACTGAAAAAAAAAATATCTTAATAATAATAGTTATTAAAAAAATACTGAAACTTACAAATAGTAATACCGTAATAATAGTTTTATTTGATTGAAGGTATACCTACTTATTACCGCGTTGTTTATTTTACATATTGTTCAAAAAGCTGTTTAAATAATTTTCCAAGGAATCCAATTTAATTTATCCATATAATATTTATTAATAATTAAAATTCTAATTTATGTTTTTTATAAATCAATAAACCACGGATTTTGATAAGAAACTGTTAACCACATCCGTGAAGATAACAGGTTTTGTTTTGATTTTATGGCCGCACAATTAGGCAATTTAAATGGCCTTTAAGTTTAAGAACTTCATTTAAACTTTCACCGACAAAAGTTTAGAGTCATAAAGAGTCATGAAACTTTGCCAAATTTTATTGTTTTATCGCTTTGATTGCCCCTAATTCTAGTGCAAATGGCATGCAATGTCTTTGTATTATGTCCGCCTATTGACTATTGTTTGGGAGTAGGGGTAATTCTACGAAAACATAGCTAACCGTCTATAGGAACTTTCTCTTTAGAAGCGAAACTAAAACTATGAACAATGTATCGATACAAAATTAATAGACAAAGAGTGCTATTCCCATTGAAAGTCGTTGAAAAGGACTTTCCGTCTTGTCTTAAATATGCACCAATTTTACATTAAATTGTCTCGTTATGTAATACAAAATCATAACGTCCGTAAAAAGCTAATGCTTCGAAATTTACATTTACTGCCAGTTCTCAAAAGTAGAACTGGCAACATAGAGTATGTCATTTTTTTTTATATTAAAAACAAGTACCTGCCACCATTACATTCCGCTCCTCATCGTTTGTTTGGTCTGTTCTACGTTTTATCAATTCGACGCATGTCAGACTATAATTCAAGTAGACATGTTGGCATATTCACGTGTTCCATAGAACAGATATTAATCTTATTCATAGATAGAAAATCAATTTGTGCTCTATGGTTTGTACTTCCGACATCAGCGTCGAAGTAGAAGTCACTAACAATATAATTCAGATTTTTCGTAGAGCTAAAGCTTAATGCTGTAAACTGTGAACTAAGTTACACAGGCTCACAACTTTAATATTTTTAGTCACCAACCGTAACCTTACATATAAAAACACTAACAAGTTATTTGTATCAACTATAACGACTAGTTCTCACCTTAACTTTTTGCTCCATGACCTAATAAATCAACGCATTGTTAACACGTTTATAACCCGTTCATTTCCATATTTGCTTTACAACAACCAGTAGACATTTAATTAATTGATCCATAAGCTAACAATTGTTACTATTGACCCCTGAATGAAACAATAAAAAATATACAATGAAAGGGTTACGTGTTCCCATTAGTATTATGTGAGACATAATGTGGGCAGTACAACTCATTTGTTCCACTTTTAAATCGAACAGACGAAAAAAATGAAGGCAAGCGTGAAATGTCGGCAAAAGTCGTTTGCTTATGCATATTTTAAATCGTCTTACTGTTCATTTTGTAGAGTCAGAAATATATAAACAAACAGATACAAATTATTTAAATATTCTTAACCTACATATTAATAATAATTAAAAATGAAAAAAATAAAAAACATATGTTTTGTATAATATGTTTGTGGCAGTGTAACTTTAATTAGGATTCGCCTCGCTATAATGCGATTTGATGTTACATAACCATGGTCTATGGGTCAGAAACAGGCAATTATCTTTGGTCTGTGAACAAAAGTGTTACCAACCCAAATATTGTTACGCCTTTGTTTATTATTTCTGTTTATTGTAAAATATTTGGAATTATTTTCTTATAAATGATTTGAGATTAATTTAATAAATATGTTTATGTATTCCAAGTAGTTGCTCTACAGCAAAACCAAGATTTTAAGACAGATAGATAGCAGGTTTTTAACCGTTAAGCATAAAGTCCTGCTTAGAGTATATCTATAGATTCGAGAAATTGCAACAAAAAATTTGGAGACCGGAGATCCTGTTCCGGGTCAAGGTGATGTCATGAAGCAAAAAGTTAACTCCCCTCAATAGCCATCAATAAATTTCCGACTAAATAATTTACATAGTTGAAATAGTTTTATTTCGACTTTGTACTAATTGACCATAAACAATATGTAAAAAATGTGAGTTCGTTTTATTGCTTCTTCGAATGCTTATGTGAAATATACATATCCTTCGAGTAACGAGTCCCTTACGAAATCTTTTAAAGACACATTTGCCGAATAAACATATACGTATACCTAGTGCTAATTCGTGCTGTCACATTGCTAGTCCCTTCACGCTTAGCGCGCAAAACTATGAGAAGTACCCTCTTCTCATAGTTTTTTGTTGGTTTTCTTAAAATACAATTAGAATTGTTCACGCGAATTTCAACCCTGTGTATTTATGAGATAAGCTTTCTTATCCCTTCTGGTTCGATGCAAGGAAACATGGCGTAGAGTCCAAAAAAAAAAACTAATAATTAATGTCAGACATACAAGGCAAATAGTCTATATTATCTATAGAATTTATCAATAAAAAAATAGGTGCAAAATGTGACACTGGATATATAAAAATATTAGTGCACAGACGATGCCGGAACGCTTGTAACAGGGACTCCAATTCATCGTAAAAGGAAAGAAGCCGTCAAAAGTTGTTTATGCGAGCAATTCCGGTCAACGCTTTGTCTTCGCCGCGCGGCCTTCAACGACACCCTAATAAAGGCGTGGCAAAAAATTCTAATGGCCGTTGATCCTATTTCAAAGTCATAAAATGCAACAAAATTAGCTTTGTTTGAAACTGCAAAGGTCCGACTGAATGAGGACAAGTTTTACCGGCATTTGGATTCTTTTGTTTTATTACATTTGGGAAACATTTGTGCTATTGTCACGATATTATAAATTTCAAAGATGTTACTAGCGTTGGACTTTCTAAATCCTTTCTATTTGTTTGTTGTATAAAGGTTATTTTATGAACCTTCGTATACATATCTGCTAGTCTTGTCGGCACTTAAAATGTTCCATGGTACTGTTTAGCACAATTCATGGATTCAGAAGAAAAATTGGTGCCAGGCCAGTAGAAATTGTTTCCTTTCTGGATTTTTGTAGTAAATATAAGAATATTTACTCAATCGACTTTTAATTTGAATTACTCAAACGAACACAATTCATTTTATAGATTATTTATATGGAACCAGCTGCTTATTTGTACATAACATCAACATAATTCGAATTACGGCACTTCAAGATAAGACTGTACCAATTTTAAGAATGCCTCCTGCCCGTTCGCCCCTGTACTGTAAGAAATAAAAAGACCATTTATTTTTCTCCGATCCGTCACAAAATCAATAAATGAGTCCACTATTTACCACTTTTATTACAATTTTCTATAATAAGTTTGTGTCATAATTGTTGTACATAAAGTAACTAGGAAAAGCCCGCAGGGAAATACCTTTTCCAAACGTCGATGTTAATAATTATATTCAGTAAATTCACATAGGTCGGGAGTCATTCGGTTTTTACGTTATGTCTAATGAGGTATTTTGCAGGCATTTTAGAGTGAATTTGCTGTACGTAAATATTTGACAGCTGATAATACAATTTTTCAATACTATGCAGACATTTATTTGAAAACAATCCTTTGGATTTTAATTTCAGAAGAATTTTTCGTAACTAATTCACTTTAAATTTTTAGTCAATATTTACTGTAAACATCTTGGTTGTCTCTTATGGAACCTACAATTATTTATGTACTTTTTCACTACTAGGACTTACTGTATTATATTTTACTATTCCTTAAAACGTTTACTTGAAGAGTTAAATAAAAGCCTGCTTATTATTTAATTAAGTATTAAAATTTGTACTAAATTTAAAAAAAAATGTTTTCTTAAGAATATATTAAAAAACATAGCTTACAATATACCATCTATAAATAACGACGTAATTATCAACTTGTTAAGAAAAATCACGAAATAGAATAATAATGATTCCGAGAACGCAAAACGCGTCGATCATGTTGCGTCAAAGATCGGAAATTCCATGACTCACAATCCTATGAACCGTATATTGCGTACTTTTTCGCGTCATTATAACGTCATCGAAGACCATACTTAACAGTCTTAGTACTGTACCTTGCGAAACATTATTTTTTACTCTTTTTCCTTGTATCAATTGCGAAAACAAATAGCTAAAAACCCGTGAATCAATTGAATTTTAGTGTGTTAGAAATATCGAAATAGGCATTCCAATAGATGTAATAATTTGTGGCATATAATACAAATACAACCTTTTTAAGTCAAAACCCTCTAATAATGGAAAAGGAAATTTGGTCTCTTTTTGGTAATTTAATTTTCCTTTCAAGCTCCAGAAACTCTACTATTCGAAATATCAATCCTGTTTTACTCAGTCAAGTGAGATAGTCCCTGTAAGTCCCGGTTTGGTACATATTCCTTCTGACTCAAAAAATTAAATTGGTCCTGGAACATAATGTTTTATTTTAGAATCTTTACAACTTGATTATTTTTCATTAAAAAATAATATATTTGTAATCTCTGTAACTTTTTTGACGTTCATAAGTGCTTGTTTACCTATATGAATAAATTTATTTTGAATTTGACATTATTTTAACAATAATAAATTACTAAACCAAAAAATAACTTACAAATAAATGCAATAATAATTTTACATTAAAATAATCGATTGATATTAAAAACGTAAACAATTAATCACTTTTTTTGGCGCTCTTCAGTCGCTTACACGTCATTACAGAAGCTTATTTTGTAAAGCGGACGGCACCGTTTATAAAGCGTTATCTTCAAATCAACAATAACAAGTTTAATAATGGACGTGATTAATGTCCTCGCAGGATGACGCGCATTTTGGGCCAAGGGAGGCACGAACTACAAACCTAACGCAAGGCAAAAGCTAACTTGGGCCTTTTGCGAGCCTATATTCCCGCCCCAAATGACCAGACATTATTTAATTGAAATAGAAGTGAAAGGGTGACAATTGTAATAGAATAGAAAAAGGGTTCACTTTTTGCGATAATGCGATGAAATATTGTACAAGGCGTGCATTGTAACATTTGTTCTTTAGTGATCTGCATTGTAATTAATGATCATATTTAAATTGAAAATGTCCGTTGAAATGAACTGTTGAGATTTCAAGTCCACCGTTGATTTGGTTGGGAGAAAATTATTAATATTGCACTACTATGTAATGCAAAAAACTAGTTAAGCGCGAAGTTTGTTTCGTCATAACATGATTATTTTTACTTAGCCTACCCTTTTAGTAGCTATATACCAATGCATGGAACTATACATGGAACATATAGCTATACTGCTAGACTGTTCGCTTTTACGAAAATCCTTACTGATAAATAAAACTAAATATTTAGATTTTTTATATTTTCCCCCATAAAAACCTTTCTCGGGAAGGAAGGAATAATTTTTTTAAATTTACATTAGGAAATTTACTTGACTTGGTCCGTCTGTCTTTGACTTTTGCGCTTAGCAAAATATTTTGTGATTCATTTTTATTTATATAAATAAAATCGGTCGATATATAAAACTTATACAAAATTATACAATAAGAGGAATAAAGCATTCTCGAACTTAATACGCCTTGGGCATGTAACGCAACGTGTGCTTTCTAGATCGTTCCTACATAACCTAATATGTTGTCTGTCTATTTGCATTCTGCGATCGTCATTTGACTTGTGCAACTATCTCAATAAACACTTTCAGCATATGTATCTTAACTAAACATCACAGGTGTTATACAAACATATTGAGGAAGTTTTAAAACGTCTATAAATCATGATTAACATTGTTTAGTTGTTTACCTTCTTGTAAGCCAAAGGCAAGAAATCGAAATAGAATTCGGTTTGACATTTGTTGACTAATGATCCCTTTAACAAAGGATCAGCTCCCTGTCGAGCGACTTTTAAAATTCATTGTTGGAGGAAATTTTTATCACTTATACGTTTGATTGGTGCGACATATTGGCAAAAAATCGATTGACACGTCACGTTTTTATAACTACCTGGCTCCTTTATACGCGAAATAAGGGTAGTCTGTTGACAGGACGTTGTGAGAATGACAGTTTCCGAAGAAGTCGTTGACTTTATTGTGCTTACAAACATATCATGACGGGCGGATAATCGATGTTCACTTGCCAGCTTTTTTTTAATTCTAGAAAAGAAATAAATGTTAGGTATGCCGCTGTAATTTAAAATACTGATAATAGTCGAAGAATCATTTACAAATTTACTCGTGGATTTTAAGTTGTCTATGATAGGAGCACGGAAAGTTAATTTTACAAAAAAAAATCTGGAATAAGTTACTACTTTAAAAATCAAATAGGAAATAAGTTTAAATAACATATTTATGTATTGAAAGATTAAAAATTTCGTAACTTACTTTGAACAGAGTCTGGATTTCTTTTATCTGTGATTTTTCAATTTGTCTGCGTAATTCATAGAAAGTTGTTCCCTTCTCTAGGATATTACGAAGTGAGAAATACAATTTTAACTTAACATGAATCGATTTGTTAAATTATGTTACATCATGAACGATGAAGGACGTAAATTTCTTAAAACAAGTTTAAGCTAGGAACCCATGACTTTTCACATTAATCCAACAAGCAATAAAACGCAATGCACAAAGAAGGTATGCAAGAGGGCAAAAAGCGTGAAATCAAATTGTTAACACGGTCGCAGTGAGCATATTGATATTTTAATTAGATTTACAAAGTCAGCAGCGACACCCAACTCTTTGAGCAGATCTAATGGCACCCCGCGGACTATATTTAAGGGTTGTCGGGGTTCTCTTTGTATGAACTCAATATTTACTCGTAAATGCATTATAGCAACAATACTTACTTATTTTTTAAGTTTACGTAACAGCTTCCGTGTTATCGTTTTCAAAAGCTTTGGAAATGTCGCTCGGGGCCTTGTAATTATAGAGGAGCACAGCAGGTCGCATTTACTAACGGCTACAGAAATATTGTTACCCTGTAATGAGTCATTACTAAAAAGATGTTTTGTTTACGTGTCGCTTTGTTAGCGAGGAACAATAATTAAAAAGTACAGTGTTACGAATTTACCCAGTTTCTTGGGTTCAAATTACCAATCACAAGACTATTCGTATGAAAGATAACATATTCTTTGGAAGTTATACATATTAGAAAACATTTTAAAATTCTAGGCATTAAGATTAATGGAAAAAAAAGACTGAGTAGGTAACAAAACTATAAAACACATGGTCCCAGTATTTTATAATTTTAAATCTGCACTTTTTTGTGCAAAGTAACTCCGACAATTTATTTGTCCAATATTGCAGGGTTGTAAACAGAACATGCACTACTACTAATGGTTTGAGTGAGTTTCCATTTCAACAATATTAACGATATTGACCGAAGAAATCAATTGCTTGACTTTTACAATCTTCTCATACAAGTATATGGTCTGCTTAAATACATCTAGATTTCTATAATCACTCATCAATTATAAATAACTAATCTTAAATACCATGTATATTTGCTTAAAGTTGCAATAATCAAATAGCAAGTATATTCTTTTACTCATTACTAAAGTGCGAGCATTTTTATGATACAGACAGAATACTTGTAAACGAGTGAAGTGAGTTAGTAAACTCGTGTTAGGGCTGAGACAGCCCCGCGCTTCGGGCGGCTCGTACCCCGGGGTGCTACATCGACGCCTCACGCTGAGCCGTCAGCATACAGAACTCTAATTGATACACTAAAAATACGTCATGTCACATAAAAGCATTTAGCATACTGTGCCCTTCATACTTAGTACAAAAGCAATTTCAAAGTCGTTTCAAAATTGATTAAAGTAAATTACAATGCTAAATACTAAGTGACGCCTTCATCAATTATTGAAATTTTTGACATTTAGATTATTTTTTTAGAATATGTTCCACTTTTGAAGTAAATGGACTTTTGGTTATTTTTTCCTTACCTAAATGTAGTTAAGAAAAGAGAACGATAATATTATGTAATTATATTTCTAAGAAAATTTGATAACAATTGTTGAGGCTTCAATGTCCGGGTTATTTCAGTAAGATCTGATTTTTAAGCTATAATATATTGCCTGCTCTATGTCCTTAAAACCTCTTCGACATAACCTTTCATTTGTCAAATGATCACATTAAGATGTTATAGACAGAAGCTAGTAGTCGCATTTAGATTTAAATTAAGAACACTGTAAACTATTTTAGTATAATTCGTAAAAAAGTTTTTAATTCGGCTTTCATAATATTAGATGTATTGATGTTTTATCTTAGTTGATTTAGATAAATGGTACAAATACCATTTCGTATATTGTTAAAATATGCCAGCAAATTCATAAAGCGCGAAGTTTGATAATTATGTCGCAATATCGAGCAGCCCCTATTCTATTGGACAATAGACAAGTGCACCCGGGGCTAAGTATCTGCAGAATGCGCGTAATTATTTATTTGCTCGCCGATCCCTCCGTGCCCACTCATTTTCTTTTCAATACGAAAACAAATACGCGCCAGGAGAACAATAACAAGAATTTTATGGAAATAATATAGGACCAAAAAGTTTAATCAAAAGTATAATTTATTTTATATTTCTAATACTTATTTACAAATATCTATTATATGAAATAACTTTAACGAGCATAAAACAATCAATTTTTTATTTTAAATTAAAATTTACAGATTTATATTAAATATATTACGGTAGCCAAGTGTTACATATAATATCGGTACGTAGTAGGTAGTCACTTTTTGCTTCTAAAAGGGTATGCTTTCAATAAAAAGCTTAGTAGTATCGTTTTTCGAGCGGACTACAAATACACAATGGGCCCTGACAAAGCTATAGACAAATATCTCGCACGACGTAGCTACTATTTTGACATTTTAATTTCACCCTTGCTCTAAAATCCTTTTTGAATGGCGACGGGGGCGCGAGAGTTGAGCTCTCAGTGTATCTCGCATTGATTGACGTTTATCGCTCAGATTAAAATACAATTAAATCTAATTTTAAATCGAGACATTTCTGTTACTTCAACCCTTTACAGTTCATGCTATACATTTTATTATATTATGTTTCTATTGCAAGTTAAACGTACACTACACTTGCCAATAATAACGTCTTTTAAAATTGCGTCTATAAGTCGACAAGACTGTAATACTGTTAGTATAAAATAAAAAAGAATATTTATATTTAGACTAACCATTCTTCAGTAGATTTTTTTTAAAGAATGCATACCTACTATTCGAGCTGACCGCCACTTCGTATTCACTATTAATAAGCTTACAAAGAATATATTTACTATGTTTTGTCTGTTTGTAATATAAAATTAGGATGACAAACTCATGGTGTTCACTATTTTCGCGGATTCGTTGAGTAATTTCTGCAAAAACCCTTATTTAGTTGATATCAAATCTGAGAAAATAAATACAGATAATATAACTTTTTCTACAGCTGTGATACTTTTTGACATTTAACAACTTTTATCTACAGCCACATAGACCACGCACGCTATAAAGCACACGAGACGTGGGAAAAATTAAAATGAAGAAAAATAATTATATTATATGTATGTATTATATGTATAGTTTATAATAATACATAGCTTCAATCCGTTAAAAAGGTGTTTTCTTTAAATGTGTCAAAGTTATGTTAATAAAAGACAATAACTATTTTATTATTATTGTTAATAAAGGCACGTTGTTTTATTTCTGCCTTTGTCTCTTAACAACATCGATCATGATTTCAGCTTATCGCTTATCCTTCTGTAGTTAAACATGTAAAAACGAAAAAGTTTCATATATCTAACCTTTTTTGTCAAAATATTTTTTATATTCATCTGAACTATAATCTGTTCAATATCCTGTTCCTTTGAACCCAAATGGTACAAATTTCGAACAGCAATTATTCGTTTTCGATTAGAGGTAATTTGTGTCAATCACGGAATCGGCATTGTGATGCCCACGTCCGCCCATGGACCATTTGCCCTAATTAAAAACGGGGCTCAGTTCACAAAAGTCAATCGTAGGATTAATGTTTGACGAACGCCACATTTTCGAAAAGCCTTTTGTGATTAAAGGACTCCAATCTGTGAGATTATTGATTTACGATTTCTGATCCAATTTGTAAGTAGTTTTTTCGTGTGTTAAGTATTTGTGTATTAACGGCAAATTCGCTAGATTTTTTTTACATTATTCTGAATTCTTGAGTAGGTGTATGTGATTAAGTTGCTATATTTCAGTTTTATCTTAAATTTATATGCGTACTACCTATTAACTTACCAATATGTATATAAATGAGTCGAATGAAATGGAACTTGTATTAAGTTTCCTATGTTATTACTCACCTATATACAATAAGGATTACATTACTAAATAAGTATTACAGATAACGTCCACTGCGTCGGCATTCAAAAGGCTTATATATTATTGTCAAGGCAATATCTATTTTTCGCCAACTATTCCCATGGTCACTAGGGAAAATCTATTTGAAAGGGTACAATGCTCAGCACGACATTATTACATATAATAACTTATTTAATCGCCTTCGTAAAACCAATTTCATGTCTAAATTTGTTTGCATTTTCGATTTGCACAATTCTTGATTTGTGGTGGATATCCACACAGATTAATATGTCTATCTCTTTTATTCGTTCCAACAGATGGCTGTGTAAAAAAGAGATGGAGTGTTGAATATAGGGGTATTGGTCACGCAACCCTTTCATTGCGCCGGCGACTGGTTAACGGTAATTTGATTTCACGCGCATCTGATGATTTATGTTAGTACCTTATCGCTCCATATTTTACCGATTTAGTTGTTTCCCCCTTTTAATATTGACTACAACTTTATCTTATGAATCAATAAAAAACTTTTATAAGTAATCCCTTTATTTAATGCTCGCTCACGTGGTTTAAGAAAGTTGCGTAGTATGCGTTTACTCTACTACTTCATCCATCCATCTCCGGCTTCTTTTACTGACTCACACTCACTCCCCTGGGTCTGCTCTGCCTGGTCTCCGAAACGAGAAGTTTCCAGCGCTCCCTGCTCTATGCCATCTTCCGCCAATTGCTGGCATTCAGCTGCAGCAGGTCTTCCTCCACTCTATTGATCCAGCGGTATCCGACGCGCTCCTTTTGCTACTATCTACTTATTAGAGCCTTCGTGATAAATTTTATTTTTCGGACCGTCTTGATAATATTCGAACAGAAAAAAACAGAGTCCTCTTTTTACTCTATCTTTATAAGAACTATTCAATTACCATCATTACATGGTTGTATTACATTTTCGTATCAATAAATAATTTTAATTGATTGTAATATAAAACTTCTCAAAACATTCATTATATAAATCTAAAACTACATATTTCAATTTTCCCTCGAAATTCTTTAAAAAATGATACCCTTAAAACACCATCAGACATTTAATTTCACTACATCCAGCCTTCAAGATTTTAATACAGAACCTGCACACACACACTACACACCCACACCTAACACGCATTCTCTTTCTATTTTCTAATATCGTTGTGTAGTTGGCGTTTCAATTTAAAAAAATATTTTGTATTATAGTTAAGTAAGCTCAATAAATAAACACTTTTTTTCTAATGTAACAACTAAATTCGTTCAATATGAGTGAGTTAGACTTAATTCATATTAAATAAAAATGAAACAGAACGGATCGATTGCAGTGACTGCAGTGCGCATGTACTCGACGTAACTGCACAAAGCTGCTATACACTCTACTTACTACATATTATGAAAACTTATTCCTTGCATTGGATTTTCCTAGACGACTCCATGGTTTATGGACATGGCGTAATAACTATAGGAACTACTTCGAGAAAAGAGCGTACACATTCTTAAAAGGTCGGCAACGCTCTCGCGCGTACTGGCATTGAGTGTCTATGGGCATCATCAGATGAGCCGGAATGATGAGCATGTATGTGCAGCACCCATCTGCCCCCTTTAATATAAAAAAAGTTTCGAAAGGCGAAACAATTTTTTGCGGTTAATAAGCACTTAATAAGTGTGATAACATTAAAATAGTTGATGACACAGAACTTGTTTGTCACTTACGACTTGAAGAAACTGAGATTAAAAAAATCCACAGTTATCATTAAAAAAAATGTTTCATGGTCATTTGTGAATATAAATGACAAGTAGGTGATCAGCCTCCTGATACGCCGTTGCCGTTTCTGGTCTAAGTCGGTTTCCTTACGATGTTTTCCTTCACCGTTCGAGCGATTGTTAAATGCGCACATAAGTCAAGGTGCACAGCCGGGAATCGAACCTACGACTTCAGGGATAAGAATCGTACACCGATGCCAACACTGCACGACGATTATCATTTAGTCTTTCAAAAAGGAAAAACATCGAGAAACTCAAATTACAACAGACGACGCCTGTTAACCTTTGATAATAGTTTTATAAGGGAATTATGCTCAAATTTATTCTCAACCCACTTTTTTATAACAACCTATGTTTTCTAAACAGCATTTATTAGACTCAAAAAATAAAATCCTCTTAGTTCAAAAGATCCTTTGTGATTAGAGGCTCCCAATTTCTTATAGTATGTGTCTAAGTAATCAAATAACGTCCTAATCCAAGCTTAATGCGGGTTTGTTCGCATTTTATGCTCCGCTACGCCCCCGTTCAAATATTTGCTTATCTCCTGTTTGCTCACTTTTATCGCAATGTGTAAATCTATTGTCAGAGAGTATTTTTTTTTAAGGAAAAAACTTGCATTTTTCTAAAAAAGTCCGTAACACGTGGCGCGTGATTGATTTCGAGTAATCAATGACAGGCGTGTTATTGATAGGCTTATGATGTAACTATAGTTGTCATTATTGGCATGTGACCTGTTTTTGTTCTATATATAATTTTATAACACTCTAAAAAGGTTCCCAATGTATTGAACTTCTTTTATGAATGTTCTCTTTTTAAATATTATTTAAATTGTATGCAGAACATAGCGCGCGAAGTTTAGATATAAATGCATAATTTTCATATCAATGTTTGAGGCGGAGACGTAAAATTTGTTTATATCAATTTTTAGCTATTTTTATTTGAAACAATTTATATTAACAGCTATATATATGTGGTATATTACGTAGTAGTACATGTCCAAAAAAATATCTTTTTTTCGAACCTTCCATAAAAATGCGCGTTAAATATCGATAAAATGGAATTTGGTAAAGAGCAAGACTTGTATTTGAATACAATATAAAGCGCAGATTATTCTCACCCATTAGATTTTAGTTTAAGCTTAGGATCGATCCTCTCTCCCTAAGTGCGAACATCTGTATTTGCGTATACGGCTCCCACTCATACCTATTGCGATAAATCTGTATTCAAATAATTTTAATCGTTTAAGTATACAAATCCATTCTCGTAACAAATGAATTATAATTATTCATACGACGACAGCACAATCCTTTCGGACTATCGCCTTCTGTTTGCATATCGCTTACCCCTAGCTCCCGTTGCATTTTAACGTTTATTTTTAATTTAAAAATAACCTTGCTTTAAAGCTATGAAAGTTTTATTTATTGGCTTTGATTCGGTTCTATCGGCTTTATATTATTTTAATAAACGAAATCGAATATTTTTTTAGATAATGGCGTATTTGAAAATTTACTGAAAACTGCAATACATTTGTTTTAGAGGAGTAATGCGGCATTTGAAACCTCTTAAACATTGTCCTTTTCGGTATATATAATAATTGTCTACCAATCTATGTTCCACAGTCATATAAATCAGCATGTATAAGTAATTGTGATTCAGTGGAACATAGACTGATGGTAGAAAATTTAAATACATTTTAAATCGTTTGTAAATTGAAATTAAAAATTTATCTACATTCACAATATATCCGACAAATAGATACTGTAACATATCTAACATTAATGTTGCCATTTCGATCTTACAAAAAACGTACCATGAAACCTATTTCCGGTCGGTAAAACCTAAACAAAGACCTATACTTGTTACTGTCAATTGTCACATACAATTTCAAAGGTTATTAGAAAGGGCGCTATTCAGTAATTCATCAGTTACAACAAACCATTAAACCCTTTTCATTTTTTACAATAAAGGTAGGCGTGTGCGTGATCAATAAAATTATCCGGACTTACGCTTCTTGTGTGCAATCAATCGAGAATGTAAAGCAGGGCTCTTCATTTCGTGCATGGCGGAACAGATCGAAATGACATGTTCTCATGTGACACTCACGGCTGAAACATTCAATTCCATCCATCATTGATTTGACGTTTTGGTTTGCTCAATCAACGCACGTACTTAGCGCAGTATTGTATAACATATAAATCTCTCTGTGGATAAGAAAACTAAATTTAAAAAAAAACACGATTTTTCGACAATTAATTAATTTAGACTTTGATATTGTGTGAAACAAACCTTATATTTTTACGATTCCCCGTCTGAGTGAAAATATTAATATTATCTAAACCCACGTTCCATAACTGAGCGTTCCTCGGGCAGTTTTTGCCGCGCACCACCAGAAAACCAGGAACCAGCTGCCCAATGAAGTATTTCCGTACCAATACGACTTAGGGTCCTTTAAGAAAAGAGCGAAGCAATTCTTAAAAGGCTGGCAACGCGAGCAACGCAACGCAACGCGAGCCTTCTTGCAATGTGAATGTCCATGGGCTGCGGTATCACTTAACATCAGGTTCCTTTCCGTTTGCCTCCGGCTAGATAAAAAAAACTATATAAGTACTTTAGACAATAATTGTTAGTTGTTTTTTTTTATCTATGTATATACATACATAGTTTACTACGTTTACCCACTTACTATCATTATTAACCTAGCAACCGTATACCTCAATCTGATGAAAGTTTAACTTTCAAATGGAAACTATGACCATTTCATAGATTGTTTATTGATTTCAAAAACAAGTGCACTCGCACTAGCCTTGCCATAACCGATTAATAAAATCATTAATACGATACAACAATGCTTTTCTCATTTTCACCAGATGTGCGATAACGTTATCAAGAGGGTAAACCGTGACCTCATAAAAAGTAAAATTTATTACATCTCATGCCCCTTTGCCCCGATGGTAAGACAGCGGAGGAAATAATAGAAAAATATCGTAATTAAAATCCAACCCTTCCTGTTGCGCTGTTTTACGGAGGGATAGAATTGGAGCGGGCCGCGCGTGACCGATCCGATGATATACTGCGAAGAGGCAGCCCTGCCTACATCTAAACGATCTTTAATGACTGTCAAGTTCTTCATTAAAATTTAAACATATGCCCCCATTTCGTTTTATAACACTTAAACGCCTGTTTCCGCTGCATGAAGACGTAACTATCCTACTTTTCAAATTTAGAAATTATCAACTAATTATCTGTAACTGTGTTATTTCAACATACAAAAAAATGATTACCATTGTGCATAGAAGGTATTATAGGTATGAAGATTGTGAGAACGCCGGGCATTGACCATTAAACCCTTTTCATATTTTTTTAAATTTTGGTTGCGTCACGTATTATATTAGTTTTGAGTTTCAATTCAGATTTCAGCGTATACAAATTATAAGTTTAAAAATAAAGGTGCATATTATTGTTTAAGTTATCTTCATTTTTAAATTGTTCTCATTCAACTGTTTCAAAATTTTAACGTTGCTTGAGGAATTATTAAATTCTGGTATTTTAAAAGAAATAATGCTTGATATTACTGTTCAAATTATATAGAATGTTTATGTAATTTTTGTTAAGCCATATCTATATAGTATAAGGAAAAGACATTCATAAAACTGCGCTAAGGGGTGTTATGGGGTTGAATGTGAATATATTGGTTTTTGTATAAATTATTATTTTCTTCATAGATTCTTTGAAATAGAAGTAAAATTAATAGATAGCTTAATCGAGCGTTAAAAAAATACTTTTGTGCGGTGATGTGTGTGTGGGAATTTCATAATAAATTTAAAAATGTATAATTGAATATACCTTCAAGATAAGTAAGCTTAAAATTTTATAAAATAGTATATAAACTAATTAGACAATAAGGATGATTAATTATATTGATATATTTTAACTAATACAATAAAAACCATATATGTATATGCGACAACAATATCTGTCTAAATAATTAAATTATTATTATTCACCTTTAACACGAAGCTTAACAAATTATCGATACGTGGATATTTTGAAATTCTCGCATTAAAAAAATAAGGTGCATAAGTAGGCCATTTCAATGCACGATAACGTTCTCAATAAGAATAAGCTTTTGTAATCGTATTTCAAAATGGTATTTCTTTTATCGAATTACTGACATAGAGCCAAACATTTCAATAAAACTGTATAAAAACTTGAAATTGTACAAAAGATTAACTAAGAATACATTGCCTTGTGTTATTATATGCCGCCTACGAATACAATTGCAACAAAAGTCTCAATTATCAACACATTAAGGTCGTTATTTGCTTGGAAAATTAGCTCGATTTTAGGTGCGAGAACGCGCGATGCAACTTTGTTTGTTGTTTGTTAAAGTATGCGTGAACGAGAGATCTTTAGGCGTATATTACAGTTGAATAGCAAACAAGATGAATGGATGCTTGACAATACAACGCTCTGCTACCTAGACGTCTTATTGATTGTTATTTCGAGATGATGAAAGCAATATGTTTATTTAACGGAGATTTTTAAACTTTGACTACATAAAGTATTAAGTTATTTTGTGTTTAAGTGAAGGTATAACATTTATAACATTTAACATCAGGTGAGCCTCCTGCCCGTTTGCCCCCGGTTCTATAAAAAAAAAGTCAAAATGTTTTAGGTATTAGTCAGTAATTGTGTAAAAGGTCGGCTCGCACAACTCGCAATGCCTTTGGAGTGCCTCGTGAGAGTGTCCATGAGCGTTTCCGGCCTGTGATATAAAAACATCAAATTAGTTAATGCTTAACTAAAATAAGGAGCAATATTGGTCGAGTGGCTTCAGCGTAGGACTCTCATCTCTGAGGTCAGAGGTTCGATCCCCGCCTGCGCACCAATGGACAACCTTTTCATGTGCCCGTTTACATTCGCTTGAACGTTGAAAGAAAACATCGTGAGGAAACCGGCATGCCTTAGATCCATTAAGTTGCCGGCATGCGTCAGGCACAGAAGACTGATCACCTACTTGTATTATCATGACTGTGTGTCATATCACAGAAATCTGAACCTTAAAAAGGCCGTAGCGCCACTGAATTATATAATTTTTTATTTTATAACTGAAATCGGTCTTTTCGTTTTAGTATTAACTATAACTTTGTTCTTAGGTTTATGAATATACCTATAATTTTTAACAAATACTTCCTCAATGCTAACACTGTCCGCGTAGATTAGGTTAGATAGTTTAAACTTAGCTATGAAATATCAGTCCGTGACGAATTAGTAAATTTCAAATTTATTGAAGTGGCCGCCATCTTAGGTGGTCCATTCGCTCACTGATTTTCAAAGTACTTCACAATTCGTATCCATTTAAAGTATCTCATTGTATAAAAGAAAGACTGAATGAAACTTATTCTCTAGTACATTGTTATCTTAATCCGTAATGTGCAATCCTGCGAAACATTTTGAGACGGACAGACATTGTGACGTCTTGTCTATCGATAACCCATTCAAAAGCATTTATATGGATTGTATTAGAAATAAACGGATAAAGCACCTTGAAAAAATATTAGTTTATCGAATCAATCTCAAGAAACTTTTCTGATATTTAATGATAGATGAAATTTCTCTGATAATAATAAAGTCACCTACATTGAATACCTGTATCATTTCCAAACCAATTTAAGGTCCTTCAAGAAAAGAGCATATTAATTCTCAAAAGGCTGGCAGCGCACTTGCGAGCTTTCTGGCAATGTGAGTGTCCTGTTACATAAAAAATAATATATAATATATTACATTATATATTCTAAAGCGATACGCAACCTTGTAATGATATTTAAATTTTTTACCCTTTTTATCGACAAATTAATGACAGTTACACAAACATTTTTATGTAATATAAATAATTAATTTGAAGATAAATAAGGAATTGCTTTCTTTTTTCGCTGTAATTCTTTAAAAGTAATTACAATATGCCGCATTAGCCGTCGCAAGCGTAGATTTAGTATTATTCTATGTCAAAACTTTGCAACTAAAAGACCTTTTGATATAGTAACTTTTCTGACAGACAAATACGTATATATCATAGGCACACGTTGCTTTTCACACTTATGAACACCTAAAACATTTTTAATTACTCAGAATACAGCAGTGTGTCGCGTTTTGAAATCGAAAGTTTGTTTGTGGAGGTATGTAACTGGCATGTGGGTAATACAAAGTGACGCTAAGGGATATAAAATAATAAAACAAAAGCGTGCAACGGCGGAGGCGGCCCACTGCGCACACGCCACTTGAAGCTCGTTAGTGACGTATTCAAAATACTAAAACAATGCTAAACAAACCGTACGTTGCCATTACGCTAATTGCACCATAGCTTTTGTTGTGTCACTCATTTATACAAATATTTTTAAAGCTATACATACTTATATTTTATAGGTGAAGCTGTCGCGTGCACAATTAATAAGTGCTTTTGCTCAAGGTGCCAAATAAGGTCCAACAAAATTATAAGAAATAAAAAGGGTTATTTATCTTGTGCATGTTTTTTTATGGACAGGAGGCAAACAGGCAGGAGGCCAACCTGTGACACTCACATAGCCGCAAGTGAGTCGCCGGTCTTTGATGTTTTAGAAACGAGTACATAAAATTACAGATGGCAATACTAATATTAGTTGTACTAATGCACAAAGAGTAGGTACACTCTATCCTTGCTTATTTATTGTATAGATCATCATCAGTTTTGACATTGCACATACACAGTACATGTGCCATTGTTTATATATCATTAGTTTATCAAAAAGAATTCGCAATTCAAAATATAAAAACAACCTTTTTTCTAAATTGAGTTGGATACAAAAACCTTGCTACATTTCTGGTGCAGCACACATTGAGTGTCTATCTCATATAACCTAACCACTTACTGCTAATCAAAATTTAATATCTATAAGGGCCAGTTTCATAATGTCCGGATAAGTTCCAAATAAGCTATGTATTACTTTTTGGTAGGATAAACACTATTGTTGCGTTTCACGACTGTCAGATTACGCGAAATTTCTTCGGAGCTTTTATATTCCGAATAATTTATGTGTTGCATAGCCATTTGGTACTTTATCCATACATTGTGAAACAGGCCCTTAGGGTCTAAATAAATTATTCGAAATATAAAAGTTCCAAATAAGATACTTCGAATTTCATGACGTATAGCGCTATCTGACAGTCGTGAAACGCAAAAATACTATTTATCCTACCAATAAGTAATAAATAGCTTATTTGGAACTTATCCGGACATTGTGAAACAGACCCTAAGTATACTAATTTATTCCATTCAGGTAACGCATATCCATTTTAGTAAGTAAAACTTAAACTTACATTAATAAGAGTACGCACGTCATCTATTGTACTGAGGATACTGTTACTGCTGCCTCGCAATATGCGTAAAAGTGACGCCCTTCGGTTCGCACAGAAGTCATCAGTAACATTGAGGGTCAACATTCCCGAGGCACTGCAAAAGCGTGAAAAACCCAACAGCATCCTAAAGGAGTATTGAACGAGTAAGACAGAACACTACAATAATTTTTAATGCTTAATCTGTATTATTTCTACTAAAATTGTTAACAAGTTTGTAATTAAATTAAGAATGTCAAGTGGAATGTTATGTAATGGTTGAATAGTTTTTATTCTTTCTTTTGATTACTTATTTAAGGTTAAGGTTTTACTTTATTTGTCCTAGCAAATTAAATCAACTAAGTACAGAGACTTCTAGTAGGTACTATTTTATTCGTTCATAATATTAAATATCACTATGATAATATTTGCAATTTTCTTTACCTACAAAGTTATCATAAAAATTATTAAAAAGGAAATCAAAACAAATGTAGATAGATAGAATATATACCGTTGATATAGTTAATATGTTGTTTGTGGGCGATATTCTCTTATATGACATATATAGTCAAGCTTCAGAACGAGAAAATTGTCAACGTGTTTTCTTAATATTTATTTTAATTACAATATTTAAAATATTAACAGCATAGACTGTATCAGCGTTTAATTAATAATATTTTATACTTGGTTTAAGCCAGTGTTGAGCTTTAGCAATCTTTTTACGATACTTCTAGTTGTGCTGAACAGGCTCGAAAAGTTAATCATGTTCGATATATGGAGGTCATACTTTAAAAACATATACAGGCATAGGTGGTATAACAATGCTGGCACCAGTCCGAAATTTGACAAGACAATACAATAAACAAGGTTAAGGACTTGGTTTTACCATATGACTACTATCTTAGTCACACCCATTATAGTGTCTTATCACGTATGCAACCAGTTATGTTTTATATTGAATTAAAATTAAATGAAACATTACTATATAAAAACATGAGCAGAGTTGGGCTGAGGCTTAAAGTCTTTGTCTCGAATCTTGACTGTGGAATGGATTTTCTATTTGCGCATTTTACACTGAAGTAAATCATTGTAGGAACCTGACAAATTTAGACCCAAAAAGTGGACAGAGACAGGCCCCACTTATTTGAATTGATTGATTGATTCATCGAATGGAGTTGGTCATCTACTTACCTTTTAGAAAAAGACAAATATAACGACCGAGATACAAAACTCTGAGGCTCAGAGCTAGCAGCCTCTTTAGCCTCTAGCAGCAGGTCTTTAAAATAGAAACATATGAATGTTGGTAGAGGTTTGCCTAAGTATTAAACGTAACATCCGCGTAAAAGGTTGTCACGAAATATAATACGCTATGTTGCAAAACCATTTTCTATTAGGTATTTTACGAAGATGTTATTGACATTTTCCTTACTTTAGCCCGACAATGCACTTTCGAGTATTCTGGCAATGTCCATGGACGGTATCGCATTGTTGTATTAAAAAAATCTTAGTGTTTTGCGTATCAAACGTAAACAACACAATATAAAGTATAAGAATTAAATAACTTCTTACTCAGGCGTACTTTAACTACTTACGATTACTACTTTGCTGTAATCCTCTTAATAACTATGTAAACTTTTAACGTATAAGTGCTATTTCCGGTAATAAATTAACTGATCACTTATGGCACGTCCCTATTTCAATTGGATTGAAAATAAATTGCCCAAATGCTAAATAATCCGGAGTTACAACAAACAATCTGTAGACATGACAATATGTCGACAATTAAGCCGGCGCAGGCGCACCTAAAGTATCTATTAACAAATGTATTTGCCGTGTTTGGGCTCGATCGTAAATCCCATGAAGAGCAGTTGGAACGGATCGCTTGTGATAATATATCATTCTGTTTTAAATAGATGTGATCTCCGAAATTTACGAGATACTCTAATAAAATAAGACATAAATTGTTCGGGAGTTGAAAGGAAGTTTAAATAATTGCTCTTGAGAGGAAAACACTGTATACATGTATATAGATATAACAGAACATTTAGGTGTTTAATACTGTACTTAGCTGAACAAAGGCATGATGTTTTGATAATACACCAATAATTGGTGTATTATTGGTTTAATCTACATATTTAAAATGTCTGCTATTACCATGTCTGTAATTATTAAGTGTTCGTCATAGAAAACATGATGAATGAAACTGAAATGTGTTGCTGAATTGTGTATTTTAAGGAACTACATTTATAGGTTCTTATTTTATTTTCACATTTATTTTTTTATATTCCCAAAAATTTACGAATTAAAATTTAAATGTCAGAAAAACTAGCGTCTTATACACAGACCAAGAAATTAAATGAAACGATCAGTTAATACATAATAGATAATTAAAAATCTTAAGAATCTAAGCCATATAATTATTTCTTCAAATATTATAAAACATATTGAAGCAAAATAAAATAATTTTTCGAGTAAGTAGTTTCAGAAAGTTGAAGTTTCGAGTGTTTTATGTCAATGTACAACTAAGAAATACTTTAAAATACACCAATAATTGGTGTATTTAATTTGTATGAGGATAATTCTTTTAAATAGTTAGTCAATTTTCATATTTAATTGGTAGGTTAATTCAATACGGTCGCTTTAAAATGTAATAGTCAGTGCAACAGAAACATTGTCAAACATTGTATTGAGTGATAATTGAATAACATTCTAGGTTAAAAAATACGGTTTATGTTCATGAGCTTCACTGTCACTTAAAAATGGTTACAATTAGTCAACGTTTTATTACAAGAATACCTTAAGGGTGTTTGTCAAATTTCCTACAAAAACAAGTAAATCTAAAGAAATATTCAGAGACATCATCTGTCTCCGAGAGCAATTTATTACCATCGGACCGTTACGAAATCAGAGTGCCACCCGTGCGTAGATGTGTCTACGGCACGCGCGCCCTTATTTAGGCCTAATCACTTAACCCTCATTGTTTTTCTAAACAAAGCTCGCGATTTATTTACGAGATATTTGATTATGATCGGGCACGCTCCTTTAACTATTCAATATTATTTAAATGTAGACTGTAGGGAATGTCTAAACCAATTTATCTCATCTCTCTTGTGTAAATTTTAAAGTATTTCTTAGTTGTACATTGACATAAAACACTCGAAACTTCGACTTTCTGAAACTACTTACTCGAAAATTATTTGATTTTGCTTCAATATGTTATATAATTATATTGCTTAGATTAGATTCTTAAGATTTTTAATTATCTATTATGTATTAACTGATCGTTTCATTTAATTTCTTGGTCTGCGTATAAGACGCTAGTTTTTCTGACATTTAAATTTTAATTCGTAAATTTTTTGGAATATAAAAAAAAATAAATGTGAAAGTAAAATAACAACCTATAAATGTTGGTCCTTAAAATACATATTTCAGCAACACATTTGAGTTTCATTCATCATGTTTTCTATGACGAACACTTAATAATCACAGACATGGTAATAGCAGACACTTTAAATATGTATATTAAAGAAAATTTACATGATATTGTAACTATTGATATCTTATTATGATTAAATAATTTTCTAATGTAATACATAATATATAAGTATTGGGATTAAAAAAAACATACAACAAACTATAACGTTATACTAATAGCCTCCTTCCATAGATGTATAATAATTTAAATTAGTTACTAAACATTAACAGCATTAAATGTAGTCTTACACAAGTATTCAGTCTTTAATAGTAGGTATTATTATTTAAAATCATTAAATTAAAGCAACGTTCCAATAATCCACTTTAGTTCGCAATTATTATAATTTAAATGTATAGCGTTACTATTTTCATACAAAATCAATTGAATATTTTTGAAATTAAAATATGAAACCCTATTGAAACGAGATGCGACATTACACAATGTTCGTCCCGCGCGTATCTATTGATGCATAAAAATTACAATAAGTGTCATATTCCTGTCATAATTTAATATGCACATAACAAAACAAAGTCCGACGGATCGGCCTATTGTAATTCCTGATGGCCCTAAACTGTCAAACAAAACAATTGATATACTTTAATAAAAAAAATATCAGAATATCTCTGCTATACCATATATATATGTATATTACAAAACCCTTATTTTTCATTGAAGTTTGGTTTTAATGAAAATTTCGTTATACATTATATTCTGCGGCATCTCATTGGATCTCTCGTTGCGCGATGCTAGCGCCATCTTAGTTTAGATTGTAGAGGTACGATTCAGAATCGAGACTTGGCGCTAAGTATAACTTCCGTACGTTAAAAATGTATTAATTTTCCACATATGGGAGTCGTTTTTAAATCTCACCCTTAGTTCACTAGTAATATTAACATTGTTTTTTTCCAGACGGCTGTCTTGCTTACGCTTTAATAGACAGTCAATACAATTTTTTTAATTAATACAATTATAAACCTAGTCAATAATGGCAAATTACATAGAAAAAAACGCTTTGACAGCTCTTCAAATAAGATTTAATTATAAAATCTTATTTGAAGAGCCCCATATACGATACTTTCAACCGATAATTTTTCCATTTAAATATATTATCAATACAGAACACTACAGATATTAACTTTAAAAATCTATATATTTAATTAAAAAACATATGTAACTCTCAGTTCTGTCTAATACAGTCTCACTTCTAAGTATGCTTTTGTATATGTAGAGTGTCAAGTTGCAAGAGATTAACTAAATTCGAAATAATATGTGAAACAGAATTGCTGACTATATTATAGCCCAACTAGCTTAATATCTGATAATTCTACGTTTTACTATGGGACAGACACATTTCTACATCTAAGCAAGTATAACCACCACAAAGGAACCTACTTTGTAATTTAGTATTTTTTTTTCATTTAAAGCAGCTCGTACCAATACGGGTTAAGTAAGAAAAGTTGTGGTTTAGTCATCAACTTAACTTTCCTTGAAAATCAGTTTTGTGGTTAGCGAGCACTCAAAGTTATTTTCTCTTGAAAATTAACATTGTACCAATTTATGTTTTGGATTCCGTAGTTTTGGATTTATGTATGTTGAACATGATTTTGCTTGTCGGTACGAACATAAAATAATTTCTCTATTTTGAATCATTTTGGTTTTAATATCACAATATTACTCATTACTTATATTATTCGTTCTAATATCGAATAAATATTAAGTATAGACACAGATTAAAAAAAAATTATTCGGTACTTGTTTAACGATTAGTGTTAGTTCAGCAGTTAGAAGCGATATACGCCAAAAATCCACGGCGTGCCTGCCTCACAAGACTGCTTACATACAAAAGAGAATGGAGCAAGATCATGGGCACTGATATATTTTCGTATCCATACAACTGGGTGAATGTTTGGGTATGTATATCTAGTAACAGCTATCACTGAGTCGCCTGGAATTGAACCTGCATTAACTACTATTCTTCAGAAGCGGACAATAATAGGTACCTACATTGTGAAACGATATAAAATTGCATAATTAATCATAGTGCATGCCACAGGAACGTCAGACCTTTTCTTTATTTAGTATATCTAATAAATTAATATAATTTTTAGATGAATTTACACTGATCATTTAAAGTTTTAAAATATTTTGGATAGACAATAAAAAGATATTCTGAGAAGCCAGAAGGCATAAAACGAGTTAGAATCGTGAACTGAAGGATGTGGCTGCGGTTGCGACAAACCACAAACTATACACCTAAATAACTCCGACGTTCCAGAAAATGCGATGAAGCAAAATAAAAACTATTGTTTTTATATGAACTCTTAGGAGACTAATACAAGTATATCAGACACCCAGGTTAATCGTTGGAAATGATTCTTTTAATGCATACCTGTAGATTTCCTAACTTAATTCAACTGCATCTAAAAAACTACTTAAGTGACGATTTAAATGTATCATAGATATAATCAGAATCCATTCTGTGTTACTTTTAACATCGACAGCAATGGTCCAAATGACTGTACCACGTGACCCCAAGTCACGATTATAGAAAGAGCTTAATCGGATACAAAAAATAAAAGTAGGGTTGGCCTGCGCAATTAGAATATTCTGCGTGAAGTTAAAAAGATCTTCGCTAACTTCTGCGTCTTATTGCTGAGCCTAATTGAATGTATGTTTATATAATAATAAATCTTTAT
Source organism: Pieris rapae (assembly GCF_905147795.1). Classification (NCBI taxonomy): domain Eukaryota; kingdom Metazoa; phylum Arthropoda; class Insecta; order Lepidoptera; family Pieridae; genus Pieris; species Pieris rapae. The sequence goes on along the minus strand of NC_059524.1, from coordinate 6,935,976 downwards.
TTAGAGATTTAATATATACGAAATTCACTATAAGTGAATAACACGCCCAGACATTGTTTTAGGTGTCTTGAATAATTAGAGTACACCATGTGTTTTATATTTTTTTGAAAAAAATTATACTTTACTATCTTATGCGAAAATATACGTGCAATTTGTTGCAATTTTGCTACGTTTATTACGTTGCTAAGAAATTGATAACGCAATTTACGGCAATTAGGGATATAGGCATACATTCACAAGTACATGGACGTTTTTATTGTGCGATATTTTACGTCATTTTCCGATCTAAAATATTTATTAATTAAGTTAGCTAATAATATGATATTAACGAGTGTTAACACGCACGTAGAAAGGGCATTGGTACACAACCGTACGACTTCACGAGTCACGACTACGACGGATGAGAGTTGAATTATAAAGCAACTCACTAGGCGAACACGGTACCCTGTGTCTTATTAGTTTGCCTTTCACTGTGGTAATAATATAAAACTTAGGAACCAAACTATTTCATAAAGTAGTTCTTAATCTTCACTCAGTCGTACAACACGCATTACAAGTAAATAACACCTAATTAGAATTAGCTATGTGAGTAAATATTTTTTTAAGCAACGCAAAATTTTCTTGTTAGACTGCACCTAGTATCCGCTACGGACTCGTATATTGCCGCTTATTAAAATAAAAAGCATAGTTGTTATTCTTACTAGAACAGACTTTGAGATCAATTATTAAAATTATACTTCTTTTGACGCGTTAGGAAAAAATAAAGAAAGTAAGACGTTAAGATACTACAATATACCGACAATAGTAAATAATAGTCAGAAGATTTTTTGTGATATTTAAATAAAAATTATTTAAGTAGATAAAGCGTTATAGTATAAATTTCAATGTATTAAATACCTTTTTTCTGTTGTTAGTTTTACTTTTAAAAATATTTTTATAATGTTATAACTTCTAACGCGTGTACATAAGTACACACACATTTTTTTTATAAATTAAAAGATTTTATTTTACTTTTCGCTAATCGCTACCCGCGGCTATCGTTGTAGCTTGTATTAAGCCTGGACCACAGACCCTACACTACACAAGTCTTTATAAATGTGTATGTCATTTGTCAAGTAAAATGTGTTCTCTGCAAACAAGTTGTCAGTTGTATTAAATTTATTATTAATTAATATTATAAGCCTCTAAGGAATAAAAACGTTGTTAATTACAGTTTATTATCAGTATAAATTACTCGATTTAAATCGATTAACACTAGAGTTAAGAGTATGGAGAGCCAACATTCAATACCTGTTTTACCAACACCCCAAAATATTTTAGATGATATATCAGATTCAGATATTATTCCATTACACACAACTTTAGAATTAACGTTTAACGATGAGTCGGTACAAGAATCTTTTCAGTGTTATTCACAGCTCAAAGGTTTAAGTGAAAATTTATGTAAACACAGTCAGTTAAACAGTGAGCTTGGTAGCTTAAATAAAAAATTGGTGGAAAATGTAGAAAAAATGAAGAAACAGCAATTAAAAAATGACAAGGTGATGCAATAAAAGTTTTTCGTTGTTACATTATTTATTTATTATACTTCCAAGCATTATTAAATCATCCTTAGTTTTAAGACCCAAATGAAACAAGCAAACCAAAGCTGCACCTTGTTCTGCAAATTTTTTGTTCTTTTCCCAAAAGGATGATGTATATTTTTTTCCATTAAATGTTAATATAGTTCTAAACAGTTTTTGTACTTGATGAGTTTCATAAATTGGCAATTTGTGTCCATTTTTCCCAGCCCAACTATGCAGTTCTGACTTAGGCAATGTTGGATGTGTAAAATTTGTCCTGATAAAACAAACCTAAAATAATAATTTCTTATTAAATAAGTTTAACTAACAAGTTAGTTAACTAAGTTTATATTAATAATGTGACAAATCAAGAAAGTTTACCTTCATTTGTTCTACATCTTTAAGATCGTCATTGTCTAATTTAAGCTTCTTGTTAGGTGGTTGTAAGACATCTGGATTTACTTGCCACCTCCCACTTATACCTAATGTTTGGTACAATTGTTGCTTTTCTTTGCAGTAGTCATCCAACTCCCATATAGCACTATTAAGAAAATACTATAATTACATTGGAACATAAAAATAAGAGTTAAAAGAAACAAATTTCTTACTTACGATATTTGTTCAAGTGTTTGGCAATCTAAAAACCTTCTTCCTCTTGGTGTTTCTTGTAAATCTCTTAAGATGTTTTGTATACAATATTTTGTATTTGCTGGAGAGTTATCAAATTCTATAGCAAGCTTGAGATAATCTTTTATAACTGTATCCATAGGTAATAAACCTTCTTTTCTAAATATGGAACAATTCCACTCTGCAGCTCTTGCTAGCATTACACTGGAGCAGCCTGTTAATTCTTTAAATTTCATAATATCACTATATTTTTCAATTTCTTTAGAACCTCCACTAAAAACATATATCAAATCAATGTGAATTTTTACTGTAACCAATAAAAGTTGTTTGCTGTTGGTTAATAATAATTTACAGAGAACTCACTTTGCAATTACTGGAATAGATACCCTACTTGAAACATATTTAATTGCTTCAGTATTAACAAAATGCTGTGGTCTTTCATATCTTGTCCTACCATGAATTGCTATTGCTTTGATTCCTGAATTGATAAATTTCTCAACCAATCTTAATGTGGCCTCAGGTGTTTCTAATATTCTTATTTTACATGTGACAGGTATAGATAAATTATTGACGAGTGTAGTTAGTATATGTTGCGCTTTATCTGACTGTTCCAGCAAGGCAACACCCATTCCGCCTTTGATGGAAAACTCTTTAGGACAGCCCATATTAATGTCTATAGCTGCCACATCTCTCTCCCTAAAAGTACACCAATAATTAATATTTAAAATAAATGCAAGAAATTATAATTATGACAATATAAAACATACACCATTTTAGCTACTTTTAAAGCTCTTTCTGCATCACACGTCCCAAGTTGAAGAACCACTTTTTCTTTTTCTTCTGCATTAGTGCGAAATACAATAGTTCCATCTGTCTGATCAATAAAATCTACTGTTTTTAAAATCTCTGTAAAGAACGTTTTTTTTATTTTTTCTTGTTTAACATAAGATCTTTAAACTAAAACCTTTACTTTGAATACCTTACCATTATATCTTCTTTTTGAACGTAAAAATTTCCAGTCTATTAATTCCTCAGAATACACTATATCCGCACCATAGCGTAGAGCCAATAATCGCATAGGCAATGTTCCAATACGTACCATTGGCGCAAGTATAATCTTATTTTCATAGTCTACCATGATCTAAGTTTTGGCATACAATATAAAAACCAAACCTATAAACTATATGTTATTATTATTAAAAGTTAATTTTGTTTTAAGAGAATATTCATTTGTAGAATTCAAATTATTATAGAATTAGAGATTTATTAATTTAATAATTGATAAAAGGAAGCGATGAAACAACATTTTGTGGTTATTATAATTCACATACACGACTTGAGAAAAACACGTAAGTTGAAAAGTTAGGCTATGATTATTTTGATTCTGATACTAAATAATGTTATCAATGACGATATAGATCTATAACAAAATGAAGGTACATTTATAATTCATCTGATAAATTAATATAACCTACTTTTTTAAATTATTATAATTAACTATGTAATAAAATTTAAAAACACCCTTTCGGTCTTTTGTTTACCTTTTTACACAGGTCACAGAATAAGTAGATATATCATAATCGGGAATTTACTTCGGAATGGCTATTGATAAAAAACTATTACTGTTGTTTCATTGTATAGTCTTCCTAGCCTCTAGTTTGCGCAGAATTACTGAAAAAAAAAATTTCAATTCTTTTGTGATTTTATAAGAATCAGAAAAATATATTTCAATTCTGTTGTAATTTATAAATAAATTAAATAAGGATTAGCAAAATCCTTAAGGTAAGCCATAAAGTTAAAATTAATACATTTTACCCTGGTTCTGTGGTTTAGTTACCCTGTGGTCGGCGGTGGAACAACTATAGTCTACAATTTGTCTGTCAAATTATACCGTAAATTGCTGGACTATATTTTGAAATCGCATTGTTATATTTGAAAAGAAACTAAACATTTATATTTGTTAGTATTGAATTTAAAGCGCTAATACTGATTTCACTAACCCTCTTTCGTATAGTAAACAAGCAGCAAAAAAAGTTGGCTCTTACGGTGGAATCAGCGCACATACCTTCTAATATTAAAAAAATGAAACCTACAGTAGCTGCTGATGAAATGTTTCCTGAAGGAGTTGGACCATATATGGATATGGAAGAGGTATATATTCTAAAAAATCCTTCTGTAACTATATTTAGTCATTAAATGACAAAGCACTTTAACATGTAATTTTGAGTTCAAATCTTTTAGGGATAGTTTTGTGTAGTAAGACTAAAATAATGCCAAAATAAATTATTAATGATCTCAGTTACATAAATTTTGCAATGTTAACAACTAAATAGAGAAAGAAAAGCATTGACTGTGCTGTGTATGGTAATTTCATATTACAATTGAAGATATTTTTTTTTCTATTTGCCAGGATACAGGCACTTGATTAATAGATCATAAACTTGTGTCTTGTAATACAGAAAAATGCACTATAGTGTTTTGGCAAGCATTGTAGAGAACAGACAGATTTTGATAAAAATAAAGGGTTCCTAAGATCACAAAAATATTCAATAACATAATTTTGGAAGAATTTTCAACAAATTTAAAACTGAATGGTATATTGAAAGGAAACTTAACTAAGTAAATGAATATTTTTTAAATTCAGAAATAAATTTAATATGATATATATTGTATGATACTTTTTCTGAAAATAACTACTATATCTAAATGACTAATGTATAATTACAGGCTGGTGGACCTTCTAATTTATTAATGGATTTAGCTGCAAATGAGAAAGCTGTGCATGGTGATTTTTTTAATGGTATAATATTAGTATATCGTACATTTTCAAGTAAATAGTAGTTACTGAAAATATTTTGATTCTTTTTTTTTTACAGATTTTGAAGATTTATTTGATGATGATGACTTGCTGTAATAACATGCAATAAATACTAAAATTGATGTTTGGGAATTGTTTATGTATTTCTTTATAAATAATAATTGAATGAATGGAAGCGGTAAATAAATTACTTTTAAAAGACCAATATTTCATGTGTGATATTTTTACAATTACTTCTTATTCAGCATTTATTTCCAGTAAATTTTCCTATCTTAACAGTTACAACTAATGCGATAGAATTCCATTATATTACCCACACCAACTAACCTACATACAAACATTAAAAAATTAAACTTAAATTCCTAAATCTTATAACTAACAATATAGCAAGCAACTCTTGTGAACTCAGCCAGCGTACAAACAAATAGGTCCACCTCAATGGAAATTTTATTAATGATCTGTATTGCTCGCGTTGGTGGCACTTTGCTAACCAAGTTGGAACGTGCGCGCGGTATACATCCAAAAGCTCAGACGTAAGCCTCAGGTTTCTACTTGGTACCTACATAACATAGTTTTTATATTAAATGTAGAGTTGTAGATGAATTTTAATTTTTTATGAGAATAAAATAATTCAATCATTTATTGTTGTGTAATAATATTTTAATAGTATTTTTTTATTATTTAATAAGTATCAACAGTGAAATATAATTTTATAAGAGATTTTTAACAGAGGCCAGATAATTTCTATAAATCCAGATTTACTTGGTGAAAGACTCCTACACCACCCAGTGCTTAGCTTCCATATAAATCTGCTGCTGACAGAAACAAGTATATTAGAACAAGATAAGTGGTAATATTTAGAGAGTATTAGTATACTTGTACAATAAACTAATAATTTTGAGAAGGTAAAAATAGTCCCATCGTCTCAAGTAGATATTGCTGATACAAAGAACAAAATATATTTGCATAATATATTAGGAAGCAAGAGTACTTACATTATTGGTTACAGCTTCCTACACTACCCAAACTTCATAAAAATTTGCTGTTAATTGAGACCTGGATAAACACTATAACACTGTACACATACAGATCTGATAAAGTGTAGAAACGGAGTCCACTTCATAACACTATTGTTTCTTTACTTTAAAAGTTGCCCATATTGTAGTCTTTCAAGGAAGCTCTTAAATTTTCATTACTTACTAGATAATCACTTACCAAATATCTTCAATAGTTTGGTTTGATACTACTTCAAAAATTTATTACATTGGATAAATTTAATGTGAAGTTCCCAATCCCATGATTCACCATGCCTCCTGCTGATAGAGGACAAATCTTTGTTTTTAATTTATTTTATTATTCTTTATTACACAAGATGTCATATTGTATAATGGTTGCAGCTCCTTAGAAATGTTGTGTAAAAAATAACTTGCCATTTAAAAAGAGTGGCAGAGAGTTTATTGCCAGTTCTTCTCTTCCATTCTACGCCCTTGATTTGAGAACTGGCATTTAATGTAAAATTAGAAGCATTCAATGTATATTTCTTTTTTGACGTTCATAAGTGTACATTATGTTACCTACATAAATAAATTATTTTTGAACTTTTGATAAATTATACAACAGTTAACATAGCTTATGTTTTTAATTTCTGTACAGTTTACAGATAGTAGACAAGGTCTTAAAATAAGATATTGTGGATGTTTTACACAAATTTAACAGGTTTTAATCTCATTTATGTTTTTAAATACACTGTACTTGGTAATCTCTCTTAGAGTTTTGTTGGCATAGGGGTAATTCATTGTGTGGTCACAAGACACTAGACATACAAAACTGAAATTGTATAAATTCATATATTAAACATCAACATCACTGCTATCTTCACTGAATTCATTGGCTTCTGTTTCCTGTTCATCATCATCACCTTCTCCTAATGTCTCATCTTCTACTCCCTCTTCTAAGTACTCATCATCAAGTACATCACTCAAGTTATTGCTGAGACCACGAGCCATTTCTGAAATGTGAATTTAGGGTAATGGTAGTACTGCTATGCTATTGTTCCAAACATGATTCACTTGAAATATTCATTACTGGATAAAAATAAAATGATTTTAGAGAACCTAAACAGTTGGGAAGGGTGAAGGTTTGTTTATAAACAGTCTTTTTAATTTGGGTAAGTCATATACTAATATAAACATCAAATGATGTAGTTGTTTTACAGCTTCCAGTTTAATATAAATATTGGTCATATTTTAAACAAGCAATTAAAAAAAAATATGGCTTTTATTTGTGCCAACTGGGCACAAGGTACTTCGCCAGTGTCGTGTAGTGGAGAAGGCACAAAGGAGTAAGTAAGAGTAATTTAAAACAAAAATAGTTAAAGTTTGATTGTTAGTTTAAAGACCACACAATTATGAGTAATAACATGATTAAATAATACTTCCTATTTATGAATAACTTATATATATATATTACACTTTAATTTTATCACTTTCTATATATTTACATAAAAATCTACAATGTGGACTAAACACAAACAATTAACACTTAAAGGATGGGGGACTTTAGGGGCAAGAACGTCATAGAGAGGATAGATTAGTTTAGGATAGTTAAATAGTTAGATACAGTCCCTTCATCCAAGCCACACTCACCGATAGAGTTATCCCTTATTCCGGAGTTTGGCTAGATGAACAGGAGTGCAAGCATAGACACACGTGAGATTGTGGATGTACTTCATATTTTAGATAGAGAATCAATAATGGACAGACTGATATTTGTTTTGACAACTGTCAATTAGTGTATAATGACACGCGCGGTGGGTGAAACCTGCAGCCACTTGCATAATAAAATAAAGTTATTTTTATCTGTACGGTTTCTATTTTCTTATTTGCTTTCATTTCATATAATTTCGTTTGTTACTTTGTTTCTTCTATGCTAATTTCAATATAAGTTTTTAAGACCAACCAACAAAAAAAGTTTATTCTTCCTTCTACTGCCCAGCTTAATAACTTTTATTACGTGGTGCTCGCCTCACGGGCATCTATAATTGTAATAGGTACCACTGAATTGGCAGCAGAACTGCAGGCGTGCAGCAGATATGTATTACAATAGAAGCATTTTGTATACAACTAAGTAAACGTTTATGACATTTTTGTAAGTGCAAGGGTGTTATATGCATATTTTCGTAACAGTAAATAGGGCACAGCAGGGGATGGCCGATACTATTAGATAGATATTTTTTTCTCAACAACATAACAAAAAACAGCAACGTCTTATGTAAAAATTGTCAATGCAAATTATTCATTGGTTTTTATACATACTGTTGTTTAAGCTCTTCAGCGTTGCCATGGCAACTGGATTACCTACCTTACAGACTGTATAACATAGCTTTACTTACGTTCAACATAACATTCTAATGACTTCGGTACCATACTTTTTGCTTTATCCAGATTTTCTTCTGAGCATTCACCTTTATCTAAACCTGAAAAAAAAAACAAATACCATTAATAAAACATTTTTACCTTAATAGTGTTAGCCCTCGGAATATTCTTTATAGTTTCATGCTAAATATGATGAATCATTTAATATATAAAATACATTCAAATTAAACTGTTAATATTGTACTATTATAGATTCAATTATATGGTAAATAAACAAAAAATAAAAATTAAGCGGTGATTATTGCGAAACATGAAGATTGTATCAGATGAGAATGAAAACCCTAAAGTCCTTGATATATTATTGGATCTAGTCCTTAGGTAGGTTAAATTTAATTTTAAATATAATTATGTATTTAAACTTAAGGTATTTGCAAGTTATAGCTAAGGCACAGTAAGGTCTAGTACACACTTAAAATTAAATCTTACCAAATAATAAATCCATTCTTTTCAATATATCTATATCATCGTGAATCTGGAACCTTTTGTTAAATTTAAACAAATATTCTGTCCTGAAAAAAAAATTAACAAATTCAACAAGATATTGTTGTTCATTCATCACTCAAAGACATGTCAAAATCATTTTTCAAAGACATATTAGGCGTCATAATTTAACATATCTTAAAATTAAAAGTATTGATTGAAGTATTGATTCAATCACAACTTAATTAACATTACTTAAGGATAACAGTTTATTTATTATTTATATCTAAAAAATAAACAAGAAACTTACTTATCATTAGAGATACTACAGTCAATAAGTGCCTTATCACTTGTATTTACAACAATAAAAGGCAGATGTATCGCTGATGAAGGAGATGGTATAACACCTTTATTTTCTGCTTCCTTATTCCTTTCTATTAACGATTTAAATGATATATGCTGAAAAAAAATAACAATAACATGAAATAATAAATATGTTTTTCTTACGTCCAATATTGTTGAGATGGATAAAGCCAGAAATTAAAAAAATGGCCAGAAGCACAAATATAACTCCTGGCATTGTTCTGAATTACATGAACAAGATTTATGGTCTCTTATACTTATTTAGAGTATGAGTTTTAAAGTTTTTTTTGACTCAGCCAGCAAATATTCTACTTCCCAAAAGGAATAAGATTACTTGTAACTATTAAAATAATATGATTGAAAATTATCAAGCAATGCAATGTTACATTTGGCTTTATTTTTAAATTTCATAACCTTAAAATTAACATTACTACTTGCATACAGCATTTATTACTGAGAAGACTGACTAACCTGTAAAATCATTTCTTGTAACTGCTGTGTTTTCTTTCTAATTTGTTCCAATTTGGCTTGTTTCTCTTTTTCAAGGGCGGTACATTCCTGCAGTGAATTAGTTGGTAGACCTAACCACCTAATTTCCTTTTTGTCTTTTGATATAATATTCATGGCCATTAATACGTTTAAGGCGTCATAAACACGCCGCCGAATATTCTTTTGGTCATATTGCTGCAATGTAAATTTTCTCTGAATTACATTTTAACATAACAGTTTTCTATACCACCTTAAGTAAATCCCATTGATAACAAATTATTATTTGGGGGTGGCGCCGGGAGCCCATTGCACTCGTGGGCTTGCGGGGGGAGTCAGTTTCGCGCCCCGCTGTTAAGGGCTGTTCAAGTATTACGTAATCAGATATACTACAATATCCCCCTTCCTCCTCTTATTAGCAAAAGTAAGCAAATCTCTCAAGAATAATAGTACATTAACGTATTTTTTTTACTTATCCTTGAAAATGCGTTCGCTGTCAAGCATAGATGTGTGGGTAATATTTGTAAATAATTACTGTTGACGTAATCACCAAATCAAAAAACCCCCCTCTATAGTGTATAATACTTGAACAGCCCTTAATGATAATTAGTGAAAATAACCAATTAGTGATAATTGGTAATTTCACCTTTTCATCAAGTTATAGCTTCACTGACTTCAAATATCTGACTGCTAAGTTTTTCCTTATTATATTTATGTATTACAATGAAAATTATGGGATACCGAAAAGTTTCACTTTGATAACACTCAATTTTTATAAAGGAAACCAAAGAGCAACAACAAAGAACTGCCCTAGCCACTTAGAAGAGGCTGGCTTAGTAACAAAATATATACCATAAAATATTATATAATATGAAAAGGTTATGGACGACGTATGGCAATAAGGAACCCTTGCCCTGTAGCAGATGAGGAAGACATCATTAAACGGTGGCAAGAATTTTGAAAATCTCCTATATATAAGTCATGATCAGTCAGACAATTAACCACCAAACTACAAAGTTCAATAACAACCTTGCACAAACCACACTATATCTAATGGCCCGCAAGAATTACCAAATAAGAAGATTACCAACAGTAATCAAAGCTATCAAGGCGCGGATAGCAAGAAATCCTGTACGAAAATAGATGTTGATGGCTTTGCCTGTGGATGTCAGTAGAAAAACAATAAAAAAGGTTTTAAGTGAAGATCTTGGTCTACGAGCATACAAAAAAATGAGTAGGCACTTACTTATTTTTTATTTACTATTCTCGTCTAAAAAAAAAAAAAAAAAAAAAGTATTTTATTGAATCACAAACATTAACATACATGTAAAATTGAGGTAGCCCCAGTAAGTTAAATAATACTTGTGATGGAGCAACCTCGCAACTTCCCTTAAATTATAGATTACAATGTTTGGACCAAAACAACTGAAATATGACTTGACAAACTTAGTTACAAAATATATTATTTTTCTATTTATTTATTTTTGAATTAAAAACTAACTAAATTAAACAAATAATAACGCACGGTCTTTGCGTGCGTGCGTGTGAGTGCGTGCATGTGTGTTTTTGTGTGTGTGTGTGTTTGTGTGTGCGTGTGTGTGTGTGTGCGTGCGTGTGTGTGTGTGTGTGTTTATCTGATTCTCGTCAAAATTAATTCTGTTTCTTCATATGTGATAGTTTTCAACCACCCAATTACGGTATTCTTACAATTATATAATAACATCGGATATATATTTAATTTCTGATTCAGTTTATTATAGATGTAGGCAGCCTGTGTAGTATATTGACGTTGAGCAAAAACTGTGTGCACGCGTGGGGCGTATGCTACAATATCTTTACGTCTCTTCTTTAGTTTACCTGGACTAAATGGTAGTGTTTTGTGCATACGTAGGGTGATATGCAAAATGTATAATTTTCTAACGCTCAATAAACCACTATTTCTGTAAAGGTCATCGGTAGAGTATCTATATGGTTTGTAGTTCATTACTTTAATAAGGGCCCTTTGAGATCTCTCTAAATCTAAAAACTTAGTTTTAGTTGCTCCTCCCCATACGGGAATGCAGTATATTATAATAGATTGAGCCAGGGCTAGATAAACTTTATTAAGCAATGACGCGGGCATGACGTAGCGTAAGTTTTTAAATATCCAAATAAGTTTTCTAACCCGGGCCATAATTGTTTCGATGTGTAAGTGCCATGATAACCTTTGGTCCACTGTAACTCCAAGATATTTGGTAGAGTTGACACGTTCTATGGTCTGACAGCTACAATTCTGGGCAATCGGATCACCACACCTATGAATCCTAACTCCAAAGTCGTAACCCGGCTGAGATCTTTGATTCGCAGTAAAACATATAAAATTTGTTTTATTAACATTAAGTGAAAGTAAGTTGGTATTAAGCCAGCCAGCTACTTCAGCCAGACCTAGTTCAGCTGCGGATTTCACAGCCATCCAAGTCGCTCCCGTGTACACAATCGCGGTATCATCCGCGTATGAGTAGATCCGTCCGCCATTGCTCCGAATATTACAAAGGTCATTTATATATATCAGGAACAATGTCGGGCCAAGCACGCTTCCCTGCGGGACGCCATATTCCACGGTTTCTTCTTCACTTATCAAATTATTAATTTTAACTTGTTGTTTTCGACCTTGTAGATAACTTCTAAAAAGGGAGAGAGCTGTATCACGAATTCCTATGGCTTCCAGCCTGCGCAGAAGAATGGGAACGGAAACGGTATCAAATGCCTTTTTAAGGTCCAAGAATATTGTTACGCATTTAATACCTCTGTCTACATTATCAATTATGTCATTAGTAAGTGCAGTCACGGCATCTTGTGTAGACAGGCCCTTCCTAAATCCGTATTGTGTGTTGGATAAAATTTTGAATTTATTTAAGTAATTGACCAGTCTATTGTTCAGTAACTTTTCTAATATTTTAGAGATACATGGCAGTACGGATATAGGACGGTAGTTATTGACGTCGTTCAGGTCCCCACTCTTATGCACAGGCGTAATCAACGATCTCTTAAATACGGCTGGAAATATTCCTGTTTTGAAGCAGGAATTAGCCAGCTGGCTAATGAGCGGGACAATAAAGTCTCTGGACATTTTCAAAAACTTTGTGGGTATACCATCCCAACCAGGTGCGCTCCCAGAATCGAGACCCATGAGTATAGCATCCACCTCACGAGGACTAGTCTCAAGAAGAACAAACGAAGACACCCGAGAACAAATGTCTGTAGTTGTTGGGTTACCGAAGTTAAGTAAAATGTCCTCAGCTAAAGTTGACCCTATTTTAACAAAGAATTGGTTGATACGGTTTAGTGAGTCAAGCGGATTCGGAGTAATATTCAGTAGACATGTATTTGAGGATTTGGGGGTTTTAAATTGAGTTACTTCATTAATTTTTATCCAAAGCTGTTTAGGATTTTTAACTGAGTTAGCTATTTGAGTTTTATGAAATTGTCGTTTAAGTTTTTTAATTAAGTTTGAACAGAAGTTACGAAAGCGTCTAAATGTTATTTTTAAGATTACGTTAAAAGGATTTTTCTTTAGTTTAAGTTGCATTTTATTGCGAAGTTTAATACAGCGTAGGGCTCCTAGTGATATCCAAGGTTTAAGAATTCGCTTGCTATTAGAGATTGTCTTAGTTTTAGTGTTACAAAGTAATATGGTTTTTATTTCATGGATAAATTTATTAGCCAAGGTCTCCGGATCGTTGTAAATATTGAAAAATGACATGTCTGAGTTAAATAAGTCTTTACACGCGTTTTCAAAGTCAATAGAAGTTGAATACCTATGGCAGTTTCTAGTTACAGTTTTTTGTGCTAGGTTTAATACTACCATGGCATGGTCCGTGATAGTTGTAGTCAAGACAGCCACAAAAGCAGAGCTCTTAAGTTTATCGAATTTCAGAAAAACATGGTCGAGGCAGTTCGACTCTCTAGTAGGTAGACAGTGCCCGGGAAGCAGCCCATGTCCTGCCAGCATGTTTAAATAATTTAATCTATTGTGACGCTGTTGTAAGGATTCAGACTCTCTACCTATTAGGTTGATGTTTATATCCCCAGTTATTATAATATTTTTAGGTGTAGTAATAGTATCGAGATAACTATTTAGGGAAGTTATGAAATTATCTGCACAGGCGTGTGATGGGGAACGATATATACCTATAATAACGTATTCGGCGATAATTAGCTGTATAGCCGAGGCGTGCGAGAGTGAAACTTCTGTTACCCGACAGAGATGGTTGTTTTTTATGTATGCTACAACGCCATCATTTTGATTGAGCTGATTTGTAGTATGATATGAAGAGTAATTACGGAGGAGTGGTAAGCGTTTACTATTATTTAGTCTGCACTCTGTAAGGATCATTACATCCACATCATGATTCATTTGCTGTAAATTTACCTGAAGGTCGTCAAAATTACTGTAAATACTTCTAATATTTTGTGTCAAGACAGTGAAATTATTTTGCTCAACGTAGTTACTAAATTCTTCGATGTCAATTATTTTTGAGTTACTAATTTCTGTATTATCTAGTTCCCATAAGGTGTTTAAATGATTATCCATATTCAGTTACGCGTGCAGAATGGCGTAGCTTGCCCTTTACTCTATTGAATAATTGCATGTAAGTACCGTTGCAGGATAACGATGTTTTGAGAGTACATATAGTGCTATTGAGACAGTTAAACTTATTGTGTAAGAGTGTGTATGATTTTGTGTATGTGTGTTTAAGTGTGTATGTATGTCCGTAAAAAAGGGATTTTACACTGAATAATACTTTTAGATACCGTAGATTACAACTTTTTGAACTACTGTTACTTGGTTTATCAAAACAATGTAGGTTAATTATAAATGCTAAAACTTTAAGTATGAATAGACTAATAATTATTTTCTTAATACTAATACATGCACAAAAAATAAGCGATAAGAATAGTAAGAAATAAAAAGAAGTTTCACAGTATAGTCACGTTTCCTGTAGCAAAAGGTGTACCTGGGCTTCGCTGTTAATGAGGATAACCCGAGAATTTTCATCTTTCTTGACGAAGACTCGGCCATGTTTAGTCCAGCAGAATTTGTACTCTTTTGATTTTGTAAGGTCTCGGGCCAGGAAAAATAGTCGGGCTCCTTTTGATGTTAACTGTTCCGATATAAAGACAGGGGTTTCTTCATTTTTGGTAAATCCGAGATGTTTAGCCTGTATCTTTGTTTTATTTTTAATATTGTAGCTCTTGACTTTCAGAAGTAAATCCATTTTAAGAATCGATGAGGCTAGTTCGACAATTATGGGGGTGTTATTTACCCCAGACTTTCTACTCTGGATTCTGTAAATATCTTTTATGTCTTGCTGACTCATATTAAAATTTACAGATTTTGAGAGACACAATACCATATTAATTAAGTCGTCTCTATTTTCGTTTCAGGTTCTTTGGCACATTTTTAATTTCAATACATGTCTTCCGAGTTGTCCTTTGCAGATCCTCTATTTTATCTTCTAGGATATTAATATACTCCCTATCTTTCTTAGTCTGTACCTCTAGTGATTCTATCTTCTTCTGAAACTCTTCTTGTTGAGCAAACAAACGCGTGATTGATGTTTCTATGTTACTGTTAGTTAATTGCATTTCCTTGAGATTGTTATTAATTTCTCTAAGTTCTTGTTGCTGAGTCTTCGTAAATGACGCGAACAATTCTTTCATGTATAATTTAAATTGAGAAAAATCCGAAGGTTCAGCGGGTGAAGTATGCATTTCCTGTTCTCTTTCTACTCTGCACCTTTTATTGACCCTACTATTTCGCATGGAAATAAAATTCGGTGGTGTACTTTCAATACCTGCTTCATTTATGTTACTGTCAGATAACGACTTATTTAACTGTGTTGCGGACATTGTACCAGGGAATAATGCACAGCAAAGTAACCACTAATGCGTATCTTACAACGGGCCAATTAGTCACAAGGTAATTAGCGAAAGGGGTGTCGCTAATTAGGTAATTATCCAGTGGCGCTTGTGAAAGGTGGAGCTTAGCGGTGAGTGGTCGCCTTCAAGGTCACGTATGACCAATAGTTAATAATTAGGTGTGTTACCCGTACTTCTTGTTCGCTGCGCAGGCGCTGGTTTGTTGTCGCCGATCTCAGGTACCAGGGTGGCAGGATCGTTTCTCTGTCTACGTAGTCTTCACACGTTGGGTATCTTCACACGCCGGTTACCTCTTGTGATTTTATGCGCTCCTATTTTCTTCTTTGAATTTAGTGTTACCAAATTTATAATTTAATATTTAAATAAACTTTTACAAGGGGTCCACTACACGTCTACACCTATCGGCGGTCCGGGGGAAGAGGACTAAAAAAGCAAGTAAAAAAAAAAAAGTCTAAAAGCAATAAAGCTTAAGAGATCGCGGGTGTTGTTAAAGCGGTATGCTAAAAACCGACACAGTGATATTCCCTATAAAACAAAAAAGTTTTCGATATTGAAGAGAAGTAGAATAAACAGAATGATAGAGTGTACACCAAGAGTTCTGAATATGCTGGAAACAAAGTTCCGAGGGTGCGAACATGGACATCATCCATCATCAGTAATGATCTGCTTAAGTGTCCTATTACGAACCAACTGAGGTTTATTTTTGCGAAAAGGGGGTCAAAACCAGTGCAAAATAGTACCAATATTTTGGATCGGCTTGTGAAAGCCCTGCCCAGCACACCCCATAATTTTGGAGAGTCTGAAGTAATATTTAAAAAAAGCAGTCACTGAGACCGACACGAATATGGTGCGTGATGCGATAGACCTGTATTAAAAATAAGGGACGTCATTTAGAAATATTGTATGTTATCTCTATTGCTTAATTAATGTACATTAAATTGATATATCACTCATTAAAAAGTGATCAGTACTTTTGTTTTAATCATTATCTCCATTTATGACAGAACTTTGGGACCAAATAGGTAAATTGGTGTCTCCCAAGCAACGTACTAAAAGTGGTGGCAGCTACCCTCTTACAGTCTGGACCAGAGGTGGCTAAACAAAATACAATATCAGTTTTTAAGCTCTTCGAAATATGCCTGTATCAAAAAGTAATCTTTAATCTTCTTATTAAAGATCTATCGATCTTATCCGCAACCTCAATATACATTGAGATAGATGTCGTAATTACTAGCATATCTCAAACTTGCATGATAATCGAAATCTTAAAGGCTCTTTTTGTTACAGACTGCATGTACTTAAACACGTCAAAAATATTTTTGAAAATGTTGAGAGTTTCAGACATTTGGGATCACTGCATACTATTTGAAATATGATGGAAGACGAGTTCACGGCGAGAATAATTTCCGGAAACAAATGCTTATAGGCGTGCAACAAGGTTGGTTTGGGTTCCAAAATTTCTTAGCGTTGCGTGAAAAGTAACAATTTACCTCACTTTCGCCAGGCCCGTAGTTATGCCTGTGCGACGTGGACGACTACATACCATGTCCACGACGCACATGAAGCAAACAAGTTCTGAGATGGGTTTTGGGAAAGGAAACGATTGAAAATATCGAAACTGAATGAACCATGAAAATATAAGTCTAGATTCTGTAAAACGCAGAGAATGAGGCCTGCCCTGGTCACCTGGATCGAATGCCGGAGGCCACGGCATTAGTATCTATGACTCAGTGGATGCAACAGCAAAGCCAAGAGGGAATTCAGGAAACTCTTAGAAGATGGAAAGTTTACGAACTTAAAAAATTTCGCCAAGGATTGAGGATCAGTGTAGAATTATTGTGAACGAGGCCAATAAAGGGTTTAAGAAAATACATGAATTTCACCATAGTTCCCGAAGCCCAATATTATATTAAACGTATTTTTTTTGGAGCTACTATCTCAAACAAAAGGTGAGAAAAGTGCGAAATACGGAGGCGATGTGCAATGACCAGGACCGCAGTTGAGCATTTGGTGTGTTTGGAAAGACATACCAAATAACCTAAAGGCGAGACGTTGGCTTAATATAAGCCAAAGGCTCGTCTCGTTCGTTCGTTAGCTCGGCTTGTGTCTTTTCTAGTTTTCTATATGGCGCCGAAAGTTGGTCGCTAAAATTAGAAGACTGGCGAAAAATGCACTGGAAATGTGGTATAGACTCCTAAAACTACGGCTTTGTGGATCAATAATTCCATCCATCCCTCAAAAAACTTCAAATACTAAATGTGTTTAAATTTTTTTGACTTTCATCACTTGTATGGATATGGAAGATCTTTGGACATATCTTCGGGAAATGTCCGCGTGGCTGATCTCCAACGCAAGATTTAATTAGTGCATCAACTGGACTGTTGAGATGTGGAGTATAGACAAAATTATATGTAAGTACTATAGTGATGCATGCAGCATGCAGGACGAACGATGTAGACAAGCGACCACTAGGGTGGTCGGAAAAAAGGGCACCATTAAGAAGAAAGAATTTTACTTAGGTCTTTTATAGTATAAGTAAGCGAACTTATTTCGACTCGCTGATATAATATAAAAATATATATTATCGAATATTTAATGCATACTTGGCTATCTGAAGACCCATGTATTCCCGTAGCAAATTCAAGAACCAGCTCATCTGCCACTTCGTTGTATGAAGTAAATCCCTTATTCCTAACTTTTTCACAAACTTTCATTGAAAAATGCCTCAAACCCTTTCCAACTTTGTCAGCATGCTTGCGCCTTTTTGTCGTGCTGGAAAAATTAAGACATAGATATACAACAAAGTCATCTTTATTTTTAAATAGTCCTATTTCTAAGTCTTTATATAATATCTCGTACAAGATTGAAGATTTACGTTGCAGAAATAAAACTTGCAGAAAATAGTTTTTTTATGATTGACTAAATGTAAATTAAACTGCTACAGTGATTTAAAACAAATCACTGAAATTATGATTAACTCATGCGTAAACGCCCAAATTTTTTAGGGAATGTTTACTCATGATTATATATTAAGAAGGCACTTTGCTTAAGGGTAACATCAAGTCGAGATATGGTATGACTCCTGAATGTCAAAATTTTCTTGCCTAATCCGGACATAAGGATGATTTATATATTCAATGTAAATTTTCAGAATATCTATAGAAAGTTTGATAGTGATATTTTAAATTTCAAGGGGGATAATTGCTTTTCCTGTAACCTAAAGCTTTTTTGGTAGCATAAGAATAAATAGGTACTGCAATAAATCCATGTTTTATAAACAAATTTAAAAAAATGGATAATCCCACACAAGAAAATAGTTTACAATTAGTTCTCGAAATTAGCGAGTTCAACCCAACACACGACACGAGACATACATACATCTGTATGTGTTCTCGGATCTGTGGCTTCTGTTAGGAAGTAAAAAACTTAGTATGAACCTTTCTATGATTCAACTTATTTAACTTTTTTCGTTAAGTTAAGCGATTATCAACTAGACATAAATTTTTTTCATTGCACTGTTTTGATAAGATTTATACTTATACATTATTCAACTACCTTGGGAAGAAACTCGGCTGTTTCTATTATTAAAATTACAAAATACACTATAATATTTATGGTACGACACAATTGTCTCCTTGGTCTCATAATAAACAGACCCACCAAAAGAGCATTTTTTACGCTGGATTTTTGGTTAAAACAAAGTAGTTTTTTATACATAATTATATACTTACTATTCAGCAGGAGGATCGTTATCGGAGTCATGTCTTCTACGAGATGCATGAGACATATTGACAGTGAGTCTTTTCACCCTTTTACTTGCCAGATTTTGATTTAATTCAGTGGGCTCAAAGATTATTGAGTCTTTCAAATCCTGAAAATTAAAACGATCAATTAAAGTATTTGTAAAGTATGTAATGTTCACTGTACAAAAATATAACATTAAGGGAAAGTTAAAACAAAATAAGTCTTAATAAAGAAATTAGCAATCTTGGATGCAGGCCATTTTGATAAAAATGATAACCGCCGCTCATACACCTGCTACGCCGCGGACTAGTGGATGTGTTGCCGACCTTTCAGGAAATGGTACGCCCTTTTTTGAAGTTCTCTAACGTATCGGTTCGGAAATACCTGTACTGGCAGCTGGATCTACAAAAAGGTGGTGCGTGGCATAAAGTGCCTTAAAAACTGCTATGTTTTGGAACGCCAGGCATGGAGATGGAAGTTCGCATTCTGTCGAACGACGTCCGATGATAGAATTCACAAGATGATATACATATAAAGGTGTCCAAACAATTCTAGAGTAAATCCATAGATAAATGCGGTAGAAGATGCTGACGGAACCTACATCTCTACGTATAGTAAAATGATCAAGCCTGTAAACAGCAGGATCGTCGACGATTCGAGCCAGCCTGCGTTGGAAGCTATTAAATGCAAGGAGCTGGGGAGCTCTCGGTAGAGGTAAGAACAGTGCTCCACGTGGGGTCAGTCCCAAATTCAGATTTGCGCTTTATAAGTTGCAAAATATTATGACCTGTTTCTGAGCACACAAAGGATTTTGGAAGGAAGGAATTTATCCTAAACCTTCAAATAATGATGATACGACGAAGGGAGTAGGTACTTTTAGCGGTCATCGAGCGAACTTGTGTCTTCATTGGGTTGAATTAGACTAAATTAAATCGACCCCACTGCGAGACACCGTATAAAAGGGTCTTCAGACACAAGTTTGTTCCGACACTGCTCATCAACCCGCGAAATATTAGCACGGCCAGTATTGTAAGTGTTCCCAGAGCTATCATCTACGTAGCAATAAACGTTTCTTAACTGCAACATACATATCAGGAACCTTGATGGAAAAGTACACAACCTATGGGAACTCCAGCATTTAAGGGTTTTAACTTTTAAGTCGCAACAAGCACCGTCGAACACAACTAATGTTCCAATTGGCCAAAAACCTACGGATTCAAGTTTTACGGGTAGACTACCCGGAAGAAGCGCCTTGTGCCAAAACCCGGTCGAAGGATTTACTGCTACTACTACTTTAAACTGATTGCCAGTGCCTCCCCTTTCTGCCCATCGGTGTGTGAAGTGACTGGCAAAGTAAGTGATGGCTAAGTGGCGGTAGTAGGACGATTAAAAGCGTTCACTGTTTTAGGGACGGATGAATAGTCGGTCAACACAACCACAAGAGTATGAGTGCAGGGAAAGCACACATGCGCAGCAATTGGAGCAATACCATCTGATCCGTACGAATTATGAATATCGAGAGAGGAGGAGAAAAGGACTTGAAAAGGAGTCGGAATACGACATTATGATTAATTATGTGTATGGCGACGGTGCCGTAAAAGAAAACAGTGCGTTTTTGATTCCAACGTTGTCGTTCTGGAAATTGCGACCTGCAGAACAAGCCTGGTGAACGGCCGGAGACCAAAGTTGATAACGAAGAATTGTAATGGCTATTGTGGAAGTAGATCAATGGCTTATGTGTAAGTGATTGTGACAGGTAGTGGATATTAATTCACTACCTGTTAATACAGCTAGTGAATTAATACCCACTTGAAGCAAATTGGGAAGCTGAAAAACCTTGAATGATTTGTAAATTGACTCACGAATTGAATGCAGAAAAACGCGCGTTGACTGCCGTGTCTAGGGAAAATGGGCCGGCATAATAATGAAGGGATTTCATTATTATGCCGGTTGAGTAATGCAGCGCTCATCGCAGCCGAACCATTCAAATAGTGCCCCAAACGAAAATTGAGTACGAAAAAGTTATTTGTGATCGTTTGGTGGACTACTTGCCGGGTCGTTCACCATAACTTTCTTAAATCTGGCCAGGCTATTACGCCAGAAGTCTCAGCAACAGCAAACCATTATGGTACAGCTAGCTGCTAAACAACCAAGGTTGGTCAATAGGTAGCTCTAGGCTACGGCGGCTTCACGACAACGCTGGACTACTCTGCACAACTGACTGCTACCAAATTAGAGGAGCTACAATTGGAATGTTTAAACATTTTACGATAACCACCGTTCTCTGACAGATTATCCTTTTTATTTTCGAAATTTTGAACTTCTTGCAAGGTAAAAAATTAAACTCTGATGACATTTTCAGACACTGAAAATTCAGACAGAGTTGAATTTTCGAAAGACTTCATAAGTCGAAACCGTCATAGATTTCATTGATTCCCGTCCTAATGTTTTTTTCCTCCCATACAAAACGCCAATTTCATAAGTAAGGACATAATATTATACAAATTATAGCCCTTAGTATGTTGTCATATAGAGCAGAAATATTTTGCTTTGCGTGACAATGACGTCATCTTTGAAAATAGATTGCGTTCCGTTCTTAATTTAGACAATTCATTATATATTTAAAAAAATTACTTATTGGAAGAAAGCCATGCAGATGCAGATCTAAGTAACAATAGTCTATTTAGATACTTGAAAACTATTTATTTTAATATATATTAATCTTAATATAAATAATTAATGAAAAGTGAAACATCATTTATTGAAGGATATCTATCCTCTTTGACTTGTTGATTAATGCACATAGCAAAAAACCAAAGATCAAAGGTTAGATTCTTAGGAAATCCCATAATTTTAGGTAGTACCAGTAGTAAATAGAAAAAAATGAATTTGCAGATTTACACATGAACAACACAAGCTCAAATTAGGCAAAAGCATAAAGAAAAATATCAAAACTTATTAAAAGTATATTGATTTATGTATATAATATTTTTAACTACTTACTACCATTTAGGTAGTATGTACCTATATCTACACAATGTGTAATACATGTCTGTTGATTTTTCATAATAGCAGAATAGGTCTGGTGTGACATATCAATCAAACTTCATAGTAGAAAGCACAGGCTAGTCACTTTAAAAACATAATTTTTTAGCAAAATTTAACAAACTGCAGTGAGTTATGAATATTATCAATAAAATACAAGTTCTACTCACAGTTTCAGTTTCTTCTGTGGGCTCTAACTTTATGTTAACTTCTTTAAGGGGTGATGTAGTTTCTAAAAAAACAATCAGTATAAGCAAATCATGCCTGAGAAATGTGTGGTAGGAGCAATAATAGTTTTATATTTTCTAAGCATATTTACAGGCATTAAATCAAAATAAATAGGTGTGGATCAAATTATTTATTTCAGAAACATTCTAACAGCAATACAGGTACATTCTACAATTTAATTTATTTTTGAAAAAATAGTTAATGTTTTTAATAACAGAATCTCGACCTTTAAATAAATTTAAAATTAAATAAAAACAGATAAACAAATAAATTTCTCAAAATATTGAAATAAACATAAATTATATTATTTTTATTATTTTAACTTGGTATTTGGGTGTTACCTTGGGTAAACTTACTTGAAGATAATAATTGTGGATCAGTTGAAATAAACTGTGCTACTTGACTCTGCAAAAATAAAACAACATTAGTATACATATTATAACAGTATTTTTATTAGTAGGTTAATAGTAATTGTAAACATATGAACAGCACTTGTAGCCAGCTGTTTGTAACTAATAATTTCATGGCACTGGACTTGCTAAAATATGGAAAACTTACAGGAATCTAAATATTTTTTGTATGATGTAGTTTGTTTTTGACTATTTTTAGTAGTGTTAATAGGTAGTTATTTAAACTACATTATAACCAATTCATATATGAAAAACTTGCCTGTATACTCCCTTGTATTTGTGGGGCTTTAAAAACTTTTCCAGGGGTCTTTTTGAGTTTTAACTGAGCAAGTGGAATGTTAGAACTTGGCACCACCTTTACGATTTGACGTTTTCCTAAAAGTTACAGGGCTTAAGTTAAAAGTATAATATTTTTTTGCACGTTGTAAATGCTGGCGAATAATTAAACAATGTTTTCCGAGCACAGTATTTTAAATGTAGTTGATATTACTGAATTTTCAACGAAATTAAATGATTTAAAAGAATTGGCGGCACAATGCAAGGTATGGTAACGACTTCAATTAATACTTACCATTGGAGTCTTTAATAACGACATTAACTACACTACTACTGTGTGACATTCTTGTTTAAGGCAAGACATTTGAAATCGCACGTAACAATACCTAAATAATAATTAGGGCAGAAAAGCTTTACAAAAAATTAACTTGCGTGGTCAAAATGGCGACATTAAGAAATATATCGAAGGTCAGATTAAGCAAAAGCCAATGTTCTTGGAATAAAAAAAATACACTTATCCGATTAAAATAATTCACTAATTAATGCAATTTGAGAAAAAAGCTTAAAACAAATAGCTTAAAACATTTACTACTAGAAACACTTGGAACATAAATTATGACGACTTAACAGGTACCTATTGAGAATACAACTTGGTTGGCGCGCCGGCTGTTGAAATTTACCAGCTGATTGGATGACGCTGACCACAAAGTACAGATATTTTTAAATGCCACAGGTACAGAGCATTTGTTTACATATTTTTAAAAAACAAGCACTCACGCAGATTTATAAAGCTAATATTTCAATAAAATTATTAGTTAAGTTTTATTCAGTTTTTTTAGTTGGTGATCACGAATGAGTATATTTTTAATGGTGCATACGGTTCTTTTTTCTCCGTAATAATTGAATGACTTGTTTCTTTCATTAAGTTCGTGTATATATTCAGTTATTGTTTATGACAAAGGTGTAATGTAGAATTATTATAAGTACATATATAAGTACATACATAAGTACTAATAGTAGCCAAATAATCTCTAGCTATGACCAGCGGGCTATAGCCTATAACTAAATCAGTGTGAACGTTTGTCTACACGAACTGTCATGTTCATACAAATTTAGTTTTTGACTTTCTAGTTTCTACATAAACTACTGTTAAGGCATCTTGAGTAAGCCCTCAAGAGGTTGAGTAATAAGTATTAATAAGCTGTAAACTAGGCTGTTTACATAGTTAATATTTAAAGTTTGGTTCAATGTCTTTATTTATATTACTCATACGACTACCAATAATTCAACACTAAATATTTGATTTCCATGCAGATTAGTTTTTACATCTGTTGTAAACATTTTTATGATATTTAAAATTAAACAAAAAATATGTACTAATAAGATAAACTGTGGTTTGTTGTATTGTCAGTTCGCGACGTTGCCATGCCAACTGGCAACCGCTTTGTTCTGTGATGTTGTTTTTCTATTTCAGTTTTCAACCACTTCAAGTAGTTCAACTTTCAAACATTTTGCGATGGACAAGTTTTTCAGGCTACATTTATGAATTACTTTAGAGCTAAGAGTGTAACATATTTGTATACTTACTTTAGTGCTGCTATTATCAACAATGTTATTAACATCACTTTTTATCGTTCTATTCTGTAATCACAAAGCATCTTCTTTTAATTTAGAAGATATAAACTTGCCGTTGGAACATATGCCTTATTTCTTTAATTCATTTCCTACTTATGCTGAATCTTGTTCCAAGGACGTTAACTGTCTATATAAGTCATTACTTACTAAAAAGGCATGCTGGGGCTATGATACAAGCAATTGTATAGAAAATAATTCTTATCATGTGCGCCCTCATTGTCCTGGAGATCACAAAGGTTGGGTTAAAACGAAAGAAGCCCAGTATGAAACATTTTATACACAGGCAGATTTTGGTGAGATATATTAATAAATTGCAATGTTATCATTTATGTATAATAAATATGTACTCATTAATAAGTACTAGCTCTTTACTTTCACCAGCAATGTGAGAATGTTTAATATTTATTTATAAAAATATTATTTTTTACCATACAGGTTATATAAAAGAACAAATTGATGAGCTTATGGTAATGTGTGAAGCTTCTGTGCCCGATGATAGTTCTCTGGAATGCTCAAAGTATTTGAGGTAAGAAATAGTTGTTTATAGTTCAATATTGTATACAATCTTACCTTCATTCACAATTTTTTTTAATATAATCTCTCATAAAATATTGAAAGTTAATATATATAATGTTGTATTGATTTAAATTTGTTTCTCTGATTGTAATCACACATACAATTTACTCACAATATTATTTATTGCACAGATGTAGTGTATAGTATAAATCTTTCTTTCTTTTTATAGGTTCTGTAGAGGGAGGAATCTTATGCTTAACTTTACTGGACTTGTTGGTCGTGGAGATAATTTAAGATACAAAATGGATATCTTGGGTCCTAGACAAATTGGTAAGTATTTAAAATCTAATTTATATTACTGAATTTGTTTTTAGCTTCATATTTTAATGCTGCAAATTCATAGATATACTTTGATTCCAACACCATTATTACAGAAGGAACCCTGAACATAAGATTTTATTGTTTAAGGTGGTTATTGCAATTTTTACGCAGACAGGTTAATGAAGGAAGCAGAACACATGAGTGCTCTGCAGTCTTGGGGCCCTGAATTTGTTAATTTTGTGAAAACTCCAGAAAGGCCAATTACTGACGGGAAGTGTGATATTGTTATAGACAAACCAACTTATATAATGAAGTTGGATGCAAGTGAGTTTTGGAACACTACACATACATTTAACTGAAAAATATCTTTTATGTACATTATGAATACTTCAAATAATGAACAAATTGTAACCTGTAATGAATTGTCTTTCCTATGAGATATAAAATTAAACAAAAGAAGTCTTGAAAATTATAAATAAATTTTGACTATTTCAAAATTTTTGTTAAAAATTACAATGTGCATCAGGCTATCCTGGTAAAATATGTAAAGAGAAAAATTTATTTGTTTTAGCTGTGAACATGTATCATCACTTTTGTGATTTTTTTAATCTGTATGCATCTCTGCATGTGAACTCAACTCACCCATCAACATTCTCTAGAGATAATAACATTCTCATTTGGGAAACATTTACATATACATCTGCATTTAAAGATACATTCAAAGCATTCACAATTAATCCAATATGGGATTTGAAGAGATTCCGAGGCAAAGTTGCATGTTTTAAGAATGTTGTGTTTCCATTATTACCTCGCATGATTTTTGGACTGTATTATAATACACCTGTGGTAAGTTGTAGTACTAATTTATGTTACTTGCTTAAAAATATTTAAGTAATGAACAAACAAAGGTTTAATATTCATTTTAATATAGGTAATGTCAGAATAGATGTTTAAAAAACCCTAAAACTCTTATACAAATTGGTTTTAATTAAGATGCTTTGTTCAACTTATAGTTTTTTTTAATTAACATGAAATATATAAATTTATATGGTATTCATATTGAATGTTGATAATAAAAATTCCAATTAATTAAAAAAATATAAAATACTTTAATTTCACTATAAAAATATTTCATGATAAAACTAGTATAATAAATTACAGCATTTTAGAACACACAGTGTAATGTAACATTGATTTATTATGACAGTTTGTTGGCTTTTTTAATTCAGCTATGTACTCTTTACGTTTTTTAAATATATTTTAGATGTTAATTTATTAATGGTTTTAAATTTATATGAAACCAATAAATTTGGTTAATTGCCTTTTAGCTCAAGATTTGGTTTTATGACAAATTAAAATTAAAAAAAAAAGAAAATTAATTTTCAAATGGCTTTTTAGACATACTGTTGCATTTCTATACATCTTTATGTTACAGATATATGGCTGCGAAAGGAGCGGTTTATTCCACGCATTTTCAAAGCACATAATACATTCTTTAAAAATACCATTACATGTACGTACAAATGATAAAGTAAGAGTGACCTTACTATCAAGAGGGACGACTTACAGGAGTATTTTAAATGAAGAAGAGATAGTAAGAGAGTTAGTCAAAGTGAAAGGGTACCATGTGGAGAGAGTGGTGTACGACAGAAGTGTGCCATTTACAAAGCAATTAGAGATGACGCATAATACAGATGTGTTTATAGGAATGCATGGAGCAGGATTAACGCATTTATTGTTTCTGCCTGATTGGGCATCAGTTTTTGAAGTGTAAGATAATTGTTTTTGTCTATGATATAATGTCTATTATTTAGACCATAGTGCTTTGTTATTTATATATTCCTCTAGCATGTTCCACAATCTTTGTATCTTTCGATTTCATGTATACTTTTGGCAAAATATTTACCAAAATGACTCAGCATGCTATACAATTAATTCTTTAACTATATTTTTATTCTTGTTTTGATAGAAATATGTATTTGTATTACCAACGTTAAAACGATTTTTATAGACATATATTTTGCATAGAGTATCGATTATTAAAAAATATTCTTAATGGTTTTACTCAAACAAGCAAATTTACAATTTTAATTATACAAATCAATTTCAGTAAGTTTCCATCAAAATTTACTTTATTTATCTAGATGTGTGTTTTCTTTTTTTTCTGTTTCTATAATGTATAAAATGAAAATTTTAGCTCAACTGTGGCCATGTCCGCATGCACATTTGGCACCATCAGTCATACATACATAGGTATCACAGAGGTTTTTGTAAAATCTCATTATTATGACGATTGTTAAATGCATAGAACACATTTTATCTATATGAACGCCCCTTTAATAAATATGTATGCTTTGAGTGAGTTGTCCTCAAAAAACCTAGCAATTGCATAATCAGGAAGATGGTCTACAACCATATTTTTGGTGTTTTGATAGTACCATCAAAATATTAAACTTTAGCCTGCATCTACCGAGGGAGGCACGGCTGTGGGTGCCTGCATGTTGCACCACGATGTATTTAAGAAATTGATACGGCTATCAACCTATAGCCAGTAGTTACAGATCACTGCCGTGTGATGCTTCCAAGGGCAAGGTGATTTAAATTCTTAAAGGCAAGGTAAGGTGCCTTTATAATGTGGGAATTTTCTGATCATAAGTTTTGACAACAATTATAAATATCTTCTACTAATTACTGTTATAATTATTATGTCATTTTCATGCCTATTTTAATATGGTTGATCGTACATCTTATAAGGAATCCATCTGAATCTACCACTTTCATTGCGAATAAAAGATTTATCTATTTATTTAATTTGACGTTTGGTTTTTCAATTTCAGTTATAATTGCGAGGATCCAAACTGTTATTCCGATTTGGCAAGACTTCGTGGACTCAAATATGTGACGTGGACGGATAAAAATAAATTAGTACAACAAGACGAAGTAAGTTGTGATTAATAGCGATTCCCTTTATTGCTGTGTGATCACGCACACATACTTAAAATTGTTGAGATTTTGCAATGACAATATATTCAGGTTATACCCAGGTCCTAGACAAAAGCAGTGGCCTAGTGGCAACACTGTGCGATTCCTCCCTGTGGTCGTAATTGTGATCCTCGGAGGGAACTAATGGACTTTCTATGAGCGCATCTAAGAGTTAGAAGGAAAGCATCGTGAGGAAATTGGCATGTGTCAAATCCAAAATTAGACGTCATTTTGTCAGACAAAACTACTTGTCTCTGAAATAATAATGACGAAACGGGTGCAATCTGTGGCCCAGGCCATGTAGGCTTGTAGCTCCACTGGATTATTATTACTATATCTAGGGAATTTATAAATTTGATGTGAAACATCTATAGTGTCGTAAAAACAATTTCTGGAATAAAATAGTAATACAGTCAAAATCTGTTATAACGCCAACGAAGGGACTACTCATATTTGGTCGTAAAAACCCATAGTCGTAACAGCCGATGACGTTGTTATTAAGTACCAAAAACAATAGAATTCAGCCGCGACCTTTGATCTCGATCAATATAATAAGTTGTCCTTCCTCGTTCCTACCTACAAAACTCGTAGTCGTGCTTTGTTTCACGTTCTTCAAATCAATACTAATTATGCTAAAAACTCAGTTTTGTATCGCGCTGCCCGGACATACAATGACCACTATTTGGGCCTTGACTTGTTTAGGTTATCGCGGAATGTTGTTAAAAAATGTATTAAGAATATACATAGCGCAAAATCATCTACATCATAAGCACACCCCACATACACACCATCACGTACACACCCACACTTTACATCATCACACAACACAACTAATTTAGGCTTAGTTAAATAAATTAAATCCGACAGACGTTGTCCTGTCTACACGTCTTTAATTTCAAAATTTCAATTTTTAATAAGCCATTTTGATGAAAATTATTATTCAAATGTTATGACAATATCTAACGATCCAGCACATGGTCACACACGATATAACACAATGATAACAAAACTTTTTTTAAATTTCGGGACAGACTAAAATTAAAATTCGAATATTATTTAAAATTTGACACTGCGATGGTAGCGCCGTCTGTCGGATCCAATGTAAAACATTCCAAAATCAACAACAACTAATAAATTGAAAATTAATTAAAAAAACATTGTCCAGCGGACAAAATTGTGAATCTAAACCATTCCCAGATCCCCTTGAACACACAAAAAATTTCGTCTAAATCGGTCCAGTCGTTTAGGAGGAGTTCAGTCACATACACACGCACACAAGAAATATATATATTAAGATGTATTCCATCTTTGGCTATATTCTCAGTATATTTGTTTGTAATTATATAAAATTTATGTTAGCTGTAGGAGTACTAAATAAATAAATAAACAATACCAATACTTAACGATGTCGTAAACAGTTTTGACTGTATTTAATTTTTCATAATTAATTTTTATTTTATAGAACAGGGGACAAACGTGCAGGAGGCTCACCTGATGTTAAGTGATACCGCCGCCCATAGACACTCAATGGCTAGAGAGTGCGTTGCCGGCCTTTTTGTTTTTGTCAAAATCAATTATGCTCGCCATATTACTTGTTCTAAATAACTGCATTTTTTTTTCAGGGACACGGCCCAGGCGGTGCGTCTCATGCGAAATTCACGAATTATTCGTTTGATGTGAAAGAATTTCTGAGATTGGTGGAAATATGCGCGTCGTACGTGCGAGAACGAGACGATTTCAAGAATTTTATTCACGCATCGGTTGCTCGCGATGAATTATAGAAGTTGTGTATTTGCCTTTTTGAACGTCTTACGCTTATGAAACTGAGAAATCTTCTGGATTTCATAGATTTGCACTTTATGCTGATATGAATATATATGAAAATAATAATATTATTTCATTTACACTTGAAATGAAATAATATTATTATCAAAGCGGTCTTTATCGTGAATACATAATACAGAGAGCTTAATGATCTTAAATATATATATATATATATATATATTCAATGTATTGATTACGACAATGTATTAATTTTGTAATGAAAATGTAAAATTGAACTTTCTGCAAAGCAAATTGTACTTTATACCTTGCATACAAATGTTTTCACGATTTTTTGATATTTCTCGCAAATACTTGTCTTAGTACTTTAATCAATTGACATAAAGTCGATTATGCATTGTTTAAATAATTGTAATTCTAGAAAAATGTGTTAGCATAATAACCTTAACATGTTTAATATAATTATTGCTTCCTAACTCCTAACACGGCGGGTACGTCTTAGTTGATAAAATCCAGTGTACTCGTACCAATACAAAAAAATAAAATAAATATTTTGACATACCGTGTAGTTTATGCGGACGTTCTAAATATTTTACTTTACTGAATCTCTTCATTTTTTGATCTGGGGGTTTGGATAAGAACTCATGGTGCGTAGAATTCGTTTATTCCTGCTCAAGTTGCATCATATTGATTACGGTCTTTACGGTCTAAATTTGATTATTGTCTGTCACCGCCAATCTGGGGCTACTCCAAAACACACTCATTCTCGAAGAAAGAACACAAAAACAACAGACACACAGAACACAGTATACCTGCAGTGGACACAACTCTTGTAACCACAGCAATTATTTTGAGTTAGGCCCTTGATAATTCTGTGCTCCCGTGTACCGATATAGTCACCGGCCGACATTTTTAATCCAATGTATGACAATGCACGCCCGCTGTTAGGCCTCCCTGACCATAGACATTAATGTCTGTGGTAAGGTGGTGAGGATGAGGCTTAAGCCATACATCCTCCCCAAGGACAACGCCTTCTTTTGGATGATATTTCTTCATTCTCGTCCTGAATATGGCTATTAAGAATTGTTTTATATTATTTTCTAGATTGTTCTGTTAAATTTGTCAACACGCGCCTACTACGAGTATACTAGTAAAATTACTGCCGTCCGTAACATTAGTATGGTTAAGGTACCATTTTTAACATAAGATAATCTTAATTCTCCTAATTTTGTGATACTATGTTAATAGAAATCATTATCTGTGGCTTCTAGTTAATAAGCGTTATTTGTAAAATACTTAATTACGAATTTAATAAAATGCTTCTGAATCTCGTAAATTTTTCTGTTACCATATTCCTTACCTCATCGTCTTATTATGACAGGTTCCTGACATATAGGTATTTTATTTTTTTTCACATAGTTTCATGAAAATATAAACACAAGTAATTCAGTTGGAAAAAAATATGAAAGTCCAATTAAACAGTAATACCTATATAGAAGCAGCTAGGAAAGTAAATACGTAACATATTTTGAAATACCTACATTTTAAAAAATATTTTTTAAACAATAGAATAGATACGTTTTAGTCTTGGAATTCGATAACTTTGAGTTAATAGCATTTAATACTCACAGGACCAACAGACTTAAAATTTGTATCTTTGTTACACTAATAATTATATGAACAGGTTGTATACAACATTACATGAAATAATTATACATAATATAGCAAAGAATCATAGATCAATTTAGAGGAAATAAAATATTACTTGCATGGTTAAAAAAGCCAATGTGCCTTTTGCCTTTGCCTATTTGGCTAATAAGCGATCTCTCGTCTTAGACCTGTGGTAAGACAAAATAGGTCAAAAAGTCTGATGAGGTGCAAAACTTTTTTGCACCTCATTATTAAATATATTAAAATTTGGTTTTCCTAATTCTACATTAACCACGAAGTATATGTATATTAAAATGTTAGTATTAAAAAAATAATATTTGCCAATACCTAGCCAATTTTATTCAACAAAAGTAGGGATGCATCGATACGCCTTTTTGCCGATACGATACCGATGCCGATATTCTTGTACAAATATCGTCGATGTCGATACCGATACCAACGCTTAGTGAATTTAAATTAAATTAAGGTCAAATATATCAAGTTAGGTTAAAGTTTTGATTTTTTAACAAAAATTTAATCAGTCTGAAACTTAAAAAAAGATTAAAAAGATTAAAAAGATTAATCAAATTTAAGAATTAAGTTAATAATTACATTAGAATAAAATAAATAACTGTTAATAATTAAAATTAACATTGATAAGATGTGAGTTTAAAAAAACAGAGCATTCTCAAGTTTTGGGGAGAAAGTCGATCATGCATGTCTGTCTGTATAAGACCTGCAGTGAAGAAGCATCTCTCAAACGGAACAGAACTCATTATAAAGGAATTTAATATGGATAACAAAACATATTACTTTGGAATTATCAAATGTAGCAACTAAAAAATTGAAATCAGTAATTGAAAACTGTCGTTGAATTGGCAATAAAATATCGCCGATTGGGCAAACCCAAAGTATCGCCGATATATCAGTATCGAGATCGGTTGTCAGTTGTATGCATTCCCAAATAAAAGTATAATACCTATGTATTTAAAAAAAATAGAAATATGCATTTTACCGCATTAAATGTTGGGCTGATGGTAAGTATCAAAGTTTATAGTACTTTTTGATTGAATGGGGAATGATGCACACACATTTCAGTATCCGTATTTATGTATTTTCGTGGTAATTGTTGATATTAGTACTTACTTCGCAGTCAAACCAGAAAAAATATAGTTCGGTCAGGAATGTATCCGATCTCGTTATTCTATGAACCTAAATATGGCTTCACTTGTTAAACACATTTATTTTGTATACAACCTTTTTACAGATTAAAAGTTGGTGAAGAATATGATTACTATTCTCTTTATCAGTACTCATTTACTTTGAATCGAGACGTCAGTGAGCATTACAGGTTTTATCATGGATTTTATTAAGTTCTTAAATACAAACTTCCTCAAGCATTTATCATATAAAAGTATTAATCATGAATTTGTAAAGGATATTTCAGGCATCCCAAATATTTCGAATAAATAAATTACCTTTAGTGACTTTCTTGGCGTACAATAAAGAAATCGTAAAACAAAAGTAATATTTACAGACTGAAATTAATGAGCGCTGCCCGATCGGCCCGAGGCGGGCTTTTGGACTTATTCAGATCGTATCGTTAATAAGAATCAAACAACTAATTGAAATAAATTCACCTTAAGTCGAGATCGAATCGCGTATTTATACATCTATATTTATTGATTTTATTGAAAATCGAATTTGGAATGTACATTGTTTTAGTTATGTAATTTTTTTTGTCTGTGCCGTTTGTATATATTGCGTGAATTTGTCAATAGTCATGTTATGCGTGTAGACTTTTGAAGTGATTGACAGTGGTATAAATTGAAATAAATTTGCGTTTTAATCATTTTAATAAGTAATTCAGTATTCTTTAATAAAAAGATATCAATAAATTGTATATATCCAGAACACTTCTTAATACTTCAGTCGTACGGCCTCCCATATTTGGATATAGCGCCACAGGATTTCATTATTTTTATTTAATTTTACGAATTGTTTTGCTAATCAGCGCTTTTTTTGTTGAACACTAAATGTACAGTATGAATGAAATCACACAGTGCAATGATTTCTTGTATGTTTTTTGATGAGTGGAATCAAACATGGTGGTCAGTAATGCGACGATTGCGCAGATTCATGTCGTTGATAGCGATCGTAGGCGCCGGCTATTATTACAATTCTCTATATTTATCAGTACTCATTTACTTTGAATCGAGCCCTCAGTGAGCTCAGCATTTTTATAGGTTTTATCATGAATTTATTAAGTTCCTAGTAGTTCACGAGTACCGTGCTTCAAGACTCGAATGGTTGACGATTTTTTCTAATTAGGTATTAATTTTTTTTACAAATTTCACACATCTCGTAATACAAATTAAATACATACGATACGGAAAATAAACTTTAAAAAATACTACAAATTAAATATCATTGTGTATCTAGAGTTTGGATGGATTAAATTTATTTTTTATAAACAAACTTCATAATTTATCGAAAAACAAAGATATTACATAGAACACATTATTATTATTTCTATACCTCTAAAAGATTTAAAGGAAAAACTATTAAAATAAATATTCCAATAACATCATGTTTTGTAAAGATTGATGTTTTTTCGTAATCGCCCGAGAATTACACCCAAGGCCTCCTGATTTATAGTACACACATTACGATTAAATGAATGCTAGCGGAATAAAAGTTAAAAAGCCTTAGAAAAACTCATTAAGTGGTGGAAAGTAAATAAAAATCGCCATATAAAATCGATTCAAGATGTTACTTTAATCCATATTGTTTCTCTTTTTCATACGGATTGGAGGTCACATTGGAGCATAAGCCAATTACGCCTGCTGAAAAAAGAATTATCAAGTCACCAGATCAGATCATACTTTCTGGTAATTTTAGTTTTCAGCTGTCCTACTTGACATATCAGATCATGTATAGAAAACTGTTTCATCCGTGTAAACGATGAACGGAATATTCCTTTAACTATAGAAAATGTAGGTATGGATATGCCATGATTGTTTTGTGAAGTAACAAAAGTGAGAAAATATCTAGTAGGTCAAGAGGATTAAACACCTGTGAAGCGTTTTAACCTGACAGAGTGATTAAGGTGACAAATCGCTCGATACAGAAGGTAGAGACAAACATTCTTAGCTCTTACAAAAGCAACAATAGTCATCATCAATTACAGGCAATGGATCGGGCATTCGTCCGTTACTCCACTGGGGCATTCCCACGGCTAGTCGTGTTGCCGGAATATGTCCAAGTAATGTCGATAGAAAATTGTTTCTGATTGCATTCGCTCTCTATTTGTACCATTTATCTTCGCTGTTTATAAGAATTTTACAGACAAAGTACTATTATACTCATTGTTTGGGATAAGTGACGGGTTTGATTTCGAGTTCTATATAACCTAGTTTGAGGGTTAAATGGTTTTAATTTATTAATAATTTCCTAATCATTTACCTAATAGGACAATACGAAAAGTGTAGATTTGACGCCATATTTTACAATTTTTTTTGAAAGAACCTGAACTTTGATGACCTCTTTATTTAGGTACATGTTAATTACAGTAATGATTACTAACATCTATAAAATTACATTTACATTACGTAATTGACACTGATTGAGGTAATGCTATCAAAAATGGTCACCCGCATGCTTACAAGATTTGGATCATCCAAAGCGGATACTTCTCAATCGAATATTTTATTGCAAGTTAGTAATTATGCATAACGATATGAACCGTTGTTTTTACGATGCTATCGACGAACCGAAGAGAAATTACTCCGATGAAAAGATAATCTCTGGCAAACCGAATTATTGATCATTGATAGGAGGCGTGCAAACATGTCTTCTCGGTTCGAGTTAAAATCACGCCCAAAATATAACTCGACTGTTTGTTTTCAGCGATTAAAACTGGCAATTTAATTTCAGTGTCGTGATCGTAAAGATTGTTGAATAACGATGATTATATAAGCCATAAATTTATTCCGCGTTTTGAGGCATAAAGCTATTTATGCCCTTAACTTAAAGAATTTTAGTAAGCACAGTTTCTATTTTAATGATTAGCAGATACTTATTAACAAACCTTTTTTTTAATACTGTTTACACAGTTTAAACGCTTTTAAGTAATACTGACGAGCAGTACTATTTTTCATGCAAAAATAAATAAATCAATGGCGCCACAACCTCTTTAGGTCTTGGCCTCAGATTTCTGAATCTTTTTCATGATCATTTTTTAATCTAATAGGCAAGTAGGTGATCGGCCTCCTGTGCCTGACACACGTCGTCGACTTTTTGGGTCTAAGACGTGTCGGTTTCCTCACGATGTTTTTCTTCACCGTTCGAGCAAATGTTAAGTGCGCACATAGAAAGAAAGTCCATCGGTGCAGAGCCGGGGATCGAACCTACGACGTCAGGGATGCGACTCGCACGCTGAAGCCTAGGCCAACACTGCTCCATGAACATTGTTCGTGCAAGTCTTAGATTTTTCTAGATTTGCGAAGCGGTTAATTTACACACAAGTAACAGTAATAACTCCTGCATATGACATCTGAGCGCTAATGATCTAGCCTGTTGCTACTCAAAATTGATATGTTATTTCCATATCCGAAGTAGATTTGGGTTACGCCTTGGTGCCTCATTTTATCTCTCGGTCAATAAATATCAGATTAAGGTGCCGCTATTGTAGCCTTCACGCACAAACTAGTACCGTGGCTTTCAATAACGGTTCGCACTATGCAGATTATCAGTGCGCCGATAACCGCGACGTGAAAGTGATAGCGGTGACACGACAGATTGTGGAGCCACTGAGCTGCAGCACTCGAAGGTTCATTACTAAGTAGATCCTTTACAGATAACACAATAGTAAGGAGCATCGAATCTCTTAATAATAATCTAAAATTCTAGTATTGATGCATTTGAAATTGTAAACAGTAAATTGACGAGTGTGGGAAAGAAAATTTTAAGATACAAGATAGATTTTTTCGATCGTAATATTATTATATTTATGGGTCCGTGTGGAGGTAGCAATATATTTTAAGTAACTGATCAAAATGTGTTTAATTATTACGTAAATATTTAATTTTATTGGTTATAATTATAAAAGTTCTGTTTTTCCTTCTGTACAGAGAGTATGGAACATTTTCTGGGACTATGAGAATCAATTTAATCATTAAATTTAATGATGTCAGTACTCAACCTTAGTTAATTATACATAGGCGTAATGCAATTTCGCCAAATAGTGTTAAATCATCAACAAAACATTTTGTTAATACCAAAGTTGAGTGACGACGTGTTTTGTGCAATCCAACTTAATGTAAAGCACACAAAAAGCAGCGAATGACCCAATGTGTCAAGGCCTACAGAAATCAAAATTACTGAATAGCAAGTAGCACAGACTATAATCACGCAAGGTCGGATTTCTGTCAAAAATGTGATGCATTGCGTATTCTGATTGTGATTGTCATCTGTCGACGAATAGGAAATACAATAAATTAACTATAGTTCGATAATGATCAGAAAAAGTTCAAAGAGAAACAGTTTTTTTTAATAAAGAAATATCTCTTTGTCTCTTCGTATACAATAAGTCGTGTTTTTAATCATAGTGTGAGTCAATAAACAAAGCAACTATTTCATACGTTACACCAATAATTTAATATACATACGATACAGAAAATTTAAGTAACTCAATAATAAATAATAACGTAATAATTCTGTATAAGAATTACTTATTAGTTAGTTAAATTTACTGTCGTTACTTTATAGAGTGCCTAGTGCCTACCTCTGTTTAGTAGATAATTTTTCAGCAAGCCTGTAATATTGTCTACCTATCAATACTTTTTTAGTAGATATAATAATGATCAATGCATCTTGGAATTTATTAAGAATATACATATGTTTATATTTTTATTTTTGTATAAATAGGTGAAATTGTTAAATGTAGGAATAATAAACAATAAAATAAAATGTTTCAACCTGAACCTAAGACCTCTGGGTCTCTACGAAGCTACTGAGGTGCCTTGTGCGTAACCACAGGTAAATTTCGCGATTTATTTCGAAATGCATTAGTAGTGTCATATTGTTCATTGTCAAGTGGCGCGGATTTACGAGGCTTAGTCGAACTTGTTAACTTTCACCTCTGTTGATGATTGGATTCTTAAGATATCATCATTTATCATTTTAATATAGAGCGGATTTGTCGATGGCATCCAAATTTGAAAAAAGACACGTAACTTACAATCTATTTATAAATTAAATTCTTATATAAACTCACTTAAGCTTCTGTATTTGCTGTATTGTTACTGAACTTCGCTTCGGATAAATTGACTTGGACGACCAAATTATTGAGGTCATCGGCTGTTTTCAGGGTATTTTTCTTTTGTTTTCTTGGTTGTTTTGACTGGTTTTATTGGAGTTAAAATGAAACAAGACATATATTGAAATAATAATGCAACTAGATTAAAAAAATCATTAAAAGGTTTCACAGACTATTACTGTTTTGTCAGGACTAAAAGACTGGGATAAGCGCATCTTGCGATAAAGGTGGGAAAGTGAATACCATGAACGTGATATAGAAAAGGAAATGAGTACAGGCAAGAAGTGTAGCGAAGCTTGCAAATGATCTAATAGGATAAATGGCTTCAGGCAAAACGTGGTTTATGTTTTAAATTGAACGTCAGCCTATCGAATTGCATAAATCATAACAGTTCAATTATGTAAGTAAAGGTACTTTGGTAACTAAAAAATATATAGGCAGACAATAAAAGGTCAATTCAAAAACACTTCACAATGGGAGTTGGAAGAGGAAGATGGGACCAAAACTGAGTGAAAGAGTTCTATTGAGTTGTGGAGGAAATAAGGTGGAATACACCTTATTTCCGCCACAAATCCAACCTAAAGGGACGATCTTCGACCAGTATAACCATTGACTGGCTGGCCCGAAGTGGTTAAGGTTGAGAAATTCTATATATACCTTTTCGGCTGGAATAACTGCGTAAGCACGTTTCAGTGTATAACTGACATTTCTAGATGTAAACAAATCTGTCTGACAAATAATATGTAATACTTTTCTAACGCATTAAAAAATGCTTAACCATGTCAACATCGATCGATGTTTTCTTAATGGTATCTCTTGCATCTTTGTATCAACTTGTAAATCACAATTTTAACCTGTTTTTATCTATTTATTGGATATATCGTGATCGGCTAGACACTAGACTGCTTCAATAACGGACGGCTAGACGTATTCTCGTGTAAGAACGACAATAATAATTAAAATTGACATGTAACCCATAGTCAACATCGGCGCGGGCGCACAACACTTTAATTGCTAGATGGCACGCGACAGCAGGCGCCCGCCACACTTTTTGCCCTTGGATATTTACCGCTAAACTCGACTTCTCGTCACATATGTTATAATACAGTCTACAGAGTTTCTTTATAATCGTACAGATTCTTGCCTCGGAGGTTGTCAAAAAAATTAAACTTATAAGTTTTAAGAATAATAAAATACTAAAATTAATTGCTTCCAGTGAGCTTGAGGCAGCTATACTTATATCCTCTTTGCCACTAATTTATTTACACCGAATCGTTCCAAAATCAAGTCTTCAACTATGTTTAAGGAAAAATAATTTCAAGCTTGGACAAACATATCCATGTTTAATATCGTTTCTTAAATCTTAAAATTAACAATAAAATATCTAGTAATGCAAATTTCATAAGCTACATAGTCATAATAAAAATAATTAATTGTGATTTGTTCGCGGCGTATAAATTATAGTGTCATTTTTCTTTTTATTATTTTATAAAGAGAAAAGGTTGCATTGAATGGGCTCCATGTCTCTTTATACCTATAGAATATTTAAAAATAAGGTGTTGTTTATCTAATTACGATAGTATAATCCAAGGTGTGAAAAAGACCAATAATAATTCCTCAACCGTGTACGGCGCGGAAACTGTATATACAAGCGATGTACTAGAGTTTTACAAGATACGTCAATATATATTACAAAAAAAATGCATTTAAATGTCTATTTACCACAGAAAGCTTTAGATTTCGTGCTACAACCGAATTAATGCGGGTGGAACCGCAGAATACAGCTAGTCTTACATAAGTTATAATCTATAGCGAATTCATTATGTTTTTGGTGAACATTTCCCCAACATAATTTTTAAATAAACTTTCCTGCATAACGGGTCGTTTCTCACTTCATTACCCTGCGAGGTGTCTGTGGTCAAATAACCTAGCCTTATTTTGGCCTCTGTGTGAGGCCCGTAAATATTCTTATTTATTAATTATATATATTTATTAATAATAAATAAATATATATTTATTAATAATTAAAACTATATTATCCCCCATGATATTGTGGGCATTGAATAAAACTAGTAAATAAGAAATTAAATATAAGAAAAATAATTGTTTTTCGATGACACGGTAAAACGTTCTATATACATGTTTATAATTTTATAGGTATATTAGTGTACCCACTAATATACCTATAAAATTATAAACCACTTAGAAGAAGTACTGTCAACTTAGTAAAAACGATATAATTTATTATGTACCTTGAATTGTCTTTCTTAAAAATGAAAGTCATAAACTAAGTAGCTAAGTAGTAGGTACAGATTTAAAATCACATGTTTTGTTGGCCTTATATTTACGAAATTTAGAACTCGTGCTTGTCATAATAGATCATGTTACTTAAATGTCACACACAAACTGATATCCTCCTTATTTTTATTTATGGAGCAAATGGGCAGGAGGCTCATCTGATGTTAAGTGATACCCATGGACACTCTTGAAGCTAGACGGCTCGCGAGTGCGTTGCCGGCCTTTAAAAAATATATACGCTTTATTCTTGAAGGACCCTAAGTGGAATTGGTTCGGAAATACTTCATTATTTACCGACAGACATTATGTAAAATAATGTCTGTAGGTTATAACAATGTTCTAGCTAAACAATCTCTAAGCACATTTACTTTAAATAAAGATGTTTTTATTTGTTGTTACCATTTCTGAGTTTAATTCCCAATCAATGAAAAATGTATTAATTTATCTGACGAAGGTCACCTGATATGATGAATACAGACGAACAAATATATCTGCTCCGTAATTTTGTTTAAAGGTGAAATGTGTTTTAGTTCTAATCTCTATCGACACAGGTTCCTTTATGGCCTACAAGTTAGCAAAAGTGGGGTTGACCTAGGTTCTAACAAGACTTGTCGTATGTTAGGATGTTATCTGTGTTTTACGGTATTGCCAAAGGTTTTGTCAGTTTAGAACTGTATTTCGTAATATCCATGATATCTGTGGTTCAAAGTTAGCGACCAAGACTTTTGTAATATTTTTCTTATAACTGTCATTTCAATGAAAAAAATAACTGTGTTTTCTGAGGCTTTTTTTTATACATATAGACTTAAATTTGACTTATTTTATCTAACATGGCGATAATAATATATTTTGATGAAACTTAATATATGTTAAGTTTAGTAATAAAAAGTAATAAAAATTAATTAAATTAAATTACCTTAAAGTGTTTATTTCACTTTCAAATTTATTCTTATTAAAGCGTCCAAGAGATCTGCATTTTCTTATAATGGTATACGGGATTCCCGCAAAATAGAGTTAGAAGTATGCCTAGCCGGTATTTAATTAAGGTAATCATAATTCTTAAGCATAATGAGCTTACGGTTAAGCGTTCCTTTTGAATTTCATTGCACGATTTCCGTCAACAATTCTGTTGAACAAAACATTAACATTTATAGTTTTTGAAATAACTCGACAAAAACCACCTGTTATAGACTACACAAAATAAAACAAAACACTGTATAGTTATGTAGTATGCTTACTAGTAGTTAAAATTGAATAGTTCGAATTACCTTTGTTTCATCGCATTCGGTAAAATTGTTGCAGTATCACGACAGGAAAATAGGCATTCTAAATTCTCTATTATTATGTGAGTATGGACAGGTTAATAATAATGTATTGATTTACAATAAAAAGATTTTTTATAGTAAATAAATACATTTTTTTATTACGTACGTATTTGATTACGTAGATACGTATAGAGAGTTCTGTTAAAGAGATCAATTTATCTTTCAAACAAAAAAGTGGGTCATACAAAGTAAAGTAGTCTCTTCATCATACTGCTCCATTTTACTATTGTATGCATCGTATAAACTGCAGACGAACTTCCTAATTCATTGGATTTTCATACGTTATTCCAGTCAGTAAAGTATCTCTATAACGCTTTTATATTATACTCATCTGTTTATAAAACTGAATATTTAGAATACAAAGTTACATAAAAAAAGAAAACCAAAATAATATATTCGCCGATAACATTTCCAAGAAACCATGATTACTGGTTCTCAATGTCTTGCCACAGAACAATGAACTTAATTTATGGATTCAAATTTTAAAACGTATCTAAAAGGTGTTGCCTATTTATGTTTATCTTGATTTCGTATATGGTAGCTATAGAAAATAACAATATACTTCTTATAATTGACGCAAGTTCGTTCAAGCATTTGTCTGTGGTTTCTCTTTTTCTTTTGCTGAGTGAAACAAATTCGATTCATTTTTCGATGTTTTACAACAAAGGGTCAAACCTCAGCACAACACACAAATTATAGTAAACATTTTGAAATCAACGAATACATTCTTGTACAGCGGTACATGGAACGAAACGTAAGAACGAACAAACCTCGTTATGGCTATGTGTGGAACGTAATTGCATTCGAGTTGCCATTATAATAATAATATAATACAATAATATAGTTATAGAAATATAATTAAAAAATAGGATATAGACATCTGAGGAAAACGTAACTTTGATGTTAGCCTAATAGTCTTGAGATTACATTACCAATGATAGGATTGTATTCTTCAGGTAGAAACATAATATATTAAAATATACTTCCACACCCTCCCTGCCTTTCAAGCGTCCATAAACGTATACACAATTCACCTGAAGCTCAATAGCTTTAATTTTCAATAGTAGTAGAAAGCTTTTGATAGCGATCTCCGCAAAAGGAGCTATTACACTTGTGTTCGCTTCTAATATGGACACGCGTGAGAAATAATGGTTTATTTGTTGTATTGATTTGGTGCCGTAACATTGTGTTGTGTACTTGGAGGTTACAGGATAGACCGTTCCAATTTACGGGTCACGAAGGAACACTATCTGGTTCTCCTTATAATTGAATCCAATGGCGTGGGACTCGACATGAAATAAAATAGTCCATTTTCATGGAATTGTTGATAGCGAGAAATGTGCCGTGATTTCCATGTCTCTTAAGCGTACCAAAATGGTACAGGATTTATTTATTTATTTCTACACCTTAAAGATTAAACATTAATTGAAACATGATTGCTTAATTGTAATAGTTTTTCGAAAATGCAATTGATGTTTTAATAAAAAAACAGGGAGTATACATTTTCATAATATAAGCCGAAATAAGGTTTTTTTAACACTATATACAATTTTTTTTATTTCATCAACAAAACGTAATGATTGAAAAGAAAGGCTTAAAAGGGAAAACGAACAAGTTCGTATAAGCTTTACTCGGCTTGTTTTTACAAACCATAGTGTAATATAATATTTAGGTCAGACATAAAATGATATTGTCTACCCAGTCCGACAGTAGACAGCGCCTCGTAAGCCTTTTTTGAAAGTGCGTCGGCGTCGGCGCCGCTACGCCGTTTTGCAGGTGCGCGCTTGCGCAGATTTTAGTTTTACTAGCTATAATTGTTATATTGGCACATAATATTGTGTACCAAGTACCAAACCTTCAACAAATACTAGTTATTATTCTATTAATTATAAGACATATGACTCTGTAATATTGTTCAGTTTAACTTCTTCATAGTGAAAAATTAAAACAGAACAATACATTTTTTTATATAATTTGCTTTCGTATGTAGTATTGAATATGTGATATTTTAGGCACACTATGTCACAAAT
Source organism: Pieris rapae (assembly GCF_905147795.1). Taxonomy (NCBI): domain Eukaryota; kingdom Metazoa; phylum Arthropoda; class Insecta; order Lepidoptera; family Pieridae; genus Pieris; species Pieris rapae. The sequence continues at coordinate 6,891,783 of NC_059524.1, read as the reverse complement.
TGCAAACGTATAAAAATCGTTATCTGATTAAATGTTTGATTAAATAAAAATAAATATATATTGCATATGGTTTATCAACAAAGCTACCTTGCAATCATGACCATATTAACGACTCTTTAACCCTTGGTACCCGCCTTTAATTGCCTGCCAATTCAGGATTTAATGGTCTGCGGGGACTATTTTTCCGTAATTGTTCAAGTTATTGCTCCAAATTTAGATAAAGCGTGCGTTTATGGTGATCACAGTAAAGCATGCGCGAAACGACCGGCAGAGGTTAAGGGCATAAGTCCACGTGGGAGGTGCCAGTTTAAGAAACCTGAGATCCAGTCTTGTTCACAAATGGCGTCTATATTCATTGTTACATTGTCCTGCGAAACAATGTTATATCAATTTATCATACCTATTACGTAGACAACAACATACCAAAAGAAAAACAAGCCGATCTAGCATTTTGGTTATGCTATCAAATGTGAAACCATTTTTATTATATATAAAAAGTAATGGGTGAATGTACAAATGTCGTACGTAATGTGGCATTTTAGAGAAGGTTATTTTCATATATGCCTTTATATACACATAAATTGAATAGCATTTTTAGATCTAATGTTGGCTAAGTATATTCCTAGACGTCGTTTTCTATGGGATAAGGGATAATGTAAGATTTTTCTAAAGATGATATCAGGTGACTGAGCAAAAATATGTTTTGATCAACTTTTATAATGGGTCAACTTCAAACCAAGCCGAGAATTAGCTCTTGGAACGAACAATGAAAAACTTTCTGTTCCATTACACAAAACGTTACATTCATATCATGTCTGTTGTTTTAAAAAATACATATTAATGTTTGAAACTGAAACCTGAAACACATGTAGCGTTTTACGCAATTTCCGGAATTGCGTAGTCGTAGGGTATATTTAACATAAACTGTAAACAAGATGAAACTAGGGTTCAATGCTACAAAATTTTAAAAATTAGTACTAAAATAAAAACATCTAATTTACTTTAAATTATACACATATAATGAATACTATCAACATAATAAACAAACTTCGTTTCTTAAAAACATAATGTATTAATAATTACATAAAGGGGTCAGGCTTCTAAATTTCAATATGTAAGAATAAAGAGAATTCGTTCAACAGATACATGCAACACATTTTATGCCCAGGATTGTATGAGCTAACATTTTGAAAAGAATAAAAAAAAAATTCATTTGGTTTCAAAATTTTGGATTTGGAATCAAAATATATTGTTCATGTGGTTAATTGAAACCAAAGTTAGAATATCCGTAGTTGATGGTTCAAATTATTTTTAAAATAGTCCTATTTGACTATATCGCATCTTTAAGGGCTTTATTATTAAAAGCCTGGCTGTTGTCCATTGTATACGTAAATATGGAAGTGGATCAGTTCTCGTCATCAAATCTCAAGTGGCGATTCACCACGGTCCTAATTCCGATAAATGATTTACAACTTGTTAATAATACGGCACGTTTAAGCTCAACAATAAATCAAGATCAGACCTCAGAGGCTCAGACGATAATATTGATTGTAATGCTCTGCTTTACGCAGGAAAAATTTATTTCGTAATTTCTTATAAGATTCGCTATGGTATATATCGAGAGATCTGTACGTAATGTAAAGGACGTTGTTAAATAACATTACGTATTACATTAAATTATATTTATTTTTCAGTGTAAGATGTTGGTATAACGGGTCTTTCGGTATTATACTTACAATATATAATTTTTTATTTACTCCTTCATATAACTCAGAATTACTATTATCACCAAGTACCATGTAGGATTTCAGACTTTAGTAGTCTTATTCAGGAGTACCTAAGCTTCAATTCGTCGAGTATTTCTGTCACTTTTATCTAGATGCAAGTGGCATGAGAGTGATAAGGACATATATTATTAGAATAGGCCCCTAAATGTTTCTCATATGATTAAACGTATCCAAGTATTTAGTATAATCGGTGATTAATCAAATCAAAATACGTCTTTAAAAATCTAATTAATTATAATGACTTGGTGAACTTTAATTGATTTCAAAGTGGTTTTATTTCACATGTGGTTCAGTCATTACGGCGGTGACAGATGGTGGTAATAAATACAATTTTAACACGGTTACAAGTGAAGTATAAGATATATCCATGTCCGAAACAATTTGTAACGCAGGTGTAATTTGGAAGATGGGCGTTCCATACAATTGTTGAGAAAGTATATCAAATAATCTACTTTCATAATACTCATACGAAATGTATAATACATTTTCCCAGTCGTTTGTTTCATTGTTGTTGTAAATATTTACTAGTAATTTATTTTGCGTTGTGCTTAAAAAGCTTTAGCGATGGTGCAGTTGAGCTGTGTCGGAACAGCGGTTTGTGACAATTTCTTCAATGTTCCTTCTTTTTCAAAGTCGTCCTAGATTTGCTAGATGACCTTTTTACTATCAAAATTCTCGGTGTGCATTGGGCAGACACATTTCTTAGACCATTTTGTAGATGTTTGGAGAATGTTAGCTATAACATATATAGTTAATATTAGGCAAACGAGGCTGTCCTTTGCCTTAATATTAATATTTTGCTGAGAATTGAACCCAGAGACGATCGATCGTCACTGGGCCCTTTTAAATACGTAATAAAAGATGTCTCAGAGAAAAATGGTCCATATAACCTGTGTGAGGTACCTGTGCCCGCGATTACTTAGAAGGTGGAACAATGAGGTTTGCGAGACGTGCGCCCGCGCCGAGCTCCGAGGTCACTGCTCTGACCTGCGCGTGGGCGCGCCCGTTTCCGCCCGCGAAACCAAATCATTGTTCACAAAACTAATCTACGATATAAACTCATCTCGTGAACTGCTAACTCTTAGCTACCGGTATACGCGGTAATTTAATGAAGTAATGGAAAAGGGTCAAGTCGGACCAGGGCGCATTCGTGAACAAACTTATGAACGTGCTTTTAAGATTTCGTCCATATATTATTTGACGAAATAAATGCATTTGGATTTTTCAAAGGTAATCTTACTAGGCCAGTGTATTTTGTCTTTGGTATAAACAGCTACTGTAACTATGAAGATTTTATTATATACTTAATATTGATTTTATTAGCTATTATATTACTTAATATAAAATAAATATGAAGTAAAATATCTATATTATAATTTCAAATACAACACATATTCGTTAATCTAGTACATTGTCCGACAGTTAAAAAATACTTTAAAATTTATTAGGTCAACATATCACATGCTTAAATTATTTTTCCGGTTTCATTGTTAATGTATGCATTGTTCTTTTCTGTTGCAATTAATAGTTTACAACCATTGAGCAGAAAGACCCGTTACATTTTTAAGCTGATTTAAGATTATGTGAATACGAAAGACCGCAAGAATCTAGGTCTAGGGTCTGCTATGCGATTTATAGCTTTTTTAGTACACTGGTATTCGTAATATAAATGTTTTTCGTCATCAATTTCAGCATTGTTAATAAATGTATAATTAAAGTTCCGTGAATTAATGAGTCAATGAAGATGTGAATAAAAATTTAGTATTATAATTGTATGTTATGGAAGAGATGGAAACCCAGACACAGGAAAATTATACTTAAAGGGGTCCTCTAATCAAACAAGTCCTTAAATCAAACAATTGTAATGCATAAGTAGGTACTTATAGAAAATGACCACGTTTTTATTCAATATTATTAGCCACGTGAGTGTCCATGGGCGGCGATCATTTGCTGAAATAAGAAGGTGATCAGCCTTTCTTGACGCACGACTAATTTTCAGATTATCTAAATCACACAATAAATACAAAATTACGATAATTATAAAATTTTCATTACAATATTACCGTGTCATACATTTGTAGGTGTTTTATAACGTGTAAAAAAAACAATATTCGTCTACATTTACTTGATACCGATCGCTGATTTTGCTGATAGTACAACGTGACTAAAGCTTCTACCACCTACCAAAGCTTAAGAACTTTCATATGCCTTTCCTGTTGGTACCTACTACAATACAATATTTTTTGGCACCGCACTATTGTATGCAAATGAAGAATTGAATGTTTTCACTGCAGCAAATCACGAATAACGGTTCCTTAAGTGAGAATTTGTTGGGCGATAATAAAATGTATATAATTATAATTAATGAGCCTTTTAAGCGTCATGTTCTGACAATATAGCTAAAGTATATATGGTATCCTAGATTTTTTATAATAACTAATGTTTACTATTTAAAAAATATGAACTCATTTCGCTTGCCTACAAACCGCATATTAGCTAATACTACTCTCGTGTAATCTTTTTTTTCTAAACATGATGGAAATGGTTTTGATGCTTTCACAAAAGAGTTGGAGGGCCGGGTGGGAAACACCTCGGGTTTACCGCAGGGTCACACATCAGAAAAATACTTGTTGTGGCCAAAATAAAAGAGTACATATTACTTATTAATATACATTTATTTAAAATACATCATAAAGAATATGATTGTAAGTAAGTGAGTGCTCTGAAGAATTGTTATTATATCTGGAGCTGAATTCCATCATCGGACGTCGAGTGAGAATTCCATTCCTTCCATCCTGATGACTGGGCTTTCTGCCGCGCACCATCTTTTTATGAAACCTGCTGCCAGTAGATTTATTTCCTAAGCCATATGACTAAAGAAAAGAGCGTACCATTAGCACTGGAAGGAAAGGTGTTACAAATGGCAAACAGTTTGGCCAATTTCTTGATGACACTGGAAGAAACTAGCGTTTAAAGTACAGGCTAGGCCTAGTTTAAACGCTAGTACTCATAGACGTATATTATATATAAGGTTGACCACAATTAATGTTATAATATGTGTAATGTGGTATTTGTTTTGGGTCAAATAAAGAAACTTTTTATTTATTTTTATTTTTAAGTAGGCATAGAGTACTAAGTATCCATCCATTTCTTCTAAAAAAATAGTTTTGTATGGAATATACAAACAAATGTAATCTTCTTCATATAAAATTCTTCCTTGAAATTATCTAACTAAAGAGACATAAACTAAAGCATTATATTTAAATAAATGACTCAATAAGGATTGCTTACATAAGATACCTCAAATATTTTACAAGTGAAATGTAAATTTTTAAAGCTATCAAATATATGCACTCACCACAACATTAAAGAATGAAGTTTAGTATTTTGTGACATCTAAAATGACAGATTGCTTTTTAAGTATATGGTGAAACGTAAAGATGATGTAATTATTACGATACGAAGTTTCTAAGGTACGGGATTCGTAATTATTCCGACTAATGTTTTTGGTGTTTCAAATGTTATATAATTGATCTGATGTTATCTTATCTTAACAGGGTTATTTTGGGTGCATAGAAAAGTCTTCAATAATAAGAAAACGCGTGTGGTAATTAAAAAGATTTCACTTCTATTGGGTGCCCCCTAAAGCGCAAGTGTGTCAAAGATCAATTGAACGATGTATGATAGGGAAGAAAAGAATAGATAAAATAAAGAATACATTATTAAGAAGAATAAATTAAGCAGGCTTTGCCGATTAAGAAGGTGGGTAGATCAGATTAAGAAAACTGCAGAGTACATGGCTGGGAACGGCACACTGCAGGCAAAAATGCCGGAATTTGCTGGAGGCTTTTGCCATATAAGGCAAACAAATATCTAAAAACAATAAGACAAATGAAGTATAAATAAGTTTACAAAAAAGGCTTTTATTATTATTATTTGACAGAAATGATAGCTGTCAAACACAAATCTTATTACTATAAAAAAACATAATTTAAAACGCCATAATATATAACCAGCTTTATAGCCGGCACTCACATTGACGAAATAAAATTAATATTTCCGTTATCATTAAATAACGAAGAACTCAAAACCGTATCGAACAGTATATAATTAAGCATAACAGTCAGGAACACTTTTAAGCATTCTGAATCGACTTTTATGTTGGTTTCTATAGATGTGACAGTAGCAATGACTTGCAACTGATTAATTTAGCGATTGCGTTCACTTGTCGCCGGGCGGCGCGTCACGCCCGCACCACTCACTTGATATGATCTACTTCAACGACATTGTCACGACGCTTTAAGCTCGATCTAAAAACTAAATGGAAGCTGTTTATGCCATTAGCTGGTTTTATTATTTAGCGCCGACTATATTGAATGCACCTTGGTTAGGTATACTTTCGAAAAACAATGTTTAGGGGCTATAATTAATATCTATTTATTTAGGTCGTTTTTGAATGGTTCCTTAATAGTCTCGATACTTAATAAAGCTACGTTAATGAATAAAAGCTTTACGCAGCTTTTTTTGCAATCCATATAAATCGAAGATTTAAATCCAACGTGTTTGCGATTCTTAATATGTTCTAACTCAACACATTCTAAACGTCACCAAATATCAAGAATTTTAACTATAAATTATCCAATATATTCAACTTAAAGCTATATAATCATTTTAATATAGTGTATGATGATATATGATGCCATTTATAATTTGTGACCTTTAGAGTGTAATGTAGAGCAGATATTAGATATTAATTTAGAGCATAGAATATTTTAACGGTTTAAAGATTTTGTCGCCATCATCCGATTAATGTTCTTTGTGATGGAGTGCTACTCGCCGGAGAATGTTAAGTGAACTTACAGTTAGTTTGCTTGAAGGTCTTGAGGTATTTCTGTGACTAAGTAATTATGTACTTATTTATTTCTATGTCAGCACGCTTTTCTCCTTCTGGAATAATAAAAAATTGACCAGTGGCGCTACAGCCTTTTAGTTCTGGGTCTGGGTCTTCAGATTTGCGTATCTATTTCGTCATCATTTGCTGGGATAAGTAGGTGATCAGCCTTCCTTGACGCACGACTTGTAGAGTCTAATGTGATGTTTTTAAAGATGTTTTACTTAGACAGAAAGTCTATTAATGCACAGCCGGGGTTTGTCCTGAGCCATTAGGCGTGACAGTCACATGCTAAAGCCTGTTGGCCATCACTATTGCTCTTTTTTACAATAAGATACCCATAAAATTCGGTGAAGATATAACACCGCCAACTCTATCGCGAGTGCCCTGGCAGTGTCCATGGTCGTGGTATCACTTAACAGTAGCGACCTACCCGTCTGTCCCTTGTTCTATAAAAAAATATGTGGTTGTTATTTCCTATAGAACTATATTTTAACCCATACAAATACTTGTGTATTCGTAATCTACAACTACATAGTAATAAAAAGATCTATACTCGACAGTATTTTATCAAAACAAACTTTAATCTTTCTTTTGCCGTTAAACCACTATCACGAATAAGAAATAACATCTTCATTGATTGATGACCTTTCTAACCATTCAAACGTTTATTACCAATACTGACAAAAATAAGTCATTACAAACCTATAATAAAGATAATAGCCGAAGAGTGAACAAAGAATGGTAGTGTAATTTAGTTTGTAGTTGTGTACCCTATTCTGTGTGTAAAGTGTCTATTATAGCCACTACGGTAAAACAATCTTATTCAAGTAGTTTCGTTGCTGAATAAATGGAATTTTATTCTAAAAATAAATCTATCTATATACAGAATTAACGAATTTTTATGTTTGCTGTTATTCTTATATCATCACTTCTCATATATTCTATATCAATTCTTCTATATTTAAATACATTCAAAGTATAGTAACCATAGTTGGTTGTCAAATATTATTTTCAAACTACAATGTTTCGATGAAGTTATCTAGATGAACACATAAATTGTAATCAAAAGTAATCTCAATATATTAATGTATAAACCGGACTAATACCTGCAGCTGAGTTTCATCATTGTCAAGGCAGAGTGTAAAATACCATCCGTATCACCTTGACGATCGTCATTCCACAATTGAGCGGTTCTTAAGGAAATTTCTGCCGCGCTCCATCATGTTGAACCAGCTGCTCATTGAACTATCCGAACCAATTCGAGTAAGGGTCCTTCAAGAAAAGAGCGTTCCAATTCTTACAGGACCGGCAGCGCGCTTGCGAGGTTCGCAAGCGCGCTGCATTGCGAGTGTCTATGGGTCTTAAACATAAAAATAAACAAATACTCTTGATGCAATTTTCCTTTAACTTGTCTACTGATTAAACTGGACATCATTTCCAAACGATAGCAACAGCCACAGTTATAGAATTGGGGGGCAGGTTGTTTGGAGTCTCACATGACTTCGTGGGCGGTACCGTTTTGACTTTTGGTAATTATAGTCGGACACTTTAGATGAGTATTAGACGAAATAGCTAATTGTGTTTCTCTATTTTGAAATATTAAATTACTTTGTTATCGTTGTAAAGCTGAAAAGTTTATAAAATCAGATAGACTAGATAGACGTTGTAATCAATCAAAAATTTAATCGGGAACATAAAGTAATAGGTGTACAATCGTACAAGAGTAAAATTTAGGGCGAGATTTAGCTCTTAGAATGATTTCTTAGACTAAGGGCCTGTTTCACAATGTATGGATAAAGTGCCAAATAGCTATGCAACACATAAATTATTCGAAAGATAAAAGTTCCAAATAAGATACTTCGAATTTCATGACGTATAGCGCTATCTGACAGTCGTGAAACGCAAAAATACTATTTATCCTACCAATAAGTAACAAATAGCGTATTTGGAACTTATCCGGACATTGTGAAACAGGCCCTCAGACTTTTATCTTACCTTAAGTAAAGCGAGCGATTTTCAAACTTAGCTCATGTCATCGAACCCTGGTTTGGTTATCTTTGTACGAATAGAGAATTTACTCTTTCTTTTTGCGCAATGAAGCACATAATCCTACTGTGAAAGAAAACATCTGTAGGATGGGTATGAAAGTAGCATGACAGATCATAATATGTCACGTACATAGTGTCGTCTGTGGCGACACTTAGACGCCCATTTGATCCGCAGTATGTTAATGCCTGGCTAATTTAGGAAGTCTACTTTCTTCTAGAAGCTCAGAAAGAACTTAAACATTTCGCAGGCTTCACGGAGTGACCACTGCTCCAAGGATTTTTATTCGTTGGGAAGCCTCAACGTGTTAGGTACAGACTGCTAGGCATACCGTTATATTCTTAAAAGGCAGTGAGTATAGATAAAAAATTTAACATATAAAAGTTTGTATCGCCATTGGATTATATTTACGAAAATCAATTATTATTTTTGAATTTTCTGGTGTACTTATCCTCATACGATTGTCGTCACTTGGAGCTTTTAAGCAAATCTCGCTTCTGAAGGGCCTGAACTTGTATATTTTTATTTATAATACACAAAATATTGTGTATGTCAAAATAGTATACATAAAGAATTGTGTTCATAAATTATGTTGATTTATCGCGTATTAATAGAGTTATAACATTTAATGTGTTGATAGATTATTAAGTAGTAATATGGTAATATTCAATTGAAAAGCTGTGGCCACATGTTAATGAAATCGGAGTCGATTATAAGCTCAACCGGTTAAGACTATTGCTACCGGACACAGCTATCCATGATTATACTCAACATTACGAAGTTTTATGTCTTTGTACACCGAAATATTATTTGGATGCTAATTTTGAATCGTTATACTATATGTCACTCAAGAGAGCAGTGTTGGCCAGTGGCTACAGCTTGTGACTGTCATCCCTGAGGTCGTTGATTCGATACCGGCTGTGCACCAATAGACTTTCTGTCTATGTGTGCATTTAATACGCACATATACAGAAAGTCCATTTGTACCTTAGATCCAAAAACTCGGCGGTGTGTGCCAGGTGTAGAAAATTGATGTTCTTGCCTATTAGACATGATCACGGCAGAAATCTGAGGCTGAGAACTAAAAGGTGATAATGCCATTGATATCTATGTGACTCAATGTTGTTGTTTATTTGTATTATATATAACTGTAAATAGTTGGCACAAACAAATAATGTATAAATGTTTATTTAAGTATTTTAAAATTTTAACAGAAATATAATTGGTATATTCCACCGGCATTAAACGTTATAATGCACTTTAATTTAAATGCTTATTTAAGCTTAAGTAGGCTTTAAGTGATTCATATTTACTAATTAGGTGTACTAAATTTAAGCCGTATAAATGGAAAGTATAAATTTGTAATTTTGCTAATGATTATTAAGATCAATGTTTGTGTTAGATTATCCCGCAGGTTTCTATATCAAGTAGTAGATAAATAATACATACATTTCATATTCGAAAGTATTATTATTAACATAGTATTATTATTACTAAAATAACTAAGCGTTATTGTAACGTAGTTATACATAGTCGTACGTTAAAATCAGTAAAAAAAGACAAAAAAACCTGCATATTTTTTTCTAACGGTTTCTTATTAAATTAATTTACCTCAACCACACTTTATCAATTCAAAGTGATGCTTAAATTATCTCGGTGTTTATATTGTCGTTTTACTCTAAACAAACTACTTTCTAATTGTTATAAACCATTTAATTTGATAATTGTTCAAAATACTGCCCATCGTTTCTTTCTTTAAATCATTTATTTATATCCTTACATACCTTGGCTTTATCAATATCATGTTAAAGATCATAAGATTAAAATGGCATTTATTTCTAACTCATTAATTTGAAACATAGCATATGAACTTTTTTTTATATAGAACAAACGGGGCAAACGGGCAGGAGGCTCACCTGATGTTAAGTGATAACTGATACCGCTTTTATGAACGTTGCAATTACAAGGAAATCAGTAGGTACTGATTTAAGATTTCATAAAGAATAATTTAACACAAGAACACGGCGCCACGTCTGTAAATCAGGTTAGGAAGTCTATACGTATGCTATTGTAAAGGAACTAGTTTTATCTTCCAAGAACTGAAATTGGATCTCACATTCATCTAATTTACTAATTTGGAATTTAAAACGGGTTACACACACATATATAAATAGCAAAACTATAATCTTTTACATATAATGATTATTTTGGGAATTCTCTATGAGAGACCGCCGCGTTTGTCGGCGGGTAACTATGTAGCTTAATATTTAATTAATGACCTGATAATGTATTCATTAAATAATTTAAATGACTTTTAAAAATATGGGAATACGTTACATTGTAACATATTGTTACTTTCTAAATAGAGCGAGCTTTAACTTATGAGACAAAAAAGGTTGCTTTGGAAAGCTTAGACTATAAAATTTGTGTTTGGTAAAACTTAGTGATTACTGAAGCCATTTATGAAAAATTTAATAGTTTAGTGATTTTTATCAAAATCATACTAATATCGAGTAGTCTCCCTCTTTGATTGAAAATACTCTCTACTTGTGTTAAAAAAAATAATGTAACACGTTTATGAAGTTCAATATACATTTATTTATCCTTTATTACCTTATACAAAAACAAAAAATAGTTTTCGAAAGGTATAAGGCAACGGGCGGTCTTATCGCTTACAAGCGATTTCTTCCAGGCAAGCCAACAAAATTTTTAGATTTGAGAAAAATATTTAACTGAATGAATGAAAAAGAATGGTAACGGGTTGACTATTCAGGTATTCTAATATTAATATAAGTATATGAAATACGCGTCAAGTTGTTTGTCCGCTATGGACTCCTAAACTACCTAACCGATTCAATCAAATTCGCACACCGTGTGCAGTTTAAATTTAAAAAATAGGTTAGCTAACATAAAACATCTTTATATATATAATTTTTCTGTGAGTGTGTATGTCACTGAACTTCTCTCAAACGACTGGACCGATTTCGACGAAATTTTTTGTGTGTGTTCAAGGGGATCTGGGAATGGTTTAGATTCACAATTTTGTCCGCTGGACAATTATATAAATATTAGATATTTATAATTAATTTTTAATTTATTAGTAGTTATTGATTTTGGAATGTTTTACATTGGATCCGACAGACGGCGCTACCATCGCAGTGTCAAATTTTAAATAATATTCGAATTTTAATTTTATATTAGTCTGTCCCGACAGTTAGCGCTGCGATCAAATTAAAAAAAAGTTTTGTTATCATTGTGTTATTGTAGACCATGTGCTGGATCGTTAGATATTGTCATAACATTTGAATAATAATTTTCATCAAAATGGTCCAGAATGTTTTAGCTTATTAAAAAAAGTTTGAAATTTTCAAATTAAAGACGTGTAGACAGGACAACGTCTGTCGGGTCCGCTAGTATTTATATAAACGTCTACTGTTCGTGTGTATATCACTGAACTCCTCTTAAACGGCTGGACCGGTTTGAATGATCGTTCGTTTTTGTACGCGTTTGGGTGGAGCCCTGGATGGTTTAGACTTACAAATCATCTGTTTAATATCCTTATCGCTTGAAATATCATGCAGGACCACGTCTGTCGAGTCTGCTACTTATTATTATAAGTCACAATCCCGTTATCACTGTCAAATTTGTCTCATATAGAAAAAATGGATTCACAGCCCTTGAAATTAGATTCTAGTTTTATTGACGTTCCTATTGGCCTTAACATACGTTCTTGTTTCTACCAAGTGTTTAAAGACGACCCAAGACGGTCAAAGTGTACTTCTAACCAGGAAGAGACAAACGCTATGAATTTACGAGGCATGTAAGCAAGCAATGTTCGGTTATCATATTACGTTCCGGCTTGCAGCCGCAGGTAACCGTTGCAGATTGCGGTCGAATGCAGCAGCTAGCTCATACGACACCCTACACTAATTAAACAAGCATCGACACGTGTCGGGTTCGCGGACGCTTTCTCCCGACACCCGACCTCTCACGTCTGTGGTTAAATTATACAGGTAGCAGTAAAGTGTTCAGACTGATTATTTATTACGACGTACAAGAGTCCCTGGTCAAAGCTATCGTAAGAATGCCTCTTCTTCTCTGGCCGCCTCCTCTGAAACCCGCCTTGTAGGTAATACGTGAAGTCCTGTATTATTGTTTTGTCAGACTGTAAAGCGTTTTCTTTGTAAGTAATTAACGTTTAAAATTTAGTAGCATATGAAATTCCTGTTGCGTTAAGCGTGTACCTATGGAAGTTTCAATAATTTGTTGAAAGAAGTAGGTCATGCTGCTAAACACAAATTGCGTATAGTTATTATTAAAGTCATTGTTGTAAATAACATATTTTTAATGACGTCAAATATTGAATAAATGTCACAGAAATTAGGCAATTCGGAATGATTGGACTAAAAATAAAAATGAAACAAAATTATGTATAGTGTTTTATTTAATTAATAAAACAGTTGAACCTCTTAAACAGTTTATTTCGAATTCGATTGGAATAGATAACTTATTATCAAAGGTAATTATCGCAGGTATTTCTTTCTGCTTCCTTCGACCACCGATGTTAAATTAACAATATATTTTTGGGACTCATTGTTATGAATTTCTATAATCTATTAACTCTTTTATATAAAGAGATAATTATGTAACTTTAAAATATGTTTAATTGATCTGATATATTTTTGCATACCATAAAAATTTGGTAAAATTTTTAAGGACACCGAAAGGTCTAACGAACGTTCAAAATAGTTTGAGACCTTTTAATTATTACGATCACACATAAGGCAAGCTTATAAATAAAACTAATTCACCGCAACGATATATTCGTATTCGTTCCTTGTTAGTAATCTAGAAAAGAGAAAGCTCGTAAAGGTTATTTTTCGTTTATCCTGTCCTGAATAAACATAATCGGTGTGTCGTAACGTTTAAATATCAATGAATTTAATTTTCTGAGAACACAATATTTCATGCAAATGAACTGATGTACATATTTCCCTCATACCATAATTGCGTCTGACATTGTGATCGATGGCTGAGTTATATCACAGCCTCGACTTTAAGAAGCTAATTTGATATTTAATAAGACACTGCATCAGATTTATTTAATTGATGATTTGTTTACTCATTAGGGAGACAATATATGAATGTATGTGTGTTTAAAAGCGTGGACGTTATGGATACCAAAAGTATACAATGTTGTCTAATAAGCCTGTGTGTAACTTAATAAGTAGCCACAGTTAATTTATGGATATGTATAGTATTCAAGAAAAACATAAAAATAAACAAAGGAAGACCAATAGAGCGATGGGCTGACGGGATCGAGAGGGTAGTTGGAAGAAATTGGACTGGATAGACTAAATAAATTAGTCCCATCGTTTCTTCTGGACAAGGGCCGCATCTTAATTACAATTGTATTTATATGTATTTTATTAAATTTATGTAAATAGGACGTGGAAGTCCATCAAATATCAGAGCCTGACGTAAAAGACGCCTATTCATTACCTTAAAACGCAATAAAAAGAATTAAAACCGTTTCTAACTAAGGAGGTGTACTTGTACCTTTTAAGCGCCATTTTATCGACTGGTAGATTTAGATCTAGTGGAATTTAAGTGGCTACGAGGCACTATCCGTGAAATTGATAATGCGCCATGACATTAGCACCTATAAGGTAAAGAAACTATTCAATTTGTTGTGCAAAACTTAAACACTTTAGAATCAGCGCGTATACGTCGCAGTCAACTAGCTTAATTAGCTGTTTTATCAACAGCCTAGCCTCTTAACCAAACAGCGGCGTTTAACTAGCGGCCTGAATGAAATTTAGCCAGTTGATCAAACAGCTAAGCAAATGAGTGGATCGATGACGTTTCATTACTTGCCTAGCCTATTGGCTGATAATTTAAATTGAGTTCCACTTTCTTCCACGGCTAGCGGCTAACGTCGAAACTCTTCAAAATGTCAAATAGCGTCGGCAAACCACAACTATGATGTTTTCCAAAGTTACATGAAATACATGAATTAAGCTGTAACTTACTCAAGCAATTTAATTTTAAGAAATATTATTTATGCCAGATGTTTCTTCATTTTTATTTCCTTCAAATGGTCATACTAACGCCCGAATGGCATAGCCCCTGAATATGTTTCAGGCTGCCAGTTAAACGGCGATGTTTAGTAAAAAGGCTAAGCTGTTAATTAAACGGCTTATAAAGCTAGTTGGCTACAACATATATACAGGGTGTCCCACGGCGATGCCACACGGAGGGAAAGTACCTTAAATATTAATGATAGGATATTTTACTGAAAGAAGACATCGTTTAATTTTTAATAATAAGTAGAACTGCATTCACAGATTTTTTTTAAATCGCCTACCTCAACCGGGAATCGAACCCGCCAAATGTGACAGTAAAATTACATATATTTTATAATAGCGTTTGAAAGGGCTACTCATAAGCATTATTTTTTCCTTAATAACCTAGCATATTAAATGAAACTAAAAACATAAAATTTTACACTTTATTAAAAAAAATAATTTATCAAATGCTCAAAATGTGATCCGTTCTGTTGTATACAAATTCTCACTCTTTTAATAATTTCTCTCCCTGTCGATTTACTTATTTTTGCATGGTGGATGTTTGAAATAATACGTCTAAGTTCATTTTGTAACTCCTGCACACTGTTGTACCGGTTCCTGTAAACTAAATCTTTTTTTTAATGAACATTTTCCTTCCTGGATCGGCACTTTTGGACAAATTAGATGGCCACCGAGATCCCCAGATCTAAGCCCACTTGATTTTTTTTATGGGGTTATGTAAAAGATTTAGTTTACAGGAACCGGTACAACAGTGTGCAGGAGTTACAAAATGAACTTAGACGTATTATTTCAAACATCCACCATGCAAAAATAAGTAAATCGACAGGGAGAGAAATTATTAAAAGAGTGAGAATTTGTATACAACAGAACGGATCACATTTTGAGCATTTGATAAATTATTTTTTTTAATAAAGTGTAAAATTTTATGTTTTTAGTTTCATTTAATATGCTAGGTTATTAAGGAAAAAATAATGCTTATGAGTAGCCCTTTCAAACGCTATTATAAAATATATGTAATTTTACTGTCACATTTGGCGGGTTCGATTCCCGGTTGAGGTAGGCGATTTTAAAAAAATCTGTGAATGCAGTTCTACTTATTATTAAAAATTAAACGATGTCTTCTTTCAGTAAAATATCCTATCGTTAATATTTAAGGTACTTTCCCTCCGTGTGGCATCGCCGTGGGACGCCCTGTATATGATTTGAAAAACTAATCGCAGCCTATTATAGCTTTGTTGTTGCGTAAGCCCACAGGAAAGGCCTAATAAATTAGTGACCGAAAATTTTGTCGCGTTAGTTTTTTTTCACGTGTAACAGGAGTTTTAGATTTGCCGCCAATTCACAAAAACAAATGACAAATTAATGCAAAATACTACATTAAGCTACCTATCTAAAATTCAAATTCAAAATAGTTGTTATTAATAAGTAATGTTTCTAACTGGCCAGTTGTAAATATTTTCAGTGTTACCCAGGTATTAGTATTAGATTTCTCTTTAACAGGTGTTAGAAATTCATATATACAATGTTGATTACAAAAGCAGTTTATTGCGACTTGTTGATGGTCTATTAATTAGTTAATAAATGATCCCGTGCCTGCGGACGTTATAAACAAGATTGATGTCGTCGTATACGTGTTGGAAAACAACAGTACAGTATACAATATTGCTCTTATAAAACTCAAATTGTTTTGTTTTAAATGTTTTAATTTTGTATTTGATACTTTATTACCCTTAGGGCTAGACATACTTTCAGTTGCATCAAAATAATAAAGACTAAATGTGACAAAATGTTGGGTTTTTATTCTTTCACAATGAAAATATATAGGTTTTTTAACTGATAGTTTTGTAAATTATTTTCACAATACTTATAATAAAGATGCCTTTTCCGGGCAACTGATATATTTAATGATTATGATACTGTTATTTTCAAAATAACACGACCTTTGAAGGAGTGAAGGCCTCCTCCAAAATCTTCCACTGACCTTGTTACTTATTCTTCAATCTTTTCTGCTATCCTACACCTTCCAGGTTTCTGTTGGGCATTCTCTCAACTTGATATGCAAAGTAATGGTCTTTATACCCGTCTGTCATCACATGGGCAGTGCGACCGGCCCACATCAACAAAATTTTTGACTATGTGCGTCATCGTAATACATCGCTGTATTACGCTGTTTTTCACTTGATAATTGATTTTCAACGAACAAACGAAGACTAGAATTACAGTATACGCTCATGAAAATGAATGAAAAACTGATACTTGGTTGGCCACGATCAGGAAGTAAAATTTGTTTGTGTGCCAGATAGCCCATTTATTGAGCAAGGATTTAGACTATACAACATCACATTATCGAATTAACACGGGTACGAGTAGTTTTGTATAAAGACGAATGTTATACAATAAGTAATTGATTCGAAGCTCCGAAGCTACTTATCATAAATCATTTTAATACAAGATACCTGTTTGAATGTCGTTTACGATAACGTAGGTTGGTTCTACATGAAATACGAGACGAAAATGTTCGTTGTCCATAAATCAAAACTATAAAACAAATTCAAATGTTTTTATGTAACGTAAATTTAACAGCGTTGGTTCATTTGAATCGCACAGGTTGTTCAATATTAAATAGCTTACCAATTGGCGGTATCACAACAGATGAGGCTCCTGCCCGTTTGCCCCCTGTTCTATATAAAAAAAAGAATATTTACGGTATCCTGTATAATTTGAAGCACATAGAAAAAAAGTGCTTTATTATAAAGAAAATAAATTATTTACCTTAAATGGTGTTCTACCTCCTTGCGTCTTTAAACTACTGAAATGGATTTGGTTTTACTTGTACTGGTCTCCTTATTCGTTTGTGTAACCATCTATGTGTCATTTATATGGCCAACCATAGACTATCACTAATTTAAACCATAGAGTTAATGTTTAAATTTTATATTAATTAATCAATTAAATATGTTTGCTTACACAAATGTAATTAAGAAGGATTTAACATCTACGTATATAACCTAGCAAACACCACATCCTAAAAATTGTGTATATAAAGGCCTATAATTTTGTGGTTTAAAATGTCCAGTGACAGCGGAATTAATCTACAAATGTTGATTGTGGCCAGTAAATCACGGTGTTTATGAGTCATTCAAGTCAACGCGTGGCCCAAGACCTCAGATTTGCTATCCTGATTACAATATATACCCTTTGTACTTTGATATTGAAAGATAATTTGATTCGTAACTAATGCCCACGATGTTTGTCGTCTTTAAATTAGACTGTTATTTTATTATTCAAATTCAGTTCTTAAATTAATAAACCCAGTGTAGTGAATATAAGTACAAGTATGGTTCCTCGGACACAAGAACATAGTGTCAAAACATACAAAATTGAGACTATTAATAAGGATCACTTTGGTTTAATTCTCAATTTACTAGTACCTAATGGTAAGAATTTATTATGCAATAGGATAGATTTACATCACGTAAACTTTGTGCACTTTATTGTAGGAAAAAATGTCTAAAATAAAACTAAAAATCTAATATAGCAATTTATGTGCGTCCATCTCATATTACTTAACATAACCTGAGTCGTCCACGTCTGCCACTCGTCCTCTGTTCTATTAGGTTTCCACACTTAGACTCATAATTGGTCTGTTGTGAGTAAAGTCCTGGGTATTTTAGCCCAGCTCCTTCAAGAAGCACAGAAGTCTCCTGGACACTTCACAGGCTTTACGGAGCGACCTCACTACTCCGAGGATATCTGCATGATAACATGCAGATATCCTCGGATGGATATCTGCTAAATAATTAGCCACAGCCTCGCATTCCAGAACTTCGTGCGTAACTGGTTCCTCTGCACAAGGGGCTGTCTGTCGCGCCTAGGACAAGATGTTTAAGGCTTGTAGGTTCACTGCTGGTAGAGCCATTTTGGACTGGAGTCCGCACTTCGCGACCATCGCTGATGTTGGAATTCAGCGGATTTCTGGCGAATCCAGGTTCGAACTAGCGAGAAGGGCAATGAAGGGCATCATTCTGGAGCCTTTTCTTGCAAGCACGTCGGCAGCCTCCATCTCCATTGCTGCAGTTGGTGTTGTTCTCATGCAACCGCCAGGCAAGCATCTAGAAGCGTCCAAGTGTCCTAAAGTTCCGATCTTGACCACCAAACCAGGGCTCCATAGGCTACAATTGACCTGATTTTTGTGTAGTTATCTTAGGAGATAAGCCCCATTTTACGCCTAACATCTTATTGCATTGATAGAAGGCGATCGTTGCTTTGTTTAGTTTGTGTTCTAGGTGTTAGTTCCAGAGCTGTTTACTGTCCAAAATTTGATCTAAAAAAAAACATATTTTTTTTATTTTGAAGCGTTTCATTTAATTAGATCAATGAAGCGTTGACATATTTAAACGAAAAGGAGGGCAATTGCCGGCTTTTTAGCTTTCGAGCGATCTCTTCCAGCCATTATTTCCTATAATTAATTAATTTTCTTATTAATAAGCGATTCAATTCAGATATCCATTTTATATTAAGTAACAAATTATAATCAGACTCTACGAACAAAACAAGTTGATAACTTCATGAATATTTAAGTGTGAGTTAGTATTCACTTGTTCATTGCATCGTAGGATGGCATTTAAATAATTGATCATATACTAGAATTACCAAGTCACTGTTGTTTATTATGATGAAAGCATATATATATATATATAGTATAAGTACCAAATTTACATTGAAAATAAATAATATATAAATAAATATAAAATAATATATAAATGAAAATAAATATAAATAATGTGATATCATGTTTTACTAATATAAACCGATTATAGTAAATATTTCCAAATATCTAACAAGCAACTTTGGTAGTTCTGCTGAAAAACTCCGATTGGCCAGCAGATTAAGCAAGTAGAAATGGATAAGTCATACTCTCCGGAGAGGTTAATTAAATATACAACCCAAACCCGCAAGGAAAGCGGAAGCGTGGCCGGCCCAAGTAAACTTAGCGTTGTACACTTATAGATGAGGCAAAGAGAGTCGAAAAGACTAACAATGAGGAGATATACGAGAGCCGATGCGATGGAGAATAAATGTGGGGCCTCTGCCTCGGACAGATAATAAGTCAGTCAGTCAGTTATTCACTTGTAGATAGATAGTTCCTTCATTAAATGCTAAACAAAGTACTTGACGGAACAATCTTTGCGTACTATTAAATTCGACAAGAAAAGTTCTATTGAGATACTCTTCAGGATCATGGAAAACAGGTTCAGTTGTGAGGTACTATCACTCATTATTGCATTATTATACCAGCATGTACGTATAATAGCTATTCTATCAAATTTAAGTTATCAGATGTACGTCCCACGATTATAATTCATATGAACTTTCACACTATTAAAATTCATCATCACCTATTAGGCTCGAATAAAACCCTCACGAATCAGTACCATTGTTCCGTCATCGAAATGAAAGTTCTTTATTTGCATATTCGGTATTCATACTATCTAGATCCATATTGTATCGCTATGGTATGGTACCTACTACACTCATTTTTAATGCCATATGTTAAACATGACATATCTTTTCTGATCTAATAATTGATGAAGTGAAATATGACTACTGAAGCAGTTAATACATGAGTTATAAAGCTTTCATATTTTTCCTTGCTTTCCTTTTTATTTTTTTTTCCTAACATGATTTATTTTACTTAAAGAAGTACATTTAGAGAAGAGGCCCATTTTAATCCATTACAAACTACCGAAATACGAGGCTGTAATTTTTTTGTATATTTATTTATTCCAATAGTTTTTTTAATGTTCAACAAATTGGTGAATAAATACCTAACATTAGAAATGAAAGTTAAACTCTTATTCATGATAGTTAGCATTTTTATGTAAATAACATACAAAAACTAATATATTGTATGTAACCCACGACAACAATTTATCTGTTGATAATTTCACATCTTTATTGTGGCTAAATTTTACGCTGTATTTAAAACATTAAAACAATTGCTAGTTGACAAGACAAAGAGAAAGACAATTTGTCGAACATAAAAATAGTTACAACGACCACAAATTGCTGAGTAATTAACAGATATAATAAAAAAATATAGAAACTTAATTAATAATCTCATACGCGTGCCTTATTGTGGTTCAACATGATGAGTTCTTGACGTTTGCTTATTACAATTGTGAAAGTAAGATATTTAAGCGTCTGAATGTGTTGTACTGTTGACATGGACATGGGCTGAGATGCGTGGGCGCATAGCTTCCGAACGCCGCCCAGACTATAACGTGCCATATGTATACAATAACGATTCTTTTTTCTATAATAATTTATGCTTTGCGTGTTTTTTCCTAATCTTGTATTTATGGAATGCATACAGAATAAGATTTATCTAGTTAACTATTTTTTGTGTTCGATTGACTCATTTTTAATCAGTTTTTCGTTTATGCTTGAGGTTATCCTAATCTTATTGTTAAAAGTAACGATTGTTTTTAAGTACGATTTTATTTCTTGGTGTGTTTTAAATATTCTTGGTGTGTTTTAAAAAGCTTTTCATTTGACTTTTTGTCCCTTATTAACTGAAAAACACTTCTTAAGGCTGCGTAAGACTGTTGTTTTTTTTATCTTAAGACAAAATAATTTCATACAGAAATATAATATACATTTGTATTAATCATATTTAATATACAATATTTAATAGTTATAGGATGTAATTTAACTAGAACTAACTCCTAGAGAGTTCAAAATAATTGTAATAGATTTTAATACTGCTTATTAAATCATCAATAAGCTACTTTTACAAGTTGAATTGCCTACTTGTACTCTACTCTATGACACATTGACCATTCTAACATGACACATTTAAGTGTAATCTAAAATAAAGATTGTCCTAAATCTGATCAACTTGAAGACGTACTAGGTATTAGCGAATATAAATTATACCGGAATTTTTTTACGAACATCAAAAATATTACATGTTTTAATACTTAGTGTACTTTCGAATCTTTGAAAATAGGCATACTAGCAAATATAAAAAAACATTGCTTTTATTATTTACCTTGTTAACAAACTTTCTTTATGTTCTTAAATTACTAGTATGAATTTCAGAGGCTATAAAGAAGTCCGAACAATATTATACGACTGCCCAAATTGGTGGTAAAAAGAGATTAAATAAAAGAATGGGATTACGGTACCTTGAACGATTTTTCTGAGAGTCCGTCTTAACCTATATTTCCGTTTATTGGTGTTTAACAACCTTTCGTACAGTTCAAATAACTACGTAGAAAGTTCGAGATAATTTTGGAATGATCAATCAATGTACTAAACCTACTTTTTCCTTAACAATGCTTTATGCACAAAGCGCTTTGATAACCCTTTCACATATTGTCTAAACGAAATGTCAGATTACTGGGGTATTTATTGAACCATATCTTATCTTAATGGTAACTGTGATATATACATAACCTCGTGTCTCAGTTAGGCATAACTATCCTTACGGAGATACGAGGTCCTGGTTTTGATTCCCAAAAAAAAGACTTTTAATGGCACATTAATCACTATAATGCAGAAATACGTCTGTAGAACCTTCTTACATTTTTAATAAATGCATGTATTTTTTAATGCTATTTCTATCTTTTGAGATATGAAAATGACTTCTATGTATGGTTTTAAAGTATTACTCAATATCGATATTATCAATGTATTTGTATAATGTTTCCTACGGCTTCACCTGTAGTGTGATAACAATGAGCATAATTATGCAAAGTTATTTAACCTTTCTCGATGAGTGGACAATCCAGTACAAACATATTTTTTCAATGGAAAACAATAGTACCTGATGTAAGCACCTTCTACCGAACATACAAACTTTTGAGCATTATAAATTATAATATATATCATTTGGGGCATATGACAATTGACAGAACGTGTCAGTGTGTGATTGACGTTGTCACAAATATAACTCTATGAGTAATTGTGTCCATCGGTCGCGGCACTCGTTCTCTTTGTGCTCTCAAATAATCCGGCGAGTCGTGATCTGAAGTATAACGGTGCAGGTCTCTGGGCCTATTGAAACCGCTTTCTGTAATAGACACAATTTTTCAAGCTTTCACATAACAACAGTTGTTAAAAATCATTAAAGTGACAAGTTGGCACTAATACTTTTTGATTGTCTCTGGAGTATCATAAGTAATTACAGAATAAAGTACTATTATTTAATATAAATAAATAAAATAAAAATAAAAAAGCCTTTATATTTCCTACAAATATAACTTTTTACATTGGCCCATCTCCAAACGCTTACTTATCTAATTAAAATTAATACCATCTTATTTTTATTTATTTTCAATATTATTTACCTATAACTAGTTTATTTATTGTTATTAATATACTACGTATATAATATTTGCTACTATATATATCATATTTACTATTACATTATTTTATTGTATTATTAGCTAGCTTGGTTAGATTTTAGTATATTTTTTTTTAGTTTATTTTTAGTATATTATTTTATATAAATGATTTTTAAATAATAAAACACATGATAATGCTTATTAACTGTTATGAGTGAGACTGAATGAACCGCATATAATAGCTATAGTACAAGGTTACCAGCAAGTCAAAATCGTATACAAAATAATGAGTCGTGTTAGTTTTGTAACGCTTTTTAATTGTAAAATCACTTTTTTTTAAAGTTCGCTTAATAATAACTTAGTTCCCTAAGAGCAGTGGTAGTTAGACCTCATCTCTGAGATCATAGGTTCTTTGTCTTTCGTTTCATTGAAAACTTCCTCGAAAACATGGTGAAAAAAGCGACATGTCATAAAAGCGGAAGAAAATAAATGGCCACGAAATCAAACCAGACTTAAATCTTGTAGCGACCCTGGTATTTTTAGTATTTTGGAATTAGTTAGCACAAAGTTAGGTAAAAAGTAGACAAGTTAGTTTTATAATACTTAACTAAGTGTAAAATTGTAAACTCGTAATGACACATAACAGTCATATTACATTTCACTTAAATAATTGTGATGTACTTAAACTTCAAGCGAAAGTACTTTCGTTATAAATAGTAAAGTAATGTGCCCATACAAAGTTATTTAGTATGAAGTTACCACTTCATATATATGTGTAGAGATAACATCGAACTTCACGATTATTGTTGGCATTAAAAATTCAAGTAGCACGCGTGAACTTCCTACCTATCGAGGTTGACTTAATTTAAATCAGAGGTCTCACCTGTACGTAGCCAGCCACCTGTTAACTGCAACTTGGCAACACAAAAAAAGGAGCGAGCGCCAGTCAATGCAAAAAACAAGAATCCAAGACGACACGTTTGGAAAAAAAAGTTCTCGCCCACCAGATGGTCGCCCGACGAGAAACTCGCTTTGAGCAGGTTGTGCTTTACCACGCATTCACACATGAATATTGAGAAATGGATTAAGGAAAAGATTTAGGCACAGGTTCTTTATTATTTAAATTTGGCCAAAAATTAATAAAGCTAATAGGTTATATAATGTAATTATTAATTATAGGTTAAATAATGTAATTATTTAAAGTAATTGTAAAGGTTTCCAAATCATACACCTAGTAAAGAAAATGTACCTACTTAAAATGAATAAAGACCTTTTTATTATTTTTATTATGGTGATAATTTAATCGAATTGTATAAATGGAAATATTACTGTAATTAATATTAACGCAGATTCTAACTATTTAAAAATATCTGATTATGTAAATAGTTTAATAAAACAAAAACCTCTTTTATTTCATTATTTGTTGCCATAAGTTAGCTAAACAAGATCTAAACTATTTCCTAATTGGAATACAAAGGTTTTATGAATGATACTAAAATAATCATTAAAAGCAAATATTTTTACAAGCATAACATGTCAATACAATTTTTTTTTTTCATTGAGAATTGAACCAAGGTCATCCAGGTTGAGCAAATTAATAAATACTCCCAGCTTACGTCACAGCGGCGCACACTCATAAAATACAAATCTTTATCTCTATAGAGATAAAAAACACCTAAAAAAGGTAAATATCAACAAAGATCTAACGTTTATTACACCTTTCGAAACTCATTTAGCAAAGCTAGCAGAAAATAATTGGCCATATGTTTTCGTTACAATATCATTAAACAGTCTTTTATATGATATGATACCCCATATGGTGAAATATTTTTTGTGTTGCAAAAACAAGTTGGAAATGTTAAGCCGACAAAACAATTAAATAACGAAAAACATCGGGCGGACCTGTTTTAAATTTAAATAATGTGTCAAGTCATCTCATCACCTTAGTTCCTGTTGATGTTTTAACTGCTTTTTTATTAAACGTCAGCTTGGATTCATAACTGCATTATTTGCGAGGCTACATTGCTTGTAGACGTCACGCAGTTAACAATTTTGAAATGAATCTGATGTATATTTCCATATTGTATCTAGATGTGTTCTAAAGAAATACATGTAAAAATATTTAATTTATCCATTCATCAACCAGGTTAGCGCACTTTAAGATGGTGTTATTGGAGGATTGTAGAAATATAATTGATGTAAAGTGTGCATTTATGATATTTAGCAATGAGGTTTATTGCCCCAGACGAGATGGTTCTGGTTTAAATAGTTGCTCCCAAAAAAGGTTTTCATTTAGTTTTTGTAATTTTAATTGTTTTCTTTAATATTTGCATGGTCTCTTCGCGCCATATTTGCCTAAAAGTGCTTGTCACATAAAAAAGTGTATATTGTTTTTTTTACTTTTTTTGTTGGCAATCGTTTATTAATAAAATAAAAACTTCAATATCGCTACTACTGCCATACACTTTTTTGTTTAGTATGTGCTAAAGGATTTTTAAGATAAATAATAAATATAACATTCAATTTAGGCCTTTCATAAGTTTGGGCATATTATATTATTAGCATTCTGATAAAGAAATTTTAAAATCAGCTCAGTCTATTTTAAATATATTCGTCACAAACACTCAATATGCAAATCGTTTCTTTGTTTTAGTGGTTAAGGCTGACGTTAGATTAGCAGAAATGTGTTTGTCATGTCCCAAAACTGACTCGAAGGGCGTAGTGTGTACCCTTCATATGAGTCTGATATCTCCCTATCCCTTAAATATCAATATGTTTCAATTTGTCAAGTAAAGCATGACACTGGTTGGAGTTACTTACGATGGCCTTGTACAAAACTTGGCGATTAAAGAGTGGTGGAAAGGACAGTTCTTCATGTTCTTACTCCCTTGATTTGGGAAGAGTAGTAAATGTATATTTAAATATTTCGTAGTAAAAGTATTTAATTTATTTATATCTTACCAAAAAAAATTAGCGATATATGAATAAAATGTCAATATTTTATAGGACATTAGTTACTAATATTTTGATTTGTAGTACAAATAAAATCAGCGCCTAGTTTAGCTTCGAAACCTGGACTTGCAATAATTGCACTCTTAACTAAACCGTTAACTTATGACCACCGATAGTGTCCATCACACGTCGCTCATTAATTGCCTGTTTCCATTATAAATCGATATTACTTTGTGATTTAGGATATCATAGTTTAAATTATTAGTTACATTATTAATTATGATTTTAATACGCCTTCGTGGCCTAATTTCGTAATATAAACCTAATACATATTTTACGGTACGTGGCGAGAGTTCAAAAACCTAAGCCAGAATGTAAACAAATTCCTGGCCGTGATACTTATGATATTGGACGACTCTAATTTTAGAATATGACATTTTTCTCTTATAACTTCGATGTTCAACTATACCACAACTCTGTGGGACAAGCTACCCATCTACTCATTACCTAACTAATTAGACTGTAAGTCTTTCAAGAATACAGCGTACCAATTCTTAAAAGACCGCCAACGCAATCGCGAGCCTTCTATTATAGTGAGCATTTTATTTTATAAAAAAATGTTTGGTTTTCGTTTTATTTATATTTATTTAATAATAATGTTTAAAGAACTTTATTTCTCATTACAAAAACAGAAATATTTTATTTACATGAGAAACTTAATATTAATTTGTATATAGTATATACGAGCGAGATACACGTCGCCATTAGCCGTAACAATTTTAGTCAGCTATGTTCATTCTAACATGCATCTTTAATGCCTTTTTGAATTTGTCAAACACTCTAATATTGCGAATTTGAGATGGTAATTGGTTAAATAATTGCACACCCTCATACCTAATAGATTTCTTCAAATAATTTATACGCGGCTTCGGTAAGATAAGCAAACTCGCTCGACGAGTATTGCGTGTCGTTGTGTGTTTGATTTTTTTAAACGACAAGCAGCTATGGATAGAGTTATTTAAAAATTTTTTTATCAAAATACAGGTGCTATATACATACAGTTGTTTAATTGTCATAATTTTGGTTTCTTGGTAGATTTTATTAGTCGGTGTTAAAAAATTGTATCTAAATAATGATTTTATTAATTTATTTTGTAGTGTTTGTAAGTTAGAAATTATGTTTTTACATGCCGTACCCCATATTTCAATTAGATATATGAAATGTGGCTTGACTAAACAATTATAAATTAAATGACGTACGGATTGAGGAATACATTTTGATATTGACCAAAATCTGCCTATAAGTGATTTTAGTTTGGTAATTATGTCTGATATATGAAAGTTCCACTTTAAATATGTATCTATTCTAAGACCCAGATATTTTTCCCATTTTTTGTTAGTGATTTCAACGTCTTGAACTTTTAACGGTTGAAACATAGGAATGATTTTATTTTTTGCTCTGAATATTACATAAGATGTTTTTGAGATATTTATGGTTAGCAGATTTTGTTGAAACCAAGAATATAGAGAATTTAGGTCTGACTGAGCTCGAGCAACCATAGTCTGGATATTTATACCGAAATAAAATAAGCAGGTGTCATCAGCGTAGAGAGTGATTTGGCCATGTAAACCGAGCTCGTGAATGTTATTAATATATATTAAAAATAACAGTGGACCCAGTATAGACCCTTGTGGGACGCCGCATGTTACTGGTATTTCTGAGCTTTGAGCATTACCTATTTTGACTATCTGGGTTCTGTTTGATAGATAAGATTTGAATAATTTTAGCGCACAACCTTTTATTCCTATACGATCTAATTTTTTAAGCAATAGATTGTGGCTTACGGTATCAAACGCTTTTTTCAAATCTATAAAGACACCCAGCGCCATTTTTTTAGAGTCAATGTTTTCCTTTATATGACTGATAAGATCGACTGTGGCTGATAAAGTGCTGCTTTTTGATCTAAAACCATATTGGCGTTTAAAAATAAAATTGTTAGTTTGTAAGTAAGTATCAAGTCTTGAATAAATAATTTTTTCTAATATTTTTGAAATTGAAGGTAGAATGGATATTGGTCTGTAATTGCCGGGGTCAGTTTTACTGCCTGATTTATAAATAGGAGTAACTTTGGCTTTCTTTAGAGAATCCGGAAATTCACCTTTTTGCAGCAGCTTATTAAAGCAGACCGAGAGATATTCAGAGAGATCATTGATAATGCATTTTATGGTTTTAGTATTGATTCCATCTATTCCAGTACTGCAATTTGTGTCTAGTGTTTTTATTATATTTGTTATTTCAAGTGTTGTGCATGGACTGAAGTTAGATAATTCAGCATTAAGACTTTGAGGAAGTGCTAATGTAAAATTAGTGTGAAATTGTGTTGGTATTTCATTAGCTAGTTTCAGCCCTATGGTAGAAAAGTATGTATTAAAAGCTGCACAAATATCGGTTGTTTGAGTTAACTCTTTGGTGTCTATTATAAGTTTTGAAGGTGTGCAATCTTTGTTTAATTTGTTACTAGCCAATTTATTTATTAGACTCCACATTTTTTTTGGGTTATTAGCGTATTTAACAAATTCGTTGGAGAAGTAATTATCTTTAGTTTCCTTTATCTTTCTTTTGACCTCGTCTCTTGCAGTAGTATATTGTGCTTGAACAACTATATTTGTAGGATCTTTTTTCAGTTCAGCCCATAATTGGTTTCTATAATTAATTGCATTAATAGCTTCTCCATTTATCCAATCTTTCTGAGGTGGATTAAGTATCTTTTTCTTCACTTGTTTACATTTCCTTACACAGTCCTTAATGGTCTCTTCTAGTAGAGAATAATCAAGTGTTGCTATATCTAAATTGTAGGTCTTGAATAATTTGTAAAATCTTGAATAATCAATGGCTTCATATTCAGAATATATCAATTGTGGGGCTTTGGATTTTTTTAATTCAATATAAAGTTGCCTATGGTCAGACATTCCAGTCTCAATAAATGCCATATGAAAACAGTCATCTCTTAGATTTGTACATACGTGGTCGATTATTGATTTTCGTGTTTTCGAGTCACGTGTACAATATTTTTTCTGAATTTTGTTTATGATGCTATATCCAGCCTCGTCCATTACATCCATATATTGCTTAGTTTGTTTATCACTCTTTTTCACTAAATCTATATTAAAATCCCCGAAAACTACAGCCCTCTTTCTTTGTACTAGTTGCGATCGAAGATCTTCTAAAAACTTTAGGAAGTTTGTATCTCCAGGATTATATACAAGTCCAATTTCGGTGGCATATCTGTCTAATTTGACCCACAGGTAGTTGTTGCCGTCTTTATATGTTGACTCAGACAAACTATGTCTTATACTGTTATGGACATAAGTTGAGACTCCACCACCTCTAAAATCCGATCTGTAATTGAAATAATGAGTGTAGTTTGGTAGATTCATCTCTTGGGCCTGAGTTTCATTAGTGATCCATGTTTCTGTTATGAGTACGATATGAACAGTTTTAGAAATTGTTTTTAAAATGCATTTGAGTTCATCAAATTTGCCTTTCACTCGGATACTCCTAGCATTAAGGTATAAGAACGATAAGCGTGACTTGTGCGGCTGTAGCTGATTATGGTTTTTTAAGACTTCATAGGTATTCGTATCTGTGTTGAGATGTTTGATTGTGTTTGTTACTTCGAGTTTTTTGAAAACATTTTGTTAATAGTGGGTATTCCAGATCTGTATTTAATAGTGATGTCAGTATCTCCCGCAGCCTGACGTTGCACTAGTTCATCGTTTAAATTTTGCAGATATTTTTGCTGAGCTGGAGTTAAGTCTGAATAAATTTTAATGGCTTCTGGAAATTTAGATTTGTTACGTAATAAGAATTTAGCCGTACTATTTGTTTCGTAACAAACTTTGATTCTACGGTTTTTGCCTGGATTAAACTTTCCTATACGAAAGACCTTAAGGGGTTTTGGTAGATTTGGGTTTATAGTGGAAATCATTTGTATTATCTTATCTTCATCCTTAAACTTTCTTTCCTCTGCGCTAATGGTTATTTGTTCAGGTATACCTGCAATAATAACGTGTTTCTCCCTTTGATTGCGATCTCTAATCTCATTGATCAGAGTTTCATTAGAAAGATGCTTGTCGGTCAAATCGTTTGGCAACAATTCATTATTGGGCGATTTTTCTTCCACTTTCAAGAGTCTGCATTCCCAGGTATTCATACGGGCTTCAAGTGAGATTATGTCATCCCTGAATTTCCGCATCACCTCGAGAATAGCAGCGTTGAGGTCTTCCCGCCATTGCTGCCTCAGATCTGCGAGTTTACTATCCATATATTTGGTCAGTATCTCAGTGTCGACGTTTAATGAGGATGCCAAACCTGTTTTTGGTGACACCGATGAAGTAGGAGTAATCTTTTTGCTCTTGCAGGCCGAGCACTTCCACTTTTTCCTATTCATTGGAAGAATTCTTTTAAAATCCGTTTCAGAAAGATCAGCGCAGAAGAAATGCAACACAGTGAGACAAGATGTGCATTTAATCATTTCAGCATCAGAGGCATGTTTTAGGCATTTGCCACAATCCATCTTGTATTATTCAAAAAATAAAACCAATAATAATTAAATAATACCAAAAGAAATAAAAAAAATAAAAAAAAAATGTAATGGTTGACGAGCAGTTTTGATCTCGCGTCGTATTGATTGTGAGTACCACGACGAGAACGTTGCGCCACTACGGCGTTGATTTCACAGGCGAATAAATAGTACAGTTCCTTGAGATACTATAACACTGTTACGTGACTAATGTATGATTAATCACAAGTCAATAGTTGGTATAATCCGTATTACTTTTAAATGTTCTGGTTAGTTTAGCTGGGACATCAAATATATAAATAAAAGAATGTATAGTTAGTGTTTATAGTGTAAAAGCTGAAAGATTAGTCCGTAAATGGTATGACACCTTATACTTCTTATTCCCTCATAAATCTACTACAAAATCTTGTATATGTTAAGTCAGGTTAAAAAACACAGGTGTAGATACCTGCATAGCCCATTCACCTGTGCCCGCATGATTCGTTTACGTAAAAGGATAAACATCATACGATTTTTCTCAGAATCAATACAGATGTTGAGATATAAATTTAGTATACTTGTTTTATAGCATATCTGTAATCGATTTGGATTTACAAAGTTATTGTTTATAAAATAATGCTTAGATACTTTTACTAAAATGGGAAGTCGGTTTATTCATTCGTTATAGTTAGTTAATAATGGCATTTTAAATAAATTGTTGCTACGAAACTTGAAGATGTTGAATAATCGTAGAAAATTAATTTATACGTCATTTGGACTAAAGTCATTTGTAAATAAGTGTGATTTCCCCAACACTTTAACAAAATTTAAATTTCGACTATACACCCAAGATATCCTGTCATCTCATTTATGCCTTCTTCTTGTCTTTCTGGTAAGGGATCTTATTCTGATACTACGTACAAATAAAAAGTATCGCGAACGATGTCACCAACGTATGCAAGATTACGTGTTTTAATCAAAACAATATATACAACATATTTAATTTAAAAGTTTTGTATCCATTTCAATGCTTGGAAGTCGTCAGAACAAAGATTTAATCATATGATAAAATAATAAATGATCCCTCTCAAACATATCAACACTTAACTCGTTAAGAGCACTTCGTATAATACTGCGCACGCGTTTGACATGCACTTACGTATCACGGAATCCTCGTATTTTTATTGAAGGAATGTATCATCAATAGTGTTTAAACTCGCTTTAGGTATGCTGGATCCTTCTCGAAAAGGCTTTTATATGTTCCTTTCAGTTTCGAAAACGTTATTTATTATTGTTTATAGGTCTTTTAAATTCATCAATTGCATGATTGTATGTCAAATTTAGGTAATCATTTTAACATACATTTTCAGAATAGTGATGTTAGTTTGGTGTTAGTCATGACTCTTAAGATTAGAAAGAGAGAGTTTTTAGTTTTTAATTTGGTTTTGTGATTGTATTAGAGTACATTCTCTAGTTTTTTTATTTATGCAATTTGTGTAATTTACCCTAAGATTTTCTTTTTTCCTTTTCCTTACTAGGATTGTATGGAAGAGATGGTTTTTTAACGATAGCGAAACCATCTATTTCCTACTTAATAATAAAACGTAAATAATATCCGAATGTATTCCTCCACTTGTGCGTTTAAACAGTGCCCTAATAATTTTCTTATATGTTCGTAATTAACACTTGTTCGTATGAAATGGAAATTACAAGAAAAATATGCTTGATCATCGAAAAGTTGACCACAGAACTATTTTGATTCCCATGAATCATATCAATGGATAAAGAAATCGGGATCTACAAACGCCAAGGTCGTTTGTATCGTTTAAAATAAATGTCTCAAAACTGTCGACTATAAGATGTAACAACAGTTTAAAACATCCAAACACTCATAGTAAATCAAAATATGTAGTACGATGAAGACGTTTATAAAATAAGCCGCGGGCGCATACCCGGGCGACGAGGCTCGACGGATCTTATCGTATTATCTGTTATATTGATTGCGCCCGCGTCGAAAGCTTCGTACGGTCAAAGCGACGTAAACGCAGATTGAAACCTGTAAGCGATGATTGATTACCGCGTAATGGACACTGACACTCGCCACGATTTACTAAGAAATGCGACACTTACTACATACACACTTGACTCATAGGCAAGTCCTTGGATAAAGTTAAAAGTTTCTGTAGTGTCACACGTTGTATTGCAGCGAGTCATTGTGAAATACAATATAAATACCCGTTAATTAATTTAAAAAAAAGTGTATACTTTGTGTTATTGTGAGTAAAATTTGCTCAAATGATGCATATTTTTATAAATATCAGGTCGGTTGAATTTTGCAAAATAAGCTCTGCTTTTATCTTATCACTAGATTACATTAGTTATCCAATTCTAACAAATGTGGTAATTTAAAAAAATAAGTAAAATTGAATAATTAAATTAAATTAAACTTTATTTCTCACGGTGGGGTATAAATATATATCTGCTATATGTTTCATAATGAATTAATTAAATCTTTCTGGTAAACTCAGGCAAGACAAGACAAGGCAGGCAAGACTTTACTGTAACGAATCGTACACACAGCGTTCTTAAAGTAACAGTTAAAAGTCATAAAATGTATAATTATTTTTCCGTCATTTAAATTGCATATTTTAGAATTCATCTTAAACGTACGTACGTTCGGTAATTGGTAATGTGGTCCGTCACCGACCACATTACCAATTACCGAACTTCACGCTTATCGATTCATAACGGAGATGAAATGAGTTTTAAACAGTATTTTGTACTCATCCGAGAAATTTAAGTCTTTGCAAACACGGCCGATTACGATCTAAAGATTAAAGATGCACTAAATCGTTTTCATACAAAATGAATTATGATCTTGCTCCAAAAACCCGTGAAACTTCGAGATTTTACGCTGCAAAAGCCCTCGATAACCATTTATCGCGTTCGCTTTTGAAGTTACATTAAATTTTTAAAAATTAGTGAATTTTGATGAGGTTAATGCGTTGTTATGGAGAATGGCGAGGTGTTATTAAGAATAATAACGGGCGATAAAGCTGTAAATTGTGAGTGCGTGAGGTCGAAGCTCTCAAAAGGCACGGCTTCTGTGCGCTCGCGCCAACCAATTGATTGATAATGCAGCCCATCAAAACGCTAAAACGCAAATGCACTTGTCAGAAAAATTCACGATTTATTCAACACTCATATTCATAATACCTACAAAGTTATTCGTTCCCATTTCCCGAGGTTAATGGATCCTTCTTTATGCACCTTAAGATGCGTACTTTTATATTGATTTATCGTCCTGTATTGATGTACAGTTAACTTACAAAATTATATGTGTAGGTGGTACTAAATTTAATGATTTTTAAATAATAGTATTTACGTTCACACTGTACAAAACGAATGTCTCAATAACTTAGATCCAGTAAGTCAATAAAGATACATGGTATAATCGCGAATGCTTGGCGGACCCATGCAACTTCATCGATACGAAAGTCGCCTCGAGTGATGCGTGCTGAGATATTGTCGACTACTCGATTGTGAGGAAGTTGCATGGTTCTGGTTAGAGCTGCGCCTTCTTAAGTTCTCATATAATTTTTACACGCGTATATCCTTTCTATATCATATTTTCATAAGTTGGTCTGTTGGTCTTTTTTCAACTTATATTATATCAGCGTCCATCTAAATCAATAATAAAACCATAAAACCAACAAACGAATAATTTTATAATTATTTGCTGATTAAAGCATGTATTCCATGTTTAATTTATTATATTTTATAATTAGCAGTTAACAGTTAATTCTAACTAATACATAAATTAGAATAATAAATTAACAATTATATTTTAACTGAAACACATAAATGTAGATGATTTTTTACAGTTGCAAAATATGCAGGAATAACACTCAGCTCTGAGGATAGGGTACCGATTTATTTGTTTTGGAACAGATACCATTTTGTTCAATGTCTATGATTCAAGTGTCTTTTAGTCCTTGAAACTAATTGTCTAAGACCATAGACGGGTGCAAAGCACCCGCGCGTGACATCCACCTGTCGAGGCTCGTGCGGGCGTGCAACTGCCAACCGCCCCGCGGTCACCCGTGCCTGCACTTGCTGCTGCCCATAGAGCGTGGCCGGCACCTGACGACCATACTGTCCTGTTGTCATGACGACTGACAATCACCATATGTTCGCAAGGAATTTCAATTTCTTTTCCACTATATTGTAAGATATTATTTAAACAACACAAACGATCAATTGTATATAATATACTTCATAATAAAAAGATGATAATTAAGATATATCCAAAATTGGTATTTTAAAGTTTACTATTGGTATTAATGGTTTTTTCAAAGAGACTTTATAATTCATATACATTGCGATTAAGATTCTAAAATTACAACTGTAACCGCAAAACAGGTATAACAAATCAATAGAAAGCTATTAATAAGTTATGGTACTGTATCGGTTCCAATAGTTTATGTAAGCCATAAAAATATATTAGTGCAACATTTAATAGTGGGTGATACAAAAATATAGGATAATATAAACCCTCTGGGTGGCCGCAGTGAACAAACAACTAGATCGCCTACGCGGGACAGGCAAAGGTTATCATAGACTTCAACAGATTACGCAAGTCACTGTTTAGGACGTCTGTGTCTATGACTTTTCTCTATTCAAACGTTTCGCTACAGAGTTATAATTGCTATAATTAGAATTGTTATAATTGGAGCCAAAACCATTTAGGCTCGCTAAACGAATGTTGTTTTAAGCACTGCAGGACCACAGTTTTCAAAAGAATGCTCTTTAGAAGAAAATCATTTGAGATATACTTATGTGGATTTAATTTTGTCTCGTCTGTGCATATGAGCCGCAAGTGAAAAAGGATACCAGAATACAATCTGCTGTCAACTTAACAGATATGTTTGTCGAATGATTTCATGCTTCTTTCCTTACAATAAAGTTCACAAAAAAAGAGGGTTACATTGAGATATATCCAAAATAGGATGAATTACAATCTAGCCTATACAATAATTATGGCTAATTAGTAATATTAAGCTGACTAATTACCTAACATTTTGAAACTATGTTCATCTGTCTGAGATATCTCTGTCTCAAGTCTGTTTCACTGGTCCATTATATTTAGGAAACGTAATCTGTACTCCGTACTAAGAACAAATATTTTCCAAATAACATACAACAGTGATAACGACATCGAAGATATTCCTAGTTTGGTGAGCTGTTCCATCGCAGCGCGTGATCGACCGCTTGCAATTGTCCTATGATATATCCAATGCAAGGAATAAAAGCCAGTTAATAAATAAGATATACAATTAAAGGCACGTGCATGAAGTGTGTCGGTACGTTGATCCACGGTCTACTGCTTTGCACCCTCTACCCCTATCAATTCAGCATTTTTACAATAATGTTACTAACACTAACCGTCATCTGCACACGACAGTTGGTATAGATAAGACCATCGGATGGTCATGTTGATAATTAAAATTTGAAAATTAGCATCATCTAACACGCGTTTAGTAATATATGGGGTTAGATTGTTTGTATTAAATTAAGCATAATACTGTTGACACAAAGTCAAAGCAATGTCCAAAAACTAACTGTTTATGAATTAGCAAAAGGGATAGTTAACATCACAGAAGACCTGGCAGCCATCTCGGGCAAAGATTTAGTCTAGCTATTGAAAGGGAACGCTGCCAGTATCTTCGGAACCTGAAGGGACTCCTTTTAATAATATATTTTAGTTATTGTATTTTAAGATGGGTTATTGATTTTTTTTATATTTATTAATTAAATAAAATAAATAGCGCTTTTTTAAACGCATTGCAGATCACGTGACGAGTGAAGAGCCGAATAAAGTCAGCTATTTTTGAAACAATCATGTGTAAATATTTTTTATTAAGTCATCCCATTTATCAAATAAATATATATATTGGAAAGTGGAAATGGGTCAAATATTGAAACAAAAAGTCAAATATCTGGAATGGACTTAGAATATTTTATTAAAAATGAACTGTCTCAAATAAAATAGTCTATTAAAATAACTAACCACCAATAAATTTGCTGTCAAATTAACAATTGAAATAATAAATGTAGTAATCAAATTATGTAAGATCATAAAAATATGATAACGTTGCATTTAGTAAAACTGATAAAATCAGAATGAGTGTGACTTTCGGAAAGCCTAGCATTGTTATTTGTATGAATAGATATAAAGTGAGCTAAAGGATTCTGTATTGGCCGTGGCACGCCGTCGTGTTTTATTTATAATTACGGGCGACGACCCGACCGAGCCGGACCTGTCGCGATTTCACCTGCTATTATTGCCATTTTTATTCATTGTTATTGCATTTATTACGTAGCTTGTTACAGATTTTACTGTACGCCTTTAACGAATGGCTTTTAACGATGAGAGTGCGTTCTTTAGCTGATTTCTCCTAATAAACACAGTTTGGTAATCGCATCTCTGCAGTGCGATTTAATTGATATGATTAAGTTAAAACCACCCGATACAATATGAAAAGAAAGTAAAACGGAATGTAATAAAACGTTTAACTTTCATGTAATAAACTCGTTTAATTCGGTCATATCCTGCGTTATTGATGAGCGTGGGTTTGGACACAAAACGTATCCATCGTTACATGATCCGAGTGGAATGATTGAAGAGGAATGATTTCATAACAGATATATTAATGAATGCTGTGTTTATAAGAATTTATTTCATAATATGGAAGACGATACAACTATAGTCATACGCCTCCAATTGTAGGACCAAATTGCCGTAAAAATTTCGCACTTACGATGCTGTTTTACACAAGGGATCTTTAAAACATATTGGATTAAATTAAAGATTTTAATAATTTACAAAATAAACCCTTAATGTATTTTCACAAGGCTATGATATAATAATACGCGAATACAAGCTGAGTCGATCGGTCGAGGTGAGGTGAAGAGGTGAGGGTGTGCATGTGGCGGCCTCCTACGCGGAGCACCGTTATACCGGTTAATTTTTATACTCAGGATTATTGTATTAACGCCCGCGCTCGGGCTAACAATCCCGATACAAATACCGATATGGCAAGTAACGAGAAATTAATTTTATTGCCCTCTATTTTAAAACACTGTAATGTCAGAGCAACATAAATAACGAGAGTTTTATATTGGTTTTATTTCAAAAACTTGATTGTATCATGAAGAAAGTTAATTTACGTTTTATTTTTACGAGTTATTTTCTGTTTAGATAAAAAAGTATATGTTATTTGTAAAATATGACTAACGGGAGATATGGAAGACTTCCGCCTTATTTCATATTTTAACGAAGCTACTACAAAGACGACATAAACAATATATATCATAACTTACAGTGTTTAGAATACAAAACCTTTAATTGAAAATTGTGACCCTGTTACACACCGGGGCGCTTGAAATATGTTCACGGAAATGAGCATTACGCGCGTCGATGTCTTTTGCAGGAACATTTTAAAATTGTGTTGCGTTGTACGCAAATATGCGAGACCATTATCAATAAAGTAGTCTCCGGTAAGTTTATTGAAAACACAGCAAGAAGCTTAGGCACATAAAGTATCAGAATCCATTTACGTGATTTTGCAAAGCATCGCTACCAGTGAATAATCTTTTCAAAGGCGTTGAAGCGCGTCGGGTGCCGCCCACGCGCTTTCGGGCCCATTCCTCACTGACTTGCTGTGGTTATTGGTTCAGGATTCTGCGATTTATCGAAGGAAAAACGCCATAGCATTTTGCTTGAAAGCCACTCCGAAAATTAGTGTCAGAATAAAAACTAATAGATGACATACGTCGCCTTTAAAACCTTCATGTTATCACAAAAGATTTTTGGAGTAAATATCTAAAATAAAATATCAAATAAGATCAGATTAATTTAAAATGAACATGGTGGTGTAGTGGCTTCAGCGCGCAACTCTCATCCTTGATGTCGGTTCGATCCCCGTCTGTACACAAATGAACTTTCGCGCATTTAAGATTTGCTCGTACGGTGAAAAAAAATATAACAAGAAACCTGGCATGCTAAGGACACAAAAGGCGACATGTCTCAGATAGGGAATGCTGATCATCTTGCCTATAATAATCAAATGATCACGTAACACATACAGACAACTGTTTTAACAGACTTTGACGGTTGTAGAACTATTGAGTTTTTGAAGTTCATTATATTTCTCATTTAAAAATATTTTTCCGTTAAAAATATTTGGAATAACATACCATTAGAGAGTAACTAGCAAATTAACAATAACTTTATCGTACTATATATATTATTTATGTCGTCCTCA
Source organism: Pieris rapae (assembly GCF_905147795.1). Taxonomy (NCBI): domain Eukaryota; kingdom Metazoa; phylum Arthropoda; class Insecta; order Lepidoptera; family Pieridae; genus Pieris; species Pieris rapae. The sequence goes on along the minus strand of NC_059524.1, from coordinate 6,852,776 downwards.
TTTCTCGCAAACAATAACTTCGAGATATCTATGTAAATTATTCCTATAACCGTGATACTAGATTTGAGATTGGAATTTAAGGAGGCATTCTCTTTTGTCTCATCTGAATAATTAGGTTATCGTGTATGAGATCGTAGACGCGAGATAATGAATTTGAAGGTGGCTTGGAAGAAAAGAAATTATACTAAGAAACGACGACCATATTGGTGGCATTTGCATTTGCATATTTTGTTTATTAATTTGTTTTATTTAAAGTTATTTTTTTTAGTTTATGTAAGTAATGTATAGTTACATCTCGTTTGAAGTCTTCTTAATGAATACCTTTTAACCATTCTATGTGACGTGACATTTGTAATCATTGGTATCGTATTTTAGAACCAATTTATTTATTAATGATTTTAGTAGTGGTAATATCAGTCCTAATTATTTTTATGTTAATTACGCAGTTCACCCTTAGATTTTCTAACACATTACTAGGGTTGTCTGGAAGAGGTGGCTTGTTAGCGATAGGGCCTGTGGCCCTCTTAATAATATATGTTACCCGTTGGATTTATTATATGTTCTAATACAACAACGTTTAAATAAATAAATAAAATATAATGAAACAAATCTCTCATATTTCTACATCTGTGTTATTGATATTTATTATTCATTATATGATAGAGTTTTAATTGCGCTTATAGAGAAAAAATATGTGCATTACTGGTACTTGAATGCGGAATGCATATGTATTCAGTGTTTATACTTCTCTATACTGTTTTGTAAGATATATCATGACTTCTTTATGTAAATTTTAAATACTATATCGAAGATCACGTTCGACAGGTTGTCGTTTTGTTTAACACTGATAATGAGCACACGTGACAATATGTAATATAATTGTCTCCTAAATAATAATGATTCACAATATTTTACTATTTTGAAATCTCTATTGTGCACCAACAAAGAAAATATCATTAAGTTAAATACAATGTCAAATTCAAGTTTAAGAAGACTAAATTGTTACATTGTCATATCGAGAGTGGGTTAGGTAATATATTGAAAGGTGCGCATTGAAATCACGTTTATTTGTGCGCACGCGCCGACGTGCGACGTTACAAATCATGCTTATCGACCTGGTTCGACTTGGTCCATTGCCGCTGCCCAGGCCTAAATATAACCACAACATTTCCTAAATAACCTTATACAATTCATTTAATTTCAAATTAAGCTTAGGCTTTTGTTCTCTCATAACGTAATACGATTGTCATAGACAAGCAATAATTAAATAGACAATATGCTATTCAAAATCGAGGTCGAAATGTTGAAATTTATCTTGTCGATCGGTTATAACTAATAGAAAAGTTCAAAGTTCTATTAGATAAGTGTGAATTCTAATTGGTACGGCATATCTATGGTCAATCTCGGATAAGATAATCACGATGCAGGAACAGAATTAATTAATGAGTAATGAGAATGCATAGGATTGGTCGGCGCGCGCGTGGTGTCTCTAGCGGACCGGTGGTCGGCGGAGGCCAATCGCGATGGGTGCCTAAACAACTTCACTGGCTATTTCTAATTGGCACTCGTGTAGGCTGATGTGGATATTCTCTGTTCGTTTACAAGCTAACGTAATCTCACAACGCATTAGTTACACCTTCCGCGTCCGCGGATGAATTACTAATGGCTCAACGTGCTTTAATTACAGTTATCGAAGACGGTTTTACGATTGTTTGGGAACTCTAATTGAATAATTGTTGTAAGCGTGTTTTACTTTAGTATATGTCATTACTGATTAATTATTGTTTTTTTTATGTTCATCATAGATAGATTAGTGGCAGCAGCTACAGATATTCTTTCTACGGCCATTTTAAATTGAGTAAATTGGAATGCTATAACCTAAAATTCGATAGCGTATGTCAATTGTCAGGCGCCATCGGCGTTACACTTTGTTGTCAAAAAAGAGAAATAAAATAGGCGCAAAAATGTGTCATGTCACTATTTAAACACAGATTATATAATGCAAGCTAATATTTTATCTATATTGTTTTTTTCAGTTGGTTTATTGAAGTTCATAAAGTATATATGTAATAATAAAAGCATAAAACAGAAAGCTAATAAACCACAGTACCACTCTAGGATAATTATATCTAATTAAGACTGTTAAACAATAAATTGCAGACCTATAAAGAGCCTAGATATATGCCTATATCTTTATAACATTCACGCCGTCAAGTGCTTCATTAGATGTCCTGTATTCAAATCCCGGTGAAATAATGGAAGTTACAAGATTTTTAATTGCCGTTTCGGTAATACATCTACTACATGCATATATTTACGTATAATAAAAATAATATCACCTACTTAGTCTTTAATAAATACATAATCAATTAAAACTCCTTAAAAATAATACCCAAATGAAATAAAATATCCCTTTGAAAATTAATTACTTAATTTATATTTCTGTTGTCTGAATTTTACTTAGTCCTGTTTTAAAGAATATATGTATTTCTTTCTCATGTTAAAGTTTACTTAGTAATGTGAATTTGACAAATGAAGTTATTTTTAAGGCATGAAATTCTCTAGGTACACAGTTCGTTCCGGCAGAAAGTTCGTCACCGATGGGAATTTTATGCATTTGTTTCATTAATTATTTTAAAGGCGTTTGAATTGATTATGTATTTATTAAAGACTAAGTAGATGGTATTATATTTTTGTAAAAGGGAATTGTTAGTGATAAAATCAATTGCAGTATTTCGATAGAGTATCTGCTATTACAGTGAGTATAAGAAAAACGTGCGCTAACTTGACAGGGTCGAAGGTTAATACAGAGTAGATTCCTATCTTAGTGGACCACTTTCTTATTCAATGATAATAGAAAAATGAAATGAACAAAAGGTTCTCGGCCTTGAAGTTTTATAAAGTATTCCTTTAATACGGTGCGTTACGTAATATTACACTAAATTATATGTTGTGTTATCCGTAACACTTTAATTTATATATTGAAGTTATACTTCTTTTGGCGCGATGGAGAAGAATAATGAGAGTGAATTTTTACGATGCGCCCGCACACCAGCACCTAAATTCGACATCGTACAGTTAGATCATAGACATGGAAATCGATATTATTTTGGTGTTTTTAAATCAATTTCATATACGACGGTGATAGTATTTACTAATATTTCTTTTTAATTTTTTGTTTCAATAAAATCTTTTTGATTAATTTTAATATTTTTTTGTTAATATATGTATTTCTTTCTCGTGTTAAAGTTTACTCAGTAATAGGAATTTGACAAAATGAAATTACGATTTATTAAATATTTTTTTTAATTTGTTTCTGGCGGAGGTAACGGAAAGGAACGAAAACCGGCAAGATTATCTTTAGAGCCTCATACATCTTCATAAATCTTAAATTAATAGCATCTAACGCAAACAATTTTCTGAATATATTAATAATTTATAATTAAGGCACTTTGTACACGGCTTAAATTACAAATATATAGTATACATCTAATATTCGTGTATGACACTCGGCAAATGCCATATGACTAGCGATGTCGCTACTTGCGACAAGAACTGTACACTGACTCACTTAAAACTAAACACTTAATATAACTTATATTACGTCGTAAAACACACATATAATCCATCATCATAGTATTTTATGAAATCAATAATTTATAAAGAAATTTACAAAATAAATTAAATTAAATATGGCGACTAATAACTACAAATTCGAGATCCTGAATTTAAACGGAGTCTTTCTTAATAGACGTGAACTGGGGCTGTCGACTGAAGAGCTTGGTGAGGGTGACCCGTAGGAAGAGTTTCAGGTCTGTATTCATATGGGGATGTAGCTGGCGCACCACATCCACCTTCTAAGTGTTTACTCAGGAGTGACATTCTTGAAAATGTTTTTCCGCATCCGGAACACGAGTACTTTTTGACATCAGAATGAGTTTGCAGGTGTGCGCGTAGATTCGACCTGTCTGCAAACGCTCTGCGGCAATGGTGGCACGAGAATGGTTTCTCTCCGGTGTGAGTGCGAATGTGTCCTTGTAGTAACCAGGGTCTCGAAAAGGCTTTGCCGCATAAGTGACATTTACACGGCAACGTGTGTGTCCTGATATGCATCTTCAGTGCTCCAAGAGATGTGTAAACCTTGGCGCAGTATTTGCAGCTGAATGATTTTCTTGCTAAACTTCCTTCCGCTGCAGCGCAGTGGTACTGTTGGTGTTTGGAGAGCCCAGAGTATGTGGAATAAGATTTTGCACAGTCGGGGCATTGGTAGCGTGGACGACGGGGAGCTGATACTGACACGCCTGAGTCTGATGACACGGATCCAGGGGATCGTAAGTCTTCGGGACAGGGAGGTGGAGAACATGATGATGGAGGTGACGCTGGAGAGTACCGCGAGTACATTTGCGTTGGCGGAGATAGCGCGGGGGCGGCGGGGTAGAGATCTTCCATGGGATATGTGGGATATAGTGTGGGCAGGTATGGATAGTGTGGTGTGGGTCGGGCGAGCTCGGTGGGCTCCAGGCGAGCACGACATGCTGCCAAGTATTCCAATTGTTGGGACCATTCCCGTGGCTCCAACTTTACGGCAGCCGCTGCTACTGGTGATGAAGCTTTGCTAGGGTAATTCCCAGTCTTGGATAAATCCTCTGGTTTTGTGCTCAAATTTTGTGGTTCATCATTTTCCATATCACCTGATGACAAAGAAAACGCAATTTAGTTCGAGTTGTCTGAAGATTTTCTAGCGATTTTATTGAATTAAGACTTAAAGAAATGCCTAGTTTTAACTCAATGTAAAACATTTAAAGAAGAGTATTTATAAATACTATTTGAATTTATTTGTATAAGCTGCATTATTAAAATGTAATCAATAATATTCTTAACCTGATCATATTTCAGTTATAAGGTTAATATATTTTTTATTTTGAATAACTTTACGCTACCTAGTAAAAGTTGTATTAGTAAATATAGCAATTATGTAAAAAATACTTACAATGATTGTAATCGTAGTAAAGTCTGGTGGGCATGTGGGCGGGGTGGGGCGGTGTGGTGGGCGGCGTCGCCGGCCGCTCCTCCCGCACCATTACCGGCCGCTTCTTCAGCGGACAATGCGCATACTTCTTGGTTAACATAGCACGAGCCGATTGATCTTCAACAAGCATCTTCACACAATTCACAAACACTTAATCGTCAAAATAGTTAATTAAATCACAAATTCACAATCCGTTCATCACAGTTGCGCGGGAGTCGTAAAACTGGTATAACTTAAATGACGTGTGCACAGTTCGAGGTCGGAACGAGAAGTGATGCGGTGAGGGAAGGCCCCGCGGCTTATATGCGCTCCCCGGCGGCGGCGGCCAGGTGGCAGCGGGAAGGCTCGCACGTGCGCCGGGTCCAATCGCGCAGGGGCGGGGCGGGGCCGGGAAGGGAGGGGGGGCGGCACCTGCGCCTGCACACCGCACCCGGCTTGCCGCACCCGGCAACGTCGTGCGATATGCTCAGCTTCATCAACTTTCCGGTCGAAATCGTCGCCAACGATCTAATTTTTTGCGCAACTTGGGGTTAAGCACCTTTGAACTGAGCTATACATCTTTGTGGAACGGTCCCGTCAGAATAATAATAACCGAAACAGCCGTCGCGTTGCATTTATTATTCAAATTCGAAATTCAATTCATTAAGCAAGCTCAGCTTTGTAAAAGTATTAATAAAACTAGGTTTTATTTAACGGGACCGAGTATGGGTGTTGAACAATTTGTTTTTAAATTACTCATTCATGAATTCAAATAACAGTCTTTGAAATTAATCATAATAATAATTGTACTCAGCAAAAAAGGCAACGTCTCGATGACACACATTAGACATGATCAAAGTAATAACAACTTAACGTATAAAGGAGAGCCTCGTTATTTACCTTGGCCTCATTACATCTTCCTTTTATGATTCGATAAACTCAATACGGGAACAATATCGTAAGTACAAGAATCAGAAACATACAATAGTTTGTTTTTAAGGTTAACATCATTAAAAAAATCAATCGTGCTACCTTTTTATGTCTGGGCCTCAGATTTCTGTGTCCGTTTCATGATCATTTGGTAATCCAAGAGGCAAGTAGGTGATCAAATCAGAAGCCTTCTGTACCTGACGCACTCCCTCGACTTTTTGGTCTTTCAATGTTCGAGCGAATGTTTAATACGCACATAGAAAATATGAAAAGATGAGTGCACTGCTCTTTAATAAACATATGAAAATTATTTTGTCCATGACCGTGACAGTCGAGTAGGTACATTTATTTCACAATTGAAACCCAATAAATCTGTTGAACGCGCAATAAAATCCAAACCTCATACGTCACATTGGCATATCTATCGGACGTTTAGATAGTGTTCTACATTGCTTGTTTATTGTATGTACGTTTATCAAAAGTAATCATGGCGAGAACTGGTGAGAAAATAGGGCAAGTTATGAATGCTCCTTATGCCGGAAATCACTAATGTATGTATTAAGTAAATACTAAATTGTAAATATATATAAAACCGATAAGGCTCCTTGCCTCTTAAATAATTTATTACCTAGGTACTAAATATACAAACGTCTGAATAAATATCACATAATTAACGCATTAGCAAAACTATTTTTAATTTGCATTATCTATGGATATATAATTTTTAGACTTTCCTTAAAATAATGAAAATTGTCACTTGATCCAGGTTTCGACTGCTTTTTATACGCTCTTTGCGAGTTCATACGATTATTTCAATTTCAAATCCTGAATAATGTTCATGAAAATTGTATTTGAACCGTTAAACCATGTAAGAGCGTCAAGCAATGTAGCAGTAGCTCTTCAAACCGGATATGCTGAAAACTAGTTATGCTCATTCGAACTTGTTCAGAGAAACAAGGAAATCAACCCCTTCACAACACGGAAGTATAACGTCCAAAATCCATTGTTGTATCCTCGGCGACCAGTGTTAATTCCCACATACCATGTTCCCTGGCATATTTGTGGATTCTCACAGGAACTGGTTTTTATTTTGCAAGTTGCATTTTAACACAAACTAATTATTTACATTCGTTAATGTGTTTTGCATTAAACAATAAACTTATCAGCATTAATAAATAAAAAGCCTTTTATTTCCAGTATTTAAAGTTTACACTTCTTACAATTTATTTTTTTCTATGTTACAATTTATTAATCTATGTTAGTATAATTTCTCTTTCCTTTACTTAATTGTATGTGTATAATTGTGTTATTGTATCAGCATTACGTAACAATAAATCAAGATATAAACTTCAATATTGCCCCAAATATTCTTCATATTGCATTATTTCTCTCTTACAGTCATTTTTAATGACATAAAAATATATATAAAATATACATACAAACCTGAAATAAACGCATAGTTATCACGTTACTATTTGAACTATAGCTTGGACAAAAGCTATAGTCCAGAAGGCTCTATATCCTTCTTTCTTTCGAGCTGCAAACCCGTCATGATGACGAGGGCCATATGTGGTGAAATGTAATGACTCAGCCATGTCAAGGGATCGACATGGACATCAATTGCTCGATTAACACACAACTGTGACTAATCAAAAGATCAATTCACAATAACAATACGGGAAATGAAAAGTCATTATAAGATTATGTTGTTAACTTTCAACACTTGATAATCAATGTCATTACTTAATTGTGTTATGAATGAATTATTATCAATAGTCACTTGGGAAACGTAAACAAAGGCGTTGTAAATAAATATAAACATTTGCTGTTAATGATATGGTGACAAAAGGTGTTTGGCTAGTTAATGGTATAATTAGACGTAAATCTTTCTTTATGTATTGTATGTTGGTAGAACTGCAATAAAGATCAAAGGGTGAAATTCAGAAACGAGACAGCGCGAACTATAGGTACATCCCGTATGTCAAAATCCAATACATTTTTTAATCTGCGAGTCTGAGCCCTAAAGTCGGGTTTCTGAACGTTAGCCTATAAATATCTTTTACGAATTTTCATAAACGGCATATCGACTGACATTTGTCAGATATATGTATCATACATACAATAAAAGGGCGCTCAATTCTCACCAAATAGTATTTAATTTTATTTACAAACTTCTACATGGTTGCAAGATACTGTGAATTTCAGGCATGAAATATATGTCTCCTGTACATATCTTTGTGGTGTCAAATAGAGTGTCATCACAATGCGCGAGCGCAGGGCGGCTGGTATAGCCAGGTGTTGGTGCGGGGGGTGGGGGGCGCGTGCGTAACGGTCGGGCACGCGCATAGGGGACGTGCGCTATGGCGGAAATACCGATGGACAGGGGCGCGTGAGCAGGTGCGCGCTCTCAATGTCACTATTGCCGGTTAATATGTAATCACGGTCATTTATTAATACATATTAGCAATTACGTGGTAATATAAAAATGTCCAGCAAGGAGTTGGTTTACACCAGCTGTCTTATTCATTCAGAAATAGAAATGGCTTAAACTTTCAACCTCACATTATTAGTGCTGTAATCTACTGATCCGTGTAAGGTTCGGGGAGATGAGTAATTAAACAAACGGATGCTGGAGTATGCTGCCTCTATATTTGAGAAAATGTTTCTTAAATATACTACAGAACTATAGAGTATATATTAAATAGAATAGTTTTTCGGGAATAAGTAAATACTGAAAATCACCGTTTTTTTTTCTTTAAAAACAATACTCGGTTTAATTATAAAATCACGTTTGTTAGTACTTAAGCATTTTCACATTCATCTGACAAGAAATGACAGAAACAATAATTTTTTTTTTTTTTTTTTTTTTTTTTTTTATGGCCCGCACGGTTTGTGCATTGTGGCCCAGGGTCAAAACAGGGAAACGGGTAAAAAAATAAATGTATCGGATGAAACGGAATTAAGGAAAGGAAAATAATCTATAAAATAAAAGATCAATTCTTATAGAGATAGATATAAAAGGAGTGTAAGAAAAGATATTTACATATATACACATTCATAGGATCTAAATTTTTATATCATTACTTAAGATAAAAGCTGCTAAAAGTTTATATATATGTGGGTCCATTGTTGAAAGTAAACAGGATATGGATGAAGGGAAAGGAATTTGAAGGGAAATGAGACCGTCGATAAGAGCCGACCGTTCGCGCCGAGAACAAACAAAAATGATGTGATTCAAATCAGCTTCAGCATATCCACATTCGCACGTAGGGTTGTCAATAATATTAAACTTAGCAAGGTGAGCTGGGGTGCAGACGTGTCCCAGACGCATACGAGACAGTATTGTTGTAACTCTTTTACCGAATCTCAGTCTCCAAAACCAGGGCTTAATGGGTATAGAAGGTTGAATAGCACGATAATGGCGACCTTTTGAACGATCTTGATTCCAGGATTCAGTCCAGGAATTCCGGAGATAAATCCCAGAAAGAGCCATCAAGTCATGCGCATAGTTTCCAAAAATATCCACATCTCCACTATCCACTGCCTCATTGGCAATACGGTCGGCTTTTTCGTTTCCAGATATTCCACAGTGACCAGGAATCCATGCAAACGATACGGAATAGTTTTCTTTCAAACATTTCAATAGTAAGTTTCTAATTTCGGAAATGACAGGGAATTGATAATGTGATCCAAATGGGAACCGGGCCAGGGCATTTAAAGAACTAAGTGAATCTGTAAAAATTACAGTTTTTTGAAGTTTCAGTAGAAGGATGTATTCTATAGCTTTGAATAGGCCAATACATTCGCCAGTGAACACGGAGGATTCAGGAGGGAGTTTAGTTTTTTGGACAATATTGTAGTTAGAATGTATTACACCAACACCCACACACCCATCACTGGAATGTTTAGATGCATCTGTAAATATTCGATGCCATTGTGGCCACTTAGTATCAACAATATAATTAAATGTTAACTTTTGGTTTTTCTTAATTTTAACAAGACCTATGCTTGTATGTATATCAGGAGAGATTAAAAGGGAATCGTAACTATATTTGAACAAAGGATTGGAAGTCGCTTGGTGAGTAGGAGCCTTAAGAGAAGTAAATCTTGTGTAACTTGTAACCAAACATGGTGTGCGTTTGTTTTTCCAAAATTGAGAAGTGTGGATTATATATGTCAGGGATGTCAGTTTAGGTGTAAGGATATGGTTACTAAATTGCATACAGCGGAAAAGGAATTTATCAGATAGAAATTGTCGGCGTAAGTTTAATGGTGGCTCTACACATTCGGTTCTCATACAATTGATTGGGCTTGACTTCATAGCTCCTAAGACTATTCTCATTGCTTTTGCTTGAATACTATCCAATTTTTTGAAAGCAGAAACATTTCCTGGTTCTAACAGGAAAGTACCGTAATCCATTACACTTCTGATTATGGCGTTGTAAATCAGTTTTAAGGAGTGTGAATGCGCTCCCCACCAGATGCCCGATAAACATCTAAGAATATTTAAATTTCGTTCACATCTCGCTGTTACATACTCACAGTGGGATACACCGGTGAGCTTAGAATCTAGAATTACCCCCAAGAATTTGACATTATTAGTTGAGGGAATCAAAACATTATCAAACTTTACCTGGACCGGGGGAGGCTTACGCATTCTGGAAAACAACACAACCCTGCTCTTGGATACAGATATGTCTAGACCATTCGAAGTCAGCCATGAGTTTAAAAATGAAAGGGAAGATGTTAGAATTTGACAATTATTTTCAATTGATTTGCCCGATTTGTATATAAGAAGATCGTCTGCATATTGTAGTACATTTGTTGATGCCTGCAATGATGTTTCTAAATCATACGTATAGATGTTATAGAGCAAAGGACTGAGTACAGAACCCTGTGGTAATCCTTTCCATACGGTCCGAGATAGTTTGACATCTTCAATAAATAAATTTATGTATCTTTCACTGAGCATATCTATAATAAAGTTTGTTAGAATTGGTGGTACGTTTAAGCATAGCAGTTTTTCCCTGAGAACCGATATAAGAACATTGTCATAAGCTGAGCTTATATCTAAGAAAGTAGCTACTACTGACTCATTATTTGAAAATGCTAATCTTATGTCTGTAGTGAATATTGCTAAGCTATCCATTGTGCTTCTACTTTTTCTAAAACCGAATTGGGTCGTTGCTAATAGATTTTTACTCTCTAAAAACCATTCTAAACGAATTTTTACTAGGTGTTCTGCTATTTTCATTAAAACAGAAGAAAGGACAATGGGTCTGTAAGAAGAAGGATCATCGGTTGGCTTATTGTCTTTTAAAATAGGTATAATTGATTGAGTGATCCAAGATTTGGGAATGCACCCAGAAATCATAATGGAATTTATAATATTTAAGTACAGAATCAGCACACGGTCCGAAAGATTTTTCAAAAAAGAATATGGAATCCCATCTTCTCCTGGAGTAGAGTCTTTTACCTTATTAAGCACACCTTTAAGTTCGATCAAAGAAAACGGAGCGTTTATTCCACTTAGGTCATCAAAAATGTAAGCAGGAATAGATAATGGAGGAAATCTCTGTTCCGGTACAGAAGGGGGAGCAAGATGATCCATAAACTGATCAGCTAGAGTTTTCGGTAATTTAGAAGAAGGAGAATTATTATATGCAGATCTAAATCTACGAATATTACGCCAGACCTCTGACGGGCTGACATCTGGACTAATGGAGGCACAAAATGATTGCCAACCATCGTATTTCTTTTTCTTAAACAATTTTTTTGTTCTACGGGCAGATTCTAAATATAACTCGAAATTTTCTTCTGACATATGCTCGCAGTATTTTTTTTCGGCCTGTTTTCTTTCTTTTATTGCAGCTGTACATTCATGATCCCACCAGGGAGGTGAAGGAATTTGCGATCGGATCTTAGTTTTAGTGCAAAAAGATTCATCGGCAGCTTCAATCAAAACCTGAGAAAGAATTTCTGCGGAGATCTGGCTACCTTCTTGAGAATAAGTATTAGTTTTCTGCTCTACTATTTGGTTGAATAATTTCCAATCTGCGTTGTTTAATCTGTATTTAAAACGAGGAGAGCGATTGGTTTTGATAGGTTTGTATGAAGGAAAAGTAATAACAAGTGGAAAGTGGTCACTACCATACGAAGATGCTAGAGGGTGCCAGTCCAAAGTTGAAGCTAAATCAGGTGAACATAAAGATAGATCAGGCGCACTTGCACCTTCGCGTGGACCAGTAACACGAGTTGGCAGCCCAGTGTTTAAAATACATATACCATGAGAATCTATAATATCTAATAATTGATCTCCATAATAGTTGGAAGAAGTGCTTCCCCAAGATTGATGTTGGCAATTAAAATCACCTAGGACTAAGAAAGGCCTTGGGAGGATGGAGAACAGTTGATTAAGATGAGAAAAAATATTTACATTAGGACGAGAAAAATAAATAGATACTATACAAATTTTATTTACAATAGCAGCAATGACTGACAAGTCATCACCGAATGAGGGAAGTGGAAATAAGGAATAGGGGAGATTATTTTTAATGACTATGGCAACACCGCCATAGCCGTCAGGTCTGTCCTGTCGGAGAATAACATAACCTGGAATTCGAAATGTCAATTCCGGGCGAAGCCATGTTTCCGACAGAGTTGAGACAAAAGGTTCAAATTTATTATGCAAATAGATTAAATCGTTTTTATTGCAGATTGCGCTTCTGCAATTCCACTGGATTATTTGTTCGCGTTCGGGACGCATAAGTGGATTTTAATTGAGTTAAGGAAGCAAGTGTTGGGCGGCGTTGTTCGGTTACATTGTTGTCAGAGTTAGAAATGGATTTTATTTCAGTCAAAAGTTGGATAACATCAGAGATTGAGAACATTGTTTCATTATTGTTGTCGTTACTGTTTATTAAAGCGACCCCGTTAGGAGAAGCTGGAGCATCATAGTCCTTTATTAAACTGAAGTGTTCTGTTTTGTTATACCCCAGTCGTTTTAGTTTGGGGGTTGTTGGTTTAACAAATATGTTTTTCTTATAAGATCTACTATACGACGGAATCGAGGAAGAGGAAGGCGATACAGATGGCACAGGAGAATTAGGAGAATTATGCATGTTTGAAAACTTTACTATTTCAGCAAAAGATTTTGACACAGGATCATACACTTTGTTTGCTTCTGCGTAAGATACACATTTCTGAGCCATATATAATTTAATTTTAGTCTGTCGTTCATATTCTGGACATTTCCTGTTTGTAGCAAAGTGTAGACCTGAACACAGACAGCAAGATGCTGCATCATCTTGTATGTTGCATGTGTCCCCAGTATGGCCTTGGCCACACTTGTAACATCGGGGTCGAGAGTTACAATTGGACTTAGTATGACCAAATCGGCAACAAGAATAACACTGAATAGTGGGGTATGAATAAAGTTCCACGGGTAGGGCATTGTAGCATACAAACACATGTTTTGGTAGAGCTTGGCCATCAAAAGTTATAACAACAGTCTGTGATGGCTTCCACTCAGGTGGGGAGCTGTTACGCACTTTATAATTTAGGCGTCTAATTTTTATTATTCCTCCGCTGCCTACAGGTAAGGAGATATTGTCTAATATATCTTCAGGAGACCATTCTGCGGGAATACCTCGCACAAGCCCCATTCGAGTCACATTAAATGAAGGAATAAAAGCTTTAAAATTATTAATTGTCAGGCAAGGGTTATTAACAAATTCATTTGCAAATTTGTGGTCTGAAAATGATAGGGAAATTCGGTTTCTGCCTATCCTTTTAATGCTACCATTAATAATGTTTTTAAATGAATTTTTCTTTAGGAAATACCCAAATTGGACTGGGTGCAGGGAGGCGATGCCAGTATCTGAAGAAACTTTTTGCACATGAACTACAAACGGCCCTATGTCATAGGCCTCATAAAACGATCTGCCTGTAGGATTTTTTGGAGACTGAGAACTATCTGATGGGGGGTGTTGTTGGATATTTACAGTTACACTTGTTTTATGTGCTGGGTCACGTTTTTGCTGAAAACTATCTATATCGTTAGCGTTCTTAATCTCAGTACATAATGAGGGAAATTCAATATCCGGTATTTGGCACGAACAATCAGTCTCTTTTTGCTTGTTACGACGCGTCGGGTCAAATCTTTTTTTCCTCTTATTACAATGTTTGCAAATTTTACCTAATCTCATTCTTTTACGGTCACTCCGTTGATCCACATCTGTGTCTACACTGGACTCGTCCAGTTTAGAAAATCTATTTTCTACTACAATATTACATGCAACCTCGGGGGGCGAGCCCCCGATATCCGGGGGCTCGTTCATTTTTTCGCCTGATTCCAGGCCTTGAGGAAAAAGTATAAAAACTTACCAAATATTGAAGAATATATACACAAATTAAAAAAATAAACAATTAAGTTAAACTACTACATACAATATATACAAATTGATCTTTTATATCAATTAAATTAAATTTATAAATTTTACTAAAAAAACAAAACTCCCGCCACGACCAACGTTTCCCGCCTTTTTTTTCGTATTTTCTCGGACAGGTTTCTAGACCAAATTCCACAATAATTTATATATAGTAGAAGAAGAAAGAAAACCATAGACCACATAACATTCCATTTTATGTAAACATGTGTTTGTACATTTTAAATTGTGAATACTTTATATGCAAACTCTTTATATATTAGTAATTGTCCTTTATAAATAGCGTAATAGAGTGATAAATTATTTTAATAAGCTTAAAGCTAATGAAACGTTTAAGTCTTTATAGGGAACGTCAAATTCGCGGCTAGGATTTGTTTATCATGTTTCATTTTCATGTCACAGATATAAGTAAACTCTTTGTATCAACGACATTTAGGTGGATGAAATCTCCTGATAAATTTGCAAGATTTACTACAAAAATTAGGCCAAGTTTCTAGATAAATAACACAAGTGCGTACCTTTCATAAGTACAATTTTCAGTCAAAACTGTGACTACTAGAATGTTACGACTACTAGATAATTTAACGCATAACAGAGCCATAGATAAGATATGTCGTCGTTGTGGTACCAGCCCGTCAATGAATGTACATAGACATGACCGGTTCCCAGCAGTTTGTCTATGGTACATCAATTGTTTTTGACGTATACCAACGAATACATAGATATCAAGGGATGATTTTGAAGACACCGTCTTAAACGTTTGACTTTGCACAAAGATAGTTTTTTTTACTTTGATCGGTACCCAACCTTCGCACACCTGAGCCATATCTGCTATTGTTATTGTATCATATCATTGTTTGTTGAGCTTACCTTCATATATAAAACTAGACAATGCCGCGACCGTAGACCCTGCAATGCATTGAATCAGTGCACAGCTATGCCAGCCGGCTGCGCTTGCAGAATCACATGTCTCTACCCGAATCGCACATCTGCACCGAGAAACTATACTCGAAAAAACGTCGTAACAGCCATACGATCCCTAAGAGAACCCAGACTAATTTAATACAAAATCGCCCTTTCAAAAATATGACGTTATGGGTCTCCCCCATTCATTGCTCGGCTTGTAAAATAAAATGCCGTAACTACTGGTGTATTTCTTATTTTAGCTTTCATTTGAATGAGAACTCTAATCAGACGTAATAAGGTATGTTTTTAAAATATATTACGATAAATGTTGTGTGTTAAGGTAGGTTTTCGTATGTTTTAATCAATTTGTAGATATTCCGTTTTCATTGAACAACCCCAAGGCTTGCAGGTAGGTGAGTAGTTTAATTTTGAATAATGGCATTGCTGTGGAGTTCTATATAAAGCGCACAGAACCATTCAACGCTTTTATAAACACTTTTAATACAGATGGATTGAATATGTTTATACAGGGTGTTCAGAATTTAATTTTATAAATCATATATAAAGAAATCGTATCATATATAAAAAGAGAATCGAATATGGTTATTGACTGATGATGTTATTTATAAAAATTATAACTTTCATTGAATATGCGGTTCAAAGCAATAATTTTTAGCAGTAATATTTTTTAAGTAAAGGCAGTTTTTTTAATTAAAAATACAGATAATTATATATAACGTTAAATATTAAATAATACGCCACAAATAATTTTAATTATTATTCATCAAAATATATTATAACATAACACTTTAATTAAAAAAAAATGTTATTTTTATTTAATCGACCCTGTATATGTCACGTGAAACAGCTGAGATTTCGGCACACGCTATAGAACGCGGCCGGTGCGTCACCGCGCCACCTTTCACCCTCACCGGGTCTTTCATATTGCTCTGCTATTTATATACAAGTTATAAATACATTTTTATATGTACTCAAAAGTAGCATATAATATTTAATATTATTTATTTATTATTGTTAAAACGTCTGCTATGGCTTAGTGATTAAAGATTATTATTGTTGCTGATTAGTTTTGTCCTTAACAATAATCACTGAAAAAGGCATGACCGTCACAGAAATGTGTCTGCATTTAATAGGTACATGGTAACTTAATAAACTGTGTGAAATGAAAACCGATATAGAAAATCATTCGGATAATAATAATATAAATAAGTCATTTTATGCTTATCGACATTGTTTTAAATAGCAAAAATATACTTTATATGTAACGCTTACTGATTAAATAATTATTATACCTCCACGCTATTTATTGAATAATTATTATCACAATTGATTTATCAATCATGATATATCCACCGTCGGACATATCAAATTTACGATTATTTCCTTTCGTTTCGTCAGTAGTTATGTATTACATTTTATACAGATACCTTAATAAAAAAGCATATACGAAGCAAAATTTGTACATTTTGCATGAATTGTTTCGAATTTGATTGCTTGGATTTAGGATTAAATGGCCGACAAAAATAAACCTCACTTTCGATTCCGATATTAAGTTAGAAGCAAATTATATAAATCTTTCAAATGTTACGTAGGTTTACAAACTTTTCATCCTCATGATATCTATTCATATAGATAGTATTTTTTAAGACTTTTTTTACCATAACTGACACTGTAATTCCATACAAAATAATCGTAAAAAAAAAACACATTCGTAGAGAAACGGCGAAAAAATCGGTTCCCACATTTAAATATTTTTTTCCTAAATCTTACCGTTATTTTCGTATTTTTTCTGCTTTTCTTAGCCAAATGTATTAATAGTACGAAGGGGAAGGGGCAGCTGCAGCCAATGCAAGCCCCAACAAGTAGAAATCTCTCGACAACGGATTAACAAATGACGTATAACGGTTCCGCCATTATTTAAACATAATCAAACTTAAATATATCGCGAACTAACTGACCGCTGTGTTTTTACATACAAATTTATATGTATATAAATGTTGCGAAAAATATTAAACTTCTTAATAGTTCACAGACAAAACATTGTTGTGCTTTGTCTACGGGCTGGCGCCATAATGTTTATTGACTAATCCTTATTATATTATATTGCGTTTGAACCGTTTATATTGTCTTTGAGGACATGAGGACACTTAAACGAATCTCCAGAAATCAACGAAGAGTTATTTTATTATTATTTATAAGAAATTTGCGTTTCGCGGGCGTAGCGTATATAATAGCGGCGTAGCGGTAATAGCGTTTTATACGATATATATATATATATATTGGTGAAATTGTATAAACAAACAAATAAACTGCCTTTCTATTTATCTTAAGAAAATAATTTTTTAAATAGACCAGTGATAGCGTTTGTTTTCTTAGCTTTATACGAATACCTAGTTTTTATTAACATGTATATACTATGTCTAATATATATATTTAAGGAGGCAAACGAGCAGGAGGCTCATCTGATGTTAAGTGAAACCAACGCCCATGGACACTCACTTTGCCAGAAGGCTCGCAAGTGCGTTGCTGGCCTTTTGAGAATTGGTACGCTCATTTTTTGAAGGACCCTAAGTCAAATTGGTACGGAAATATTTCAGTGGCCAGCTGGTTCCACATAATGTTACAACCTATCTGCTTATAAATCTTTCAATACACTTAGTAGACAGAATATTTGTATATATTAAGGACTTACCTTCGTTGTAAGTTTGAATAAATTAAAGGAAATTGTTTAAATTGAGATGAAGATATACAATTGAATTGTAATGATCTTTTTACATTGTGCAAATGTATCCTGTATACTTAACATTCCCGTAGTATCTGCCCATTTCCTACAAGCATAGATTTAACGTCCGCAATCAAAGCATTTGAATAACAATTTAGTAATAGAATAAGTCGTAATTACAGGCAACTGGCGGACACACCCGTTTCGGGACACCTTTTAATTGAAACTTGTTTGCACACCCAACAACTGTTTTCACCCTAGCAACGCTGCATCCGAACTAGCACCGGTTTTTGCCATTGATAGATCTTTTTTATGAGTATTGAAATTTGAAAGCAGCGCGTGCGTCGAATCGCACCTGGCCCACGCGCCTGCAAGTAATCACGGTACTTTCAAATTACTCAAAATCTATTGTTGAATTTTCATATACATGATAAAAGTATTAAAATTACGCGCTCAGGTTAGCTATATTTAATACTCTCCTTGTTTATGTGGGTACAATAAATTTCATTATTTTTTCAACATTGTAAACGTTGAGATTTTAGACATTTATCGTCCTTTAAAATGTAAACAGAACATCAAAATATAATTAATTCTGTAAACATTTTTACAGAATTGTCCTTCTCTATGTATATTGTTGAATTGTACGTATGGTACGTAATTGGAAGCAAACGTAATAAATACAGTTTGATCTTAAGGTCTAGATTGCCAGGTATATATGCACTGCAGTCAATAGCATACAGTTAGCGTATTAGCAACGTATCGTCAAGTTGCAATACAGGGACCACACGGCACGGCATCTAGAGCAGCATGTAAGCGGTAAAGAACGTCAAAGTGTTCAGTGGATTGCGTGCGTGAACAGTAAGTCTGTGGTCCCGTGTAACGCAACTTTGATATATGTCACGTTGACCGCCCACCGAGACCAACCTGCAGTAACCTATCGTTTAATATATAAGGCAATTTCTAATTAAAATATTTATGTCTATTTTTTTCTTTTTCTAACTTTTCAGAGATAAATATTTTATCAAATAGTAACTCTGTGGAGACGAGACAAAGACTCTATACTATAGATATAAAGAATATTAGACTGTTAATGAAGGCTGTTTATATTTTATTTACTTCTAACACATGGATAAACAAGGTACGTTTATCAATCATAAATTTAACTATTTTAATTATTCCTTCGCTGCTGCCGAAATTTATGGCATCGTAAAGTTCACTTGAAATATATACTAATATTTTTCATGCACACATAGAAAACGAAGAATTTAGTTGTGTGTTTTCTACAGTGTCGCGTTTTAGAGGCTCCGGGGTGGGCATTTCTTCTCCTATCTACTGCGCGTCTACTAACCGCAGGGTTCGTCCTAGAGCGCTCACTTTCTCGTTCTACTGTCTTCTTCTGTAGTATTGCTCACGGTAGGATTAGCGCTGCATTACATATCTCGTCCCTGTCGACCATATTTTGGATAAGACTAGACAGACCAAAGTTACCCATCACAGATGACGTCATACATTATGAAGAGGACCATCGCGGATTGTTTGAAAGTCTAAAATCTCCTGTTATACGCATTTTGCAACGGAACAGGTGATTATGGGACTACAAACAATAATGTTTCTATGTTTTTGATAAAAACCTTGCGTATAAAACTTTACTATTAGTAAGAGTAATATAATATCATGTATTATTATATAAGTCGAACGAAATAGAGAGAAAATTCGCGATTGAATTGGTTATAGGGCACGTATCATATGCATTACCTAATGCGGAAACAATGATTACAGAGCAAAGTGTTGCATTGTGCATCTCGTCTGCCTGCAACTTGACGTTTGCGCTCGTAAAGTGTCATTACAGCAACAGTACCTTATTGTTATTTTCGGCAAGTCCTTATATTTTTTGATGACTCGTTGTAAAAGGCGTCACGGCGACTTAAAACCAAAATGGGTTACGACCTCTTGCGAAACTTTTACGGCGACTCCGAACTTGTTTCGTTTAATAGCCTTCGACTTAAAAGAACTAAAGAAAAATAAATCAAATTGATGTATTTCCAACGCGACATGCCTATTTCTTTAACATAAGAATTGTGTTACGCCTTAATACGCCGCCTTCAGAACTCATCAAAGGTTACCTCGATCCAAATAAAAATATGCTAATTTTACGTGATTTCTACATTATTTGACTTTTGAATTTTATATGTATTAGAGTATTTGATATGCAAAAGATATTTAAAAAAAAAATTAAACGCAATGAAATAATATTAAATCTAATTGATGGTTTGTTTTTCATTTATTTTAAAAAGAAAGAGCAAAGGTTCAGAGACTGTTGTACCCTCACCAATAATACTTAAAAAACTAAACACAGCAATAACGTATTTTACTTATTTTATTAATTATAATTCTATCTTTTTCGATAACAAATACATTAAGCGATTGGGGAGAGCAAAAATCATTTTCCATATACTTCAGCTAAGTATATACAATTCGATGAATTGTCAATTATATCATTCGTAGCTATATACATATACTTGATGTTAAGTAATTAACCCAGTGCCTTAAGCTTGTGACTTTTTTGACGTCTTGCGTTCACATCCCGACTGAGCGCAATTCTCTGTCATAACACTTAGAACTCGATGTATCTATCAAACACACTAATATAAAAAATGGACATACATACATACATAGTACGTATACTAATTTGGGATCAATTTTCAATGATTAACGATTAAAAACATTACGCAATAGTTGTTATTGACCTCTTTGTATATTCAAAGTTGTGCTATTTTGTGGTGTTCTATTTCTGTCTCATTGCATAAAATATGATAATAGTTATGCAATATTTCATAAACGATTTTTATATGTAATAACAATAACTTATTATTTAATGTATATCACATGACTAAAATTCCTCCATATATGAATTTGTAAACAATACGGTTCATTTCTTTCAAGTATTATTAATTACAATTATATGCATCTTTTGTGCTCCCCAAAATATATCAGTGAATAGCTAAGGTTCTTTCGTAAAATAAACTGTCAGCTAAGTCCTGTACAATGTCTGATAAAGAAATTCAGCTACTTACCAAAGTTTGCATCAGAATTGCACATATTTGTGACGGTATCAGAAATGCAGTGCTATTGAAAGATTATTAACGAATTTAAGTATCTATCTTTCATAAATTCACAGAAATTTTTATAAGTTAACACAGCTTTATTTGCCATAAAAGTTATATAAATGTGTGGCAGCTTCCTCAGTGTAATGTATGATTGGAAGGAAAATATCTTTTTCTGACAATTGTTGTCGTAAGAAACAACAAATCACATCATCTTCACGAAGACATCATGGAACATTACGATGTAGCCTTAAAAGATTCGATCTTAAGACTAATAAGTAATTTAAACTATGTACTTTTTTTTAGATTGAAATTACTTATGAAGAAGGATTTTTATCATAAGGAAGTGTCCAATAACACTACTTACAGTCTCTATTAAAGGGAAGAAATTCTTCATGTGTTCTATTTTTTCACTCACTGTTTAGCACTTAATATTACGTACACTAGCACTAATTCACTAGTTCAAATGGTTTTGTACTTTTCAGTATTCTCACTAGGCCCGTGGTGTAGGAGTTGAATAGCCTTGACACCTTATATAATATATTTTTAGGTATAATCGTTTTAACTTTTTTAAGACTACAGTTTATTTTCATAGCATTTCAATTTGTTTTATATACTGAGTGGGACACACCACCGTGGTACCGGAGATAAATCATGCCGCGTAATTCAACATTCAGACTTCAAAGATTTTGCACATGTATGAAATCTAATTTTACGGGTGCGATAATTTAATATAATGTTGAAGTAGAAAAGTGAAAGTGGTCTAAGCTATCTTAATTTACAGGAATATCGTCAAATTTCATCTAATAAACGGTAAGAAAACATTGTAACGATACAAATATGATTCATTTTATGAGTCATTGTTATAATTATGAAGATGTCAGAATTTTATAAGAAATGCTTGACTAAGCAAGTATAATAGCATTAATGATATCGAAGACAATACCAATATCCTTTGGGTGCAGCTCTGAGTGGAACCGACCATGAACAAGAGCGCTCATAATTTATTCCGTCATGTATCAGAAGTCACTAAAATATTTTTTCTCGAAGAACTATTTCGTCGTACAGAAACCTTAAAATTTTTTCGTTACAAAATAATTATTAAAAATATTTTGTAAAGCAGTTTCAATATCAAAAATACTCTAATTGTTTTAATTAATTATTTGACGATCGGCGATGTTTAGGAATTTATTTAACACCAAAAAAAAAAAATAGATGTAAACACACACCTCTGTAAACATACAAATAAATACCCTAGTGGTTGACCGTGCTATGCAACAGTTATCCTGCGGTCGAATTCCGGTGAACGGATGGATTTTTATTTCCATGCTCTTTCGCTCGAGGAGGAACGTGTCCTCTTTCCATCTTTGGCACAAAACCAACTTGTAAATAAAAAATAGTAAAGTTATTTACCACATTACAATTGTGTTAGCGTCACCGTATTATTATTATTAGATTTTTTTTTAATATTTTGCTTTGGATTAGACTCAAAACTATGTTGTTTTTAAAAACCTAATGGTCAACGGGTTATCGTTAAAATAAATCGAACAGGTTGTCCAAGTAAGGCACAGTTGAATGAAGGTGTAATCAGTGCTATTGAGAGTCGTCACCTGCAGAACTCGTTATATTGTCGACTATGTACTGAATCACCCATTCAATTCGTGAAAACCAAACTTAAATAGCTCCATTTCTAAAGCAACCGGTTCTTTAGTCATTATCGTATTTTAAGATATAGTAGCTAACAACTAGTATGGGTCGTAAGATATATAATGGACAAAGAACGGAAATATATTCTTTATGTAAATAAATTATATTGTTCTGTTTCTGGGCTGTTATATATCAATGTGTCAATGATGAAATGTAATCCTTTTTTATATGAATAATCACGCGATTAATTAATTAATTTATTTATTGCATTTTAGGAAGATTTACAGTATTTTAACAAAATGTAAATTATGATTACAATAAAATAAGGACAGTACTAATTACAAATATCCACCTATAAACCATAAATAGGTTAACTATAAATAGTACCTTTAGGGAGATAGGAAGAATAAAATTAACAATGATGAATTTATAAAACTACGAAACAATTAAAAGATTGTAATTAAGTATGAAAAAGCAGAAGATTTTAAGCTATTTATAAATGTAAAATATGTACTACCAATATTTTACTTTGAATACAATATGACTTGAACACCTGAAGCTTCAAAATTTCACTTGAAGTCAGTAGATTGTTTAATTTTCATTTGCTTGTTTTTATAAGTTGAGAGCTGTCTGTATACCTAATTATATTACATTGTATTATTTTAATTGGAACTCTTTATATACAAATTTATATTGTTAGTGTGTGTGCCTTTAAAAATAATAGCTACGAACCGTAGCATATACATTACGCAACAGCATAGGCTACGACGCTACAATCAGCAAATTACTATCATACATAACATTCCTTGGTACGAAATAAATATAAAACAACTTTTAAATACCGAATTCCATCGGTAGGCTGTATACACCGGATATAGTTGTATGACCGGAAACACTTGTTTGAACGCAATTGCAGGTACGTTCCCATCGTTATAAAGCGCATTACTTCAGAGGTCCACAGGACCCTCACACGTGCAGGGTCCCTTTAATGTAAGCTTCAGAGAATGATCCGGTTTTTATTGCGTCGTTCATCACGACCTCAATCATTGCACAACATTTCCCAGTCGATTTTACGATTTAATCTTGAATAATGTTAAAAATTTATTTGAAATTACCGAGAGCAGTTATAGCAGAGCATAATATAAAAAGTATTTTCAGTTATTTTCATAACGTTTAGCATCAATTGATTCATATACATTGCTTACCTATATGAACAATAATATAAAATATGCTCCATCTGGATTCATAAACTATTTTGAATATTTATTTATTTATTTATCGTTTATAATCCTTATTACATTATATATATTTATCCTTATACAAAAACATACACATAACAAAAATAAAAAAAATAGTTTAATAAAGATATAAGGCAACAGGTGGCCTTATCGCTTACAAGAGATTTCTTCCAGGCAACCCTTATGTGAAAAATATTTCAAAAGTAACGCAGTGCAGCGTATTGAATTACAATTACTATAATATTTGAAGTACCTACAGTCAAATCTGTGAACGATATCGAAGGGACTACTCTTACTTGGTCGTTAAAACCAATAGTCGTAACAGCCGATTACTTTGTTACTAAGAATATATTCAGCCGCCAAGCTTTGATTTTGGTCAATATAACCGGTATGTTGATTTGTAAACGGATTTGACTGTACTACTGATTTTACACGCAACATAGAGGCAGATCTTTAAAAACACTCTAGGAGCCGTTCAAGTATAACCTAAGCAGATTTATTGGGATTAATATACACAACTCTTGTCAGCAAAATGCATTTCCTTTTCAAGCATAGACAATGTGTAAGGAATATGTGTTAAAAAAGTGAATGATATTTGACGTTATCACCAAATAAAAAAATCAAAGACCCTATCCCCGCTGTAGTGCTTCTGCAATACTTGAACGGTCACCAACCAATTTATTATATTGTTTATGTATAATACATTAATTTTTGAGTAAATAACTATTTAACACACTCACACACACACACTCACCTTACTCACAGGGAGAACATCTGAACTCTTCACACCATAATAGAATCACTTGTTAAAATGATTGTAAATTACAACATAAGTTTCATAGTTTTTTAGTTATAAGCTTCGCCAATGAGTCATGTACTTGATGCTAGAGTTTTAGTCTAATATATTTAAGGGGTTAGGCGCTGTATGCTGAAATACAGGTTCACACCTAGTTTAGCGTCAGATAAACCTGACTAATTTTGTTTATATTACTAGCGCAATTAGATATAAGTTTTTTCTGTGAAACAAATTTGAAATAAATTATTATTATTATTATTAACCACTGACAAATACGCCAAATAACTATGCAGTTCCAGATAAATATTTGTAGCTACTTATAATTGTAAATGTAAGCATCGGTCAGAAGTGTTCCAGATAAATTCAGTGAGAAGTGCCGGGTTATTAATCAAACAATAGGCATTCCGTGAAATAGTGTGTCGGCAAGATGCTCGATAAGGGTCCGGTAGCGATACAAACGACTTTCGGCCACTGACTCACTATCGTGTTTATAGTTCAATGGTTTTGAATAATTGAGCGAGTTATTTCCTTTAGAAATGTATTGAAATTTCGTTTTTTATTTATTGATTAACACTTCGTTGCATTACATTAAAGAAAAAATAAATAAACATAATTTAATGAAAAGCAACTGACAGCCTTATCGCTTTCGAGCGATTTCTAACAGACAACCAGTACATAACCACTTTTTACTTGACTAATATAGGTTTCTATATTGTAACTAACTTACTATAACTGTCATTTTCTAATTAAATTAACAATTGTTATGCGTTGTACATCAACATTTATCGATTATTAACAACTCGGACTTGAGAAACGGAAGGATGAGGCAGACATATTTCTGAGTCTGCCATTAGAGGCTTTCTACCGAACAATATTGTTTGGCTATCGAACCTCGGAGCTTTTCTTAATCGGAGCACTAGCACTAGTCATTAGATATCGTATTAGCTATATGGGATTTTAAGTTTTTCTTTGTGTAGACGAGGTTTCGATTGATTATCAATACTAGTCAGGAAAAGGCATTTTGATCTTTATCTGTTTCGTTCTATTAAACTTTGACACTTCTTTGTTGTACGTGCATTACTCTTCATAAATATGCTCATGCGCAATCCGGATGCCACCTCCCGAAGCATGCCTTCATAAAGGCATTTCGTCTATTTAAAGACATCCTGCTTAGGGAGTCTCCTCGCACGTGCGTCGTCACAAGTGTCCTGTTCACCGACCTGTCAATTACTGTCACCCTCACCTATCTCATGCGCACAATGTCTGAACTGATAAACGTTGCATATCGGTCTACTTCGCAAACAAGAAACTTTCTTCTAATAATCCTAGTGGACGTTTCTGCACAACCATATAATGTTACCGACATAATTCACGAAATAATTTCAATAAAATACATATTTAACAATATTTCTCGTTAATGTTATATTATTATTACTTTATTATCGTATTATGAGTGCTTGCTTTCGGAATACATAATTTTATTCGGAAATTAGAAATTGCACAACTTGTACAACTTCTTCATCAAGTGGATGAAGATGTGGTCTTCATCTTATCTTGAATTATTTTTAAAATTGGTTGCAAAGTTGCAGCTTTAGCACATACAATATTTTTTTAACTATCTATATAATGTGACTCTATCTATATATTGTAATTATGTATCTAATTAACTTGCAAGTAAATGTGGTTTATATCCTTGTTTATCACTCTCTCGTACACTGTAGAAAGACAAACCGAGAAAACTGGCATGACTTAGACTTTTTCAACGGCGTATGTCAGCCACAGAAAGCTCATCTACTTGCTTATTAGGGAGTATTAAATGATCAAGAAACAGATATACTGAGGCCCAGACTTCAAAGCTTAAAATAGTGATTGCCTCCCGATCTCCTGAGGGATAAATGTCAAAATAGTATTTTATGATGGTACATTATATAATAAATATTAGCAATAAGAAATGGCATTACTTTTCACCTAAGTTAATTGATTACAACTTGAACTCGTTTTAAGTCTCCTTTAACTACATGAATTTAACAAATAAAATAACATTCTAAGGGCCTATTTCACAATGTCCGGATAAGTTCCAAATAAGCTATTTATTACTTATTGGTAGGATAAACAGTATTTTTGCGTTTCACGACTGTCAGATAGTTCTATACGTCACGAAATGCGAAGTATCTTATTGGGAACTTTTATTTTACAAATAATTTATGTGTTCCACAGCTATTTGGCACTTTAACCATACATTGTGAAACAGGCCCTAAATGCATACACTAACTTTTACATCGGGACTCTATGTGTAACACTCGCGATGTGTAAACTGATATCGCAAATTGAATGAGTAATTAATGACCTTTTGTTTAACAAAAGACGCATTGATTTAAAATGTTTATCAGATGCGCACGTCGACAATATTGTTCGGAGGACAATACGTGGCGATTATACAGCGCAGTGATGCGGATATAAGCGTTCATATAAGACAAATACGGGCGTGGCCGCCGTCAAGCACGGAAGCTAATGGCTCGTGCACACATGTGATTGCTACTTAATATCCTTAATATAAGGGGATCCACATTATTCTATTTTGTTAAGTAATGTTTGATATGTATAGTTCATGAAGAATACTAGATATTATTAATTACATTAGTGATATTTTGTAAACCTTGTAAAGATGAATAAAGCGTGGTTTCTGTGTTGAATTTTCTTTTAAGTTCCAGTCGAGGTTTGCTTATAACGACAAAAAAACAATTCAAAACAATTTCAGTGCAGGTTAATTTGCAAGTAGATCAAAAGTTCAACAGTCGTAATTTAATGAAGTCAAAACAATTAAGAAACCGTAACAAAACGCTTTTAAAACGATTTGTTACCGATACAGAAAATCCAATTGTAATAATAATCATATTTATTTATTGCAATAATGTGGTACAGAATGCAGCCACAATATTAAATAATCGTACGCACTAGAAATAAGTATTTTTTACTACTTATGTAATATAATGTTAGATTTTATATTATATTTAGGTTTTTTTATTTACCAGGACATTTTATTAACGTTAACTATGATTAGTAGAGACATAGACAAAAATGTCTAAAGAGTACAAGTACAAAACCGGGTGCGGCGATAGTTAAGTAATGAATCGAATCATGCGCATAATTAGATTCCACTGTGCGTGAAATCATATCTTGTTGGAGAATGATGAAATTAGCATTTTAGCCAGCAACAGAGTTTATATGGACGTGAATATATTTGTTTTACTTTACTTATAAACGTAGTACTGATAAAATTCACCAGAAATCCTCAACGCAAATGGCATTCTATACTATCATAAAAATATCAATTTAATTTTCTTGACGAGTAAGTAAGTACATCGAATTGCCTATGACACCACAGGATGACGCTTGCCATTGTCTCAATTTGGTTATAAATATAGCAATATTAACATAGCTTTTAGTAAATGTATCTCTGGATGGATCCGACATTAATGTTGTGTATACACTGGCAGTACAGATTAAAAATAAGTAACGAAAGAAAATTAAATTAATTTAAATTTAGAATTATTTGTTCTATAGTCCGTTCTGACACAGTGAATCGCATTCCTTCAAAACTTTACTGGGATGAGGCCGGAACTCAACTTTCACCTGCGCGTACGCTTTCCGGGGTGTAACCCGTAACCCTCACAAAGACATTTCGAGACACCGGTGACAACCCTCGTTTAGGAGTATAGAGCAATGACCCGATCTTCCCCTCACTGTTCTCTATCGGAACCACATGTTACTCATATTTCTTGAATGTTTTTCTTAACCAGAATATGTATTTATCCTCTGTAATGTTTATTATCGATCTTTGCTAATGTTTAAAAATCCACGACTTATTTTTACGTTAAATTTAGCCAATCGTCAATTTTGTATCGTCTAGCCTTTATCGCTTAGTACACTGCACTTATCGATAGTTACTAAGAGAGGATAGGAGAAATTCCTAAAAATATATTCTGCGCATCCGATAACTTAATTGCTGGCTATAGTATTGCAATATAAATATGCCATAATAAGACGACGTCAATTCGTCATTGCCCACGGTCACGGTTCATAATGATTAAGAACTCTCATTATAACTACGAAACAGTGATGCGGTAACCACAGCATCGATTTCATTGTTTCATCTGCAATCATTGATGATTAGTTTGCGCAAGTCTACTTCGATGCCTGAACCAATTATGCAAGTGTCTCGACTAGAAAATGAGATGGCCTGTGCGATATTTGAACTCGATTGATTTAGTTACGTAATCGTTGCCGGAACAAAGGCACGAATTAAGAATACGTTGGAATAACTCGCTTAAATCAGGTGAATGTAAACCATGTTTTTGTAAATCGGAAATTCAAAAATTAACTATAAGTATATGAGTTTCGATTCGAGTTTTGAGATTTTCTGCGACGTCTTCAACGATATAATAAATATGAATATAATAAATTATGGTGAGTTATATACCTCAACCCTTCTCAGTACTCGCACTATCATTTGGTGTTTTTTAAATTATAATAATATCGTCATATATATCAACCTTGATTTAGAGTTATCATAATTGGAGTATTGTTAAGCATAATCAACGATAATATTCTACCAATAAAACTTTCTAATGACTCAGAAGATTTAAACAGTTGTCTCATTAGAACTCAGAAACGGTGTTAGACCTAAACCCACTTTGTTGGGACATAATTCGCAAGACAACGGTAACAGTTGGTACGTACAAGCATAGTATTCGCGTGTCACATTCAATCATTTCAAAGCGCCACCGACCGGTCTCTTGTATTATTACAAGTAATTAGACCACTACCTTTATAAGAGGTGATAAATTTCTAAGCTAACAGGACTAATTCATAAACCTAGCGTAATGCCTTACTGCAAATTGAAAATCATTGATGTAAAAATAACTTAAGTAAATAGCGTAATTATTTACCTTCATTTACCTATTTACTATAACTCAGTACGGTTCAATGTGAAAGTATAAATGTTTCAATGGTAAATAATTATATTGTTGAAAGATTTACATTACTTTGCATCGGAATACAAAAAATATATACTTAATCTATATTCAGCTCACGATAGAATATAGGTAGAGCAATCTTTTGAGGTTTCATTTTGATAAAAATATTTAAAAATTAATTTTTCACTCAAATAAAAAAAATTGTAAAGTTGATTTTAAATGTAAAGTTTAATTGAATATACAGATAAGATAGTCAGGTGCACAAACTATTGTCAATTGATATTCGATCGCAGGCCCAATGTAATGAATCAACAATGATTTATAGGCCAACAATAAACTTTAACAATTTCAAATTGTTCTATCGCAGAGACATGGCGCTTTGTCTGCGAAATAAACTAGGCAAAGATAATTTCTGTTGTCTTTATAGCCAACTGGTATTATGAGTCAGCAGTGATTGTTTAATTCACTGCCGGTAAACTAGTCTTGAACACGCGTACCTACAATCACAACAATTTATAACCAATATGTTTCTAGTTTCTATTTATTAATTTACATCAATTGAGACTTCAATTTAAACGAAGCTACGGCGATTAATCTTATCAATAATCGAGAAAACATTGCGTAATGACTGTGCCATTGTACCTATTCTCAGCCATTACGTACATAATTGTAACAACTTGGTGCCTCGAGCCGTATTGTCAATGTTTTCCATCGTGCGGTTTTGTAGTCAAAAGGGTTTTTACAACTGTAAACAATAATAAGTAAAACTTAAAATAGGCTCTACATAATACGATCATTATCACACAGTATCCATCATCATTAATATGTGATATGTGTAAATACACATATAAATATTATTTATATATTAACACTACGTTGCTCGTATACAGATATATAGTACAATTAACATAATTAAAAAGGAGGGAACCTGGTGACCTCATTGCTCTCGAGCGATCTGTCCCAGGCAACCACTGTGAGAAAGAAAAATAATTAAGTAAATAAAATTATAAGGTTCGCGTAAGAAGTGATAGCATAAGAAGAAAAATAAATAAGACACATAGTTTTTTAGACATCAACAACGATCATTTCAGATTAGCTAGTATTTTTCGTTAGGGATACGATTTAAATAGTTAATGCTTGTACAATAAAGATTCAAAAGTAGTTAGAGAAGGAGCTTAGCAGCTGGAGACAGGAAGTAATCTCCATAGCCTCACTCCTAGACCTTAAAGGATCGCCAAGAACTCTTCCTGAGTTATGGGATGAAATTTGAAAAGATATAGTCTTTGCAAGAGCGTAGGCCATGGGCTCCGAAAAATGATAATCGTAATTACACATTTCTAAAAATCTTGTATAAATATTCAATATTTAAAATAATTTTGTATGTACCTTATAAGTCTTTAAACCGAATATTTAAGCTGTATGGTTTAAAGATAATATGATAATTTTGACCTAACGAATTCAAAAGAAGCGACCACACGTCACCTAAACTAGATAATCGCGGGGGCATGTACCTGTTGCGTTGCGCGCTCCTTTCATGGAATATTCTTCTTGTAAGACACAATACAAGTTTATCTAAACGCATTATGAGCATCTCCGCTTCCAGATGAGGCGATAGTGCTCGAGTCACAAAAGTAAGGCACACGGAACACTGGCGTGCGGCCGATGAATGTACACTCGTGCTTCCCAAAGTTGGCTCTTTATCGGGTGATAAAGAATTAAAGCTCTTACAAAAATAAAATAAGACTATAACGTGGTGCTTTATTTAAAAACATGGAGAGTTCAGTAATAAAATAATTTCACTAGAAACCTAAACTTAGAAAATAATACATTTTAACTGATAATGTGAAGTATGTTGTATATATTTTTTATAGAACAGGGGGAAAACGGGCAGGAGGCTCACCTGATGATAAGTGATACCGCCGCCATATTTCTACTACTTTTAATATTTATCGAATCAAGAATCTCTAAAAAAGTAAATAAGAGGAGATTTAAACTACTATATTTTCTTTGCATTTCTTCGTAAAAATTTTTTTTTTCATGTATTTCACAAGTCAACAAAGTTGTTATAGTTAAACTAAATTGGTTGTTACTAAAATAACGGCTCGTTAAAGTTGTATTCGTAAGTTTGAGAATCTCAGTTGTAAAGTGATCCGCGCTGACCTTTGTACGGGCCCTGTCGATCCTCTTTGTCTCGTTTCATGTCAGCGCAAGAAGGAACTCTTTCTCCAAAAGAAAGTAGAGACATCGTATTGTTCCCACTTCAAGTTAATTCAATAACGCTATGTTTTTGTTGACGATGAATAGCTTTTGTGATCTATAATTTTTTACATGGAACAGGTGTGTATGGGAAACATTGGTAAATAGAAAATTATAGATGGGCAGGTATATTGTTGTTTTTCATATTTGCTTTAATTACAATTTAATAAGTTTATTACGACTACGACTTCTACTTATTGCGTACGTATTGTATCGATAGATTAATACAATAGTTCAAATTAGTTAACAATTAAAAAAAATATATTTAAGTTGAAACTTTATGAGTTCTGTGGTTAAAGCTAATTTAAATTGGTAATTTATTGCTTGAGCATTATTGACTCGTATCAATTATATATATGAATAAAATGTCTATAAAGCTATCATCACTATGAAAGATGTGTAAATTACTGCTATATTTTTCACTAAAGGTGTTATTTTGTCTCATCTAAACAAAGTTAGCGAAGTGGTGTGAATAATAAAACGATAAAATTCCGACACAGATTATAGTATTTTAAATCAACGATAAAAAGGTGTCGGAAATAAGCTTAGAGTAGAACCATAAACAATGTAGCGTGAACCATTGACTATAGAAGGTGACAGTATGTGGCAGCGTGTGATCCTCTCTTTGATTCGTGGACACGCATCAAAATTAAGACTTATTAAATCATTCACATGTATAAGCAAAGCCTTTCTTATTCAAAAATGGAACGCGTAGGTGCATGACTTGCAAGTGTCTCTTCCGTTTAATTTAAATCTGATAATGATGTCATATTTATCATTTAATATAAATAATTTTTAAAATCATTCCTTTTTTAGGATTTTAAAATTTGCGCGTCGTAGAAAATTATTCTAAGGACACTTATCCTATGTTTAAAATATAAATACTTAGTTTTAGAAAAACATTATCCATAAATATTTATTATTCGTTTATTTGAAACTAATTTCATTACTTCACGAACTTTTCAATACCATACTATATTGTTGAAGGCTCGTCCATACGAAAAGAGAAGCTAATATTAGTGAACTATAACTGTAAAACCGTAGTAATTAAAATATACTATAAAAAATGCTGCGTCCGAGATGTTTAATATCTCCGAAAACAAAGCAGGTATCACATATGGCGTTTATAACCAACGGCTAGACAGATGTGCCAATTCTGTGTCACCTAGCCAGTTACCAATTATAAAGCTTTGATGGTCAGCTGGAACTTTTTTTATGCCCACCTTTATGCGTCTGCTGACCCATATGTTTCTTTCACTGATATTTAATAATAGTTTACCGAATTTGTATCATGAGACAAATAAATCAAAGTAAATGCAATCCCGTAGTGTCTCGTTCTTGTGTTAAGTAGAAGTGATGTAGACTTTTTAAACTTAATTAAAAATGCACTTTAACTAAATATGTTTTCTATCGCACTTGTCGTATTGTTTCAAACGTTAGCGCCCGAACCCAATAATACATACACAAAACAATCTGAGATTGTGGATCAGATCGTGATATATGATCATCGATCGATCTCCTATATGCATCTTAATTCCCAATAACCAAACCCTACGAAGACAGTCCATTTTTGGCGACGTATAGAATGCAATCTCTTCGCTCTTTACACTCATATTTCGTAATCAATATAAATTAAATAAAACCGTACAAATAATATTAAAATATGCATGTCTATGTTTAAAATATATCAAATAGCTTTTTAACGTATTTTAAAAACTGGTGTAAGTTAAAATCTTAAGATAGGATATTGGCACAGATGATATATCATTTTCATACAAAGGTCTATCCACATACAACGATCCGACCTACCATGGATAGCTTGTATCGACAAATGGCTATTACTATTCGTCGATTGGTTATTCGCACACTTTTATCAATATTTAGTTTAAGATTGTCAAAAATGGATTGAGCTAGGTTATTTTTAGTACGGGCTTTGGGCGTAAGAGAACAGTATATTTATTTTTTATTTTAATTACATACCCTAAAGGCAAAAATAATACTCGTTCAGTGATTACTCTAATTGAGATAAATGTACATTTTTATGCATTCGAATGCTATGATATAGCACTCATACAATATAGTATTGTCGCTTCGTGAAAGTGAAGCACAAATGGCGATAATTCTTTCGCGGTGATAAACGGCGACATTAATAAAGGTAAAGAAATAAAAATTAATTCACGAATTCCTTAAGTTATTGGCACAAAAAGGGAAAATTTAAGACGTGCCAAGTCAGACAATGCGCGGTGGTGTTAATCTTTCGATCAATAACTCTCTGATTACACATTCATGTAATACCTCGTACTTCACAATGATTCTGTTGTACACTTTGCAGTTCAGTTACATATTTAAGCCGCTATACACTTATGTAACCGCATGACACTTATTTAAGAGCTGAAAATTTAAATTATTAGTTTTGGTATACTATACTAAAAGCTAGAGTATAATTATCATATTTATGGCATCCATCGTCGTTCAAGGCAGTTTTTGCCGCGCACCACCACTTTGTTGAACCAGCTGCCCACTGAAGTATTTCCGAAGCAATTCGACTTAGGGTCCTTCAAGAAGAAAGCGTACCAATTCTTAAAAGGCCGGCAACGCACTCGCGAACCCTCTGGCATTGAGAGTGTCCATATCACGTAACATCAGGTGAGCCTCCTGCCCGTTTGCCCCCAGTTCTATATAAAAAAATTGCAAGAGTTCAACAAGAATCACATTGGTTTACATGAATAGCAGCGCTGGTGCCTATACCTATCTCTACCCTCCAATAATTACTGCTTTCCAGGTAGTTGATTATTGATATTAAGAGATTTTTATTCGTAGGATAGTCTAATATCAGCCGAGCAATGATTTTTTTCTGGTATGATAAAGAATATCTATTATTAATAAATAATAATATACATTCGGAAACCAAGCAACGCAACGATTGTTGATAGAAATAATATCTTCTTTACATTGTATCGATCTAAATACTATGGATGCATCAGTTTTTATAACCTTTTAGTGAAATTGAGGATAGGGGAATGCGCATCCTGCACTCGCACGTGGCAAACACGAGACCGGAAGTACTGTAACGTACTCGCTTATCACGACCTTCGCGAATTGCTATCTCACAATCCCACACTCATTATTACAGGACCCTTCTCAGTTCGAATACACTTAATGGTGGATCAATTTGTTTATTTCACATATAAACTAAGTGCATTTATTGTTTATATTTAAAGATAAATACACAGTCTACTTTACGGATGAATTAATAGGATTAGTTCCGAATTTAAGCACTTAACATACGCACGTTTTTACGTTTTTTGTATGATTTCAAGTTCAGCAAAAATAACTATTTATGTTACCACACCTCTTTCCAGTAGGAGGAGGCAGGGATCATGGATTTGCTACGTTCTTGGCATACTTCTTGCTTCATGAATTTTCATGACATTCACCATGCATTCTCGTCGATTTACTGTGAAAAGAGTGGATAAGCAGCAACTTAGACCTATTTAAATTTGGAATTAAGAGAATTACGTCTGCCTGTTGTTGAAGGTGGACTTTTTCTTACCGATATCATAATTTAACAACATCGATACAAATGTACCATAAGCGACTTTTGAGTGCGATGGCTATCATATTTGCATAGGAACTGTTGACAAAAGGCAGATAAGAGACAGGTTGAGCTTATCTCATGTTGAGGACATCCGCACGTCTCACTGGCTCGGACGTGCGCTATCGAACCAACATAACATCTAAGCAAATTAAATATCGGCCACTATAATAAATCTCTGATAAAGGAAGTTTCATTTGTGTTTTAATATTTTTTTAAGAGGTTATTTTTATATGATTTGTGAATGATAACGGAATGTCCTCCATGATGAATGAAACTCCAAAGAAACAAAATATAGTGTGGCATTATTTTGACTGTTTTGACGACCAACGTAACGAAAGCAATTGATCAAAGATCACAATAATATTCTTATGATAGTAACATCACATACAGAATCAATAAAAATATATCAGTCGCGTGAACATAATTTTTCATCGCTTAAGTGTGTCGTATGAACGAGCATTCTCGGTTTCATATTTATACGTATAATTTAAAATAGTATCGAAGAAGTGCTTAGTAAAAGTAACGAAGATTTTCTGCCTAATTGGAGGACACGGACCTGTAATACAATGAAACGTGTATATTATATCAAGGTTTCGATGTCACGTTTTGAATAACGTGCACCGTATAGATTTTTCTGATAATTACCAATAATTCAATGAATTAGCAGCGGAAGGCGGCATTGCAGAAATGTGCATGCAACAACACACGTGATTATATTTACTATGTTGGGTTCAAGAGTACTTTGACCTACAATTTTTGAAAGATATAGTTTTTATTTTCTAACGTTAGTCATTTTAAATTCATATTAATTTTTCACATTTCTTATTATTGCCGTAATAGGAAATCTGTAATGAAATATTAAAAAAAACACCTGGATATATATATTATTATATATAACTATAAAATAGAATACTAAAATTAACCAATCTCGTAAGCTCAACAGAGAGAAACCGTTCAAAGTTTTCTTCTGTATGTTTTCCATTTTCCGTTGGAAAACACGTTACATAAATCATCATACAATATCGTTCTACCTTCTAACTTCTTGTCGTACAGTCTATCCACACCTCTCATATTTCCCCCTAAAATTAAACTTAAATTTATTTTAAACATCACCATTCCCACATATAAGTCTGAATGTGGTTTACCCGCACATATCTTACGATTGTATGTAGGTGTAGATTATCGCATGATCTTATCCACGAACAAAGTAAGGACAGGTACATAACATCCCAGTTCGTCACGGTTTAACACAACTCGATTATTCCTTTGAACAATAAACCTGTTCAAGAACGAAGACATTTTTTCCGAAATGTTTTTTTCGTTCGCATTCAAAATGTTTAATGGAATTTTGCGTTGCGCCATTCTGTTTTGTACAACGGAATGTGGATAAAATCAACAACGCACTAAATCACATACCCGAATATTCAATAGCAGGATAATACTGAATTAAGAAACAATATTATTTTAACAAAGGTATCACTGATAATATCTTTACAAAAATGATTTAAAAGCTTATTTTAGAGTTACACACGAAATTAATTGCATTTAGTTATAATTAATTTAATTACAAAGTATTTTTTTGTCAGCCCAGGCGCACGATGAAGTGTTGCGTTCTAACCCTGGCGGAACTCCAATTGTTTTTCTATACCCGTTATAGCTTGATAGCATGACTACTACATACATCCAAAAATTAATAACATGTGTCAATGGCTGCTTGCTTGATCACCCAAAAACGATCAAGAGACATATTCCAAAGCAGTTTATTGTATTTACAATACTGGTCAGAATTTTGCATCGAAGCCAACACGAAAGTAGCTTTTCACTCTAACAAAGAGGCAAAATGAAAGAGCAATTTTTTATATGTAACATTTAAAGGTATTTTACGTCACATTGACCGTACAGTGGGCACGTTCTTTGCATATCTGAATCTATACACGCGGCGGCGCACTATGCTTCCTGATATGGGCAAAAATTGAAACACGGAAAGTACATATCTGAGTAGGCCCCTGCCTACACGTAAAACGTTTCATGCTTTCTTTATGTTTTCCTTTCACGTGCTAAATCTCTTAATCGATCTGAATTCCTTGATACGTTGGTTTAATTATTACTGTAACGGTTTTTATATTGTTAGTATTCATATTGTATTAAAATGTGATATCTTATTTTTTATGAAACCTTGTTAAAATTCTCTTCTTTCATATATCTCATATAACTATTAAAAACAGTTGTGGGAATTAATTATCCGTTGCTCAAAAGTGCTTAGATTAACATATACAAGTAATAACTTAAAGTGCAGATAAGTTACGTTTGCATGTCTACCTGATTTTGTAATCCCACGCTCGGCGCTAAACAGGTGTGCACCTGAGTTAGAGCACTTTTTCTTTAAGCAAACAAAACGATCGACATGCTCAAGAATGGCCGCCATTCATTGAACGTGGAATTCCTTTATGTTTATTGATCACGTTCCGTCTCGTTTTTTACATCATCTCATTACAAGATGTAGGTATCATGTGTAAGTTATATATTTACTAGCCCATCAAATTCTGGCAGCAAATCTTTGTTCATAATTTATCATTACTAGATTAACACTTTTTAGCTTATTGTGTTGTGTCGAAACTGAGCCGTCATCTCTGTATCAGCTTTTGTACTAGCCCGAAAACAGTGGATTTGTATAAATACAAATGATTTTATTCTTTGTAAACCACAGTAGGTGTACGTAGTTATTGACTCAACGATGAATACAAATTCCTGAAATAATCTCAATAACGTCTATTTCACCTCTTCATTGTATCGCATTTAATAATTATTGTAACTATTATTATGAATAAAAATAATCAATACTTAATAATAAAACTATAGAGCAGTGTTATTTAATGGCTTCAGCATGCAACTCTCATCCTTGAGGTTGTAGATTCGATCCCCGACTGTGCACCAATGGACTTTCTATGTGCGCATTTAAAATTCATTTGCTTGAACGGTAAAGGATAACAGGCGGCTGATCACCTACTTGCCTATAAGATAAACAAATTATCATGTAACAGTCAAGAAATCTGAGGCCCAAACCTGAAATGGTTGTAGCTGATCGATTTTTTATTTATTTTAATATACAACCTAAAATAACCTAGCAGTTATTACCGGTTATGTATGTTAGCAAATATTAAAACAATATATGTATATGTTAGAAAATTTTCCGCTTATAAAACTACCATTTGCTCTACCCGTTATATATATGTCCTCGCATATGTTATTATGGGCGTTGCATACCGAACGACGTACAGTTTCTTAGGAGAAAAGGCTACATTATCCTCCAAGTGGAGTACTATTTCAACCCTGGATGGAGCTTTCCAGTACAACATTCTTTCACTTGACCGTATTCAGCAAAGAGCGATCGTCGACGACAAGTCACTTTCCGAGCGGCTTGATTCTTTGTCTTTGCGTAGAGATATTGGCTCACTCTTCATCTTCTACCGCAACTACCATAGAGAGTTCAGTGAACATGTTCGAATAAGACTCAACTGCTGAAACTAAACTGTGTTCTTGGGAACACTAAGATTACTGATAATAAATATATAATAATAATGTAATAATAATGTAATATATATATTGTGTAATAAATTAAACTATTATACCATAATTGCCAGTATTCTAAAGTCAATGAATTCATACCAATGCGAAATTTGAGACAACCGTATGGATTTTATTATATCATAAGTGACCTAATAATGATTTCTGAGTCAGCACACGTGAGTTAAACGTTCGTATCAAGTAAATATAAGTTCACGTTTTTAACATAAAACTTTAGTTTTAGCGAATCGTAATGACTAATTATCGTGAATAAGATGAAGATAATAAGGAAGATGGACAGCTATGTCCAGAAATACATAGCGTACGACAGAATTCTGTGAAAATAAAATCACAAAGAACGTATTCAAATTATTAAAATGGCGCTCGTCAAAAACAAAAAGATTAAATTTAATTGACGGATGACATTCATTAATTATATGAGGCTGCTAGCCCCCGGAACATCGTTTCACTTAAATATTAATATTTTACTTAGCCTATCTTTTAAGTCGCTAAATACGCACCATTCTGGGTATGTGGAAGCTTAGCAAGAAATTGGAACCATGGTTAACTTTGTTGTCCACAACCAAACACATAATAAATCATTAACCGCAAAATTTTCTCACGTTAGGTTCATTTTCACGTGTAACAAGAGTTTTAGATTTGCCGCCAATTCACAAAAACAAATGATAAATGAATGCAATATATTACTTTAAGTTATCAAAGAGTTCTAAAATTGAAATTAAAAAGTTTTCATTAGCAACGTTTCTAACTGGCCAGTTCTAAACATTTTCAGTGTTACCTACGCTTACGTACGACTACGTCAAACAACGTAATTTCATTTAATTAACTGAAATCGACTTTAGATTGTAAATTTACTTTGGTCCTCGTGGTTTTAAATAGTTTATATTCTCTAGAAATTCACACTTGGACTTTAAATCTGACTCAATGAAAGAGACGTATACTATAAAATGCCATAGTTATTTAATAGCAAAATTTTAATTAAAATGTAAAAATCTCGCTTTAAAGGCTTTATATTCCGTGAAGTTAATAACACTTAAGTATATATAGGACTATCCTTCTTATTGCTTTGTTATTTTAGATCGCAGTTACAATTCCTGTGCACAAATAGTCATTTTATGTGATAGGCACAGAAGGCGGATCATCTAATTGCCTATTAGAAAAACAAATGATCATGAAACAGTGACAGAAATCTGAAATCCAGACTTCAATCGGCGCCACTGGATTTTTTTATATGTAATTTAGTAAAGATAGGTGTGATAAAACCGAATCGTTTCTTTAAAAACTAAACAAACTGAAGTGTAAGTAACCTTGAGATATTTCGGACAAGATAGATTTTCCTGATATTTATTTTGTGTATATTTGCTTGTGTATAAGGAATATCATAAACAAACACACCGACAAGTCGCACTATTAGCTTTATACCATTTTATCGATAAATTTGTTCTCGATTTAGTCCCATAAAGATAAAGTTAACCTTGATCTACACTGATATATGACCGTATTACAAAACCTAACTCAAGGTATTGTTAATCATCTCCGAAGTAAATACTTACCGAGCCTTGATCAACCAAATTGTAATTGAAATGGGTTATATGAAATTTTCACCTTCCTTAAACCACACCTTACGTTGTGTAAGCATTTATTAAGGCACAATTTGTCGCGCTCCATCGCTTTGGACCATCCCTCCCATCGTATATAGTTCCGAAGCAATTCCTGATATTTTAAAGGGCTGGTTATTTCCGACTATGCAACTGACCATGAGAGGCATATGAACTTAACGTCAGATGAGCCTCAAATGCTGTTGGGTATAAGAATTGAAACAATAAGATTTATTCGATTGATAGTTGAAAATACATTTACAGTAAACTGACTCCGAGAGATTAGTTTCGTTAGTGTTAGCCACTCTAGTCATCCCCTGCAGTACAACTTTACATAATGATTTTATTTAAATATTTTGTCACCATCCAGATTTAAAGTAACTACATATCTTCAATATTTTATTAATTTAATATAATATAATAACTTTGTATGATGACAAACGTATAAGTTCTTGACTTGACCACGACTATGTGCAGGAGGGGTCCTGGCGCCAAAGTTGGATCCGCCCTTGAGTGTAGTCCGTAGCTTACTAAGGATAAATAGCTTTATAAAACTGTATTACTACTCCATTATACTAAAATATACTGAAATATACTAAAACTACTCAATTATACTCAATAAACCTAGGCTAACTGCTAAACTATTCTTCAACAGAATTTTCTCTGAGAAAATTTCAATATGTACAATTTAGCAGTCCAATATGCTTGACAAATAGTAGATAACTTTAATTCACTAGTACGGACCGTTGATATCGATTAGGTAAAGGTGTGTTGGGATTTTGCAAAAACCATCTATTACATAATCCATATCAAAGGTACTTTCCCACACGAATTACGTTTTTATGATCTCCCATGAATCAATGAATTTGTACCTGCATCGGGTAATTTTGATTCTCACCCAGTTTCGTAAAGTCTCGTATTACAATGCTTTCTTTCTTTAAAATTTAAAGAAAGTTGGAATCTATGAGTGGAGACAAGGTGTATGTCACGTTATTTGCACAAAAAATCGGATAGCTTGTCATATTTGGATAAGTCAGTTCTCATGATATCTTCATGAAGTATTAACTAATAGAATATTCTGTTTGCGAATGAATGGGGAATGTTTTGATGATTTTATAATTCCTTTATAGTTAAATATGCATTGTTTATGTGAGAACGTGTTTCTGGGCATATATGTTTCTACATATATTTGATTAGATATACAAGTAGAGATTAGAGCAGTGAATGGTTTCGTGCTACTCTAGTCCCTGTAGCTTTAAGTCGTACATTGTGAGGAAATCTGCATGCTTCAGATCAAAAAGTCGTCGGCGTGTAGCAGGCCTAAGCCTGTCTATTGATTTATTGATATATATATCAACTTGTCTATTGAGGAAATTAAATGATCACAAAACGAATACAGAAATCTGAGGTCTAGAAGATTGTAGCGCCTCCGGTGAACGCCAAACCTTCCTAAGCATATAATCGACTCGAATATGTTTGGCGAACAACAAACTAAACTTTTATTTTTAAACTATAGCAGCCTACTCTAGGCGAGGATTTAAT
This sequence comes from Pieris rapae, assembly GCF_905147795.1. Taxonomy (NCBI): domain Eukaryota; kingdom Metazoa; phylum Arthropoda; class Insecta; order Lepidoptera; family Pieridae; genus Pieris; species Pieris rapae. Next base: position 6,810,402 of record NC_059524.1, on the reverse strand, counting down.
TTATTAAGGTATTTTTTACTATGGTTACTTACCATTATTACTTACATACATTAATAAATAGTTGTAACTTATCATGTATGAAGTTTTGTGATAAAATAAATAAAGATTATTATTATTATTTGTGTACGGAAATAACTTTTGTTACAAATAAATATATGAACCATGGTAACCAATACTGTACTAACTTTAATCCACGTCATATAATACGGCCGAACGAGTGCTTAAATATTTGAAAATCCTCAGTTCGTTTATCTGTAGTGGCGTTGCTCCAAGACTACTGGCTTGATCAATACACAGATTGTTCTTTTAATATACAGATCTAATTTATGTATGGTGTGGGTTGATTTAGGTGTTATTGTGGTGTCTGGAGTGCAGCGGACGCTGCGAGAGCCGCTATCGGCAATCGCGTCGTGTTAATTACTTTCATTAGGGCCGATTGTCCCGCTTGATCAGGCTGATCACTTTGCCGCCATTTCGTATTACGGAAACTATAAGAGGCAATGACCTTAATAAGAGAATTAGTTATGTGTATGCAAATCGCAATCGGTTGAATAGTGTTACTACTAGATTAGTATTTACGTAATCAAGCGCAATTGATAATATTACTTTTTTTAATACGGTTTTCTTCTTACATTCCTAATACTGGTTATGCACTACTTGCACTCATCATTTTTTTATTTATTGTTTTCTTTTCTTACTAGGGTTGCCTGGAAGAGATCGCTTGTTAGCGATAAGGCCACCCGTTGCATTCCTTGTAATTTATATATATTGTGTTATTTGTGTTTCTTTCTAGCAACGAAGTGTGAATAAATAAAAATTTAAATAAATAAATACTACATCAAATTATTCAGTAAATTCATCTACCTCATATACCAGCCTGCTAGTGCAAGGGAACTGTCATAACTTAACGCATCAGGACGCATGCGCTTGGGAGTACCAACACTGACAAGCTAAGTAAAAAGCATTTGGGTTTAGTATCTCCTTATCTATGGACAAGTAGACACCGTAGACAATAATATGCAGCAATGGACTATAGAAAAACCCTCGTTTTCATGTATTCCAATTTCAAATTATTTGCTGCCTAGATAAACCAATCTTGACGTAAATTAACTTTGTTATAATAAAAAACGAATACAAAAGAATAGTTTGTACCCAGATCCTGATCCTGCTACGACAGCCTGGATTGTTATCAATTGAACCTGTGAATCTTTTATTTGTAAGTAAGATTTTATCTCAATTTTAGATCTGAGATTGATGAATGTAAAGAATATAGCATATATGCGGTAATTATCGCTATAGTTTTATTTATTTCTGTACATTCAAGGTCAATGACTTGCAACTACGTAAAAAGTATAGAAGTCATGAGAATGGCACTTAAAACAAGCAGCGTCCGTATGGGGTTCATTCATTAATGGGCACTTTGTATACCTTTGTGTTTTATAGTGTGTTTGGATTTCGAATGGTAAAAATTGGCTTTGGTTTTGTGGGTATATACTCGAGGGTATATATATATATATATATATATATATATACACCCTCGAGTAAGTAGTTTATTGTGATTTGTGGTAACAAACAAATGCACATTATTTTTTTATAGTAGGCTTACGTTGATCTTAACACCAATATCTTTCACATATATTTGCTTATCCCAGCGACCCAATGTAAGCCTTGGTCTCCGACGCTAGAGAAGGCCATATATAACTAGGATTGCAAAATAAAATTATTTGTATGCGTATATGCACGCGTTTAGCGAATTATAATATAGTATAATATACACAAACTTTTCTTTATATTTTTTTTACACAAGAGTTTTATAAGATCTAAAAACTATAATTAATACATACCTAATCATTCTAAACAATAAAGTTGTATAATTACGAAGCAAACTACTAACTTTTATCTTCTAACATCATTATCGCTATGTTAATTCGTATGACGTCAGGATTGCATCATACATAGTATTGTGTTAGTTGGAAGGGCGCAGGGGTAGGGCAGAGGGGGCAGGGAGTTTCAATCCAATGATATCATAATTTCGATGTCATGGTCGTCGCTCCAGTGGCGCAATTGGTTAGCGCACGGTACTTATAAGACAGTGTTCGTGAGCAATGCCGGGGTTGTGAGTTCGAGCCTCACCTGGAGCATATCTTTTGTTTCTGATTATAAATTAGCCTAATATTTTTTTTTAATATTCTCTTAAAAATAGGCACTTATATTGAACAAAATTGATTTTTAACAGTACAAAATCAGGTAACCTAGAATTGTTTATAACCTTATTAATTTGATCTTGTTTTCCGGTACTTTAAAAATATCCAATACAAGCACTCTCTAAATATCACTTATCCTTTGACTTTAATCCTGAATTCATGTTTATTCATATTTAAATTGTATATGGACAAATATATCATTATTGAAAACTGTTTACCTAATACCTTAAATCGGACGCTTATTTGAAGACTAGTTGCAGCCAATGCCGTCATTGTTATCTACATAAAAAGCTTATTTTAATTGCATTAATGTGTGTTTCTTGTATATTCCATATATAAAAGCTCAATAAGAGGAAGGGCACACCTCGCTGCATTTGGTAGCAATATGAGTCTTAATTACAGCCAGTCGTGTCTGCTTCATTCGGTAGTCGGGAGGGTGCTCTGAGCACGACATCGGTAACTAATCTGCCCGCAGCCGGTATGACCTTATGATCTCGACCTACGCAACCTCTTCCTGCCCTCCCCCTACCTCCCAGCTACCTCCCGTTCTGCACTCCAACATATTTCCTCTAGAAACAAGTTAGGTACCTGCTATGCACACGTATGTACAAAATGTGTTATGAAAAATTCAGAGTCATCACATTTATGTTCATATCATTTGAATGTTTGTTTCTATACTTTATCAATGTTTGTTTCTATACTTTATGAATCCTTGCTATGAACGTTGCTTTTCATTAAATTATGTTTAATATTTTCCTTTTATGTAATGCAACGGAGTGTTAATAAATAAATAAACGTTATGGTCGTTTCGGAGTATTCAGAACAGTTTTCACAGATTGAAGAAAACGTGTCAATCTCTCAATGATAGGCAGCATTTGCACGCATTCTTTTCCTCGATTTCTTTTTGAGATTTAAATCGACCCGACCCAACGCCCCGACCCTTAGAATCGTGAGGAATGTAAATCGGTGACCGTGCGCGAACAGCCTTTGACCATATTATCCTTTGTTGTTTTTTCTCCATCACCTACGTACGAGAAGTTATTTGGGGTCAGTAGATGGAAACGTGCGTAACCGTAAAGAATGTCAGCGTGTATTCCACTAAATAATTACGACTTCCAATAATGAAGCTCAACTCCGAAATTCTATTTGACCGCGTTTTTTACGCCTTTTTTCGAATTCTCATTAAATAGAAGCATGGATAACGTTGATCAATTCAATGCTAACTTTTTTACGGCTTGAATCGATCGTGAAATAGGGAAATTGTTATATCTGTCTGTAGCCAGTGATATAAATTTTAGATTTAAATTGATATAGAATAGAAAGCAAACAGAACAAAGCAAGAAGGGCAATAAAGATAAAGACCCCGCTCGACTAGATATCACATGATCAGCAATAATGTCTATGGCACTGAATGCTTTGACAATAATATATCGCACATTGGTATAAGTGAAAAATATAAAGAATTAAATGTTGTGTTTATAAGATGGCTCATTCTATGGCGTCTCTCTCAACATGCTCAAAAAAAATACAAAGATTACTAAATCCTTCGCTTTGGCAGATTTCGAATTAGTAACAGAGAAAAGAGAATAGAAGTTATTTAATACATAACTTAACACAAAAAAGTAATAATGATGTGCCACATTGCAAAATACGGCAAACCAACAATCATAACATAGCTTGTATTGTTGTAATACACGCATCATCTTTTTATTCAAAGTCAAAGTCAAAATTTATTTATTCATATAGGTAACATAATGTACACTTATGAACGTCAAAATAAAAGAAATATTAAATGAATCTAATTTTACATTTACTGCCAGTTTTCAAATCAAGGGCGTAAAACGGAAGAGAAGAACTGGCAATAAACTCTCCGCCACTCTTTTTAAGCGCCAAGTTGATTTTTATTGTTTTTGATCTTTTATAGACTAATCTAACCATAATAAATATTAAAACATCTTAAAGGATTTCCTAGTTACTCGTGTTTACCCCATCTTATTGCACTTTAAGTCTAAACCTCGCAACTAATTAAAAATTCACATTTATCTAGACTAAGATTCCGTAATAGAAATGGGTAGCCCCAGAAAGTTAACAACATTAATATGGAACAATAGATGACTTTAAAGTAAGTTTTATTTTGTTAAATATCACGAGGTGCTCCGCTTTCCCTTCCTAAATGCCGAATAACTGTTAAAAGTTAAAACTACGACCATCATAAATCATGTAAAGGTTATTTTATTTATTTCAATATCGTACGGTACACACGAAGGTATAAGAAATGCAACTTCAGGAAAAAGGTTCACCAATTCACACAGAACGTACTCAAGAACTGTATTTTCAATATTTTATTCACGTAGGCGTTTGATGATGCTCTCTTCGCAGAAATTGATGCAATCAAAATTAAATTTTTAGTTAAAGAACAAATCTACATATAAACAAAGTACAATACGTTTTATTCTTTATCTAGATATCTTTTATGATACATTGCTTTGACAATGTTTGTAAGTGATTTATGTAGATTTCTTAAGTACATTAATAAGTATATTACTAATCATTACAGCTCCAGAGTACTTTAAAGTAAAAAAAACAGGTTAAAATTGTGACACCTATAATATATTTCTATTGAAAATATAGTTCTTACGTCGAAACTAACAGAAACAGTTTTGCAATAGATCTAGGAATGATTCATGCAGTCGAATTGAAACGTATCGTATTCTAGGTTACTAGTTAGGTGCACCTGACTAATTAGGGCTCGTAGCCTTATCCTCCATCAGGTTTATGTTACCACTTTGTCCTACTGACTCACTGAACCGCCTGTCCATGGTACGGGCAGTAGCGATTTTACTTATGTAACAAAACAATCTCTTTAAAAAACTTGTTCACGATTAACAATTACGCATAAGAAGGTAAGCTAAACATGGAGTAATTTTCAGACATTGTGGACAATTTCCAGATGACTGCTGAAACACTCTCGTATACCTAGGGAACGCATTGTCAACGATAGTTATTGTAGTGTTTTATTCAGTTTTAAGACATTTTTTTATGGGCAATGTTTTTAATTATACTTACTTTGTATAACTTAAAATATATAAATTTACTATGTTTATTTTTAGGTAAAAATATTTGCACTGTTTTTTTTATAATAAAGCGTAAATGTTATAATATCAGCTATGTTTTAGGTCACAATCACGCGATCGATAACATAGCTAATATAAATAATACCAAACTACTGCATATGATTTGATGTTCAATACTGTTTTATTTACATGTTAGGAATTCGTGTTTGTTGATTTTTTTTATAAATCGCTGACCTCTTATAACTTGTGAAGTTAAATATGATGCGGGTGCTTTATTTAGTCGAAACTCGGAACTCGAAGCCAGTTTTTAACCAGCAGAATTATTATTTATTACTTTTTTTAATATTCATACTTTCACGATTAGGTTACGAAAATATACGTAACACTTTTGTCATTTATTTTGTACATAAATAGGTACATATGTTTTAGAACGCAAATAATTTGCAGAATGTAAAGAAGGGTATGTAATGTATAACATTATCGTCGGATAACAATTTGACCATACATTTAAACCACTTCTCTCGAAGTTATTAATTAACAATTAAACACGTTTGGTTTATTATTTATAACTTGTACACGAAGTATTTAAAGAAAAATTAAACTGTAAACTTCCCCATTGTACATTACTGCATTCATTATCCACATTATATTTCCAATAGCAAATTGCTACTTTATCAAATAAACGTTCCAGACAAATAAATAATATTTTGCGTTAAGCCCGCCGTAACTTAACATAATTGGCTTTCGCAACAAAGTTGTTTACGTGGAAAATTTGCGTATTTAAATCAGCGTTGACGTTTATCGTAACAGTAAGTTCAAAGACAATGCGTTGGCAGATCATTTGGGTATAATGTCGATACTACGGTGGTAGTAGGCAGAAACAGGAATCCACAGACATGAGTCAGTGGCGCGGGCGCCGGTCGCCGGTGGCGCAACACTATAGTCTATGATTGAAGTCCAATTCGCGCTGACCATTTAATTGAGAAAACAAAAGCTGTATATGACAAGTAGAGAAAAAGCCGATCAGTCAAAACCAGGAGTTGAAATTTGTATGATCCTCTTGATAAATTATATCATCACGAAAAACAACGACCTAAAGCACCAATGTTCAGTACAAGTTACAATCAGTGATTTATATTTAGCACCATATTAAGAGGTTATAAAACTTAATTAAGGGACTTTGGAGGCAATCAAATATTTCTTATTTTAAGACACAGTTGAAATATTACAGAGTTCGATCATCATATAAAGTAAACCGGTATTGTACATGGCTAGCCGAGCGTAATACGATATATTGATTTCTGGCGTCGCCTAATGAATGCGGAGCACATTTCATTATTTCTCACGATCCGTTTGGGAACGAGGTTTTTTCTCGTTTCATTTCTCTGGCAAACAATACAGTAAACGCGGATGGAGGGTTGAAAGTGCGTCGCCGGCCCTGCTCACTGCTTTGCTCCTCTTAACGTGTTTTATTGCCGATGGCCTTTTTAAATGTTTAAATTATTATTATATTAAATATTTACATTTATTTGAAGACGTATTTTGTTCAACTTCATCCAACGCAATCGTCTATTGTATCTACTTGACATCTTGCGTACTGAATAGTATAAAAATAAAATATGTGATACTCAATACTGATTGCCCGAAGACCTAGACTAAACTAAATACGTTATGCTATACTGTTTTTATGTGAATAAATAAAAAAACATAAGTGAATTTCATCAATACAGTGTAATAAAACTATAATCATTCAAATGTTAATAAAAAGGTGATTTTATTAAGGCCAACATACGTTCCCCGTTGTATAGCCGATCCCGATTGCACCCCGTGTGAATACAACTTGTTGCTCGAACTAGTTCCACTTACAACCTGTCGAGTTACTTCCTCCTTTAATAATTATGCAAATATATTGCACTACCACATTTGTCTGCATTTATTTACTGTCACGAACATTTACATAATCTTTGCTTTACTTCTTGAAGGGCGCAATATGTTAATGTATTTATTCCCACTTCAGAATCCCAGGCTTGAGATGCTTCCATTGAATTTGAGGCCTACTTACCTGATGGGAACTCATACGGTTACAATTAAAATAATTATTGTTCCCAATAAAGGGCTCACCGGAAACTGCTACCTGTCTTGTGGGAATTGACAGCGGATGTTGCGAAAGGTGGATAGTTTTTTACGCGGCTAGAGATTTACAAAAGTTATAGAATTTAAGGATGATTCCGTCTCCGGTTCACACTGAAAAAACGCACACATGTTTTGGTTACAAACTCTTTTTTACTGTTAATTCAAAGCGTGTTGTGTGAGTTATGAATCCGTGAGAGTTTTGTCGTCTAATATCGTAGTGTAAAAATGATGGAATTACGTATTTACTCACACATCCTCATAAATCCACATAAATATATAATTTGCCTAAAATATCATCAGTATTAACGAAAAAGTAAATTACTATTATTAAAATATAAACAGTGTTAAAAAATCCTAACTCATCTATAATTTGCCTCATAATAAATAGTATTCAAAAAACCCTAACTCAGTAATTCATTGTGTATGTAGTCCATAGTCGTATTAAGTATTAAACTAATATCTAAATCGAAAATCTGAACAGTGCACTCACGGTAATCGTAGCTCGACATCGTTTCGCTATTAATATAATTCGAATCACTTAAGCTCATAGAAAGTTCAGTGACTTTGTTTTTGTTATCTATATCATAATAAGGTATTAACAATATAAAAGCAATCTATCATTTAAAATTAATACGATCAGTGATCGGCGCGGCGCGGCGCGACGGATCGGAGATATCTGCATAGCTCGGAATGGCGGTTAATCAGGTGGCCCGTTACTTTACATTGTACTCTCCACGAGTCGAACCCGACGGAACAGGTTGGCCCAATGACAAAGGAGCAGATTCCAAGTGTCCAAGGCCCACGTAATTAATGGAGCCGCGAATAATCCGTCAGCCCACCTACCAAGACATGTTTTAATTTGTCTAAGTACTGTTATTAATGATGCAAAGATCGTGCACGATTTTTTTAGAAAAAACTAATGTTTTTGATTTAACCATTAATGATTTTATGAAATCATTAGTTGTTTGTCGGGAACACTGGATGCGCCTGCCTTGACAAATACTGCAATTAGTATTCAAACTATGTACTAGTAACATAATAACTATATAATAAATCGCTATTTATATTGAGTAAATTTATCTGAAATGAAGAGATAGCTAAAAGATAGTAGGCATAAAACTAATTCAACCATAATACCTTTAATTATAATGATTAATCATTAGATTTAGTCTCCGGGGTGTAAAACGTAAACGGGGAGTAAAACATTGGCATATGATACTAACAATTATTCTATAAGTGGTTATGTGTATTTCCCACAAACAAGTTCCTAAAATAGCAATAAACTTGGCTAATAGCCGTAGAACTGCATAAACAATCGACTTTCATTTAGGAACAAGGAGTTGTACGCCACCTGCGCGCGCCCCAGACAGACCCAACACTCAATATTGCCTCTGAACAATGCGTAGCGGCTGTACCAATTACCATTGTTGTAAAGCCTGCACCTGATTTAAATTACTTTATTCTCTTAATATTGTAAATACAAGTGATCCTTGGGAAATACTAGAAACATCTGTTAATAATCTCAAAGCGTTGGGAATACCTTTTTGGAAAAGCAAGTCTTCATTATACGCTTCTCAGGCGTGTTAAATCTACACCAAATCTCCATCTACTGCAATATTATAAAATAGGTAAGCAATTACTGTATCAAGTAATTACTACTTTAAAGTGCCTATATGAAATAAACTCCCCGTTAGCTCTGTAGAAAATTAGAATATTTATTATTAATTTCACAGAATACTTTTGTTTATCAACCTTGGATTTTATCAAATGCCATAGATATTGTAAAGGATATTTCATTTAATTGTTTTGCCTATTTTTGGCGTACATAAAAATTCACATCAGGCATCATCATCATCAGTCTCATTTTATGGTCCAGTTCTGGACGTAGGCCGCCTGCATTTGCCTTTACGCCCTTCACTGGCCTCTCTGCATATAATGGGAGCCCACCTTCCCCATTCCTTAACGATGTCGTCAGTCCACCTAATCGGTGAGCGTCCGCGCAGTCTTTTGTTTGTTCTGTCTCCAGTCAAGGAGCTTGCGGGGCCATCGTAACTTGTCTATGTGTGCTATGTGCCACACAACTGTCGCTATCATATCACTAATATAGTTTTCTACAATAATATTATATGAATTATCCGTAAACAAAACGTATTCGCGAATAGCGATCCAGTTGTAGGTAATTTTTAATTCTATATGACACGTGCGGTTGTCTCAAAAGCCTTATTCTTAAATCAGTTTCAGAGTCAAGCTGCTTCGAAACAAATTACACAGTCTTTTATAATATTTATGCGTGTAACACCCCGACCAAAAGGGTTAAACACAACGGAAATTGATTTAAATTGTGTTATTAATAATTTTTATATCCACGACCGTGTTTTTTACAATGCTCGGTCCTAATGGAATTATTAAACGTTAGCGCCATCTTACGTTTCGATAAAAAGTTAATTATACAGATCGGTTACAATAATTTAGTTTTGTATATCTCGTATTTATTTTTAATTATAGAAACAAACTTACTACAGGAAGATTTATAGGTTAGAATGGTAAGTTTAAGTCATAATTATTAAAGAAGCATTAAATAAATAATAATATCAATAAAATAACTTTGACCTCCATCTATTTCTCGAATCCAGATTTACATTTCTTAAAATCTTACTAATTTTTCAATGATGATCCTTATTGTTCATAGTTAAATAAGGCTAAATACCGTAAAAACCTTATTAAATATACTATTGTAGATTATGAATTATAAGTATAACTATCGTATAATATTATTCGCAAACATAGATTTACAACTCACAACATAACCTTACCATAATCACACAGCCATAAACATCTAAACGTAGATAAATTGGTTATTGGCCTATTTTTAATTTGGTGAACAAAAAACGTTAATTTAGGAAACAGTGTGTTGGCGGTCAATTATTGACCCAGCAGGCGTTATCCCGATTACGGTTCAACAGATGGTTATTTTTTATCAATCGACCCGTGACGAGCGCGGAGCGGGGGTGAGTTAACCGTATAATTATACGTTGTTGCGCGCGCGCCGGTACAATTGGCCTAAACGAGTGTTTGCTTTGACATGCCGCCGCGATTGTCCACGTGTGCTTGTAACCCGTTCCTACACCTTATTATGGAATGCTTTGCCATAAACATCTAGATATTCAACTCAACGCCTAATTGCTTAACTGAAGCGCTTTCTTCTTGGTAAAAGAGAAAGAATTTTCTAACGTGCTTATGATTAAGACTGGATATCAGATTGAAACTTATTTATTTCAAAAGGAAACAAAGCAGATACATCTCTAAACGGTGAAAAAATAAAACATAAAATAAATACATATCAAAAAGTTTCACTGATAAAAAATAAAATACAAAGCAAGGCAAAACAAAACATTTACAAACTAAAATTTATAAATTAAGAGAACGACAGACAGTAGCTATAATAAAGAAGAAAAATACAAGGCTGAGGACATTAATAGTTGTTTTAACTTATTGTTAAATGAAGCAGTATAGGAGTGCGAAAAACGGTAGATATCAGTGGCAGAATCCAAACTAGAACACATCCTCTGAAGAGGCTCGCAGAACCTAATGTTGGTTCTGGGAGTCGGAAGGTTAAAGGTTCTATGCGAGCGTATAGATCTGGCAGGAACATTTAGCTACACATGAATAAGTTTAATAAATTAAACAGAATTGGATCAAACAATTAGGACGTTTTCGACGCGTTCATCGAATTAAATTCACATACAAAGGCACAAATATACGGGCAGAATTAGTCAGTCTGTAGAGACAAATACATATAGAAAAATGAATTCGAAATCGGCTATAAGTAACAAAAATCTTTGTAATAATATATTTTGGTAACCCGTATTAAAAAAAGTAAACAGTGATTACGAAGGATTATTTAAAATCAGATCAATCGCTTTATTGTCAATTCAACGATTCATTAACTATGTGTGCCATCTCTTGTTTACAGTTATTAAATACAAATGCCAAGGGCCATATCGATCAATCCAGTGTTGTCGCAAGTGATTCTTTATCGAAGTAGTCGAAAGTAGAACTGCAACGTCGTGATATGGAACTTAGACACATAACCGTAAGACGCGGTGTCCGCGATAATCACGGCGACAATACATAAAACAAAATATTAATCTCTCGATCGTGACTAACGATTTGGATCATCGTTTCTTCATATGTAGGTCAGAAGTCCAGATTACTGGATGTACTTTCAAATGAAGCAGAAAGTTGATGTTTCACATTGGGTATTGACCACTGAACGGGTCACGCACAAATCGGCCGATATTGCACGTTGACAATCGTAAATATGATTGATTTACTTTGAGCAATCGTCATTTAGAAACTTAAAATACTAGTGATTATCCAATGTCGTGATTCGTTTCAATACCATTTTATGTTTATTTGAATTAATAAACGAATTATTTGTGATTGTAGAGATAAGTTTTTAATGTAGTTTAATAATTACAAAAAATTAATATGTACATTAATGTGGTAGTTTATCTCCCTGGCTTACTTGGTGACCAGAGTCGAGATCGTATCGATTCATAAAAGGCCGGCAACGCACTCGCGAGCCGTCTAACATTGAAAGTGTCCACGGGTGGCAGAATCACTTAACATCACCTACCCGTTTGCCTTTCGACTAAAAAAACATTTTTTACGCAGTGTATATTATAACCACTATATTGGGGTTTGATTTCCATCGGAAACCAGTAGATCTTTAAGCTACAACTATTCAACTTTCTATGATTAAAGATCATTTCCTTATGAGTGTGACAGACATTACGTTCAAATTTCTCAACTATCACATAAAACCAATTCAGAACTTTTCGTAGTCAAGATATGTACAAATCTAATGTTATAACAAATCATTTGAATCCATAATACATTTCTATCAACAGGTGATCAATGAACAATAGCGCTGTGCTATAAGGTGATGCGGCGAAAGCTCGTATATTAATATTATACTTCATTTATCGGCAGGTGTTTGACTGTAGATCACATAACACCTATCTATATAATCTTCAATGATGACTCGGTACTTAGCACCTTGATGGATCGTTTTGACGGCTTAAATCGTTTACAAGGCTAATGAAATATAATAACTATTGATAGGATCTTTTAACTGGTGTCGATCGATTTAAAACTATTTATAATATATGCGGTAACCTCGAGCGTAACTTTTCAGCTGTTTAATATATACATTTCCCTGCAAGCGATAGAATGTAGATCATTTGGTACAAAAACAATGAAACTATCGCCAAACTGCCGACATATTCAATTTAACTAGAACATCTATATATCTAATTGCAACATTTGATTTTTTAAATAGGCGAGTTGATGATTAATTAGTCTTCGGTATCTGACACTCCATCAACTCTTTTCTGGGTTTAAAGTTTCCTTACAATGTTTTCCTTCACCGTACAAGCAAGAGTGCAGATACAGCCAGAAAGTCTATTTGTACTCAGTGGGCGTTAAAATCTACGACCTCACTAGGCCAAACCTGTCAAACCAATAATAGAACTCGAAAAAAAAAAACTTTCAGCAGTTATTTATAGTTTGAAAATCTCGAGACTGGAACCCTGGGCTATCTTAATCTGCACTGCACTTTAGCGTCGCAACAAAACACTCAATTTTTACTATAAAATTCTGTTATCTGAAAAACCTTTATCGTAAGAATGTACCTTTATCAGATGGCGTATAATTAAATACGGTATCTCTCAGCAACGGCGTTGAGTAAGGTCAAGTACTATGTCAAAAGCCTTTTTTAGTTCTACACGACTTGCAACAATACATTGCATAATGTTTAATTTCTCTCCACTTATTAATTATTGTTTTAAATGTATTGCCCCATAGTATCTAGGCTAGCGATATGATAGATACGAAAGAAGCACGCGCCGCACCGGTTCGTTAGTGTAACTGTTGAGTCACGGAACCAAAGATCACCTGACGTGGTTCTTTGATCAAATGTACTATTGTCTGCGTATATATGTATAACATATGTAGGGCCTTGTTTAACTTTTTATTTGAATTATTTTCTTCTTCGAGTACCATCCCCATTATTTTACTTACTCCCCATTATTTTTCTTACTGAATTATTGAATTATTTTACTTACCATTTTTTCGCGTCATTTATATGATCAAAGTTTTTTGCTTTAACTAATAAATTTTAGAAATCATTGAATAATATAAATGTTTTAATATTTTAGTTGCTTAAAAGTTATGCGTTGTTTGAAATCATTATACAAAGGAAATTTAAATTCAAATTAAGATATCTATTCAAAATCCTGGTTCTTAATGAATTTAATGCATTTAAAGCCAAAATTTAATAGCTTAGCTAAAATCCGTTAAATAGAGTTCATCAGTAAAATACAAAACTTTTACAAAATTGAGGTACTTATATAAAACGTAATTACTCTTATAAAACCCCTATAAATCATGTTATAACCCTTGTTAAACGGTTTGGGACACTGATATTCACACCTTTTTATTTTAACCCCCAGGATGGTGGCAATTTGGAATAAAAAACCCGACGAAAAACGTACTCAAAACCAGGCATTAACTTTAAGTATAGGATAGAAACGTTGGCTTGATTTCAACGGAGTCTGCGCGCAACCTTTGGTTAATAATAAATCTTAAATCAGTCTATTAACACTCGAACAATACTAGTAACACAATAGTACGAGGCTTGTACAAATTTCTTTACAAATGTAGGTCAGAATATAATTAACAACATTCCAATTATTGTTGGTGTTGCGGTAATAGTCGGGTCCTCTTTTACAATAGACTTCATGACGGCCTTCGTACAGTAACTTCACGACTTCACACAAAGACTGTCAAGAATAATTAAAGTAATTACTGTTTACAGTAATTAATGGCCTACATAACATTATGGTTTGATTGATCTTGGATCTATGACGGGATAATTGTACATTGCTTAGCTTACACTATGTTGCCATACAATTTCAATTGCATACTAAATAATACCTTTATTATTTAACTTCTTTGATTATATTACATGATGTAATATTGATTTATGTGGTAACTGAATTTTTTTTATAAAGAATTTACTTATAAAAGTATTTTGATAGCTTTCCGCACATTTAACTGGTTTATTATCGGTTTAATTCCCAACCAATACATTATCGATAACTGTAGCGCAAAATGATTGAAAAAACTTTACAAAGATAATGAACAATAAATAACTTAGCTCCTAGCTTTTTTGCTCGCTACTTGAGTGTTATTTGTTTTATCCTTATTTGTACTCCCATTAATAATGCTTATCGATTAAAATTCAATGCAAGGTAGAAACAGTGGCGTAACAATAGAATAGCAAGGCAGGCGATCTCGGGGGTCCCGACTATAAGGCATCAGGGCCCACTGGCAAAGATTAAATGGCGTTATTTCCAGACGCAATGCTTTTACTTCTGATGAATGTTCTCTCAATGTGAGAAGAAAGATTGCTATTATAAGAAGTATTTGAGAGCTGAGCTGAGAGAGCTGACGTTACGGAGCCCTAGTTGACTTACATACTTTTATAGGTCCTTAAGAAGAGTAACTGCATCACTGGGTGGCGACGCGAGCGCAGGTTCGCGATAGCCCACAGCACAGTACATAGACACTACATTAAGCTCCTACGCTTCTGCGGCGGCGCCTTTACCTGTTATAAGGCCTTTTAATATGTAATCGCGCTTCTGGCCTTTCTTCATTAAGAACGTTGTAGATTTATTGTAAAGACTACGTGCACAAAATAAAGAAAACACGGTAGACTTTAGAAAATAAATATAATATAATAAAAAGTAACTCAATCGCGTTTAAAAAATCTTTAAAACTTCAAGAATTGACTAAGCAAACTTTTTCAAGCTTCAAATTTTACATGATATGTGATTTCTATGCAGCCCCCCCTCACATATATTACTTAAAACCCTTCATAAATATGAAAATAAATATTTGTTCACGTTATAAGGATTGCTATTATATACAAATTACTTCTCGTACTTAACAGTGAGTGACCAGCAGACGCCGCTGGCATTTATACTCTGTTATCTTAACATTATTCAGGACACCTTACGGATACTTAGCAGGAATAATGAACTACCATTTCGAGATCTCCAGTAAATCACAGATTCCTCGATTTAATATCGTATCTATAAGGCAAGTAGCGATTGCGGCAAGCGCTAATTAGTAGGTAATTTCATCGTTCGCATTTCCAAATGTTAATAGGAGTTAAATTACGCGTTTATTACAAATACGAACGCGTATATACGCATTGTATGTATGTATATACATAACGATCTTACTTACTACATACTTTTGTAGAAACGTTTTTGTATCGCTCTTCATTTAGAAAGTTAGAGGTGTTTGTTTAGAGGTGTTTTTAGCCTAATGCTAGAATAAAGCATTTATTCAAATTATGACATTAATATAGTAACGTATATAACAAAGATATTAAGATAAGTATTTTGGTAAGTTTTTCACATGCCAGATTATTTATAATTTTTTGTGATCAGCTCTATGTCCTCTTATATGTCACTGTATAAAATTCGAACAACTACATTATACTTACGACTGCGTACTTATCAAATGTATGATGAATACTTTTGAATTCATTACATTCTTCATAATAAACCATTTACCTTAACAGACGAGCGACGAAGCAAGTTTGTAGTAATTTGAATAAGTTAGACATCAAAAGCAATTCGACAGAGGCTGTGCGTAGGCGCAATTGACTCGTCACCAAGTATCGCCGCGCACTTAGCGGTGACGCGAATCTTTATCAAGTTCTACGCGCGCCGCCTTCGTCTTCCAAGATTCACTTAACTAGATTGTAAACCTGTAATTATTTTAACTCTGTATTTATGCTATTCTCATTTACGATTCTATATTGGTTTTACGATCTCATACTATCTTTAAAAAAATATATGTTTAGTTTTAATGTCTATGTAACACTGAAAATATTTAGAAAATGAAAAACTGTAATGTAAAAAGTTGCCAATACTTTTATTGTTTTGCAAAGTATCTAATTTCCGTTCCTCTCTACACACCGTCGCATTCGATGGAACCACTGAAAAAAGCAGTAGGCCTCCTACTCCAATAGGGGAGCGGTATAGCTATAGCATTTTCGTTCGGTTTCGTCGTAAAAGGACGTCCCTCACGCGATTCATCATTGACATCATTGAGTCGAGTAGGTTCGGAAATACTTCAGTGGGTAGCTGGTTCTACAAAGTGGTGGTGCGCGGCAAAAACTGCCTTGAAAAACGCGCAGTTGTGGCACGGCGGACGTCGAGGTGATTAGGCTAAAGCAAGTCGTGAAAGGATTGAAATTAAAAAAAGATTTCATCAGCAATGTTTTTAACTGACCAAATTAATTTTAAATTTTACCCACCTAAACTAAAGAAATTAATTAATTTCATCTTAAATTAATTCGGACCAATAATAATTTAATATTAATAATTATTTATTTATTTTTCTCCCTTAAACATTAACAATAATAACAATAAAATTGAAATACATAAGATTGTAAAAAGCTTTATGTACACAATTATTAATATAAAAGATATCAAGGAGTTATATATAATCATTACTAAGAGCGTTACGATATATATAAAAATATTACGAACTAATTCTTGAATTTTAATTTTTTAATCAGTATTAGTAAATACAATATAATAAGAAAAAATCATCCAGTGAAGAATTTTAAAAATATCCTATGAATGAATTAAAAAATAAAAATTATTCTTACGAGTATATAGTGGCAATTGAAAACAAAAAAGACATTATTTCAACCTTATAGAAAAATTGTTTTGATTATATGTAGTACCTTTCCTTTTCCTAATAATCAGCATATATTAAAAAGGTCCCCTAATAATTATAATGATCGTTATACTCGCCCCAACTTGAAATGATCCAATTTGGCATAATCTAAAGTCGGTTGTGAGAACTATTTATTTATATTTTATTATTCAAATTTCAATTGTTATTCATTGTTCCGATTCATAGCAAATATAATAGTGGGTTACAATTTACAACTAAACGCTTAGCCATGTGAACCCACAATAATGACTGAACCTTTTTTCAAACTGTTTTCGGGTGTGGAGAGGAGAAATTTTTTTTTATACTGTACCATCTAATTACTTTATTTTATTTAAGATTATGCCCTGCCTAAAAAGCTTGATCTACCTGTTTTCATCATCACAGTGTAAACACAATTTAGAGAAAGAGGCGTTAGTAACAAGTTGGTTATGATATTTTTCATAAATGTTTAGGTTGGTTCATATTGTTGTTTAACAGTGTATGACATGACACAAAGGCGGACAATACTTTTGGGCCTGATCTTTAATTAACCTCTTAGTAAATCGCATTAAAACGTAGCGATAACCACCTGACATAGGTCGTTAACCTTCGTGTCACTTTATGAAGCTGGATCAACCGCAGAGCTGGCGGAAAATAATAAACGGCTAAAATATAAGAGTCTTTTCTCCAAATTCGATGTTGTTCCCTTTGGCGTAGAGACTTAGAGGTTAGGGTTTCTAATGTACAGGCGCTAAATAAAGATTTAAGTTGGTCTGCCAATACTATCTATAGTACCGGTGACCCCAGAGCTAGTGCTTTCTTCGCTCAACGAATAAGTATCGCAGCGAGAAAATCCTGCCAGCATTAAAGGTGCCACAGGGACCAAACTTTTTAAATTTGTTTTAATTTTTAATTATTTTTATTATTACTATGTAGGTTAAGAAAATTATAAATACTTTATGAAGGGTCGCTTAGGTTGTGTAAACTAATAACCACATATGCCAAAAACATAATTCTTTTAATAAATCCTTACATTACATATAATTTTCAATGAACATAAAACATCAATAATTGTCTACGTCTTAAGGATACTTAATAAACAATTCAGTTAAGATCACAACGTGTTACCCAATATTTTAAAACAAAATACCATAATCATCCTAAACTCATTAGATAACGAATGGTTTTATTTAATGAAAATTAATTAATTCCGCTACGCACGAGGGAGCAAAGGGGTGGTCGGAGCAGTGATGTGATGAGCGCAGCTAATAGTGCAGGTATCGCTGATGCAATTTGTATACCGAAAACATGTGTTTATTGAGCTGATGAATAAAAAAATATACTTTTGATTGTCTCAAAACTTCATCGGTTTTATGTATTTGCCTTGGTAATTTTTTTCTTTTGATCTATTAGCTGCTGCAGCAATTTCATTCAATAATAGAAGATATGACGAGTTAGTACGAACGTGAGTACCTACGTATAATACGGGACTTTAAAATACTCTTTAAAAGAAAAATAAATCTATTCATAAATTAGAAATTAAGAAAAACGAGGTGGACCCAGAGTCGAATGCCTCTGCTTCCGCTTGGTACATTTAAAAGCCTTTCGATTGATTACCGAACGTATTATACATACATACACAATATAACAGTACGTGTCGTTAGTGAAGTTTTCATGTGATCTTCGGTGTTACATTTATCAGCTTTAACTAAAATAAATTCAAAAAATCTCTAAGTCTATAGATAACAATTCTAGACTATGTACAAGAATTCTTCATAAATAATTTGAAGATATATGCAGAAGTACAAATAACAGGTAGACAACTTTCATGTTTAATATATATAAACTTATATTTAGATACATAACAGCTATTAATAATAAAGGGTGCACACTTATGTAGGATAAGAAATTTCAAAAGTCGTAGATAAACAGTGATAAGTTGAACCGGTATAGCGAGCTTATTGACGGCGCAGGCGCACGTGCGCGCTCTCGGCCGCGACGCAGGCGCTAATCGTTGAAAGATTAGTGCATGCCTTTAAATATATGTACTTATAAATGTTACTAATTTTTTTAACACTAATTCACCAAATTGGTGTTTTGCTGAGTAAATAAAATCTATTCTAAAATATAAAGAGTTACAGTTAGAGCTAAAACTAGGTTCTTATATTTAAATGAATATTACAATAGATACACAAGAGTTAAAACCTATGGAACAAATAACACTAAATATAGGCTACAAATTCTTCTTTAATTTCTTGATATAAATTTATAGTTCCAGCTGAGATATAATAATAGTATATTACTCTGAATCATAACAGGATTCTAATATTAAGTTGCAATTAATAGTAAATTCCGTTCAATTGATTCGTGGTCGGCAAATAGCAATGCAATTTAGTTGTGGTGTCCCCGCAATACGACAATTTACGCTTTGGTCTTAGTCATTATGAATTGATGGCTAAGATCTAGACGTGTTTACAGGCCTTATCTGTCGATAGCCTATCTAGTAACAGCCCACGTCATTTAATTAATACTGTAGATCGCGCGCTGCGTTCAAGGATTCCTGGCACGTAACATGACATATAAACTCGCATAACATTTTATTGTTACTTTTAGTTGATGCCAACAGGTGTAATGTCAAATGTATTAAATAACATTGCACTTTTTATGTACTCTCATTTTCTGTATGTTGTGTAATATAGTGCGACATCTTTTAAACAACACATTAGCTTTGTGACTTAACTTTGTAATAGTGAGTCATAACAATAATTAACAAAGACAGAAACTGTAATGGACCGTCTAAATAATCCACAATAAGAAGATATCTTCACTTAGTTATTTCTGCTGTCAACAAACAGAAATAACGATGTAGGAAGAGCGGGAACCATTGCGTGTACAAAACGACTATGACCACTTCAGTTCACTGATCATCTGGTACAAACTAACTATAATCTATGAATAAATCATCTTTTAGGTTTTAAACTGTAGAATATAGATAAAATTCAATTATATTTTACTTATTACAATTTGTATAATTCACATAGATGATACAAGATGAGTTATAATATTATCTTTGGAAAAAACCAAAAAGGGTTCTATGATTCGTTTTCTCTACATATTATACTCCAACAAAGTATTCTTCTAATATCCTTTTCAGTCCCTGGCTAAAGATTGGCTTACAAGACGCGTACGAAAATTATATTTAACTAAAAGTTATGCATCAAATAATGATGGCGATTTCATATAAAATGGTATGTAATTGAAAGTAAAAGATCGAACATCTCTTGTAACTTAGACCAAGTGATAATCGAGATCAACCGGCCGGGCGCCACTTGCCAATTGTTCTGCTGTCCACGTCGCGACAAACCCGTGGACATTTATTGCAATTATGTGCAAATCCTAATAATGAGACATAAAATGATAAGCTTGCACTGACATGACGTCTTCATGATAAAGTACCAGGTGTGTATAAAAGGCCAGCGTGAGTGATATGTGACAATCGATATTTTGTTTTGGAATGTACCGTTAAAAACAACAGTAAATATTTATGTATATATATATATATAAGTTTAGATATAAACGAATTGTAAATATATATCTACAATTAAAATAAATAATCCTTATATAATAAATAACCTTAAAATTATATCTTTGAATTATATCAGGCACAAATAAGGTAAACCTAATTTTAATATTGTAAGAAAAAAAGAAATAATTTAATCTCATGACGAGGCGTGATTTAAAAAACCTTAGGAATGACTATAGGAAGCCGTAACCAAAGAACAAACAAAAATAATTACAATAATCAAATATGGAACTTGCTCTTCTAGTCCTAGACTATACATTTACACTTTTTATAGACAATATATATACTTTTAGGTAAGACTTTCGCTATTTGGTAACCGGATATGAACCTTTATAACCTTAATACTATAGATTATGCGAATTTAGTCGTGTTAACCTAGGACTGGTTGTGCCAGAAGGCAAAAGCGAGCCATTAATGACTCCATGTAAATTATTAATCGCAACTCGACAACGACAACGCCCTGCCACTTGTTCACTGGCCTATTGTTTGCAATCTAAATTGCGGAAATGCTGTACGTAATTTTGCGAACATTCTAATCTAATTATAATAATAATATTTATTAGATAAGTAGGTCAAGTTAAAATAAAGAAACTTAATTCAAAATTAATACCTAAAATATGTATTAAATCAAATTCTTCATAAAAATTTGACGTTGTATCTCCTCTGTTTTGAAGTCAGTAAAAAGTAGAGTCTTATTACACCGTTTAAGCCATAGTAGGTGCTTATAAATCTCTCATTATGACAGCGTAAATACAGTTTGACAAAAGGAAACTAAAGAGTGCTTAAAAGAGTGGATTTTATTAATTTGTAATAATACGGTATCTATGCCATTCAAAACTACGTGGTGGTGTGAGAAGAACAGTCAAGTAGAAGAATTAAATCTTCAGTAGTTGAGGTTCAGAAAAACGTTAAACGTATACTTTTAATCAGAAGTGTATGTCACTATGAAAACTCTTACAGGGCGCCGGTTACACGTAAAAACTTTTACCAATCTAATAATACAAATGCAAAGTAGTAGTGATTGTTGAGGCGGGCAACAACATAGGATAACTAAGAAACTAGAACTTATAATACTACATACCCAAAAACTTCCGGTCACTTAAAATTACTACGTAAGAAAAGTTATACGCATGAAATAACCGAATCATTATACAAATGTTATCAAAACGCAAACATAAAAAGCCGTGTGTAATATTCGCCGCTCGTTTAAATTTACGACAAAAAGTAACAGTTAATAAAACTGTTGAGCGAAATCATGAAATTAAAAGCTATCTCGAGCCAATCGTACGAAATAACAAGTTATCTCGTCTTAACAAACCATTCACGTTATTGCGGTCGGCTACCGTAACACGCAACGTCTTTACTCACCTTAATTTGTACTTTGTAAGCGATCAAACTAATGACCCATTTAGAAAACCTTTTTGAATATTCTTGTACATAGAATTAAATTATTCTTGTGAATTTATTTATTTTGTATAGATTTTAAATCTTTAAAGCTGTTTTATGGAACGTTTGTTGCGAACTAGCAATGAAGACGACAATTGAACATTTAATAATTTAAAACTCAAATATTATTCGTATATTTTGAGTATTGTCAAGATATGCTTTGATGTTCCTTCTAAATAAATAAACCAGGTATTTTCAGTGATTTAAAAAATCTCAACCCTTTTACCTTAACGCAGGACAAAATAAATAAACGGCGGATTTCAGTTGCACAAATAAAGTTCAAAAAATCGTATAGGATATGAGCATGTGCGGCGGGCAGCTGCAATAAATTTCAACGCATTCCTCACCAACAATAGATTCTGCACAGGTTGCAGTAAGAGCCTTTTATTTAAGAACACCCGGATTGACGCAAAACTCCGCGACGCTTTGAGGCCAACCTTCCGAGACAAGATTATACACTTTACGAGCGTCGCTTGTATAATTTAAAAATTTGTGTACGTTTAAGTATTTTTATGGATAAAGAAAGAAACATGAATTAATACATTTGTCAGCCTTACTACGAGC
Source organism: Pieris rapae (assembly GCF_905147795.1). Lineage (NCBI taxonomy): Eukaryota > Metazoa > Arthropoda > Insecta > Lepidoptera > Pieridae > Pieris > Pieris rapae. The sequence continues at coordinate 6,787,594 of NC_059524.1, read as the reverse complement.
AATGTTTAATTTTAATTCAAATTATGTAAATTACTCGTGGTCAAAATTATATTAGTATTAGCTGTAAAATCGACTATTACACTCTTTCTTTATATTTCACATATAATTCATGGGCTTAATATTAAATATAATAATGTTCTCCTATAATATAAAATATATTATAAAATAAACGTGATACTTCTAGAATGTTCTTAAGACACATTAGAAAAATGGCCACGTGACACACCACATGGAATTTCTTCGCATTACCACCGAAAAAAGAGCCTTGTCTAAACACCAAGTTCCTCAAAATGCTTTGTGAACTTAAGATTAACGATCAGCTGATTTTGACAATAGTAACTTGCTATGTATGTATTTCTTTTCGCGCATCAATGATGAATATTCTTGTATAAGTACCTTTTACAATGTAGTCAAATGTGTGTTGATTTTAAATATTAACTTATACATATATACTTGTTGGATCGGACGATATTAACAGACATAATATACCATTATTACTGTATTTTCTTCTTCAATTTACGAAAGTAAATAAAATTAAATTAAAATAATTGTTTGTTATTGTTACAACATTTTATAAATCTTATTATTTTTAAATTGTAATAATAATGAGACAGGCCTAACGTATAGTGTACCGTCATTAAAATACTCGCATAAATAATGTAATATTGAATCAATATCTTTTTATACAGATTTACCAACTTACCGACAAGTACCTAATCTTACGATACGTTTAATATTAGCTTTTGAGACAGCTGGTGTTCCCCCTCACCTGAACACTATGTACGCAGCACGTGTGTATGTACCCATTATATAAATACAAAATGTACCTATTTTGAGTTTGTACATCCGGATACCGGACGACCCGACCCCTTCAAGTGATTTTTCTTAACAATTTTAATGTAATAAATATGATAAGAATAATGAGCAAACAGATTGAATTTATTAATAATATTGAAAAGTCTTGTTTCATATTATTTTTTATGGTAATACTGATAAATTTATAAACTTTCTTACATTAATTATTACTTCTTAATTTTCCTATTTAGTTCAAGAATACCAATTTGTACTAAAAATATTTAAAAAATATATACATATTCTCCTTGTGATATACATATCATAATATATTATCAGACAACAAAATATACAAAATTTGGCAAGGAGTGAAAAGCTAAAATTGATAATAAAACAATGATTACAGTAATATTAAAATGTTTAAATATCTTTAATAAAAAAATATATAAATAAGAATAACAGTTACAGGTTTTGAATCGGAATATACAATCATGGGAATATCTATTTTAAAAATATCGGTCAATAAATCGTAAAATGCTTCACACAGATTAATCAATAGTTTATAAAATGACAGATTAGCATAATGTAAATTTATTCTATCTATTCCTATTGTCACTTTGGAACTATAAAATTCAAATGAAGCTACAACAATAGGGACCGGATTAAAAAAGTAGTGCATATTTATGACGAATTAATATTAGACTAGTTTTGTGATCTATGGAATAATCTATGGGTCTATACAAAGTCAACACAGGCAATCGGAAGTTATAAGCAGGTGTGTTCAAATCGCTCTCCTTTCCCAGGAGTAACCTTATTGAAATAGTATATTTCATTACAAGTGCGGAAAGCCTGTCATTGCAACGAGTTCCGACGAATGTCTACCCGAGCCGAGGCGCAGCCGAAGGTGAGGGTTGACAGTCGGAACAAGTTGCAATGACGGTACCGCACGTGTACTGAACGACTATTTTTAATACAGTTGCGAAAAAATAAAGCAATTTAATTAAACTATTTGCTTTTTTTCTATTCTCTCTACGGAATAAATTCGTTGCACGTAGATATGTAGCGACTTATATGTTCCCGGTAAATTGTTGTCCGAAGCATTTTATGCAATTATACTGCGTTCGGGTGGTATACATTCAAATAAAATATCGTCGAAATTACTCATTTGTAATCACATGTACATCAAGTGCAACAAATAACTCAACTCGAAAGAACATTTTTGGAAAATGGCGCCAACCGCAAAGAATATGAGCAAAGTTTGTTTTTTCTTTTCTTCACCCATTCTGGGTAGGCAAAGGGAACTTGGCCCATACAGCCAATTCTTCAGTAGACTATTTTTATTGAAAGAAAACCAAATCTAACTCATTGAGTCCAATCATTAAATCTGATATTTAAACAAATAGCTATAGCTTCTTTTTAAAATATTTGCATGAATCATAAAAACTTCTGTGATTTTTTTTAGTAAAAACTTCATGGTTAGTTTTTTCTTTTTAATATTTTTTTTATTGATATGAAATATAATAAACCTAACCTAACTTATAGAATCTAATTATTAGTAAACTTTTTAAAAATACGTATTTGCATATATTATAAAATTCTTTTTAATATTTTTTTAATTGATATGAAATGAAAAGAAACCTAATCGACCTTATTGAATCCAATTATTATAATATTTAGAAATCATATATCATAAAAACTTCTATGAATCTTTTTAATAAAACCTTCGTGGTTGGTTTTTTCTTTTTAATACACATTGTTTTGACAGTTGGCAAAGAAAACGCACGAGTGCGGGAATGGCAAAGAAAAAAGCACAAGTGTGTAATAGCCCACTTTCCGAACGCTATACCTCCCTGCAATATGCCACTTTTTGAGCAACTGTATTAAAAAAGTCGTTACTCTATTAAATAAACATGTGTTTTAATTATCATTTTAAAACGATTCGAATCTTGCGTTTAAAATGTTTAGTAATGTCTAGGAAGTGCTTTATTTTACTTTTTCAATTGACTACGATTTCTTAACTTTTTAATTCGTATTGTATACCTACGTGTTGTTTTTTTTCAAATCAAGTAATAATTGTAAAAACTATACTAACGTAACACGGTGTTTGTGTATACTGTGTTTTTTATAATGAGTGAAAATATATTATAATAATTTACGTATGGTATATATTTTTCCATGTAGTATGCTCTGAAAACCTATTAGTAATCATTTAGGGAAATCGAAACGTACTTGAATCACTTTTTTAGGCATTTACTTTTCGCACTGGCACTTATCAGCTCTGAAAGGGACCGGTGTGAATACTAGCACACATGACACATGTGTTTGCGCATGCGCACGTGTTCATTCATAACGTACTGAAGGGATCCACAGGAATATGTGACATTAAGCAACCCGTAAATAAACATCGTCCCCTGAATCCTGATAATGTATAAAGAAAATCTTTGTTACATTTCTGTGTCAGATAGTAAAATGATAGAAGTTTTATATCAATATTTGCTTTAGGTTTTCTCAATTCTTGCACCTGCAAAGTTAGTAAGTTCTCACACTACTACTTTGTTAAAAATTCAAAATCCGAGCCAGCTTTGTTAAAAATTTATTTATTTAAAAATCAAATATCAAACAATTATCTGTCATCGTTACGTAAACTCGTAGTTGGCAGACAAGAATGAGGTCTAATTCTAGAAGAATATATTTATATATAATCAAAACGTTTTCTACCGCCATATTAGAAAATTCAACGCACGTATTGTCGGAATTTTAACAAAACAGTTCTCAGTTCTTTAATCATCAATGGGCTCTTTTCATTTTAATAATATTACTAAAAATGCCTAAAATACAACAACCATATCATAACATCTAATCATATCATAACGCAAACATAAATCAAAAAACAACTAGAATTCAATTTCTGACTCAACGCGACTATGAAAACATTATAGGATTCATATCATATAATCTGTAAATCTATTTAAAATTGTGTTAAAATATAATTTATCCTGTATATTCTATGGTAACTGTTACTGTGTGTGTGTGTGTGTGTGTGGACTGTTAGTAACATCTCTCTGCTCTGTGATATAATAAAAATACAGTTTATTGTACTCGATAACTTTTATTACCCAAAAGCAAATCCACTATTTTAACAATTTATTTTAATTGTATCTCTTAAATCTTCGTCTTACCCACACTTTTACACCATCACTTACACAACAACAACAACAACACAATCAATTTAGGTTTAGTTAAATAAATGTATTAAATACTTTTTGTTCCCTTTTCTAAATCTTTTTCTAGTAAAATGTATTCCATCTTTAGCTATATTTTCAGTGAATTTATTTATTTATATATAATTTATATTACCTGTAGGATTACTAAATAAATAAATGTCTGTTGTTCTCATGAGAAATATCAAATTGTGGTTAAGTAATTTTGCACGAAACATTTTACTAATATCCTAATATTTATTCATCTCCAAAGATGACTAATGACTGAATTTAATTAAGATTCATTTAAAATCCTTTTGTTTCTGTATCTGTATTGTGAACATTGTTTTTTGCTTAATCAGCAAGTAGGCGATCAGCCTTCTATGTCTGACACACGATGACATTTTGTCTCTCAGCCATGCCGGTTCCCTCACGATAGTTTCCTTCATCGTACGAGCGAGGGTTAGATGTGCACATAGACAAAGTCCTTAGGTTCACTAATTTGAAGAAACGTTGCCCTGAATATTTCTTTAGATATATTAATTATCATATATATCTTAGTTTCAGATTTATGTTTCTTATACAAACAATAATTAAAATGTATAATAATTATAACACAAACCTAAACATCAACAGAGTTAAGAAAAATGAATTACTAAAAATAATTACAGTTTGCCTAGTACATACCAATTAGGTAATGGTATTTGATGTTTTATTTTGTATTTGTTACAATCATCCCTAACAATATGGTACGCAACAGTCCTTAATTTCATTAAGAGCTTATTAAGCTGGCACGCGACTCCTGACAGTTGGTCGCACGCGCATACGATATCATCAAAAACTTATGGCCCGGAACGTTGTGCGTTATTATTGTACTAATGGCAAACGTTCCAAATCTACATGTTTGAAAAAAATAACAACAAAAGTCGCGATGATTAAGCTCTTTAAAATAGCATACTACTGCACTACATATTAATAAAAAAAACAATATTCATAATTTTAGCTGATAAATATTTCTTTGTAATCGTACATCAACCTATACGATATATATAAATAATAAAATTGTAATTATAACTAACTTCCCGAAAATACAATTTCTTTAAAAATTCAATTCGATCATATGACTGCGAGGAGTTCAAAATATAAATATTGGCAATATCTGAACTCATATTTTTCATAAAGTGAAACAAAAAAATATTTGAAATTAGTTTAATTCAATAGTTATTAAAATATTAATTATTGTTTAAGAGAATAATTTGTAAATTGTATAATAACATGAGGTAAACACATTTATCAACAATTTGTTGATGAGTCGACAGCCACAATTACATTCTATATGGTCACGCAATGCTGACCGTGTGCGTCAGGTGGCCTATGATGGTGCAGTCACTGGGCCCCCAGTTTATGTATAATGAATATTCATACCAATAATTATACTAATGAAATGAAATTCCAAAAAAACTTTAGCATTTCGAAATCGAAAAACATCGTACCTATGAATACTGGAGGTCTCTTTTGATGAAGTGTTTTCTGCATTCCCTAACATTGTATACACAATATTATATTATTTTTTCGTACATAAACAAAATGCACGAAATCGCTCCGAATATGGGACAAGATTTCGTCCAAATTTTCGTATAAATTTGTCATATCCCAAAATCTAAATGGACGGTAAAGGTCACTTGAAACCCATCTGCAAAAAGCAACTACATACGAGTCACGAGTGATACTTTAATTCAGAAACCTTTCAAAAGGTGCATCCCATCATATTAACATATTATCTGTATTTTAAAGATAATCAGGACATAAATATTATTCTTAAGTAGATTACCGTTACCAATAATATTAAAATGAAACATGTTTTAGATAGTTTTACTTTTTATATGATGAATTGTTTGTACCATAAGCTCATTCTCATTATAAGGGATGAAGTGCATTATTATTAATTGCGTGTTTGGTTCCCACAGCATCCAGAGGGGTGCGCGACCTGCCACGGCCGGTCGCTTCATTGATTTGTGTTATTGTTGGCGATCAGTTACCCTGCACACTCCCACGACAGGGAACAGATGCCGTGTGCGGCAACGCCGGCGCCGGCGCAACCGCTGACAATTGCAGTGTTGTCCCACGAGTGACCCTCTCAAATCCTGTGGGAACTGTTCCGCAAATCTCGAACATTATCAATAGTGTTCGCTCATAAGGGAACATCATTGTACAAGCAAACGTTTTGTTACCACTAACTTTTAAATAACAAATGCTGCTCGTTATAATTTAAATACATTCATATTACTGAAAATGATCTCCGTTCGATAGAAAATGTATTGTGATACAAGAAACAGACACTTGACCCGTCAAAACAGCATATTATTCAGTGGGTGCTGCATTAGCATACATTTGCCTGTCAATCGTCGCCAGGAGACGTGATTGCATATGCGCCGGTGCTCCGCGAGTCGCCACCAATGTTCTGACTTAGCAGATGCTCCATTAATATTGTATGACGAATCACATTAGATAGGTTGCTATATCGTCAAACTTTTCATCGACACATCTGTCTGCTGAAACATGTAAAATTTATCAACTCTGAAAACATTTACGGAAATATATGTAGCTGTCGGTTTGACTACATACATATATTTGTCAGCTTAGGAAATCTAAGTCACTAGAAAACGCTAGATAGGTATATATTACATTCAAATATAGACGTTCGACTACAATCGATCATACAATATTTTATTATAAGCGAATGAATTATACCTAATCCCAGAAATATATTAGGAAGATGACAGATAGAGTATAAGTACTTCTTTTGTAAAAGATCATCGTTTTCCCATGTTGTAACGTCTTGCGATAATTAAATTGGGAATACAAAACAAGCGTTTATTAATGTGTTAATAAAGTCGTTTGAAGAATTTCAAAACGCCTGAAGGATCTTTCATACTCGAAAACTATACACTTAAATATATTCGGGTTTTTCAAAAGATTATACAGTAAGTATTACTCAAGAATAATGTAATAAGTGTTTTGATAGCCGATCTGTACTGTTTAAATACGGTATGTTCTGCTTACTTCATAGATTAATTCCAAATTGTTAAGTTGGATCAAATTAAATTAAAAATATACAAAGCATAAAACATATACTAATTCTTAACAAGTAGGTATTTTATAACTCACAAATCCTGAATAAAACAATCCATCGTTGAACTTTCATGCACTTTGTACTGTATAATGTTACGATTTGAATCATTGGTATAAATCAAGTTAACATTTTCGGTTATCGAATGATAATATCTTCAATAACAAATGCGTGTTTTGCAACCAGGAACAGAGATTGATGTGCAACAATTACAGGATGCTCCAAAGCGATCAATTCACAATGTGTTGCATTAACAACTAGCTTTTTCAGTAGTCTGCTATGCTAATTCAAATGGGGAGACATCAATAAAATTTCAATAAAATCATTTTATTTGGGTGTAGCCAGCTTAAAAAGTAAGGCGCGTATAATAAATATCTTTATATAATAGATTTTAACGTCGCGTAGATCGTACACATGCCAAGAAATAAACAACTGTTTATATACAAACAGATCATTTAGAGCCTCTATATCTGTAATCCTGGCCTCAGTATTTTGCATATCCTTTAGTAATTTTGCTTTGAAAAGATAGGTGAGTAATATTCTGCGCCTAACACACAGCAACTGCATATGTGTCTTTTATAAAATAATATTAAGAGAAACACTACTTATACTTAAAACTGTATAGCTACAGAAATACTTTTTTCATCGTAAGAGTTTTGTGATGGATTCACGTGTATTTTTGAAAAAAAAAATACGTTTATTATGAACCTTAATATAGACAGGTATCACAGCTGGTGAAAAAACTCTCGGTACTCTTTTAAAAAAGCAAATCATCAAACAATACTTATTTTAAAACAAGTATAATAATGCTGCTTACGATTTCGATATCTCAAAGTTCCAGCTAACAGTTATTAAAATCTATTCAGTATCAGTGTTTTGGCGAAAAATGAAAATCAAGTGCTTATATTGTTAATCATAATAAATAAAGTATTGCCCTCATTTATAATGGCTAGATAAGTCTAAATTATAAAACTCTTTCGTTTCTTTCAATTATTTTTTGTGTTACTGTGATGAAAAGTGAAAGAGTACTTTACTTAAATCAGTGCAATAAGACTATCTTTTAAATTAAGGATATAGTGTTGTAAAACTTTCTTAACGGAACAACCGTACATATTCTAGTTTGTTTTATTTAACAGTACTAGAGAGATAATTTGACCTTATTGGGATGAAAGGTTAACATATCACGCGCTTTCATCTTATATTATGTAGAGCAAGAGCAGAACGAAACGTTTAAATCGATTACGCCTCCGCTAAGCTATGAATATTTTAAGTGATCCGCATGATTGACTCATTGTTAAGGTACAGAGATGTACCATTCTTGATCCGGAAAGAAAGTATTCTATTGTGAAATATGTACTAACATTCACTATCCATATATAATTATAAACGAGGTCTATTTCACGTATTAGAAGGAAAATCAGTGAAATTTTTCCGGTAGACCACCATCATTGCTCATAGCAAAATATATAGTTTTTTCTTTTTAAAACTTGTAATGCCACCTATTTGTGTAATTTTTTTGTGTTATGAAAATTAAAATAGATACCGTAAATTTTGTTCATATATTCAAGAAAAATATATATTTTAAAGCATTGTGATCAAATATTTACTTTTAATAAATTTTAACTGTTTTGTATAGAGAATTTAGAAAGATACATAAAAAACATATAAAATTACTCTCCGATAATGCTTTTCGACATTTAGCCTACAAATTTAAAAAACCGGTCAGGTCACCTTTGATGAGAAATAAAACATTTTTAGCTTGTGAAACAAGGTGTGACAAGTGTCATGGTTGAAAATAGTGATGCGTAGAGTTCAAGTGTCACGACAGCCTATTGTGAGGGTCGCACGATGGGACGAATCGAATGCTGCTGACCCACGTCGGTCACGAAACTATTATCCACTTTTCACGGACAAATATTAAAGGGCCACATTACGAATGTACCATTAAATTGATTAAAACGAGACGAGAGAAAAATTTCTCCAAATAAAGATCACACTGTAATACATTAATTAAATTAGATATGTATTTAATATTTCAGTACTTACATAGTCTGTAAAATATTAAACAATATTTATTCATAATTTTTTATTATGTGTTCGTGTTCAGTGTGTAGCGTCTTATTTGTATAGTAATTGTTAATGTGTGTGAACTGTTTTATTATACCACCTCCACCTCGGTAATATATAACTATGTATTATAGATGAATATAATAATATCCGCAATTAGCTATTGTCTTTATCACTTTGCAAATAAACGTGAAATTATTTTCATAACGGATGTTTATAGTATGTTTATAAATAAGAACACAAGTTAATAAAACATAGACATATTTTAACATGACTTTATAATTTAAACATATACAATTTGATGACTTAAAATAATACTTCGAACCTAAAAATAATTTTTTTATGCTAAATTATTGAAATTTCTTTATTTCCAATCCACCTTATACATATATAATATGTGTGTGTAAATAACCTACACATTGACAAAGAGTTTTGACAGATTTCCGAATATGGATGGACAAATGAGTTACATAATCTTAAAAATAATTTTCAATTTATATAGCCTTTTATAGGAGGGATTTTTTTTAGGGAGGGATTTATAGGAGGGAGGGCGCTACTGAGACGCGGTAAACAACACAGTCCGTATAAAAAGTTACTAAAAATTATAATAAAAGTGAATTTAGTGATAACAAAATCGTACAAATGACTATAAACTAGTGATTAAGTCTATATAGTGAAGGCAAGACTCTAAGTTAACGAATAATACAGAAAAATCCACAAAAATCTGAAGTGTAAAGAAACAACAATTTCGAAGCTCTTCAAGTCTACTCTCGCTAATCCAAGAACTTAAACTGTACCAGTGCTAACTTATGAAAGTGCCGAAGACCCGGAGTGCAAATAAATAGTGGATGGTGAAAATTATCTCGTTTTTTGAGAAACATAACCTCACACCTGAATGAATCTGCAACTTCCCTTGTCATAGAATAAAGAATTGTAGTACAGCGCCATCTATTTGAAAAGAAACGCACTACCTTCGACTAGACTTGTTCGCTACAGAGCGTACAACAGATCAAATAATACTACCCAGTCCTACTAGAGGGCGCCACGAGTATTAAAACAAAAATAGTCACCATGGAGGAAATTATGAAAGCTTTAGAAAATATCCAAAAAGAACTGAACGCACAAAAAATTGAAATTCAGAAAAATGGTGAAAGGGTGACAGAACAAATAACACATAACATAACCAACAAACTAGAAGAAAAATTTACAATTCTGGAAGGAAAACACCAGATCTTGAATGAAAAAGTTGAACAACAAGAAAAAAGAATTCAATTTATGGAAAAACAAGCAAGACAAAGAAATATAATTTTCTTCGGTATTGAAGAGGACGAGACGTCGTACCATAGCTTGGAGAACAATATATTGCACTTTATAAAGGAAAAACTGTCCTTAAAACTGAATTGCCGAGATATTCAGGAAACAAAGAGACTGGGAAAGAAAGGTGATAAACCCCGGCCAATAAAGGTGACTTTTTCTACCCTTGGTTTAAAGGTCTGTATTCTCAAGCAAAAAAGATTATTGAAAGATACCCAATACTATTTGAACGAAGACTACCCTAAATACATATTGGAAAAAAGGAAAGAATTACAAGAAGAAGCGAATAAAGAGCGTGAGAAAGGAAATAAAGTCACAATAAAATACGATAAACTCATTGTACTAAAATCAAACAACAAAAGATCACTGGCGAATTCACCAGAGTCAGATCCCAAGTCTCAAGGACTAGTTGGTAACAACACGAGAGCCACCAAGAAAAACAAAATAAACCAATCCAACCCATCTTTACCTCGATCAAACAGTGTCTCAGAAGGAATTCTAAAACCAAGCATACTAAGCTACCTAGCGAAAAATAACGCCAATAAACAAATCAACGACAAAACAGCCAGTAGCTTACACTCATAGCAATTAACAATCCCCTCCCTCAAAGATACAACATCTAATAAATTTCAACTAAACGACGAAAACCATCTTCCAACCCGGCTGGTCACCGTGGAAGATCAAGACCAAAACCCTCTAAAGAAAAAACTTCAACATTCTTCAACGAAAGAAACTAAATCCCTAGAAATACTTAACTCAACTAAAAAGAAGAAAGACCAGCTCTACATATTATCTTACAACGTCAGAACTTTATCTACCTACGAACGCCTAATTGAACTTAGCGAAGCAATCACTAGAGTCAAATACGACATAATTGGATTGTGTGAAATAAGAAGGGCGGGTACCCGGATAGAAGAATACAATAATTTCGTACTATGTCACACAGGACACACACCTGGCAAATATGGAGTCGGTTTCATAATAAATAAAACACGTAAGAACTGGATTGAAAGCTTCTTGGGCATAAACGAGAGAGTAGCATTATTAAACTTAAACATACAAGGAATGTCCATGTCGATTATACAAATATACGCACCGACTGAAACTGCGAGTGAAGAAGAGATTAACACCTTCTACTCGAATATTAATAGAGCCCTAGACCAAGCTCATAAAAAGTATATAATAATGGGCGACTTTAACGCGAAAATAGGACAACCGCGAAAAGAAGAACACCTAATAATGAAACCAAACGGGTATGGGGAAAGAAACCAGAGAGGTCAGAGGCTAATTGATTTTGCCCTTGAACACAACCTTGCCATCTTAAATACTTTCTTTCACAAAAAACCAAACCAAAGATGGACCTGGCGATCACCAAATGGTAAATACAAAAATGAAATAGATTACATTTTGTCAAATCAACCAAATATCCTTCAAAACATAGAAGTTTTAAATCTGAACTACCCGTCAGACCACAGGGCAATCAGAGCAACAATGTCTCTCACAAAGCAAAAGAAAAAACGCACAACGTACAGAAGTAACCGACTTTCATCACTGAAAACTGAAGAAGAAATGAGATCTTACAAACAAAACATAGCATCTCAGTTACAGGATATAAATAAATGCCAAGAAAATACACCAGTACAGTATTTCTATGACACATTAACTAAGGCTATAACCCAGAGTTTACAGGACGCTCGAACATCCAACGAAGTACCAAAAAGTAAACATAAAGTTCTAAAAGAGCGTACTCTAGCACTTATCAAGAGAAGACAAGAGTTACAACATGCTAAGATAAAAACTCGAGCCTCAAGAAACGAACTATCAGCTCTATACAAACTAATAAGTAAATACATCAAACATGATTACAAAAACTACAGATCGAAAACTATAAAAAACCACTTGGAAAAAGCAGGAAGCTCAAAAAAGGCCCTTAAAGAATTAAGAACAAATAAATATTGGATAGAAGGCTTAAACAGCAAAGACAAAATTGTAAATAATCGCAAAGAAATTATAGATGTAGCAACCCACTTCTATAAAACCCTATATAAAGCCCAAGGAAACGAGCAAACTAGCTATAGAAATGCAAATGACACTTACTCTACAAATAAGAGCGGAAACATAACACCAATAACTGAAAGAGAAGTCACGCAAGAAATAAAAAGGCTAAAGCTCGACAAAAGCCCTGGACCAGACGGCATTACAAATGAAGCCATAAAGGTTGCCTGGCCGCTACTGACTCCCCCACTAACATATTTATTTAACCTTGTATTAAAAACTGCCGAAATACCGTCGCAGTGGACGGAGTCGGAAATTATCTTAATTTACAAAAAAGGGGACTCAAAAGATATCACAAACTACAGGCCTATTAGCTTAGTCTCATGTATTTATAAACTGTTTTCCTGTATAATTAACAAAAGAATAAGTGTCACAATAGAAGCACAGCAACCAGTCGAACAAGCAGGCTTCCGCAAGCGCTTTTCAACAATAGATCATATACATACTCTCGAACAAATAATAGAAAAATATCAAGAGAAGCAAAGAACACTCTACATCGCATATGTCGATTATAAAAAAGCTTTCGATACTGTGTCACATTCAAGTATCTGGACCGCTCTGCAAGCTCAAAAAGTTGAACAAGAATATATAGATATAATCAGAAACATCTACAAAGGTAGTACAGCAAAAATAAAGCTGGAATCCACTGGCCCTACGTTTTCCATCGAAAGAGGCGTAAAGTAAGGCGACCCCCTGTCTCCAAAACTATTTATATCTATCTTAGAGTCAATAATAAGAAGATTCAACTGGGAAAAGACAGGACTAAACATCAATGGCAAGTATTTATCCCACCTACGCTTCGCAGATGACTTGGTTCTGATGTCAGAATCAAGCACACAATTACAAAGCATGATTGACTCACTGAACACAGCCAGTAAACAAGTAGGACTAGAAATGAATCTCTCGAAAACCATGGTCATGACAAATAGTATACAGAAAAGAATATCAGTGGAAAACGAAACTCTGAATTATACAGAAAATTACATCTACCTCGGAAAACAAATGGGCTTCAGCAGAAAACAAAACGAACTAGAAGCAGAAAGAAGAGTGCAAAACACTTGGAACAAGTACTGGTCCTTAAAAGAGATATTCAAAAGCAACATGCCAATAAATGTTAAAACAAAAGTCATGACGTCATGCCTCCTACCTTGTCTAACATACGCTTGTCAAACTTGGAAATATACATCTAAATTAAAAAGCAAAATCACTACCTGCCAACGAGGAATAGAGCGAAGTATGCTGAATATTAAAAAGATGCAAAAAATACGTCACACAAAAATTAGAGAAACCACAAAAGCGACTGATGCTCTAACCTACGCTAAGAAATTGAAATGGAAGTGGGCTGGGCACGTAGCGAGGTTAAAGGACGAGAGATGGACTAACAGGGTAACAACGTGGAAAGGTCCAATCGGCAAACGTCCCAAAGGCAGACCGCTCACAAGATGGGCAGACGAGCTGATAAAAACAGCTGGTACCTGCTGGCCGCAAATAGCTCAAGATAGAGACTCATGGAGTTCTTTAGAGGAGGCCTTCACCTTCACTTGAGGAGGGGTTCATGCAAAACAAACCTAGTTATACATTTAAACTATTTTCTAAATTAATTGGAAACAAGTGTAATTAATGTCTTTACTATTATTTCTTTCTTTCTTAAAACTACACATGTAACCTGAAAATATTGCATGAAATAAAAGGCTTATTATTATTATTATTATAGCCTTTTAAGCAACATTTGCTGTTGCCGACGCGCTAAATTAATTTTTTTTAATCACCTGAAATGAATGGACGCATACATCGACACAGTAAGTTTGATACTAGGTTTAAAGAAACTTTCATATTATACAAATTTAACACTATTAAAATTATAAATCTACAATAATACAATATATTTTAGTGATACTTCTTTGAAATTTAGTTTATTTTTCTGTTTAATGTAGTGAACAAAAAGCCCTTAACTGAAATAACCTTCTTCAAAAAAAATGTTTTTTTCTCATTCTGACTTGCTCTTCACTGTGTAGAGAATTTGATTTGTTTGATGAATCAAATACAAGGCACTTACGAAAACAGCATTTGCCCTGAAAAAGGTATTTAATAAATTAATATGTCTCAAATTATTAAAAAATAACATTTTTTTTTACATAAATCGTCAAAGGATTTATAAGCTCTTCTTAGAATAATATAAGTCGATATTCTTATCAGCAATCGTGGAGAGTGGTAAGTCTCCGTGTTAAAGAAATTCGCTTCAACTTGACTCGCGAAATTGTGTTTTTTTAAGAATATCCTACAATTAGGATTTCAGAAGGTTGTCTTTGAATAAAAATCTACTTACTGTCCCTCTTTGAAATACTCCTTCAGCGTATTAGAGAACCTCTTTGAGTATTTGACAAATTCTCTTTTTCTTTGCTCCAAAGCCTGTTTCCCAGGGCCCGGGGTGTAGGTAGAAACCTCATTAACGGCATCCAGGAGCTTCTTTATAGCTGAAGCTATTTCTCTGAAAAAATAATGATAATGAGGAGATGGTTTAAGATAATTAGTGTTTTTTCAAATTGTAACGTTAGCATATAAGTATTCTCATGTAAGTGACTAATGTCTATTATGAGAATAAATGTCTTTAAACCTAAACATGTACCTCTTATGTCCAATTTAAAACTCCATGGAAAACATAACGTTAGAAAACCAAAATGTAATGGGCCAAATAAAAAAAAGTAACAACTGGCGCTAGCAACAGTGCAATGACATTTAAGTACTGTCTGTTTTTTTTAATATTTATACTTTATCCATTAAATAATAACACAGTGATAAACATACAATACAATTTAGTATATATGTACACATTGTTGCATATAATTAATTATATAAGTAAACATACTTGATAGTCTCCAGGAAAGTTTTGCGATCAGTGATCTCATCGGGAATTCTACTTAGAATTTTCTTCAGGGCTGAAGATTTTTTGTTCAATTCTTGGAATGCCTCCTCCGATCGGTTCAGTCTCAAATCGGCACCTGCAATAATTAGAGAATTAAGGGATTTTGAATCAGTTATCTAATCACTGAATGAAAACCATTACATTCAGACATGATTTTTCAACAAAATTATAATTCATACTCGTGATTTATTTCTTTTCTTTCTTTTTTATTCAATTTCATATATAGAAAGAGAGAGACAGAAAAGTTACTGGCAATGTACATTGTAATGTTAACTTATAATCTTTATGATAAAAAAAAGCAGCTAAAGAAAACAACAAAAGGTAATCTAAAGATTGAATATTACCGATGAAATATTACCGATTCAGGATATATTTTTGTTATTAAATCATTTTAAAATACCCATAATCATAAAACTTCTTTGTTATCTGACAGACTTTGTCCTGTAGACACATAATAAAATGTCTGACATAAAAATCTAATACTGAAAATCATTCTCGACTCCACACTTGAACACACAAAAAATTTCATCAGTCTGTCCAGCCCTTAAGGTGTTTAATTACAAACACATGCACAACGAAACAAACCGAAAATAAACGAAGATTAACGAAAATACACTGAAATAAACGAAATTACACGAAGATAAAAGAAAATACACGAAAATGCAGGAAGATAAACGAAAAAAACGAAGGCTAACGAAAATATACGAAGATTAACGAAAACATACGAAGATACACGAAAATACACGAAGATAAACGAAGACACGAAAATTTATTTATTTATTTCAAAAAATACATGAAGATAAAATCGAAGATTAACGAAAATTCACGAAGATAAACGAAACAAACCGAAAATACACGAAGATACATGAAAAGATACGAAAATACACGAAGATAAACAAAAACACACGAAAAAAAACGAAGATTTTTTTTTATTGATATAGTTTGCCAACGCTCGGCACACTGATACATTGGTAAAAAAAACGCAAAATACAATTTTGAATGTGACAAGCAATAAGAGGCAAACATGACATTCATTTAGAGCTATGTGCTCTAAATGAATATCATGCTTTTATAAATTACTTGAGCTATTGCTCAAGCAAATATCAATCGAAACAATTTTTTAACAAAACAAACATTACAAAAAAGAAACAATTACAAAAAACTAAACAAAAATCGATTTTAACGTGTGAGGGGAGCAACTATGGATATCCAGACCTAGCTTATTTATCAGAATGCTTAATCTGGATATCGGAGAGCTTTTACCAAAACGCGTTCTACGGAAAGGAGGGACAAATGAAATAACGAGATAAATGAAAATACACGAATATAAATGAAAATACACGAAAATAAAAAAATTTATAACTTTCTGTTCGCATTTATAAGTAAGTACCTACGGACAAACGCACAAATATTTTTTTTTTCGAATTCTCTTAGTTGCGAATTATTGTTTTTTTGTAGAAATCGAACAACTAAACAAAAATTCAAATCTATCTCAAATCTCCAACATTTGTAAGTGTATTTAACCATTTTGAACATTACATTTTATAGAAGTAGCAAATTAACTAAAACGGACTTCCATCTTTTTGAAGTTGCGAAATCTGTTTGCAAATTGGTCAGACAGTAACTTGTGTTCTTCAGCATAAGCAATATCATACGCAACACTTTCAAATGACTGTACAAATCATAATTAACTCCTTGTTTTTGAAGATTCCAATTTAATTCATTCAAATAGCCTGTAAGATCGACCAGAAATGGTAAGTCACATCTCCATTTTGGGTCATTTAATTCAGATAGTAGTTTATCTTTTATTTTGCATTACACAGCAAATAAATAGGCTTACCATTGTGCAAGATAAAAAAGAATTCTTCAGTCCATTTTTCTTGAAACTGGCGACCCTCTGTCCACCCTCACAGTCATTATTCTTGTTACTTTCCATTCAATAAATTTATATATAATATTCAATATATAATAGGATTTACATAATATAGAAAAAATATTAGGCAAGTTTGTACTTAACAAGTTGGACAGTATTTTTAAAATTAGTTCAACATTACAAATATTGATGAATTAAACTTACATTCTGCCTCAGTAAGAGTCCCTTGTAAACGTAGCAAGCTTTCATTCATATTTACAGGGATCTCTGCCCGTCTCATGATTCCAGCCACCAAATCATAGTTAAGCCCAGGAACGGCAGCTTCGGCTTTAGTGAGAGCTGCACGTAATGTTTGTGAACCTCCAACATGGTACTTTTCGAGCTATTAAACATTAATATAATCTGTAACTTTAGGTGTTAATAAATAATCCCTAATATAATCTCTGATTACCTAGTGTCATCTTAGCATATAACAAAAAAAAAATACTATTACATTACACAATAGATTATGATTTTAAATAAAGGTACTTAATGGATTAAAACTATTTTCATTAATTAAGTACAGTTAATGTAGGAATGTTGTAATTGTGCAATTTTATTTGTCATATTATATCAAAAATAAAAAATATATAAGTACCCTAATTTAGATAAATTAATAAAGCTTGTATAGCACTTGGGACTCTACTTTCTTTCAGTAAGTCTTTACAGCTTCTTGAAATAATAGTTTATTGTTCGTTAAAGGAAAAAGGAAATTTACTTCGGTATTCTTTATTTCTTCTATTGTATTTCATGAGACGACAAAACTACACGTAATTAATAATTCCTCACCTGTGATAATACGGGGCGTATGAGTACAGGCAAAACCAAGGAAGTGACGGGTAATTCATCGCCCATTGTCATTCTGACGAAATAATGCAAACAGCTGTGCTAGAAAAGCTAGAAAGAGCAATATATAATATCACTTAAGCTAATATATATAATAATTAGCTATTTTATTTCAAACTTCACAAACTTTTTACTTCTATTCCCGAAGTAAACAATGTTGATAAATAAGAACAATTTACAAGCCAAGAATGAAGTTAGAAATTACCAAATTAGATAATCTGCTGACAAATAACTGTTGCCAAATGCCAACTGCCATAATAAGACATTGGTACGACAGTCACTTTTTTGGATTGACGTTTACTAAAATAATGCCTGTGGTTTCAAGTTTTGGTCTGTGCATCACTTTGAAGTTTGAAATCCAATTTTTTAAATGAAAAATAATCATACTCTGTATCACATTCTTGTAAATGTAAATATTTAAAAGAAAATTTAATAATTACTACATCAATAGTTTGAATGTTTTAGAGTAGTTTGAAAAAACAGCAGTGCCTTAATAATAATGGCTAAAAACACATCCAGTTCAGCCTTTCGTAAAATCGATATTGATCAATATAACGAAGACAATTTCAGAGAAGATGAAGCAGAACAATCAATTCCCGCCGGACCTGATGAAGGAGAAGTTTGCGCACTGCTTAACCAATATCCTTTTTATATGATTAATATTTATTTCAATGCTATTTTGAAAATCTACTAAATGTATATTTTATAAGTTTAATAATATACTGATGCGACCTTATCGTGGTCACAATGAGTCATAGTGCATATTTTATATATTCTTAGTAATTATTTATTTCCAATTTGATTTTAAATTAGTTTTATCTTTAAAGTTATCTTTGAAATATGGATTAAACCTTAATCTACAATTTTGGTGCAATTATTAAGTTTTTCTTTAAATTTATCTTCCTTACATACTAAAATACAGGGAAATATGTTGATGCACTTAAGCATGTATTAACCAATGCTCCAATTGGCACTTCTAATCAACAAGTAAAAGTAAGTTTGAGTTTCAAAAGTTAGTTTCTTTTTATTTAAGCTATAGGATACTAACCAATTGCTTATCATTTGTTTGATTTTGATGCACCACTCATAATTAAATCTGAATTAAAAGAACTTTATTTATAATTTTATATATATAGTAGGTTGGCTTTAAGAATTTAATAACAGAAATGTTATTTCGTAGGATAATGCCTTGGCGCTGACACTAAAGGTACTTCTAGCCATTAAATCTGTGCAAATTGAGGAGGCTGTAGCTAACCTTTCAGTAGATGATATTGACATCTTGATGAAGTATATATATAGAGGATTTGAATATCCTTCTGAAGGATCTAGTGGACATCTTCTGTTGTGGCATGAAAAAGCATATAACATTGGAGGCTCAGGATCAATTGTAAGAGTCCTATCAGACAGAATGAAAGTTTAATTATCTAAACCTGCAAGTGTATCATATATGTAAAATTAAATAACTTATTGGTAATACGGTTTTTTATTTCATGTTAATAATTCAAATGAAATTCCACCCTTAAAAAATAAATATAATAAGCATTATATTTAAAAAAAAATGAAAATCTTTGACAAAAATATTCAAATTAGAAAAAAATATTGTTTAACCTGTAATTTGCGAATCCTCTTTTTAGAAATTAAATATGAAAAACAACCTGCTGAATTTTTATAGTATTTTTTTTAATGAATCTACAATTATTAATGTTACTAGATAGTGAATGTTCTTTTGTGCGCGAGTCCATAGACACTATTATATGGTTAAGTAAAGAAAGTAATAGCTCCACTGAGATGAAGGTGTCTGTATAAAAGCCATTCTCTCGTTTACTAGGAAATAGTTCTTACTGCGCCTTCGACCTACACTTACATTGCAATGGAACCACGGGTTAGTATTTTTTGTTTTTATTTGAATCGCTTTATGTAATAGTTACGCAAAACTTCCTACCTCAAACACAATGACTGTTATAAAATTACATCACCTAACGATCTTATTTTATCATTATGTTCAAAGTCAGAATGTATTTTTTAATTGAGAGGCAGTAGATTAAAATCATTCGATCTTGTATATATCTTTTTTGGTGCAAATCAAGTAACTTTTTTTTTTGTTTTTGTTATAGATATTAACGATTATCTTTCTTCATATCGGCATATGTGTTGCCTCACATAATCCGCACACAATACCAATCGAGGGATATGAAACTGAACTGCACAACCTTGGTGAGCATGTGGAAATACCAGAAACGCCAGTAAAAATTATCAAAATCACTAAAACTGTGGCAGTCAAAATACCTGTTCCATATCCAGTGAAAGTGGTGGAGAAGGTACCATATCCGGTTCATATTAATAAGCCTTATCCAGTCCCAGTTCCTCAGCTAGTTCATGCGCCATACACTCCAAAACGTCACGAACACCTGGCGTTGGGCGACAACCACGGTTTCCAAGGCAACGCAGACAACTCCTACCAGGTTATAGAAAACAATGAACACAATTCGCCAAGCTACAATGGTCCAGCTTATAGCGGACACGCTCCAATTGCCGAAGACTATGCGGAAGAATCTCCCAGTTATACAAAACACAGTAACTATTACGGATCGAATGGGCTAGAATCAAATCCTGCTATTCAACAAAATCCTTATGGTTATAATTCGCAGAATCAAGACGTGAATAATTATTATTAAACACTAGTGCAGGGCTAGTATAACGCTTATTTAATTAATGTGAATGAATGGGAAATGTATGACGCATTCTGTGTGTCCTTTTAATTCTTCTTCTTTCTACTTACCTTACGATGAATAAGGTCGTTCATATAGCCTGTTTGTTGCTAGTTGTCGTAAGACTTCTTTGTTGCTAGATGTGTATTAATTTTATCAATAAATTATAATGATATGTAGCAAATCAATTTATTTAAATAAAGCTTATTAAATATAAGATACGTGAGGATAGAAAATTTTTCACAAACAATACAATAACAATGACCCGCCCCCTTAACCTCTCCCACCACGGCCGGTCCTTGCTGGAGTGCCAGACCACAACCCTCCATTCACTCTCTATTTATCTGCTCGTACAAAGCAAGCAAAGGGTTCAAAAACGATACTATTGTTAAAGTAGCAAACAAACTCTACATAATAATATACAATTTCAGAACCTTATCTTCTTATAGGCGCCTCTTAAAATTAACAGAGGCACTCAAAAATATAAATTACGATATAATTGGATTATCGGAAAAGAGACGTCTAGAAACAAAAATTAAAGAATATAGTAATAATATACTCTCTTAGGCTTAAGTAGGGTCAATATGGTGATGGTGGCTTTTTAATAAACTTACAAAAAACCATTGAAAGTTTCACTGGAGTTTTGGCAGAGTCGCGCTTCTGTACATTACAAACAAAATACATATCTAGTGCAGAAGGTTTCTTACAAAGTACCTAATTAAGAAATAGGTATAACTTAATATATAATTTTTTTTAAAGGATTAAGTTTACTTTGTTGCAAGAAATGAAAAGGCTTTAAGATATATTATATATTTATATCTCTAGAATTTCACGTTTATTGTACCAGTAATTAATCTATTAATTTTCAAGTTAATTATTTCCTTTTTATTGGTATTTACTATTTTCTTATCAAGCTGACATCAAACTTAAATACTAATACACACTAACAATTAAAATCTTATCGTATTAAAATTAATATAACAAAAAATTGCACTAAATTTCAACCAATAATTCGTTTTTATGAATTTAAAAGCTGCTTGAACGGACACTGACAAAAAAAAAAACTTTTTTTAAACTGTTAATAGCCAACAAAAAATATTTGCGCTACCCCGAAGGGCTTCAGATTTCTGTATCATTTTCTTAATCATTTTATTTTATCTTAGTAGGGAAGTAAGCCAGATGAAAAGGCTATGAAGACAACGAATATCCACTTGTGATGTTTTCCTTCGCCTTTCAGGCAAATGGAAAAAGCATACACAGAAAAGTCTATGTACAGCCCTTATTTGAACGCACGAACTCAGAAACCGCTCGGCCAACACTGTCTCTAATAACAATTAGAACTTAAATTTTATGCAATATAAATGAAAAAAACATAGCAAAAACAGGTAATACAAAAGGTTCTATTAGTTTACAAATTATGCAGGCCTTAGCAATTATTTCAATCGAAACCGTTCAAAAAAATCTGGATCATAAAGACTGATACAAGGTCTGATACAGTACAAACTAACATAAACACATACAAGGTATCTATCAGATCTAAAATACCTTAAAATTATGCCTAATTTACTTTGTGACAGTTCCAGAATAAGTAAAAGTCACAAAACATAATTTCTTTATGCGATATAATACGACAACGCTCTTAAAAATATTATTAATATAGAAGCAAGCTTTTGAATTAACAACTACTCATTAAAAACAGTAAATGACATGAGTTAAATAAAAATCTACAGTTTATTATGAGCCTTATTCGTAAAACTCAAAAACTATTGTTTCTTCCTATCACAGGTTACACATTGGTTTTTTAGGTAATACTATCGTTATTCCACGTTTTATAAAAAAAATAAAAATAAATATTTGAAAAGTATAAAAATATCCATACGTACAGGGCTGTTGTCGATAACGTTTCCAAATCAGCCATTACTATTATAGGCACGTAAGTCTAGCGCTGGCCGATACGTGGAGGGGATTGGTGCGGGGGCCGGAATGCGACTGGAGAGCCAATCGACCTCAGGTACCTTATTTTTTTACTTCTGCGCAATAACAGTCAGCGGTAGAGTTTCGTGCCGCCACTTGTACATCTAAATGTAACGATTTGTGTAACGACAATGTTCAACAAAAAGGTGATGTATAATGTACTCGGGCTCTCTTTCCCGCGCCGCTATCTATATCTATTGAGTTCTGGTCATCGTTAAAGTGTTTGTCTCCGGATGGACGAAGAACAATTTCGGATTTTTCATCTTCATCTGATACGTACATCCTTGTGAGATCTGAAGCAACTGATGCTGTCTCGCACATACTTGAAAAGA
Organism: Pieris rapae; assembly: GCF_905147795.1. Classification (NCBI taxonomy): domain Eukaryota; kingdom Metazoa; phylum Arthropoda; class Insecta; order Lepidoptera; family Pieridae; genus Pieris; species Pieris rapae. The sequence continues at coordinate 6,764,341 of NC_059524.1, read as the reverse complement.
AATAATTCATTTAAAGACGGCTACTTAAAATGCAACTACTCTGACGAGCATTTTCCATAGATATATAATCATCGACAAAGTAGTCAACATTCCATAGAAAGACGTTAATTTTAGATATGTCGCTATACTTATACCAAGATATCACACAAAATGGACGTTTGGTGTGTAATTGTTACATACAAAAAATGAAAATAAATAAAATACGTTTAGAATGAAACATAAGATAGACAGGTATCACTTATTCCACGTCATTAATTAACACTCATTTTAAAACAAATATGGCAAATTACGACTGTGGGTGCCAGCAAACCATTTTCACGTATACAATCAAACTTAACGCACTGTCCCACAGGATACATATCACTACCATGTAAGTTTTCAAGGGGAAGGTTATTCGATTTAAAAGGCTTAGTAAATGACTTAGTGACAACGTTGAGAGAGCTATTAGCATGTTTATGTGCTTTCAGTTGTGGGGTATGTGCGTATGTACTATGTAATATTGATTTTAACCCGAAATAATTAACAATTTTAACAAGTTAGAGAAATACCGGAAATACTACCTTAATAATGTTTGAAAATTATCACACTCATTGATTCATAGTCATAATATCTATCTCTATTCATTTAGGTAAACATGTACACTTATGAACGTCAAGAAAAACAAATTAAATTAATCGTAAATTTACATTTACCACCAGTTCGCAAGTCAAGGGCGTAGAGCGGGTAAGAAGAACTGGCACGGCGGATTTCGACTTATAAATAAATGAGATAATTCAATCAAATTTCGTTAAGCAAATTTAAATATAATATTTTAAGCAATCATATAGTATTAACTATATTTTTCTTGATTACCTGTTACAACAATATTCGGATTCAGCTTGGCTGTAAGTAACGGGATCCTCTTTGCGTGAATCCGCCACTGCTTCGGTCAGCTCCCCATCCTGTACCATCGGAATACCATAGGGATGCTTAATTTCCTCCACCACTGTTTCACTCTCGGTGTGTATTATTTTCCTTAGAAGAAATAATAATATCATTTGTCTGCGATAATTCCATTTCCAAATTTTTTTTACATCTTAATAAATATAAATTACGCGTCAAGTTGTTGGTCCGCTATGGACTCATAAACTACTTAACCGATTTCAATCAAATTTGCACACCATGTGCAGTTCGATCTAACATAAAGGAAAGTACACCTTACATATATATGTACTTAATTCTATTGTACGTGTGTATGTCACTGAACTCCACTTAAACAGGTGGACCGATTCGAATGATTTTTTTGTATGCGGTTGGGTGGATCCTAGATGGTTTAGATTCACAGTCAGTTATTTCATACTTTGTTTAATATCCTAATCGCTTGAAATATTACGCAGGATAACGTCTATCGGGTCCGCTAGTATAATAATAAATATAGCCTACGTTACTCGAGCATAATACAAAAGTGTGTTTGAGTGTAAAATTACAAATGCTTATAATATCTGAACAGAAAACGTGATTATAACAATTTTATCTTTAAAACTCTTGTATTTTCTTTTAAAGCAATTGGATTGTTCGTCCGTCGTTGTTTTAAAACGATTACTAATGATTGAACAATCGATTAAGTCGTCTTAAAACTGGGTGCCTTTTGAGTATCATGGACTGGATTATATAAAATAAAGAGAAATCGTATTAAGTTAATTTACTTTACATCATATAAATTTTAATAAAAATATATTCTTGCGTTCATTGGAAGTTAATATAGAGGTAACAGTGATAGGTCCTCTTCCCATGCAAAACTGTTTCGAATTAATAAAAAAAAACAAAACTTACCTATCAAGATCCACAGTAAGTCTGATCTCTTGTGATTTTTGCACAAGTTGTAACCAACCTGCACTTGTCGTCTCTCTGCGTATTAAATAAAAATAATGCCTGAATATAACATATCGTATAATGTACGCGTACCTATTTACCTAGTGCCCAGATGAGGATATCGGTTTCCATAAGTGCTTATTAAAAATTCGAAGTACTTTCCTGAACTGAGAAAATTCAGACCCGTCAAAAAGTGACAGGTAAAAATATTATATTATTCTTCTGTACGCGTGTATGTCACGGAACTCCTCTTAAACGGCTGAACCGATTTAAATGAATTTTTGGTGGCGCCCTGGATGGTTTAGATTCACAAATCAGAGTGGTAGATGGCGCTGCAGTCGGTGTCTAGGCTATTTATTTATATTGTTACTAAATATCTGGTTGTTTCATATTCTAATTGCTTTAAATATTATGCAACAACATCTATCTGGTCCGCTAGTTATTCAATAAATATAATATATGTAAAATTAAATTTTATGATTCTTTGGGACAATGTTAATGTAAAAAAATATGTACATCGAATAGCGATGCGAAGCGATGAGATATTTATCGGTTGCTTTACAATGTTTGTAAGTTTTCTAACACTAAATGGACTGTTAAAATTTTAGCGATACAAAAGCATTTAATACATACAATTAAAAAAATCAATACTTACATGGGAGAATATTTAACAATTCCAGCGATGTGTTTTTGTTTATCTATCTGAAAAAAGTTCTTAGGCATCACCTTGAGGACCCTATCCTGGGGTTGGTCGTCTAATCTTACACTCGTTTTTGACGTCTTCAAATCACTTGTATTTGATATATCGCTTAAGGAGAACTTGAGTTTAACTAAAAAAGTCAATTATAATGCGTTAATTAACAAGTCGTTTACATAACAAAGTCGTTCGATTGGTGACTGCCTGACTGGTAAATCTAGTGTAGTTGACAGGAAGAGTGTGAAATTTGAATTACTAAATTTGACCCAAGAAGAATGAATAAAACAAACGGGGTGAGCTAAATAAAACCGTTTAAAAAGTGCACGTGCAAGTATCTCAGACACATGAATATAGCCAAAACGCACTATTAAAATTCTCATATATCAAAAAGCATGTGTACGAAGTTTGGCTTATTGACCGCGCCCAACAACGCCCAACCAACAACGTTGATAATTTATTTGTTTGATAATAATAATTTATTTGATAATCTTTACTAACAGTCATATATTAATTAATGTACATAATCAAAACCGTTTACGACGACATCGCTTAGAACAACATACCGCATAAAAGTAACGGAGACGAATTTAAATGAAATAACGTTCAACATTAAATTAAGAGGCATCTTTTTGGGATTTGTAAGGTCATACAAAAAGTAGTTAAAAGAAATAGGTAGTAGTGTTTTATCATTCGAGTTACCAATACCGTTTAAGTAAGCTATTTAATACCCCTGACGACTACATAGTCGGGGAATTATCTAGAAAGTATTTATAAAAAAAGACGGTCAACAAATATCAGTTTTACGACCAAATACGAGCAGTCCCTTCTATAATAGATTTGGACTGTATCTCTGTTTTTCGTCTCTACTCTGAATAAACTACTTACCTTTGTCAATGTATGAAATTTTACTTGCAACTTCATACAAATAGTCGGGTGTCCAGAAATATGGTATCCTTATAAACATTTTGCCCGTATCAACTGGCATATAAAATCCCAATTTGTGTAAAAGTTGTAAAAACTTCAAGTCCTTACATATCTCGGCCTGTTCACAATTCCACGGCACCAACGGGACGGACCGATTGAACACTATAAAATACATAAATAAATTCTATTTAATTTTTTATATAATATTTATGCCACTGTGGCCTCGGTATAATGCAAGAGCACCCTTGACCAAGGCGCCTATGTTGGTGGCTTTGTATGAACTACTCTATAGTATCTGAATAGCAGAGATTTTGGTGCGAGCCGAGTCATACTTTCCGGGGCAGGGGATGCATAAATGCATTTCCAACCAAAAAGCGGGTACGTTGCTTTCTTTTTTATAATTCAATATTCATTTTTGTTTTGTATTTGTATTGTAAAAACACCCTATCAAGGTAAACTGATTATAAGTGTGACTCTTAAATTGGGATCTACAGATATAATATTACTTGTTTTAGAATTAGTTTTTGTTTAAATTATGAATTGTGTGTAATAAATGACCATTAAAAAATTATATACATTTTAAAAGTTCTAAACTTCTTAACCGATTTTAAATTAAATTGGCACACCGTGAGCAGTCTGTTCCAACTTAAGAGATAGAATAGCTTACATCGTTAATTATAGTCGCAATTTTATTTTATTGCAAATTATTTGTCTAAGGGCCTGTTTCACAATGTATGGATAAAGTGCCAAATAGCTATGCAACACATAAATTATTCGAAAGAGAAAAGTTCCAAATAAGATACTTCGAATTTCATCACGTATAGCGCTATCTAACAGTCGTGAAACGCAAAAATACTGTTTATCCTACAAATAAGTAACAAATAGCTTATTTGGAACTTATCCGGACATTGTGAAACAGGCCCTAAGTATAATTAATTGACAGCCACAATTATCTGTTAACTCCATAAGATTCTAACATATGTCGATACTTTTCGACTGGATTGAGTCACTTACTCAATCCAGTCAAAAAGATGGCATTGCTATGGTAAACCGACAAACGTCATATAAGCTACAATTCAATATCATGATTACCACGTGTTATTGAGGCTAAAATATAAATTTAAATTATTTTGTGAAAGTTCGCGGGGGCAGTACTAGTACCAATATAAAAAATATATATTTAATGATCTATATCTGATTCCATTTCCAAAAAACTTACAGAGTGCATGATATGAAACGGGTGACATAACAGGCATGTCTTTTGGCTTCTTCGGCGTAGTATAGAAGCCTACTTTGTCCTCAGCCACCTCCTCTTCATCCTGCTTCGCCTTCTTTTTCTCCAAACATAGTTTAGCGTAGCAGGTTTCAAGCAAAACATTCTGGACCCAATCGAGAAATTTCTTTTTGCCATCTTTAGTTATATATTCGCAAATTTTTCCAATGTCGTCGTTCTTTACATCCCGCGTCTCAGTTTTGGTATTTTTTGTTTCAGTGTCTTGCTTTAGCAAATTTTCGAATACGTTGCGCTGTATTATCGATTGTTTGTACAATTGTTTGATCACACTTTCGCGAGTTTTAACTACGCCCTCATCTTTGAAACGTTTTATAATTTCGCCAACAACATCGGGCGATGTATTACTTTGGATGTATATCCAACTGAAAGCTGAGAGCTCATCTTCCGTCCATCTATAAGGAGTATTTATTTCTTGCAACATTAAATTTATAGATTTTATCTGTTTGTGAGAGATTCAGAAACGAGACATGACGAATTATGACTCCCCATTGTTAGGTTTTTTTTTATATGAGTCAGACTACGTCTTTACCGTTTCTGAAACTTATTGTTTTTTGCTAATATTAATATCTATATGACCGCAAATTATAGTATTTATTTGTCTAAAAAAATATAATTTTCTTCTTATCTTGGATAAATAATCACTTTTCTATTCTAGCTTGAGTAATAGATAAATTAAGTGTGTGTAAGACACTATCTAAATGTTAATCACAGATTATAACAAAACCTTAGTCAGCCTAAATTTGGAGTTTATGAATTTGTTTATCGTAAAATATTGTAAATTTTAATTTAATCTAGAAGAATATAAGATAATATTACATATCAGTTTCTTCCACATCCAACATGACCTGGTCTTCGGTCGTATCCTCCTTCGGGTTTTCAATGAGGTCTTTAAGGATTTTATCATCGTCGAAACTCTCAGTATCCAGTCGGAATGATGCAGTTCGTTGGAGACTGTACGGCTTCTTTATAAATGTGTTTATTACGTATTCAATTAGATCTGACCAATCCTAAAATGAAGATATAAAATAACATTAATGTAGTAGAGTTTCTATGGTCTTGTTACTATAGAAAACTTACGAAACTCTATGGCTGTTTATAAGAAAAAATAAAAGGGGTAACGTTTCAGAAATGATATAAAGCGCATAATCTGTTTCCCGTCCATAAAAGATGTATTGAATTTTGGGAGTTATCGCTTCTTCTTTCTGAATTTCACAAGGTTGCAGCTAATTTATTTATATTATACAAGACCTATATTGCTATTTATTGTATAATTTCAACGCATGTTTAGGTACATTGTCATTTTGAAAATGTAGGATTTCCTAATATACAAACATAATTATCAATAATTCAGTATCAATGGCCATATGCACTCAACTTCTATGCTAAATTTTGGTACAGACGCGATCCTAAAACTGCGACATCGTATGATACAAAAACGTCAAATCGGTTTCGCTTATGAATATTACAAGGTACCGGCGCAGTATTCGTGAACATCAATAACACTTTTAAAATTTACTTACATCACAAATCTCAAAGTCGGATTTCCATATAGACGTGAAGGTCTTAAGTATTTTGGGCTGGAAGAGGGAGATTAGACAACCCAGCTCCCCTCCAACATAGTGCATTAATGTAAATATGCAATCATTTACATATTCGCCATTACCCATATAGTCGTCAAGTAGAAGCCCGTATTGGTACATTACTTGGGGGGTTGCGAATCTGTGGATATGGTTAATATATTTATTTAATAAACGCAATAAATTGTACATAACAAAAATAGCATATCGCACAAGTAGAATCAAGTGATTCTGATTTGGTCAGCATGCTATCAGAATTAATCTTCCGAGTTCGGTTCAAAGATACATGTGTTATGAAATTATTTGAAAATAATTATAAAATAAAAATATTAGTTTGTAGTGCAGGTAGCTCGCATTGATGTTACAACACGCATTATGTGACTATAGTTATAATTTCTTAGACTCTCGTTCTCAGATATCAATAAATGCTAGAAAGGCACTTTAGATGTTTTGTAAATCAATCAATCAAAATATTTTTATTCATATAGGTAAACAAGTACACTTATGAACGTCAAAAAAATTAAATTGTAAATTTACATTTACTACCAGTTCGCAAGTCAAGGGCGTAGAGCGGGCAAGAAGAACTAGCAAGAAACTTTTCAGTCGCTTTTTTTACAAATTGTTTTTAATAAAAATTGTTTGAACTGGAGCAAATCAATACATAATTTATAAATTATTCCATTAATGTATATTGAACTTTTAAGATATTTACAAAGATTATTACAAAGATATTACAAAGATGTGTGCACTTTTATTATTGTTATTTTACGTTTGTTGTTAATAATATGTACTTTCAAACATTTTAAATTTTGAAAAAATATTTTATTTCTTTATAAATAAAAATGTATAATTTGTAGCTATTTAAAAACTTACTGTCTTAAATAGTCAATCATTTTTCCTGAACCCTTGTAGTCTGGCAAGTTTATGACGGTATCCAGGAACATTAATAATATGTGATTTGTAACGACAAGATCCTATGAAAAATAAAGTCAGCCGGTTTAGTTTTGTAGCGCAATTAAAATAAATAATAATCGATCGTCGTAAGGGGCTGTTTATTGAAAGAAGAAATACTATTGACCATTGCCAACCCCACGAGCCATCGATTCCTTCCTGATCTCTTCTGAGGGAGTTAACAATCGACGCAAATCCACAATCGGATTAAGCGAGCTATCGTTTCGTCTTTTGTTTTATATTATCCGGTATATGTCAAGAACGGACTTCAGACTTTAAATTCTTTAAACCAAAATGAGATGGCTAAAACTTGGTGACGCCCGTCAACAAGCTGCAGATAAAATTAAAAAAAAAACAAACAGTTTTGCGATAGGTTATTATAATAAAGGTCTTCTTTCATTAGAACTGAATTTGGTTGCTAAATTAAAAAAATTAAAAAAAAAACATAAAAAGGAAAAATTCAGAAAAGTATATCTAAGTTTTCTAAGTCTGGATAAATGATTCAAATGTTAAATTTGGAATGTTTTTCTACTCTACTATAGCGCTTAGTATGACACCCGCATTTCAAAGCCAATACAATTTTGATATAGGTGCAGGAGGCGTACTGAGCGCCGGTCTTACTTATCTTGCCCCATATTCACTAATACATACCTGCAGATATTGTTTAGATTGATACTTCGGATTATAGTGACGTAATAGCAAGACAAGTAAGGATCGAAGTTCGTCAGTCTCACACATTTTCATTTGCAATTTAACAAGAGCTTCTTTATCTTCTTGACTAATGTGACTTGACTTTTTATAAACTTCAATAGCTTGAACAAACTCGCGGATTGCTGTCACGACCTACAAGGAATATGGCGTGTAAAATTAACCTAGCAAAGAACTAAGGCTACTTCTAACAAGCATCTTGTAAAACGAAAAACCTGGCAATTAGAAAAACGAGAGGGATCGTTTTAGTGCTTGATTTGTGAAATAAAACAAGAAAGTTTAGAATCGTTATTGTTTTTATTAAAAGGGGTTTTATTTTATTTCGGCAGCAGTTACCACCAACTAAACACAGCTACAAACTCTTTACTTGCACCCTATAATAACTTTGTACGATATATTACTATAAGTAATATATCGATATATTACTATAAGTATATATAAGATATATAGTATAAGATATTGGCTAGGGTGTATAAATTATTGCGTAACTTAGTTGGTGGTGCAATTTGTTTATGTAATGTACTGATACTGGCACGGCGGTCCTATGCACACATGTTCAATACACAACACGTGTTCCGCCCAGGCACAGATTAAATATGTTAGTTAACAAGCAGGCAAAAATGGCTCATAACCTCTTTTCCTGCAACCCTATGCAGTGCTATACTTATAGAATTTCAATGGTCGTAGGTAAAATTAATTACAGACTTAAATATAAAGGACTTAACATATTCTCGTTTCTCCCTGATTACGACGGATCATGAGTTATAAGAATTTTTGTACAAGATCTATTTAAAGAAAACACACACACAACGGTGACCAAGCACGCGAAACGTCGGATAAATATAAAAAATTATGTTAAATAATAATTATATGTTTACAATAGTGTAATGTGTAAAAGCTTTGTTAATAAAATACAATACTAAGATCTAGTTAAATTAAAACTATGACACTTACCAAATGCAGCCTTCGAATGTTTGGTTTCAAATCACATCCGTCCAACTTAAGCGCGAGTTCAAATTGCTCGCACAAATTTACACCTTCAGCTGTTAGATACAGTACAATATCGAAGGATAGCACAGAATCAACATACTCCAAATCCAGTTCAATCTGTGTCGCAAATTTTAAAAAGTAGGTGACGAGCCAGAAGAAATGTGACGTGTCTATTTCTAAATGCACATTCGTCAATATTTGTGTGTGCAACGTGCGGACTAAGGAGTTGTAACCCTTCAAAAGGAAGTCCACAGTGAACTCCTTTATAACGTTTGATATATCATCGTCCGTTGGCATATTATGTAAGAGTCCTTGGACATTTATTCTGAAATTAATATAATCCGTCAAATTTACTGTGAATTTGATTTTTTCTCTTATTTCTGAGGTTAAACTTTATTTGATTTAACATGACAAATTTCCTAAGAAAAACACTGAAAGCGTTCATACACATTTCAATTGGGATTGAGCATTACAACAATACTTTGTAAATTAAAAAAAGAAATCTAAACAAGTAAGTGCAGACACCAAATTCCATGATCATAGTATTGTCTTCAATAAAGACGGCCTAAAATTATCAAACACCTGGGATTCAATAATATCCAAATTAAAATCTTAAATCAAAATGCAGGACACCGTGAGTAATTTCTGCAGAAACCCTTCATCTTTTAGTCGATATTAACTCCGGGGATATAAATACAAATAATACAACTTTTTCTACAGCTATGATACTTTTTGAAATTCAACACCTTTTGTCTTCAGTCACCGTGACCACATACGCTGTAAAGCATGCGAAACGTTGGATAAATTTAAAATTGTGTTAAATAATTATAAGTTCACAATAATACATAGCTTCAATCCGCTAAAAAGGTGTTCTTCCATGATCATGATTTTAAATTCGCTACATTAATACATTTTTAGAACTGCTATAAGGTTATACGCACATATTAGCCTTCCCTCGCTTCACAATTTTCTTCCTTTTACTCTCTTGAGGAGTGACACTCGATAGCACATTATTATTAGGCTTCTGTTTAGGATTATGTGGCTTCTGATGCACTGGTTTCTTAGATGGCAACTCATCATCATTACTAGACGTCGATTCCTGATTATCGATTTTTTCGTCATAACTGCAATTTGACTTTTCATCGTTTATTGGTTTATCGAAATTTTTATTATCAGTTTCCTCCTCGGCTTTTAAGATTTCGCCCTGTAAAGAATTGTTAAAATTGATATTTATAGAATCTCCCATGATTCGTTTGATGACATGACATTTTTATACATATAGTATAAAAATATTAATACAAAGGTCGATGTCGCATTATTGACTCAAAGAACTTTTATAATTAACGATCCCATACCCTCGCATTAAACATACCTATGAATATTTTTATGTAATTCTACCCCAAATAATCAATTTAATTTCGTATCAAAATTCAATTCTAATTGTTGAAAGGATTTTATTCCGATATAAAAAAATACTATTATAATTTTTTTCTTAGTAGTACCTTATTTTTAACCGGCTATTTAAATATAAAAGATAGCTATAATTAAAATGTAATAAATGGATGTACTCTAAGGCGTGGTCCTAATTGGGAGCGATGAGTTCAAACATACAGATTTCATCAGAGTGTCCTATTTGAACCTCGCAAGTAATCGTGCGAGCACATGATATGCTTAATAACGATCGTACGATGCGTTTGATCGTGCGATCATGTAATCAAAGCAACAGATCTCTTTTAAATGTCCTAATTTGTCCTGTATTCCATTGCAGATGTAGTCAAATGTTTTTTTTGACATGGACAAATAATCGTAAAAGTCTTCTTTGCTATTTCGGACATAAAAATAAAGGTTGAAAAATTCACCGCGCAGATTCCTGGATCTATAAAGTATTTTATGTTGTCTACGTTTCCTTTTTTCAATGTCATTTGCAATTTTTAAAGCAATATTGCCATCGAACGACGGCATCACACGATGGACATCGCGCGATCTATTAGGACACCTGTTAGGTCATCGCACGACCACTTTGATCGTGAGATGAAAAACGCATCGCGCAATCGTACGATCGCTCCCAATTAGGACACCGCATACTACTCTATCCCAGGTTCTTTTTTCTTATCCATAAAAAATCCCACAAAACGTCTTACTTTTATATTTTCGTCACACGAATTCTCTCTTTGTCCAATATTTAAAATATGACCGGATTTCTCTTGCATTGGCTCCGATTGGAATATGGGTTCACTCATATTTATGTTTGAATCCCAACTATTGTTAGGGGAAATAGAACCTTCATTTGTCTTTCCACTTCCACCCATGTCAGAGTAATCAGAAATCGGTTCAGATGTTAACATTGGGGATGAATCGCCGCTACCTGTACAAATGTCTTGAAACTTATTATGTTTTACACATTCGAGCAGAAGAAATGTTTCCACTATCCAGTTTTGGATTGATAACGAAGAAGTTTTTATGTTGGCAGCCCAATACATGCCTTCTATAATTAAAAAGATGTAGAATTTGCTAGATGCATATGTATAAAAATAACATTAATTACACACCCCTGTTAGGTGGCGACGTATTACTCTCATTATCCTCAGAGCTTTCCGACAATGATGTTCCCAACCACATATTCAGCAGCTTATGTATCGTTGTGACGTTTTGATTTTTATATAGCAGAGCTATCAACTGAACCATTGTTACACCCCAATTTATCTGAAATTTAACCGAAATACAAACACGAATCTCAAGTTCAGTACAGTTGCAACTTCGATTAAAGTATAATTTCCTCATAAAACTATGTACCTAGTGACAATAAAATATAAAAGTTGGAGAAAATATAAAGAAATAATATATGTATTACAACCTAGAGTTTAACATAAACACGAATTCTGACTTATTACTTACTAAATATTACAGATTGAAACATACTCTTTTGAAAGAAACAACTCTCCCAACGACTATGCAGCCAGACAACCTAAAATTTGCTACTGTAACGTGTTAATTAAAGAAAATATTATGAGCCAGTTCAAGAAGCGTTGTATAGCTTTAATCATTAAAAAATGTCTCACCGAATCCTGAATATTCATCAGCCTCATTAAAGTTTTGTCAATGCTTTGACTGAAAAGATTCCATATTATCTGATTTTGTAACACGTGAGGTGGTCCATTATAACTAGACGAAATAATAATGTCTTCTGGAATATGAAGAATATTCCGCAAAAACAATAACGTGTTGCTTATATTCGTACATTGTTCCACGGTTAACTTTAGCTTTTGTTCACAATCCGAATTCTTTTTAAGAAACTCCACTATTACTTTAGTTGCTTTATTGTCCACAAAGGCAGCTTTGGTAGACGTCAGCAAGCTATTAATTTCAAATATAGTGTGTTTGCCAACTTCGGAAGTCGATAGGCTTTCCACTGACAACAAACATTCCACCGGTATCGTCAAATTTACGAGTATCTTAATCAGAAGTTCAATTGTTTTGTCATCCTTTACATGTATCAAAAGCGGAATTAAATCTTTTTTAATATTCTGCCCAAAACTGATGCTTCTTCTATATGTCCGCAGATTTTTATCTTCGGTCAGGATATTATTAAGAATCGATTCCAAAGCAACTACAGAAACAAAAATAATTAATGTTATTAAATTTTAAGTTTATTTGAATTAATTAATCAATATTAACGTTTTATTTATATCGCCTGTCATGTAACAACCCAAGATCCATGTCCTACATTCTTGGTTATCTAACGCCCAAACCCAATAATTAATCCACAACCTCGGATTGAAAATAATCTGAGATGAGACCGTGACATTCGACATCGATCTCCTTACTGCATCCCAATAACCAAATCTTACGAAGACAATCCATTTTGGCGACGGATAGAATGCAATCTCCTTCGCTCTTTACGCTCATATTTTATAATCAATATAAACCAAATAAAGTAAATAAAACTGTACTATAGTATTAAAATATACATGTCTCTGTTTAAAACATATAAAATAGCTTTTTAATTATTTTAAAAACTGGTGAAAGTTATAATCGAAGGATATTGGCACAGTTGGACTGATATTTTCATACAAAGGTCTTTCCACATACACCGATCCGACCTACCATGGATAGCTTGTATCGACAGCTGGCTATTACAATCCGTTGTTTGGTTATTGGCACACTTACAAAATATTATCAATATTTGTACTAAGAAGTCTATCTCAGATGGCCAATAATGGATTGAGATAGGTTATTGAGTTCGGGCGTAAATCACGAAACTAGAAAATAATACGCGAAATAATTGTTAGTTTTATCCATTAGACCTAGCTGTTTTAAAAGATAGAATTAACCCAAAGTATGTACACATATGTGTACATACGATTTCAAAGTACAAACATCGCATTTTGCAAAATATTTAACGCAAGTCCTTACCGTTGCAGTTTTCATTTATGTGATATCCTTCTCCATGAGCAAATCCAAGTTTACTGAACGTGCTGTGAATCTGAGGACCCCGCAGAACCCACTCCATATTTAACCTTTTAAAAGAAATACATAAGTGAAAATTAAAAATGAAAATTAAGAATTAAATTATGTAATGAAAACATCACGTTAAAGAAAAAAGTATCAATAAAATCGTTCAAATATCGTACTTTTTATTTTTATACAATGTAACAATAACGTAGCCAAGTGTATTCAAGCCAAACAAACTTTGCTTCGGTAAAAACGTGAAAATGAAACACGTGCCCTACTAAAAATATAAATTAGTCAAGTTGATTTGTGTTTTATACAACTCAATTTTTTATATTATTTTTTTTATTAAAATTAAGCTTTATTATAGTTTCTACAAATATTTAGGTTTTAATATACATTCGTGGCGCGAACGATTACAATTGTAAAGTCTTTGTTCCTATAAAATATTTTGTCTAAACTACCGAGTTCGTATACTACTGAAAGGAAGGTGACGTTCACATTTCTGTTATAGTAATTATAATAGCTCTTTAATTGGAGATTCTATAACCAGCTTTTACGGATTTAATTATCTACAAATTGACGCGCAATTCGAAATTCAAATAGAGAGCGCCGTGTTCATTTAATTTCAAATACAGGCATTTTGTTTTCGTGAATTTGTGGGAGTTTATGGTGCCATGTAAATTCAATACAATAATATCATACAATTTTCTAATATGCGTTCCTACGTGGATATACCGCTGCGCAACTAACATGAAACATTAACGACGTGTACGGGACTAATACTGCTGGCATAAAAACGAGCCTTTACAAGCGAGCGTTTTACTTCTCTCAATTTTAAATTGAAGAACCAGCCTCGCCGTCGGCCGGTAACCATTATCGGCAACGACGAATTGAAGTCTATAGTGCAAGCGAATCCGACTTAATCCACGGCTGAGCTTGGTCCGGGCCCAAGAATTTAGTGACAAAATAAAATTGAAGCAGTTGCGTCAAATCGAAAAGATAAAGCTAGATAAGTGGGTGCCACACGAACTAAGTGACCAACAAAGCATGCATAGCGCTGAAAACGGCATAGAAACGAAGAAATTCTATCGGATTGTTACCTTCTAAAAAGTGAATCCCAGTACAACGGTAAGAGTTCGCCTATGGTTGGACCCGGGTATAGAACCTAATCAGTGCATTTCATAGAAAGATGTCCAACTCCGGCACTATGGCCTGGTGGACTAGTGCTGGAGTTGTACATAACAGTTTCTTACTGAATGACAGAACAGTAAGGGCAGACGTCTATTACCAAGAATTGCAAATAAACAAACCCCTATCAAAATGGCAAAAATAATTGTTTTTTTATAAAAATCTTCAATTTCATAGGTAAAGGTAAAAGTAATATTTACGTTTAAACTTACTACATTAAAAAAGGCGGTCGCAAAGCCTAGCACGTATCCAAAGTAGTAAATTTAAATATGTTCATGGTATGAAATATTTGCATTATACATTTTAATTTTTTAATACACAACAAAAAGTGGATTAAGTTGATACAATTAATATTATCTGGCTTAGGTCTGGTGAAACAGATTATTTTGCAGTGACCTAAAATAAAAGTCGACCATAAGATGTTATAAGCGTTAAGTACTTAAATTTCTACAAAATAACACAAAACCACCCTTACACCAAGTTAACAGGCGACCTGTAGCACGGCAAAAAAATACCAACTAACAATATTATACTCTGGTATTCACTCACGCAGCGATCGCACGCGAGTCGCGTGTCCAATACACGTGCACCAACCTTACGTAGTTGTTAGAAAGAGATAGACGAACAGAGGGGGGGAACTACAATAGGCGTCATCATAATCATTTTGATCTTCATATTTTAACATTTTATAAGAGTATTCATTATAAAAATATAAGTGAATTATCAATAAATGCTACAGATATTTATAGACACTACATCGAGACATAAAAATATACTTTATTTAATGTGAAATAGAGATAAGTATATGCCACATAAAGCAAAAGGCTTTTAGGTTTTAAGTTACCTACGCAATATTTGGTCTAAGGACATTTAAATAAATAAAAAAAACATTCGATTAAAAGTTTTAAAATAAACAATATAAATCTTTTTAAAATGAATCCTTATAATATTTTTTATTGCTTTGATAATATAGATAATTTAAATAAATCGATTACACCCAATATTATAAGGTCAATTTATAAACCTAGTAGGGGCTAAAGCCCATTTAAAAGCCTTTATTGCATAATAAGCTATAGCTATTTAAAATTATTCTGATGATAATTCATTCATTTAAAACTATTAGGTTGTACTCCATTTTATATTATTCCACGTAATAATATTTTAAATAAATTATATTGGAACTCAATAAGTGGAGATATATAAGTAAGTGCATTAAAATTATATTACGTTCTTTTTAGAAAACTAGGTACGTACCTTTTTTTGAAAATGATAATAAAAACGAAATTATTAGCAGCAGTTATTATATGAGGCTTAGCCGTAAGCTGATAAACTACATAAACTTTTAAGTTAAAGCACAAACCTGATTGTTTCTTAGGACCAACAAATCCGCCAACTTGTAGTCCGTATCCTGTTAACTGTTTGTAAATTGTGAACTTGTACTAGTTTATTGGTACTGACTAAGGATGCTCGATGAACATCGATGTTCGATGATCATCGATGTTGAAAGCAAAAACATCGATATTTTGACATCGATGTTGCTATACCAAAAATATCGTAACATCGATGTTAACTGAATTGAACATCGGTCGGTGAACTCACAGTCTCCCGCACGACCAATGCAACTTACGAAACAAATTATATCTTCTATGAAAGCATCCACAAAACAGGTTAATTAAAATTTTGAACACGTATTCATTCTTTGCACCCAGGTGATAGTAGTAGGCGTAGTCTCGGTCGCTCTTTCTCTCTCACACTTCCTCAATACTCTTTATCAACAAAGAAAAATATAAAAAGGTTCTTTATCAACATTACTGATCATGTTGAGCTTTCGATTATGACATCGATGTCAATATCGATGTTTTTCTAACATCGATCATCCCTAGTACTAACCACTTACTATGACACTTGTTATTGATTTGACAAACAAGTAGTATTGACAACTGAAGTACCAACATCTCATGACATTGACCACAATTTAGCATAAATACAGACAATATTCTATTAGAGCTATAGAGTGTATCATATTTGTATAACATTATGTTAGATGGGCCCAACATAATATTATGTATGTACTTAAAGCACATTTCAAACAATAACCTAAAAGTTAAAAATATATATTTTTAATAACGTTGCACACACAAAGAAATATAGAACAATTAAAATTATTCAATGGGAAGGGAAACTGCAGACCCTTTCGCAGTCAAGCGATCTCTTCTAGGCAACTACTGTAAAAAAAATATATTAGATAATATGAGCGCAGGAAGTGCAAAACTTCTTAAGACATAATATTTTTAGTTAGACAAAATGAAATTATGAATGAAAACTAATAGTACAAAGCAAAGTAATTAAATAATATGTAAACATAGTAAAGAAAGGGACAACAACAATAAGGACAGACGAAAACGAAAAAGGGCACATTAATCACGATAATTTCGTTTACAAAAATTAGGGGTAGATTTGAACTTAAACGTAGATTTGGAGATCTTTAGCGTATAAAAATGAAAATTAGATGAAAGACGCAAAGTTGAAAAATATAAATAGCAAAGAGAACAGGAGAAAGTAAACCGCTCTAAGGAAACCTTGATTCAATCAAACTCCACTGAGAGTTGAGACAAGCAGGTCTTAATGCATAGGCGGCGCCCATTAAGATAGTAAGAGAACCAGTTAATAGCACGAGAAGAAATATTTATAGAGATATTTATAAAAGCATAGCTGAAATCTAGAAGTGTGGGGAATTGTGTTGTTTGTGGTTCAATCCTTGGTAAATATCATTGGCGACTCTGATCAGCACAGTAGTGGTGCCATAGCCGGGTCAAAACCCAGACTAAAGAGGGAATTTCGGTTAGGGATATCATTTAGTTGCTCATGTGTTAGGCGTTCAAGTACTTAGGATAGATAAGGCCGAATCGAGATGTATCGAAAATCATAATTAAATAGGATCCTTCAAGATTCAAGCAAGTAGAAAATTCACTAGATAAAATTTAAAAGTATGTTTGAGTAGGAAGTACCTATAGGAAAGTTTAAGAGTCAGAATGTGTAAGGTCATATAACTGGTGACGTTGAATGGCTAATGGCTATATTTTTAGTGGCGCCCTCAATACAATATTCTTTATACTATATATTCTAATGACTAATCTTATAATTACTTCATGGTAGTTTAATAGAAAAAATAAAAGAATTATGAAGTTATACAACCTCCGGACTTCAGGATTTTCTGGAGAATGTGGTCTGTTGAAGACTCTGGAGTAGATTTTAATCATGAAGTTAAAAAACCCAATAATTTAAACCGACGCCAAAAGTGCCTTCTAAGCCTTCAGAAGATTTCTTTTTAGCAAAAAACAGAAACAATCATTGAGTTCTTATTGCATGTCCTGATTTATTGTATCAATGTTGCATCAAAAATTACATAGTTTCTTCTGCTTGGATTCAGGGGCACTCGGGTATCTTTGGCAATACCAAGGCCAATAGCCTTACCAAAGCTGAGATCTGGTTTCGTACAAAAAACTTTTGTTGTGATTTGGGTCTCCTTCCTAAGTCCCAGTTATTAAATTCTTGGACAAATATTTATAATTTTTTTTTATCTAATATAAATATTCCTGTATCATTCATAGTTTTAGCTAGTTTCATTTTTCATAATAATATAAAAATATATTATTACCATTTATTTACTTCTATAATAATTACCTAATCCTTTTCTTAATTCAGCTCCAACTTCCAGTCCAATAAAATAAATCTAATAACACACTTCCTAGCTGTTTTGCATGGCTTTCGCTCAAACCGTGCAGACCAAGAAAGGAAATAAAAGTCATACAAAAATTTATTTATTTATTTCAATTCCTTATATTCAATACTTTCTGCACCTTACAACATTATAACAATCCTGAAAAGAAATCAGAAGCATTCTTAACAGTACTTGAGGGCAAATTATTACTCATATCCTTCCTTTTATTTTGTTTTTCATTAACATTTATTAGTGAATCAATTGATTCAAAGTAAGATATATTCCAAAATTTTATATCATCATTATGTGAACTTGATGCAATATATTGGCCATCATGGCTTATATCCAAGCACTCTACTGGAAGTGTGTGTTGTCCAACAATTCCTAGTTGCCTTTGTGGAAACATATGTGCAGCTCGAATTATACCATCTTCTCCTGATGATACAACAATGTTTTGTGTAATTGGAATCATGCATTGAATTGAATGTTTTTGTCCAACATATTCATCACTATGATAACCAAATTGTTTCCAGTTAAATAAATAGAATTTTCCAACAGATGTTCCTACAAGTAATTTTGTCTCAGAGCGGAATAAACCAAGACAAGTTAATTCCGCCTCATACTGCTCGGAAGCAGTGTAAATTTTGCTAAAAAAGTTTCAAGTAAAATTCTATTATATAATACAATTTGCCTAAAAATACAATAGAATATATAATAAATAGATGAAAGAATAACTATTTAAAACAAAGTTGTAATTAAGTAAATACCTTATTGCTCATAGTTCTTAAATTAAAAAAAAACGACTTAAGTGCCCATTACCTTGCTTTAAGATCTATCGATGTTAATGTTCCATCTCCACCAGCACAAACTAAATACTTTTGTGCTTCATTAGTTATTATATCAGATATATAATCCTCTCCAATTTTTAAGCTGAATATGGGATCTTTTTTACGCAAATCCCAAAGTTTCACTATGCCAGCATCATCTCCTAGAAGCAGATTAAAGAAAAATTATATGTAATTTGACTAATTTTTAAGTTGAGTTATGGTATATTTTTCAACAATTTGTCACCATAACTTAAAATTACCTGTAACAAATTTATTGATATCCAGACTAAACAGCTTATAAACTGGATCATCGTGAGCTTTCTCATAACATTGTTTTAATTTTCCAGTTTCAACATCAGTTGCCATAATAACTTTGTCCTAAAATTGGTCATTATATTAATTTTTATTTTGTCTGTAAAGTATATTACTTATTGTTTACACATGTCAATTTAGGGTCACCTGTTAAGGCAGGGCTCTTTTTATAATTAAATAGACTTACTGTATAAACTAAAAGGCTTATTACACCACGCGATATTCAGACAGTCTTACTGAGATTCAGCCTAGTGTAATAAGAGTTAGCCAGTTAGCCTGTCTAATTAGACCGACCGAATGGGTTCGGCGGTGCTTACTGGCTTACTTGCTGAATATCGTGTAGTGTAATAAGACTTAGCACGCTAAATCATTCAGTCAGCGCGCGGCAGTCGCAGAGCAAAGACGTTTGTACATGTTTGTTTTCTGTGGCCGCGTGCACCATGGAGTGTTCGCAAGAAAACTAAGTACTTTTGAATGTTTTTTATTTTTTATAGATAAAGTTAGCCAACGCTCGACACACTGATACATTGGTAAAAACAAACATGAATCTTAAATTTAGAAAGAAGGTTCGGACAATCAATCTTATTATAGAATATCTTAGCTGCAAACGATGTGTCAATAAATTTAAATAAATTTTCTGCGATTCTCTAATGACAACATACTAAAGTGTGCCAGCCTGGTTCTGTTCTTGATTTGTACAGAGACATGCCATTTTTATTGCCATATTGAATGTATGGAGTATCTATTAAATTACATATAATAATATAAATTACTAATATAACATTTTAATAGTCATTCAAACTCGGCAGCTCCTACTCTAAGGTAGTTTCTTAAGTCACATGGCGACATCCGTCACCGACTACGTACGCTTTGCAAATGAGTAAAAATGAGTTAGCATGCGGTATTCAGTCTAGTGTAATAGCGAGCTTGCTAATTAGATTTTAAGACAGTCTTACTAAGTCAGTCTGAATATCGCATAGTGTAATAAGCCTCTAAGCAAATTAAGTAGAGAACCAATATTACAATACCATACCTAACATAGTTTCTGCTCCCACTTAGGAAACAACAAATTAAAAGCTTTAAATTTAATTAAATTCTCTACAGATTAATTTTTACATATCTAAAAAACAGGGCAACTGAAATACACAATTTAAATCTTAGTAAATTAACTTATTGTTTTCAGAACGCATGCAACAATGTTATTTTTGGATTAGATTGGACAAGTGGTAACCTAACTAATATCTTGATAAAATGTGTAAATTAACTGTTAACTTACATTTAACATGAATAACACGATGAACAAGATAAGATTAAACAAAGCATAATAATTACCTTAGCTGTAGAATACATAACACTGCCTTCATTATCAAACTCAACATCTCTACAGGCTTCCATATGTAATTCTAAACTGTTAACTAGTTTTGTTTCATCATTATTGTATTCATACAACAAAATATCTCCAACTATATTAGCTAATGCAATTAAATTTCTACAAGGATGGAAACAAATATCAACAATGAAGTCCTCTGTGTTTATAGTTGGTGGGTGATCCCTTGGTTTATTCTTTTCAGCTTTAATAGCTCTTACTACCTCATCTTCATCTTCGGAACTATTTGAATCGTCTCCGTCTTTTTTAGCTTCATCTAAAATAGCATTGATCAGTTATAAACGACAACTATTAAATTATGAAGAGCACACTGCATTTTCCTAACCATTTGCTGATACATGATCTTCGATCTCCTCTTCTGTTGATAATTCGTCACTGGAATAATTCATACTATCGCTGTCTGAATCATCAGAATCTTTATCGAATTCTTTAAAACCCATTGTCATATTTTTGTCCTTTAAAGAAATTTGTTAACCCAAATAAAATATTTATTTATCTAAATCACATAAGTTCGTTCAAAAATATTTGAAACCACAGAATAGAAATAATAGAATAAGGTTGAGATTATAAATACCTCTTTTTGGCAATATATCTATTATCAAAAACTCGCGTGTAGTTTCCCTACCTTTTACTTGACACTGGCATTAATTTAAAACTATTGCCATAAGACAGAAGGTCGAGGTCACCAATATCTTCTCCACACTCACAAATATTAGGTCCTTACATATGAAATTGGCGTTTTGTATGGGAGGAACAAAAAGTCGAATATTTTTAAATATAATATATTACATTAATCAAAGTATGAACCATTGTTTTCTATGCACTTTTGCCATCTCATAGGTAGTTCATTGATCCTTTTACTAAAAAAACCAGTCGGACGGGAATCAATAAAATCTGTGAAGGCGATTTGGACTGCCCCATCGGAGTAGAATTTTTGCCTATGCTCCCTTGGGTTAATTTTCGCTTGGGGCAGGATTTGGCTGGCTGGCCAGGATCCAACCATTGCGCTGAGCGCTTCCGATTATCGTAAAGAATCCATTTTTCATCACAGGTAATGATTCGGTTTAAAATATCTTCATTATTCTGCCGGTTCAGTAATGTAACGCAGCAGTCGACACGCGTTTGCCGGTTTGCTTCAGTCAATTCGTGAGGTACCAATCTTTCAAGCTTTTTAGTCTTCCCAATTTGCTTCAAGTGAATTAAAACAGTTTTATCACTAACACCGCAGCCTGCAGCTAAGTCGGACGTGTTTTGCGATGGATCCGCTTCCACAATAGCTTACTTATACTTCATTATCAACTTGGGTCTCAGGCCGTCCACGGGGCTTGTTCTGCAGGTCGAAATTTCCAGAACGAAAACGTTGGAACCTAAAATGAACTGTGTTATCTTTTGCAACATGACCGCCATACACATCATTCACCCATCGAGTCGTTTCCGCAGCACTAGTGCCACGGCGGAACTCGTACTCGTAAATAATGCGATACTTTAAGTTTTCCATATTGTAAAATGAGTGACGCAAACAGAAGAAAAAAACAAATGAATGACGGTCATCGAAGCACAAATAGATGAGTAAATAGCTGTACAAATTTGAATTTGTAATTTAAGGAATCTCCAAAGAGGAGAAAATCGTGATTAAAGTGGCCAGTACAAAATCGCCAATTTCATATGTAATTATTATGACTAAACTAAACTATTATTATTATGAGCAACGCAATCATAACCATTCCGAGGTTTAGGAGGAGATCGAGGTGTACTGTCTTTTTATATGAGGTATTAATAGAATTATAAAGAGACATAACTGCAGAAGAATATGCGGGTTTTGGTACTTCTGGAATTGTTGTATTTAATGCATCTGCGTATGAAGGTTTAATAGAAGGAAAATATTTAGTGGCCTCGGCATAAGACATGCAGCTCTGAGCCATTTTTACTTTGATTTCTGTCTGTCTCACAAATAACACAGTATAGAGGATCTTCATGAGACCTGTCACATGCTGTACCGGCATGTTGACCTCCACACTTGTAACATATTGGAGTCTTGGATCGACATTGAATTTGGGTATGACCGTAACGGCAACATTTATAACAATGGATTGTTGGATATATATATATATAAATCTACTGGAAGCGAATTATAACACATAAAAACCCTTTTTGGTGGAACTTGACCGTCAAATGTTATTACTACTGTTTCAGATGGTTTCCAAGAAACCGAGTCATTAGTTTTCGCCTTACGGTTCAATCTACCTGTAGGCTGCGGCAAAAGTCTTATTTTAAGTATTTTGCCGCAGCCTATAGGTTCGGTTATATTTTGTTGAACTTCCTCAACACTCCAATCAACAGGGACCCCGCGAACTAGCCCCATTCTTATTACGCTGAAAGTCGGAATGAAGGCTTTTAACTTTTTTGCTTCCAAAAGATTACAGCTAAGAAAATTATTGGCGTCTTTATAATCGGAAAAACCTACTACGCACCTTTTTCTTCCTATAATATTATCAAATTTATTCAATTTTAAGAAATTCCCAAAAGTTATAGGATGGAGAACAGTCCCGTCGTCAGGTGAACTTTGTATACGTTGAACATGTATTAAATAAGGGGAAACATCAGTAGGAACATATCATTACGGCCAATCATATTGGAGTCTGTATTGATAACTGTAGCTTTGGTGTTATTTGAATTTTCCTTGTAAGTTATTGATGTTGCTAATGTTGATGGTTGAGAGGATGAATTATGTAAAATATTATTATTTTGCGAGTGTAGAGATAACGTGGATTGAGATATAGGTTTAGGAGTAACCTTTTTTTGAATATTGACTCATCTTCCACATTGCATAATCTTTCGCACTGACAGTAATCACCGCTTAAACCACCACCTTTCTTTTTCTTTATTTTTGTACACTGCCGACAAAGGCGCAAATAACGTGTTCGTTTACGACTTCCTTCACCTGTCTGAGATGATAACGAACAATCCGTATCAATTTTATCAAATTCATCTTGCGAATAAACAGATACATTAGATCCCACAGGGAAATTCAGGCCAACATGTCCATCACCTAGATCGGGGGGCTCGTTCATACAATATTTACAAAAATTACAAAACTTACCGACTACACGATGACACTATAATACACAAATATAATATAAAGATTACATATAATACAAAAAATTAAACTACCAGCTTATCCTCTGCGTTTTAACTATTAAAATTAAATTAAATTTACATTACCGTGAAAAATACGTCTACCATAAACGAAGTTTCCCGCGCTTTTTTCGCCTCTTCTTTTTGTTACTGTCCCAAAAAAATATTTTTCAATGGTAATAAAAAATATAAATTGCTGATTTTAATGCTAATTTTAAATATATAAAATTTATTATGAATAAGAAATATATAATTAGATAATTCATAATTTTCGGAAATTTGCCTCAAAATGAAAGTTCTAAGTTACACAAAATAGTAAATGGTAAAAAGGAACGTTTCAGACTACCCTGCTGTGATTTTTATTTGTTTATAATAAATACCATAATATTATATTTCACCGATTCTAGTATAAAAAATAAAAGATTTATTCGATAAGCTAATGAAAAAAAAATTAACATGCTCATATAACTATATACGTTTGCACTTTACAACAGCTTTGGTGATGCCAACTCCTATAGAATCCCCCCCCCCCCCCTAGAGCCAACATCGTATACCTATAAAGTATAATATCAATAAAGCTTTTGTAAATAAAATAAAAAAAAAATATATAACATTTCCATCATTGAGTATTATAGATTTTTGATATTTCAGTTATAAATACTCTTGAAGTTTATATTTATTTGGTTAAGTTTGTTGTTTGGGTTTAGGGTTATATTCTTAATATAAATTGTATGATTTTGTGAAGTGTTTACTCAACACTGTGTAGTGGTTTAGTCACTGAATTCCAGTTCCAGTATAAATTATTCGCTAACGTAATATTTCAACTGTTTGGGTCAACAACTTTTAAAATTGTAATAAATATTAAAATTGAGAGTTAGGCCAGAATTATAATAATATATATATAAGTCAATAATGTAATTATAAAACTTTTAACATCCATAATGGGTATCATTCAATATAATATCCTTAACTGCTTAATAATTCTAGTAAAAATATTTAATATAAGTTATTGTTATGATGCTAGTGGATACATTGCTTATTGTCCCTGCATGGGTAAGTTGTTAAATGATTATATATTATTCTTGATACATTTCTTATTCCTTATTAAGGAAAATATATTTTAAAAAATGCCAAATTTTTTATGTTCACTGTTATGAACTTTATTTTAACTAAATATTTTTTTAGGTAGATTTGGAAACCAAGCTGATCATTTTTTAGGAGCACTAGCTTTTAGTAAAGCCCTTAATAGGACATTAATTCTTCCTCCATGGGTGGAATACAGATATGGAGAAGTAAAATCAATTCAAGTCCCTTTTGACACCTACTTTGAAACAAAGCCATTAACTGTTTACAACAAAATTGTGACAATGGAAACATTTATGCAAGAAATTGCCCCAAACATTTGGCCCCAAGACAAAAGGATATCCTTTTGCTACACTCCTAGAATTGGGGATTTAAAAAATAGCTGCAATGCAAAGTCCGGCAATCCATTTGGGCCCTTTTGGGACACTTTTAATATAGAGTTTAGTGATTCTGAATTTTATGGACCTTTAAATTATGATGCATATAATGAAATTATAGTACAACAGTGGATAAGTAAGTACAGACCACAAGAATGGCCTGTGTTAGCTTTTACAGGTATACCAAAATGTTTTTCTTTGTTAACTTATGTTAAAACTTTGTGAACTCTTCAAACATTTAATTTAATAATATAGATATTTTTAGGTGCGCCAGCTAGTTTTCCCGTTCAGGCAGAGAATGTACATTTACAAAAATATCTTAAATGGAATTTCCAAATGTTGGACAAAGCCAAGTCATTCATCAAAGAAAACATGAATGGTGGTGGTTTCTTAGGCCTTCATTTAAGAAATGGTCAAGATTGGGTAAGAGCCTGTGATCATGTAAAAGATAGCCCAACATTGTTTGCTGCACCTCAGTGTGTTGGTTATAAAAATGAGAAAGGAACCTTGACATCATCAATGTGCCTTCCCACTAAGAGTGAGATGTTAAAGTAAGTTATGACTGTATTACAAAATATTTTCATAAATAAGGATGCTTAGGGAAATCTTATAATTTTTTTATTAACTTTATTCTCACTTTTACTTTCAGACAAGTCAAGAGGGCACTTAAAAAGTCTCCAGACATTAAGTATGTTTTCGTTGCATCAGATTCCAATCATATGATTGAAGAGTTGAAGAAATCATTAAAGGACTTTCATGTTACTGTTACTAAACTTAATAACAGTGATCCACATTTAGATCTAGCTATCTTAGGCAAGGCTAATTATTTTATTGGCAATTGTGTATCTTCATTTTCTGCATTTGTAAAGCGAGATAGAGACGTCAGTGGCCTTCCATCTGAATTTTGGTGTTTTCCCAGCCGAAAGAAGTATAGACATGACGAACTATAGGCTAAAATGTGGATGAAAACTTCCTTTGCAGTCACGTGAATTAAATTTTACTGATAACTATATCTTACACTTTAGTAAGTTTATAATAAAATAATATTTCGGTCTAGATTTAAATGTCATATTTTCAAAAATAAAATTCATAAAATAATAGAAGATATTTATTTAAGCCTTAACAGCGTAAACTCTAGGAGGGAAAAGAGACTTCTTTCTAATCTCTTTTCTTGTTTTTAACTTGGCTTCATGTTTTGTGAGAGCCTTACGCATAGCACGGGTCTTCTTGGGCCTAAGGTCTAAAGGCTTGTACTTCTTGTTCTTGTAGTGGTTGCGAAGATTAACCTTCATTTTTTGGTGGTACACAATGTAAACTCGTGCAATTGCCTTACGCACAACACGTCTGAAAATAGAGTTTGTTTCATTTAATAAACTTAATTCAAAACCGAAAAGAGATAAGTGACATGACTCTGACCGAATTTACGCAGAGCACAAACACAACAGAGACAACTATATTGTCTTTATCTTAAAGATGGAAACTTACATTTTGGACAGTTTTGAGGCTACACCACCAGTGACTTTAGCAACTCGGAGATTTGTTAATTCTGTCTTTAACTCTTCAAGTTGTTTGAAAAGCTCCTTCTTGTCCTTCGTCCGAAGTTCAGAACACTTAACTTTCCCCTATAATAAGACAAATTTGGGTTAAAATTATACCGATACTTTAACTTTATCATCTGGATTAAATTAAAGGTCATTATGTATAACACAATTCTTAATTAATAAAGATCATTCACGAGAATATGGTAAGCTACAACAATCCACTGCTACCAATTATCATATTATCTCGAAAAATATTCACAAAACTAAAACTTATATTGGAAAAGAATTTAATTATATTTAGGACACATTATAAACATTATAAGATTATATTGTAAATTTTAGATTAAATATTTCTAAACGCTAACCATTTTGAGACCTTAAGCCACAATGTTTTGACACAAAAGAACTGTCAAAACTTGATTAGACAGGGGCCGTACAAGAAATTTCAAATCATTACTTATGACAATAAACATAAAGAAAGTAAATTGTTAACAACTTATTATTTCACAGATTAAAATTATAAGTATTACTAATCTGACTGTAGATAATCAAGGATAAACTACTTCGTATTTCGTAATTTACACTCGAAGCAGAATGTTATAATGGGTAGTGGAAGCCTTTAAGATTAGAATATTAAAGAGGAATTATGAGATTATAGTCACAAATATCATAATAAAATAATGTATATAAAACCGTTATTAAGGCCAAAGATAATTAAATACAGTAATAATAAATAGGTTTCTGACAAAGTCCAGTGACCATATTCACATGGTCTGGGCTGTCTAGCCACATTACAAAAGTCGACAACGTCGCTCGTAGCTGCTGTTCGTAGCATCTTTTCTCTCGTGTCTGGTAGTCCATATTGATACCGAAACGTTTTCTACATACACTATACTTTTGCGTAATTGTATTGTTGTATAGAAATAGTACTGCGGATTGATAAACAAAGAGTGAAAAGGAGATTGATCAGCATTTAATAGAGTCTAAGAAATTTAAAAAATGTGAATAAAAACACAGACTAGTGTGAACACTGAACAAATGTTTACTTATAGCTTTAATTAGGGTTGTCTTTAATTAATAATTGTGGTGTTGTAAACAATGACAATTTTAATGGAATTGAATGTTTTATTGAATAATGAATTTTTAGTTAGTATTATTGAATAAAATTAGTTTTAGTAGTGATTAGCTACTAGTTTGTATTGTCTTTGTTCATGTAGACTAGGGCATCGAGCCCGGGTTTACCTGGGCCGTAAAAAACCCGGGATTTCCCTGTTCTGAGGATTACAAAAAAAACATGGTTTCATTTTTTAAAACTCTTTCCTTAAATTTCTAGTCTGTATGGAACCTAACCCTTGAGTTTTACATATAAACATATGAAAAAATATGTCTCGACTTACGTCGTTTCGATTTACGTCGCGTATTTCGAGAACATAACATGCCGTAAGTACGAGGACTGCCTGTACAATTCTTTTTCTTTACTATTCCGCTTCCTTACCTTGGTCTGTGTCAAAAAGTAATAGTATTCTGTTGTGGCATACGCTCTGCATGAACTGTGGTCTGTGATTTGTGAAGCTAAGCTATTTATATAAAAAAACCATCTTGCTTAAGTAGCAGCTTAATATGAGCCTAATAATTAATTGTGGAAACTAAAACAAAAATTTTGTTTATAAAATCAAATAAACTGTTTAAAAAATTTAAAATCATATCATCCAACCCAAGTATTTTATTTTTAAATATATAACATTATTTAACCAACTAAATAAAATGTCCAAGAGTATAGATTATGATAAATCTTTAGAATACTGGGCTGAAATCCCACCTACAGTTGATGGAGTACTTGGTGGTTTTGGATATATATCAAACGTGGATATAATTGGCTCTACGCAATTCCTTAATAATCTATTCTCACAAGAAAATGGTCCTGGAAGACAAATCGCACTCGATTGTGGTGCTGGTATTGGTAGAATTACAAAACATTTGTTAGCTCCTCATTTTAACGAAGTAGATGTCATTGAACCAGATAAAAAGTTTCTAACCGAACTATTAAATTATGTAGGAGAAGATAGTAAGAAAGTAGGAACTTTATATCACAGTAGCTTGCAAAATTTTCAGCCAGAAAGAAAGTATGATGTTATTTGGAATCAATGGGTCTTAGGTTATTTAAAAGACGAAGATTTAGTATCTTACCTTATTACTTGTAGGTAAGTTTAATAATAGTATTGCTTGCCATTGTTTCAAACAATATGAATCTTAAAATTTGCTTACTTTTCAGAAAATCTTTGACAAAAAATGGAGTAATCATTGTTAAAGAAAATGTAACATCATCAGGATTTACAGAACCGGATGAAGCAGACTCATCAATAACAAGATGCTTAAAGCAATATATCACAATATTTAAAAAAGCAAATTTAAAAAGAATTAAACAATGTAAACAAACTAATTTCCCAAATGGAATATATCCTGTTTACATGTTTGCCTTAATTCCAGACAAAGATCATAGTTCTGATCAATAAGGAAATTATTTCATGAATTTCAAAACATGTGAAAGTTTTTAGATTCTTTGCACTTTTAATAAAGGTAGAATGAAATTATGTTCATATTGGACACAACTAAAATTTTAATACACATTAAATACATACAATTCTAAACTATATTTCAAGAACAAAAAATTGTAACTCATAGTACACTTTTACTTTTTTTATTAATAGATAATGGTTTTGTTGCTTGAATTAGATATCATATCTTCTTATTGAACTTGTGGGTGAAGTATCAATGTTGTAGTTATTGACTTTTATATAATTTTTTATATAATCTCTGTCACTTTCTGACAACATCGACCAGCTTTCTAATTCTACCAAAATTTCCAAACTTATGCAATTTTGAATTATTTTTTCTATTGATGCAATGGTAAGAAAATCTGATTGCATTATTCTTAGTTCTTTAAGATAAATTAAAGGATTTTTTTCTAATAACATCATTATAAAATTATCAGTTAACTGAACAGCTGTGCCTATTTGAATAAATTCAATATTAATACAATTACTTAGTAAAAATAGTAATTGCTCATCAGAAAATCCAGATACACAAGTAAGTTTTCTTAAATTCCTAAATGGTAAAATCTCTAACTTTTTAGTAAACAAAGATGTATGTTGAATAAGTGAACAGTTATAGAATGTTAAAGTATGTAATAGTGGGCACATTTGACTTATGTACATCAAAGCATTCAAGTCTATTTGATCCACATGCTCCAAATGTAAATAAGACAAATTACAACCCTTTACTTGTAACACTTGTTTTATTTGATCTGCATAAAAATCGCAAGATAATAACTTCAGTTTGGTGAGATTTTTCAATCCAATAAGTACTAATAAATCACTTTGCAATGTGTTATGGAATACAGTCATATTACAAATGTTAGGGCAAGTATCAACGGCCAGTTGTAGATGTTTACTGTTAGCATATCGACTTACAAATATTTTTAAATTAAATGGTAATGATTCTGGGCAATTTTTATATATAAATTCCAAAACTCTTCCAACTTCGTCACATCTTCCAATATCTTCCAAAGTTTTGCAATTAATAAGTAGGTTTACAAAACCTTCCCAGGTAACAAATGTCTGATACAACTGTATACTTTTTAACCTCTTAAATTTACATATTATATCTATACTTTCATTTGTTATACATTTTGAACAAGAAACATCTAATTTCACTAGTTTTGTGCAGCTCTCAACAATACATTTTAATATTTTGTCGGTGCAGTCATAATTTATGTAAAGATACTTTAGCGCGTGTAATTCCTTTAATGATTTTATTATAGATGCTTCCATATCTGCTGTTTTCCATCCTCCTGACAATGAACCTAAATTCAGGTATACCAAACCTGTAAGCATGTATAGTTTTGTATAAAAAATTGATCGTATCATTTTCGGTATCACGTCGATAGAGACGTACGTTAAGTTTTTTGTGAATAGGGTCTCCGTCATTTTAACAATAACATTCATTTTAGCAACATATTTTGACATTGATGTTCTGAATCCCATAGAACTTTTAGTTTTTTCTATGAGTTCATCAAGGGAGTTTATTGTTACATTAACTAGTTGATCGTGTAGCATCCAGGGTACATGAAAATCTAAGTACTTTCGAATGCAATCGACCTTATGTGCTAAAGTTGCTTGATCTTCTTGAGGATTATATTGACCTTGGTTAGTTACTAAAGCCATGTGTAGTTCTGCTTGCTGAGCGATCCAATTCCCTAGGCGAATGAGAGACATTCGCTGTAGAGTATCTGGTTGTTTGTATCGAATTGAAAACAGTTCACCTACAACACAAAAAATAAATTTAATTAACGAATATAGGTACGTTTAGCCTAGCGAAATCAAAAGATTTCTGTATTGATGTTAAAGAATCACTAATTAGTTATTTATTGCATTAGATTGTACATTTCTACAAAATACGTCTTGTAGCGACGAGTTATAATTAATGATTGTAAAACTTCTGGTAACTCAATCCTAAATTTCATCATCATTTGTCCACTAGTTTAGGAGTTATGCCGTCTACAAAACATATGTTTTAAATAAGGGGAAAATTTGAGATGAATTACCAGAGTGCGTGAACCCTACGCCGTAGGGGTAACGGGCCTTTCAGCACGAATATAACCCAAAATTTCTTCTGCGGCTTAACACGTAGAATATCAGTTTCCTAATAAAACCGATAGTAAGTATACACTTGAAATACAATACCTACCTTTGTTATTTAAACTCTGTAAACTATTTGTATAAATAATAAATGAATGTAATCGAATCTCAATAATACACGAAAAATCTTCTACGTGCCTAGTTCGTAATGAATATATTTATAGAAGACGCTTTTAAACTTGGCTGCTGGCGAAATACACAGATCTTAACCGAAATTAAACATAGACGTCTGATCGCATGCATATAAGTTTTTGTATATATTTTTTTAAATTTGTAAGTGTACAAATTATTATTGCGCGAGTTATGTAACCTAACGTTAGTTAGTAAGTAATAATTTAGTAAATAGAAGCGCAAACAAAATGTAAACAATCATCACACACTTGAAGCCAATATGAATCCTTTTGTTTTTACCAAACCTATAAATTGTATTTTAATATTCTAGTGTCATTTAGTTTTATGAACCTTTAGATATGCCATTCTTGTTTACTTAGCGTCGTAACCCCTCATCCTCATGCCCTATATATATATATATATATACACACGTTATATATATATACTAGTGACCCGCCCCAGCTTCGCACGGGTGCAATGCTGATGAAAAGCAGGTTTTTATTATGTATTGTTATTTCCGTCGCTGGAAAGCTCCGATAATATACGCGTTCGGTCGCTGCTAAATAAGCTGTAATGGGCTGCATAGATCTATATTAAATGAACAAGGTATTTAATTGGATAAGGATTAATGCTGTATTGGTTAAAATCGCTTCGAAAATTAGCCATTATTTGTTGTAAAAAGTAAATGACAAAAAAATTATTGTGGGTTATCCATAAGAGATAGACATATACCATAACAGACTTTTCTGTAGAGCTTTTCAATGTGTACAATACTTAGTACATTATTTTGATAAAACTCGTATAGGGTTCAGCCTGCGTTTGCAATGTAAGCGAAAAAAATGTAATTATTATTTACGACATCACATTAGAAACCAACAACAGTAACAGTACTTCTCCACTTTTTAATGGATGTTATTATATTATTATTGTTATGTTATGTGATATGTTATTATTTATTATATAAACTTTCCTCTTGCTGTTAAAAATCACTCTATCTATTAAAAAAAACCGCATCAAAATCCGTTGCGTAGTTTCAAAGATTTAAGCATACAAAGGGATATAGGGACCTATAGAAAGCGACTTTGTTTTATACTATGTAGTGATATACATTAATCTCGTGTGAAACAATTTTATAACATTATAAATGTGCACAAATTGCATCAATCTCAACTCTCGTCTCTCAAGGACTTACTTTTTGTGTAGACATTATAATATTACCTATATAAGAATCTACTGACTTTTGTAAGTATAATTCTAGTGTAATATATAATTTTATTTTTTGTTAAATTAAATAGTATAGTAGGTAATAATCAATTTTTTAAAATAGAAAATTAAACAAATTTAAAAGTTTGGTCCTCGTGGTAGTGTACTCTGTACAATTAACGCTGGCAGCAGTTTCTCGCTTTATTGCGACCCTTTTTCGGGGCCTTTTTCTAGATCTAGGGCCACCTGCGCCTATGCCCTTGAACCCCACGGCCCAATCCCTACTTCAACAGGTAAAACTAAGGTTGGAGGAAAGACTCTTGTGTTTGACCCGTTTAATATTTTCCGCCTACTCTGCCGCCGCCCCAGCTTTTGTTATTGTCCGAGGGATGTGAGACGGGGTTAGCGTATCCACACAAGTAGCATCCCATCCTAAAGCCTGTCCCATCCTACACAGGATCTGGAATGGAATGGCTGGAACTTTGACGGAGACAATAGATCAGCGTTTGTTATATGTAGATTTTATATTATTAAATGTAGATTCACAAAGAGAATCATCTCAGCTCTTTATAAAGTAAAAAATTGACTTGATATAATTCTAATGTATAATATGTATATATATATATATATATATTATACATAAATATATAAATCGATATTTTCAGTGGGCGGCAAAGCGGGCTAAGAGCGACCCGTGGATTGTCCCCACGGCAGTCAGTCAGAAGGAAGTTTAAGGAATTCATATTTTGACTTTGGCAAGTCAATACTTATCTTTAAAAAGATTAGTAGTAGTAGTAGTAAGTAGCTTCCATAATTATAGAACTTGTAATAAAGACACGATTAGCCCACCGACGACAAGGCTGCATAAAACGAATTATTCTTTCCAAGTAAATTGTATATATTTTTTCAACAAAATCCCTCGTAAGATACAAGAGTTGTCAATAAATAAATTTAAATCATACATTTAAGTAAATCTGCTTGCTAAGGCCTATTAAAAAATAATTGAATATTTAAACGATTCCAGTGCTTGGATATGAGTTGCTCCAGTACCTATAAAGAGGACACGTACTGAATCTCTCGGCTGCATTTCCATACTGGGGCGATCGTCAACATCCACGACTGTTTTAATGTAAAGTGGGAACAAACCGTGATCCATCAAGTTATTTCAGTATGATAAGTATTAATATTATTTGCTTATGTAGGCAAGTTCACATTTCAAAGATCGTCTTGCTCGCTTAAATGTCATTGCTTGTTGCAGCGTCCATGCGTCGGGTTGTCTCTCTCTAAAATATGGTAAAGGAGGCGAATGGCTGGCCATGCGTCATAGACGTGAACGAGTGCTACCTACTTGTGGTGACTGGTCGTACTTGAATTCGTGTATGCGTTGATTTTAGTTATTTCGACTATGTTTGAATTGGTTGCAGCTCCTTACAAACGTTGTGCAAAACAAAACAAAAAGACAAAGTAAGGAGGAGTAAGCGTCCCTGCATATGCCGAGGGATCCAACTCGGCTGCGGGTGCCTGCATGTTGCACCACGCTATATTCTAAAAATTGCTACGCCATGGCCGTAAGAATATTTAATCACCTTCCTAGAAGCTATAGATCGCTACCATGTAATGTTTTCAAGGGGAAGGTGATTGGGTTCTTAAAGGCAAGGTGCTTTTATAGCGTGGGCGACTACCTAGATCATAAGTTTGAAATTAACGCGGGGAACATCACTTCAAATGTTATTAAGTACTAAGTACCTACTAAAAATGATTGGCCCAAGGCATAGCTTAAATGGGAATAGTATTAAAAATCATTGTATTTTGTATTTAAGAATGAATATCAACAATGTAATGTAATAAATAAATAAATAAATAAATGATAACAAGTTAAAATATTACAAAAGAAGTCAAAAGTCAATCTCTACTTAACAACCAAAAAGTTATGAGTACCGATAACCGACCGACCATAGACCATGTCAAATTAGAAGGTAAAAATCTTTATGGAAATTATTATATAAGAAGTGTTTACACTGTTACAGAGTATCTGACCGATAGACTTTAATTTCTTTTATAAAAGTTAAGTTTATTGATAATGTTAAGTACATTCTCCTTATCGCGATGTGAAGTTAATGCAAATAAATAATGTATCTTGTAAGAATAGAAATGTATTAACTATGGTGGAGCCCTCCCACAACATTGCTGTGCCTGACCAAGGTCCTTATTGTAATAAATTATAACGTGTAAAATATTTATATAAGGAATGCAATAAAGATTTGAGTTTGAGTAGCAACATCAGAAGGAAGACTACGGTACAAGACATAACTTAGAAAAAAAATGCCACATGATCAGGGGAAAGGAGAAATGGAGTAAAATAATCACACAATGGTACCAAAGGGATGGAAAGGAAAGAGACCACAAAAAAGGTGGGACGACGACATTTGACAAGTCGCGGGAACAACATGGGGAGGTCTTTGCCACCTGGCAAAGGGACACGCTGCCTGCCTGGAAAAGTGTAAGAAAAGAAAAATCTACGAAAAAAAAAAAATGTTATGTCCAAATTCCAAAAAGAGGCTATGATATATTAAAGAAATACACACATTATCCTTACAGCCTATTCCAAAACGAAAATGTCGAGAAACATTTCATAAAACATCATAAACTACATATATAAAATTAAACAAATAATATACACAAAATCGCTACTGTGAATTCACCCTGCGAACTCGATAGTATATTATATCATATGTATACACAATTCATGTAGAATATGTGTTCTGTGATTAGTAATCTTTACCACAGGCAATCAACCCAGATTTCCTAATTCTAATCATCAATTCTCTATCTAGTATCTGACAGTGCTATTAAATTATTAATTAATTTTGTTAATTTTTATGAACGTGATAAAAAAACTTATTTTAATGAAATGAATAGCTTATCAAATTTGTGACCAAAAAGAGATTTAACATTAATTTGCTGTTGTTACTTATTTAATCGCTTTTAACGTTTACATTGCCCGGTCGTGTTTCACAGTAAAGTAATTACTGTTTCTAAACTTTCTAAGCATGACTTTACCATTACCTATGCCTCCGTGTTCCAATAGAGATGGTGTAAATAGTTGTGACCATTTCGATTACGCCAGTACAATGGCGTCTACATTGTTAGCTCCGGTTAAAACTGAAAAAGATATTCTTGAGCATTCAATGTACGAAGACGACCCAAACGCAAATACTCAATTACCGAATGAAGTTGGATCTGAGCCTCGATGGGGCCCAAGACATCGAGGGGCACAAGAACTCGCTGAACTGTACAGTCCAGGTATCATGGTCATAAAGTTGTTGCAAGTTTTACTAATATTTTTTTACTTCATTACACTTGCATGACTTGGTGAAGGACTGCATGTGAAATAAGGAATAGGCAATGATAGTGTAATTTTGAAATTTCGTAGTTGTTGTAGTTTTAGGTTTATTTTATTAACATTTGTATTCACTATTATACTTTAGAGAAGCTTATATGTTTCTTATATTAACCATAAATATGTTTCAATAATTTATGAATAACACAATAAAGCATAATATCAATAAATCAGTACATATAATTTAAGAACAACCCCATACAAATGACACTGAATAATATAAGAATTCAAAAACTTAAAAATAGCTGTTTGGACCATTAATATTTGTACTCTTATGACTGGTAGTAAATTTAGAATATAATTTTTAAAGTGTAAAATAAGCATTATTATATTACTTGCATCAACAAAATACTTAAACACAGCCTGTTTATTTATTATTTTGGTTTAAGGAAAAAGATTACAAGAATTGGTATGTGTGGTACTGTGTTGCACATTATGTGTGACAGCAGGACTCTTAATGGCTAAATATATTCGTCCTGATGTGTTTTTATTGCTTGCGGCAATTGCTGGTGTTCTAACAGCAGATTTTGCATCAGGATTTGTACATTGGGCTGCTGATACATGGGGTGCGGTAGACCTACCTTTAATAGGCAAGGTAATATTACAACTCACCAAGCTAGTTTATTGTGTATTTCTCGTTAGCTTAATCAATACTAATAGCTTTGGCTATCCACATTGGTTTTGACAATAACATTTGAAAAAATCTAGTTAAAAAAAAACATGAATATTATAATCATGTATGTTGTTTTAATGTATGTGGTTTATTGTGTATATGGTAGTAGTAGTGTTATGAATTGATAACTGTAGTTCCTGCACACTATTTTTTAGATGTTATTCTACAACATTGCTTGTAAATAGTTGATTGTGGTGTGTTTTTACAGCTTGTTGGTTGTGGTTTAACTATAGTTTGATGAGTTTGCATTTTGCTATATTTTTTCAGCTTGAATGAGTAAGTTACCAAAACAATTTTTTTTTTGACAGAAAAAGAAACTTTTGGAATAATCACAAGTGTAATCCCAAAATACTGTACACTTCATTATTTAAAATCAAAATGTATGTGTACATAATACATAGTTTAGGGCACCCAACATCACACCCACAAGCCCTCTAGCATTGATCTGAGTATCTGTGGGTACCAACCCACAGGTGGCGGTATCACTTAACATCTGATGAGCCTCCTGCCCATTTGCCTATTTAAATTAAATAATATTTATGAAATCAGATTTTTGGCTGCTGCTAATACTATATTTAATAATTTACAGAATTTTTTACGCCCTTTTCGTGAACACCACATTGATCCGACTTCAATAACAAGACATGATTTTATTGAAACAAATGGTGACAATTTTGCAATTACAATACCAGTTTTAGCCAGAATTGTATGGCAACTAGCGACATATGATGTTAATGAAATTAACGAGAAATTCCATTGGATATCATACTGGTATCTGTGCTGTATATTTGTGGCAATGACAAATCAGGTAAAAAAATTGTAATATTAGTTTTTAACATTTAGGGGGCAAACGGGCAGGAGGCTCGCCAGAGTGATACTGCCGCCAATGGACACATTGCGAGAAAGCTCGAAAGTGTGTTCTAGCAACACACCTTTAAAGAATTGGTACGCCCTTTTCTGGAAGGACCCTAAATCGAATTGATAGAAGTTGCATTCCATGCCAACATATTTAAGCAACAACAAGGGATCAAACCACGTGTACATGTACATGTTTACCTATATGAATAAAGATATTTTGATTTGATTTTAGAAAGAGCTGGTACTATTTGATTTTGTGCCTTGCCAATTACCGTCTGGCCTTGCCGTACACTAATTTTTGGAGGTTTATTTAGAATTATTTTCTAAATGACCGAACTGTCGTTCGAATTGTCAACGCCCAGTATTCCAATCCTGGCTCACTTTAAGGAGAGTGTCCTCTAATCAGCAACAAAGTGTTTTCTGCGAATTCAACCCGAATTTGGATTAGATTAAGTCGACCCCGGTTACAGTCCGAAACTGCTACGAGTCCACTTTCCACGAGTCCACGACGAGAACCCGCGGCACAAATGAATATTGCAATTTGTACCCCAGGTAGGAGATATAGGAAGTATCAGCCGAAATCATCAGAATGGTATCTGAGTCTCGAT
This sequence comes from Pieris rapae, assembly GCF_905147795.1. Classification (NCBI taxonomy): domain Eukaryota; kingdom Metazoa; phylum Arthropoda; class Insecta; order Lepidoptera; family Pieridae; genus Pieris; species Pieris rapae. The sequence continues at coordinate 6,725,776 of NC_059524.1, read as the reverse complement.
CAGAAAGAGCAATGCCAACTTTCCAGAGTCTAAATTTTAGTAGACAGCGTGGATTTCGGAATTGAGCCGTCTAAAATTTGTGAAGTTCACGGCAAGTGCGGAAGGGGGTGCGTCTGTTAGTTTGCCCCGATATCGATAAGTAACTAACTGATGTTGGAATTCCTAACGTGCAGAATTGCCCCCTCTTCCCCCAAAACACAACATTAACATTCCAGAATTATAGCAATATTAACATTCCAGATCCACAAATGGTCACACACTTATTTTGGATTACCAGCGTGGGTGGTGTGTTTGCAAGAGTGGCATATAGTGTTGCCACGTCGTCATCACAGAATCCACCACGTTGCGCCGCACGAGACTTACTTTTGCATTACAACCGGTTGGTTGAATTGGCCTCTTGAGAAATTACACTTTTGGTCCATTCTTGAAAATATTATTGAAGCTTTAACAGGCTGTAAGCCCAGAGCTGATGATATGAAGTGGGCCCAGAAACGTTCCTAGAAATAGCCTGTCTTTAGTTAGGCTAAAATGATATTCTAACAATTGTATAATGTAAGTTTAATAACACGTTTATTTACGGCAGCAATACTAAAATTTACGCCTAATTTTACACGCAAAATTGTATTTTCTCTTAAATTGTAACTGTTTAAGGGTTTTGTAAGAGAAGAAAGACTTGCCCGGTTAGACTATCTGGGCACTTAATGTTTATGAAAATTTTCTTGATTGTCAATTTGGAAAATCAAATGTTTCATATTTTCGATGTTTTAATTTTTTTATGTTTCTTTTATAAAACAAACAAACAACTTTCAAAATTGTATCGAAATGTTGTTTATATTGGGATTCCGTTATTTGTTTTGGAAACCCCATTAAAAAGTGGACTAACGGTGAACGCCTAATGCTTCAATAAGTGGTGTAAATAGTAAATACTCTTGGACAATATTTGGTGATATTTTACCTAGAAAATACTTTATCTTGGGAAAACACTACTCCCAGAACCAAAGAAAATTTTCTATTAAAAGGCATTCATTTAAAGTGTCAGATTATTATAGGAATGATAAGTTAAAATTATATTTGTATTATCAAGTTCAACATTATTAACGTTTATTGCTGAGAAATCTATTTATAGACTGTCATTTTCATTTTTATTACTATTACATCTTAAAATACTTGTTCCAAGTAAAAGTTACAAAAAAGTTAAAGTTATCTTTAAATTTGACTGGCATATATTTTTTTTCATTAAAAGATGTCAAACAAATTCATTCGACCGTAGGTAAGTTAAGGTTTTATTGAAAATTAAATCGAGATATTGTTTCATTTTGGACTATGTTAACGAATTCTCGGAAAAACCTATCTATAGATACAAAGTTTCAACGAGTAATGATTGACCTATACGAGATGATAGACAATATTTGTTATTTTCGCTTTTTTTATTTATTAACATGCCAAGGAATAAATATTTATTAAATCACTCAATATTATTAGGTCATATACGCACAACCATCTAATTGCGTGGAAACACTATTGCTTTTAAACTTTGACGGTCCGACTTGTAGATTTTTAACTAAAGTTATCATTAATCTGTTTTCACGCTGTTATAATGAGACGGATCGAAATACGAGCAAATCATATATATATCATATATAAACATAAATGCTCGCAGATCCCTAATCGGGTGTTACGCGTTGATCTAAGATATTTACATAAAAATGTGTTTTTTTTTAGGCAGTAGTTAGTACTAAACTCATAGTAATGCTACAGATGTTACAGTGTTTACAAACTTTACACAAAATTGTGAGATTATAAATTATGCATGTATTTTTAAAAAAGGTTGTGCAATATTTTCTTTAAGGTACTATATATTAGGTAACATGGATTTTTTTTGTATAAATTCGTTTGTACTTTCATACGTAATACAAAATATGATTTTTAGCATCGTTAAGTATTAAAAGATATACCTGTGATATTCCAAAGTAAGAAGACATTTTGAGCTAATAATGTACAAATAGTCGTTAAAAGTATTTTTTTTAACCCTTAGATCGTATATTTCACATATTTTGCAAATTATTTAAGTATAATTAATTTGGCTGAAAATTTCTGAACTTTTAAATGTATATTCATTAGACATTGGTGCTATTTCTGATACAACTCAAAATCATGCTAAATACATTGGATAAAATACATTTTAATTTGATGTAGGTTAAATGTGCTTTATTAAAAACTGAGTGATATAATAAAATTTCTATCAAATATTTCGTTGCTTCAGTTGCGGCTAAATATAAGTAAATTAAATTTAATTATTAAAATAAAAATAATTTAATTAATAAACAAATCCATAAAATATAAGTTGACTTATATGTTATGGATTTGTTTACGGCTCTTACTTTATTTAAATCTTGTTTAAAATGTATATTACAGAACTAGCACCAATATCTATTTTAGATGTTAAGGACAATTTATTGTGCATTAAGAAACCTTTTAAGTGCCTTACATAAGGTCCCATTAACATAGCGCATTAAAATATTTCACAGCATTCATATTTAAAAAATAAAATTCATTTAAGTCTTTGTTTTTTTTTTAACTATATCTCGCCTTTACCGTATTTTCTCTGCAGGGCAAATAAGGGTCAGCTTGAACGTAGATAAAATGTATGTAAAATTAATAAAATATTGGTTTTGTACCCCTTCAATCTGCAAGTGCTTAAACCGTTTATAATTAAATGTAGTGTTCCGCGGTGCTACGTTACATATTTTTTCGTAGTTTTAACAACTTCAAAAGTACCATATTTTTAATCACTTGTATAGATTTATGGCGAAATTAGAGCGCGGCTACCGAATCAAGAAATTCCGTAACGAAAATAAACCTAATAAACGATGACGTAAAATAGGTGCGGCCAATACGCGTTAAAACAGGACAACGCATACTGCGCCTCACTGCTCACATCTGTCTGACGTGATTGGTGACGTAGCGCAGGTGCGTTATCGTGCAGTTAGAGTAGGACAGAACGCATACTGCGTAATGTCTGACGAGTTGGTGACGTAGCGTAAGCACGGCCGATACGCGTGAGACTGAGACAGACTATATAGACGTGTTCCCACTATGTCGTTGACGATTTCTATCGTGTGTCAGCCTCTAGAAGAGGCTTCTGTACACAATGGACGAAGCTTTTTTTGTGATGTATTTATGTGGATGAAACGAATGACAGGTAAAAATAGAAGATATTGGGTGCACCCAAATCTGAGGGCTTTCCCTCAGATTTGATTTGTAAATCTTTATTTACTGTGGTAAAATTTCAGAACTTAATAACTGAATTAAGAAGTGACATCGATTAGCTTTTCAATTACATAGTTACATACAGTACCGGACTAAGCCAGCGCGAGGCCTGTAGTAAATTTTGTAAAAGGTCAAGTTTAGGGTATTAAATAAAACATAACTATAGATAGACTTTTATGCAAATCATGATCTACTATACTGTATACATAATATATTCAACAAAGTGAGATGATTAAGACGTTCTTTAGTCTAAATATATCGATTATAATAAAACAGTAGAACATTACGGTATAAAGTTTGCAAAATACTTTCTTATTTTTACGATTTAACGTGGCGAAATCCGATTTTAGTTTTTAAGGTGGAAGTGAAGTAAGTTGCGCTGCTATGTAAATTAATATTTTTCGAAGTTATACTTCTTTAGGCGCGTTATGAAAAATTGATGAGAGTGACACAAAATTAACAGAATGAAGTTGCCCACTAAATCGCTCATTAAGTTGAGGAAAAAATCCTACCAAAAAACAGAAATGGAACCTCAGATACTGGCGCATGTTGGCACGTAACTTCACCCTCCACGGACTCTTGGGTGGCTAACTTCAATTTGGTATGGAACGTTAGAAACTGGCGGTTTTAACAAAAATACCAGCACTCGAAAAATCGTGTTAAAATTGGTGTTATAGACGATTAATGGTCTTACCCCATTTTTCATCTTGCCCCCACTTGGCACTTACCTTACTTATAATGTACTCTGTGGTAACCTAAGTGAAAACTCAAACTATCATAAGTCAAGTTAGTCAAGTCGACCTTATCATTAATCATTGAGGTTTAAAATTTGAATCTAATTTCTCATAAATCCTCAATGGCGAAAGATATTAGATAATCAAAAAATTGTATAACACCTTAATTTAATAAAACTAACCTTTAACTGGATTTGTAAATCCTACTTCATCATAAATGAAAGCAACATGGACACAGTCAGCACACCTGGTTCAGATGATTATAGAGATTCGTTTAGTTCCATCAACGAAAGACCAGTCGATGATATATCGCTGGAATTTTTCTACAAACCACATACTATTACGTTATTAGCGGTTTCCATAGCTGCTGTTATTCATACAGCTTTTGTCAGGCAAGTAAATCCTTATGGCTTCCTTTCTGCTATTCATTTGTACTTTTCTCTTATAGATTAACATCATATTTTTAATATATTACTAGATCTGTAACTGTGCATGAATGTTTAGGTATTCTATAAGCTGGGTATGCATGCATAGTCTTGAGTTGAATCTGCTCTTAATAATTGCTTTAATTTTATTTTCAGAGATGAAATCAACATCCAAGACAATATATGGTCTGGTATCTGTTGTGTTGTTTTCTTTTTTTTAATCATATCGGTACTTACTTTCCCAAATGGCCCTTTTACTAGACCTCACCCTGCTGTGTGGAGGATTGTGTTTGGCATGTCAGTCTTGTATTTATTGGCATTGCTATTTCTCTTATTTCAAAATTACTCTACCGTATATGATATAATGTATTGGATTGACCCAGAGTTGCGCAACTTTCATATAGATATGGAGAAGGTAAAAAAAATTTTTAGATCACTAGCTAACTTTTTACTTTTAATAGTTTCCTCAAAAACATCCATCTTTTTAAAATTACTTAAATTGGAAAGTATTAATATTGGTTGTGTTTAAGGATGTTATTATGGCTTGGGATTCAATGAATAATATTAAATTATCCCTTATGTTATACAGTTACTATAATTATTATTTTATTTCAGGAGTATGCAGTTAATTGTAGTGACCTAAGTAAAATTTGGTCCAGACTCGATGTTTATGCCTGGGGCCATTTCTTAGGATGGATGTTTAAAGCTATTCTTTTTAGGCATGCTGGTCTATTGTGGGCTATATCAATAATGTGGGAAATAACTGAAATAGCCTTTGCTCATTTATTGCCTAATTTTTTGGAGTGTTGGTGGGATTCAATTATTTTAGATGTTTTATTATGTAATGGATTTGGGATATGGTGTGGTCTAAAGATATGTAAAGCTTTAGAAATGAGGGAATATAAATGGGTCAGTATAAGGTAAATTTAATTTCAATAATAATTTTTTAGGTCTAATATCCATAAATTTCTTAATCTATGAATAAAAAAGGTAGTTACTTTACCCTGAATTAAATTATTCAAATCAAAGAGTCTGAATTATGTTTAGCTTCACTGTTTCTGAGATCAGAGGAACATAAATTTCACTTTATATTAATAATACCATTTACATACAACAAAGAAGTACTTAATGATGTGCTAAATTAATAATATACCAGAGATGATTAACTTGATTTAAACTCCAATGATTTTGGTATTCCAAACACAAATACCTGAACAAGTAAAATAAGTACAGCCCCAGCTCACAAGTAGACATAGCAATTACTCTATTATTGTTATATTCAATTTCTTTATGAAAATTAACTAAAGAACCATAAGAAGACCTTACTGAAATTTTAATTGTTTTAGGGACATCTCATCAACAACAGGTAAAATTAAAAGGGCGATACTTCAATTTACTCCAGTTCAGTGGACTCCTGTGCGATGGCTGGACCCAAACTGTACTTACATGAGATTCTTTGCTCTCAGCCAACTTGTAGTTTTCTGGCAGATATCAGAACTGAACACATTTTTCTTAAAACATATTTTTGAAATGCCACCTTCCCATCCTCTAGTTATTGCTCGACTAGTTCTGATTGGTGTAATTGTCGCTCCTTCTATTAGGTAAAGTAATATTTCTGTATATTTTATGATTTAATTAGTATTTTTTATAAAAATAAGTAATTCTTTAAAGTTATTTATTTACTTTAATAGGTTATCAGTCAGAAGACTGACTATGACTTAAAATAATTCCATTTTTAAAAGTGTAAACTTCTGTATATTTTGTATATCATACATATTGACTGTGTGGTCAATATATATTTTCTGTTGTCACTAGAAACCTCTAGAAATGAAGACCTCTAAAAATCATTTATGCATAACAGTAAGTGAGTCTGTTTCAATAAATTAATGAATTAATAAATCATGTATTGATTTACTTACTTCATGTGATGGGTTGTAATCTTCAATATACAGAATTTGTCTAATCTTAGCATAATCATAATAGATTCCCTTTCTACATAAATAAAATTGTGTATTTTCAGACAATATTATACATATATAACTGATCCAAACTGCAAAAGAGTTGGTACGCAGTGCTGGGTTTATGGTGCAATTATGGTGACAGAGTCAATGCTGTGCATAAAGAATGGGAAGGAGCTTTTTGGACAAACACATGTGTCAAATGTTGTAGTATGGCTAGTCATACAAATTCTAGTCTCAGTAGCATGTGTCTATGGTGTTGTGTTATATGATGGATATTTTAAGGTAATAAAACATACTAAGGTTACAGAGGTAAGACAGTTATAAGAGTTAAAACTCTCCACATGCATTGGTTTAAAAGTTGTTCATCACTGTGCCTATTTGTATCATGGCAGAATTTTAAATCTAAAAATATGATATGTCGTTAACTTATAATTGAGGTGAACATAAAAATATAAATTGCATTTTTAAATATTTTGTTGTTATTTTAATAAATATTGACAATGTCTTTTTTAGCCTAAAAGTTTAAGTACGAGCGTTGCAAAAAAAGATAACTGAAGAGTGTAAGTATAGTTTAGATTTTTTGTGTGTAAATTAATTTTTTGTATTAAACTTTCTTTAGATGTAAGGGGGCGACAGAACGTTTAAAAAAACACTACGTAATTTATGGACGCCCCCTGATCAGCAATTGTTTTGAAACAACTAGTTAATTTTTTCTAATAACTAAACTGTTTGTAATTATAATAAGTATACATATATTTTTTCATTACAGGTGGACAGCCGTAATGCGATTAATTTGTGTGGCTAGATAATTACTAGCCAGAGGCAAATACTTTCAAACCAAATATTACATTAGATAGAGTATTTAAGATGCCTAGAGGAATTACACATAAGACTTTTCAGATTTGTTTGTTATGCAACTCGTACAACACCTATGAAATAAATATTGTTTTCATAAGGAGAATTTTCAACAACAAAAAGAAAATTACTAAACCTCACTATTATATTACTAAACACACAATGTCAATATGTGATCACTTCTGTTGGGTAACTAGTTTGTATTAAAAATGTCCTTGTGGGTAATTCCTCTGTCATATAAGCTAATAAGTAGCTAAGTATCATTATTTATTTATAAAATACCTCAAATTTCATATGTTTCTGGTGTGAATGAACTGAAGTTATAAACTTATGTTATATCAAGATATTATTTAAGACCAAATACTTAAGAAGCTTATTAGGTTTTTTGTAATTTTTTGAATGTACAATTTTATATTACTTGGTGTCTTCCATAACCCTTTTATGTTTTGTTAATATGTCCAATACCTCATTTATTATATATTGAGGGGACTATCCAAATGGAAATGTAATATGTAAATTGATTGCAATGGTACTAAGATGAATAACCTATATACAAAAATTTATAACAATTCTTAGTCATCGACGAAATATTAATAATTACATGCCATGTCTAATGACAATCTTACTTTTATTGTATGAAATTTGCAGTACCAAGACAACATTGATGTGTTATGTATATTTTTTTCTTGGGTCTTGTTTGTACTTAGTGCTGCTTTAAAATAAATTATAAAACAATAGCAATCTGTTGTATTGAATATTTGAATATGTTTTACTACTAAATCAAATTTAATATAAACTTAAATTTTCTAGTAAGCTATAGAATTGAGTGTTGAATTGTAGTGCTTTAATATGAAATACAATCTCATTTTAAATAAATTAATGAGATTTAAAACTACTACGAAAAAAGTCTGGAATAGAAGAGGCATTGTTATGGGGTTGAATAGTAATTAATTACATTGACTGGTGTTTATTATACTTCTTTTCTTAAAATATAATATTAATGGTTTATATATCAATGCCATCAGAAGTTTATGTCATATTTGATAATTATTAAAAAAAATTACAAAGAACACTCACAAGCCAACCAATATTATTTATGAAGGAATTAAATTTTGAATCAATTATGTTAATAACTAAATGTACACAAGAAATTGATTAACTTACATATGTCAATATTATACATGGTTAATATTTACTTCAAACTTCTATAAGTTTTCCTGAACAACAGCTACATGGATAAAAGTTGCTCAAATCCATTGTCTTAAACTTCTTATTTAGTAATGAACTGTTTTGCAAATCTTCCAGGAGTTCTCGAATCCGGGCCATTTCATTTAACCTTGACTCTGTTTTCAAATAACCTGATATTTCTTTATCCTCAGCCAATCTGAATAAAAGTTCTCGGAGTTCGCCCAAAAGATCCCTTAACTCATTACATTCCTTTTCAAAAATTTTCAGTTGATGAATTCTATCTTCATCTCTCTTCTTCAACAAACTTCTCTGTTGTTGATAGAGTGCAACATATTCACATATAGTATCAGTTTCATTCTGTAGTTGAAGTATAATATGTTCTAATCTATGTTTTTCATCAGATAAATTAGCAACTTCATCCATTATACACATAAACCGTTCTTGAAGTTTGCACATAGCATCTTCTTTAGGAATACGATTACTTACTTCACAAAGTGTGTCAATATTTGTTGGATTCACATTCATTGATTTCAATGACTCAGTTGGTGAACTTAAACCATTATTATTATCTTCTACGTGACTCGATTCATTTTCATGTTGACTATGATTAAAACTCTCTACAGGTGATTCTGCAGTCACAGATGCTACTGTTTGTTTTTGTAAAGAGTCATTGTATTTCTTTGCAAGTTCTCGCCATTCATTTTGAAGTCTTATCATTTCCTCATCCTTTGCCTTTAGATTATTTTGCATAATCTTGCCCTTTTCTTCAATTTCAGCCAGTCTTAACATAAGCTCTTTACTTAAATTTTTCTCATGAGTTAAAATTTCAGTTAACTCTAGTTTGTCTTTTGTCTGTAAATTAATAAATAATTTAACATATATTTTATTAGTTGCAGCAGTTAAAATAAATATTAGTGTAATATATCCTTTCTAGATTTAAACCTGAATGTATTATCTAAACAAAGTATATCAGTCATAATTATATGTTTCAGAAGCTTTGTTTTAATTAACTTACCATTTTAATAACAACTTCTTCAAGATCTTTGACATCAGTTTTTAATTTAAGATTCTGCTCAGTAGCTCTTTGAGCTGCTATTTTATCACTGGTCATGTCTGCAGTTAGTTTTGCTACACTTATTGTCTCTTGATTGTCACGCAACTCTTTTTCCTGAAGGTCTTCTATTTTCACAACACTAGCTTGATACTGATCTAGAAGTTCCTTATACTGTTTACTGTTTACTTCTAACTCTTTCTGCAAACACCAATGCAGTTAGTATACACAGTAATGTACCAATTTACATTTATACAATATAAACCTGGCTATAATGTATGAATGTATATTGTTATAAACTGCAAATATTACAAAATAAACATAAAATTACAATTAAACAAATAGTGAAGTAATGTAAAATGCTAGTGGAGTGCATTTATTAATCTTAGTAAATTTACAAACCTGTAGCAACAGTATTTGCTTTTGCAATTCAGATGTATCAACTTGGGTTTCCATCTCAAAATCTTTTTTATTAAACTTCTGAAATCTTATCTCCATATCCCCTATTTGCTCAATGAGGCTGCTCTCGCGGTCAGAAAGCATTTCAACTTCCTTTGCTAACTGCTCATTTTTCAGTTTACTAGTATTAAGTTGTTCTTTTAAATCTGATAGGTAATGTTGATAGTGAGATACTACATTATCTTTTTCTTGCTGAAGACTTGTGATTTTTTTGTTTAACATGTCAATTTCTTGATGTAATTGCTCCAGCACCTCTTTATTAGAGTTGCTGTTAACATTAACTGTATTATCACTAGATAATTGTTGCAACTGCAGTTGAGTAACTTCCAATTGATTAAGATATAAATTGACTTGGTTCAGAAGATGAGCATTGTCTGACTCTTTAGAGGAAATTATGGACTTAGTTAACTCTAACTGTTCCAATAAATTATTATTTTCATTCCTTAGGGTCTGATTACAGTTTGTTAATTCCAAAATAACTTCATCTTTTTTATTACAATCTTGTTTTAATATTAATGTGTTATCTTTTAAATTCTTAATTTCCCACTCAAGTGTAGAAATATTTTGTTTAGATATGTGATGATTAGCTTTTTCTTCTGCATACATAGTTTCACATGCAGATAATTTTTGTTGTACAGATCTTACTTCATTTTCTAAAGAGTTTTGATTGTAAATGAAATATTCATTTACTTTTTCATTATGTAAATTACTCTCTATTGCAATGGTATTTGTTTGAAATGATTCAGAAACAATACTATTGATTTCATCGCTAGCAGATGTTGGTTCTACTGTAAATTCTAATGGGTATATTTCAGTGCTAGGAATATTTTGGATATGAGTTGGTTCATTTTTTTCACTGACTGTATCATTATGATCTTTTTGCGTCTTCTTTTGTTGGTGATCCTTTAACTGTAAATGTCACAGTAATAAAAACATATTGTTTCGTCAATAGAAATTGTTCTATACTACACTTTACTTACCTTCCTACGAGCATTGGCTAATTTCTCAGCTCGGGTATCCATTTTTATAATTTAAAACTATTTTAAATCTGTCGAAAGTCAAGTATCATTTACAATAGAAATTACCATTCTATATAAATTATTTTAACAATTTCCTTAGGATATTACTATTTATTTTATATAAAGTTGTTGTACTCTAAAGTTTAAATTGGCATCTATACACGATTTCAATTGTAAGTTGTGACGTGTTTGTCATTTTCAAGTGGCAGGATACCACAGACTGGAAAAAATATATATTCGCGCCGCTGATCCCTTCAGCGCATGCGCAAGTCATGTTCCCAATTAAAAATAGAGCCAATAAGAGGTTCTTTAAAAATAATAAAATATACATAATATATAGATGTAATTATTTATATATAAAATGATGTCTCTCTTGTATAGATGGATGATTCATATTAATTCATACAAATAAATAAGGCTTAATTTTTTTGTATGAATTAATATGAATAAAAAACAAATTAAGGTATTGATAATTTATTTATATACTTAAGGACTATGAAGATCCCATAAGTCTAATTTCTTTCCTATGTTGGTGTCAAAAATCAATGTGTTCGCCTCAGTAGAAAGAGCTTGAGAATGTCAGTTATATTACAACAAAACTATAACCCTAATCTGTTCTAAATTTGCATGAAGTAGGCAGGCATACATATAATGAAGTATGATGGCCCCAAGATTGATAAATATAAGAACAGTTAAAAGGCACAATTAAAAATCATGTTATGTTAATATTTTTTATTTAAAATATATATTCTTGACATCTCTTTGGTAGGTATAGTGCATTAAAAGATAAATATTAAGTTAAAGCAGAAATAAAAGTATGCATTTATCAGTTAGATTTTTATTTTTTGTATATAAAATTTAATCAAAACTTATTTATAATCTTTAAAATCAGACAGAAATGATCAGTTGAAAGAAATTCCTTTTGATTCTTCGCATTAACCAATTAATTGTACACGTGTACAATGGAGTTCCATTCAAGATGACACACTAATAACACAACATAGTATGCCACATAGACAATGTTGTATTAAAATTTTATAAATAATGTTGTTTCCGAAGGCTCTAAGCACCTATTACGGTCTGTTGCAGAAACATAACAGCTTATTATGCCATGTTGAATACAAATGAGACATAAGATGATTGGCATGGAATAGATTAATAATGAATTATAGTGTCTTTTGTAATAACTCCATTATTGGTATATTCTTACTCATAACACAAGTATTGTAAGACTATATTAAGAATAAGACTAAACATCGTCTATTGTTGGTAGCCAAAATGCCATATTTGTACATGCAGATGCTAGAAGCATATATTTAGGGTTAAACTGAACACATTGTATGGGTGCTGGATGATCTCCATTAAGAACACATACTTTGTATCCAGTATCAGCATTCCAAACATGAACTCTTCCATCAGTTGAACCACTGAAAATGTATTGTGAATCAGGACTAAATGATGCTTCTATTGGTATACCTTTATTATTAAGGTGGCCTGTAAATGTTTGCAATGGAGTCCCATGATATGCATCAACTAATCTAATTATTGAACCATTTGTACTTATAAGCATGGTTTTTCCATCTCTCGAAAATTTCAATCCTGTCCAATCACATTCTTTTTCATGGTTCAATTTGAATGTAACAAAAGGACCTTTATCAAAAGATCTTAAGTCATACAATTTTATACTTTCTGAGTTTACACCAGCAGCAAATATTAATCCCTCTGGATCATATGCGGCTACAGGTCTTCCCGAAAGATGCATGAGGCCTTGGCAATTTGGAGACCGTAAATCCCAAAGACGTAATGTTTTGTCTAACGAACCAGAAAGGAATGTATCCTCTACAGGAGATAAGCAAAGCGTAACAACTTTTTTAGTGTGTCCTGGAAAATATCGGATATATTTGTTATCATGTAGAGACAAATACCTGATGGTGTCATCTACTTTGGTGGAACTGTGTATAGCAGTGTTCTTTGCGTGCGTAAAATGTATCAAGTCAACACCATATTTTTTACTGTTTACAGTTATCATTTGGGTTCCCTTTTCGCAATCATAAATAACTATCTGGTCATCTTCACTACACGATATAAGAGTTTCACCACTCGGGGAAAAGTCAATGCTATTTATTTTGTCAGTATTTTCACGAAACACCTTCGCCACTTTGAAACTTCGAACCACTGGATCCACTAACTTTATCATTCTCGGATCTTAGAATTCAAATTTTGGCCTATAAAATTATTTTACTTGATTGTCTTAATGATTCTTTGTAATACATGAAATTAAAATAATAACGTTTTTACGAAACGCTGTTAACCGAATTGTAAAGTGTTTATAGTATATACTGGATATGAACACTACATACATATAAAGTTTTTAGCGCTAATAAGCTTCGTTTGCAGTATTTTTTTTATTATCGTTTGCAGTAGAAGGCACAGTGTTGCCAGATGGTCTTGGGCAACCCCTAGACTAATTTGATTTCTCCCCAGAAATCCGTCCAGTGTTAAGAAACATGTGACCCGAGTGACTCATATAACCCAAGAAGGTAATAAAGTTGTAGCTTCAACTTCTAAAATTCCAGGAAAAAATTGAAACCGAGAGAGATTTTTGGAAATAGACGAGTTTGATAAATGTGCTATAAGGCTATGATACACTCTTTTTTTTTGTCGTCAAAAAAGAAATTCCGACCGATCATAAGCTTTGGCTAGCATTTAAAACAGATATCGATTTCAAATACAGCAAAACGACTTTAAGGTTTATAAAATAAAGAAGCATGGTGTACAAATGTAAAAAGTGCCAATCCAAACGTAAAATTTTAATGGTAAGTAGGTACGTAAGTGGTACCGCATAAGGTAGAAATTCATTTAGCGCTTCGAGGGTTTCACTCACGCATATTAAGTAAAAGAACGTGTTTTGCGCTTCCGAGCATTTCGTGTTGTGGATTCAAATAGTATCCCCTAAAAAATCTGCCTATTCCGAACTCATTAAAAATACCTTAATTGTATTTTTTAAATCGAGTGAATGTTATTTGCTCTATGGACTAATAGTATATTAAAGAGTACTAATAACTAATTCATATATTTTCTGACATCAAGACTAATCGGCCGAACCCAAACAGCTTCTGGGTAACTAAGTTCACATTTGTGTGGTTCCAATACAAATCGTATACAAATATTGTGTAAGTACACGAGCTTGTTAAGTAGATCCTCTTTTTGTTTCGGAAAAGCAAAAGTCAGCATACGAGAAGTGGAAGAAAAACAGCCTTTTTAATTGAGATCATACGCTATGAAAGGCAAAATAAAAATTTAAAAATCATAACAGCAGTATATTTTTATTTATTATAAATTATCTCCATCCATATATGACATCTTAATTTTAGCCCCTAAACTTATTTATCTAATTTTAGTCATAGAGTTATCAATTCCATATTTATGGTACTTATGTCCCATACTTTATTAGCTCTGTGAACGACTGACGACTGAACTTCACTATAGGATATAACGCTGAAACGCTAAAAAGATTTTAAAGAAACAAAATGGACGGAGCGTAGTGTTGAGTGTGTTAGCTATTCGACTAACCAAGCGACATTTTACACGATTTTGTAATTGAGTCTCAACATTAGTTACGTTAGTTAGCTAGTACTATTGGTGTGCTTTATTAAGTTTAATATAGACTTTCATTTTATGTAATTGTTTAAATCGGTCGCTTTGGGGTATGGTATCCATTTTGTGATCATTCGTGTTGTATGGAGCCTATTGTGAGTACAAATTTCTTTTTTTGCTATTCCGTAAGGATAATTCTTTCTTTGTTAACATATAAGTATTATTAAGAAGTATTATTGTAAGTACCTAATTACCTGTTTTAATATATCTCGATGTAGGTAACTATTAAATATGGCTGTGCCATTACGGTTCTAGTAAAATTTATGTAAGTATTTACTGTTGTTCTCATTATGTACATTACTATTGTTTATATTGTATTACCTTGTTGTTTTTAAACCTATATAACATATGTACTATATTTTTAAATTATAAATAACAAACAAAAATTGTCTAGTTTAATACTATAAACTATTGATGTTGAAGTAGGTTTACCAGTCTTATTGTGTGGTATTACTGAAATTATTTTCTCTTGCAACTGAAATGTGTTTTAAAGCTAAAAGGGAAAAGTTGTAGCGCTGTATGTTATTTGATCACCATAAGCGTATAGCTTTTCCCCTTAGTTTTATAAACAATAGCATCTGATGGTGATTGAAGGTGTCATCTTGTAATGGTAAGATTTCTAACAAGAGATTGACCAACAAAAATATATTAATTGTTGATATGATTTTTTAATTAATATATTAACACTGTTATAGTCTAATATTTCTATCCTTAACACAATAACATATGAATATTTGGTATTATAGGGAAGATCTCTTCAAAAGCACCAATGTATTAGAGTGGGCCAACCAAAACAGTTCTGTCTGAAAAAAATATTTATTTTCTTAAAGGTGGCATGTTTATGCACACTCATAAACACCTATAACCAATTGTAATTATAAAATTTATATATATAATATTTTGCATATAAGATTAATGTTTATTAGCTACATATTCTCCATTATTCTTTATAACCACTAGAATGTTTATTTTATAAGTAGCATATGTATAAGTAACAAGTGCTAATTCACACTATTGCTAGAATAACTTGTTAATAAACATCTTGATGTTTCAATTCAATAAATTGTCAAGACAATCAAGTTGAAAATTGGTTGAATTCTTTTAATTGTACTTCATAAATGCCATACATGGCCTATCATACCTATCCCCATAGGATAAGTGTTTGAATTTTGAACTTGTTTTCAAAATATATGGTACCCGGTCCATAACCAGAGTTCACATCCTGAGCCTACAATAATCAGCCAGGAGTTACCATGTAATCAAACAAAAAAATATTTAAAAGCCAAAGTTATAAAAGAAATGAGTATTTTATTAAGTTACAAACTATTATACATATATATTTCCTTGATTTTCAGATTAAAATGGGTGCTGTTAAATCCCTATGGGTACGTGAGCATATCATTATATTAATTCACTCTTAAGGAGTGATGGACTCATACAACTTATTTGGTGATGATGGCAGCGGTATGTTGGAAGAACTTACTGACCTTGGTGGTTCTGATAACTTTTCAAACCCTTCAAGTGGTGTAACTAGTGAAAACAAAGAGACTTCAGAGAATAGGTAAGTAAAAGTTTGTTGTGCATAGTAACTACACCTAATTGCGTATTTCATATTATTTTTAACCAATTTCTTTTTTAGTTACAGACAACCATATAGTTCTAACACCGTGGCTCAAGAAGGAACAGTGCAAAAACTGGCTTCGTTTGGCGGTGGAGGGTCGGGTGGGATTCCAAATAGCTCACAACCTGTGCCTAATCCTGGTGCCGTTCCCCCAACCCCAGACTATCATGAATACAGTGGATACCCTCCACGGCCCCGATTACCTCAACCACCTCATGGCCCCATACACCCTTCCCACCATGTTCACCCATCACATGCCTATCCAGGATATCACCCTGGACCTGATCCAATGTATTCAATGTCTGAACAAGGTAATTGTAATGTATTTAGGTCAAATGCAATTGGTACATAATCCTTTAGGTATTTTGTGAAAATGTTAAAGTGCCATAATTTTCAGGTATTGGGGACATGGGAGTTTGGTCTTCTGCACCAGGAGCAAACAGATATTCACCTATCACACCTGGATATAGACATAGTTATGAACATCAACAAAAAATGCACCAATATGCTCCTCAACAGGTAAACATATGTATACATATTTCTATTGAATGCTTGTTACACAGGCTTGCTTTTCATAATTCTACTGCCAGCCACTAGTATGTTAGTCTTATTATGTCAACATAAATCTTAAATTGAAATATAAATATTTTTTTGAAGGGAATAGGAGGTCTGCAACCTCAAAATAGTTCATATCTTCCAAGACAGCCACATTTTTCACAGACATCTCAGCAGCTGTATGGGCAACAACAGGTAACAAAAATTATTTATAAATCAGCCATGTTTCTATTATAAAAATGTAGTTTTTATAAAAAATCCTGGAATTAAAAGGTTTAAATGGATATGTTTTCTGACTTAAATTATGTTTAAACTTAATTGCTATAACTATCTTTATTTTTCAGAACTATCCCAACTATACACAAATGCACCCACCATCAGCTACAAGAATTAGCCAACATCCTACATATCATCAGCAAATTGATGTGAACTCACATCAGTATGGTTTACCACATGCTCAACAAGGACATGGCCCAATGTCTCAACATCAGAGTCATCAGAATATGTCATCACACTCCGGTCCGATTGGTGCAGCACTACAAAATCACCCCAGTTCACATTTGCATCATGCTCCAACATCTCTCCACCATCCTCGCCAACCTTTAGTACCATCTTCTGTTGGCCCGGGACACCCATCCCAAATGCCATATGGTACCTCCCATCACTCAGTTCCTATGAACTATCAACCCCATCAAGTGCAGCACCCACTCGATGTGAATGTATCCAATCAATACAGTTCCGTCAAACCTGGGCTTGAGACTGGTAGCCCACAGTATAGACCACCTTTTCCACAACTATCGCCACAAATGTCGCCTCGTGCACAAATATCTCCCAGGCAACAACCGCAATCACAACCTCAAGTGTCTCCACGTCCAGTTATGTCACCTGTAAAAGGTCCCAGCGCTTCGCCACATAGTGCTCGCGCTTTGGTACAGACGCCTGCTACATCTGGCCCTCCACCTGTATCTGGGTCCTACACTTCCCAAAACACACTTCAGGCTCTTGAACAAATGGTTTTGCCTCCAAGTGGCGATTACCCTTTCCAACGTAGCCAGGTTACTTCAGCAATAGGGCATAATGTTGCTTCAACATCGCAGTGGAGTCAAAATAAAATTACTTTACCAATGGGTAATATACCACCGTTAGACTCTTCAGATGCAAATATAAAGAATGTAGAAGCGTCAGCGATATCTGATGTCCCGAAAACAATTCCGTTTACAAAACCAAATGCTGATCCTAAGGAAGAAATAAATATTGGTGAAAAAGATAAAAAACCTGAAGATATAAATAGTTCTCAAATGTTTTTATCGTCAAATATAATACCGAATATGCCGCTTAATGTGACAATGCCAGCAAATATAGTAAAAACGACAACTGCCAATGTCACGATGCCGCACCTTTCGTCACCAGCAACAAATGAAAGTGATGACAGGAAAGATATTATAACACAAAATAAGCAATTGAATGATACTTTGAAACCAATAGGACATAATGTTATACAAACAGGAGAAGAACATAAAAGTGATGTGAATCCTCCTCTCTCAAATACAGGTGATGTTTCTCAAAAAGCAGACACTAAGCAGTTAAAACCTAATGATTCTTCCACTGAACAATTAAATCCCAATGATAATACACAAGCTCTATTGAATATGGAATCTACTAGTGATAAATCTAATACTGTACAACAACATTTAACTCCAACTGCACATTTATTAATTAAAACTGATAAAATGCCCAGTCAATTTGAAAATTCTTCACCATTATCTATTGATAGAAATAAGCCTTATCAAAGTAGTAACTATCCTAGTGTTCAGACAATGATGCCTCCAGGTTTAGCAAGCAGTATGGGTATGAGTGTCGCAAATAATTCCCCAATCAATGTTTCTGCAAGTTACCAAAGTGGCCATTCACCTGTAACCCAATCTGGCACTAATGTACAATCTAATCATACGGTTCAACTCAGTAATCTTTCTAATACGCTGACTTCATCTATACCCATACACAGTACAGCAGGTAATATCTCTTTACTACCACCATCTACAGGTCCTAATATTATGACAAGCATGCATAATGTTTCAGGAAATATTAATACTACTAACCAATCAACTGGACCTCCAAATGTGCAAGTGGGAATTCCAATTTCCGGATCAAATATTCTCACAAATTTGCCTCCACATATGCCTGGGAATCAAAGCAGTATGATTCCTCCAGGTCCCCAAAACATGAGCCCAAATGTCATTATGATGGGTTCCAATAACGCTCCACACCCATCTATGCAATCAATGTTTCCAACTTCCCATCATCAAGAAAGAGCAGCATTACAGCAACAAATACAAGAAATATATTGTCTACTTCCTTCAAATGAAAATCAGGAAAAAGTCCGGTGTCTACAGGAAAGGTTGTCAATGCTACAACAGCATGAGACTAATGATCGTTGCAGCGGGGGTCCTAATTGTATTTTGCAAAATCCTATTTATGGATCGAAAATGGTCGAAAGTCCTCAGGTTACTAGTACTACTGGGCGAGGTCGAGGAAAAGGCCCAACAAAACCTAGAAAACCTCGAGCGAAAAAAGATAAAACAGGTGGTTTAACACAATCCTTGGACCAATTACCCGTTTCAGAAGATTGCGTTACAGCTGGGACAGGTCTGCAAGGAAATATCGATATAGATCCTGAAATGGTTGAAGATGTATCTAACTTGGATAGTAGCATTATTTCCATTGATGAGTCAGGAAAGGTTAAGAAGGTAAGAGGTCCTAGAAAAAGTAAAGAAAGAAAACCACGCACTCCTAAAGAGCCAAAAGCTGATAAAGAAATGTGTGACAAGCCTGTTAAAGAACGAAAAAAGCGCGTACCTAAAGATCCCAATGCTCCGAAAAGAAAGCGTAATGTGAGAAAGGGTGTATCAGAAATACAAGCTGATACGACCACTGGAAACGACATTTTGGATAAAGATAACTTTGAAAGCAGCATGTCTGATTCAACTTTAATTAAAAACACATTAAATGAAAACACAAGTAATTTAACTTTAGATGATTCAAACGTTACAGATTTTGATGATATTCCAGTTTCTAAAATAGCCATAAAAGATTTGCTGGAAGAAGCTGAATCAAAAAAAGATGCTGAAAAAGATGATGATTTAGATTTTATGATAGGTAAAAAAAGAATGTCGAAGAAACGGGGATCTGTTGGCTCTAGCAGGAAAATGGCACCAAGAAGGACACCTTCTGGTAAAAGAAAAAGAAGGGGAGGTATTGTTCCAGATTCAGATGGCGAACCAGATGACTTAGCGTCGACACCCCCACCTTCCCCGCCTGCAGAAGGTGATGATAGCTTAAAAAGGCGATCAGCAAGGAATACGCAACGTAAAAAATACACTGATGATGTGATGTTAAGGTTATCTGATGACGAATTCTCTGCAATGGCGCCTCGACCAGACAGGGATTTTGACGACTCAAACCTTGATATAAAAGATTTTAATCGCCTAGACGGAACTCCAAAACCCAATTATATTTACGTTAACACTACTGATGAGGATTCTATGATAGTACAACATGTTTTAGCAAGCAGAATGGGTAAAAGAGAAATAAAACCTCAGCCCCAAGTTACTGAGCATGTGCCCAAAGCAAATGAAGATGATACCTTAGAAACAGTAGCACCAGTACAGATTGATAAACCTGTTGATGGTGAATTTAAAGAAGAACCTGAAGTTAAAACAGATGATAAATGTATAAATATTGAAACGGAAACTACAAAACCTGAATGTGAAAACATTGAAAACAAACAACAGGATCCAGAGATAAAAGACAAAAATAGTCCTGAAAATGAGGATGAGAAAAATGTTAAATCTATTATAGCTGATGTTGAGGAATATTATGTTAAGTACCGAAATTTCTCTTACCTTCACTGTGAATGGAAAACAGAAGAAGAGCTATATAAGGGAGACAAAAGAATATTTTCTAAAATCAAACGGTTTAAACAAAAACAAGCTCAGCAAATGAACATTTTTGAACTATTTGATGACGAACCATTTA
Source organism: Pieris rapae (assembly GCF_905147795.1). NCBI lineage: Eukaryota > Metazoa > Arthropoda > Insecta > Lepidoptera > Pieridae > Pieris > Pieris rapae. The sequence goes on along the minus strand of NC_059524.1, from coordinate 6,704,946 downwards.
ACCCTGACTATGTTGAAGCGGAAAGAATTTTAGATATGTCAGAAAATCAAGACCCTGGCAGTAGTACAGTTGTAAAACATTATCTTGTCAAATGGAAAAGCTTACAATACGAAGATAGCACGTGGGAGCTGGAGGAAGATATAGATGTTGATAAAATATTACAATATAAAGTATTTAGTGAACTACCACCAAAGGAAAAATGGAAATTTAAGAAAAGACCTTCACCTGATCATTGGACTCAGTTAAAAGAATCTCCTTTATATAAAGGTGGTAATACCTTGAGACCCTACCAGCTTGAAGGCTTAAATTGGCTTCTATTCTCTTGGCACAATAACCGTAATTGTATTTTAGCTGATGAAATGGGTTTAGGTAAAACTATACAAAGTTTGACATTTGTTAACTCTGTTTGGGAATATGGTATTCGTGGACCATTCCTTATTATTGCTCCATTATCTACTATACCAAATTGGCAAAGAGAATTTGAAGGGTGGACAGATATGAATGTTATTGTTTACCACGGTTCTCAGCAGAGCAAAAGTATGATTCAAGAATATGAATTCTTTTATAAAAATGAAAATGGTGAACCTGTGAAAGAATTGACAAAGTTTAATGTCCTTATTACGACGTTTGAAATAATCGTTACTGATTTCCAAGAATTGAGATCATTTAATTGGAGAATATGTGTAATAGATGAAGCCCATAGACTTAAAAACCGAAATTGTAAACTATTGGAAGGCTTAAGACAGTTGCATTTAGAACATAGAGTACTACTTTCAGGAACACCGTTACAAAATAATGTCAATGAGTTATTTTCACTACTAAATTTCCTAGAACCATCACAATTTGCTAGTAGCGAAGCATTTTTGAGTGAATTCGGGCAACTTAAATCGGAATCGGAAGTCATAAAATTACAAGCTTTGTTAAAACCTATGATGCTGCGAAGATTAAAAGAAGATGTCGAAAAAACTTTAGCGCCCAAGGAAGAAACTATAATTGAAGTTGAATTAACTAATATTCAGAAAAAATACTACCGGGCTATTTTGGAACGTAACTTTAGTTTTCTGCAAAAAGGTATTGCCTCTGCAGCTAACATTCCTAACTTAATGAATACGATGATGGAACTTAGAAAATGTTGCATTCACCCTTACTTGCTTAATGGCGCTGAAGATCAAATTCAATTTGATTATAAACAAGCAAATGGTGAAGATAAAGAGGCCTATTACAAAGCCCTTATTCAGTCATCTGGTAAAATGGTTTTAGTCGATAAGCTGTTGCCCAAATTAAAGGCTGGTGGTCACAGAGTATTAATATTCAGTCAAATGGTACGATGTTTAGATATTTTAGAAGATTATTTACTGTACAGAAAATATCCTTTTGAACGCATTGATGGTCGTATAAGAGGCAATTTAAGGCAAGAAGCTATTGACAGATTTTCTAAACCTGATTCTGACCGTTTTGTCTTCTTACTGTGCACGAAGGCTGGCGGTTTAGGAATAAACTTAACTGCTGCTGACACTGTTATTATTTATGATAGTGATTGGAATCCACAAAATGACTTACAGGCTCAAGCACGTTGTCATCGAATTGGTCAGCAGAAAATGGTGAAAATCTATCGACTTCTTTGTCGGAATACATACGAAAGAGAAATGTTTGATAAAGCATCGCTAAAGTTGGGGTTAGATAAAGCTATTTTGCAAAGTATGAATACGTCGCAAGGAAAAGAAACTGGTTTAAGGCAATTGTCTAAAAAAGAAATTGAAGATTTGCTTAAAAAAGGTGCTTACGGTGCAGTTATGGATGAAGACAATGCCGGGGACAAATTTTGTGAAGAAGACATTGAAATGATTTTAGCGAGACGGACACAAGTCATTCAAATGGAATCGGAAAAGGGTTCTACATTCTCAAAGGCAAGTTTTGCTGCCAACGATCAGCGATCTGACATTGATATAAGGGACCCTGACTTTTGGAATAAATGGGCCAAAAAGGCTGAAATAGATACTACTGAAAAGAAAGAAGATGAAGACTTAATAGTCACTGAACCTCGAAAGAGGACCATTATTAAGAGGTATGGCCATGACGATGGGCCTATGGAAATGTCGGACATGGAAGTGACTCCTGATTCCGAAGATGATGAAGATGGTAATTTCCTTTTCTTTGATGATTAATTAATGTTTTCGAATAATTAACCTAAACCTGTTTTCTTTAATTTAGGTATAAGTCTAAGAAGTAAGCGAAAAAAGGAGAAATTTGGCCGAAAGGGCAGAAGGTATGCTAGTGACGACTATGTTCCGAGACATGAAGGCATTCCTATAGATGAAGAGGTCGTCTATGGATCATGGACAAGATCAGAATGCTTCAAAATAGAAAGAGGACTCCTCACGTTTGGGTAAAACAATATTGTCTGATAATTTTTTTATAAGTAATTCAGTCTAATAATATATAGAAGGACTTTTTTTTTATGAATTCCATATTAATTTTTGTTAATACTTGGTTTACATATTATTATTTTAGTACATAGTAATACAATGTTTTTTATTTTAGTACTGAATCTTTATCAATTCTATTTAATTAACCAACTTAGTCAAACTGCCAGTGACATTTAGTAAATACTTAATTTTAGGTGGGCAAGATGGGAGGAAATTATTGACAGAAATCAATTAAGAAAAGGTTGGACGTTACCTGTCATTGAAGATTGTGCAAGGATTATAGTGAGTATAACTGTAATTACGCTAAATCACTTTTTACCACTGTTTTCGATTACTTTTTACCACTGTTTTCGATTACTTTTTACCACTGTTTTCGATTACTTTTTACCACTGTTTTCGATTACTTTTTACCACTGTTTTCGATTACTTCAAACCACTTATGTGGTAACCTGATTATTTTAAATAAAACAATAAATTTGTCAGTTTTTGCCATCATAATCTGTTTTGAATACTTTGTTCACATGATGATTAGCCATGCTAATACCGAGGAAGTTTTGACTTTCGCTGAGTTAAATTATTCTACGATTCTGACTAAATATTTCGTCACACCAATATTAAGGAGTATTAGGAAAGTTAAGATTTTAACAAAATTAATAATTATAGGTACTTTTCTGTCTGCGACATTACAAAGGGGATGAAAAAATTCGTAATTTTATATGGGACTTGATAGAGCCATGTGAGAATGGCGAAGTGACCATTTCGAGGAACCACAGCGGCTTGCACAATCCGGTTCCCCGAGGCAGGAATGCCAAAAAGAAAAATAGACTTAAAGATATTCCTAAACAGAATGACCTTCAAAAATGGGAAGATCTCAATCATTGGAGTTCCCACGAAAAATATGACTGTGAAGCATACTTGGAAAGTAGTTATAAAAAACACTTGTTTAGGCATGCTAACAAGTAAGTTTCTTTATTGATACGAACATAACTAATCAAAAAATTACGATACAGTCGAGAAATAATAACTTTGTTTATAGGGTTCTCTTGAGAGTACGCATGATGTACTATATCAAGCACGAGGTGATCGGAGACTACGCTACACAAATAGAGAACGGTACTCATGCGAGGTATGATGAAATTTATATTTATCATCTTTATTAGTGAAGCCAATGCTAAAACAATACATTTTTGCTTCTGAAATGTCGATCTCTGAAACTATTCAAATTGTGAATTACTGCGCATTTCTTAAGGATAAAAGCCTCTTCTACATGTTTAGCTGATAGAAATAATTAGGTATAATAAATAAATATAAATCTCACTTCAACTTTTTTCTATAAATATAATTTTTTTTAAATATTCAGTGCTATGGGTATGAGAGTGCCGCGGGGAGTCGATAGCGCACCTCCTCGACTCTGGTGGGACACAGAGTGCGACGTTTCGTTGCTAGCGGGCACTTACAAGCATGGATACGAAAACTATCTCGCTATGAGATCAGACCCTCAACTATGTTTTGTTGAAAAATTGGGACCCCCTGATGATGCTGAGTGTACGGATATTAAGTAAGTTCTATGATTAACATTCTTGACACACTTTGGCAGTTTTCTCAGGTTCCTATCAAAGTCATTTGAAAAATCTTTTGTATAAAAACTAAATTTACTTAAAATTTTTTGAACTATGTTAGTTCATACATACAACAAATTAACTTTCTATTTTTCTTGATTTTTATTAATATTACATAGTTTTTTTCATATGTGGTTGTATATTAGTTATGTGATTTATAGGAGTGAAGAACGGAAAGTCCGTGGCAGCGTCGTAGGAGATGAAGATTGCACGGACGAAGTGTCAAGTGGCGCCGGCGCAGCATCCCCTGCCGCTTCGCCACGCCCCGAAGATGATTCGTCTCACCCCTGGCCATCCATGCAGGACCTCAATACCCGTCTTCGAAGACTTATTACGGCATACCAGAGGAATTATAAACGGGAGGAACTCAAGTTGCAGCAGAGAGCTAAGGTGAGATAATTACATTTAACTTACAATTTGTGTGTAATTTATATTTTTTGATTATTGACATAACAAAATAATATTTCTTTTTTACTTCTCTGTTTAACTCTACTTCTTACTAATGGCCATACATTGCTAGATGGAGCGACGCGAACGCATGGATCAGTTAGTTAGGGACGAAGTGTCACAATGGCGATGGAGCAGAGCTGATGAGGAGGCATTCAGACGCACTGTTGCCTCCTATGGTGTTGAATTCGATCCTGCGACAAAAAGCCTACGTTGGAATCGCTTTAGGTCGTTGGCCAGGTTGGATTCAAAAAGTGATGACGCACTAACGGACTATTTGAAAGCCTTCATGGCTATGTGCAAGAGGCAATGCGGACTTTCTGTCGGAGAAGCTGAATTACCGACCAGAGCAGATTTGAAAGCAGAACCAATCGGAGAAGAAAGAGCAATCGCTACATTGGAAAGGTAAGGAATAATTTCTCTTATTGTGCTCTTTATACAGATTACAATGCAACTAAAATAATATACGAGGCATTGGCATTTTAAATAACCGTTTTTTGATAAAATATAAAAAATAAATTTTATTATTGTGAACAAATTAAATGACGTTGAGTTCGCAAAACCGCCAGGTCGGTTTTCTTTTCATGTTAACTGTAATAATTCGTAGATTTTAATTATTTTATAAGTTAAAGCAAATTTAATAAATATCCATGCAAATTTAGAATCGATCTGCTCCGGGTATTGCGAGAGGAAGTGGCGCCACACCCTGCCCTAGAGTCTCGTCTTTCTCTTTGCGAACGCTCACTAGACACGCCTTCGTGGTGGCAACCAGCTCTTCATGACAAATACCTTGTACTTGGAGTGTGCAAGTAAGTTTGTTGAATACTATTGATAATATTATACTCGCTCTAAAAAAGAAAACAATCCTAGATTGTCTATTAATAAACCTGTGTATGTAGCACCCAACATTTAATAATAAATACTTGAACTAGTCCTATGCTAATTAAATTCACATTTTTCACAGTTTTCGTTTGGTCGTTAGTCTCTTTTCACGTTAATACATTCTGTGGCTCTTATAAGTTACTAACTTTTATTTGAACTATATTGTGTTAGAATAGACAAACACTGACTTCTTTGACTTTGGCAACTAAATAAATAGTATCTTGACATCCAAACACAGGACTTTTTTAACTGCTGCGTTTATAAATTTTTTTGTCAGAAAAGAAAAAGTAAACGGGATTTTTATTTTACAGACATGGATTAGGAGATACATTCACTAAACTGTTTTGTGATCCGAAAATGCCATTCGGGGATTCAGCTAGAAAATGGTACGCCAAATGTAAAACTACCAACAAAAGTGAACAGAGACAGAATTCAGACGATGAAGAAAAAGTATCCACTGATGCTGCCGAAACACGCTCGCTGCGACGTAGCAAGCGAACGACCAACGTTCCTGAACGTGACGAGGACGATATGGACGCCCTATCGGAACTAGAGACACTCGCAAAACTCGGCAGAATTGAGGAGCCCCTAACTCCAGAACAATGGTTTTCCGAAAGAGCCCTGGAAACCCGTCTCCACCACATAGCACATGCGGTACAGAACTGCGAATGGCCCGCCGCTTCGACCTCTAAAAATGAAGAAGTCCCAACTGATGAAGTGAGGCCTCAGAAAAGACACATCGCTATCGACGTCGAGACAGAACGCGCTAAGCTACATGCGCTCTTATCGTCACCACAAGCAGCGCATACGAATAGTCGTGAACACAGAAATGCGCCTCCTACTAATTTGATTGGAATGAGGGAAGGCGACGATGCCTCGAGTGATTCTAGTTCCCGAAGGTCGACGCCGGCTCCGCCTCCCGCCCATCAACGCGTTGCTCCTTCTCCGGCACCGTCGGTTCCACCATCACCCTCGACTTCGGCGCCGGTAGATCTGTCAGCGCCGTTGGACCTCAGTGAGGTTCAAGATTTCTCCATGGGCCGGAAAACACCACAGGACACACCGTCCACTGCACCACCTAGAAGCAGATTAGACGACACCCTAAGTAGACTCATGAAAAGGAAGAATGTGGTAAGTGCCCTTAAGAAGATATGTCGGTTACAAATTATTCAGAAACACTTAGAGACTTAACACTCGTTAACTACTCGACTTTAACATAAGGAGACATCTTCCTTATATTAAAGCCGATATATTTTAACGAAATAAAAAATTCCACTTGTTTCATGCATAGTCATGGCGTGTTTAATAATTATTGGTTCGATTCCAAGTGAAACAATAATTGTATGACAAGTTATAGTCCTTTAAGCAAAACCTGCTTTAAGAAAGGAACTTCAAAATACCATTGAAATAAACCTAAAAATTCTAGGAAACTTAAACTGAGAATAAATAAATTTGTACCTTAACATTTAACCTACAAATATTGGATAAGTACCTTATTTTTATGATTAATTTATTATGTATAATATTTCAGCCTGCACCTGAGCAAATTGTTGGAAAGGATAAGAAGAGAAAGAAACTGGATGAAATCGTTCTCGGCCTATCTGCAGCAAAAGGGCGGAGTTCCAGCACATCAAATAGCTCAGTGGAGCCTCCCCGTACTAAAACTGCGACCATTCTACCTGAAGTAACCGTGACTCCCGCCGCCCCTCCATCTACCTCTACGGCCCCGCCACAGAAACCATTCTCTGTGACAGTCACAAATGTCCCATCACCTCACACCTCATCGAAGGAATTATCATCATTTCTTCAGCAATCTTTGGAGCAAAGTAAAACTCCAAAAGCTGCACAGTCTATACAAACAAAACCATTTTCTCACGAGGCTAAAGTAAATAAGTGGCTTGCAGAACAAGCCAACGTTGACAATAGACGAAGGGGCGTTGCTCCGCGTTTGTCGCCCGAAGAACACGTCCCGGTAGTCCATAGAGTGACCGGGAAACGCCTTGTGGGTCATAAGGCTCCTCAATTGAAGCACTTGGCGCATTGGATTGCCGAAAATCCAATGTACGATATAGACTCTAAATGGACTGAAGGTATAAAAGAACATGTCAAATTACCTCAAGATGTACGAAGCCAGCGGCATTCCCCTATGCAAAGTGCACCGGTACCAGAACGGAAAAAAGGAAGACCTCCTACTCTAGATTCATCTTCTGCCAGTGTTCTCTCAAACACACATTTAAATCAAAATCTTGCCGGTCTCAACCCCGCCCTCTTGGCGAGTCTGTCTAGTCTTAGTGCTTTTGATCCTAAAACACTTGCGGCTACTCTATCCAACCTTACTGGTTTTGATCCAAAGTTATTATTAAATTCCTTTAGTGGAATGCCTAACTTATTGGGCAACATGGCTGGTGGAAATATATTTTCTAATTTAGCTGGCCTTGGATTGCCTGGCTTTCCATCACTTGATATGAATACTGTAAGTGGAAGTAGTAATGCAACAGATAGTAAATCTAGTAAAGCAAGGAAGCCAACGGAGTCTACGAGCACATCTTCTTCAAAATCATCAAGCTCTCAGTTTCCGTTTGTATTTTCAAACCCTAACATGTTATATCCACAGCTTGGATTGAATAGTTTGTCGCCATTTGGTGTGCATTCTGGTATGTCTTCACCATATGATGCACTTGGGCTTTTAGGGAGCAATTTAGCTGCAACATCGAGCAGTTCAAGTCTTCATAACACCAACCCGGGATCTCGTAGTTCCAAAACCACTACGCCCAGATCTTCAACAGTTGTTACACCAACTTCCACTTCACGGCAACAGAAAGTTTCGGACCGTGCACAGTCATCTAATTTGCCTCAAATACTATTACCTCCCGATCCATACTTATTAGAATCGATTTCTAAACAGTCAATGAATTTTGAGGCTTCAATGAAACATGATAAAAGAGCGCGGGAGTCTGACATACATGAAGCCGCAGCCACAGACTTGTCTAAAGTAGATAAAAAAAAGACACCTTATGATGCGTTACGTACTCATATGCCACCAGAATTTGCAGCAGTTCAAGAGAAATTATTAAAGGGTGATAAAAAAGATATTGATGTTAACAAAATGTTACTTGAACAAATGGCTTCCGGAGCTCTCAGTGCGAGCCTTGTCAGTTCTGTTGAATCAAAGAAAGGTAAAGAGGAAAAGGACTCTTTTGAAAAGTTATCAAAACAAGATTATATGACGCGACTAGCAGCGGAAGAGCCTAACATTTCGTCACCAAATAAAAGAGTGGTTGAAGATCTTAACACCGAACCAGAGAATTTAGCTTTACAACCAACAGCAAAAAAGCTTAAAGAAAGTCAAGATACTGCGACCTCTAGAAATAAACCATCTGAATCCTCTACACATGCAGCTGAAATGGATTTGGAAGATTTAATAGCACCTTCCACAGTGATTAAAACTGGAGTGAAAGCTAGCGATTTTGAAATGAATCGAGTCCCAGAAACATCAGCAAGCCATGGTCTAGAAAGAGAAGATAAACCACAACCCTTACATATAAGTCCAAATCGTAATGAAGAGAGTAATCAACCAATAGTTGACTGTTCAGCCAATAAATATGAAAATGAACGAAGAGACGACAATCACCCTGAGGATATTAACAATGGGTGTGAAAACTCAGATAACCGCAAGGGCAATAGAAAGAAAGCTCGAAAATCTTCTGAAGAATCTATTGGCGGTGCTCGACGTGAACTGAGATCGAGTTCCACCAGACAGTCATTTGACTCTAATAATTAAAATTAGTTCGACGTAAATGCTATGTAAATGTTGGTTAATCATAAAAAATATTACTTAAATAATCAGTAATGAAATAGGTATTATCATATTTGTTCGTAAACAGAATAATAATTCTGTTTCTTTTTTGTTTTTTTTTTGCATTATTGACGACGGCTGCGCAGAAATACCAGTTGGTAATTTTTATTCTGAATGTAGCTGAAAGTTTTGAAAGATATTTTTAAACACCTTATGAATTAACGAGATATAATATGCATTTCATGTATGCTGTCTGATTCAGCTACTGTAGATTTTATTCAGTCTTATGTAACTAAATTAATTAATTAGATGTGCATCAGTTCAATATCTGCGCGGCCTTGATTAACTGGCCAGACTAGTAGTAAACCATGGTATAAGTTAAAATCTTTCCTATCTCGAAGGAATCTATATTTATATTATTATAATCAATTAATTAGAAAATTTGATAGAATTTACATGCTTCAGCTTTTTGACATTTATTGATTTAGTATTTTACATCTTATGCTAAGGATAATAATTTTAATTTCTATTTAGGTAATATACCTAACGTAAGCAACTGAAATGTAGAATTAACTATATTTTTCTTTTGGTAAAGGTTATGAAGCACAGATCTCTTATATTTTATAGTAAAGTGAATTTTAGTATTCCTGATTTATCTCTACTACGTAATAGTATTGAGAAGTATAAAGCTTAAAGTACTATGCTGCCTCTTGCTTGATAAAATCGGGCCACTATTGCTTTGATAAGTAACCTACCTATAATCGCAATGACTACTCAACATCATGTTTTAAATATAATTCTATTATTTTTGTGTGTTGTTAAATATTTTATCACATTCATTTAATTTTTTTTATTTCTAGTGATTTGTATATTATTATATAGTTAAGAATGCAGTTGCATTAAATAAATTCTCAATAAAACTAAACTTTTATTTCCATATTGCTACTTGCTGATTAGATTTAAAAATGATCATGAAACAGATCCAGAAATCTGAGGCCTATAGAGGTTGTAGCGCCACTGATTTGTTTTAATTAGAGACATCACTAATTTTTTTTAATAATAAAAAATCATTTTATGTTCTGCTGCTTTCCTGAAGTATGCACTGCATCAATGTTATTTCTTACAATTCCTGTGAGCTATTGCTGAATGATCATTTTCAAAATTATAATTGATAAAAACCTATTTAAGAACTGTATTAGACAAGGCAAGCTAGTACAACGTGACGATTTTTACTAAACCATCCAGGCCCCCATCAAAAGAATTTGCCACGGGCCCCAGATGGTATAGTTACGCCACTAGTCTTAGCATTTTATGAATTTGTGTCCAAGTTCTAAGATCTCAATTATTTTCTAGATGCCCTCTGAAGTATTTCCGAACCAATTCGACTTAGGGTCCTTCAAGAAAAGAGCGTACCAATTCTTAAAAGGCTGGCAATGCACTCGCGAGCCCTCTGGCATTGAAAGTGTCCATGGGCAGCATGGGGTATCACTTAACCTCAGGTGAGCCTCCTGCCCGTTTGCCTCCTGTTCTATACAAAAAAAAATTCATACTATATACCGCCGATTGGAGTGTTGTTTTTGATACGTATGACCCAGACGGGGCCTTAAATGCTTTTTGTAGTATTCTTAATGAGGTCATTAATAATTGTGTTTCTAGAAAACAGTTAAAGCCTAGTAGATATAGTAATTATCGTAAATATTGCTATCCTGAATGGTAGGTATACTAAGGAAAGTGGTCTGCAGCTAAAAGCAAAATTATACAAGAAATATAAATGTACAAAATCTCCGAACGTGTACCGTGATTTTTCTGATCGTAGGGCACGGATTGAATTGAATATTAAGCTTCCGTTTGAATGTTATGAAGAGAGGATACAGTTAATGAACCTAAGTCTTTTTGGCATCATATAAGGACGCGGAATAGTAATTTTGCAAAAAATAGTGAGGTACTATCAGATACGGATTGTGCGGCTGAAATTTTACTCAGTCTAGAGAGACCGCATAGCTGAATGTGGAGAAGGCGATGGCAGTGGGTACCGTGAGCGGCTCATGTGCACGTATCTGAACTGACATCAGCGCAGGTAAGAGATGTGCTTGTCCGTCTAAAGTCGAAGCGCTCGACAGGCCCAGATGGCATACCAGCATATATTATGAGGGACTGCCGATCTATACTTGCTGAACATGTTTGTTCAATCTATGCCTAGACAACGGTTACTTTCCAGATTGCTGGAAAATCACAAGAGTTATTCCTATACCTAAAAGCGATGGAAAAGAATCTCTGTAGAAGCATAATATAATATACCGGTGGCTTGCACCAAAGCATTTTAAAACAAGTAGAACCGTACTTTTTAGACTTCCAGCGTGGCTTCAGACCCTTACGTAGTACTACCCGGATTACCGGACGCCGGATTGAAGGTAGATGCAGCAACTTTGATAATAGGAAAGCGTTTGACGTCGTGGACAATTACATACTGTTATCGAAGTTGGCCAGTATTGGATTCACTGCAAAACTATTACATTTTTTGGGAATCATCTGAGAGATCCCCAGCAGTATGTAGAGTACAAAAGGTGTCAGTCGGAACCATAGTACACTAAATCAGGAGTGAGTCAGGGTAGCAATCTAGGGCCATTGCTGTTTGCAATATAATAAAATATAAGACATGCTAGAAATCTTATTTTTGCAGACGATCTTAAATTACTCCTGTCAATCCAAGAGGTGGACGACTGTGAACGCTTGCAAGGAGAAATAGATGGAATATATGAGTGAGGGGAGCAATAAAAATAATCTCTAATTAAATATGTGCCATGGAGACATTTAGTCACGCAAAATTTATTTATTTATTACAAAAATACATACATTATCCTTACAGACTATGCCAATACGATAATGCCGAGAATCATTTAATAAAATATGATAAAGTGCATATATAACATTAAACACATAATATAACAATATTGCTACTGTAAATTCACTCTGCGAACATACTAATACGTCGATAGTGTCGGAAACAGCATTCAGTAGGCGGAACGTTCTGGATAACGGGGATCTGTACAACAGACTGGTTCTTGCCCTTGGCAAAAAACCTAGGCTTTCGCCGTCGCACATATCCCATAGGTACTAAGAAACCCAGTTCTTGAAGTACACTTAGGTTGCACACTAGACCCCTCAAGACTTTCAGTACGTAGTATGCCAACCGTAAGTCCCGTCTGGTTTCCAATTTATTGTACGTACCCCACCATTTCTAAGACAAATAATCTTGGGTACATTAAACGATAGTAGGGATTAGTCAGTTATAAAGGTGTCGTGTAAATTTATTATGTAATGCGCTCCAACGTAAGGCAGTATTTAACTTCTTGCAGAGCCCAAACAGACGAGTTACACTCCAACATACATCTAACCAGAGCGTTGTACAAGCTTGAGATGGCTTTAATATTAGTGAACGTTGTTGACCTTTGAAGCACAAATCCAATCCTTGCGTGTGCTTTCTTGCAAATGTCCAGTGCATGATTTCGGAACTTCAGTTGGGCATCCACTCGCACTCCAAGTCTCTTACTGACGTTTCCCGCTTAAGTATCACCCCTGATACGTTGTATTCATGTTGACGAGGCAATTTGGCGCGACTAAATGTCACCATGAAACATTTGTTAATATTTAATTAAGCTTATTTTTATGGCACAACTCATACTCCATCTATATCTCCTTGCAACCGTTCACAGTCGTCCACCCCTTCGATTGACAGGAGTAATTTTAGTTCGTCTGCAAAAAGAAGGCATCTAGAATGTCTTATTACTTCTGGTAAATCGTTCACCATTATTGCAAACAGCAATGGACCTAAATTACTGCCCTGACTCACGCCTGATCTAGTGTAGTATGGTTTCGACTAACATCCTTTGTACTCTACATACTGATGGCGATCTTCGAAGTTGCAACTCTTCTACGTGGAGTCTCGTACTACCACTAACACTCATATAGTCTGTATTCTGTTGTTACTTGTGTGTCAACTGTCAATGACCGTTCAAATCAAAATTAATAATATTAAAAATTGCTCACTTTAAGAAATAACAATACTGTTGAATGCTGATATTTTATTTTTATTATACAGAGTAATAAATTTATAGATATATTGGCCTCGTCCAAGATGAATTCAATATCTTGTCGGTCAACACTGCTTCTAAAAAACATTTCTTTTACGAAAAATTTTGGTGCAGTTCGTTGCATAACCAAGAAAGTTCAAGATGTCCCTACACATACAGGACAAGTAAAGCTTATTTATTAACTTCTCAAGCCATTGTAATTTTTGATATGATCCTAGCAATAATAAGTTATCTATGATTACAGAAATGGGACTCGGATGATTATCGCCTTGCTCGCTTTACTCTTGCTCCAAAACAAGTGAATACCAGTTGGGCAGTAAATCTCATAGCAGAGGTACCACCTAAGGAAGTTACAGAGAGGGTTGTTTGGTGTGATGGTGGCAGTGGACCAGAAGGGCATCCAAGAGTGTATATTAATGTGGTAATTGTTCAGATGAAACTATGAGATATTGATCTACCTATAAAACATTAGTAAATTATCATAATTTTTTTTAGGACAAGCCAGGGAATCATTCTTGTGGTTATTGTGGACTACGCTTTGTAAAGAAAGAGCACCATTAATTACTTTAAATATAGGTTATACTATTTATCTTTAGCTAGAGAAAATAAATGGTGATGTAGTAATACTTGTTTTATAATTTCATATTATATACACATTTATAATACTAAAAAATTACATAATTAAAAAGATGCTTTTACATGTTTTTGTAAAAAAACACAATGAAAAAACATAATCTATTTTAAAATATATTTTATTTTAATTATAACTCATTTATATTTTAATATTGCTAAGTTATTGATGAATATTAGATTCATACATTTTTAAACAAATAGTAAACATTTGTAGAGAAAATTAACAGAAAAACTTTTTAAATTTACTATTGGTTGACACCTACTGGATACATTTTGTTTTATTTCAATAAAAATTTTATTTGTTCATGTTTTCATTTTGAATTTCCTTCCTTATGTCTCTGTTTGCCTGAAGTAATTCCCTTAGCCTTTGATGAATATCGTCATTCTTTTGTTCAATAAAATCTAATGCTTGGTTTAGTTCATCTAACTTTGAGTCTAATTGATCGTATTCTGAAAGTAATATGTGAAAAGTATTATTTATTCTCTTTATATGTTAAGTAAACTTGTGATAATATATTATAATATCTTAAGGTGGCTGCTATGGACTAGTATTGTGGATGAAAGTTTAGTGTTTGTTAGCAAATAAATACACACTATAGTGTGACTCTAGTAAGTCATGGGTCAGTGGGATACAGAAATATCACAGACAAATGTAAGAAAGAAGGTTTGTACACAATAAGTGTAAGTTAAATTATTAAAAGAATGGTACAACCAGCAGTTAGTAGGAAAACTATAACATTAAATGTAATTTTGTTACCTTCATGTATGCTTTGTTCATTTTCATTTTCTATAGCTTCACCATTTGGGGCATCATTAGCTTCATTATTATCAACTCCATTAGGTTTACTATTATCACTTCCAGCCATTGTACCAAGCTTGGAAAATATAATATGTGATTTTTTAAGTTTTAAAAAGCAATAATAAAGATTATTTTAAATTACACACTGACCTTTTTTTGACTATTCAAAAACAAATTAGAATTTTAGTATCCTATATTTTTTAACTATTATGATAAATTCTCCAAAAAAATATTTTAAAATGTATTTTTCTTTTTCGATAATTGTGTATGTTCTAGTGATGTGAAATGAAGATTGAAGACTCGAATAACTTAAATAGTCGGTTTAGATTTTTTTAAATAATAAACTACAAGCATAAAATCCAGATTAACAAGTCACTTTTGATACAAATTTTGATATTAATTATTATTTTTCTATGATCTAAACTTATTAAGTTGTATCAATAGATATAATATGAAAATAATCGATAAAAAATATAAGAAAACAGTCGAACATTCGAATCTATAATTGAAACAAATACGAAGTAGTGTAGACTGTAGCGTGTACCTGGAAAAATTTTAGAAACACCGAACACATGACTTGGATTTTGTCTATGGGCATTCCCATAAACATAATCTTTACTGCTCACTTACTCAGTATTTACAGAAAAGTCGTTCTGTGATTGAGGCGGAATACTATATTGCTGTGACTTCTCATGAATGTTTTAGTTTCTTGATTCTTATTCAAACCTTTGTTTTTCAGATCATCACAACCTTATCTGTACTAAGCCTGTATGTTATGTTTTAAATAAAAAAAGTGTTTATGTCAGATATCAATGACATTTTCATTAACACGACAGTAGACAGCTGACTTATTAAAACCCAAAATACGTACCTGCTAAGTGCTAGTTACGACTTACGACTCAGCTAATAGATTTGGCTAAAGTTCGATTATATGGTTTTTGTATTTTCATATCAGATTATTGTAGAACTACTAAATTGCGTACGAAATAATAATTTTTGCTTTTGGCTTAACGCAACCGTTTTTTTATAGTCACCGAGGTTTTATTTCTATTGTGTAAGTACTATGCATAGTAAATCAATAAAATTGACTGACATTACACGCCTTCTTTCTTTGTAAATAGTCACTGCTTTGTTTGTTAAATTAATTTGTTTTTATATAAATAATATAGCTTTCCTGAGGACAAAACACCAAATTCCATTAACAACGGACGTGTTAATACTCTATTAAATATCGACTATTCATTAATACGTAGATATCAAATACATTTTTACACAGACAAATTACTTTCGGAAACACCACTCGGGTATTACTAAGATTAAGCTTTTGTCGTTTAAGAATGCTAAAATATCTGTTATGTTTTTACCGAGTTACGCTTATGTCACATCAAACAATTGTCTTAAAAAAAAAATATTTTCAGAAAAAATGACTTCAGGGCCTTATAATTATTCTTATATATTTAAATATATTATCATTGGCGACATGGGAGTTGGAAAATCTTGTCTTCTACATCAATTTACAGAGAAAAAATGTGAGTAATGCTCTGATTTCTACATTGAATGCTTATGTATAACTGTAAACTTTAGTTATGGATCTGGTTTTCAAAATAGCTGGTACCTATGTAGCCTTTTAAAGTAGCAATTTCTTAGCAGTCTTTGGAAATTTTGCTCACAGCCTTTTTTTATGTCTTCAGTTATGGCAGACTGCCCTCATACTATTGGTGTCGAGTTTGGAACCAGAATTATTGAAGTGGCCGGCCAGAAAATCAAGCTTCAAATATGGGATACAGCTGGGCAGGAGAGGTTTCGAGCTGTAACTCGATCTTACTATAGAGGGGCTGCAGGTGCCCTTATGGTATATGATATAACAAGAAGGTAAATATTTATAAAGTACACTTATAATTTAAAAAAGACAAAACCTTACTTAAATGTCCTTACAGATCTACTTACAATCATTTAAGTAGTTGGCTGACAGATACTCGCAACTTGACTAATCCTAGTACTGTGATATTTTTGATTGGAAATAAATCTGATTTGGATGGTCAACGAGATGTTACATATGAGGAGGCAAAACAATTTGCAGATGAAAATGGATTAATGTTTGTTGAAGCCAGTGCAAAAACGTAAGTTTTTAGTTATCTTGTCTTTTGCTTAAGATTTTTGATGCTACATACATACATAATATATTTTATGTAAATTCGTATTAGTGCATCAATTAAATTTCAATTATTATTAACACTATTAAAAGCACATTAGAATTTTTATAAATTGAATATATTATCATCATCAAACATGCAAGCAAAACCTAAGATAAAAATATACAATCATATTTAACTACAGGGGTCAAAATGTGGAGGAAGCATTCCTTGAAACCGCAAAAAAGATATACCAAAGCATTCAAGATGGCCGTTTGGATTTAAATGCTGCGGAGTCTGGAGTTCAACACAAACCTGCCTCCCCTGGGCGTCCACTTGCTGCACCTCCTGCCTCACGGGACAATTGTGCCTGCTAACTCACATTCAACCCTGCCCCCTACAAGACTATGGTAACATGTTGTCCCAAATAAAATATGTTTTCTATCGAATGTGTGTAATTACTAAAATTATTAACAGTCTAGTTCTTTGTCTATATGGTCAGTGAGGGTTAAAGTGTCTCGTAATGCAGGTATAAGGAACATGAGTATCTAAATTAATTAATTTTTTTAAGTACATATAATATATTATAAAATAATTTTATTGGTAATTACACAAATTTAGATGAAAAAATTCAAGTACTAGCATAAATATAAACACAGTGTAAATCAAAATAACTATACCTTGTCTTTACTTTTTTATGCTCCATATTTTATAACATAATTCTGTCACAAACAACTGTCATAATAAATTAATTCTGTCTTAATACAACAAAATGTCAATGTTTTTAGAAAATAACTGATATTTGACAGTTATTTTCTAAAAACGAATTTTTCTAAAGATAGTTGACAGACAGAAAGTTTTAAAATACTGGACTATATTTCCTTTATTCTTTCTTTACTATATATATATACAAGCCAAATTGATTGAATTTTAGTAGACCAAGTCTTGGAATATAGACTCGAGCTACTCTGTTTGTTGTTATTTTGTTCATATTTTATGCAAATAAGGTGGCAAGCAATATCCACTTGGTATCTATTATAATTTTGTGAAATTGCTTGTAGATAACTGGGAACAAATTGCATTTTCTAAAAAATTGGGGCATATATCATATCGAAATAGTAGAGTAAGTAGATGTATTAACATTCCACATTATATTTTTGGGTAACGGATGTAAATCTTATAATATTATATATATATTAAGAATAAGTAATGGGATGGTTATTCAATCATTAACATAAGATATATTTGATTTTTAACAAATGAATCCATCAGTTGAGTAATTATTGAAAAATCAGCCCTTTAATTATAAAAGTGGAATTTATACCTAGGTACAGCTAACATTTAGAAAATTGCTAGAATTAAGTTTAATTTACATGTTAATCATTTAGCATTAATCTTATATTTATGTACATAAATTATAAAAGTGTTAAACCCGATTTTTTTTTATATTAATTACCCATTTTATTAAAATTTCTATGGCTATTTCTATTTGGTATAATTGCTGTACTGGAACTGACATCTAATCTAAATTTCATCTTTGACATAATCGCCAAAGTATAGAACTAGAGTAAAAATCGCTTAAGTGAAGCAATGGCATAGAAAATGATGTGAATCATTTTTATATTCATTGTGCAGGAATATTTTTCATACTTGCTGTACTACAATGCAGTTAAATGTACTATGATTTTCTGTTTTTGACAAGAATTCAAGCGATTACTAGGAATTTATTTTGCACCTTTAATCTTAGTTTAACATATTTATCATGTATTAAACAGAATTTATTTATAAAATTAAAATAATTTAAGTAATCACAATAAAGATCTTATTACGATTCTGATTTTTAATTATGTTATTTTACTAGAGACAAAATTGTAAGGTCTGAGCAACCCTGATCTAAGTCAAAAAAAAATAGCTAATGTACTTGTTACTTATATTTAAATTATTTAATATCTATATTTTTTTAATGAAAAACAAAATAACGATTCAATATACATTTATTCATATATACGACATCTTAAACACATAAGTAAGAATCTGTCAATACGTAAAAATATATTAATCATATAGTTCATATTTATTTTACATATAAAAACTATTTTGGAATAATTCAATAAATTTACGGGCCCGTCCATGCCTCTAGTACGCATTGCCCTGTGCTCTTTTTTCTTTGCTAATTTCTTTTCATGTTATTGATTTGTAGATATATGTAATATATTTTCTTGTATTATTTAAGTATGCATACTATGTTGTTTTAAAAGTTATAAATAAATACAAAATCATAATATTAAAAGTTGAAAACTGTCAACATGGCGAGTAAAAACGTTTATAACAATGTCGTAACCAATATATTTATAGTTTTGATTGCGTGTTTTGCACGAGAACATCGTGCATATCCTTCAATGAGTTTTCTAGAGCACTACGATACGCGTCACAGGAGGTATCAGGATGTCTTCGGAACGCGGAAGTAGCGAAGTTAACATCAGAATCGCGCGGATTATAGCACGTGGCGTAACCATCACTCACCAACGGTCCGTAACACATGAAACCATCGCATTTGCAGGCGACCTGAAACAATAATATATTACACAACTATTTTTACAATACCTCTATATCACTAATTATGTAACTTGAAAAAAAAAATCTATCAAAACAATAATATAAACATAACATAGAATACTTATTTAATAATGTCTGTTTCGGAGACAGTATTACGTTATTGTTAAAGCATTGACTATGTTGTATCTTTTTCGGGTTGAAAAGCAATAAGGAATATTTTGTCTAAAGATTTAGATTTTTTCCACTTAGGCTAGTTTTTTTGATAAAATACTTTTTATTTAAGTCATCATAAACAAACTTTACATACGGAAGTTAAAAAAAAATACTAAAATATATTTTATTTCAATCAATTTTTATAAATTATTAAACGTTATAAATAAATAACATAAATAGCGAAATACCTAACTAAAGTAAACCTAACACGTACTGTGATTGCAAAAGACTAGTAAAATGGAAGTCATGGGTGTTGTAACCGACGACCTTTAAGATACGCTTCGCTGTTTCTTATTAAGAGGCCTGGCTGTATCAGACGTTTTTTTTCTTTATTTATAAGTTGGAAAAATAGTTTTTGATATTGAATATTTCAAAATCTTTTTTAAACGATCTAAATCTGTCATTTCACTAGTTTGTTACCTGCGTTTAAGTATAACGTAACGAATTTGGGGGTTTAGGATAAAAAAAAATTAATATTATTTTCGACCTTTCGATACTTTACACCACATAAATGGCAACTTTAAGGTGTAATATGTCACTGGGTGGTAACGAAACGTTTTACTATTGGGTACAGAAGAACATTACGGCGCGTTACATGGGGGGGGGGGGGTCAAGAATCTCCAAAAATTGTGTGACGTAATACGTGAACTTAATATTTTATTTAACACATACCTGACTCGTCGATATTCTCATATGTGCACTGCGAGTATATCCCGGGTCTGCGTAAATCGGTGGTAGCTCTATACCATTCTCCAAAGCCGTCAATTTGAGACCTAAGAGATGTCTGTCCACTCCAAGTCCTTGTAGCGCCTTTATATATTGTTAGATATTTGTAAATATTATCAAACAGGACGGTTTCGGTAAAACTGTTTCGCCGAAACAAAATATTTAAGCAGATGAACTCGAAAAGAGAATTATAATACATATATCATAATTTTTAAGTTTAAAGAAAAAAAAAACAATATTTCAAAATATGAAATTGTAAATGACATTAGCTTAAGACCTTTTTTTTGATGACATATCGAGACTCAATTTTACCCTAAGTTTATAAAGCTTTAACTGTTCCTTGGTAAATAAACTATCCAGCACAAAATTTCAATTCAAACCATGAGATCCAACCTCAAACTTCAACATTCAACCAAAAACTTCAACTTTACTTATACTTTTCCAGGTCCACTCTTGTTTTCTAAGTTTATCAATGACGTAATCTAATCGTAATAATCTTCTGTTGTATGTGACTCATTTAAATAATTACACTTACCATAACAGTATAATTTTTGTGCGCGTTAACAGCATTCTTTAAAGCATTTAGTTTTTCCTTCGGCGTTGCTTGTGGGTGTAACATAGTCTTAGCGAACTCTATGGACTCTACAGAACACGAACGAATAGTCTCAGTACGTCCGCCCGCGTACATTCGCGTCGCCGCCGATTCGTAGTGAGCGCCAGGCGTTTTGTGTAGTCTATATAAAAATATATATGGGACACATTTAAATTATTTTTTAATATATAAATAAATAAAATAAAAATGTTTTAATTCCTTTTATGTACATATGCATTACAATGTGTAAGATTTGGGAACCCTTTTAAGTAAAAAATACCTGTGTCAGGGTTGGTAGCTCTTCCATAACAAACTTAAACATAGATTCCTTAAAATATATTTTTATGTAACTTAATTACATCTTTTGATTTTTAAACTTTTATCAACGCGCCTTAGTACATGAGTGAGTGTGTGGGTGCAAATGTGTGAGTGAGTCAGTGAGTGAATAAAATAAAGTGAAATAAAACAATTTTCGCTTTAATATCCTAGTCTGTAATAAACTCGACTACATATCTATTCTAAGAGATCTGTTCTTTTCATTACAAATTGGTATTGCTTGAATGTGCTTTATCACGAAGATTAATAAGCCTCCTTAATAAAAAATAAAAGCCGAAGCCTTAATATATACGGAAAGGCGTAAATAACTTTAATATGGATACACGTTCACTTTAATAATCAAGATCATAGAGTCTCGATTTTAAAAGGAATCTAGATATTATTAAAAGTTATATAGATAAAAAGCCACCATTGTAGTTAAGGGCCCTTTTAAATACCTCATGACTCAGATGGCCTAAGTTCAACCTTCAATCTGAAGAAAATATTTTTTTTGTTGTCGCCTGTGGCCAACACGTATAATGTCGAGGGAGGACAAAAATAAGGGATTTAAAAAAATAATTTGTATTTACGTTTAGGGTAACAAATGTCTGATACAATTATACATATAACACACCTGTAAAATGCATACTGCATCGCCATTTGCAAATAACTGTCCGGACTGAGTTTTTGTGTCTTTATAAAGTTCTTTCCATATTTGTCGAACTTGAAACAGTTCAATTCTAGATCTTCAACTAACCTGGAAACGATGATGTGTCAAGTCATATTATCGATAATTTTTGTTAATTAAAATAAACCATTAAACATTAACACTAAATCGAATCAATTAGATACTTTAAGTAAAAATAAAATTTAAAAAAAAAAACACTTTTTTACCGGATTGAAGTTAACTTATAATTAAGTAACATAATGTTAACTATATACGACGTTTCGCGTGCTTTACAGCGTGCGTGGTCACTTATAAGTTTACAATAATACATAGCTTCAATCCGTTAAAAAAGTGTTTTCTTTAAATGTGTAAAAGCTATGTTAATAAAAGACAATATTAAAATAAAATGATTATGTATGAGCTGTGTTTGCCCTAGCAGTTTCAACGAGCGACTCTCATTTCATTAGGTCGTAAGTTGGTTCCCCGCCGTCGGTGCACCAATAGACTTTTCATGTGCATATTAATTAACAGTCACCGTAGTCGGCGTGTCAGGCACAGAAGGCTGATAAAACAAACGATCACGACAAAGATACTGATATTTGAGGCCCAGGCCTAAAGGTAAGGTAAAGGTAGCGCCACTGGTTTTAATTTATTGCTCACATCATCTCACGCACAAACAACTTAACATGGCGGATTAAGAACTAGTATCATGTAATAAATTATAGAAAAATAAGGTTGCACTAAACTAACACAAATATATGTAGGTGGTACGAAATTCACCTGATAATCTAGCAGCTAGCTAAATATACTTAAAACCCGGATCATTGAAATATGTATAATATTATAAACAGGAAATATTTGTACGTTTCTATTATGTATTACTTAATCTATTCGACTGTTTCTTCTTCAAATTATTTTACTAATAAAATGTGTAGATAACATACTTACTTGTTCAAATTATTTTTAGCTTCGTCTATCATCTTTGAAACATCGCTGTTAACATTGAATTTTAGTTGTACGGGCTCAATTGGCGACGACGATGACTCTTCACTCACAGTATTCTTATCACTAAAAAAATAGTAAATTGAGGGTAGATTCAAACTTACATATTTTATATAGATTATAAAAAGTTAGTAGTAGTGAAGTATTAGCTTTATTATCAACTAGCGGACCCAACAGACGTTGTTCTGTCTTATCTAAGAATATTGATTTGAATTTTATTCGAATTGGTATAATTAACTAAAAAAATATTTCTGAAACAAAGTGTTTATTATTCTAATCCTTTAATATATGCAACATTCTTTGTTTGTTTTTCTGCCGCGTATATATTTTTGTTGGTATTCAACAAGGGAACAGGCGACATATCTAATATAGTAACAAAAGTTAGGATTACTCTAATGGTTAATATGGTGGTTAAGTATTCTTAAATTTTCTAATTTACCGCGCGATTTTCTTAAGTTTTTCCTTCATGAGAACCTTCTGCCAATAACAAACCAAAACGAAATCGGTCCAGCCGTTCACGCGTGATGCCGTGACCAAGGGAAATAGGGATTCATTTTGATATATATGCATTATGGCCATCTTTTATGTATTAGATGAACGATATTGGCTGTTTAAATTCCGATATGTATTACGAATGCTTAGAAAATAATTTTGTATAATTATAATGATGTTCTAAAGGAAATAGTGGACCAGAGACATTTTTGGATTATCTTCTACTACACTGTTGACAGCAACAAAGTAAATAGTTATATTGTCTAACAAAATGGGGAAAATACACGTTAACACGGACGCAGAAGTTTAACAAGCCACATGAAAAACAATCAGGAAGAATCAAATCCAGTTTAAGTATACACTCCCCTTTCAAATGGCGATCAAAAATATGCAATGTATAAAAATTTACATTACTTACATATAATTAATAATAAAATCTGTCAACACAGCAATAGGTTGTCCTTCTGCTGGGGAATGTTCGTATGTAAGGCCTGTTATACCATCAGCGCCAACTATGAACTGAACATTTCAAGTAAAAAAAATGTATAGACTATCTTTTTTATCATAAAATTGGACAAGGCTACCAAAACATATAGACAATTAAGACAAAAACATATTTAGAAAGAAAAACATTTATAGAAATAATAATAATAGAAAAATTTTTCATCTATAGTCGTAAATTGTTTTTTTAGATAATTAAATAAATTGTACAATTGTGATAAAGAGTCAAGAGAAATAGTAGTATTTTGTAAAGAGCTCTTGTATTAAATTTTCTATTTCCAAACTTTATAAGCAACTATTTATTAAGAACTGTTTTGCCTTAACACTAGATTTTAAATATAAATAAAATTATATTATAGTGATAAAATTAACAGAAAAATAGCTTCTATACTACATCAATACAGGAACATTGAAAAAAAAAACAGGGAATTCAATTCAATTCGATTCGAATAAAGATCATTTATAATGGATTTGGATGTACTTCAAAGGAATTTTTTGCTTTTGCAAAAAAATCCTTACAAAAGAATAATTTAAGAATTCCCTCATTTCACCCACGTTTTTCAACTAACTTCAATTTTTATCAATGCAATCTCTAGGTAGGTAGCCAATAAATTTTCCTTCTTATCTCTCTTTTTAGTTTTTTATATATACATATATATATAATAATAATTATTATTATTCTTTCACATCCTATTTACATAAATTAAATAAAATAGATATGAATACAATTTTAACTAAGATGCGGCCCTGTCCGGGAAAAGGCCTCCTCCAACATTTTCCACCCTAATTTATTTTGTGCCCTCATCATCCAATTTCTTCCAGCTACCCTCTCGATCCCGTCAGCCCATCGATTATTATATATAGTTATACTTATATAATATATTTCACAAGAGTTGCTAGCTATATTGTTAGTTAGATAGATTTAGGAATACAAGTTTAATTTTTTAATGTTTTTATCTAGAATAGTTGGTGTGGGATTTTGGAATTCTATCGTATTAGTAATTACTGTTAAGATAGAAAAATGTAGTGATAAATAAATATTACCTGTACAGTTTTATCGAACCACCGGTTCCCACCATTAGCTGATGCGCCGGCGCCGTGTATAGTATGAGCGCCCGCTATTGAGCGTCTAGCGCTTTCATCGGCCTGCCATACGCCACTTGGTTTATCCAGACATAGCACTGCAATACTGCGCTCAACGTCTGCTAGACTACGGCGATTGTTTTCATCTGTGGAAAGTTAATGTGTACTTGAAATTATTCTGTAACTATGGCTTATTTTTTTTCTCTCATGAACGTAATATACCTCAAGTGCGCCAAGCGCTAATGTTAATAAAAAAAAACTTTGACATAATATAAAGGCAAAGTTATCCAGTACTAATATTTATAAAGACGTTTGTATACATATTTGTAACAAAACTCGAATGCATACCTAAGTAGGCCAATTTTTTTTTAAATCCAGCCGAAAAGCCATCTATCTTTATGCAATTAACGAATCTTACTTTCCCTTAGTTCACATTACGCGTGAACAGATGAACCAATATCGCTAACCTTTTTTTTTTGTTTTTTTTTGGCAAATGGTTGTTATGATAGAAAAAATTAATTTAAATTGTTAACTTAACTTAATTTTTTTTCTATAATTTCATTACTATCTAACAAGAAAAAGCACAGATTTTTTTCACACGCGGTCTTTTATGCAGTTAATACAACATGTGTCAGGTCAGCTTCTTTATATAACTAATATATATAATGTTATGAGCTCGAAATGAATATATTTAGAACAAAATCCATATTAAAAGCTAAAAATATGAATGATATGCCTACCTTTACTTAAAAGCTCATAAGCCTTGGCCCAATTATCTCTATTTTCCGATGTAAGGATCCCAACAGCATCTTTAGCGGGGGACGCCGATGATGCTACGATTTTCTTCAGTCCTTCAACAATTTGATCACAACTCAATCTTTTATCGTCGCTGCCCCAGAGGTCTAAGTGAAATAGCTGAAAACACCATTTTAGACAAAAAATGTCGCTTCAATAGTTCGAGATGTTGAAGTGAAATTTATCAAGGGTATTCGTTTGCTGAAAGATTGGTTCAATTTTTTTGTGAATTTTTCACGTATGTAATTGAAATAATTTGAAAATGTGTGTGTGTATTTTTAATTGACTTCAAAAGTATATTAGTATAATATTATATAATGGTCAATCTGATACCCTAATCAGATTGACCATTATATAATATTGTCAAAACTGGATATTTTAGTATGAATGTATGTTGGTATGTCACGAAATTTTCGATATTCCAACTTAATAGTCTAACATTTAGTTTCCTCGCATTTAGTTTCTTACCTAAATAGGTACTTAAGTATTATAGTGTATGTAATATAATAATTCTTATGGTTTGGTTCTTATGTTTTTTACCACGTAGCAGTACTGATACAGCATCATTTTTATAATAGAAAGTAATAATAATAATGAAACAATCTAGCTATGAATAGTGTGGTCATATGGTGGTAGGTTTAGGTAATCATTAATCTACAACTTACATGGTTATTATGAATAACAGTAACATATTTGCTATTATTGAAAGACAGCTTATCTCTCTTAGGATGTGGTATGCGACAAGTACCAAATATTTTTTTATACTGCGACATATCCAATGGATTCTTTCCCATCATTTCTAATGGTATTTTGTCACTGCAATCGAGATTTTTTAACTTTTAGTTAAAGTTACTTAAGAAGCGAGTAGATACGACTTACCAAAGTTTCAAGGCGTTTTAAAATGCAAATATTGTGTTTACGTTAAAAAACACGCATTTTTCTCTTGATCTTATTTGATTAATTAAGATATGAAAACTTGCATACTCAATTATTCAATTAATTTTATATATAAAATTTTTTACAAAACATATTTTCTTTATAAGGTGCATTTTACTATTTTTTAATCGTAGAGTGTCCATTACTGGCCATACGATGTTTGATAAATTTGCGAGAAAAAGTTTGGAGAACTTTCGGAACTATTCAACTAGCCAGTAAGTATTAATGCGATGCGCCAAGACGTTTTTCTTTAGGCTCCATTAGAAATGAGAAGTGTATTTAATAATAACTTACTTATCAATAAGGGATTTATAGTTTACAGCTGCGAGCAATGTTTTAGCAGCATATTCCAATTGTTCAGTTTGATTACTAAATTTTCGTAATGGAAAAACTAAGCCGGGACTAGAAAATACAACAACTGGATCACGGTATTCCAAATATGCTGTGTTTAGCCACCATTCTTCAAGCCAATTTATGTGCTTAGTAGCTCTATTTTCTAATAAACTCTGGAAAAAATAGAGTTCATTATCTTCAAACTCAAAAAAAGGGACAGTATTATATAGTATGAATAAGATTTAATAATAATATATTACGGTTAATTAGCTACCATGTGACTTTGTTAATTTTATTTTAATTGGACATAATTCAAAATCTAATGTTAACCTATATATGTGCAGAATTAGTTTTATCTAAGATTCAAGTTAATATTACTGTGGTGAATGGATACATTTCAAAAGACATGATTATATTTACCTGCAGCTTCTGCCCAATACCACCCTCCGAAGCAAAGTTATTCATAAGTTTAGAAGTATTGGAAAACTCATTCTCATTAAGGAAAGGTCGTACAGTTTTTAAATACTTATTCACGGTATCTTCAAGTTTTGGTACGGGAAGTTGGGGTAAATTCTGCGAGTTTAGAGCTGGTTTCGTTGAAGTATAATTGCTAACCAGTTGAAGTGATGTGATATAGGGCTCAAGAGTGAAGCCTTTGGAATTCCACTAAAATAAAATTATAAAATAGTTTACTAGTAACAAAACAAATAAAACAAAAATTCCTTTAAGTACCATCTATAATCTTATCAGCATATATTCTTATATATTATAGCATTCCTTAATAACAATATTATTAGTAATAAAGATTGTTATTCAATAGAACATATACTACATTTTAAGGAAAATAGTTACTTAGTTTCAATAAGGAAAATGAATGTCTAAGTTGCAGGAATATAATACTTACAATTTTGATTCCCCGCAACATGTTTGAAACCTAAAATAAATTTTATTAATAATTAAACTAGAGTTCAGTTAAGCACATTTCATTAATTTAAATAAGAAAACTTTATAAAAACATATTGTTAGAACAATACTTTTTACAAACATACCTCTCAAGTCTCAATGTAGAGTTAGAAAGACAAAAAAAACTTTTTGGAGTTTTTAGTAAGCAGAGTTGAAAGCTGTTATAAGATTTTTTAAACCCCATATGGAATAAAAGTATAGAAAATCACAATTAAATTAAGACTTACTTCAGATTCGTATCTATCGGAGACAATTTTAGCACTCATCAGAAGTAACAAGACGTAATTAGAAAAATCACAAAAATTCTACTAGTAAACTAGCAAATAAAGTGAAAGGAGGGAATGAATCAATAATGGCAGTTGCAATGCAAACACGTTTATAAATCAAGATCGCAAGTCAACATACAACAGTGAAAACAGCAATCAAGAAATCTAAAAAACAAGTTTTACAAAAAAAAGTACCGATTTATCTTTCAGAAGTTTTATCTTGGTTGAGATTTTTATCAAGTTTTTTTTATATATAAATATAACAACAATTATTCAATGACTGTCTATAGATATAACTTATCACATTCCAACAGGTCTATTTTATAATGGAAATTGTATAAATTATAAATGCAAACTTGAAAACTAAAACTGGATCCTCGGAACTTGAATTAAAAGTCCGACCAAATTTCAAAGTTTAAAGTGTTGCAATATTGAACTAAATTGGTGCTAAAGTTTTACCAAAATTGTGCAAAATTTTCTACATATTAGTTTTTAAGTTTAACGCTTAAGCGTGAATAAGAATTGTAAATGTAATTTAGATTGGCAGATGACACCAAAAATTATTTTTTTTCGACTTGATACGATAATATGCATTACATTTGATCAATTTTGGCAAGATTTAAAGGTTTAGCTAATTTTTTAGGCTTCGTGGCAGCACGGCTCTGTGGCCACTTGGCAGTTGGCACTTACTGTGGCACACACCTGACACCACTTACAGCCAACTCCTACAGAATATTTTCCTTACGACCAACTTCAAATAGACCTAAATATCGACAAAAATCCTCTAATTTTCTTAAAGTTAACTCGATTTGAAAGGTAATTTTAAATATAAATTTAAGTTATATCTTTGTAGTATTAAATAGCTATTGATGGTATGCGGGTGCATTTACAGAAACATTTTAATTAATGACCTTTTCTCTTTTTCATACATTTTAAAGTGAAACTTTAAACATCGTCACAGCGTCACAGCGTGACGGTCAGCCGCGGAGTAGGGATAAAGTGAAAGGCGCTCGTCATAGCAGCCAAGGACAATATGGCGGCCCACATAGTTCGAAGCAGCTGACCGTGTAGTGTATAGACTATTATTCATTTGTGCCAGTGCTCTACGCTATTTTAATATGTATATATTATAATCTAAATAATTGTTAAGTATTATGTATGTCGTACTCTTATACAGAATTCAATAAAAATATTAGTTGAAGACTTTATTAGTCCCATTATCATTCCAATTTTCCAAGTATAAAATTAAGATTGATAAAGCGATTTTATACACTTAATGGAATATTATTCAAAATTGTTATATTAATATTTAGTTAAATGTCTATAATGTGAAAAAAGTTTCACTTTTACCGTGGTTTCATAAAAACACACAACATTTTTAACACTTTTTATATTTTTGTAATCGTTGAGTTATTTTTGAATTTAGGGGTATTATAATCACGCTTAGAATTTATAGTGTAAGGGGTGCTTTAAAAAATTGTCTTGATATATTTTTTCCCTCTAAAATTGGAGCGGAAACACCAAAGTTGGTATCACTGCGAAACACTGCAGGGTAATATGCTGTCAAGTGTCAGTTAGTAATATGCTGTAGTCTGTGGCCTGTGCTTTGATTTATGAAATACCACGATAGTCGATACTTAGCTCTACAACATTTAATATTTATTGATAATATTTTATGTATAAGAATGACATTTTAATTTAAAAATTCAACATTCAGTGTACTCTACCACCTTGTTCTAAACAAATACTATACCATGGCATCGCAAATTTTAAATAGATTTAAACAATTTGATGCATATGCTAAAACTTTAGAAGATTTTAGAGTAAAAACGGCCAGTGGTGCCTTTAGTAAGTATAATGTTATTAATTACGATATTTGATAAATATAGATGCTTTATAAGCTATACTCACAGAAAATACTTTTCAGTTACTATACTTGGTGGAACGATAATGATCCTTTTAATAATTTCTGAGTTACATACATACATGTCGCCTAACATATCAGAAGAATTGTTCGTGGACACATCCAGAGGTCACAAGATAAGAATAAATTTTGATATTATTGTTCCTAGAATATCATGTAACTGTAAGTAATATGTATTGGGTAATGATAGTTTTGGTAATGTACAAAAAAACTAATAATTTTTAATAGACTTAGTTCTTGATGCAATGGATTCGTCTGGGGAGCAACACTTACAAATTGACCATAATATATTTAAAAGACGGTTAGATTTAGATGGAAACCCAATAGAAGAAGCAAAAAAAGAAGAAATAATGACGTCAACTGCAGTAAGTTGAAACCTGTAGTTATAAGATTATAAATTTAAATGAATTAACAATAACAATAAACATTTATAATATCAGTTAATTTGTTGTTTAGGTTCCAAATAATTCTTCTGATGTTGCACAGATAACATGTGGAAGTTGCTATGGTGCAGCATTCAATGACTCTCAGTATGTGATTTTATAGTATTTTTAGAAACAATTTTTCAACCAGAATTGACCAAATTGCAACAAATACAGTGGTACCTAATTAGATGATTGCCCTTACATATTTTTTGAGATTCATGAAAAGAATGAGATTTGAGAAATGAGGAATTGCACACTACACTGCTTCACATGACCCCAGCAACAGACACAAAACAGAAGTGAAATCAAAATAAAAGTAACAGTTTCTCCCACTTTAAACTAGACCTGTCAATTTAGTAATTAAATTATTAGTTAAACTTGTGTTTCAAGGTACCACTGTATTTGGTAACAATTGGTTATTCTGCCAGTGGTGCTTTTAGTAAGTACAATAGTATTAATTACAATATATGATATACATATTATAGATGCTTTATAAGCTATACTCATAGAAAATACTTTTCACTTACTGTATTTATATATTTGGTTAATATTAGTAATTCAAATACTTAGTGAAATTATACTTGTATGTTCTATACTATCATATGAATATATGATAGAAGCATTTTTACTTCACAATGTGACTAAAACCTACCTTCAAGTTGAGTTTTACTGTGATAAAACTTTATTTTAACAGCAATTCCAATTCTCCACCTTCACCTTAAAATTAATCAGGTAGCGTGCTTATGCATTATTTAGTTTAGTGTATGGCTAAATTTAATACGACTTCTGATTTGAAGTCGTATTAAATTTATAAGATTTATTATTAAGGTGCTGTAATACATGTGAGGATGTCCGTGAAGCATATAAAATGAGGAGGTGGGCACTGCCTGATTTATCTACTGTTGAACAGTGCAAAAATGATGAATCTTTAGAGAAAGTAAATCTTGCTTTAAAAGAAGGATGCCAATTATTTGGAAACATGGATGTTAATAGGGTAAATTATGATCTAATAACTTCATGATGATATTTATGTTAAAATGTTGCCTGGCCAATTCATTAAAAACAAACATTTTTAGGTTGGTGGAAGTTTTCATATAGCTCCTGGAAAAAGTTTTACTATTAATCACATCCATGTCCATGATGTCCAACCATTTTCATCATCAGTATTCAATACAACCCATGTAATAAAACACTTGAGTTTTGGTTCAGATATTAAAAATGCAAACACAGCTCCTCTAGATGGAGTAACTGGGTTGGCAAAAGAAGGTTAGTTTACGGATATATGTTATGTAATTTCTATATTGTATTGCTACCTGTATATGGTTATACTAAAAAGTTAATCATTTGAGAAAATATATAATAATTTATATATTTTAGATTAGTAATCAAAAAGGCTTCTATTATAATATTATCTAAATTTATTAGAGTAAAATAAAATTATAACTAATGTGAAACTAAAGAACCACTTATGTTATGAAATATGTTATTACTTATATTATTCATACTAATTTTTCACATGCATGTCTATTAACCTCAATATATAAGAACAAAATATGAAAATTAGACTTAAAAATATTTGGAATAGAGACACTAAACAACACATTTGTTTCTTAATTGTGGCAAATTTGGTGTATAAGGTATATACAGTCTAGTCTAGGAGTAATATAGTTCAACAACGTATTCCTGTTCCAATAGCCATAAATGTTCCAAATGTACCACCTCCTTGCAGCATTACTTTACCAACAGAATGAACCAGTTCTCGCCCTCTTGCTCCATATCTGGAAGGTTGAACATTAATTATATAACCAATGATTTCTTTAAGTAAATTTTTACTTGTACATTTTTGATGAAGTACAACAGAAACCTCAATGCCGTAAATCCTCCAAATAATCCACCGCTAGCCATTCCAACACAAAATCCAATCATAAAACCCATTTTCATTTTATCAAAACATGATGGACCTTGACTTTGATATACTCCACCCGGTACTGGCATATTTGTGTATTATTCTATTTATGCTCACGAGAACTTATTTTAAAACAAAAGTTGGGTTATAGTTTTTAAGAAATTATAACTCGCCGAAATGCTAGATTAGATTACAGACTAAATCTGTACTTAGGGCATTGAGATTTGTGACCCAGACATGTCAGTTGTCAGTTCAACCATAGACGTTTGTTAGAAAGTAGATATAGACATTTTTTCTATTATTCGCAAGATTTAAGTTTAAAAATCTCCAAGTTTTTCCTGTTTCCCTATATACATACGAAAACATTGTATTAAAATTATCATTGAATTTACGTGTCTAATTTAATCTTATTAAAGTGTATTGTTTTATTTTGGCAGGTGCTGTTATGTTTCAGTATTATATTAAAATTGTTCCAACAATGTATGTTTCTTTAGACAACAAAGTATTACATACAAATCAATTCTCTGTTACTCGTCACCAGAAATCAGTGTCAAATGTCAATACAGAATCTGGCATGCCTGGAGCATTTTTCAGTTATGAATTATCACCTTTGATGGTGAAATATACAGAGAAAGAAAGGTAAAATAAAAAAATGTACCATATCATCACATGAATTTATAAATTAATCTTTGCTTAATTTCTAATGTCGCTGTTTGTTTTCAGATCACTTGGTCATTTTGCAACAAACATATGTGCAATTGTAGGTGGAGTTTTCACATTAGCTGCAATTTTCGATTCACTTTTATACCACTCACTGAATGCTGTTCAAAAGAAAGTAATGTTAGGTAAAACTGGATAAAATTGTAATTTACAATGTTTTTAGAAAGATATTAAAATCATCAACACTACATTTCGCATATTTTTTACAAAATTCTACATCTGTGCCACTACAAAGTGCAGTTAAAGGAACATAATTAGCTATTTTTCTATTATATTGAGCTCTACCTAGTTTTTCTAAAAACAAATGTCTTTGTTTAACAATAAAATTTCTATAAGTTAAAATAGTAGAATTTTGTTTAATATCTTCATGTGTTATTTTCATGACATTGTGAATGTAGTTAAAACGTTCCAATAGCGACTTCTGATCTGAAAAAAAAAATTTGTTTTATTTTATTATTGTTTCCAGCATTTTTAAAAACATTTATTTTTGAAATAGAATAATTTTTTTACACTTACTCATCATCCAAATCTTTGGTTTTTCCAACAGAAGGTCCTTAATTTCTGCATCATTAAAACCAAATTCTTCTTTAATAACAAATGTATTAGTAGTAATATGATGCAAATTGTATGTAATTATGCGAGGTTGTTTTGTAGCAAGAAATCTTATCTCATTACCAGTTAAAGCAAATGTATTTTGAAAGTAACCTAATCTTCGGTCAATTTTTTCAGTGCTGTTAACAAAAAAATACTTATGAATATAGAATGCTTATTTGACATAAATGATATATTATACATAGAAAATTAATAAAACTTACTTAAACATTAACCAAAAAGGATTTTTGGATATAATTCTTATTATATCCTGTAAATTGAAATGTTTAGACTGCAAGTAATTTATTCTCACTTGTAAGTCAGCAATATTTTGGCACAGAATCAATGGGTTTTTAGTTAAAAAACTTCCAAGGCTTTCGTTTTCAACATAATCTTTCAAGAAAAATATATGATTTTTAATATTCCTTTCAAAATCCAATTTTAGTATTTTTTCAACAATATATGGTTTCTTTTCTATTTTAGCAAGGTTGACATTTAACTTCATAAGTTTTTCCAATGTGTCTGAAGTATTAACATATGCAGCTAAATTAAAAGATTGTGAGTGATTTGAAGCCAACTCGGATAAATCAACATCATGACGGTCAAATACACTTTTGTCGTTTAAATATTCTGTTACTTGGTCTTGAACTACACAGTAACTTCTAAGTTTTGAAATAACTCTTAATTTAGTAAACTTAAAACACTGCATTCTCATATAATATATTTTAACATATTTTTACTGGCTAATAAAAAAGTTAAAAGCACATTTTTTTTATTTATTTATAAGCCGGATACCAAGTCCATTGGCACTTTAAGAAAAAATAAAGTTAAAAGCACATTTTAAGCAGTGTTGCCAGATGGTCTCTGCGACGTTCCCGAAGGCTAATTTGATTTTTCCCCAGAAATCCCCTAGCCTGCCATCACCAAGCGAATGGTGGAATAGGCCATGGTGCGATTCTTAATTTTTTTTATTGTAGTGTTATTACTCCATTCTCATGTAATTTTATAATTTGTGTTTAATTAAAATCACAACATTCTTTGACAGCTTAAACGAATATACAATTAATAAGGTTACCCTCAGGGATCCTATTTTTCCTCCTGATTCTCAAAATCTGGAACGTGATATACAATAACAATAATGAAAACGCTAAATACTATATTTGGCGTATTTTTGAAATCAAACCTAGAAAATCCTCCAAATATTCTTTCCCCCGATTCCGCGCCTATATTACTTCGAAACTACTAATTACTTAATAAGGCTAAAAATGCTAGAATTCATTACACCAAAGTCACCACCATAACTTAGTAGTCTTTGGTTACAATTACTCTATGTATGTATTACAATTTACAACTTCCAAGTTCCAACTGGCACTTTCATGCAGCTGTACTGCCACAATTTACAACTGTGTCAAGTTTCCGCAACTTTTAAATTGCTTTCATCATTAATTCAATATAATTCTCAGAAAATTGAAGTGAAGTATTCTTAAAAATCTTAATTTGGCGGTAGGTATTAATTTTTGAAATTACATAAATAGTAGTTACAAATTCCGTAGGACATTAGACGAAATCATTAACCCCTTTTACTTCTTATAACATATGGCAGAAAGTGATTATATGGTTACACTTCGGTAGTAAAGTGATAGCTGCTATATTGCGATATTAAATATAAACCACTTAGTGTACTTTTGTTTTATTGCAGTACTATTTAATATATGTGTAGGTATAGAATATTTTGGTGTCAACATCACATGCAATCTATTTTTTTAAAGGAGTAAGAATATATAAATAATTTTAAATTATAGAGAATTCTTTTATCAAATGCAAATCTTTTATTTATGTTTGTAAACTTATTATAAATTAACAAGCTTGTATTTTTTCAGGTCAGTTTATTCACCATGAACACTTCAATGACTGGAAGTGAAGTTCGTCAAGCATATATTGATTTTTTTATCAGCAAGGGTCATAAATATGTTCATTCTGCTTCAACAATACCACTTGATGACCCTACTCTTTTGTTTGCAAATGCTGGAATGAATCAGTTTAAACCAATATTTTTAGGTTCTGTTGATCCAAATTCTGACATGGCAAATTATGTAAGAGTAGTAAATACACAGAAATGTATAAGAGCTGGTGGAAAACATAATGATCTAGATGATGTTGGAAAAGATGTGTACCATCATACATTTTTTGAAATGATGGGAAATTGGTCATTTGGTGATTATTTTAAGAAAGAAATATGTTCTTGGGCATGGGAACTCCTCACTGAAGTTTTGAAATTGCCAGGAGACAGATTATATGTTACTTACTTTGGAGGAGATAAATCTGCAGGATTAGAACCAGATTTAGAATGTAAAGATATTTGGCTTAAACTTGGTCTTCCTGAATCTCATATAATACCTGGAAGTATGAAAGATAACTTTTGGGAAATGGGTGAGACTGGACCTTGTGGACCATGTTCTGAATTACATTATGACAGAATTGGTGGTAGGGAAGCAGCTCACCTTGTTAATATGGATGACCCAGATGTACTTGAAATTTGGAATTTAGTGTTTATACAATTTAACAGAGAAAAGAATGGCGAGTTAAAATTATTACCCAAAAAGCATATTGATTGTGGTCTTGGACTGGAAAGGTTAGTGTCAGTTATCCAAAATAAAAGAGCAAATTATGATACTGATTTGTTTATGCCTTTGTTTAAGGCTATTGAAAATGGAACTAAGGTAAGGCCATATTCTGGGAAAGTTGGGGAAGAAGATACCGATGGAATAGACATGGCATACAGAGTGTTAGCTGATCATGCAAGAACATTAACTATAGCCCTATCTGATGGAGGATATCCTGATAATACTGGTAGAGGTTATGTTTTACGGAGAATTTTGAGAAGAGCAGTACGTTATGCATCTGAAAAACTAAATGCGAAATCAGGTTTCTTTGCAACTTTGGTCAGAACCGTTGTCGAAATTTTAGGAGATGTGTTTCCTGAAATTAAAAAGAATCCAGAAGCTGTAATGCAGATTATAAATGAAGAAGAATTACAATTTTTAAAAACACTTACTCGAGGAAGAAATTTACTAAATAGAACTATTGAGAAACTCAATGATTCTAGAGTGGTACCTGGTGATGTAGCTTGGCGAATGTATGACACATATGGTTTTCCCATTGATTTAACTTGTTTAATGTGTGAAGAAAAAGGGTTAACAATTGATATGGACGCTTATGAGAAAGCTAAAAAAGAGTCCCAATTATCATCTCAAGGTAAAACAGCTGGACAGGATGATTTATTAGCTCTGGATATACATGCTATAAGTTATCTTAAAGATACAGGTATTTCACCTACAAATGACTCACTCAAATATAATTATGTACCTACTACAACTGAAGCAAAAGCTATATATGAATTTAAGCCTTGTTCCGGCCATGTTGTGGCTTTACGAAAGAATAAAGAATTTGTTGATGAAGTTATGTCTGGTGATGAATGTGGTATTTTGCTTGATCAGACTAATTTTTATGCAGAACAAGGAGGTCAAATTTATGACGAAGGTTATATGGTTAAAGTAGGTGATGATAGTGTTGAATTTTCTGTTAAAAATGTTCAAGTTAAAGGTGGTTATGTTTTACACATAGGTAAAGTAGAAGGCATATTAAGAGTAGGTGACACTTTATCACTTCACATTGACACAGAAAGAAGAAGACTTATCATGAATAATCATACAGGAACTCATGTATTGAACAATGTTCTTAGAAAGGTTCTTGGCAATGATGCTGATCAACGTGGATCTCTAGTAATGCCTGATCGTCTCCGATTTGATTTCACTAACAAGGGCCCTATGACTACCAAACAAATAAAAGAAGCTGAGGACCAAGTTAAAGCCATAATAAATAATAACAAAAAGGTCTATGCTAAGTACACTAAACTGAGTGATGCTAAGAAAATCAATGGTTTGAGGGCTATGTTTGATGAACAATATCCAGATCCTGTAAGAGTAGTTTCAGTAGGGATACCTGTTGAAGATTTGGAAGAAAATCCCGAGGGTCCTAATGGGTTTGAAACCTCGATTGAATTTTGTGGAGGTTCTCATTTACACCAAACTGGGCATATTGGTGACTATGTTATAGTTAGTGAAGAAGGTATTGCTAAAGGTATTCGAAGAATAGTGGCTCTAACAGGACCAGAAGCATTGAAAGCCATAAATAAAATGAGTATTTTGGAAAATGAAGTTAATGATATTACTAATCAAATTCAAGAACAGGGGTCAGTGCTTAATCAAAAAGAAGCTGTAAAGAAAATTGTTGAGCTTACAAATGACATTTCTCAAGCACAAATATCTTACTGGAAAAAAGAGGAAATGAGAACAATGTTAAAGAATTTAAAAAAACAACTTGATGATAAAGAAAGAGCTAGTAAAACCGCTACTATTAATCTTGTTGCCGAAAAAGCTAAAGAAATGTGCTTAAACGAAAAGTCGTCTGTGATTGTGGCAGAATTGAAAGCTTATGGCAACACTAAGGCTCTTGATGGTGCTCTTAAACAAGTGAAGCAAATTCTCCCAAATACTGCAGCAATGTTCTTTTCAGTTGACGATGATACTAATAAAATATACTGCTTAGCAGTGGTTCCTAAAAACTTAGTTGAACAGGGACTACTTGCATCAGAATGGGTGCAATCAGTTGTTGGAATTATGAATGGAAAAGGTGGAGGAAAAGCTGAGTCCGCTCAAGCATCAGGTTCAAATGTTTCTTGTCTTAACGACGCTATTAAAGTTGCTCGTGATTTCGCAACTACTAAAGTGTCAGATTCTTAGTTAAATATGTTTAAAATATTAAATTATTATTTTATACTTAAAAGAACTACTCATTAAGATTTTTTTTTGTTTTCAATGGTAATATCAAAGTCTACAATAAAATTGTAAAGCACATTGAGTTCTTTAATGTTGATACAAATGTAATAAAATCGCTAAAAACCTTTGTAGCAAACGTAACATGCAATAATAAACACGCTTGCCTAGTTTTAATGAATTGAAAACTTTTAAATAGGGTTTTGAATAAAATTATTTATAAAAAAGAAATGGTGAAGATTTCATTTTTCAAAACACATCTAACAACGTCATACCTCGATTTGTATTGTAATTTACTTCCTAATGAAACCTATTTGTAGCCTAACCTTGTCCTACGATACAAAATTTACTGTCATTCTATAAATTGCAGTAGGTATTTAACTTTCTATGTAAATACCTACATAATTTTGGGAAAGAATACCAAAAGACATTTTTGTCATTTTATTGAACTTTATAGAAGAACTTTAAATACAGTTCAAACAAAATATATCTTAATATACAACTGATAATACACTAATGATATCTACATAATAATTAAAAAATAAACGTTAAAACAAAATATTTCTTACAACATTTGGTTGGTCTATTGACGGCACCAAATTCATTGGTATAAATGCCTCTTTAGGAGGAATGGTGCAATTAATTTATGGTGATAAAATTTATATTACATTTACTAATACTAGTGAATTAATCACTCTTGTCCGAAACCCTCCGTTTCTTCGATCGCAAAGTTTAACTTTTCGCACAACTGTTCGTAGCTTTTGTAGGGAGGCAAGTCCAGGCGGTTGAAGCAAGTGTGCGATCGAGGCAGCCAAGTGTCCTTGCCGACCTGTTAAATATTTTTTATTATCATTTAGACCATAAAATTAAATTAATTTACAAAGAAGTTAAAATATAAATTCACCAATATGACTGTCATCATGTCAATATATGTCAAGGGAGGTAGATATCACAAAGTAAAAATAATTTAATTAAATGTTTCATAGCGATTCATAAGTTTTTCTGGTATAATTAAACAACGAAAAAAAGTCAATTTATAAAGTAAAAAAAAATAAATCTATAAGATAGAATAAATTACCTTCTCTATACAAAATCGTTGAGGTCCATTAGATCCCATGAGTTCTGCGAAACCGCCGACGGGAACTCGACACGTGCCAGTTACGAACTGAAGTAATCTTGCGCGCTTTTCGTTATCCATTTGTCGAACAAACTAAAGCAATGAAAAATATAATTTTTTTTTTAATTAAATTTAAAAAATTAAAAAATTTAAACGAAAAATAAAAATTGGTTGAATTGGAACATAATATACCTAGTTACTCCCTTAGAAATTAAATCAACTAATACTAAAAACAAAATTATGGAATTTAATTTTTTTAAACTATTCCGAGAAAAGGTGATATATTATAAGTACTATAAATAGCTTCATATGGAGAAATCAGAATTAAACATTATAAAAATAATTAAGAAACTATTTTATATTTTCGTTAAATTTAAGACAAAGTCTTTCAAATATATCCACTTTTGCTAAAAAACGTTTCCCCCTATGAGTTATGATAATTTCATTTTGACTTTCATTGTGGTAGATATTTTGGGTTTGGGCGCTAATTGTCTTTAAACACAAGAAATTGAACAAGTTTGTCTTGTAAATTATGACGGCGAGTAAAGCATCTAATATCACCCATTATTACTTTCCTTGACTTCATAAAAAATTCGCTAATTTACAACAGCGAATAAAACTTTTGTTGCTACATTTAATATATTCGAAATATATTTCGAATAACAATTGTTTATTTCATGTAAGGCTAGATTACGCTTTATGATATTACGTTAATTAATGTATAATTTAAAAAAAAAAATCAACGGAAGAAAGTCCTTTAGTCGAAACAAACGATTCGAACTAGACCTAAGATAGTAATTCCTTTTTTAATTTAATCATGGAGTAACCACAGATTAAGATATATTCTCATCAGAATTGAAATATGACATACCTGCCAGAACCAAGCGACCTGTTTGCTAGTGCGCGTGTAATGTCGGTAAATGGTATTCCGTTGCCAATCGTCTACATCAACTTCTTGCATACCGCACAGCATCAGCTCCAATTCGCGCTCGTCGAAGTATTTTAACCATTCCAGGGGAACCACCTGTGTTAAAATAGCCAATCAATTAATAATTAAAATACCCGTGTAAAAAAAAACCAAACTAAAACATATCAAGTGGAATTGCTATTTTTAAATTAATATTTTAGTGTATTTAAATTTACCAAAACCAGAGACTTTCATAATAATGCATCATTTTAAATAGTCGGTTTTATTTTTACTAAGAGAACAAAATTCGGATTATACTTGATATAAATGTAGATTCTATGACTTTATCTCGAGGAATTTGTAAGCAAGCGATGTTTACAAAACTCATTACCACCTTTTTGTAATCGGTTAAAAAAATGAACTTTTAAGTCACCTATAATTATTTAAATTTTATATTAGTTTCTAAGCAACATTTAACTTGTGGAGTTAATACCTTTGACTTGTATGCTATTTACCTATCTTAAAATGGAATTAGATTTACAAATAATTTACTAGAAAAAAATAAAATGCTAAAAAGCTTAAAAATAATGACCCATACCAGACATACTGCATTTTTTTTTTTTCGTTTTCCATACCTCATTAAATCCATCTAAGAAAGCCGTTGTTTGTTCCTCTATTCCTCTTGACATACGCCACTGAGTCACTAATTGTAGGTACTGCTCTTTATTTGCCTGTAAAATAAAATAAAATACAATTTATATATACGCGATTATGAACCAGAACCATGTCAAACACTTTTGTACATTTTTAAATACACCATAAAATTCTTAAAAAACAAAATAAACCAAAAACATGTAAATTGATGAAAAATAATCGCATGATTGCTGGGAGTAGTTAAACTAATTATTAAATTTGTTACAAGATATATTCAACGTCTAGAAACCAAAGACTCAGTCAGGAATATTAAAGAACTATTTGAAAAAGTGTTTGGTACCTCTTAGGTTTGGGCCACAGAATGCCTAACACACGCCGTTGACATATTCCGTCTAAGGCATGCCATGTGTTAAATTCCCATAAATTCAAATTCAAAATCATTTACACACTTACACTATGAACACTTATGAACGTCAAAAAAAGAAATTTAATGTATTTAAATTCTTCTAATTTTATTTATTCACACTTCGTTGCAATGAAACACAAATGACACAATACATAAAAATTACAAGGGATGCAAGAGGCGGCCTTATCGCTAACAAGCGATCTCTTCCAGGCAACCCTAGAAAGAAAATATTTGAGAACTGGCAGTTTAGGGCAATTTTACATTTACTGCCAGTTCTCAAATCATATAGACAGAGAGTCTATTTTAGGGGAGTTCAAACCTTTGAGGGGTATAATTTTTATAACAAAATCTCACCTCAGTAACTCGCTCCTTATCACCAGCAGGTTTTAACTCGTGATGTATAACTTGCCCGAGCACCTCAAAATCGACACTAAACCACATCTCAAGTCCACACTCATCTATGTCATTATCCTTGATCCACACCAAGGAGTTATAAAATTCCGGATCGATGGACTCAATGTCCTTCATAGTCAGCTTCTTGTTCAGCATCCGCTTGTAAAATGGCATCGTGAAGCCGGAGTATATGAATCTTCCGTGGTATAAGGCCATTGCTATGAACCGTCCTATGAACTTGAAGTAGAGAAGGTGGTCGGGATTGACGTAACTCGCTGGGTTTATTTGAA
Source organism: Pieris rapae (assembly GCF_905147795.1). Taxonomy (NCBI): domain Eukaryota; kingdom Metazoa; phylum Arthropoda; class Insecta; order Lepidoptera; family Pieridae; genus Pieris; species Pieris rapae. Next base: position 6,662,513 of record NC_059524.1, on the reverse strand, counting down.
GGCTGTAGTTGTTTTTGTTCGCGTATTCGAAGAGACAGTACATGGGATTTAGGACTTCGTGCGAAAGGAGGAAGAACCATTCTCGGCTGACACCACCGTAGTCTAAGCCTTCCTCGCCGCGGAATATTATGTACAAGCGACGTCTTAACTCATATGCGGGTAGCCTCATTATCTGAAATTATTCAATTTTACTCAATCATTTGAAGAGTAGAACATAATAATATGTGGGCCTGATCCCTGATTTCAGAAGCATGGCCTACTATTTAAGGTTGAGCTCACGAACAGCCTTCGCCAACAATTACCATATTTGTAATACGTTTGGAAAGACAGAGCGAGGAATGTGAGATGTTCTTATTTTTTAACGCCCAAACCCAAAATAACCTATCTCAATCCATTTTTGACCATCTGAGATCTTAATCTATCCGTCGCCAAAAATGTATTGTCTTCGCAGGGTTTGGTTATTGGGATGCAGATAGAAGATCGATCGAGTGTTACGGTCTGATTGTTTTATATCTGAGATTGGGATTAGTTATTGTAGTATAGTAAATTTTTAAATATAGCATTTTCCCAATCCAAAATATATATATTTATATAAGCAGACTATTATATATTTGAATATAAAAATTTAAGTTTCTTTTTAAAGTACAAATTTCCTTATGCATTTGTTTATTAATCTGTTATTTATAAAAGGTGGAATGTCACTAATGCGTTTTGTTTATAAAATAATTATAGTTAACTCAGCAACACTGGCTTTCTACTGCAAAAAAAAAACTTGCCCAAATCATTTATTTTTTATCTATTTACCTGGTGATAGGAATCTTCAAACAGCGTCTGCCGTGACAGAGTGATCTTAATATGGCTGGGCAGAGCGTTACTCTGACAGAGATAACGGAACTGACTCAGCTTCCATCGGAACGAACGCTCGTACGCTCGCGGCACTCCGTATGCGCCCTAAAAATATAAAGAATATACTGGATTTAATGTTATCTCATACATTGATACACTTTGTAGTATCACATCCTCTCTAACAATCAAATTTGATGAATACAGTGAAACTCCATGTAACGTGCCTCGAAATCACTCAGCTTTGGTTGGATTAGCTTGTCTTCCATACAATAATACAGTCTACATAGCATTTACACCCACCCTCAATAACGATAATTAAATAATAAAAAGTACGTTTTAGTTACCGAAAGTTAACTAGTTAGGTAAAATAAATTAATACTCCGGATCTGTGCATGTTATTTTGTCGCTATACTTTCCTAGTCCGTAATAAACTTGAGAATCGGCACGTTTCGGACTTCCTAAGAAATCCGTTCTTTTGATTACAAATTAGGATTGCATTAACGTGCTTTATCACGAAGATCAATATCGTAAGATACGAATAAGATAAGTAAAAAAATACAACATAATTTTTGTTTTATGTAATGACTAACACTAGTCTAAAATAAACTTTTTCTTTTTCTAATACAGATTTTCTTCTATCCATTTAAAGACAACTCTTTGGAACGTCAAAATATGCAGTCGATTCAGTGTCGTTATATAGAGTTTACACTGTAGCAAAGCATTACCTACTATTTGTAGGAAATTGATTAAATGTTTAGCAGTATACCTTCTTTTGTTTGTCACAAACCGAAAATCCTTAGAATGATCTTTACGTTATCATTTTATTAAATGTTATTAATTTTATTGGAATTTACGCAACATAGGACAACATTCTGAGAGACTCGGATCTGCTTTCATTTATATAAAGCAAATAAGATATAATAAGTACTCTCAAATATGTGCTCGCTACTTATACCATTATACAAAAACGGTCATCAAATCCTCCTGCAACAGTATCCCTAAAATCCATGGATCCAGCTCTTCAAGAGATGTATGTTGTAATCACTTTGGGAAAGGGGGCGGGAACCGCTTAGTTATTACAAAAGCCACTTAACTGAAGACAATTTACAAAACTATCTTACGATGGCAATTCCTACAAACCTGTGGTCCCTTAGGCGCTCCGGGCCTGGGGTCCTGGAAGGTGGTAGTCCTGGTGTTGTGGTCAACGAAATATCGCGTCCCTTCTTCAGTAAACCGGATTTCCCAACCAGCCGGTAAAGCCTCTTCTAAAGCGCTTATTTCTTGCCCCTACACACAATTTCATCAGATTTTAATAGTTATGTAACATTTGGGCGAAAAAATTAGTAAGAACGCGATACCAGCTTATTTTGCTAAATATATTCAATCTCATCTGCCTCTTTTCATAACACCGTATACACAATTTGCTAGAAAGAGACGAACGTGTAGTTAAGTGTTATTCTGGCTAGTACAGTTTTTATGAATAAGAAGGTCAGACGAAGTATATGGTCTTAATCGATTTATTGTAAATACACAATCGAGTGTGGTCGTGTCTATCTATGTGCTCACTTAACACCCGCTCGTACGATGAAGGAAAACATGGTGAGGAAACGTCAAAAACGTCAGGCACAGAAGGCGATCACGAAACATACAGACATCTCCAGCCCTGACATTGAAACGGTTTTAGAGCTGTAGTGGTAATACACACACAATCCTGAATACCAACCAAAAATGTAAAAATTACAAGATAAAAGATTAGATATAGGGCCACTTACCTTTTTTTTTTTTTTTTAATTTATTCAATACATGTGATAAAAAAATACATGAGGGGTACATGCAAATAACCATGCGCTGAAACCAACAGATTTAAGTGCGGCATGGTGTGGTCGCTGCTACTCGACTGTTTGATTACATAATTAATTTAAGACTTACATAGTATCTTATTTTATAGCATAAAGTACAGTCATACGCCAACATTTCTAGATACAAACAAAGTGCCGGAAATATGTCTATACAACTTTAATGATAATATTATTACGTTCATTTTGTTACACAATATTAAGTCAGTCTTAATGAATTTTAATGGATCCTTGCAATGATATAGCTTGTACAACAGAATAACACTTAGCTACAATTTTTTATCGAGTTTTTTACACAGTTATGATCTATTCTTATCTGTATATTTTTAAGCATAACGGGACAAATACCTGTGTCCTTGGATCCTCCCATTGCGTGGTACGGTTCTTATGATTCACAAAGTATACACGTCCATCTGGTTGAACGCGTCTCTCCCATCCCGCTGGCAAAGCACCGAGGCCGTCTTCGCTCGCTTGACTCGTGCTAGCCGTTGCGCTAGTGCTCACATTTGCGTTGCTGCTTCCACTTGTACTTGGCGGTGGGGCCGCTACGTTCGTGCTGCTTCCTATAATTATTTGCTAGTCTAACAAAGAGCATTTATGATCTACATACATGTCTAAAAAGATTTAATTTACAATATGTTGTCTTTTTACAAATATGTCGGAATATATTCATTTTCTCCCACGTTAAATCTTATGAATTTGTGTTGCTGTCTCTTTTTACTGTCGCTTTTTCCGTTGCATACAGTTTATAATCACAAAGATTCTAAAGAAGTTTTAGTTCAAAAATGAATAATAATAATACATGTAAAAAAATATTTAAATGTAACAGAGGAGCCGTTCAAGTAGGTATTTTAAGTAAGTTAGCAGATTTCGTAAGCAGATTTACTGAAATTTATCCCCTCCCCTCTTCACGTCAGCAAAAGTAAGCAAAGTTATAAATTTTTTGTAGAAATTCTCGAAAATGCATTTCCTTTTCAAGCATAGGCAATGCGTCGGTAATATGTGTAAAAATTAAATAATTAATATTGACGTAATCACCAAATAAGAAATTCAAATACCCCCTGTACGTCATACTTGAACGGCCTCCATAGTTATGTTTTGTTAATAGTAGGTTTAGGGATATAGTTACATACCTTCATTTGTTCTAAATTAGTCTAATTTTAACAATGGAATAATATTCATCGCATATTAGAAAGAGTGACGGAAATTTTACTACCACGCGATTGGTTGTAATATTTCTAATGAGTTCTACGCCCTCAATTTTTAAAACTCAGTAAATGTTAAAAAAAATGAACTACATGTATGTATGTAAGCAACTTAACAAAAAGAGCCATTTGTGAGTCAACAGTGAAACTATTAATAAATGTTATGTTTAAATTAACGAAACGTTAAAAATAGCGCCCTATGTACATATTATTACAATTTTACAGTGCCGGGGTCGCAAGACAGTTTTACTAATAAATCTTTTTTGGCTTCTTCGTGGGTCGACATCTGAATGGGTGAGAATCGATGATGTAAACAATAATAATCAAATAATTTTTCTTAGACAAGATTTTTTTACATTGGCATTAATGTTGATTGGTTGTAATTGAATTCTCTCTTCTGTTAATATTATTTATTTATTTATTCGAAGAATACCTGCAGCTTCCTGTTCATGATCCTGATTGGGCGGATGCGGTGGATGCGGGTGCGGGTAAAGGAATCTCTGGTTGCCTTGGGCGACCACGTGTCTCCTCTCCCCGCGCCAATGTTGGAATCTGGCCAATCTCTCTGTATCCGGTCGTTGCCAAGTCGTAGTACGCGTGTTATGATCGACGTAGTATACGCGACCACGTCCGTCTCTTCGGACCTCCCATCCGGTGGGCAGAGGCTGGGGCCGCTCCCAGGAGGTCGAACGAGTGTTGTGGTCTACATAGTATCTGTTGAAGATACAATAAAAATATTATGACGTAACGCTTTCAAATTTAATATAATGAAAAATAATTTTCAATATAAATAGCGATCAGCACGGTAAGAAACGAGTATGTTTTGCGCTTTCGACTTTCGCCAAACTAAAAATAAAACATACATTCAATGTTTTCTTTATTACATATCTACTGTTTTTATTTTTATAAATATATATTTATATATATTACTAGCGGATCCGACAGACGTTGTCCTGTCTATACGTCTTTAATTTGAAAATTTCAAACTTTTTTTAATAAGCTAAAACATTCTGGACCATTTTGATGAAAATTATTATTCAAATGTTATGACAATATCTAACGATCCAGCACATGGTCTACAATAACACAATGATAACAAAACTTTTTTTTAATTTGATCGCAGCGCTAACTGTCGGGACAGACTAAAATTAAAATTCGAATATTATTTAAAATTTGACAGTGCGATGGTAGCGCCGTCTGTCGGATCCAATGTAAAACATTCCAAAATCAACAACTACTAATTAATTAAAAAAAACATTGTCCAGCGGACAAAATTATGAATCTAAACCATTCTCGAATCTCCACGAACACACACAAAAAATTTCATCAAAATTGGTCCAGTCGTTTAGGAGGAGTTCAGTCACATACACACGCACACAAGAAATATATATATTAAGATTATTTTGTAAAAAAATATAAAGAATAATCATAGGTAGACAAGATACTTATGAAAAAATTCGAAACTAATTTTGAAAATTTTGACTATATCATTCAATCATGTTTACAGGAAAACTTCACAAGAAAATTATTTTTTATTTGTTTTTCCTTATAACATATTCAGGTGTTAATAACATATTAACACTTTAATATGTAATGTAATCGGCTTGGTGACTTTGTTCAAATAAAGTTACTAAAACATTTACTAAGCACTAAAATATTCCTATACCATCATTCACTACACTATGACATTCTATTAAAACATAATGCCTCAACTTTCAGTAATATTTACCTTCTTCCATAGACGTCATATCGCATTTCCCACCCTGGGGGTAATGGTTCCTCTGGGGTACTGGTACTGTTGGCTGTAGTAGGTTGAGCCTGTGGGGCCGGGTGCACTGGAAGAACTGAGTGCGCGGGCGGAGGCTCTGTCTCGTGGGACGGCCCCGCCCCGTCTGATGTTGTCACTGCCCCGTTAATATGTGGAGGAGGCCCCGGAGGTGGCTGATAGGAAAATCATATATCACTTTTAATTAAAATAATATTAACATATAATTATATAAAATTATATATTTAATAAAATTAATATTTATTTATAAAAATATTTATAATGATAAATATATAATTTTTTTGTTTTTGTGGTAAAGGGAGGCAAAATAATTCATATATTTAGTAACACTTTTTGACGAATTTTGTACATTTCGAGTATATTCTTCTATTATACAAAATTTTTAGTATGCAATCACTGGCTATATTACACCCGTGCTAGGATAGTCTTTAAGTACATGTAAAATAATAATTTAATATAATATAAATATCTATACAAAAATTATACAATTTACTTACCCTTAAGTTAGGTGGCCGTGCCATAGACCTCATTGATTCTAATGTAGCACGTAACCTGTTTCTGGCTCGTACACCATCATTTAGTGGACTTCTAGCACTCAGCTGTTCACCATACAATTCATGAGTTTGGCTCAACACCGCCGGCTCCACTCTTAGCCCATCAAGAAGTAGCACCAATTCAGCAGATTTTACTTCTGTGTTTGAACTTGAGTTATCCTGTGATACAGTTTTCATTAAATCTGAAAAGTAGAACATTTAATATTATGCAAACTGACTTAAAACTATTATGTAATATTCTTTATACTTTCACATTTCTGTGCCCTGATAATTTTAGGATGAATGGATGTTAGCTTAAATGCAAAGCAAGAAGCCACTGGTTAAAATTATGGTTATATCATTATTAAGAAAGGTATAAAACTGTTTTGTTTGTTATTATGTAACAAAAAGAATGTTTTTATAGACAAATGTAAATATTTATCATAACAATCTTGTAGGCAAACACAAAAAATATCTGAATAAATCATAACGGCACTTTATCATATTTGTTCCAGATGCTATATATAATATTCTTTAAACCCCACTTCAGATACTTAAAATTTTTTTAAAAGCTAAGTCTAACACATAAGTACTGAACCAGCTCATTTTGTTACATATTTGAAAAAAATACCTATTGTCATCTCCACATTTTCAATTTTCCCATTGAAGTACAAGAGGACTTTTAGGAAATTTACTCTTTTTTCTCCAAGAATATTGTCTTTTCTAAAACTATGGTGGTCTGCCAATCGAAATGTTATTTTTGATAGAGGTGTCACCAACACTGTGAACTCTTCTTTCCATTTTGGATGTAAAGTGTTCTTAATAACTTCAGTCTTCCTTGAAATGTTATCATCTATGATAACTTGTAGATAGGGATTTGGTTTAAATAGGCCAGTGCTTCTTATATTTGCAGATTCAACTAAAACAAAGATCAACATTTTCAATACTGAACAATTGTACATCTGATAGTACTGTACTGAATAGTACAGGGATAATAGAAGCTGAAAATGCACATCACAAAGAATACTAGTCTTGTCCCAGAAAGTTTTCTAAATATGGGCCTAATATACTGCCACTTCAAACTTCAAATTTATTAGATCATTACCCTGGTAAATATTGAATAAAACTTTAAAATTAATAACATTCATATATTATTTAATATCAGCTAAAAGTTGTTTAATAATGTTACCTGTCAAACTCAATTGATGATATGTAGAGAGAGAAGTGGGGGCTGCAAGTGGCTGACTGGTTTCAGACATAATGGAATGTTTATTTCATACTGTTTCATAAATTCCACATTTTAAGATCACTAAATATCTGCAATATACCAATTATATGTTAAAAGATATCCAACTGAGATTTAACTGCTTATAAATAACAATATACTTGGAAATATATCAAGGTTATGTTAATAAATAATCATTAAAATATTCTTATATCTTATCTGCTCAAAGAATAAGCATGAATAATATTATATGTATAACATAGTCTTGTATTAAAATATACAGTATACACTTAAAATTCTCATATATACATTTATGATAAAAATAAGCCATTAAATAATAGTCAAGACAATTTTAAATTTGTTGAATAGAAGCTGATTGAATATACCTTGATTTACTTATAAAGAATGATATTAATAATACCTATGATAAGATTTTTTTATTCTAAATATGATGTAGTGTGCAAAAGGTTGATAGCTCATAAAGTTATAATTCGCTAAATCGATACTATAATTGCAAGAAACAGCAGTTTATAATTGTAACTCTACACGTATTTTATTTGGCTTCATATTTCACTTTATTCGTAAGCACAATATATAAATGCACACCAAATATTTATATTAATTTCTTACCGAGAATAAATGTGACGATTGCAGAAAATCTTTTAGATTAGGTCATTATCGTTCTCCCTTATCAAATTGTCTGAAAGGAAATGAACATCGAACAATATCGTGAACACCGTATGCACTTAAAAATTAACAAAAACAGTCTTCTCTCTACATATCATTAAAGTTGTAAAGTTCTTACTTGCCAATTATTAACATTTTTATAAAATTTATTATTTTATCAATAATAAACAAAAAATAATCCTAAATTAATAAATTAGTCACAAGTTGATACTTGATTTTTTACAGTTTACCATAGACTGTGAAAAATGTCAAACTTACTATAGTCTACAGATAACTACTTCAGTTAAGGAGCTAGCGAGCAAAATATTTATATGATTTGCTCATGTGGCAGACTTTTTAAATAGCGATAGTTATACGAAAAGGAACATTAAGGCCTATGTCTACCGCCTCTTTAAATAAAACGAACAAAACTGAGTCTTTGTACTTTGTAGGGTTTAACTTAACTTTTGTTGGATGTTATTGTATATATATATATATATATATATTCTGTGCAATAATTTATAATGATTCTGTGGAGCCTGTAATTTCAATTATTTTTATTGATTGTTTTTCCTCGCAGTTCAATTATTACATAGGTACCATATAAGTAACTATATTTCATAGATATTTAAATCCCATTTACTTAAGAATTGGAATTTTTAATGATTAAAAGAGTTCAAATGTGATAGGTATACCAAATAATATACAACGCGTTTGCCCAAAAAAACATTTCAGCAAACATTGTGTTATTTGCTTTCAAGTCCCAACAGCTGGTTTAAATTATATAAATTAATTCTATTTGATGCATGTCCAGTCAGATTTTTTCTTTCAATAATCGTTGCTTTCAGTCTTGGTTGCTGTTGTTTGTTATATATTATATACATATATATATATATATATATATATATATATATATATATATATATATTTCATAATGCTGCAACAGAAGTTTGCACTAGTGTTTTATTAAAGTACAATGTACTTTTTAATTTTGTTTAAATTCTTTGTTGATTCTCATTAATGCTGTAAAATTATACCACACCAATGCTACTTGATGCTGTTACAATTATGTGACTTATATAACTTTGTCATGATTTCAAACAATATTATGTTGTTACAGCTGCCAAAATTTACAATGAGTCCTGTGGAGAGTGTACCTGTTGCAGTATTGCATCATGTGGATGAATATGTTGAATTATTGTATGATGATATTCCTGAAAAAATCAAAGGATCTGCTTTAATCTTACAACTTGCAAGGAATCCTGAAAATCTAGTGGAATTAGCTAGAAATGGTAGGTTTACTTAAAAATATGATTGAATAGTAGTTAAAAGATACATTTGCCAGTTTTCAAGAACTTAATTGGGGTTAAGTTACTCTGACCAAAAGTATCAACATACCTAGACAGGTTCTATATAAATAAATTACTTTTAGTTTTTTCATGGCACTGTATACTAAATATTAAATACTAGCCTTCACCTATTTTCTTATGAGTTGTTTGTCCATATCATATATGATTATATTCTCATCTATTTTAATTGAAGTTCCTTTTTGTATTTAGAAGCATTGCTTAGTGCTCTATCAAGAGTACTAAGGGAAGAATGGAAACGAAGTATTGAGTTGAGTACAAATATTGTCTACACATTTTTTTGTTTCTCAACATATATTGAATTTCACTCAGTTATTATACAATACAAGATTGGCTCATTATGTATGGATGTAGTTGATTATGAGCTGAAAAGGTATGACCAATGGAAAGAAAAAGTAGAGGGAAAGAAGACAGCACTTACTCCTGATAAGGTAATTCTTAATTTAACATGAGTGTTATTAGTTAAAATAAAGAAATCATATAGGTTTTAAAAATTCATCCAGTTCTAGAAGTAGGCCAACCCATTCTCTTCTTACTACATAAAAGCCTTCATTTTAAGTTTATTTTGTTTCAGAATGAACTGCCAAAAAGTCGTATACCAGAACCAAAGAGGCGCCCAAAGTCAGGCACATGGGCAGTTGCCGATGTAAACCTTCAGAAGTCTCGAACATTAGTATCAAGCTATCATGAAGACCTTTGCAATGCTACTGATGATGTTTTATCGAAAATTGATGAAGAGCAGTTAAAACGAAAACTTAAAGCACTGTCAAAGCGACAAGAACAGTTACTGCGTGTTGCATTTTATATGCTTCTAAATATAGCTGATAATGTGAAGGTCGAAGATAAAATGCATAAGAAAGATATTGTTGGCTTACTTATTGGAGCCATGGAACGGCATTCAAATATAGACTTGTTGATTCTGATTGTTTCCTTCTTGCAAAAACTTTCGATTTTTATTGAGAATAAAAATTCAATGGCCAATAGAGGTATTATAGATAAATTAGCCCCACTTTTGGATTCACCTAATGCCGATCTAGTCAATGTCACATTAAAACTACTTTTTAATTTGACTTTTGATACGAAATTGCGAAATAAAATGATTAAGTTGAACATGTTGCCTAAGTTTATTCAATTTACAAGTAAGTAATTATTCTTATAAGTTGGGATTATTAATAATAAGTCATACATAATCCTAGACATGAAGAGCAGTGCTATTTATTTATTTAATTTTAATAAATATATATATATATTAAAAATTTCAGGTGATGATAAACAGATAACATTGGCAATGAAGATATTATACCATTTAAGTATGGATGACCGTGTTAAAGTCATGTTTACTCAATCGGACTGTGTTAAACTAGTATGTATATATTTCTATACTATTCACAAGTCTATATTATTTATATTGTCTGAAAATTATTAAAAAAATACTTAGTAAGTAATAGTAGTCTTATATATTATCTATCTTTCACACATAAACACATGCGCAGAAGCAAAGGGTAGAAAGATGATCTGATATTGTGACTGTAAGAAGGCTCTTAGAGAACATAATGGAATTTTTATTTAAAATATTAGACTTTTCAATCCTTAGACTTTTTTTTTTTTTCCTTTTGGCTCTAACACTGTTTGTGCATTAGCCAGCGTCAAGTATGGATCCTTAGACTTATCCTAGAAAAGTAATACAAAGTTTTTTTTGTTTATATTCGATATATGAGTCCAATTGTCAACAGTTGACAGATATGCTGCTGTTAAACGTCAACAGTGACACAAGCGCCGAAGGGCCGAGTAGCACTGACGTTCTATTGGCGCTTTGTGTAAACCTTGCCTGGAATGAGCGCGCCGCTCACCAAATGACCTCCGAGGGAAGATTGCGTGAGCTTCTAGCGAGAGCTTTTAGACATCGAAATGCGATGCTCATGAAACTTGTGAGGAATCTGTCACACCATGCAGTGAATAAGCCGATGTTTGTTGTAAGTCTGTGATCAATTGTTTGTTTAAAAAAAAACATGGCGGGTTTTGTGATATTATTTTATTATAAATCGAGGGATATACAGTGTTAATTGCGTATATAGAAAAAATAATATGTCTATCTTTATAAATAATGCTTATTTTTAAAGAAAATATACACTCTCATTACATTATATACATATATAATACAATAATACAAAAAAATGTTGCATACAAAACTACAAATCAAATCGTTATAACATATATTTGGGTTTCTATGCAAAACTAAATTCGTTTATACTGCTCTGTAATATCTAAAGCGAAAATTACATCGATTTTTTTTATATTTTTGTGTCTCGCGATAAGTAGTTTGCAACGGCAGCGCCATACTATGATTGTAAGAACTACATCAAATCGGGTACACCACAATATTGAAATGGTAATCATTATTGGGTCCTAGAATACCAACGCGGATCGTCACAGCTTTCTGTGTAATCTAAATATACTTTAATTTGAGGTGGAAACAGCTAACATACTAACCAATTCATAAACTGTAGTATTCTTTTAAAATAAATAATGCTAATACATTTTAATACAAAAAGTAGATATATATATATGGATGAGAACGTGTCTCTTCCGAAAAGTTTAGTGTAGTGGAAAGAAGACGTAATTAAAAACTGAAATAATTTTAAAAAATGTTACAGGAGTTCGTAGGCGATCTGTCTGGCGCCGTAACAAGTGGTGAGGCGCCTGAAGATTTTGTTATAGAATGTTTGGGCACACTTAGTAACATTCTTAACCCGAATAATAATATTGATGTGTATGCCGTGGTCGAAAGATATAACTTGATTCCATACATCATGAAGGTGCTTGATCCAGGTATACTAATGATTGATTTTCGTTTTCTTAGATTGCTTACATCATGTAAAAATGTAAACTATAAAGCTTTGCTATTTGACTATCATAAATAATAAAAAGATAGTCTTTTTGAATAACCCTTTTAGACCAGCTTAATCTAAACTGTGGATAACATAAATCTTGCTCATATATTGCAGTTGTCCTTCCATAGTTGAATTTTTAAGAGCAACTATATATTTAAAGAAAATTTGTTGAAATTAGTATTTATATACTTAGGAGAACAATGTGAGGCTGAGATGGTTTTGGGCGGTGTCGTACTAGCGGGCGCTGTGTCCGCAGACGAACGGTGCGCGAGTGCTCTCGCTGCGGCAGGTGGGGGTCACGCGCTCGTGACCGCCTTACGACACCGACAGGTATGATAGTGTAGTTGTGGTTTGAGATCTTTTTCATATGTATATACAATATATAAAAGTGATTCAGTGATCGACAAATACAGATATTTAATTTTAACCAGAAGTTTCACAGACTGATAAAAAAATAAATCATTTTAATTAATTTCTTTTTATTGTTTTTATCGCGCTATTAAAAATGTGTTTACGCTGTGATAACGAGAGAGAGAGTAAGTTCTTTAGTTTAGACGTTTCTGTTGGATTTCTTATTTGTTTAATAATTAATTAAACAGGCGGACGACGAGCACGTCCTTCAAACAGTATTCGCGTTCCGTCAAATGTTGTCTCATCCTCGCGCAGCAGAAAACCTTGTTACTAGCACTGGTAAGTTTATATCCCATCAAAAACTTCTAAAAACTAATTCTCGCAACTTAGTTCTTCTAGAGAAAAAGTTGTGAGATCCTAGTAATGCCAAGTTGGGTAATTGAGATTCTGAACGCTACTTAAGGGACCTTTAGTCTAAATTTATTACGTGATTAACTATCTAATACAGCCATTTTTTTAATGTATTAATGTAATTTTATTCAAATTTATAGATACGTATTTAATAAAGTCCCAGCAAAAACTAAATATATTCTATTCGAAATGGCCGCCTTTGGCTTTTGTACAAGTATCGTATTTGCGCACTATTTCCAAGGGAAATTTCGCCACTGCTTGCTCCAAAGATTTGTTAACAAGACTCGTCGCCATGCCGTTAACAGCAGGCCATGTCCTCTAAAACTGACCATAATTTTTAAGTCTAAAGGTTGAGTTTAGAGCTTGGTACCTTTGTATTAAGTCAGGTTTAGGTGTTCGTGCCTTGTGAATCATACTAAGAATCCTACTGGAAAGTCCACGGCATATTTTTAAAAAGTACTACTGTGAGGTTTAGAGAGGTTTCACAGGATGAATGTATGTTGACACTTAACCATCACTGACGCAGGACGATTTTACCTTTCAGACTATTTAAGCACCTTTAGTACCCTGAGCGTACACTATGTCATTTTGCTTTTTGTACTATTCTTCAATCGTGAAGTTCTTAAAATACTATGTACATATATGTTCCAAATTAAAAAGTAAAAAAAAGAAAAGTTTTAATGTAACAGTGTTCATGGCCAGACAAGTTATGTAACTGACCTATGGATATCTTAAAAATATTTTATGTTTTAAATAAGTACTGGCGACCCGACCCGGCTTCGCACGGGTGCAATGCTGATACTAAATACACTACAGAAAATCTGTGAACGTTGTATATAAAAATGTGGGTTATCCATAAGAGATAGACATATACCATTATGGACTTTTCTGTAGACCTTTTCAATGTGTACAATACTTGGTACATTGTTTTGATAAAACTCGTATGTAAGCGGAAAAAATGTAATTATTTACGACATCACATTAGAAACCTTAAAAAATAACAGTACTTCTCCACTATTTAATGGATGTTATTATACATATAAACCTTCCTCTTGAATCACTCTATCTATTAAAAAAAACCGCATCAAAATCCGTTGCGTAGTTTCAAAGATTTAAGCATACAAAGGGACATAGGGACAGAGAAAGCGACTTTGTTTTATACTATGTAGTGATATAGACTGACTTGGCCATGACATGAAAACACAATATATCTCGTAAATAATACATATTATATTTAATTAGGTTGTTTAGTAGCTGGTTTACAGGCTTCTAATTTATCCACAACGAAGTTTTAAATAATATAAGTAACAATAATAAATAATCGAAAATAGCCTTCGCCATTTCGAGATATGTTTTATTGACTCATGTATAATGTTTTCAGAAGCGCCAGCCTACCTAATTGATCTCATGCAAGATAAAAATGTCGAAATACGAAAAATGTGCGATTCCTGCCTCGATATTATATCGCAAATGCAAAATGAATGGGCAGCAAGAATTAAGGTAATCTTAACTTTTATCATGAAATCTTTTTACATATTTACGTATTGCGTCTATAGTTAATTACTGATTGCATTGATTAAATGTTGAAGCTATTATCTTTATATTATTACTATATTTATTTCGCGAGCATTGTTAGTGACTTGATTGAATATCGATATTTAATTAACTGTCTAGAGATTCAATCAACTCTTTGATTTAACTACTTACTTGCGACATATACATAATTGAATCAAAACGATATTCTTACGAGATTTCATTCAATTCAATTCATTCAACCAAGATTTCATGACATGCCCATCAGTAGTGACTGATGGGCATGTCATGAAATCTTGGTTGATTAAAATATCATTATATTTTGGACGATTAATTTAAAAAAAAAACTCACAATAGCTATATAACAAATAACATTTAAAAAAATTGAAGGCTTAGGAAAAAATTAATTTATCATATAGAAATGAAACGCCTCATTTTTCGTGACGTTAATATTAATAAAAATATTGCTATATCTTTGCAGGTGGAAAGATTCCGATGCCACAATGGGCAATGGCTTTCCGTAGTGGAGACGCTGGGAGCGGAGGGTGGGTCAGGAGATGCAGCGGATGAGCTGCCGCCCTATCTCTCTGCCGAATATTTAACCACTCATCGCCTAACTACATCAGGTAACTACCACACTCCGTCTTGTTGTATTCCGTATTATTGTTTATGCATGTTTTTAGTGAGAAATGTAACATTTTCAAATTTTTTCTTAACCTTTCATCTACCGTTCATCATCAGACCTCGAGGCAGACTAACCTCTAATTCCACCTGTATCACCTTGAGATCCGTCGTTTCACAACTGAATGTACTCCGTAACCTTTTAATGACAACTACATTATATTCTGTTTTTTCTTTTTTGTTGCACAACCAAAATATTTGGCATGTTTTTTTTTATTTAAGAAAAAGTATATGTCAAATTTTTTAATTGGCGCACAATGTTATAATATATCGCGGTGAAGTAGTTAATTCAGAGAGTTAATTGAATCTCTAGACTGTTAATCAAAGATCGATATTCAATCAAGTCGCTAGCATTTTGATTAAAATAAAGCAGCGTCGAAAACGTTAACTATTTGTCTCACTGAAAGCCAGTGTGTTTATTTATAATGTGCATATGCGACATACGTATAACATTGTGGGACATATATATACATCTATTTCTGTACTATGCTGTAAATCTTCTGAATAAATAAATAAACAACTGAACATTATTTTTGTCGCACACGTGGAACTTAACATTACATAAGGCTACTATACTTCATCGTTTGCCACCTGTACTATAAAAAATACATGTATTTTTTAATACCTTGAAACTTAATTATATAAATATAACATACTCTCTCTACAACTTTAATATAAATGAGTCGATTTCCTTATGTTTTTTTTTCTTTAGAACGTTTTATTTGAAGGCTCATTTATCGGAGACTTAATATAAGGTCAGCGACTACTTTTATAGGTGATATTCAAAAACGGAAAAAGTAGGGCAAGAGACTAAAGCACTAGGTGTTGTGTTTAAAATATATTGAATTGATACAGAAGGCATAGTTTTGTGGCTTCGTCCAGGCACGAAATAACATGAAGACGAAATAACTAACATGACACCTGTTACTAACCTAGCATACATATCCTTACAACGTCAGCCACTTACAAGGGCTACGGGCATTTATGATTATTTCGCAGGCATCTCGGTCCCCCTATTATATAAAAATAATACATGCAAATAAGAATGTAGTTGTTTTATTTAAAATACGCGATAATTTATATAATCAACGTGTGGTATTTTAGTAGAATAAATTACACTATTATTTTTTGCTTTAGATTCTCAAGCATCTCTGAACGATGACACTGACAGCTTTTCTGGTGATGACTATAACAGAGCAAATAGCCGGTAAGATTTTTTATATTTTTATGGACTTCGAAGCTTTAGAATTCGATGTGAAATGTGTAAGAAATGTTAAATGATTCTTCCCTTTAAAAACAATATTTGAAAAGTATTGTTCAACTTTGAATATAAAATTTAATATGCTAGGTGATTCAATTGGTGATGTGCTCAGAAGCATTTATGGACAGATAGAATCAACATAAATTTAATTGCTTAAGTTTATACATATATGAAATTGTTATATATGTTTTAGAAAAAGTCATATTTTATGAGTTATTTCTTTAATAGTATGGAAGTTTGCCGTATTTTGTATGTGATCGTGAAAATGTATTAAATTAATCATATAAATTTTTACGTTTTTAAATAAATGTTTGTGATTTATTGACAGCAATACTCAAGACGGCCATTCTGACGATCTCGGTCTATCTGATTCGATGACTGGAAAAACATTGGACGATGACGCGCATATTTCGAAAAATAATATTTTTTCGTAAAATCGCTTATTTAACTACTTACATTACACCTCACTAATTAATTATATCGTTAGCTAAACACCAATGAAATAATAACAAAATGGCCTCTGAGAACCACTAGTAGTTGTACCTTTGTAATAATACAACTAATATATAATTAAAAAATATACCTGCTTTATTAAAATAAAATATAAAAATAATAAAAAGCTTAAAACATATTTATAAAGAATAGAGCATAGGACATTTCTTTTACAAATAATGGTGGGAAATAAGTTTACGAAAACTATCAGTATTATGTTTTCATATACGTCATGCATTACTGTGATTATAAAATTTTGTGAATCGTAATTCTTCATAAACTTGTACCCGATTTGTATCACCCTTTTCTTAGTTAAATTTCCTTTATATTCGTTGAATTATAGTAAAATTATTGCTTAACCTCGAAAAGAACTCGCAATTAAAGCAATAGACGATCATATTAGTAGAGATCGGTATCTTTAGCATGATTTGTCCTTTTTAATATCTGTACGTACACAACTATTATATTAAAAAAATATTTTCTATTTTAATGCCACTTACACATTCATTTTTATATTAATTCATTAATAAACATTATGAAATTAATTAAAATTTGCACATAATAAAACAAGTGTTTTTAATAATTCCTAAAAATTGTGATATTAATTTTTTTTAAGTTTTAATTTTAGTATATTGTTTACCAAATTGGTTTTTTTTTTATTGTTATTACAATTACTAGTTACCATCGTAATTGAGCTCAAAATTGTACGTGTAATAGTAGCGAATATTAAACAAGATTAATGTATTTTATGTCCGTTTTCAGTCAACCAGTATTGTATTACGCTGTGCAATTTGTATACTAATTTAATAAAAGTTTAACATTACTATTAGTATTTTTTGAAATCCCATTAGTCGTGATAGAACTCAATAAGAGATATTTGAATTTGTTGTTCGTTTATAACAGACTAATATTATAAAGAGGAAAACTTTGTTTGTTTGATTGTAATGAATAGGCTCATAAACTATTGGACCGATTTTAAAAATTCTTTCACCATTCGAAAGCTACATTATCTACGAGTAATATAGGCTATATTTAATTTTGAACAAAAATAGGGTTCCGTAAGATATTAGGGTTTTTCGGACACAAGGTGTAAAAAATCAACCAAAAACGTTACTTATTTTTCGTACCCTGCCTAAACTATTAAAGATAACCATAAAATGTTCTAAGTAATTGTAGATCTTATAAATATCTACAAAAAAGTCCGCGACACACTATACCTATCTATGTCGAGTGAGGCACAATAACCATAAATGATATAAGTACATGGCAAAACGATGTTTGCCAGGTCAGCTAGTAACAGATAAATAAAAAACTACAGAATTGATTTGTAGTCTTACAATATGCTCTAACTCCTGCGCAGTACTTAGCTTACGTTTCCATTTATACAGAATAATAAAGGCAAATAGAAACAAGAATTTTCCTTGGAGGTTTTAAACATGCGCTCTTAACTCATACGGGGAATCCCAGGATTCGAATTTAAATTCATTTAAATGAACACACTCAAGTTTGGCATAAGCTAAGATCGAACGCATGACCTTAGGCATCCGAGCGCGCTAGGCTAACGTTGCCTTGAATTGTCTATTCATAGGTCGAATTGTATATATACTTTTATGTATATACAATTCGACCTATGAATCCGCTAATATATTTTTTCTAAAAAGTTCTCATCCATCTATGGACGTAGTATTCATAGACAAAATCAAGATATGTTACTGGTAACTTAATAAATAAGTCACTCCAGAAATTAAGAAAAAATATGCTTCTAAATTTACTTTTACTCAGTTCTCAAATGAAGGGGGAAAAATGGGCTAGATTTTTTATAAGGAGAGCAGGATGAGCTTGTAACAGAAACAGCCGGAAACACGAGGACTATGAATATACGAAATTCACATTCGACGTTGAACTTAATACAACCCATAATGTATATCTTAATAAAGGCTTATTTTAAACTATGAGGTTTAAATGAATATAGCCTTTTTTTAACTTACATGGATGTCTTATATGTAATCTCGACTATTTACATTGTCCATAGGTCCTATATATTAGGTCCTTACGAATGAAATTGGCGGTTTGCACTTTGTCGTGTTGGCCCCTTAGACCTCAAATGTACCCATGTACCTACATGATTTTGAATTCCAAATTAATTTTTTATAGCTATTTACTTGGGCATTTGTTTTTCTAAATCCATGATTCATTTAATTTACCTGTTTTATTTTTTTCTTTGCGTCACTCTATTAATAAAATGGAAAACATGAAATATCGCGTTATTTACGAGTATTGAGTTTCCACCGTGGCACCAATGCTTCAGAAACGGAAAAAGAAATATTTTTATTTAAAAAAATCTACTTTTTGTTACTTCAATACAAAACGCCAATTTCATATGTGTAAGGAGCTTATATCTACAAGAATGAAGTCGTTAATAAATATTATAAAAGTAAATTTAAAATAAAATTGTGCCACGCAGTACGAATTTGTTACGCAGCAAGTAATGTGTTAGAATTATTTCGGTTCAATTTTATCTCAACACAATTAAGTGCTTTATACCTTATTAAAGATATCTCTCTATTTAAGAATTCCGTAAAATGTGTATTTTTGTCGTTGAGGGTATATCAGGAAGTCTAACCTGAGAAAAATACCTGAATATACCTACGTCAAAACTATACTTATTTGCCCAAAAGTATTCTGATACGTTAGAATCAATACCTATAATTGTTTTTTAACTATAAATTCTTAACATTTTGTGATTATTAATAGCGTTTCAATAAATAAAATGTAGGTACAGCAGACGTTAGAAAGAGTATGTCAGGCCAAAAACAAGAAAATATAATGCTGTTAGTCAATTTCCCCGCTGATTGATTAATGACCATATATCTCAATTTTATGCAACAACTTTACATATAATTAGTGGAATTGTTATCAATGGATTGTGTAATCGTGTTCTGTCATAGAAAATAATTTAACTATATTTTGTTATTCTTTTATAGAAACAAGAAAAAAATCTGATCAAAATTTTAAGAAATTGTCTTGCAGTTGCTTGCTTTGTGTTGTAAAATAAGGTGTGCCCTCAGGTTTTCGCGGTAATTTAGTCGAAATATCACATATAGGTAGTCTGGTAGCCTACATCAATTTTGACTTCCTATACATCAAAGATCTTTCAAAATGTAGCATTTATTAATCATAAAGCTTCATAAATTTATCTTATATTAGTAACAGAGACCATAATATGTATTTATAGTTAATAAAAAAAGCTGTCAGTTGACTTCCAACATAATCAAGGTCAACGACGAAGGTGAATGTGGTAAATAAATAATATCGGTTAATTTTATTTTATATATATTTATTTATAAAATTGTAACAACCTAAATTATATTAATGAAACATACATAAGTTTGTCTTTGTAGCGGAGAGACATTGATTCCACCTTCCTCAAACACCGGCACTAAGATTTCATATAAATAGGCGAAAAATTAATTGAAAACAATAATTACTCAGGTCAGTGCCGTTCGCCACCTAAGTCACTATACATCGTGTTCAATAAAATTACTGAGTATTATTTACATCTGTACAGTCTTTTTTTAACTTAAGAGATCACTTCTTCACGTTGAAACCCTCTCCTGTAGGATCTAAAATCCATGGGTAGTTATTGGGACACTCCATACATGTAAACAAACGAAGGGTCTCTCCTGGTAATTCTCGTGTTGTCAAGGGGCATGCGTTTGGTAAAGAACAGAAGGGTTGTCCTTTGACGTCGCATTTGTCATTTTTCCATTCTTGGAAGTCTCGCAGTGAAGACACTTCAGTGGGGTTTTGCATCCATTGGATAACTTGAATTTGTGATGTGAAATAAACATCGCTCTTTGTAAGCATTTCTTCGATGAATTTGATGAGCTCATCTCTGAACTCTTTTTTGGATTTAAGCCATGAGGCGTGGAAGTGAAGACCTAGTGGGGCACGGTTGGTACTGTAGTGACGGTTGAAGTTGTGACGCAGAAGGCGGGCGAATTGGTCACCTGTTTGGATGTTGGAACAAGAATCGACAACGTGACAACCTGGAAGGGACTCGTCAAATGTAGGGTCATCACGTCTGTCCAACTCGTTCATTACCATTTCCCATACAGGGTGGCTCCTTGACGGACAGTTGTGAGCGTTACCGTTACATTTGTGTGGCATACGGAAGTACAAAGTGTAGGGCCAAATTGGAACACGGCCAAGAGGGGCTGTTATGGAAGCATCGTACACGAAATATTGGTCAGCCATCATTTCGAATTGCTTGTTACCACCGACACGCAAGTAAGGTGCACGGACTCCAATGATGGAAGCGTCAGTTATGTTGGCAAACCTCTCAACGATAAGACGGGCACCGGCCATCTCAGCCAACCAGTCGTCGTAGGTACCACTGGACCAGTATTGTGGGTCATCTTTGTGTGTGATGGAGAATACAGCGATTTCATGTCCCTTACGATGTAACTCTTGTATGGCAGCGTAGTTACTATATTTGTGGGAGACGAAGAATGTTCCCCGAACCTGGCAACCGTTAGGGTTTAGTCTGTTTCCGTTAAAGATTTGCTCGTACAGATCGATGTTGTCTACGTTAACAGCTCCATTAAAGGTGATGGTGATCATCTGAGGAACCTGGTTGACTTCAAGACCACCAGGAATGCGAGTACCATCAGCGGAACAGAAACAATCAGGAAGAACACATTGGTTAGGGTCACAGTCAGGCGCTCTGTTTGGATCTACATCGACGGCTGGAAAGTTAGGTATTTTTATAATTTGATTCAGATCAGTCACTTATAATAATAAAAGTTTATACAATATAAAACTGGGTATAAATAATTAAAAAAAAACTCACTGCAAGCATTCTCGTCTGATTCGTCCTTGCAATCGAATTTTCCGTTACAAAACAGCTCCTTTTCAATACAATCCCCACTGCCACAGGCCAACTTGCCTTCGGAGCAGATCGGTTCATCTGTTTTCAAAAGTGGCAGCACTTTTCTTGGCTCTGTAAGTATGTAAGTATGTTAAATTTGTTTAATGATTGTTTTGATGTGGGACGTATGGGACTGGTTTGTGTTTGTGTTGGTAGTCTGCTAGTGACGTCAGTCAGCTAGTAAGGCGAAGTCTCAGGGATGAAGCGTGAATTATGAGAAGTTACTTAGAAAGTATTAAAACGAAAAGACTCATTAATAATTTTGATTGTAAAGAAGAGAAGTAAGAGTTTATGAGTTTACACGATTAGTCACTTGACAAGCGCTGAGACGATAGATAATATAGAATAGAGAGGAAATTAAAATGGATACGTTATTCAAACCTCAATGTGTTGTATTAATGAAAGACTATGGATTGAAAATGAATTAGATACACAATAAACCATTATAAAATACTTAAAGAAAAGTTCATGGATCTTGATTTGTCTTGATTTATAATATATTTGATGTACGGTAAAACAGATACGAGAAGGCTTAAAAATTTTGAATAAATTAAATATTTACATAAACCAAACACCATCCAAAAATAAGAATTTTAGCCTTCAAAGCGTGTTTATTGCATGATTAGTAATCTTTTAGAAGCGATAAGTGTATGATACATTAAAAGTGATTTGCGTTTAGGGTGCAGTTATTTTTAGTAAAAGACCAAAAGAGTATTAGTTGAATGTATCTTTTGAAGCAAAAGCATGGAAAGAAATTGTGATTGATAGAAATGAGTGAACATTTGTGAAACACAACGTCTTTTGAACCATACGGTGCTTTTTTCTCCATTTGTAGCTGTGAACACATTTTTATTTCTTTTGTATTCAGTAGAATATAAAAAATAATAAAATTCAAAGTCAGCAGGATTAGTATATAAGTATGCAAATAATTGTTTCCATTGTGTAAGGGCGGTCCAATTTAGGGCCTTTCCCTTCGTCCGGGGCCTCATGCAAAACAAATCTACGAGTATTGTGCGACGCGGCCCCTTCACCCAAGCTCGATACACGCGTATAATGTCGCCACTTACTCTCAAGTTTGTCACAGTTGGTCACTTTACCCTTCCAGTCGCAGGTCTGTTTACCGAGATCAAAAGCCAGTCCGGAGGGGCAAGTGATCTGTTTAAGACCTGACCTAGTGCACCTGTATTCATAAGAAATAAAGTTATTTAAAGTAAGGAGGATGCGGAAGCGGACGCACAAAAGGCTAACCGGTGTTAACATTCCTCTTGAGGAGAGACGGAAGTTAGCCCTTCGCTCGCACACTTCCCGCATTTAATTGAACTTACTTTCTAGTTTATCGCAATTCTTAACATTGGTTTTCCAGTCACATGTTTGACGGTCGATATCAAAGCCTAGACCTCCGGGACACTTGACGGACGCTAGTCTGGTCACTCCATTCTCAGCGCCTTTGTCGCACCTGTACACAGCCTTATTTTCAGCATTTTTTTAAAATTAGGGCGCTTAGTATACGTCGCCACATTTAAGTTTGCCAAGATATTTCTTAGTTACACTCAAAACAAAGAAGTGTATAAGAAACACCTTTATACATTAACCCCCAATGAAGCTCTTTGATGGACCTAAATGAACTAAAATATACATAAACTTTGCAATATGAAAAACTTATTATTTTATTATGAAAAAAAAACCTTACAAATCAAAGTACAAAAACTTTAATTTTATACTGCACCTCCAACCACTTCCGATGTTTTTCCACCTCAAACCTTGTAATAGATAGATACGTTGTATAATTTTGACTGTAGATAAAGCGAGAATACTTATTATATAGATTATGAGAATAATATTCAAGACACGTTGACCACTCCGTTCACTGGACTATCAGGTTCTTGAATTGAATATCTAATGACGCATATAAATCAACATTTTGAATTGGCCTTGCATGCACAAAATATTATGATTTTGATCGACGAGATATAAAAAAGCTCTAAATTACCTGACAACATCGCGGCAGTCTCCTTCTGTGCTAAGGCGGAAGTATTCGTCTGGAGGACGTCCATCACAGAGCTGTTCAGGGTTCACCTCGTCACCACCATCGTCATCTTGACGTTTGACTCTCGATTCACCTAACACTACAACAAAAATAATGAGTTTATTTCAATGACTTGAAAAGCTTAAATAAATATGATAAATGTTTACATAAAGAACTGTGATAAATGTTGCCTTTCGAAATACCTACATAAAACAATACCACTTATTGCTTTTTGTTACACCATACGAAAACCCTTGTATAGGTTACACATTATTCCGGTACTTATTATAATAGATACTACGAAACTTCTAGATATATACGTTGCAATCGTAGACAATTATATTGGAGCGTGTGACTTTCGATTAATAACGTTGAGCTAATTTTTATGTATACTTTGGCAATGTTGAACATTATCCAAGAAAGAAATTGTTGAGTAACACGAACGTAAGACGATTACCACACATGTGTAGGAATGTAGTACCGTTTCAATTTAGTGTGGGGTGCCGTAGCTCGTATGAATCATAAGCTGTAGTCGGCGAAATATTCAAGTTGTTTCTTACTGACACGAATGAAATGTAATTTAATTACAAAAGCAATTCGTTATATGTCGTTATATTTATTCCAGAATGAGTTGCGTATTCCGAAAGCTAACCGATGACGGCATTGAAAGGCAAAATGTTAAAAAGAAATCGAGGTCAACGCTGGCCACGTAGAAAACCGGTACCTTATTCGCTATTTGGCTACCTTTGAGTACCAACGTGTATAAATAATATACAATTAAATTAATAATTAAAAAAAACACAAATCAATTTAAATATAATAGAAAAAATACTTTGGAGTCTTTATTCACTATTTTAATTGTATAATATTAATATTATATTAAGTCCAATATTTAAATGAACTGTATTTAAAGACTTATAAAAATAAATTATAGAAATAATATTGTACTTACCAGAGTAGGCAAGTAATAGTACGCCAAGGCACAGGTACGCGCGGCGAGCCATAGTGCTCGGCAGTGACTGTCCGTTGCGTCGCGCTCCGCAAGAAAGTGCAAGAGGTGCCAGCTGCCCCTCTTCACCTTTATATAACCAGACCCTGTGCTGTCGATACCAGCCGACAAACTCCACCCGTCCTCTACGCACTCTGACTCCTCACAGTATAAATTTCCATTCCGCTGACGAAGCTTTTAATAAGCAGACGATGACATTATTAGACATTTACCATTACATTATTTAATTGACTAGTAATGATTTATCTTTAATTTAAAATAAAACAATTGCAAATGATACCTAGTTGCATTTAAGTGGTGATTTACAAAAATCATTTAGCCGTAATTAGCGCCACTTTACAATTATGTACGAGCAGTTTTACCTACAAGTAACTACCTTCGTAAATTGCCTTTCAGTAAAAATTATTTAATAATTAATAAACGAATTTTTCTATAAATATATAATTAGAATATAAAATAAAAAACGGTTTAAACGAAAACGTTTTCATTTATTCAGTTAAAATGTATTAAATTAATCGTTGAGCTTATCAAACATTGTCAAATGAAAAAGATAACTGATTCTCGTATTTATACTTTTTACTGAAAGCTTTGATAGAATTAAAAATACTTTAATAAAATTAAAAAAAAACGTTAATGTGGAACTATTTATTGATAACGGTAAAATAACTAAGTTCTGAACTAAAAACCTACAACAATTTTAAGTACGAAGGAAATATAAGTACCCGCTAGTTTAAGTTTAAGTTAAAATTATGTTATTTGTCAATTTTGTAAAGAAATTATTTAACAACTATTTCACAACGACATGCAATATTCTAACACTGATATTCGAAGATTTCCTAAGACCCTCTT
Source organism: Pieris rapae (assembly GCF_905147795.1). Taxonomy (NCBI): domain Eukaryota; kingdom Metazoa; phylum Arthropoda; class Insecta; order Lepidoptera; family Pieridae; genus Pieris; species Pieris rapae. Next base: position 6,636,595 of record NC_059524.1, on the reverse strand, counting down.
ATGCATTTTTTTTAAATTATAAAGCCGATAAAAGCCACTTTCGATTATTAACCGAACCAGTTTCTTTAAATTTATGTCAATGTCACGTAAAGGTCGAGAGGATCTTCGAATTTTATTATTATAAATATTTTTAATTTACTATTTACGACCAAAAATCTTTATTTTCGGTAAGCATAAGTAATTTGTTGTACTAATGAAATAAATTCCTGAAACTGTCTCTTTTATGTTTTGTCCTGTAAAAACTAAATATTGCATTTATAGAGAGATATCTATATAGATAGAATTCGGTGGGTTGTGAGCTACGGTTCTAGAAAATGCTGCTTGTGCATTAGTTTGGTTAAAGAAATAAAAGGTGAATAGCCCATTGGTACTATCTATAAAATTGTATGAATTGTTGATAGGTTTTGTCTAACGTCGATATGATTGCAAATAAACCGCAACCATAGTCTTTATCCTTCATTATTGTGGTTTGTAGTCTATAATGAGTTTCATTATATAATATCGAAGGGATAAATATTTCTTTCCATTAAAGGAAATTTACATGAAAAATGACAGGCGTAATATGGGTAACAAAGAAACTGAAAGGATTCTGTCTGATCAAAATATGTTTGCGAGATATGTGGCCTTGTGGCAATATCCGGGTGGATCAAGTTATGTAAGTCACGAGTACTGGCTGCGACAGTGTGGCGAGGAGGGGCTACTGTCGATTCGACCCGACTTCTGACCCTATCGTGATTATAACACTTCATAACTCAATGCGTAAATATTAAAAGAAGATAAAATATTTTTTAATGAAATCTTGATAATATTTTAACCTAAATAATATAACATCTTTTGTTTTCGTACATTACTGCATTAATCTAATAATCATTACCTTTGCAGATTTTTGTCATTAGCTTAGTAAATATTATAATAAAATACTAATACATGAAAAGCTTGCATAATAATCTAGTTTTTCTCTGTAAATATAGTGAATGACATTTATAAAAATGATTTCCGAGATGTTATACAATATTTCATAATATTTAGATGATTTTTTTATTAGCTAAGACTTTTTTTAAAGGTTATATTTTATGTATTTCTTTAGTGCCTATTTTAATATCATGTATTAAACGATTCCCAATTACAATATGAAAATAGCCGCGTGTCTAGAAGAGCACTTAACATGGATATGTTAAAACAACTATTTATTTATGGAAATTCTCAGAAAGTTGACAACTAGACATTTCGGTAATACATTCTGCATATGCACTCTGAATAGAAATGTAGTAACTTTTGAATTCTAATGTCTTGTCATATTAGTTTCTTAGCATTTTCAAAAGCTTGGTAAAGAGCATACGAGAGCAATCTTCTTTTTTTAAGGTACCTGGATTAGATAAATAGGTGATTTTAATTTGTGACTCTCTATAGATTCTTACTCAAATACAATATATAAAAAGTTAGCTTAGTGTTTACATATTCTTTATAATACAATATTTATTTTATAGTATTTTAGAAACATGTCTGTATAACACATACATACATTTTATTATTGATACACAATACATGGGTGAATAGAATAATAATTAATGGTTATTATACTTTAAAGATTACGACTGATACAAAAGATATCAACGCGATACTCTTCTTATTAGCATTGAAACTGTAAATAAATGGTAATATTTCTACATTTTTTAAACCTTTTATCTTAAATTAAACAGACTTTATTAACACATTATATAAACAGGTAGCAAAACGTAAAATAGAGCTTTGTAATAAAATATGTTTGTCTCCTAGTCGACCAATAAAGGTCACCTAAATTGTGTGATTAAATAATTAATTAACTATTTATTTATTTGTTTTGAATAGAAAAAATAAAACAGATATTTAAATTATGACTTTTATAATCGCTATCAAAGTGCTTGTAAACTAATAAAAACATTTTACTGATGTCAAATAATATATGGGCAACAATTTGTTTCAACATTTTAAAAACAAAAAAGGTTTTCAGCGCACTTTTTATTCTTATATATAAAATTATCGTGTCACAATGTTAGTTACCATACTCCTCCGAAACGGCTTGATCGATTTTTATCAAATTTTATATGCATATTCAGTAGGTCTGAGAATCGGCTTCTCTATTTTGCACACCCCCAAGCGGTATGAGACCTCACAAGAAATTTTTTTACGTAATTTTTATTTTTTTATTTTTGTATGATGCAACATATAAAAATACATACAATCCTTAATTTTCACCCCTCTACAGTTAACCCCTATTTTTATTTGATAGTTACTATAGTACGGTAGGAGGGTAGCGTAGCAAAATGTTCCATGTTGGTGTGTTACTAGGCATTAAGGAGAAACTAAGTTCGCGCGGCTAGCTAGTTTATAATTAAAATAGTCCACAGGCAAGACAGAAGGCCTATTAAGTAAATTTTTTAATAATAGTGTTTTTTATTTTTTTATGGGTGCCTTATGACACACATTGGCTTATGGCATGTTATCATCAATAAGTATGTATGATTTATTTGATGTTGTGTATATATTTTTATCAATGTAACTTTTCACGGCACCACTACATTATTCGCATAAATATAATATATATAGTGCCTATATCTTGTTGTGTCTACAGTATAATGTAGGCCAAGTATTCAGGCCATATAGACCTATGCATGTAATATCTGCATAAAAAAGTAGCAACCGATAGTTTAAATGTTAAATCTTCGAATATGTTACGCAACAAAATAGCATATCGCGTGAAAGTGTAAACTATTAGGTCACGAAAAAAATCGCAGCGGAAAGGTTAAATCTTAAATGAAACTTACAGGAAATAAGATTTATGTGTATAAGGCAATAGATGTTGATAGATCAGGAATTGCGCGTACGATCCGGAAGAGTAGATCTTTAAGATATATGCAAATTTATTGACGGAAGTGAATTTTTTGCAATAGTTGGACAGTTTAACTGGCCTCTGAAATATGCACACGAATACAAATAAAAATTTAAGTGCAATTAAAATCTTTTTTAATGAATTTTCATGAGATTTAAACAATGTTTGCGGTTATCCTTACTGAATTTTACCAAAGAACTATTTCAATTAACAAGGTACTCTGACAGAAATCTAGAAATATATTTTGTTACAAACTGCTTATTCATTCTCCTACAGCAAGGTTTTAAATGAATCATTCTAACAAGGATCACGAAATCCTTGAGCACAAAAGATATATTTTTGTTGTGTGCATAAGCAAAGATAAGACGGTGTAATTAAGATGCGCAGTATGTAAGCATCAAAGTACGACGACGTCTCAACACGGCGAGTAGGCGCGCAAGAGTCAAGGATCCTTCAAGATATTTCCTTTCACTTGCGACAATGCCTGCATACCTACGTCTATCTCACTGTCGGTATAGCTTAGCATGTACCTTAGGTAATTCCAACTTCCAAGTAGTATTATTAATTTAATGAGGCTAACTGCTATCTAATGTGTTTGCGTACTTGCTGAACAATTAATAATACGGATTTATTTTTAGAAAACTTAGCTGGTAATTAAAACATTCGATATAAATCAATACAATAAGTTATTTTCAATATTGTGTTATAAACCTTTATAATTATTATTATTTTTAAACAATTGTAATCGATATACATAAATAATTGTTAAGAGGTTCTTTATTTAAATAAATGATATAAAGAGGGTTAGCACATTTAAATTTAATAACATATATATTTATTCTAAACTAAGACTTTTTCTAAGAAATGTTAAGTAGGTTTTAAAGTTTTTCGTATATTTAAAGCTTAAAAAAAATTTCTCCGAAGTCCGCCTTTCCAATAAGGAAAATATTCAGATTAATATTGACCTTACTTATTACTACCCTACCGAATAATTTTTTGTTTAAATGTCATTTATATTTTAACCATAGTGAAGAAGTTTAAAAATTATTTCCCTTTATGGCATAATTATTCTTGTTACTTAAAAATAAATAAATTAATATCTATAATAATACAAAAAAGTGTTTATTCATTTTAAGTAGGTACATTTTCATTCCCAGGTGAAAGATTTGGAAACCCTTTTAAGTAAAAAATACCTGTGTTAGGGTTCCCAGCTCTTCCATAAACAAACTTAATTCTTAATTACTTAAAATAATTACATTAGTTTACCTTATTTTATTTATAATAATAGAATATGTCTTTAAAATTTATGCGTAATATTATTTGTTAAGCTTTACGTAAACCGCTACATACATATTTATTGCCAACTCGGTTGAGTCAGAAAATACTCAATCTGGATAGTATTCAATCAAAGTTAAGTATAAAAATTGAAGTCGGTTTGGTACATTTTATGTAAGAAATGCAAGATAGAACAACATTTCTGCGTAGGCCATACGCGTTTGACTTTCACTGCTTTCACTATCAAAGGCTGTATTGCTTTTGCTATTATATTCAGTATGAAAAAATATCTACTCTCTATTTATTTTGGTGCATGCTAACAATACAGATAGGTATTTTCGTTTTAATTTACACCAAGTATTGCAAAATGGAAAGTTATAATGTTTTGTATATGCATATGGTAGTGAATGCGCAACTCATCGTCCGCCCACCTCTGACATCGTGAGATGAGGGTGGATGTGAGCGCATACTTCTATTGTTTTGTCTTTGGATTGCGTTAGTTTTATATCAAGATGTGTCAATCGTCCTTTTGAATGGTTTCTGATTCTCAGGGATAACATCTGCCCTCGTTTTTGAAAGACTTTCAAAGTACCTGTTAAAATCACCTCCGTAGTAGGTAGTTTAGGTATATTGCGAATATTTCCTATCATCTTATAACAAAGATTGCTTACATATACGGTTTAAATTGAAAATATTTTTAGAATTAACATCAAATTATTTGATTTGTCATCGTATGGACAAAAAGCATCGTATCGTATAACGTCATGAGGGCAACTTGTCCCTTATCACTCATTCTGACATCTCAAGGGAGTTTTAATATGCATTTTAATTAAATCTTTCAAACATTATTATATTTAGTAAACATTTTTTAAGAACCCCATCAAATCATCCAGTCATCAATAAAAATCGATAAAACAATAACGCCAACTCTGTCTCTTTGTTGGATTTCTTATAACTCAATGAAAAAGGCTGAAACCTATTATGGATTTTTTTGGCTGTCTTATTATGAATTAAAACGAAATAGCTGTTTGATGTTTCTATGATTAACAACTGAATTGTGTTAATTAACAATAATTGTTAAGGATTAGTCATATGTCATAAGTAAGTATAAGTTTTAAATACTTAAGAACAAATAAATTTGCTGTTAAGTTTTGCGGTTTTAAGTTAGGGTTTCGTATGTATTTAAAATGTGTGGTGGAAATACAACGTTAATTTTCTTCTACTGTCGTATTAAAAGTACCATAATTATAATAAATTGCTATATTGGGGTAATGTAATAAATTTAGAACTAGATCGAAAAATAAATATACAGTTTACGTAACTTTTCATATTTATTGTACTGTATAAATTATAAAAAAAACCTCATTCTTAACGTGTATATAATGAATCTAGACGGTGTATTTATCGCTGTTTTGATTGTAATAATCATATTAAATTAATAATAAACCTTTATGTTTAAATAATTGTTTATTCTCACATTACAATTTTTAAAGGGAAGGCTATATGAGCGTTGACGATTAAATTCATCAATTTCTTGGAAACGCGTGGCGCGGGTAGCGGGGGTATATGTTGTTAATACATTGTAATGTGAAGCTATCGTTTCTTCTAGCTTATTATGTAAGGCATGTCGTTTGGCTTATTTCCAAAAAAAGGTGTGTAATGATGTGAAAAAATAAAACATTGAATATTTTTTATGATTTGTATTTAAAATTTTATCCAACAGACTTAAAGTAGGAAAAATCACATATTTTTAAAACAGATCTATTAAATATTCATGTGAGTCTATATTACATTTAATATTTAGGTAGGTACTTAGACTACGAGCGGGATTGTGACCCGGTACATTTTAATTACAAGGACATAAATTCAAAGTAAATTCGACTCTGGCAGCAATTTGATACATGACCTCGAATAATATGTCCGTGCAATTCGTCAATTGCATTTGATTAAAATAGCGACTAATTTGCACCCCCTAAGGCGCGAGATCTCTTCAGTAGCGACCATCTCCCGTGGGGTCGTTTAACCAGGGGTAGTTGACGGGACACCTCAGGCAGGTCTGAAGGTTGATAGTTTCCCCGGGAACCTCCTTGGAAGTAAGTTTGCAGGAGTGGGGCACCCAACAGGCAGGCGGGCCTTCTACCGCACACTTTTCCCTCCATGGCTCGAAGTTTTTAGCCTCGGAAATGGTACGTGGGTTTTGGACCCATTGAATTACCTGTGTCATGGTCGTGAAGTACACGTCATTGTGTGTCGAAAGAATTTCATCGATCCAGTACAAGAAAGCTTCCAAGAATTCAGGGTTGTTTCTCAGCCACGCGGCGTGGAAGTAGAGACCGAGGGGAGCCCTGTTTTGGTCGTAGTGCCGGTCAAAGTTGTGGTTAAGGAAGTTGTAGAACTGGTCTCCAGTAAGAATGTTTGAGCACGAGTCGACCATAGCGCAACCTGGCAAGTACTCATCGTTTGTGGGGTCTTCACGTCTGTCGAGCTCGTTCATAACCATTTCCCAAACGGCATGGCTCCTAGTTGGGCAACTTTGGAGGTTACCATGGCAACGGTGTGGCATACGGAAGTACATAGTGTAAGGCCATAGAGGAGGATTAGAAAGGGGAGCTGTAATAGTACTGTCGTATAAGAAGGCTTGTTCTTCCATCATGGTAAACTGGTTATTTCCACCAACACGAAGGTAAGGAGCTCGTACACCGACGACACTGTTATCTGTGATGTTTGCGAATTTCTCAATAATGACCCTCATACCAGCCATTTCCCTGCCCCAGTCATCAACTGTAGCGTTGCTCCAGAACTGTTCATCATCGTTGTGCCTGCAGACAAATGAATGACGTTATCTACACATGAAATAACCTGCCACGAATATTTCATAACTTTTAAATATTACAAATGCGAATAAGGCACAGTTAATATGTAAGGTTGTTTGTGTAATAATTAACTTTGCAAGATTTTATTTGAATCTGTCAGTCAATATAAAATCGATCACACTTACGTAATGGAGTGTACGGCAATTTCGTGTCCCTTTTTATGAGTTTCTTGCACAGCGGAGTAGTTTGAGTACTTGTGCGAAACAAAGAATGTGGCCTTGATGTCGCAACCGTTTGGATTTTTGCGTTTTCCATTGAATATTTCCTTGTACAATTCGATGTTGTTGTTGTTAATGGCGTCGTCGAAAGTGATTGTGATCATTTGGGGAACATCTTTGGCTGGAAGATCTCCGGGGATCACAGTACCGTCTTCGGAACAGAAGCAGTCGGGCAAAATACATTGTGAGCTATCACACGGTGGGGCCCTGTTGGGGTCGTTGTCAATATCTGCGAAAATACAACATAAATAGCAAAAAATTCAGGTGCATGTATCCTGAAATGAATAGATAAAAACAAGAATCTATACGATTTTGCTCGATTACTGAATAGATTCTCGCTTTTTCTGAAATCTTTATCGGAAGTAATTAACAGGTAAATGCAAGAGTAGGGACTTCGTTTTCAAACGTTCACATATTAAGGCGAAAGCAATCTATTAAGTACAAGTCTATAAACCAGTATGGGTACTTTCGCCGATCTTTCGGCACAAACAACGTTGACAGGTGGGTACTTTGATTTCACTTTGTGACGTTTATGTAAATATAATACAACTACAAACTAGGTTAAAATACCTATATTATCGTAATATAGCCGCTCAGAAGAATCCCTTACAATGATATAATAATGAAGACATCATATATTAAATATTTTGTACGCGTCAGCAAATGAATTACAATTCATTTGATTGCACAATAACCGGTTAAGTTGGTTGCATGCATACTTGGCTGTAAAGTTCACTTGTTTTTCGCAACTCAGAGAAAATTTCGTCGTATAATTATTGGAAATATCGATATTTCAAATTTAGATTTTCTAATTTACCTTTGATTTACATATACATTTTAATGTAATATTTGCAAGCATTGTTAATGTAATGAATGTAATATAATTTTAAATAAAAATGTACTTTCGGCCTTCTAATAACAAACAAGAACGTGTATACTCGAATAGACTAAACAAAACGTACAAATTCAAGCCTTTATACACTATTAATAACTTTATAGCATTGAGTTATTTTAGACCAAGTGATTGTCCAGCAATCGTCAAAGTTATATTTACCTATTAAATCAGCCAAAATAAAAACTCGTTTTATTTTAAATTATTTATAAAGGAAAACATACCACATGAATTTTCATCGGATCCGTCAATGCAATCTTTTTCTCCGTTACAGAAGAGACCTCTCTCCATACAAGTTGAGTCTCCACACGCCAAAAAACCATCTTGACAGAGTGGTTCGTCGGTGTAAAGCAGAGGTTTAACCTTGCGTTCTTTGTTCTTTAGCTTGCAGTTCTTGACGGCGTCTTTCCAATCACAAGTCTGCTTCTCAATGTCGAAGAACAAACCGGCTGGACAACGAATTGCTTGTATGCCCTGTTAAAATTGCATACAATTACATCATACTTTTGGCTGGAAATCCCAACCTTATAATTTTAAAGGCGCAACTAGATCGATGATTTTTATTTTTCAATATGGCTTATATTCAAAAAGAGAAGAGTCTATTAACAATAAATTAACTAGTGTGTCTGTCTATTACTCTTTTTATCAAGTACAATTAAAGGTAACAGTTTAAAGTAACGTTACATTCAAATTGTTTAACCAATCTAATCATTGAGACGTCTATTATTATATCTATTGGCAGTACTAGTATTACAGAGTTAATAGTGACGGTAAAAATCCCATATCTGCACATTCAAGACAGAATTGTAAAAGTAGTAATTGCCTATTTCACTGACCGAGGCAGTACATTGTATGACGTCGCGACAGTTGTCGCCCTCGCCGGCCACCAGGCGGAACCATTCGCCAGCGTCCTTGTCCTTGCATAGCTCAACCTCCAGGTTGTCGTCTTTCTTGGTGTCTTCGGCCTGCCGTCGCCATCGGTTAGCCGTAGCAAAATCTAAAGAAAAAAATAATTGTTTATTCTGAACACAACACATGCATTTGCATCGTCATGTGTACGAATATCTTTTAATAAAATAAAATTGAACATTAACAACATGTTAAGTACATTCTATTTCATCTTTGACTCTCACTTGGGAAAGCAAATACTAGTATCTAGCATTATGTTGTGCTGTGTGGTAAAACATCACGTAATACATCTTCATAGTTAGGTAGATTTACGATTTTTTTATTAGATTAGTTGTAAAATGTCACGCGCGTTGAAAATGTCAAAGGTTGGGTGAGCGTATGTGACATTTGACTGTTTTAAATGTCAGCAGCGCTTAAGCAAGCAACAAGGACGTCTAAGTTCAGACTATACCAAATTATGCATGGTATTTGATGTTAAGTTTGTCGAAATTATTCTAATTTGAAAAGGTCACAAAATAGTGGATTTCCTTGACCGCTAACAATTATTGAGGAAAATATAGCTTTAGTTTCTTTTAGAATCGGTAATAAATATTAAATGGCTTTATAATATTCATTAGGTCGTATTTTGTCCAATTAAGATCATGACACACTTAAGTAATGAATATCAGAATAGATGTGCGAAATATATGCGTGAGTTCAGAGAACGTAACATAAGGAAACGAGTAATCGGTTATCTAATAAATGGTCTAGCGAGAAGGCATGAGTCGTGGCAGCCTAATTGGGGTCTGAAGACTATCACTACAGGCGTAAGCTATTATTCTCAGTCTGTCGTATAATGTTTGTGTAATGAAATAGTTATTCACTTTATTTATTAATAAATAAATTATTCTGATTACTTAAACATATATAGCTATAATAAAATATATCGCGTACTTTCCTATAGTTGGCATTTAACTGGTTATGATTAATTTCCTGTTTAACTTCTACAATTATTATAGAGAACCTTGTAAATATGTAAGAAAAAACAGGAAGTAGGTGCACATCGACAGCTAGCACATATTTATACATAACTGCGATACTATTGAATAATTTTCTTAAGTTTCCGTTATTTATGATGAATAAAAACTGATTTAAAAAAAAAAAATAAATACATCAATAATTTTATTTAAACTATGTTTGAGTTATATAATTTACGTATTCAAATAACGTGCTACATTTACAATACCAAAAACAGAAATAACTGGTTTAAAGGAATTTCATAACAGTGTTATTTAGGTCTTGAATTTAAATGTCTAAATCTATTCTGATTGAAATATATAAACATCTTGATTGAATAACAAAATCAATTTGATGATATGTTATATAACTTACTAGTTTTTGTATGTGGTTTCACTTTTATAGCTGTAAAATATCTAAGTATATTTTTTTCATATCATTTTGATTAGTGTCAAAATTATTATTTTTTATTATAATTATATTATTTTTTATAACTAATAAACTAGTATAGTACTGTTAAAGTTTTGACAATAAAAAAAAATAGGTATATGCTATTATACTTATTTTTTTACTGTCAAAACTCTAGTGCAGATATGCAGCTAGGTTAGGAGTGACTTTAAAAAGCTTGCTTCGAGAGTTAAAAAAAAATACCAGAAAGTACTGTTCAAGAAATACATATATTTCAATCTTCAGCAGTTCGTTAATTCGATTTAAGTGTGTCTATTTGGACATAAGAATGTTAATATTGATTACTCGAGTTTAGGTATCGAATGAATTATACATGTCGCAATAAAAAAGTTGTCACCGGAACGATAAAGAAACTTGTCCTCTTTGACCCGGATCCACCCATGAATTACCACGTGTTTGGGTGACAGAATATTACAAGAGTAACTTCTTATCCTAAATATCAATAGCGGTTTATATATGTATAACATTATTTCATAACGAAACGCAAAAAGTGTGCCATGTGATTTCGCGCGTTGATGTCTTTTGTATGTAGAATGTTTCTATAGCGTGCTTTAGAACAAATGTCAATATTATAATACGAGATGTATGAACTGGGTTGAAGTGTTGTAGCAAACTTAATAGCCAAGTTATAACCGAAGTTTTTCTAAATTACAAAAGTTACTGGTATGTGAATATATAGAAATGCAAGGTCCGGCCGTCGCCCCTGTGTGCGCTACTTGCATACAAATTGAACTCATCAAAATGTACCAAACACGACTTTCCATGTATGGATTCTATTCGTTTATTAACGGGAAATTTTATTTATGTATACCTTAGTTCAAAGTCCAAAATCTTACACATAACAGTACACTTATGGGTAATTAACGGTAATAACGAGGGACTAAACAAATGCTAATCAACACGCGTTAAGGTAAGTAGTAAGTACTTTTAGGTCAAGTAGGTACTAATTTTTTGAACTTGCATCGTTTATTAACATCTATAAGAGAACACATAAAGAATCCATCAAAATGCATCAATCAGTATCAAGCTGAAGGAAAACTTATAAATTATTTGTGTTTTCAATTAAAATAATAATCATCTTAGACTTGGCGGAACTTTTCAATTTGTTATGCATGGCCTATGGCCTTTGATTGTATAATTACCACACGATTAGAGAAAACATTATTAATTATACTGACAAAAACATAAATTATGCAATGCTAATTTTGACATGTTATATATTACTAACACGTTTTGAATGTGTTTTGTAAATAATTCCTTGAAATTACCTATAGATTTTCTATACAACCAAGATGCAAGTTTTAACAAAGTTTTATATTCAATTTATAGAAAGGTATCCTTTGTTGGTTTGGGAACAATTTTGCAATCTGTGGCCGAGAATTATCATATCGCCGCTGAATTATTATTATTAAATTGATAAACAAATATTCTTGTTTAATCAAGAGTAAAATAGATGTGATATTCTAAATATGTTTATGTTAATATGTACTCATTAGTATTGATGTAACGTGATATCGACTAGGCTACCTGGCGTGACTGTAAAATACACCTTCCCACGATACCACAATGAGGTTATACTGAAGGAGTTAGCCGATAATCGCAATTCACAATACATATTATGAAGTCAAAACATAAAGGGAAAATATATTATGTAGTATTTCTTTACTTGTTTTGAAGTTTAACGAGAATATATTCTGTACATGTCCTTAGTAAAACGTAAACTGTTTTGTTTTTTATGGTTCATGGGCAAAAAAGACTTGAGTAAGCAATGTTTGCTTAGAAATTTCATTAATTCATTTTATTCATTCAAAACACTAGATTATATGGCGTTTAAGAGCAAACTAAGCTTTAAAATACATACTGAAAGAGATCATTAATTATTTTTTATTTGCTACTTCTGTAGAGTGGTTACAAAATATACATATTTAAAAAAATATAAAGTTATGAATTGTGTCTGACGTAGTGACTGAATTTCAATATCAATCAAAGATTACTTTTATAAGTATTATTAAAGATCTGTATATAAAAATAAGGTAATTTAAAAGAAGAAAGTTACTTTGCAATTATTTTCGTCCACCTTCACGTTCTAGACGCGCGTATTTAAAGATCAAAATCAATGGCTACATCAAAGAATAGATGAAATAACATGTTATTTATTGTATGTATAAAGTATTGAATGTAGAAGATGATTAGAAACGGTGATCTCCTTGACCTTTGCCCTTCAATTTAGCTTAAAAAAGCTTTGTCAATTATGGTAAAGTGACTTCAATGTGTATTTATAGTAAAGGCATCTCCGCAGTTGGATATTGAGCATAATAAACCTTTTTATAGTAATGCAACATGCCTTAAAGCCACTGTTCAACGCGCGTGACGTCAGCACAGGCGCAACCACAACGCAACACATCGAATGTGAAAGTTCTCGTAGCAATACCAGTAAGTGCCAAACATTTGTTTGTTATAAAACGAATTACTAGAAATTGTATTCGTGATAACTATATAATATATAAATGGGTTTTAATCCCGTTGTGACAGTTGATGGTACTCTAAATTAAAATAAAGTTAGCCTGGCTATATTACGTGTCTGTAACGTTGGTTAACTAATGTTATAATTCAAAAATGTACAGTAATTATAGACTACCTTATCAATTTAATTATTTTACGTTAAAGTTCAACATATACCGGCACATGCATAATAAGGTTCGATAGTTGTCAGTGTAGTATCGTGTAGTTGTCCTTGAAAGGCCTGCAACTTATTACATTCTTAAGTCAATTGATGCAAGGCGATCACGATTTGCAATTATTCGGGAACTAATTAAATAGCGGTCTATCTCGCGACGTGGGAATCACTTCACTAGGCCACACATTGACGTAACACTGTTTACTTTCCATGACGTCGCGAAATAGACTGGATCTGGGGAATATAATATAGGACTCACCGCAGGCGAAAAACAGACACGCGACCAAAGCGATACGGGCGTAGCGCGCCATGACGGGATCACAACAGGTCGTTACGCGGCCGAGCGGCGATTAAATAGTGGCCTCAATAAGCGCTCCGCCCGCCCCTCTCGCCCACACTACTTCTGCCGATCTGCTCCCATCAGCTGTGAATCACCTGCAAGCTGCATCTCCTGGATCCTATTTAGCTTACGGTGCCAAATATTCGAAAAAGTAATAAAAATAATCTTTCATAATATGACAATTTTGTATATGTCTTAAATAAAATAAGAACAATGAATGCACAAATCACAATTAATGTATGAATATCTTTACTTAACAATAAATTGCTACAGATCCGAAAGTCCATAAATATTTCATATGTTAGAATAAACCTATATAAAAGAAGCTTAAATAATATGATTATTAAGTTCTGACGTTTATTTAGTAGATTCTAAACCGATATAGATTTTTCACATACAATTTTTAATTTTCACCATAACTTCGTACTGGAAAACAATGCACCGATGAAGTGAAATTTTTGTATTGCTATTAAGTAACGTTAATAAGCTTAAATATTAATTGCCTTCTTGCCAGATGTTTATGAAGCACTTATATATATAAGTTTATTCGAATACCATGTAGGATTGATGTAGTTTTACTGAAAATACATTGTAATTACCACATACGTATTGGTTAAGTTAAACTTTTATTTAGTTTGTGTACGTACTATTTAACACGTATTATTACCGCTTTCACAAATTTACTTTTCTCTATATTTTAGTTGAAAACGATTTGAAGTATATTTCTAATTACCTAACAATATGTGATAAGGTCTTCAGATAAAATTTAGAAGATTTAAAATCTACTGCAATGTTAAAAAATCGAATGAAATTCAGATAAATTGTTAAATAGTTTAAATGCTTGAAGTATGAAATAATTCAGCATTGTTTGATGAATCAGTCTTAGAATATTGAGGAAATGAACTAGCAAAGGGTTGGGCATTATGTTTAACCATAAAACAAGCGAGCGAACCAAAACAAAATAGTAGCTACTTATTTAAAAATTATCATTCTAGTTATTAGAACCTGATATAAAAACCATACTTCCGGGTGTTTGACCATTAAATGGTAAGATAAATACACATGTCAACGACTTGTCCATCCACTAGAAGTTACTGATGGCACAAAAAGCTGCATGCGAGTGTCTCTTATTATCTGAAAACTAATAAGGAGAGGAAACCGGAAGGAGGACACACACTTAATCTGTCAGAATGCGCTGAAGTGTCTTGTGGACTTTTTAATAATATGATCTTTTCTTTAAGGACCTATAGTCGCATTGATTCCATGGGCGGTTGATTTTGTTCTTGGTAAAAATAAAATTACACTAAAGAATTAAAAATGCGATAGATATTGCTTTATTTATTGATATAAGAATTTCAGTACAGATTTTCTAAGGTTAAACCTTAAAGTTTGAGCTAAAATATGTATAAAATTATAGATTAAGTAAGTACCTAATAACAAATCACAGGACAGTGTATCACTACAGACGTTGTGTGTACAAATGCTCCTCTTTATGTGATGTTCGTTACATCAGTAATGAAAATATTCAATTTAATGGAATACACACACATATATATATTATTTGTTCACTTTGTGAAGTCATTATCTGTATGTTTTCTTAATCAATAGTGATATATGATTGGATATTTTTATTTGTATTTGACATACTATTGCATAAAACTATTTTCATTTAAATGATACTATTTTGTCAATTTTCAAAAATGATTTTTTTTTCAATATTTAAAACTAACGTTAATGTTGACGTTTTATTACATTAAAAGTAATCCAACTAAAGAGGCGAATAAACGGAGTTAATCTGTAAAAAAAATATTTATATTGAAATCCTTTGCTGTTTTTTAGAAGAACTTTCACGCTACGAAAGTCAACAATCCAGAAACATTTGTAACACCACACAAATTTAAGACCCATAAACTATTACACGTGAAACTATTATCTATAACTACTAGGTCACAATTAACCTAATATTTGGTTTAACCAAACGATTACTTTAACCAAATAGTACGAATTTGTTTTGAATAAATGCCAGACAAAAAAATAATAAAAGAGAGTTTAGTGTCATCTTTTACAAAAACTCATAATGAAAAATAATACCTTCCCGTGCAATAGACTATCAATTTTGTATCATATAGCTATAGTATCACCATTAAATAATGTTTACATTTATTATAAAAGCGCCAAGATAAACTATACCTACTGAGAGTATATAAAACAATATACTAATTAATGTCTGTTACGGCACTTTTTAACTAAAAGCTACTTCCTACATACACTTAGGCTAAAATAGGCATTAAGCACGTCCTTTTACGACACTTATGCTAACATCCATTTAAATAAAATATTATTTTGAATGAATTACACAATTACTTAGTTTCCCGATATAGTACTTAACGAGTGATTAAGAAATTGTTCAATTCAATATGATAATACTTTTATTCAAATATTCGCGTTAACTAATGACAACGCTAACGACATCTATGTTATGGAAATGTTAATAATAATTGTACGTTGAAATTCGTGTATAGAAAAACTGGTAAGAACAATACAGACAAAACGGAATTGACGGCATTCGCCAATTCACACATAAATGTTATCTAGATATCAAATAATTTTGTCGCATCATAGTACACCTGTACAATTTCTTCAAATTGGCAAAAGCAGGTTTGTAAAAAGAATGTAGATGGCACTTATTTCAATGTACGAATTATTGAAATTGTAAAAGTGATAGGGATGAGCCTAACTCCTAATAAGAATATCACAATACAGCTACATTACGAGATGAGGCAACTACAGATTTATCCGCAAAATGAATGTTATGTAATGGTTCGCATACGCATCACTGCAGGTCTTGCAATATTAAACCGCATCAATAACGTATTTTACAAAGATTGACACCGATTTCTAGAATTTTCAGAAATGCACATTTTTATAATAAATTCGCGATACCTTTTCCTTATGATAATCATTGTTTAGGTATTTTTACTTGCATTTCAATTACAAGCGTGTGTGTAAACATCTTGTAATCTATCCTGTAAAATAATATATGATGACGTCAGTGAACTAACAACAGATTAGTACTTATTAAAGTCATATTACTAAAGCAAGAAAAATCAATAGTTAAAGTTTTTAATATTGAGAATTTATTGTGTAAACTAAGACAATAAGACAAAAACTTTGACTCGAATTAGGTAGCTTATATAAATTAAATAATCAAACCAAATGTGTCACTATTCCTATTATTAGAGAACTCATTTCACCTAGCCTGTGAAAATGTTTTACTTTTTAATGTATATGTATGGGAGACCCTACACTGGAAATTTCCAAGTTGCTAATTCATGACCAACTACCACTCCTACATCTGTCAAACGGTTTATATATTTAAGAGTAGTTTCAACTAAAAACTTGTCTATAAGCCTTAACTTGAAGCGTAGAGACACCAGTTGTGATGTGTGTAAGTTGTAGCATTATAAGAATTCCACATTATTAATTATCTAGAGAATTAATTGATTAGTGACTTATTCAACAATTTGCTATTTTCCAATTATGTGGTCAAAAATTCAAATACCAAAATAAATATGTCTTACTTCCAGTTGCAAAATTAAGATTTCATAAAGTTATTCAAGTTTAACCTAGATAAACTTAAGTATGCTTTCGAAGTATATGAGATTCAATATACATTGTATTATATGCCTATATAGATGTTACGTCATTAAATTATACATGTGTATTGCTAGTTTTATTGCTATCACAACTATCACATACATAAGAGGTAGAAACTTAAAAACCTTAAATGTTTATAAATGGAAATTGGATATGGCAATTTTAATTAAATACTGTCTGGTCATAGATAAATATATAGACTATCCAATGTCATTGGAAATTTATACTAAATATAGAGATAACAATGGAATTACAGTTAAGGACAAATAGGAATTATAATTATCCATGGTTTGCTACGGAAAGTGACTATCAAAGACATCTAATTTAATAAAGGCCGCTCCACTTCGTCGTGAGGGGTGTTTGTTTGGGCGGTTGGATGACTCGCGGATGTGGTGCCGTTAGCTAGCAATGCGTCACCTGCGTCTGCCTCTGCACATTCCTCCACCTGTATTCAAGTTATTTTAAATTATATTGTGTGACTAACAATATTTTTATTATGAGAAGGATCTTTTGGTAGTTTATACATTGCTATGACAAAAACATTAGGCGTACAAAAATAAACAATTGAGCCACCTTACCGATTTAATGACTTCGTTGGTAACTCTGTGCGTACAAAGTGGACATCGGTAAATTTACATACATTGCCGGTAATTTTTTTCCGTAAGTGATTATTTAGAAATTTAAGCGTATACGTAATGCGTTCATGTTGTCCATTTAAGGTATATCTTCGAAGCAGCTTTTCTGAAGAAATAGGCACTCGATTAAGACTATCTATCCAGATAGGGCGACACTGTAAATCGGCCTGTCCGGGTAGACTGTCCATATCGAAACCATGTCCGGATTTTGATATATAGACAAGAATGTCTACTAACAACAAATAAAATGACCTAATCTGAAAATATGAATGCTGGTAATCATTACTGGTTCTGGTTTTATTATAAGTATAATAAAACAATTGAAAACGTCGTCGATTTCACATAATTTTACCGAAGATGATAAATCTTAAAACCGCTGGAACAATTCAGTAGCCTAATCAAAATTATTTGCGCCGATTGTTTAGTCTTTCACTATCAACACTGGTGAATTTTCTGTTTAGCAATTTAATGTGTCAAATATAGATTACAGATATTTAACGAAAAGATTCAGAATTTGTACCATTTAAAGAATAATATGATAATGAGATATGCGTTAGACTAATTGTTCACGTTTTACATTATCTTTAATGGTGTCTTCAATCGACAAGTGCCTTATATAAAACCGATTACATGCATCTAATGAAGAAATGCTCGTCATGCGCTTGTCGGCAACTCATCTCTTTAATGGTGTTGAAGAAAATTATATTCATTATAATAGTTAAACGCTCGCTGCTTTGCTAAAGAGCGCGTGACAATATAAATTATGCTGTTCGTTTTGCAAGTAAAATGTTGTAATATGATCGACTACATGCATTTACCAACCAAAATAAATCGATAATGTACGATTGACTATTATAATTAAATTAAGTTATATTTGAAATATTGCAACATAAAAGTCACAGCCGAATCCTAATCATATACTTAACTAATGTATTTATGTAATGTCATTTATTAATTTGAGAATTTATAACTAAGGAAGCGCTTAGGTTATTAGGTAGAATTTGTCGGCTTTAATTACAGCGGGTAGTGTTCATGAGGATTGTCCACGAAGTGGCTATTGGAAAAGAACAAAAAATAAATTGAAAATAAAATGGTAGACGTTGAGTTTTGTTCTGTATATGAAGTTCATTTTTACTTAAGAAATTAAATTTGAAATGTATTTTAGTAGGCTAAGTTTATCTTTATCTTAAATATCTTATCTTATCGCCCTTTCTATCTTCGTGACTTAATTGGTTTCTAATATATTTTATTTTGTTGTAATATACACAAATTGGGTAATTAGTAAATATATAATTTACTAAGTACCTTGCTGTTTTTGTTAATTTGCGCTTATAAAAATATTATTACAAGTTAAAGTATTTTTTATTTATCATACAAACACAAAGTTTCGCTTTAACGAGAAAAAATCTATGTACAATCTTATGCAAAACTAGTTACGAAAATTTCACACATAACAATTCTCCCTTGCTATATTTGTATTTGTATAAATCACTTTACTACAAATAAAAAAATAAAAATGTGAATTGTGCTGAAAAAATGGATAGATCGAAGATGATCGACGATACGATGATCGAAGTACCTGACATTTTCGGAATTAAATGTTGAAAATTATGCCCCGGTTTTATCGGTATTATCCCGGTAACAATAGTTACAAAACATTGCCAATTGAATATTTTCATTTTCGAAAGTATTGCTACCATTAGAGAACCTAATCAGTATTAGGGTCTGTTTCACAAAGTCCGGATAAGTTTCAAATAAGCTATATATTACTTATTGGTAGGATAAACTAGTGTGTTGCGTTTCACGACTGTCATGAAACGCGAAGTTTCTTATTCGAAACTTTTATCTCCCAAATATGTTATGTGTTGCATAGCTCGTTGGTACTTTATCCATACATTGTGAAACAGGCCCTTTATCAACTTATAAGCAACCTCTTTAACTATAATCTAAGCATATACGTACATACGTACACTTGATATAATTAAAATCAGTTTTTGTTATTGGAACCATTGTCATAGACATTTCTATAATTATGCAATAAACTCAAGACTGTAGCGGGTATGTAGAATCAAACATATTTTTTTTTAAATAACACTAGATTTTGATAATGAAAACTTACCGTGGGACAGTCGGGATGTCCGTCTTCCTTCTTACCCAGGAGGTAGTATGTCATAAGTTGACCCTTTCCTTTTACAGCTACCAACCCGCGCTGTTCAAAGTAGTAACCAAACTTCTGTAGGATTTCACAAGTCTCTTCCGTCACCTTAATCAAACAATACAGTAACTATTTGGTTTCACATTATTCTTTTAAGAAGCTATTTTACGATTCAACAATGGCGTTAGTTATATAATTACGAAATTGTTTATTGCGATTTAAACCAGTTAAAGAATAGGCCTTTCACACGTTGTTCTATAACAGTCTTACCATCTTTGGTTGAAAGAATAGATTATAATATTTTTTATGGTAAGTTTAATACAATCGCAGTTAAAATATAAATATAAGATTCCTGATATTTTCTTTATATCTAGCTCCAGCGAGAATTCCTGGCAAAATGGTCTGTTAAATGTATTTAATTTTACACAGTGTGTGCGAAATAATCTTTTTGATTTTATCATCAATATAATAAAATCAAAATGCCAATGGCATAGATGAGACGGAAAAATATATATATATATATTGGAATACATAAAGGTAACTTTCTGTATAAATTCTTATTCAATTTTAAAGATACCGGAAGGACGAGATCTCAAGGCTACGATGATTTAATTAATATAATTTGTACTGGTTTATCGAAGTATTACAAACCTGAAACTAGAGCTTACAATTCAATTGCATATCATTTTTGATGCGATAATGCTAGGAAAAATATGTATTTTTTGTACACACACCTGAATACATCCAGCCTTTCCCGTACTCTCCATACGAGAAGCAACATTCACAGTATTCCCCCAAATATCATAATGGGGCTTCCTAGCCCCAATGACCCCAGCAGTTATTGGCCCGTGATTAACCCCCATTCGCAGTACAAAGTGATTAAAGGACTGCTCGTTGATGGCTGCTAGCACACGTTGCAATTCCAACGCAAATTCTACCAGACAAGCCAGGTGTGCCCATCGGACTAGGGTCCCATCTGTCGGCTAAAATAGACAAGTTTTATAGAGCATATTAAGATTAAAGATTCTTCTAAGGTTTATACGGTTATACCAGCAAATAAAAATTTTAACCGTACATAAATGCGTCAAATAGTTATATTCGTTAAAACGAAATCAAAAACTGCTACGATTATTATCTGTCACAGCGTAAACAATATTTTTCTTTTTTTTAAATTTCTGTATATATTAACATTATTTGTGTTCGTTAAATCTTGATAGTTTTTAGCAGTTTTACGTTTTGTTAAGTTTTGATATTTTGTTTCATTAATGTCTTTTCACTGAGACATCATTGGATATTACAATCCAGTTTAACTTAAGAATAATGAGTAAGTCAGTATAACCTTTACTAATAAGGATCTTTAACATAAGAAGGTGACTAGTAACACTACTTACAGCTTTTATTTCTTATATTTACCATTGTTTAGCACTAAAGAATAACATTCAGTTAGACTAATTCAATGGTTTTTTAAAAGTTAATAACTTCTATTACTACTAATAGACAATTATAATATTCTACAAACCTGCATCTGTCGAGTGGGGTTGAGTCCAGATGCTGCCATATACGTAGAACTTATTGTTTTTATCTTGATTATGTCTTTGCTAAACTTTGATTCTTCTAGTAGCTAGAAATAATAGGAATTACTAGGTTAGATTAGTTGTTGACTACATCTATGCCGTTCTTACATAGAAACGTTGAGATAAAGTTTTTTAAAATATTAAATTGCGTCCTCATATTTATATTTAATATCTATGCTTGCATACTTTAAGTAACAATTATTACACATTAAGCACGCATATTAAAATAAAAAATAAATTTCATATTTTTTACATTTAAGATATTTCCGTGTAATCAAATGATTCATGGGTTTATATAGAAATACCTACCTATCAAATTAAAATTTCTGAGCGAGTAGTCACATCACTTGGTATTTAAATATTTATTCAAATAATTATATTATTGAAAACCTTTCATAATAACTACAGCATATTAATTGCACTCTTTTAACTATAAGACACACTTTTCCATACAAATAATGTTTCTGCGGTGATGATAAGAGCCAGATGAGTATATTTTAAACAATAAGATTGATTTTTCTTTTTAAGGGGAATAATGTTTATACAATTATAGTATTGATTGACGAAAAACCGTATACGAGTAGTACAAACAAATTAAGACCATTGCCGCTCTGGTGAATATTTTTAATAGGATAGGCTTCGGGTTATTTTATATATATATTAATCAAAGAAGGCTGCAATAGTTTTCAAAAATCTAAGCCAGAATTTCCCATACTGAAATTGTTTTTATATTTCTATTATGAAACATAAGTCCTTTTTTTACAAAAACAAATATTCCCTGATTTAAAAAAAATAAAATGTCGGATACGTTTATCCAGTCGAACATTTTTCAATAGAAATCACATTTGGTATCTGATATTGCATAGATAAAACTGAAAATATATGCCAATTCCACATACAAACTGTAGATACTGTAAGCCCAAACAAAGTTTTATGTTGTTTAGAAAACTGAGTCTATTGATGTATTTTTAGATGTTTAATAAAAACAGATACTTACAAGATCGAAATCGGATATAACTTCGTTGAGAAATCGTAAACACTCTAGGCCTTGATTGTTGACTGTTTCTTCCGAGTAGAACTCTGTAACCGGAATATGGAATTTTAGTATTGCGATATCATTATTATTTGTTTTAAAATATGCATATGCAGAATAAGAAGACTTTAGTACCTCTAACTTTTATCTATCTTTCGTATCACCGGGTAGCGGCTGTTTCAGCAAAAACATTAAGACTTCTCTAAACTAGACAAATTAACTATGAATGCCGGTATTTCAAAAATCGAATCAAAAACAAAACAGCGTAATTTATTTTATAGGACATGGCAAATGCACGCATGAACTGAAGAGCCAGGCACACAAGTGCGTTGCCGAAATAACCTACAAATGCATAGTACCTGTGAAATTAGGCATAGAGGCAAATAGGACTCCAACTTCAGCATAGCTCTGACTGTATAGGTCTCTGTGGTGATGCCTCGCGCCCATAAAGTGTGTAGCGACGTGTGGCGGAAGGACATTATGAACAAGTGCTTCGTTGCGACGTCGCAACTCTCTTGCTTGTTCTGCCTGGCCACGCATACGAACGCCACGGGAATAGCGGGCTCGCTCCACAGACTCACTCTATATTTAGAAAAAAAAACATTGTTTGCATATTTATATGAATGCGCATTGTCTTAATAAATACACATTTATTGCATTGTCTTACACTCTAAAACTGTTTCAGAAGAGAGAAATTATATATGAAAAAAAAATTTTTTTTTTGTAATTATTTTAATCACGTTACGTTTTTAGAGACACAGTCAGACAGATACAGACACAGTGTATAAGTAATTTATAAAAAAATAAGTAAAGAAATAATCACTTACATATCTATGATATATAACCAATCCTATGATAATTATGAACATCATCAGAATGTGTCTTCCGGGGTGTATCTGAGATCTGGAATAAATAAGACTTAAAGTTATTCAAAGTTAGCATATACTGTATCAAATACGTATTTACTGCCTTCATTGGTAAATCGACCTTTTTTTCTGGGTTCGATTCTATTCAAGACCAGCAAAATAATAAAGTTATCATTAATTGACAAGTTGTAAAAACTTAAAAGTTGTAAAGCT
Source organism: Pieris rapae (assembly GCF_905147795.1). Classification (NCBI taxonomy): domain Eukaryota; kingdom Metazoa; phylum Arthropoda; class Insecta; order Lepidoptera; family Pieridae; genus Pieris; species Pieris rapae. The sequence goes on along the minus strand of NC_059524.1, from coordinate 6,612,945 downwards.
ATTTTTTTTAGAACGTCAGGTCAACGTCAACTTCTCTCAGGATATGAACTAAAATTGAGATTCCTAAGATTACATGAGCATTATAATAGAGAAAGTTTAGTTAATATGTTAAGTAGGATTAATGCAAAAATAATATTTCACAGACAAAACAGAAAAGCTAATTGATATTGATTTAAAAAATTGTCTCTGGGATGAGAGTCGCACGCTGAAGCCACTAATTTGGACAACAGTTACAGGGATAGTGTTCAGATTTGAATGCAATAGTTAAGCATTTTTTTAAACCATTTGCTAAATGCCAATAACTGCACACAAGGAAGATATTCGAATGGTACAAAATTATAATTTATTATTGGTATGGGTAAGGTTGGTAAGATACGTTAAAGCTTGGAACATGGCTTAGTAAAATTTTAGATCACATGCACACTATACAAAATATATTTAAGGAATCCGTACACGTACACAACTAACATCAAATCTATAGTCGGGTCGCCAGTGGTATTGAGGTAAGGGGCGAAGGGCGGGCGGTACCGATCCAGTAGGGCGGGATACAAGGCGGCTGGCAAGGCGTGGGCAGCTGCAACTCCTGTTAGCAGTAAAAGACGGTAGCCTTCTCGAAGGGGACGGACCCATAGCACACTACAGGCTACGCCGACACCCATCTAAAGAAAAAAAATATAAATGTGGACTCGTAATTTGTTTTGTCTCTCTCAAAGGAATAAGAAAAAAATCTTTTTTCTAGCAGTTGCAATATTTTATATAGATCTGAGATATGATATTTTTAGTTTCCAGACTAATGGTAAAACAAAGTGTATGAAAAGTATTAGTTTATTATATTATATATTATAAGAAAGATCTTGTACCCTTTTGAGACGAAGAGACTGAATTACTGAATTAGTAGGTAATTAAATTAGTTTGTAAGTTTACAGACATTTAAATGGTAAAACAAAGTATACCAAGAGTATTCATTGCAAGAAGAATCTTGCACTTTATTAAGTTTCAAGGACATTTGACAAACATGAGCTTTTTCCTATATTTGATTATTGAAATCAATTATATAGTAAGATTACAAACATTTAACGGTAAAACAAAGTATGTAGTCAATTTAGAAATATTTACATTTAGTATCTTGTATGTAAAACAAGCAATTACGGCTATAATATTTTGTTTTAGGTCATGATCTGATGATTCCATAATTCACTTGATTCTTTTGATTCCCCGAATTAGACGTATTTGCTGCTTGCCTCAGAATTTATTTTAAAATGGTTTTAATGCATAAGTAAGCTAGTTCTTATTATAAAGGTAAAGACCTTTCTTAATCATTCATATATATCGATTTATGTATGATAAATTTATGATATACTTTATTACTTACGTGATAATAATAAGAGGTATGAAGACACCTTTGGTTTCTGGGGCCAAAAAAATTTTCATTTAACTCAACTCCATCTGGGTTAGTTTCCATGAATCCACAGACAATCTGCAAAATTCATTACATTCATAAATAACTTGTAATTTTACTTATATATTGTTAATATTTCTAATAGTACATACCAGTGGAATTACGTTTAATGCTAAGAAGACTGCGATATTGAATATACCACACGCTAGCTTCCAACATGTAGGTATTTTTTTACTCTAAAAAGAAAAAAAAGTCACATCAATTTTGTTTAACAGTGACTAAAATGTAATTATTTTGTAAAATACTTCATTAATAGAAGACGGTTTTAAGATATAGTAAGTAAGATAAGGGAAGAAATATTATATAAATATTATACATACCTTATACTGCGCGTAACGAAATATAATAAGGTATAATATATTAAGGGCGCACGCTTCCAGTACTAGAGCGATGTAAAATGCGTGGAAAGTCCATGTACTGGGTACAGCAAAGGTAATTATGGGAGTCAGAGCAGGTAGAATTATCATTGGTGGTGCTCCAATTGCTTGCGGATAAGAGTTTCCACGTTGCGCATAACCACTCTCAATCTCATTTTCTTTAAATGTCAAACAAATCGTGGTACCGTCAGCAAGTTCCCTGGAACGGTAAAAAGTTAACTTACTCGAAGTGATAAAAGACGAACGATTACTTACTTCAAGAAGTAGTAATATATAATAGTAAGAACACAATGGGACTTAATGATAATCCCTGGGAGAAACTGATATGGTTGCAAGAATTTAGACTCTCTCAGAGGCTTTTGGACCTAAATGCATTCAATTAATTAATATAATTATTAAATATATTTTGCGTTTGTGGGGATATAATACTATTAATAACTAGCTGTCACCGCTAACTTCGTTTTGCCTTAATTTTTCTTGCCATCTTTACCCATAGAGAGTATTAGCTTTTTCGGAATAAAATCCTAAGCTCTTAATCAAACTAACGTTTTATTGTTTTTTTGTTCCCTATTTTTTCCTCAGAGTTCAATCACAGGAATATTAAAAAAAACTCTAATCTGGCTATCCGTTTTCTAGTTTTGCCCTTAGCAATATTTGGGATTCATGTTACTATATAGATATCAAGGTCTTGGAAATAATCAGGGTGGGTGGTTTCCTAGTAGCTTTAGCGAGCAACTAATCCGTGATGTTGTAAATTCGATCCCCGGCTATGTACTAATGGTCTTTTTGTCTATGACCGCGACGTGTGTTAGGACACAGAACAACACAGAAGGCTGATCAGCACATTTCCTTTTAGACAAAAAAAATGATCACAAAACCTATACAATTCAAAGGTAATCTAAAAAGTTGTAGCGCCACTGTTTTTTTTTGGGAATAATCAAAACCAAAAGTATTCTCTTATATTGAAATATTGGGCCATCTTATATATTTTTTTTTAATCTTAAGTTCTATCCTATTTATACTGAAAGTAAATGGCAGGTGTTTGGCAACAGTACAATATAATTTGAAGAGTCGTCCTAAGAAACCTTGTAATTAAATTTTAAATATTATACATAATTTAAATCCTGAAATTTAAGTCAAGGTATAAACTTTATTTAGTTATTCAATTGCTATTATACCGAAATGAAAATAAATTTAATTATTAAGTAATCAAAAATTTTAAACACCTAAACAACAGATTTGTACTAGAATAAACCTTAATACTATACCTATGTACAGCAAAATGTAGCAGGCTTACAATATGGTGTAAGAAAAATATGTCTACTATACTCGTACGTTTTTAACTAAAGCGTCCTACTTTTTCATGAAGCGTGCACAAATAGCTGTGACGATACTATCTACGTCACATTTGTTTTAATAACGTTAGCATATATGCATCTATAATCCTTGTTTACACAGTTTTTATAAATGTTTAGAAACATTTAAGGGGCACGATTACTTTTATTTATTTAGACCAGCAATTGGCGAAAAGTTTCATGGGAGCGCTGAAAGTTTCTTGTTTCGGGGGCCGAGATACATTTTGTTTCAAAAAGTGTGGAATTAATTTTTTTATGGACACTATTATTGTAGTTTAACTATGTATATTAAAGCGAAGCCAAAATAATAAAAGGTGAAAATAAAAGAATTCTTCAATGTTTTAAAAGATGATCTATAATTTTATATCCTATAGAAGATGTATAATATGTACTAATTATACGTACCATAGTTGTAACACCGTACACTAATCTAGATATGTTAAAACTACTCTGGATTTATGTATGAAATTTTATGATTCTATAGTAAGTAAATGTATACTTACCTATCATCATCTCTATTGACAAGCTCTTCTTGTAACATAGTATGTATTTTAATTTCCTCTGTGATATGTTTTTCATCTTGCGGAGACAGTACCTATATATAAGAAAGAGCCGACATAAGATCGATATGAAAGCATCTCTAAAGAAAATAGTGCGGCGATGTTTTTATCGAACTAGATTTGTATTTTATTAAAATTATATAAAAGAATAATTATGTAAAGCTATAAAAGTAACATAAAAATCCCTACAGTTCAACCCAATGAGATACAAATTGAAAAATGAGTTTCAAAAGATTTTACTTGTGAAATATCAGACTGGTTTAGTAATCATTTTTCAATGCGAGTTTAAAGTTTATTTTTAGTTATTCTTCGAGAACGTTTTCATAACCACTTTTTGTTAAAGAATATAATCATCTACATCTTGGACATAAAATACTCAAATTAAATAATCTAAAAAAAGTATACATGCAACGAGCAGCATGTATCGTAATACATGCAAATTTTAAATTATAACATGCTTTCAAATCTCTATACAAATATTATCTATTTACTTTAAAATGTAACTGTGTATACGAGTATAGTTTAAAATTCAGTAGACAAGGCTTATTAAACACAAGTTTATTCAACTGTAAAATTGTCAAAAGGCGATGTGTATGCATATTTTGAAATGATTTCGGAAGCAGTGTTAACTAGCACAACAACTTAAATAAGTGGAGTAATAACGGCCGCCCCCTACCCCAGTGTCCCATATTTGTCGGGTGGGTAAAGGGAGGTAGAGGGGGGTTATCAGTGTACTTACTGAGTCCTCATCGTCGTCTTTGAGGTCGGAGAGAACGTCGGGCCAGTCGCCACCACCCGTTTCACCTTCATTACATTTTTCTTCACTGCCTTTGTACTATAAGACAAAATGGTATTGTAACGTAGTAAAACAGTAGTTACTTGGGTACGATGAATGTTTTATTTTTTATAGTATGTTATAGTTAATTCATGTGTATACTTTACCAGTAATTGATTTGGCTTTTTTGTCCAGTCAATTCTGTGATTATACGTAATTACTTTTTGCATGCGTGCAAATAATTTTTTAGAACATCCTTTTTCAGGCCATATAAATCAATCAAGTAGTAATCCAAAAGATATATAGTTAGTTAAAATCTAACTTAATCATAATGAAAAACTTTAGCATTTGTAAATATCCAACAGAAAACATTATGTATGTGTATTGACGCATCTATTAAGATGGCATTAGATTCTTAACCTAATATCAAAATTATATATAATAATAATATAAAAACGTTAAAAAATAGTTAAGATTTTCAATTACAATTTGCGCAATTTCAAGTTATTTTTATACCTTAACAATAAAATATGTCTTAATGCCGGCCTGACGCAGCATCTCCTCTCGCCGCTCGCCATGTGCGGGTTCCACCTCAAACTCGTCTTTCAGGAAGCTACGCGTCACTTCCGACACGTGCACACGCCTATAACACTCTAACTTTTAATCGCATTCAATTCTCGTTATCTTATTAAAAAATAAAAATGAGGAAATACAATTTCTGATAGTAAAAGTCGTACTCGGCGTCGGTAATTAAGAGTGACTTTTGTTGAACACAGATCTTATGCTACAGTAGGTCTTTACCTGACTTTACATTAAAGTATGAACTATATATGAATAAATGAATAAATTGAATACTTCATGTATTCAATTTATTAGATGAATTACAACATTATTTAGATTAAGAATTATGCATTAATTTATCAGTATAATACTCTCTAAGCGCGATGTACATATTCGGTATTCCTGCACATACTAAAAATTATCAACCACTTTTCCTTTATAAAATTTTGAAAATGAAAATTGCTTAAGTAATTCTTGGTATAATTGCTAAATCTACTTTTACTTATAAATAACGTGTGGCAGATAGCTATTGCTTTTAAAAGGGTGATGAAAGTTTGTATATGAAGACATTTATACGGCCTGCTATAATTTACGTTTCCGTGTGTAAAGATAAATATTTGAGTTTACATACATTTTTGATACACGTATTTTGTACCGTACATTTTATATGTTTCCGCAAAAACTACGATGTATTGTAGATAAAAAGAAAATACCTAACTAAACTTCCCATTTTTTTTTAATTAATCTATTTCGTTGATTACTTTTTTAAATTGCAAATGTTTATAAACCTATTATTTTATTCGATTTATTCTTAATTTTATCACATGATATCTTTCGTTATAGTATGCAGCATTCATCCTTGTTAAGCGCTATGCGTCATGATCGTTATGTCTTTTGTTGTATAACGAATCTCAATTAATTATTCAATTACTTGATTGGTTCACAATTATGATTCATTCACACTTACATCAAAGTGAAACCTGTGCCCTTACTCTGTAACATCCAATAGAGATACCGACGCGACCCCGATTTCAATTATGAGTTTTTGTTTCACGCGATTCAAGGTCACAACATTAGCGCTACGGCTATAGAGGGAACTACATCATACTTGCATAAAATATCGCTGTTGACTTTAATTTTGTAAGGTACAGGGGCTTGAAACCAAATCAGTTATCGACAGGCGAGGCCAACTAAACTAACGCCAACCAAATTTGTATGAAAATGATTAGGTGAGAAAACTTATTAAAATAAATATAAATCTAACTTTATTTCTTATATAAAGAGTGATTTTGTCTGAAGCTCTTGATTAAAAAATAAACTAGTCCAGATTAGCTGAATAACATAAATAATCAAACACTACAGGAAATATTCTTCTCTAGCGAAAAGAATTACTAGCGCTTCTATTAGTCTATATTTCTACTCTGTATATAGTGTAATGTAAATATTGAGAACCTATTTAAAAACCGTATTCCGTATTTGCAATTTGAAATCCAATATACGCTTAACAGATTATTTCCGAACGTACTTCCCTCAAATCGATCTGTCATTGACAGCTTTTGGAGTATAAGGCTACATTTACACTTACTAAATTCGATCGAATAAATCGAATTTCGGCTTGATAAAACTTTTTGAAATAAACTTTGACGACACTATACGAATTGCTACTAAATATCATTTAATTTTAAGAAAACGTAAAGTCGATGTAACTTCAGACCAAAATATAGGTAATTTTGCTTTTCTTTGTCTAGCACTGGGAGTAATGAATATGGAAGTAGATTTGCCTGACTTCTTTATTTTCTTACTACCTAATACAAAAACTTTTGCATTTTTAATTTGTTTGTAAGGAATCTAGACATCGTGTAGCTTATGATGGTTTAAAAAAAATGTGCTATAAAAATACCTGTTTAAACGAGGCTATATTTGTATAGATTTACATTTAAAAAATATTAAGGCGTCTACACACGGCCAAAAAAGCAGTGGCGATATTGGGACATTGGTGGTGGAGATGAAATCGGGAGCTCGACCGAACCAATTTCTGAGTTAGGGTTGATAACAAAATTAGGGTACGATTTGCCTACACACGAGGCGATATTGCCTCTGATTTTAGGTAAACGCTTTTATGTACTTAAATATGCAATTGGCGTTTTGTAGGGAGGAACAAAAATGTAAATTGTTTAAAAATCTAACATATTTAATTCATCACAGTTTGTACCATTGCTATCAATGCACTAATTGATTGCTTATGTTTTGACTGCCCCCCAGAGATGATTTTTTTACGTTGCTAGAATTTATCCAAATTTCAAAAAAATCAATGGAAATTTGTTGAAGCAAGATCCGGAGATTACGGTGAATGGTTTAGACATGGCTACGTTGTCGTCAAGCGGCGGTTCGCAGTTGTTGACAATAGACATCTGCCGAGATCGTCTGGCATAAAAGTAGATTTAGCAAGAAAGTTTCGTGAACGACTCTGGCTTTGCTTCAAGTGGATTAATACAGTATTATCACTGCAGCTAACTCGACGTAGTTTGCTAAAGCTAAAGAAAAAGAAACCGGAAAAAAAATGAAATATCGTTTTCGAAAAAGGACTGCACGAGTAAAAAATTGAATTTGTAATTCCTAACCAAAGATGTCAAGGTGGGACAAGGTCGCAAAGTAGGACAAAATGTCAATTTCATATCTAATGATGTAATATGTATATGGAGACCTTTGGTCTCTGCTTCTCCTTTTGGAAGAAGGCGTGAAAATACTTTTTTTAAAATTATACTAACATTTTAGAATTAACATTAGAACTAACATTTTTAGAATTTTCATCTACAAAAAAATCTTGATGCTTATTTGACAACGCGAGCATTTATAGCTTTAGGTTCAACTTCTGGCGAAATATTCTAGTGTTTCTGGATTTGAAATCTCTGAAATCAAGAACTTGCCTATAATATGTTTACGGTACTTGATAAAGTATTTATTATATATAATAGGATTCAGTATCGAAAAAATGTGAATCCATGCGCTATCATCGACATTCCGGGTATAAACAATACATCTTTAGGTCGAGGTCGATGACCTTAATTTGCTCATAAGAGCTCTACGCCGTTATGGGATGCCGCAAATTATTTGTCGTAACTCATCACTCTCTATGAGCATGAAGATGTAATAAAATGTATGCAATTTGGGCTAACTACGATTGATGGACCGTCGATATTACATTTACGAAAAAAATACACATGTTTTTCATACTATACATATTATTTTTTCTATAATCTAAATATAACTTCTTTTATCAATATAATAACTTAAATTTTATAAGAAGTTCAGTAACCACGCAAGTGGATACGTAACAGCTTTGCGCCTGTTTAATGGATAATTTTCTTTACAAGTAGGTGATGAGCTTTCTATACATGACAGGCGTTTTCGATTTGTGAGTAGACAAAACATGTTAATTATTGTTATATAATAACGTAGAAATTGATAAATGATTCAGATTACTATGTAGATTGTTAGTACGCAAACGCAGGAACGCACGTTATTTTATTATATGTTTTTTGCATTTGAACAAAGCGTTTCTACAAGCTTATTATAGATTAGTTATAAAAGGCAAGAGGAAAGTTATCTGCTCCAAATATCAACTGAAGTCTTCTGAGATAAGGTCAACTTCGTTAGTATCTGCTGAGCTATGAAAATTTCATTGTTATTATAAAAATTATATTTGAGTTATAATCAGAACCAAATTATATTCAAATTATACTCATATAACTTTTACTATACAATAAAAAAAGTGATATATATAACCTAAATTCAAATAATAAAGGATCATCCTGAAATAAGTTACTGATTCGTTTTTGAGATGTTTGTGAACAAACATATATATAATAAAAAACTGTGAGATGTCAAGGGACTCTTTTTTTTCAGTCAAGGTTATAATTCAGTCTTATCTGGTTCATCTTGTATAAGCTGTCCTCGTTATGATATTAGTTCACTAAGTTTTGAATTCTCGGAATTGTATGGCATTTTCCTGAAACATTATTTTTTAATTGATATAATGAATAATATGTTTTTATGGTTGTTAATTATTTTACTGTATATTGCAAGAAAACTAACTAATAAGTCTATCAAAATTCCTACAATATCGCGAATAAACTGCTCAAACTAACTTTATTTTTTAAAGTCGAAATAAAATTGTACACTGATTTTACTTAAATATTTCGTCCTTAAATTTACCAAACCACAATGTTTTGATTGCATGCATTATTTTGTACCTATATACAGTTATAAACTATAATATTTAAAAAAATAATTACTACCAGCCAAATCATCGTAGAGCGGGAAGAACTGGCAAGGAACTTATCGCAACTCTTTTTAATCACGAAGTTATTGCATTATAAACGAGAACTTATTATATTATCTACAAAGCGTTTCACAATCATGGTCATCGAGAGACAACATCAAAATATATCCGCGTTTACATCCTATATAGAAGGTTTATGTAAATTACCGTTATATATTTTTTCTACTATATGAAATCTGCTTGCTTATATGAAAGTGTAAATAAACAATCAAAAATAAATGAGTTAAATTTTACACATTAAACATCAGATTAAAGATATGAAGTAGTGACGTAACAGTGAAGTAAGTAAGTAGAAGGAATTACGAATTTTATTATATTATTATAATGTATTATGTTTTCGATTGTAAGTATGCAAAGGTTATGAATATTTTCATAATGGACCATGAAATCATCACATCAACCACCATTATAGGTATCGTAATTTCCACGCCATTTCAATAAATTCAAATGATATTTCGCGATAAGCCGGTGATCCACTCTGTTTTACGCTACATTATAAACACAGATTAATAATTACAATGGAAACCAGATAAACATCAGATGTCATATTACCAACACGTAGAGAAGTTTTCTATGATTAGATAATTATATAACGTAAAAACTGCGATTCAAAAGAAATTCAATAAATTTAAAAATGTAAAAAAATGTAGCATTAGTGGGATGGACTAGTGAAAAAAAATCATTCAGACATACATTCTTTCAGACATATTCGTTGAAATTGACAGAAGCCTGCGGGCGAATGGGGATTGTTTAATTTTGATGAGTGAAAAATATAAAATACGTTCAGAGATTATTTGGAATTTGTTTTATAGAACAATATAAATCTCGTAATTAAAAAACAGGACACAGTCAAAGCAAACAAAAATACGTCAGACAAAAGAGAAATGATGACCTAATTAAATTATTATTATGAAAATAAAGAGTAACGTAGTAGTTAAGGAGTAAACTTATTCAAAAGCGCTGTATCCGTTACAAAAAAATCTTAGTCAATTTCAAAAAAAATTCAAAAAAAGAAAGATCTCCCCGAGATCTAACTGTCGGACCTGCCAATCCTAAAGACATTTGACAAATGCAAGAATTACTTTGCACACAGGGCAAGATTTCGATTGCCCTGCATGTCAAAATCAATTATTAAGTCTTACACTCACCCAGCCATTCCACTGCTCTCCATCTTATTGGCAAGTTCAACATCTCTTGAATACACGTCAAACTGCCACTGCCTTTGACCCAGAACCCCGGCTAGGACTGCCCCAGTATGAATACCAACCCGCATATCCACAGGAGAGTTTGTTATCCGCTGTACATACCTAAATAAATATTATTTTTTTAATATACAAAACGGGTGCCAACGACATTTGGATAGAAAAGGTATTCTCAGTTTATTGCCCTTTTTGTGATAGTTTTAAAATTGAAATTACATATATAAGACACATCAATCTTAATTTCATCATTTCAACAAGTTATATCGACTTCAAATGATAAAAGAAATTGTAATTAGAAATAAATTATAATTTTAGTTTTTTAATGGGTGACCTTACTCAGCGATTTATCACTCAAGGCCTCACAAGCCTAATCAGATTTGGAATAGCACGCACTAAACCAAAAATAGAAAATATAACGAAGTATATAAAATATTTATATCAAACAAAAAAAAACAATAATCTTTTTTATCAATTAAAATATAAAATACTAGCTGACCTGGCAAACGTCGTCTTGCCAAACTACTACCTTTAACTCAGCGCCATCTGTTAGAATTGTATCAAATAATAAACAAATGTTAATGTTATCGTAATTTTAGTAAGGATGCCTATTTTTTTTGAAAATGAAATATAGCCTATGTCACTCAGGAATGATGTAGCTTTCCAACAGTGAAAGAATTTTTCAAATCTGCCAAGTAGTTTCGGAGCCTATTCAATTCATACAAACAAACAAACAAAAAATCAAACCTTTCCTCTTTATAATATTAGTATAGATTATGTGATTAAGTGAAAAAATATATCATGACACTGGTTTCAAAATTAATAATTATATACAACGTGAGCTTTTATTAATATGTACATATTTTTATGAAAGAGTTAAACTGCGAGCGTAAATTTATACCTAAATCCGGCTACCATAGGTTTCTTTACACACTTACATAGTTTTATACATTTATAAAAAAAATAGGGTAGTTTAGAATTTTTTAATAATGCCAATATCAATAAATTTACTTTAATTGTCTTTGCGTACTTACGTACAGCCCTCTGTTATTGGGTTTACGGGCGCCTTATGTAAATAATCAATAACTTTCGATCATAAACCTTAAGATAGAGGCTAAGTTTAACGCAGAAAACAAACATTTGCAAGTTAAGGGTTTTCGTAACGATTCGGGGTCTTTATAAAATGCTTTATTAAGTCTTAAATGCTTACTTGATAGCTTTAACCATTGACAATCCCATGTGCACACAGAGTACGGCATGATCGGGTCTCTCCACGGGCGCTCCACTAATGCAGTAATAGCAATCTCCAAGAATTTTTATTCGTAACTGATTATATTTCTAAAAAAATACATTAATTTATATTATAATTTTGGATAAACAAGTGCAGAAACCTGAAGCCACAAACTCGTTTACTACTACTACTTTTCAAAGGGTCGCATGGTACTACGTCATGAACACATTTTAAAAGGTTATTTTATTATGAAAATATATCATATCTGGTAATTGTAAACAGCGTCTTTTTATAATAACTATATTTTTGTAAATATTAACTATTATATAGAATAAACAACAAATGTCTGGTGAAATTATTAAATTGCAACATCAAAATAACTTTGATCACTTATCAAAATATGAGTTGTAGTAGTTATGCTCATAAACTAATTATTAGTAGATAGGTATATAGGAAAAAAGTTTTTTAAGAGGAAGCCACTTTTACTCACCTCCGCTAATCGATCAAATCGTGCAAACAATTCATTCAATATTGCCACAAGATCTTGCGCCGAGTAGGTTGACGATATCGCAGTAAAACCCACTATATCCGCATACAATATGCTGAAATACACATATAATTATTTCTGTCTACAATACAATGTTCGTAGGTGTTTCGATTTCTCACCTTACATTTTCGTGTCTCGACATATATATTTTCTTAAACTGCGTGTCTATGCAGCCCAGGTCAGCTCTCATTTTAACGGCGACGTGTTCAGGTAATACAGACAGCAGTAACCTTTCCTGAAAATAGCATTTTCACTCTGTCTCCTACATAAGCATACAATATTGTTTAAAACACAAGGACAAGGGATTAAAAAAACCTCGTTTTATGTGTTTAAATTTAGGTATCGAAAGAGAATTTATTTTTATATGACATATCAAAGTATATACTAATTTTAAATTACTTTCTGCACATCAAAATCGACAGCGTTGTTTAAGTAGAACTGGTACGCAGGCAAAACTAGATCAGCCGAGGAAGATGACTGAATGTGTATTTTATTTGATAATATAAATATATTATTTTTGTAGTTAAATAAGGAAATCCTTTGGGTAACTGAACAAATATAAGTGCGTAGCTTAGAGTTCGATTCATAGTCGAGACTAAGATCCAACTAGGACTCCCGTATAGCAAAATCCAAAACCTTTTTGAAGATACGCGTCATAGTTACTACTAATCAAAATAAGTAATCCTAAGTATCCTTAGTATTTCATGCATAGGGCGTACAAATAATGGTTGGTTTACATGATACACATAGAACCTGTCATCAATGTGAGATTTATTTTAATTCCAATTTTCAAGTACTATTACTACAGACATCGTCATACGAAGTATTGGTTGAGTATTACCATACATTTCAATGAGAGTATTAGCGGTCTGGTACTTTGACCGCAGTATGAAACAACAAAAGTGAAATGTTTCGGATAACTTTCATACTTTTAAAATAACAAAAATATAACGTTTTGCATATTTTACGTATATATTTGATATAATTTTTTACATTCTGAATTACTTATTCGACTAATTTTCCATACTATAACTGTATCCCGTAGCGAATATGAATTTTTAAAGCCTCTAACTTCCAACTATATTTCAATATAGGCGTCGTACCTATATGCTATATATATTTTTTTTAAATGATATAAATACCCTAAGATTGTATTTTTTTTGGAAACCCATTGTTACACCCAAAGTTTTTTTTTTATTCGTGTATACACTACATTACCTGTTCCTTACTCTGTTGCTCGATTGTAAGTTTATCGCGCAAACTACGTTTCGTCTCCTTAAACGATAGCCGTTGCTTCCGCTCATTAATGAAGTACGCTGTGCCTCCTAATAACGTAGCTCCCAGTAATAGGCACCCATTTGCTACTTGCTACAACACGTAAATATTGAGTTAAAATTAAAAGGAAATTAAATTTACACATGCTTATTAAATGTCAAATAGTATCCCTCTTGTTAGGCCCTTATATTCTAGCAATTGCACGCGATACAGTCTTTTGGAGTAATAACCAACTTTTCGTTATCTATACTATACCGTATATATGTAATAGACGGCAGAATGTGCTCTGTATGCCTTGGTACAAATTTAATCTGGTGACACAAACGTGCCTTTGCAGGCACGTTTGTGGTCAATATTATGTCATTAACAATATCAATAAGACTGTCAAATACTAGAACGAGGCTTTTGGCAAATTTAACTGATTTCAATCGAATTAACAAATCAAATCAAATCATATGAGTATTTGAATCTGGTAAAAGAGGGCATTATTAACACAATATTTAATATATTAAAAATAATTATATTCTTACCTGAATTGTCAAATCACCCTCTACTTCCACTTGCCACACAGTAGCATTATAACTTTGCACTAGCAGAAATGCAGTAAAGGAAATTACGCTGTATACTATGAGCAACAGGTGATGAAATGGTAAAGTAGTTAGCGTGAAGTATTGTAGAACAATAGCCCAACCCAGTAACTCGTTGTATGAGTCTCCGATTCTTCGTGATGCGCTGACAAGGAGTTGAATCCAAAGAACTAGCCATGCTATATGGTTTAGGAGAGGACGAACTTTTGGCAAAACGGCATATACTATAACCAAACTTATGTTTAGTACCGTACCAATAACTACGGATGCATATGCAAACTTTAAGTTAGCTTCGCCTGGTACCAAAGCAATGAATATCTGCAATAATATTCCCAGAGAGATCCATCGTAGCACTGCACCTTGCCTTTGTCGTTGAGTGTACGCCAAATATAATTTTTCATCTGAAGGGTCCACGAAGCTCCATGGTGGTTCAAGGCATATACAAATTCGGGATAAACCTGACTTTTCGCTTTTCTCCATCTTCATGCTTTTCATCATAGGTAAGCCATTTTAAGCTATTATTTTGTTTAAATTGTTGCTATTGTCTGACCAGTTCGAGTAGTGTTTAGGCGAATATAGATGTCTGTTTATTGTACTCACGAATGACATTATCCTAAAATAACAAAATTAGTCAGATAATTTAAATTGTTACTTTTGACATTTAAGTAAATATATGTTTTACAAACCATATTGAAACCCCAAGCAAGGGGAAATAGAAAGATTATGGAATAAGAGAATGGATGTGCTATCTCTGAACGTTATGTTGCTACATGAAGATACAAAACGAAATTTTCTCAAATAAAAAATACATTGCGATAAACTGAATCAGCGGTTCTACTGATTCAATTTATTTTTTCTAAGAAAATATATTCATCTCTAACCCTACTAAAGACATATTACCTACAACAAAGAGACGGAAGAGATTACTGGGAAAGAGCAATACTTAACTAAAATTTAATATCATTAAATTAGTTCGTATTCATAAAATATATATTTTCCGATAAATATTGATAATAATAGTATCCTTCGCAATTATATAACCAAAGGAAAGCTATTTGGACATACTCATCTCCGATCTACTCTTAGAGGACGGCCGTGTAATGAATAAATTACACGCTGAAACATTGTTCTCATACCTGTCCATTAGCTCCGACGTCCACTAAACATCGCTTGCCACATTATTGTTCTATTCTCATTTCAATATTGAGAATCGTTGTGACTGAAGTGACCATGGAAATCACGGCATATACAAATTCATTTATTTATATGAGCTTCATATAACTAACTAATTACCAAATGGCCTCTTTTTATCACCTACTTACGTCAGTATTTTTATACATAATAAAAAGTCCGACTAAGCGTTCTTAGTGATCGTAGTAGTCTATCACAGATTGAAATTTTTTTTTTAACCATTTTCACTAAGGTATCATCTATCAACATAAAGCCGCTTTAGTAGCCGCTTGTAAACATATGGTTTTATTTATCCCCTTAAATATATTTATTTCTATAATAAAACTAGTAAGCGTATTTATACTTTTAAGCTTTTACTTATAACGATATTTAAAATCGGCTAATCAATGACATTACGTCGTGAGTAGAACCCGAATACCGAACTCTATGTAACTTAACCACTAAGCTACAGAGACAGTATAATCATAATTTTACCTATACTACACCCACTACAAGAAAAAATTACACTTCGAATTGATAACCTGATCTTCCTTTGCGATTTTAGAGTCCCTCTTTTTATTTACGAAGTATGAAATCAAACTTAGTAAATAATTATATCCATATCCATTTATTATTTTAAAATATTACCTAATGAGTCAAAACGCGGTTAAGTATACTCATCAGCACAAAGCCACGTAATTAATAAATCGCGATCATTATTTCAGGAGTTAAACGAATAACCTCGAATACTTTCATTGATCTGTAATATGTGTAAGTTAATAATATTTTATAAAAATTATCGCTTTTTCAAAACGAAAAAAAATTGTGTTGGTAACACCATCTTCATGTTAAATCAATATTTATTGAGTCTTCCATAATGAATACCCGAAGAAGTATTTATCGTAATTATATGTAAAGGAATAAAACATTAATAACTTTAATATAGAAATATGTTACATTTTCTTGTAAACTTTGAAAAATACGCTCTTCCATGTATTGTTGTATGACGTCAACCTCGTATTACCCGCAATTTCCTGACTACAATTTTGTATCTAAGGAACTGGACTATAATTTAAATGTTAACATTTATTTATAAAGCATACCTAGAAGTCCAGCCAATAATCTCAAAGAAGCAACAATTAAAACAATGTTTAATGTGGCTTGAGAGATCATAATTATAATATACCTGTTTAGACATTCTTTAGTTACCTAAAAAGACAGATAATAATACATTATTATTAGTTCTCAAAAAATTTCATCAGGAAGCTGTATTAGTAGTAGTTGGCGCAATTCACTTTGTATAAAAGGCCTGCGTATCATCCTCAAGCCGTCGCTAACTAGCAGTTTCTGGGACAACACACCTGAGTACTAATGAGGCCAATAATATTATGGGTTGACAATTGACAAAACCTAATAATTAATATTTCCTATTATTAGGAACAAGCTTAATTCTTATACCATTTCCAAATTTCCTTACAAAAAAGACAAAGTTATGCAAAAAATACTACAAGATAACATGATAAACGAAACATATCGATTCAACACTACTAAATTTAGAGTAAATATTTTCCGAGATTTCATATCCATTATCAATCTCTCGCATTCAAATATAAGCCTAATTACTATCTTAAATCTAATATAAGCTATGACATACTTAATACTAATTAATGTATTGATAATATTTCCCGCCAAAATCTGAGATATGCACTGTAAATTATATAATCCACGTCATTAAACCACGGTTTGTTTATCTCGACACTTTCATGTTTATTTCGTAATATTTTTATAACAGCCAGGGGTGAGAAGGGCGCGAATTTTTCTGTGCGAACGGCGCAAAGTGTTGCACGCACGTGTTAGCGCGCGACTGCCGTCGGACGCCGCCCTCGGCCCCCGGGCTGCGCGGCTGCCCTAGCCTCGTCCCAACCTCTTCACCCCGATTCATTACATTGATTCCATTCCGTAAACCTCGCCAGAACTAGACCGCTCTGAAATCTATGCATTGACAATTGAAATATGCATCACGAAATATTTATTTCGATTTTTATAACTCCACGTTAAATAATAGCAGTTGAAATGATGTATAACATAAAATCCATTCAGATGATGTAATAAAATTTTGACTAGTAGAAATACCTAGTTCTCGATTTTCTTCGTTTTATTACAGTGAAAAGATCATTCAAACTTTATGACGTTGTCTTTTCTTATATTAGGTAAAAAGTTATAGTGTCGGAGGCGTCAGGTGTATAAAAATACTTGGCATAATTACTCATACGAGTTAAAAATTGTATAAGTACCTTCTTATTATATACATTTTACTTTAAACTTTGAACATGAGGTGGACAGCTCGATAATAAGTTTTAGAAAATCAAATTGCAGCAACGATATTTTGTCTATAATTTTGGTTTGACGAAACACAGATATTTAAATAATAATTTAAATGTTACTTTACAAAAATGGATTCAATGTTAAAGGCCAAAACAGATCTAAGACCTTTTCTCAATTCGCAAAACCTACCTGGGTTAATTTCCTGGAAAGATAGGAATAATATTTTGATAACGTATTGAATCGAATATATGTGTAGAATCTACGTGTTATTATACGAGTGGAGCAATTATTCATTTTCATTCCTCCTTGCTTGAAAATGCAAAAGCAGTCATTATTTATTGAAAGGAGCCAGCGAGAACTAAGAGAGAGAGTTAGCCCCAAAATGTATTACTTTTAAAACACAAAATTCCAAAAGGCTATGCGTTTATAATTTGAGACATAATAAATTCAATATAGGGGAAAATGATAATATGAGACTGAAGCACGAGTGGTTCGTTCATGTTGCAATTGAAAGCTGATAATTGATATAGGTCTACTGGAATCTCATGGCATACTTAAAACAAAAATAAAAATTTGGCAATGCCAAGTCTCACCTGTTAAAAAATAGTACAAAATCTGTTAACCTCTGCTAAGATATTGTGGTGACCTTCTTCAAATTTGTTGATTTTGAGAAAATGTCGAAAAAGCCACTTCAATCGTAATATAAAGGAAGAAGGTGTAAATAAAACTCAATCATTCATTTTAAAGCGCGTTGGTAGGTAAGTTGTACTGAGTAGTTTTGATACTTTTACTTTATTTTTTATTTCTCTTCGGTACTTAATTGAGACTTCTTTATAGGGGTTTCCAGTACTACTATACGGCGAATCGTAGTTAAGAGCACATGAGAATGATGGTGTGATTTACACGCCCTTGTAAAGAGGAAAGGAAGGTTTTATAATAATCCCTCTCACTTTCACTCGTAGAAGAGGACTGTGCCATGCAGTGGGATGTACATAGATACATGATGATGGTGATGAATGACTAAGCTATCGTTAGAGTAACATGATAAATGTTATTCTTTTTTAACAGACCTATATTTAAAGAGCATTGTATGTGATTTATTTAGTAGAGTATTACATTCACGATTCATGTTTCTCACAAATTTGGTGATTGGCGAAAATGTTGTGAACATGTAAAGAAAATTGAAAACGATTTCATTAAGCAATATGTTATTGAAATGCTGGAAGGATGATTTATAATTTACACCTCTTTATCTTCACCATTTGATGAGGAACAAAAAATACAAGTGGAGTTCTTGGAATTGTTTTGTAACTCCACTTACATTTCTTGTTCTATTTCTGAATAAGGTTTTAAGTTATTTGTATGATTGAAAAGATTTCAAATAAATAAGTGCATAAAGTCAAAGTTGTTCACAGTTAATTTATTTGCATGACATATTTTTCTATCTTAAGAATCCGATATAAAGACAACATTCTTTTATACAAATAACTAATATACTTTTTGTTCATTAATATGATAAATAAAAATTAAACAGTATCAAGATCGTGTCCTATTTCTCCAGTATTGTCCACAACAAATTTTTATTCCCTATTCCGAGAGAACTCTAGCTAATCTGTTTCACACTTTAAAAAATCGCGTTGCCTGTCAATTGTCATCCTAGACCTTCTACGGCAATCGGCATTCGGCATTCGGTATGCCTTCTGACAGATATCATCAAAATAAGAATAATCAACACTTGTTTTATGAATGAAGTGATGTTTTTAATTTCTTATTTATATTATAATTGTTACATAAAGGAAATTTTTTAGGAAACAAATAATATACATTCTTAAATCTAACTAATTTACTGCGTACCTAAAGAGGTAGTCGTTATGTTTTAAAGTTCTTGATTAAGCATAACTAGCTATGGAGAGTGTGTTTATGAAACAAGTGCAACCGCACGTTTTTAAAGCTCTGAAGGATGTAGATATTGATACGCTTATGAAGAGTTCATCAGAAGAAATAAGGCCCATAATTCCCTGTCTTGTGCGAATGGCACTCTTATCACCATTAGATGTAACAAGATATTGTGCAGAAGCAAAGAAAGATATATTAACTCTTTTATCTGGTATTGATTTGGTAAATTTCATTGTATCTTTACTATCTATTGAGTTTCATGCACTAGAAGTAGACCTTAAAAAAGAACAACAGATAAGGTAAGCATTATAACTAACATTCTTATCATGTTACTGCATAATGGTTCTCAAAAGCTAGAATGTTTATTCTTACAGACAAAAAAATGGATCTCAGAATGTTGAATCTTTTTTAATACAAAATATTGTAAATGGTATAGCAAATGATTTTGAACAGTCTGATTCTGCTAGAAGAGTGAGGTTGGTATTATCTGAATTAATCCAAATGCAATCACAATTAATGGAATATAACCAGAATCGTACAGCAAATAGTGAAAATACAGTTAAACCCTCTGAATTATTTGATAATGATGTATATCTTGAGGAAGTAACAGATGTAATTTGTATAAGTCTTGCTGAATTACCTAATTTGCTAAATATTTGTGACATAGTGGAAGTTCTTCTTTATGTAAATAAAGGTCCCACTATAATATCATGGGTTGTAGCAAATATGCCTGATACATTACAAGATGGTAAGTTTCATAAATAAAGTTTTACGAAGAATGTTAATGTTTTTTTTTATATAAAATAAACATTCAATGTTCTAGTTGCCGAGTCCTTGGTGATGAATGCTGAAAGAGGGGAAGAAGGAGGTATTAGAGCAAAAGCTCTCTCCACATTGTGTGACATGTGTCCATATATGGCAGCATCAATAAGAGCCAAAGCAGCATCTGTGTCTCGTTTACCTTCCCTTCTCATAAATCTCACTTTGACACACCATCAAGATGATTTGGTATGCAATTGTTTTTTAATGATAATGCAATATTCTACTGGTTTTTTTTAGTTTATAACACATCTCTTTGTAGGTTTCATTTGTATCAAGCCTTTTATTAGGTTCTGATCAAAACACAAGGTCATGGTTTGCTCCATTTTTAAGAAATTCACATAAAAGAGGCAAAGGTGATGGACACAATGCACTTATAAAGCTACGCCAGGAATTACTTAATAGATTGAAAGAAGCTTCAGCAGGAGTTGATGCTTCAGCACTATTAAGACTGTACTGTGCTCTGAGAGGAATAGCGGGCATCAAATTTCAAGATGATGAAGTGTCGGGACTTCTAAGACTTGTTACACAAAAACCACCACCAACAGCTGCTGGTGTTAGATTTGTTTCATTGAGTCTTTGTATGATCCTTGCCTGTCCGTCTCTTATGGGTAATGATACCTGTTTCTAATTTTTTTAATTTCATTAAATTTATTACTGAGGATCATTATTTATTAGTAACTCTATAATTTTAGCTGCACCAGAACATGAAAAGAAAGCAATTGAATGGGTGCAATGGCTTGTGAAAGAAGAAGCCTATTTCGAAAGGTGTGTATGAATTACATCACTAGTGAAACATTTGTAGGGGAATATAGCAATCAGCATATGAAATAATATTTTAAGATAAAGCAGCAAGTATAGTGAACGTCATTACTAGGTATATTAAGTGACCCAATAACCTTTTAACAGATTTAAAAAAAAATTGACTTACTGTTTTTAGCAACTCTGGATTTACTGCATCATTCGGTGAGATGTTATTATTGATTGCTATCCATTTTCACTCTGGCCAATTAGCTGCAGTTGGAGAGCTGGTTTGTGCCACTCTAGGAATGAGAGTGCCCGTGCGGCCAAATGGTTTGGCACGTATCAAACAGGCCTTTACTCAAGAAATATTTACAGAACAGGTACCTAAGATACATATGATTTCTTTCTATGACACATCATACAGAATCACACATTGTATACAGAAACTACTTTTGGATGTTTTTTTATTTAATATTTAATTTCAACTACCTAATTTGCCTTCTATTAAGTATTTCTAAGTTGCCGAGTTTCAGAACATACAAACAATGTACTATATGCTTTCATAATATGAACTTAAATTGTCATGTAAAAATACATGTCTTTAGGATACTAATTAGTTAAATTCTTCTCAACAGGTGGTTACTGCACATGCAGTTAAAGTCCCTGTCACTGCCAACCTCAATAGTAACATTGCTGGTTATTTACCAGTGCACTGTATCCATCAGTTACTAAAATCTAGAGCATTTTCTAAACACAAGGTTCCCATAAAAAATTGGATATATCGTCAAATCTGCAATTGTACAGCCCCATTGCACCCAGTCATGCCTGCTCTAGTTGAAGTTTACGTCAATTCAATATTGGTCATAAATAACAAAGGATCCAATGAGTATTTTAATCAACCAATAACGGAAGAGGAAATAAAGAAAGTATTCAGAAACTCTATATTTGGTGTCAACTTTGATTGCCAGAATAAATCCTCATTTACTCCAATGGAAATCGATGGTGAATCATCAGTCGACATCACCATCGAAAAGCCGACATTAGCTTCACAGTTGCTTCTAATTTACTATCTTTTGCTCTATGAAGACATTCGGCTGACTAATGCCGCTATTCTGATCGCGAATGGCAGAAAAATCAAGAGCTATTCTACCGCGTTCCTCTCTGAACTTCCGATCAAGTATTTGCTTCATCAAGCGCAAAAAGATCGGTCGAGTTACGGAGGACTTTTCAGCCCCTTATTACGTCTTTTGGCGACTCACTTCCCGCAGTTATCTTTAGTGGACGACTGGATGGACGATCAAGTTTTCGGAGACTCGTGTCGGCATCATGTCGATTTCAAATTATCGGAAACGTTCATTAATGAGGCTTTTAATAGTATCGAAACGAATCCGTACAAAACTGGCAAAGTTTTAAAGGCAATGCTTAGTAAAAATCCTACTGAAATTTGGCCATTCGCAGAGACATTTGTGAAACACGTGAAATGTGTCCTTGGTGAAGGAGTCCCACGACATATTCAGGAATTATATAGAGAAGTATGGCTTCGATTGAACACTGTGTTGCCGCGATGTCTGTGGATAATGACAATCAATGCTCTGTTGGAAATCAATAGTGGCGCTAAAAATGTCACAATAACCCAAGAAAATGTTCTTGTGGACCCATTACAGGTATTGCGGTGTGATATACGAGTCTTTCGATGTGGACCAATACTAAAAATTATCTTAAGAATATTAGAAGCAAGTTTGGCGGCCTCGAGGTGTCAGCTGAGTCGCCACTTGTTGGATAAACCGCTATTGGAGAAAAGCGGTCAACTAACATCTGATTCAGAAAGAGAAGAGCTCAAAAATGCCTTGGTCGCGGCACAAGAAAGCGCCGCGCTCCAAATATTGCTAGAAGCATGTCTCGAGACTTCAGAAGATCAGTTAAAGCCCGAATTGATGTGGTCCTTAAGAGAAGTTCGGAGTATAATATGCTCATTTCTGCATCAAATTTTTATTTCAGAACCGTCACTTGCTAAACTCGTACATTTTCAAGGGTATCCAAAAGAGTTGCTGCCCATCACTGTACAAGGAATACCCTCAATGCACATTTGTCTTGACTTCATACCAGAACTTCTAAGCCAAGCGTCGCTAGAGAAACAGATTTTTGCCGTTGATCTAGTCTCTCATTTGTCAATTCAGTATGCATTACCCAAAGCGATGTCGATCGCCAGATTATGCATCAATACCCTATCTACGTTACTATCAGTTTTACCGAGCGATTTGCGTCTTGAATTGTTTCAACCAGTTCTCAAATCACTAGTTAGAATTTGCACAGCATTTCCCTCTCTTTTAGAAGATATCACATCACTGTTATTGCAGTTGGGAAGAATTTGTGAATCACAGGCTTCACTGGGTCACTGTTGGAATGACACAAACATTTTAGGAGAGGGCGCTTATGAACAATCAGATGTGCAAAGCGATACTAAAGTATTGGTTTCCGAAGTTCTCTGTCGAGATATTAAAAGTACTATGTCCGAAATAGTGCAAAAGGCTTTGTTAAATGACAAATTACACTAATTTGTTTTTTTGAACGTGTAAACCTAAGAATAAATCAAAATCAATAAATGTTGGTTTAATTTTTTTTATTAAAATACAATATGTGACATTTGCAAAGTATCTAAAGGTAATTGAGATTCTAATTGTCTAAACATCCATGCGCATTGATTCCTTGCTGCAATATTTCCAATGTCATGAAAAAGTCTAGCCTGAAAGCGTTTAGGAAAATTAGTACAATAGTTCGGACACCTTCCGTATATAGACAATTAGACATAAAAAATGACTTGGGGGTTGGAGATGTGTTTTTGTCTAAAGCCAAATTTACAAGATAGGTTAAGAGCTGTTAAATAAACATATAAAAGAAACATCAGGCTATCATAACGTCTTGGCGATAAATGTTGATAAATTAACTGCCTGCTAATTAATAGTTTCGTAATCACGTGACCAACGGTGACATAATTACCAAAACATAATGCAGTTTCTTATGTATTGAAAAACAAACGTAAAAATTACTCTCATTTTAAAACTAAATATTCCGTCAGTTGTGTTGGTTAATAACAGGACTTTAGTACAAATTAACACGTTGTAACTGTGTTTATTTTCCGGAAATTAAGTATTTTTTATAAAAACTGGCCCGTAATCTAAACTATGATTTAAATTACATATGACCCAGTCACCATAGTAATTGCGGCAATTGAACATTAATATAATCAACACAATGCTTAAATTGTATAAAACTGGCGAAAAACTACTATTTTACATACTTACCAATATTTCATTTATTTAAATATAATGGAAAAAAATATAGTAATTTTTCATAGAGTTGTATGTTTAAGTTCTCATTTTTTTCTTATGTTGGTATAATTATAGTACGCTGTCTTTATTAATAATGTATAATAAGGGAATAACAAAAAAATAATCACCTGTAAATACCACGTTTGTAACACGCGATTTTGAGCTCCAACTTTAGAGAAATTTTCCTTAACTATGTCCAAACTTTCACAACACGATTGCAATACTTGTTGTCTTGCATCCCCTGCTGGAGATACGGTTGCTATCCGGCATTTTGTATATAAAAGCATTCCTACAAAAATTTCATAAGCTATGGTTATTTTAAATTCGTTTTTTGATAAAAAGCATGATGTTAATTTTTTGATCGTGATTCTTTAAATTAAAAAAAAAAGTTTTACTATATTAAAACCCCACGAACTATGAAGCAAACCGATTTGCATTTGATTATTGGTAATTTTAAAAATACTTATTTATAGAGTATTCAAATCGAACAGAATTAAAATATATATCTTTGTATGTTTATTGTGTCTCATCCACGGGATATCGAACTCAAAATCACCGAGTATGCATGCATGCTGTGTGAATATGTACTATTTAATTGTAAACCAATTATTTTTTTGTATATTTTACCGATGTATATGGGCGTACGACCAGTTCTTTTATTTGAAAAAAAAACCTATTCATATAAATCATTATTGGACAAAAATAGTCTGTGCTCAAATAGAACCGGCTTTTCAGTTAATATTATCTTATTTGCTACGCGACCCTAATTAATTTAAAAAAATGATATGCAATTCAATTCCGTTATAAAGTATCAAGATTACTGATCCAACTATAATTATGTAACAGTGTTGCCCACATAACTACTGCAGGTAGACACTAATACATACCTCTTGCCACATCGTAAGCGCTGCCATGTTCCATAATCGTTGGTAGAACCTTTCTCGCCAATAGTAAAGCCTTTTTCGAACATCCCATATGCAACTGCACGTTCGCTATATGCATTTCTATACACGCAGCGAGATAATGCAAGTGCGATAATCTAGCTATCGTCAACGCTTCGTTCAACAATATTATGTTTATCGATTGTACACTACTAAATGAATGCTCAACTTCCGATTCTAGAATCATTGCTTTTAAACGGAGGGGAATATAATGTTGGCTGTCATCTTCAGTTTTACAATTTTCCAAAATATCTTGTAACGTTTCGAGGGAATTCGTGGGGTCACCTTTCAAAAAGTACATCTCTGCTTTCAGTAATTGACTTTCCCACCTATCGAATGACGCTAATTCGCGTATACTTTGTTCGGCTTCTTCCCATTTTCCTGCGAAATTGTGAAGTTTTGAAAATATAGTACACATATTTTTTTTAAATATGGTTGTGTGAAACTGTTCAAAGGCCTTCATAGAGATTTTCGTGTGTTGTGTGTCATTACACTACCTTGGTATAATATAGTAAGTAAAAATGTGTAAATCAAAAGAAATATTAGATGCAATAAAAGTACAAATCGGGTAAGACCTTTTATGCGTACGCGCGCTGTCTGGCGGTCATAGTTTACACAGAGTAAGATAAATAACTAAAACTCTCGGGTACTACTGTCAAGTATAAACCACAATAACATTCCAGAAGTAAATAATAAAGGTTTCGTAAATGTTACGATAAATAAATTTCATAGTTAAAAATTAACCATAAGTGCTGGATAGTAATCCAATTAATATCTATTAACTCAATAATAATTTTTATAAAGACATATTACCGGCTCTTAGCGCGAATGTAGCGTGATGTCTTAAGTTAAGAGCTCGCGCGGGCGGCGTAGTGAAGTGAGAAGCGAGCGCGGTTGCTATGGCAACGTGGCCCCGCCACGCTGCCACGCCCACTGCCCCCGCACCCGCCGTCGCACTTGTATCGCCCCATTGCCATGCGGCACCCGTGCCGATTTTGCATTCTGTATAAATATTATATAACAATTGCAGATTATATTCATTGTATTATTATTATTATTACTGAATGTCGAAATTAAAAAAGGTTGCAATAGATTACATTCTAAGTAAGAAAGTCATATGTATTACTTGTATTTAAATTCAACAAGAGTTGGCAATTGATAGAGGCCATTTCAGATTTCCCATAAAGACCCCAAAGGGCGGCCGTATTCGCCAATGCCGCCATGGTGAGGTCTGTCAATGAATGCATGTAATTTAAGGAATCTCCTTTGCTTATTATCTGTAAAGATAAGAAAAAATTATTTCTTACAAAATATTATTTAGTAATAATCATATTATCAACGTATGCTTTTCCGACATCTTGCGTACTTAACGCACAGAAGATTTTATAACAAGATCTAACTGATATTAACAATATGAGTTGGTCAAGATTTTATATCAACTCTAGACCAGTGCCGAAGCCTTCAAAAATAGTAAAAAACGAAAAAAAATTACAGTAGGATGAAACCCATTAGAAATGCAGGGGAATATGATCAAAATGAAAGGAAAAATAAATTACGGTCGATCCGAGTTCGGGAAGTGGGAGGGGGGTGACTTTTAAGGGGGAAAAATTGTTTATCTTGATTTCCGGCGAAACTACCAGTCCTATGGAAAAAAGTTAAATGGCAAAGTTGTAGGTCATAAAAAGATCTACAACTTTGGTATTTACAATTTTTTCGCATAACCTCAAAATTTAGGTGAAAAATTCAAAAAACCAAGTTTTTAGTTTTTTATTTATATCTTTTTTAAAAAGTTTTTTTTTTCTACGAAATTTGGTGAAAACTTACCTTATTATGTCCCAAATATACTGTAATTTATTTGATTAAAAATATTTATTTTTTCGCCTCATTTTAACTTAATATCAAAAAAGCACCCTAATTTTCAATCGAAAATTCTGACGTCAAAATTTCAGCTTTTTTCAAAAAGTTTGGGGGCTTTTTGTTCGTTGAAATATCTACTTTCTGATGGTGTAAAAAAAAATATACATTACCATAGGAAATATTATTAGAAAATGCAAAAAATTGAAAAAACCTCAAATTCGAAAATTTTCTTTTAATTATGTACAATTTTGAGGTATTTATTAAAATTTACACTTTAATTACTCAAAAAACGTAAGATTTCATGCTTCATTGATAAACGAAAAAATTGCAAATTAAAATATACTTCTATAATTAACAAACAAATAAGTTAATAAAGTTAATATTTAATAAGACCTATACAATATTTTGAAAAAGTTGTAGAATCTTCTGTAAATAATATTTGTAGATGCCTATTTATTGCTGTTTTAAGATAATTTATATACCTGAGTGACCTTCGGTGAATTTTGAATTTTTCTTTGAATAAAGTAAATTTCTCACAAATCACTTAGAGTAACTCAGCCTGCAGGTGTATTTTTAAAAACGATGTTGTACACTACTCTGTATCTCGAATACTGGCTAACGGTTTTTACAGCTGCTACGAAATAGCAGGTAGCAGTAAGGCCCAGACCCTCCTAGGTCTATCCCCACTTCTCAATGAAATAACTTACACTGGGCTTAAATTCACCGAAGGTCACTCAGGTATATAAATTATCTTAAAACAGCAATAAATAGGCATCTACAAATATTATTTACAGAAGATTCTACAACTTTTTCAAAATATTGTATATGTCTTATTAAATATTAACTTTATTAACTTATTTGTTTGTTAATTATAGAAGTATATTTTAATTTGCAATTTTTTCGTTTATCAATGAAGCATGAAATCTTACGTTTTTTGAGTAATTAAAGTGTAAATTTTAATAAATACCTCAAAATTGTACATAATTAAAAGAAAATTTTCGAATTTGAGGTTTTTTCAATTTTTTGCATTTTCTAATAATATTTCCTATAGTAATGTATATTTTTTTTTACACCATCAGAAAGTAGATATTTCAACGAACAAAAAGCCCCCAAACTTTTTGAAAAAAGCTGAAATTTTGACGTCAGAATTTTCGATTGAAAATTAGGGTGCTTTTTTGATATTAAGTTAAAATGAGGCGAAAAAATAAATATTTTTAATCAAATAAATTACAGTATATTTGGGACATAATAAGGTAAGTTTTCACCAAATTTCGTAGAAAAAAAAACTTTTTAAAAAAGATATAAATAAAAAACTAAAAACTTGGTTTTTTGAATTTTTCACCTAAATTTCGAGGTTATGTGAAAAAATTGTAAATACCAAAGTTGTAGATCTTTTTATGACCTACAACTTTGCCATTTAACTTTTTTCCATAGGACTGGTAGTTTCGCCGGAAATCAAGATAAACAATTTTTCCCCCTTAAAAGTCACCCCCCTCCCACTTCCCGAACTCGGATCGACCGTAATTTATTTTTCCTTTCATTTTGATCATATTCCCCTGCATTTCTAATGGGTTTCATCCTACTGTAATTTTTTTTGGTTTCAAAAATTATCGACACTGGTCTACTCCTCTTAAGCGGGTGATAATTTTTTTTGGATTTATTATTGTATTAAAATGTGTTCTTATTATGAAAAATATGGGTACAGGACATCATCTGTCGGTTTTTCTATGAAACTCAAATTAACATTCAAGTCGATGTAAAGATAAATCGGGTAATAGGAGCCTTTGACTCGCTCTCATTTCAACCGTTGATTGCTTTTGTTTCAATAAATAACAAAAATCAAGTATTCCAATACCTGAAACACTTCGCACGGCTTGACAAAGTTGAGTGCTGCATGCAAGGCCATGAACTGAGCTGCTGCTGCAGCAGCCCTAGGTGCACGAGGCATACGAGATAACAACGCAGCTCGACGAGCTCTCCCACCCGCTAGGGCTCCCCAAGCCGCCGCATGAGACATACACGCACTGTCACCTGCCTCTTGGGCTTTCGCCAGGGCTTCGCGAACACCTTCCATAGCTAGAGGTCTGAGGAAATTAATAGTAGTTTTCTTTTTATTTTTTTATTGCACCGTTATAGCTAACGTACATGTCTCTTTTTATTACCGCGTAAACACTATTCAACAGAAAGAGACGAAAGTACTTTTTTTTCCCCTTTGGCTCTAACACTGTTTGTGAAACGAAAGTACTTAATGGAAAATTTTACATGTTAATAAGAATAACTTGAGAAAATGAATACAGTGTGTTTACTAACAAAAAATTAAATTGCGCCGTTATAACGAATGTACCTACGTGTCCCTTTTCATCACAGCGTAAACACTATTTCACAGAAAGAGACGAAAGTACTTCAATGAAATAAGCTTTTGTGAATATGAGGTATGAAATTACTTACTTATGACCAAACTGAACGTGCATTGCAGCTCTGTTAAGGGCAGCAAATCGGAAATTCTTGTTTTTATCACTACCATTGCCAATACTAAAGACAGGCCGGTCAAAACAGTTGTACAACGACTCTTGTGCGCCACAAAATTCTTTCATCCGCAAGCAATTCAAAAAACTTAAAAAATGCTGAAAATAATGTTTTGTATCATATTGCGGTTTATGTTCTTAAACATTTAAATAAAAATTAATTAATTTAATGTCTAATTAGGTACATACATTCATTTTTAAGTCGCGTCTGACGTCATATTTTAATAGAATAATTTATAATTAATCTACCAATATTTTGTATTATAAATGAACATTATTTTAATTAGTAGAATTGACTATAACATCTAACAGCAAATTGGAGTTGGACTTAAACATCATATACACGAATTTAATGATACTGATTATGTAGGTGTGTTGGGAGACCTTGATTGGAACACCTCCAAGTAATTTTCACTTTAGTTGCAGTTGCACCTACTCTACTAGTTCTAAGTCGTAACCTAAATTTAGAAAAAACTCTTTTAAAATAACATTTTCTTTACAAAATTTAATCAACCAGATAAATCTTGCTCTACACAGACCTATTTTGACGTACATATATGTGTGAGGTGCTGGAAGAACTGGTATCTTTCACAGGCATCTTATCAAGTGGATAATATAAATTATATAATTACCACGTCTGGATATTCAGGTATGTCGTGAATGATTTGCATTGTCATCTTTTGCAACTGCTTTGGGGCCAGCGCCATTTTTGGATTAATCTGCAATAAGTTGGCCTGTTGGGCCGTAAATAGCTCCGCTTGTTTTCGTGACCACTGACACTCTTCGAAGTTGCTATACAAAAATTATATAAACAACAATAAATAATATGTTATACATTATTAAATTAATAATATATGATATTATATGCAGAAACTATGCTGCATTTTTATTTTCTAGTATTTCGATTTTATGTACATGCTTACTAATGCAAAGCTAAAGAATTTGTTTTTTTTTATAGAACAGGGGGCAAACGGGCAGGAGGCTCACCTGATGGTAAGTGATACCGCCGCCCATGGACACTCAATGCCAGAGGGCTCGCGAGTGCGTTGCACAGGTCGTTTAAAAATTGGTAGTGGTAAATTATTTTTTCTTTCATTTTTCTAATATCTTCCTCCCTTTATGGTTAAATGAATCTAATAAAGTGGATGAACCAACTCTTTTTTTTTAATTTTATCAAAAATTTATAACTTATTTTATTTTCAAAAGGATGTGATTTTTTTAAATTATTCATCATAAATATGTTACATTAGGACACAATTTATATGCTTTTATGTAAATACTTGTTTATATGTATCTGCTTACTTATCCTTATCTCCAATAAACTTTGAAAGAATTTCTTGAGGTCTTGATTCATCATTCATAGACGTTGATGTCTGTGAATCAATATTATGCAGCTTCTGAAAAATTATATAAAGCCAATATATCATGTTAAGAAACACATGCATACTAAATAATATTTAAACTGCCATTGTGAAAAAAAATTATGTAGGTGAGTGAATATACACAATACACATTGTATGCCATAGATAAATTAGTAAGAACCATAACAACTGTCATGATTCTGTCTGATACTCTTTTAAATTACCTACTATTTTACAATATAAGATGGAATAATTATAATAAAGAGTGCTAAGTTTGAAACCCAAAGAAACATTTTTTTTTTCAATGTTTTAATGAAATTCACTCAGAAATGTGTTTGCCTCATTGGGACTGATTTACATGATACTTCTTAGATTTGAATTAAGGAGTAGTCAGTGGACTCTCTGACTCTTAACATACCTCTTTGCTCAAGGATCTCATCATAAGACCTGGTCTACCTTTTTGATAATATTGACAGAATGATTTATACAATGTACCAAGTTGAATAAAAGTCAGTTTATCCAAATGCAATACAATCCTCCTGAGGTAAAATCCTGAAAGCAAACATATTAATAATAATCTTCAATAAAAAAATTGGTTGTCCGTAAAGTTGGTTTACTGATAATAGTTGAATGTCACCATGTCATAAGAAATTACTGATGGAATGATTGCATTTTTCAAAGAAACAATTTAATTTTATTTGTTTGATAGATATTTCGTATGGATAAAGAAAAGGAGGTAAATGGAAATTGAATTGATCAAGTTACATTTATTTGTACGCATAAATACAATTATGTAAATTTTTCATCAAACGAACGCTGCCGCGCTCGTTCCGCGCTCTTGCTTGCCCTAAATGGAACGCCTCAGAGCGAGGTTACGCTGCATGCGTCATGTTTTTTGTGCGTGCAGCCGGCAATATCGACTTATATACTATATTTATAATTATATAGAGGTTTTCACGTCCAAAGGTATTAAGTAAACAACAAATTAATAAAAAAATCTATTCTATTTGGCTTCAATGTTCACAGAAAAAATATTCATCTATATTATATATGATATATGATGATAGTATGTCTGATCCCAGTTCTACAATGTTTTGGGTGGGGCAGCACAGAAAGCTAATTCCTCACTTTACATAGGTAATACACAGCTATCCATTAGGTATTTTAAAATATATAGCTTTTTTAATAAATTTAAAATTATAAATTAACAGCACATACACATCAGAATCTCCATGCAACAATTAATCTTAAGACCAGTCTCAATAAATATAGATTAAGTAATTTTTTTAACGAAAGTCTTTAGGAAACATAATTTATTTGCTTATTTTCTTTTTCTTATAAAGTAAACAATATTTACCTATGACACTGCATCTATTAACAATAGATGGCTTAACTTCAGATTGTTCTATCATCAACATCTTCAATGTGGATGTAACACAATCCATCAGTGCATTTATTCCATTTATATAAATGTTTTGCAGTCTAACACAAAAGTTCTGTAAGTGTACACTCAAAAGATTGTACCTTCCATCTGTAAGAAGCGCTTCTAACTCTTTGAACTCCATATCAGGACACTAAAACAAATCTTAAATTTTAAACATTACCTGTATTAGTCAACCTTTAACTAAAAGTTACTTTTTGTTTTAAAAATTCAACTGTATTATTTAATTCCACAATATAATATTTGATTACCTGTATTATTTTTAAAGCCAAAATACAAAAATCCTTTCTATATTTAGGAGCTATTGTGCGCTCAGACATTTCTCTGGCTGTAAAATAATTCTTTATCGTTATTACAAAGCGTTACAAAATTCAAACTTTATTTAAATAAACTATATTAAAATCATATTCACTTCTTTACCTTCAATTTTCAGCAACCCATATTCTCTAATAAAAGCGACAACTGCTATTTTATGAGGAGTGATATTATCAACATTTCCCTTTACATTAACGAGTTTAACAAAATCAAGATTTTCTGCTCCAGCATCCATATTTTAAATTAGCAAATTATATTGAGTATTATAAAATTTGAAAACTCAAACTAATAAACATATAAAGAAACATTTGTAAAAACAACTTTTTACCACAGATTTGAAAGACTAAAGACCATAGAGTACAATATAATGGGAAATGACAGTTCGTGTCGACAAAGTTTCATACAAATTTAATTTTTGACTTTCTACATACACTACTACTGTTAAGGCACCTTGACTAAGCCCCAAGGACTATTTTATTTTTCTAATTTCTAACAGATATGAATTATGAATCCTCATCACAGTCGGCAGTCCACGCTACACAGGTTCTTTCTGCTACACTATGGTTGGCATATTGTTATTTATTATGTATTATATACTGTGGGTTGGTTATAATTCAAAATGGCCGTAGAGATTTTGTAACCGTACCGTAGTCTGAATTAAATATTATTTTGTGTCAAAATCTTAAAAAATGTTATGCATATATCTGTTGGTAATTTCTCTCATTTAAGCTAATAGCAATGAGCTATTTTCACATGCCATAAATTTAACACAAGTGTCACATTAAAAATGGGAAAAATATGGATGTTGTTTATACAATCACTATTTCAGTTGTTTATTATTACCGAATGTTCACGTGTTCCTATTTATCAGGGAGATATAATACCTCACCATGGTCGTTGTGAACCAATTACTATTCAATATTGCCAACAGATAAGGTATAATGAGACGATTTTCCCAAACTTAATTGATCACGTTAAACAAGAAGATGCTGGATCTGAAGTTTACAGTATTTTTACTCCACTCATAAAAAATAATTGTTCACCAGATTTAAAAGCATTCTTATGCTCAGTGTATGCGCCTGTATGCACTATATTGGATACACCAATACCTCCATGTCGTCATTTATGCGAAATAGTTCAACTTGATTGCAATGAACGCGTAAAACATTTTGGATTTCAGTGGCCTGACCACTTAAACTGTTCAAAGTTTCCAGTTAAGACTGATGAAAGTGTAATGTGTTTTGGTAATAATAATGTTTCTCAGGCAACTCGTATCTCACAAGAACGAAGACTTCCAAAGGTTGAATATAAATCTAATATTGACAGAGATCCAGCTAAGTTACATGGAGCTAAAAATTATGGGTTTGTTTGCCCTGTACAATTTAAAATACCAAAAAATTTTGACTTGGAATATTCTCTTAAAGTTGGAGATAAAGTTGAGCATGATTGTGGGGCACCCTGTAATGGAATGTTTTTCAGCAAGGATGAAAAGAATTTTGCTAGACTATGGATTGGTGTTTGGGCAACACTATGTGCATCCAGTTGCCTTTTTACAGTTCTTACATTTTTAATTGACACTGATAGATTTAGATACCCAGAAAGACCAATAATATTTCTGTCAGTATGTTACTTAATGGTAGCCACTGCATACATTATAGGATGGGGTGCTGGAGACAGTGTCAGTTGTCAAGGTCCATTTTCGATGACTGTGAGTGGAACAAAATTACCAAACATTATGGTTATAACTCAAGGAACTAAACATGAACCATGCACAATTCTTTTTATGATTCTATATTTCTTTAGTATGGCATCAAGTATTTGGTGGGTTATATTAACACTAACATGGTTCTTGGCAGCTGGTCTTAAATGGGGCCATGAAGCAATTGAAGCTAACTCTCAATATTTTCACTTAGCAGCTTGGGCAGTCCCTGCAGTTAAAACTATATCAATATTGGCCATGGGTAATGTTGATGGTGAGTATTATGTCTACAGAGTTTGTAGGATATGTTGATTTTTGTATTATAATAGCTGTTTGTACATTTCAGGGGATGTCTTGTCAGGAGTATGCTATGTTGGACTATGGGATGCTGAAGCTCTTAGAGGATTTGTTTTGGTCCCTCTATGTGCTTATCTAGTATTGGGAACCATATTTCTACTTGCTGGATTTGTTTCTTTGTTCAGGATTAGAACTGTCATGAAACATGATGGAACAAAAACAGATAAGCTTGAGAAGCTAATGATTCGTATAGGCATCTTTGGTGTCCTCTACACCGTGCCAGCCCTTATTGTTATAGCATGCTTGTTCTATGAACAGGCTCATTTTGATTCATGGATGGTAACATGGCATCGTGATATGTGCTCTTCTCCGAAATACTCAATCCCTTGTCCATTTACAAAGCAGGAAGCAGACAGACCAAAATTTGAAATGTTTATCATAAAATATCTTATGACAATGATTGTTGGGATAACATCTAGTTTTTGGATCTGGTCAAGCAAAACAATAGTGACATGGCGCCAATTTTTTGACAAAGTTAAGGGAAGACGTGTGGAAGCATATGTATGATTAACCCTATTAGCTTTACAATTTAAACCTAGGTCATATCCAAACAAATACCTGATATTTCATGTAATATTTTTTTCAGATTATTTATTTATTTATTTTTTATATTCTCTGGTCTTGTTAAATTTTGATTAGGAACCTATTATTACATATTATTGGCCATACTATTTTAGCTCTCTATGTGCTCAGTGTTTTAGTATTATTTTAAAAACAAATTAAGGTCTTATCTGTTTCATTAATTGAAGGTAGCTTAATAAGTTGAGATTAAATATAAGGCTGATATTGTAAATATTATTTTATGAACTTAATTTTTACATATTTTTGAATCTTTTAAGATCAATTTTTACGTATGTACCTCTAAATAAATATAAATATTTTTGCATTTGATTTCTTTTATTTGCACAACCGTCTAAGCAGGAGTCTCGAGTTTCCAACAATGTGAAGTGTAATTTCTATGTCTGCTGACATTCTAGACTAGTACAAGTATTCTGAACATTCGACTCTCTGGACATTGTGTATTATTTGACCATTTAACACTGGCTTACAGAACAGAAAACTGATTTACAGTGTATTTTCAGAACAAAATGTTAATTAAACCAACTTGCACATGGAGAAAATATTTGGAATCAGATAGACATCTGAGGTCAAGACTAGTGTTAATACATATTAAATAGAGTCTGAACCCTAAACTTATCTCTCTAGAATGATGATCCTTTCTTTGTATTGTTTTTGTTGTGTTTCTAAAATCTTAAAATAATCCAATCATTGGTTGTGGTTAATGTAAGTAGGCATATTATGCATATTTCACATTTGCTCTGTGGAATTTTTTTAACATACACAAAAATCTATGTATTAAAATCACCTAGCATTTTTAACATTTTATCCACAATGAACCTAGCCAAATAAGGATTTTCACTTTTTCTATAACGAAAACCACAATCTTATTAAGTGTACTTTATTAACTTAATTTATTATATAGCTATTAGAATGAGAAATAATGTATGGTACAGTAATGAAATGAATTGTTTAAATGCATCCCAATTCACAATGAAATTAACAATCAGCAGTTCAAAATGTGCCCTTATAACAATAATAACCTTGATTCAAAATTAATGTTGTGTACTGTATAAGATTGTTAATCATATTACCACCAAATATAAATTCACTCACACCTTAAATATTTCACTTAATATATTTTATTCCAGTGACAGTCTTATTAAATATTTAAAATTAAGCCCTAGTGTATTTTCCCCAGATGTGTAGCATAAAAACTGATGCAATAAATAGAAGGGACATAACCAACACTGGTACTGGACCTCTGAAAAAAAAGAAATTTAATACATTAAAATAGGACTACATAGACTGGGTTTAACCAAACACAAAATTGTACAGCTATATGAAAATTGGTTGTAAAATATATGGCAAATACTTAAAACATGTTTGTTTTGTACTGTGAACCTCACTATTGTAATAAAATGGAAAACATTTAGTAGAAACTTTATTATTTCCAGGTATATTGAATAGGAAAACCAATATCACCAACCAAAATTCTTATAAGAATCATTGTAAATTTTACTCCTTTAACCCTAGTAATTAAACTTACACTTTAACACCAGGTGAATCATCAGTGTAAAAACGCCACATGCCACCAGAGCCAGCGCCGGTAGTTCGGCTTCGAGCAGCAGTGGTTGTAGTTGTAGTCTTCCTTTGACGTACAGTACCACCACTTGAAGCTCTTGGAGCTATTGAGGCTTTGCTTGGTGAACGACTACCTGATCCCACCGACGTTGAACTCGGA
The DNA here is from genome assembly GCF_905147795.1 of Pieris rapae. Lineage (NCBI taxonomy): Eukaryota > Metazoa > Arthropoda > Insecta > Lepidoptera > Pieridae > Pieris > Pieris rapae. Next base: position 6,575,596 of record NC_059524.1, on the reverse strand, counting down.
GCAGCAGGCTGAAAAGATTAGCAGTATATAATAATATTATTAGTTTGTTTTATGAATAATTTTATCTAAAGAACAAAAACGCTCTAAACACTTACCATTGTATTGCTTATAAAGGCTGGTTGGAATGTATAACAAAATTATCAAGAAGTTTTCGAAAGTAAATTCAAAGGACCTACTATCGAGTTGGCAGTCCACTGAAATTTATTTTTGAATTACGAGCTACACGTAGCAACACTTTTGACACGTTGTCACATCATTGTCATGTCATATAATGACATTGATATTTGATTGTGAACGTGAGACAATCACAGCAAAGCCACAGAGTATTGTATGAATAATAAAGTAGAAATGGAGCTATCAGCTATTTAGGGTTATGTCATATTTCATGTTAACTAGTTAGTTAAAACATTATTTTTTTCTAGTTCCGTTATGCAAAATAGGTTTACGGTGTTTATTAGGGATTTGCATTCTTTAGTTAAACTATCAACAACTAGTAGAATGAATATAGATAAATGTTACTTCAGGCATATACCCAGTGAAGATAAAATTGATATCACTTTTTTGCTAAAAGTTAAAGATACGATACGGCAGTTTAATTTAAGTCGGAGCAGTTCAGAAGTGGTACAAAACTTATGCACTCGTATAGGCGTCAACGTTCAAAAAGCAGTAAATAAAAAAGTAAAGAAGAAAGATGCGAAAGAAGATACCAGTATTGAAGTTCAAATTTTTAATAATAATGGTGATGTGGTCTCTGACACTTATACATGCATAGAACTGTTTCAATTACAAGGTCCTATAAAAATGAAAATTTATGATCACCTTTATGATTTAGTTTTTAATTCACCATGGGTCCTGAATTTTAACTTACCAAAAAGCATTTTAGTAGGCTTTCCTGTCTACCCTGAGCATTTAGAATCAAACTATATGGATAAGGAATTAAGTGATTTTAATTGGTATAGAGCAAAAGTGGTAAATGAAAAAGGAAATTCTATTATTGACAGCCATGTTAAATGGGATTTTATAAAAAAATCTCATAGTTACACTCCAGTTTCTGAGGATATTGGTATGAAATTAAAATTAGAATGTATCCCAAGTGAGTAACATTATTAGAATGATAACTAAATTCTTTATTTATGGAAATAATATTAAATCATTTAATTATTTTTAGAGAACTCTTTAATGTCTGGGCCCAGTGTTGAAGTAATTTCAAAACATGTTGTAGAAGCTGGTCCTGGCCCATGCCCTTTTGAATTGAGACATTTCTTTACCAAACATAGATTAGAAGATAAAAGGTATTTAAAGGACTATGGATAACAACTAATTTTTTTTAAAATTGAATAGTAAGTTATTACACAGTATGCAACATCTTAAAGATAATAATATAACATGATTTTTATTTTCAGTTTTCGTTGTGTGACATACAACATATTAGCTGATCTATATTGTGATTCTGATTACACTAGAACAGTGTTACATCCATATTGTCCATCATATGCATTAGAAATTGATTATCGAAAACAATTAATATTAAAGGAACTAACAGGTGATAGCTTATTTTCTACAAATACTGTCTCATAACTTGCTTGGTTTAATATAAACCTGCAGCAATAGTAATTACTCTGTTTATTTGTTTTTTACTCTTAAATAGCATTTAGTATAGAAGTATAAATCTTAAGTCCATTTAAAAAATCATATTTAAATCAGAATATTCTTTGTTATTTTATTGCAGGATATAATGCTGATATAATTTGCCTGCAAGAAGTGGATAACAAAATTTTTGACTATTCTTTAAGCTGTGTTTTACAAATGGATGGCCTAAAAGGCTTATTTTACAAAAAAGGAAAATCTGTTGCTGAAGGGCTTGCCTGTTTTTATAGAGAAAATAGGTTTAGGTATGATATTTATCCCTGGACCCCTGGGATTTAATTGATGGACAAAATGAATCAAACATCATTTTGTATAATGTCAAAATAACTTTAGGTTTATTATGTAATTATAGCAAAATAAGTCATCATCTTGACATCACAATGTATAAAATGTATATTTTCCATACAAAATATTTGATATGCATAGGGGTATGAATAGATCAGTTGAGTTGCATAAGGTATATTTTTGTCTGATTCCATGTTTTATAATAATATGTTGCATAAAAAAGTGAATTTTTACAGAACAAAATAATTGCAATAATTTATTCTTGATTCCAGATGTCTAGGGGATGATCAAATTCTCCTGTCAACTGCTGTACAAACTGAATCTTACTTACAGCACATTTGGGATGCAGTTCGAGATAATGATGAATTAAAGAATCGGCTCTTAGACAGATCAACGGTAGCAAGTGCTACATTTTTACAGTCCTGTGATAATGAAAATGAAATAATTATTGTTGGTAATACACATTTGTATTTTCATCCAGATGCAGATCACATTCGACTAATTCAGGGTGGAATTATTATTTATTGGTTAAAGAATATTCAATATAAATTAAGGACACAGGTAAATTTTAATTAATGTAAAAATACTTAATGTTAAATAAATATATTATAAGTACTTAAATCTACTGTAATTTAGAGAAAAAAAGTACGGCAGAAAGTGATATACCGTATTACTTATCTACTACATCTTACGACGTCTTCAATTCATTAATTACAAAATTATAAAATAAATTACAATGGGGATGTAAATTTCCATTTTTTACCGTCTCGGCTAGCTATACGCAAAATGAAATGATTGTTTCGTATGATTGTGATTGGTCAACAGTATCTCTTGTAAGCTTGACGCAATGTTGTGTCTTTAGTTCATTGTTTTCCCCAGGTTTTTCTTAAAATTATTGCTACAATTGTACAACTATAGTCTGGTCCAACCTGTATCCATACTGGGTGCCTGAAAATGAAATATGTATGAAATAAGAATAATAGAAAAAATAAAAGATCTCTATGAAGTTGCTAAAAATGTCATTTTTAATCACAGTTTTATTTGTAAACCCGAAACAATCTGTTAATAAGACCATTAAACAAGTGCATAAACTTGATACAGGCATGTAATGATTATTATTTTTTTAAATGTCAATGTAAAGTTTTTCTGGTAGAAATTTTAATTGTTTTTTTGTTTTTCAGTATCCTGATAAGAGAATATCAATGATATTGTGTGGCGACTTTAATAGTGATCCTCAATCTGGAATTTATAAACTATACACTACAGGACATGCTCCGAGTACTTTACCTGACTGGAAATCAAGTAAGCTAGCAAAAAAAATTTTGTGATTTTTTTTTTGGGACTTTGATATTGATTTACCAAAACATAATATGTAAAGATAAAAATTAAGGTGAATTAACACTATGGTCCCATATAAATTAGGCAATTTATATTTTAACGAGTCTTAAATCAAAATTTCATATTTTAAAAAAGAAATAATTTTTACCTAAAATATATTTATAATAACAGCTTATTGATGTGTTGTACAGTTTCTAATGACGTATGTTGAAAGATGTAATGTAATAAATGTATGTCAATTCATAATTTGTTATATTTTTTTTTAATTTATTTATTAGCCTTTGTTATATTTGGACTATAAATGTTACCCCACGTCACGACTACGAATTTTTCCATTTATCCAAAACCTTATCTTCAGAATTTTCTGTCCACAGACACTGAACAAGCTATAACTGGTCTAAGTCTCGAACAACCAATTCTTCTTGGGAGTGCTTGCGGAACACCACAATACACAAATTTTACTGCAGGATTTGCTGAATGTCTAGACTATATTTATTATGATGTAAATAATCTGGAAGTGGAACAGGTATTTAAATTTGCGTCGCAAATTTTTATTAATTAACCGTTCAAACAATGTAGCCATCGAAGACAGATTTGGCAGGCTTCGAAATGGTAGTTTTGTATGAAAATATCTTCCCTTCAAGTATTACGTCAGCAGATTTACTTCAATTAATACCCCCTTCATCTTGTTAGCTAAGTAAGCGAACAAAAAAATAGTACATAAATTTTTGTCAGAATCCTTAAAAATGCATTTCGTTTTTAAACATAGACAATGTGTAGGCAATATGTGTAAAAAATTAATAATTACTGTTGGCGTAATCACCAAATAAGAAAATCAAAGTCCCCCCCCAATTTAAATGATTATGTTTTTTCAGGTCGTGCCTTTTCCAAGCGTTGAAGAATTAAGAGCTCATATAGCACTACCAAGTATAGTATTTCCGTCGGATCACATAGCTGTTGTGTCAGATTTGAAGTTCAAATAATATTATGTATTTATTTTTCAATAATAAAAATGTTGTAGTTATAATTTTTTATTTTACTAAGAATTATATGGCTTACACTACGCCTCTGAACTTATTTGAATAAAATATAATTTTTCCATGCATCAGTTTTCATATTTTTAATATTATAGATAATAATTTATTTATTTAAGTCATCATTTCTTTAATAAGTCATCGTTCAAGTATTACATAAACAAATTTACTGCAAGTTTTCCACCCCTTCTTATCAGCTAAAGTAAACGAATCTGCTTGCTGCTAGTGCGGCCTGTCCGCACGTGTCTTATAAAACAATAAAATATACCTATATTATATAAGTTAAGAGCAGTGTTAGCATAGTCCTACTTTCATTCCTGGGGTCATAGTTTTGATATAAACTTTATTAATGTCTAAGTACGCTTCTTACACTCGCTCATACGGTAAAGGTCAGCGTATGTATGTATGTAGGGACTCCATTTCCGCAGTTAGACTCTTAATAGGTTCGTTGTGCGTAAAGCCCTGGCTAACTAAGCCAGCCTAACTCCTTCCAAAAGCACAGAAGCTTCCTGGGCACTTCGCAGGCTTCACGCTCCGAGGATTTCTGTACGTTGATAAGCCACAGCGTCACATTCCAGGACTACGTGGGTGACTGTTTCCTCTGCGCTGAAGTCAGCGTATATCAGGCGCAGAAGGTTGATCACCTCCTATCTCTTACGGGCACGGCCTTTTAGAATTAATATAACACTTATATTTATGGTAAACACATAAAGTAGATATCCAATCTCGTCCAACGTAACTAAATACATCGAAAGTGTAGATAGCGAGAAAACTTACAGATTCCACTCGTCAAGCCTCGTGCCGAACGCCTCTAGGCGCCTCGCGAGTGTGGAGCGAATCTGTCAGTCGAGTAACTCTCGTAAATTATACTTCTGCAAATTCTCCAGTTGATATATTTTTATGTAATTATTTAGGATACCTTCTCTTTGCAAAATGGTTAAAATGAATCTTTACTGCTACTACTACTGAACCGGTTGTCATAATATAACTGGGTCTGTTTCTTAAGTAAGATTCAGCAACGTGTCTGACAACCCGTACCACAAAAATCTATCGGAGTTTTTGACGGGAACATATTTTTGGGTTAAAGGGATTTTGGGAAATAAGTCAAAAAATTCAACATCAAAAATTTTAAAAAGTATTTCAGTAAATCAATTATTTCTTTGGATTTATAAAATTGATTAACCATGGGTTACTTATCAATATTAAAACAACAATTATCGATACAAATATAAATGCGAAGCGAAACATTGAAATAACATCGTAATGTTATTTCAATGTTTTTGGCACTAAAATACTTTAAAAAGAAAGAAAAAAATGGTTTCAACTTTACTTGCACTTTATATCATAACAAATAAAACGTTTATAAACTCTCCAACAATGCATAATGAACATATATCAAAGAAGCTGAAAAAATAAGTAATAACAAAAGAAGCAAGTGGAAACTAAACGTAAGGTCGTTCTTAAAAATTTCCATAAAATTAATGTTTATTTATCGCTCGAGTGCCATCTATCGGAATTAATAATAATAATAAATATTTTTTTTTTATTGTTTCTCAAATTTTTTTACATCATTAAATGAGTATGAGACAACCCCCGTAAGTAGTCAAGAGACACTTGTGTTGGGGTTGGCTCGCTACTTCCATTAACTAAACAAACTTTAACTAATTCTCATATAGGAATTATGTAAACTTAAACCTGATCGCGCGATATTTTTGAATATTTCTTAATTAATGAAAAAAGTGAGTTATATATGTATATATATATATATAACTATCATAAAAGCAAATTTGATACCCAAAAAGTTTTTCTTTTAGTTATCGTGCATAACTAACTAAAAAAATCAAAAGATAAACTTAAGTACAAAGGACAAAATATTTTTACTTGAGTCGAGTAATGTTTATTTTTGTAGAAAGTTAACAATTTGCACTCAGTCACTACTGAAATCTGTAAAAGATATTGAAATTCTTAAATGTTTGGTCATTAATAAATAATAAAATGATCCAAAATTGTTATATCAATTCCTATCCCTACTACTAGTACTAATTTTCTATGATTCCGTTTTTCCATCTGCTGTGTTTGCAGTCTGTGGTCTACGTCCTACGACTCTGTGATTTGTGATTTCACTTGGAGTCTGGATATTAAGACTATATTTTCATGTTTAGATTATTATAAAATATAAGAAAATTTATCAAAGAAGTCGCAATACTTAAGTAAGTTACTTAATACATACATTACATGTTGTGAAATTAAATTTAGAGTTACTCTTTATAATATTATGTTGCACTGCTGAATTTTGCTGAATTTCCATAAACAATTTTACCTTTTATTTAAGTTTTTCTGTATGTTGATACTACTTATTTAAGTACCGCATTCCGCAATTTAAATCGTAGTCTTTGTCAGTACGGTTGTCGGTTCATTGTTTTGACTTTTAATTCAAGGTCCTTTTGGATTAAACAATAAACAAGCTTTAAAATGTTAAAGGTGTACTCCAGGATAAATCAAAATTTTTATCCTCAAAAACATCTACCCAATACTTATTTTGGTAAGCCTATTTTTAAATTAAATATTACTTTAATTTGATAGTGATTGTTGTTTAGTTATTTTTGCATGCGTACTTGTAATGTAGGTAAGATTTATTGTATTGTCTATTAGCAGCGATAATCTGGTTTTAAATTTTTTAATAGGTGGTAGCTGCATACTTGGAAAAACTATTCACAATACAATATCTCTAAAGTTTCCCCAAGTTGCTGCTCTAAAGTTGCCTACAAATGTTGTCAATATTAATGCAACAGAAATGGGAAGATTTTCCCCCCTTCGGGAGCGTGATATCTCAGGTCCCGTTATTAATGCTTACAGTGATAAGCTTAACATGAAAATTGATATCACTGTGCAATCAGATCCTTATGTAAACAAATATGATTGCCGTGGAGCAGTGAGTTTATCTTCATCAATGCAAAGTAATGTGCCAAGTCCATTTAGTGGCAACCATACTCACTTGGGTATGCCAGGTTCCCAATGGGGCCAAGGATATAAGTACTTGTCTGATAACCTTCAAAGTGCTCATTATCTCACTCTCCGAAATGAATATCGGGGCAATATTGGAGGTACATAATTTTAAAAAGTTACATTCATACAGTATGTTTAAGTACTTTTTTATGGCATATAATCATTTGTTGACTGACATTAAGGGCCCTTAATAATTGTACCTTATTTTTACAAAGCATAGCAATTGGAACAAGAAAAATGAGTTCAAATGCAAGTGATACATTAAGTGCTAAGGAAAAGTTAAAAAAAGCTGTTAAGGATTATGGTGCTACCGTAATAGTATTTCATGTGACAATCTCACTTATGTCCTTGGGAATTTGTTATGTGCTGGTTTCCAGGTATATATTATTTTATTTTCTTTTAAACTGTAATATAAGTGATGAAAAATTTGACAGTTATTGATTTCAAAGCTATTCACTAATGTAAAATATGAAAGTGTGAACACATAAAAGCTCTGTTACTTGTCTAAAATATCAGACATAATCATAAAATTTCACTGTAAATTGGCTTTTTTATTGAGTGCAAGGCAAAGAACAAAGTTTCACCACCACTTTTAATACAAGTAAAAGTACAAGTTTAACTTTTAATTTTACAAAAAAGATCATCACACAAGTTATATCAGTCAGTTGCATCCATTAAAGAGATATTTATAATTGCTTCTATTAGACTGTATATTGAATACAGTCAAATCATATCAAGTGATAAGATCGATAAGGATTCAGTGTTGATAGAACATTGATAGTTTTTCTTCTACATATGAGATCCATACTAAACACCAAATTGCAACACAGAATTTTCCCCTTCCCCTTAGATGAACTATATTTTGCAATTTTCAAGTCAATAAATAAAAGTATCATTTCATCTTGTTTATTTCAGTGGTGTGGACTTAGTGGCTGTGATGAAATATTTTAATATTGAAGAAGGAAAATTGTCAAATATGATTACATCCAATGCAGGGACTTTTGTCATTGCTTATGCTATTCACAAAGTTTTAGCACCTGCCAGAATAGGCATCACATTGACATCAACACCTTTTATTGTACGATACTTAAGAAATAAGGGTATTTTAAAGGCAACAAATGTAAACAAAGGTGGTGGAAACTAATAATTTTTGTAAGACATGTAACACAACTGTAATCAATTTTAAGTAACTTGTAACATTTTCTTGGTTTTAGCAATCATATTGTTTTTTTTTAAATTTAAATAAATATTTTCATAATAATTATTCTTGTTTTTTTTTTGTACATGGTCCAAACAATTGCATATTTTATATCCCTTTATTTATATATGTAGTAAAAAACAAACAAATACTTAAATATAAATAAATAGCAACATGAATAAATTAAACTAAACTACTTAAATTTAAACTGGGTTACGTACTCGTTACTTACAAGGGTTTCTAAAAAGACTCAAGGCAAATTAAAACTCTTGACAATCGCAAAAGCATTAGCATCCAATTCAAGTAAGATAAATAAATAGTTTTCAATTAGAAGACTATAATTCGATATTTTCTCCAAAAAATAATCGGTAGTGAAACAGTTTTGCTATTTGAATAATAGCGGAACTGGTGATTTATAGCCGATTAAATTGTAACATAACTGAATCGATCCGTGTTATTAGAAACCGTTAAAACTAGTTTGGCATAAAAATCCTAAAAATGTACAGTTAGCGGTCAACGATCGCGTATGCTCCCAAAGGTCACAGATTTTAAAGGTTTTACCTACATTCTATTTTTAAGTAAGAAGTGAAACGTCTAGAAACAAGCATGTAACTTTTTTTAAAGGGAACTTGTTGCTGGCCTTGACAATCAAGTCGCTGCTTTAAATTCATTTGCGACACTTGAAACTAAACGAATAATATGTCGATGATCAGCAAAGCCTCGAAGATATCTGTTACAGGGTATCTTTTATTTCTTGATATTACGTAGGCTTGATAGTTTTGCCCATCACAGGATTTTTAATTCGCAGTGCTTGCTCCGTCTGATTATGATGATAACGTAGTACCTAAACTTTGAAGTATGAACACTAATAACAAGTTAAATATAAATTCGTCATGTACCTACCCAGAATTCATAGCCGTCTTAAGCAAGAATTTGATATTTAAATTAATTAGCGTCATCGCGCTCCATAATTTATTAGGTAGACGGAAATTATGTCGTTGGAACATATTTATTCCATCAACATTATTTGATGTGTTGTGAGATGCTGGAAAAATAGAAATTGAAATTCATCTGTTATCGTAAGCACAAATTTATCAATTTGTCCTTATTAACTATAAACACCTAATAAAATGCTACCCTAATTCCTACTCCCAACCTGCTTCTGCTTACTGCACATAAGTTATATAGACACCCCATTTTCATCAGCTCATTCATTCAGCTACAAATCATCGTTAGTATGCAAAGATAACCATTTTGTTATTTAATTGTTGTAGATGTCCCTAGAAGCAACTATGGCTACAAATATCAATGATGAAGGACAACAATTAGCTTGCGCTATAAACAGCTGGTGAGATAATATATTACTAATAATATTAAACTGCGTATCTGTATTGCACCAGGTGCATATTTTTGTGCTGGTGCAATACGCAGCTGAGAACTACTAGTGCATCATAATTGATATATGTAGGTAATAATAGGTATTTATAAGATTGTTCTCCAACTCAACAAAACTTCTATACACGCACTACGTTTCTTTGTTTCCAGGTTCGAGGTCGATATTATGTTCTTATAATTATACCTACCTACTCATACTTATCATATAAGTAACTTGTATCGGACGTTGTGACACGGCGAATGTTAGGCTGTAATTTTATTTTTGTATTTAAAATCAGACGTCATTAAGTGTAGAACTAAAGATAACAAATGTCAAATACTTAACCAAATGTTTCTCGAGTAAACATCTCCATTTATTCGTTTAGTCTTGATAAGATACTTTCGCTCTTCGTTACTATATTCCTAATATAGTAATGAAATAATAGCCACAAAGTGTGTTTGTGCTGTATATAACTTATCTAAAAATGTATTCTAAATTACTAATAGCATTTTTCATGAGTAGTGTAGGTATTCGTTGTGATAACAGGTAAGATTTAACTTTTATCACGTTAGCACCATCCTCTGTATTTTAGCATCAGATCTCTCTAACATCCGGGTGTACCTTTCTTCTCAGTTATATGTATTATTAGTTCATATTTCCTCTAAAATTAATTGAGTTATCTAAAATGATATATACAATGGCATACCATACCAACACATGTTGAATGCAACATTTTTCTTATACATTATTGTTGTAAAGACTATGCAGTAAAACCTTTGTACCTCGTAAAGCTTATGTTTGATAGATATGAGGGGTCATCTATTTTACCTAAAATATTTGTATAACATACGCACTTACGTCAGAGCAGATAAAACCGGAGTTGAATTATTCTCATTAAAAAAGCTTAGTTCACTTGTGTTCAACAATGATTTTGCAATTTAACAAAAGATGGCAATCCAAAAACAGTTTACCTAAATGCAAAGAAAGTATGTATTTATAAATTAATAAAAACCAATCAGACGATATTAATAGTCATTAGAAAATTTAAAATACTTATAAAATTCGATTCGTCCAACCTAGACCTACTGGATCTCGTCAATAATATCTTTTTTCAACAGCAATATAACATCACCAGAAGGACAGTACCTGTTCGATTTTACTAAAGATGACAACGTTTACGACTGGGAAGAACAATCGGATACAGTACGAAGTGTAGGAATGTCAAAAGCAGTTTTTGTCTTACACCAGAATACCCAGTTTCGAAGAGCAATTTTTTTTGCTCTACTGAATCCACAATTGAACGGGGCAGGGTTCGCTGGCATTCGTGCCCTCGGATATCACGACCTTACGCAGTATACCAAACTTCAAGTACAATGCCGTGGTCAGGGACAGTTCAATGGATTTAAAATTGTCTTGAGACACAAAGGACTAAACAATGAACCTAACTACTCATTTGAACAATATTTTCAGGTCTGTCTATTGAAGTATGAACTTAATATTTATTGGTTGGCCATGTTACTAGTGTATACAAATTCATTTTTAGGCACCCAAGGACGAGTTCGCTGTGAAGAGCCTACCATTTTCAGAATTTAAAGCATATTACAGAGGAAAGAGAGTAAATAATAATGAGACCCTGGACTTATCACAAATAACTAGTATCGGAATTCAAATGTATGGAGGAGTTTACCAACCAGTGAAGCAGAAAGGACCAGCTACTTTAGAAGTAGACTGGATAAGAGCTGTATAATAAATCTATTACATGCAATTTAGTTTGTTTTATTTTTAACCGACTTAAAAAAGGAGGTCATTAGTTTGCCCTGTAAATGTGATACTGTTGGAATTTGCTACAAGGATTTCTGTATGTTGCTTAGCCACAGCCTCGCATTCCCGGACTACGTGGGTGACTGATTCCTCTGCGCTAAGCTAAAACAGCCTCTGCACATGGGACTGTCTTTCGCGTCTAGGACAAACATTTGTTTGTAGGAGATAATTTAATTAAGCTTAGAAGTCTTTTTCTTTTATTCTTTAAATGCATATTAAATCAGTATTATTTTTTTGTTGTAATCTTTAAATTTTTTTTTAAACCTTTATGTAATTTGTCGTGATGTAGACGATACTTTGTTTAAAAACAAGTGAATGAAATCTATTCCCAAAAATCAATTAAAAATACAAGCGGTAAAATTTTGATATGCAACTTGGTAGATATATTGTCTCCGAATTATAAAAATTTGGTTTTTAGCAAATAACAGGTGAACGCCCTAATTCTGCTGTTGGATCTCGTTCTAATAATTGTGATCGGGGTCGCTATTGGATGTTACAGAATAAGGGACAAAGTATTTTATTTTTTTGGTTTGCCGGCCCGACTATTCATTGTCCATCCGCGTTAATAAATACGGTCGTAGCATGATCTAATAATATAGAATAAATCTGTCGCACTACAACCGCTTTAGGTCTTGGCCTCAGATTTCTGAATCTGTTTCATGATCAATTTTTAAATCTAATAGGCAAGTAGGATCAGCCTCCAGTGCCTGACACCCGTCAACTTTTTGTCGACGAACATATAGAACACAATTTTATTTAAATTCGTAATTTCCAAAATTAATCTGACTATGCGTTAAACCTCACTCAGACAAGCTCTCAAAACGAATTAATGCTTATCTATGTTCGCTGATGATGAGCTTTATATTGTTGAAATAACATTTATCATCACCTTAGCAACATTGCAAATAAAAAAGCAAACCTTTCCTTTTACAAATAAAACTTCTTAATAAATACTAAGTATATATTTTATTAAATTAGAATAAAACAATGGATCACATTTCCATAGAAGCTTATCTTTGCCGCGTGGGCAACAACAGTGATAGAGCGGTCATGGCGTCCGGGAACAGAGAATGGTAATTGACAAGCGGGACGTACGCCGCGGTAATAACGCGACCGGCGAACCATCTTCCGTGTAGCGTGTTGACCGACGCCACAGCGGTTGCTATTGTTGGACATTTGCAATACACATTGCCTTGGGGTGACGCCTTATCCACGTATACGTGTAGGACACCACCGTGCTTATTGCATTCGCTGATGACGTCATCTCGGATCTCAATGTCCCAGCTGGGGTTTGTTTCCCTGTAACAAATTTTGGTTTTCTATAAATTCAATGTTACACTTGCAAAGAAAACAAGAGATATCCGGTATTGTAATAATAATAAGCACTCATTCAGACGGTCTTTTGACGTTATTTCAACCTTCAATTTCAGTGGCCTTATTATAATAGGATGAGCAAAAGTTAGTACAGTATTTGTTGCCATGGTTACCATTATTTTTAAATCAAAGACCAATGTGACAAACACGATACTAAATTTAATCCACATTTTATAATAGGCACGAGATCAAAGCAATGTGCGAACTGTTCAACTGAAACCTCAACTAAGGCGACATTGTGGGAAATTTTAAATATCATACAACTTTTATAAAAGAATTTTATTGGTTATACAGAAAATAGTTATTAATGTATCAATCTAATAATAAAATACCAAAACTTACGTGGCTGGATCAAACATGTTATTCAGCATGAAGCATTGTGTGGCTATGGGTGGTGTAATCTGTGGTTGTGCAGCTAAGGCAGTACCTGCTCCCATCAGCACTGACGCTGCAGCAGGAGGAATCTAGAAATGTTAGTAAGTATTGTACTTGATCACAATAGCAGCTGCTGATTTGTTGGTAGTAATTGACATATATGAATGTATGAATACTTTATAATGGTGGATGAAAGTACAAGGAAAATGTAAATAATTAAGAAACCCATTTTTCTATACAAACTAGTTGAGGTAAAACGAGTCAATAATTTGAACAACATTGTAAATTCATTCATACTAGACAATGATAAAAACGATTTAAAAATTTCTGGCGTACCCGGAATACCCAGACGTAAAAATATTATCACTAAGTTCGCTTGTGTTCAAATCATAACAAATTCAGATAAATACGATACAACTGTTTTCTTTTTAGATACTCAAAAGTGGGAATATTTAAATGAATCTCATTTTGTGCCTTGTAACCTATAAAATTGTGTTAATTTATAATTGATATCAAAATTATTACAGCGATAATAGGAAGCCATAATTTCTCTTATTATTGGATTCAGTAAACACATCTGTAGTGACATGACCCATCTTAAGAATAAATTGCACATTTAAAACAAGTAGAATATTTATGTTTTTAGTAAGAAAATTCTTATTGGAAAATATTAATTCACATTTATTTAAACCTATATTTTATTGATGTCCCCTAGGTTTTTAAACTACTACCACTATTATCACATCACATATTAATTCATATTGGGTTTTACAATTAACATTTTTTTATTATTTCTAATACTTAGGATTACTAGCGAATAGAATTACTCGCGCATAAAGGATCGGCGCCTGCGCGTGGTCTAATAACATAACCAATTTCGGTCACAGCAAAAAATCTCAAAATTATTAATATCACAATAAGTTGTTTGTTGTGTTGTTGATCAACAGGTGTAATGAAAATTTTGATAATTGATTAATATCGTTGAGCTCTTGTGCATTATCATGGCAACGGATAACCTACGAAACATATTGAATATGTGGTTTATTACCTGTAGGCCAGTGCCTTCAGCCAATTTGAACATGAGCTGTAACCGTCCTGTAGCACCAAGATCAACACCAGCACGATCCAGTTCATCAGCATCGAAGCGAGTGTTAGAGCCACCATCGGCCCTTTCAGTTACATTTCCAACCTTCATTGGCCGACCAGCAAGTTCAAACCCATTTAACTGCTCCATTGCTTTTTTGGCATCTGTGGCATTGTGGAACTGAAATATAAATGACACTGTGAATAATGTGTTTATTTCTTAAATAAGGACATGTAGTTATATAGAATTCTAACTAGAATCTATGATTTAATGTTTTTCTATTGTTTCAGCAAGACATAGATTTCTCATAACTAAATAACAGATTTAAAGTACGATTACAAATAATTAAGAAATATTGTTAATGCAAAAAAGCACATAACACGCGACAATAATTGATTTTGTGACGTGCGCAGTATTAACCATTATCTTAAAAACAAAATGATATGATTGTGTGTACAAAAAATACATACTGTTAGAAATCCATATCCTTTGCTCTTCCCTGTATCTGGATCAGTCATAAGTTGAATATGGTCAATCTTTCCAAATGGTTCAAAAATTCCTCTTAACATATCTTCTGTTATATTAAAATGTAATGAGCCTACATAAAGTCTTGTGGGGCCATTGCTTGCCTTTGGTGCTAAGTTTGGTAAAGAGTTACCCACTCTGTTTTTTTCTGCTTGTGTGTGTTGAACAATAATAGGAACACCTAGTAGTTTTTGGCCAGTTAATCCTAGAGCCTAAAATTAATAATGTTTATTAATATTCCTGTATATGTACAAAAAATATGAAGTCAGGGCAGCAGTTAAGAAATGGGCACAAAAGCAAACCTTTAACTTAAACAATCATAAAAATTTACTGTTTTCTAATATACTATTGATACTTTAAATAAATATAATAAATAAAAAACTTACTAATGGTACAGATTCAGCATCTTTAAACTCAATGTATGCAATTCCTTTAAACCGTCTTGTCTTGTTACAAGTGATGAGTCTTACATCCCTTACTTTTCCTACAGATGAGAAAAATTCTTCTAAGTCTTTAGCTCTAATTCTTTGAGATAACTGCATGCAAAATACTGTACGTAAATCTCTTTCTTCTGGAGGTAGGTCATCTAGTTTGGGCTCAATTCCTCTTGATTTTGATCGGTATTCTTCTTTTCTAGGCTCTTCTTCTTTACTCTTTTCACTTTTGTGCGAGTGACTCCGGCTACTCTCTCTTTCCCGACTTCTCTGTCTTTCCTTGCTTCGCCTCTTTTCTTTATCCTTGTCGCGATCTCTTTCTCTCCCTTCTCTATCACGTTCTCGCTCTTTGTCTTTGTAACTTCGGTCTTTATCACGGTCTCTACGCTCCCCCCTGTCCTTGTCACGGTCTCTGTCCCTCTTGTCATCTTTGTCTCTTGAACGACGAATTTCCCTGTCACGCGATCTTCTTCTATCCCTTGATCTACTGCGTCTACAGTTAATAAAACAAGACATTTACATTTAATACACATTAAAGCTGTTCAATTAACGCGAAATTACAAAATCTTGTGTTAGAAAAACATATTGATTTCATAAAAAATGTTTTACTTTTTCATATATTCTTATGAACTTTTACACAAACTAAGAACCAAGAGATCAGCAAATTTCACTGGTACAAAATTGCAGTGTAAAAAAGAATATACATATCTGTAAATGGAGGAAGGAGTGAGTTTCATCATGCTCATATGTATATCAAAATAATGTACATACCCAGATAACATTAAAATAAAAATTAATCTTTAAAAACCGATTATTGTTGTATTAACAAATAACTTACACAATGGCAGGATGTTAACACATTACAATATTAATAATTTGAGTTTTCCTAGAAACTTTTTTTTACATTCCAAATTGGTGAATGCAGAGGAATATGTGTATGTAGGGACTCCGTTTCCGCAATTAGACTCTCAATAGGTCCGTTGTGCATGAACAAAGGAATATGAATGCTTAAAGAAATCGAAACATAAATAAAAAAAGGTTTGAGTACACCTTTTTTATTTATGTTTCGATTTCTCTCTAAATTTGAAAAATTTACATGTCTTTGTGAGACAACACATACCTTCTTCCACCATCCTTTTCTCTGTCCCTGTGCTTATCAGAATACTTGTCCGATCGATGCTTCGTAGACGAATTATCCTGTCACACAAAGCACAAGGTAGAAGCAGCGCCACAGCAACACACGCCGAGTGAATAAATAAAATTCATTAGTTAAATTGAATTGATTGTGCTACAAAATAGTGACATTCCTTTGATATACATTATATCAAAGAAATCCACTCAGGTTTGGAAAGTCTTAAACTACACAGGACTATTTGAGGACTGTGTGCCCGTGGGTGGTTGAGCTGTTGCCGAATCTAAACTTACCGTTTACAAAACCACTGACTAAGGTTGCACACAGCGCTAACATCACACAGGAATACTTCTGCAAAAGATTGATGACCCATAAACTTATGGTCTTGTTCAAAACTTTTCTAAATAAATCTTATAAAAAAATTGATACCATAGTGGTAGTGTAATGTATAAAAATATTAAGTAGTAGTGGATACCTCATAGTGTTCACGTCGGTGAAGTATGCTCGACAAATACCACAAAGTTCTATAAATACAAGAAATGATTCTCAAATGTAGTTTTGCTTTTAATATTGATTATACTCTTTAAAATTGTGCTTTTGAATATGCTTAAATATTTATAAAAAGAAAGTTTATGATAAAAAACACAATTTTAATCAATCCTAAACATTTTCCAAACGGCAGTAAATGACAAAGATATCAAATATAATTTGTAAATTTAATGTTAATTACGCCAATTTTGTGACAAATATCTAATACAAAATATCTACTCTGGAATGCATTAACTGTTATATTAAATTATATGGAGAGCTTACCGATTTAATGTATGGGGCCTCAAGCATAGCTTCTACATCAAAATCTTCTGCCATCCTGTAAATAAATCACAGTTTGAAGTACATTAGAACAAATAGTTACACCCTTAAAAGTAAAGTAGAAGATAGTTTAGTAGTAGACACTAAGCAGATATTATGTTACCATAATTAATTTTCAAGGTCTATAGTTCTCGTCCTTTATAAACATCTTTAACTTCAACTAAGTCTGAAGAGACTTGGTGTATGTAAATAAAGAGAAATTATGTAGTATAACAAACAAAATTATTGGACTGTATAAACTATAGTATTTTGCAGTCGGGAAGTAACCATTACAAGTTTAAAGATGCTCAAGCTTAGGGAGATTAAAACGAAATGATCAGTATATCATTATAAATCTGCGTGGAAAAAGACTACTCGATTTGTAATGAAATACCAGCAAAAGAATCTTAACTTAACTTAATAATTAATGTTATTAGAGGCATTAAGGCACTCTTATAATCTCAAAATGGCGTACGATATTGCTGTGTCCATAAGTGTTAGCGTAGGTTGGTTATAATAATTAAAATTTACCTGGATGCGGAGGACTGAATTTTTTCAATAACACTGCCTTATTTATTGAATTAAACTTCGCAAACTTACGAACATCGATTTCTTGACAAAATAAGAAGTATATTATAAACTTGCAAGAATACTTGAAAGAGCAAGAAAATAGAAATGAACTTTTAATATGGCGGATGGCTAATGAGTAATGACTTGAGCCAGTAATACCATCTCTTACAGAATTTTCCCCCCAGACTAACTTCAAATTTCAAATATCCCTAAACTTTTTTGGGTATACATACTTGGTTTGAGAGGTAATTTCAAACATGGATTAGAACTACAATCAAATAATATAAAGTGACTAGCTATTGTATTTAGCTTAATTTACACATTAACATAATAAAATTAAACGATTCTCTTAATTTCTCTTGGCCTTAATATTAAAGTTTTTACTTTGCTTTACTTTATTTTCTTTTCTTACATTGTTTTTAAAGTTTTTTTTATATTTTTGTTATTGCCACGCTTGGAGTATTTACAAGGTTTAGTTTGTTGGTTGGTTTGGAGGCTTAATAAATATAAATTGTATAGAATCCTGTGATTTTTAAGAATAAATAAATGGTGATCGAAAGAAACCCCTGGAAGTCTTTTCTCTTAATTTGAGGGTCCAACACCTAAGTTGGCATCATTGCAATGAGTTACAAAGTACAAATTACAATATGGCAGAAGCAGCTGTTTTTATTTTTTATTTATTCTTACATGACCAAGGATACCAGTCTTTCAGTCACGAAGCGGCTGTCCGCTGTGTGTAGCGTTAACTTGCTAGCTTCTTGATAACAGAACTAGAAAAGAACAAAGGTAAGTATAGAAACCGCGATAAAATAATAAACGAAGGAATATTTTTGTGCGTCGCAAAAATTAGAGGTTGTAATTTTTATTAAATTATTCAAAACTCTAATATGGATAAGGCGAATTTCGCCAAAGTTTACTTTGTAAATCCTTGGAACATTGTCTTTTTCTGTTATCGTTACACTTTTTTTTATATATACATATTAATGTGGTATTCAATATTCCCCTAAAACTTATACTGCTGACTAAATGTCGCTTATAGTCCTCTCTTTAAACTTTCGAGCGGAAGATTCTTCAAAAAAATTCAGACCTTGTTTTGCGACGATGTTTGGGGTATTTGTTCAAAGAAAAACTTTATAACATCTTTGAAGACAACATTAATTTATAAAATGGGAAAGGCTCAAGACTCGAGCGATTGGGACACGTGCACCAAATGTTGTGAATGTGGTAAACACATCGGATAAATAAATCTACCTCTTCGAATTTATTTGATTAAACTTACATTAATAGCAAAATAGCTATTTTGACGAGTAAAGTTTTTAATCATTATTGTATTAACTTATACGATTAGTCGGAAATTTACTACATAGGGCGGACAATAGACAGTGGTCGACGGCTGTTGTACTAATTTGTCTCTACATTCTTACTTCTGTGCTTAGTATCTGTAGTCTGTAATTTTTTTTCCTTTTACAGTTTACACTACACTAAAGTCCTAACACGCTATTGTGTCTTGTGAATAAAATAACATTCATGGCTGTTATGTTCATCAATTTAAATGTGTATTAAACTGTAAATTCTAACCAGAGTTTGGTAGTTTTCTATTGAGCAGCCAGTAATCCATTTTATATTCTAAAATTTAAGGGATTATAGTATAATATAAAAAAGGCTAAAAAATTAATAATTCAATTGTTCAGTATAAATTCGATTAGGTAAGAATTTACAAAAATGACCACTGCTGCAAGGCCTACATTTGATCCTGCCCGAGGTGGTCAGGGTCGAGGTGAAAAAGATTTAAGTGCTATTTCGCGACAGTATTCCAGCCGAGACTTACCTGGGCATACCAAACTTAAGTACAGGTATGTATAAAAACTGGACTTGTTGCTGGTATATGCTAAACATCCTCCCTCAATAGTTTCTGTCCGGTTGTTTGTTTGTGTATACAAATGTGTAACAGGCTACAACAGTAACTATAGTTGTTTATTGCAAATTATTATGTTGTCAAAAATGATAATCTTAATGTCTTTTCTTGTAAGTATGTTACAATGTAACTATTAACCATTAGACCTTGCGTTTAGCCATTCATTTTCTGTAATATCCAAATATAACATAAATCTTTAAATCTATTGTAATTTCAGAGAGCAAGGGCAAAGCACTACTGAGGAATTAAGGTCTCGTGATTTTCGAAAGGAATTGGATGAAAGAGAAAAAGAAATAAAAGCGCCAAACAGAAGACATGCTGAGCCTGCCCCAAAAAAAACAAAAGCAGATCAAGTCCCAGCAGCCAGTCTAGATGCAGATGATCCACTTGAGGGAGATTCTTCAGACTCTGATGACTCAGATGATGACACTGCTGCATTATTAGCAGAATTAAATAAAATTAAAAAGGAGCGTGCTATTGAGCAGGCTAAAAAGGTAAAAAAATTTTAAAACCATCACCTTGAATTGGTGGTGAGCCACAATTCTTTGAACTTTTATTGGTGTCTTAAATCAGAACAGAAGCGAAAAAAAGAACTAGGTTGTACTAGAATTAATAAGTTATAATATATTATAGTCTAATAAAATATTATAATTTTAGGATGCTGAAAAGAAACAAGAGGAAGAAAGAATAAGAATGGAAAATATACTGTCTGGTAATCCCTTGCTTAATTACTCTGCAGCTGCACAAAAAAATGATTTGAAGGTAAAATGGAGAAAATAATGTTTTTTATTATTTTTTCTATGGTTTTATTTAAATTTTATTACCCTTTTTGCAGGTTAAAAGGCGTTGGGATGATGATGTTGTTTTCAAAAACTGTGCTCGCTCAGAACCTGACAAAAAAGTCAATAATTTTATTAACGATTCTCTGAGATCAGAATTTCATAAAAAGTTCATGGAAAAATATGTAAAATAATTTAAATAAACTTATTAATTTTGTATTTTTTTTTTATTGAGATAAAAATGCATATTCAAAGAACAATTAAATATTATATTATTAGTGTCCACCTGGGTTAGGAGAAATAACCATTTATTATTAAGTCATTGAAATATACATGACCTACACTTATGCATCAACAAAAATTAAGAAATACAAATAGATTTTGTATAAAAAAATTATTGGGGTATGGCTTTGAATGTTTTATAAATAAACTCTATGAAATAAAAATTAAGATATGAACATATAATGAATTTCACTAATTCGTTCAAAGCTGTTTTCCGTTTCCTATTGATTGCCAGTACACAAATTACATACATATTTTATTTATTTATTAGACAAACTTATATGTATAAAAAAAAATCAACATAAAGCAGATAAATACTATCGTAATAAACAATTGAAATGGCATGAATTTTGCTAGGATTAATAAAGACTTGTGTACTTTTAACATTAGTTACATCAAATTAACAAGAGCGTGCATTGAGGATTACGGAATGTTGGACCGAGAGCGATAAATGTTTACGTGATTACGATATTGAGATGGGAGGGGAGGCGATGTTGTGGCGAACCACCTTGACTAGGCAGGTTCACTGGCTCTCGCGTGCCGGCTAATTCACAATTGCCAGTCAGTGCTCGTTAGTCGTCAACGTGAACGCGGCAGTGCTCCGCAAAATGGCTGTGTCAAAAACTATATGGCATTGCGCCGGTTTGTTATTGTTTATTGTCGTATCTTGTGCTGCTCTTTCCGGTTTATATATCGATAATGGTGTGGATCAGACAATTATTCACCACTCAATGACGCGTCATGAAAGACAGGTTGTTGAACACGAAATATTAGAATTGTTGGGACTCGGCGAGAGACCGAGGCGTGCGCAAACGCCACCCTTGGACCGCTCAGCTCCAAGCTTTTTACTGGACGTCTATAAGCAGTTAGCTGAGGAGCACGAACAAGCTCGGCCTACCCGAAGCTCTGAAATGGCTCTTAGTGGCGAAGAGCAAAATGCAATCGACGAGAGCGATCTTATTATGACATTTCAGAGCAAAAGTAAGTGCACTAACAATTAAAATTAATTAAGCCGAGCCAATCCTAAATACTTGAGAAGGGTAACGAATAGGAGTTGTAGATTAATACTAACATTAAATGCTGTAACATTTAAAATAGTGACAATTAACATTTCCTTTATGTTAGAAAACCAGACATTTACAATATAAACAATAGAAATATTTGTTGATATTACTTAAGGAAGTAAAGATATTCACTAACGTTATTTCTTCGAAATTCATAGTCTCAATAACATACAAAATATTATTATATACATTGCAGTGGGGTGCATTGCTATCAGTAAACACTAAACATTAACCACTTAGGTACCTATTTTTAGCATCGCTTCCCTTTAGATAGCCATTCTGATAATTCCCTATTTAACAAACATATTTTATTGAAGTATTGTATTTTCCGACCTTAACGATTATTTGGGATACATACCTGTTGATCGGCTTTGGGCTTAAGGAATTTAACATTCTCAGGTAGCGATGATTCATTAATACTTTTTTTGCATTTGACTGGCGCCGACTTACCGTATTATTAGCTAACATTTTCTGTATCTAATTAAAAAATAATTAAAATGTGGTTTACAAATACAATAATGCTTTTTTACATCATATTTAAGACATAGTTAGAACCAAATACTTCTCATCTTTATATTGGATAGATACTGGTCTTAACTGGACATCACAATTATTGTGATGTCCAGTTATTTTCAAAGACGCACGTGCAACGAGTGTCACCTTACATCTAGTTTGTTGTGCCACCTGTGTGCCTCTGTCTCCTAATGAGATAATCAATTTGCATTTAAGAATAAATTTACAATTTTAGCATATCTGAGAATATAATATGGCTGCAGCCACTGCAGAGTTTTCACCCCACCTTTGATAATGACACACGTCAAGTAGACACTATTAACGTATTCCTACGTACGTAGTATGTATATACCTACTTATATTATTTTCTTATTTATTGTTTCCGCAGAAAGACATCATTTAACACTCTTATATTCTTTATTATATCTAACCTCAGATTAATCAATAATTTAGAACTAACCTATTTCATTAAAAAATATATTTAACATAAGAAAGTCTCCAATAACACTACTTACAGTTTCTATTAAGGGAAAGACACTCTGTGTACCCTTTTTCCATTGTTTAGCTCTTTAGCATTAATGTACACAATTATTTACGAATCGTTTAATAATGTATGTATATATAAAAACGATATATTTTTAACAATTCCATTGTAGTTTCGTTTTACATATTATATTGAAGTTTTAAGACCTCGATATAGGTCTTCTACATATATGAGTAAATGCATTAGTAAAATATATTTTAATATTGTTTTAGAGCTAAACGTAGAAGTTCATCCCTAATATATCTCTTCCTGCGCTGACGCCACGGTATTTCCTTGTTATTAAATCACGGAAAACGGCTTTTAGGATATATATAATATTATTTATTTATGAACACTTCGTTACATTACATAAAGGAAAAAAAAAATTATTACTACGTATTAGAATAATTTTATGATCAACATATTTTTCCAGAGCACCACTTGGGCGTCTTACGTCATGGTCACGGAAGGCATATTTGGTTTGAAGTTACTGGCGCTCCTAGTGACGCTTCCTCCTTACTTACTGCTGAGTTGAGACTTCATCAGGCACCAACACATACAGTGGGGCCTGCTGATCTTTACACAGTTGTTGTTCATCGGGTGATCAGCGTTGATAATTTAGGGTAAGGTCCTGAAATATACGTAATATAGGATATATAAGGGCTACGTAGTAAGGGTAAACAGAGTTTTTTGTATGTTTTTGTATGCAATTTTGACCGAAGTAAAAGTTTATAATATATTTATGATTGCGACCGTATACACAAGTTTCTGCGTTCTTAATGCACCTACTACCTTTTAATATCTGTAAATTTATTAACGATCAAAACTTATTTTGTAACAGTATCGATTTGTGCTATTAGACCCTATTCTAGCCTCAGGGTGGTTTGGACAAATTTAAACTTGAAAATTACATTTTGATTATAGGACTCTAGTGAATGGAAAATTCAAGTCCAGGCTTTCTAAATTTTGACAAATGCAATTTTTAATTTCGAATATCTGTCGTAATGTAAGTTACGGTATTAAAACATAACATATACGTCTGTATGTAAACATAATTATATCTGGAACAATAACGCTCAAACGTTTATATACCTTCCAGAGGTATGCAAATGGAGCAGGTAGCTGCAGTAAATACGAGCGCCAGCGCTGAAGGGTGGCTGGAGTTTAATGTAACAGCTGCCTTAGCTTCGTGGCTTGGAGCCCCCGCAGACAATCGTGGCTTCTTTATCACTCTCCACCCTCATACTCAACCAGGCAAGTATGACTTAATAATCTTGGTTTTGAATCTGTTTCGGTTTTTATTCTAAGGTCTTTTTTTTCCTAAATTTTAATTACAAATTGAATTTTTTTCAATATATAAATGTAAAAAGAATTATATCTTCTTTTATTGCTTAAAATTTGTATTTTTCTTTTCGAGTTACTACATGACCATAGATGCAAGGAATTTAGTCGGAATATACAATATTAAAAAAGGTATTATTAGATAAATAATCAATATTCAAAGCACGACTTTACATTACGAAATGATGTAAATATTTTTTACAGTAACTTCAGTTATGTTAAGGCGATAAGGAAATCGTTACATTATTTTTGCTCACAATAGGCTAACGGCTATAGCTCGCCATTTTTATTATAACAAAGCTGCCTGTTTCCCAGTTTTTGTCTATGACAAACTTCTCGTATGCGTCACGCTGGGTTTTGGCGCCAATAATTTTGTTTTGTGTTATTTGTACATTCATTTTGTTTTGGTATTTACGTTTATTTATGGACAGTATTTATCTATTATAACTAAATGATTTTTTTATTTTAATCCATGCAGATGGATAAATATAACTAATTATATTTTTTTTTAAATTCTAGAACGTCATGTTAAACCGGAGGAAATAGGTTTGGAAGAGAATCACGGTCCAAACTCCGAAGGCAAGCAGCCATTTTTGGTAGCATTTTTTAAAAACGTTCCAAAATTAGGCGGCGCTGACGCAGGAGCTCGGAAAAAAAGAGAGGCAAGGCGGTGGCGCTCGCACGGTTATTCAGAAAATTACTTGAGGAACCCTCTAACAGGTACCTATCATTTACATGAGACTTTTTAAAAATGCAGTTCAATATATAAAAAATATTTCTGGCAACATTTCCCAAATTCTAGAAGAGTTTTTATTTAGATATAAATTATACTGTGCAAGGTGTAATTTATGTGGCATTAGTAACTTGGTTGTTACGTACGTCTAGTGGTGTGGCTTTTATCCGTATTTTATATTACAAATAAGGGGCTTGAGAAAAATCCTGCTAAATCCTGCAAAAAGGTGCTAACGCTAAATTTGTATGGGAATGACATTAAGCCACGTGGTCTTTTCATACAAATTTTTACACTTGTCGAAAAGTGATTTTGTCTCAAGTCCCCCCCTCGAGCCCCTACAAATGAATGTGACTAATGCAATCTAGTCTTCAGAAATAAAGTTATTGAGATGAGTTTAATATTTCATTTATATAGTTACAATGTCAAGTCATTACGTCTTAAAATTTCTTAAGAGATGTTTCTATATCTATGTAGTAAAAATATACAATGTAGATTGTAGACACAGAAATGTATTACAAGCTATAGTATAAGGATAGGGAACTTTAGATTCCACGATAAACAGACAAATAAAAATTCTGAAGTAATAAATAGTAAAACATTATCGCTCAAATTGTAGAAAAAAAAAATCAACAAAAATTTTGATTTCCCTCAAATTTTTTCACAGACACGTTACATTGGACCACCCGGAGTTGTGAAATTCAAACACTGTACGTCAGTTTTAAGGATTTAGAATGGCAGGTCAGTTTACCATATCATATAAATATAACTAATCCGCGGTTTTTACTGATTAAAATGTCATATAATTTTATAATGTAATTACGGTGCTATGATTCCACAAAAAAAAAAAAAAAAAATTACCTACATTTTGTTCAACATGTTTTGTTTTTTATTGCTATATATTCAAATCATTTATTAACTCATAGAATTATCACATTCAAAAATGTAAATGCAAAATACTCATACGATTAATATCTTTTGTTTAGGATTGGATTATAGCTCCCGAAGGATACGGGGCATTTTATTGCAGTGGAGAATGTAATTTCCCCTTGAATGCACATAAAAACGCTACAAACCACGCAATCGTCCAAACGTTGGTTCATCTTTTATATCCAAACCAGGTTAGAATCTTTTTTTAAATTATGAGAACTAACTCGGTGAGTATTACGTTTATTATTGGAATCTATTAAAATTAAGATTTTTATAAAAATGTGAAAAGCGCCTTCTAAAATGTACGATATGTAGCAATTACGTATTATAAATATAGAAACCGGGTATTATCAGTTTAAGATATATTTATTATGACTATCATTAATTGACAGTTGACATATTTTGATGTTTCATTTCATGTTTATATAATAAAATAAAATAATAATAAAAAGTCTTTATTCATTTTAAGTAGATACATCTTTCTTTTCATAGTGTATTATTTGTATAAATGTTAAGGGTTACATATAATTTTCTTTTTTTATTCACTAATTCCGTTCGTGAAAATACTCTTAAAGGTCTACATAAGAGTGCCAATTAGAAGTTTTAGTTTGTTGAAGTTCACTTTCTAAGCGTCTACTTTTTAAAATTATTCTTTTTAAGGACGCAAACACAAGACTTATTTGCGGGCGAATTGTGCGAATCTTATTTTTACTATTATAAAAATAACATGCACAAGCACAAACAATAATAACAATATTATACCCAAATATAACATACTAAAAACATACCTCATTCATACAATATAAACCAGTCTTTTAATTAAAATCTCACAGATCATCAGTTTGATTCACTACAGCGTAAACGCAATTTGACAGAACGAGACGAAAGATTACTATAGTTAAAATACTGGGATATAGTTTTTATGAGCTAGATATTATATTTCATATATATATTAAATTAAGCATAACATTTAATAATTTTCTTTTTATTCAGGTACCGAAACCATCGTGTGCACCAATCAAATTGTCTCCTATATCCGTGTTATACTATACAGACGACTCGAATGTAATTTTACGAAAGTACAAAAATATGGTCGTTAAAAGTTGTGGGTGCCATTAAATTCTCAATAATTGTGCTAATTTTGATGTACATAAAATTTAAGTTTTTAACTTTACTCAAAATAATAAATCGTTCAATCTACCTTTTTTGTACCATTTGCTAATGAATATATATTACTATAGAAGACCACTATTGAATTATTCTTAACTTTTATAATTATCAATAGCAAGCAGTGGAACCAAAAAAATATTAACATTTTCTGTACTAATAAACATACTTTTTACTTGCAACTGGCATTGCAAGTTATAACTATTATAATAAAATTTAAAAAAAAACCCCTTTGTATAAAGAAGATTAATCTAATTATACTATTTAACTAAAGCAGCCTCTATAACATTTAAAAAAAATAAACGCAAATAAATTGAGATATTGATGAAAAGAAACAGACAACTTCAAAACCACACAAGAGACATGTTTTTTTTAAATGCGAGGCAAATAGACATATTTTTTTATAAATACGGTACAATTAGAATTATAATTCATTCATATACGGAGTTACTTAGCTTTTGAAGGTTTCGTCTCCTCACACTTATAACAAAATCAAACGCGTCGCTGTGAACCTCCATTGCTAATTGGAAAGTCTACTATTTTTTACTCTACTATTTTTTAATACACATTTATTTAAATTCAGTGCATCGACATTTGACACTTCATTAATGAGAGATTTATGTACATCAGTATTAGTACCTATACCTTAAAACTAGTCTGTAGTCCATCCATTATATTACTTTAATTAAAATATTTTAAGCTAATTGCGTTAATAGAATAGAAAATCAATAGTCTTCATAATTGTACGTTATATTTTTATTATTACCTTAGTTTGTAAATAAAATTGAATCACAAAATTATTTTGATATTCATTGTTGTCACGGACAGATGTAAAAATTGTTCCACAGATAAGAGAAACATATAAATAGTTTTATACATTAAATAACGAAAAATAATTTAAAATTTTGGGAAATATCATGTCTCCCAGTGGAATGTGGAAAACTAATTTTTGCATCTGTTTCACTCTAAGTATTAGATATTTTGAATTCGTAATTGCAATGTTTTTATTAAACGAATATTAGGTGTATTTTACATTGCTTGAAATGAGTTTTTAAACGGCAAGAAGTAAACCATGTTTTCTTTTTGTTCTATAATTCGTATTCATATATAAATAAATTGATTAGATTATTAGTATTAGTATTAGAAATAAATGAATGTGCCAATTCAACAAGTCGAATTTTAGCTTTAACTTTTTAATAAATTGTGTACAAATTAATGTGTTTTATTTTTCATACTATTTGCGTCCACATGAGGTGTGGGATTATTACTTTTTAAACAATTATTCACCAGTAGGTATATATGGTATAATCTATCAAGAAAAAGTATGAGATTCTTCGATTTTTCGTTCAAGGCAAAGTGGCAGGTAGAAGGAAGTAGAACCGCACGTCTTGGTTAAACACTTCGGAAATCGTTAAGAGGACGCTATAATCAAAATCACTCATTGTTCATTCGATTTGATCAAGTATGTGATGTTTTAATTAAAAGCAACAAATATGCACTGATCCTTCACTATAATTTTAATGGTTTAACTAAAAACACAATACAATATAAATTCGTCGATACAAAAATCAAGTTTTGAGGTGATTTTTGTCTAATTTCGTTTTCATTCAATCATGGCGAGTATTATAGAGACAATAATTAAATTAATTATAGCATATTAGTTTTGTAGAGAGCTTTTACTAGTGATTATATTAAATATTGTATATGACGGAGGGTGTATTGACACAATCGAAAAACAAGACACTTAAATAATGGAGCAGGAAGGTACGCGTAGGATTACGCGTGAAAATGGAAGGTATATATGGTCGTGCAGTGTTGGCCTAGTGGCTTCAGCGTGCGACTCTCGTACCTGATGTCGTAAAAAGTCTGATCACCTACTTGCCTATTAGCTCATAGAACCAGCGCACAGCTGGCCAGTGGCCTCTTTTTTATTTCTATACAAATTTAAAAATGTAATAATAGCTAAAGATAAAAAAGTGTGATGCTAAAAATCTAGCGAAATGTAACACATAATAGATATATAGAAAAAATGTTCCAACACTTACGAAACTCGTTAAAAAATAGAATAACTATATATGTAATAACTGATTCCAATATAATAACCGAGTCCCTTTAGGCAAGGTTGCGAAGATACTAGCAGCGTTCCCCCTTTGAATAGCTAGACTAATTCTTTATCCGAGGTAGCTGCCGCCTGCCAGCTCTTCGGTCTCCAGTGATCTCGACTAACCTTTTGGATAATTACCTAAAAGCCCAATGCGCTAGGACCCCACGGACCAAGGGTCTCGACACCGAATGGGACAAAATCATATTCGGAGCCTAGGCTCCGAGTATGGAGGTCTAGACCGGGGTCTAGACCCCTGTAAATAAATTAAAATGTTAATAAATTAAAATAGTTATATAAAAAAGAAAATTCGTTTTCATTATAATAATCACCAACGATCATGTAAACGATGGTATAGTATAAATAACCATTATTTTTTTATTTTATATATATAACAAATTAATGAATTAATTTCATTAATATTTCTTGCAAAATAACGCGCAACGGTTATAGACCTAATGCATTGGGGTACATAAACCCGTCACATTAATGTAAGGATATTTTTAAATTCAGGAATTAGATATCTATACGAATTATTTTTGGCAGTGAGTAACTAAATTCTGGTATTTTTAATATACAAGTGTAAATATTGTGCAATTTTTATTTTTAGTCTATTCTCAATAAAGCCTTTAACTTTGGCATCTAGATTTGCGTGAATTTTCTAAGATATAAGATTAAAAGCGGTAACATCCTGGGGTGGGCACGGATTTTCCTTATTTTTATGATTTAGAAATATTTATCACTAGATGTTATGTTTAGGCAACCTCTGAATGTATATGTAGGTAGATAAGAATAAACTATCGAATTATTCTTACTATTTTGTTGTAGACTCTCAGTGATTCACGTCTTATCAATGATTCGAGGCTCTATCAGTTGATATCAATCGTCATGATTGAATTATCAATTCTTGTTCTGTTATTTTATTTACAAACTAGCTGTGTAACAAACTGACAGTGTGATATATAAAACGAATTTAAAGAAAAGATCTAAGAAAAGTTACAATACATTCTACGAAAATTAAAATTACAGTAGACTCTACGAACGTGAGGTCACGCAGGAAACGCGGGAAAACACGTTAGTTTCAAGGGCGCAGCAGCCTCTGGCAAAGCGCAGATTCGACTTTGGGATCACTAAGCCACGGCGGGCTGCTCACAGCGCACGGCCCTCTCCCAACGTAAACAATGCATTCCACGCGGTCATTTCATAACTAATCCAGTGATTTTTAATAACAAAATGTTGCTTTTACTCTTTATGTGTTTATTTGTGAGTGAAATATCCGGAACGATAAACAATAGCGATATCAGTAGATATGACACTTTGACGCTCAGAAAATGCTGTGAAAAAAATGAAGTGCTGGTAAAAATTACAGAATATGATTTATACTTAATTGACCATTATAAGTGCATGAATAGTGATTATATAATGAATCTTTATAACGTGTCTGCAATACCTCTTTTGATGAACGAAAGTGTTCGAGTGCAATCTGGTTTACCACTTTTTTGTGAAGACATGCAAGTCAATCAAATAAATAGTGCTGAAACAGAGCTTGTTGTATCAGAAGATAAATGCTATGATAAACTAGAGGCCGTAGTTGTAAATGGCACTATAAAAGAAAACATTCCTCAAACTGTAGCTTTAACATGTAATACTACTGAAGAATCTACTAAGAGTCTTCCGTCAGAGTTAAAAATTAATGAACTTAAAAAATGCTGTCCTGAAGGGCAAGTATATGACACGGAATATCATGTTTGTAGAATTAGCAACTTGGAGAGTGATGATGAATGGTTTGTGGAAGCTTTAAATATGACTGGAAATTATATTTACGACGTTGGTATTGGAATGCATTGCAAATTTGACGAATATGCTGTGGAGCTTCCAGATAGTTTATTTACTTTTTCCATTGATGGGAATAATTTGCAACTGAAAAATAAGGAAGGCGGCCAAGAGAACACTCTTTTTCAAGGGGAGTGGTGTGTTGAACGACAATATGCTGGAAAAGGTTTATTAGTACGAACTTGCACACAGAATTGTTCGGGGTTTGAAGCTTACTGCGTCAGGAAATGTTGTCCACAAGGAGAACATTTTAAAGTTCGCCGTTGTGGGAGTTATATTAGTGTTTGTGTCCCAGATGATGATAACAGTACTTTATTTGATTTATCTACATATACGAATCCATTGCGAGAGGAGAACGAAGAATTGTTTGGTAAATATTTTCTTAATAGCGTTATACCGTTACTTTTTGGATCACAATAAGACAACTATCAATTTGTTGCTGCTATCTGAACAAAAAATCTTTATATATAAGAATACTAAATAATGATAGAGGCCAAATATGTCGTATGTAGCTTTCAGAAAATGTATTCAATTTGATATGTAATTAATATAATTAATTAGTCAACCTAAGGGTTTTAAATATGATTAAAACATAGATGTTGTATTAGTTAAAAATAGCACTTTAATTTAAGGACTGATGCTTATTAATTATTGAACGAAGCATTAGCAGCTTAATTGACAATCATAAAGGTTTATTCGGATCTCCAAGCGTATCAAAAATACCATTAAAACTGGTCTAAGATAACAAAATGATCTTATAATTATTACATTCATACGTTATAGGGCTTATAGAAGTTATAATTTACACTTAGTTGCTCAGTTGATTAGCAACGAACCTAGTGTTAACACTTAAAATTTTTATTCTGAGATCCTGGAAGTCATACTGTATATTATTTTCCATTCAATTCCTTTTTTTTATTTACAATTATCAAGAGCAAATTTATTGAGTTTCGTACTAGTGAAATGAATTGTTAGGTTAAACTAAAAAAATAAATCAAAATAAATCCCAATAGTATGAGTTGAATTATAATTATATAATATACACCGAAAGTTATGTACTAAACTATGAGACGTTTGTAAAATAACGGTAAAATTATAAGAATCGGAATCGTTTTTTGTGTTATTAGTCTCAATAAAACGAAGAAATTATTTTTACAATATATAAGTGCTACAAAAGGGCTTCAGAGATTTATCTATTACTGAAAATTTGAAATTTATTTAAAGTGAAAATGCGATTGACTACAGGCTTTAACGTTATATGTATTTAATTAATTATAGATCTAACCGTTCTAGATAACCACAATAAGGCTAAAAGACGTGTATGATAAACTCATTTTATTGTCTATGAAAAGATTTATGTTCTACAAGTATATTGAATATGACCTAATAAAATAAAGGCATGATTTTTGTTCAGATATAATGGGTGTTCGCATTGGTTTACAATGCCCCGCTGGACGCTTCGCCCTTAACAAGTCTCTGATCCAAGACGTCCATTACCTTACACCACAGGGGAATTTACAATCGGGCTGGACCCTGACTAATAATTATTGCTTGGAAATATTCGACAGCCGCCATTGTCCATCAAAAGAGGTTACTATCAGCGGTGTGCTCTGTTTCCAACCCGCTCCAGAAAGTCAACAGGATAAAGACTTTCGCATTTCTTTCGTGGTGAGTTTAAAATGGTACCATAGCTATAAGAATATTTTAGGGCTTACCTTCTTATGTGTTCAAGTATAATAAGGCTTGTCTTATATCAAAAGTGTTTATGAGAGTAGAAAGTGTAATTTAATTAATTTCAAACGATACATGTTCGATTCCAAACAAATGATTTTTTTTATATAGTCAAATCAAGAGTTGTGAGGTGGAACAGGATGAGCAATTGAATCATAAGATTCTTTCTTATCTTAATCCAATTTATCAATATGTATCAAGTTATTACATTTTACATTTACCCTTAAGATTTGTATTGAATGATGTATATAGATTGCGTTCTGATTTAAGTTTTCATTTCTTATTATGTTCGTTATTATAATTTTAGGTCATCACAATATCAAGCGTATGTCTTGCATTAACATTAATTGTGTATTGCGCGCTACCGGAGCTGAGGAATCTCAATGGTCTTAACTTGATCTGCCACGTTTCCATGATGCTCTTGGCATTTTCTTGTCTAGCCAGGGTCCAGTATAGTGCAGTCGACGACGTCCATACTTGTACAATGCTCGGTAAGTGGAAATTATAAACGCAATAAAATAGTAAATGACTTAGAATAAAAGCGATTCAAAGATATGATAATTTATTCATTGTGTGTATTATCATATTCATACGTTATTAGAATATGTATAATTTTTATATTTGTGTATGCATAGTTCTATGTTGCGAACTTTGTTTTTCCGCGTGCCTTTATACGATTTTGTCAGTAAATGTTTATTTTTAATTATGATTACTAAGCGATAGAATAGCTATATAATATTAAATAAAGGCTTTTATTAATATTAATAATAATAAAACAAGGCTTTATTTAAAAAAAAACAAACTTTAAAATTTTCAAATTATAGAATTATGAATAGCTATATAATGTTCTTTAAATATTAGATAATATATTATCTGCAGTATTTTGCTAATATGTTGTTTTATCCTTAGATTTACAGTCGAGGTTCTCAATTATTAATTTATATGCGGCTCTAACATCACCGACGAACATTTATTACTACCCTGTAGAGCTCGTTCCACATAACCAATGTCTTATCTGGCGTACAATATATGCCAGGTGAAATGCAGCGAATTCAGGATTTGTTATTAGATTTTCCGACGTTTCTTTTTCAAACCCTCTCTCGTTCTCCGGTGTAACAACGTACATCTTTACCCAGAAGAGGCTTATATGCCTTCCGGTTTGAGTTGGGCTCCGGCGGATCTTGGGTATCGGAGATCGATAGATCTACCACTCACAATTTTATTTTTGTTCTCAAACATCAAACATGTTAAAAGGTGGAACTTAAGAATATATATACATATGAAAAAAAGTATGAGACCTTAAAAAGCTAACCAGTAGCGCT
The DNA here is from genome assembly GCF_905147795.1 of Pieris rapae. Lineage (NCBI taxonomy): Eukaryota > Metazoa > Arthropoda > Insecta > Lepidoptera > Pieridae > Pieris > Pieris rapae. The sequence continues at coordinate 6,541,318 of NC_059524.1, read as the reverse complement.
GCACCTTTTTAAGTCTACATATATAAATATCTAATTGCATCTAATGCTGACCTAAAGTCTATATATTTGCGTCGCGCTTATTTTTATTTACGTGGTCTCGCGTCGCAAAGCCGTTAATCCGGCCTGAATGATGCAGTGGGTGTCATTTTCATCTTCTTGAGTTGAATAGAGGTATTTTTGTTCCATCTTTTCATTCCGTCCGTTTCGCGGAGAGCGGGAGATCTACATATTGCACTCTCCATTCTAATTCTTCTTCCTCCTCCCTAATCTCATATAAGACAGCGGCTTCTTGAATATGGAGATCTATAGAAAGTGTCCCGGACAATAGCATTGCTACGTGTAACGACGTTGTCAGTTTTGGCGATTTTTCCCGCAAATCCCGCCCGCGTTTTGGTCGTCCAACTTGGATGGCATGCGACTCAGTGGATATAAGTCATCGGCAAAATTCAAATTTTTGGTTGATGTTGGTTCACCCGTATCTATCTATTTCGCGGTGCTTGTTCTGGTGTATGCTATGCATAATCTCGACAAAAACAACTAGGAAAAGGAGTGGCGAGAGTAAACAATCTTGTCTACAACTAGCGAGCACTTGAATATCGTCCGAGACGAGGCCATCATGAGTCACTCTGCAAGAATAATTCCTGATGGCCTTGATGGTCATCTTCGGTGGAACCTTAATGTTAACAAGTCTTTCAGAAGCAAAGTAAGATAAATCTCCCTCTGTCCTTCCAATGCCCGTAGGAAAATGATAAATTTTTTTTTGATCTGAGCGATGAGGGTGAAAGACAGCGTGGTCAGCAATACCGTCGGCCCATAACCTTCTGTCATTTGGCGCATTGCGATAGGTGTACGAATCTACCGATACTGTTCCCTGAGATCGGCCTGCCGTTAGTTGTAGCAGTTTCAAATCGAGATCAAAATAAATGGATTGTGACATCCAGTCGTGGCGCGAGAGTTTCGTGCGCTCTCAGACGAAAGAGCTGATCTCTGTGTATGCTGCTTTGACGTATTCCACTCTTCGCCTATTCAGTCATCGCCAGCGTAAAGTCTGGTAAAGCGGTTACAAATTTTATTCTTTATTCGTGATTTATTATACATATCACATTATCTGGTTGTTGCGGAAATATACCTAATAGTTGCGGTTGCGACCAGCCGGTGGTCCTGAGAGAATATTTGACGTCACTAAACTGTGAGCTCCTAAACTATGAATAAGTTCAGAATAATATTTGTTTATAACGGTCATACTTAACCGTAAACGGTTCCCTATAATTCGTAAAATCAATATTACTACTGGGTGTAATTCCGCTTATGTGGAAGTTATAACAAATGGACTATTACTTTATCATAAAATCTCCGCGCTGTCTAAATACATAAACGTATTATAAAGCGAATCAGACGCAAGGAACTTTTAGTGCAAACATAGGCCAATTATAGAAGACTACTGTGGTCAGATTTTACGGTTTATAATTATTGAACGTGTATTTGAGTCTCGGCTAAATGAACACACAAGCATTATACACAAAAGTGCAAATCATCTATGAACAATCTATTCAAATTACATTTTAGTAGTTGGTCAATTTAAATTACAACACATTACCAATATTCTTTACATAATATAAAATTTAATTTTGGTCCGTGGGGTCCTAGCGCATTAGGGTTTTTAGGGAAATATCAAAAAGGTTAGTCGACATCACAGGAGAACGAAGAGCTGGCAGCCACCTCGCACAAAGAATTAGTCTAGCTCTTCGTTGCAATTTTAGCTGTTTAATTAATATTTACATAACCTGTACAATAACGTTCGTATATAAAAGATTTTACTAATTACAGTAGCAACTTTTTAAACACCATATGGATAATACCATATTGCACAAACGTTTAAATTATACCTAAATATAACGACTGTATGAAGCAAGTGTGAAAAGATTACAATGTGGATTTTGTTCAAAGATTCCACAATTGTTTGTATGAGTGTCGATCATAAGATATACTATATTTTTTGTTTATTCAGGGTACGGCATATACTTTGGCTTCGTGGCAGCGTTTGCTTGGTTGAACGTCATGTGCTTCGACATATGGTGGACATTTGGGTATGATTAATATTTGCTTTTAATAATACAGTAGTGCTTCCTACCTCTGAACCTATTATAGGCCAAATCGTCGCAGAATTAACAAGAGCAAGTCTTTCAAAAGGGTTTCCCAGTTAAAGGGATATTTCATTTTAATTAACCTACCAAAGATAATTACAATCAATATAATAAAGCTTTGTGAGAGTTGTTTGATTCGGAACTTTGGACATTATTAAACGACGAGTTAGAAAAAGCTATAACCAAAGGTTCTTATTAAAAATAGAACATTCACGCTTGTATTGAACGCTGGAAATTCCGAATTAACGTTTCGCTCAAAGCGGATGCTGGCAACTTGTACGCCATTGTTGTGATATTAGGCTAACATTTTGAGTCACAATCAAATAATAGATTTTCGGTGTACCAGTAATTATAGTATATATATGGATAGCATAGACGTGTAAATTGTATGACGTCTGTGTGCACACAAGCGGAAACCTATTTTATATAATACCTTAAAAAAGTTAAGGCACGTTATGATGTCATAAATCATTATGACCGATAAATGAAATCGAAATGTCTGTTCATATGCCATAATATCCATTCTTCCATTAAAGTTATTGGCAATAAAAATACATTCGATTAGGTAGTAGACATTACGCATGTACGAAGCAAGGATGTATGTTGTGGAGCATTACTATAAATTATCTGGGATAGTCTTTTTTATTTTTACTTTTAAATATTGATTTTGTAATCTTAGTTTAAATGCCAGTAGTCAGATTTCGGCTCTCAGAAGTCTCACACACAGCTAGATTCCACTTACAAAATGTCACCCGGCTAAAGAAAAGTTAGAACGAATTGAATATAGAATTGAATACAAAAAAATAAATTAGGGTTTTTGTTTTCTGAGGCTTGTGCGTATATGGAAATGCTTTTACGTAAATAATAATAAGTATTTTTTTTACCCATAGCCTTTATTTGACTATTGATTCTGGCCTAAGATACGTTAGAACAGTTGCCTTTTGTAACAATTTGCCTTTTTTCTTTAGCCTTTGACAAAATGAAATTTGAAATTTTTTAATAAGCATTTTACAAGCATAAAAATATATCTTTACGTATGCTTATACTTATAACATTTAATTGTATTCGTAAATCATTATTTACGAATACAAAATATGAAAATGGACTGGTTTATGTACGGACACACTAAAAAAATATTTATTGAATAACAATATTATTATTTTAAATATATAAATATTTTTTTAATAAGTGATGGGTAGAACATAAGTATAACATAGTGGCGATAATGAAATCATTGACCATGGAAGTGGATTGACATGGAATAATATTATCGGTAATCAAATACGATTTATAAATGGCCGTTGTACTTACGACTTAGGGCGTGAACGCTAATAACTCCCCTCTTTGATTGTCAATGTTTACTGACCTTATTAGGTCACATACGTTAATAAGGTTTGATAGTTTTCTTTCGGCTTACAGCTATGATATGAATTTCTATTAAATGATTGGAAGTATTATACTAAGACTCTATAAGACCTGTAAGATGTTCATGACGTCGATATTCATATATTATGATTATTATGTATATTATGAATTTATCCAAAAAGCAGAATACAAGTGCAATATACACGGTTATTGAGATTTAATTAGTTATTAAAGTTAATTTAAGCATCATTTTTGACTGCACTATAGTATAATCATTTGATTAGATTAAGTATAATATATAAGTGTATTTGTTGTTTCTGCCTTTTAATAAATTTAAGGAATGGAGTAAAGAAAAGCTGAGTAAAAAGTCTTACTATGAAGTTAATGATTTTCTAATTGATAAAAAATGGCCTGGGACTATAGACATATATATATATATATATGAAATAGACGTAGCCTGTCTGTCTGTCCGCGTAGATATATTTTTTGAAATAAGTGTTATTTGCCATAGTCATTGTGTACGACGATTTGCTACGATTTTAAAGGAGTACCGATAATTTTTTACGCTGGCTTTTTCTATTATTATCTAATTGCAAGTGTTATTTTGAAAAAAAATCTTAAGATGTTTTTTAAAATAACATGTTTATATAATATGTAACATGACAAGATAAACATAACGTGACCAAATTCACTTCTGTTATATAATTAATAATAATAATATTTTTTATTTATTTCTCACAAAAACTTCATACATAATATATTACAATAATGTATCTAAATAATTGTCATTCTTCTTTGGAGTAATTGTTATTGTTTATGTGAGACTGATGCTTTCTAAAGGTTGTGCACCTGTGTTACAGGATTAAATATAATTAATATACTATTATAGTAAATATATTTTATACGTGTAAAGTCACTTATCTGTTTAATTTTCATTTGTAAATATGTACCCGATATCGACGATTTTTGTGTCAAACACATCACGCTTTTCTCACTATATCTTTGTATACCGTAATGCGCACATAGAAATGAAAAATCTATCAGTGTGCATCCGGGCAACGAACTCATGACCAGAGACAAAAAAGTTCAAAAATGAAACTTGTATTTTTACTACATAGCCTATCCATATTATTAATGTTAAAATTATTTATCCTATTTATGTTATATATTTATTATATTATACCTATTTATGGTATGTTATATATGCGTAAGTTGTTTAGTTCGCGATGCTTTGGGCATTTACATCAAAAAATAACTACATTCATTATTTTCATTACTCAAATGATTGATGTTAATAAACATTAGATAATGATAGCATACAGGGCGAGGCAGTAATTAACAAACTTCATTAGCCGTAGGGAATTTGTGGATATGTGTCGGACGTAATTGTCAGTCCTTAAATAAATCGACTATCGCAATCATTGTGCAAATATGTTCTGCAAAATTTGTATAGACAGCGTTTGGCTATGGTTTGTTTATGTTATGCCATAAGTGTGAATTATGTGGTATAAGAAGAAATTGTTATTCACGTGTTTAACATTACACCAATACTGTGATCAATAAATTATATTTATTTGGGGCTGCAATACTTCAATAGTCGTCTATAAGAAATATATTTTAAATAGAGTTAAAAATAAAATATATAACTTTGGAGGGATATTTTTTTCTTCTGTATGTTATAACGACGTAAATTGTTATAAAAAATTGGGAAGTAGTAGAACGAATTTGTTAAGCTTTAAGGGTGCTGATATGATGATATGTTATCCAATTTTGACATTTAATGGACGAATAGCCGTTAAAAAGTATGAAGATATTGAGAATTGTGCAAATATGCTGTTATTTTCTGCTAAACAAAATAAATATGTATCTTTCCGTTCTAAGTCTATTTTTTATGTAGATACTGACACTTGGCGAGGTGGCTAGTTAACTTATATAAATAGATAATCATAAAATGTTTTACATTATTAGGTGTTGATTAGCGTGACTGAGCTTTGTAAAGCTTAGTTGGGGTGTTTATTACTGAGTGTGCGACTTTAATGAGACAGTGCACGCACGGATTAGTCTAGAATCATTTTCTCTTTTAATTGAATGTTTTCTATTATACATACGCCACAATACGTTATATGCGTAATATCACTTGATATATTTGTAAGCTCTTTAAGAGTACAGGAAAAACAATAATTATCTTTGTTTTAGGAGTGTCAGAACGGTGAAGTTGCTTCGAAAATCCGCGTCAGAGAGGCGCCGATTTATTTTGTACTCCGTGTACGCCTGGAGCACAACATTTGTGCTCACACTCACCATGTTTCTACTTGACCATTATCCTATTTCTCTTTACCTTGATGCCAATATTGGGACTGGTTCCTGCTGGTTTAGCGCTGGTAAAATATATATTTCATATCTATTTTAATATCTACATTTTCCGGTTTTCTAAATATTTTTTATCAACCATTTATTACTAATAATTTTTTTATTAAAAACAAGACAATATGACTGTGGAAACAACGATATTTTAGTAATGGAATCGTTATATTCAGCCTTTGAATTAAACGCAAACTTGAATTAAAACGTGTCGTAGATAAAAATGTTGTCTTCCTATTTTTAATGAATTATTATTGTTCTACATTGTTAGGCCAACAGTTTATAAAGAAAATTAATTAATTAATGACAAAGAAGTGAAAAAGTGTCGTACCTAAATTACATTTTTCCAATTATACTTTCCAAGAGAGCAAATATCTTAGTAGTAAAGAATTACAAACTATTAAATAAATATTAATTTATACATTGTGACGTAGTGTTCCACGAAATAGAAAAATAAGAATATTTCAAAAGACCTCGAATTATTCCACGAATTTGAGAGTGTTATTCTACGCAATTAACTGACATAATTCGTTTCAGTTCAAAACACAATAACGGACTGGCCTCATTACATTTTCTTCGTAGTTCCAATGGGTCTTGTTACTTGTACAAACTTTATACTCTGGCTCCTCACAGCTCGATATTGTGCCAAAGTCAAATCCGAGGTCCATCGTTTGCAAGCAGGATCCGTTGGTGATAGAGCTAAGAAAAGATTCAGAATAGATAGAACCAAGTATGTATTTTTTCATTAACCCGTATTTTACAAAACCATATTAATACATTATTTATAGAGAATCCACATTAGTGCAATTGTGTATCACGTACATTAAAGTTTGATGAGGATAAATATATTATAATGTATTTATTATTGTTTAATGGATTTTTATAAAATAATTGCATTGTTCGAGAACAAAGTACAGAATTAATTTTATATCTATTCAACGACTGGTTAGTTTACATTTTTTTATTAATTGCAGTAAAAGTAGAAAGTATTAGTTGCGTTAGTATAAGTTTTAAAAAAATTCAGAAAGATTTATTTTTTTTGGGGTCTAATACTCCTACATATATTTCCATTTCCCCTTGTCTTGAGCAATATTCATCCAGTTTTCCCCGGCTAGTTATATAACGTCATCTGTCCATATTTTATTCTGAGGTTCATAAATTATTATAGAACAATTCAATTGTTCTATGAATAACATGTATAAATACGTAATTTATTATTCACCATTTATCTGCTATATAGGTATATCTTGACTGGTAAGCTCTGGGTGGTGATGGGAGCTGGTTGGGTATCGGAGTTGCTGTCCACAATCGTAGTCAGTCCATCGTGGCTTTGGGATATTGTTGATCTCATAAATGGCCTGCAGGGAGTCTTAATATTCCTCATATTGGTGGTTAAACCAAAACTGTACTACATTATTAGAAGGCGACTGGGTAAGGATCTATTTTATACATGTTCTGCTGGCAAAGCTTGTTCCATTTATAAGATGAATTTAATCTATTTTTTAATATTTAACTTCCAATGAATAACACATTTGCTCAATTGTGGAGTGTTTTTACATAATCGTTTAGTCTTTGCCGTCAAATATTTTGACAAATTGTAGATGCCAGAGGTTTACAATCTTTAGACCTTTGTATATTTTACATATTTATCTACATATAGTTTACAAGGCAAAATCCAACAATATTTGTTAGATAAACTTAATAAGTGGTCTCATCATTGTCTTATATATGTCGCAGTACAGTCTCTAGACAGTTAATTAAAGATCTTTAGAAAGTTTAATCTAAAAATTAGTATTATTAGTAGTAGTAGTATTTAGTTACATTTATCACGAGCAAAATTATTTTAAACTATATATCAACGCAGCATCCAGCGGTACAGGTTATACCATAATTTTTCAGGTTCGACAGAAAGACCGGGTCAGAAAGATACAAGTACATAATTTATATACTCTTAGATGTCGCAATAACAGTGCACTTGCCATTTAACTTAACGCTACATTTGACGTAGTTACTTCTTTTTCCACGGGATGCTCTTCACAATTTTACGCACAGCTTGTCAGCACTTAAAGCACTCTAGATAATTGCAATTCAGATTTATTCATAACTACTGGCTTATCTAAATGGTAACACGTAATTAGTGGTTAGTGGTTACGCAGACTAATCACGCTATCATTTAGGTCTTCCAATGTTTATCTTTAATTTGCTAATGTGGAAGGTACTTTGATTAACATACGTTATGAATAATTAATGCAGACAAAATGATAGCCTATTAATATTGTTTTACTGCGACTATACTGAAATTGTTTGTATGCCCCGAAGAGGTTGGTTATTACAAACTCTGCCTGCACTATGGTTTAGTACTCACGACCATTATTTCAATCACACGCTTACAATATGTAACCTATTAAGTTTTAGTTAAAACGTAATGATAAATATGCCAAAAATCATTATTTAGTTTGCAGTGTAAATATTATTAATTCTATAACATTGGCAGATTTTATGACATCATTATTTGAACTCAAATAAGTACGCGTGTTACGACATCCGACACGAAAATGGCTGTCACTACTAATTCATTGTCTCATATGTTTTCATTTGTTGACTAACTTTGACTAATATACACAGGGTTAGATAAGGGTGATGCACAGAACGCCACGGCATCAGGTCGCACTTCATCCACTTTCCTGTCGAGAACCATAAGTTCTGATGAACGGACTAATCTCAGGATATCTGGTCTTCAGGCAGCGAAGCAAGCATAATTGGTTTAATAATCAAACCTGCATTTAAATTCTATGTAACAGAAACGTGGCCCGAATTTTGATTTGTTGAATAACATGATAGTTCTAGTTGAACTCAATTATAAAGTTCAAAATATTTTTTTATGAATTATTTTTTTCTTAATTTTTCTTACGTTTGGATAAATTCAAAGTAGTCTCTTTATCCTTGTAATGGCGTCAGTACATGTAAAACAAATTGTGCGTGATCAAGGCTATTACTTATTACACAAAGACTCAGTTTTAAAGTATCAAAATATATAAATATATATATATATATATATATATATATATATATATATATATTGTCTTTTTTGACCGAGAACACCCGATAATAGACGCTCTTTAAATCTGTGGTACCAGTACACCGATTTCCGATAACCATAGATAAATATAGCTTTTGTAGTTTTTAGCCAAGTTCTGTATATTTGCTACATGTTAATTGCGCAATATAGTCGGGCCCAATTGTATGGAGAATTATACCGCCTTTACTTTGATGTATAACTGTATTACTAAGTTTAAAGGATTACCAATGTTTAAAATATTTTATTCAAAAGCAGTTTCGCACCTAATTTGATACTTAATACCGTTTAAGCAAAGCTATCTAGTCAAGTATTAGGGTTAAACATATGCTTTTTGTGACAACTTTATTTGTTATAAGGGGATTGTGATACAAGCTTACAATTGTAAAATACATTCTTTTCATGATTATTAATTTAGATTTTTAACACTCCACCTCAGCCTTGAGGTCGTGCCTAAAAACTTTGCTTTGCACCAATTGCATATTCTATGTTAACAATGCCTGGGTAAACGTTAACATCGCTATGCAGCAGGTAGATCTGAAAATCGACGCCGTGTATTAAGGCACAGAAGGATCATCTTAAAATCAGTCCCAACGGGGTTAGTCATAATTCTCAATAAGTATGCGAAATGAGAAATGTATAACATAAAAATATTGAAAAAGTAATAACTTTTTCAATAACTTTATTTCGACATAAGTGGGACATACTTGTTAATAAATTCTGTCTACAAAACGGTCTGGTGATTCACATCCAAATTTAAGGATAAAAACGGATCTTTTAAAAATATCTGATCCCATGGTATCACCTATTTACTAGCAGTGATAATATTTTTGTTAAGAACTAAATGTTTACCCTCGCATATTAAGTATTGGTTTTGTGTTTTATACCTATACTAGGTTCTCGTCAAATAACTACATGAAATCAAGTTAATAATCATGAAATGATAAACTAAGTATTAGTTTTTAACATAATTTCATAATCCATGAAAATAATATTTTACATGTAGGACGGATGAATATTGTTTGATTCCGGTGTGCGGTTGAAAAAGGTTTATTGTTAATTTTATGATAAAAGATAACACATTAAAAGATACATAAGATTGCTAATTCACCATTGTCACGGTTAAGATAGAAATTAAAAGCTAACAAAGCCAGAAGAGTATCTATTCCACATTAATAGTTACACCAATGTAGATTTATTATTACCGAGTTCTAAGTTATTTTCTGTAGTCGTTTGTAAATAGATGAGCTCGCGATTATAAAATATGTTTATTAATGTTTTCAAAAAATTGTGAACTATGATTACTTAATTTACTTACGTTTTGTAACAGTGTTTAAGTAAAACTAGTACTTTACCAAGAACAATTCTCGTAATTTAGATGTTGTAGTTATAGGCATGGCATGTGGTAGACATAATTTCTGCTAAGCCACCCAATATAATGATTGTTCCGCTAGGAATGGAACCCCGAAACTTATAATTAAAACAAAGTTAGTCGGATATACGGCAAAATATTATTATATATTGGTTTGTATATTCTGCGACACAAAGCTTCATAGATTTTTATTAAAATGGCAAGATAAAATAAATATTACTATCCATTATATTCTTGATTAATAAATGGATTTAAATAGCGATAGAGGCGCGGATGAAAGATATCAGAGTCTTTGACTGATACAGCTGTGCTACATTAATATAAGCGGTCTGTAACCAATTATATAATTTACAATATATTTTGCACAAAATGTGTTTGATTTTTCGAATGAATGAGAATGGCACCTGCATACTTGGAGGTGAAGATAGAGGAGGCTACAAAAATAACACACTAGATTAAATTGACAAATGATTCCTTTAATCATAAATTTTAATTCCAATTCAATAAAGTTTTTGTTAAATCTAATGAATAGTACCACGCGCTGCAGTTTTTCTAAGAGAGAGGAATTGCATCTGTTTTTGAGTATTTGCAAGTAAATTTGAATTACATAAAAGCGGAGATATCAGAAGAGAATAGAGGTAGCTGAATGTTAAAAAGAGTATAGTAATCATACATTACTCGTAGCGCTCTTCTTAGCGTTATGTCAACTCTGAATGACTTGACATGACTTGACCTGAGTGGAAAATTCAATTTTGTAAAGTGTAAGTCTATAGTTGTCAACCAATCACTATAGAGCGACACGATCCCTCGTCTCATTACTTAAAAATACATTTTGAGTTGTCATAGTTATGATTTTTATTCGTAATAGAAATTTTGCTGTGCCTATATAACTTTCAAACAGCCAATATTTATATATTGTGCTACTAACCTCATATTTACACGTTTTATTAGTCTTTTGGTGCGTAATTGCGTCCTTACTGTAAAGAATATCGAAAATATGTTAATACATAGAGTTATAAACAAATCTAAGAAACCATTCCATGAACTGTTTTATTTTTAGCTAGTTATTAATTGGCGATGGAAGCTTCTGGATATAATATTTTTGAACATAAGAGCCCTCATACATATTTACGTTTACGTCGTCGTCGTCGTTGATTAATTTCTGAGAAGTTAAAATACTATTTCAACGTTTTTTTTGGTTTCGTTATCTTTGAGTATTTCTATCTGTTTCATTTTCAAATTTGGAGTTAGATAAAACTTCTTTCTGATCAAAAACAATCGTACAAAAGATCTATAAAATATTCATTATTTTAAGTTTTGTTACAATCCACTATTCCGGAATGTTTATATTGCACATGTTTATTATGTGATGAGTGCGCCGTCTGTTACAAGTGGGATACGTAAACATTAGCAAGGAAAAATAATGTGTTATAAATTATACAAATGAGAACTTATTTCGAAAACAGAGATATTATGAAGATTCGTAAACCCTCAACAGCTCAGACACATTTATGCGTCTATTTCTTTTAAAGGTATATATGACACTTGAATTTCGGATCATGAACTAGGCTTACACTAGACAAATCTAAATTTGTATGAAAATGATAGTACGTGTCGACGAATTTTGTTTTCGACTTTTTACATAATATACTGCTGTTAAGGCATTTTGACTGAGACCCTAAAAACGTGTTTATGTTATTTTATGATTGAACTTAAAAAGATAGACACTTGATGATGAATCACCTTTCTACAAATGTTTTTCGTTTGACGCAATAGGAGCTTATACATATATCTATTGGTTGCAAGCATTACTCAGTACGATAAATAATCTATAGTATTAGTATAGATATTTGTTTTATATATTCGAATTGGAATAATAATAATTATTGTCAAACTTTGACTTTTTATTATTTATACCTAGTAAGCAAAAACATGATTTTACATCAAAGGTCAAACGATGGCCAATTTATTATATTTAGAGGGCGTTATTATCGCTTTAACATTTTGAATTGAAATAAAAATAAGAAAGTAACGGAAAATAGAATTTTGAATATTAAACCCAATGTTTAGTTGGGTATAAAAATAAAACCAAAGACGTTATTTCAAAATGATTATTTTATTTTGACATTTTCAACAGAGAATAAAACTATTTACAATGTTTATTTGAGGCACATACGCTTACATCTAATATCATAATTTACAATTACCAAGGTACTGTTCTAAAAATATAATTATAATACTTACAACTAAGTTTATGTTTTGTAATAAAATCGCATAGGTACAATAGTGGTTTTAAGCTACAGAGTCTCCCACAAAGGCCGACAACACATCCAGTGACTAAATGGGCCTCCTTGGGCTGGTGTAACCTTTTATAGCCAATTCACAGGCTCGTTTCCTCAATTTTACAAAAATTCAATTCCCTCATTCAAGGGAAAGGCCTAAGAATCTTGTTAACAATGACTGACCGATAAATAATGTAACTTTACAAAAACTGACACAAATAGGGACATTTTGCGTCTCGATTATTTTTTTATATACAAGTATATATCAAGGTTTTTGCATATCGACAGCTATCTATTCCGAATAAACAGAGGAGGAAAGAAATAATTTTGTTTTCAAGAAGAAAGATGCTTCAATTAAAAAACAAATTTAAAGTGAGGTTTATCTTATGTATAAAATACTTAAATATCACATGGTTAATATTTTCACTTAATACTGCTAACATTAAATATATTTTGTCAAAAGTATTCATGTCATAACAAAAAAAAATTTAAAATCGACGCCATTTTAAGGTTAGTATGTACTACCTTAAAATGGCGTATATTAAGTAAAAAAATCAATTAATAAAGATAAAAAGAGGTAAAATTAGAATGGACTGGTATATACATTTTTAAATCTGTAACTAAGCAATAAAATTATACAATTGTTGGATCTTTTTTTAAATCAATATATTTTGTGTAAAAGCTGGAGTAACATCGCCATGATTGTTCACCAACACTGGCTAATTTATCTAAAAACAAGATGGATGTAAACATATTTCCTTATTATTATTATTGATATAAATTGATATATTAGTATTGATAGAATTTTACAATATTCTTAAAAACGCAAGAAACGTTATTTATGATCAAAATTTAAGGACATATAATTTAAAATAGATAAATTTAGAAAACGTGTTTAAGTTTTTGATGTGTAAAACTAATATGGTCGACAATAGACCACAAAATATATGATAAATAATGTTGTATTTATCATTTACAAGTACTTGATTTTTGCAATTTATACATTACTTATATTTATTATTTTCTGAAGGATAAAAACTTTTATGTATAAACTGTAAGTAAGATTTGACACTTAGGGCCTGTTTCACAATGTATGGATAAAGTGCCAAATAGCTATGCAACACATAAATTATTCGAAAGATAAAAGTTCCAAATAAGGTACTTGGCATTTCATGACGAATTCCGCTATCTGACAGTCGTGAAACGCAAAAATACAGTTTATCCTACAAATAAGTAATAAATAGCTTATTTGGAACTTATCCGGACATTGTGAAACTCACCCTTAAGGTAAGATTCAGTAACAACAGCGCTAAGAATGACTCCCGTACGTCAATGTCCTGGATTTTGAGACATGCCAGTCATAGTTTGGGCAAGTTTTTAAAACAATTAATAAATTAAATTAATTAAATTAAATTAATACATTATTAGCGCCTGATATTTTTTTCATACACTTTACGTGTTTTGACTGCTATTTTTTTAATTAATATCTCGTATGTCAAAATTCATTACATTTTTGACGTACTTCTTTCTGAATCTTATAGTTAATAAATTGACTAAGACTTTTCTCTAAATATTCCGTCAATGCACAAATATTAAAGGTTTACATTTTTTTCTGGTTCAACAGATATGAGTGTGTGTATAATAAATTCATTTACATCAACTCATTTCAACTATAGACAATAAACTTATGCCGCTTATAAAAACAATATCAGTCTAATTGCACCGTTTTTAAAGTTCTGTCACTTTAAAACTGTATTACAATTAGACAGAAATATATGAAAGAGTACTTAACGTAAAAATATTAAATTCGATTAATTTAGTTTTATAAAATCGCAGAAACTTCGCAAAACCATAATGTAAATAATGCTTATTATTATAGCTATAAATAAATATTTTGGATTATTGGACGGGAATATAAATAATTGTTTTACCACTATCAAGTGCGATGGTTCGGTTGAACTGTGATGGGATTGGGTGTGCTGAACGCTGTGGGAATTTTCGTTGTGGGGTCAGGAGAGCTCGGTGGTGAATTGTGTTCTTCCCCACTGGCTTCAGCATCACGTTCTGCTATCTCCTCTTCATCAATGATGGATATGTCACGAATCGAAGGCCTATGTGAGCGACGCCAACCTGGAAAAATGATTACATAGCTAAATTAGGAAAGGGAGTCAAGTAAATATTCATATACCTTCTCACACACATATACGCAGACATACATATACACACATAAGAAGTCCTTGGTTGAATAATTTATGATAGTTAAAATTAATATAGAAGATATAACAATTCTAAGCGATCCTTGGGAAATTATAAGCATAAATATGTTGTAAATTAGTTTTTTTTAATATTGAGGTATTAATTTAATCAAATAAACAAATATTAACTTTTGAATATGTGTCCGGCTAAACACGCAGCTCAGCATGTGTGCAAATTGATTTTGTGTTAGATCGTCCATAGCATTAAGCAGACATTTTTCTGCATCGGCAGTAAATATAGTATCAACTATTTTGATTGATATGGATGAATTTTAAGAATTAAATATGCGTCTTCGTAAACAATTCGCGATAATAGGTCAAAGTGTATTGATAAATAATTTATGTAAACAACACCCGCTAATACGTAGCAGCGTACCGGAATTCGTTAGTCAACATAATGCGCTCCTTAATTGTGGTGTATATTTCTGTAACTGTTTTACAATTAGTGCAATGTTCAGTTAATTCGGGGCTTAGAAGATCAGACCAAAATGTCTCTCCGGAACTGGAATCGCCTTGGGAAAGACATTTGAAACATAACGTTCAGAAAAAATTGATTTCAAACAATCTAGAACAGCATATATATATTCCAATAGAAGAGAAGAGGAGAAAATCTCGACAAGCTTATCCAGGTTATACGACATCAAATCCCCAATATAATTTACAAACCCCTTATAATAGTAATAATGCTCCTAAGTTTGGCTACCCAAATTTGCCTCCAACAAACTATCCACAAACATATCCAACTCACTCTTCTTCGCCCACAAACTTTCCAATCAGTCAAGGACCTTATCAAACGCTTCCTAACAGTCAATTCCCTCACAGCCTCTATAATGGCAATAATGCTTCCAAGATGATCTATCCAAATTTGCCTCCACAAAACTACCCACAAACATATCCATTCCATCCTTCTTCCACAAACATTCCAGTCCGTCCAAAACCTTATCAAACGCCTCCTATAAGTCAATTCCCTTACAATTCCAACTATTCATCTAGCTCGAGTTCCGTGAGTCATGTTGATCCTTATCAGAACTATAATTATGGACATAATACACAAACGCTTCAGTATAACTATACTCCTACTCCTAATGTACCATATCCTAACAAACAACCTAATAATTATGGAACATATCCGCAACTTACACATCCTAACATGACTAATCCTTCGCAATATGGTTCAGGACCAGCATATAATAACAGGAGACCCCAAACATATCCCGGGAATGGCGTGAGTAATCAATTTGGAAATAGTAACCAAGGATACCCAAACCAACATTCAAATTCAAAATACCCTACAAGCAATAACCATACTCATCAAAGTGGTGCATATAATCCAAATTACAATCCAATAGGAAACTTGATATTGAATCAACCTCAGAGCACAAACGGAAATGGAGTTGATTCCAGACAAAACGGATCCGGATACCAAGATCCATATGCCAATCGCCCAATGACTGGACAGTATCCAAATAATTATAATCAGAATGGTTATATCAATCCTCCAAACTACAATAGCCCGGCCGGTCCGGGGTCGGATCCGAATCATTTCTTTTATAACCCAGCCAATACTACACCGGCATATGATCCAAGAAAGACCTCTCCACAAAGATTTTCTTACTAAATGTCAATAGTATACTGTAAGTATATAAAACTATAGTTGTCAATAGATATAAAATTAAATGATCTGTAAAAGAAAAAGCGTTTTAATATAACCTAACAATATAATTTGGGTCAAAATCACTTTTATTTATCAACTATTGTCAGACTCTAGTCAAGTAAAAAAGGTTTCAACGAATTGAGGTTATTTTTTTCTAGACACTATGTTATTAACGTAGATTTCACTTTGGTTGTAAGGTTTGTTTTAAATACTATTAAATTTTTACCTTCTAAAACTGGCGGTTTCGACGTCTTAGATAATAAACGAGGCCCCGTTATCGTGATGATGATGGCTCCTAGAGGCGCAGTTAGTATAATAGAGAGAATGCAGATAGTGATAATTGTATCAGCGTAGTAAAGTAATTCGCTAGAGGGCTCATTGTTCCCTGCTAGCTTTCGGATGTAGTCCAAAGGAACAGTTGCTAGGGCGGCCTGAAATTTAATTTTTTATTTCAATGATTAAAATAATAGAAATCTTGAAGTGAAACTGTTAAAGTGGAAGGGGCACCCTATTTGTTTGTTAATGTATTTTACTTATTTCACTTCTTTATTAAATTACTGGTTCACTATAATTTTGTTATATATGTAATGTATTAGCCAGATTGCAAATGTTTTCTTTTTATTTTTTATATTACATCTGTATTTTAACAGTTAAAAGATAAACCAATAAAATATACCAAATGAATTACTACGTTACTAAAAGTAAACTAATACATTGGGCCACTTTGACATTGGATTAGGCGAATTATTGGATTCGACTGATTATCTCGCCCTTACAATTATTTTAAACGTAATGTAATATGTAATTAATAGTAATATACGTATATTTATAACGTAATTAAATGTAATGAAATGAAAAAAAAAATTCAGGTGTCTTTTTTGAAAATATTAATTTCCATACCTGTACAGTAGCTTTCGCCATCCATGAAAATCCGACGAAGATTTTTTCCTTCATATTTAAATTGCTACAAACCGCACTAGCACTTGTTACCATGGCCCGTAAAATGACACATGTCATAAGAATACCCACGCTAACTAATACTAAGTTTGGGGGCAAATCAGCAATCTGAAAGATTTTTTTAATTACATATTAATAATTTAAGGAAATAATTGAAGTTGAAAGGAAACCTATTCATTTTAAACAGTAGAGATACTTCAAATTGTCTGAACAAAATGCTTTTAGCAGAAAGACCACCTAATTACATCTCTTGTCTTTTTTATTTCTTTTTCATAATTATTTCGAATTACTTATGTCATTGTGATGGAAATTATTATTAATTTATTTCGAATTCAACTTCGAGTTGTCGTGCTCTGCGAGAGATAGTCAAAAGCAATTCCCGTTTATATAATTATGGTCGGTGGACAGGATTCTAATGCAGGCCGCATTAGAATCCAGTCATGTTACTCTTTCTATATGACTTATTTGTCTCTTCTCTCTACAAATGTTTTAATACAAATTATGTTTAAGTTGTGGTAAAAAGGGAGCGTCGCCTACATGTTTATATTAATTTAATAATAATTAAATATTATTGCACATAAGGATTTTTTATCTTATTTATTTCATCTAAATATCAATTATAATATTCAAAACTAACCAACGCATCTAACGATTTGTTGCACAAAGTAAGTTTTACAACTTACTAAATAAAATTTAAAATATGTAAAATCTTATTGTTACTGGACTGAAATCCATTCGATTCTGGTCATCACTAAGTATTTTTACAGGACAGTATTTTTAATTAATCCATGGACACTCTTAATGCCTTTGCCTGCCTTTTAAGAATTGGTACGCTCTTTACTTAAAGCTTTCTGTATATACATATTAAACTGCTCAACTAAATCGGGGTACTCAATTTATCCTAATACTAAGATAAACCAAGTAAAAATATTTACCACAACTTGAGCCCCAGTTATAGAGAACAACATAGGTTCAAAGAACATCCAGAAAATCTCGTTCGCTGTGGCCACTGGATTATCATCTAATTCCCATCCTTGTTCCACCCAATTCTTACAAGCGACGTATGAAAATGCTATAACAGCCATGGGACCTGCAATTCATTTTTCAGAACTAAAAATAGCAATTTGTACGAAATTAAATCGACAAGTATAATTGTTAATTTTGTTCATAATAATGTGTATATATACACTAATATATAATCTTATATATTAAAAATACGTAATATACACAGACTCTCAAGCCTATTTCATAAATGTGTTCAGTAGAAGTTAAATATATGCAATAATAATAAAATAATGTACACCTATTCAATTTAATGGTTTAGATTTACAATGAGATTGATTTTATTCGGTGTGTTTAGAGAAAAATGTCAGTCGGGTCCGCTAGTTATAATTTGTAGTCTATAGAATGATAAATGCTAGTGCATTGTTGCGGCCTTTAAATTTTTTTTAGTATCGAGAAAGTCTTATTTTTAAAGGGAAGGTTTAAGGGCTGTTACATTATACAAGTGGCTAATACTCATAGTGCGTTTATATTCCTATAGTTCGAGTTCAATTGAGTTTAATTTCGAAATCTTAAGAAAGCAAAAGCAGATTGTCGTGGGAATCGATTAGTAAATATTATGTAAAACATTGTGTATTATTACCGCCATAGATTTGATCTTTCGGCAATGCTGCTTCAATTATATTTAACCGTGCTAGTAACTCATCATCATACAGATTGATCCAGACCAGAGAGAAATGTAAAAAAAAACTGACATTTCTGGCATTGTTAATATGTAAATATAATAAAAAATACTACTGTCATGTTATAAACATCTACATTAAAACTTTAGTGTATTATTTATACTAGTGTATTGATACATAAAAACACATATATAACAAGCAGACCCAACCATGTTCTCTTTACACGCTTTAAATACCAAAAGAGCATCAAATTCTAAACCATTCTCGAATCCACTTTTTTTAGTTGAATTTCAAACACACGCATTGCGCGTATACAAAGCTATGTCAAATACATGTAACAATACTAAATATAATAAAATTAATAAAAAATATTTTTTTCAATAGTTTTCGTCTGCTTAGTGACCATTTTATACTTTATATCCACATAGCAATGAATACATCTCGATAAATAATTGTTATCCCATGTTTTCTCTGTTTTATTGCACCTCCGTTCCTATTCTTATAACAATGTATTGTTTGAGTGAAAGGCAACGCTTGGCGAGGAAAACAATCAGTGTTCGTATGCGAGTCCAAACAATTTTTACGATCACTCAGCAAAGACATGGCGGTTTACTATTAATCGATTTTACACTTCTGGAAAGTGCGAAAACGATTTCATACAAACTTGGTACTGATACACGGTTGTTTTTAGATTATAAATTTTGATATACTAGCATAGACTATTCTAGCATAGACTAGACTAGTATGTAAAATTGATATGGCTCATTGTGCGTTTTTTAACTATTTCATTATGATATGTACCTAGGCAAATACTTAATAGATTTAACCTTATATTTTTCTTAAGATAGTATGTGTATTATATTATATTGTAATTCATTATATTATATTTAGACGCAACATATAGAAATGAATTATTTCAATTTTGGTTATATATATAGACAAAATCAGCTTAAAGTATCAAGACTGACGTGCATCGTAACATAATTTATTCAAACATAACCACGATTTAATTGTAATAAAAATAATACACTCCTATCAAAACTTCGTTATTTTAAGTATTTGGAATATTCTATAATATATTATAACTTTTCATAGTCAAATTGATTAAACATATATTGAAATATGTTGGTCCAAATTATGTATGAGTGGAAAGATGTAAAAACTTACCAGCACCACCCCAACCAATTTCTTCAGAGCCAAATATAGAAGCGATGCCTCCAGTGAGCAATAACAACACTCGCAAAGGTACCAAAAACGCATCGTTCCTTTCGGGAATGAATTTGATCAGGTAACCACATAGCACCCCAAATGCAATTCCAAGGATTACACTTAGCGGACCCTGAAATGAAAAGGCTGTTCTTTAATTTTGTTTCTACTTGTCTTTATAAAGTCGCGTTCTTCCAGCGTACCATGTGTCAAGTAGTATTTATATAATAAAACTAGCTGACCTGGCAAACGTCATTTCACGTCCTTTTGCCATGTATATCATTTGTAATAAAAAATAGAGGTTAATTGTAAAGGGTTGAAAATTCACGGTCATGTATTTACCAATGTTGTATCATAAAAAAAAATTTTTTTTTTTACCTAATATTAAAAAAAAAAATTAGGGTTGGATTACCCTTAACATTTAGGGGGATGAAAAATAGATGCTGTCCGATTCTCAGATCTACCCAATATGCACACAAAATTTCATGAGAATCGGGGAAGGAGGAGTTTCGGAGGAGTTTAACCACAAACACCGCGACACGGGAATTTTATAAATATAAGAATAAATACATGTCAAAATTTGCAAGACGAAATCTTAACAAAACCTGTTTTGTGACCTATAGTGAGTAAATTATTCTTCACATTGTATTATGTTTAATTAAATATGAAGTAAAAATGATTGTGTGATGTAAGAACTATATACAATTTTAAAGATTTTCGACGTTACAGTTTGTGTACTTAGGTGTTATTAATTACCTATATATAAAAATAATTCTGAATTGCTGCTATTTCAATGAATTTTTATTTTAATAGGTTCAGTTTCATTTTCAGTTTTATTAATTATTTTATGTACAATCATGCAAATTATTTTTTTTATTGTAAACTAGCAGGAGACATTTGTTAACTGATATTCACGTGTTAACTGATACCGCGCGTGCCATACACTGCCAGTAGGTTCGCGTTTGCGTTGGTGGCCTCAAAGACCTCAACTTTAGACACATATACGCTGTCGATGCAAACATTGTCCATTGTGATAAAAGATATCTAGGTACGCATATATATTTTTTTAATTCTCGGTTCATCAGCGTAGTTAAACAAATAATACAAACGTAAACCAATCTTTCTGTATAATTAGGATTTACTTCTGACACACTTTATACTATGTCACGTGTTAAACTGATCAATATGCAATCATTGCCCTACTAAAGTTATAAAAGTACAAGTTCAATGAAAACGTGTGGTCATGTCTAAGACGCTTATAAGTCCATGGTCACCTCATAATGGAAACGTTACAAAGAACTAAATTTTCCGTGATTTATTATAAAATCGAGGCATTGTTGGGCTTACGGCGAAGGAAAACAGTGATTGAGGCTGATCACTTATTAAGAAATTAAATGATCGCGAGACACATAAAGAAATCTGAGGCCCACGGTTAGAGTAGATACCGTTCTGAGGTTTTGAAAAATGAAATACACGTTATTACAAAATACGATGTTATATTTTCAGTCAAAAACTCATTGCTAGTACGTACAATTGAATGGTAAATACAATACGTCGATCTTGAATTATGACGATCCAATGTCTTGTGTGTGACATAGAATAGTCAAAAACAACTTTTTACATATTGAAAATGACTTATTATACCTAAAAATTTCAAGAACGTAACTTATACGCAATTGCACTAATGTCAGTATCTGTAGTAATTATTAATTGGATTTTTTATTTTTAAAGATTAAGTTTACCATTGTCACCTACATTGTAATTACAAGCATTGTTATGGATAAGGCTGCCCATTGCTGTCTTAAATATTTAAACAAGTTCTGTTATTATTATGCAACAAAATGTTTGATTAATTTTTACCTGTATAATATTCATTGTGACGGAGGAGCTTGAGAACATTATAGACGCCAGAATACCAAATATAGCAACACTGATGGCATCGTCAACCCCCGATACGGCGAGGACGAGAGTGGGTATACCTTTGGACACCCCGTAACCCTTACTTCTTAGGCGGAATAAACACGGGACCACCACCGCTGGTGACACAGCAGCAACCACTGAACCGAGGAGGAATGCTAAAAAGATTTAATAAGTTAATATGCTTGACGGAAATAAAAACGCGAGAATTTCACTGATGATTTTCTATCACAATTTAAACTATGATTTTTCATCGAGAGTCTAACCCAGACTTTGTATGTAAAATTAAATCATCGATCTCAACTAACATAGTGTAATAAAGAGAGAAAATGTAAATTTTTGTAATAATTATACAAAAAAATATCTACTAACCCCAGTCCCACGGCAATCCAAGAAGAAGGTTAGACATAACAGCGCACAAAACAAATTCAAATGTCCATGGCACTACTGCCAATTTAATTACGGAAAAGAAACATTTCTTCATGGCCATTGGGTCCAGATCTAAGCCAGCTCTCGTTAAGATTATCGTTAAAGCTATTTTTCTGAAAACGGAATGTACTTATAAATACTCTTTCAAAAGGGCGAAATTGCCAAAATCCTTACTAAACATTATGTTATTATAAATTTATTAGAAAACATATGAAAAAATAAGTGTTAGGCAAAATATGAGACATTTCAATAATAAAACAAATGCATGATTATATCAAGAGGTTCTTAAATGATGGTCACACTTACAAATTACACTTATTTTGTAAAAAAACAAACTTGGCGCTTCAAAAGAATGGAAATTTTATTTCAAGATCTATTCGTCCATTCTACGTCCTTGATTTGAGAATTTTTTTATTGACGTTCATAAATATATATTTTTTAAGTTTATTAAACTCACCTTATATACGAGCACACGTGTAAATATTCTGTATTGAAATTAACGAAGCCAATATTCTTTAACAACACTCCGGTAAACAACATTCCAATCAGAGCTGGTAACGTCGTCAGCTTCACCATCAGCCAGCCGCCGATATTGGCAGCTATGGTTAGACTTGCCAACATGAAAAGTTGCCCGCCTGGCGCCGCAGTGTCTCCTAATACCATCCATACTATTAACCATACTAAAATACCTGTAAAATTGAAAAAAATAATAATTGGAAGATCCTCTTGTTATTGAATTACTTATACAATTACGGTCTATATTATACACTTAGCATAATTAATAAGAACCGCTTATAGTTAGTAAGTTCATGCATAAATAATTGGGTCATTATTGAAAGTATTTATTCGAATCTTATTTTTTGTTTTTGTAAGAACACGCTTGTGCCTAACGGACCTGCGGGTATATCGGGGAATCCAACTCGTTGAGAATATTGTATTATACATATTTATTATTTCGGATATTCGACTTTTATAGGCACGGTAAAATTTTGTTCACAAAATCACATATAAAATCATTTATTACGTAATTATTGAATCATAAACTTATTAGGTGAACCAATCGGACAGTAATTGCGATAATTTTATGGGTTTCAAACAATTAGTCACATGAAATGTATGGTGGAAAATGAAAGTGCGACGTAGTTATTAAATCCAAAAACAAATATATATACGTATCCAAAGTTCTACAATACTTAAAGAACCCTTATTTAAACAACCAATCAATGACTTTTATAGTTTTTATTTTTATATATTAACATATTTTCATAGGAAGCAGAAGTTCTTCCTTCGTATATTTGTAACGAATAAACTCAAAACTTATTGCTACATTTATTTCAAACATATTTAAAAAAATGTTCAGCCGTGCAAATCTGTATCTATTAATACGAATATCTTATTGTAATTCTTGAAATCACTCACCGATAATTAATACTGATATGTTTTGAGCAAAGTGCCGATATGACGGACATAGTGGATAGGGGCAAATTTTTTGCCAGTGCGGTGGCTCCCACGTTGGAATGCCGGAGTCGTCACTGTGACACTTTTGACAACAAGCGTACCACCACGACCTGTCAAAGAATGTGTATAACACGACTATTAAAAAATACTGCATAATGTTTTACCTATAAAAATAAAATGTATTTTAAAAATATCAAAAAAAAATTGACACAGCACCAAAGTCCTCACTGAACTCAATCGAACGGAAAGAGAAAATACGGTAGTCCAAGTCTGTGTTGTTTGAAGATGGATACAAGAAGAATAAGATAGGTTCCGATTGGGCATGAGGCTAGCGAAGCCCATAAATGGTTGTACATCCGTTATAATTTAATCATATAATACATCAATAAATCAGTCTTTTTATTTATTTATTAAAACGTAAACCAATTACTATATCCCTGACATACTTATGAATTATATCTAGCATATAAAGCAGTATAAAGAAACAAAAGTCCTGATGGAAATTTAAGTAGATTAAGGAAACTATTGCAAAAAATATCCTTATAAATAAAGAATGAGCCAAGACTTTAAAAACGTAATAAACTAAACAAACTAAGACATGTCTTTTTATGTAAGAGTAAATAAGTAAAATATTCTTAAAATGTCTAAAATAATATTTTAAAATCCTTACGATGCGATGAGCTCGCCTTGATTTATACCGTCATAATATACTAGTGACCGAACGAAAGATTTTTATTGATTAATTGAATAACTTCATATAATTTTAAAAATCGACCTACCGTTCGACGTGTTCGCTGTGGTGTGAATGAGCTTTCTTCGAGTGAACAGACGATGTAGTGGAGTATTTCTTGTATCTACCCTCGATGTGTGTGGGTCGTTCTGGCGATTAAACATGTATGAGACATGGCTGATTATTCCAGTTCACGGCATATGTGAATAAACAGATGTTAAATTGGCACCTTTTAGTTGGATGTCAAGCACGAAAACCTTTCGAATAGGCATTTAAATCATACGTCATTTTTAGTACACATACTTATATTATAAATAGAAAATAGTTTATTGTGTGTTTGCATTTAATAAGCTCTTAAACTACTGGAATAAAATATTTAACGATTAGAATCCTACATGTCTGATAGGAAAGACAATCTAGCAATTTTCGCATACAAACTACGGTATTTGAATATTAAAAACGGTTTTGAATTGATTTGACTGTGACATTAATTTATTAGCCCTGTGTCATATACGTGGGTAATAGGTACTGAAAATGTTAAAAACTGGCTAGTTAAAACTTCTTTTGATAAACAATTTTAAAACTCTTTGGTAACTTTATATTGCATTCATTTATCCCGCTCATTTATTCCCAAGAACTAAAGATAAAATTCGAGATATGCTTTACGAGTCCTGAAGATGCGGTGAAACGGTACGAAAATGAGTAATGGCAACTTTCTACATTACGCCGTTTTTCATTTTCTAAATATTTTCAGTGTTACCTAATTAATGACAATGGGGCAGCACACAGTTGCTCCTAATAATAAAACATCAAAAAAATAAATCTAGCTGCCGAAGCAAAGATAGACGGATATAAAATTAAATTGATTCTGAAAAGATTTTCTGAAAGCGGACAGTATATCGGATTGCTGCATTAAAAAATACTCGAAGACTAATTATTCGATATCGCCGTCTTATCGAAAGTTTTTACGCTTGCGACTCGGGTTAGGCTAGGTTTTATTATTGACCGGATTGCCCTGAAAATTAGGTCAATGTTATGTGAGTATATAGATAAGTTTTTCTAGATAGTGTTGATTAAGGTGAGCGAAGTTTGTGACAATCGAAGTTAATATTTTTTTTTATAATAAAAAAATACCGTAATTCAATTCTAGTCATGACATGCTTATAGTAAAATATAACTAAACAATTTAAAGGTTTTATACAACTTTCAACCAAAGTCATGGATAGCTTAAACTAATTACGAGATTTAGTGTACTTATTTATTTATTTTCACGTCATATACCTTACAAAATACACATATAAAAAAAAGGCCGGCTTTATCGCTTACAAGCGATTTCTTCGAAACAAACTTTTTAATCATTTTTAACTATGTGTAAAGGAACAGTTTTGCGTAAAAAAATTGAAAAGATTAAAAATATAATTTGACATACCCCATGATGTATCCATTTCCGCTGCCATGGCATTGTGTAAATTGCTTTTCCGCCGCGATGGCCCCTCTGCTTGTGCTGAAACTCGGCCATTCCTACTGTAAATATAAGTCAGTTTCCTACTGTGAATATAACAAATAGGGGCGCAGGTACCTAGGCTAGGATTGAGGTCTTCATATACTTTGCAGTCTTAAGCTTTATTATGCTTTAAGAACTATACAGCTGTGTTTATCACATCCTTCCAGCATATTCAAATTTGGACTAAAATTAGGAGTGTAAAAGTAAATTGTTCACATATACGGAAATAATAAAACATTTGTTAAATTTATATTGAATGCAAAGTTTTCAAACATGAATCATCTCGCAATTGCATTCTTAGAAGACCTTGTTTCACCGTAATATTTTTTTTGTTAATCACAAAAAGTTATATCATAAAAATATTAAGTACATTATTTTAAGGAGTTTATGAAATCCTAATCTAGTTCAAAGATTTGATACTCTAAGAAACTTCGATTTTTTTTCTATAAAAATTCTGGTTCTACAACAGGAGGCAAACGGCCAGGACACGAGGAACGATAAAGAATACAGGAAATAATATAGGAAACGATACTCCTACAACTGTGAATTAAGTATAAGAGTCGTTTTAAAATTTAATTCACAGTTTAAATACAAAAGTAGGTATTTATAAAGAAAAACCTGAACTGCATTTTACAAATTAAGAAAAAAGGCATCTCTATTACTACGTGTTTGAGTCGAAGGTAATACGAATTCTCAAAGCTCTCAAAGCTAGTACACAAAAGCTATAAAGAAATAACAATGGAGCCGCTATAGATATTGCTGAATTAATTACATTTTCAAGGGTAGTGGCATGGAACTTTACCGCTCGAACCCTGCACTCAAAGGTTGCAATGCCCATAAATGATAATCATGTGACTAGCAAGGTTTTTATGAATGCAATTTGCGTGACATTCTTTTTGCTAAAAATAGTAGACGTCCAAGTATCGTATAATTAGATATCAAATATGATTGATTATGTCAAGATGTATATTGTTTATAGAATTTGAGTGTAGTACCCAACTATCAACATGTAGGTCATTAGTCTTTAGTCAATTTCAAAACATTGTTGCTTCGGGGATAGGACCTAATAATATACACCAGAGTAAGTGTCTAGTAGTAATAAAAGTTACGGTACGAATTCATGTTTCAATTGATCTTTTTCGTTTCCAGTAAATAAATAAGAAAATATATATATTTCAAATATAGTTAGAATATTCGGTACCACGGATTTAGAATAACATTTTCTTTTTTATCTTTATTCATATAGGTAAACAAGTACACTGATGAACGTCAAAAAAATTAAATTAAATGCTAATTTACATTTACTACTAGTTCGCAAGTCAAAGGCGTAGAGCGGGCAAGTAACGTAGGTGAACTAAAATTAATCAAATTTAGGAGTTGTATGTTGTCAGCCTCTGTCGATCTGTTTGTTGTTGTCTTTTAGATTAATGGAATTTATATTAATAATTGCGTATTTTTTGAATTTATAGACCGTCAAAGAGTGTGCATTACTTTTCTGGTAATTAGTTTTGTATTCAAAAAGCCTAAATAGGCTTAAAGCCTAATAAGCTTTCAAGGTAAACTTTATATCAATACTCATTGTCATAAAATGTTACTAATTTTTTTTTTAAATATTTGGCATATTTAAGTTAATTACTTTAACAAATGTCTTGTGTACTGTAATATGTAAAAGAGATGTTGTTTTATAAATAACAAGCTGACCCGGCGAACTTTGTTCCGCCTTAATGGCAATAAATAAGCAGTTTTTTTTTATTGGAACAAAATACAAAAAAATTAAATACCTACATTAATCATTCATTATTATTTCTGTATTTTAGTACATAGGTTACTCTTCACTTAACAAACAACGCAGATGGTCTTCCGACCCGTGAACATGCCACGTATAATTGACCATGGGAAAAACATGAATGTTCTAGATTTAAACCACAAACTTTTAAGGATTGGCCTTGTGATTTGTTGATGGTCATGGCAAATGCAAGACGTATCGGAAATTGAAGTCTTTTAAATTCAAACGGCATATCGGTTGGGATCATCGGGATCCTCGGAATAAGAACTTCCTCACCATTACCGATAGTCAGCAATTGCTCCGAGAAATCTTCAGCAGATGTATCATTAAGCAATGTAACTCTCATGTTTGTTGTCAGCTGCAGTTTCTTCACATAGCGCCATAGATTTGACGATTTGAGGCAAGCGTTTATTTCGTCGGCAGTCGTAGATCTTGGAATTACTGGCAGTATTTAGCAGAAATCGCCAGACAGTAAAATCATTGCTCCTCCAAAACATCTCGAGTCATTGCGTAAATCTGTTAATGTTTTGTTAAGTGCTTCTAATGCACGTTTATGCGCCATTGTGCATTCATCCCAGATGATGATTTTCGATGCCGCTAAAACTTTGGCCATTGCTGAGTGTTTTGCAATATTACACGTTGGTTCTTCAATAGTTTGAAGATTTAACGGTAATTTTAATTCTGAATGAGCCGTACGGCATCCTTCTAACAATGTGGCTGCTATTTCAGAAGAAGCAACTGCAACCGCTATGTTGGATCTCGCCCGAACAGTTGCTAAAACTAATGACATGAGGAATGTCTTGCCAGTTCCACCAAGGGCATCTAGGAAATATAAACCACCATTTTCATCATCGTTTGCCTTCATTAAAGTATCATAAACTTCCTTTTGTTGGTAATTCAACAGGGTTACATTCGTTTGAACTACTAATCTAATTCCTGGTGATCATATTCACGTTCCCGTTCCAATACTCGATTAAATGCGTCTTTCGACAACAACAACAAATAGAAACATTCATCATTCTTTGGACGAACTGTATACATACGACCATATCGAGTTTTATAGTTCTCTTCACTGTTTATACGAATGGGCAATGGCACTATCATTACATTTAATTATTTATTTAATAGAAATATTTTGAACAAGCTGACCCGGCGAACTTTGTTCCGCCTTAATGGCAATAAATAAGCAGTTTTTTTTTATTGGAACAAAATACAAAAAAATTAAATACCTACATTAATCATTCATTATTATTTCTGTATTTTAGTACATAGGTTACTCTTCACTTAACAAACAACGCAGATGGTCTTCCGACCCGTGAACATGCCACGTATAATTGACCATGGGAAAAACATGAATGTTCTAGATTTAAACCACAAACTTTTAAGGATTGGCCTTGTGATTTGTTGATGGTCATGGCAAATGCAAGACGTATCGGAAATTGAAGTCTTTTAAATTCAAACGGCATATCGGTTGGGATCATCGGGATCCTCGGAATAAGAACTTCCTCACCATTACCGATAGTCAGCAATTGCTCCGAGAAATCTTCAGCAGATGTATCATTAAGCAATGTAACTCTCATGTTTGTTGTCAGCTGCAGTTTCTTCACATAGCGCCATAGATTTGACGATTTGAGGCAAGCGTTTATTTCGTCGGCAGTCGTAGATCTTGGAATTACTGGCAGTATTTAGCAGAAATCGCCAGACAGTAAAATCATTGCTCCTCCAAAACATCTCGAGTCATTGCGTAAATCTGTTAATGTTTTGTTAAGTGCTTCTAATGCACGTTTATGCGCCATTGTGCATTCATCCCAGATGATGATTTTCGATGCCGCTAAAACTTTGGCCATTGCTGAGTGTTTTGCAATATTACACGTTGGTTCTTCAATAGTTTGAAGATTTAACGGTAATTTTAATTCTGAATGAGCCGTACGGCATCCTTCTAACAATGTGGCTGCTATTTCAGAAGAAGCAACTGCAACCGCTATGTTGGATCTCGCCCGAACAGTTGCTAAAACTAATGACATGAGGAATGTCTTGCCAGTTCCACCAAGGGCATCTAGGAAATATAAACCACCATTTTCATCATCGTTTGCCTTCATTAAAGTATCATAAACTTCCTTTTGTTGGTAATTCAACAGGGTTACATTCGTTTGAACTACTAAATCTAATTCCTGGTGATCATATTCACGTTCCCGTTCCAATACTCGATTAAATGCGTCTTTCGACAACAACAACAAATAGAAACATTCATCATTCTTTGGACGAACTGTATACATACGACCATATCGAGTTTTATAGTTCTCTTCACTGTTTATACGAATGGGCAATGGCACTATCATTACATTTAATTATTTATTTAATAGAAATATTTTGAATATTGATTTCTTACAAATATCAAATTGTCATATATACGTCATTACATAGCTGTCATTATACGTCAATTACATAGCTATCATTTGCGTTTTATTATTCTTTTTTGTTATACCACGTTTTATAGTGACTGACGTTTCATGTCAAGTCCTTCGGGAACGCTGTCGAACGGGATAAAAAGTATCCTATGTCCGTCTCC
Source organism: Pieris rapae (assembly GCF_905147795.1). Lineage (NCBI taxonomy): Eukaryota > Metazoa > Arthropoda > Insecta > Lepidoptera > Pieridae > Pieris > Pieris rapae. The sequence continues at coordinate 6,510,568 of NC_059524.1, read as the reverse complement.
TGGCTCTAAGCTACCTCCATTCCAATTTTCACCCAAATCTGTTCTTCCGTTCTTGAGTTATAAGTGGTGTAACTAACACGACTTTCTTTTATATATATAGAAGAAGATTTGGGGCACATTACACTTTAGAAATACGAATAGCATGTTGACATACCGGTTTTATCTTTGGGTACTAATATTGACCGATATTTGCAAAATTTTAAATGCTTTAGTCCAAATATTATTAAGAAATACATATCAATGAAAATATTTAACTAAATATACGATATCAATACGATATAACGTACCGTAACTTCCATAACTTAAAGTTAGATTTTCTAAATTTCCCTTCTAGGTTTTCTGATATTATCACATCTACATAAACGCTTCGAATTGATACATAAATTGTTATGTCTCATATTTATATTTAATAACTCTCTTGTGTCACAAAATAATTCTTACATTTAATTCTATGTATGTTACGAAATAATTCGATTCGCACATATGTAGCATAATTAAATACAATATAATAAAATACTTTTGTCTTGCCGTTGCCTAAACTAACTTAATTCTAGCCGTGGACTACCTTAATTATAAATATTTGGCCTCTTTAGTTACTTCATTCATAAACATTACAGCATATATAATCTATGCTAATTATCGTATAATAAATAACAATTTGATTGAGATTAACGTGACCGATTTATATTTTTTATTAAACTTTTGCCTGAATTAAATAGTATTAATTACTTACAACATATGCCGATTCGTAACAATACAAAGTAATTAATAATTCAAGTTGATTAGTAATTACTAATTAAATTACTTCAGAAAAAAACTCGTGTAGATTTCTGAATAAAATGAAGGTTACGTTGGGGAGTTTTATGACATTCATTTGTTTAATCGCCGCGATGAATGCATGAGAAAGCGCATAATATATTTATAAATAATATTTATTGATATATTAACAAATAATTTGGTAATTAAGTAAGCTTACCAGTGTTTATTAAGTGGGTCCGTCTCCAGTGATGAATCTGACGGTAGGTAGGCGTCATAATGACTAAGGCTACTGTGAGACATTCTACATGGCACTTTGCGAGTCTTTTTCACTTAAAACTTTACGATAGTGTTTCGATGCGCCCGGGCATGCCGTTTTGTCCAGCACGCTCCACACCTATGCGAAACAGTGTGTGCATCTTATAAGAGAATGTCGAGAGTCGAGACCGTCAAGCCGCCCGCCTCGCCTCACCCCGAGCACGTGACTGCCACACAATGCCGGCCGGCTGAACGGTTATTGGCCGGGCAAATTTTAAAGGCTTTATCAACCGACTGGTACCTTTTTGTTCTTATTCTACGGTTGCCACCAGGGAGTCACATCTAACTTCATATTTTTGAATCATTGACCGGTTTGATTATTTGTTAAAAATGAATACGAATGAAATGTTGTCATGTGTACACGTGGGTTTGCCAGTTGTAAAGTCGCTGGTTTTTGTAATATTATTATCATTTGTAACGAGCATGCATATGTAATGAGTAATTGAATATTTCAACCGTTTATATTAACGTTTCATAAATTTATATTCACTAGCTTTGGATATGGAACTGAAAAAAGCGGTTCCTATTACTTTTATAATTGCTACATTTCATAAGTTACTTTTGGCGCGTTAATAAAATTAACGATGTAGTTCACCGCTTGATAAAAAAATACACAGGGAATTCACAAATTGAGGACCGAAGAATGATAACAAACAATAAAAAAAACAATTTATTTTTATATCTATATATTTTTTGAAATGCAAAAAATATAAATTTTTTACACTTATTTTCTTATGTTAACGTACTTTATAATAAATCGTGTAGCTGTTTCGATATATTGAGTAAATTATGATAACAAAGTAGGCCTATAATAATTTAGTAGGTACCGTTTAGTATGTACTATATCGCTTACTCATCGCCTCAACTTAGGAGTCATAATATTTTGGCGTGACCAGTATAGTTGAGCTGTCTATATCGCCAATGCCTTAAGTAATATGAGCCAGAACAAATGCAGCGTGGGTCTTGCTTAACTGGCCATACGGTCACCTTTCACAATTTATCGTCACGTGATGATGAATGTTGTTGTTCTATGTTAATGTTAGTAATAATTGTGCAAGTGGTTGTGACAGGGACATATCCGCTGCTTTGCGAATACGTCACTCGTACTAGTTACGAATAACGATTCGTGAGTTACGGGAAACGATTATACCGTTTAGCTAAGTTAATACTTTCAGAGATTTTTGACCTTAAAAATCATTTTTCTGTAACGCATAGTATATTTATATATTAGATAATTAATACGATACAATAAAATAATATGTAAACTTATGTGATACAATGACATCCATGAACAGTTTTTAATTCTGGCTAGAAGGTAATCAATAGAAAAATTAATTGTATTTGCGTGTAATTTAGTTAATTATTCATTTGTATTATAAAAAAAATAAAGGCTTTTTAATATAAAAAAAAAATGAACAATTATTAGTTTTGGCATAAACCACGAACAAATCATAAAAATGGTTCAAGTAAGGTACATTTTACGTCAATTTTAGATTGTTTTAATCATCTGGTATATCTAAGAAAATTTTTATTTATACTTTTATGTATTACATGTATACGATATGTTTCCATCGATTACTTTTATAATAAAAAAAATTAAACAACAAACAGTTAAAATACTTATTTCACTTTACATCTTGTACACTCAACAACACTTTTGAAACCATGATCTAGTAATAAACAATATGAAAACTAATTAATTTTTTCCCAAGCAATCGAATCCGGTACTAAATTAAAGAATCAACAACGAGGTAAAGCTGTGGAATAATAAATTGTATCTAATAAACAGAAAAATTTAGTTTGTGTTCTTGTTGCTCTGAAGTTCCTTGTAGATTGAAAGATTGCAGTGTTAAATTTTTTTCATAAAGTATAACTGAACTAAATAAATTTATATTTTATGGAACAGATCTATGAAAAATGAGCGAGATATATAAAGATTTGGATGGGATTTACATCATAATACGTGATGTAATTGGTATATTAACTGTATATTCGTAAAAGGCATGATTAATTTTAAGTTATTGCGTCCGAGTTATGTTATATTAGCAAAGCGTTTAACGTTAAGTTTACGCCCTAGTGAATACTTTTTATTTATTTTGAAGGTTTACTTACGAGCATTAGAATAAAATCTTATAATATATACAAACTTGCATGTTTAATACTTAATAACCATTACTAACATAATTATAAAAACTATAAGTATAAGAGAGGTGGAAAAGATCAACACGCGAATTTAATAGAGTCTATAATCTGCTGTTTAATGAAGAGTTTAGAATTGCAGTGAAAAGTGGCGTTGGTTAACATATTATTATACGAGAAAAATCATATCACACATATCGTAAGCAAAAGATTTCGGTCTCTGAGATTAAGTTAAGCGATTGTAGTAAATTCGTGCAATATTTGGTAGTTACACTGTCTCTTTTGTATTTTATTTATTTTTCAATATTTTGTATTTACATACTGGGAAAACATTAAAATTCAATATTTTTTACATTCATATTACTTTTGGGACTTCAATATTTTGAAGTGTAAAGTTTGCTAAAATTGTACGTAACAAATATTGTTTTGATTTAGTATTTACACACATAAAATATGTGGTATTTAAATTTTTTGTCATATTTCATGAGATTCAGAGGTAAATATTGTTATTAAAGTTATTCGGACCAAAGTTGAAGATATTATAATGACGAAAGTAAAAGACATCAACGCAATCTTTAGTTTAATCAATTAATCTAAACTAACACTAGGACAAAAATAATAATCAAATTATACCTAGTATTAACTCCGAAGGCAGTGTTATATTTTTTATCCTTTGTTTAACATCTTTTATTTTAAGGATACAATGTCAAAGAGGCTAAAACCTTTTTATCTACAGTATTAAACTTTTCAATAAAATAAAACTAATATAATATACTGTAATATATAATGACTACGTATTCTCAACTGTTTTTTTCATTAATAATACAGCTAAACATACCTTTCTGTGTGTCCATTTTTGTGTTCATCGGCCATTATGGAGACTTTTCTCTTGCCGTCTGTTGTTGCTAAGTTGTTTGTTGCAGGAGGTATTGCATTATATCGTGGAGGTGGCGAGTTGTCTTCTCGTTGGTTTTGTAAATCACTGAGGTCAAAGGGGTATTCTTTTATCGCTGACATTCGGAGACTCGTTTTTCGTACCTGAAAAACATGCAAGTGATTATAAATTAAATTATAAGGTGATATGGCAGTTAAATTACATAAAAACAACGTACCTATAGATAATTAAAAGTTAGCTGACATAAGATTATTATAAAAGGTATCTTATTAAAATTTCATATTTATTACGATATAGTATGTGTATATATATTATATATGCACTTCATGGAAATTATGTGATGTGCAGACGCGTGTTTCTTACAGCGTTACAAACAGAACTGAAAATTCGCGTCAATCTTCAGTGTATATTACAGACATGAAGAGTATCGTGTTTTGATTAGTGTGTAGGTTTGTGAGGAGAATTACGTAAACAACTTTGGGGGCATAAGATAATTGATAAAGCACTTAAATGGTTTCCTCATATGATTGGACTGATTCCATTGTTACTATCATACCCTGTCCTAATAATAAGTCATCACGCTCCCTGGTAACATGAATGATAAGAATTTATCTTGATTTATATTTTGATAAATACAAAAATCAACATAAATTATGATATAAGCTTTGGGTGTATAAACCCAATTTGGTGAATTAATAATGCTTTTTTTATTATTTTTTTATTGAACAGAGGGCAAACGGGTAGGAGGATCACCTGGACACTCTCAATACCAGAGGGCTGGCGAGTGCGTTGCCGTCCTTTTAATAATTGGTACGCTCTTTTCTTGAAGGACCCTAAGTCGAATTCGTTCGGAAGTACTTATGTGGACAGTTGTGAAACCTAATTGCTATCATAATGCTTCATTTGCATTTTTAAATTTGATATACATATATAAATAATTATTTATTATCTTGATAATAGATAAAATTATATTTGAAAACTACATATTTACAAAAAATGTAAACAGTATTATTCAATCAGTTTATGAAACATACACAAACAAAATACTTTAAGATGGAGAACCGCAGAAATTTAATTGATAGCTTGCGTTCAAGATATTTGTGAATCAGGTGTATTGCCCGAACCTTCTATCTAAATTTATCCCCTGTCCCTACCTCAGTTGATTCGAATAAAGTAAATAAAACCGTACAAATTATATTAAAATATACATGTCTATGTTTAAAGCATATTAAATAGCTTTTTAATTATTTTAAAAACTGGTGTAACATAGGATATTGGCACATTTTAATACAAAGGTCTATCCGACCTACGATGGATAGCTTGTATCGACAGATGGATATTATAATCCATCGATTGGTTATTGGCACACTTTTATAATATATATCTATCTCAAATGGTTAAAAAAATGGATTGAGATAGGATTGAGGTAGGGTTTGGGCGCTATCAGTGCTTGTCACATTAATAAATAATATTTTATGGTTATGTTACCGATGTAACAGTGTGCTGAGCTGTGCAAGCTTTTGTCGATTAAAAAAAATAACGCCTTCTCAAACATTTCGAGCAGAAACGGAGAAAATCTTGTAATTATATATTTATGTTTAAGGCCATTCATCACACATATAACTATCATTAACAAAAAGAATATTTTTAGTTTTTATTACTTTATATTTAATTTAATAGATATGTTCGTGCTTGATACACATTTCTAAACTATTTGATATGTGACTTTTTAATTGATTTTGATTTCTTTTCTTGACTTTTCATTCAATGTAACATAATTTCATGTTCATTTTTTTAGCCGACTTGTTGCGCTGTCTTGAACGACTAACCTTGGTTTATACGTGACATGAAAATGAAAATGTTTTCCTTAGTTCTGTTTTTATCGGAAACCTATTAAATTCGACGTGAAAGTATTACTCTTAAAGAAAATAATTTAAATTTTATTATTCAATTATGATGATTTTCATACTTCTTATTTCCACATTTTATTACCATTTACTTGTTATGGCTTAAAGTAGAAAAACAATAGGACATTATAAAATGTATATTAAGTTAAAATGCCATGTTTCTATATGTGTTATATATATGACATGTTATTTACACATAATAATCTCTTTATCATACTTGAACAAAGAGATATGTAAAGTTTTTATTTTATATATAATATATAAACCTGCCCTTATATATAATATATATATGCCCAATTGAAAACAACAATACAGGGAATCCTAGTGTGGGGGCCAGTGCATTATACTTTATAGAAACAATTAATGTATTTTGTGTCTAATAAAGTTATTTCTTTCTTTCTTTCTTTCTTGAAAAAAACCTTTATATATATACACATATATATGTCTATAAATATAAAATAAATAAATCAATGGCGGTACAATCTATATAAATCTGGGCCTCAGATTTATGAATCTGTTTCATGATCATTTGATAATCTAATGGGCAGGTAGGTGAGGTCCTATGCCTGACGTTGTCTCACGATGTTTTTCTTTACCGATTAAGCGAATATATAATGTGCACATAGAAAGAAAGTCTACTGTTACACAGCCGGGGATTGAACCTGCGGAATGAATAGAATGAGAATCGCACGCTGAAGCCACTACTCCAACAGTGTCTTTTTTCCAATATATAATTTAAAAAATGTCCTAATATATATAATACTATTCTCACTCTATATTTACAACGGGCTCGTCGTCTCGCCTTCTTGCAGCGAGTGGCGCATTCCACTAACTTACTGCAGAAATATTCCAGCTGCAATCTGAAGCTACTTTAGTTATAATATGTCTGGTAAATGCTCGGTAGTTACCTTTATTTTGATTTATAGTTCCAGTTTGCACCTGGGGGCTTCAAACGCAGTCTATGGAATTATTTTAAATTTATTTATTTATTACTGTTATTATTTCTACATACATTGCCTTACAGACTATGCCAAAACGATAATGTCGATATTAAACACATAATATTCACAATATCGCTACTGTGACTTCACTGTGCGAAAATATAAACATGTCGATAGTGTCGGACAATATAAATATTCTGGATATAGTAGATAGTTAAAAAGAAAATATTTTTCCTAGGGAAGCCTTTCTATATGGATTCAGAAAATCTTGATCTAGTTGGTCATTTAATTATCATCAATACTCTATTAGAGTCGCATTTTACGAAAGTTATCTTAATATACATAACTTACTGGTCACGTTATTTGTCCGCTATGGACTCCTAAACTACTTAACCGATTTCAATCAAATTTGCACATCGTGATCAGTTTGATCTAACTTTAAAGATAGGATCTTACATATATGTATAATACTACTGTACTTGTGTATGTCACGGAACTCCTCTTGAACGGATGAACCGATTTGAATTAATTTTTTTTTGTATGCGTTTGGAACACTGGATGGTTTAGATTCGCAAATCCGGCCAGCAGATGACGCTCCAATTGGTACGTTCATGCTTTTTTAATATTCTGATCAGTTGAAATATCCTGCAGGACACCGTCTGTCGGGTCCGCTAGTATATAAATATTTAACTATTTTTTTAATCTTTTTGGGCAAGAATAAAATGGAAGTCGCCTGAATAGCAAAAGAAAAGTCATCAAATATATCTTGTGAGATTTGATGTCTATGCGCATGAAGGTGGTACGTCACTGAAAGCCAAGAAGTCCAAAAATTAATAGAAATAGCGAATGAAGGAGGAGATAGCATACCATCCTCCGGGAGTACAGTTCTGACCTTGGACCACTGTGAAGAATCAAATAGTTGCTGTACAAGCGTTGATTTAAAAATAAGTATTTGTTGTGAAAGTATATCAATTTATAATTTGATAAACACCTAACGACTGATCTTTAAATTAATTTAACTGTTAGTTCAAGCAATTAACTTTTTCTAAATTGCCCCCGTACGTACACCGAATAATGTTCTGTATTTATTTCCTTAAGTGGTCTCATCACAATCACATGATCTCTCACGAGCAGCCAACCACGAGTTTTCAATCATAACAACTGTTTATTTGTGGTACTTGTCTCGACATTCTGTCGTATATACCCCAATGGTTGTTTAATTGGATTGCTCATGCATGTTTCTTACGAAATCATTTATGAATGACCGCGTTCCTATGAACGCATGCATCTTTAACTATTTAAAGAGATAGAATTATAGGTCGCACGAGATAACGATGAAATTTTTAAGTTATGATAGACAAACGTTGATTCTTTAAATATGTTTCTAAGAATATAAAAAAAAATCTCAGACATATATATTATTTATTTACAACTCCTATACTAAGATCTGAATACTATTTAGCCAGTAACATTACAGTTTAATTTATAATGACCAAATACTACTACCAAATATTAAGAAAAAAAAATATTTATGTGTAATGTCGATTAGATATACTAACATAACACACTTGCATCTAGTATAGTAAATCACTGGTGAATCGAAAAATGCATTATAACAGTTATGTTGTAATTATTTATTGAAATTTTAAAATGACTTCATTACAAAAGTAACTGCAGGTTTTGGTGGTACAAGTTTAGTACATATTGAATTATCGATATACCTACATATCTAACAAAAGATATCAGGAAAATCCCAATACAAAATCAATGTCCATCTGTTAGTTATTAAAGTCAAGGGCAGCTTAATAACTTTCAGACGCTATGAAAATATTACGAACGTGTTTATTGTTAATATCACTGTTAACTCGTTTGTCACTGAATGCTAATATCAAATACTGTAATGCATAGATCACGATCGTCAAATTAACATCAGTTACAAGATAAGCATTAGGTAAATAACATTTATCACTATTAGTAGCGAATAAACGCTGTTTAGTAATGTTTACGGATCTAGATAATTAGCGGGCTTAATTATTTGGATAAATTTACGAGTACCTAGTTATTATTTGAGTATATATTATATGTATATACATCATATATAATATTCTTATTCAATACATTTAATTAAAATAAATATAATCCATTGTGTAATAAGATACTCATAGTTTGGGTAAACCCAAAATCTTTCAAGTCAAAACTATACAAATATTATAATTGTAAATAAACTAAATATTTTTATATCCTAACAACATTTTAAAACAATGTAATAATAATTTTATTTAAGATATGCAATAAAATTAGGAAAATAACATACCATTTTAGTCCCATATGATTATAATAAGTAGGATTAAAAACAACAAATATACATGTAACATCTATATGTTAGCTGTGTTTCAATGTCCTGCGTATACTAACGTCTATAACATAAGGTTAGGTTACACAATCCCAGTTGAATCAATTAGGATATGAAGACGCGACAACGAATCAATTTTTGACGCTGTAATTAATTATTTTAATAAAACCATTTTATGCTGCTTATACAACTTTTCAAGAAAAATATAGTTTTAAGATATAACACATTTAGTGTTTTATATAGATATTTATAAAAATATATTTTACTACAATATTTAATTTTTCCACGCTTGAGCGATGATATTTTGATTAATAAATAGGATGTAAAACGTATTTTTTATATATAAAATCCACTCGATGTGATAATGAAGGTATAGATTATGTTCAGCTACTGAAGTGATATAAATTGTTGAATTGTTTTGATTTTACAGCAAACATTAAATCCATAAGACGAGTGCTGATAAATCCAAGTATAACGCATACAATAAATAATATGAAAATATTATGGTGACTTTTTCCTTGTGAATTAATATTCTTTCATTGTTATGATCCAGCTATATTGCGTGACACTGTTCATCTCAAGGAAATATTCTTGAGAATTACAAAACTGGTTACCGTGCGTAAATAAACGCGTGTTGAATTTCCTTTGTTATTTTTTCATATTGCTTGAAAATAGCCTAAATTTTAAGCAAGGTTTTGTCATGGTCGTGGTGGGCGATGTAAAGTTCAACTAAAAGTTGTATGGTGTGCGTGTACTTTTTTAATTTGATATAAAAGACGAGTGTAGACGAGACATCGTAATAATTCTCTTAGCTTTTTCTTTTAATTTGCTTTTTTAAAATAATAACGAGAGTTTTTTAGGCCGGCTTTTTCTGTTGGCCTATTATACTCTTCTTTGCCGATGAGTAGGGATGCCTGTAGATTCAAATTTAATGAAGTGGAATACTGTTTATCTCATGTTCCATAATTAACATTCGTCAATTAAGCTGTGGCCGAACCACAGCTTAAATGAGTAAGTGATTTGAATCGATTTTGTTACTAGTGACAAGGCTAAGCTCGTTGAGTCTATAGTATACATATAAGGAAGGTTCCGATTTAATTGAAGACTAATAGCCGGAACTAAAATTACCAAAACAATTTATTATGAACAAGTATAAATGTTAACTTCCGAATGTGGAAGAAAACAAAAATCACTGGATTGATAATTTATATTTGATCTACTATCAAAATAATAATTTATTTTATGACAATCCTTTCTGATGACTAAACACTGCAAGACAAACTATATTATTTATTAGAATAAATAATTTATAAATTAAACTTATGAACTTATATGCATATGCATAACATTTGCTAAATATACATTAAATAACATTTTGTTACTTTTAAAAAATCTATCTATAGATTAGGTTTATGGCTTGTAATAAAATAGTACTTTAAATATAAAATAATGTATTATTATTAGTTCGTAGTTAATCCAAAATATCAATTAAATATTAATGTATAATATAAATAAACTCGCAAAATTTTGTCACTATTAATTTGATTAAAAATTAACTAAATTTATTACGATTTATAATTTATAATTCGATTAATTTATTACGTAGCTGTGACTGAAACTTTGGTCCACAGGGGAAGTTAAAAAAAAAGTTTCATATTTTTAAATTTAAAAACAGAAAAAAGAATCTCATTTATAATAATTAATACATTTATTTGCCGGCATCGACACTTACCGTTATAACAATTCCTGTAATCACAGATTATAAACACATAACCTAGAGTGCAGTATTCGAGCACAGTGTAGGCACTACGTTGATGCTGGTTAACTTCTATATTATATCTGTGCCGGCTAACACGATCTTGAAGTCACGAGGTGCTTAAGGTGATAAAGAATATGAACAAGAGGTTATATTTACTTTAGCGCGGCTGACCGTTGGTAATTTTCACATATATAAAGGCCGCCATATTGGCGGCTATTATATATAATGTTATTACTCATTAACCATCTTGGGGCCCTAGGTGGTAGAGGCCTATATAAAAGGTTATTTATATATTTGATCAACAGTTTAGTGAGATTTATAAGTTTTTATGAATCTGCACGTTAAATCATGATGGCACGAGACCACAGTTAATACGCATATAAATTAATAAAAACATCCTTACCTAGGATTAACATTATCATCAGAAAATACACTTCAACAAGCCCATAGAAGTTGTCAGGAAAACACTTATAACACTTCCTGAGGTGCCACTTATGTTTTACACTTATGTTTAACATAACATATATACAAAATAAATGAGACAAATAATGACTTTGCTTAGTAAAGAGAACACAGAAAGCACTAGAACCTTTATGTATAATTGAGCTACAATCACAATAAGATTTTTTTAAAACTTTTCTTATCTTAATATATATATTTCTTGTGTGAGTGTGTATGTGACTGAACTCCTCCTAAACGACTGGACCGATTTAGACGAAATTTTTTGTGTGTGTTCAAGGGGATCTGGGAATGGTTTAGATTCACAATTTTGTCCGCTGGACAATGTTTTTTAAATTAATTTTCAATTTATTAGTTGTTGTTGATTTTGGAATGTCTTACATTGGATCCGACAGACCATCGCAGTGTCAAATTTTAAATAATATTCGAATTTTAATTTTAGTCTGTCCCGAAATTTAAAAAAAGTTTTGTTATCATTGTGTTATATCGTGTGTGACCATGTGCTGGATCGTTAGATATTGTCATAACATTTGAATAATAATTTTCATCAAAATGGCTTATTAAAAATTGAAATTTTGAAATTAAAGACGTGTAGACAGGACAACGTCTGTCGGATCCGCTAGTATTCATTTAAAAAACTAGCACATATAAAAAACGTTTTTAATTCACCCACAGCTTACCGTACCGCCAAAAAAAGATTACAATTCTAATTAAGTATTTTAAAAATAATCCAAGCTGTGGCAACCGGTGTGTCAAAGATCGATGAAAAGATGTATAAAGAAAACAGCTTTAAGAAAAACAACTAAAGTTATAGATGTTACGATGAATAAACTAAAGTGGAAGAACAGAAAAGTGGAACAAAAACTACTAACCTGCTGTCTAGTTTGGTATAGCAAACAAAAAAGAGGAAGATAACATATAAGGTGGATAGGTCAAATTCAAGCAAGCAACGCGGCAGAGAGTGGCTCAGTGCAGAGAGGAATGGCGGGATTTGGAGAAGGCCTATGCCAAAAAAGGGCACACGTATATACCTAATAGGTATATATATAATAAGGTAGATACCTAAATGAACATTGAAATATACTTGTGTTTAAACATTAAATAAAGGCTATTACTATTAAACGAAAAATTATGTAATTATTTAATTTGTATGAAAATATTTTTTTCTATCGCCAATACACGGTAAGTTTTATTAACAATATCGATGATAAAACGTTTAATTTCTGCAGTGCATTCCAAATTTTTGAAATATGAAGATTTGTCAACAGTGATGGCAAATGCAGATCGTCGTTAAATCAATTAAAAAAAATAGTACTAATAGTCGCCGATAGATGTCAGGAAGAGTCATTTTTCAGTTTAAATTGGGACTACTCAAACGCCACCTTTTTCTTATTTTTCTTCCAATAAAAAAAGTATGTTTGTGTTTAAGTTGATAAAACACGAACAAAATTACATTTTCTAGAAATCATTCCTAGCTAGATCGATTTATCGCCCCCGAAACCTCCCCGTATACAAAATTTCATGAAAATCGTTGAAGCCGGTTCGATTCCAAGAATTGCTCGCTTAAAGATATAAGATATTTATTATTATTATCAGTTTAATGGAAATTCTATACACTGTGGCAAAACCGTCCACAAATCACTTCAGATTTTGTTGAGATATATTTTGACATTATCTCAGATGATAATGAATTGATCTCGTTTTTAGTAGGCATTTTAAGATTCCTATAATTTACAAGTAAAATTACAAAAATAATACAGAAATGAAAACGAAATCACAGATACATAAATTTAAAATGATAACTATAAGGTAATGAATATAACATCGCATTTATCACAGATTAACAATGACCATTAAACTCCTTATGTAAACAAGAGTATCGTGACTCGGGCATTTTTCCTTCAAAATAAATTATATCATAACTTGGTTTAAGTAAATCTTTGTGATTACGAGTTTTATCTCAATACCACTTTACATTTCCTTGCCCGAAAACAGATATAAATGTTCATATAAATGTGATGGTAGAGATTACCAAGCCAAGACTTATTGGCCAATCGTGCGTTTGCCACCCTGTTGGTTGTGCATGCAATTCTAACAATACAACAGATTTAGAAATTTCAGTCCATCCTGAATGAAGGGTTATACTTCAAAAAATATTACATACGGCTAGTACATATTATATGTGTACCAACGCCGTGGGATAACGTTATTAACAGTAATTTGTGCTATTATTTTAAATATCATCTAAAATGTAATGAGAAATTTACTAAAACATGATTGATATTAAATAGGTTTTAAGGTCATATTCTCACGTGAATCAGGCAATTAACCTCCTAAATCGGTTTACAAACAACTAACAAGAGCTTCATTATTAATACTAAAATAATGATTTCATAATAATCATTAAATGTTCAAGTTTTATATTAAAAAGGAAAATAATATAAAAATAAAACTGTCTCGGCTTTGTGCGTCATTACGTTTCTTGTTATGAGAATTTTCGAAATATTCTCTCCTTACAAACATGCACAAATACAAATCTTACCTCTTTTTATTGTAAAGGGTAGTTACTAGAGGTTAGGTTAGAGACGGAACAACTCTCAGAATATTTTGCTTAGTACTTTGACAAGGGAAGTTACTAAATAATAGTTATTGAAATGTAAATTAATCCTTAATCTAAAAAGACTGCGTTACATAATATATACATAAATGCTTTTTTCATATTGGTCTAGATAAATTTAATTGTGAATATAAAACAAAATACTTGTTACACACAATTCCTATGTCATTTAATTAAAATGAAAATTTTAGTATATCATATGACTTTATGCCAAAACAAAAACTTCATAATAAAGGTATATAATTTGGTTTATTGTCACCATATCTTACGAATACTATCAACTTTATTTTAAGATTTATTGCTTTAATTTTTTTTTCATTTACACTTTTTACAAGTATTTACCTTTAGTACCTTACCTTTAGTAATCACTTTTATTATACGAATAAAAGTGATTACTGAAGATTACTGACGTGACTTTTTTATAGAACAGGGGGCAAACGGGCAGGAGGCTCACCTGATGGTAAGTGATACATTGATTTAGGTATGAAGAGGTTACAAAAATAACATCGTTCAGTCAAATTAATCAAAATATTATATGAAACGATAGCGATCAGTAAAATCTAATTAAATCCATAAAGCACTACAATTATTAAGATATGTTTAATATGAAAGTTGAAAAGCTGAGAAAAAAATTATAAACATAGATAATATGTAAACTTGTGGGTGGTACATAGTTTAAATAAAACTCCTTTTAAAAGAGGCAATTATTTACATAACCGCTGTCCAAGAAAACACTCGAAACGTTGGTTTATATACATATATATGTACGCGTCCTCCAAAGAAAAAATGATTACTTAACTATTAAGAAATACTTGACATGTGGTAGGCAGACAAAGTAATCGTTTGACCATAGACTTATACTTATATATTATTATACTTATACTTATTGAAATAATATTTAAAAATACAAAGACAAAATGTCGAATCAATGGGCACAATCTGAGATTTAAATAATATTTATAACAATTTTTTAGGTCGAGTCAGAATAAGGTTGTATGTTTCTTGATATGGAGATATGTCAAATTAAATTAGGTTGACTCTGATTTAGTCTTTACAATAATAAGATTGATAAATATGTACTTGACAATCTAATCAGATTATTTTTTAAGAACAAATACTATCGATTGACGCACTTTTGATCCACTTAGTAGAAAAAATAATATTTGTATAATGTTGTTGGTATGTTTCTTTAGCCTTCGCTATATACACTATATAGCGAAGGCAATCAAAAATTGATACAACATTAATTAGAACATTGATATATGTCAAATAAATGATCCCAGATCTTGAAAAGTAAAAAATAAACATGATAGAAGCATGAGACAGATCGGGGTATTTTATTTAAAATACCTATAAAAGATAGATGAAACTTTATAGTTAGTTTTAAATAAAAATAAAATTTGGATATTTTGAAGTTTATATTATACTCTTTATATTATATCTATTCGCGGCAACTAGAAGTGATCAGAATCACATGATGACGACGTCACTGTCTCTGGTATTTATTACCTTAGCATTTGTCATTTAATAGTGGTCGTGATACCACCTCTAAGTTAAAGTATTACATTTTTTATTTTAATTATTCGCATCAATATCCACAGATATGATCTGTGATAAAATTTGTTTTCTCCTTTTAACTTAGTATTTTTGAAACACGAAGTATAAACGTATTAACGATGTATACCTTAACTGATAACAGAAAATGAAACAATTGAATAGCGTGGACCAAATATTGTAATTTTTAACTACCGATTTGACAATGACCAAAACCTGCATATATGTTATGTTTGTGTAAATTTTTAAATATCAATATATGTAACCCACTTGATCATAATGGAAGTAATATTTTTTTAATGATAAAATAAGGTTTATTTTAAATAAATTTTTATATCAGACCAACGTATAGGCGAAGAAATCATTAAGTGTCACCAATCTAGCTCTTATTGCCTAGTCATATAAACACTTACCGTTGTAGCAGAACGCGATGTTCTGCCGGTACCCCCGGTGACTTGCAGATGTAGCTTCACAGCTTCCAGACCAGACCTCTTGCAGCGATTTCGTACCAGAACCGGTGAAAGTTTTCCTTTATTATCCTTCACACCTTTCTCTACCTTCACCTTACTTTTTGTTTGCCGTACGCGACGCTTCATTTTATCCGTTCTATATCTACAGATACATTTAACATTGATTGATTCATCGATTCTATCCGGTTTTTTGTCAGGAAGCCGACAAGATAAGATAAAAAATCTACAGCTTACGTGCCGGTAAATAACTTTTGTCAAAGAGATCACGTAAAGCCTTGAACTATACTAACAATTTGTTTACATAAAATATTACACTAACAATATAAGTTACGAAGTTAAGTTTACCAGCAACGTGTGCTAGCAGACCCGAACACAACGCGCATTTACGACACACACTGGGAAGTCATCACTCCTATCTTAATTAAAAAGATTGACAAGAATATTAACAATTAAAAAATACATTGAAATACATTATTTGCGTTAATAGCGAGGCAGCGTATGTGCCCACAGACGGTAAATGACAATTTTAACACTTTTTAATTATTACTAATACTATTACTTCTTTGTCTCATTAACCTTGAAATTATTTTTTAAATAGTTTTAGTCATAATAATTGAACGTCTGAATTATTCAACTTGATGTAAGGTAGTTTGCCTTTAGTTATGCTTAGTAATACCTAATTACAGTGTTGCCTTAATTATTTAAACCATTACATTAATTACTTGCTTTAATGTAAATAACTAAGTAACATATTTGGACAGAACGAAATCCACTGTTAAGTTGAAATGGATAAGACAGCATATAGATTCTTATTTATTTTGGATGGGGTAGGCAGACACCACGGATCTTCACTTGCTACTGTCCTAATATACCTGTCTCGCTTCATTCGCTTACATGATATTCACCATGCATGCTTGATGCTGGTTAGTTATGAGTACTTTTAATTTGTCCCTTCTCTAGTACCTCCGATTTGGTCCAGGTATGCCAACTACGCCTTTCTCTATCTAGGCTTTCGCATCCTTGTCACTGAGAGACTTGACATAAAGAGTATTTATTCAAAAGAGTTAGGCTGATTTATATTAAAATCAGCGCAATATAAGAAAAAAGGGTAGGTGACGTTAAAAAGTATACGAAAGGATATTGGATAAATGAAGGAACACACCTTGCGAGCAAAATCAGAAATTATAATGAATGAAACCACAAACTGGAAAATGAAGAAAAAAAAGGCAGATAGTACAAGAGATGGTAATACGAAAACTGGTTGCAATTAAGGTTTTGTCAAGAGTGGGGCGAAGGGCAGAATGTACTAGGTTTGATGTTTTTAAATGTATTACACATTTATTTCGGATAATCTATGGCATAGAAAAGAGGCGTTTTATAACCCTAAAATAATGAAATTATTTAACATGAAAACTTGTGTGTATATTAAAAAAGACATATAAAACAATAAATACCCGCGAGAAATCTTTTAACATAGGAATTTAAACAAGCTGCCTTCGCCGGTCATGAACGAATTCTTCTGTTAGTACAGGGGAATATGAAATATGTTTTTTTTAACTTTTAATGTGTACCAATTATAAAATTTACTTAAAAAACTTCTCATATTATCGATTATATAGCTTCTTACTCACGTGCTAAACTAAGTTATTTTTGCTGCAACTTTCAAATTGATATTTAAATATTGAAACACTTATAAAACTATGTGATTTTCCTAACTAAAATCGTTAAATTGTTTTTGAAATTATTTGAAAAACCTAGAGCCTGTAGATCAATTGAAGATCGATAACAACATTGTATTTATCACGTTTCACTGATGATAAGACACATTAGAAAATTCTATTTACTTTGTGTTTATCGTTTATTATGAATTATTATAAATAATTGATAACGTTGTCAATTCCAACACGAAGTTTTGTTTATTTTAACTAGTTTCTGTCCTCTCTGCATTAAACTTATAAATAAATGCATAAAACTGCGTTAAATAACTTTTATAGAAAATCTCTCTAGATTTACTTTTATTTAGATATATAATGAATATTTAATTACAATTTTGTAGAATTTCACTAAATTAAATCAAAACCAAGTATTTTTTAAGATTATTATAAAAAATATTTGGCGTATTGTGTACAGCGCCACCTCTACACCGCCCTGAAACTACACTAGTGTAAACTAAATAATAAACCAGTGCAACTTTTAAAGCAAAGCGGTTTGGCATTGTTTCTTAATCAGACATCTAGATGGCGTTTTAATAATTTTATTCTGACGGAACCAAAATTTAATTTTTAATTGATTTAGATTATAACACCTTATACAAATAAGATAAGGTAAGTATCTAAAATGTATTGTAATATGAAGCTAATGTTTCAAGAGCCGGGTAGCATTGTCGCGTATATTAATGACCAATGAACAATTAATGAAGCTCTTTTTTGCTTAAAAATAATTGTATTGGTATTAACTTGAAATTAAAAAATCCATTGCGTCTTATTTACTTAAATAATGTAATATATAATCGTCACCCGCCAACAATTATATAAAATTGTTATATTTCTTGAGATACATTTATATTTAACACATATTATATTATACGTATATCAATTATCGCCTATATTGTTTATCTGGTTTTCGTTCAGCTCCCGTCAGAGCAAATTAACACATCTAATTTATGTGTTAATTTGCTGTGACGATTTTTAATTATATTTGTTTACTGGCATAATATATGTGTAAATAAAGTATACCAATAATAAAATAATATCATTTTACGATTTGATTACAAATGAAAATGTTCAAAAGTTTTATTAAAGGTTAATTTAACAGTCATTGACCGTCAAGTTGTAAATAATACAGCTATAAATATTTTTTCATATTTTATTAGCCAAACTCCGTGTTTGAATAAAAAGGTTTTATACAAAGCTTAAAAAATTAACTTTGTTCATCTATATGTACATTAAAAGTATTACACAATCATGTAGGTTTTTGAAGCGTAAAAATTATTTTCCTATTAATAATACAGAACCAGCTGCTTTCGTTTAGTTTCTTCTATTGTTAACTGGAGTCTGAAAATTATAGAAAAAAAAATCACATATGATGATGACTACAGGCTCTCTCCATTACCAACATAGAGCATATACAGGGCAGTAAATTTAACTTTATTAAATATATTTTTATATTTAAACTTTTCATAATGTTAATCTCAAAGGTAAAAAAATCGCTTATTTGAATGCGCTTAGCATAGGAATTCCTTCCTGCATCCGATTTTTACGACTATACAAAAAAGATCAAATGAACATTTATTAGTTAGGCGTAATTTCACTCGTTATCCTGCCTCTAAACTTTCAAGTGGGATACAAATGCCTGGCTAATTGTAGTTAAAACGCGTATAACCGATTGGAGTCTAAAATTTCTAACAGTTCATGCGATGAAGGGTTCCATGTAAGTTATATTTCAATCACACACAAGATATATAATGAAAAGTATTAGTAGATAGGTAATTACCGAGTTCGTTACTAGTTTTACTTTCAGTTCGAATTAACCATTGTCCCAGCTTGTCAGTGAGGAGAAATCCAATGGGAGTAGTAATGATAATGGCCTGTACTAGCAATCGAAGTATGTCTTCTGCGTACGATAACTCATGGGCGTGAGATCCTTGTGACATTAGCACTGCGTTAATTGCTAAAGGACCGAGGACAGCCTGAAAATACCATTAGCCATTAGTCATATTATTGGAAACATATTTTATAAAGATTTAAGATACACACTCAAAGAATATTGTTTTATTATTTATCCATTAGTATAGGAAACATGACTAACACATCACAAATACAAAATAGATATGTAAAAGTATACATGTTATACTCATAGAAGTGTCCTTAGATAAGTTGTTTTTTGTAGTTATACTTCTTTTGGCGCGTTAGTAAGTTTTTATTATGCGCGCGGACATCGTCACAAAAAACCGACACCCTGAAGTTATTTATTTATTAACACTTTGTTACATCATAATATAAAAATTGAACATAATTAAATGAAAAGGAGGGCAACTGGCGGCCTTATCGCTTTCGAGCGATTTCTTCCAGGCAACCACTATAGCTATAGTCAACAATTTGTTTTTTTCTATGATTAGTGTCGTTTTTTCTACGAACGAAGAATAAGGCGAAAGATTAAATTTTTGAAAAGATCCTATTACGCAAAAGAAGAAACTTCTAACGCGTATACATAAGCACACACACGTTGTTGTATATAAATATATGTGTAACACACCTAAAGATAAAATAATACGCACGAAAATTAAATCACAGAATTTTATAATACATACACAAAAGAGACAATACATACGTAAATAATTACAACGAAGATTATAAAAGGCGCTTAAAGCAATAGGGGTTTACCAAAATATATCGACAAACATGTATTTTGAGAAAGGTCGCTCATGCGTTTATCACGGTCTTTTAAAATGTATTAAAATGCTATTTTCAACATGGGGTGTTAATATAGTTGGGGTTAGGATAGTAATAGTAATAGGAGAAGAAATAAATGATATAACTTTAATAATTTGCAAATCACTTGTGTTATGACCTTTTATTTAGAAAAATGATTTTCTATATGCTAACTTTACAGAAATTGGTAACGTAAAGTAAACTTTAAATTACTAATTAAAATTAGAAAAAGTTTAACAAAAGGCATTTATTATCATAGGCATGAGACTACAAATAATACAATTATTTTATTTTACCTTATTACTACGGTAGATGTAAGATTATTACAGGATTTGATTAATTGTATTAAATTACTATATATTTTTGTTATTTATGGCTTCGAATCTCTGCAAATCATCCGTGGTAGGGACAAGACAAAAGATGGCGCGTAAAGGAAAAATGTAACGCGTAAACGAGAAATAAGACAGTAATTTTTTTCCCAACGCCAATAAAGAAGTTTCACTTCAATAATTTCTTGATTTGTACCAGTAGTATTAGAGTTTTTAATCATTTATTTTTCATAATATAAGTATGACTTTCCTTTTAATATTTGCTTTACAAATATTCAATAATATTACCTCTACAACAGACTTAGGCACCCAGGTACAGCACACAAATAGCTTTTCCTTCAATTTAAGATTCCTGCACATGAGAAATGCTACAACCAGTCTAATGGTTAAGCAAACAAACAAGATTCCTAATCCTACGAGCATCGTATTTGCTATATCTCCATGAATCTGTAACAAATAAATACAACATCTTCTACATTACTAAGTATGGAATAACTGGGGAGTGTTTTTAACATTTTTAACTAGACTATTAGAATTTAAAAAAATCACGTGAAAATCTTTTATTTATATTACAAATATTCAAACTGTTTTGTGGGTCACCTACAAACTTAAATAACTGTATGAGTCATAATAATACAAAAAAAACACAGAAATATCAGATAAATTTATTGTAAGGTGTATTATTGTTATTGGGATACAAAGATATACCTTATAACAAACACTTATTAGCTAAACAAACAACATGTAACAAATTTTACCCAACCAATTACTAGGAATAATAGGAATTCTTGTACCTCTGGAATTTTGAATATCATAATATTTTCATGTTTTGGTGGTACCTAAATAAATTTGGGTAAAAGTTAGATTATAACCTGTAGATCGTATCGTAAAGGCCTAACAGTAAATATGATACATATCTAAATGTATACATATAACTTTGGTATCACGTATATTAATAAATTGAATACAAACTAATTCAAAACTATTTGGATGGGTTACGTGCGGACCTTTCCTAGATTTGACCTGTGTGTTGTATATATATATTGTATGATTGAGTTATGTAAGGCTGTCTATTTAGTAAGCATTTTTCAATTTGTTATTAATTTAATATATAGTTACTCTGTGAGAGGCTCGTTTTATAGATACATTTCCAATGAAACTCTCCTAATATGATTTCCCGTATACATGCGTGAGTTTTAGGACATAACGAATCATAAATTCTAATAGAAGCGTTAGCTAAAAATTTATAAAATCATTGTAAATAAAACTTAATGTATAATATTATATATTCCCTTAAGTACACCCGAATGAGGTCTGAAGCAGACCAACAAGAGTCATTATTCGTAACGATTGATATTAGTTTGTGGTATGAGTGGGCTACGAATTTTACCCTAATAAATGGATATTTTTACGGTACTAACATGTACTAACGCAAATATATAAACATATATTATGCATTTTATATGAACTATATGTATTATATTTTTATTTAATTTGAGATTTAATTTAATTTAAGTTTGTTTGTTCAAACATGTTACGTTTTGTATTATAGTGTTTTTATATTGATTTAAAAGACAAAGGTCGCATAAGGGCTATGATTAAGTGGCTACACTGTTAACAAAAGCTATAAATCATAGACTACAACATAAACTTCGTACAAAACTTTTCGTTCATAACTACAGAGGCCAAATCATCGCAACTTACGAGAATTGTTTAAAAAAAACTGTTTAATTAACATAGTATTAGTACGAGACGCTTTTGACTATAAACAAGAGGTATGTAACCTGCTTGAAACGTATGTTTTATTACTTATATTAAGTGCAGCAGAAGGTCTTATTAATTTACTCCTACAACGGATGTAAAGTTATTTGTGTTCTACTTGCATGCTTAGTTCTTATAAAATCTGCTTATTATTTATAACTTTTATGTATTTAGTAGCGAGGTAGCCGCCTGTTCATACAACCTGTTTCGTAAGTAATCCCGTTTGCAATGATAACGAACAAAGACTAAACGATCTTAAACGATTTTTTAAATTTGAAATAAATATGTTTAGCCGTTTCGTCACAATAATGTTTTTTTTAATTTTCAAAACGAACGAACAACATATTTTCAGTGGCGTAGCAAAGGGGGGCGGCGGGGGCAGGCCGCACCGGGTGTCACCTTTTTTGGGGTGGACCCACCCGGTCTCTCAACTTTGAGAACAATATACTAACAAAAAAATAAATAAATCTCCACTAACACTAGCTCAGGTCTATTTAGAATTCGGGGATTCCCGGAAAAGAGTTTGACGCTGTTAGGGATTCCCCATCCGACAAATCCCCACTCTATTTAGTACTGGTGTGCAAGCCTGTACGTATGTGTGTGTAATGTTTTTACTATAGTAAGTATAAATACTTGAATATAAGTTAAATACCAACAAACTCCTCAGAAGAACGGCCGTAAACATTTAAATATAACTGTGTTACTCGTAGTTACACACACAGTAGCATGCTGAGTCAAGACAATTGTAACATTTATTTTTCATAGGTGAGTCATCAAAACGCTGAAAATCTAATTATTCACAAGAACTGGCAAAAAACTCTCTGCGACTCTCTGTGTCTGTTCCATATGACATTTTGAGTAATAAAGAATAATAAAATAAATTAAAAACAAAGATTTGCCCTCTATCAATAGGAGGCATGGTGAAATAGAAGCAAGCACTTACAAACTCGTGAGAACAACATGCTCAAACTCGATATATTATACTGACCACAAAATACGTTCCGGTATACGCAAACACAAGAGGTTCTAATGCCGACCATATCACTCGATAGGCTGTTGTGGCAGGATTTTGATTCAATTTCCATCCCTTTTTCGCCCAGTGCATCGCGGCTGTCGCGTTGCAAGCTAATACCGCTACGCCACCTGAAATCGAAATCATTTCAATCGATATTGAATTTAACCCAAGAAAGAAATCTGATTGGAAATATTCTTGGGCCTTTTCTAATACATTTATATACGTAACGGATGAAATAAATCAGTTTAGTCAAATCAAAATCCTCTTATAACGGCCGTATTACGGATAAAAACGTTTTGGTACAAGAACTAAACAGTTATTACAGTATTTAGTTTTTTTCCCTAATATTTAAACTCTTAACTCAAAATACCTTTATTCATAAATTATTTATCAGGTAAACAAGTACATTTATGAACGTCAGAAAAATTCAATAATTTGTTTAAAAAATTTACATTTACGATTATTATAATATACTATATATAGCAGAATTAGTATATTTAGTTTTATTTTTGAAGTTCAGAACTATACAATAATAATTAATAGTTATGTATAATAAACACATATAATGGTTACACAAAGAACGGATTATACATTGTTAATCAGTGTTGTACAAGCGTCGATTCAATTTGGCTATCAATTATTACTGTAATGTACAAATTTAGAGACATTTGTATGTATATTGTGCATAACAACTCTTACACATTTACTATATATGCTGGGATTGTGTTCTGCTATGGTTTCTCCCCTCTGGGTATCCTCTTCTTATGTTCCTGTACTATTGGAGTCCGATGTTTTACTGAGCGACGAATAAGATTCTCGAGCGCTATTTATATGTTTTCAATAACGTTTAAAATTTCATTTTTTCGAAATTCCATAGTTCCTTTTTCAAGTCTCGACCTATTTCACATTTAGATCATTCTCATAATTTTAAAAGGAGTTTCTAATTGCCATTAATGCTTTCAGTGACCTCTATTATTGAATAGACAAACTATATAATAAACATATGATTTAGTCTAGTGCTGCACTGATTGATGACGTAGTATCGATATTGCATTCTTATCGACAAGATCCAGCTTTGTATGAATTATGAAATTATCTCATTAATTTCCTGCACATTATTCTCCCGCCGTGCGTGGAGGCTGCCTTCCGCTGACTCCACGCAATCTTTTTTCGGTGCAGGTAAGTTTTCCAGAAGCAGGATCAATTTCCGCGCTGGACGCCGTAGAATGCCGCCTTTGGTTGACACGTCGACTGTCCGAACAATGCCATCTGGACCGGGAAAGGTAGCGCATACTTTGCCCCTAATCCAGCTGTTCCGAGGCAGGTTGTTGTCGGCTACTATTACTAAATCTCCGACTTGAAATTCTGGTCCCTTCCCTTGAGTATTTCGACGATTACGTAGTTCTTGTATTGCTGATATTAGTGAGTTCAGTCGTATTTCCCCGTCTTCTATTTTTAAGGATGACAATCTTACAAAGCTTGGTAGAATGGACCTCCCGCCGGTGAGAAACTTGAACTCTTCTTCAAAGGATTCTTGTTGAGTTGCTTTCCAAATAAGTTTCTCGGCCTCTTTTATAATTTCTGCCGTCAGAGGTGTATACTTATTTTCTACTTGAGTTAATTTACACGGTTGCTTGAGCTTCACTTTTTTCTTCTTTTTCTTCCAATCTTTATCTAATTTATTTTCTATTCCATGGAGTCTCTTCAATGTACTCTGGTAATTATCCGGCATTTTGACATCATTTCTCTTCCATAACAGCGCTGTCTCGAAGCGCCCATTTTCGAGCTGCCTTGTTCTTTCTTCAAGTTTCTTTAATGCCCGCTCTTCCGGATCTTTGTGGGGTCCTCTCGGTTCTATATACAAATTATCCATGGTAATGTACTCTTTCACAAGACCATCGAGTGGTTCTTCATTGTGGTTTTTTATAAAGTTTACTATATGGCCAAGACTTCTTGAATAGCTTCCATGGATGACCCAACCAAGTGGAGTAAGAGATGCTACTGGTTGGTTTCTCTTCCCTGTCTTCACTTCTGAAGCCAGCAGTAAGGGCCAATTGTCTTGCCCTATTAGAACTGTGGGTTTTACCTCGTATGTAGTTAACAATGGAAGTATGTCTTTAAGGTGTTGGCAATCTTCGAGCTTAGCCTTTTCTATTCTTTGTGTTGAAAGTTGAAGATTTTGTACTGTCCTTGCTGACAGTGGTTCTTGCTTTTCACCCACTCGTATGTTAACTTCAATTCTTCGGGATGACTGTTCTTCATCTGTCGCACCGTCGTATGTTGTTATATGCAGTGGCTCTTTCTTACCAACTGCTCCTATTTTCTTAGCAACCTTATCGTCGATTAGGGTAATGGTTGACCCGTCATCCAACAATGCGTGTGTATCAATCACTCCCGCCGGTCCAGAAATGCGAATAGGTGCGATCTTCAGAAATGACTCTTTGGGAACCCACGCCGAGTTAACATTTTCATTCTTCGAGTCATCTTCTTTCTCTATCGAGAGTGTCCTATGTAGCATATGGTGATGTGTTCTTATACATCCTTCAACCCCACACTTTCTTGTTTGACAGCTATGTTTAAATTTCCTTATTTTAAGACACCTGAAGCATAATCTCTTCTCCTTTGCCATGTCCCAACGTTCTTGGCAGTTTGCTTCGGTAAATTTGTGACAATCATTTGATTTGTGTTCGTTCTTTTGACAGAACACGCACTTTAATGAATTATCGAAAATCTTTTGGCGCCCATTTTCTCTTACTGCATGTATACGTTGTCTGGGTCGAGGTATATCGGTTTTCTGTATGACTATATCCTGGACTGGTGCATATCGTGCGCAACCCAAAGATTCTTTCTTCAAATACCGACTGAAAGTCACTAAGTCAGGTTCATTTGGTAAACGCGTTAAGGCAAAGTCATACCATCGTAGTTGTAGAGGTTCTGTTAGTTTCTCGATCATTGATTTTAACAGATCTGGATTATATAAATATTGCACACATCCAAGAGCTTCAATGGTTTTAACTACATTATCGACCTTTGTTGACCATTCTATAATATCTCTTGCAATATGAGTTATTCTGGGTAGCGTCTTTAACTTATGGATCTCCACTGATGCTATGGCGTCTGGTCTTCCGAACTTCGTTTCAAGAGTTTCCATTATGTATTCCGGACTATTGTGTGTATAGAGAAGACTACTAACTGATTCTCTTGCTAAACCTTTGAGACTTCTTCTCAGTCGCGCCATATTCTCAATTGGTGAGTAATTAGATGCTGATTCGAAGTATGCTGCCCGAAATATTAAAAACTCTTGATGTGATCCGCCGAAATATGGAAGTTCAGTGTCTCTTACAGGTCGACTTGATTTCACAGCCTGCATCAGGGCTGAAGCGAGCTCTTGAATATCACTCTTTGGTGTTACGTTTACTTTTTGCTGTTCTGGTTGCATCGGCTGAGAAACTCTTGAGTAGTGCTGTGTTTGTGGTGGCAATGCGCTGCACTCAACTTCATCACTTTGTTGATTTGTCTCCAACCATGTACTCACTCTTTTTTCTTGGTCGTTAACTGACTCGGTAGAACTTAGATCTTCATTATCCGAATCTTCAATTTCCAGTCCTGCTATCTGTGCTGCTATAACATCTTTTTTCTTTAGAGTCAGCTCATATTCAACCTCGGCTAATTTTATTTTAGCTTGTGTAATTCGCTTCATCTTCGCACTGGTTTTCGTAGTCATCGTCGTAACTGACAGAGAAGTTGATTTGTTGGTTACCATTTTTTCAGATGTTCTGACGTCACTACCTCCACCTTGGAACTCCGGTTTAATGTGGCTTGCAACCTCTGGAGTATTCATTGTTCTATCTTCCGAGTCAATATGTTCTTCCTCAGGTGGATCGGCGACTGGTACTTCAATTTTACGTCTTCCACCCGAACGAGTAACAGGCATTTTGACGTGAACTAATTGGTAGTCTTTAAAAATATATACTATATATAGCTATACGCGGCACAGAAGTCTTTCTAACATAAAATAAACACTATAAATGTTCTATGTTTCGCACTAAAAAATTCACCATCTGGCAGATACTATGTTACATTCACTATATTTCACTCGCGACCCGATGCGCACTATATTAGAGCATTTAATACGTCGCGGAACTTATTAAACACTATATACTTTTATTCGCGAACCGAGGCGCAGTATTAGAGCGCTATACACTATATACTTTTATTCGCGAACTGAAACGCACTATCAGAGCGCTAAATACGTCCCGGCACTATTAAACACTATATACTTTTATTCGCGAACCGAGGCACACTATCATAGCGCTATACACTATATACTTTTATTCGCGAACTGAAACGCACTATCAGAGCGCTAAATACGTCCCGGCACTATTAAACACTATATACTTTTATTCACGAACCGAGGCGCACTTTTAGAGCGCTAAATACGTAACTATACGGCACAGTATATACATCACTCACGAACCGAGGCGCACTATATAAGAGCGCTATATTTCGCGACAAACGGCGGAGGAAAAAGAGAGGCCCCGGAGCAAGCTCGAGGGGAGATGCGCAGGAACAGCGATCCGACTCTGAAGGGCCACAAATGTGCATAACAACTCTTACACATTTACTATATATGCTGGGATTGTGTTCTGCTATGGTTTCTCCCCTCTGGGTATCCTCTTCTTATGTTCCTGTACTATTGGAGTCCGATGTTTTACTGAGCGACGAATAAGATTCTCGAGCGCTATTTATATGTTTTCAATAACGTTTAAAATTTCATTTTTTCGAAATTCCATAGTTCCTTTTTCAAGTCTCGACCTATTTCACATTTAGAACATTCTCATAATTTTAAAAGGAGTTTCTAATTGCCATTAATGCTTTCAGTGACCTCTATTATTGAATAGACAAACTATATAATAAACATATGATTTAGTCTAGTGCTGCACTGATTGATGACGTAGTATCGATATTGCATTCTTATCGACAAGATCCAGCTTTGTATGAATTATGAAATTATCTCATTAATTTCCTGCACATATATTACGTATTAGTTGTCATTGTTCATGAATACGAATTTAATTACAAATAAGTTAATTATTGTCAAAATAAACATTTCAACTTAAAGGTGTCATTATTAAATAGTTAAAGTTATCGATTTGATATTAATTGAAGGTTTAATTTTTTTTTATTTAATTACTCTACGTGACGTATTTTTTTTTGGTCCTACACAAATTAAAGTGGCTGGCAATGTTAATCAGAAACGCAAGGCAAAATTAGAGTCAACCCAATACAGCGGCATGAATCTTATATTTATTCCATTCCTTGGGTAAATTTCTATGTATCTGGGACTTATAATTAAACCCCTGTTTCGTAATTCGTAAAAACTGAATCAGTCGAATGGTACCTTTTAATTAAAGCACTATTTTGTCTCTTTTTGTCAAATCATGGTTACACTGTGTTGAAAAGAGACAGTTGAGTACTGTAGTCAAAATGGTGCAATTGGAGTATTTCATATTTTATATAGGTAACTTAGACAATAGTTAACCTGCTTTCATAAAAAAACTCACATATACCTACTTTTAAATATCGATATCATGTAATAAAACTACTACGATCAATGCCTGGTTAATCAGAAAGACATTTT
Organism: Pieris rapae; assembly: GCF_905147795.1. Taxonomy (NCBI): domain Eukaryota; kingdom Metazoa; phylum Arthropoda; class Insecta; order Lepidoptera; family Pieridae; genus Pieris; species Pieris rapae. The sequence goes on along the minus strand of NC_059524.1, from coordinate 6,481,224 downwards.
TCCAATATATAATTTTTCATTATTACGTAGTTTGATCTCAAGGCTCTAAAGGCTCTAATGCCCCTAAAAGTGTCTTATTTTTGGCATAACGGAGAAGGCTCAGCTGATGATGTGTAAAGATTCTTGAGTGCGTAGTCGGAATTTGAGAAATTGGTCCTAGTGAAACGAAAAATATAAAAACGTTCAAACAAATTTTTACCTCCTTAATATATATAAATGATTTTGCAAAAACGATTTAATATCGTCTACTTAGATTGTTTTCGGGCCTAGATTTCTTGTCTAGGTTGGTTTATTGGATGTCTAGGGTAACTCCCGAATTTGTTTTTGTTATTAAATCTATTTAAATAAAGTACAGCTAAATTATTGTAAATAAATATTTCGTAGCGTATTATCTATTCTATTAAGTATTTATGAATTCAAATATATCCAATAACATCATATAATTGTTTGTTGCTGTGGTTCAAAATTGAAATGAAAAACAAAAGACGAAATGACGGTGCGTTTTATACAAATATGACTAATCTATTGGTGACCTAATGTGTTAAGTGAAACTAACCAGTGCCGCCCCATCCAATGGTGCTAGTAATCAGGTTTCCAAATAACCCGCCGATTAGAAGGAACAGAACACGTAGTTCAGTAACGTAATAATCTTTTGAACTGGGTACAAATTTAGTTAAACTGCCCCAAATGATGCCTAGGGCTGCCCCAACGAATAGAGTTAATGCGACCTGTAAAAATAAAACACTTTTTATTCACTGCATTGAATATTAAAAAAAAATAAGTTTTCAGAAGAAGGTGGGGTAGTGGTGGTGGATAAAACAGAGATCTGTCTATCCATGGACCCCATGTTTCTGTATCTGTTTCGTAAACACAAATTTTTATTAATAGTGATAAGTGCCATCTGTGCCTGAAACCCTTAGTCGGTTTCCTCGCGATATTTTCCCTCACCGTACGAGCAAATGTTAAATGCACACATAGAAAATCCATTGGTGCACGGTTTGGGATCAACCCTGAAACCTCTCAGTTAATTCGGCAATATAAGCAAAACCATACACAATATGAAACAAAAATAATACTATATATAGAAATAATCACAATTTACAGCAGGTAAAAAGTGCAAAATACATGATATTTATTAAAATAAAACGTAATGGTTATATTGACTGGATGACAGCGTAGCAGCAAAATTTTGCTATTTTGTATAAACGTCAACCTATTTTCAAGCTAAGATGTGATCTATTAACGATTGCTCGACGGTGAAGGAAAACATAGTAAAGAAAACGACCCGTTCGAAGAACCAAAAATAAATGTCTGAGGCTTTGGAGACAGATCCGACTTACAAAAAAATATTATTTCTGAAAAATTACAGGAACTAAATCCAAAACTAATCATATTGCGGGACTGTAATTCTTTAATATATTGCTACAATCGTATAAAGGAAAATGTTTATATCTTTTCCGGTCTTAAAGTTCAAGTCATCTTAAAAGCTAGATAGTGTTTTAATCTTGACATAGAAACGTAAATGTAGGTTACGAAAACGTAAATTTATTAAAATACTAAACAAATGTTTCTTAAACACGTAATATGCAAGTTTATCAATGGAAAAACGCGCCCAGGTTAATTTTCACATAAGCTCTCTTTCCACAGTGTAAAATGAATCAAAGTTGGATTGTCGGATTCCATTTGGGTTAAGGAGAGCTTTTGAAGTAAGGTTTATCTTTGCAATTATGTTATTCCAGTGTTCAAATCCTATATATATTTCAAGCTGTTTTTTTTTATTGTTAATTTTTTTTAGTTTTTTTCATTATTTACTCTACTGCCATCGTGTCCTGGGACTTTTTCTATTTTATTAAGTTTAAGCTCGTCTGAATGCTTCCAGAAGATTCTCGTAGTAAAAAGAAAGGTTAAATGCGGCCTATATGCAGATCTTGACTTACGTTTCAAAAATATATGTCTTTAATGATATACACAAATTATATATACATATCATATTTGTACCATGCCCTATCTTATGCATTTCACAACCGAAATTACTATTTTACTCAGCATAAAATTTACGACCTTCAGTTAACTCGCCATTGTCATTAACTATTAATTTTGTAAGGCGGGAAAAACACTTACTCTTATATTTAAAACAGGTGTATTTACACTTTTAAACTTAACGTTCATGTACCGATTCAGTTAATCTAGCTATTGTGACAAAATTTTATTTTACGAGTATATGTACTTTCTTTATGAAATAGAAAATAAAGCGGTTATATACATTTAGAATAAGACATTTAATACTAGTTAAATTACGTTGGATGTCAGGTATTGTTTTTCGAAAATAATACATTTATTACCTTTCCTACAAAAAGTAAAAGTAAAAAACAATCCAAAATTACCAATAATTTTTGTGATTATTCAAGCATGCAATAATTACTGCATGCATACCATTACAGCTATTGGAGGCAGACCGGATTCCGGATTACATACAGGATTCGGCATTGCTAATTGAACCGCACTGTGAACACCTATTTTTTCTACTGCAGTGTAACTAAATTACATATGCATTAGCTTGGTTGTATTTGTTAATTCCGTTATATTAAAAAAAAAGTTCTATTTGTATAATATTTCGTAGACATCCGGTGAACTATTTTACTATTTCAATGGATACCAGCGCGATCAAACACAATCATAGAAAATTTCTTTTGATTTTTATTCAATTGTTCTCGTAGAATTACCATATAAGCTACTTAAATAGTGTCTGTGATTTAAACAAAACCTCAAAAATATTTAGTATAACCCGCTAAGATTTTAGTAAAAATGTATCATATTTATTTTCCATACCAGGATACTAACCTTAACATACCGGTATATATCACTGTCCTCGCTAACAAATATGTAACTATAGACAATTCCATACACTCCCACACTTAAAGCGGTGTCTATACCTCCCGCTGTGCAAATGAATTGGGCCCATTCTACTTTGCCACAGGCCACCTTGCCGTGCTTGATCACTGATGGCATTGTTACTGGACACGACACTGAGGCGTACACTGACCCTAATAGAATTCCTGAAAATACATTAAAAATTATCATTAGTATATAATGAAAATGTTAATTTGAAAGAAATAATAGTTTTATACGACTACAAATAAGTAATACAAACTAATGCAAATCACAGTTTAATCTAGTTTCAAGAGCTACATATTTGACAGGGCTCAAGACGAGAATGTGAGATATGAATTAGAATATAGGCTTATTTTCATTCAGTCACAGTCATTTTCAGAAAACATTTAAAAACTTCAGTGACAGTGACAATTTAAAAAACAAAGAAAATAAATTAAACTGTATAAATTATTTGACTGTATCTTACAGGAAATGATTATTATAATTAAATTACACACAATACAGGGGCCTTAGACAAAATCACTTTTCGACACGCGTGACCTAATGTCATTCATATACAACTTTATTAAGCGCTAGTGACTCACGTCTGTCGAAAATAAATATTGTCTCAAGCCTCAGTTATGTTCAACACATGACCACATAATGTGTAAGATATAGAAGGACTATTTTACAGATAATAAAATGTCCTCCACTCGCGTATATCTGTATAAATGCGATAACGTTCAAAACTACTACACTGATTTTATATGGTTTTAATGAAAAGGAACGTCGTTATTGTTTTATGTAAATTAAAAAAAAATTAAAGCAAAAAATATTTTTAATATACATGAAAAACACTCAGGTAGAGCTGCGGTCAAACACTAACAATATCTGTGAAAAGTGCAAGCTCTATCATTCTTCCCAACTTTATTATAAAATGAAGAATATAGAATATATGAGGTAATACAGCTAAAGTAAACATTACAGAAAAACTCAAAATTATTGTCACAAAGGAATGAAATGGCATATGAAAAGGCAGGCCTGAAATATTTAACTATCGCTACACGTGCATTCGGTAACCGCAGCTCATGCGAAGAAATGCATTTACAGGTATGAAACAACCTATTGGATTTACTGCATTGCACGTGTGTGTGTGGAATAATAAAGGCTTTACATCTGTACGTGGGTATGGTCGTACCAAATTACTGTGTTTTAAATATTGTAGAATTGTTTGATGATTTGCTTTTTTTTAATAAAGAGTACCGAGAGTTTTTACGCCGGCTTTTTCTCTCGGCCAACACCCTCTGTCTTCTTTGCCGATGAGTAGGGATGCCAACAGGCTCGAATTTAATGACGTGGAATAAGTGATACCATTATGATCCTATGTTCCAAAAAAAAAACTACTATACTATTTGTTAACATGCAAACTAAGACGGAATAAGCATATTACGATTGTAAAAAAACAGAAACATTACTATTATTTAATTGAACTAATAATAATAGAAAAAAATAAAAATAAATTGTTTCTATGTGCACATCAAAATGGCTATATTTGAATTTAGAATAGATACATTGCCGTCAAGCATTTGTCTAGTTTATAAACCTAACCAAAAAGGTGCTAATTTTATTCTCGACCAAACGATGCAACACAAATGTGTCTTACAAGATAATTCAGAAAATCTGCAAGTTTCTTAGAAAACAGGCCTTGTGAGACTTCATACAAGTAACGATACAACAATACAAAAATTTACTATATTTGGGTTCGATTTTAATGACGTGGAATAAGTGATACGTTGATGATCTTATCTTCCAAAATAAACGATATTTTTATTTTTTTATTACTCCAGTGTATGTTTTAATAAATGTAAGTCTTTACAAAATAGTAATTTAAAGTATGATTGGGACTTTTTGGATTCTAAAATCATAACATTTCCGTATACTACATGGTATGCGTTATGGTCATCGCTAACCATAAACTATAGATTTCCACAAATAGGTTAATAATTATTGAAGTTGGCTTAAGTAATTATTAAGTATTACTTGCCAACCGTGCACGGCCGTTAAACGACACGACTCATGTTGCGGTTGCAATAATTTAGCTTTTATGTTACAACTTAGTTCTAATAAACATCTCTTCCTTACTTAACTATATAATTTGTTTTGCACAAATTACTGAGAAGATTTCGATAGTTTATAGAGTAGTTATTAATATTACGGATGTTTTAAAATAATCTTACGCTCATAACATTAGGCTTGAGGTTTTAAAAAGCATTTTAGATTATTTATTAGTGACTATAGAACCTATACAGATTAAAAATTAATTCAATATATAATAAAAAATAAAAATTGAACATATAAGGAAAATAGTTTATACAAAAAAAGGTGTGTGTACTAATGCGTTAGAAGTTCTTTGGCGTAAAAAGAAAAACGTGCGCATCGTAAAAATGTACTCCTATCATTTTTCCCTAACGCGCCAAAAGAACTATTACTTCATAATAATATTATTTTATTATATTAATATTATTTTATACAAACATTTTTTTTAAATTCAAAACCTACTAATACGCGTATCTGGGCAAGATGGCGTCGCACTGTATGATGTACATGTTTGTAAACATATTATTATTCTGCGATTTGTATTAAAAGTGTGTATTAACTTCTGTGTAAAATTTGTATATTAACTTCTATGTAAAAATATTAAAAATTGAAGACCCTGAATGTTAAAAATGTTTTGAAATCTCCCGGCAAACAATTGATATGTCCCAAAATTTACAAAAATAGATGCAGCTTTGTGCTCAGGACAAATTTTACATCATATTATACAAAGTCCCTGTTGGATTCTCTTGCTAGCTTGCAAAGGTAAAGCTATTATTGTGAAAACTACGTTTTCTCAAGAGTGATCTAGATATTCCCAATGAAAGTGCATCATAATGTACCATATAATAAAAGTATTTATTATGAGCAAATTTCTTATCGTACCAAGCAGTTTTATTATTTCCAACTTAAAAGCATAAACATCGGAATTAAAAATTTAATCCCGACATAGTCTTAAGATTAGACCAGCGAAGACATTATTCATTATTGTTATATTTGCTTCAAGTAATGCCCGTTCTCATGTGATGGAAGTATTAAAGTAATATTTTAAATTATCGCTGTTTTCAATAAATTAAAAGTTTTTACTATTTTACTCTTAGTTGAAAACAGTACAAAAACACGTTTTTTACACTTTCTCTATACGATATATGTATTAGAATTTGAATGCCCACAGACTGGTTCTTAAAACTTATACCATTGTAATATGCACAAATTGCCATTGGATAGCGCTGATTTGCTTATTTAAAACAAACATTGTTTGTTTACATTCTATTATATTGAACTATACCTTTCGATTGCGCGTAGTGACAGTTTGAAAGCGCGATGTAAATCGGCTGAAATATAACCGTAGATTGTGTTTGAAATGAGTTTTGTTCACAATTGCAGCTCTATATTAGTTAGAATAGTCATTCTATACTAGAAATGTAACGCGTGTATTTAGTATCAAAGTTACAGAACAAAAACCCGTAAACAATTCGGAACTCGTATGAGAATTGCAAAAAAAAATTTTTAGAATTATTTTGTATTTTTGATGTTGTTTTAAGCTAACGATATAATTATAATTTTGTTTGTAGAATTTTTTTATTAATTAAACGAGATTATCCTATCTTATAAGGATTCAAATTATATACATAGTCAGCATAGTTAATGGTTATAGTTACTATTGACTAATTAGTTTGAGCGGGCAACCCACAGCCCTGAAGTCCCGCGTTCATATTCCCGGTTATGCATCGATTTGTATGATTTGTGAATTAACACTTGCTAGTAAGCCGGCATGTTATTGACCTAAAAGCCATGATCTTGTATCTACTTCTCTATAAAATAAAATACTTGGTGTATTTTATTTTATACTAACACCGAGACAAGTACAAGTTTTGTCGAACACTCCAAGACGTTCATCGAAAACCTTGAAATCTTTTAAGTAATTATGAACCTCGCTGTTAAACGTTTCGATACAATATGCATTAGTCTACGCTGGCATAGGAAAAAGAACCCTATGACAAAGTAATAAGGTTTAATTTTAACATTCAAATAGTAAACATGTTCTGCAAATCTGAATCTTGTACTACTGACCATGAATTGGACGAAGTATTAGCTTTCGTCTGTCTGTTGTCGCCACTGCTTTATAAAATTCGCATACAACGTTGCTATTGTGTATTGATAATATTGTAATTATCAAGAGATGATTTATGGAATGATTATAATTACAATATTGATTACTTGTATTACAAGCGTCTAACATGTCACAAAGCCGCATTGAGATTGAGAGATAAGCGGAGGCATTGGAGACAGGCATAAAATATCATACTGTTAAATAAAATAAGGGAGATATTCATACTGCATTAGATTTTAGAATAAATAGATAAGCATTAATTGGTTCGATTAAAAACACTCATAGAACACACCCATCAAAGTATTAATATTGATATTAGTAATATATTAATATTGTAATGTATGTATTTATCTGATATTAAAAACATAAAATTTAGAGCTGCAAAAACCATTGTTACAAATCTTAGGGGGACTAATTCGTTTAATTAAAGTCATATAAAACAAATCCAGTAGTAAGAAGTCATGTATTATATTTTAGATTTTCATTTGCATTTTACATACAAAATGTAAGGTTTCATACTATCGTTATAACAAGTATAAGAAAGATCTTAGAAGATATTGATGTAATTTATTGTCTGTAGTTGTTGATGTGCACACCAATCAATAGTTGTATAATTTTATTATTAACAAAAATAGTATCACGTATGACGTTCGATTTTCTTCGCAATATAAAATGCCTTAAATGGAAATTCTCGGACCTATTTCACTAGTATTCTTATTATGAAGAAACGCTACATTATATTCTTTTGGTTTTTTACGCTGAATACTAGAAATGTCGTATACCAAGGTTGTAATTAAAATACATTTCTGTCACCATTGATTTAGTTTGAGAGAAAAGTATAAATCAGCATTTAGGGAGAACTTTGAAATTGGACTGATTAATAAAAAAGGAAAACAACCATAGTTTTTAGTAACGACCAGAACCCAATCGTAGAAACGTAAAAATGGATAATAAATTAATTTTAATTTTTTTAGTAGAAGATTTAATTATATCAAATGAAATTAAAAAAAAAATAGTTAAGACATTAGTAAACAATTAATAAAAAGCAACATTTCGTAAAAAAAAACCAGTTTTTACCAGATTACTTATAAGAAATTAGTAGTATTTACCATAATCTATGAATATATTAATTAAATAATTTTAAAGTATACGAACCCCATAACCAAGGAAAACCAAGAAAGTAATGAACACACACTGCAAGAACCACCACCTCTGTCATCCATGGTACTGTTCCTAGGAGTATTATTTGACGCCAATTACGCTTCATATAGTGGACATTCCAGGCTAGGGATCCCTTCCCAAGGATTATTACTGGATATATTTTCCTGGTTTGAAGATAAATAACGTTTGAAGCTAATAAACCCAATCACAATACTAACAAGTGAAAAGTTTTTCTTGGAAGTAACAATCGTTACAACCATTTCGGATCTCGGATCGCAGGCCTAGAATTTCTGTACGTTTTTTTTTTATTAGGTTACTGGCCAGTGCGAATAACGGAAAAGAGTAAAAGCGATTTCAAATCAAATCGAATCAAAAATATCTATATTCATTTAGGTAAACATGTACACTTATGAACGTCAAGAAAAACAAATTAAATTAATCGTAAATTTACATGTACCACCAGTTCGCAAGTCAAGGGCGTAGAGCGGGTAAGATTAATATATAGTTATTACAAACGCTGTAAAATTTGGAGTAAATTTGACTTAGCAGTAAACACAGGTCAGATAAAAGATCTGTTATGCCTGCATAATACTTTTATAAAAAACATTTGTGCGTAAATAAAGGTTATAAAATTTAAACTTTTTTAAATACTAATATTTGACGCAGTCGTGTTTTGTTAAACTTAAATTAGACTGAATTTCTATATGGTAAGAAGTATTCATTATTAATTACAAAAATGTTACTATCATTAAATAAGATTACAAAAGCATAGTTAAACACATCATAGATAACTAATAGCGCATGAATTATTACCCATTACTTTACATAAGCATTAGTATGTACCTTAAAAAGACGTCGATTTCAATATGGTGTCGCATATCTAAGAAACCAAGATTTCTCGCTATTATGCCGGTCAATAAGGCTGCTAATAGCGGTGGAAGAGTTGTAACTTCTTGAAGAATCTGACCACTACCCCATGCCACAACGCCAACTATGGTTATGCGGAACCATTTTCCATGAATACCCCAACCATCCCAAGTGCACCATAAAACGCCCCATACACACAAACCTGTAATAGTAAAGAATATGAACATCATCTCTTAGTGTCAAATCATCATGTCCAAGGCATTGTGTATTAAGTACAAATTAGTACGTATGACAAGGAAAAAGAAATAAACTGAATGCAATTAATAGAGAAATTACATTCACATATCTTCTCCTTACTCACAGTATACAATCAGTCAAATGATGGCGCATGAAATAACACCTGATTTCATTAAAAAAACTGCAACTAAAAAAAAACAAACGAGCACGACTAGTATAGTCTGATAAATGTCTAATTACAATTATGCTTAAGACATTTAAGGTTATTTCAAATTATACCCATATCTTTTCTGTATTGTTATGAATAACTATTTATAAATAATTAATAGAGTATAGTAGGAGAATAAAGTATAGTATATATATTTAAGCGAATATAAAGACTTTCACTTATAATATAAAGTATTTTATATATTTGTAAACAAATTTATAATACGAACTTACCTAGAATAATCAATGTAACATAATGCAAGGTAGCCGGAAGCGCACTTTTCAACCATGATGGATTCTTACTTTGTTCCTCTTTTTCAATACTATCGATATTGATTGTCGGAATTACGTCTGAAGGTCTGCAATATTATAATTTTTAATATTATTTTGTTAAAGAGTTGTTTATTACAATTACTAAAAGGCTCTCACGGTGTGCAACTCATATCGTTTATAACGATACTCGCGCGTGTATCTAATAAAATACTGTCTTCGTTCATGTGTTTGATTTATTATTATAAGACGAACATCAGCAATTAACGTTCTTATAAAGATAGGAGGATTCATTCTAAATTTAGTGAGCAAACAGTACTTACTTACGTTTTCACTTCCTCTCTTATGATATACACATCTGTATCAATGATTGTCAACATCTGCCTATCTGAAATTAGGTATAAATATGACGTTCATAAATGCACCACCATCAATAAACGTTAAGTGTTTTGCATTGATGCATCATTTAATTTCTATTTATAAAGTACCTACACTGTTTACACATAAAAGACACTTTTAATAAGTCCATGTTTTTTGACGTTACACAAGAATCGTCGTTTGAAATCGTTTAACGAAACTTTGATTCGGCGAGCCTTTTTATTACGACTTAGGGTCGATAATCTGGTTATGACTGCTAACGGTTTTCTGTGTCAGTTGCATTCCAATGTCCAAAATGGGAAAATGCATAATTTGATATCGACGTAAAGTACCAATTTATTTGAATTCGCCTCATCATAATTTGAAGACAGGATCTGACTGTTCTTAATTCAAGTATGATGATGAAATAATGTTTTACAATTTTTATGGTTACGGTTAGAATAACTTTATTTCTCATAGGAATTAAAAAAATTCGCTTACTGAGAAAAAAAAACATTACAAGAGACTAAATAATTATTACCAGAACGCACAGAAGGTACATATACAAAAATTCAAAAACAAATACAGTAACAAAAATGCATTTTTAAAGCAGATTTATGAATATATAGCATTTGTTTCCCATAATTATCTATTAACAGATGATGTAATATATTGATTATACGCAAATAAATTTTGTATTTGCCTCCACTATACATTATTGAAATATATCCATTTACTTAAAAGCGATGTTCATTTTTTAATATACATCTTTTAAAAATTATAATTTTTCATAAGCGAAATAATCTTATAAAGAGATTTATTTGAGTAGCATTTAAGAACCACTACTGTTTCAAGCACTGTTTACGATAAAGATTTGCTAAAAAACAAGGTGAAAATAAAGAGGTCAAGTGCGAGGTGTAATTGTCACAAATTATTTAATTTCTACCATTATTCGAATATTAGTTATTTATAGCAGTGTTTCGAGTATCGTGCAATTCTACTATCAATTTTTATCAAATACGTAACACAAAGTACAAGAATAACTTTTTATGATTTATATTGTTTAAATTCTTTATATTATACGATTATTCAAAAATACTGTTTACATTTTTATGATATGATAGTTCTTATGCAAATAGAGAAATGCTGATATTTTTTCTCGGGTTGGATGTTAAAAATCGTGATCATATATACCTTAATGTGTTAAGTGAATATTCCTGCTTTTTCAGAGACGTTATAACTCTTAAAGAAGGTAACCATGGAAATGCACAGAGCTGTTACCCTAATATAAGGCTGTACAAGGTAGGGTAAGTGAACTTTCTGCCGCATTAGTTGATGACATCGTATCGTAAGTGTTAAGCTCAAACATTATTTGTTATGTATCGACAGAAATCCTGCAGTGCTTAAAACTATGGAACATGGTGCCAGATACATACATTAATGTTACACAGTACAGCCAAAGTCGTAAATTTGCCTATCGATAAATATGATCACAGCCCGCCAAAGTTGGCATGCAATTCACAAATGACAGAACTTATGTGAAGTTTGCCGGGATAATCTAAGTATATCGAAATACAGCGAGGAAATGCTGCCAGCGTTAAAGATACACTGCCACATGGACCACTTATTATTATTGTGATAATTTAGTATTATTTAATATAATACACATTTAATTTATAAATAAAATAAAAAAAAATTAAAGTTATACATTTAATTTTGCATTAATTTTCTATTTATCTCGAATTTTGTAAACGTTTTTGACATTCATAAGCATGCCTTAAGTCGCATCTAAACTGAATAAATACATTTTGATTGATTGATCCATTTTTAGTTATTATTATTATTGTAGGTTCAAAATATAGTTAATACTGTATTACACTTTAAGTATAAATATATAAAAATTCAATAAGTAACTAATATGTTTCTGCAACGTGTGCATTAGATTTATTTATTTATAGTTAATTTCTACCATTACAGGAACTAAAGACTGATTTGGTAGAAAAAAAATAACCTGAAGCACCATAACAGGAAAGAGGATAACAGGAACAAGAGGGTAACAAAATTGTAGGGACGTTTTTCCATTTTAATTTTGACTACAAAAACTAATTTGGACTTTGCATTCAATCACCACAGAACACATCAATCGGTATTATCGATGTTGGAGTAAAATATACTTTTTAATATTACAGAGAAAAATGCTTTAAACGGGTTTTTATAACTTCATTCGATACCTAGTCCTCAACCTACAAAATGAAAAAAAAATGCTTAAATACCTAGCTATGGAAACGTATGTAAAGACAGTTAAAGTTCAGAAAGATAATCTTACTTACTTGAATACATTGACTCCATTCTTGGGAATAATTTAGCACACGAATTTCTTAGCATTCATGCTAACTTATAAAACAATAGTTAAGTTCTGCGCGCACGCACGACTCTCAAAAACGACTGTATGGAGCTGACAGTGGCGTCATGGACCGAACCAATAAATTTGTAGCTACAATTTAATAACGCAAGATTAATCAGTCGTTTCTTGAACCAACTCGTTTTTATACATATAATGAAAAGGATGTCAAACATTATCTTTTATTTACATGTAATTGAAATAAATGTAGAAATTTTATATTAAGTTAATTTTTAAGTTAATGGAAGTCATTAGTGTGATAATATTCGTATGATATTTTGTATATAATTATCAAAATGTCACCTTAGTTAATAAAAACATAAGATACCTATACCAAATTTTTACGATATTAGCGCCAAGTTTGGTTAACTCCTAAGATAAACCCCTTAACCTAGTCAAGTATGTTTTATAGCTTCCAATACAAAATACTAAATGTCGCAAAACGGCCAACTAATTTAATTTTATACCTTGAAAATTTCATAAATATTGTTGCAACCTAATCAATAAAACATTAAATTAAATCAGTCAAATTGCATTCTTTTAACTAAAATACTCTCAGTTCCCAAAAGGAAATTCCCCGAGAAGCACTCGTATTTCCGGATTTTAACTATCGGGGTGTTGCGGTGAAACCATGATGATATAATAAGTGTATCCGTTTATTGAGAAAGGCAAACATCACGCTAGTACCGAGTAAACAAAGGGTATCATGTATATTTTAGTAATAAAATCATTGCCAAATTCAGAACTAAAGTGCAGGTCCATTGGCAATGGCTGTTTCTTAATGCTAATAACGAGTGTTTAGAATCCGAACGTCTAGAATCAATCATTAACAAAACGACATTGGCAAAACTAACAGTAACTATTTACATGCGATCTTATTAAATTTAGTTTGTAAACGTAGTCCATAAGCCAAAGAATATCTATTTTTTTATAATAACTACAGACCTATCGCAATCCGTGTACGCTGGTGCACGCACGTGTTTCAAATGTCCTTGCACTCTTTAATGTTACCTAAAATGCATTCCCCATCATTCCTTCCCAGGGCACCTTTCTTCCACATAGATCAGTTAATACAAATTTCCTGTCGTTGGCTTATATGGTGTGGCAAGAAATTGATAAACGGTGTCAGGTACATGTAGTATATTTGGATTTTCACAAAGCGTTTGATCAAGAGGATATTCTCCAAAAGTTGGTCGCAATTTGATGTAGACCTATGCTTAAGTTTTTTTCTAGTTACGTATCAAATAGTAACAAATGTGTTAAAATATATGGATAATATTTTAAATATCTCGCAGCCATATTCAACAAGTTTTGGTATTAGCCAGGGTTTAAACCTGGGATCGTTGCTATTTTTGATATATATATGATTAACGACTCTCCAAGCGTTATTAAATCTAGAATAGTCCTTTATTTGGCGACGATGTGCAGTTTTTTAAAGTAATTAAGACAAACAGTGTATGCAACTATTGCATTGAAGTGAGTTAAATAAACTCCTCTTCAACTATGACAAATGCGAAGTGATGACAAATGTTATTGCCTCTTCGAATAAATTATTGTTCAACTATAGCATACGATATAAAGTTATTAGGCGCGTAGGCAAAGTTTGCGAATTGTTTGTTCCAGATATCTCATTTCCGGAGCATATTCGGACCATTACAGATGTTGATGCATTTAGGATGTTTGGGTTTGTCCTGCCGAATTCGGCTGGGTCTCTCGAACACTGCCACAAGGATACTATATACGTCATAAGTAAGGTCAATTCTTGAAACCAGCGTCACATGTTCCCTTAATGAAAGGTATTGTAATGATTGAAACGGTGCAAATGAAGTTCCTTAGAAATTTATATTAAAGAAAGTACAACTCGTTTCCTTACTTCTACCCTACACAGTTCTTGTTACGTGTTCTAGGGTATGATTCACAAGAACTTCGTAGGGATTGACCTTGGATCAAATTTTGTTTAAGCATAATGAATTACGAAACGGAAAGCGCATACTTGCTGGGAGAGATAATAAGACTCTACGTTCCGGACAGTTATCACCGCTGCTGGAAACATAAGCTTTCTGCTGTGCACTGTCCAGCGTCAATAAGCTCCCCAGTTACTGTCGCAGCTTCATATTATTGACTAATTTGTGAAACGGCTGAGGATATTATATTACGATTTAAGGGAGTACTCAGAATGGATTATTGGATAGCAACAGCTTTTTTTGTATTGTGTAAAGATGGTTTAATTATATATTTAACAGTTTATAATATTTAATGAACCGCTTAGCTCAGCTAGTTTGTTTCTAATATGGTTTTTTTCTTAAAATTATTTTAATAAAAGGTTTCTTTTAATTATACTCTATTCACAGCTTCCCAAACATGCGTTAAATTATATGCTGCAGGCTTTAAGTTAATTACTTTGTTTCTTCAAGTTAAAGAAAGTTTTAAACTTTCAAACAGATTCATCGTCGTAAATCAAATTTTTATAACAATGAGTTTAAGTCCTTTACAACAAAGTCCTTTACACCTAGTAATTAGTTCAACTCACTAAAGTATTATTATGTCAAAAGTAAGAGAAGACGGACCGACAAGTAAGTGAATAACATAAATATATTTCAAAATTACAGGAACCATGATTACTGTAAAGCAATCAGAGATACGTAAATCTATTCTAAAGAATTATAATAATATGGCAAGATTTGTAGATTTGTATCGAATAAACTCAGAAACTACTGTACCGATTTTTAAATTCACCTTTAGAATGCCTCATCATACTTGAGTAACATAAGCATGTTTATTTATCCACGAATTAAAGATAATTCCCAGTCTTCCTACGGCAATACATGTAAAGGTATATATGTATTCGTTTTTATTTCCGTTGCAATCGCATGTTAAAAGTTTAAGCTTGCATTGATTTTTATAATATTTGAAATAAAATTTGTGTAAGCTTAAGCTTAAACTCAATGTTTGTATTTGTTTATATCTTTTTATAAGTTTTCTATTACATTCAAGGGCAGATTCAGATCGATATAATGGATATGATGGACACCCAAGGACCGAACTCGCCCCGTTTCACCACTGTGATGAGTCAGTCAGATAAGTCATTAAGATGTTGAATGAATATAGAATTGATTTGTTTTTATAAGTATTAATTGTAGAATCATTAAATAGAACAGACCGACCAAATGATGCTGATGGTCAGGGCGAGTCACTAACTTATGTACTACTCATTAGTAATCCCTGATAATTTTTTATTGATTTATAACAGAGATTTTTAGACAGACTTAATTCGCTGATATAGTTCAATAATCTTTTTTAATATACCTGATGATATTACACGATTTCGTAATCTATTTTTAGTGTTCTTACCTCACAAATATATTGGTTGTAATCTTTTTTTATAATTGTTACACCTTTGATGTTAGATATTACTTTACGTCATCAAAATATTATTTTCTGTTGTTTTAGTAACTATGATAATTTTTACTTGTCATCGTTCATCGATTTGACGTAGTCTTAACTATGTGAGAACTACTCTAAGGTCTTTGATTTTCCATTAACGGGTAGAGTAAGGAATCTCAAAAATCAATAGATAATACACGAATTGTTAGTAAGAAATTATTTATTATAAACCATGTACTGATATTATCGACTGCTATTCTTTTGGTATCTAATAAATAATGTAATGTTAATGTTATTAAACAACATTGTTTGACAATTTATATAGTCGTAGGAAAAAAATCAGTTTTAAATTTAAAAAAAACATTGAGAAATGTAAAATCTAAATAACAATTCAAAAAATAAACCATAAAACACAACTTCACCTTATTAGTAGGGGTTTAGAGAAAAAGGTTCCTAAAAATAATTAACAATATTGTGATATCTTTAGTAAATATAAATATTGTAATGAAACTCCTAAGGTGTGGGGCTGACTTTGATAATCGATTTTGGTTTTTATTAGGTAATGTTAAATTTATACTTTTCATGGCTTTTTAAATATATCAAAATTTATTTATAGTTAAGACGTATGCTTAGCATGACATGATAAAGTCTATTGGGAGTGCGGGTATTGTATAAGGATATAGATGAAGCCCTATAAAAAGTAGAGAAAATAGTAAAACAGCAGACAGACAGACTGCTACAAACGATTACGTATCAATGTATTGAATGGCATCCAGACACGATGATGGCCGCTTTTCTTTGGCCGGAAAATTTAGTATGATTATCGCTGCAATAAATTGTAAAAAAAACAATAAATGATATGATAAACATACATTTAATATTTATAAATCTAAACTTACAGTACAAAGCTAAAAGCTGATGTTTTGGTGAACGCATTCATCTCAAGAGCTGATTCGATACGAAAAGTTCGTTGTGAGTTGGACAGTGCATTTATTGAAGAAAGCTATATGCTATATAACGCCATGCTACTAATGAGAGCGGAACAATTGAAAACAATACTTTATTAACAGACGGAATAGATCCAGAATAGAAGAAAGATAGACGTATGTTTACCTATGACTTTGGTGTTTTGACATTTTATACTAAATTACTCGTATTACTTTGTTTTTCTAACATTAATAATATAATAGGACATACGGACCAAAACATAATCAAGAATAGGGCGAGTCACTAACTCATTTACTACTCAGTAATCCCTCATAAAATTTTATTGATTTATAGCAAAGATTTTTAGACAGACTTAATTCGCTGATACAGTATAGTAATCTTTATTTTATATACATGGTAATATTACACGATACCATAATCTATTTTTAGTGTTCTTACGTCACAAAGGTATTGTTTCGTAATCTTATTTTATAATTGTAATACCATTCAGCTTCAGCCATATCAGCAGGCATTACCAGGGCAGTACCTCTATCTGTCTGGTGTGAAATAACGCAACAGGTTCATCTTATTGTATTCTCGTTTCGTGCGATGAGTGAGGGGTATTCCTTAAAGCGGAAATGTGTAGAGCGTCTGGACGTCCATCATCGTAACAGTCAGCATCCACCACCAAGGATGCACAGGCTGCCCTTCGTATACTGAGGTGGGCAAAACTGGCAGCCCCTTTCATGCTCACAATCAGGATCAATTAAAACCTCAATGCGGTTTATTTTCATCTAGAGGCTGTGAAACCGGCATTATTCCTACATGGCGCCTTTCATGTCCCCGCTTTTTGGGCTGTCACACTATTTGGCACTATAGGTCAGCAGATTGGAACGGGATGTGGTTTTTCTTGGCGTCCTACTCTTGGGTCTATATGCTTTCCGTCGGAAGCTCCAGATTCCGTCGCTGACCCTGTCGCTGAAGTGGTTGTGCAGGGCATGGAACTCTTTATTCCATTATCTGCGGTGCCTATCGGTGGCAAGTTATAGTCCTTGTTTAAAAGTTCTTGCTAGGCAGCCTTTTCCGGTACCTATACTCGCTCGACACTGTCGTAAGTTGCTGGAAGATTGCTTTAATGCATCCGATCCCTAGAAAATGCAATCGCTCTGATCCGCCTCACTATCCTATATATAAAATAGGAGGGCCACACGTCTTTCGTCGTGGTCATTCAGCTGGTGTTCTCTCTTCTTCTCTTCTCTTCTTGTTTACCTTACACATGGATGGGTAGACAATTGAGTCCAAGCTGGATGTGCTAGCGGTTAGTTTGGATATGTGTAGCATAAAGCCGTTCTCTCAAAGCTACGGGCTTCCCGAGAAATTAGGCGACAAGATGAGACTGGACGGCAGCTTTCTAGCCGATCGGAGCATCATGCAAACATATAGTAGAGCAGCATGTTCCGCCGTAACCCCGTGAACGCTGGGGTTTCACAAGTTAGTGCCCTATCCCCGACCCTGTTTCTTTTTCATGTCCAAGACATCTTGCAATTTAGCATTCATTGCTAATTTTGCATCGGAATCCTTTTTTGTGTTCGATTTGAGATTTGAGATTTATAATTTTGTAATGTTTAGGATTAAAAATTAGATGTGATTTTGGAAATATTTGATTATTGAATTTTTTTTTGGATTAAAAACGTGTGTACAGGGCAACGTCTGTCCGGACTGCAAGTATTGTATAGGATAAAAAGGTTCTTAATAATATTTCCTAGAAAAAGTTGGGAAAATAATAAAAGTACTCTTTGCTATACATTTATTACGTATCGATGTATTGAAAGGCATCCAGACACGGTGATGGCCGCTTTTCTTTGGAGGGAAAGTTTTCTATGGTGCTTATCGCTGCAACAAAATGTAACATACAATAAATGATGTGATAGACATATATTTAATACTTATAAATATAAGTATGCTATAATCGTGACAGCCGATGTTTGGGTGAAGAACTGATTTGACATGAAAAGTTCGTTGTGAGTTGGACAATGCATTAATTATAATGAATTAATATCGAATAAAGCTATATAGTATATAACGTCGTGTTATCTTAATATATATATTTCTTGTGTGCGTGTGTATGTGACTGAACTCCTCCTAAACGACTGGACCGATTTAGACGAAATTTTTGTGTGTGTTCAAGGGGATCTGGGAATGGTTTAGATTCACAATTTTGTCCGCTGGACAATGTTTTTTTAATTAATTTTCAATTTATTAGTTGTTGATTGATTGATTTTGGAATATTTTACATTGGATCCGACAGACGGCGCTACCATCGCAGTGTCAAATTTTAAATAATATTCGAATTTTAATTTTAGTCTGTCCCGAAATTTAAAAAAAGTTTTGTTATCATTGTGTTATATCGTGTGTGACCATGTGCTGGATCGTTAGATATTGTCATAACATTTGTATAATAATTTTCATCAAAATGGCTTATTAAAAATTGAAATTTTGAAATTAAAGACGTGTAGACAGGACAACGTCTGTCGGATCCGCTAGTATACTATATAGCTTTATTGATTATATGGTATATAATCAGAGAGAAACAATTGAAAATAATACTTTATTGACGGACCGAATAGTTCTTGAACAGCAGAAAGATAGACATAATATGTTTATCATTTAATATTTACTCACTATAACCTTGGTGTTTTGCAATTTTAAACTATATACTAAACCTATATTTAGTATGAATTTGTACTTGTAAAACTGTGCTTTATATTTCTGTTTGAATGTGTATTCCGTTTTGGCTTTTGTGTATAATATAATTATTTGAATATTGTTTGAAGATTAGGTGTAGGAATACTTTAATAAAATAAATAAATAAAAAAATGACCATTTTGCGAACATTTTTCACAAAACAAAATAAAGTGCATTCAGCGGTTATGATATTAGGTGTAAAATCAAAAATTGGTAGTGCAACTTGTATCTATTATATTAAAATGTTTTGTCCAATGGCTCTCGGATTGTCAATGGGATTGTTGCACGTTCTTGATATCACCTAGAAATATTATTTGTAATGTGGTATAACTTTAGAATCTAAATATATAAATACATTATGAAATATTATAAACTTACCTTCAGGACTAACACGTGGATACGGTGTGAGCAAAATTGGAGCCAATATTCGCGTTAAGATGGTTCCGATTGTCGACGTCATTAATATAGCTATAATGATAATATTCGAGTGTTGTGTTGCAATTTTTCTATCTTTATCCGTTGTACCGTTCTTCCATAATGAATCGGATGCTACGCGGACAAGACAGGCCTATAATGTAACACATTCATGTTAATGATATGACAACATTAAAAGCAATAATTATGTTATCGTAAATATTTTATTTCCTATAATAACTTTCAGGTGGGATCTGTGGACCCAATTTGCCAATCCCACAGGGCTGATGCTATAGCTATTGTACTGCCAAAGAAAAATTTATATTACCTCAATCAATAGTATAAATAATAATCAATAATTTTTGACCTCTTCATAGAACCAGCCCTAGAAGGATAAAGCAATCGCCTAGCAGGTCGTATAGTCATATGAAAGTACAACTGTATGGTACTGTAAATGGGATTATACTGTCACTTAATCAAACGTATAATGAACTGTCTAGGTATAAGAAACGCTCGCAAAGGAAAATATGCTCAATCTAATCTCTATTTAAACAATAATGGCAACTGGCTTCTGTGTGCACTGCATGATTACATAGTCTAGAGATTTGTTAGGAACCCTTTTGACGTTAAATTAACATATTTTATAACAATCCCATCTTTGAATAATTTTCTCTTTTATATAATAGGGGCAAATGGGCACCCGTAATTGTTAAGTAATATCGCCGCTCATGGGCGCTCACACAGATATTAATTGCGTGCCTGCCCTTTTAAGAATCGGGGTCGAATCACATAGGACCCTAAGTCGAATTGGTTCGGTAATACTTCTATGGGCTGGTTCGTTCACATAGCGCCTCAAAACGCTCAGTTGTGAAACGACGGATATCGGCGTGATACGGGTGTCGTACACCTTCTAGAATCTTAATAGGTATACTTTTCTATATTTCTAAGAATCGGTTTGAGACAAACACTAAGCAAACTTCATCACATGGTGGAAGCTAATATGTTAATTCCCAAGATAATGTTGTTTGAATAAAGACAAGTCAAGGCGAATATTGAGTTCTTTAAACAAGAGAATTATCAAATGACTAATTGACTTTGATAAAATGGTATACAAAGTAAAATTTAGGTCAGGTGTGCTTTATTTTTTTGAAAAAAGTAATTCTCGTATGCCGCACTAAGGCCACTTCTAAGAAGAAAAAAGAGAAACAAGCAGACATAGACTTGAACTATTTTGTGTCCTCACTACGACGGCGTGCAGCATCGTAAATTCAATGTAAATAAATCAACAACACACCCTTTAACACTCACTAACACACGCATGCGTACCCTTCCCCACTATCACACACAAATACACACACACTCACACACAATCCCTTACAAACTTCCATTTTGTTATGTATATGACTTACTATGGAATGGAAGCCTGGTTCCATCACATCCATATCACAGGTTCTTACCAAGTCTGGAAACCAGTCTCCCAATACTGTTACTGTATTATTAATTATTATTGTTAATGTTTAAGGGAGAAAAATAAATACATTATTATTATTATTATTATTAAATGCAACGTTTTTCAATATAACTGGGTCAAAGACTTGTTTCACCTCACGAGATTTTTCTTCACCGCAAGGATGAAGAGACGGGAATATTCCGAGTTATTAAATACATTAATTCTCTATTTTAAATATGCTTTTTAGAAGCAAAGACTTTTACATATTATACAACATTGTCATCATGAATTTTTGCAGGCAGAAGTCAGTTTTTTTTATATTAATAATGTAAACATGAATACACATTATAACTTTAAATAATTAAAGGAACGCAGAGGTGAGATTATATTATATATAGAGTGTTGCTATAGAGAATAATTCATTCTGACTATAGCAACGGGAGTATAATGGATTTACTATTTTATTAATAAAGACGGTATATAAATATGCAACGAAAGTAAAGTTTCCTTAATGAAGTTAATTGAAAGTCCAGTTTACAGTCTCGTGTAGATTAGAGTCGGAGCTTTGGAGCGTGCTTGGCCCGATTATTCTAACGCATGCGACTCAAAGTGAATTAAACTGGGATGCCAGACGATGTTATTAGTTCTTACTTCGACCGGATTAGTGATGACGTAATCATTAATTGAAAGAAATTTTCTAATTCAACATTTATAGCAAACATGTATCTAAATATAATGTTTCAATATGAACCATTATGATGTGAATTGTCACAGTTACTGTATAATTATTATCACTTTACGACACTACGACAAAAGATAGCCACGCCCAGATTAAACGTCCTTATCTATTATTATACTAAAAAAATGATATCATACTTACTTCAACTATAGCCTTTGGTGTCCATGTAATTGCAACAAAAATACTTTCTTTTACGGGCAAAGCATTAGCTAAAGCTACTAGAAAAGCAGCTAGTAACCGAAAAACCAAGGCTGAGGAAATACAGGCTACCATCAGTCCAAATTCTGCTGCGCTGAAGTCAGAGACCTATAACAATAATAGTATCATTACAATTATATACAGTTATTAATGTTATTCAAAACTGTATTAAAAAACCTATAGCGATTTGAGCTTTCAGGTCTGTGCCTTATTTTTCTGTATCTGATTCGTATCTTTCTAGGCAAGAAGAAGATTCAATGCATTACAGACGTCGACTTTTTGGCACTAAGACTTCACCATACAAAATCAGTACCGTGTTGAATGCGCAGATAAAAACTCAATTGGTTCACGGGCATCGAACGTACGAGCTCATACAACATTGGTCTTAAAAACTAGATAACAAAGCCATTAAAAAATATGCACTATATTGGTATAACAGCGTTTACATAAAAGAAGTCCCGTATGGTCCAGTGGGAATAGTGTAAGTACATTTCCGAGCTTGTTTCACGGCTATTTTCTTGTAAGTAGGTAATCCGATAATTATAACGCTGATGGCTAAGTACTTTGCTCGGTTTTCTATATGCAATCATTGTTGTAAGTTTATTTTGAAATGTAAAAGCCCTTTTTCTCCTAATTATAGAAATTGGATGTTTTGTACACATTTTAAAATAAGTATTTTAAATAGCTAAAGGTTTTTTAAATATAAAAGTGATAATGGCATTGTATCATGCACTTGTTAGGAGCCACTTGGAATGTTACTTTATGATTTGGGGCCAACAAGAAAAAAAATCTGTAATAGAGCATATCCAGAATAAATTTACGAGATACATTAATGTTAGGGGTTATGAGGTTGTATGGAGTGTAAGCATTTTACATACATTTTATTTTAATGTATCCAACTATGTTTGTATTGGGTATGGTATGATACAACAAGCTAGGGGTAAGGGGGATCTTACTATCACATTATATGTTTTTAAGATCATTAGATGTAAAATATATAATGCAGAAATGGGAGAGACTGGGGATGTGTGTGTCAAATAACACTTTGCGCGGTAAGTGGCTGAATTCACAAGAATTGCATTATTTAAATAGTAGTAAACTATTCAAGGGAAACGGTAGGAGAACTTATGTGAAATGTTGGTACTTTTAACACAGCGCCATCTGTTAGAATTGTATCAAATAATAAACAAATATTTGCAATGAAATAATATTACGGGTATAAATTGAGATATAAGCTCTTGTCTGTCCTGTCTTTTAAGTTAGATCAAACTGTACACGGTGAACAATTTTGATTGATATCAATTTAATTGATATCAGTTCGGTAGTTTAGGAGTCCATAGCGGACAAACAACGTCACACGTAATTTATATACAACTAGCGGATCCGACAGACGTTGTCCTGTCTACACGTCTTTAATTTCAAAATTTCAATTTTTAATAAGCCATTTTGATGAAAATTATTATACAAATGTTATGACAATATCTAACGATCCAGCACATGGTCACACACGATATAACACAATGATAACAAAACTTTTTTTAAATTTCGGGACCGACTAAAATTAAAATTCGAATATTATTTAAAATTTGACACTGCGATGGTAGCGCCGTCTGTCGGATCCAATGTAAAACATTCCAAAATCAATCAATCAACAACTAATAAATTGAAAATTAATTAAAAAAACATTGTCCAGCGGACAAAATTGTGAATCTAAACCATTCCCAGATCCCCTTGAACACACACAAAAAATTTCGTCTAAATCGGTCCAGTCGTTTAGGAGGAGTTCAGTCACATACACACGCACACAAGAAATATATATATTAAGATTAAGACATATGTATACGATAGATTTAGAGCTGACACTTAGTCCTAGAACAATTTCCGGATCATATTTTAGTAATTGCCTTTAAATGCGATAAGAAGCACGTTTGTAAAGTAATACTTACGACATTAAATATTACTTTAGACAGTACTTCTCCAATTTACACCCATGAATTGAGACCTGGCAGTAAAGGTAAAAACGTTTATAAGTACTCTTATTAAATTGATCCTATATGAATATTTTGGATACGAACGTATTGAATTTGGAAAAAGTCATAGTGGTAACTATGAATCTCTGAATCTTGCTGCTAATACTAAATAGCTGTAGAATATTTTGACATAGATTTATATTGCTGGTTATAGTAATGCCGTCTAGTAGTATTTGTGAAAATGTAAGTGAAAATATAATATATCAGATAGGCCCGCTGGGGATATGTATATAACAACGTGATTTGTAGTGTTATCCGTGCTGAAATTTCATGTGGCAATTGCAAGAGTTCGTCTTAACAGTATTAATCTCATTTCTGGACATTTTGTAGAAACTATATGATAAATATATTAAATCATAGACTCTGATCAGACTTATATTTAAAGACAACTCTCTTTATCGGATTGAAACGATGTATTATTGTAAACTTATAATTATTTAACATAATTTTAAATACATATATCAAATTAAATTAAAGTGTTTTATTTAAATGTGTAAAAGCTATGTTAATAAAAGACAAGACTTGTATTTAGCTTAACATTATATTTTGTAAAACAGTAAGACTAAGACAACTATTGTATCATATTCCATATCTCTTAAGAAAACTTTCTGGAAAAGAGTAAGAATATTGGTGGCATTTCTACTTTTCACAAATTACGACGCGTTATTCGTAAACATTTTTAATAATTAAATTAAATGTTAACACAAAAATGTCAGCATTTACGTAATACAATCACTATTCTATCTTATCAGCGAAAAATGACAAAGACAACTTAAATAACCAAATTAAATAAATAATAAACATTAGCTGTACTGGTTCTACGATGTTACTACGACAATTAAAAAAAAAATATGCTGCGTGTGGAATCCGTATGTCTTTACTGTGTTTTAATATGACTGATGTGTATAATTTCTGTCATATTATATACTATCATATTTTTATAATTTTTAAGCGAACTATTATTTGCCTCAATATATTTGGACTTTCTATTTGAAATAATGCGTAAATATAATTTGGTAGAAAAATTTGTATAGATTATGTTTATCAGTAGTGCCTACTTATATACTAAATGGCCTACGCTAAAGTTCAATGAACTCGTATAATATTGATTATCATTACCTCAATAAAATATCCGCTCAAGGTAAACAGCATCGACTCGAAAATCACCCAGAGAGTAGTGTAAATTTCAGATACAGGGTTATTGTTGAGGGCCCAACCGC
This sequence comes from Pieris rapae, assembly GCF_905147795.1. Classification (NCBI taxonomy): domain Eukaryota; kingdom Metazoa; phylum Arthropoda; class Insecta; order Lepidoptera; family Pieridae; genus Pieris; species Pieris rapae. The sequence goes on along the minus strand of NC_059524.1, from coordinate 6,455,539 downwards.
GGCGTGCCCAGCGGGTAGCTGCAGCGCCGGCGCACACCATTATCGCAACTCCAGCTAAGACAATATAGAATTGGTAAATAATAAAAAATAATTATGTACTAATAATAATAAAACACGTTTCATCCCTCTGCAAGAAAATATACTTTCCAGACTTGCAACTCTGCAGTACATATATGTACATTTTTATATATGTGCATTTAGTTATAGTGCGCACCAGTGTAAAGTGTGTCAGGTAATAAGGCAGTCAATCTACTTGAAAAAAATAAAAATTAAAACGAGGCAATTAATCATGATAGGGTTATGAATGTAAAGCGTACACTTACACACTTTCTGTGCCAACATTATCTATTCAGTGAATATACCTTTGATAATGGACAAATGCTTATTACAGCGGGATAATCTACTTGATATCTTATACTTGTTAGTTACTACGATGTTTTTTCAATACTTCAATCTATGAAGCAGTAAAATCTTTGTGTCTTCAAAAATTTTTTTGATTGTTTTGACTGCCCTGTTAGAGTTGCACTTTTAATATTTAAAGAAGTTATCCAAATTTCGAAAAAAATGGTACTCTGTTGTAGCAAGGTTCGGAGAGTTCGGTGGATGTCTTAGACATTGCAATTTATGCTCCTCGATGCTCCTCTACCTGTGGCCTAGAGCCATTGACCAGTCTTGATTGTTTAGCTTTTCCATAATGGTTTTTATTTACGGTTTGGCTGGTTCGGCTGGGTCAGCTATTGAGATGAGCACTTCCGATTACTGTACAGGATCCACTTTAAATCACAGGTCAATCACACACATTCGATTTAAAATCCCTTCATTATTGTCCCGGTTGAGTACTGTAACGCAGCAGTGGATTTGCTTTACTCATTCGTGAGGTGTACCCTTTTAACTTTTCTCCTTCGCAATTTGATTCAAGTGCATTAATATGAATATTATATTTTAATTTTAAAAATAGAATGATGATATTAAGAGAAAATAAAATAAAAATGAATTATGGTTTTCGAAAAACAGGTTGAAAAATGCACAGGTTAAAATAGATTTAACAATTGAATTTGGAATTCTAAACCAAAGAGAATGTGTTTGAGGTCAAAGTGGCCAGTACGACAATACGTCAATACGTCGTTTCATATGTATGAAATAATGTTATTGAAGTCTTTTGAGCTCAATAAAGCTAATAATTTCCCCTGCCAAACCACTAACAACAACATATAATTGAAATGAAGGTTAATTACTGTCCTCAACAATTAGACCGCATTCTGAATGTTTTCAACACTTAAGCTCATTGAAATAATTACGAAGAATATCTTATGTTACGCCGCTCTAACTAGAGGTATCAAATTACCTTAACGTATTTTTAATTATTGGCTTATGTCATATCGCATGTTGACTTAAATACAACAAGGCCGTTACACCCAAAAGAGGGTATGGTTAGACTCTATAGAAGCTATTCCGTAATAAGTAAAAGACAGACACACGCAAGTGTATTTTGGATCGTAGGAAAAGATTCATAATTTAGACTCAACGCATGGCATGGCTCTGTAACACTTAAACTGCTTCACGTTAGTAAAACCTTTATTCAAAGTCAAAATCCGACAAAGAAAATGTGCGCTTTTGACCCTTTCATTATTACGTTGATGTCATCCATCTTTGGTTTAATTCGAAAATTAAACTTATGAACAAACCAGTACATTCATTATCTACGAAGAATATTTTTGTGGTGTCGAGTTGACAGTATATATATAGTAACGTAGGCATTCATATAAAATAAATATTAGCTTTGTTGCCTAAAAGCCTCATGTGTCCCTGACCCTCAATGCTAATCTATATCCTACGTATTAAAAGGACAATGAACTTTAAATAGCGATAGAATAAAGAGGATACAAATTGTCAGACGCGCTGAAACATAGCACTACGCTGTAACTTTCTTTGTAAAACTTAAATACACCGTTATTTAAGCTACTAAATAGTTTTGAGAGTTTTGAGTCAATCTTTACTTTTCAAACTTAAGTAAATTAAATAAAAATATAATAATCTTTACTGTAACGTAATAAATAAACTCAAAAAGAAATGAAATTCTTACACCATTACATTGGTACCTACAGTATTTTATGTTTCCTACTGTATTTTGATTATGTGTGTTCTTCGTGGGTAATTTTCTAAGCTTCAGCCATCTATCTATAACTGAACAATAAAATATTGTAACGCATTTAATCAATTACCGAAATGAACGAATGAAAAATGAAACCTGAGTCGTCATGGCATTTAATAATAATAAGTACTGACAAGGAACAATTTAAACATTTTAATCACAGCAAAATACAAATCTATTTTAAGAATACCGGAATTCATTACCTCAAACGACGAGCTAACTTTATTAAAGAGTTAATTGGTTAGATTTTAGAGTTACATTTCACACAATTCACAACAGTTACTATGTCCATACTTAGTCTATTTCCTTTTACTAATCATAATTTGTCAGAGCGCGTAAACTTCTAGTCTTTTGTTTTTAATTCGTACTATAAAATATATTCGTAAAATTACCATACTTTCTTTACCATACCTTTATAGTTAGTAGACAATCATTCCAAGTACTCACATACTATAGTTTCGTCAGTAAAATATTTATAATAAATTATACTTAACTAATTAGTGCGTGTGTCCGTAATAAAAAATTTAGAAACGATTGATTTAATTAGATGAATTTTAAATTTACCTTAATTCCCTGCTTGTGCCTGGCTGTAAATAAAATAAAGTCTTTTTTCTGAACAATACTTGCATAAACTGTTTAATTTTTTAAAGTTAGGGCTGAATTTAATTATTTAGAAGTACAAAAATAAACATATTCATTGCATTATTAATACAATAACATATATGCATAAATATATTATTCATTCTTTTAAGCAAACTTGCTCAATGGGTAAAGTAAACACAGTGGCAACACTGATACGTTTAAACTAAAATTAACGAAGCCAGAAAGCACAGAAAGCTGATTGTTAGCTGTTGGCTGTAAACTACGAACGAAATAGACTAGACGATAGATAGGACATGATGATAGAGAGATATTAGAGTCCCAGACTAGAAGGGTGATGGGGTCCTGGATTATGACTTATATGTATAAATCATTTTGTATTATTTATATAGTGTCTGGAAAGTTATTGGGTTTAAAACAAATATCAACCGTAAGACGATTAACTGCATTGTGCATTATACAATAGTTTATTTCTAACGATTTGATATGATTTTTTTTTATTGATAAAAATCTTGCCAACGCTTGGCACACTGATACATCGCTAAAAAAATCACTAAATACCATTTTGAATGTGACAAACACTTATAGGCAAACATGACATATACGAAGTGATCATTATTTCGCAATTATGACGTAGGCGTTTAGTACTTAAGCTATTACTTTGGGTATATTGTAGTGCTCGTATAATGTTACATGGTTTACACGAACAATACGTGGCTAAAGTAAAAATTAAAAAAAAGTTAACTTTAGCAGTGATAGAACACCGAATGTTTAGCTGAAATTCCAGTTTTAATTATTAATAATGTAAATTTAAATGCAAATGAAACGATAATAGAATTGCATTAAAGATAATGTTATCTAGAATAGTTTATGGTGCAGTGTTTAGATTCTGGTCACGTACGGAATGCCTTTTGCCGTCACCTGAACATGCCAACGCTAAATTAGTTTTTCATCCTATTGAGGCTTTGTTGCTGAAGTAATAAACCGAACAATATTAAGTTTGATATTGACACCGCACCTGTAGGTTTACAAAGTTTTAATAATAGCTGTCTTATAACTTTAAACGAGCTTTTCAAGAATAATTGTATTAATTTTATCCTCTTGGTTTTTAATCAACTTTTATAACTGTATTAGCAATTCTATTGAAAATTATACAGCACTAACATAAACATTCATTTTATTTTAATGAAATTTGGTAGCTTCCACGTCAATCAAAGCTAGATCGGTTTTATTTAATTTGCTTACAGCCATTAAAAATAAAATTAATTCCACGTAATTCATTTACATGATCGTTTTGTCTGTTCAATTAAAACTGTTGATTGACTGTATTGAAAATGTCAATTTATAAATTTTATAAATACAAAGTTATCAAAAGTATAATTACCACACTTAGGTCTACATTTAAATGAACTATGTGTGTGAATAAAAAAATAAGTGTTATTAAATTTATTTATTCGTTATATTTATATAAAAACAAATAGCATAATACACAAAAAATTTAAAGGATGCACCAGGCGTCCTTATCGCTAACAAGCGATCTTTTCCACCCAACCTTTACGAAGGTATAGGTAAAATAACTAAGAAAAATCTAAAATAATCTAAAATAATACCTAATAGAAAATTTAATAAAACAATCATGGTGTATTAGCTACTCGGCAATAGAATGTTAAGGCTTCAGAGATTATCGTAAAGCACAACGGAGTGCGTTATAAGTCCTATTAACATAAGAAACCAAGCTGAGAAGAGAGAGAGTAAAGCATAGGCAATTGATACAAACGAACAATAGATGTTGGTTCACTATTTACTTTATACTAAGTAGGCTCAGTACTACTAGTACTAGCAGCCAGCTTCACTAATTAAACTACATTTCAGATTTTATAGTTTTCCCTAAAGGTAGGTAGGTATGATAAGTAAGAAGTATACTGCTTTGATGGAAGTTAAATTTAGGATTTACAGATGAACACGCGTGAAATTAAAAAAGCGTTGGAGGTTTAGTTAAACTACAATCATTATTTCAATATCTTTAAAAACTTACATATACCACCCCAGCCAAAATATCCGCCAGCGTAAGTGAATAAGATCCCTCCTGCAAAAAGGTGCAAGCTTCGAATCGCCGGCGCATGAGCATCATCATGATCTGGCAAGATGTCCGCTAACACTCCCCATGCTACACCAAGGGCTACACCGAAGAATATAGCCGTAAACGCCTGTAAAATTGTTTTGTGATAATAAATGGATTACCGGCAAGTAATGACATTATTACAAATTATTAATAGAGTTTTCAAACACCATAGTGATTTTTGTATTCGAATAACTTATCGTATTTACAATAAAGAGAGGTCTATTGCTTGTCATTTAAATGCCTTATTAAGTTTAAATCCACAAAGCATTCCATACTTAGTGCTATGTATATAAAAACGTATTCAATTATTACAGCATGTAATTGTTTGATCTTAATGTTACTCTAAGAGTGCATATGTCTTGTACATCGCCACTATATTTTTAATGAGATAAAAAGAAAAAAACCTGATCTTCAACTATATTAAATTGCGTATATAGCCTCAGATATCTTAGAACAATGTAATTTAGACTTACTACAAAAAGTAATAGTTTTTTAGTTTATAATTGTTTAATTTATGATGAGAACGTGTGATGAATAATCTATTATTTCTATAAATTTTGTTAGCAAATGAACGTGACCATATTAATATTTACCTTATATGGGTTCGTTTAAAAATTATATTTGAAAATTCAAATTACAGTTTAATATTTTAAGGAGGAGAAATTCATAATAATATACTTTTTATTATCTTAAACTGAAATATATTTATTCATTACATTATTTTTAGATATTAATCAATATAGTGTATAGTTATTTATGTATTTTAATGCCTAAATATCCTACTTTGACTTAGCGCGGTTTCTTAAATATATAAGCTAAAATGTACAGTATTTTGAGTTGACTAAGCTTATACTAGGCGCGTTGCTACTCCTGTGTCTTATTTTTAATATATTTAAAAATTACCTTTGTTTATACTAAATGTAAAAAACTACTATACAATACCTTAATTATACGGTAGACAGGAGTAGCTTCATAAAAAATAGCGCCATTGATAACTCCAAACATTCCTTCCGTAAAGGCTGTATCAAGGCCCCCGGCATTGCCAACTAAGAGTGCCAGTTTACTTTTAGTCCCTAGACCCTTAGTATTCAAGGCGATGACGATCGGTACCACAATTGCAGGTGATACAGACGATAGAATGGCGCCTAGATGTATACCTACAAGAAAGCATATTAAAACGATTAAAATAAATGTTGAAATGTTGAATATGAAAGTGTTGGTATTAGGGTAAAGGGTCAAGGGGTTCGAATGTTCAAGTTAGGTCACATAAGTTGGGCCAAACGACCTTTTTTAGACGAGAATTTGGAATAAGATGGTCTAATGTTCTTTTCCAATACAGATTATTATATATGAACAATATTTTTTTTTTATAATTTGTTACGTGTTGAATGGACAACATGCCCTACAACTTAAATGGAGATCGGCAGGGCACGTAACCCGTCATACAGATGGTCTCAAATAGTTACCGAAGAGACTGGTCCAAAAGGAACAAGGGCAGACCAAAAGAGAGAGACCCATCGGGCCGACAATTTGATGACGTGGGTAAAAAATAAAATACGTTGGAAACAGTTGGAGGCCTTCTCTGGAACAGTAGCTGCATCTTACAGTATTAATTTTTTTATTTATATCTATCTATTCTGTTAAATGTGTTTTAATGAGATGTATGAATGTAATGTTATTATTATAAACGGTGAGTTGTAATTGTTTAAATGTAATTTTCTGTAAAGTATTACATATCGATATTTTATAAAAGAAGAAAGAAAGAAAAGAATAGATCAATGAGTTATGTTAACATGACTACCTGAGAAAACTTTAAATTGATAGATTAATGCAAACATGAAAAAAGTATGTAGTTTTCTTGCATCACTACACAAGGTTTAACTTTAATAAGCGTTATCGTTCGTAAGTCTTTTTTAACTTTCTCAACCGCGTCTAGTGGAAGAGCTAATTTAACTAAGCCAAGACATTAACATTTTATAGTATTCAATTTATTTAAGCGCTTCTTTAGGAATTTGATAAAGTTGATGATAGAAGCTAGATTTACTTAACGATTTTCACTTACCCCAGTACCAGGGAAAGTCGAGATAAATAAAACTAAAGAAAGCCGTAGATAAACACTCGACGATCCAAGGAAGTGTGGCCAATGAAAAAACTTTCACGGGATTGTGCCTTATGTAATCCCAGTTCCAGGTTAGAGGGCCCTTTGTTAAAATAATAACTGGATAAACTCGCCTACAAGAAAACAAATTTTGGAGAACTATATTGCGTGAATCGGAATTTTATGTTAAATTTTCACTTCTATTTCTATGACAGAGAGAAAACATATGAAATATTATACTACTTAATGAAATATTAACATAAATAATATATGTCAATTCTACGGAATTTTGCAACTAAATTCAGTGGTACTTTCGAGATTGTGGATGTGTGTGTGTATTAATAAGCTCTGAAGCTTCGCTACATAAAAAAGTACTTTATAACATTGTCATTTGTTTATATTATTAATTAAAATAAATCTAATAACTAAAACAATAATTTTAAAAGAAAATAAATAATATAGAGACTGACTATCTATCATTACGGTTGTTGAAAAGCACGTCAAACGTTGAGTTATGCAAGTATACGAAAACTCCAAACGCACAAAGCACCAAATTGTTTTTTGCTAATACAACACAGATATTAGGAGAGTTTGATCGCAGATTGTTCCCCGAAAATAATCTTTGGCGCTCCTTGTAAGGATATACCGCTTGAATTTTTTTAAAGGGATATTTCTGTGCACCTGAAGGGCCTCGATAGAAAAGCTTGTTGCGTAGGCTTTTACAAACACTCAAAGTTCATACCCCTCGCGCACAACCAACCAAACTTGGTTGTGGACCATGTTACTATTGTAAAAACAAGTTATTATTTATCAATCTAGACAATGCCTATAAAACAACCTATGACTATGTAATAAATTCACGTCTATATCGGTGACAGGAGCAGTGTTGGCCTAGTGGCCAGCCTGCGACTCTCATACCTGAGGTCGTAGGTTCGATCCCCGGCTGTGCACCAATGGAGTTTCTTTCTATGTGCGCATTTAACATTTGCTCGAACGGTTAAGGAAAACATCGTGAGGAATCCGACATGTCTTAGACCCGTCTTATAATTTTATTTACCTTAAATGGTAATCAATGAGATCTGCTTTCTTATCCTCCAATATATTTATTGGTATACACATTTTACACAGAACACCCACAAGGGTCTGTGTTATAACCGGATTTAATGTGGTATACCTTTCTACTGTATGACTGACCACATAACCAAGTGTCACCAAGGCTGTGATGTTGAAAACACATCCTCCTGGCAGAACCAGGTCGCCAAGGACGAACCAAGATGTCGCCCAGATACATATACCTGAAAGCAAAGGTTTCTTTCTGTAGAAATAAATAAAGATATATTATTATATTGCTTTAGATAAGCAAATCAAAATTAATCTGTAATTGTAGGTGTCTGGCATACACAAAAAGCATTATTACGTATATGTCACCGGTATGTAACAAAATTCGCAGGTTTCGTAGATTCCAAACGAGAGATAAATTGTTTGGTTTACCCCCACATTTTTGCAAATTGATTAATATAGCGAACTCACCCGTAAAATAATAAGTAAACGATAACCAAACAGCATGTGCGCTCTGATTGGTTGAATAAGTAACTAACCTTACCTAACCGTTTAGAATCTTGCAAGTGGATGAACGGAATTAATTTATAAAATTACCACGAGACGTATCAATTTGAAAAATTTGTAAAAATGAGACTCTTAAAAGAGTATAATTTATCTTCGTTTTGAAGCCTACAAAAGTTTATAAATTCCCTAGGAAATTTAAAAACATGTGGATTTTGTTATACTCCGGTGACATATTCCTTAGACCTTCATCATAATTTTATACAACGTATCGTATTCTCCAATAAACACGATGAAACTAATTCTTATTTGTATATTGCGCAAGCAGCATATTATTCGTGATTAAAATTTCAAATATGTGTATAATTCTGACAAATTTAGGATTTGTGCGGTGTTAAATTTTAATTTAGCTAACCATATAATATGTCACAACTATAACCCTACTAAAATAATATAGTATTGGATTACGAGGCCTAATTCATCGATTCAATAGTGTCTTCAATGTGCGGCTCACACCCTTGAGGTCGTAGGTTTGAACCTCGGCTGAGCGCCAATGGACAATCTGTGATTGCATTATTTTTTTAAATACCGATTATATATACTCGGACGGCAAAGAAAAATGACGCGAGGAAATTGTTATTAAAACGAACTAAATCTTCTGTTGATCTCTACAATATATGACGAAACGCCTATAAGAAAAAAAACAATTAATCACGAAACAGATACAGAAATATGAAGCCCAGACTTATAAATTTGTAGTGCCTCTTGTAATCTATTCATAGAAGTATTCTCTGTACTTTTTGTTTTATAATAGCACGAATATAAGAAGAATAAGAAAGTACATGACAAATCAAAATAACACCATTGTTCTTGGATTAAGTTATGAGAACTGATATATTATTATTAATGCAATCGATAAAGATAAACACGGAGACATACTATAGACCTGGCATACATTAATATAAATTTTAATCTAACACTTGTGAATGATAAATTTTGATTTATAGGCATAGTTTATCTTTAACCTACATAGATTATTGAGAAAATCTAAAAATCTATATTTTCACTCCATTTAAAAATTATGAAACAACACGTTTGCATCTGAAATATTACTTAAAACATTCATAACAATTCTACTTTACATTAAGTTTAAATAATTTAAATGAAAGTGGAATGTAGATAAACGAACTACCAAATTATGGTAATATTTTTTTTTTTTATAGAACAGGGGGCAAACGGGCAGGAGGCTCACCTGATGTTATTGAATTATTGAATAAGTTCTGAAAAACTACTGGTGCTTTTCCTTTTACTGAAGTATTTTATTAAGAATAAAATTTAATTCCATCCATTGTTATTATATTCGTTATTTCAGGGAACCAGCGTAGTGCGAGTATCATTCAATGAATTTACAAGTTTTATTTAATGATTGAGAGTTAGAGTTAGAAAGAGAGAGAGAGAGTTAATTACTAAATCTTATAAAACTGCAGATTCTTTAAACAAGACTGGGTGCAAGTAACTCGATAACTTTAATAGTAGTTTAAGTGACTGGGATATTAACATATGACAGTAATAATAAACTACAATAATGATATCTAAAATAAAAAAATACGTTTATTTTGGAACATAAGATCATCATGGTGTCATTTATTCCACGTCATTAAATTCGAACCTGTTGGCATCTCTACTCATCGGCAAAGAAGACAGAGGGTGTTGGCCGAGAGAAAAAGCCGGCGTTAAAAAAATCTAACTTGATAGAGTGTACCAATGTTAAAAGACTGAGCTTGCGAGCATTGTGCCCGTTGGTTGATGAAGGGTGTCACTTGGGTAACACCAGTTCCTTCCTTCGTCCCCCGTTCGTGCCTTGCTCTATTAAAGAATACCAACTAAAATGCCCTATTTCTATGTGTACATTCGGAATTCTTAGATCTAAACCTCAAAACTGCGCTAAAATTTACTGATATTAAGTGCATATAAAGTTCTAGTACATAATAAACTTATTAATTAGTCTACATTGTTCTTGAATACGAGGTCTTGAATGTTGCCTAGTCTTTTAATGAAAATTGCTAAGTAAACATATTTTGTTAAGTAATGCTCGTTCAAATGTTGACTTATTTGTGTTAAGAGTCAACATTGTTTAGTTAATGAATTCCTTATTAATCGTAAATCGATAAAAACTTTTAGCTGGAATCTAATGGTTTCCTGATATGCGAAAAAGAAAGGGAATGTCGTTTATACATTTATATGTTGTTAGATAATAAAATATATGATATTAAGTATATAATATATGTACATATATAATAACGCCACCGTAGAGTCATCTAGTAGTTTGATTCCCGGTAAGAACAATAAATGTTCCCGGATTTATTCGTCGGATCACTCAGTTTTTCAGGACGCAGAAATGTGTCCCTTTGTTGAGCTGGTAAAGTATTTATTATATACACTAATTTTATGAAAACGCTCCAGCTACAACCGATTTAAATAATAGTTTCACCATTGCATACACCGCATATTTATATTCATATATTTTATAACCTAGGCTATAAAATATATGAATATACAGGAAAAATAGTATAAAATATAAATAAGTGAGGTGAAATACATACTGTTGTTAATTTTAAAAACATAATTTGACAGCTCATACTTACAACATATGATTACAGCAATATATTGCTTTAGATCAGAAGTTGTGGGCAAATTTGGACACCTTTGCATGTTTTTATCTTCTCCATGATGTCTGAAATGTCAAAGAAGTTTCTTATTATTTCACGTAATATAAAAATATAGTTCAATTGACTATATTTGTTCTATATTCGAGCCCTTGTAATGTAAAATTATTAGAATAGGCAGAAATGTGTTTTCACATATTATGTAAATTTATCAATGGATCATTTCATACGTCATTTTATTTTATAGTACTCGTATGTACCTTATTACACAAATTGCGATAGATAAAAACTATTTTTGTGACAAATCACCTTCTCCTCCTTTTGTAGGTAAATAATAAATACCCATTGTACATTTTTTATACTTTTGATACCTGTGGTATTTAGCGGACATTTTACACTTCAGCCCATACAGAAAGAGGCTAAAGTCATGGATTGTTTATTATATCCAAAAGTGTAATATTTTAAGAACCAAGTCATCAAAATGTATTTGTTTACTTTAATTTAAAATGCTTTAATTACTATTTATTCAGGTAGAATATTTTAACTTTATTTTAATCAATACTTACTCACGTTTTAACGAATCGTTCTTCGAATCTGAGTGATTTTCTTGGACTGAGAGTTAAATCATTGTTATCTGGAAAAACATAAAACGCACAAACATATTTATGGTTTGTTCGTACAGTATGAGTTATAATTTAACTATCAAAATAATTTCATCACATGTCAACAGTTTAACAGTTTCGATATGATAGTAGTATGACATAACATGTATATACGGCACTATGTTAATAGTGTATGTATGTATGTATGTATGTATGTAATACGTAACGTCACAAAATGAGGGTGCAGAGGAAGAATAGTGAACAGTTCTTCCAACCTAAAGGATCCTCCAGAGGTTAGACCACCGACCGCCGGCCCCAGTGGCTAATGGAGAAGTTACATCTTTACCAGTTGTAATAACTTCGCTTACGCGGATCATCGCATTGATTGCAGCCATAGATTGTAGGTGCTACGACGGAATGAATAAAAAACTCGCGTACTAGCAGCGAAGTAAGAAAAAAGTCAAATGATATTTTTTTACAGAAATCAAAACGTTAAACTCTATAGCTATAGGGGTTTATAATTTATTGTTATCATGATCGCTACTACGAAATCCGATTAACGCTTATTTGATTTTTTTATTAATTGCACGTTTATAAAAGCAATTGAATTTTTAACTTTTTGGCGAGTTATTCCAACGTAGGTTGGGGTTTGACATGGCAGACTTAAGGCTACTAGTAGATTAATTACTAAGTTAAATAAATTATAATTAAACAGGGCTTATAGGTATCAGGTTTATTTATAATATTAGTAGCCTTATAAACTTTAAAATTTTACTTTACAAATATTTATTAATTTTCATTGCCGGAGGGTTCGCAGGTGTGTTGGTGGTTGCCTTTTAAGAATTGGTATATTTATACCATTGGTATATATATGTATATCAATTGCTTTTGTATGGTATAGGTATGTCGAATTGGTTCGGAAATATCTCAGTTGGTTCCGCATGTGGTAGGGCGCGGCAAAAACTGCCTCAAATAACGTTCAGTTATTATCATATACGGGTAGAATTTCGTATTCTGCCTCGACGTCCGATGATAAAAGTTATCTGCAGTTATTAGCATTACCACTATTATGTATATTAACGTAAATTTCTCAAATTTAAACATTTTAGCATGTATGAAAATGTTTAGTATAGTTTTACTTTAGGTGTTATGCGTAACCTGGTGTTTATCTAAATTGTCTCGTAGTTTAGCCTTCTTTTTCTAGTTTTTAGGTTTAACTACATTTTACATAAATATTAAATATCGTAATGCGATAACGATTCTCGTGCAGCGTGAAAGTAAATAGCAGTAATAGCAATTTATTAAATCAATACTATCTATTTGCCTTATAAACACGTTGCTATGCTAACTTTTAAATAAAAATATATGTATATTTCAATGAATGAATAATTTCAATCATATTGTTTCCTATTTAAAATATAACCTTGAAAAGAGTTAGGTAAATTAGGTAGTTTTAATTAGGTAATATATTTTAAATAATGTGCCTTTGTGTCTCATTCAAGAAAAAGATATGAGTAGTTTGTAAAAACAATTAAGCCAATATGCATTAATGAATATAATATATTTGGTTTTATGTCCCTTGCGATTCTTGATTACGTTAAGCCAATGCGACATCCAATCTCATGTTGGTATTTATTTATGTTCTAAAAGCGCGAAATTCCCCTCCCAGGAATTCGAAGGGCAGCCTATGCGTCTACCACCGGGTGCTGAGCATCCCTGTGGAGGACACCCAGAGGGGAATTTTCCACTTCGTGTGGGGTAGTTTTTTTGTTCTGAACCATCATAATATTTATAGGAAGGGGTGATTTTCTCCGGAAATCTCTCTTACCATACGAAACGCCGATTTTCTGTGAGACAGTAGTAATTCCCCGGTCGTGCCTGCCATTTTGGCAGAAGCCCGAAGGCACGGCACTCGCACTAGGAAAAAAACTTGTTCTTGTTTGTGCCAGTTTAAAAATGCTTTGAATGTAGCAGACTATGATAAGTACTGTCTACAGCTATGTGAAACCAGCTGCCCATCGAGGTATGTCCGAACCAATTCAGACTAGCGTCTTTTAAGAAAAGAGTGTACCATTTATTAAAAGGTCGGCAATGTACTCTCGAGCCCTCGGGTTATGGCGGTATTAATATCACGTGAGCCTTTTGCCCGTTTGGCCATCTGTTCTATAAAAACCTTCCTGTTCAAATAAGGACTTGTACCATTCCGTATATGAGAGGTTCGGGGTTTTATACTAGACATCATCAAGACGCGCAGTGATGATTTCTTTTATATAATATTCAGCAGGTGGCAAACGAGTTGCCGGCTCACCTGACGTTAATACCGCCGCCCCTAGACAAAACTAGAGGGATCGCGAATAATGATGGCGAAATGTATGTTCATGTATGTGTGGTATGAGGTAGGTACATAATTTTTATTGGATTCTCATTTTCTATATTCAGCATTAAAATTGTTTGAAATTCGTATATTTATACATTATCCATTATATTTAAAAACAAAAATATTAATAAAAGTTTGAGCATGCCAATTATTGGAACCTTACCCTAAGACATACAAAAACAGTAATGTTCCACAATATGTTTTATTTACTAAAAAGGTCGTATTAAGCATTTCTTCCGTATCCCTTTCCCCAATTATTTGGGTTAGGCGGTGAACCATTCGTTATTCGCGTCATGTCATCTGGGACATCCATCCTTTTTCGTAACGATAATAACATTTCAACGTTAAGAAAATAAGCGAAAGAAATAGAATAACATTAAAATAATAGATTCACTTCATTTATTATTTATTCACTTCAACATGTTCTATTGTAGTTAGAACAATCGAACGAATCGTGCAAGAACAAAAGTAATATTACACATAAAATTCAAATATTAAAACGACTTACAAATAGAATTTGAGAAAAGAAGTCTAGAATTTTCTGAGAATATTTGAGAGAAATACATACACTTCGAGGGCATATGTACTTGGAGACCTATATAGATTACTGTATCCGTTAAAAACAAAAGTCTTCAAAGGACAGTACGAACGATTACGATTACTGAATGTTTATATTTTTCATTACAATATACTGAATATGTGATGATAGTAATAAGCTAATATGTGTTAGATTATTGTAACTGACTGCAACGTTTATTAGCGATAAATTATACTGGCTTTTCCTGGTTATTTTATGCAGTGTTAATAAATTTCAAACTATTGAACAATTAACTAATTATTTTAAATATGCCAATTACAAACTAAGAGCGTTTTTTATGAAGATAATAAATGAATAAATTTGTAATTTATTTGGATGTATCCGTTAAAAACAAAATTATTCAAAGGACAGTACGAACAATTATAAACGAATTATATTTTTCATTACAATATATAGAATACGTTAAGATAGTTATAAGCTAATATGTGTTATATTATTGTAACTGAATGACTGCATCGTTTATAAGCGATAAATATACTTGCGTTTCCTTATTATTTTATGTGAGCAATAAAGTGTTGATAAATTACAAACTATTGAGCTAGTAACTAATTATTATAAATATATTAATGCCAAATACGTACTTAAGGCATTATTATGAAGTAAATAAATTAATAAAGGTGTAATTTATATTTAAAATATTGCTGAAAATATTGCGTTAAAATTAGATGCTACAACATAGTTTTATTATCTAAATATATATATTTCTTGTGTGCGTGTGTATGTGACTGAACTCCTCCTAAACGACTGGACCGATTTAGACGAAATTTTTTGTGTGTGTTCAAGGGGATGTGGGAATGGTTTAGATTCACAATTTTGTCCGCTGGACAATGGTTTTTTAATTAATTTTCAATTTATTAGTTGTTGTTGATTTTGGAATGTTTTACATTGAATCCGACAGACGGCGCTACCATCGCACTGTCAAATTTTAAATAATATTCGAATTTTAATTTTAGTCTGTCCCGAAATTTAAAAAAAGTTTTGTTATCATTGTGTTATATCGTGTGTGACCATGTGCTGGATCGTTAGATATTGTCATAACATTTGAATAATAATTTTCATCAAAATGGCTTATTAAAAATTGAAATTTTGAAATTAAAGACGTGTAGACAGGACAACGTCTGTCGGATCCGCTAGTATATTATAATAAAAAGAACTGTAGACGTAAGCTAATATTTTTTTGAAAATATTTAGAACTAAAAATATTTACTAAATGTTCTTAAAACAAAAAAAACGTGTCAAGGCCTATTACTATTATCAAGACGACAGCCAATTATTATTAAAGCTATTAATCAACATTTACAACTCTAATAAAAAAAATTACTTACATTCCTGTCGATATTGTCTTTCGTCGTCCATATTTTTATTCACAAGTGTGCCGTACACTTCAATTTCGTGAGCACATCATAGTAAATTAAATAGCGCCCTAAACCTTCGTAGCTGACTCCACGATTGTACAAGTCGCATGCGCACTGAGTGTCTTCAATTGACTTAATAGTATATTAATCACAAATTGTTGAAACGAATGCAGTGTGTGAACTACAATAAGAGTTTGAAAATATACAATTGTGTTATTCAACAGTCGTCGTTTGACGACGAAGTGCGTGCCAGCTGTGAGCGATATAACATTGCCAAGATGTTAAAATAAATGCGATCCTATATTCGGTTTAATTGATTCTTTGTGTTAGGAAGTATATCTTATCTATTCCCATTATATATGTATGTATATATTACAATAATATTACATTGTACTTAAAAATAATATAAACATTATTTTCTCACTTACCTTAAAAATTAGATAAAAATAAAAATTTCCTTGAGCAATATATCGCTAACAATTAATGTCTTCCAGGCACCTCGAACAATTGACGAGTCACGGATATATTCTCATACAACATAGTAAGAGATTTTTTTATTTTTGTATTCGGCCAAATAACGGAATTTGATACTGAGTACTTTTTTATTTAAAATATTTTCATTCAAAAGTGGCATTCAAACACATCCACTATATCTATTATGAATCATGCCGCTGATACAGACCAGCGATAACGAATCTGAATATTCATTTTAAACTGAAATTGCCAGTATTTGTCTCGTGTTTAGAATTGGCGCTCTTTCAATAGTTTTTATTATTAGTTCGTAAGCCTCGTATCTGTTATCGTTTCATACGTTAATTGAAGCCAATAATTGTCGGCCAATTGAACATATTCGGAGATTGGAAAAATATTTTATAGCAATGCATTTTTAATGCATATAGACAAATTGTTTGTCAATTCTATTCAGAGTTGGGAGCGTGAAGATTGAAAAGGCACATTTCTGGGGTTTCGCTAATCGATTTTTAATAGGCAAGTTAATAAATCTTGACTTCATGACAGGAGCTATGCTTGAAGTGACCTATGAAATCCACATTAATCATACAGATCTAATTAAATTCTATGGAATAATACTGTTCTATGGAATAATATCAATCTTCATATAATTATTTGAACTAGGTATGCCAGTACACATAAGTTCCAACTTCTAAGTGAAAAAATGAGTAAGCATATTACACGATTATTAGGTATTATAAGGTGAATTTTATCGCAAGTAATGAATAAATAAACAAACTCATACGTAAGAAGATTAGCCGTGGAGTTTCAAAGCGTTCTTCCCTTTTCAGGCTTTAACGATTAGAAGAACAACAAAGTATATTAAACTTTCTACGCGTATTTTAAATAGGAAACACGACATCTTAAGCAAGCGACTGTACATGTGAATATTTTCCTTCAACGTCCAACTATATTTCCTTTATGGCTTCAGATAATGGGTTGCTTGCTTTTATATCCTGCGGCTATTTTTGCATATAGACCAGTTTACTGGTTTCTAAGGCGTTTCACATCAAAATATCTTTTATTCAACGAAGAAAACGCTCGGCGAAGTAAAAGGAAGTCATTCCAGCAGTAAACAATAACGCGTGGTCGGAAGCGCCTTTCACGCAAACCCGGCCTCGAGTAGTTGGCAAACGGAGGCTCATGGAGTTGGCAATTTGCGTTACCACCGACCGGATACTGGATGCTCATTAAGTATGAACGACGTCATCAAGACGTATCTTTAGTAAACGGCAGTTAACAGTGGCTCGCGAATAAACGCCCTAGTAGGGCGCTTTGAAAGGCACAAAGTGCATATAAATTGCGGGTGAAATTGAAGCGGAGATATAAAAAGTCGTAGCAAAACTTTTCAAAAGCGATAGGCATCCCACTTTAAATCCAGAGGGACTTTGAAAGGGCATAAAAAGATGCATTTTACTCGGCGAGAACATTATTGTTGGAAAAATGTTTCTATACCTGTAACTCTTCTTTCTCGCTGAATGTAAAGAATTTTATTACTAAGGAATGAAAGAATTGCACTTTAGTTTGATGATATCTTTTGCATCTAACGTAGAATAGCGACGGTATGTCAAATTATATTATGAAGTACTTCTAAATATCTGAGAATACAGTTGGTAATTTAAAAAAAATCTGTACCTCATTTTTATTATAATAAATGTTGTGGATGGTAATCAGAACTTCTGTTTTATTTATACCTCAACTATATTTTAATTATACTCATTAATAAACTATTTTTCTTCTATCGAGACATTTGCATTAGTTTAAATGTGTTCACTTGTTAAAAACTAGTTAATTTAAGTGCTACAAATGGTAAATATCATCTTTACTTTTCTCGTCACTTTAAAACGATGTTTTTAATGGTGGAAGATACAAATAATGTGTTACCATATGAATTCTATCTGCAACATTTCATTATTAAATAAAAACTATCAAAAGAAAACGTCCATGTACCTACGGCTTATTTTTCTGTATTGCGGTTAGAAGTCGATAGAGAATTGGAAGCCGCCAATTACAGGTGCATCCGGAGGTAAAGCCTTGTTTCCGCCGTGTGACGCCTTTACCCGCAAATAGGAGTTAATTTTATTTTCTTTTCCATCTGCGAGAAATTGTTTCTTCATTGGATAAATCATTTTTTTTACATTTTTTTCAGTTTATATTAAATTTGTAGTGTATCTGCAAATTTATCTTCATTTAATTTAAATGCAAGTATTGTTAATATAATAAATACACTCATATTTTATAAGTGTATTTTCTGCTTAACGAAACTTTTTTTAGTATTGTTTCTTATCTTGTATATATATTTAGTTGTATTTTTCATATTACATTTAACATAAAAGAGTTTGTAATGATGTACGTATGATGAGGTAAATTTTAATAAATAAATAAATACTTATACTAGGTTTTTCTATGTAGCTATGTACATAGCTACTATATATCTACTATTATAATTATAATTCTCATTATGCAACAGATTGAACTTATATACATATATTTTATTGCTTATTTCTTATAAAATTATTCATACGTTCTTAGGATGGACCCCGTGCAACAGTTTTTCGTGGTTAACTTTAAGAACTAACACGACAACATATTATATACATAGCATATAAATGAAATTGAAATATTACCAACATACAATATGTATGTAACGCATTGCTTAAGTTGTGTGTATGTAAGCTGCAGTCCCTTCTTCATTAACATTTATATTTATATATACCACAACATCAACCGAAAATTTACGGCTAAAGGACTCTGTGGGTCTCGTAGACGTAACTAATATTTAGGGTCGTACGTGACCCCTTGTCTGAAACTTTAAATTTACAACCCTGTCATTGAGTCTGTCTTTAAGCGTACGAAAGGTGGATAAAACTTTAGTATAGCTTTAGGTTGACATAAAATGTTGAGTTTATCGAGTTCAAACTTAGCCAATTATAGTAGAAATTTCCTTATAAGAAAATTCTTGTCAACATGTCTTACAATGTTGTCTGAATTATAAAAGATTCTTGGTCTTCTTTTATAACAAAACAAAGGTGTGTATCAAAAATTAAAATATAAAAAAGGAAGCTGTATTAATAATATAATATGTATCGTCGCCAGACATTGTTATCATATTCGCATATATTTATATCTGTTTTGTCATGATTTTATATTTTCTAATTTAAGCATGTATGAACATCTTTGGCTGTAAATAAGTACGAAAACGTGAAACTTTACCAACACTTCAGACATGTATTAGTCCAAATAAAATGTGTAAAGTACTTGTTAAACAAAAATTATTTATGCTGAAACACAAAAATATTTGTTTGTGATTTTCACGTATACGTTTTTAGTTTCAAGACAAATGAAGAATTTTGTTTCGTCTATTTTTTTTAACACTTAACTAGCGTAACTCTAAACAAGTATGTTTTAATGTGAATGAATGCAATAAATGCCCGTTTGTTACAGTACTCCATAGATGGCGCTTTGACAATTAACCTCAACATTGAGCTAGAAGTATGCGTTCTTTTTAATTTAAAATATAAAAAGGCTAATGAAAAAATCCTCCATTAAGTAATATGTTATCAAATATTATTTAAATAATTAATTTAAATATGTATTTAAAAAATATACTTATAGTAATATTAACGTCTACATATTTATTTTCAATGGAATCACTTAATTTATAAAATATGAGAGATAGGCTGGAGAAAATGGAATTCTTTAAGAAATCCAAGATTTATTTATTTATTTATGGTAAGATAATGATTTTTTCATAAAAGATCACTGGATAAGTAAACTAAGTATCCAAACGGTTCAGAAAAGCGAAGGATTACTTGAAGTTAAACGTACTACAAAAGTGGTAAACCATTAATTTTATTTACCGTCTTACGTCGAACCAAGCTAAGCTCTCTTGCGGATCGTTAACATCAAAAATGGATGCTGATTTTTTTATACCTTTATTATCCATAGTCAAGTTGATTTATGGCAATTGTCACTTTGAAATATGTCGAGGGATAGGTTAACTTCTTGTTCTTAGAACATGGGTGTCCGCCATGTTGAGTATGTTGTAATAAAATAATTACGTGTTTAAGGTCTGTTAAATAACAATAATATTGATGCATATAATCCATATTTGTAAAAGAATTAAATTGTTTAAAACAATAATTGTACGATGATTACTATTATTTGATTGAAGCAACGGGAAACATCAATTATTTAAGTATTTATCAAACCAATAACTTAGAACAGCAAATCACGATATAAACTGTTTTATTAAAATGTAAATTCACGTCAATAAGAGGATTACGTAACAGTTCCATTATGCGTTAACTAATAACACCATATCTATGCGTTAATATTGGTATGAAATAGCATGATATGATAATTAAATAGAGTCCAGGGTGAATTATTAAAATATCAAATAATCCGGGGCGAAACGGTGTTAAACCAGACTCTAAAATCTAAATGTAAATTATCAATTAAGCAGTGCTTATTCAAAACGCCGAATAGTGGGGAATCAAATTACACATGTGTGTTTCTTGATGTCTGAATAAAATAGGCCTTTGAAGTCGGCTTCATATTAAACACATACGGTTTCCGAAACGTGGATATAACGGTAGCGGTTACCAAGTAATAAATAACTTTTGATCGACGTTTTGTGTTCTATTTTTAATACACAGTTTGTCAATTTGTTGTTATGTTTATTGTTCTGCGTGTTACATATCCATTGCACTCGATTTGCCCCGCATAACCAATACATGTACCCCTCTGACGCAACTCCATTAAAAATGAAGCGGATAACAGATACCAGCTTTGGCCGGATACCTAATATTGTACCGGTCAATTCTTAATTAGTAATTTGTTTTAAATATACCTTTTGATCGGATACCTCTCATCGGACCGGTTAAATTCTCAAATAGTAATAAATCCATAAAATAGGTTATTTGTGGTGTACCTACCTCATATTGGGCCGATCAATTAATCATATTTAGTTAATTCTTAGTAGTAATTAAATAAAGATCATTTAAATATATTTTGCGTTTTTTGGGATTCACCGCTGGACCTCACTTAATTTGTGTTAAAAGAACAACTAATTTATTTTTAACTACCCTAAAGTATACATAAATAAGTATATTATTTTTTTCGTATTCATATATATATATATATATATATATATATATATATATTTATACTAATATTACTTAGCCATTAGATGGTTTTCATATGGATCTGATAGCTTTCTTGCGTTTATTGTGTGATAATAATTGAAGTTGTTTTTCCTTTACGGTAACAATAATGCAACTAGACGTTAAAAAACTGTAAAATTCTATAGTCACTGTTTAAATTTTTATGTTTATATAAAGATGACAACGTAAAAGCTTATAACGTTATTTTTAAGCTCCAACTCTACCTGAACACATTTTGTGAACAAAACTTACCTTCATAGTAATATAACCAAGAACAAACAAAACGCCTATCTATAACGTACCTGTAGTTGTAGACGATTTCACAGATACAGATTGTATTTCTTTTTAAGTTAGTTCAAAATGTGGTAAAATCGATAACTAGGTGACGGAATGTGTAGGCGAGCAATTATGCAATCAACACGTAGACTGTTTAACGGGTGTGTGCGGAGGAATTTAATTTTTCCCGGATTGGACGCCCGACAACACCGCTCTTGTTTTTCCACTTAGTATTCTGCCCGATTGTTGTACCACGGTGGATTCAATTCCTGATTAAAATTGTTAATCACTTCATTTATCTTTGGGGCTTCAGTTATTTGTTCGTAATGCAACAGCGTTATTCATAGGAGTATTTGTGAACGTATTTAAAAAGTAATTTTTTTTTTCAATTAATTCCGTATAGACAAAACATAGATCGAATGAATATTTTTTAAAACAATAACATGTTGGTGAAAGTTAAAAAGATCTGTCTGATCGGTGACATATGGCAATTTTTCTACAGGGCAATAAATATTCTAAGATTACAAAATATATATGGTAAAAAAATATAATATAGCACATATTTTTTTAACGATCATCACAGATTATAAGGATTAGATGGGCGCTGGAGAGAAATGAAAAGATGTATCTGGTTCACTGGTTTGCTTTATAATATCTTAAGTATTCATATACTTTTTTACGGTTTTATACGGTTACATCTTATTTACTAAGCAGTTTTAACATATTTGATACTATATATGTATCACTACTACAAGATTACGAATCATTACAAAAAGACACTGCCTTCTTATCTATATCGTGGGACTCATGACCTCTCTGCTCGAGAGCCCGACGGGAATACCCACTTAAACCTCGGGTGCTTCCTACGTAACCCCATTTAGAAGCCCTGGGGATGGATATAGGTCGTATATATTCTTTAAATATATATAAATCTCCTGTCACGATGTTTGTCCGCGATGGACTCCTAAACTACTTAACCGATTTTTAATTAAATTGGCACACCGTGAGCAGTCTGGTCCAACTTAAGAAATAGGATAGTTTAGATATTTAATTATAGTCGCTATTATGTTTTATTGCAAATTATTTGTCTATAATTAATTGACTGTCACAATTATCTGTTAACTCCAAAAGATTCTAACGGATGTCGATACTTTTCGACTGGATTGAGTTAGTAATCAATACATGGCACTGATAAGGTAAACCGGCAAACGTGTCATATGAGCTACAATTCAATATCATGATTACCACGTGTAATTAAGGCTAAAGTTTAAATTAAATTAATTTTATGAAGCGAAAGAGAAACGAAGTTCACGCGGGCAGCTAGTTCTTTATATCTTTATATTCCAATTGTAGAATTATATCGTTTGCCTTGGAGCTGGAAACCGTCACATCGAAGGCTTAAAACGCCAAGAGTTGCGAAATCTATCAGAAATTTGACGCAACCACGTAAATTATGTTATGCAAATTGGATCGTTATTGAGCGTTACCGCCATTCAAGGGCTCCCTGTAATAGAGAATAAATTACGGATATTATGGGAAAGGTACATCGTTTAAGATAAGATGACAAACTTGTCCTCTATTGATCGGCGATAATATCCTAATGATATATTTCAGTATCGTAAGGACGCGTTTATATTGGCTGGATTCATAACTTACGTAATTAATTACTAGGTTTTTTTATAGTTCAGGGGGAAGACTCACCTGATGTTCAGTGATACCGCCGCCCATGAACACGAACACTGGTAGAAGGCTCGCAAGTTTGCCGCCCTCAGCACGCTCATATCTTGAAAGACCCTAAGTCAAATTGGTTCGACCTAGAAAAGACTCGAAATACTTCAGTGTACTATGGATGCAATTAATACATACTTCAATAATAAATTGAGGTGCTATTTAACAAAAAACAGGTTAATTAATGTTACGATACCAATTACACATACTAGTACCAGTACCTGGACGGCCGAGCTTTGCTCGGTATTTTTATTTTTTTATAAATTGTATTTTTGGAAATTATATATATGTACGAATTACATACTAATAAAATGATGAAATATGAACAATATAGATTATATATGCTGGAATAGCTTTAGTGTTGTTGTGTCGTTAAATCAATTTAAAAAAAATAGTATTATTATTCGCCGGTAGATATACAAGAATTGCTCGTTTAAAGATATACCATATATTATACATATAAAACCATTTAAGATACCATCTAATATATTTAAATGTCACTTCAAAATTATATTATGGTAATGTGTCTAAATTCAAATTAGGACTCTAATAAAAGTACTACAAATATCGATTAATTATAATCCTAGTTTCATCAAAGCCATAAATGTTATTTAAAAGGCACTAAATATTCAGTAGCTGACATAGCTATCAAAGTTCAACATGACAGTTGAATTATACATTAAAATGTGAAAACACAACTACTAATGCAAGAAGACTTGTATAACTATCAATTATGTGGCCTGCATTACATGTTTTTTTATAATATCTATAAAAGTCAACTCTTTAGAGACAAAGAAATTCCATGGCTGTTAAATACATTTAAAGGAAACCTGAGGATTATTTTGTCTGAAATTTTATCTGATACTATGTAATCATGCGATATATGTGAACTCTTAAATCAATTTAATACTAGTGTAAATTTTTATTCTCTTGCAAGGCACTGCTAATTACTGAGCACGGCGTTAAGGGGGCTTTAAACACTGTAAAGACTGTTGGCTATAATATATATAGCCCGGAAGTCCTGGGATTCGTTTCCGGAGAAATAACAAGTACTTTTGAATTTTTTGCAAGGCCTTGTTTTAATAAAATAATTAGAAAACAGACACAGCCATATAATATATATATGTTTACACTTTAATACACATTATATATATTATAAATAGTATATACCAAAAATTCATTACACATTTTTCAAAGGCTCGAAGACACGTCCAAAGTATTTTTTATTTCTCGTTCCTCCGTTATCATTCGAAGCATTATAGCAATTTTCCTCACTTTAAATGATTCGACAAGTACTTTGATCTTGACTGAACTCAAAGTAATTTATCAGCTAATGCTTACATAAACATTAATACACTTATAAAATATTTATATGTTCTATTAAAAGCGACGAAATTAATTTTAACAAAAATAATTTTGATTAGACAATTTCCAGATTATTCCAGTATTTATGTAATTCTATGATTCTTTAAGATTTGTCATTTCTAGATATCCTTAGCCCTCCTTAACGTGTTCTTCCATCAAGCTAGAGAACTGGCCTTTTACTTGAGGGATGGACCGTATTATATTGTAAATGACAATGGAGTATAAATTATTAAATATTTTTTTGACTCCGGTATTTGCGACAGTCTTATTCGAACACGTCCACCTCTAAGCTACCTATCTATAATTCTATTTATTTTTAAATAGCAGCGGAATTGTTCTATTTTTACTGCCTCCTGGGATATAATTGATCGAAAGGAGTTCAACTGTAGTTCATGGAGTAGATTAAAAATATTATAGTAAGATGTGCAATATAACTCGTAACAGTTAGGAGCCGGGTCATGTCGCTAGTCTAACGAAAAAACTAAATAATTTTCATACAAAAATAAGCAGAATCTACTTTTTAAAAACTCCAAACGGATATAAAAGGGGTACAATGGAGAATAAATGCGGTGAAAATTATTTTCGTTATTTACATTTCCCGTATATTCGCGTAAAATATTTGCCTGCGAAGTAAGCGGGTTGAATGTTTGTTTTTTAAATTAAAGTAATATTTTTGATTTCGTTACGGCGTAAATGACAATTCGTATGTTGAATGTGCGGTTATGTCCATATGATGGTACTGAGGTATTCAATTCAATTTGTTATTTAAAGTTAAATTAAAAAAAAATCGTGAATAACTGCTAGATGCCCTAAACTATTTAAATACTTATCACTATCTTGTCACTTTATAAATGCAGAAGAAGGACAGGGATCTCTTCACATTGGAATCAGGTCTAATATTGTATATACTATCTGAAATTTTATCATATCAATATGACATTGAATATAATATAAATAGTAATCTGGAAGCTTGTGGTTACTGCTGGCTGGCCAGGATTGCTGAAAAGCATTTGACACCTTGATTTGTTTAAGCAGTGATTGACTAATACTTAAAAAATCTATATCTATCATTTAATCTATATATAATCTATTAACTTTTTGCAATTATACATGCAAAGCCAACAATATGATAAGTTTTTGTTAATCTTTATTTTATTATTAAATAATAATCTTTTATAAATCAGATAAATATCAAATACTTTATTATTATATTAAAATAACGTGCCCTACATTATTTTCGTGTGTACCTAATTAATATAATTGCTTACCTAAATGTATTCTGACATCAACGTTGCCCGCCGACCCGCGTCGTGTTTTACAATCGCGAAAGGATTTGATTAATTAAATGTTTAAACATGGCTATTTAAAAAAGTAACATTGTTATAGCTATCAATGTTGTTAATTTATGATTTCGTTTATTTTTAATTGTGGTAATATGAAATGGTTCCTGGGATGTTGGCAGGTTGAGCAATAATGTAATTTTATTTCTATGTCAATTTTGGTTTATGTCAGAAAATAACCACTCATTTTAATAAACTAAATATTACAGTAGTGTTGGATCAGTGGCTTGTGAGTGCACCTTTCACCCCTCTATTCGTGCCTTCGAAGTACGACTTTGTACAAATGGAGTTCTGTTACTATGTCCACAACGGACACTAGGTCGTACGGGAAAACATAACATCGTGCAGGTTTGAAGATTTTCTGGCATACCTAAAAATTTACTCAGGAGCTGAAGGATGATCATGTATTGCGTATACAGTATTAAGAAATCGCTGGTCGTGTCCACATGTTCTAGGGACGGCACCGCTTTTTTTATATTTTCGTATGTAAGTTGAAGTTGACATGTGTTTGTCCTAATTTTGTGGTCCAAATAAAAAAAAAAAAAGAAATAAAATTATCACCAAGCAAATACAGAAATCTGTGCCCTAGATCTAAATGTTTTGGCGCCACCGGCTTTTTTATTGATACTGGGAAAATAATACCATTTTACAGTACCCGTCATTGTGACATCGTGATCACTGTTTCGTAATCAGATCTTATCGCACTTTCTTCAACAAAGCCATTACTATCGAAGTGATATTAATACCTATATGATATGTCAGCTTAAGTCTTTTAGAAGTCGACATGAAAATCTTTTATTCTGGTTTTAATCATGATAAGAACATGGAATAAATAAAATATGTTTATACGTTGCACTGAAAGGATTTAGAACTGGCCAGTTAGAAACGTTGCTAATGAAAACTTTCTTTAATTTTTATTTTTTTTTAACTTTTTGGTAACCTAATGTAGTATATTGTTTTCATTTGTCATTTGTCATTTGTTTTTGTGAATTGACGGCAAATCTAAAACTCTCGTTACACGTGAAAATGAACCTGACGCGAGAAAATTTTCGGTCAATGATTTATTATGACTTTCGTTGTGGGCTTACTCAACAACAAAGCTATGATATGCTACTATATTTCTTCATGAAGCCCTATCTCGTGTCACTTTAAAAAAATGGTTTAACGAGTTCAACAGAATTGGACGTAGCAATCTCAACGATGATCCGCGTAATGGACGTCCTTTAACAGCGAGTTCTAAGGCTGCATTGGATCAATGCTGTGCGTCGCATGATAAAGGAAGATAAGAGAGTGACCTATCGGCAGATACGGGCAAGCCTGTTATGAGTCAAGTTCAAAAAATATTACACGTACATTTAGGCGTCAGGAAGCTTGCTACAAAGCTTTCTGATGATTTCCCTATACTTTAACCGACCAGAAACACCTCATTCTTTTTAGTGGGATAGGTTAGTTCGACAGTTTTGGTAGAAGTTGGAAGGACAGTACTGCAGACTGTCATGTGTTTGCCTGTTGTCTTGGAAAAAATTCAACAGCAGCGCCCTCGAAGCAGAATCCTACTTCACCACGACAATGCTTCAAACGGACTGTTGAATATTTGACTATGGCAGGTGTCATAATGAGTCATCCACTATACGCTCCTGACCTGGCACCCTGCAACTTTTGTATATACCCAATAATGATAAATGATGCGGTAAAAGCGTACGAAAATACCATAGAAGAGTAGAGTAAGGAAGATTGGGCCCACTGCTTTTCTCAGTGGTTCCATCGAATGCGACGATGTGTAGAGAGGAATGGAGATTTCTTCGAAAAATCGTAAAAGCATTGGCAACATTCTACATTAAGCCGTTTTTAATTTTTAAACATTTTCAGTGTTACCTAGGTAAAATACAATTAGCCTTCTATATAAGCAGGCTAATTGTATATAAGCAGGCTTATTGTATATAATCTTTACGATTGTTTTTGTATTAAAGAAACTCAAAGGACATTTTTATACTCGTAATTGAATAAGACAATTTGGAAAAATATTCGACTATCAATGTCAGAGAACTTCTTAGAATACTAATTATTAGAAACTACTAGCTGACCCGGCGAACTTTGTTCCGCCTTAATGGCAATAAATAAGCAGTTTGGGTTTTTTTATTGGAAAAAATACAAAAAAATTAAATACCTACATTAATCATTCATTATTATTTCTGTATTTTAGTACATAGGTTGCTCTTCACTTAAGTACCTTGTGATACACATTTTTTCATTTTTTGTTTTATTATCAGGCGCAAAAACAAACAACGCTGATGGTCTTCCGACCCGTGAACATGCCACGTATAATTGACCATGGGAAAAACATGAATGTTCTAGATTTAAACCACAAACTTTTAAGGATTGGCCTTGTGATTTGTTGATGGTCATGGCAAATGCAAGACGTATCGGAAATTGAAGTCTTTTAAATTCAAACGGCATATCGGTTGGGATCATCGGGATCCTCGGAATAAGAACTTCCTCACCTTTGAATTTTCCTATCATTATCGTAGCGTAAATTACATTGTTCTTCAATTTTCTAACCACCAAACGCATACCATTATGTAGTTCAGGTCATCTACATCTTTATTCTTTTTCTTCTTTTTTATCAGTAAGCAATGTAACTCTCATGTTTGTTGTCAGCTGCAGTTTCGTCACATAGCGCCATAGATTTGACGATTTGAGGCAAGCGTTTATTTCGTCGACAGCCGTAGATCTTGGAATTACTGGCAGTGTTTGGCGGAAATCGCCAGACAGTAAAATCATTGCTCCTCCAAAACATCTCGATTCATTGCGTAAATCTTTTAATGTTCGGTTAAGTGCTTCCAATGCACGTTTATGCGACATTGTGCATTCGTCCCAGATGATGATTTTCGATGCCACTAAAACTTTGGCCATTGCTGAGTGTTTTGCAATATTACACGTTGGTTCTCCAATAGTTTGAAGATTTAACGGTAATTTTAATTCTGAATGAGCCGTACGGCATCCTTCTAACAATGTGGCTGCTATTTCAGAAGAAGCAACTGCAACCGCTATGTTGGATCTCGCCCGAACAGTTGCTAAAACTAATGACATGAGGAATGTCTTGCCAGTTCCACCAAGGGCATCTAGGAAGTATAAACCACCATTTTCATCATCGTTTGCCTTCATTAAAGTATCATAAACTTCCTTTTGTTGGTATTTCAACAGGGGTACATTCGTTTGAACTACTAAATCTAATTCCTGGTGATCATATTCACGTTCCCGTTCCAATACTCGATTAAATGCGTCATTCGACAACAACAACAAATAGAAACATTCATCATTCTTTGGATGAACTGTATACATACGACAATACCGAGTTTTATAGTTCTCTTCACTGTTTATACGAATGGGCAATAGCACTATCATTATAATTAAATTGTAAATTGTAAAAATAATTAAACGTATTTATTTAATAGAAATATTTTGAATATTGATTTCTTACAAATATCAAATTGTCATATATACGTCATTACACAGCTGTCATTATACGTCAATTACATAGCTATCATTTGCGTTTTATTATTCCAAGTCTGATTCTTATTTGTTATACCACTTTTTATAGTGACTGACGTTTCATGTCAAGTCCCACGGGAACGCTGTCGAACGGGATAAAAAGTATCCTATGTCCGTCTCCTGGCTCTAAGCTACCTCCATACCAATTTTCACTCAAATCTGTTCTTTCGTTCTTGAGTTATAAGTGGTGTAACTAACACGACTTTCTTTTATATATATAGATTTATTGTTAAGTAAACTAAGTAACAGAAAATTAATAATTTTGTCCTGGTAGTTATACAAAACAGTATGTACCAAAGAATCTTTAATCATAAAAGTTTCAGAGCAAAATTTAAACCTAATATATTGTTCAAGTAAACATAAAAACTTAATAAAATGTAATTTGTTTTTAAATTACTTTTCTAGATTTTATAAGAATATTATACCTATTAACTCGCGTTTTCAACCATCGTTCTTCTCCAGGATAGTGTATTTGAACCCCGACTAAGTACGCGCACTTAGTAGATTGAATAATAGAATTGTGAAATACATATGCAGGAATGTGAGGTCCTAGAATATATACACATTAGAACTATAACATCAATATATGTACCTCGTAAGCCAAACCCACTTAAATTGTTAATAAAGATAGATTAGTGAAAGCACAAACAGTTCAAAGAAAACGTAGATTCATGGAAGCCAATTTGCAGTTGCTGTGTTCCGTAGGCAATTTACATTAGTTCAACTTGCGAGCAAAACTTCGCCTACACTAACGAGATTAACGTGAATGCATTCGCGCCTTGTCGTACTTTTTCAGCAAACTCTGGATATCCGAAGTTCAATTTTCGATTTAATTTTTAACCAGTGGTTTATGCAGTATTGCGGTTTGAAGCAAAATAGTTGCTGATCGCAATTTGCAATAACCTTTTACTACTTATACGTGGAATTATGGAGTAAATATTCCTTTCGATATTAATAATACACCGAAGCTACAACCCGGTACCCTTTAGGATACATTACATGAAATCTTCGTGATGGATAATTATTTTAAGCTGTTTCTACAACTTTTAAAAAGTTTAGTACTAGATATGAAGGTTTGAAACTGCATCCGTACTTGATATCTATCTATCCGTATACAAATATTTTCTTTTTTCTCTCTTGTAAAGTAAAGATTTTTGTGCGCATTGATAATATGATCGTAGTATGTGAGAAAGTTAATTTCCTGTCAAGAAAAAAACACAGGTCACGTACAGGGTCTGCTCTTTGAATAATTTTATAAACTGTACAGTTCCTTTGTCAATGGGGGATTATTTCTGTTATGTTAACTATTGATTATCTACTATATATAAACTAAAGTTAATTAATTAAATGCTTAAGAGAGTACCTGCTGTAGTAATGGGACGTAACTATGATGATTTAGATAATAACAGCGGATAGAAACATAAGAAAGCATGTGTGTGCAAAATGTCATGTCAAAAACAAGCTTTGGCTTGTAAATACATAAGCATATTTGTGCGATTTATAAAAGTCATCATAGTGCGACATCCCAAAATTCTTAAACAAGTATGTATATACATTGCTATCTTTCATAATTTAATAGAAAAAGTATTTAGCTTGTTTTGTAAATTCATAAAAGCCTTGATTTTATATTTAATATGTCAAGCGTTTAACGATAGTGAGATCGGTTATTCATTTTATATTTTCTCGAATTTAATAAAATTTAACTCCTTTCATGTCATGTTTAAAATATTCAGTTACGTATTGTGCATGCACGCCAACTCTTTCATATATCATCGTCGAAAAAATGTATTTGTGGCATTTCGCCATAAATATTAATGACTTTGTATTTTGATGTTGAATTATTATGCAAAGTTCTGTATACTACACATTCCGAATATTAACTATAACTTTAGCAACTAAATTTTAAACTTATTCATTCTATAAAAATAAAATAGCTAAAACTAAACGGTGGTGCGTTTTACTTAATTGTGATTGGTTATATCGGAAAGGTGGACGTTATACGTGCTTGATTTGAAAACTCAATTGAGAAAAAAAAAATTGTTGTTATTCATAAGAGAGAGTAATCTCCGAAATCATTATAAAACATATTATATAAATGTAGAATTTATATATCCTACAACTTTTGATTGAAAGTTATATTATATATTTCTGTTCAGATAAAGTCAGAAGTATGTGTTAGTGTTTTATATAATCAATAATACACATTAAAGCTAACATTATTGCAGTTGTCATAACCTAATTTCAATATTAATGTGCTATTTATCTAATACGATAATTTGGAGTATAGTTTGCTATTTATAATAAAGATTTTATAACAACATTGAAATTATATTATTTTATGATATGAATATTTTATAATTATCCTTAATTAACTACTCTGCACTAAGTTTTGGTCTGCAGTTCTCTTTAGAAAATAAAGAGAACTGCAGACCAAAACTTAGTTATCGTTTAAATTATTTAGGAAACAATGAATGTTTGTTAATTTCGTACTTGGCATCCCATGTGAAGACATGCGCGTGTCTAATCGCCAGACAAAAGTCTATCCTCCGCATCTTTCAATTTTGTTAAGAATGATGAGAGCAGTTCCTGGAAAAAAACATCGATGTGGACCAGAAACCATGACCACTGTGAAAAAAATGCACGTTAAGAACAGAAGAGAAATCTTTGTTAGGATTAAACAAATTATGATTTTTTTAAACTCTATTTCATACTAATAAATCATAGTATGGGAATGCTTTGTAATAAAATTTGTAAGTCACTCTCGGCTGAGTACCTGCTGCCACAAATTAATTAAAGATCTTAAAGGAAGAGGATAAAGGACTTTAGCTTAAATTACTTAATAGATACACTTAATAATTGAGGTAGCGTATTACGTAATGGTAATTGACTCATTGAATTAAAATTACAAATTAGACATATGTTCAACGTGTTAACATTAATTAATGTTGGCATGAAGGGGAGGAAATCAAATGAATGTGCGGGCTGCGTAGCATCGTAGAGCCGCAACAGGGTATCGGCGTAGCGTGCTCGATGGCGCGTAGCCGGTTACAAATCTCTCCCGCGGTCCAATGTGTTACGTTCATTTGTTTCCGTTGGTAATTAAGTACCACCTCTTTTTTATAAATTAAATATAAATAAATAAATATTTTCATGATGCAGTTAAAGTATAGGCTACGCTAAAAATCTTTGCATTTTGATCCTATGCATAAAAATATTAGGTACTTACACATGAAATTGGCGTTTTGTTGGTAGGAAAAATAAGTAGATTGTTTTAAAAATAGATACGACTATTGCTAACAATGTGCATATTTGCCATCTTATAGTTAAT
This sequence comes from Pieris rapae, assembly GCF_905147795.1. Lineage (NCBI taxonomy): Eukaryota > Metazoa > Arthropoda > Insecta > Lepidoptera > Pieridae > Pieris > Pieris rapae. Next base: position 6,422,142 of record NC_059524.1, on the reverse strand, counting down.
TCAACGATCCTTTTACTAAAAAACTATTCGCACAGTTACTTTTTTTTACCTTGCAAGAAGTTATCCGATTTCGTAATCTAATCTAAGAGCAGGTTCTGGGGAGTACGGTTGATGTCTTAGACACTTCAATTAAAGCTCCTCTAATTCAGTAGCAGTGTCTAGTCTAGCCTTGTCGTGGCAAGCAGTGAAGCACTGGCCTCGAGTGATTGACCAGCCAGCTGGTTGCTTAGCAGCTAGCGTTTTCATTATATTTTTGGTTTGCTGACAATAGCCATCTGCCATAATCGTTTGGCCGGAAGCACCAATGAAATAGCTGTAAAAATTAATGTTTAATGTTTAAAGAACTTTATTTCTCATTACAAAAACAGAAATATTTTATTTACATGAGAAACTTAATATTAATATGTATATATTATATACGAGCGAGATACACGTCGCCATTAGCCGTAACAATTTTAGTCAGCTATGTTCATTCTAACATGCATCTTTAATGCCTTTTTGAATTTGTCAAACACTCCAATATTGCGAATTTGAGATGGTAATTGGTTAAATAATTGCACACCCTCATACCTAATAGATTTCTTCAAATAATTTGTACGCGGCTTCGGTAAGATAAGCAAACTCGCTCGACGAGTATTGCGTGTCGTTGTGTGTTTGATTTTTTTAAACGACAAGCAACTATGGATAGAGTTATTTAAAATTTTTTTTATCAAAATACAGGTGCTATATACATACAGTTGTTTAATTGTCATAATTTTGGTTTCTTGGTAGATTTTATTAGTCGGTGTTAAAAAATTGTATCTAAATAATGATTTTATTAATTTATTTTGTAGTGTTTGTAAGTTAGAAATTATGTTTTTACATGCCGTACCCCATATTTCAATTAGATATATGAAATGTGGCTTGACTAAACAATTATAAATTAAATGACGTACGGATTGAGGAATACATTTTGATATTGACCAAAATCTGCCTATAAGTGATTTTAGTTTGGTAATTATGTGTGATATATGAAAGTTCCACTTTAAATATGTATCTATTCTAAGACCCAGATATTTTTCCCATTTTTTGTTAGTGATTTCAACGTCTTGAACTTTTAACGGTTGAAACATAGGAATGATTTTATTTTTTGCTCTGAATATTACATAAGATGTTTTTGAGATATTTATGGTTAGCAGATTTTGTTGAAACCAAGAATATAGAGAATTTAGGTCTGACTGAGCTCGAGCAACCATAGTCTGGATATTTATACCGAAATAAAATAAGCAGGTGTCATCAGCGTAGAGAGTGATTTGGCCATGTAAACCGAGCTCGTGAATGTTATTAATATATTAAATTAAATTTGGAATTCCTAACCAAAGAGGATATATTTGAAGTTGAAGTGGCCAGTATGACAAAATACCAACATTTCATATGTAAGGACCTTATTTTAAATATTATAATTACCTTCAATGTATTTTTAGTAAATTATATGTACCATCATTTAGTATAATTCATAAGTATTGATTATACATACTTATGAATTATACTTTACTTACTAAAATGACGGTACTTGTATACAGTAGACGCTCCTAACTGTATATATATAACTGTATCCATAATTATCATATTTATAGAACGTCTTGTAATAACCACAGTTTTAAGTAACTTGATTTAACTTATTTTGTACATTTCGTATCAATACTTTTAACTTTCTTATTTACAAAAACTTAATTATGAAATTCAACGTGTTCTTTTTAATAATAATGTTAGAAAATGATGTACGCAAAAAAGTTTTTAAAGTTAAAAATGTCAAGTTTTTAATAAACAATTCATAACAAGCCGTATTCAACACTTACCGTATTTTATTTGAATAATGTATAACCAAATTTTTCTCCCAACGATATCCCCATTCCCCGGACGAGTCAATTGCATATACACACTTGCAAACTAGATTCTCTATTCAAGTTTGGAGTGCAATCGACGCTTCGTACGATGTGTGTACAAGCTCTGGGACTGTCCCTCGTTGATATACAAGAGAATTTGCAAAGATATCTCCGATCTCAAGCGCTTTACATAAAGCATACGAATGTGAATGAAATAATAGCTTTACCTAATATTTGAATGCGAATAAAATTTAACAATTCAACACGCTGAACATATAAAACGTGTATTTGTACTTATTCAAATTTCCGCAAGAAATACGATACTAATTAGAGATTACAAATTAGATAATAGTCCTAAACTTTTTACTCAAAATTACAACTCGAATTATCGTTAAATACATGTTTTGTCTGGTATATTTTACACTATATTTTTTAGTACAGGGGGTAAACGGGCGGTTGGCTCCACGGATTTTAAATCATATGCCGCCGCCCATGGACACTCATACTGCCAGAAGGCTCGTAAGTGCGTGAGCTTTGTGCGCTTGTTAGAATGTGGTCCGCTCTAACTTGAAGAACTCTAAGTCGAATTTGATCGAAAATACCTACTTTGTTAGGCATCTGGTTCCACATAGTAGATGTGACAAAAAGAGGGCCAGAAAAAGTGCTGCGGAAGGATGGACGTTGGTGGCCCAATGTGAAGTACTGTCTCATCTTACTGAGCAAACCAAGCTACTTGGAGTCCAATTTAGCCTTTCCCTCTAAATGACCGCGAATTATAATGTCGTTCGATATATTAATGCTCAGTAATCCGATATTGTCTGTAGCTTTAAGGAGAGTCTTCGAAAAGAGGCGCAGCGACAAAAGGTGTATTTTTGCGGAAAATGCGCAAAATCTTCACAATTAAGCAATAAATAATATATTGTATGATGTTATAGTCTGCATTTTTTTTGTAATTTATGTGAACAATACATTAACAGAAAGAAGTGGAAATAAATTATTAGCATTTCTGTTAATTCGGTTTAGTATATGCAGCTCGGGTAAACGATTATAATACTTAGTCCAGTCCAAAGTTCTGTTACAATGAAAATGCATTCTGAAGTTGTGTTTATTATTAAAATTTAAGAATACATATTTATTGAAATATTACAAAAAATAAAAAATAAACTATTTGAAATGGCCACCTTTGGCTTTTATACAGGCCTTTAATCATCGGGCCATTTGCCACGACGCTATGGACTTATGCACTGTTTCCCAGGGAAATGTTGCCACTACTTGCTCCAAAGTTTTTGAAGAGAGTCCATGTCGCCGGGTCGTTTAGAACAGGCCCTGTCCTCTAAAACTGGTCATTAGTTGAAGTTTAAAACGTTGAGGGCTTGTCAAAATAGACCAGTGATAGATGAAGCTAAGTTACAGGGTTGGTGGCACAATTTTGCTGGAAAGTCAACGATAGATAGATGTTTACATCACTTTTTATTATATTTATGGCCAGACTAGTTATAATAAGCAGTAGATGGCGTTAATTTGACTACAAGTCAATATCGCTAATATCAAAATCTAAATATCTGAATATCAATACGTATATTTTACACTCCATACGTAGAGTTATGTAAATAATCAAATAAAAATAAAATAATATACAAAAAAGGTTAAATTAAAAAAATATTGAAGTTCAATAAATCAAATTTACGTAATTTTTATTTAGGTTTTTGTAATCGGAGTCACTTGAAAACCATTACCCTCCACGTGCTACCCAAGAACATAATGGGCACTAATAATAAAAGTAAATGAGAGTCCTAACAAATTGCATTATCTGCCGAATGGCTTCGGGGCCGTTCTTCCCGCCAACTAACTCTTCGGTTTGATCGCTCGTAAATTAAATCGCACTAATGACTTCTTCGTAGCCAGTTAAGAGAATATAGATTTTCTAAATTAATTAAAGGGCAGTAGCTTAGTAATTAAGGATAATACAGAATAAGTTATATATTCAAAATTATACAGTATAATTATAAAAGTAAAGTTATTGTAGAAAGTTGCTATTGGAAAAACTTATCCGTTTTTACGAAATAGACAGCTACATTATTTCTGACTATCATGTTACATATTCGATTGTAATTAAATTGTGTATTTTTCAGTTTACTTCCACCGAAGGGCCTAAGGTTGTTACATCATATAAATCCGGCTCCTCCTCTGTTCGCTTGATGATTCCTAAGCAACGTGATCCCAATCCTAGTATGGCAGATGACGACAAAGCTTCTAACTCTGACGACCTCTAGACTGGTATTGAGCCGAAGACGCTTTTGTGATACTTAGGTCCTTCTCATTAGGTAATTTTCCTGGTAAATTTATATTTCATTCTTAGATATAATTCAACCGTTTTTTATCATTAAAAGTTCTTCAAGCGACACGATAGATAGACTTAACGTTTTCGATTTTGAATATTATTCAACTTTACATCGTTAATGATCTATATTTAAACTAATTACATTTTTCCTAATTGATTAAAGAATGTCAAAGAACCGAATATCAATTATTCGCTTTAAAACAAAAAATGGATAATTTTTGAACATCTAGTAGCTTTTTATTAATATATTTTATTTGTATTTATATTGAGGTTATTAATTAATTTTAAGCCCATATATTATCCATACATGAAAATCTTGCTTTAATACGTTAGTTTATTATACGTACTTGTAACAGTCAAAATGTTATTACAAAAACCAAAGGATTCGAATATTTTACAATATTATAATTGATATAAATACAGTAATTGGTTAGATAGTTGTTGTTGCTAACAATTAAAATATAAGTTGCAATATAATGGAAACTGTATGGTTTCATATCGTACTCCGCAATTTGCTTTCCACCGCAAATAAACTCGTGAATTTTATTGAAGCTGCGCTGAAAAGTAGATAGTTATTTGAATTACATGAACCTCTTAATATACATATCTGTTTTTATTTCACGATTTATTCGAAAATATTTTTTTAATTAGTGTTTATCTATGTCATATAATTATTGCGTTAAATATAAGAAGTGTATATAAATACCTCACAATAGTATATTTCTATTTATGGGCAGCTAATATCGCTTTTAACCTTGAGGGCCCTCTATTTCGGCAAGTGGAATTTTCAGTGTATACAAGGAACAAGATACAAAATGTGTCAAGCATAAAAATAATTATATGCAATCTGACTCCAAGAACCATATAGGGATATTATTTTTCACATATAAATTTAGTTGATTTTCTTAATTGAACTTAGTCTAATTTGTGCCATTTGTCGCTTAAGTGAAACTAGCAAGTCTCTTTGTAACCACAACAGTAAATAATGAAAATCCAGCAAACATAGTAATTCATTTACATCACCCCGTTAATGCAGTTTGAACATGCAGTACTCGAGATTTTGTTGTTGTTTTATGTAGCTATAAGACTATTCTGGAAAGAAATCTTCAAAAAAATCAGCTTGGAAAAAATACAACAAAATGTAACTGAAACACGAGTGTTAACGATAGAATACAATGTCACGTTTAAACTTTATAAAGTTTAATAAATGAAATGAATGTTGTGAACGACATTTAAAATGAATGAACACATCCGAAGTTATTTGAATTGTGGTGCGAATATCTCGTATATTGAAAAGATGAATGCAAAGATGGCATCTTGGGATGAGATTAAATTCCATACTTGTCGCTAAACGCTTCATCTGATCCTTATGTATAGGAATTATTGTATCTGTGAAGTCTAGTGCTAGATTGATATGATTTGGAATTCAAGTAGTATTATATTAATATGATTAGGAAATTAGGTATTATTTCCACGTAAAAAAATCTTTTGTCTTACCCGGCTTTTGCTATTTATATGTATTATTATTATTTTCAAAAATCTGCAATCAGTCTCTTGGCTTTTATGAGAATCAAATAAAATTGATAACACATTTCATTTAAAAGTAGTAAAACAACTGAAAATTTTCAAATTGAAGTGGTCATTACGCCGTCTGTGAGAAAGAACGTTATGATTGCATTGAAAGTGTCGCTTTAACTTTTACAAACACAAAGTACGAATTTGCATTTGCGACAGTAAGTGTACTATCAGCAACGCTCTGCTTTTACACCGGAATTTCTTACAGAAATATTTACGCCCCAATTTTGTCTAATCCAATTAAGTTGTTTGCGCTTTGAGATACACCAATATTTGGAGGAGTTGCTTGGTTGCAATTTAAATATATTGTTTGTTAAAAATGGACAAGATTGATAGCGTCAATTCAAGTACATATAGAAATGTTTATCAACAAGAAGTATTGTCTTTTATTAACATAACTTTTACACATTTAAAGAAAACACTTTTTAACGGATTAAAGTTACGCATTATTGTAAACTTATAATTATATTTATTTTATATGCTGTGAAGGACGCAAAACGTCGGTTAAATTTAAATTATGTTTAAATAATTATAAGTTTACAATAATACAAAACTTTAATCCGTTAAAAAATGTTTTCTTTAAATATCAACAAGAAGTAGTAGATCTGAGAGACGTTGTCCTGTATACATGTCTTAAATATATAAAAAACATCTAATAGTAAAACTTAACCATTCTCATAACATCACAACAATAATTCTCCCTCAAAAGAAGAATGACAATTATTTACATACATTAATAAATAGTTGTAACTTATCATGTATGAAGTTTTGTGAAATAACAAAGATTATTATTATTATTCTCGAATTCACTTTAAAAGAAATCATCAAAATCGGTCGTATTGGAAGAGTTTAGTTACCGTCAATGGGTTTCAACAAGTTTTACTCCCGCCGATACTGTTATTGTTACGGGCAGAAAGATTCAATATATTTTTAATAAAACACATATAAAGCCCATTCCGGGCAGTCATACTAATACTAAATCCTTTAATTAAATATCCGTTGATGTTTTATATTCACCGATATTCCATAATTCATTTAAGTTAATTGATTTTGCCGACAGTACGCCTAAAAGCCTCGATGCCGTAACACTTTGGTTACGAAACACCTGCCTATGCGATCGTCTTCACAAACTTGCGTATTACGAATTCTTTTGTCAGACAAACAAATAAATTGATGTAGGTCTTTGTAGGTGAAGGAACCTAATTTTGAAACATTTAGAATTGTATTTGTCTTATATAAAAAGTAATAATATATTTTCATAAAATAGTACTTTGCGTTTATTTGTTACAGTGAAAAGACACTGTAATTATGTAGTGTATAATACAATTTGTATTTTAGTTAAGTAGAATTCAACTTAATTTGGAAATGAAAAACAGTAATTACGAGAAATAGGGTGAATGCATAGCATGCATGACTCACGAGGGAACAAGCTTCTTAAGATTTTCCTTTAATATTTCGTGGAACCCTTCTTAAGTTTTAAAATCTATGTAAGGTAGCATACATAATAAAATTTATGAGCGGTTTTTTGAAGCATGTTCACCCAAGTAATGACATTGAATTTATGATATTATTTTTGCATGGCCAGTGAGGAGTTGGGAGTTTGCTAAGTAATTAAGTTAAGATCTATTTTTATTACTCTTTAATGTATAATATTCTACGGTTTCGATATTTATAAATATGTGAGGAACTTGTATACTTACAATACAATAACAGACCTATATAGTAATTTTATTTTGGAAGTACATTGTCTTCACATATTTATTTAACAAATGTATATGTTACAGCCAAAGTAATTAATCTGGATATTATGTATATTATCTAGCCATTATTTTAATGTCTACTCAATTTAGATAAAGTGATAATTGACACGGAATTAATCACATTAAGTAGGTACTGTTAAGGTTTATATTAAGAATTAAAATGACATTGCCATAGATAATAATTCACATTAACATTGTTATAATGTAATTAAACTTTATAAAGTAAACTTAAAGCTTACTAGCCGTTAAAAACAACAAAAAAGAACAGATTAATACAAGTATTTGGTATCTATCGTTGAAGACTACAATAATAAAATATTTAAAATGAACTGACATTCATTAACTGAGTCATAAGTATTATTTTTGAGTCATAAGTATTATTATTATAGTCAGTTAGACCGTATTTATTACTTTGGCTAACTTTGACACGCTATTATGAATAATATCCGGATGAAGTGATTAATTTATCATATTGTCTAGTCAATTTTGTTATTATATATAATGACCAGTCATTATGTATAATATCTATTTAATCACTGTGACTGTAACATATATAAATATTGTAAATTCTATTTTAAAAGAGTAAGTCTGAAGTTTCTTGCCACTCAAAACTAGAATCATCTTTATCTATTTAACGTTCAAAAGTTGCATTTTAGGTGGTCTAATTGGAATAAATGATTTGATTTGATCTAACCTTCTGCCAGTTTTTCTACACCAGTAACCTGTAGATCACATATACGCGCACCGCTTATAATTTCCTGCTGGTTCTTAATAAGTTATTTTCTTTAAACTAGACGAGAAACTATTCACACCTCTTGAATAAAACATTACGGAGTATAGCCTGATTAAAAAGACGACATATCAACCAGCCATATTGTACATTGTGCTTTCGACGTCTCTAGATTAAAAAGTGGGACAGAGACAATGAAGATCTACCCATAACCTATATATAAGATACTTGAATACACACCTGTAGCTACAAAGTAGCTGTTTTTGCTATCATACGTCTAAGTAGAAATAGAGCGTATATAGGCTGTGCACGTTCGTTTCGACAACCAGCAAACAATAAAACTGGTACATGTATTACAGGGTATGGTTTCTAGGTTATTTACTACTTTTTTTAATTGTGTACTGTAATATTGGATAATAGGCGGGTCCACACACAGCGAGCAGCCTCCTGAGGCATTTGCCACGCGAAGCAGCTCGGTTAGTGTGTACGTGCCTCGGCCGAGGCAAGCGCGCGCTGGCACGGGCTAGCAACCCAGCGCCCGAGCCATCGAGTGTCGGCTTTTTGATTTGCTCAAAGGCGCCTCGCCTCATTCGTTTGCTGCGCGCAACCGAAACGAAACCGAAGCAGTTGATTGATTGATTGGCTCGGGTTTACCGCGAGCGGTCGCCTCGCGTTATTTTTCCTCGCGCGACAAATGCCTCTCGAGGCTGCTCGCTCTGTGTGGACTCTATTGACAAGTTATTTGCGTTAGTATGTGAGGATATATGTTATATTTCGTGCACGTCTCAAGACTTCGACAATGTTTAATTTGGTAGATGATCAATTCTGAAATGTCATTTACTTGAATATGTAGCTGCTGCTTACAATTTTTTATTTAGTCTCCAATAAATCCTCTTAAAGGATCAATTTAAATAATATTACCTTGGTATAATTATAGTATGAATATTAATTAGATATATCGCAGATTATAAAAAAATGCTGTGAGCCATTTGAACAAATTGTTGTTAGCCAAGTTGTTATTCTTCCATGTTCCATAATATTTTGTCATGTTAATTTAAAAATGAGTCAATCGCGAGAAAATTTGCAATTAGTTCAAATTCTAAGACGTCTATTTCTTTTTTTGGAGTTTATGGACCTTCTATTAAAATGCAAGGTGCTGCTATTGCAAATAAAAGCCATCCCATATTACATTATCTACGCCATATTTAAGTTTTTCTTCTAAGAATTATTTACATTCTCAATTTGTATTGTCTGTTGGAACATGTTAATGATTACTAGGGAAAGTTCAATTTCTAAGAATAGATAAGATAAAATAAACCGTTACCGTAATAATAATACCGTAAAATTCAAAGAAAAATAGCATGTTAATACACAGAAATGATTAAGCCATATCTACGCAAGTAACAATTATGACGATTCATGATACTTGGAATATGACGATTAGGGATTAATTTACTGGTAAAATATTCAAGAAACCCTCGTCTTCCTTTTTCGCTTATTCATGTTATTCTACTCACATTGGGACTACATGAATGATAATGTTGTCATCTGAATATTTAGATTAAGAAAATATATCAATAATTACATTTTACTAATTATATCATTCATATAATGTTGAGTGAAAATGTTTAGTTAATTAACATTTGTCATGAACGTTGATAAGAATATTAAACGGATAACAAAAAGTTAATTATGTATGTTAATACAAATTAATATCCGGAATTGGATTGTTTGAAATTTTTATGCTAGTTAAATCGGTGCACTATTTTTGAGTGCTGTAATAATTATTACATATTTAATTGTAGTTTATATTTGTGTTTACCACCTACTTAGTTATGAGAATCTGTTGAAGCACAATCTGTCAATCGCTCATTGCATTCTATCATTTTTTAAAGTTAAGAAGATACTCTGGCAAATTCATGATAAAAATTTAATTGTGAGTAAAATTTAGTATTGAATAAGTCGTCTCATTTTGGAAATTAATATTTGCAAAATTTTAAGATGAAATTGATAGATATCAAAAGCACATGCCTACTTCAAATAAGGAACCAAAAATCAATATTGAAGTCTTGGAAGAAAAGAAAATACTATCAGTTGCAGTTGTATCAAAGTTCATGAGTATTTATTTCAAGTAAACATAGCAGATACCTTTAAGTTTCATCCACTTTTATAGCGCTGCATCTTACTGAGACTTTAGAACTGAGAAAGATTTGCTATACGACCCTTTTTAACTATCACACTTGGCAAACAGACAGCAGGAATTACGGAAACACTCGATAAATATTTGAATCGAAATATAAAACTATTATGATATAATTTTTATATACATATGTCCACATCATCAACTATTAGATACATTAAAAATCGGTTTCTTATTATATATTTTGCTACGGACTTAAAATGTGTAAATTGTCTCTATACAAGTATGTCACGACACATAAGTACTTTGGGTTACATAGTTGCTGAATCGTTGCATAAGTCGCTGAATTTTCTCGTTTGAAATAAATAATACCATAGAGTTTGCTTGGTGGTTTAAGCGTTCATTCGTTAAAATTCTGGCTGTATCAAATATCGGATTGTATATATTTGGTTTTGGTTTAAAGAGGTAGGTGATCTACAAATTTAATCAATATGTATTTAATCAAATTGGTAATTATGTACACTTATGACTGTATTAAAATATAGGAAAATCTAAAAATTATTTCCCAAATTAGGGAAGTACTAGTAAATGTATAATCAGCACCTAGAGCAGCGGAGAATACTCTTTATTTTATATTCTATTTCGATTAAAAAGAGTGACGGAGGACGCTCAAGGAAAATGTAAGGAACTGCAACCATTACACTGTGCTCCATATTGAAACAAAATGTTATAAAAAAAGTTATAATCGCTTGGCAAAATAGAAGCCCTTTTGTTATAGTAAGAACAAAACACAAACACGTAGTAGATCAAAGTTAAAACAACTGGACTGGTGACTTGTTGGAATTATAAATAATATCACCACATACACGAGTTCAAACACGACTAGTCACCACAAGTAGCATCCATTCACGAGCATGACGCATGGCCATAGCTTCCTTCGTATATATTGCAGGAAGAGGAACTCCCCGACTCATGGACAATTGACTTTCTATATGACACAAGTGGATTTTTGCAGGTTTACGATATTCTTTCACTGTACATAAAAACAAATAATAATTGCACGCATTCAGTCAGTTGTCAATGATTTTCGATAGCCTAAATCAGACATTTAAAATGGACGGAAACTTATTTTGGAGGTTTACAATTTATATCGTTTATTGTCTTGCAATGTTGATACAAAGTGTAAGGAGTAAACACGAGCTTCGCTTAAAGATCGTTTCGCACTTGATGTTCACGGCACAAAGTTTTGGTTTGAAATGTCGCAAGTGTTTTGATAAACAGGCAGCCTTACGAATATTTGGCTCATGTTCTTAATCAATTTATTCATTGATTGAGCTCGTTGTAACTATCAAAATACCTTTAAAAACTTTATATGTACTCCGACTCGGACACAGGAAAATGGTATCAAACTAACGAACATTATAGAACACTAATAATGTTAATTACCTAGTTAGTTTAATCTTTTTATTGGTATTCTAAAAATTTAAGTCAACAGAATATTACTTATAGGCCATAATTATTACATAGGCGATACTGAAGTCGCATTATTTTTTGTTTAATTCTGTAGATTTTTTTTTATTATTTATTATAAACGTCGCTTTTTAGCGATAAGGCTGCCCGATATCCTAATTTAAGTCTCATTGTACTATATTGCAACGATGTGTGAAATTAATATAATTCATTGTATATTGTTTTTTCTTCGTTAATGATTCATGTTCAAATTTAGATAACATTTAGACAACCTATTGTAATTTCTGTAACACTAAACTATGATAATATTAATTGGTGTAAAAAAAGAGTGGCAGAGTGTTTATTGGCAGTTCTTGTCTTCCGTTCTAGAAAAATTTGCCCTTGATTTAAGAACTGGCAGTAAATGTAAAATATGAAGAATTGAATGTATTATGTAACCTATATGAATAAAAGATTTTTGAATTTTGAATTGATTTCTATCCAAATTTTCTTACAACATATTATTATCAAAAATCTACTAAAATTGTATGGACTTAAAGGTTATATTAGACTTCGTAGGTAGGTATACGTAAATAATTGGAGGGCGCATTGAGTCCCACATACTTTATACGCCTTTCATATATGATTTCACTTCACTCTATATACCAAGCAAATACTCTATAATATTGGCGAGGCATTGTATAATTTTCTCAAGTTGTGCAATCTCAAGACACTAAGGCTGGGCGAGTTTACAGAAGTGCAGTTTTTCCGCTCGTGACAGACGCCAGAAAGGAACGTATATCTTATAGAATTTATTTCTTAAGTCAATTTACAATTGTCTACTTAATCTTAAAATTCTTAGTAAAAAATAAATTTGAACAAATGATACATTATTTATAGCCGCACCTAGTATCTGGCTGACACACACCATACTTATAATACAAGTAGTTAATAAGCAGATAAAACACTATGTAAACTTATTCAAATTACGAAAAAAGACCGAAATTATTATTATTAAAGGCTATTTCTATGACCATACAATAATTATTAATGTAAGATAAGGAAAAATAGGTACGTATTGGTCTTTCCACTTATTTCTATTCTCTGCATTATGCAGATTGTTTGCCCAAATTGGGCTGCCATTCGAAAGTCCAAAAAAACCTAATTTTTTTAATTCAAAAACAAATTAGATTGTCTTAGCAGATATTGGGGCCCCTGAACTAAGTCTTGATAGATAGATATATCGGGTAGTCTATTTCTTTTAAGTCAAACCAGTAGTAAGATAAAATCAGCTGGACCGATATTAGTTATCTCTTTTTGGTATCTTTTGAGATTTTTCAGCACCGAATAGGAAAATAATTAATAAAATATCGGATATGTTGTTGAATAACAATAAATTAATTTTACGAATGCAAACAGCATGTGGTGCCATCTGTTTACAAAACTACGCATCATTTTACAACGAATTCGTTTTCGTTCAAGAAAGTCCTATATTGAGATGAACGAGGAGATGCATAACCAGCCTTTGAACTTGATCGAAGACATGTGTTACCTCATCAAAAAAATTGTATATCAGACAGTGACATACAGTATCGCAATATTGGCTTTAGAGAGAAGAGGATTAATGTCTAAAACTGCCATTCTTCTTTCGCAATGGCAGGCAATAAAACATCTCTGTATTTGCAAAGAAAGTTTTATTAATGTTTTACTACCTTCTTACCTTTAATTACCATAATGAAATCCTAAATTAAGTTTAGCTAAAGTTAACACGATATTATTAGACTGTTAGGCGGAACGAAGTTAGCCGGGTCAGCTAGTACAAATTTAAAACTGAGACTATCTACTAAAATAAAGATATAGGTTTACATGGTTGAATCGTTTGTACACACTAGTAGTGAATGACTGTGATAATGATTGGGAAGTAATTATTGTTTTAATTTCGTTTAATAAATTACGGTAAATATAAAGGATTCTATAAATTTTGTAATGATACTTGTTCTGTATCCCACGCCTGTCATATACCCTGGCCATTGCTATTATTATTATTAAACAAAATTTTATTAAGAAAACTTAGTATTTAGATATTAACGTGATATAATAACGGATGTTGTCGCGAATATCTTATATCTACATTACTTGTTTCGAGTGCTTTTCAGCAATTGTGGTCTGCAGGCATATGGGCATATCGAATTGACGATCGACAAAAATATATTTATGAAATAAATCAATCAAACGTTAAATTCCTTTTTGGACATAGTTTTGGAGTCATCCCATGCTTAGATTTGTATCACGTTGAACCATATCAGCTTAATAGAAATACTACCAATATTTTGAAATTTCTGGAACATTCTCGTACAATTCAGGTGTGCACGTATCTGGCACGCCCGACGACAGTGTCGAAGAAGCGTGCATCGTATTGTACGAACATATTGGTTGCGAGGACACCACTAGATTTATAAGTTGATATCTGGCAACTATCCCCGACTTCAAGTAAATAAATGACTTTTGAAGAGTCTAATTAAGCTATATTTGTTCCTTTAAATTAATTATAGTCAAGAGATATTTTTATAAAATGCCTTAATTTAGAATGCAAATTTATGTATCTCTTTCCAACAGTGTAATTGCGCCGTTTTAACTATAGTATATAGTTGTGTATCTTTTCATCAAAGCGTACATACAATTTGACACATATGAAATAGTTCTTTAGTTAAAGAATGCATTTACACAGGTTAAGTGCTTATAAATAAGGCGGTAATAAGACTCCCACCTCCGTGTATTTGTTGTGTAAATTGGTTTCGGGAATAGTATTGTTTTGTTATTTGAAGACTTGCTTAGCTAGCTTATATGTTTCCTTGAATTTCTTTTTTAGTATGTAGAGAAAGAAAATTGCCTTTTAATTGCGTTCTAAAGCTCTAATATTACAAATTAAATAGTATAGTTATGTCTGCATTTATAATTCCTTAAAATAAAGTGAAACATGAAAACGAGATTTCGTATTGTTAGTCTAATTTATCAAGTGTTCGTTACAAGACTTTTATAATCTGTATAGTAACAGATTTTCCTTATCTATTACTATAAAGATAATTAAACTAGAGATAATCTACGAAAAATTCTATTGGGGAAGTTATGATAGTTACAGTTATTCTTTTCAAGCATGTAAATTTATCAACGTTTCATTTAAACATGAAAATAAAATAGTAATGCTAAAGCCTATAAATGGCGTCAATCCGATTTAGCCAGAGGGTTCGATCGCAGGCAAGCATCATAAATGCAGTAATCGGGTTCAGGCAGGATATCACTGACACCAATCCCAACCGCAGGCTAAACGCCATCATATCGAGTTACAACGATATTTCAATAGATTGTCGACCTACGTCTTAAGCAAACGTAATAAATTATACTTCACGATAACAAAATAAAGTAATATATATTTAAAATAATATGGTCTAGGTTCTGAATATGATTTTGTCCCATTCGGTGTCGAGACCCTTGGTCCGTGGGGTTCCAGCGCGTTAAGGCTTTTTAGGGAATTATCAAAAAGGTTAGTCGACATCACAGGAGAACGAAGAGCTGGCAGCTACCTCGGACAAAGAATTAGTCTAGCTATTCAAAAGGGGAACGCTGCCAGTATCTTCGGAACCTTGCCTAAAGGGATTCCTTTTAATAAAATTTTTTAATTATAAAAAGGAATCCCTTTAGGCTAAATATAAAAACTAAATTTTAAGTTTAGTTATTAGGTATATTTTTACGTATTATGTTATTTGTTTTAAAATAATACATAAATAAATTAATAAATAAACTAATAATCTGATAGTTACATTTTGATGATGTGATGAATATACTCATCTGTTCTATGTCGTACACGAAATCTGCAGAAACAAGTAAAGGAGGACTTAAAAAAATTACTTTTAGACTGACTTTGAATTAGGTGACAAAATTATTATTATATATTATTAGTTATCGATCAAATATATAATAAGTTACAGAATACAATGCTTTGTTTTTCTTTTATGTTTTTATATCAATATACTTATATTATATATCTTAAAAGCTTATAAGTAAAATAATAGTTAAAAGGGAATTAGTTCTCATCTAAAAAAAGTTTTTTTTTAAATTTATTGTAATTATTTGGAGCTTTCAAACTATTAACATAATTATTATCAATGTTTCTGTGAGTTCATTAAGCAGCTGTGCAATCTTAAATTTGCTAATAAGTTTGACTTTTCGCGTAAATAGATTAACATAGAATGAAAAAATGCGACGTCAAAAAGTCTCAAAGTAAATTGTCAAATTCGCAAAGGTCCTTCTTTCCACGACTTTAATAGAATCTACTTTCATCATTATTAATTATAATTTAGTTTACTTGTCTTTGTTAAGGCAGAGTGGGAGTTTGACTAATTAACGTAAATATATCATAATAGATGATGAACTTATTCCCCAAAGATTGGCTCCAAATGAGTATAGTTCAAAAACCTGCATTCAAGTTACTAGAGAAGTAACAAGCATGCCTGTTGAATCTCATGAAGTAATAAATATAATAAAGCGAGACATGTAGTATAACAGGACCGTAGCAAGTGGAGATCTTTGGTCTCTGGCTTCCAGCGTGTTACGAACGAAGACGTGAAAAAGAAACCAATAATTTTTGTTTTTCAAGAAACCCTCTCCGAGTCTTTATCTGCGAAAAGATGACCTTGCGCCCAATTAAATAGCTGATACATATACAAGGAACGTAAGGTTCGTAATAATAACAAATTCAAGAACGATTCCATACTAACAGAGATATTTACGTGAAGCTAAAGGCCGGCAACGCACTCACGAGCCCTATGGCATTGAGTGTGTCTATGGGCGGCGATATCACTTAACATCAGGTCTCCTGCCCGTTTGTTTTATAAAATAAAATGTGTACAGCTTTACTGTAATAAGAGTATAAGGCATACATAATTCAGTGTCTGCCTCATCTTAAAGATATACCAGCTTTGTTTTATTATTATTGTTACGACGGGAACAAAAAAAGTTAGTGTCCCTTTCAACTGACCCATCTATCACTTTATATAAGAAGTAAATCATACATGTTAACTTCAATACTATTTCTGTATGAATGATATATAATATATGTATGGAGTAATAAAGTGTATTTCATATCTGTAATGTCGGCAAAAACGCAATCTTGCCCACATATTACTCTTTCATATTATTAGATACTTTACGCGTCGGGCAGTCTTTTATTTTATCCGCTCATAAAGTGACCGTTTTGGTAATAACGACACGGTATTTGACACGTTGTTATTTAATGTTTTATTAGTTTTGGCGCAGTTTATCTAAACGTAAAAATTCTTTATAGTTATCAGTTTAAATATGACGCTTATCGTAATCGGTTATTACTTAAAACATGTGCGTACTACTACTACCTCACTGGCGCTGCGACCCAAAGTGCTCCACGGCATATTTCCAGTGACATCTTATGATGAAAGATTGGAAACCTTACGGACGTGTGCCTTAAGAAAATATATTCAAATTCTCTGGGTGTTTGAATTCTCCAGTACTTCCCCATGGGGTAGACTCCTTACATTGAGGAAGAAGGTGATACATCCTTTGATGTATTAGCCTTCTATTCGAAGTTATTATGGTTTGCGCAAAACCAAACCTGTTCGGCTTTTCTGCCATGAGTAAGATACGAACTATATTATTTTCTTTTTATATTTTCCAATACTTAAAATATGTGTGTTATCAAACACACATGGCTTTTGTAATATGCATGGTCAGACAAATGGTAAAAAGGCTTAAAATTTTCCGCACAAACCCACTACGAATATTTCAAAGGCATGCGATCTGTCAGCAGTTGTTTTTTGCTATTGCACTGAAGTTACGGTCCATAAATTGTAGCAAGTGGCATTATTACGATGTTTTAAAACCTGTATGATATTGAAAACATCGTATATAATAAATAATATTTGTATTGAAATCCATACACATTTTGTGTTGTCCTATAGACTAAGCTAATTCGATAGTGGTGAACGTGCCATTAAAATTCTTTAAACATAAAAACTACAACATTTTCCTTAGTGAGCACATATAGTTACAAACATGAAGAAATTATTTAAAATAAAATAAAAATAGACACAATTACATATTCTTACAATGTTATATTATATCTCAAAATTTTAGTACAAATTATCATTACTGTCCGTTTCTCTATACATGCACCATAATATATATATATTATATATACCATCGATTTCTAGATAAGAAACTTAACGTACCTTACGGAAACGTGCGTTAAACATTCAAAGCAGAATTTAAGTAAATCTTGTTAATTATATTAATAATGTTTCTTATACCTATTCAATATTCATACACAGTTTATCTCAATTAAGACTATTACTAAGGCTCTTAAATGATCTACTGGATCTATTTTATATACCTTGCTTGCTTTCATAAAGCTAGTAAGAACTTTTTAGGCAGGCATTTCATACATACTTTGCTCAGGATTTGAACTTTACGAGACGAGTTTAGTCGTAATAAAAGTATAGGCAACACTCGTAAAAACAAATGAAGTACAAAGATTAAAGGGAAGCATTTCAAAAGTATTTGATTTTTATAAAATTCTTGAAAACACATGCCTAACAGTAAATCTTTAATGCAATCAAGAGCGAAGTCTTAAGTGTCGAGGGAGCGACCCATGACACTTCAAGGGGTTAAGTAACAACTTTATCTTCAAGTTATTGGAAACAATAGTTTGAGATTCAGAACTTCATAGATAAGTTAGATCTTTATTTTCTTTCTTTTATAACGCTGAATATTTTAATATCTAATACAGAACCTATTTTCTACTTTACTTAAGTTGAATATTTGTATTACAGCTAAACAATCAAAAAGAATTAATAACCTACACAGTGCAAGTATAAAAGTATAATTCAATTTAAAAAATGTCATTTTTAATTAAGCCAATTCCATGAACATATAGCTTGTGAACAATATTCTCTTTTACGAATATTTAAGCGAATTAATTACATTTATATATTACGTTACATTCCATTAATAGTATAGTACTACGTGCATACGTCTAAGCAAAAAAAGTAACCTTGCACACCATGGCCTTCATTGCCAAAAGATGTGCAGGTGGTTCTTTTCGCCACGCCCCGCTCAACCACATTATACACTCTCTTGCATCCGTCAATTTTCCAGCAGTTTTGGAACCAACAGGCATCGGCAAAGTGGCCGGATACGATGTCATTGTCGCTTGGAAGATGGGACGGGCTTTGGCATGGGATGCGACGTGTTTGAACAAGCTGTCGGACAAGCAAAAGAGCTGGGACGGCCTTCGCCAACTTCGATTTTGTTCCCTTTGGAGATGCTCTTGGGCTATGGAATTCAATTGCATGGACGCTAATTAAGTTGGCGCCTAGTCGATAGCATCGGGTACACCAGAGCTGTTGCTTTCCTCGTTCAACGAATAGGTATTGCAATACAGCAAGGAAATACTGCCAGCGTTTAAGGTAAGGTACACTGTAACAGAGAACAAACTTTTTAAATTGGTTTTAATTATCTTTTCATTAATTTTTAAATATTTTTATTATTACTATGTCAAGAGAATTGTTAATTAATTGTTATGATTAGTATTGAACATTATATGTATTATTGTAATCCTGTTAATATGATTTTCATTGAATTTCAATAAATATATTTTCAGCCATTTCTTTGTTTTAAAAATTTATGACTGAAAGGCAGTTAATATGTATATTCTTGGTTTATAAACGTTTTAATTCTAATCACACCCGTATATTTTAACCAAGTTGTGAAATGACAAACGAAATGTGCCATAAAATTGTCTGAATTGAGTTGTATCTTCTGTGAGCTATCGTTGATTTTATGATTGTGGACTTGCAACATGTCGAACAATGAAATCGTTGTGGCCACTACTACGCCGCAAATTGGATTGACTCGAAATATACTTTCCACAGTGCATTGTCGGCATTACACGCCATGTTCTTCAAGACCAATACGTATTTTAAGACGTAGTTACGTTTTATTTTATTACTATTGTATCGATGTAATTACTGTTACTAACCTAACCATTGAACTATTTACTAGATTGTTTTACTAGTAATATACTTATTTCTGCCTCCTCTGCTTATATATTTTACATGCTAGTTTATATCCATAACATAAGTAAGCCATTGGCGCAACCTTCTAGGTTTGGGCCACAGATATCTGTATATGTTTTTTCTAATAGGTAAATAGGCTACAAATAATACAGCAACAAATAGGTACAGCGTTCTTGTGCCTTACACATGTTTCACACCTTTCTTGTTCCAAGGTCCACCGCTGTACACATCTATATAAAGTCCATACAATAGTAAGGCCGGGAATCAAACTTACGGCCTTAAGTATACGCTGTAGCTGTACGCGTACGCTAAAGGTACTGCCAACAATGCTATTCCTCTATCAACAAATGTTTATTAACTTTACATTTATGTACTTTGAATATTCTGATTATAACTCCTAACTTCCCTGACGGATTATTTTGCTCACGACTCAAGTGAATGCTTAAACGATATTGTGTGTGTTTTAATTAGTAATTTTATGAGTATGTAAATGGAGGAGCATTTCTGCGTCGTTTGTGATAAAAGGGTGATCAGCCCGCTTTGCATGCCAACCCGAAACAAATATTGCTTCTCCTAGTAATGCAGAACATCTTACATATACTGTATAAGCGATATATCAAAGGAAAAAACTAAAAAAACGACCACAAAATAAACAAAAATAAATTATTAATAATAACTAATAACATAAATAATAACTAAAACTAAAAGATAAAAATAACAGTAATAAAAAAACAAAATTAAAACTTAAACCACATTAAGATTTAAGAGCCTGCAAAATAAAGTTACGGTATGTTGGTAGATACCACAATATTAAAAAATATATTAGAAGGTACATTTCTTACTGGGATTAGGAAGTTGCAAATTTGTAAATCTAAAAACTTATTGAACAGTCCTCATATACTAAAAGCAAACAATAAATACATTTTATCCACCTACAGCGCAGATAATGTTGCGCTTTATCATACGTAATGCGATCTTTATTATTTTCGAAAGAGGATATTTAAATTTGGGTTGTTTCCAAGTGAATTTCTTGCCAACGACCTTTTCAATGAATTTATGGTTATGAAAGGACTACTAAACTCAAATACGCTGAAAATGGCGGAGTTCGCTAAATGACCACACCAGTTTAGTTTAGCTAATGATCTTGTGGATATAATATGTGAGTGTTTGCGGTAATTGATTGCAGATTGCACCTATATGGACAGATAAATTTTGTATTCAATTAGTATTACCGTTTATTCTACGAAATAAGCTAAGTTCGGATTATTTGAGACTTAGTCATAATGACTTAAGAACAACAAAATGCGATACCTTTATACCTTTATACCATAGGAGTTATTTTTATTTTATGGCTAAGTGTCTATAGTGAATGTGACCCTAAGAGCATTGGCCTAGAGTTTAACGTGCGATGAGTCGCGACACTGAGGCTACACAGTCTAACACCGGTTGGTTGTTAAAACACAACCGATTTTTCCTTCACAGTGCACAACAATATGTTGAACCCAAAAATCGACGTCGATATTTGCTTACGAAGAAAAGTAATATATTTCATAACCTGCGTTTTCATTTTGTTCTTTATTTATATGGTTTAAGATAATATTTAATCAATTTGTAAAAAGTCAATCAGTAAGCGGCCTATTGGGCACAAATCAATGGAAAATAAAGAATTATGTACAAATGTTAGTCAATCGCTGTATCAGTTGAACTAATTAATTATTCTCTTTTTTTTATTTTTTTGTTATTATGATCATCACATGTGTGTGCGTGCCAATAGAAATAATTTCTTATTAATAGTGGAAACAAATCAACCATTAGCCATAGTCCATATATTTTGTACGGATAATGTAAATTTTAGCACCAAAAATTACAAGAGCAGAAAAGACCGCAAGGAGCCCCTAATATTATCACTGAAAGCCATATTATAATTAATTTGCACAAAGCTGAATACGAAAGAACTCGAAGCTGACGACAGAGATTTATTTTGCAATTCCGGTAGGTAAAAGGAAACCTAGAATCGAGAGATTCGTCGACGCAGTCACTCTGAATATTCATCTCTATCTATCAAGTCGCGTAAATAACCGAGATGAGACAGATATCTCGTTATCACTGAAGAGTTATGTCCGTCGGTATAATTTGGTTCTTTGTTCAACTTCTATTTGGCAAAATTATTCGGCCGAAGTTTTGTTCCTTTTTTAAATCACTCAACTTTTCTATTACGTCAATGCAGCCTCAAAATTATTCGTCACTATTTTCAAGTGATTTATTGATACTGTTTTATTTTAGTTCTACTGTTTATGTGCTATGTTTCTGCACAGATTAAAATATGATGTTTATTACCTAGCTAGTCAAAGTCAAGGTCAGTGTGTCAGGCAGATAAGGATATCTTTTTGTCTATTAGAAACGTATATGGTTTATAATATATATATATATATATAAATGTTGTTGAAACGGTTTAATTTACTATCTCTCGGTGCTCTTATCGGGTCCCATTTTGTAGCGCTGAATGAGGATAAACCTGAAACTATGTTAATCCTCTTCCCAGCCTCAGGTAAAAGGTTTAATATTATTCTATACGACATACATATTTAGAAATTTGTATGAATTTTCTACTAGGTACCCGCCCTGACTTCGTGCGGACCCAGTTCTGTTGTGGCGCCTATGTGTGTTCAAAAAGCTGAAAAACGGTAAAAACTGCATGTCCGCACTGTCTTGCAGTTTATAAACTGGTGGCGAATATACACGATGGACGTTTTATTATAGTAGTCATAGTGAATTGTGATATATATATAGTTGAATAAACTGCGAATTCCAGTTAATAAAATATTAAACGTATCAGAAACTAATAAATCGTTTTACTCACGTTTTGTCACTTTTATTCATACAAAAATTACAAATTAATGGTATAATAAACCTTAATATGTATAGATATATAAAAAAGTCAATATTCTGCATTGTAGATCGCTAAGTTAACATTTAATATATAGCCCCAAATTCATCTTTAGAAACTTTAAATCATATACTGTGTTATCATATAATCCTCGATTTCTCCGTAAGCTAGTTCTGATCGCTTAAGTAAAAATACATATATAATATAGATATACTATTCAGTACTCTTATGTATAAAACACATGAAAATTGTTATGTGTAACAATTTCAGAAGATTATTTTATTTCATACTTGCTGTCTTTAAAAAAACATTACGATCAAAACGATGTGCAGCACTGTATAATGCTGGCAAAGTGTAGTTCTACGAAGTTTAGTTCCCTAATCTTAATTTCCATGAAATAAAATGCAAATACAACCTACGTTAAACTCTCCAACCAACTTGCAAATTATATCTCGCAGTAATTTCAGAATTTACTACAAATACACTGCAAGCTTCGTTAAGAGTAGTAAACTTTTAAAATATATAAGCGTAAACATTTTCAAGGGCCAGCAACGCACTAGCCATGATATACGTTGCTTAATTCTAAGTGTTACTGTAATTGTACTAGCTCGTCTGTGTTTGACTGTAAAAGATAATATTCGATGGAAGAAATCGCTCGAAAGCGATAAGGCCACCAGTTGCTTTTCATTAAATTTGTTTATTTTTTTTTCTTATATGTAATGCAACGAAGTGTTAATGATAAAATAAAAATAATCAATAAATTTTTTAAGTGTGCTGACTGATAAGGGCTTACCATATATCAAGTAAGTTTTTTTATATTACAGCAGCCCATACTGCGATTTAAAAATTCGTTACACGTCTTTAAAATCAACTTACCTAAGGTTTGGTTAACATTGAGAACATCGTTTCCTCAATTATGCACAAGGACTCGTTATATTGAGGACGGATTTGAGATGACTAAGAGATAAGTTGTTTTTATTTTTTAAGGAAAAAAAATTTATTAGAAATTAAACTCCGTATGTCAAAAAAAATATTGTTTGCCACGTATGCTGTAAATAATTAAAAATAAATAAATCTTGCGATAACAATTGCAATAAAAATTATAGTTAACTATTTTTTTGATTATTCACAGTTGGTCTTGGCCTCAGAGAATCTATTACCAATATTTTCATTTTATAAGCAAGTAGGTAAACAGATTTCTGTGTCTGATACATGCCTTATATATACTTGATTCTATCAGGATATGAATGAGTACTAAGTACCTTCATAGAAAGAAATCACACACCAAACACTAACAATGCTTTAACTATTGTAAGACTCAAACCACAAGACAAATAAATGCCATGAATTTTTATCAAAATTATGGTTAAAATGCAATAAATAAATATATCATTAATTTTAATGATGTAAATGTGGATATTAACCGTTATAATAACAATTTCTAATTGAATGATATCATGCGAACAAAACGTATATAAATTATTTAGATATTTCAATGAAACTACTAAAATTAATGTTAATACTATTGGAATAATAAATTTAACTGCACATTTAGGTACAACTTAACTGCAGGTTAAATGAAAACTATAATAAACAAATGAGAAAATAAATGTTTTGTGCTATGGGTTGTAAGCATTCTTTATTTGGGAGTTACTCTGACATATCTGCTTCATAGATATGTTTAATTGCTCCTCTTATATATTTTGTTCCTTTCTATAGATATATTTATCTCAACATCTGAACAAAATTCATACGGTACACGTGTGTTTTAACCTCACGTTTTACGATTCAGGAGGTGGATTCCGTAGTTCCCAATACTTCACCGACTTATGCATATATGAGTGATAACATATATCTAAATTATATGAAAAATAATTATTAGTTTATAATAATACATAGCTTAAATCGGTTAAGAAGGGGTTTTCTTTAAATATATCTAAATCGTTAAAAGTCTTATATCAAAGAAAACGTGGGAACTGTCGTCGTCTGTAATGTCGTCACCTCGCTTTGTTGATATGAAGGGACTCTGTTATATCCTGCATATATATATCGCCAGTGCCCTACATCTGACACCTACATCCCAGCAATATAAGCATTAATGCTTAAGCCGCTTGTAGCTTTATTAAGGATGATTTATGTCGCACCGATTCAATACTGGGAAAAGAACGTGTCGGATACTAACGAATTAAGAATTCATCATCAGTCGAAAATGAACTGAAGACGTTTCAATATTTTAATATATAATTTGGTGTTGATTTCATTTTAGAATTAACTAAGAAAAACGAAATCACAAACCTGAAAAAACAAATTTGCAATTTGTGCGCACTCTCATACAGGTTTAAAAATGTATGTAGTAAAGTAACTACATTACATAATAACTCCTCTCGACTACGACTGCAATATTTTATAAAGACACTGACAATTCATCTCAAGATTTACATTAAACCTTCGTCACAGCGCTGGGAAATAATCCGTATAAAATAAGTAGGATAATTCATTTTAGTATGTATTCTTTGTAATTATCAAATAACCGGATGACTTCGCAATAATACACCTTTATATTTAGTTTACTTAATATTCGTAACTCTATTTACAGGTAAGTTACAATTTGTATAACGGCTATATATTTTCCAAACCTCCGTTCACTCAGGAACCCTCTTGTGCGCCTACCATAGTAAAATAGTTTTATTTTTTGGGATATACGCAGCGTACGCTTACTATCAAGCAGCAAAAAATATATAATAGTAGCTCATTCAAATTGTGGGTCCTAACAAAGGGGATAACTTTTCCTTGAAAGACATATCAAGTTATCATAATGCTAATTAAACTGCAATTTGCCTTCGTAGCTTAGTTGTTCACGAATTGCTTACGCATTTGCAGTTCAATGAATCAAGTAACTGATCTTAGATAGGCTTAAGACACACTACAAACTAATATTAGGGTTTAATAACTGACTAGCGGGCCGTCCCGGCTTCGCAACGGAAAATTAAATTTTTGTTCTAAAATCAACAGTTTTCGCAGCGCATGCGATAATAGATTTTTTATAGGCATTTTTTTACCCCTTGGGTATATTAAATTAGCATTCAAATGGTGAAAGAAGTTTTAAAATCGGTCTAAATATTTGTATGTAAGTATTTACATACAAATATTTTCCCTTTATAATATTAGAATAGATGTAAACGGCCGTATTCATAGTTTCATTTAGTTGCTGAATTTTACTACGGAAACTAAAACATATAAATTAGGGAAGCAACATGATGTCAATAGTAAAAACATTCCTTTACATTCACGTTTTCAATATAACAGATGACGTGTCAAAGAGCCCTTTAGAACCCCTCAGAAAATTCTTAATATAGTAGGTCTACATTTCCTGGTTTTATTAAGCATACTGACACGTAGTTAGCATTTAGTTTACTCTATATAATAATAATATAATTTTCCATTTAAATTATTTACACTTCCGAATCCTTGTAGACCCATTACCAAACCCGTGAATATTTCAGAATCAACGATTCCTTTAAAAAAATTCAATTTCTCATTGTTCTTTATTTGGAACATCCCAATCCCCGGGGAACTCATAAAGAACTGCTCAGTGCTTATCCCTTTCCTTGTACCCGCATCCCTCAATTCATACATGAAATTCAGGTGCGGAATTCTCCATACTTTCTTGTCCTTTACGAAATATTAAATTCCTGATATATTAATATTCACCCGCGATCTTTTGAAAATATTTTGCTGACGAAAGTCATTTGTACCAAAAGCTAATAATCTCTGAACTTTTCTTTTAACTTTATTTTGTAGAATTGGGAAAAAAAACCAAAGTCTTTACTTTCGATTTTTTATTCGAAGTAGTTTCGTTTATTATTGAATATACCAGAGGTGCTGAGTTTGACGTTTGTTGAAAAAAAATATTTCAGGTCGTCTATGTATAAAACGGCTTAAATGCATGTAGCGGCATAGATTGTGGTCATTTTTTCTATGTCATCACCTATAAAGAAATATATCATAAATATAACATATATGCTTCTAAAGGTGTTTCCTTTTAGTATGTTAAGTATCTACTTTATGTAGCAGTCTAAGATTTAGCTACATATTTGTGTTTTTTGAAATATAATCGCTTAACCTGAACACAGAAAAACTTCTATAATTATTTATGTATGGCCAAGCTGACATACCTAGAAACTATGTCAACAATTCTATAGCGAGTGATGAAATTTAAAACTAAATATTTAAAATAATTTCTCTTCATATTCCGATATCAAAATAAAGCAAAATTCATTTGAAACCGGTTGCTGCTAACCACGGACTTACATAAATCATAACAGTAATAATGCCAGCACTGATGATCCAACTTATCTGTACAAGGCTTAACGATGTTTACCTCGTTATCTAAGTTTCGACAGTTAGTACAAGTCTGCCCACTAAGTTCTGACCAAAATGAATTATCGTCTAATCACTCGGTTAATAAGTAATATGTTGATCTTTATTTGTTTCAACTATGTCAAGGGAATGTCGTTATGAGACAAGACGTGTGAAAAATCTTATAAATATTTTTTTTGTTCCATATTTGAACTTAGCATTAATGTAGTTCATGATTCTTTACAATAGCTTTATGCTTGTTTTATTTTCTTTTTTATTATTGCAAATTTATCGTTGTTAATTTAATTATAACCGTTTTTCAATAATAGGAGTGATTGGAAAAGAAAAAATTATGTTACCTCATTAAATATCGTCAAAACCGTTTACATCGACATGGTTTAGAACAACATACTGGTACTATTGACCAAAATCCCGGTCCCGGCTTTTCTTATTGTATTGAATATAGGTTTAGGTATTAAATCCTCTTCATCCTGGGCTGTTTGACTACCGGTTTTTACGACCAAATATGAGAGTAGTCCCTTCAATGTCGTTATAACAGATTTGACTTTATGTTATATTATTGTTGTAAAAAATGTAACTCTATGTCTTAATGTCTTTTACAGCTAGCATTGTGTACAGTGTATACATTACTAAATATTTTGCAACTATGTAAAAATAATTGAGGATAAAAAACAAAAAACGTTTCGTACGGCGCATACATGAACATTATGATAGTAGTTTTTGATTTACAGTTAAAGTTGTTGGAGAAAAACATCGCAATCCAAAATTTCAACACCATTTGTTTCGCAGTGCGCCACGCATATTGTCGTCGATAAAAGGGTGTAGGGAAAAGTTGAAATCGAACACTTAGCGGCCGTACGTGACCAAGGACCGCATCAATATTACATAATGTGTTTGAGTCATATACTAAGGATGACTGAACGGCGACCATATAATGTAAGTCATTTTTATTTACATATTAATATACATGGACGCTTAAGAATGTCGCACTAAGCCAAAGATCACTGGCTTTCGTATATTTTGTAATTTTTTCTATGAACTTGAGTACCTGACGCGGTCTTCAAATAAAGTCAACCATCGACATTTCTCTTTGCTTTTCAATCGGATCCATACTGTCTTGGAATGACAGCTTTACTCGTCTTATAATACACACTAAACAAAAATTTAAAAAACTAAAGTATTAAAAAATAACACTAACATATGCACTTATTTCTAAAAGGTAGTACTTGTATATATAGTATCCGCAATACTTTACACAAAAGGTTTACCTTTGTAATTAGAAAATCCATTATTGTACTTACAGTAATCTCTAAAGTAGATATGAAAAGTATGTATTTTAATTACAATTATGTAAACTAAAACGTAATGCACTTGCCTTTAGTACAGGTTTTTTAATATAACTTTTAAAATAAGTCACACAATAAAATACATTTTTTCTTTCAACTTATTCCATTGTCTCCGCGAACGAAACAAAAGAGGGGCCGTCATAAAAATCAGTACCGCAGAATAAAGACTTAGGTAGCCTCAAGTACTCTCCAAAAGTACACAAAGTTTTGTTCGATGTTCTCATTTTGAAAGTAGGCGGAGGATTGAACGTCAACTTTTCTTTTTCTTACAACAGACACTAAGGTGTACAAAAACTCGCATCGCTCAATGAGTAGAAACTTTGCTCATCCGCTGCAAGTTTCAGTATTAAAATTTCAATGGAACACAAAGTAGAGTGCACAAAAAATGTGTTCTAATAAACAATTTAAGTGATTACTGTTTAGTATAGAAATGTAATCTGACTGATTGCAGTTAACTTACCATCGAACCATCAACGGACTGTGTGATTAATTAGGATATATAATTTAAAACGTTTGTGCCACTATGAGAATAATTATAGACTAATCGTTAGTAATAGCACTGAATTTAACGGCGAGTAACTCGATTCTAAACAGAATTTATTACAATCCCCTACTAGTGTAGAACAGTAGTAGTAGTGTAGAACAGACCAATGTTACAAGTTAACTCTCATACACTACACCTTAAACATTTATCATCTTTAAGAGCCATCAACCCGGCAAATGTGATTGATGAAAAATTTTTTAATCTTTATTTAATTTGCCGTGATGTAAACAAAATTTTATTTAATAACAAGTAAACGAGATCTTCTCCGGATAATCAAATAAATACTAGCGGCCAAATTTTGATAGGCAGATATATATTTTCCTTATTATAAAAATATACATCAAAATTTGGTTTTTAGCAATTAACAGATGAACGCACTAATCCTGCAGCCGGATTTCGTACTATCCGGCGCACTCTCTGCCCCTCGGCGCACTACCCGATAAACTATCCCGGGTGTCTGCCGCACTACCGCACTCAGAGGCTTTCGCATTACAGAAGGAACTTGATACTACCTAATACTTTACTAGTTAAATGAAAAATATATGTATATGAAATAATTGTAGTGGGCAACCCAGGGATCACTCGTAGCAATCAGAACGACCTCATTCGAAGCGAATAGCTTTTGTTTTATTTGAATATGAAGACTATATATGATGTGAATTTTTATATATGATATTTTTCTTGAATATTAAAATGTAGTATCTAGATTACTTATTTTCGTGATTTTTGTAACAATTTTGAGTAACATCTTGACAAAAATTTTCTTAATATACTTAAAGAAAATTTAATACATGAAGACAATGTCGAGAATTTTTTTGGGCTCAAGTGCTCATTACATTTTTAACTTAAGTACTCTTTTGTATCTTTCCGTGTAATTGCACGCTACGGTAAAAAGAGGCGGAAAAATAATTTGTCAAAACGATTTAATTGAATGGATTTTTTTGGTTGAGTCATATGTTATCTATAAAAATAAATAATCATGTATATATGCTATATTTTTCTATGTTATAAGCCTGACACAAATTAAGACGTCGAGCGTGCGATTGCATACGATCATTGTTCGCAGCACCTTACCTCGCCTCTTGACGTCATGTCTACGTGACCGCGCAGACAGCTGCATTAATCCCCTTACCGAGATAATGCATGTGATGTAATTTGAAAAAATCCTATACCAAGACATTACCTCCAGAAAAGGAATAATAACTAATAAGGGGATTACTTGAACTTAACGAAGAGTAATTTTTTTTTCTAACTGTAACGAGCTTCTAACAAAATGGAATTCAATTAATGATAGAAATATACAGTGTATTTACGATGTGTTTTAGTTTTACGTCTTAAGTTTTTTAACTTTAAATATCAAAAACCATTGTCCTAATAAAAATATTCTTCGTCTGTAACACATAAACTAGATAGGTCTTTAAACGTAGTTTCATAAATAACTAATACACATAGGAAATATACTCACAGGTATGTAATATTTTATCTCATAAATAAATGTAGATAATACATATTGGTCGAATAAAACATACATTTAAAACAGAAAAAAATTTGATACTTCACTTGCAAATCTGAAAGATGTGCGTCGTAAAACTAGAAGATATGAAACGTTCTTCCAACTTATTCAAGGGCACACTTTTTATTGTTATCTGATAGGAGCGTGGTCCTCGGTGTGACTGATACGTACGGAATCGTAAAACGCGTCTCAGAATGTCCTTTGGAATTCCTTCTATCATTTTGAGATACCCTTGTCACTTCCATTAGGTTTGCGAGACCCCCGTCCTTCACTTGCGCGAGTTATGGTCTTCTCATATTCGAAATGTCTTTGCGAATTGCACGTCAATCTTTGTTCATATGTTCAAAAGCTTTTAAGTTACATCAATTATTACTTCTGATATTATAAATATAAAATATATTATCTATTTTATTTACCTAGAGCTGAAATCTTTTCAAACGTGCAACACCGTCCGTATTGATACTGAAAAATCACATAAACATATCACTAAAAACGGCTAGTTAAAGGCAGTCTATTATTTAATTAAAATGCAGTTTTTCAATAATCGGAAGATAACAAATTCTTAGAAACCCCATTCAAAGACTTAGATCTCACATTTCCAAACACATAATAGCGAAACTTGACTTTTTATTCAGATTTATTGCAAATGAAGCCGCAGACGAGAGCTAGTTTCTAAATCACTGTGATTTACGCTTTGCCAATGACATATTACCTAACTGCTAATAGATGTGTGACACACGGGCTGTTTTCAAAGCAATATGGAATAAATATTCATGGACATTTATCGCGTACTGGAACATTCTCGTATACATTTGTCTAACATCTTACAACTGGAAGAAAATCGCTTCTGTATCCAAGGTTCATTCATTACGAGTACATATTCAACCATATAGCGAAGCTTTGTAATGTAGTATTTAAGAGCTCGTGTTTACTTTACTGCATTTGTTTGCCAATCTGAAGAAACCGTCATACTACGTAAATTTTCCGATTTTGATCAATTCGATTTCATCAAGTAATTAGCATATAGTAAATTTAGACATACAGAAAGGGGTCATGTTTTTAGTTTGTGCTGAAATGAAATATTATGTTACGACTGTGGTTTCGCGCTTACTGAACCATTTTGTAATTGTAATGTAATACACGTTGAATCACCTAGTAAATTTAAAATAAACTATAAATGAAGTTGAATCCTTATAAAATATGACTGATTTTATAAGAATTACATTTACAATATTTAGTATGAATTAATAATGCTTATTAGATTAAAATCACATGGAATACCTCGAAGCTATTGCTAAGTCGGTCAACCGTAACTTCTCCAGATTGGATTGGATCATCTGACTTGCGGCGAAGATTCAATAGCAAATGTTTGATGCCAGAAATTTATTGAAAATTTTCACAAATTTTAGTTTTTAGTAGTGAAGTCAACTACGGGCATAAATCACTCTATAAATATTTTTTTTAGAAGTACAGTACCCCAGATCTCGCAATAGACGTAATTGGGTTCGACCAAACGATATCCATGTAAATCGAATTCGCAAGTCGGAGTTAATTTTTTTGCATGTACAATATACAAAATCAAATCAAATCATTTATTCATATAGGTAACATAAAGTACACTTATGAACGTCAAATATAAAATATACATTAAATGATTCTAATTTACCATTTACTGCCAGTTCTCAAATCAAGGGCGTAGAACGGAAGAGAAGAACTGGCAATAAACTCTCTGCCACTGTTTTTAATCGCCAAGTTTTTTTTACACAATTTATGTAAGGAGCTGCAACCATTACACCATGTTCCATATGACATCTTAAGTAAGTTTGTGTAATCGGGACAAGAGTCTAGAGGGAACAGTAATTTTGAAGACACATGTTTTTATTATTTAATTACTACAACGGTAAATAATAAAAACAATTACTTTACTATGAATAAAATAATATAAACCGAAGTTATTTGACGGCAAAGGGTTCATATATTCTTCTTCAATTATACGAGACTGATTGCAGGTGGAATAAATAAAAATAAAATAAAATATACGAGGAACTCATTCGAACTTGTCGTAAGCCGAACCCTGACACAGCGGAGAAGGCAAATGTAAAACCGCGTATCTCCGAATTCGTGTATAACCTAAGTCGAGGTCTTACTGTAATATAAAATTTCTCACATAACTGTGAATTTGTTTAATTTTTATGTATTGTAAAATGTTACAGCCCACACTAATATAAAAATTATTATACTATTAAAAATACTAAATTTTTTATTCAATACAATAAAATAATCATAATGATGATTCTTTAATTCCATAATATAAATATTACAAATCAGATGGATGTTAGTTTTATTATTTTACACAAAGTCTACGTTCTTTGTTGTTATGTCCATTACTTCGTGTTCTGCAGTATGGACCCCTTTTGTGTAAAGGCCTACTCCTGAATTTTTCATTTGGATCCTGTTCTTTGCGTTCTCTATCCATTTCTCTAAATCAATATTAGAATGAATAAAGAAACCAAAATGGACATAGTACTATACATATCTCTGATCTCTTGCTCTCCGTCTCTGATGACTCTCTGTGTCTTCTTTTTCTCACGCTTTTATTGACCAGCATTTTTGTACACCTAGTGCGCAAAATAATCAACAATACTAGATGTCATAAGGCTACATCGAAGGATGAGACCCAGGACGAGTGTAATAAACTCGAAACACAGCAAGATTCCAGGGTAATTTTGAGTTTATATAGTGTTTGTTGAAAAGCAAATCAACACGGCGCTGAAAAGCCATCAAATGAATGGCCCATTTTTAAAATTAAAGTATTCCAACTTAATTTGGGGGTCGATTTTTAAACCTTAAAAGTCAATTATATTAAAGCGATAGTCCACTTTCTATAAACAAATAACACTTAATTAACTTTAAAGCAAATTTGTATCTTAGAAAGAATGCAACTTTATTCGGAAAAAGGAAACAAAAGCCTTCCTAGTTGGCGGCTTAACCTAAATAAGACGACCTCAAAGACAGTAAATTAATGTGACTCAACGTAAGAACTGCGCTGACTCTGTTTCAAATTATATACGGATTAATATCAACTACATTTGAAATGGTTTTTCATAGATATTGCGAGTTTTAATTTTTCCGGTTGAATTTTTGTTTCAGATATTATAAACCATAGAAAAAAATTAACGTCACAAATATAAGAGTCTTTTCTTCAACTTTGATTTTGATCCCTTTGGAGTAGAGACTCTTGGGCCATGGAGTTCAAGTGCACAGGCGGTAATTAAAAAATTAAGTTGGTGCTTGGTAGAACGAATAAGTATAATTTGTATATATACAAATTTTTCGTTATTATTATTATGTAGGTTTATAATATTGTAAACACTGTATACTTGTGTGTTTATAGTAAGAAGAGAAATTGATTAAAATCAGTCTTGTATATGCGTATATGCGATGCTAGCCTGATTGTTGATGGAAATTATTAGTAAATAGGGAAGTAGGAAAGTGCTGTGCTTTTCCTCTGACTCCTGAAATGGGACGTTTTCGACCACTTTAACCACTGATTGAACAGCCCCACGACCCCAGGGGATAAGGTCAAGAAGTTGTAAACACTATACAGTATACACCCTTCGCGGTTGGTATAACATATCAACGCGATTAAAGGTATGACGTCAGTACGATGATTGGAGTTGCATGTTGTAGGTGTAGCTATATCAATGAAGGTATAATCATAGCGGATGCTGTTTCTAAATGTGTAGCCTGATTTATACAAATCCTAAAGAAAAAGTTCAGATATAATACTTATTTACGTAATTGTATGTGTTGTATACACCGACACCTAAAAGTAAGCATAGTCAACATATTAAAATAAAAAAGTTAATTTCTTTAATTATGTCTATTTTTTTGTGACATTTAAAAGAACTCTATTTAACTAGAAAATACATTTGAATAAATCTTTCAATGTTTTAAATATCTTTTTTCTATTGTTAGTGTCATTTTTTCTACAAACGTAGTAATAAGGCAGGAGGCTCATCTAATGTTAAGTGATACCGCAGCCCATGGACACTCTCGATACCAGAGCGTCCGCGAGTGTGTTGCTGGCCTTTTAAGTTTGTTGGTGCTTAACCGGGGTTTACCTACAACCTCAGAGATGAGAATCACACTCTAAAGCCACTAAACCAACACTGCCCTTATTTTATTTTAAATCTTGAATATCATATCCCATTATTAAAATCTCATTATTTAGACTTTAATTAAAATTGAAGCAAAGATATAAATATTAAGAGAGACGTAAGGGGTACATCTAACGTTGCTAATCCAACTCATGTTGTGAAAGCAATTTGAAAATACGCAAACAATTCAAAGTGATAGACGGCTGTGAGATGAAATACAATTTCACGCAGCTCAAGACAAGGGTTGACATATATAAAATAATTTTCAAAGCGCAGCGAGGGCTTTAATTGTCGCCTTTATTACTCCATACGAGGCTTTGATGCTTTGAATGTCTTCATTTTTAGCAGACCTTAATTTAACTGCAAATTACTCTTGAATATTTGATAAATGATTCAAAATTTAAAAAATCTTACACGTTAACTCTCTTAGGTGTTTTTCAAACATATAAAATGAAAATCATATATTCATATAGCTAACACAATGTACACTTATGGACGTCAAAAAAGAAATATTTATTAAATGTTTCTAATTTTATATTTACTGCCAATTCTCAAATCAAAGGCGTAGAATGGAAGAAAGAACTGGCAATAAACTCTTCGTCACTTTTTTAATCGTCAACTTTTTGTTTTACACAATGTTAGTTAGGAGCTGCAATATTATGTATACAAAATTAGATGAACTTATCTTATCCTCGTGCTTTAGTTATTACATGTTCAAGGTTTTTAGTTTTAGGTTCATTGTCCTTATAATAATAGATAACTTCATTCGCGTCAAATTGAACCGCTGAGGTACGTACGTAAGTGAATACTTGGTTGAATTTTCTAAGTGAAAACCGTCGTCTTATTAAACTTCGCGTCATCTCGGCGTTTATTATCACTTAACTCATTTTTATGTGCTATTTTGGCTTACTTGCCGTCCCAGATTCGCTATGAATACAAAATGGATCCCTATAATTCAATACATAGCCCACATACAAAGTTCTTACCTAAGTTTATCTATTAGTAACTTGTGACATCCCTTGCGTAAGATGAAAAATATATTTATACTAGCGGATCCGACAGACGTTGTCCTGTCTACACGTCTTTAATTTCAAAATTTCAATTTTTAATGAGCCATTTTGATGAAAATTATTATTCAAATGTTATGACAATATCTAACGATCCAGCACATGGCCACACACGATATAACACAATGATAACAAAACTTTTTTTAAATTTCGGGACAGACTAAAATTCGAAAATTCGAATATTATTTAAAATTTGACACTGCGATGGTAGCGCCGTCTGTCGGATCCAATGTAAAACATTCCAAAATCAACAACAACTAATAAATTGAAAATTAATTAAAAAAACATTGTCCAGCGGACAAAATTGTGAATCTAAACCATTCCCAGATCCCCTTGAACACACACAAAAAATTTCGTCTTAATCGGTCCAGTCGTTTAGGAGGAGTTCAGTCACATACACACGCACACAAGAAATATATATATTAAGATATTATATATTTTAAGTGGCCCGATGAATTATTTTTCGTAAAATGTTTATGATTGCCAAATTATACATAATTGTATTATAATAATAATAAAACTTTTATTTCCGAATTACAAGAATTATATCGATAATAGTTAAAAGCTCTAAGCAAATTCATTTATAAAATAATTCGCAATCAGTGTGCCTTTTTTTCTGACCCAGCGAGTTCTGTGATTGGCAACTCCGGTCCAGTCTGCCCCCAAACTCAGGCTTATGTCATCTCGTGATCGAAAAGTATCGGCAACTTTCTACATTAAACTGTTTTTCATTTTCAAAACATTTTCAGTTTCACCTAGGTATTATAAAAATGTGTATATCGCCAATTTTTACCTTCCTCGTGTTATTCTCATAAGAAAGATAATTACATACGAAAGGTTGTTATTAGCAAGAATTTTTTTATTTCCTTTTCTGTTGTTGTAATTACAACATAATATAATAAAAACTAATAGCTGTTTTAACAGGTTTAGCCAGGCTGGGCGCTGTCTATTTCAAAATTTTGTTCGGACGTTGGATGCTTTGTCTTCTTTTTTACCTGTATTGTGATATAAATAAATTGTTTATTATTATGTATATTAAATCACAAAAGTCTGATTAACTATAACTAGCACGGGCTGATGTGGTTGATAGTCGTTACATTAATAGTCTTAATTCTAAGTACTAGATGATTCGAGATGTTGTAAAAGTATGTGCTGCTGTCAAAACCCCGGCGGAGGTTGGCTGTGGTTCCCCGTCGAATAATTAACGAACTTCCGCGATTTCAGAGTTTATAAATCGCCTCACGATCTTTTCGACCGCGGCTCCCTAGTATAAATTATGTGTGCTCAAAATTAATCTAAGGCTTAAGAATTTTTTATAAGGAATTAAATAAATTTTAACTTAACATATAAAACAAGTGAACAATTACTTGAAATCGGCCTATAAGACCTCAAACTCATTTGATCTTGTGAAATATACGATACGAACACTTCTTAGTTCATGTATATAGTACATAAGTATGTGTCTTTTGTATATTGTCTTCTGAACTATACATAAAACATGCGGAACTGACTGTGTATTTCTGTTAATTACAAACGCGTTATTTAAATAAAATTAAAATCATAATTAAACTCATAAATTGAAGTAGTTACATGATCTGAAACACTTTACATAGGAAAACTATTCATCGCTTGAAATAAACAGTAAGTACTATTAATCTAGTTAGCATACATAAGGGGTCTATAAAAAACAGAATTTTTTATAGACCCCTCCAGCTTGTACGATTAAATACGGAACAATTCAGAAAAACTCCTTGCATTCATTTCTTCTTTTGACACCACAATACATCTCGACGTAGCTTTCAGCATTCGTTGTAAAAACAATTTATTTCAACTGTGTAGGCGGATTTCATGAGACGGGTGATTATTGAACTTCTTTTTCTTCGTATATTGCACTACAATAGATTGTTTTTTAGATATGTGGCATTTAGAGTGTCCATGGGCGCTGTCACTTAACATCAAATAAGTCCGTTTACCCCCTTTTCTATAAAAAAATATTGCAGACGAACGAGTTGTAAAAATATCAACAAAAAACACTTTCATATTTGAAACAAAGAAAGTTTTGATTATATATAGATGGTGTTAGCAAATTTAACTTAAAGGCTATTTTAAAATAAATAAGAATTTTTTAATTCGATATTATTGTTATGTTACTTAAATCCTACAAATAACTTGTTTTAATTATAGCAATTGCTAAATTATCAGTTGTTAAATACAGCTTATAATGAATGATTCTCTAATGATAAGCCCCAACTAAATAGTCCAGGAAAGTCAAAAATATTAAAGTGAATAGCGAGTGTAAACAGAATTTCAAAAAGAGTTTCATTTAAATGTAAACAAGCTTTCATAGTGCAAATACATCGTCGAAGCTTAAAATGTGAGCTTCTAGGAAATACGACTTTTACCGGCTCCCCTATTCCATTAATCTATTCAAACCCAGGACTCGGAATTTTTAAAAGCCTAACTCATATGTGGTAATTAAGGGTTTTTTATAAATAAATTTTTCGTAATATTTTTATATATCGGTGTAACCTTTCATTTTAGAGTCAGGTCTCGCTACACTTATTCTTTGCTAGAAACCGCATATTATTAACTATCTATAATTCTATGGAAAGTAGATATCTCTATAATCTTTTCATCGATGTGTGCATGAAAAGTTACATATCAAACAAATTTTTGCTAGCAAAGTTGTTAATTTGTATTGAAAAATGGTTAAGCAAAATGTCAATTAAAACTTTTACTCTGTTTAAAGCCGCACACATGCTATATTGGCCGATAAGTTGTTACTCAATAGCATGTATATTCAATATTTTATTCACAAGATCGAAATCTAATGTAACTCGAGAGAAGAACTGGCAATAAACTCTCCGCCACTCTTTTAATCGCTAAGTTCACTAATTAAAATTAGTATATAAGAATATTAAAATATTCGTCAAATTTTTAAAAACTTTAGTGATTAATTTACGCTTAACAAGAGCTTTGAATTTATTAAGTGATAATTCTCTAATTTCACTTGGGATTTTGTTGTACAAACGAATACAATTTCCATATAAGGATTGGTTTATCTTCTGGAGCCTGGTTGGTCGTACGCTTTAATAATTTCTGTTTCGAGTATGATACTGGTGAAAGTCATTAATTCTTTTAAAATCGTTTATACTTTTTTGTACATACAACAAGGCTTCAATGTCAATATTGACCAGATAGTGTCATAATATTTAATCCCTTAACATTTTCCGTACCGACTCCGCTGCAGAACAACAAACACTCCAAACAGCCCACTTCTGCAGCACAAATATGGATTGAGCCTCTGCAGTAGCAGCCCACAGTAGAATACGCTGTGAAAGTAGCTATAATGCACAATTTTAGCCCTGCCCTTATCAGTGAACCGTTGTATTTTCTTTATTACATATGCTGCAGAGCTCAGCCTATTCGAAAGAGCCTCTATTTGTGGGACCACTAGAGATTACTATCTATTGTTATGCCTAGAAATACAGTTTTGTCAACAAAGTTTAGTTCACTGTCCTTAACTTTCAGGTTACCAATATTTCGCTTTACGCTACTTGTAAATCTAACATATTTTGTTTTATTCTCATTAAGTAGTAAGTTATTTACATTAAATCAGTTAACAATAGAAAAGATTTTTTTTTAATATTTAATTTTTTAAATCGTCCTATAAAACGTTTCTCCTATTCACCTTAAATAGAAATGAAGTGTCTTCAGCATCTCATGCACTCCGTTATATAAAGTGGATAGTTACTGAAACTGAACATCATGAGAAACCAAGCCAGCTAGTTCTAGGTGTCGAAGCAGCTGTCAGGCAGTATTCGCCTGTGTTAAGTGAAATTCACACTTGCTAGTACGATAAAGGACAAACATCACGAAACTAAAAAACTAAGATATACCCAGGACTATGAACCAATTGTAAATGTACAATTCATACTTATGAATGTTCTTTTAAAAGTTTTAACATTGTTTAAATAAATTTTTAACACTACATTTAGCTCTTCGTTTTGTTATATGTTTTGCGAAAGCATCAGGCCTGGTTAAGGTTCAGTTGTTAGAACTTGTGAAGACTTGCACTACATATGTAATTTGACTCGAATAAGATATGGAGTGGATAATTCACGTGAGAGTCAATGTCGTAAATCGACATCTTTTACTTAACCTCTATCAATTAACCCGAGTGAACCCGATATCTGATAGCACTTGCTATAAAGATGCGTCATCAAATTTGGGATCTTCACATACAAAAATATTATACCTACAATTTTTTAATATATTCTTAAAACGTTTTCTTAACAACTGGTCATCTTAATCGCCTACATAACACCAGTTTTATAGTCTGAACTACTATATGACCGTAAATAGTTTTATAAGTTTAGACCCAAATCTAGTTTAACCACTAGAATGAGGTATATTATATTAGTTGTACTCAAATAACCGCAACCCTCCTTACTAGTGTCACCCTTTATAAGAACACATATTTAAAAAAAAACACTTTTTTATCTGCGGCTTACAACTCATTAAATAGTAAAATGAAAGGCATACAAGTAACCAACTCGTGTATTATGTACTAGCGGCTTATGTACAGCATTAACCCATAAAAACTGGTCTTTTAAAATGGACTTTCATAATGTTATCTTATATATTTAAGGCATTGTATTGTTCAATAACAATTACAAGAAATATATAATGTTTTTACACATTTAATTAGCTTATATGTTAGAGCCAACATTATAAAGAAAACAGTAAACAAACTCTACCCAGGTTAGGGAACAACATGGGGTAGAGTGGCCTTAGAAAGGCCAGAATGGAGTAGATTGGAGGAGGCCTTTGCCACCTGGCAAGCGGACAAGCAGAAATGGAAGAAAGAATCAATCTACGAAAAATAAAAATAAAGAATACGCCGAAATGTCCGATAAAAAAGGCTATTATTATTATTATATGTTAGAGCCGGGCTCGTAGTGTTGCAAGTATCCAGGGGCGATGGCACTTAACTCCAGAGAGTTACCCACCTGCTTGTTTGCCTGCTGTCATAAAAATATTGGAAAAAAACGAAAGTCGCAGTGTCATAGCTAAATTTTAATTACCTATTACGGACTTGAAAAACCACATCCTTCTTTAAGGACTTTTGAAAAGCACCAGTAAAGTATAACGATCCGTCCACGGTTGTATCCTAACAAGTCCTTTGCAGACAACATGAACAAGTGTTTTTTTATAAACCACACTCAACAATTAGTATCGATTTGACGTACTGTATTCCAATATATGGAATAAGTGAACGCGTACCAGTATAACAACTCGTGCATGTTCATAAATTATTTTAAACCTCTCTCAAATCACGGTGTGAACTGAAATCATTTTACGAGTGTGGGAACTGGCGGCACGATATACATATATATAGTCTCGTATAGGCGGACCAGGGTAAACAAATTGGATGCTTAAAATTCAATTTGAAGGTTTCACGGTCCGCATCATTCGCCTCGCTCGTTACAAACTGTTCGCATGTCCAAAATGAAAGCTGTAAGTTGGTTATTTTTAATACGCCACTTGGTATAATTGACGTGGAATGTAATTAAAAAATGTTAAAAGCGGAAGTGTACTAGTAACTTTTATAGTGTGCCTTCTAAACTGGTGTTCGGTAATTTTTTTTTTAATATACTGATGATTTAATTTTGAGTGCATGAATTTTTATTGCCTAAATAAAAACGCCTAGATACTAACTTATGTTAAATATGGCATGGCGCCTTTAAACTATACCCAATTAGTTTAATAAAAATAATGTTTTTTAATAATAACTTATTATAAGTGAGTAGTGTTGGCCTTGTGGCTTCAGCGTGCGACTCTCATACCTGAGGTGGTAGGTTCGATCCCGGGCTGTGCACCAATGGACTTTCTTTCTATGTGCGCTCTTAACATTTGGTCGAACGGTGAAGGATAAACTCGTGAGGAAACCGAAATGTCTTAGACCCAAAAAGTCGACGACGTGTGTCAGGCACTGGAGGCTGACCACCTACTTGCCTATTAGATTTAAAAATGATCATGAAACAGATTCAGAAATCTGAGGCCAGGACCTAAAGAGGTTGTAGCGCCACTAATTTTTTTTCTTATTAAAAGGAGCCCTTTAGGAAAGGTTCTGAAGATACTGGCAGCGTTCCCCTTTTGAATAGCTAGACTAATAGTTAAATTGGTCAGAAATTAGTTGGTTTAATATGCTCATATTTAAATATTTATAACTACATAGACTTACATATATATTATATAGGTTAAAGAAAAAATTAGGTATACAAAAATGTCTCCATAAAGTGTGTCTCCTACTTTATATACATTATTGTTGTGACATCTATCGCGTTAGTGTGTCAAATTCATCTAAAAAGATGGTAGAAATTTAAACACGTTAAATTCTCTAGATATTATTCGTTGTTAAAGTGGAAATCCAAAGGAGTTCTTAAATAAAGCCGGGATTGTGGTACACTTTTATGAAGTGAAATCTGAAATAAACTGCTAAGTAAAGTTTGCGCAGACTTTGTACGAATAAATTAAAGGGGAATCGGTATACTAAAACAATCAACAGAAATTTAAGAGCGTTGTAATTCTGAATCGGCCAATTTTAAATTTATATTAAAATTTACTAGGTGACCAATATTTTAGTTAGGAAATGTTATAATTTATTCTTTATAAGCATATTAGCATTGCAAGTATTTCCGTAGCAATACTACCGTAATTACAATAAATCACTTAATTTGCAACAACAAAATAGACGTAAAATCAAAAGCACGGCTTTTTTAGATTTAAAACATGCTGATTCTTAGCAATGATTTTTACCGTTTAAATAATTAATAGTGTGCTACACATAAAAATCCGTTCTGTATTAATTCCATTATAGGGCGCGCTCTATTCCATAATCTTATACTAGAATGGTTAGACAAGAG
Source organism: Pieris rapae (assembly GCF_905147795.1). Taxonomy (NCBI): domain Eukaryota; kingdom Metazoa; phylum Arthropoda; class Insecta; order Lepidoptera; family Pieridae; genus Pieris; species Pieris rapae. Next base: position 6,379,351 of record NC_059524.1, on the reverse strand, counting down.
AAGACCCTTGATCGACTTTACGTGTTTATCCAGATGTGTTCAATCATTCCAAACTTAGCACTACCATTCAAACTTACCACGAAAAATCGAAGTTTATGTAACTTTTAGCTTAATCTGGGAATGTAAGCCGAGAACTCATGGCCTGTGGTTGGACATGGTAATATTATCTTAATAAAAAAAAAATCTTAATAAATTTGAAGAAATCTATTAGGTATGAAGGTGTGCAATTATTTAACCAATTACCATCTCAAATTCGTAATATTGGAGTGTTTGACAAATTCAAAAAGGCATTAAAGATGCATGTTAGAATGAACATAGCTGACTAAAATTGTTACGGCTAATGGCGACGTGTATCTCGCTCGTATATAATATATGCATATTAATATTAAGTTTCTCATGTAAATAAAATATTTCTGTTTTTGTAATGAGAAATAAAGTTCTTTAAACATTAAAAATCATAGTTACTTTCAAAATTTTATTCAATACTATGTTTTACGCACTCCACATAACACCAGACTGTAACAAAATGCCATCATAAATTATTTACATTCAATTAAAACCAATTTTCAACTGATCTTATTGCATCTAAATAATGTTTATATAAGCTATACACTCAATTCACTAGAGTTAATACATAGTCGACAAATAAACTTTGAAGAAATCATTAAATATATTTTATTAATAGCAACAAGCAGCTTAAAATCATTTTTTTAAACTTCAAATTACATAACAAGTGTAAAAAGAAAAGGTTCATGTTTTGGACAATAACAAATTGTTTATTTTACAATCCTAATACTTACATACACAAATTGATCTTATAAATTAATTTATCATCATAACCAAGAATTTGTCTCAGATGTCTTATTTATAAAGATAAATGTATACACTACAAATTGTGTTCATCTCCGGCGCAGATTTGAAACGATTAAATTATTTTTTCACCTATTTTCAGTCATTTGATTTGAATAAATAAAATATAATAAAAATGGGTGTTATCGCAATATTGCGTTTGCATGCCACACTTGCTACATCAACGTTCAACAGTCAACAAATACACCTGCTATAAACACTGTCAAAAGCAGTAATTATATACCAGAATTATTAATTAACGTTCAAATTTAACATTTGGCATCGAGTTAAATAATTTATCAAATCGTTGCAATGTAATAATCAGGGTGTTACTTTTTCGTGAAATGTTATAAAGTTGCACTAAAAGTATCTGAACTGTTTCAAATTAATAGGAACACTCATGAGCTGGGTTATCCACAAGAATATAGATTTTTTGCTTCTCTATATAAATGAAAGCAAATGTTTTTTGTACATATGCTATTATTTGAACTAAATCATAGGCTCGGATTTAAGATTATACTAAATAAAATGAAGTTATCCCGACGGGAATATTAACTTACTCGTAATTACTAACAGCAATACCGACAGATTCACAGATCAGAGCTGATCCAATAATGAATTTTATTTGATATTAATTTGTTTTAATTGTATTGAGAGAACTACATCAACTTTCATACAAAAAAGGTAACGACAAAAGAGAAAGTGACTGATTATATGTACTTTAATAAGATATTTTCAATGATTAAATGCGCATACATCATACCTGTAAACCTAAAACCATCGACTTTAATATTTAAAGTCTAAAATCTTAAAACATTAACCATAATCAAGTGGTTAAATATTTAAAATACTAATATGCAATTCCTTTTAGGAAGATATCTAATTTATATAATCAATATGGCAAATAATTAACAACAGAACATTTTGTCACAATATGGATACTTTACTTAATATTAAATCATTCAATTTAGATTTTTAAATACTTAATGCTCATCAATTCCTGCAAAGATAAATTATGGACGAACACAGAGCAAATTAAGTATCTATAAGCTGTTATTTTCCAACAATTTAAGATATTATTTTTACGAAGTACAGGGTCACCCGCCTGTCATTTGTTTCATTTCATGATATAGCGATCTTATCAAAGATTAGATAGTGCGGAAACAATATTGTAAATACGATTCATTATACGTTAAATTGATTGAATCGAATTAATTTTGCTTCGTTTAAACATGTACATAGATAAATTTATTTGCAGCGGGATTTGCGCATTTTCAGCGATTTGAAAGTGAGATATGCGTATAAAACTAAAAAAACCTAAGACGAAGTAAGTAAAGGCGATTGATTAAAAAAAATCAAACGGATATCTAAAAGGATTACAAATACGGCTGAAACTTTTATATTTAATATTTTAAAATATGATTTCTTGTATGAATCGTATTTCACAAATTCATTCAATTGATGGAAACTGTTTTACCCTGTTCACCTCAACATATTTAATAAGAATTTGATATTGCTCGTCCATAAAGTATCAAGTATTTAGTTTATACGTTTACTTATCAAAAACTACACACTTTTTAGGTATCATACTTAAATTAAATTTACAAAAAATCACAACATACGCATTGTTCTTAATAATTACTACAACTTTGAAACACTTTGATATATACACCTACATTGGCAAGTTAGTCTTAGTACACTTCTAATATTATTATTGTAATATTCACACATTTCATGTAAAAACAGGATACTTAAATTGTAACAAATGTGCCGCAGTCTGTATTATTGTAACCTATATATTTTCATAGCTAAATGGTTTACAAGCCGGTAATATGGACCCCGGTCAAATTTACTGTCTCTCTCTTTACTGTATCTGTCTCATTAACGTTTCAGAATAATATGATCGTAAAAGATATCCTATATTTTTATAAGTAATAAAATATAGTTAGGGCGTCCATAATTTAAATTTTAAGTAACAAAAATCAGTGTTATTGCTGTATTTATTTTAATATCAAAAAACATCCTATCTATCGCTTAAAGCATACCAAGCTTTATTTATTTGATTTGTATGCATCATATCAGAAACAGTGCGAACAACAATTCACATATTTACAAACATTAAGATTTGTTTCAATTTACATTATATACATTTATTAAGTATAACGTTCATAAAACGTTTTTCACTTTATAATTCAGTCCTTTCATTAACAACCACTTCCGCAGTGTCTAATTTCTCCAAATCTCATACTGATATCTCTTGTATTTGAACTCTTTTCTTCATAATACCAGGAGGAGCTGGTGTTGTTGGTGCAGGTGGAACTCTTAAAATACCTGAACCAGCTGCACCTTCGGAATCCCCATTTGAATCGGAGAGGACTTCCTGGCCATCACATAAAGGGCCAAACTTCACTTGTGTCGAACTATCAACAACCCGAGGCTCGAAAGTACTAGTCCTGCTTACAGCTTCTTGAATGCGTGCTTCTATTCTTTGTATATCTGGTTTTTGTGTGTCTATACACACAACATTACCAGCGTCAATGGCACTACCAACACTCACATCTGGCAAGGATCTCCTTGCGGCCAAATGTTTTTCATCATAACAACTATATTCACCGAAAGTTGGTTCACCACAGTCTGACAAAGTTCGTAAATCAAATTTGGAACCTGACCCACGCGGCACATGAGCCGACTTACAATCAAAGCCAAACCCTTTCCCCTCAAAGGCTCTTACATCATAATCAATTTTTGCGTCATAATTATCAGACGATGAAGAACTTCCCGCCTCAGTAAGATCATCTTTGCATCTTCGAGGTCGCGTCCCTCTTTGATGATAAATCCCAGCAAAAATCAGTACGTTAAGTAGCAATAAAAAGCATCCCACGGCAATTGTAACGGTGAGAGCTGCTGTATATGACTGGTAATGCGAGGAGGCAAGTCTTCGTAGAAGTGCGTCATCAGTTTGTATGGGGGTGACTGTAGCGTTTGGTGGACATTCAGTTGAAGCTGGAGGGGCGGGAGATGGTTTCGGTGATGCAGAACGACTCGAAGGCGTAGTTTTATCACCACCACGTCCAATATTTATAACGTGTGGAACGTGAGCTCTTGACATCGATTGCTCTCTAACTGCTCCTATTGAAAATATGATTTTTTAATGTACTTAGTTAAAGGCTAATTTATAGTAAGATATTGTTACCTTCATAATAATTTTGGCTGTCATCTTGAAAGTGATGGTGCCTCATGGCGGCGTCAGGCAAATCGGAACCAGGTCGGTGCAGTTGTGGGATCAGTGATAACCATAATGACATTTTATGACCACGATAATGACTTCTCATACCAGGCTTAGTACCTAATAAAAACAACATTACCGGTGCATAAGAATTACAATAAAATGAAATAATATCCAACTAAGAATATTTTCTCTGTGGTAAATAATTGATCAGAACTCAGATTAAAAATTTAAATATATTTGTTTTTTTTAATAAGTAATTATATATTTATAAAAAAAATATTTAAAAGTAACTCACTCATTTCCATATAAAGTTGGTTTATTGTATCGTAGGTGTCCCAGTAAGGGATATCATCAGGGCCTACTGCGACAGGTTCACCTAACATTGGGTTTGGTGGTGGAGTCGCTGAGGGATCATTTGGGTTCCTAAAATTATTTTTTGTAAAATAAATTCAATCTTGTTAGGTAAGATCAGGTGATTGGAAAAGGTCCCAGATAAAGCCCTTGTTTGACAGGGAATCGAACGAGTCTTCGGGTTAATTTTCAAGAACGCAATATCCGTGTACCACTAAAGCACGGGGACTGATCGGAAGTAATCTAAGTAATAAAAACTATAAGTTACTCACCCATAACGAACAAAATTAGCCACATAATGCATACATAATTTCGACACACGCTGTTCTTGTAATGTAAAGTTCAAGTGATGGTAGGCCTGAGATAATGGCATTCCAAGGTAGAATGGTACCTCCTCGCCGTGCACCGATCCTGGTCGCTAATTGAATACATTAAGTGGTAATTAGATAAATTAATTGGTTTTAATGTGTAGGTAGTGTAGATAGTTGTGTTTTAAAAATTCTTGTTTCTTTGAAGTTAGGCTTCTTTATTATGTGAAGACATTGCGTCGATAATTATACAGGCAAGTGGCTAATCATCTAACGTCTCGACTCTAGATCAAAAAAAAAACTTTTTTTAATTAGAGAATATATAAATTAAAAAATATATAAAGATTCTGACAATTTCTATATGTTACTAAATTATATTAACTTATACTTTTGTCGTTCTTTCCCAATTCACAATTGAAAGATATTCAATAAGGTTATAACGCAAAATGCCTTTACAACGTTTACTATGTTTTTATTAAATATCAATTTTTACGCAAGCTATAAGTAATATAATCATAAAAATTATGCCTCCTTATTTTGTTCCACAAATCATTATACATACCTGCGGATAGTCCTTCTCTGGAGAAAGGTAGTGAAAATGTGTGAAATAGGTTGAACCGCGACGTAAAGCGTGGAGGTATCCCAATCTTATTAAAGGCGCTGCCGTGCGGCCATCGCTAAGAATCTGGCGAAAAATTCAATTTTCATCACATATTTACGTCATTACACAACCAGTAGGGTGGTTATCTTAATTAACGATGCAACATTGTTTCAGTGGGAATGACCTTTTTGGTACACTTGGTACTTACTATATTATGACTTGCATACCGTTTTATTTAAAACTGAGAAGGCCAAATTTGCTCGCTTAACATAAGTCGTTTAGTGTCATTAACGTGTTGTCATGGTAATTAAATTCAACGTTATATTACGGTTACTAATGTATTCAATTGTATTACTGTATGTTAATAAAAGGATCCTGTTAAATAACGAATCAATATCAAGGATATTTTTGGTTTCTTAGTTGATTGTTCTATCTAAAAACTAATTAATATTTCCACTAGTGAAAGTCAAATTGAATTCAAATAAATGTGATAAAACATTCAAATACCATTTGAGGTTTATATATATTGTCTACATGGAACTAAGACGTTACTTCCATCAACTTTATATTTGGCTTACAAGTTAGTATTGATTTATATCTTATCTGTAAACTAAAACTATTCAAAACTTATTAAATTATAAGTAATTCCAAGAGCGTGCTTAGTTATAGCCTCATATTATCTAAATTTAATTTAATTTGAAATTTTTTTTTTATTCGCTCTACCAAAAGTATTTATTTCCTATTGGGGCGCTAATCATTGAGTTACATTCCAATAAGTGCTATTGTCGCTTTATATTTGACAATCATTTGGACATACGTAAAATAAAACCATATATTTATTATTGTTTCAGTAATGCATTATTTATTCATTTTACAATACTTAGTGATGTATAAAATAAGGACTAAAGTGGAGCAGACTTTTCTTTTGTAGAAAATATCACTCTTAACGGCTGAAGCCACATTAAGCACGCAACAAATGCTACTATTTCATTGCTGCAACGATTTTACAACTCAACTCAATCTCAATGGATTTTAAATTACTAAAGTAAAGAAATTGGATGTTCTTTCCAGTAACCTTTCTATAAATAAGCTTAGGTTCGTTCTAAGGTGAAGTAAATGAAATTTATTTTAGTGTTCCATTTGTGATTGGTTGTGACTGTGGTAACAACACATCATGACAAATCTTTTTCTTATAGTACCATCTCCTTATCGATGGCGATCATAATGGCTATTTTTTATTATTTACTTATAATGAAATAAATAAAAAGAAATAAATAATGGCTATTTTAATTTTGGAACAATGATTTTACACTGGCTATGGCAATGACTTTCAATGGCTTGGCCAAACCACTGTCTCAAGTTTTTCAACCACGACGTGCGGCCAGGTCTCCTTCTACCTGTTACTTTGCCTTGTGTGATAAGTTAAAGAAGCTCGAGTGGACTGAACGAGTGGCAGCTTAGTAAGCCTGTACCCTGTAGCCTGTGTAATGTCGTCAGACATTTTGTTGGCAACACCGGCAAAACAGCGGTGCGTAAGGCAACGGAAAAAGACAACATTATTTTTTCCCCAGGATATCATTATGACAAACGCAAGATCAAATAATATTGAACGTTTAACCATATAAATAGTAAGACATATTCCCTACAGGATAAGATAAATTATCTAAAGCCATTTATGTGATTATTCACTACTAAAGCATTGCTATAGTTTTATATTGCTATTTAGGTCAGTAATAAAATATACTCGACACAAATTAATAGTAGTAAATGAGTTTTTTAAGAGACTTCAGTATTGTTTATTTATAAAAAATCTTAGTGTTTGTAGTTGTACATGAAAGAGGTTATAATAGAACATTACAAGGGAAAAGGTTATCATTAACTTCCATTATAATGAAGTCTCGCCGTAGCGCTGACATTTTCTTAAGCTTACTATTTAAAAATATCACGTGTTCTTTATCCTTTGTTCTGCTTAATCTATCTATATATATGAAAATGAAACCCGTTTTCCGTTGTCACGGCATCACCCCTGAACGGCTGGACCGATTTCGCTAATTCTTTTTTTGTTCTGTTCGTTATTATCAGGAGAAGGTTCTTATGAAAGAAAAAATTAAGGAAATTGCGCGGAAAAAGAAAATTTAAAATTTCTTAACCACCATATAAAATTATTTAACTTTTTAATGTAACCTTTTTTTAATGTAACCTTAAGACATTTGACATAGAATTGACTGAATGCGTGCTGCAAATATAGTCAAAGAGAATGAAAAAAAAAATTACGTTTAAAACCGATTATTCTGTCAGTCTTATTTTATTGATAAACTAGCGACCCGCCCCGGCTTCGCACGGGTGCAATGCTGATATGTACTATTTAGTATCACTACAGAGGACACACTACAGAAAATGTGTGAACGTTGTATATAAAAATGTGAGTTATCCATAAGAGATAGACATATACCATCATACTTAGTACATTATTTTGATAAAACAAGTAGGGTTCAGCCTGCGTTTGCAATGTAAGCGGAAAAAATGTAATTATTTACGAAACCTCAAAAATAACAGTACTTCTACACTATCATCATCCATCATAACATCCATTAAATGTAATACATATAAACCTTCCTCTTGAATCACTCTATCTATTAAAAAAAACCGCATCAAAATCAGTTGCGTAGTTTCAAAGATTTAAGCATACAAAGGGACATAGGGACAGAGAAAGCGACTTTGTTTTATACTATGTAGTGACTAGCTGACCTGGCAAACATCGTTTTGCCATGTACTTATATCATTTATGGTTATTGTGCCTCACTCGACATAGATAGGTATAGTGTGTTCGGGACTTTTTTGTAGATATTTATAAGATCTACAATTACTTAGAACATTTTATGGTTCTATCTTTAATAGTATAGGCAGGGTACGCAAAATAAGTAACTTTTTTGGTTGATTTTTTACACCTTGTGTCCGAAAAACCCTAATATCTTACGGAACCCTATTTTTGTTCAAAATTAAATATAGCCTATATTACTCGTGGATAATGTAGCTTTCGAAAGGTGTTTTTAAAATCGGTGCAGTAGTTTATGAGCCTATTCATTACAATCAAACAAACAAACAAACAAAGTTTTCCTCTTTATAATATTAGTGTAGACAATACATTTAAAATGTATGTGTGTTGTATACCGTAAAGCATTAGAATAAAAAACACTCTTTTTATGAATTATACCAATTCGAATTCAATATTTATAGTCATAACTATCGGGTCAGCTAGATCAACCTGACAACTTTATATAATAAAACAATTAACTTAATAAAATCAAAAATCTGCTCATTTATGGCGTCTAAGGCGGAACAAAGTTCGCCGGGTCAGCTAGTTGTAATAATAACTTTGTAATTTGTATGGCAATAATTATTTTTCAACATTTGTATGTAAATTTACATTTTCTTATAATAAAAATTGTTATAACAAAACACGACACAGATTGTATCCTATTCCGTATCCTTTGAAAATTCAGCTAGCCCATCTCATTTACAATTCGTCCTTATAGATTTCGCAAAATAGCCGCAAAAATGTTTTGAGGGTTACATTGCGTAAAATCTAAACACACTGTCTCCACATACATTCACGCATACTTAAGGTGTTATTTGACTTATGTAATATTCGATGTAACACTTTTTCTAAAAGAAATGGTTTAAACATGTATCATGTACTACAGTATAAATGAAATCTAGTGTAGGAACTGGCGTTAGGTCAATTTTATCACAAATATATTTCTATCATGAATTAAGTTAAATACCGCCTGCGTCAATCACCCTATCGATACAAGTTTATTTTGATGTATGATAATTAAAGAAATATAATATAAATCTACAGTGCTTACGACATAATTGCCGACACTCGGAAACACTTGTTGACAAAATTCACAAGAACCACTTAACCGACTTTGGATTTTTTTTTTACAAAGAACTCTTCATATTTCATTGCCATCTGTAGTTTATTGGGTAAACTATTTCCTAAGCTATCGTTCTACGTCGATAAAAACGTTTATTTCTAACCTCAGTTTGAACTAGATGTTATTTTCTTAAACTCGTCGTTTTGTTTACTGTAGTACCCATGTACGGTTGACGCCATAATTTTTTTGGGTACTGTACGTACATAAGAGTGGATATGTAACGAAATCTACCTTTTATTCTTCAACCCAGCCTGTTTACCACGTAGCATTGTTGAGAAATAATAACCATAAGTAAACGCTAGGTTGGTATTAATAAATAATGTTAGGCACTTTCTCTTGCAAATAAAAAATGAAGGCTCAAACGCTTTATTAATCATTCTAACTACGACCGCAAAAGCGTTCCCTTACCCACATCGTTTTGAAGGGTCTGAAATAAATACATTAAGCCGAATGCCGACAATCTCTTATTTTGGCTTGATTAAAATTCAACATAAACAAGAAAAGCTTTTGTAGCTTAGTTCGAGATGGATTTAATTTATTAATGCTTATTGCTAGCCGGGTCATTAAAGTGAAATTTCGTAATGTATCTATATACATCCAAAGTTACAGTTAAACTGAGATTAAAATACATCTATGGTACATACTCAAAAAATACTGTTCGTTTGACTGTTAGTTTATGAAAGTTGATGAATTTCATTATTATGTAATCGTATCGATTATGTAATCGTTGCAGCTTACAAGCATTTTTCAAAACAAAACTCTTGGCGACTAAAAAGCGTAGCGAAGAATTTGTAGCAGGTTCTCATATTATGTTCTAAGACTTTTTATTTATAGAACAGGGGCAAACGGGCAGGAGGCTCAGCTGATGTTAAGTGATACAACCGCCCATGGACACTCTCGATGCTAGAGTGCTCGCGAGTGTGTTGCCGGCCTTTTAAGAATTTGTACGCTCTTATGCACATTTTTTTTTTCTTTATCTTGAGAATCTGATAGTAAATATAATTTCGTAATAATTTTTACTGATATCATAAGTGTTGTCACCTATATAAATGAATGCTTTTCCGTTTTTTTTCTATTGAATACGTTAAACTTCGAAGCTTGTAGCTCAGATATCATTTGAGTATTCAGGGAATAATTATACATTAAATTACTATACAGTTTGTAATGTATGTCCCCAAATTTAGTAAAATTATTTGGAATTTAAATGACAGTTATTTAATATAATTTTTATAGTTAACAATTTAGTGAACAATTCTTTTTATATATTAAAAGTTATGTTACGAACGGAAGCGTGGCACAAAAAAGGTTGAAAAAATCGGCCTAGAGTCACACAAAACAGAGATGGTTCTAGTGTGAACAAGAGACTATATGAATAAAAACAATGTATTTTTGAATGAATAATATTGTGATGCATTGCCAATAATCAAAATTTATAGTCGAACACAACACCCACTAAACTAACTTATTAATGTGTTGTGGGTGTGAATTAATTTAATTTTATTTAATTTTATTATTCTTTATTACTTAAGATATCATATGGAACATGATGTAATGGTTGCAGCTCCTTATATACGTTGTGTTAAAGAAAAAACTAGGCGAATCAAAAGAGTTCTTCACTTCCTTTATACGCCCTTGATTTGAGAACTGGCAGTAAATGTAAAATTAGAAGCATTCAATGTATATTTTTTTTGAGATTCATAGGTGTACATTATGTAACCTACATGAATAAATTATTTTTGAATTTGAATCAAACCACTTGTATTAAGTGCTAAAATTAAAAAAAAATATTTACACATCAATGTTTTAAGTCCATGAACCAAATTAAATTGTTCTATGTCTACGAGAGGTTACAAATTCATAATAACTTGACACAAATCATTTTGATCTCAATTTGGAATTACGTTTTCGATCTTCGCCCCACATGTTATTTTTATTTCCCTGCGGAAAACACCAGTACCTACTCATTACTTTATGAAAATGATATTAATTTCTTATATGAAAATTAAGAATTTACACAACATTTTTTTTATACAACATTTTTTGTGTCAAACCATTCTCGACTTTAATTGCTGTATTACAGAATAAGGGCCTGTTTCACAATGTCCGGATAAGTTCCAAATAAGCTATTTGTTACTTATTGGTATGATAAATAGTATTTTTGCGTTTCACGACTGTCAGATAGCGCTATACGTCATGAAATTCGAGGTATCTTATTTGGAACTTTTATCTTTCGAATAATTTATCTGTTGCATAGCTATTTGGCACTTTATCCATACATTGTGAAACAGGCCCTAAAACTAATTTCTATTCAAAATATTATGAAAAAAAATGTACAACGAAAATACACTCCCTAATACGTTTCGATTAATTACAAAGAAGAAATTTTCTACAGATGAAACAAAACACATCTCTGTTTGTTTTGATTTTCATTATAACAACAATAATCTTAATATATATAATTCTTGTGTGCGTGTGTATGTGACTGAACTCCTCCTAAACGACTGGACCAATTTTGATGAAATTTTTTGTGTGTGTTCGTGGAGATTCGAGAATGGTTTAGATTCACAATTTTGTCCGCTGGACAATGTTTTTTTAAATTATTTAGTAGTTGTTGATTTTGGAATGTTTTACATTGGACCCGACAGACGGCGCTACCATCGCACTGTCAAATTTTAAAAAATATTCGAATTTTAATTTTAGTCTGTCCCGACAGTTAGCGCTGCGATCAAATTAAAAAAAAGTTTTGTTATCATTGTGTTATTGTAGACCATGTGCTGGATCGTTAGATATTGTCATAACATTTGAATAATAATTTTCATCAAAATGGTCCAGAATGTTTTAGCTTATTAAAAAAAGTTTGAAATTTTCAAATTAAAGACGTATAGACAGGACAACGTCTGTCGGATCCGCTAGTATTATATATATATATATATAATAATAAGCAAAAAAAATCGCCCTTACCTCTAGAGTAGCGTCACGAACACTCAGCGGATTCTGCACGGGTTTATCCCAGTCAGTATACTCGTTTTTGAGAGTTGAATAAATCTCGTTGAGATGGTAGTAATAAGCGTTTCGGACGAATGTACGCAGAATGCGGTCGCGGCGGCTCTCATTGAAGCCAAACTCCAAGTCTTGAGCATTGAATTCCAAGTAAGACTCTGCAAGTAATGGCATGTCATTCATTTGCATAAATTTATGAGTCGACGCTTTGGCATTCACGTCTATTTAATTAAAAAGTGAAAATTCATCCATTTCATAGAATATTTAATTTTAGGTTTTATTTAAAGTATTTTAAGTGCGTCAAATAAAATCAGTGGCGCTACAACCTCTTTAGGTCTTGGCCTCAGATTTCTGAATCTGTTTCATGATCATTTTTTTATCTAATGGGCAATTAGGTGATCAGCCTCCAGTGCCTGACACACGTCGTCGACTTTTTGGATCTAAGAGATGTCGGTTTCCTCACGATGTTTTCCTTCACCGTTCGAGCAAATGCTAAATGCGCCCATAGAAAGAAATTTCATTGGTGCACAGCCGGGGATCGAACCTACGACCTCAGGTATAAGAGTCACACGCTGAAGCCACTAGGCCAATACTGCTCTCTGAGGAGGCTTTTTTATACTTTATAGTATTTTATAAAGTATATAGAACTTTGATATATTACAACATTTTAATTTATTATAAGGTAAATTTATTTTCTTCGTATATATGTAAGTGAATCATTTCTTAGTCCTAAGTCGTTGGTTCTCCGTGGGTTCGAAGATTTCAGTTCAAGGGACGTTTTCAAATAGTTTTATACATCTAAGCTACAACGACCCCATACCCGTAGTAGTGAGTCCAAAAAGCAGTTCTCTGTGCGGGAAGTCGGCTAATTCATGACCGGCGGCGCTGGCCACAGCCGCCGCGCCGGCCCCTAACCGCGAACTATCCGTGGGAGGGGGTGCCTGGTTACAAATCATTTAAATGCATTAAATTTTTTAAAGTCATTATTTTACTAGTAATTTCATTTTATAAATTCTAAAAAATAAATACGTTTATTTTGGAACATAAGAACATGGTATCACTTATTCCACGTCATTAAATTCGAACCTGTTGGCATCTCTAGAAGACAGAGGGTATAGGCCGAGAGAAAAAGCCGGCGTAAAAAACTATTGATACTGTTTAAAAAAAAAGCAAATCATCAAATCTACAATATTTAAAACAAATATAGCAAATTAATTACAAGTAGCCTGCCCAGCACTAGTCCCAGGACCTGTTATCAACTAGATAATCGCTAACTTTATAGTAAGCCTTTTTACACAGCTTTTCTTTAATACATTTCTTAAATTTATTATAAGGCTGAAATAAGAGCCCCTGGGATTTTATTAAAGACATGTTACTTATGGTAATTATATTCCCTGGGTTTCAATATCCAAAATACCAATTGTTATTGCAACAAGTAGTAAGCTTTGAAATAGGAACCCAAACGATAACTATTCATTACGTTATTTCTACTTGTATACATCTACGACTCGTAGCAATTGCGATAGATACTTCGTTAAAACCGAACGTTAGTCATCTCTCATCATTTGTTACATTTATTAGAGAAACTTGATGGCGTAAGGTATACAATTAAAAATATTTTATCTTACGTAATAAAAAATATATACTGTAGCTTCTGTCCTTGTTCACTTACCTACGTCGTAGAATTATTGCGTAACTAATTAAAATGTTATATAATAAATTATGATTTTTTATATAACAACTTTTATTACTGAATAGCAGTATCTAAAGCTCACTTACATGGGAAGGATTAACTATTACTGTTCCGTCAACAAATGGTGCGAAGCCTGCAAGAAATCTTGGAGGATCCAACCGAACAGACAGCAAATCACTCAGAGGCTTGTTGCGGAGGCAGGGTGCTATATCATCTTCTAGAAGGTCACCATGGCAACCGGTATGCTCTGCCACCTAGGACGTCAAATATCACTATAAGTTTATTGTAGGCAAATTCTTGATAACATTACAATATTGGAAAGATGATCGCTTGATTCTTTAGACGTATTTAATGTAATTTAATATTTATAATGAGGCACATTCTCCTTGGAAATAAAAAAAAATCAAAATGTGAATGCGTTACCTAGACAAAATAATAAACAATCAATTATCTTTTGTTTTTTAAATGCAAACATGTACCTAAAAATGGATGAAATGTACGTTCTCGCTAAAATATAATAAACTGCATGAATTTGTTTACTACGGAGCTGGTAAGTCAGAAAAATTATGGGTTCATTCTATGTTTGCGCAGTAGTTCAAGCTTCAAGAACTTCCAATAACATAAACGACGAACGACTTAAGCACGGGACTACATTAGTGGTAACTGAACAAGTGATTAAAATAGTTGAAAATACTATATCTCTTTTTATTTTATATACAAAGAAATGAGGATTTCATTAGGACGTATTCATACACAAGAAAAACGTGTCAACGGTCTGGGTGCCCAAATGTTTTCTGATGCACAGAAATAAACGACTCTGAGTATTTTGTTTTGAGTTTGTTATGTGGGCTTTACTATTATGACACGAAAACGAAGAAACAGTCCATGACTACCATTATCTCCAACTCTAAAGAAATGTAAGGCGATTCCATTCGCTGGTAAGATGCTGTTTTTTCAAGAGGTCGTATTAATCGAATACTTTAATCGGACCTTCTGTTTTAGGGAGCTTGTACGTAGGTAAAATAAGAAAGTTGTATGGCAACATACGCATGCAACGCAGTGGCAAACTCACTAAATTTGTTTAAATTCGGAAAAGCTTTAAAAAGAAGATATACAAAATATACAAAGCTGAAAGTATAGTGCGTCGAAAAATAAAATAAGATTGAATAAAAGATTCATACTCATTATTACTTTATTAAACACCACTATATCAATGTCATAATTTTCCACATGTATTCTTACTACTTTTAATATGATAGCTAACATAACTAAGTACCTAAATCGAACTCTCCTTAACATATCGCATTGGAACAATCTTAATATTCTAAATGCACACAGATAAGGTTATAAGTTAGTAAAAATATATAGCTTCGAACCTTTCGTTTTATTGACAGAGGATCCCTTTGCAGTGCCCATGAACTGAGTCCGGATCCGCTTAACAAAATGACACGCCTCAGCAGCTCTGAAACGAATGAACGTATTTAGTTTTGTTATTTACGAAATGGATTATGTAAATAGGCCATCCATATTATTTGTGAGAGCCATATTTAAAATGCGGCAATGTGAAGTGGCGCGTTAATAAATCTTAACAGGTATTGTCATTGATATCTTTCCGTGCATAATCTTTTTACTGACCGGCATGTTTTGAAACAAAACACAAAATTAAGCATGATGGCAATTATATATTAATACTTTTGGATTATTTTTAATCGACATTTTATCACGGCACATTAATCAATACAAGAACTTGTAATATATTGTCGTTATTTGATTTTAAGTTTTCAATAAGTATAAAATAATTTAAAAAAATTTTATCAATGGACTCAAGTATTATTTTGCAAGTATACAATTTAATTTTTTTTTATTTATTATTATTTATAAACCCGTAAATTATTATTTATTACAAAATATAGTCTCATTATATTCGAATTAAGTGTAAAAAAATCTCTATTTCAGTAAATTCAAGGAGCAAAATACAAAAATATATTATCATAGTGTATAATAGTACCCTAGATAACGGAAAGTCTCGGCCTAATTACAAACAATGGGTCCCATGCGTCATTCATAATCACAGACTCAACAACGATCCAATGTTACCATAACCGCAATTTATATTTTTATAGCAATGGACGGGATAAAGGAAATGACGATAATTATAACCCCAACATCCATTGTTTTGGGGACGTTTGTGTAAATAAACCTAAAGAATTTGTTACAGTATTATAAAAGAGAAGTTTCGTTTGTTTTTTAAACAACAATTCAATACAATATTTGCATGATTCTTTGTGATATGTCAAAAACGAGCGCAGCACTAGACAAATGGCAATCGCTCTATCTATGAAACTATTCATTCTACACAAACGTGTACGCTTCATATAGATGACAAGCCCAAATGTTTTTCAGCCTCTCATCTAAAATTTAACTGCACTAGAACATGTTTATTTATGGAAATTGATTTGAATCTACCGTGTGATACTTTTTTTGTCGTCTAGCGTACATTCAAAAATAATCCAATTCTTAAAAGTCCTGCAATGCACTCGCGAGCCCTCTGGCGTTGAAAGTGTCCATGGGCGGTGGTATCACTTAACATCAGGTGAGCCTCCTGCCCAGTGTAGATATAAATGCTGCCTATAGGAAATTAAAAAAAAAGTTCTATTATAACTATTATCAGATTTTTAGACAAACATTAGAGAGAAATACACTGTTGGATAAAACGTATTTATACGCTTAAAATAAAGCATCTTTTTTAAATAAGTCATTACTGGAAGATTAATAAACTCAATAGTAAAAATTTATGTATGTCATTTGTGGTATCATTTGTGTTAATTCAGAACTTATGAGACAAACTGTAAACAATTATTTCTTTAAAATTATAAATTGTTCCGTCATTTCGTATTCTCAGTATTACTAATTCTAATGTTAATTTATAAACAATACCTCTAGATACAGGTGATACGGCCAAGAAGTTAGCCAATGCGGCACCAGTACCATGACCCATCAGAGTCACCTTTTCAGGATCACCTCCAAAAGCAGGTAGATTTTCACGTAACCAATGCAGTCCGGCAACCAAATCCATTAGGCCAAAGTTACCCTGCGCTGACCCTTTAGCACCAGTTTTTAAAAAACCTGTGAAATTATAGTGACAAATATTTAAGAACAAGACTGTTGTATATTTACCCGTATCACTTCAAAAATATAAGTTGAGTTATTTTTGTAATACTGTTTATAGATAGATAAGACTTAAAGTTACAGACTTATATATTTTTCTTGAGATTTTGTTGTACATAAAGTTTCTGAAATCCTAGGTTTTTGAAGTTATACTTCTTTAGTCGCGTTATGAAAAATTTATGAGGGTGAAATTTTACTTAACTTTTTTTTAATGTGACACAAAATTAACAGAATGAAGTTAGGTCAAGGTGGCATGAAAATCAATACCTATTTTCAATTTGTATATACTAGTAATTTTATATTTAGAACTCAAATAAATAAATAAATAAACTCGTGTTTTGTAACAGTACAATTAAACAGTGTGAATCAATAAATATTATTTTGGTGTTTTTAAATCAATTTCATATACGACGGTGATAGTATTTTTGATTAATTTTAATATTTATTCTTGATCACTACTGCATTTTAGTTATTTTTTTTTTGATACGGCAAAGAAGTATAACTTCTAACGCGTGTACATAAGTACACACACTCTTTTTTTTACGTATTGTACGTACGACGAGTGTTGTAATAATAACAATAAAATGTATTCTTATAGCTTCCGTCTAACCTTTCAACGTTTATAAATTTGATTATGGTATATACAATATATGTATTATTTTAACTTACCCAAAACACCTAATCTAAAGTTGATAGTAACTACAATGATGTTGCCATGTGCGGCTAAAGTTGTTCCGTCGTACGCATTGCCCGAACTCCATTCATAAGATTCCCCGTGCACGAACAAAAGACATGGCAATCTTGCTTTCTCAGACTCCATCTCTGCACCTGTAGAATAAGTTAAAAAGGCAACTTCAACTTATAGTAAAGAAGGAACTTATAACAAAACTCACTATTTCGTTACACAAAGGAATTTCTTCCATTGCTATATTCAATACATTATAGTGAGTAGAACGAGAGCCAAACATATCTAGACTAACCAAAATAATATTACTCTTAATGTTTATAAATATGCATTGTTCATTATTATTACAATACAATAATTATTTGTTTCAATTGTCTATGAATAAATACAGTAATCACAAAACTTCCGATCCGGTAGAATTTCAACCCGGGTCGAACAAAATATATTGCTCTTAATTACCTCCGCGAGTTGCTATGATACAACTTCAACTAGGACTAGAAGTTTTGCGATAAATTCATAAATATGTGCGCACTAGTCTTCACTCTACTCTACCAATGGGACGCTTGTCTGACATAACCTTGTTGTATTACATTAAAAGATAAATAAAGTTTATTATATAATCATACCTCTTATTCTAGGCTATAGTGGTTGGTGGTGAACATGGTTTCAGAGTAATATAAGCAATCACATTTTTTATATCACTAACTTACTGAGAACTAGTTAGGACTCAGTTGGTTTTAGTATTAAATCTGTTGTCCTAAGTCAACTTCCTTTAAAGCAATTATTTTGTCACGTTTGCTAGAACAATTTGTGAGTAGCGTAATGGTGTTGTTATCTTAACATTATTGTTTATAATAAAAACTATTATTTATTAGCTACATGATATATGAATCCTAAGGATGTTGTGCATTAGTGCAGTTATAAAGTAGTTTAAGAAACCGCTATAAATTGTCCTGGGAGTCTTGAATCGCTGCTTTAGAGTGTCTTAACCTCACTTCCGCACTGCTTGCAGGGGGCAAGATGCACTGCAATGCACTACGGAATTGAGGTCTTGACACCCTTCGTCGCCCTTCCACTCTATATAATTATATTGGTCGCCGTCTCCCTTAAGCTGTTAACAAACTAATTAATCTGTAACAAAATCTGCAAACTAATTTACCATAATAGCATAATAAAATTAAGAAAACTAGTCTAAGCAAAGAAGGCAAGGTACTGCATCTTAATGTTGACGTTTGACTACAGGGAAAGAAAAAAAATTAAACAATGTTTAGTACGTCAACTATTAAGCGTTGACTATTGAAACGTCTGTATACTGAAAAATATTCAGTCCAAATTCACAAACCTAAAAATTAAATTAGCCTTTCACGAACATCAAATGTTTAGAGTCAAAATTTACTTGCTTAATAAACACAGCAAATGAATTCCTAAAATGTTATTACATGCAAGCATAGCGATGCATATTTAAATAGCACCTTATTTAACGGACACTGAATTAGCGGCGAATGATGTGAATAAATTACGATTAAACTGGCAAGGAATAACGAGCCATCTCACCTATCTCTTATTATATATTTTTTGATATCAAAATGATAATTCCGTTTTAATGTACATGTCACGCATATATATCGAGTTTTATGTTTTCACCTACTGCAAGTAATTGAAATGTACAATACGTTTTTAAATTTTTTAATAAATTAATTTAAGATAAAAAATATATAGTAAATTGACTTAAAATTTAGTAAATTGTGATCAAATTCGAACTATAAACTCTGCGTCACTGCTACACAAAATGTTTCTAAAGGAGCTGAAGTTTTTACCGAGGTTTTATAAATCATATATAGCTATGAAAAATGTTGTTCAATATGCCTTAACTTCTTAAAATATTAAAATTAATTAACTTACCAGTTACAGGCACGTACAGGTTGACATAAAGGCAATCTTCACTCTGGTTAGTAAGCATGGGTAGCAGTCTCTCAATCTGCTTGATTCGAGCGCGCGGGTGGATGAGCAAGGCGTCGTCCCATGGGGCGGCGGGGGGCGGACGCTGCGGGCAGGCGGGACCCGCGGCGTCTGCCAGCCGTGGAGTACGCCACTGAGACGGCGTCACAGGCGGCATGTATCTTTCGAAAAGGGTATTGTAGAGTAGTCGTCTAAGACTGTAGGTTATGATTAAGTACAAATTTCGAGACTTATATTATGCTGTAACTACGAAAGTGCCAACAGTTTTTAGTTTTAGATTTTTTTATTTAAATAGAACAGGGGGCAAACGGGCAGGAGGCTCACCTGATGTTAAGTGATACCGCCGCCCATGGACACTCTCAATGCCAGAGGGCTCGCGAGTGCGTTGCCGGCCTTTTAAGAATTGGTACGCTCTTTTCTTGAAGGACCCTAAGTCGAATTGGTTATTCAAAAGGTCATGAATTTTATTATTTCGTTGCGCTCAAAATGCAATTTACCTAAGGCTACCGAGGGGAGGTGTGGCATACGGCACTCCCAAGTAAGCCTCTACTTGCGGGTGTGCATGGACCACAATGCCCCGTAGGGGTCCGTATTTGGTGCGAACGACGCGCGTGCTGTACTTGTGCGTGGAGAGCGCGACGGCGCAGCAGACGAGCCACGCGTAGAGCGCGGCGCGGTCCGCGCGCATCACGCGCTGCGGGCGCGTGCGGGCGTCGCGCCGCCCGGCATCACGCGGCGTCGCGTCCCGCCCAGCGAGCCCCGCATCGCCCTTTCATCTTGACACTAAACTCTTCTTGCGTGCTCGCGCCCACTAAGCATACATACAATTAACGTGTAGCATGCTACATAATATATATTTTACTACTCATGAAAATTCAAAAATGGTGGCCGAATTATTAACGTTTAGCTTTAACTAATTAGAAATAAACGATTATTTATCAAAATAATAAATACTAAAAATTTAAAATGTTTTTTTATTATTACAAATAGTTAAAAAATTACGGGTTTTTTATAACAATTGCTTACGACTTACCCAAGTCATGCTGTCCACTTAATATAAAGAAGTGGTATATTGAAGTCAGTCATCGGAAAATCTGAAACAATATAATCCCTTTATAAATATTAAAATGCTACCAAACATTGATTCTAAATCAGGCTTTATTTATTAAACAGCTATAGATGTTGCGGACAATGGTGTCGAGTGTAGGCAGTTGATGTTTATCTTAACAAACCTAACTCGCTGTTCGTAAAATTTAATGGAACACAAACACGACAAAACGAAGCTATTTTAAACGTTACCAGTGGCAATGCATGCTTGATGCTAAATATGCGTGATTCGGTGCAATAGCTTTTAAATTTAAAACAAAGGTCAAACATTTTATAAAATGTTGTGTACTAGGCATGTAATTAAGGAATTACATTTTGGATTTGTTTTGTATTTTTATTACTCTCAACACGCTGTCCTAAAAGGCTTTGGGGCTTTGGGGGACAGTGCGGTTTCGCTATTGTTTTGTATTACGGCCATCATGTACGTAATAAACATATATTTTTACAATTTATAAAAATAATAATGTTAATATGGGACTGCACTATTTCCCATTTAATATTTTTAAATTCTGAATGTTTCAATTCCATAAAGACAATTCATAAAAATAAAGCGTGAAAAACGTAGCTTTATTATGTATATGTAATATTAAATAATTGTAATATTTCGTGGATTTAACGATGGGTACACGTAAGCAATAAATAAATTAACAGTATCAATCAATTATAATAATTTATTAATCTGTAAATTATGTACATAATTCTACGTGAGCAAACACTACACAGTCTGTATTGAGATGACTAAATCAATAGCATAGAGTAGGCAACATATAACTGTTTTGTCAATGAATTATATTAAAAAACATGCGTTTGTACGGTATATGTTGCCATGGTTACCTCTCATTATATTATGAAAGTGAAAATAGCATCGTACCACGTTTTATCTATTGTATCACTTTGAATGTGATTATTGATCGTTTTGAATCAAAGTCTTTACCTATGCAATAATAACTATGGACACATAACATTTAAATTCAACTTATAAATTTTGATTATTTTTTATTAGCGCATATTTTATATGAGATTATTAAATTTAGTACGCGAAAAGTGAGTAATTGAAAGTCTACTTCGACACTACAGTCGACTAGAGTCGACTTAGAATTCTATAAGAATAAAAACAGTTTCCATAGATTGTTTACTTACATAGAAAGATATAGCATCGAAAGTTGTGCCCGTCACTGCAGTGATTGATGTTCACGTCTTTTTACAAAACGCTTGGGTAACCAAATAAGCTTGTAAATACCTACAATGACTCTTCATGTCAAAAAGAGAAAACTCTTTTAGAATATAAGCCCCTTTCATTCTCATTCTTGATACAAATATAAAATTGTAAAACAAAATCTCAAAAGGTCAAAGAATCAAATCTTTTCCGATTTTATTTTCCTGTTTCTGATGTAAACGTTAAGCTTATTGTATCTTACATCAAACGATAGAAAATATAGTATCAAAAACGATTTATTTCTACGAGAATATTTATTATTATGTTCGATTGACGTATTAACTTATTCGAATTGTTTTTGTAATATGCATAAATTATAATGAAAAACTAAAGAGAAACAATCTTAAGAGACTGCGAGAGATATAGATTAATAAAAATATCCAGATGTAAGATATAACGAGATGCGAGTATTACATCATTTTAAAGTATCAATTAAACGAAGTAAGTTAGTTAAGATTATAAATTTGCTTGCTTTCTATATAGGAGGACATCATAATACTATTAAAGTATTGCATATAATCTCAAACCATTATGCTCAATGTTTTAAAACATACTGTAATTTTTTTTTATCATATACTTGGTGTATGATCACTTGGTGGTCAAATCTGCTTTGTTATTTTTGATTGTCTTCGTGTTAACCACTGATTCATCACCATTAACAACACGTGCTTTTGTAAAATCATTTCTCAACTTAATTTATATTACTTTATTCAAATTCTATGGGCAGCGATGACTGACTTTTATGGGCGTCCCATAGTCTCGTTTGCAATTATAATAAACAGATTTATTATAAATCTATATGTACAAATTATATTATTTTTTATTATTATTATAAATATATATGTACAAATTATATTACTTTTACTGTAACAAAAATCTGTACTTCTCTTATAAGATTTTAAAAATATTTTTTTAAGAAATGAACTACTGAAACGTTTGAAATAAATGATAACAGTCTAAGACACTAGAAACCCTTGCCTGTAATTTTTAGATAACTTGGTACTTATCGGATTCTACAGCGAAAGCGAAACCGAGCTAAGTAACTAGCTTATATAATGACATAAGCGTTGATATTTCTGATAAGTTAACGTCGATTTGCGGGCAACATGTTAATCTTGAATGTGAGCTCAGAGCGTCGTATCTCCCTGAAGATAACATATACCGATTACTCAGTCCTCGATTCTGCGAGCGTCAGTGATCGATGGCATAAAACGTTCGATCTCATCTCGATTCAATTTTCCATTTTACGATTTTTTACGTTTATATTGTTGTTTTATAATGTATATAGATAGGTTATTATTTAAATATATTTATTTATAGAAAAACAAGTAACTCCGCCCCGTCTGTGTTAATTTTTGTTATCTAGCTCAAAAAGCTAATTAAAAGTTCTAGACTGACCTTTGACAAGTGTTTCTTTAAATTTCAATTTCACTAGAGCTCTAAATAGTGTATATTTCAACTTAAAAGACTCTTTAATAATAAGTTTTAAGCGTAGAAATTTTGTTATTATTTTTGTTCACTGATTTTTTGATTATAAAATACCCTATAAATTATAATTATTTAAAATAGTTAGTAGTAACTGGCCGGCCGGTATGACAATTTGCCTTGTAAACAATAATGGTATTTCAAAGTTTTTAACATTAAGGGCCTGTTTCACAATGTATGGTTAAAGTGCCAAATAGCTATGCAACACATAAATTATTCGAAAGATAAAAGTTTCGAATAAGATACTTCGCATTTCATGACGTATAGCGCTATCTGACACTCGTGAAACGCAAAAATACTGTTTATCCTACCTATTGGTAACAAATAGCTTATTTGGAACTTATCCGGACATTGTGAAACAGGCCCCAATTCTAGAATTTTATAAGCCGACTTTTAACCGTGAATCCGTAGGTTCCATCCTCGGCCGTGCAGCAATGGAATTCTTCTCATGCGGTGAAATAAAACATCGCGACAAAGAAAAATCGACGTCATGTTTCGGACAGGTTGATTACCATCTCCTAAGAACTAAAAATAATCAAAAGAAGCTGGTGTAATCCTTAGCCAAGACCCATATAGGGTTATAGCGCCATTGGATTATTGTTATAATTAATGATACCATAAGTTCAAGTAATTGTACCAGAAGTTTCTCGCACAGCTGTAAGTGTTAATTAATATATGTGAAAATTTATTTCCTCTAACTTAATTGATAAATACCAACGAACTCGTTACGAGCATTGCGGTTTCATTAAAAGAGAACAGAAGAGTTCCGGGCGTAATAAATTAAATTAATAGAAGGTACGCTGAATTCAGGTGTTGCGGTGGAATTAAAAATATCTATTGACTCAGGTATACTTTTAATTTAGGTCACCTTAGTTTCTAGAAAGGAGTTATGCGACTGAATATATAAGAATATATTTATTATCTGATTATTTCACAAATGTTTTAATACTCGTAGTTCAGTCGACGTGTAGCTTTTCTATAATTGCAGAAGCAAGTGAATATATACACAGTTTTGAATCTACATGTTAATCCGCGGCCCATAGATAGCAAGGTTCATTTATAATGAAATTGTATTTTCTGTTCTTAGATCATAAATGGTATCTGTTTGAAAATGACTCAAACAGCTCCGCAAGCTCGCTTTAAAATAATGAGAGCAAATCTCTTATCTACAAAGCATTGATGAAGCTTTTATAGAATTATAATATACTTGATTTATCAACTACTAATACAGTGGTTCCTTTGTACGGTTGTATTCGATTCTTATTGTCGTATTTTTAATCGAAGTCAAGCTAGTTCGAACGTTAAATAGAACGATTAGAACTCATAAATATCAATAAAAAATGTTTAATAAAAATAATATATGTTACAATATTTTGGTAACTGTTTAAAGTTATCCCGTCATTTTATGTTTAATGATCGGCATTTATCTAAAAGTACCTTTCGCATTAGAACAAGCATATGTTGATAGTCAATTTATAAGTGTCACATTGTCAAACTTTTCTCAAAAAAAATGGAGATATTACAGTAATAATTGTTGGATAGATGTTTTAGAAGACATACATGGAAACAATAACCATGCTTCACCTATAACCACATAAGTAGCGTGTAATAGTGACAGGCAGGATAAAGCTGCGGTAATGGCGGTGGGCAAAGTGTCCAACGCCATACGTTGCGGTAGGAAGCGGCTACAGTGGAGAAGTGGCGAATTAGTGTCATCAATCACCAGTCGCTCTGACAGACGAGTTTAATGGGTCCGGACCCCGATCTTACTCTTATTTTTCACAATAAATATTTGGCCTTGTTTTTTATCGATTCATGTTTATTTGTTACTTAAAAACTCCAAAATTATTGCATAATTATTTATCAATTATATATTACCCCATTGATATAGTCGGTGATTGTCAAGACTTTGATATGGAATCGTATCTATTCCCGTCGGCGATAGTTACTGTCTGAATTAAAGTTTGTAATTGTGTAATACAAGAAGGATATTTAACACTTGAAAACTTCAAGTTTGTTTATTTGCTTATAGGCATGGTATGTCACAAGAATTGGTGCGACGCCATCTTGCCTAGAGTAGAGTTCTAGCGGATTCTTAAAGTATCAATGTTTAATACGAATTCCTACATACCTTAAATATAACACTCTGTATAGGTATAGTACATATATACCTATATAGTACCTAGGCTGAAGTGAATTTAGTAGTCACTACAATTGTTTTTGATAAATAGCACTAATAGGATCGATATAATCCAAATCTTAATCACCGAATAAATTTCATACTCTGTTTACTTCACGCATATATGTCACTTGTTTATTATATTTATCAGCCTATCAGAAGCCAGACGTATAAGAGATTATAATTAAGTGTATGCAAAGTCACGTTTACTCATTATTTATATCCTTAATATCACGAACCGCGTGTGTTAAATCACCAGAATAAAGAAGTGCCCGTGTTCGTTAAACTTTAATTATCGAAGTCAATCGCAATATTAATCAGTTTACCTTTGCGTGATTGTAAGATTATGCTTTGCCAATGGCGGAGCTGGGTGACGTAAGTTAGAACTGAAATAGTTTAACACGCCCTACAAGTTTCAATTAAAAGTATGTACGAGTTTTATCGGTATAGAGTAACTATCAATGCCGCCACGACCGCTGAAGCTCCTAGATAAAAAGTACCAATTTCTATTAGAATAACAAATCTCTAACGAAATGTTTGGAGATTTAATACTGATTCGTTTAATATTTCTTAACAAAATAAAGAATAACTAGCAAATACTTTCAAAGTGACAAGCGCCGGAAATAAGCCAATATGAATTACAAATACTTTCGTCTACAATATATATTCGTATTCTTTTAAATTAAATCTAATTAGTCTCCGAGATGTATTTTTTTATACGTATATAAGATATATGTTTAAAAAAATCGCCGCAATCAATCACAGCCGCAAAATGTGAGATTTTCCACCGCATCAGTAACTAAAAGCGTTTTATCACAGACGAAAAAGCTCAGTTTTCTGAAAATTAATCAAATCTCGGCCATCGCATCGGCACGTCATTAATCTTCTTTTATAATCCAACTTTTAATATTTGTTGAATACAATAAGTCTTTAGCCACTTTCAGCGATTCATGGAAATATTTGTTATAGTTACGCTGACTGCTCCTTTGTCTTTGGATAATAATGACTTGATAGATCGATTATACTAGAAAGAGATATATTTAAAATACTAGCCATGGTTTAGCGGTAAACACTTGGAAAATGAAAAGCCTTTCCCGGTGAAACAGTGATTCTTTCTGATTTATACAGAATGCTGAGTACCTTAATATACCTTGAAATCAATAAAACAGAGCCAAAATATTTTCCCATGTGATGTCATTGAGCGTTTGGGACTTTAGATATAAATAAAGTGTTGTTCAGAATACGTTATTTTTTATATTTAAAAAAAAACTTTATCATTAAGTGTTTTTGTTTTAAATTTAAGAATGCTTTCTTCCGTCTAAAAGCTGAAGGGTGTTTTATAGCGGTTTGCTACATGGGTGAAGCTAAGATGTCTCAATACAACCTTTTCTAATGTATCGTGTAGTGCTATAATATATCGGCTGTCAGATTGAGTGGGTTGTAGAAGAAATGTGAGGCTATTTGCGCTAGACCCTCGACGCGTCGAGACTCGAGCCCTCTTCACGACCGCTACGCCGAGCAAACAAGATACGACCTCGTTCTAAACGTTTGAATCAAAGTAATAATGCAACTCACTATAATTATGTTAATTATTTAGAATCATTAGCAAAATGAACACTAATTCTATAGACTTTGGGTTAAAAATTGTTTTTGTCGTCATACGTCGTATGAGATTTTTTATTTTACAAGCTCACGAGACTACAACATATTGTGTGAATATTTGTGTTATAATTATTATTAAGCTGTTTGCTCGCAAGTTTTGAAGATAAGTACATTAAAGCAAAGTATCTCCACCCTGAAGATGTTGGTTAATATTCACAAGGTAATTTAATATTTTTAACAATTAACAAAATATTGTAACAATAACTGTCTTCACCATATTATGTAATTCTTCACAATATTATTTTGTGTACAATTAAAACGTGTTTACTTTTGTACGCACGTTAGAAGTTATACTTCTTTGGCGTAACATGATAAGAATCTTTTAAAAAATGTATCTTTCGCCTTATTCTACTTTTGAAGACACTAACAATAGAAAAAACTAAAATGTTAGCTACAGGGTGTCGGTTGTTTATGACGGTGTGCGTTGTGGTAAAAAAATGCTCTCATAATTTTTCCCTAACACGCCAAAAATAATTAATGAAATTAAATACAAAATGGTTACATTCTAGAATGACCTATTGTATAATACTCTGAAATTATAATTCTTAAATACTGAAACCCTTTAAAAATACGTTTTCCTATTATTTTAGTGCTGTATGGCCCTTACTTTTACGAAAATGACTTACAAATGTGCTCATTTACATTCAATGCGCACATAACGGCGGCATGTTGATCTTCTAAACATAAAATCTAATACTAGAGATATAAACGCTCAGACTAAAGTAGTCTAAGTTTTCCCAGACAACCACAAAGCTAAGTCTACAATACACATAAAATCAATTTGGAAAAGCTACTTTAGGCTGACCCCTTGGAATCGTCCCCAGATAAGAATAAAACTTACGAATTTACTCGAAAAGTCTTTTAAGTAAACATGTCTACTCTATTTTTTTCTTCTTAAAAACAAACATATTTTTGCTTCAAAAAATTATATAGAGAGCTATAATTTGATTATATATATATCAGCAATATAAATAAAATTATTTATTCTAATGAAACTTCGTAGCCTATAATGTCTTTATCACAATACACTTAGTCTTTTGGACTTGATTTTTTTATTTTCAATAAGGTGGTCAAAAATTTGATCATAATATATTTATCAAATTATGTTAAATTATACAGATTATAATGTATGGTGGTAATGTTATTACAATTACATTATTTTGAACGACGTTAAAGTATAACACAAGATCATTATAAATTTATTATTGATTTGC
Source organism: Pieris rapae (assembly GCF_905147795.1). Taxonomy (NCBI): domain Eukaryota; kingdom Metazoa; phylum Arthropoda; class Insecta; order Lepidoptera; family Pieridae; genus Pieris; species Pieris rapae. Next base: position 6,350,704 of record NC_059524.1, on the reverse strand, counting down.
CAACTATGCTAGACGTGAACTTGAGTGAACGTTAGGTGGAACCCTTTTAGAGGGCTTCGTACCCTCTCCATTTTTGCACTCTTGATTCTATAAGCACTATTTTCATTCATATAATCTTATTCAGTGGCTTGTGAACCATAACAATTGAGAGAAAAATTCATTGGGTTCAAGTTACGATAACAATGGAAATCTATTCACGTTCCAATTTTAAAACTGAGTAACCAGAAAATTATATTAGGGAAATACATTATTCATTAATCATCCAGCACTAATGAATGCAATGAACTCTTCTTAGACGTGGTCTAACTTCAAATGCACTAACGGACAAACTTTGTTATCCCCATTTTTAAATTAGCGAAAAAGGGTAAAGGTTTTTGCCACCGCCCATCACCAAGAGACGTAATTAATAAAAATTGTGACGGTAAATTTTTTCCAACGCCGATAAAGAGTTTCACTTCAATAAAAAATAGTGAAGTTAGTGCACAGGAGAATAGTCAGAAGCTGTCTCGTATATTTGCAATGACGACCTTAACGTAAAGGACGTCGCTAGAATTATTAAAAAGATTGCTGAAGCCCACGAACAAAGGCTTGACCATCCCGTATTGTCAAGGCTTTTTAACATCTTGACACCACGGGCCTAGCGAGAAGATAGAAAAGGACAAAATCAATCGAATTTGTGAATTAGTTTAAGTACACGTCTTAAGTCGTAAACAGTAATAGGTAAGTGAAGAAATGGAACACAAGAACATAATATAATATATATAAATGGGTTGTGTTATTGGACATCGGAAAAGTAGACTATTTCATGATGTTTAAGAATTCTTACTAAACATCCTCATCATGTTAGGCTTAAATTGCTAATTAGTCTCAAGTTAGGCTATATCGTAATGTTCAATGATGGCTCAATGAAGATATAATGTATAAAAAAAGAACCAATACAGGAAAAGACACAACTTCCAAATTAGCGACGTCGAAAAGCAAAGCGAGCGAAAGAGACGTTTATTTCTGCTACGTCTTTGTAAACATAAAATAAATGCAATTTATCTAGTATCGCTAACTTATTTTAAAAGTAATTTTCTACAGCTGTGATACTTTTTGACATTTAACGCATTTGTCTTCAGTCACCGTGACCACGCACGCGAAACGTCGGTTAAATTTAAATTATGTTTAAATAATTGTAAGTTTACAATAATACATAACTTTAATCCGTTACAAAAGTGTTTTCTTTAAATGTAATTTTTTACCAAAAATGTAATTGAATTTTGGTTAAAAAAAAACTGAAAATTATTGCCAGTAAAATGTAATAATATGTCTGCCGTCAGGTGAAAATTAAACAGATTTTTACGCAGAAAATTTAAACGGTACAGCTAATCCGATCGACATCTTTTAATTCTCAATCTATCTATATACCTTTTCTACAATAAAATTATTTCAAAAAACAAGAGTTTCGTAGGAAAAATACTGAACTGAAGTAAACATTCTCAATTGAACAACGTTATACTAATGGTTGGATTTAAATGCAGAAACGCTGTATCGATAGTTCGACAAAACGTCTCTATCGCATTGAACTTGTTCATAAATAACTAATGACTTGGCAAAGTAAAGGAAAAATACTCGCAAATTGAACAATTTAAATAATAACTTAACGTTAAATATTGAGTATTACAAATAGTCTCGACCCGCTTGTTCGGGATAAGGTGTTCCAAGGTTAAGGCTAAATAAGTTAACAAAAAATAATACAAAATATTTATTTAATCTTGAGCACCCTTACAAATCATAGAAACAGAGAAAATTTCATGCTTCATTCATTTACCACAAAGAACGGTTCTGTGGCTACATAATTCATACTATAAAATAATAGGTCCTGAGTTCATACCTAGTTATAATGTCCCCTTACCATCAAAATAGACACAATATAGTCAGCCGTAAGGATTTGGAGAAATTCTATTAGTTTGGGAACAAAGAGAGGTTAGACTGATGCTGATTGATACCTTGCCTCACAATAGCTCTCAAACACGCACTAAACACTCACTATAAAATTCTAAATAGTGGACGTAACTATTGACAATTAAAATAAACAAAAAGTATTTATAAAAATGCATTTAACGTAAGCCGATGATATCTCAAAAAAATTGGGATCACCGTCATCAAATATTATAAAATTAAAATTTCGAACAACACGTGTGTACAAAAAAAAAACAAAGCAAAAACTATTTAAAAAATACATAAAATGTTATTTAATCTCCTAGATAAATGTATTTATTTAGTGCGATCTTTGTGGTTGGACAGTAATTGGTTTTGGCAGCCTGCAATAAAAAAGAAATAAAAAAGTATTTTTCGTAGTAAAACTTGACATCAAATAATTAAATATTTGTAACGAATACGATTCTATACAATTAATATCGTTAAATCGACATTGTTGAAAATCAATTAAATTGACAACTTTTGACTAAAGTACTCTCTCGTATCTTTCTATTAATAAAAGACAAATTTGTACTTTAGCTAAAACGGTGAAAGATTGGCTCCTTATTTGAAGTCGCGTGTCCTCTATGTGAGTCGAGTTATTTCAAGGTAAATAAATGTTAATTATGGTAATTTTAGTACCTACTGCATAACAATAAGTGCTTTGACAGTTATCGAAATCAGATCCACCGGGCTGTCGTGCAATAGTATTAATAGGTGTTAGATTAATGCAATTTTTGAGCAACTCCCATTTCCGATAGTGTGTGATCAAATTAAACGAAAAATAAATAAATTAATAACATATTACCAAGAAATTAATCATGATTAAAAACAAAACTATTTTTATACACTAAATTATGTCAAAAACTGTATATTTTTTATTACAAACTAACTAGTTTGTACTTAACTAAGTCAAAAATAAAACCTAGACATAAATTCATTGGTTAAATCGTTCACTTTACTAGCCTTTGTCTGGCCGATGCGGAAAAGTGTATCTTAGTGTAAATAGTTTCATATTTCAAAACTTATTAATTGACAGGGCCTGACTTGAAAAAAATCTTTGAAATCTAAATACACTATAAGCTATTCTTATTTTCCTAATTAAAATAATAATCGCACCTCGGATAAACCATATTGCCCCTGCACAGTAAGTTAGTTAGTCTTTCGGTCTTCTTTTGAAAACGTACAACGTTTGTCTTGAGGTAACGTAATATATTAATTAAAGAACATAATTAGTGTCTGTGGGCTAATAATAAAACCAACAAAGCCACAGGCTTTGTTTGATCACAGCTTATTATAGGAAAGGATTAAATTGATCAGGATCGTGCGCACAAAGCAGTTTTAATCTTTGTTTAACAATAACAACTTTTTCAAAGTTCTAGAAGTATATTACGTAAAAAATAACTATAAAATGTGAAAGAATAGATTTATTGTAAACCAATTCCATACACCACGTTTATAACTGATTGAGGGCTAAAGTTTTGAGGGATATAAGAACGAAAAGTAATAAAAACAATTTTATTAATTTATTTATTTTATTATGAACCCTTGATTTAATTGCGTATTAATCTTTGTTTAATTAAAAAGTTTTATTTTCACTTCATATTTAGTCATATTGTATTGAACACATGATCAGAACATAAAACCTAAAAGCGAAATACAGACACAAACCTTTGTATTACTTGTGAACAACGGGTCTATAGGTACTAAAATAAATAAAAAAAATAGACAAAGTACAAACTGCTATTAAGAACTACGTCATACGTGTTGTGTGTGAAAAATAAATAAAAAGTCAACAATTTGTATAGGTTTAAACAGTATTTTTAATGTAATTACTTACATCGCGGAAGGCTTAGTATTTCCAGTTGGTTGCATACGTTGGCTACGCATGTTGTAATGCAAATCAGGCCGCACCGCGCCGCTTAGCCTAGATTTTATATAAAATATTCGTCGAGGATTATACAGTATTCTGCATACGCAAGTACGTATTGTTATTCTCCTATTATTTCATCGGGGATGGTTTTTATATCAAAAATTATTTTTCGAAACCAAACAGTTCTTTTGTCGTGCATATTTTGAATTTATGACGCAATACATTTTATCTAAAGACATTTTATCATACATTGAAAACAAGTATATATATCATTTGGGTCATTAACACTTGTTTATAAAATTCACTTAACCCGATTTAAGTGAAAATGTGTGATAATCATTTTTCACCTTTCAACATTTTCATTAACGAGACAAAATTATGTTTTTACCACCTCGAAAATTATTCATGGTTATTAAATAGGTTAGCTAGAATGTTTTAACCAAATAACGATTACTTTGAACTGTGATAAGCTGAATTTAGTATCCTGATATTATTGTTATTCGATATATCTTGAGCAATTATCGAAACTCACGTATTAACTTTAATCGTTTATATACTAATTAAATTATTCTATAGAGCGATATAACGGATAAGTAGCATTCAATTAAATTAATTATTAGGCACTACCTTTGTATAGCACTTTAAGTTCTGTACTGATATCGGTGAAATGACAATCAAAGGTCAATCTTATATTAATAAATATCCGAGCGTTCACCACATAAGATTATATTATATTTTAGTTTATTTTATTGAACTACTAATAGAAAACATAGCTTCTTATTCAGATAAGCCCCAAGCCTATCACGGGTAGAATCTAAGATTCTATTGGTAATTATGTATAAATATTAAGTTTCAGTTGGTATTATGTGTGTAACGATTTCTGTACCATTAAAAATATTCTCTGTAAATATTTCCTGTACATTTCCGAGAGACTGCGCTAAACTTGCTAATGTGGCGTCTTTTAAAGCTAACTTTTGTCACAACAGTGTAAGAGGGCTTATTTTGGATTTAACTTTCTACACAGATTTGATATGTAAAACTATCTAGTAACTTATCGCCTTTATTAGCATTTATGTTCACAAAACTATTACATTATAAACATTATAATATACGAGAAGAGAGAATTATGGAGATGATTCCATAGAATTTGAAATCTTTTCAGTTAATATCACGATATGTGTAGCCATTTTATTTAAATATAAGTAAAGTACACTATATTTAAATAGACTTTGTTACTCTTGTATAAACGAATGCGACATAATATCTTTCGCTTATGTTCCTTACCTTTATATTTACAAACTTGATATATTATTAGTAAAATATAATAGAATATCAACGGAATTGTAATTAAAATTGTTGCAACAATTCATTTTGAAAAAACAAATAATTTCGGTCAAAAAATGGCATTGTTTAATCCGGATAACGTAAACCTCGAATTGTTTTTCCTGTAGTTTGTTGTTTTCTGAGGGAAATAAAATCGGTCTGTGTAATTACTGGTTTTAGTTCATGCGTATATAGTCTATCGGTTACCCATTCATGAAATTTATATATACTGCTGCTATTTTATTTACATTAAACATTATTCTTTCATAGTTTTCGATCAAATTCCCATCGATTCAAAACTATTACACGTGAAATGTAATGACTGAAACATAGGCTAACAATCATAAGCCACAAATATAATAACCAACAATACACTCCCATGTGCAAAAAAGATGAGATCATCTTTAGATGACCATAATGCTATTTTTTACATACAATAATTTTCTAGCTATTGGAAGAAATCAATTATTACAAATGAATTAAATCAGTTGAATAAATAGGGTGTCTTGTGTATGATCTGTTTTAAATTTCCTATAATGCTTCTAATGTCACTTGCTAAGACTTTGCAAAGATTTAATGAAGGCCTAAATAGCGATTGTTCGTACTTCGTAATTTCAATTAACAACTTCAGGGCATGAATTTTCCAAATGGAAATAACTAGATTAAACTGGCATAGGTTTTTGACGTGACAACGTCTTGTAATTCGATGGAGCCGGCTGCATACACGAAAAAACATTCATGCATGCTGCGTTACCTCGCTCTTGACGCACGCGGAGTTACCTCGCTCTGAGGCGTTCCATTTAAGGCTTGAAGTGCAAGCGAATGCGCGGAACGAGCAACAAAGAGGCGACTAACCATAAACTTAGCAATTCAATTCTATTTACTTTCTTCTTTAAATCCATACAAAATATCTACCAAACAAATAAAATTAAAGTTTTCTTTTGAAAAATGCAACCATTCCAACAGTACTTTCTTATGACGTTGTCACGTTCAACTATCGTTAGTAAACCGACTTTACAGACAACCGATTTTTTTCTAGATTCAAGTTTGGAGGCAGGAGCAAGAGCTTTCTCTGTGAAAGGATATAAAAAACCTCGTTACTTATTTATAGTTTATATTACACAAACCAAAATGCTTCGTTATTTTCAAAAATCACCTAATCGTTATTATCTTAGATCTTCATACATACGAGTAAGCTGCTATACATGTAGAATTCATTTTAATATCGATTAAAATTAATAAAATATTAATGTTATTAAGATAAATATATTATATTAATATATAAAATAATATATATGAATAGTCTAGAATGTCCTAAAAACATTAACAAACCCTTATAAAGCTTACAACGAAAACTCTTGCCAACATTTTAACTATTTCAGAGTAGATGTAGTGATAATTTAATAATAAAACATTAAGTGGATAGTTGAGTACATGAGAGAGTTTCAAGTACACGAAGGTTGAGGCTTTTGGCACCGGTCAAAGGTAAAAGGTTGAAAGTAGTTTCGTATCTTTTTGTATTTTTAGCATGGCCATTTGGTTCAGTCGACTTCCGATATGTTTAAGATGAATTTTCTCAAGATAATTCTCTCTTTTTGCCAAGGCAAATAATGAAAATTTATGTGAAGTACTAACCAATGCTTTCCATCAGTAGCTTAGTGGAAGCATAAGAACAGTCCGAATTCCTAGGTTCGATACCTGATAAAACCATTACGAGATTCATGTATCAACAACAACTTGATGATGATCCAAACCGCTTACTGTTTCTTTATTATAACTTTATTGTCATTAGAAAACTTTGTTAATTAAATTATAAAAACAAAAATACATAAATATTTATGTACAGTATTGGTTTCTATGTGATTCTATTATTATTATATTTTAATTATTGCTTTAATTATATAATTAACTTCAAAGCTACGCTTAGAATCCTACAATTTAGCTGGCCATAACACTATATTACTATTATATATAAGATATACCTAATTATCATAGTGGGTTAAATACGATGTAATAATTCTACAACCATTAAGGGAGAAGGAATTCGACAAATGAATTGCGTTAACTTTAAAAATGTCTATAGAAAAAGTGTACAATAGCTGTTCCGGAAATAGTAGAAAGTTCTCTCGTAATTGTGAATTATAACTTGCATAAGAACATGTGCTGCGATGAAAAATAATAAAGTTTCTGCATAGCAGCTTTTTTACATTTTATTTCTGCCTTTCATAATATTAACAATGAAACCTATATAACTACATATTTCATTTTAACAACATGTGCGTATTAAACTACATTATGATATTTTGCAATATTCACAATTTTATTGCCAGTTCTTCTCTTCCGTTCTACGCCCTTGATTCGAGAACTGGCAGTAAATGTAACATTAAATTCATTTAATATTGCTTTTTTTGACGTTCACAAGTGTACATTGTTACCTACATGAATAAATAAATTTTGAATTGAATTTTAATAGTTTCGTGACAGTTTAGTGGTTTAGCCACCGGCTCTCGCGATAACTTCGAAACCTGACTGTTTGACCAATAGTATTTTCCTAATACAAGTGCAAGTATATGTGATGAAAAATATTATGGTAATTGTTTCTGACAAATTCAGTATACTTTACATATAAATTATTAAAAATACATAAAACTTTCTAATTTGTTTCAAATTTGTTAAGTATATTTAAACAATAATAAAGTATGTACACTGTATGAAGTGTGTAATGCATGTTTGATTGTGCCCCGTGACTTACACACGTCGTCGACTTTTTGGGTCTAAGGCATAGCTATGCGTGTGGACTCAACATGTTTTCCTTCACCGTACGAGCCAGTGTTAAATGTGCATATAGATACAGATCAGAGATTGGTGCCCAGCCGGGAATCGTACCTACGACTACTCAGGGAAGAGAGTCGCTCGCTAAAATCACTAGGCTTTTATGTGCAAAAGAGAAGCCAATGTATTATAACGTAATACTAAAATACACGTACCTACTTGATCATTATTAAACAATAATAAATAAGAGAAATGCGATCAAAATTAAGTAAAGCTGGTCTGTTAACGCTTTGTTAGAAGATATTTACAGAAGTAGCGATACCCTTATTTAGGAAAGAATACAATAACATCAGAAATATAAACATCAGTTCTTTCATTTATTTCTACCAACGGATCTGCCTCATAAGTAGGTACCCAAGAAGCGAGAGAGACCTACAATTCTAGTTGGCGCAGCTGAAGGCTTTTATAAACCTAATGTCTTTTTTTCTTTTAAATGTCGTGAAAGGACTTACCTTTCACGACATTTAAAAGAATAATGATTTTTAAGTGCAGCTTACGTAAACTATTTTAGAAATTAATTTTGCTGGGATAGCTAGATACCAATAATACAGCTTTAACGAGGTTCCAATGCCTAGGCATGTACCTTTAAGTGAAAGAGGAAGTGCTCTTAGAGGTATTGTATACTGCAGATGAGGCAGAGCGTGAGGTAACCGGTCGTATTAAGGAGATAGAGCTTTGTCTGGTTAAAACGAACAAGCGAACTTATGCATCTACTTGGATATTAAACTTGATACATTCCTCGTGACTCTTGCTTGAGGTAATTATAAAAGCTAAAAACCTAAAAAAATTGTAGTTTTTGAGTTCTCAAAGAACAAATATAATCTGTTTAGAAGCACACCAGCTAAGTTATTCATTTTCGCTCTTTAATCGGCCTGAGAGTCATTGTGAATGTATCCTCTGCAAGTTATTAATTAGAAGAAATACTATCTCTTTAATTTACTAAAACGTCATCGTCTAGTGTATCTATCGCTGTCAAGGGACAAGCTCAACTTTCCAACCCATCTTAATTGAGAAAATACGATCAATTCCGTAACCAGTAACAACTAAGTGGATAGATTTTCATCAGGCAAAGTTCGTAAATAGTTTTCTGAAAATTAAACCTTTAATTTATAATTTACAAATGGGTCAGTCGTCAATCGGTTTAGTATATAATACAATAGTTATTACAATGATTTTAATAATATAGCTAGGTATCGGTCGTTATTAAATTACTTAAAAAGAAAAATCAATTTTTTATATTCGTCATGCTTTTTTCAAAGCAATAGCTTATATTTGAGCCGTTCTTATTTTTTTAATATACCTTAACATCAATTTAGATTATTTTTAATATATCAATGAAATTATCTTCAATTAAGTTACTAAAGATTATTTTTACCAACAACATAGATAAAAAGAATCTTAATCCATAGCTAAATGTAGCTAATTACAGTTACAAGAAGCCACCGTCTGTTAATGACATTTTTATTAAATATCTTGTGATTGCCCTTTAATTAATAAGCGTCTCTCTTGATGTATTTTTAATTGTATATTAAGTATTATAAAAGCTTATAGTAAATACAAAATGTAATTTAAATTAACGTATCGTGGAGCGTGACTTTATTCGTTTGGCACGATTTAAATAGTGATAGACGTATCACTACAGCATTTTAAAGAAAATTGCGTAGTTAAAAATATTTTAGTGTCAAGATGACTACGGCAAACGAATTTCATCGATTTTTATACTCATATCAGCCGGAGATATAAGTCCAGCCAATTTTCTTATATTAATTCAAAAAGGTTTTTTCCAATAACTCATGACTGATGTAACATAATCAAAAACATCAGCTGAAGTTACTACGTAACATATACGAATATCACATCAGTACGAATGTATTTTAATTAAAATGGTACCTCTGTGTAATGCATAGGGATTCAGTAAAATTTAAACAAACATTTGAATACTGATTTTGCTACTTGAAGTCGGAAAAACGCTTTCCCGCACTCCTAACAAGGATCCTTGCAGGATATTGCTTTCTTTCTCTTTTCTAATAAGATTAAATTTTCCTAATGAAACAGAAAATGAGGAGATCTTCACCAAAACGAAATTCAAAACAAACGATTCGCGAACGCCGTTTCGAAATAAATTACAAATTCAAATTTATCTCTTGAACAGTTTTATTCATTTTTGTAGCGTAATAAATGAAAAACTGTCGGTCCTACTTCTTTCCTAAAGTAGGATCCGGTCTTTAACTGAATAGGAATAAGAATACCAAACTGTACCCCACTAGTCCTCGAATTATTATTTCAGTGACTGCAATTGTCAATGTGCTCTTTACTAGTTTAAATTTAAAAGTCAGTATTAATTTATCACCTGCGTGGCTTTATAGAAAAATAATAAAAGAAACGGGAACTCAACTCTCCTGGGGAGTTCTGTAACATCGCCTAACTACGTCTACATAATACATACATTAAGAGCGAGAATCCATTGTTTGTACTAGTATTTAATCTATGTTTGTATTACACACTTTTAAATAACAAATATTTTACCTGTGTGGAAGCAGTAGCAAGGAAGTAATACCTTGTAGTTATATCATAAAATCTAAATTAAATAAATATTATCAGCATTAGCATCTGGTATAAGTATTTTTCTTAGTATTATTATTATATAAATGCAATTCGTTGTTTGAAATTTTATTCAATTTGGGTTAAAATAACAATTTACTTTAAAATATTTTAAGTGATAGCTCGCGAACAATATAATGGTGGCAGAAAATATTTTGAGGCTGTATTTTAAACTAGACAGAGGTGAATATAGACTGTGACCTAGATCCGGTTTAAGATGCAGCCGAGCCAAGTGTTTCACGAGATTCCGTTAAGCCTAAGCTATTTACATTATGCAAAACATAATTTATGACATTTTTCAAATTAAAACTACAGGTTGACAAGTTTTTAGGTCAGTATTTAGTATTTATATAGAAATTTTATAGATTTTAATACCGTATTTGTGATTTTTTTGGAAATACCGGTTTTGTTGTCATATAAGTTCTTCTAAAGGGTTTTGCTTAACAAAACATAATTTAAAAGCAGTATTGCAGCGTGCGATTCTCATGTTTCAAACCCAAAAATCCATATGTGTGCCTTATTACCTATTTGTCTACGAAAATGATCAAAGAACGAATAGCAGTACTATGAGGGCCACAGGATTACATTATTATTATTCTTACAAAAATTACATTATTGGCATTACTCGAACGAAATAATTCGGTAGGTTAGTGTCCAGCTATGAGTTTTTTTTAAGAATAAGGGGCAAACGGGTAGGAGGCTCATCTGATGTTAAGTGTCAGCGCCCATGAAAACTCTCAATGCTAGGATTCGCCAGTGCTTTGCCGGCCTTTTAAAAGTGGTCCGCTTAAAAGGACCCTAAGTCCTTCAAGAACATACCAATAAGTTTAATTGGTTTTTCGTGTGTCATGTATATATATATATTTTCATGTAAAAGTATCCTGAACATTTCAATGATATACATATATAACGTATAAAAAACGAAAAGAATTGTGTGTGATTCTTATATATCATTTCCTAAATGAAGATAATTCGTCTTATCCTTAAACAATAAATCAATCTTAGACTGTTTTAATTAAATTGCTCTCACTGCCAAATTGTGTTTACCTACTGATGGAAAGAAAAAGAATTCAGAAATAAAAGAGACAGTTATGTTTCTATCAGTGTCATATACAACACCTAGGGAGCTGGCAAGTATTTAAGAATATGATTTGCTCGTATTTGGGATTAAATTTCGGATGAAAAGGACATAATTATCTTCGTGAATAATCGTCGTATGATGCATTTTCAAGCTACAAGAATTTAAATTTGTAAATATATCTAACATAGTAAGGATGAGTCATGTAAAAAAAACTCCACAGACTAAAAATAAAAATAAACGTTCCAAAAATTCAGATGCTCTGCTTTCAGAATATGGCTATCTATGTCTGCCTCATATATGTTTTTTTAAAGCAATGCGATAGTCAAAGAGGCAAACACGAGCAAGTCGTATAGTAAACCTGTTTTTTACGTTTTTAATTGATTGACAACGCAGCGCTGCCGTGGTGACTGAGGTAATCCTTAATATTCCTTATACTGTAATTATCGCTATTAAAAAAATAGTAGGTATATTTAAAATCACAACCTGATTCAGACCAAGGCTAGACAGTTTTAAGCTAAACAAACATTTATATTTTGTAAATTATATTTTGAACACGGCTAAACAATTAAACAAAGCAATTATTGTCTCTTACTTTCCTTGAATAACTGATATCTTAATTACAATACTGAATGAAACCTCTATCTTTATTAAAATTTCACGAGAGATTCGTAAAGCGAGGTTTGTTCTTGAATTTCCTTTAATTGGAATTTATCGGTGATAATGAATTCGTAAATATTAACAAGAATTGAATTATTACATTTCAATGAATTGGAGTTCCCAATCACTTTATAAACTGTTTTCTTCTACGATATAAAATAATGGTGTATAAGCAGATTCTGATATCAATTTCCGATAAAATTATTCATATTATTTATATTTAGTGGCAAAAAAAATTATATATTTCGTATTAATTTGCAGAAGCCCGATCAGCTACTTGCTTTAAATAAACAATTAACAGACAGAAATATATGGTCACGGGATGTAACAATAACTAAGCCGAAAGTTTCTCTTCTATTTTCGGTATCATTGATTGGCAGTATCTAAATGAATCTATATTATATTATTTTATATAATATAGTTTAAGTATATATTTAAATTATACCGTAACTAGTATGTTTTTTAATACCATAAACGTGTCAAACGCGCTAAAATCAAAATACAGTACGATTCGTCATAAAAAACGACGAACTCGTAGCACTTAAGCAATTCTGACACCTTTAAGTAACTAAAAGCAAGTTTTTTTTCAAAATTACAAATACCCAAAAAAAATTACAAAATATTTTAGAAACAAGACATTATTGCAGTATACTTTTTATAAAACTTCTAACACTTAAGTTTAATACCCTTTGAGAAACTTGTATTCCTCGTTGAATACCAATTTAATTCACACTGAATACGTATAATTTTATCACGCTCTGACCAAGCAATTTTAGCTAAATCCACTCAAAGAAGCCGTGGACAGCAACTAGTTTAACATAAAATGGAAAATCGCCAGAAAAACTTTGTAGCCGCTCCAGTTTGCACTAATTTAGTAAACATGTTACATGAAAAGTGCTGTTTCCCATACTTTATTAAATGCTATTTTATGGCAAGGGTTTTTATTTTTTACCGTATGAACTGTGAAATCAGTTATAGCCTGGCCAATGCTTTATCGCCACAGAATATATTATTTCATGACCATTTTTTTGACGTCTTATTATTCGATGGAGCCGGCTGGCGGCACGAAAAAATATGACGCATGCGGCGTTACCTCTGTTCAATTTAACGCTTGAAGTGCAAGCGAGAGCGCAGAACGAGCGACAAAGACGCACAATCGGCTGCGTTAGACAATCGGCAGCGTTCGCTCGTTAAAAAAATGACATAATTGTATTTATGAGTACAAATGAATGAAACTTGATGAATTCAATTGTGATTTCCATTTATTTTATCTCTATATATATCCATACAAAATATCTATTAAACATATAAAATTAAAATTTTCTTTTGAAAAATGCAACCATTCCATCAGTATTGTTCTATTATCTATCTAAATTTCAATCGCATGTTATTTTGTAAAATACAGTTAAAGTCTTTTCACATATTTTATATTCTTTATTTAAAACTGACTTATATTCATCACTAGATATCAAACCTAAAATCGGCTTTGTTTGTGAAAACCCGTCAAAACGATACGACATTATCGAGCCCATAGGTTGGGTATCTCTGCCTTTGTAACTGTTATCTATTCAATATTGCAGCCCCCATTTGACTACTTCCACTAGAACGCTTTTAGAACCTGATTTCACATTGACATGTACATTGATCTATTTTGGCCGAATTCACACCGGTTTTGCTGCCTACAATTTCCAATTTGTACCTACCATGTTTAGGAATATGATAAGGATCTTGTGTTGAGCTTTTTCTTCTTATCGTATTGTTTACGCAATTAATAAAATTCTGTTATAAGTATATACATACATATTTAATAATATCTCACAACATTGCGTCATCGGTGTAAGAAAAATAAAATCTATCGAGTAATCGCATGACGTATGAAATCTTGTAACATAACGAACTACATACAATACTCGTATTCAATAGCCAACTATTATGACTCATACATTATATACGTCATTTGTATAACTCAAATAGCTATTTAAATCTTAGTAAATGTATAAATATATAACAATTATATGAAAAAAATGTCACAGTTAATACCTGAACAACATCTAATCATTGTTTTTAAATTATTATTAGCTTAGAAAGTATAAATAGGTAACACTTCAATTTGTTGAGTACGTATCTAAATATTCAATGGGTAAAATACTTCAATATTAAATATTATCTCGTATATTCACGTACCTAACGTAACATTTCATTAACAAACGCCATATTTGAAAGAGAGGATAGCTTACATTTATATATAATTCTTATGTACTTGTGTATGTCACTGAACTCCTCCTAAACAGCTGGCCCGAATAGAATTATTGTTTTTGTACGTGTTTGGTTGGAGCCCTGGTAAGTTTAGTCACAAATCAGCCTGGTGCTGCAGTTGGTACTTTCATATTTTGTTAAATATCCTAATCGCTTGAAATATCATGAAAGACAACGTCTGTCTGGTCAGCTAGTTAAATATAGAAATATCGAAACATAACAACCAATCAACAATGGTTAAGGCTCTAAAGAAACAATATGCCGTAACATAATATTCATTAAATCATGCCCAAGTAGCGAGCAGTATTGTCCTAGTGTCTTCAGGGATGGACTCTCATTCTCGAGGGCCGTAGACGTTCGACCCTGGCTGTAAGCCAATGCACTTTCTGCATGCCTTAGAAGGGAAACATCGAGAGATACCCGACATACCTCAAATCAAACAAATCAACCACATGTGGGAGACCAATCACCTTCCAATCTATAAAAAATGATCAAAGAAATGGATGCAACCAGAAGCCAAAGCCTGTATATAGCCGTACGTACCCGTGGTAGAGCCACTGAATTATTATTATTATTTGGCAATAGTGCGGATCCGACTGGTACCAATACAGTTTGCAATACTGAATAATATTAAATAATTACTATTTCGTACTAAAGCCCGGTAAATTTTTAGCCTATTCATTTTACATTTTACACTGTACAATAGATACCCAAAATTAATTATATCCTACTTTTATTTATATTTCATTGCTACAAGTAGAAGATTTTTCATTACTTAAAGCCTTTCAGGATGCTGAATTAAGTGACTTAGGTAAAGCTGTTTGTGAACGGACCATAGCTAACGGCAACGATCGCCTCTGGCCATGATTTGTATCGCTTCACTCCGTTTCTGGCTTTGATGTTTGATATTTAGATGCGAAAAAATAGACGTACATATAGAATTTTTATCATTCATAGTGAACGATAGTCATCTGTTTCTTATCTTGAGGGTTAAAATAATTCATTCATTGGATAATAGCTGTAAAGCCCTTTTCATTTAGCAAACTTATTTCTAGTAAAATAACTGTAATTAAAAAAATACGTTTATTTTGGAACATAAGATCATCATGGTATCACTTATTCTACGTCATTAAATTCGAGCCTGTTGGCATCCCTACTCATCGGAAAAGAAGACAGAGGGTGTTGGCCGAGAGAAAAAGCCGGCGTAAAAAACTCTCGGTACTCTTTTAAAAAAAAGCAAATCGTCAAACAATTCTACAATATTTAAAACAAATAGGTATAGCAAATTAATTAGAAGTAAATTAATACTCGCAAGTCCAAATTTTATCGCAACTATTTGTATTCTTCTAAATCTTATTTGTTATCACATCATTAACCAAAATTCGTGACTCAAGCTCGTAAAGTAGAAACATAAAAATTCATGAGGGTTCTAGATGAATTTCCTATGACTTTACGATTCTAATAAAATACTTGCAACAACAGCGGTTTATTCGCCTTTAATGTTAAGTAGTCATATATTAAGTACTTTAAACCTAAATTCCTTCACGGTAGCTCTATTTACTTGAGATTAGCAAGTTTTGGTGCAGTGCAAACATTACGGTATAACTTTTCATGGCTTATCGAATTATGTACTCATTTTTTTTTTAATTGTAACGATCTTAGTAGATACTTTTGAGAAGTACTTAGTTATAATGGAAAATAATCGAACAGTACCAGTTTTGTTACAAGATAATATTTTGTTTTGATCATAACCAGTAAGTTTTTTTATGTTTGGAGTTTTATTTGTATAATTTTATCGAAACATGTAGATGAAAGGACTACAGTTTTTTAGTTTAATACCATAAGTTACAAAATAATAATAAATACAGCCTGTTTTATTTATCATATAGGTATAAAACACTAGTTTTAGAATGGATACTAATTAATTAAGCTGCTACAGTCTGCAATCCCAATTAATTATCTAAAGTATTATTAGGCTAACGACTGACTATAAGCAACATAACAACTAACTTAACCTAACACCCGTTGTTATAATTATGTGTGCACAACTTTTATGTAAACTTAAGGGCCGTCTAGATAAAAGTGCATCAATACCTTAAGACCCGTAATCGCACTTACAAACCTCCATGGTATCCATGGAATGCGGTAATCGGTTAAGTTTACGTGACCCACTGCATTACTCATTTACCCCATGTCCCATAAATAAAAGTTTTAAAGCTGCGACTATAATTTTCCTTTTAGAACAGTGAGTAATTTTGTCATGTAGTCGTTATTTAAATGAAATACTCGCATGAATATGCCTATCATACCTCAGGTATGGAATGCGCATGATAACGCTACTGCTGACACAACAAATTTGATATGAATGACACTTTGCTGCTGAGCGGCATAATTGCATTTCCATACGTCCATGAATACAATGTTGCCATCAATTTACCGGTACACTTGTCACATAGATTCCATTAGCGAATAATTAACTAACACGCGTGAAAAGAGTTTGTATATTCAAAATTACTGCAAACACTACAAGATCGCTTAATTATCTGCAGTGTCTATTAAGATTACATAGATATATTTTAGGTAGGTAAAGAGTAAAGAAGAAAGTAAGTGAAGTGTATAAGAATTTGTCGAGATATTATATACTCAAACGGTAAATTATTAAATTACAGTATCATAAATAGTAAGTTAGTAGTAATAGTATAATAAAGTAATTCATGTTGCAAACTATGACGGTAAATATATATAATATATAGTTATAAATTATATTAATCTCGCAAGTTAGCGACGAAATTGAGTGCGATAAGTAAATATCTAATTCAAGGAAGCATTGGTCATGGAACTTCGAATCTATCGATTTAACTTCGCTTAATCATATACATAATTTCGTTATGCTTGTTTAATATTACATATTTTATATAACAAAAACAAATTTACCGTTTGAGTATGCTACATGAATTACTTAATTACACTATTACTACTTACTTACTATTTATAGAAAACTGAGTCGATACCAACTCCGGGGAAATAAGTAAAGATAATACAACATTTTCTACAGCTGTGATACTTTTTTGACATTCAACACCTTTTGTCTGTCGGTTACCGTGACGACGCACGCTGTAAAGCACGCGAAACGTCGGTTAAATTTAAAATTATGTTTAAATAATAATAAGTTTACAATAATACACTACTTCAATCTGTAAAAAAGTGTTATTCTTTACATGTGTAAAAGTTATGTTAATAAAAGACAATACTAAATATAACAATGGTCTATGTATGACAGTCATTTACAGAATTTTAACCTAGAATTAAAAATCGTTTTACAGGCTTGGTATACCAACTCTATATTAGAAGCAAATTGTCCCCGTGTTTTGTTTCCTGTTTTCCTGGTATCCGCCAATCCTTGAAAGGTTTCTTATTAACATTTATTGCATTAACTCACACAACGTAAATTGATTTTCACATCGAGGGTATCTTTTATATAAATTAAATTATAAATATAAAAGCTTTTGTTCCTTTATACCTTTTTTAATTCCATAAAAAGTAGTCAATTAACTTAACATTAAAAAATAAAACTTTTTTCTAGTCCAGTACACCATAAATAGCAGTTTGTCTCTCGGCTTTCGGAACTATAATAAAGGCGTGTTTGGGACAACTATACACGGTCATGTGTGCCACTGGAAAAACAATTATTTTGTATTATTTTCAAAATCAAATACTAAATTAGGCATTATTTATTAATCTTATTTTAAACAGACAGTAATTATAAAGTAATTTGTTAGCAGTTTTTCATACAAGTAAAAAGTAATCAATTACGTATACAAACATGTTTTTAAATCTTGCTGAATCACATCGTATTCTAACGTCTAAAGGTCACTTCATGGAATATCGAAATATCAGTAACAAAGTAATAAATTATTTTTAAAATATTTTACTATATTATTATTTATTATTTTATATATTTATAATTTTCTTTAATAAAAAAGTAATAAAAAAAATATTTCAACATTATTAAATTAAAAAATTTAAAAAGTTTGGTCCCTGTGGCAGTATACCTATATTATATTTTTAAATCACAAAAAGTGTCGATAAAATGAAAGTTAATGAACTCTTCCTACTAATGAAGACAGATAATTAACTGTAGTGGTTGGCAACTGTCGATAAATTAATTAATTATCAGCCTGTCCGAAGCGACACTCAGATGCCGCGAAGATTTGTGCAAATATTGATTTTAAATGACATAAGTTGCAAAATTTTCCTGATCAAGTTGATAAATTTGTAGATATTTTAAAATAAAAAAATCAGTGGCCCAGTGGCTACAACCCCTTTTAGGTCTTGGCCTCAGATTTCTGAATCTGTTTCATGATCATTTTTAAATCTAATAGGCAAGTAGGTGATCAGCCTCCAGTGCCTGACACACACGTCGTCGACTTATTGAGTATAAGACATGTCGGTTCCCTTACGATGTTTTCATTCCTATTAGTAATCGCACGAAAGAAACATTCAGAAGTCTAACGTCACTACTTTTTTTGCTAAAATCTATGGTTAACACAAGATTTTAAATTAGATATTAATAACGGATATTAACGAGCACTTATTTTCATTACTTTTGTTACTCAACAGCGCTAAATCGCCTGCTTACTACTATTCTGATGTCATTTGTACAGGCAAAAATAATATCTTACATACATACATTTTCTTTGCGTGCTTTTGTAATGAAACTGCTCCGACTCGACCGATTTTGATGAAATGTTTGAATACGAGAATGTTTTACAATTAGTTTTTATTTTAAGTTTGAATGATTTTAAGACGTGTGTACAGGAGAACGCTAGTCGGGTTAGCAAATTTATTATAAGTATGTATTTACACTGCATCATTTGAAAAATTAAATTCGGAACGATACATAGATTGCTTTTTTTATTTCGAAATCGACTTTAGATTATTTAATTCTTTAATTTTATTACATTCAATATTGTTATTTAATGAAAACATAACGTGCGGTTGTGTTAAGTTTTTTAGTTAAGTTTAACTGGAGGAGGTAGGTATTGCTACAAAAATAAAACTACTAAAAGTGGTTTCGAGCAAACACTCCCTACATAAGTTATTTACAAAAGGGTTAGATGTATGGAAAAACAAATGCACGTTATTTTTGCGAGATTGGTCTAAATGTCACGTTTCCTTTGCACGTACTTTCATGTTTATGCTTTATGCAAAACAATAAAATTGAGGCAATGTTACTCTTCTAACGTTTCCATAGATAAATAGTGCCTATAAGCTAAGATCTTGCTTATAAAGTAATGGTAAAGCATGTCTCCTATAAAAACAAATGAAATTATAATTACATGGAATGGACCGTACGGATTGCGAAGGATTGTAATGATAAACGAGGTTCTTAATTACCTCGTATAAATCAAAATACAATAAAACTGTCACTCTCAGTCGTACATTGTAAGAGAAATACCGAAACAGAGGTGCTAACCAGCCAGTATATCAGAAAATCAAATAACAAAACCCCAAGTTTTGTTTTGCATATTTTTTTAATTTACCTTCAAATTTACGCACGTATGTATGAAGTTTTAATCGAAATATATCTTATCTTGTGCAACGTTTGCATATAGAAAACCCTGGATTAAGAAAAATTTGCGATAAGCCTATAGTATTTTAAAAAACTCCTCGACATTTCACAGTGTGTAGCTTATACTGTACCATGTCATACAGATTAAATGAAATATAAACGAAATTAAATTGTTTTGACGTTTGGACAATTACATTGTTTTAAACATATTTTTAAGTGTAGATTAGTCCTGATGTTATGTGAATACGTATACTACTTGGAGTATGATATTGGTCAGCCTCGTAAAAATTGCCAGACTCCTAAAGCCTCCTCTTATTGAAAAAGCAATCTCACCAAACTACATTATATAATATTTTCATTTAAATTGCATAAATTGTCTCTAAAACATAACAAGAATGTAGACTATGATTAACCTTTATAAAGAATACCTAGCAAAAGCATTAACTCAACAGATTGACTAACAGGAATTTAAACAAAAATCTGTAATTTATACTGCGATTTTTGTGACTGAAAACTTCTGGGAATTGACTGAGCTCACTCTTCATTCTGTGGTATTACTATAGTCATGTAATCTATTCTACAATCTATGAACAGAAAACAATAGAATAAAAGAGCGATCGTTTCAGAACCTATAACTATTGTTCAATAGAAATGTAGCCAGCTTCGTGTATCGCATTTTAAAAGAGTTGTATTGTTTGTTCGTACAATATTTTAATTTTAGTTTTTCAAGATGTAAAACCATGATTTGAGCAGTTTTGACCTAGTGGCTTTAGGGTGTTACCCTAGTCCCTGAGGTTTGATCCCACGGCTGCATGGTCCATGCCCCAATGGACTTTCTTCCTATGTTTTCTTTTCATTTAACATTCGCTCGAACGATGAAGGAAAGCATCGGGAGGAAACCGGCTTGCAGAAGCAAAAAGTCAGGCACAGAAGGCTGATCACCTTCTTTGCCTATTAGACAAATGATCATGATTGCGAGTGCTTTACACAAATAATCAAACACAGAAATGTGTCAGGCCCTTGTCTTTTTACGCAAAGGTAGGTATGTTATTTGTCAATTTCACGGCAATGGTAATAATTGTACTACAAAGGTTTACCGGAGTGGTTAGGGTTTATTATAGTATGTCATGGTTCCAAAGCGAAAGTTCAAGTATCAATTAGTGAGGTGACCTGTCGTTCATAATTCATGCGTCTGATGCACCTGTTGGTAACGGTTACCTGGCTTGTCAACAATTTTGCACGAAAATACCTTGAACCATATTTTACGAGTTAAATTGAGTTTATTTTTGGTTTTTATATGTATGATAATTACTTTTATAATCCTATGATTATTAATAAATTTTACTACTACTATTAATATTGCTCTACATAAATATTTTATTGGAATTATTATAAGGCACGACTGTCCTCGTGTACAACTTGCCTTTGTGGCACAAATTCAAGCTAACAAGAAAACCTTAAAGAACTTTCTTATATACATATATATTTTTGTAATCTTTCTCTTGTATTAGTTGTAATAAAGGTTTTGAAATTGAAATTACAAAGCAAGTAATAAAATGAGTCGGAAGATCGAGAACATTTCGTTTATAATGAAAGTAGTTAGTAGCAACAATAATATTTTGTCCTTTGCCGCCAGTTGCACATCAGAACACAATATCAAAGAAATACCTTTAACCGACGTTGATTTTATGGCGTATCGACAATAGAGTAATCAGAAAACGCATCTTTCGTAGCCGTTAGCCGATTTTAGAAGTTATCGAACAGTTTCCTTAAACTTATGTGTTATTTTTCATTTTCGTTAGTTAAATTTGAGACGTACATATAAATATATTTTTTGAGAACGACAACTATGCTTTGTATCTATGTAAAATTATCTTTTGGAAAAAAATAAGAAATAAGATTTTCGTTCAAATATATTCGCTTGTAATCTGTATTCCTATACTCGTAAAATACTGTCGAAGAAACTTCTGAGTGACCTAGATATGTTGTAATATAAAGCGCTCAACTCCCTTCTGCAAGACTTAAAAATATTGTTAAACATTTTGAAGCATAACATATCATGTATGTACAATGTACACTTCTTAAAATAGACAATAAAATACACATGCCGTTGGTAAAATGTTGATTATTAGGGCTAAGAATTCACCGCGACTCAGATTGACTAGACGTACTGTCTCTCTCATTAACGAAAGTAGTTATAAATACTTGCTTGAAGGTAATTCAATTAAAATAAACGTGTAACATTTCTGAGTTTTTTAATAAAAAAATATTTTAACTTAACAGTGATAACATACAAAAAAATAGCCTCTTAGTTTTTTTAATAAGTAAGTATACCTAGTCTTGCCATAAATACTGAAACAAAGAAAAATATTTTTTTTTCTGTTGTAAATAACATTTATTACTTTTACAGTGTGTTAGTTTAATACATAAATAAGAAACAATTTATAATATAAAAAGCTTATTCGTAGTGGTCTCCATTGGGCGCGATACAGTCCTTAAAACGTTGAGGCCAGTTATCGATAGAAGCACGCACTCTTTCCATGGGAAAATTCTTCACTGCCAATCGTACGGATTGTCTTAGGGCCTCCAAATTATTATGCCGTTTAGAGCAAGCCATACTCTCTAAAACTGACCATAAATCATAATCTAGCGGATTAAGATCGGGACTAGACGACGGCAAGTCTTCAGCGCTGATGAAGTCCGAAACGTTCATTTCCAACCAAGACTGCGTGGACCGAGCTTTATGACCCGGTGCCGAGTCTTGCTGGAAGGACCATACTTTATTATTGAAAATGGTGTTATTAAGGGGCTTCACTACCTTCTCAAGAATGGTATCTTGATACACTTGTACCGAAGTTTTGCTACCTTTTTCACAAAAGTATGGCTCAGTCTCTCCTTCATAGCTAATACTCCACCAAACCATCACTGAAGTCGGATAGTGCCCACGTTGCACTCTGTCATCTAATTGGGAAGCTTCCATAGAGCTTTGAGAATAAATACGGTAATTTTGTTTGTTAAAATGTTGCTTGATTGTAAAAAAAATTCTCATCCGTAAACAAAGCTTTTCTGTGACCTACCTTTGCGTACCGCATCAGAATTTTTTACGATTTTATCACCCTAATCTTTTTAAAATTATCACTTAAGACATTATTAGTACGTCTCTTATAGGCTACAAGTCTAAGTCAATTTTTAAAATACGCGACATGGTCCTAGGTGCTATCTTCATCTCCCGATATGAAATCTTTTGCTTTCGGACAGGATTTCTTCGAATTCTTTTCCTTACTGCTTTGACCATCTTTTTCGTACGAACACTACGTGGACGGCCAGATATTTTTCAGTCACAAACAGAGGAGGTCTCATTGTACCTATTAATAGCCCGGTACACAAATATTTTTCTAATACCAAGCGTATGGAGAGTTTTAAAAATTGCATTTGGCTCCATACCTACTTTGTGTAATCTAATCACAGCGATTTAATTCTCTTCATCACCCCACTGCATTTTAATATCGCAAAATATTATATAAAGAATTGGCGCCAAATGAGAAAACTTAATGGACAATCATATAAAAATGACACATTCCAAATTCAAATGTAATATTTTGTTTATTTTTAGTTGTATCAGTATTTATGGCCAGACTAAGTACATAAGTATACATTATGTTATGTACCATCAGAAATTTGAGGCATAACCCAATGGATTTTTTTGATATTGTTTTTTTTCTGCATAGCCGTAAATTATAATAATATATTAAGGCAATCATTACTTTTAAATACATATTTATTAATTAACACAATTTACCTATTTCAAATCACTAATTCCGATATTAGAGAAAATATTATGATGTGGTACTAGTAAGAATTTAATTTCATACATTCACCTAGAATGCCCACTATCTGCGCGGACTTGGTTTTCTCGAAGTGTCCGGTGAAAAACAATTGTTACGGATAAATGTAAGGCAACGAACAAGGGTTTTGTTCCAGTCACTATGAGGACGACCTTCCTTTTTAGGGACAGGAGGCAAATGAGTAGGCGGTTAACTCAAAGTTTACCATCACCATGGCCCTCGACACGAAGAGGTTTGCAAGTGCGTTGCTGGTTCGATAAAGTGATGACTTCTCTCATGACTTAGTATTATTTCTTTAGACTATGATCTTGATGCCTCGGTTACATAATCTGTTACGCAAAACGGACCAAATTTGAGTATAATTGCGGAAAATAAGTCCACCTACCTCGGTAGCCATTTCATCACAAGAAACATCAGCCTACGCTTGCGGATGAACATAAATCTACTCATGTAGCTCAAGTCATTGCAAGCCGAACGTACTTGGTGTACGTTCGTACAGGATATTATTTGAAAAATCAAAATTGATACACATTTGTTTACCTTTGTTTTAATCAAACAATGAATAAGGTATACATTATCAAAAGCAATTAATGCCTGTCCCTTGTTGTCGAGCCAAACCAACATCGTTAAGAATTGTTTCAATTTCCCAAAATTAAACCCTTTATGTAATTTAATTCTCAGTTTAGTTCATTAAATATCGTATTTTACGCTCATTTTATACGGAATGATTGGTGTTGTTAGGTGAATCTTCGTAGGGTATATTAATTATTATAATTTATGTTAGTATTTCTGAGACTTTCAATATATTGATATAAGAGTTATTTTTATTTAATTAATATATGTATTATGTCAAATTGGCAGCTAAAATAGGCTTCCGTTATTTAGTTAAAAAAAATGCATTGTAACCGTTGGTCGTACGGGGAATGTAAGCATCGTGAGGAAGTTGGAATGTTTCAGCTGCCCACTGAAGTATTTCCGAACCAATTCGACTTAGGGTCCTTCAGGAAAAGAGCGTACCAATTCTTAAAAGGCCGGCAACGCACTCGCGAGCCGTGTGACATTGAGAGTGTCCATGGGCGGCGGTATCACTTAACATCAGGTGAGCCTCCTGCCCGTTTGCCCCCTGTTCTATAAAAAAAATGTCGCTAAAATAAAATGTTATTCTTTGACTCCTTTCATAAATTTTATCAATGACATGGGCGAGACACGAAATACTGATTATCAAAAAAAGCTATAAACATAGTAACAAATTTAATATATATCACGAAACGGCTAGATACGTATACTGACCTGATTTAATGTTATATTATTTAAATTTTAGTTTCTTTTTGGCGGTTTTCGCACTTAGGAAAATGAGTTTTGCTATCGCATAGCCATCGTGATTAATTATAAAAATAATTACACTGACTAATTAAATTGATTTTGCAAATCACTGAATCATCTAGTTAGCATAAACTTGAACAATAAACAATAAAAAACTATACCTATGATAAAAGATACCCACGAGCAACTAGTCATGATAAAATTAAATATGTATCAGGTGAAAGGATTGTTCGGAACATTCGAAAGTTACCCTATTTGCGTACACTCAGGCGAATGTGAATAAACAAGCCTACGCACGTGACCAGAATATTATCCCTTATATTCACTATAACCAGGAAAAGCTCCATAACCGCCTAAAATATTGCGATAAAATGAAGCGTGCTCAAATGATTTGCCAGAATAGCTAATGTGATGCAGCAATCCTGAACAAGTTAATATATGTAAATAGTTATTCTATATCCCACGATGTCTCCTTAACAATCTGTATATAATAATAATTAAAGAAATAATAAGTAATGTCATGTTTCTCTTTAATTATAATGATTTCGTCGCATACCCCTCATTGTAGGGTGTAGAACTTCTGCAGACGTTTCCATGATATAAACATAAGTCTGTCCAATATAATTTTTCAAGTTGAACTAATGGGTTCAACCAGACGAACTCTTCAGCTTTATCGTAGTAATGATTCTTAGTAATATTAATCTATTTACAGTTATCTCACTGTGTTTAGTATTTAATTTTTTTATTATACGTTTCGTAATTGATTTTTATTAGCTAAGGCCGAATACGCTGCCGATAAAACACCGGCGCTCACAAAAACTGACATAAAAATGAAAAACGTTTTTGATTGACGTGACATTTGATAGGATTTGGCGTCCAAAATAAAATATTCTATAGTCTTTTATTTAACTTATATCAGTTTTTATGTGATTTCTAACACACGAAAATTACTAGTTAAAAAAAAACAATAAATATGATTCAAACGTTTTTAAAGATTCCAATCTATAAATTAAACATATAACAACAACAGTCCAACTTTGACTTGCTTTATAGCAAAAACTATCACTGGTTATCCTGGTTTGAACTCGGTAAAAAGACTGCTAAAATATGATACTCGTCATAATAAATTCTTCGCTACGCCTATACAAAATCTGTTTAATTTTATTGTAAGTATGTACAAAATGTTACTAAACTATAAGTGTCGTCTTTTCCTACAGCGGATGGACGGACTTACGACGGTCATACCCAGAATAGGAAGGGTCCTCACTCCTATAATATTTATGCATGGTTTTGACTGACTGTTTTCAAGCACATTCCGAAACTCTTCGTGTACGAGCAGGTCTACCAGCCTCACTCTTACACCCATTAATATTGTTCGCCAAGTTCGCCTTGTAAGTACATATACACATTCAATCCTGGAGCTTAGACTTCAGAGCAGGACGTCAAAATCCCCCTTATACATCTTCTATTCTACATTCTAGGCGTAATTCACTACTCATATACAAGAATATAAACTACATTTCTATACAGCTATTAGGGATATGGATGAGACCCAAAGATCTAGCATATTCCAGTCCATTATATTAAACGCTTTGAGAGAATTTCATGTATTATTGACGTGATTTACTAATTGAAATGATTGAATGAAATAAATCCAATAATAGGCGGCGTATAGCAACGTAATTAGTAATCGCTGACTGGTTTTTTTAGTATTCACCGAGTAGCGGCAATCAAAGGTAATTTTCGCATTTATACGCGTCGAGCTATCCCCACAAACCATTCAGTTTTCGGTCAATTCACTTCTTATCACCTCTTTATGGTTTTTCTTTACGGCTTGAATAAAATTGTGATTCTGAGGCACCTTGAACAACTCTACACGTAACAAGTGTTGAAGTTTCAACAAGTTTAATATACAACATATAAAAATTATAAAACATATATACACTCTATATAAGACTTGCATTTTAACTCTTTTAGTAATGACATTTTGAAAATGCAATAAACATGCCAACTATAGGTTAATTATGCATGCATGGTTAATTAAATGCTTTTAAAGTTATGAAGCTCCCAATGGAGCATTAGACAGCTACTACTCCTGGCTTTACTTACCATAGCGTAGTTTTTAAGACACAAAAGACCGCAGAAGTATTTCCGAACTGATTGGACTTAGGGTCCTTCAAGAAAAGAGTGTACCAATTTTTAAAAAGCCGGCAGCGCGTTTGTGAGCCTTCTGGCAGTGCCAGTGTCCATGGTTTGTGGTGTCACTTAACATCAGGTAAGCATCCCGTTCATAAAAAAAAACAAAAAAAATACTACTTACGATAACAAAAAAATAGAGAAGAATAAACATAAACAATAATGTGATAGTACAAATCATTATTGAGGTTTAAACTGTACTATAATTACAATTAATCATCATCCGAAAGCAATTTTGAAGTTTTGTTTTAGGAGTAGACACAACACAGATTGCGTGGTTAATACTTAAGTTGAAAACGTAAAATGTCCGATTAAAACTAACTCTAGCACCTAAGGATTTAAACTATATATAGGTCTTAGGTAGAAAATAAAAATGAACGTAGTAACCAAGGTAAGTAGTAAGAATTCCACCATATTTATTTAACAGAAATCCGAGTATGTCCTATTTGCTTGAACTCCACCAAAGTCAACTTCCATTACCCCTTGGCTTTGAGGAAATACGAGATTTTAACAAATAAACTTCGCGCTTAGTCGATATCAAATTATTCTGAAACCATAAAGATTTACAAAAGAATTATATTCACAAAATAAAACTTTATACGTTCTTCAAATCATAAAAAGTAACGAGTTATTTTATCTCGAGAACCCTCCTATTGTTTGAAATTTTTAATCATAATCCTAGAACTGAGAAGTATCTTTTCAAGTCTGCCTCAGTTGCGGTATGCTTAATCAAATCCTTGGAGTTTAGTAACAGTAAGTTGCGAATAAATGAAATGAACATCGGTTTGTTTGTAACGTGTTTCTTTTGTTTCTATATGTAACTCCGAAACTAATTGAAATACTTTTCATAGTAACTTATCTTGTACTTTTTTCTAGTAAAAAAGAATATACTATTCTGGCACGCCGAAAAAGTTTCGCCTTAGTTTTCTATAATTCATATTAATTGTCCTTTAATCTTAATTTTTTTTAATTCGTCCAACAAAATATATCTCTTATTATATCTTATTATAATATCTCATCTTTACTTGTATTAAGTGTAGCATGCTCAAGTAGATGGGTAAAAGCAATTTTATTTATAAAATGGAATGGGTTGTATATAATGGAAAAACTAGATTGATCTCAAAGCCATTCTACTATCAGTGATCGGTTCAGTAAGCCCACAGCTCTGCCACAGCGCCTGCCGCGATAACCCTTATCACTACACGCTCCTTACCGTTTGTCATAAATTTTATCACTCCAATGAGCGGATGTAAGCGACGATCTTTTTTCGGCTTTTCTCCTCCGAGTTAACGAAGCGTAAATTCACAACCTTCCGAGTGTCTTTTTCCTTGTCACAAACACACGAAATTTTCACAAAAAGTCTCTTGCACAACACAAAAAATGTCTAATATATTGATGAATTCAGTTGAAAAGTGAAAAAAGTTCAAATGTTTATAGTATAGCAATTCCTGTTAGAGGTAAGGTTATCGTGTTATCGCGCGCTGGGCAAGTGTCAAACCGATTAGGTTCCTGTTGCAGGCAGTCGCTCGCCCGGCGGCCAGCTGCGAACTGCGCGGCGCTGTGAAACTGAGTGAAGTCACAAGGGATGCCTCCCGCAGACACCGCAGCGCACGCGCCCGCCCAGATCGATACCCCGCCCTACGCCACCCTGGGGGGAAGCGGCCCACACACGCATTCGTCGCGTCACACTTAAGACACGTTCGCTCCTTCACTGCGTCTTGATTTTTTTAATAATTCTATTCAAAATTCTCTCTAGAGAAAAGAAACTGTTATTAATTAAAATTATTTTTGTCTTACTAAGGCATAACGTTTAAATAGAATCTTAAAGGAAAACTGTAGCTGTTTATTATTTAATGTTTAAGTTTCAATTCATTAAAAAAGTGTTAAATTTTTTTTTATATACTTTATTAAAATAGGTTACTTTAACGTTATATTTGTATTTGTATATTGTTATTATAAATAGACTTTGTCTTTGTATTAATTATTATAATATTATATCGTAGAACTAATCTTAGTCATGCCCGCAATGGTTGGTCAGTTTTGTGTCCCCATCGCATAGCTAGGTCAGGTATATGAATCAATTCCTTACTGAAACCCAGAATGAACAATAACAGAATGTACAATAACAGAATCGCTCTACAGGACCAACTCTAACTTTCCTTGGTAATTACGGACCCTTAAGTCTCAAGGGTTAAGTTATCTGAATAAGCTTTCGCATGTGTAACTGATCAATGCAGAATATTAAGCCAAACACTTATATATTTATGTCACTGATCATTTTACTTTATAGGCAAGATATAGCTATATATATTTTTTCTGATATACTTTTCCATCTAAAACTATTATACATACTTACTTGAGTAAACCTACATATTGCATGAGAAAGCAGTGTTAGTCGAGTGTTAAAAGCATTGGCTTCTCGGGATTTATATCGTGCGATCAGGAATCCATTAATTTTTCTTTCTATGCTGACAATCATCTCGTATTTGATAATACAAGCCGAATAAAGATCCTAAAAGGGACAAGGTGAGTCAATAATTCTGATGCCCTAAAAACAAAAATGCTCAAAGTAACAGATGTGCACGTCTATCCCATGCTCAATATGGACAGTATATAAGTAGATATTTAAATTTCTATTCCATATCCCGAATATAATAAAAAGTATAAAGAAGTACTTTCAAATACCAGGCCATATTTATTCTATTCTACGATTGCTACGAGATTTTTTTATACAAAAACTATAATCTTAATAAAACAGTGTTAAGTGGTATTCGTCTATTCAGCTGTCTCGTAACAACTCGGTCTGTTACTAAAATAATGCCCGCTTTCACATATTTATAAATGCAGTCACAAGAGAGAAACAGCGTGTCGAAATATTAATTCCACATGAGTTATTCAAGTGCTTAATTAAATGTTAATGTGATTCTTATTTACTCGTTACAAGTACTTCTGTTAATACAAAATAAATATTATTTTAACATAAAATTTGATATTTGAGTGGGATTAAAAAGGGTTTGCTACGAATAGTAAACAGTGTGACATATATATTATAAGTTGTCGAACAGGTACATTGTATAAAAAAGCAAACAAAAGCATTAGTATGTGTATTTATACATATACTTAACTCTATACATCTTTATTTTACGCTCTATTCTATTCGATTATTCAACGCTTGGCGCACTAATGCATACACTAATACACTAATACAAAAAATATTTTTTGTGTAGTAGTAGTAGTAGTAAAAGTGTTTTTAAGATATAAGGGCATAAGTACGTGTGAAAACAGTATATAAAATACTGTTTTCACATGTACTTATGCCCTTTGTGTTATGTTATAAGATGTCAAAACAAAATGTATACGAAAGACTTAAAAATAGTATAAGATTCACCTAGAATATTTTTTTACTTCAAAATCTATGACGTATACTACGATTATAAACAAACACTTGTTGAAATCTATTGTTTATTTACTAAAAGTTAATGTTTATAAACGATCGATATATCGATCTCCATAATGTGTATCACGTATTGAAATGTATGTAGTATGTTCTAGCTTAATTATTATAATTCTATCGTGATTACCTTTTTTGTAAAGTTTGTTGAGTTAAATGATTTTTTTGCTAGTACATTTTGCCCAGATTTGCCCAGTTACACAAACTGTTAGTTCAACAGTTAGTTCGTGTACATTAAGTTGGTAAGTAAGGTGCACGAATATAAGTCTGTCAAGTTAATTTTTATCCTTATTCCTGTATTATTAGATTAATAAACCTTATGCAATAAGTAGAAAAAAACAAGTAGTATTAATTAATTGCGTAGATTTACCCAGCTAAATTGTGTGTTATAAAAAGATGAAAGATAAACGTTGAGAGACACGTGAAAATAATGATAATACAATTATATTATGGAGGGAATAAATTTCTCGAGAGCGTCACACACGAGCGATGACTTGAAGCCTGGCAAAACGAGTTCTGAAATACACGAACCCTTGCAACATCTGGGCAAACTGCTAAAGAATTTTACTCTTGAATGCATAAAATATCCTTAAGTATTTATGAAAACGCTTTTATTATATTAAAAGGATACTTTTTTACGTAAATAATAATTAATACATATTCAAACAGGCCCATTACAATATTTGTAGAACAAAGCAAAAGTATTGTCGTTTAAAACCTTTTCTCGTATTATTCTTATTACAACCATTTTTTATAATTATACATGATATCGGTCTTAATAATGTAGACCATTATTAAATGAGCTATTTAATGTATGCAAAAATTTTACTTTTACTTAAAAAGGTTTCCAAATCTTACAGTTAGAAATGAAAATGAATAAAGACTTTTTATTATTTTTATTATATAATTTGTATGTTATATATACTTATGGTTTTATCTTTTAATATGGACTTTGCGTTTTGTAAATATTTCAAATTTGCATACATAAACGCGATCATGTCTCAGATCCAACCTCCTCTAATTTTTGATCCGCTTAGAGATATCACTGGTAGACCTAAAATAACTTAAAACTCATTACGTAGCAGGTGTTTCGGTCGACGGGCAATAAAACAACGTTTATTGGTTTCACTTTTACGGTTTTCTTATTCAATTCTTTCAAGTTAGAGAATATTACGGATGAAGTAATAAAATATGTTTACCTTGTTATGACAAATATATATTTTTTATTATTGTGGGTGCTTTCTGTGTATTCCTTCCAACTGTACGATTAGGAGAGTATATAGAATTTAACTCATGCCATAAAGATATATTACTGCTTACAAATTCAGTTGATAAGTCACTAAAAACTGCCTTACCATATACAGGCTTTCGGGTTTCC
Source organism: Pieris rapae (assembly GCF_905147795.1). NCBI lineage: Eukaryota > Metazoa > Arthropoda > Insecta > Lepidoptera > Pieridae > Pieris > Pieris rapae. Next base: position 6,318,354 of record NC_059524.1, on the reverse strand, counting down.
TATGTAAAATAAATTGTTTTGCCTTGAAACGATAGACCAGTATTTTAACAAACAACAATGATATACTTTGTATTGGCGTATAAACAAGAGCAAGTGTTCATATTTGACGCGGTACGCCAAAATAATGCAAAGTAAGACGCATCCTTCTTATAGTATACGAAGTTCGGTAATCGTAGCCTCAAACCAAAATCACGCGTAGACGGTCTACGAAATTGATTCGCTCTACACATTTTATGCACGCTGCAAGAAAAAGCCAATTTTAAAAATTGATATTTTTCATTAAAAATATGCATTTTAGCTATAAATCATTACGACTCAAAGAACTTAGTAATATTTTTACAGTACAAAAACAGACAATGCCGGACTCGAAATCGCCTGAATAATTTTGAATAGTATAAAAGAATTCTATAGAACCACGGCTTAATGAGTAACAAAAGATAAATTAGGCTACCTCAAATCAATAAGCGATATTAGCGCTCATTCCAATCTCTGGATTATGCATCACTAAATGTATTTAATAAAATCCATTTGTTTATGAGGCTATTTCCAACTGAATACAAAATTAAGTACTGTCTGGGCTAGCAATTAAAACGCAGTTATTAAGGTTTATTTCGCAACTCGTATACATTGCAGAACATAATAAATATTTTAAGGATGCAAATTCTATGGATACTTTATTAGTAGTGAACGAACTTATACGTTCCTTATATACTGAGTCAATGATAAAGACTTTATGTCCATGGAAATAAGACTTAGGAAAGCGCACAGCTGTCTAATAAACTACCCACAAATATAAAAAAATATTACTTTTACTTTAACTACGATTTTTGATTTTTTGAGAACGACTACAATGTTATTCTTAGCTGAAATGTTGTTCTCATGTAAAAGGCATTTTTGCCTTTTTTGAGAATCTTAAGTCTTTAAACCTAAATAGAAGACCTTTTTTTACATGTATTAAATCCAATAAATAATTTAGTATTACGTCCAACCTTACTCAATCAGTATACTAGAAATTTACATTTAATGAAATAATTAGTTCAATTTATTTCAGTAATTCTTTAAATTTTGAAACTTTATAGACAAGACTGCAAAAAGCAGTGCAGATAATTATTGACCAAAGTCAATAGGCGAGGACTGTTTGAGTATTTACTTCGTCCTGAAGTATCATTACTTGGCAAACACTTGGCCCTCCACCCCTCTCCCCTTCCCACAAAACACGCATATCACCTGTAACCCGATGTGAGCAGTGAATCGCAATTTTATTGACTTCTAATCAATGCTAATATTATAAAAAGAATTGTATGTAAGTATGTTTGTAACGAAACGGCTCAAATAGTACTGGATAGATTTTTAAAATTCTTTCACCATGCTACATTATCACCGATTTATATAGGATATTTTAATAAAAATAAGGGACCCATATTTTTTCTTGGAATTAAACAACACAACGACGACATACACTACAAAAATTACATCGCATGCGCTGCGAAAACTATTGATGATAGAAAAACATGTTCCTCAATGTTAAAGAATATATCAATATCTACGAAACTTGTTTAAAAAAATAAATGTCCACCCGTGCAAAGCCGGGACGGGCGGCAAGTCTTATACGTTTTATTTATTCACATACCTTATATTCTAAGGCTTATCAGCTGATAACTGCCCCATATTGTTGTGTTACAAAGATTAATGGACAACTTAGTAAAAACCCTACTGCTAAACTGGTAAAATAATATCTACTGGGAACACGCATTTATAAAAAATAAAATTATTTATTTCTATAACAGTGAGAATGATAATGAATTGTCTACTTTCTCATAGGTTATTTAGCAATAATCTTAAAATATTATTGTTTTAACTAGTATATAGATGAAAGTATCACATATGTGCACTAATTTAGACAGTATATTAATTTATTGAATAGAACAGTTGTTCAAAACCAAGGGCGGATTTTAATCAACTCTACTCTTGGTCAATAAAATTTATTATTACATCTTAATCTAGTAATAAAAATATAAAAACAAAAGACACTATATTTAGAAACATAATAAATAGGAAATACAATTATAATGAAACAATATAGTGTTAATCTATAAAAAAACAGCATACAATCGCTCACTAATCTAGCGGTCTGAAATGTAAGGAACAATTTGCGTCGAAAAGAGAAACTTTCATCGCTCTCTATTCTGAGCCTTTTCCCGCTAGTTACCTACAGTAATTGTTTGTTGTACCCACAGAGTAAATACATAGGTATGGAAGGGTAATCTAGGTACCACAACTGTGTAATATAAAGTTTGAAGGTAAAGGATGTGCGGAGTAAAATGGTGGGCTTTATAGCCCTAAATAAAGCCCTAAATAATGATACTATTATACAATTCGACCTTGATTATAATGCATTATTTTAATCTACGTTATCATTAATTTACATTTACAAGTAGCTTACGAGTCTTGTAAAATAAATTAATTATTTAGACATTTATACGTGTATTTTTCAATAAATTATATTTATTTTTCATTTGAATAGATGCCTAAAACCTGGTATTTTAGTAATAAGTGAGTTGCGTTGTAAAGATTGTATTCGTGAGTTCCAAGGACAAATGATGAAATATTTACTTGATGCGTTTATAAATTAGAAATTACGAACTTTGACATTTCATAACAATAATTTGAGTATTTGTATAGAAAACACACTATTTAGCTTTGTTATTTGTTAATAATTTCAAAAATTAACTTTAGTTTGAAAACAGCAAGCTGTCATAAAGTTTCCAAACGCTACGTGGTTTCAAAGTTGGGCTAATTACTCAATGCATTACATACAAACATGCTAATCTGTATTGTTTGCAGTTTTCCCTAATTAATTATATACTATAAAAACTAGTTTGGGAATCACGAATCACGACGTATATATTAGCAACGAAAGGAAATACGCATGAATTAAGGGAAAAGGCGAATTAGAAGTGTGTTAGAATAGAAAAGCAAATCGGCGTGCAAATTATGTGAACTTATGCATAATGGTTATAGTAAATAAAACTTTTACACCATCATACAACACAACCAAATTAGGCTTAGTCAATATGTTACTCTTTTTGTAGTAAAATGTATCATGTATTCCATCTTTGGCTATATTTTCAGTGTATTTGTTTGTAATTATATATAATTTATGTTAGCTGTAGGATTACGGAATAAATAAATAAAAAATATAGTTTTTTTTAAATAGCAGTCAAGAGGAATCCTATTGAACTATAAGTACGTGTTGTTATAAAAGAAGATTTATCAACTTCAAATGCCATGACACTTCTGTTTCTGCACAGACTTTATTAAAATTAAATATTTATCCGTTTCATTAAATTATACAACAAATATTAGAGATACTTATATTTACAGTTACAAAATATCAGGCCTACTTTATCTAACCGATACCCATTGACTTACTCAACAACGACGAAATCCAATTTAAATGTTCAATATTCGATATTACGGAGTCGATATCGCCATTTCAGTTTTGAGGTAAGCTCTTATTACTGAGTCACCTACGCAACACGTGTATACGAAACAATTCAAAAGTGTTTTCACTATATCTAATATATTTATATTTAGAGCAGTGTTGGCCTAGTGGCTTCAGAGTGCGACTCTCATACCTGAGGTCGTAGGTTCAATCCCCGGCTGTGCACCAATGGAGTTTATTTCTATATGCGCATTTAACATTTGCTCGAACGGTGAAGGAAAATATCGTGAGGAAACCGACATGTCTTAGACCCAAAAAGTCGACGACGTGTGTCAGGCTGATCACCTACTTGCCTATTAGATTTAAAAATGATCATGAAACAGATTCATAAGACCAATATTCTGAGGCCAAGACCTAAAAGTAAAGTAAGTGACCTTTAAGTTATTTAATGCCAGAAAGATTACTTGGTTTAAAGATATTTGTAGGTAGATGATTACTATGCACCGTCGAATCTAGAAAACTACCTTTTAAAGTATACTAAATATATAGAATATATATTTTAAAGTAACCGAAGCGAAACGAATACTTACTTGAGACATCAACTTCTAATTCTATGGCCTGTTTAACGGTCAGTTAAGATTGAGAAGTTGTTAGTGGCTGGAATAACTGTGTCATCGCAGCGATTGTATCCGTAGAATGTTGCTTTTGCTACAACTTTCTTTCATAATTCTCATCGTAATTTGTAACCAAAACCTAACCCAACCAATGTTAAACCTTATCATAACTGAAATGCTGCACTTCAGGTTGACCTAAATATTATTAAAAAAAAATACAACTTCCAAATAAGTAATTTTTCGTTTCTTTTTATCAGGTACATGAGATATCCAACTTTATTCCTTATAGGTTCTGAGGGCTACAAATAACTCGGACCGAGAATTTACGCCTAGTACTATGTATCTGATAAAGTAACGGTACGTCGAAAGAAAAATAATCCAACAGTGCTCCAGTCCCTAGGCATTAGACTGAACTGACAAAAATTTGATTTATATCAGTTCCTATACTGTAAGAAATAGCCTTTTTGTAAATATTTTAAGCTATTACCGATTAATGTGAAGTTTTCCTTTTTCCTTTATATGTAAATAGTTACCGCATTGATACTGCAATAATCTGTAATGGTCTTTCTATCGATCGATCAATTCTATTAAATCAAATGAGTAGTGCAGTTGAAACGGGGATATTAGACTATTTTCTACATGAATAAAAGGAGACTATGGTAACCAGATAAATGAAGAAACTTATGTGAAACATTTCAAAATTATCGCTCTCGTCACATCTCTGTATTTACTGTTTACATGTTATGTTTGTAAACGACATGTAAAAAATGTAAACGAGAACAAAGAGAACGACATTCCGACGGTACAAGCTTCGCAGAGTTTCTCTCAAATATTCACCCACAGAGTGAAATTTCTTTTCAATTTGTAAGGCGAATTGATACGCTCGTATGGAAAATCGTAAACCATGGGATATAGATAAATGTTTGCATATGTTTTTCTTTTTCTTTTAAGTAATAATATTGTATTTTACGGTTCATAAAAACTCTATCTACATTTATATTGAACCATGTACATACATGTCTGTAAGTTTAGTACAATATACACAAAGGTATGTTCCTAATTAAATAAATAAATAATTCTACTGCGGTTTGTCCGTACCTTTTCGGATCCCCGTTAACGGGATTCCGGAAGTAATCAATTCGTCGCTCAAGTACCTTTTTACTAAACTATGTACTTTCATGTATATTTATTATTATTGTTTTTATATATATATATATATAAAACCAATAAACAGGAGGGGTAAACGAGCCTGCGGGACGCCCAAAAAGGGCAGTCATCGCAGCCCATAGACACATCCATTTTTAGGTCCGTTGCCGACCATTAAGGGAGGAGTACGCTCGAATTTTTAATAGTTGGAGGTCATATCTCTCAGGGAGGACCCCCGCCGGTAGTCTACAGTATTCCACAGTTCGCTAGTTCGCAATAGAAAATGCCTTGTGAAACAGACTGTGGAAGATTTCCAGCCATCGAGGTGATGTTATTGAAATTTAGAAATCATACGGCTCGTACGATGCTGAAACGAGGCAAGAGAGATCACCCCAAACAATTTTTTAGAACACTCACCATAGTACACTTTATAGAAAACGCAAAGAAACGCTATGACTCTGCGTAGAAAGAGAGAATCAAGCTGATCAGTAAGACATTGGGCATTTACAATTCGACAAGCCCTTCGCTGAATTTGGTCAAAGGGAAGAAGCTGGTATTTGGGAGCACCGGCCCAGATATGTAAGCAGTGTTTCATATGAGGCCGTACTTGAGCCTTAGAGAGCTGCATACGTTGTGCCTCAGTGAAATACTGCTTAGCCCTGTCTAAACACCCAGCTTTTTGGAAGCCAATTTGGCTTTTTCTTCCAGGTGATTGCGGAATTGAACTTTCGCAATGCCAAACCCAAGTATACTGAGGGTGTGTGACGTACAAAAGGAAAGCGCCCTCAAATTGAGAAGACACGACAAAAGGATATTTCTTGGCAGATATTGAGATATTGTATACATTATTCAGTTGTGTGGTTTAATATGTGCCTAGATTATCTGAAATTAAAAGAGGCGGAGTTTCTGTTTTACGTACTTGATTTAAGAAGAAATTAAACTGTATAAATGAATTTATTATATTAATTGTGTAACGCAGAATCAACATAAATTAATATTTTAATTGTAACAAAGTGAATATTATTGCAAATATATTTTTCTGCTTTGCTTACTAAGTACAATGATTAAGTAATGATTCTTATTATCACCCTAGAAAATTCGTTTTGATATGACCAGAAATAAAAACATTATACAATGTTGGGAATTAAAGAATTATTCTCTGAATCTAACCCACCTTGTTAAAGTAACATTTCATTGCAAGAACTGTATTTTTTTCACATATAAAATAAAACAAAAATGATTTTATTAAATGAGTCACAGATTTGTTTGAAGCGAAAATACGATCATAATTATAATTAATAATAATTAAAAGATATCTTTAAAGTTAGTCTTATATCAAGTCATTTTATGCCAGTTTTGGGTACTCAGATAATGGTAGAGTTTCATGAGCAATTAACTTCAGTCTCGTTTTAATATTATGATGGCTTACGATTGTTTAACTTTCCTTTTGTTAAAACCATATTATCCTTGAATGCATAAAGAACAAACTTTGCCATAATAATACTCCTTTTATCAGGCTATTCAGTATTTTGTAGGTAAATTCAAATCTGTACTTATTATCGAATTGTTCGGTTCGTGGTAGACAATTAATACAATTTAATAATTTGATATTATAAAAAAATATAATTTACTAGCGGCCCGCCCCGGCTTCGCACGGGTGTAATGCTGATACTAAATACACTACAGAAAATCTGTGAACGTTGTATATAAAAATGTGGGTTATCCATAAGAGATAGACATTTACCATCATGGACTTTTCTGTAGACCTTTTCAATGTTCAGCTCAAATAGGGTTCAGTCTGCGTTTGCAATGTAAGCGGAAAAATGTAATCATTTACGACATCACATTAGAAACCTCAAAAATAACAGTACTTCTCCACTATTTAATGGATGTTATTATACATACCTTCCTCTTGAATCACTCCAACCTCCTTAAATCCGTTGCGTAGTTTCAAAGATTAAAGCATACAAAGGGACATAGGGACAGAGAAAGCGACTTTGTTTTATAATATGTAGTGAAGACAATTTTCCTTAGCTCAGAAAGTTCGCAAGAAGATTGATTTGTGCGTTTGGAATTAATTATAAATGCGAACAGTTCTCTTTATTGATGAGAGTCAATCAACCCATAACTTGGAAAATTATTTACGTATTTGTATCAGTGGAAAGGATATAAATACCGATGGATTAGTTTCATTCAAACTAACTAATTGTCTACTTAACTAATTGTCAAACTAACTTATTGTCTAATTAACTAATTGTCTAACTAAATGTCTACTTAACTAATTGTCAAACTAACTAGTTAAGTAGTTTTAGTTTTAGTTAAGTAGACAATTAGGTAGACAATTAGTTAAGTAGGCAATTAGTATATATATATATATATATATAGATCAAACTGCACGCGGTGTGTAAATTTGATTGATATCGGTTAAGTAGTTTAAGATGTAGCGGACAAAAAACATTATGCGTAATTTATATAAATCAAGATTTATAATTTCTTATAAAGGTAAGTATTTTTGTAGGTATACAAATAGGTAGGTATACAAAGTTATAAATATGCTTTACACATGCTATAAAAATTTAGCTAAATGGAGAAAATTGTATTTAAACTAACCATATACTATAATTGAAATATTCATATGAGAAATAAAGTTATTCTATATATAATTCATATGAGAAATAAAGTTATTCTAACCGTAACCGTAAATATTTTAAATATATATACATGACTACCATTCCTTACTTTGCTATTTCATTTGTAGTATGGAAATTAATTCACTTCACTTTATTTGCAATTCACTGTTAATAGAAATAAAGTCATGAATAGTTTTTGTTGATTGTCCCGACAGTTAAAAACTTATCGGTCTTTAACTTTTATTCAAGCAGCATTATTATAATGCATCGATGTTTAAATTTCAACGTGTCGCGGTTTAGGGAAAGAAATTTGGTGTCTCCTAAACGATTAACGTAATGTATCATTAAAATTCATTCATATTCATAGGAAGGACAGACCTAAATATTGCTCTCCAATAGAATATTTCATAAATGCGAGGCAGAGTTTGTTTTAGTGTTACACATGAAACATTCTTCTCATTGTGCATGATAAGTATTTTTAAACAAGTGTGCGTTGTGTTTCATCTGAATATTTATTCTCGAACATGTTTAATGTTCGAAAATAAATATCTAACTTATTGTAAAAATAATACCCAAAAACTTAGTACGTAATTAACTCTTTTTATTCCAAATTTTTATATATAATAATAACACTAATTGCCTCATGATTAATTCGTCTTTGTTTCTTTATTTCAACTTGGTTTGTAAAAGACAATAAAAGGAATTATTTGTCCATGAATATTAATGAACTGGGATTCGCACTCATCGCTTCGCAACTGCTTTTATCGCGAAATAATATAATGGCTTCCGAATTCTTATTGAGCTTCCAATAAGTCGTTATCATATATTGTAAATAAGTGGGACTGATATTATTAATACATATTATAACATGTATTGATATATTTACTACCGCCGAAGTGGTGATGTCACATAATTATTTTTATACATAGATTTAACACATAAATATTGAAAAAAAAACTTATTTATATACTTATTATTATATTTACGTAATTACAAACATATAATATAAATAAAACATAAAACCTAAGCTCTTAATAATGTTCAAATTGTTTTTCAGTACATATGAGGACCAAATTTGGGGTGTTTAAGAATATAGGAATGCAGTGATCGCCTTGCACAAAGTAAGTATGGAGCCGTCTTATGATCGTATATCGTACTCTTAATAGATACAACAACCCTTCGTCTATCAAAGACCAGAAAAGATCGGGGTGTCCGCCTACTGTTAGAACTACAAAGGCTGTTATAGCTGTTACAGCTAGAATTCATCGAAACCCCGTTAGGAAGCAAATAATCTTATCGCGAGAAATGAAGATTCCTGCTAAGACTCTGTCGCGTATTGTAAAACAAGACTTGAAGCTCGGTGCTTATCGTCGATATACAGGACTACATCAATCTTTACAATCAAAGAGAGTGGATCGATCAAAACGCGTTCTGTTGCGATACACAGGTGAAAAGCCAAAGGTGGCCATTTCGAATGTAATATTCTTTTATCTTTTGCTGATACTTTAATAAATATATACTAGGTATTATTATGTTACATTACTTCATAAAAAATAACTTATGGCTGGACTAGGTACATTATTTGTATATTTCAAAACTATTACACTGGGAAATATAAAACTTAAGGTGTTCGACCGTTACACGCAACATATTCTTTTACGACCACGAATTTCTACTACACAATTGAGGTTTTCTGCATTTATGTCAACAGTATTGTAATTTTATTCGTCAATTTCTTTTCATTACGGTTATAAAATCCAATTTACAGTATAAATTTATATTAAGTTTGTGTATGTGCATATAGTATGTGTGTTTGTGTAAATCGCAGTTTCAATCAGCAGAATTGGTTTTGTTGTCCAATACATACATATATCTAGAGTGGGAATATAAACTATATACAATAATAAATTCTGAAAATTGTATTTGTCTCTTGTCACAGTTCATCGTTAATCATAATATTAACAAATACAAATTAATGTAGATAATGCATACTGAACGATTTTCTTTTTCTGAAATTTGTGTGGCATCTATCCACATAACAGTTAATAGTAAGGTAAAAAATAAATTAAAATTACGTTTAATATAAGAGAAGACATATGCAGAACATTAATTGAACATCTGTCAATACGCATATTATGGCAGCAAAATGTTTTCATAATTTACCGTTTGTATCATGAGCATACTAATTTATTTACACTATTTAAGAACAAAGGAGATATTTGGCAACAAGGCTGCTCGCTCTTCTACACAAATGAATACGCTGTTCTGACCTCCGATTGCCAAGTATTTAAAACTTTCACTAACAGAAGCTTGCACAAACTAATTGTGTTAATTGAACATGAATTTATTAAGCTTTCTAATTTAAGAGAATGTTTATAGATTTGCTAACAATGTCCTTATTAAAAATATAAATTTTTAAGTTATAAAGGAGATTCTTATGTACACAACAATAATCTTTTGTTTTAACAGTATGACTTTGTATAGTACCTAAGTTTATTTTTTAAATCATTTTTTTTAACATAATTGAATTACACAATACATTGTATTATGTACACAGACTTCTCTTGATAATAATAAGATAAAATGTGAATAAATTGAGCCTGAAACAATTTTCGAGTTGTTAATTAACACTTATTTTTAACACTCCTTTAACAAGTTGTCGCTACGCTTTTCCAAGAGTCCAATTAATGCGAGTTGAGAAATCTCTGATTTCAACATAAATATTGTCACTGATAATTAAGAGGTGGTCACAGATAAACAATCTTCACAACTGAAATTAATAAGCGTACACTTAACTGTTATTTCAAAAATTTAGAAAAATATCGAATAACCACAAATTAATTTAAATTTCAAGGCATAAATCCCATAAGATTAATGTAATAGATGTCTCTGAATATAGCTAATATGAATGATTATGAATGATGATTATGAATTAAATACCTGAGATAGAGACAGATTAGTTTTCATCATAACACAGAAAAACTATTAAATGAAATAAAAATAGCTATCCGAGACATCTTAAAAAAAATTACAAGGCCCAAGAAAACTATACTATAAATTTCTAAGCTTTGAAATAGTCATTTTGTATTATGAGGCAAAGAAATCCATTTTTGACTCTTAAATGATCGGTGGGACAGACAGCACAACCATTCTTGGCTTGAAGGTTGCGAGACTTCATTACCTAAATAGCTAATGGAGCCTTTTACAACGTAATACCCTTTCCACCAGATTTTAACTTAATACCACTGAGATAAGCGACTAATTACCTAGAGAATTTTCCTGATTTAATGTACCCGTACAAAAGTTTAAAATTAAAGGTGCTACAAAATACCTTACGAATATGAAATACTGATTCCGAAACTAACCATAATTAAATGTGTTTAGAACTTAGAATATCGTATTCATCACCTATTATAACTAAATTGTGTCTCTAAGAGAATATTACGAAAAGATATTGAAGATGTTTTAGGATTCCAATATCATTCCATGAGGTGAAAATTAAAAAAAACACAAAAAAATAATTTTAGTGATTTTAATATTGTTATATGTTACTCAATAATGCACACACATAAATATTTAAAAAATCATTCCTTTTATGCAGGGTACAATAATAAACAGATTAATATTCGATACATTACAACCTAAGTATGGCAATACTCATAATGATAATGGAAAAGTTATAACAACTTGTCGACAGATAGCCCCACGTTCCAGATCATTTAATTTCATTAGAAACTTACGTTCTTCAAAGTCAGTGAATTGCGCTCATAACCGTAAAATACGTAGATGGAATCTTAATTGCAAATCAAATTATAAGACGATGTTTTATTTTACATTACGATCGGTAAATGTTTTAAAATGATACGATGTGATTATATGTTCTAAATATTCTTTGTATTTTCATGAATTCTATTTATTTTACATTATACAATTCTAAAAGTCATCATCTGAAGCCAATTAAAATTATTATTCTTCTCTGAGTATTTATCCAAACAATTTTTAATGTTTAGGTATGGTATTGAATTATGGGTGTGGCAGAGAAAACATGATGGTAGAATAAATACCGTTAAAATGAGAGCGTAGAGAAGTATATGTGTGATACAAAAGATAATGCCTAAGTGGTTTAGCCACATACAAAGCATAATTGAACCTGGGCTGGGTAGGCCTTATCGTACATACAGGACGTACTAGAGAATGGATATTAGTAAAGTACCCATAACCAACGAGCATGCACGCTGAAGGAGATATATGGCCAGATGTATTTAACATTCCTATCCATTTAGGAAAAAGTAAAGAGAAATGAAAGATCCAACTTCATAACGAGAGGAACCAATAAGCAACTCTCCGCCACACGTTGCCAAGTTTTTTCTTTTATGAGCTTTTTTCAAAGTATACAGAACCTATTGGAACTATCAATACTAATTATAAAAGAAACGCCTTTGTCATCCGTAGGCATGACGAAATTGAATGCGCATACAAAACCAAACCAACGTGCTTCCTTTATATGGGTATTAAGTATTAATTATTACTAAGGACGGATAAAATAAACGAACAATATATTTTTAATTGATCAACCTAAATTTGGTTACATAAATACCGCGTGAAAGCGAATAAGACTGACCAAAAGAGGGGCAAAGAATTATCTGTACTTTATCTTACAATAGTATTTAATGTAAAAATACGTAAATTGAATAAGTTGGCAGAAGAAAGTAGCCTTGGATTAAATTTATTTGAGAACTTTTTGCAATTTCAAGTGAAGGTTAGCATAATTGAGAGTTTGAACTCGTTTAGAAGTGATGTATTCTTGCGACTATCTTCTGATATTAAGATTTTAGAAAACCAGACATTTTATTATTATAAACTCCCTTAATTTACACGAAGAAATGTTTATTCCAAACGCATAATTTCTTGGCAATCTAAGTGCATGTTTTAGTATTTTCTCATTTTAAGGTTGAGTTTTAACTTCAATAACTCTAACATTTATAAATCTTTTTTTGCTATTTGTAAACGACAAATGTTATAACTATTTTTAATAAGGCACAATAATTATTGTTTCGAGGCAACATTTGTCAGTAAGTCAGTAAGTAAGAAAAGAGCGTACCATTTCTTCAAAGGCGAGGCACTCGCGAACTCTCTGGCATTGACAGTGTCCATCGGCGGAGGTATGACTTTTTTTGACGTTCATAAGTGTACTTGTTTACCTAGATGAATAAAGATATTTTGTTTGTTTGTACAGTCATATCGCTCAGAAAGCAGTAAATTCAAATCAGGCTGTACTATGTATTAACAAAGTTACTTCAACTGGTCAAGGCTACGACCGTTTCCTTTACTTAGATTAATGTTTACTCCTTTAATTATCAGAGTAGATACTCTGCGATATTATACGATAAATCTATCGATTTAACTACGGTCAGTCTGTTTATATGGTATATTTGAAGTGCTTAATTCTCAGAAGAAATTGGTTTACATTTTTTTTTTACCACGTTGGTTGTAATTTCGCTTATTTTACTGATCAGATTTTTTTCAAATTTAGGATAGTAAATTAATATTAATTTGAAATTAGGCTTAATTCCGTGTATGATGTAACTTGCACTTTCATGGAAAGAATCATTTCGATGTCTCTTCCGTTAGTCATTTTCCATTATATACTAGCGGGCAGAAAAGACGTTGTCCTGCATGATATTTCAAGGGATTAGGATATTAATAGGGGGAGTAAGGGGAGAACGGAAATAACATCTTTACCGGCCCTACAGTCAACCTCACCTGCACGCGTTGGTGGTTCGTTATGAATAGCCGACGGCGGCACCGGCCGCGGTACTCCCTGCTAGATAACGGACGAGGCTCTGGCGACCGAGCAATGGCGGTATATCCATACAACCGGCTGGGCAACCAACCGAAGAGGCAACAGCGGCCTTGAAGTATAAATAACTTCAAAAATGTCTGGGAGTGGAAGGCAACGGGAAACCACCTCTCCTAATTTCCCAAGAGAGTCAGCATGAAAGGTCTAAGAACAGAAAGTGGTATGTCTGGCAATCCGGATGACGCCCGGCGCCATCTTCCCGGGAGAGGTGGTGTGAAATATGCTACCGGCCATGCGGCAGTGGATCGTCAGGCGCCGCATGGAAATTCAGCTACTGATGAAACTAACATCTACAAATCGATTCGTCATCCCCATCTCATCGGAACGTGGAATGTGCGCGGTCTTAATCAATCAGGTAAACTGAGAATTGTGGAAAACGAAATGCACAGAAAGAATATTCACCTGCTAGGGCTAAGCGAAACACACTGGAAAGGACAGGGTCATTTTACAACAGACCTAGGAAGTACAGTATATTTCTCGGGCCCGGAACTCGAACATAGCAGAGGAGTGGCCTTTGTTGTGCCGCAATCGCTGAACAGGTGTGTTATAGGATATAGACCAGTTTGTGATCGTATAATTACAGTTAAAATCAACACCATACCTTGTAAGCTAAATATCGTACAGATATACGCGCCCACATCGCAATCTACTGTAGAAGAAGTGGAGAACTTTTACGAAACGCTGAGTAAGACACTGAAAGAACTTCCAAAAAGAGAAGTTAACATCATCTTGGGGGACTTCAATGCCAAAGTTGGGATAACAACAGACGATGACCATCTTCGTCGTATTGCGGGCAGATTTGGGATCGGAGAACGTAATGATCGAGGCGAGCGTTTGCTACAGTTTTGCTGTGAAGAAAACTTTACCATCACCAATACATGCTTCAAGAAACACATCCGAAGACTGTACACCTGGGTATCCCCTGGCGACAGATGTCGAAATCAAATAGACTATATATTAATAGGGGCCCGATGGAGAAGCTCAGTGACGAACGCTACTACTTACCCGGGTGCTGACTGTGGATCCGATCATCAGCTCCTTGTGGCAACTGTGCAAGTGCGTTTTAAGAGAATATATAAACCTAAGCAGGGTCCAAATATGCAACGTCTAAACGCCGATGGATTCAGACAAGGTATTGCTCAGAAAATGATTGTGTTTCATAATGAAGAGAGAGATAGTAACAGCAAATGGGAGAGTCTCAAAAGGGTGATCGAAGAAACAGTTAGAGAAAACATGCTAGTGAAACCCGTAATGAAAGATTTCATAACACCAAAGACGGCCAAAGTCATCCTAGAGAGACGGGAACTAAAGGAAAATGGTATTCGCTCGCTAGAAGATCAGCAACGGTATGCAGATTTAAGCCGTCTGGTTCAACTTTACTGTCGGAAAGACTATGAACATCACATCAACGAAATCTGTCTCGAAATCGAACAGCACTCTTTGAAAAACGAATCCAGATATCTTTTTCAAAAAGTAAAAGAACTGACTGGTACTCGTAAGCCAAGAACGTGTGCTATTGAAGGTACAGATGGGCGTCTAATTACAGATGTGGCTCAAGTGTTGGACCGCTGGAAGAACTACTGCGCGGAACTATATGACGCTGAAGGGATTAGCAAGAGCAGCTCATGGGCAACAGAAGAGCCTGATATTCTACCATCTGAAATTGAGCATGCCATCAAAGCTCTCAAGTGCAACAAATCGCCAGGTAAAGATGGTGTGACAGCCGAAATATTAAAAAACCTAGGTCACCGAGGTACAAAGGCTATAATCGAGATCTGCAACACCATCTGGCGGTCTGGAAGGTGGCCAAATGACTGGACAGAATCCGTGTTTATACCTCTGCACAAGAAAGGCTCTTCTAAAGTCTGTGGGAATTACAGAACTATAGCATTGATATCTAATGCGAGTAAGATCCTTCTACATGTAATTAACCGACGTCTTAATTACTACCTTAGCCGACAAATACCTGAGGAGCAGGCAGGCTTCGTTAGAGGCAAAGGAACGCGGGAACAAATCCTTAACATTCGCCAAATCATTGAAAAGAGTAGGGAATTCAACACTCCCGTGATCTTATGCTTTGTTGACTATACAAAAGCCTTTGACTATGTGCAATGGGATAAACTATGGAGGGTTCTACTTGAGATGGGAGTTCCTGAACACCTCGTAGCTTTAATACAGAATTTGTACATAGAAAACCGTTCCTTCATCAGGATGGGCACTGAATACTCCAATATGTTCCAAACAAAAAAAGGTGTGAGACAGGGCTGCATTCTGTCACCCGCACTATTTAACATATATGGAGAGTACATTATTCGGAAGACAATGGAAAATTGGGAGAAGGGTTTTGCAGTAGGCGGAAAGAGAATAGCAAACCTACGATATGCTGACGACACGGTTCTTCTGGCAACATCCATGGAAGATATGGAAGAACTGTTCCAAAGACTCGAGTTAGAAAGCACAAACATAGGCCTCGCAGTGAACAGAACAAAAACTAAACTGATGTTAGTGGATCGAGCCAGTAAGCTTCCACGTGTCACTTGTAACATTCCTGGAATTAATATCGTAGACCGCTTTATATATCTTGGATCCCAGATCTCCAACGACGGCAGCTCTGTCCCCGAAATAAAAAGGCGAATCGGCATGGCTAAGGATGCCATGACATGGTTAGGCAACATCTGGAAGAAAAGAGGAATTGGCATCAAAACTAAAATAAGACTGATACGGGCTCTGGTTTTCCCTATCTACCTGTATGGAGTAGAAACGTGGACCATCCTGGCTCGAGAACGACAAAGAATCGATGCCTTTGAGATGTGGTGCTGGCGGCGAATGCTCAGAATACCGTGGACTGCGAAGCGCACCAACACATCAATCCTGACCCAACTTCGCATACGAACTCGCTTGTCTACCGTATGCCTACAGCGAATCGTATCGTATTTCGGCCACACAATGCGCAAAGGCGATGAGAACTTAGAGAAGCTGATCGTGGTTGGTAACACAGAAGGCAAAAGATCACGTGGCCGTTCACCAACCAGATGGACCGATCAAGTGAAAGACTCATCGTCTTCAAAGCTATACAATGTTATAAGAGAAGCGCTGGACAGAAACCGGTGGAAGCAGATAGTCCGCGCTAAATGTTTCGTTGCTGACCACGACGCTCAGAAATGAGCTGCCGACTAAAGAGAGAGAGAGAGAGAGAGAGGATATTAAATAAAGCATGAACCAACTGCAGCGCCATCTGATGGGCTGATTAATAAATCTTAAACACCGCCCAAACGTAGATAGAAAGTAGTAGATCAAATTGCACATGGTGTGTACGTAACTACGTAACGCGTAATTTATATATGTTAAGATGACTTCTGAGTCTTCTAATCTGAATCAAAACATACTGAAAATGTTTGCCTTGAACTATCAGGTATAACATATATTGTTTCGTATTAATTTATCTTATTTTAAGTAATGTGATATGTAAATGTAAAGCAGTATTGGCTTCAACGTACGAGTGTTATCGGTTATCAATCAACAATGGACATTCCGTATATACTCATATAACATTTATCGTACGTTGAAGAAAAACATCGTAATGAAACCGGCATGGCTCAAATCGATAACATCGGTGTCAGCAGATCACCTATTTCCTTATAAAAAACTATATCTAAGAAACGGTTGCTTTCTCAGGTATCCATATAAGTTTGTACCATCACTGCATTACTATTATTACTAAATAAACGATATAGTTTATTTCCACAATATTTATTACAATCTTCCATTGATTAACAGCCCGATTATAAGCAATACTGTATACTTTACACATAGTAAACAAAGAAGAATAAAAGTTTTATGTGCGTTATAAAAACGCAACTATGGCGCGCCCTTTAACAATATAACAGTGCTTTGAGAGATATAAAGTTCTAATTTGCCGATTAGAAATAGGTTTTTTTCACACAGTTAGTGAGTAAATTTTATACGTTAACAATGATGATGAGTCTTAATAAATTGGTTTATAATACTCAAACTCGGAAGTTTGTTTTGACTTCGGATAAAGAGTTGTTTCTCGTTGTACGGCAGAAAATAAAATAACTAAATTTCTATGCCTATAAAAATGTTTAAATATCAGTTTTCTATATTAGATTTAAGCAGTTTTAATATATTTTATTCTAGTGTGACGTGATGTTACATAAGTATAGCTACTATAAAGAATATATGAAAATTTTATGCTTACTTTACAAAAAGAAATTTCCGTTCTCACAGTTATGCCAAAAGATATAAAATTTCGGATCAGCCACACCGAAGCATACAAACCATCGGCCTCAATATCTTTCCACTACATAAAAAGAACATTGCAGCAAATCTCTCTATCAGTTTAACACCCTGCGAATAAAACGAGCCTCCATCACCGAACACATCCCTAATACATGTACCATGTTGAACATATGTACATGTATTAGGTTACGTTGCAGTACTTATAATACTAATAAATAAGATAAATAATACAATACATAAAAAATACAAGAGATGCAACGGGCGCCCTTATCGCTAATAAGCGATCTCTTCTAAGCAACCCTAGTAAGAACATAAAAATATAAGTGCAAGAAGTGCTAACCAGAAGTTATATAAAAATATATTTATATATACCTTACTCTAGAGAAAAATAAAATTTACCCAATTGTATAAGAACTTTAATCATATTTAAGTGTAGTTGTATTAAATTAAATCTTTATTGCCAGTAGTAAAACTCAAAAAATACAATACCTAACATGATTGTGAAGGTTTTTTTTCATGTAGCCTTAATCAGTGTGCTGGCGTATTATTTTAACTCGGTTCGATACTTAGAAATTATATTCAAGCACGCTTGTTCCATCAGAATTTCCAACTAACGCAGTAGGCTAAAGGCTATTATTATAAGGTTTAAAAAATATATTAACTATTGTAAGATGGAATAAATATCAATAATAAGCAAATACTTTTTGAATTTAATTATATTATTCATTATTATGAAAAAATAACTCTAAAGTGCTTAAAAAACGCTAAAAGAACAATACAATCAATTTCAATTATCAATGATCATCGAAGCGTACAATTTAGAAAAAAATTAAATGCTTGGACGTTCTTGGTACAGTTTTGCTATAAGTTAGCGTTTGACATCGATTGGTAAGTGCCCTTAAGGAATACTGAGACAACAGACAAAGCTTGCATCGTAAAACAGGATAACAAGTGACGATCACAAGTAATTTTCTTAAATATTTTATACTATTATTTACCGTGAACTTGATTTAGTGGTACGGCTAAAACTGAGTTAGATTGAATTATAAAACAGTAACTTTGTGCCACAAAGGTACATCCTAAACAAACAGATCTAGTTATATTCTAAATTTTCCTTTGTCTTTCTATTATAAACTTGCATATAAAACTTCACTGAAATGTATGTTACGTAATTATCAAGGATTTATATATCACTAGATGATCCGGTATACTTCGTATCAGCTACATATTTGAGTCAAAACGTATTACAACATTTTTAAAACGTACCAAAATTAAATTAAATTTCTAAAGGCATAAAAGTATTACTCGATAATAATTGTTATTATATTAATGGTAAAAGGCAAAAGATATCATATATATCCCATCCCAGCTAGGAACAGTTTTATAGTAAAATGCCATTGTCATTTTTAGTATTGTCCTTTACTCATTTTTCGTGTGTCCCATGGTTTAAACCCTCCATAAACTTCTACAAATATTCCAAGCCATTTTATCACAAGCCAAATCGGTCTAGCCATTCTCGAGTTTTAGCGAGACAAACAATATAGTATATACCTAATCCAGCCATAAGGTATGCTACAAAATAAAATACCTTTTTTTAATGAAATAACGTAATATTACTAAAATTTATACCTACATATTTACTAACGTCTCCGGAAAAATTAAAAAATATTCTATTCGAAATTACCACCTTTGGCTTTTATACTGGCCTTTAATCCATTTGGCCACGAATCTATTTTTATTTACGCACTGTTTTTCAAGGGAATTTTGCCACTGCTCGCTCCAAAGATTTCTTAAGGGCTTCAATGTCGCCGTGTCGTGAGATACGTGAGACTGAGGCGTTTATAAACATTTAAGTATAAATTTTAATATAATTACATGACTTCATTTAAAAAAAATCATTCGTAGCTCGTCGTTCGTATCTTCCGCCTTGTTGACTTATTATGAAGCGTTTACAAAATAAACAATTCAGACGTCATTATGCAAATGAATTAATTTAAAAAATAATTTATTAATTGAGCAAATTAAAAGTAAAAGTAAAATCACTTAATACTATTAAAAGTTTAATCATCACTTATGAAGTAAGATTTAAATTCCCAGTAAAAGTAAAATAGCAGGCTAAAATCCACGTGCAAAGCAAGAGCTCTCTTGTTAATGAGAAAGGATGCCGTGCGGGCACGCGTTTAACACAAGTGAAAATTCCCTGAACTTTCGTAATATCGAATTTCTTTGCACTAACTTCGTTTTTAAATTATGTATTCAAGCATCAAAACTTTGGATGATCAGACGGTTAGATAAAGGAACTCTCTTCTTAGACTTAATTAATATTTTTAATTGAGTGCAAGTTTGATTGCTATTCTTGCGACCCCTAAAGGGTATAGAAGGTAAGGGTACATTTTTCGCGTCTCAAATTGGTTTTTGTAATACAAGCAAGTTCCCGAAACAAATATTGGTTCGGCGGAAATCAACATCAAGACCTGTCAAATAAAAAAACGCCGGGATCAACTAAGCCACGCAACTTCTGTAATATATATTTATTTATATAAATTACATATGTATAATATGTTTTAAACTTTCGAGTTTGTCGCCTGTTTTTACTTTTTAAATAATTAAACCTGTCTTGTTAGCAAATTATTTTCCCCTGGTCTAACGCTTGAAATAGAATATTTAATGAAATTTCTATTTTTAGACGTTGTAAAATATAAGAGTTGTATCCGAGCTCGTACCATAGTCTCAAAAACACTAGTATTTTGTGGAAGTGTTTTAAGCGCAGCTTTAAGGGAATCAGGATGAAATATTAACCAATTTTTAAGTTACCTGGCCGCAACACAACGCTATATCACTTGCAAAAAAAATATAACTTACCACCTTTAATATTCACATCTTACCTGGATCTTTCTACTCTTTGGTAATTAAAGATGTTCTACTGTGAACATCTTTAATTACCAAAGAGACCTAACAACGACGACAAGTCAATGACGCGCGGTTTTTTATCTGTGAATTATGAATAACAGAATTTTTTATCTGGTTTACGCCATCGCCACACCATAATACAATTACGAATCTATTACAATTCTCACCGTTTCGAATACCTTTCAAACGTACTCAGCGAAAACCTCTTATAATAAATTCGCATTTCCGTTTAAGAAGTATTAAACATGAACATCATATTCTTGTTTAAAGTAAAATCTTACAAAATACCGCACTATGATTAGTAAAAAAAACGAATCAACAGAAATACCCTCAGGGAGTGCGTTATATTTTAAGATAATCGTGTTACAAAATGAAAGAATTATTCAGAACATGAATAGTGTATGTAAAGTACAGACCGCGGATTGTCACTTTCATTATCGATGGAAATGCTATTCGGCACCCGTGAGACTCGCCCGTATAGAATCCATACGAACATTGCTCGGGTTTTACATACCCCTTAACAAATGGGGGAACGTAGACAAACAAAAGCATTAAATTTATTGTGTATTATTATTCAAGACATTATCATTTAGATTACTTTTTTTATAGATATGATCAATTACTTAGAGAAATTCCGATGGAATTGTTCTTATGCAAACTTACTTAATGAAATAACTCAGGCGAAGAAAAAAGAAAAAGGTAAACGCTCAGTGTTGAAATATACATATACTAAAATTGTATCAAACTGTCTGTTCACTGAATAAGCTAGACAATTTTTAAGGGCACGTTACGAAAACCACAATTCAGCCACAATAAATCTTTAATATAGGTTGCATCAGTTAATCATCAAAGCAAAAAATATTAATAATTATAAGGATTATCAAAAAATTCACCTAGACTTATTGACGTGACGTCTCATAATTCGATGGAGCCGGCTGGGCTAAAACCATAGGTTACCTCGCTATGAGGCGTTCCATTTAAGGCTTCAAGTGCAAGCGAGAGCGCGGAACGAGCGACAAAGAGGCGCAACGCGGAGGGCGTTCGGCAGCGTTCGTTCGACAACGAACTGACAACAAAAAATTGACATAATTGTATTTTTGCGTACAAATAAAAGTAACTTGATCAATTAAATTGTGATTTCCATTTACCTCCTTCTCTATATCCATACAAAATATCTATCAAACAAATAAAATTAAAATTTTCTTTTGTAAAATGCAACCATTCCATCGGTATTTCTTATGACGTTGTCACGTTCAATTATCCTCAGTAAACCATCTAAACAGACAACCAATTTTTAGTTTATTTTCGGCAAACACAACTCAAATTTGTTGTAATTTGATGTCTATTTAAAAATTATGTTTATATTCAAGTCAAAAAAACTGTATTACCAAACGATGCCAGGCGGACAACTAGACCTCTATAATATTAAAATGGTTTTGCGTAATTTGCTAGGCTTTTATTTTGAAGACGTTGTAAAGAAGGCAATTAGACATTCTAATTGTATTTTAAAGTCGAAATGTTTAATGTTGAAAGTTATTATTTCTGTCTTACTGTTATTTTTTTCCTAAACTTAAAGATATCAGAAAATACTCGCAAATGCGAATAGTACACATTTGATTTGAGAAGGTTTGTTTAAATATATTTTTGTTGACGCTCACATCACGTCATGTTGTGACTAGGTCTTGAAACTTTAAGAAAATATCAAAATTAACAATTTAAAACGCAGTTTCGAAGTGATTGTCATTAAATACATGATTGTATTTAAAAAACCCGTGCGCATGATTGGCGTAGCCACTGATCAGAGAGCAATTGAAACACTTATGATAGATTAACCTGTAAGATGTCTATAATATTACCTTTCGAATAAAATACCGTCGTGGTCTCTTACTACATCATCTCCGAAATTTCTATAAATTACGATTATGTATATAAATATGTATTTCAAACTGCCGTGCTTTGGTATCTTACACCTGGCTAGGGTCTTCTTATCTTCCATCAGGTAAGAAGATGCAAGCAAATTATAATAAAAAATAATAAAAAATCCAATACTTACTTATTGGACATAATTAGGTATGTTTCCATATTATTTAACCTATACATCATTTTATAGTTTTATAGATAATAGTTTAAATTTTGAGTTCATTGTTGTTTTGTCTTATTATATTGTGTTTTATATTGCGTTTTTTTCTGTTTTAGTTCAAGTAGTTTATTAAAAAGTACCTACAAGAACATATTTTTATTGGGGATACATACACAGAACTGGCAAAGAATTGTCATTCTGTAATAAAACTAAAAGAACTAAGAATAGCTTCTCGTTAACTAATTTCGCGTAGAAAATAGCCAACATAGTATCAAAGCGAGTTATTTAAAAATTGTAAGAATTTCTAAAGTTCTATCTTAGAAGTTAAACTAGCCGAGAGAGCAATAAATTGTGTAAACAACTTGTCGTCTTGTCTGTCGCACACTCCGAGGTATTCCCGCCATAAAACGTAGCTTTACAGTGTTCTTTATTTTATCTTCAGCAATAAAATCATCAAATATCAAATTATATATTTTATATGTATGTATATTTGATTGTTTTCATAAAAGCTCGGAATGAATCAAACTGATGTAGTAATACTTTATAGATTTTAGGCCTACATACCGAGGTTTTATTTTCTTATTGATGATTTTATAGATACCTTTTAACAGATTTAATAGAATCTAGACTTTATTAAAAGAACTAACACTTCAGATATAAAATAATAAAAAGAAACGTGTGGAACTCGGGGACTCCCGCAGTAATTACATAGAATTTTATATCATTTTATGCAATTACAAATATTTATTTGTTTTTAATTTATGCAGTTTTTCTTTCTTTGACATTAATTTAATCTACCACTGTCTCACTCAAACGCGTACCGGCCGCGCTTATGCAACGTCACCGATCTCGTCAGACAGATGTGAGACGCAGTATGCGTTCTGTCCTGCTCTAACGCGTATTGGCCGCACCTTTATTTGTCATTGTGTGTTAGGTTATTTTCGTTACGGAATTTCTTGATAAGGTCGCTGCGCTCAATGCTTGCGATAAAATCTATGCAATAGCTTAAAGACGCAATCAACAGAATTTGCATAAATATTTCATTTTCAGTAGCAGCAGTTGTGTTCACAGTGTGACTACGCGTCACATTTTTTTCACATTCGCGTATTTCGTGTTCTGACGATGCTTGCATAAATCATTGTGAAATTATAATTATTGTATAGCTATAACTATATAAATATCAGTGCTGAGAGATAACCGGAACTTAAGCTCGCCTTTGCATTGTCATCGTAGGCGCAGAGGGCCTACGGGCTACGGTGCTACGACACTCACGGCAAGTATTCGTAACTCATTAGCGCGCTCTTATAATCAGCGTGCTACTGCAATAAAAAATATAACATCTTCACATCTACATATCTGCACTCTTAGCAATTTACGAACCTAGGATTAATTCATGAAAGTTTTATCAAGTATACGATAATGTCAGGTTCTGTTGGACCGAACGCATAAATAATCCATACAGTTTTTTAAATTGACACGAAATATGCAAGTAAAGTGCTTCCGTTTAGTTACAAATTGCGGCTTCAGATCATTGCTAAAGTTTTACTATTACAATACTATTATTTTTGAAGTTGTACGTTTTCTTCCTTACAACGTGTTGTATCATACTTCAAATTTACGAAATTCTATAAATAAATGTATGGCGCTAAAACTTTCTTTGTCTCGGCCTTAGATTTCTGTATCTGTTATATGACCATTTGTTAAACAACTTTATGGGACTAAGACAAGCCGGTTTCCTTACGATGTTTTCGCTCACCGTTTGAACGAATGTCAAAGCCGAGGAACGAACCTACAACCTCAGTGATGAGAGTCGCACACTGAAACCACTATGCCAACACTGCTCATACAACACTCAACACTATTTAATAATTAAACAAGGTACATATCATACGATCCACAGAACATAAAATCTTAAGCCGACACCTGCCAATACTCTTAAGCAGTCGCTAAATAACAAATTTCAGAATGATCCATGCGATCAATCTAACATCTCTTTATATCAATATCAGTAATAAATTGTGTTTTATTTTCTAGAAAAGAAAAAAGAGCCACAATGGCTCTGAGCCAATTGTATGCTTCACCGGGATTAACAATGCTCTCAAGTCATCGCTGTACATGATATGAACGATTCTCCTATCCACTCAAATATTATTACCTCATAAATATCGAATAAGCTTTTTATTTATCTGTTTTTGCACTAAATCTCCATTACCGAACAAACAATAAATATGGCCGGACACGTTCTGTGCTATTAATAAAATATCCATTTAGATACATACGTTATAAAGTTGATAAACTTGTTTTTATGTTTGGAATATTACAGTGGAATATTGCTACGAAAGTTAGTATTAGAACAATCAATGGCGCACCATTTTAGTTTTTGATATGAGGAATATATATCTTTGTCTGGCGCAATTTTAGCATGGACATGTTGCAACATTTACATAATCCCAATTATTTGTTTATTAACACAATGTTTTCAATGTCACTCTTTATTCATGGACTTTATATTTTGGTTTATAAATTCGAATTGGACTCTATTGTTATTGCATTGTTTCCAGAAAACATTTTAAATGTAGATATAGGTACTATGAACCCTCATCCTCTTTTTAAAGAACGTAATTTTAGAATATTTCTAACGTTTGTAATTCAAATAATATTCAGTGAGTAATTTTTTAAGAAGTAATTCTTAGTTGTCTATATTATATTATATATTATATATCCATTTTTTTACTTTGCTCATGTCCTATGTTTAATTTGAAAAATTTAAACTAATTAATTTAAATTTCCCATGATTTATGTAACATGGTTGATTAAAAATGTTATCAGAAGTAGTGCCTTTGCATCTTGGCACACGGTACGAGGCGTACACCTGCGAGGTTTGCTACGAATGCTGCCAAACGTAATGCAATTAAAATTGCTTCATACAGTCGCGGTGGAAGTGAGCTCAGAGAAACATTATAAAAATTTAATAGTTTAGTATAAGTTGCCGTTTCCATCAATAAATATTAGAGTGCCGTGCAGTAACTTTAACGTTCTACTCACAACTAAAGTAATGTTATCAAGTTTATTTACTTCTGTAAGTGCCAAACCTCGGATAGACATATCTTTCTTCCTTCTCAGACCCCTTAGCCAAAAAGCAAAAACCTATGACTATACAACGGATGAGTCTTACTAAAACTCGTCTCCCAATGTTACGCCTATTCTCGAAATGTTTAGCTTTAGCTTTGATACATAACATACTAAGAAATAAATGACTATTTTACATCCAAAAATGTGTATGAAGAAATGCAGCTAGGAATTAAAGAAATGTAGGTAATTCTTTCTTTGTGAAAGCCAATGATCCAGTGAAATATGTAACACACAGTATACTGGCGAGGAGCCAGATACTCGCCCCACCCTAGTACAAAGGGACAATTCATATCAGAAATGTTAAAACAAAAGAATGTGCTAGCCTTTTATTACAATTAATGCCAAGATTATCGAGAGTAATAGCTTTCTTGCAATTAAAGCATAGCATTTTTACATGCATAGTCTGTCGTTAACTTTACGGTTGCAAAAGCTGTTCTGTGCTTCTTTTACCATCTACACTTCATTACACTTCATTACACTTCACTACCTTCATGGCTCACGCTCATTTTATATAAGCCAGTGTAAATGTGTGTGTAAAGTTCGTAAAATAAACGGTTTCCGTAATATCGTAGAGGTATATGTGGTATTATTCAAATACCTACAACAATTTCTTCCACTACCAAGACGACATTCATTACCATAGTATTATAATACTTAGCATAAAATTTAATTCTTGAATTAATTAAATTTTTTAATGTTAAATACAAAGACATTTTAAACAAGGTATGATAATTTGTTAACAATTTTAAAGTGTTACATACAAATTAGGCGGTCAGGTGATATTTGCCACGATATTAAATATATTTGTTAAAATATAATAACAATTTCGAATATTGGATTAATAATAATATACTATCAAATCTCAAAGTGTTAGACGTAGACTTAGCTTCTGAATGCCTTTGTTAAAATAGACGCCTCCCACAATAATTAAGTAAGATATTTATATTATGGAATAAAATAACATAGGTATAACTACAAGAAATATATTGATTATTAAGTAGTAGCGCCTAGAAGAAAAATGATTAAAATTATTTCTCAATATGCATGTTAAATTACTGTTTCGAACAAATATCCAAGTCATAACAATCACAAAAGTCAGATAATGTGAACTGGCGAATGCCGATACAAGTTCCCATTATTAATATGCTAATTAGCTGAAATTATCATAATATGAATCCGATAAATAAAACCAGTTTAATTAAATTTTCGAACGCTATAATTATACAATATAAATTGTTTTAACCAGCAATTCTTTGCGTCGCGAACATAACAGTTTAAGATCCCAGGGTCATACTGACTGTGTATTATTTGCTAAGACGTAATGAAATGTATCAAATAAAGTCGTTTGTACGAGAATAAACAGTGATCGTTTGTTCGGCTTACTTTATTATTAATTTAACACTGCGTTGCAAAAATCAATACAACTTATAATAACTAAAAATAATAAGGAGGGTAACGGGAGGATTTCGAGTGACCTTTAGCGCAAGAATGAAAACTATATAAAATTACTGTTATAGCTTACTTGCTCCAGTTAATGAGAAGCTTACGCAACATCTAAAAAACGGAATAATGTTGCTATTATTATTAAAATTTAGATGCTGGATGCGAATGTACACAAGTACATTCTGTAGAATAAATCTCCCGGCCCTGGGAAAGTAACTAATACGAGACAAGCGACTGAAATGGGTTTACTAATTACATCTGTCTGTACTCTAAATGAAGTCTAACCGCTTGTTGCAACAAATATTTATTCTGGAATTCTTGCAATTAAATTAATTTACAACAGGTCTCGTAAACTTACTAACTAACTTCTTTAGTTTCATTTCAATAAATATTTGCAAATATAATGAGCACTATAAAAAATAAGAGAATACATTTTTGAAAAAAATACATCATACACCGGTGAGGTTTTTTATCACAACTTATTATAGATGACGAATGTGGACTTTATTTAAAACAGTCGTTGTCTTAGCTCTGATTTCGTTGTTTGTGTTATTTTTTGTTAATAAAGATGTGGCGAATAAAACCTTCGCGCTCGAACCTACTTGGTTAAAATCGTCTTCTAAATAATTGAATTATTGTTTTTAATATGAGTAAGTTAACGATTTAGATAGTATAAAAATTCCAAATCATACTATTAACTTAGCTTTTAATTTCGCTGGAATCTACTTGATGTAAACTTTTCATTATATTTTTCATTTTATGTAGTGTTACAACAACGAGATAGGATATTATAGTGCTTCGTGCGGAAATTGCTCTTAACATCGGCAAAATAAACTTAACAGCGCTGAAAACATGTTCAACAAATTCCCGCACAGAAGGTATAATGCCATGCTATAAACTGTGAGGAAATAGGGATGCGGCCGCGCACCCGCGCGGAAATGAAGCAACCCGCAGACACTTCCGTGTTCCCCCGTAGTTAATAGTACTCGTAAACGAATGACCGAACGTACGTGAATGTCCGACGACGATGGCCGATATTAACCTTGTTAAACGTACACAGAATTGAAAGTTTCTATGAAATGTTTACGATGGTTCTGACTCGTATCAACTACTCTTTGCAACTTTTGTCAAGATATATTTTTATATTAAAGTAGATGAAGTTCAGTAGTTTGATCACTACTACGTGGCTGAGTTGGATATGGATCTTGGAAAAATTAATTTACTTTCCGGTAAAACAAATTCAGTCAAACAGACATTTGCATGCTCAATTAGGGATTTTCAGGACTTCAAAAGCGTTTATATACATATTATATGATAATAAACACAAAGAATCGTTGCTATACTCACAAACCTTTGTCAGAAGGTTAAATTAAAATGGAATTTCGATTCCTTTTGTCATTTGATCTGGCTTAGAGTACTTAGAGTGGTTCAGTTTATATTCGTGGGCCGTATCGTACGGCACATTTGCTTCCAATTCAATTCTCTGCTCGGCTCGTTGCAGCAGTGAATGAGCCATCGCAGAGATTGTCTCTAACCCAGTAACCCGCCTTTCTCCGAGTCTTAGCCGAGTTTTATTCGTTATGAAAATGTTACGTAGCCTCTTATATAACAAGTATTTATCTTAGAAAATTCATTCATCCATAGTATCTAGTAGAAATAAATATTATTGAAGGCCGCTTGGAATATAACTGCTAATATTCAAGCATTCATTTCGCTTGAATGTTTTTTTACATACATACTTTCGTAAATTTCCAAATTTTTTTTTCACTTTATTTGCGCCTAAAATTTTCAATATAAACATACAATTACATATTACAATTACATATTAGTATGTACATACAAGTACATATTACAATTTTTGATTCTGTGTCCCTCTGACGTCGCGACGAGCGCCGGACAATACAAACGATTATTAGACTGCCCATGTTTTCTGTACTGACTTAACTGTTACATCAGGGGCCTACCATGATCTCTTATAGCGAGCCTATTGACATCCTACAACTGAGATGCGTCGCTCATACCATAATGACGAATAAAGCCGCCAATTTATGTTTCCGCGTGACCTTAGCGGTAAACAGATTTCGTTCATTAAATTTGTATGAAAATTCTTAACAAATTCGACAGTTTCGCCTTCAAATAACAGTGTATGAGTAATTGTAAAAAGCTACTTTTGTTTACCTTTTTTCTATCAAATTCTGCAAATTTATTTATTTATTTATTTATTAACACTTCGTTGCATTACATAAAAGGAAAATATTAAACAAAATTTAATGACAAGCAACTGGCGGCCTTATCGCTTTAGAGCGATTCTTCTCTACTTCCAGGCAAATAATAGTTTAGATCATATAAATTCTATTCAAATTAAAACTAGGTCAAAGAGTACGATTAAGAAGAAATACGGTGTCTAATATATACGGTGTCTAATATTTGAATATTGAAGACTTATTTTGGTTTGGACATAAGAAACGAGACGAAAATCCTCTTTTAACGTTTTACCTTTTTTATAACATTAAAATCGAAGAGATTCGTTCAAGGTTTTAGTATACCTGCATATATTGCACAATCTATATCTAATAAAATATAATTGAGCGCTTAGGTATCTAGATAGTATAACAAAAACAATAAAATAATTCCCTAAAATACCATATATTATTTTAAACCAGCCTCCACCCGCGTTGATGTCGTGTATTTTACCAAACTCTCTTTTTGCGACTTCTTCAATGATAATTTTATTAAAATATAGGATTGTGAAAAACGCACCTAAACCTTTATGATTCAATATAGCATAGGTAAAATTTCGTAAACACCAAAACAGTCATAGCTCCTATCAAAATTTGACGGAAACGATTAAGAATGTACCAAAATATCAACTATCAAAACACTACATTACTTTATGTTTAAATTTTCAGAATAATACTTATTCAATGATTACATGTATATATGCTAAAAACATAACAGTATGTTGTGATGATAAATTATTCAAAATAACTTTTATATTTTATTTATTATTATATAAGTAATCAATCAAATCAAGTAATCAAGCGAAAACCTCTCTGGGCTGTCATACTGTAAGCATCGTAATTGTGTAGCTCCGTATTATTGAGTGCTAAAAAATAATTTCGTACACTGTTCTTGAGACTGCGACGTCACAAAACACAAATTGAAGTGTCGTCCGTGTAGTGGAACTACCGATTTCACACAATATCACGTAAGTTCTTGAATTTCAACAAAAGTATCTCCAAAAAGTGATAATTAGAGGTTAGAAATCCACCAATCATATTGAGCATAGACAAAAGATCAATGACATTGACACTTGTCACAGTAACAGCTAACTAGTGTTGCCAGAGCAAGTAAATAAAAACTACCACTAATTACGTTCCATAACACGCAGATTTAGTTTACAAGAATGGAGGATCAGTTTCAACTATTGTTTGATAAAATGAAGAATGAAATCTTGAACCAAACAATAGAATTGAAAGATTCGATAACAAATAATATAATGGAGAGATTAGACGAAAAACTTCAACCTATTATAACAGAAAATAGAAACTTAAAAATAAAAGTAGAAAATCTCGAAAAGGAAGTAGAAAGTTTAAAAAGAGGAAAGAAGCAAAACAATTTGATAATGTTTGGAGTAAATGAAGGCGAAAGGTCTACACAAGAATTAATACAAAATACAATACATATTTTCAAAACTGACCTTGACATACAATTACAAGAACATGAGATAAACAAAATATATCGTCTAGGAAAGGGAAAGTCTTCTGGAAAACCAAGACCAATTCTGATTTCCTTTACGAGCGAATGGAAGAAGAATGAAGTTATGGGAAAGAAGAAAAACTTCAAAAATGTATATGTTACAGAAGACTACACAAAGGAAGTAATAGAGAAAAGGAAAACGTTGCAGGCGCAGCTAAAAGAGGAGAGAGAAAAGGGAAATATCGCGTACCTGAAATTTGACAAACTAGTAGTAAAAGGAAAAAATACTAACATAAATAAGGAAAAGCGCAAAAGAGAAACATCATCATCCCCACAAAACAATGCTCAACCAAGGAAACAACAAACTCTAATGCCGCCGATTAACAATAGACCAAATGCTTTCGACGTAATGAGGATTAGAGCTAATTCTCTTTCGTCTCTTCCCGCTAAGACAACAACTAACAAAGAATAACAATTAACTGTCGGTAAACGGAAAAATAAACAGCTCAACATGAACCAACATAAAATAACAAAACAAAATACTTCCCCAAGCCGACTGGTCATCGTGGGGAAAAATGACCACGACCCTCTAAAGGAAAAAAATAACACTAACATGAAAAACAAAGTAAATGACATCCACATAGCAACTATTAACTGTCGATCTCTTAGAACACCTGAAAAACTCCAAGAACTAGAGCTGGCAATAGAAGAGTTAAAGTGGGATATTATAGGTATTAGCGAAATGCGCAGATTTGGAGAAGGTATAGAAAACCATGGCAAATACGTACTACATTATAAAGGGGAGACGCCCGGGCTGTATGGAGTTGGATTCATGGTGAAAGTAAATCTAGTCAACAACATAGAAGAACTTAGTGGATTCTCGGAACGTATTGCAATCCTTAATATAAAACTGCCCGTGAACGGAGATAAAGAAGAGAGATGGTCTATTATACAGGCATATTCACCAACTGAATCTGATAAAAAAGAGGACGTAAAAACAATTGAGGAATTCTATGAAAATCTCCAAAACGCTATTGATAACGCACACAAAAACGTCATCGTGATGGGAGACTTTAATGGACAAATTGGGATTCAAAATAGTGGGGAAGAAAATACCATAGGAAACTATGGGTATGGAAATAGAAGCAAAAACGGAACAAGACTAGTAAACTTTGCACTGGAAAACAGATTAAGTATTCTAAACAGTTTTTATAAAAGGAAACCATCAAAAAAATGGACATGGATCTCACCCAATGGACAATATAAGAATGAAATCGATTTTATTATGTCTAATAATAGAAAAGCCTTCAAGAACATTTCGATCATAAACAATTTAAACTTCCACACAGACCATAGGATGGTTCGAGTTGCGATGTCAGGAATGTTCAAGAAAACAAGACGATTTCAAAATAAACAATTAGCGGTACAATACTCAGGTGACCCTAAACTATTACTTAATAATCTTCAAACATCTCTAGATGCCGCGGAATTAGAGAAGAAAGAATATCCATCGATACAAGAAAAGTACAACCTATTACTAAATCAACTAAAAACAGTAACCAGAAAAACAAACAAAAGTATCAAGAAAGAAGTCTCACTTACAATCAAACAATTACTACAAGAACGAAAAGAACTTTTACGACAAAAGGAAATTAAAGGAAACCGCCAAAGAGTAACAGAAGTAAGCAAAAAGATCAGTGAACAACTTAGGAAAGAAAGAAAAACTAAAAGATCTAATACAATGAAAAGTTACATAGAAAAGACAGGAGGAATAAAAAAGGCATTGAAGGAGTTAAACTACAAAAAGGACTGGATACCAAGTATGAGAAAGAAAGATGGTAATAGTACAGGTAAAAGACTCGAAATATTAAAAATCGCTACAGAATTCTACCGAAACTTATACCGAAGTCAAAAAGAGAAAGACACTATAAAAGAAAACGACGAAATAACTAATGAAGAATATATACCGGAAATAATGAAGGAAGAAACCATAAAAGCAATAAATACACAAAAACTCGATAAAGCCCCTGGATCTGATCTTGTTACAAACGAACTTCTAAAAGCAACGTTACCAGTAATCGCTCCAAGACTTACAGATATATTTAATGAAATTATCAATACGGAAAACATTCCAGAGGATTGGACAAAATCTACAATTATACTACTACATAAAAAAGGTGACAAAGGAGATATAGCAAATTACAGACCAATCAGTTTAATGTCCAATATTTACAAAGTGTTTTCAAAAATAATATTATCTAGAATCACAAACACACTTGAAGAAAATCAACCCAAAGAACAAGCTGGATTCCGTAGACATTTTTCAACAATAGACCACATACACGCCCTTAGACAAATACTCCAGAAATTTAAAGAATATAACAAAATTTACTACATAGGGTTCGTGGATTTCAACAAAGCATTCGACACACTTGAACATAGATTTATCTGGGACGCACTAAAAGATCAAGGCGTACATGCAAAATACATACGGATACTGAAAAACGTATACACAAAAAGCACCACACAAGTAAAATTAGAATCTATAGGCGAAGAATTTCCGGTTGAGAGAGGTGTACGCCAGGGAGACCCAATTTCACCAAAAATATTTGCAGCAGTTCTGGAAATGATATTCAGAAATCTGGATTGGACGAATAAAGGACTAAATATAAATGGCGAAAATCTGAGTCACCTACGCTTTGCAGACGACCTAATCTTATTTTCGGAAAACCCGAAAACCCTAAAGGAAATGTTGCAACAGTTAGCGGAAGAAAGTGAGAAGGCAGGCCTGTCAATGAACTTAACGAAAACAAAAGTAATGTCTAACTCCTCACAAACAGAGTCCATAACAGTAAATGATGAAGAAATAGAGTATGTAAAGGAGTATGTGTATTTGGGACAGTTAATATCTACTGAGGAATGTATGCAAAAAGAAATAGAAAGAAGAATAACTAATACTTGGAAGAGATATTGGTCACTCAGTGAAGTCATGAAGAACCAGGATATGTCTATGAGGAACAAGAGGAGAATATACAATATGTGTATCTTACCATGCTTACTATATGGGTGCCAAACATGGGCATTGACAGAAGAACAAGCAAGGAAAATAAAAGTTTGTCAGAATGGAATGGAGAGAAGCACAATAGGAATTAAAAGAAAAGACCGAGTTAAACTAAAATGTATCAAAAACAAAACAAAATTTAAGAATGCATACACAACATACAGGTGCTTAAAGTGGAGGTGGGCTGGGCATATGATAAGAGAGAAGAAGGAGAAATGGACGAGAATAATAACTGAATGGCAACCACGAGATAGTAAAAGAAACAGAGGCAGACAGACTAGAAGATGGGAGGACGACATCAAAAAAGTGGCGGGCCCAATATGGACGCGCATAGCGAAAAATAGAACAGAGTGGAAATCTTTAGAGGAGGCCTATGTCGAAAGACAAGCTGAAATGTAGAAACGACTGTTTACCGATACCTGATTTATGAAAAGAAAAGAAACTGTTAAAAGTTATAAACGTATTTGTAAGAAAAATTACTGTAAAAATAAGTTCAGCAATAAAGGCTATTTTATTTATTTTTATTTATTTATTTATTTTAAGTAATCAATTTAAATTATTAATTGACAATTCTATTATATAAATAACATAGAAATCACAAATAAAATTATAGTTCTATCATTCGGTCTTGCGATTCCAATACTTTTCAGTTTGTTTTAGGTCATGGGACAAGAAAGTCTATTGAATTTAGGAAACTTTAACTCATCAGCATCTCAACTGGATTATTTTAAGAAAGATTTTGACAGGCCTCAGTAGTTACTTACAGCTCGTTCTGCTAAATTCTTTTTTCAAATCGTACAACAAAAAGTACAACGTCAATCTTGTCATACATACTACATACGAAAAAAATTGAAATATACCTACTTTCAATAGTCCATTAATAGTAATGATTTAGATATTAACTAGTTTCGACTGTTAGTTGACCTACACAGAACTTTTGTTAATGTAATTACAGATGTTTCCTTTCTTTTACGAATATTAAATTGTTTTGCATAGATATAATGCTTTTTTTTACTAAAGCACACTCCAAATAAAGTGCTAAAACTTTGTCCAGTACACGCTGTAATGTAATCCTTTAGAAAAATATGGATAAAAAGAAACACTTGTAACCCAATAAAACTTGATTCAAGTTTGTGAGAAAGGGAAGCTACTTAACAAAAGCCCGCATTATTCGCGTGATTGGGCAGCAATTCTGCATAAATAGATATACCCCTTGAGATTTGACTATTCAAAGGTTCTTTAATAAATTAACATAATTTTCTCCTCGAAGAAATGCAAATTATATTTGCATAAACGTTTGTATATTTACGCTAACTTAAAACTTTAAAATCGTCTTAATGTACACATTAAATTAGTTTTTTTATGAGTAAAAATATACGTCAGTTATTTTGTGTCAACTATAATATTCAGTCCTACAATGATACTCGACCACTTCTATATCTTATTAGTATTAGTATTTTCAGCGAATCAAAAAGAGTTAAACTAGATTAAAGTTCACTGACTTGCTTTATATTTGAAACAAATGCAAAATCTGTCCACAGCGGACTGGACTTCAAACGTATTACCAAGCTAAAAAAATAATTTTAAGCTTAGAGTTTTACATAATTCTCATATTTTGAGAAATATGTCGTTGTTTCATAGCAAGATTATATTATTATGAGATGAAACTCTTTTTACGCGACTTGTCGTACAGATCATTGTGGAACCTGGTAAGTTGTTTTTTGGTATCGGTTTAAATGAGGATTTTTATTTTTGATAATGATTTTACTGATAAGACCTATAGATTGCTATAGTGAGTTTAAAAATTAAAATGTTACGTGTATCTAAATTGACGCAACTCGGTGCAATATATTCAGCTTTGCACTAACACAGGTACCTACGTTTTACCGTGCAAATGGAAAGCTTTTAGCTTGTAAACGAATTTCTATGCTGACTCGGAGAGGGTTTGGGTATTCGACGGCGCGTTGTAAGATTTGTTAAACACGTTTTATTTGCAATCTTATCACATAAAACGTTCGCGTACTATGTAGCTTGAATTTCAAAAGCATTAAGCTATTAAGGTTCTTTTAGAAAGTATTTTCCGCAAAAAACCTTTAAATCTTATCTAATCTTATAAAATGATGAAATTCATTCCTCTGCGCCTATATCTAAGCTATTACTTTTAGCATCGTAACCTCAGTTTTATCGACTAATTGACAAAATGAAGAGCATTTCGTACTGTAGGAAGCATCGCAACGCATTAACGATGGTGGTATCTTCCCCTACACATGTAGTGTCCATTTGGATCCAAAAAGAAAGCCTAAGAGATCTCCTTTCTCTTTTTTGCCATTTGTTGGTTTTAATAAACCAACAGTTATAATCAAAGTTCAAATAAAACACTGAGAACTTAATATAATATGTTTATTATAACACTTTCCTAGTTACCTTAAATGAAATTACATCATTTTATACTTAACATTGCAATTGTTTTATATAAAAATAATATAACATTTTTATCTTATTTCATAAGTCTAATAAATTCTATACACTTTTACATTACTTCCAAGAAGTGACCTCCTTCGCTGGCTCTGTTGAAAATGTTAAATGTCGCGAAAACACTAATTCAAAACTATTAATTAATAAGGGGTTTTTTTTATAAAAGAAGTAGAGGATCACCTGAAGTTTAGTCTATTTGATAATAGAAACTACTAGAAAGTTTTTTAAAGGCTCTATGTAAAACTATAGCACTGATATAAATTAAAGACTTAATTTTTATAATAACTTTAAGGTAACTGATATTATTATTATATATATATATTACAAATACATGTTTTTTTATAATAAAGTTACAAGATACAAAAGAATGTTAACGTTATATAATGTTATATCAACTGGTAAATCAATTTACGTCGTAATGACGTTTATCATACAAACACGTAAAAATTTAAAAACATCATAAAACACAATTTAAACACGTCAAATATGGTCCTTGGTCAGTAATTTATAAAATGAAAGGGATCGGCAATAAAATCTGCAAACATCTTGAAGCGTTGTATTTGACAAAATTTATTCCCGCGTTCACGAATGTCAACGTCAACTGTCACCGGTTAGCGCGACAGCGTCTTGCGTACTCCGGTGCAACTTGATGTAACCAATGAGGTTCTATAGCAGATACAGTTAGGAGGTAAGCTCTACGCGTATGTAATAGTTCGGTATATAGTACTGCAGGCGGCGGCGGCCTTAATCCGTGTAATGAAGAAGCGGGGTGTAAGGCCGCCGCTGCGCCAGACGCCGTCGCATACTTTCCCGCCCCTGTTGTCATACCCCCACGAGTCCATGCGCAGTTTGTGAATAAACCGCTTAGAAGGCATTTTAATAACTGAAAGAAAAAATTGTAATGTATAATACAATATCTAGTACAATACAATGCAAATATATTTTATACAAAATGTGCCTTAAATCAACTTAAAAGGAAATTCTATGTCACGAGTTTTATAATTGGCGGGAAATAAGATATTCTTAAGTGGTACAACACATACATTTTTTTTTTTTTTTTTTTTTT
This sequence comes from Pieris rapae, assembly GCF_905147795.1. Taxonomy (NCBI): domain Eukaryota; kingdom Metazoa; phylum Arthropoda; class Insecta; order Lepidoptera; family Pieridae; genus Pieris; species Pieris rapae. The sequence continues at coordinate 6,280,533 of NC_059524.1, read as the reverse complement.
GGTGAAAGCCTGCCTTTGGTGGCTTTTCAAATGGAAAGACTTCGTGTTTATGAAAACTTAACAATAAAAAATTACAAATATAATAGATAAGTATCACCTAGGGTCACTAGAATAAGGGCCTCATAGCCTAGCGGTCTTTGTATGTGGCCGCTGTGGTGAGGGGTACTGGGTTCGATTCCCGGTTCGAGGATAAGTTTTCAATTTATCCTCGGCCTTTGGTAGGGTTGTACGGTACCGGGCGAGTGCTTAAACCGTACATGGTGGGCACGGTTGAATTTCTATAGTATGCAGTGGGCAACTATGGAAAGGAAACTGTGTAGGTTTAGAACGTAGCAATACGTTCTAGGCCGAGAGTGGTAATTACAAGTGGTCAAGTAATTCAACATTCTTTTTAGGAGGACGGCGTCGGGCGCTCGACCGGATAGGACGTGTTGCCGGTTCAGTGCTGCGAGTGAGCGTGAAAATATTGCGTTGAGTACGCGTATTAATTACTGAGTGTTCTAAAATGTCGGTAGGCGTTAGCTACCGTCATTTATTATTGAAGGTGAATTAGTTAGAAAACTATTGTTGTTTTCTTTGTGTTATACGACACAATTGTTTAAAATGGAAGACTTTCAAATGAGTGACGGATCCCGGGAGATGACAGGTTCAGACACGGAAACAGAGGAGACACAATGGAGAAAAACTACCCAAGTTGCTACTGTAGGCTTGAGTAAGGCACGTGAAGCATTAAAAGCGATACAGGAATCAAAGGTACAGGAAGAATCTTCGGTGGAGGAAATAAAGGAATGGGTTTTTCAACTATCCGAAAGAATTGGCGTGCTTGCATTAAAATCGGGAAACACAAAACCAAAGTATGCAAAGGAAATGAAAGCAGCAGCGAGGGATATCAAAGAATTAGCTGAATATCTTCCTCTACAAAATCAAACGGAGGAAATTATTCGCCTTAAAGCGAAGTGTACTCGTGTAAAGATGCGCTTGGAGGAATCAAAGAAAGAGATGGAGGTACTTAAGAGGAAGCTTCTAGCCCGGTCTGATAATGGTGCTGAAGGGCTAACGGAGGTTTTAAAATCATTTGGGAAAGATCTGAAAAGCGAAATTATGCATTCAACTGAGGAACTTTTGAAGAAAAAATTGGCGAATATAGAAAATAGGCTTTTACCTAGTCGGACCAAACAGTAGTTGATCAATCGATAATGACGTTGGATCTACAGACCTCACCGGAGGGAACTACACGCCCAGATTGTTGGGCTAGTGTTGTTTCGAGGAAAGGAAATAAAAAGATAGTGCAACATGAGGTGGTCCCACCCAAAGGAGGGGCATTGCTCACTGTACCCCGGTCAGCAGCAGTACTAGTGACATTAGAAAAGGAAGCTGAGGAAAATGGTGTTACATATGCTGAGGTTATTAAGAAAGCAAGGAAGAGTGTAGCTTTACCTGAGTTAGGCATAAGTCACATAAACATCAGGCGGGCAGCTGCAGGTGGGCGTCTTATTGAAATAGAAGGCGAGGCATATAAAGAAAAGGCAGATTTACTCGCCAGTAAATTAAAAGCTGCGCTTCTTACAATGGCGAGAGTCAGTAGGCCAGAAAAAATGGTGTGTCTCAGGGTTAAAGGCCTTGACGATGCAGTTACTGCCGAGGACGTAATTGCTACCCTGTCGAAAAAAGCAAACTGCGCAGCAGATTTAATAAGGTGTAAAGACATTGAAAGGCGATACAGAATAAGAAGTGTGCTTGTTCATTGCCCAGTTGCAATAGCAAAAATAATTCTGGAAGGAGAGTGCATAATAGGATGGAGTTTGGTGGAGGTAGTTCTTCTAAAATTACCCCCATTGCGCTGTTATAAATGTTTGGAATTAGGACACACACGTTCGTCATGTACATCCACGGAGGACCGTAGCAATGTGTGCTATAGGTGCGGAAAAGCGGGACACAAATCTGTCAGATGTGACGAAGCACCACATTGTGTTATATGTGCAAGCGAGAACATGGCGGCGAATCACGTGTTAGGTGCAAGAAATTGCAACCCTACTGTAAAGACTTCTCAGGCGATGTCAATGTAATGGAAGATGGTTGCTGCAGCAGCCAGTCACGGGGTCTCTTGGTAGAATGCTAACGCGAGCCCAAGTTACCCCAACCAGTGACGTGATTGGTGGGAGGGGTTTAGTGGGTAGGGCTTTAAGCGCGAGTCCCACACTCTGTGCGAAAATGCATTCCCCTCAATAAAAAAAAAAAAAAAAAAAAAAAGGGTCACTAGAATAGACTTTGATATTTGGCCCAAATAATCAATCAATTAAATTATTACCTGATCAAAAGCCGTTCCGCAACTCGAAACTTCCATATTTAACTTTTGACAAATTGCTAACAATTGCTGGCGAATATCACAAGCGTACGACAAATTCTTATGATTTAAGTAATTTTCTTTACACCATTGCTGTAACATATAAAAAGATAATTAAAAAATTGTGATTATTTGTATCTTATAACTATGCCGCATAAAAGTTCTTAAAGCTTTATCATGCAGCATGCTTGCTTTTTTAACATATATTTCTATAGATGAGTAGTATGTGCTGTTATTAATAATTGCGTTAAGTCATTCATTATAAAAGAAAATATTATAGAATGAGTTCGTTATATTGTTCGTGATATTGAAAAAAATTGTTGTAGGCAAAATATAAAAATACGTAGAATTTTGTTTGTTAACATTCAACCAAACAAGTCAAATTTGTCCCTTTTTCGGACAAGAACTTTTTTAATTGCAACACTTATGAAATGTCAGAATTCTACGGAATTAAAAGTCAGACTATAGATTTTTTTTAGTTTTTTATGTTGTTAGTTAATTGATTAATAACACTACATATAGTTTATATTTACCTCTAGTAATATAAAAAATAGAATACAAGTAACAATATATTCAATAAAATTAGCAAACGACGGTCTAAAGCTAACCTTCAGTCACAAATAATGCAAGGATTCAAAATACAAGAAAAGACTAACCTTTTTAAGAGGAGCTTTGCAAAACATTTTGAATACATTCAAAAGTGTTATATGATCGCCGAGTGACGATACAAACTTCTGTTTCGCTTTCACAGCTTCTTCTCGCTTATGCAGTGGCGTATGGAAAACATTCTCACTGGACATTACTGCTACGAGACTCAACGCCTGGAAACACATTACAAAATTACACTATGATTTTGAAAATTACTGTGTAAAATCAAAAATAATTTAAAATCACTAATTATTATGATTAATAATTACATATTATACTACAATTAAAAACTAACCTCATCCAAACACCCATGTTCGGGAGCGCTCAAAATAACTTTTGAATATTTCGGATCTATCGGGAATGCGGTCATTTTCTTACCGAGAACAGTCAACTTCGGATTATTCTCGCTTTCTATTGCCCCTACAAATAATTTAAATTGTGTTATGTGTATGTATATATGTAACAACCGACGCGTTCTTTAAACAGTGCCATCATTTTGACCTCCTAAAACCTCTATGAGTGAGAAATTTAGTCATTTGTCATGCGCAAAAGAAATTAACAAGATTTTTTCCAGTAAATGTTGTTTTGATATTAATTAAATTAAATATTTATGCTCAGCTGCGATTTTAATAAGTTTTGTTTCTAATTACGTCATAATATTTGCCCTGTTTTTATAGACCTCTATAAGTGAGACAGACCCCTATTGTAACTCCATAAGGTTTAAACTTGGGCTAATGAGAAACCCCAAGAAGAGAAGAAGCGATCGCGGTCCCTTGAGCTATCCCTTATCCAGGTTTGACTGTTCTAACAGTTCTCGAATCAAACAGAGTAAAACGAGATCGAAAACCAGAAACTCTCCACAGTTTTTTAATCACCAAAAACATAAATATATATATTATTATTTTTTCAAAAGTTCTATCTAAATTATCCAGCTTAATCTTAAATAAAGGTAAAACAATTCCTAATTAAAACTAAATTAACAAAAATATACCTAATTCTTTCAATAAAATTAATGACGCCTGTACGGAACCCGGAGAGGGTGCGTCAATCAAAGGAAATGTACTGGGCTCCATTCCTGTCGCTATTAACATTAACAATGTAGCCGCCAGGGGGCATCTGTAATGAAATAATGCCTATTTTAATTATTAAGTGTGAAAACGTATTAACTATTTGCTGTCTCTGTTATACATAAGTCATTTGAGTGTGTCAGGAGACGATAGGGAAAAGTCCACATATTTGTGCATTATGTTAGACCACGATAGGTTAACGACTCTTTTATACTCCGTTAAACAATAGTTCTAATAGAATATATTTTTACATTCGTATATTTTCTGTACCTTGTTTTTCCTTATTAATGTTTGTTTGATTACTATTTCGTAATTTAAAAGTTTTTGAAGTTATACTTCTTTTGGCGTGTTACGAAAAAATATGAGAGTAAATTTTTACGATGCACCAGCAAACCGTCCCAAAAACTCGACACCTTGAAGTTAGATACAGTTAACATTTTAGTTTTTTTGAAGATATTTCAGAAAAGACACGTTCTTTTGGCACGTTAGGGAAATATTTCTTTTTCTATCGTTAGTGTTATAATGTGTAAAAATAATGCGATATAAACGTAGAATAAGTCAAAAGATATAATTTTCGAAAATATTTTTATCTTGGTACGCTACAGAAGTATAAAGCGTGGACATAATATATAATATAATAAATAGTAATAATAGCTTTGTATACGAATTGAACGATACATGTCCGTATGTCCAAGTTTCAAAGCAATGCTAAGTTTTCTATACATATTTTAATACAATATAAGAAAAGGAATGTTGACCCACTACCGCCGAAGGAATTTGTATGGGAACGCCTCGCGCTTTGTCACCAAACCATTTTCATACAAAATCGTTTGGCATTACCTGTCTCGAATGTGATTTTGTCTCAAACCTCTGGTGAACCATCAGACATCAGCTTTATAAATATCAACCGATTCTTTCTCAGGATTTTTAAAAAATTAATATTATAAGTCTAACTGTAGATGAATTAATTATATTATAATGTTTGTAGGAATAAAAATTAAAAAAAAAACTATATTTAAGTAAAAATATAATAGAAAAAAAAACAAGGATTTACCTAATAATTTCGGGCGTATTATGCTGTGGCCGCGCCTTAAACTCGCCATTCGTATACAATCTGTATGCGGAGCCTGGAGAAGTCCTTCCTGCCCGCCCAGCCCGCTGCCAACAAGCGGCCTGCGAGCAGGGAACTACTCGCAAGCGCTCTGCACCCGTCACATTACACCAGCTCCTATAGGTATATAGGTATATATAATATACTAGCGGATCCGACAGACGTTGCCCTGTCTATACGTCTTTAATTTGAAAATTTCAAACTTTTTTTAATAAGCTAAAACATTCTGGACCATTTTGATGAAAATTATTATTCAAATGTTATGACAATATCTAACGATCCAGCACATGGTCTACAATAACACAATGATAACGAAACTTTTTTTTAATTTGATCGTAACGCTAACTGTCGGGACAGACTAAAATTAAAATTCGAATATTATTTAAAATTTGACAGTGCGATGGTAGCGCCGTCTGTCGGATCCAATGTAAAACATTCCAAAATCAACAACTACTAATTATTAATTAAAAAAAACATTGTCCAGCGGACAAAATTGTGAATCTAAACCATTCTCGAATCTCCACGAACACACACAAAAAATTTCATCAAAATTGGTCCTGTCGTTTAGGAGGAGTTCAGTCACATACACACGCACACAAGAAATATATATATTAAGATAGGTCAGTTAAGTACTAGAAATATATATGACTTTGTTGCATATATTTGGGTCACTCTGCTGATAGTACAATTACTACTTATAAAGTATGATGGTTTTATCAGACAGTGGTGACTGGTCGTACTTGAATTCGTGTAGTGATATTAGTTATTTATACTAGGTATTTGCGTGTTGTTCTCACGAGTATGTAAGTGCGTGCTCCTATTTCACCATGCCTCCTGCTGATGGAGGACAAATCTTTGTTTTTAATTTTTTTTATTCTTTATTACTCAATATGTCATATGGAACATGGTGTAGTGGTTGCAGCTCCTTACAAACATTGTGTAAAAAAAACTTGACGATTAAAAAGACTGGCGGAGAGTTTATTGCCAGTTCTTCTCTTCCGTTCTACGTCCTTGATTTGAGAACTGGCAGTAAATGTAAAATTAAATTCATTTAATATTTCTTTTTTTGACGTTCATAAGTGTACATTGTTACCTACATGAATAAATAAAATTTGAATTTGAATTTGAGTGTGTTTACTAGATATAACATGAATTCTTCATTATTTACGTTACGTCTGTACATACAGCATCGACAACACAAGAAAAGCTTTGTATAATGCAGCGTGGTTTGTGTAATGTAACATTAAATATTATTTATCAATTTCGTATTATACCGTTTTTCGTGTTAGGTTATATTCGTGTTAGTTAAAATGTTAACTCACCGCTCTTTCACAAGGCCTGTATCAATAACACATTTTATATGAGGAATGGTCACTGAGGCTTCTGCTATGTTTGTGGCTAGAACAATTTTCCTTGTCCCTTCAGGTACTGATTTCCAAACCAGCAATTGTTTTGCCGGGGGCAGACCTGCATACAATGGGCAAACTCTAATTGGTGGACCTGGCGATTCCTGCAAGGTTTTTGCTATATACAAAATATTGTAAATATGATATTTAAAATTTGTTTTCAATACATACAGAAAATGATAATTTTTCCAATCAAATTTTGGACATTGGATTTAATTGTGTATTTTACAATTGAGTAAATAAACGATAAGCCGAAAGTTTTTAAAGCCGAAATTATACTTCTTTTGGCGCGATGGAGAAAAATTATGAGAGTGAATTTATACGATGCGCGCCAGGGGCGTAGCTACCGCCGTATTTGCCGTATCAATTATACGGGGCCCCCGGGCCACGGGGGCCCCCAAAGTGTGTAAGGAAAAAGAATAAAAACTTTATAATTTATTTTATTTTACAAATGACAAAATTCTATAAAGCAATTCCTTTTTTTCCCGCCTTAAGCGTGCGTTCAAAAGTTGGCTCACTCTCTTATAATAATTGGTTGCAAGGAAATACCATCGAAACTCTATTGAAAAATGAAATCGATAGTAAAATTACATTCTGGAGAGATGTACTGCATCGTATAATTAATGTTATAATTACTTTAGTATCTTGTAATCTACCTTTGAGGAGGCATGATTCTGATTCTGGCAATTTCACGTCTGCTATCTAACTATGATGCAACTTTAAAAGAACTTTTTCTAAAACCGAAAGGTGAAATAAATTATTTAAGCCCTACGATTCAAAATTAAATTATTAGTTTGCTTGGTACTAACGTTAGGAACTATTTAGGTCTGCTAAATACAGTAAAGACATCTCACTTAATCTTTGTGACCAATTAAAGGCTCTAAAAACATGCTTAAATTCTGAAATTAAAAAAATTTATTCCATTAAAGAACTCATTGAATTATTGCTAGTAAAATTCAATAGTCTTGCATCCAGGTTTCCCGAGGTAATCACAGCATGCTTTTTATTCTTGGCCCTTCCAGTTACAACCGCAACGGCAGAAAGAAGTTTTTCAAAATTAAAACTAATAAAAAATTACTTAAGAACTTCGATGGGACAAGAACGGCTGTCAGACATCTCACTATTGTCCATAGAGGCAGAAACTTTAGAAAAACTAAAATCATCATCAGCCATAAATGATTTAATAAATCAGTTTGCCGATAAAAAGACAAGGAGAGTGAATATTTAAAATTCGATTTTTATTTGTAAAATGGGTAAATTATGTGATAAATAAATATTACTTCTCACAATATTTGTTTTCTTTTGTGAAAAATCTTTACCTCTATATTATACCTAAGGGCCTGCAAAAAAAATTTATACGGGGCCCCGACAAGGCACGCTACGCCACTGATGCGCGCGTACACCAACACCTAAATTCGACATCGTGAAGTTAGGTCTAGGTGGCATGGAAATCGATAACTGTGTTCAAGTTGCATATTCTAGTATTTTTATATTTAGAACACGTGTTTCGTAACAGTTCAATTAAACATTAATAAACATTATTTTGATGTTTTTAAATCAATTTCATATACGACGGTGATATTTGCTAATAATTTATTCATTAAATTAAAATCTTTTTGATTGATTTTAATATTTATCGTTAACACACACTCTTTTTTACGTTAAAGGGCGTAGATTAATGTTTTACGTAAGTCTTAAAATCAGGTAAAGTAATAGACAAACTTCATAATCCACCCACATAAAGATAAAGCTAGATATAATTGTTAGCTTCAATTATAAAACAGGCGCCAAAGCCTTACTGAGACTGTTACATTGATGCCACATTCCTTATGAATTGTTTTAAGGATTGGAGGTTTATTATAAAACTTTAAAAATTTCCATAGTGAGAATAGGTTTTCACGAATTACCTTCGAAATTTGTTTAATATTAGCCATAACTGTTTCTATTTCTTCTTGGCCTGTGAGGAATACGAGAAAATGGTGACTGAAAATACAAAAAAGGAAATATTAGTACATACATAATATTTAAACATTAATAAAACAATACAATATTTTACACAGACATTGATTATCAGTTGAAATAAAAAAAATTTAATGCAAATTCATTAATATTTTTTTTATAGTTTTTGACGAAGGTACTACAGAATTTTATATTAGTCATTTTCTATTTATAAAAGCAAACAACTTACTTAGCTGGTGTAGTAACATGGAGTTGGAATATAGCACATACAACAGAATATTGATAGTCATCTTGTTTTGTCTTTGAATGATATATTGTAACTGGGTATGTCCGTCCTTCTAAATAAACAACTGAACAATTGTCATAATAATTTCTGAATGTATCAACATCCATTGTTGCTGACATGATAATAACCTAAAAAAGTTTATTTCTAATTTACAATTAACTAGACTAGACAAGAGTATAAGTCTTACATTTAATGCCAGCTATGCACTATTTGTAGTTTTTCTGTGGTGGCAATTAATGCTCACTCACATTGTAAAGCACAACAATAGGCAAAAATTTATATCATATAAAATTTCATCCCAAATAGCAAAAATGTGTCAGGATCAGAAAACCTGCCTACTTTTTTCATTAAAAATAATCAATGAAACATACATAATGTGGCCCTTAAAACATTTTCAATCAATCAATTTACAATCTTAAGTAACTATGAAAATTAAAAACTTGTTTAAGTCATATAAATGTCAAAAAGTGAAAAGGTTTAAGTATAAGTATTTACAAAATTATTTTTGTTTTTACCTCATAATGAAAAATATACATACCTTGAGTTTGTTTACTTTAGAATTTCTCTCTTTTTGTGCCAACTTAACAATTCCAAAGAGCACATCTGTATTGACTGTTCTTTCATGGGCTTCATCTAAAATAATTATTGAATATTTCATCAATAAGGGATCTATTATAGCTTCCCTTAATAGCATTCCATCTGTCAAATATATTACTTTTGTTTTTGGACTGGTACAATCTTCAAATCTTACTGAGTATCTGCAAGCACATAAAAATATAATATATAATATCATTGTATTATTTCTGCAACCACTTGAGTATGTATCCTATTACATTAAAAACCCTTTTATATATTCTTTACCAGTTTCTATCATTTCTCAATTAAAGTGGCAACAAAATAGAAGCACAACACTAATACTATATACTCCAACAGAAAATTTCTTAATTTATATAATAACAATAAACTGTATAAGCTAAATAAACACAGTGTTCTCTATAAAAGTACAAGATGTTGATTTGAATATCAACATTCAATACCCGACATATGATCCTATTTCTGTGTTCATTTCTGTTGCTACTCTTAGAGCAAGGGTAATAGCTGCAACTCTTCTGGGTTGAGTAACGGCAATTGCTCCACTACCCTCAAGTCTCTGCTCATGTAAAATTTGTGGTATCTGTGTTGTTTTACCACTACCCGTTTCTCCAATTAATATCATAGTATTATTCTTCCGTATTTCCTCTAAAATTCTAAAAAAAAATGGCTATGTAATATAACATACTTGGGCAAAAAATATAACATATTGTACTCCCATTCCAGAACAAATTAAGCTAAGAAGCACATTGATTTGTGATTTATTTTTTAAGCTTGAGTAAAATAGAAATCATCAATGTACAAAAAGTAATAGTAAATATTAACTTATTATGTATACCTTACCTATTCCGAACAATATACACTGGTAAAGATATCCTCACTTCTTGGACATCTTCAGAAACCTCACTTGGTGTGCTAACATTGTTATTATTACATGATCCATTAGCCTGATTGTTTTCTTTTACACTTTTGAAATTATTGCCATCGACAGCTAGCTTAATTTTTTTTGCTTTAATATCAAATTTATTTCTTTGATCTTTCTCTTTACCATACGATGCATACTTAGAATCCATGCCTTCAAAGTACAATAACAAACGATCTTAAATTCAAGTCATCTGTAATTTATGAACTTTAAAAAAGCATTAGGCTCCAAAGTCAAATTTAACTGTTTCAATTATTCAAAAATTAAAGCATTATTACTTTAAGTAAATTTTACCGAAGTCAACCAAAACATGTGGATAAGCAATTCAATAATAAAAGAGTTTTGAATTTTGATTTACAAACAGTGACAACTGACAACAAAAAAAAACCTAAAGAAAAAAATTGACGGTAAAGCTAGAATACCAACAAGAATACGCAACCAAGATTAACTTTTATATTTACATAAAAAGTTGAACATAAGTTAGCATGCCATGCACTATTCCATCCTTACTTTGCATCTGGCTGCTGGCATAGTATTTCTGTTATTTTTTTAACTCAGCACAGAGTGTTTATGTTTTCCTTTCTACTTGATCTACTTCTGTGGTCCATAGTGTCACAAATCACAATGGTTGTGAGATTTAAGTTTAACATCAGTAATTAATAACCTAAGTCTTACCGAATACCGTGTCAAATACTCATTAAATTGCGCTTAATATCAAATATTAGTTCAATTAATTAAAGAAAGAGAATTTACAATTTAAAATAATGTGGGGCGATTCCTTATTAATTGTCTTTATTTCTATTTGTACAGCACTTTTAGGAGAAGGTAAGCCTCAAAGAGAATGTAATATCTTTGTTATTAAAAGAGTACTTTAACTAGTAGTAACAGGAGTAGTCATTCTCAATACATGCATAATGTAAAATATGCCAGCGAAAGACGCAAACAATGACAGTTTGACCTATTACTTATTTTGGGAGCGATGTTCAATTGGATAGCTACCTTGCGCATAACTTGTCACTTAATATGCCATATCAACTTTATACAGCAAAGCCAACAACAAATTTTCAGGTCTTACTTGGATTTTAGTATACAGAACAGAAAAATATCAAAAGTTAAAGGTGGAAGTTGAACGTCAGAGTAAGAAATGTAAGTTCTACTTTACTGCATGGTTTACAAATACAATAATTAAGTACTTATTTATATGTAAAAAAAACACATTAATTTTTTAAATTTTTAGTGGAGCGTAGAAAAGAAGCACATGGGGATTCTTTAGACAAACAACATAAAAAAAAGATTGAGCGTGAGGAAGAACGTCTAAAGAATAATAACAGAGATTTATCATTGGATAAGATGAAGTCAATGTTTGCTATAGGTTTTGCTTTTACAGCACTCCTTAGCATGTTTAATAGTATGTAAGTAAAATGAGGGTCTAAAAAGTTGATCTTTATATAAAACTACAATTTAGCTTTGCCATGTTTAGGGCCTTAAATTAATTTTACCAATTTTAACTTTCATACATGTTAACTTACCAATTCAAATCATTTTCAGATTTGATGGTAGGGTTGTGGCTAAATTGCCATTCCATCCTATATCTTGGATACAAGGATTGAGCCACAGAAATTTACCTGGTGATGATTACACAGACTGCTCATTTATATTCTTGTATATATTGTGTACTATGAGTATTCGGTAGGTAATTTATTTAAGTGCTTAAGCTTAAACTTTATTGTTACTTATTATTTCTATAAACATATACAATTTGAAATTGTTAAAATATTTATTAAGAATCATCAATTTTATTTCAGACAAAACATTCAAAAACTTTTAGGATTTGCTCCATCACGAGCAGCATCTAAACAAGGTGGTGCACTATTTGCTGCACCACCTGGACAGTTCAAATAAATAGTACATTTTATTTCCAAATTCCAATTAGATTGTTTAACATTAAAGTTATTACAGCTTTGTTATAGTTATTTTTTAAGGTCTACTGTATGAAAACAAAATTTGAATATATATTAATTTAATAAACATTAAAATCTATTAGAGGTTCATTTATTAATAGTCTATCAAATCCTAATCTCGTTAAATTTGTATCTGTATACTGACAGTCAATGATTAAATCAGATATGGCCTTTCCTATACCAGGTGCATGATGAACACCTAAAAATGAAAGAACAAAAATTTGTCTTAAAAATATCTGCAACTAATTGATTTATGTTGAAAATATTGATACCATCAATATTTTTACTAACCCAATTTCCCAAATCCTGTTGCAAAAATTAGATTTGTATGATAGGGATGTGCACCTAAAATTCCAGAATCATCAAAATTATTGCAATCATAGACTTCTCCATGCCAATGCTGTATCTAAAACACAAATATTTATTTAGATATTTTCTTCTTCAAAACAATGTTATTTTTTGTTTATCATGATAGGAAATATGTTGCGTTCACCACCTGCAAATATTCTTTCTTATTCTAACATTTAAAATAACAATTATTTACACACCTTTTCATTTATTAAATTTGGAAATCTATTATCTAATGAAGGTTTTAAAAGTCTTTCAAAATTTTCCTCTGGAGTCATAGCATCATCTGATTTTAGTGGGATTTGACTGCATAGAATGTTGTTCTGCAATCCATTTTTTCTAATCCATAATCCTGAAGTGTCCATTACAATTGGTGAACTTAAACCAATTTTTGATTGTCCAGTACTGCATTCAATGGAATATATATTTGATTCCCTGTAATTAACAAGTCAACATAAATGAAACTAACTTCAGAACAGCAGAACTCCCTATGCTTATTTTTAAATAACTTATAATAAAATAGTAACTTATATAAGAATTAAAATAGTTTATAATAAAATTTTTGCTAACCTTTTACCAACTGGCAAAGACAATGATAAAAGGCCACTACCACTGCCTACATTTGCTAATCTTGCTATATTTGATGACTCTATTCCCGCTGCTAACACGCAAACTGCAAACTTAATGGAATGCTTCTCACCATCTTCTGTTTTATAAATAACTTTTTCAATTTTTTGATATGACATTGGCTTCACACCTTCCATTAAAACATCCCTTTGGTATTCAAACTCAAATCCAACTACTTCCCCATGAACATAATTTGCTCCTAATTCCTGTGATTTTTTAACTAAAGCCTGATGTAAAGCGAAGGAATCAAATACACCTTCATTTTCCATACTTATACAACCTAAAATTTAAACCAAATCACAATTAATTATTTTAAAAAGTAACAAGCTATAGAATAAATATATGTTTAGTTATTGTTTAAGTACAATTTGTATAAAGTATTGATAACAACATTTACCTAATTTAACATCAGAAGTGTTGATCCAAGGGTACTTTTTACTTAATTGATCAACTGATAGGAGCTCATTTTTTATGCCAAATTCTTTAAGGGTAGTCACATTTTTTTCCAAGATATCAGCATATTTATCACTTGCTAAAACTAGGTATCCATGAGGGTAAAACTTAATATTAACATCTTTGTTTATCTTTTGCTTAATGTTTCTTAAGAAATCTGCACTAAACTGAGAAAGTAGAATATTTTCTGGTAAAGAGTAATGTCGGCTTAGTACCGTAGTAGGACAACTCTTCAATGTGTTTTGCTGTTAAAAGATAATAATAGTTCTCTTAAATTTGGTATATTATAAGAATCAAAAAAATAATACACGAAACTGCTGCTTCTCCAACCTAAACTGGTTTTAAATCAGAAAGCAGAATATACTAGTACATATATTTAAATTGTAAATTTTCCTAGGCCTCCTATCTAGAATTTCAAGAAGAAATGAGTGAAATAATTTGAGACATCTTAAGCAAATTTTTTTTATTATAATTTTAAAAATACTTAGATGTATATTTAATACACAAGGCAAAGGCAATACGGTACTCACTTTAAGGTTTTTTTCTAAAACCACAACATTCAAACCTTCACCAGCTCTCGACTTAAGCCAGTAAGCCCCTGAACTTCCTAAATAGCCACCTCCAATGATGACTACATCTGCATGTTCTGGATTAAATGGTTTTGCCTCTCTTTTAAATAATTTACTGGTAATATCATTAGTTATGGCGTTTATTGATCTTTGAATTGGATGTTTATATTCTACATATGTTCTTTTCGTTAGTGGATTAACGGATTCTGATAATAATAACCTATTCAAAACCTTCGACGGTAACATTTTCAATTGAGATCCTGTAATTTTGAAACTACATCAAAAAAACTATATTTATATATTGTAGACTTTTTTTTTTTAATTTATTAGCCGGATACAAGGCAATACCTTTCTATAACAGTGTTGCCGGATGGTCTTGACTCTTGGCGATGGCGACATAGCCCTAGACTAATTTGATTTCTTCCCTGAAAAGTTAGGATGCCCTCACCAGTTGAGACTTGAGAAAGGCACGGTTCAACATTACTACTCTAAAATATTTTTTTACGAATTTGTGTAGCCCCCAAGCACATGCGCCATACACATTTGATTGGTTCCTCTATTCATTAGAACGTTTAATTATTATACTTTATTTTATGGCAGTAGTTATAATGATATGCCAGTTTCAAGTAAAATAATAAATTTTACTATATATCTAAAATAATAAAACATCTCGCAAATAGGATATAGACGATAGACGTTGAAACTTACGTCACGAGTCGCGACATTGCTCTGCCAAGGCGTCGAACACCACCAGTGTTGTCAACTCTACGTCCTTTTACGTATTTTGGGACTTTCCACAAAACCGATCACAGAATCTACGTATTTTTTATCAAATCGTAAAATTTCCAGAATATCCAAATTCATTAGGCTAAATAGACATAATATCTACTACATTCGAAAACTAGACGGAGGAAGAGAAGATGTTTGATGTTGGCTATTAACGGAAAATCGAATCAGAACAAGCTACGTACCTACAGTACGTAAATAAATAAAAATTAAATGTTGTTGGTTGATACCAGAGCTGCTTTCAGAATTGAATTAAAAGTACTATTAGCGCAAATCCCTATAATACTAGTAGGTAGGTAAAAAAAGCAATTTTGTCAACCGACTTCAAAAAAGGAGTTTCTCAATTTCACTACCAATGTTGTAAACCAATTTTGATGATTCAAATTTGGTTTTTAGTGGTTTGGTTTTTAATTAAAATATAATTATGCAATACCTATTATTGAGACAATTTGATTTTTGGTCGGCTTCGTGCTTAAAACATGTACAATTTTAAACACTGGTACAAAGCAGAAAGTAATAATGAACAATAAAAAATACTCGTTTTATTCAGTTTAACCTACCTTACCGTTTTCATTTCACTCATAAAAAAGTACGTAGATTTACGAACTTTTCCTATACAGTTATTACTAAATCTACGTAATTTAATCTAATCTGGCCTACGTAATTGTTAAAATCCTAGTTGGCAACACTGAACACAACCGATCGTATTATTTTTCGAATTCTTTTTTCATTTTTCAATTTTTCATCATACTTCTGCGGAACGCCTTGGTGGGAAGACGTACACTTTCTGCCGGTTGGAAGATATAAAAAGCTTTCAATATCTCATATTATTTGTAAAATTAGGAATAGGCTGTGTTTTAAAAACTATAACTATATCCTTAAATATAATATGAAATACACTCCATTGCATAAACGCAATATATTATGGACGTAGCTTTAAGGCAGATTAAATAGTTGAGTAATAAAATTTATTTAGTGAAATATAATAAAATTGAATATTAATTATTGTTGATGTGGTTAATAGATAAATAACGAACTCATTGAACTATGAATTAGTGGTTTCCTTTGTGATAAAAGTTATTTGGAACAATGAGCCGCCATTTTGTAACGCAAGCAAGGCGTGGCACTTTTTAGTGAAACATCTCGGCCACGTCTGAAAACTAATACGCAGACTTTAGAAGATGGTAAGTTCGTTGGTATTATTGATTTATTATTAATATTGTCGAATTCTTAAACTAACTTACAATAAAACCGCAAGTACTGACTATTACGTAAGTCTTAAATTATGGCTCGTAGGTATTTCGTAATATTGCAAACACTGAATGAATCGCATTTGTATTCAAAATATACTATTTGTTTGATATGTAATCAAACGTATCTTGTGGGAAGAAAATAAAAGAGGTAAAAAGAAAAACATTGGCCATCATTCCGTTCTAGGAAATTGATATGTATCATTTGATATCCTTCAATAATTAAAAGAAGTTGTTATGGAATCTTTTACACACAACACGTTTTAAGGGCTGCCAGTCGCGTCAAGAATATCCATGACTCATGTAAAAAAAATCCATCCAGTCCCATACACCAGGTATAATTTAGACATTGACAGGAATAAACATAAATTTGGGTTAATAAGGAATAATTGACTGGTCATGCTTATCGAAGTCTATCCATGATATAAACAGCACCCATAAGCAGCTTGTCTTATACACAATAAAAAAATCTGACCATGAGCCATGGTTGTTTCCTTTGCTGGCTTTCTATATAACCACATAGGGGAATTAACTACCACATGTCTCATGATTAAACATTACATAGTTCATCATGTAGAATATGAAGGTTCCTTTATAAGTTTATAATTAAGGTTTGTCTACTAAATTGATTTTGGTGAATTATACATATCTTTACAAGTTATAATTGTGTATTATATATTCTTCAATTAGAAAAGATACCTAATTAGATAATTGTAATTCAATGCAATCTGTAGTTTTTTAATTCTAAAATATGAAACAATATTTTTAGAACATTTCATCATATCTATGTGCCTTAATACATCTTAGTTTTATAGAAATTTATTAAACTTAGCAGTTTTCATTGTTTGTCATCATAATTTCGTAACACAAATATAACCCCCTAATTCATAATATTTAAATCAGTTAATCAAAATTGCACTTTTAGTACTTCTTTGTCTCATTCTATCAATTGGTGTTTATCTGTCTTCATGAGTAAAGAGATGAGTGCTTTATTTAAAATTGTGCAATTTGCATGGTTTAGTTTTTTATAAATCAGGGTGTAAGTAGGTACTGATGTTGTATAAACACCCAGTTCATGAATTTTTATGTATCTGTCCCTGTCAAACTTCATGACCTGTTAGAATAAATGTAGTACTTAATACTTATGCTCAGGATATCAGACGTTTTTTTGTACATATTAAAGGGATAGGGTTAGCCTGAAAGATTTCACTTAACTATAAGGCAAAGTAAGACTCCAGTTCTCATTTTTTTTCTATTTTGTAAAAAAGGTATATTTATTTGTTACAGCCTCGTATGGAGCCATTACGATTGCTGAACTGTTTAAGCCTTCTCCTTTCACCAAGCGGAGGCATCAAATGCAGGGATGTTATTTATACACTTGTTGAGTTAGTATTCCTTTTTATCTCAATTAAAATAATCAGTAGCAGTAGTAGTTTGTATAAAATTATTGAAAATAATACTAAAAATAAATTTGAGCAATAATAGCCAACACAACAACTTAAACATCATCTTGAGTTTTACAATTGATTACCTGTATATTGTTGGTTGTTTAAATATTTTGATACTGTGTACTAACTGTCACTAATTATTTTGTACTTTATTTATTTTGACAAAAACATTGCTTACTAATTTTAGGAGTAGACAACTTTAATATTAATTATAGTCTCATGCTCATTAACTGTAGTGATAGAGTAATGAAACTTTATTGCATTAACTAAATTTAACTTTTATTTTCAGATTAATGAGAAAGTATTCAAAAAAACTTGTATCAAAATGTATCTATATACAGATTCTCAAATGTACTGACCTAGAACTATTGACTTTGTTCATGGGTTGTGGTGGATGGAGATTAGTACACATGTGGCTGACAGAGAGCATTGTAGCAAAAAATTGGCCATTAGTACGTGAACTGTTAGAATTACTCTTACTTTGTCCTGTAGACATAGAACGACTGAAAACAAATAATAATCCTAAACTCATAAAAGAACTATCTAAAGATGGAAATCATTTTGGTAAGTTAAATTAAACAAAAAAAAATTAAATATACAAACAATTATTGTAAAAGTATATTTTTGTTGCAGATATTAGAGTGTTAGCTTCAAAGTTAGTGGAACAATGGTTAAAAATTGTAAAAGGAGAGCAAATAACACCAATTTCTATAACAGATATACCAGAAATTATTTCAAGTGCTCAGCAGGAAGTTAGTAAAACAGAAATTTTCGAGACTGAAGTAAAGTCTGAAGTACAAGATGATACTGTTATAGATAAAAGTATAGAGAACATAAAACCTCCTGAGGAAGAAATTCCTTCTGAGCCTCCTGACAATTCTGAAAATCATTTACAAGTAAAAGAAGAAATACCAGAGAGAGAAAAAGAAGCAATTCCTATACTTAAATTAAGTTTAAAAAATGGTAAACAGATAATTTCTCAAGTCCATGTTGATAACAGCCAAAAGGAAGATTCACCTGTTAAAGAAAAATCAAAAGAGAGGACAAAAAGCAAAGACAAAGATAAATCAGATAGAAGGAGTAGTAGTAGCAGTAGTTCTTCCAGGTCAAAACATTCAAATAAATCTTCCTCATCTACACATGATAAGCACAAACATAAATCTAGTAGACATAGTGACAGTAAAGATAAATCTAGAGATAAAGAAAGAGATAGAGACAAAAGTAGACATTCATCTGATAGTTCTAAGTCTAAACATAGTAGTAGCAGCAATAGCTCAAAAAAATCAAGTTCTTCCAGCAGTAGGTCAAAGGATGACAAATCTAGTAAACAGTCAAGTGATAAGCTTAAGGAGGAGAAGGATAAAATAAAGGAGGAGAAATCAAAATCTGAGAAAACTGTTCCTTCCATTCACAAGTTAGGAAAAATTCCAAAGTTAAGTGAAGTTAAAAAAGATAAGCCTTCAATATCTATTGAGGTTAGGAAACCTGATGAGCCTAAGCCTAAAACTGTTAAAATGTATAATTCAAAGTTCAGGACCCATGGCTTAGAAGAGGAAATTAAACCTCCACCATCAAGAGCCACGATTTTGAGCAATAAAAAGCCTCCTCCAGCCTTACCACCTACAGTTTCAATTCCAAAAAGACCATCTCCTGTTCATAATGAAACACCACCTGAAAAGAAAGCTAAAACATTGGATATTTCAAAGATAGAAGAGAAACCTGGAGCTATTAAACTTATTGCGCCTAAACCGAAACGTAAGTATAATTTCTTGTATCTCTGTTTAACTTTATTACTAACTTTTTTTATTTTTCCAGGATATGGGCATCAACAGAAACTGCTGTTATATGCAAATTCACATAATTTTTTTAAGTCTTATTTTCGTGATGGTAAGTCTAAAATGTATAGCACGGCGGGTTATTCGTTTATTTCATTTCTTGTAAAGAATTTGGTATTTCAAATAAATGGTAAATTGAATAACTCTCTTTCGTTGACCATAATAGACCTGATCTGTTCAAAGAAAGAAGGAACGCGTCTGTGGAAGACCCGAGACTCGACGATGAGCCAATGGGACAACGCCGCACACTGCGTCTAATCTATGACGAACATTTCTGCAAATAAAACAAAAAAAATATTTTAAGTATACAAAGGCAATACTAAATGATAAAGGTATCATTCAAATTTTAAAACAGATGCATGGCAAATTAAAAGCGACAGTTGTCATTTTCTATAAACTGATCCTATAATAATAAAGTAATGGTCTAAAGATTAATCGGAAAACTTGCTGTGAGTCTGGGTGACCTCCCTATATTTTACTTTTATCTTGATCATGCAAAAGCCACGAGCCAGTTTGCCGAATAAACATAATAGGCCTAAAATCCTAAAATAATCGTAAAAAATACGATTTCCAGCCCTTAATTGTATTCTTTACCTTAATGGGATGAAGCAATAACAGATGACTACTAAAAGTAGTTATTTAAGTGTCGTTGGTATATTTGTATAGGTTATCATATACATAAAAGTATTCAAAAAATTCTAAATTATTGCGTTCTCGCGTGTTCCCTATATACAATGCAGCTTTTGTTCTAGTTTCTACGGTGTAGCTTTATTATACATCTGAGTTAATTAGTTTCAGTAACATTTAGTGTTTATAACACTACATAGATCAACCTTGATGTGATAACATATGCATCAAATGATATTTTTCGTACTGTTTAATAAGACTATTCAATTTTATTTTTAACACGTTCAATTACAACATAGCTCAATTCAATTCAACAAAAATAGGACTGACTATTTTTATTGTAATACCAAAAGTTGCATTTAACCTGTAATTGCTAACTTAGGTAGGTAGTTAAAGAGAAAATATTTTGAAAATGACGGTAAGTAAGATCGGTTTTTCAGTATGAAAATCAAAGTATAATGAAGAATGCATATCAAAGTAATCTGATCGATGCATTTAGCGTACTGAGAAAATAAAGTAGGATTATATATAGAGAGATTAAGGTCGATATTTTTAAACGTCGCGGTCCTCAGTGTCA
Source organism: Pieris rapae (assembly GCF_905147795.1). Lineage (NCBI taxonomy): Eukaryota > Metazoa > Arthropoda > Insecta > Lepidoptera > Pieridae > Pieris > Pieris rapae. Next base: position 6,259,718 of record NC_059524.1, on the reverse strand, counting down.
TGTAATTACACTAGTTATATTGGATTTTCTAGCCTTTGATAAACCGTTTACGTTGTATAACTTTAGGATCAACTCAAGGTTTTGCTTTACAGAAGTAAATTTTAGTTTTCTTCATGATAGTTAAGTAAAGAATTAGGTGGTATGGCTTTTATGGTATTTAGTAACCCATTTATCTATTATCATTAATGTTTAAGCAACAAATTACAGTTGCATCTGTTTGGTTATTATTGTATTGTTAACAATAATAAGACGGCTGCAACTATAAGTTGTATCACATATTTACCAAAAGCGATAGGAACTGCTGTTGTAAATGATTGTCTAAGGGTCTTCATAGGTGGCAATCAAAGAAAGGTTCCCTTCCCACGATGTTACTTTCCTTTAAAATAAAATGTTCAAGTACGTTAGATATAGATAACGGCAAATATGCAATTTTTAAGCATATTTTTATTTATTTTGAAGTAGACTAAATGTAGAACACTAATGCAAAAATAGATTTCTCTGAATAATCTCGATCCTGTAGTATTTCTGTTTGGGTCACAGTTATTTCTAGGAAAATATACAAGATCTGATGTCTTTATTTGTAACATAATTATTGAATATACACGACTTCCTATTGACCAAAAATCATGCGTAGTACAAAAAAAAAAGGATTTTCGTATCAATAAAAATTTGCACGTTCAATTTGTCTCCTTTAGAGGAATGTTACTGTTTTTCTGTTTTGTACTAAATTATCTCGTTATATATACCATTTTTTGACCACTTTTAAATTAGTCTAGATCTTATAGAACATACATAAAATTTTAGCAAAAAATATTTTGGGATAAGCCGATTATTAGTCGAAAATAGACTAATAAAAAAGTTTCTACTACTATAAACTTTTCTAGTAGTGTATTTTCGACTAATAATCGGGTACGCTTCTGGGTATTTAAAACAATCGTGTAGTAGTAGTAATAATCATAAACTTCTTACAATATACATTTAGTATTGCCTATGTATTGTAATGCCTATCAGTAACGGAAAAATAAGGCATAAACCAGAACCAGTATAAAATAAGGACAAATTATGTACTTATTTACAGGCATTCTCACTTATTACTATATATATATATATATGAAAGCCTGCAGCATATATGCACGTACAATTATTATATGATTATGAATAAATTGGAGAGAAAAGATTTTACTACAACAACAATTATTTTAATGTCTACAATTAAACTGAAAAGGTTTCACATTAATCTTAATACAGTTATTGATTAAAAATTGCATTTTTGAAAGTGAAGTAATACATGGTTGGATACTATAATTCCTTGAACTTTAATGTTATTATATTACAATATTTTAAATTTGTGCAGTAGTTCTTGTCTAGTGCGCGTACGAACAAACAGTATCAAAAGATTTGCCACCTTTGTACTGAATCACTCGCGTTATGCGCGGTAATCTTATCATCTGCATAAAAAATTAAAACTATAACGGATGTTCGAATTTCGTCGAAGTCTTAGATCCGATATATGTACTATCGGAGATAGTCAGCTTTTTAGAGCTATTTTTAAAATTGTATATAAGCACTGTTTCATTATTAACATATTGTTTATTTTGTGACTTCAACTCTATACTAGAATGTGTTACAAATTTTTATTAAAAAAATAAGAAAGTAATCGACAAACTGCTCATCCGATTTTCAAAATTACCACTAGTATTATTTTAACAGATTGAAACTAGGAAACGTTAATGCCCGCGTTAAGATCGTTTACATTCAAATTATGAAATACGCACGTACGATTGATCAGTAAAAATATAACGTTGTCTCTACCGCCTTTACTTCTTGATTCTGCTATAGTGACAAATATTTATTTATTTATAAAGAATAGAAGTATGAATTTGAATTATCCTACCGAGTTATAACGGAGTCTTACCATTAACAACTATTGAAAGTACTCGTTACGTAATGTTCATCATATATTTTATATAGCCCGCTATTATACATTTTAGATTGACATTGAAATATAATGATTGCTTAATTTCGATGTTTGTTATGCATACATTAATTGATACTGTTATAAAAGTAATAATATAATGAGATATATGAAATTATAATGTATTAATTATCTACTTTTTTTTACAGCTATGGTTTTACAAGAGAGTGATATGTTCATGGATGCTTTGAATGCTTCTGCAACAAACAAGAAAGAACCAAAGAAAAGAAAACGACGTACGAGCGGGTCAAAGGATGGCAATGCAAATGATGGATCTCCTCCCCACACACCAACTATAACGAGTCCAAGCAGTGAGGGCAAGTCAGTACCCCCTAAGTTTTATCAAGATACCTTGGATAATGAAGATAAGGCTAAGGAAAAAACATCGGAAGACAACGAAAGCTCTACAGTTCCAAGTAGTGATAGTAAAATGGAGACTGATGAACCACATACGTTAACAGTAAATGGTTTGAAAGGTGTCCTTTGTTATCACAAAAGAAAAGGTCCCAAAAAGAGCATCAAATGGAAAGCAGATTCAGAACTGGAAGAGGTGAAGTACTTTGAACTCGATGAAACAGAAAGGGTAAATGTGACAAAGACTTTTACAGATATGAAATACTTGGACAGAATACATGAAAGAGAAGCATTCGAAAAGGCAAGAAATCTCATAAATGACGACGTTATGGAAGAGAAAACTAGCTGGAAACCTTTAGTTTTAATAAATGTTGAAGGACAAACTCCAGTGGAGTATGGCAAAAATAGCAAAGAAAAAGATATACAAGCATTAAGGGAAAAGGTAACATTACAGCCATTATACTTCTATAAGTCAATGATTCCGGATTCACCTCTTGAGCCTGATCCTGAAACACATACATACTCAGAACCAACAATAATACCCTTGGAGGATGTTGCAGGTAATCAGGATAATGTGGGCGATTTTACAAATATGCCATGGCCAGAGCCAAAAGGTAATGCTCCTCCTAATACGGCAAGTAATAATACAAATATTGCTCCACTATTCCCAACGAATATACCACAGTTCCCAAGTGGCTTTCCAGGCCCACAATTTCCAGGGATGGCCAGTTTCGCAGGACCCCCAATGATGCCTGGTGACTGGCCAAATGGAGTGCCACCCATGATGCCAAACGGTATGGCTGGACAAATGCCGAATCCGGGTATGCCACCGGGACCAATGCCACCCGGTAACTTACCACCGGGTATGATGGTACCTCCAGACAATATGATGATGGGTCCAGATATGTTTGGAGCACCAAACCCCATGTTCCCTGTTGGTCCTGATGGATTTAATATTCAACAAAATATGTTTCCAGTTGATTTTAATATGGGTGGACCTCAGGGTCCTCCTGGGCCTGATGGTTTTAACGGGCCAAACAATTTCCGTGGAGCTATGCGGGGTCGTGGCTCAGGTGGTTGGCGAGGAAAGGCGGCGACTGGCAACTGGGACATGTCTCAGAGAGGTCGTGGTGGCCGTGGCGGTGGACGTAAAACTGTTTGTATTTACTTTCAAAGAAAAGGCTCATGTCGACAAGGTGACAATTGTACTTTTTTGCATCCAGGAGTGAATTGTCCGTTTTAAGTTGTACAAATAACGATATTAAGTTTATTTTTGTAAATAAGAGCTAGATGTAATATTTTTATTTTATTGTAAAGATAAAAGACTGTCCTGTGTAAATATGTAGGAATAAGTGATTAGATAAATAATGTTAAAAGTTGTAAGTACAGAACATTAATATGAGTTTGTTATTTATAATGACACATAAAAAACATCATGTTCATTTTTTTGTTTAAATTTCTACTTATGTCCTCATTTTTTTAACCCAATGACTTCAGCGTGCTGCTCTCAAACCTGACGTCTTATGTTCGAACCCCGGTTGTGCACCGTTACAGACTACGGTCTAAAGAAACATCGAGGGAATCGTCTTAGACACAAATAAAATTAACGGCGTGTGCTAGGAAAAGAAAAAAGATACCCTACCTTCATGTCTATTAAAATAAATTTCTGATGAAACAGTACAATAATCAAGTGTGGTCAAAACCAGCATGACAGGTTTTATTATCTAAATAAATTATACAAACATTATTATTAGTGATTGATCTGATGGTCTGTAACTTGATCGTATGATGTGAGTGCAATATGTTTTTGTTCGATGGCATTTTTATCAGCCGGATAAAGTAGTTTAGGACTTGAACTGAGTATGCAAACTAACAGAAACCGAATAGAGGAAGTAAATAAAACGAGAAGCCTTCGTCATATTTATTAAGTCCTAAAACATTCATTGTTAAAAATACGATAAAATATTAAATTTTTCTTTATAATGTATTTTTTGAATAGAATACGTTTTAGAACTGTCTTAATTATCTATTTAATATAGAGACTGGCATATTCTAAATACTGCGAGTGTGAACAAGTGATTTGTTTAACTATATATATTTCAGTATTTATACTTGTATTACTTACGTAACTTTCAACGTTTGTAAAAGATGTGGAGGAATTGATATAAAATTTAGCATATGCTTTTAGAAATTGATACCGTGTGTTTAGTGATATTTAATTTGTGATCAAAAATTATCCTGAGGTCTCTTGGAGCATTTTTACGAACCAAGTAACTTTGCTTTTTAAGTAAAGTAAAGTATGAATAAGGCAAATAGTAAAGGACATGGGTAAGATCTTTGGGGCACACCTGATGACACTGATATAGTGATATAGCTTAAGAGTAATATATGGTATAGGTATTGCTCTTCGCAATTAGTGGATATACCTAATATACCATATAATAATGTTTAATTGTACTACAACAAGTATGATTTATTTATTGTTCTCTGTGATCCGTTGACCAATGTTGCCAGATCGGGGGATTGTTCCCTGGATTTAGGGGTTTCTCAACTGTGTGAGGGGCAGAATAGGGGGAACACTACACGAGTTATATATTTTTTGTGTTGTAAGTTTTTGTTCATTCTTTTTTTACTGAAAGTATTCTATACCAAGTATCTCATTGGGCATCGTAGGGATTTCTGGGGAGAAATCAACTTAGTGTAGAGGTATGTCGCCAAGATCATCTGGCGACTAGTCAATAGCACCACATTCCGTTCATACTTCATAGTTCATACCTAATCGGAGGACGGAGGATACTAGACCCGCATTCTGTATTGTGATTTGTGACATACTTGATAGTACTACAACATAACAATCAGTAATCTATTCTAAAAAAATAATAATAAAATAAAATCCAGGCAACTAATCTGTGAAGTGATTATTATAATTTGTTTTGACGTCTCAAAAAACCTTGAAAATCAAATTTGCAATCTACATCCAAGTTGGTTCTAATTTTTAGGTAAATAATTAATTGTATACATTTATAAACAGAGTGCAATGATAAATTTAAACGTTTCTAATTTCTAATAGGAGCTAAATCGCTTCCTGATTTATAAGAAATACTAATATTTTCCTATGTAAGTATGCAACGTTGGTTTTTTTTAGATGAACGTAGTAGAAAACAGAGATTAAAAATTCCAAAGAGAATGTCTGTACCACCGCCAAAGAAACAGGAAGTAACTTCTCAATCATGGTTGTTTTCTGTAACTGTACCAAATATATTATCCAAAGAAAAAGTATTTATAACAGGAAGCACTGCTGAACTTGGTGAGTGGGATTTCAAAAGTATTGTTGCTTTAAATCACGATGAAAGTACTAACATATGGTCTAAATCCATCGTTATACCCAACACTCACGATGTATTCTATCGCTACATAGCGTGTGTGATTAATGAAGAAACAAACAAAGTTACTGTCAATCGTTGGGAGAACCATGTTGGACCTAGAGTCATTAAAGAAAGCATGTTACATCCTGTTATTGATAGTTTTGGTGACTATGATGGTAAACAGAATCTTATTAGGGGCTGGCTAACATCGCAAAATCTTGTACAATTAAAGTTTTTTAACAATCCTTTAAAACTTAAGAGTCGTCTAAATGACAGAGTGGTTCAGATAAAAGTAACACCAGTAAAGTTAAGTTTTGGCGTTGAGCCTCATATTGAAGATTCCTCATTGAGTGCTGATACCTTGGATACTGAACCTCCAGCTGGGGTCTCTGTAGAAGTTGCTACATTAGACAATGATCTATTACTCTGCTCCCTGCAGCCCCAGGAGCAGTTTGGTCGGGAATATAAAACCAATGACACTCTAATAGTAAACATAAATGTTCCTAATCCCCAAAGTATTGCATATCTTATTGATTTTTATACATATAGCCATAGAGCATCAGATGAAGACCCACCATGTCATATTGGATATACATATGTGCTTCCAAACATGCTTCGACCGTCTGAAGGCTGTTTAGAACTCCCAGTTACATGTAACATTAAACATCGCCCTCTTGGCACAATTAATTTTGATTACTTAATAATACAACCTATGGAGGAGAATCTAAATAATTTTGAAGTGTCATATGCCAAACATTGGCATCCGGCTTGGACTGGACTTGAAGTTGGACACAGGGGACTCGGAGCCAGCTTTAAAACTAAAGAGTATGTAAATTTTTTTTGTTGTTTTATATATATAGGCACATTATTTACATAAAATGTAAAAGATTAACGACTTGATGGTACTGATACTGTTTTAAGACTTGTTTGATATTTTTTATAATATGTACAGTTCTTTCTTGGTTATGGAGGCTAAAACAGCCCTTTGTTTGTTCCATAACTTATAAACATTTTCAGGGGTAATGCAATTAGAGAAAATACAATAGCTTCTCTTAAGAAGGCAGCTGCTAGCGGAGCAGACATGCTTGAATTTGATGTGCAACTTAGTAAAGACATGATACCAGTCATATATCATGACTTTCATGTGTGTATTTCCATGAAACGAAAAAGAGAAGTAGATTACTCTGAGATGCTTGAATTGCCTGTTAAAGACTTGACCTTGGAGCACCTACAAAAGCTTAAGGTATACAAAACTACCAAAACAATGCTGTTCAAGCATTGTAATATATTTTGTTTAAAAGAAAAAAGCAGCTATTTTAAGTTCACAATTCATGCCTAAATAAAAGTTGTAATCTTTTACATAGTAATAAATAAAAACCTTATTATTATTTGATTGTATGAATTGCTGTAGGTGATTTATATATCAGTTATCAGCAATTGATAGCATGAGATTAAATGTTTATTTACAGGTCTATCACTTAGTTGAAGGTCGAAATCACGAAACTCTGTTTTATGATGAAGATTTAGAAGAACATCAACCATTTCCAACTCTAGAGCATACCCTTAAGTCACTAGATGAACATGTAGGCTTTAATATTGAACTCAAATGGACAATGGAGTTGAAAGATGGAACATTTGAATTGAACAATCCATTTGACATGAATACATATGTTGATAAGGTATGACAAGAACTGCAATTGTATTCAAATTACATATTTTAAACACAATATTCAAAAACGACCGTCTACGGATTAATCTATTTAAAGAATAAAAAGCATAAATCAATTCAAATATTATTTCAAGCGTACGCAATGCGTTTACGCACATTTTTACTTTGTTACATAATTATAATATAATTGGTCGTAATAAATTGCATTTTCGAACAAAATTGCAATTATATTATAATTAATTATGTCTAGCTTGTTTCCTTCACACTATCACAACTTCTTAAAAAAACGTATAACAATTTGTTTTTCTAGGTGTTGGAAGTTGTTTTGAAATATGCTAGCAATCGTCGCATCGTATTCTCTTGTTTTAATCCAGATATTTGCACAATGGTGCGGTACAAACAAAACAAATACCCAGTGATGTTCTTAACCATTGTAAGTCTTATTATTAATAAATAGTCTGTATTACATTAATTTTGTAAATGTCACGCAATTATTGGTTTTAACGTCTCAAACAATAAATGATTTGATTAATTGAAAAACGTTCACGTAACGTATGGTGTAATCTTTAGCGAGAATTATTAATTAATCTATTGCGTTTAAATAGTCTAAGAAAACCTTTTATTAGTGGTGGAAGTTTTTAGAAAAAACTTTAATTATTAATTACTTAATATATTATTGCTTCCGTATTTCTCTTAAATAACAATACAAATATGATGTATGTACTTGCTTTCGTGCCAATGTTCAATTTGGCACGGTTTATCTTATCCTAGATTTGCATGTTGTTAGTTTACATACATAAAATTATGTTTCTAAATTAAAATTTTCTGCTTGTTCAAATCAAGGGCGTAGAAGGTACGAGAAAAACTGAAAAAAACTTTGTCACCCATTTAAACCGTTAAGGTTTTTATTACAAAATGATTGTGCTACCTGCACCTGCATTGCATCATGCTCCACGTGACACGTCACATGTTAAAAACCGTTTATTATTGTAATAATTAAATAAAAACTATGTAGTCAAGTTAGCAAGGCACGGTATAATGATATCGCTTACATTAGTGTGGGAACAAAACGCAAACATAACAAGGTGAATTAATTCTCAACAAACCTCGGTCGCACGATTAGATTTCTCCTTTGCTCTATTAAGGCAATTGCTTTTTTTTTAAATATTTATTTAACAAAATACAGAACAAAAATAAATGTACATTTGAAACCCACAGTTATATGTAACAACAGTCTAGTCTGAAAACAATTTTCAATCTTGTTTGTGGATTTGTTACGTTTACAAAAAATCAAAATCAAAAATCATTTTTTAATACAGTTGCTCAAAAAGTGGCATATTGCAGGGAGGTATAGCGTTCGGAAAGTGGGCCATTCCCGCACTCGTGCGTTTTCTTTGTCAACTGTCAAAACAATGTGTATTAAAAAGAAAAAACCAACCACGAAGGTTTTATTCAAATGATTCATAGAAGTTTTTATGATATATGATTTCTAAATATTATAATAATTGGATTCAATAAGTTCGGTTAGGTTTCTTTTCATTTCATATCAATTAAAAAAATATTAAAAAGAATTTTATGATATATGCAAATACGTATTTCTAAAAAGTTGACTAATAATTGGATTTTGTTTCATATCAATAAAAAAATATTAAAAAAGAAAAAACCAACCACGAAGTTTTTACTAAAAAAATCACAGAAGTTTTTATGATTCATGCAAATATTTTAAAAAGAAGCTACTATTTGTTTCAATATCACATTTAATGATTGGACTCAATGAGTTAGATTTGGTTTTCTTTCAATAAAAATAGTCTACTGAAGAATTGGCTGTATGGGCCAAGTTCCCTTTGCCTACCCAGAATGGGTGAAGAAAAGAAAAAACAAGCTTTGCTCATATTCTTGCGGTTGGCGCCATTTTCCAAAAATGTTCTTTCGAGTTGAGTTATTTTTTGCACAAAATGAGTAATTTCGACGATATTTTATTTGAATGAATACCACCCGAACGCAGTATAATTGCATAAAATGCTTCGGAGAACAATTTACCGGAAACATATAAGTCGCTACATATCTACGTGCAACGAATTTATTCCCTAGAGAGAATAGAAAAAAGCAAATATTTTAATTAAATTGCTTAATTTTTTCGCAACTGTATTAAAAATAGTCGTTCAGTACACGTGCGGTACCGTCATTGAAACTTGTCCCGACTGTCAACCCTCACCTTCGGCTGCGCCTCGGCTCGGGTAGACATTCGTCGGAACTCGTTGCAATGACAGGCTTTCCGCACTTGTAATGAAATATACTATATTCATTTAGGTAACATAATGTACACTTATGAACGTCAAAAAAAGAAATATACATTAAATGATTCTAATTTTACATTTACTGCCAGTTCTCAAATCAAGGGCGTAGAACGCCTTACTCTATGGAATGTTGATTTATGTGTCCCAACTCCTTGACATTATTTATATTTTCAGATTGAGTTAAACTTGAAATTATTAATTACCGCGACTAAAATACTACTCGTAGCAATTACTATCGGTATTTTTAAACGAGGTTTACTTAATACCGAGGTATCCTCATGAATTGCGCGTAAATATAGACGCATTTTTAATGTAATAAATTATCTTTAGGTCAACGTTCTTTGAACATGTGTGACAAATAATTAGCAACTAATTATGAGAAACATTTTTTTTACACACGTTTAATAAATAAATTTAAGTCGTAAGTACATAATTATTGTAATTAAATACGTCGCCTTTTTAAGTGACATTGAATGTAGTATTTTTCTATTCTTATCTTAATTGTATTTTGTAGACTAATCAATCGAACTTAAACTAGCTTAAGTTATTAACGTCGGTCAGACCATGCAATTGGCCATTTACACATAAAGGGACGTCCATAAATTACGTGAGGTGTTTTTTTAAATCGGTACGCGCCGTCAGATAGTCATTCGTATATTCTCATCCCCAGTCTTGTATTACCTAGCACCTATAGTCCGAGAAAGGCCTCGAGCGTCTATGGCGATTTCGTTGAAACCATCCCACGAAACTACCCGACCCGACTCTGAAACCCAGAGATTCTGGTGTAGTTCGAGTCTCAGATATGTACCTCTAGTACTTTTAGGGGGCAGGGTGCAAAGGCATTTCCACCTCGGCTATAAAAAAATCTATGTAAACGTAGTTCATTACGGCGTTTCAGTTACATTTTGGGCTATAACATAAGTGGTTGCCTGGGAAAAATAGCTCGAAAGCGATAAGGCCGCCAGTTGCCCTTCTTTTCATTTAATTATGTTCAATTGTTATATTGTAATGTAACGAAATGTTAATAAATATTATAATAAGTGCACATTGTGAAATCCCTTTAAAATGCCAACCTACATTAAAAATAAACACTGATTAGTGAACTTTTATTGCATATTTATTAGATGTTATTTCCGTGGTTAACATAACATTTATTAAAATAATAGGAAAATGAATAATGAGGGAAACGGCAAACATTAACAATCTGTTAGGCAACTCTACTTGTAAAATATAAATGAAAATAAATTAATTACAGGGTGTATCGCAAAAATATCCCCCATACCGAGATCCAAGATGCCTATCCATCCGAGCGGCCGTTCAAAATGCAATAAGTTCCGACATTCTCGGTATCGTGGTTCACACTGAAGACTTGCTCAGGGATCCAACACAGGTATCTGATGTTTTATATTTTTAAATTAGTTTTGAAATTTACTTTTTTTTCTTTGTACGTCACTTATTTTATGGCAATAGGTTTTAGGGCCAGTTTCTAGTAAAAGAAATGCCACAATTTACTGAAATGCGACGAATAAGTTTATATTAGAAATAAAAATAAATAATTAAATCTCCACCGATGATATTACATCGTGTGCAATTCAATACGCTAATAGTGTTATGTTTGCTATCGCTATGCATAGATGGCGCAATTTGCGTAAGACGTGTCAGATTTTGTATGAAGACTGCAAGAATCTTAGTGCTTTCATTTAGTTCCCTCTGGCACTACTCGATAAAGATTTTACTATCCTTTATTCTTCTTCTATATTTTGTGTTAACTGTTAATTTACCAATGGACATTCTGTCTATGTGCGAATCTAAGACTCGCTTATACGGTAAAGGAAAACAACGTGAGGAATTCGGCATGCTATAGACCTAAAATGTCGACGGCGTGCGCGCAGAAGGCTAATCACCTACTTGTCTATTGTATTCTGTATTGTCATACAGAAACCTAAGGCCTAGTTCTACTACATTTTTATTGTAGGTTTACGTAAGTTAAGAATGGCCATAGTTACGGTGAATAATGAAGAAAAGCAAAATTTTTGAAGGTAAAAACCTAGAATTAACTTCTTCATTTATTTTGCGTCGGACTTTATACATTCTTATTATCCGCTGTTACCTAAGTAAAACCTTAAATAGATAATTCAAGGAAGCTTATTGAAAAATTGCCAATTATATAATAAAACAATCATTGGTTATCAGACCCCTTTACTGTTCAGTTAATATAACTGCTGAGAAATTTACAATGTTATTTATAGTATATGCTTGTTTTACATCTACGGCTCGTACTAAGTACGAATATCATTTTAAATATAGAAGTCAGATGTGAAAGTGAAACAAAAGTTATGCTCATATAATCGCAAACTACTAATGTTTATGTTAAAATTAAACGGATTTTAAAAAGTTAATCACATAAATTATGTCATTAGACATAGCATCCTCATGGTTATTTCAAGGCCGCCCAGGGGGTCTGGTTCTGGTATCACAAATTTCTAATTCATACGTTAAAGTTCGTGGATTTTGAGGATTCTGTTGATAATACCAATTAAAAATGTTCTCTTAAGCAATACGTTATAATCTCACACGTCCTACATCCACCCCAAATTACCCCCCTACAAACACCCATGTTACCTAGAATTTCAAACTTTGTGTGACCAACCCCCTGACGCAAAACAGAAACACACACACGGGGGTGTGTGTTCTTTGCATCAGATTCCGAAAGTACTATAACATCGATTTAATAGTGCAAATTTAAATTGTTTTGCCAGTCTCACGCAATGTTGACCAACTCATACTTAATAACGATACGACGTAAAATATTCAAAGAGTTCAAGGAAAACGTGTTCTATTCACTTTAATAGTTTTAGCAGCTACCTGTTTATACATATTGTGTATAATTTCTATGTGCTTTTTATTTATTTTTCCTCGGTATATTGCTATTCAGTTTTTAAACTTTAAAAATATATATATCTACAATTTACAAAATAAACATCTAACAGAATAAATGTTCGCATTCTCTAAGGATTACTAATTAGTTTAAAACAAGTTTACGTATTAATTGAAATAACAAAATAAAAATTAATTGGTGTCGACTGTAATAACTCAATGCTTTATAATTATATATTCTTAATACGTGCATTTAATAATGTTATCTATAGATTTAATGTGGTATTACATAATGATATATGTATAATACTTTTAATGCGTCATGTGATATTTTTTGAAACTAATAAATGTGTTATCGTTGTAGCTTATTCCAGGGGCTTATCAACCAATATAAGGATGTAATAAATATTATGGTTAACAGGTGTACTCGATTCTCATACATGTACTAAACGTAATTGTTAACGATATTGAATCAAGCGATATCTTACTTTTAAAACTGCATCTTTATTTAGGGAGAGCTGTACTCATGTGAGAGTTCAATACCAAACCTAGTAAACTTACGCACATATTTTATTGACGTTATGCTTTACAATATGAGTAATTATTTATTTTCTTCAAATAGGAGAAGCCATTTTGAATCATGGTCCGATCCGAGGTTCAAACGCTTTACCTATGGATTGAGACTCGAAATCTACAGAGTACACCTAAGCATACAATTTAAGATTTATGTGACACTCGCATACCAATTCCTGTTATATTATGTAATTTCTAGGTTAAGTTGGCAACCGATGCTGGTCTAGTAATATTTTGCTGGGGCGACGATAACAATGACAAGAATACAATTAAAAAGCTAAAAGAGATGGGTCTACATGCCGTTATCTATGACAAACTGGATCAGTACATTACCAAGGAAGTTAAGGTACATTTTTCTCATTCCTTTAATATTTTTTTTTTAATTTTGCCCATTGTACTTATGCTACTGTATAACTTGCACCTTGTTTCTATCATTTTTTTATTGATAAACTGCTATTGAGCGTAGACAATAATTTTAAAAAATTGCACATTTATTTATAAAATTTCTTGCTTATTGATAAATCTGGCCGACAGGAAAGCATTTTTCTTATGGAGGCCCGTGACTCGCAAAGGGAAATAATGCGCCTTGCTGCGCTCGACGCACTTCCTACCACAGACAGTTCCTCTGTGGCAAGTCCTTGCGAATCATCTCGGCCTTACCTTAATCTTGCTGTCCGGGAAAAACTAGCACAACGATCAACAGTCACTTCTCTAGAGTCGCTAGCTTCATCTATAGAGATCCGAGATGACGCTTCCGACAGGAATCTAAAGCGAAATCGTGACTTAGTTATGAACATTGAAAAAGAATCGCAAGTGAAGGAACAGCGAAATTCGTTTTTGGGCCTTTTCCCCGCCGGTGATTCTAAGGGTTCACCCAAAAAGACGCGTAAAGAAAATTAAAATAGCACCCATTGTTTTTTTTAATTGTTTGCTCAATATTTTACAGGAGATTTTAATTTGGTATCATTACTATATTCAATTTATTTTTGGGCTATTTGGTTTAGATTAGAACCACTTTTTAAATTAGCCACTTGGCAACGTGTTGATTTACACTTTGAAATTTGTAGAACTGTGATATGTCATATTATTTTTAAATGTATTTTTTATATTATTTATACGCTTGAAATTATTTAGTATATTGTGATTTTAGTCAATAAACTTCATTAAATCATAAATTGTGTTTTTAATTTCATACAGTAATTTAAGCCAATTTTTTAACATGTCTGGTCATAGGAGTAAAGGAGTCTGTATAAGGTATCGTAGTTTATGAAAAGTCGTGAAACATTTCAACTAAAGTCCACTCTTGCATTCACAATATCAGTTTTCTCCGGTTGGTATAAGATTGTTTGCATTGTTGGCTCACGGCTGTACACCAAAGGATTTTTTTTAGTTTAGCTTCGAGTAAAAACGTACACTTATGAACGTCAACAGAAAAGATTATAAATTAATTCTAAATTTACTACCAGTTCGCCTGAACTTCGCAATTAAAGAGACTTTAATTGCGAAGTTCAGGGCTAGATGTTGTAGTGCCACTACTTCTTTTATATGCGTGTATTACAACTTGCACTTAGACAAATTTTTGTAAATTCCTTAAAATAATAATACTAGTTTGTTTATTCATAAATAATAATTCAGTCGGATTACACTGTTTTTACAAACGCTCAGCGCGTGTTCCTTTTCATCATATAAATTTGTCGGACAGACAAAATACCTAGTACTTAAAGATAGTGTAGTAAAACTGGTTAGATTAGTCTCTATTTTACTTATTCAACTATTTTAAAAATAAAACCATTTATTCAGTTGTAAATTGTATAATAATATTCATCTTAACTTATTAAGTACATATGGGACGGAATGTTATTACATCACATTCTTATATGCTTCAGGCACCATAAACCCCAGAACGTTTTACAAATAACGCAATGGTAATAAATTTAAATATAAACTCCATAATAACCAATGGTTCTTCTGTTACATGTTTAAACTTTTATGACTAAGTATAAATGATATGTTAGGAAAAACAATTTTATTTCTATTATACAATATTAAATAATTTATTAGGATCGTAAAACTTTTTACAGTTATGGATTTCATATATAAGCATTAAGTTCTTGGGATTTTAACTAAAAATTACGTTAGTTTTTCTAAAAATATTATATTAGGTAACGTAAGACATAAAGTAAGGTAGCCATGTTACCAAATGAGGACAATATCTATTATTTTGTAAATTATAAACCCATTAAAACGCGTGTACCAATCTTTTCCAATTGTCCGCATGATTAAATAAATTTATTGTTTTATAGACAAAATTGGTTACAGCCGACTTTGTAATAAGCCGATTCTGTTGTATGATAATATGTATTTTTATTTGGTATCGGCACGTTACTTTGCAAAATGTTTCGCGTATGAATATTTACTAGCAATAGACCTGAAACTTTGCGCATTTTACAACTCTTGTCAATTGACGTGGCCGTAATAATATATACATGCTTGTAATATATAGGTTATAATATTATTGATGTGGGTATTTCATTTGCAATTATAATTTTAGAATAACATGTATGTACAATTTGGGGTACTCAAACATGCTCGTTGATTAAATAAACTCAGTGAAGGAATTAACAAGTTGGTGTTAAAATTTGTACATAATGAACTTCCAGTCATAGCAATAAGTATTAAACTAAATTGATTAAAATATATGCGATAATTAGTACATTGTTGGTATAAAAGGTTAAATATATTTGTCTACAAAAAAAACATTGTGCTTGATATGTATTAAATATAGAAGTTAAAATATATTTTATTCCTTATACTACTCATATAGAAGAAACTAGAACAAAAGAATATTTAGTTATAAATTATTTCCGGTAAATAAAATCACAACCGGGCTACATATATTGAAACAAAAAGTATAAACATAAATAGTATTTAAAGAAATGGACGTAAATGAATAAAGCTAGCGTGTTTATCAAATAGCTAAAAAAATTTTAACACATCAAAATAAAATAAATAATATTAGAATCTACAACAAAAATGGCCACTTAAAAACTCATTAAATTACATACAACAATAAAATGGTTTGTATATTGAATGTCGATTATATTAAAATATAAAAATAATATTGTGTCAAAATATGTTATAGATTAGTCATAAATCTAAAATTGGTTAAATTAAAAATGTATATGCCTAAAATAACATACATTTAAGAACCACATTTAGAACATTTGACACCATTTAGTAAAGTGGTACAATGTAAATAATGTTTACATAATAGAGACAAAGTGTCACTAGTGGCTATTAAATCAATAATTACCAGCCATTTAAAATATACAACAAATTTAGGTTCAACATTGGACGGAAAACTTCAGTCATTATTACACGTGAATACTTTGATTAGGTAATGTAAAGTACTTAGCTAGGCCAGCAGGTGGCTTCGTTTTGAGATGCTCTTCTATAAACTGGCAGGGACAGACAAATTTTTCTCCGTGGCGTCCTGGAGAAAAACTGCTGAGGTTAAGTCTGTTCTTCATTGCATGTGCCCCCCATCTGCCTACATAGCGGACATACAGAAGAGCACCTCTTTCCTAAAAAAAAGGAAATCTTACATTAATCATCAAAGTCATTCAACATGCATGCATGTATGACTCAAGTCTCATCAATAATATTTCAATTGTAATTTACAATAAATTATAGTCACAAGAGGCTTTATTATTTGTTGAAGTACTTAAAAACCTAATATGTAATAAGCAAAATAAATACATATACTAAACAAGAATTTTGTAAGCTTGTAACATGCTAAGCTTTCATACAGATATGCTATACCATCAAAACCAATTAAAATGAGACTTGCCAAGGATTAAAGTGGTTTGGTCAATCAAGACCTCTTCGCCTTAACCAATTGTTGCATGACACACAACAGGCCCGAGTATCTTTGGGTTCTTTGTTGCGTAAGATTTCTTCAACATATTGACAAGGACAAAGGGCCCGGGATAAGTGCCGAGGGGCAGTAGGATTTCCTCCTTCCTCATCTAAAGTCCAGTCAAGTCTGCGACGCAAAAAGTCCTTGCCCCAACGCTGGAGGTAACGAAGGTACACTTGCTCGCCCATATCCTGCACATTTTATACCACACCCATGTAACACCAGGTTTAGTAAGTATATAGCAAGTGATGAATCTTTTTGATAAATAATTTTGAATGAAACCAGTTTCTTTGCTTTCTGAATATGTGGATAAGCATATACTACATGAGTGAATATTAGACCTTGCACCTGCATGTATTTGTTAACCAAGTTAATGAATAGTTATTGATAAGTCAAATGAACAAAATTGTATACATATTTTATTGTGTAAAAGTAGAATGAGAAAGTTTATCTACACACACATTTGTAAGTTTTTTGACAGTCAAATAATATTTTGCATTTTAAGATGGCTTATCAAACTGTTCATACCTGGTATTTCAAATATTTTAGTCAGTTATCCACTAATATCCAATATTAGACAATAAATACATAATAGATTTATACATAACCATATTTCTAGCTACCAACAAAACAGTTTATAATGAAATTAAAATTTTAGTCACACACTAATGAAAATAAACTTGTATTTACCTGTTTTCTTGACAACCTTGTAGTTTGACTTCCTCGTATTACAATATCAGTTGCTTGAACATCCAACTTCTGTTCCCAGCCTTGAATAATAGTTTTCCCTTCTTCACTAGCAATAAATTGTTGAATATGAGAAATACAAGGTTCAGAGTCAAAATACAGAAAACAAAGATGAACTTTGTGGCAGGATAATTTTCCTCTATCATCTAAAGCAAGAATCAATTTATGTTTAATGAGCAGCTTATTTACACTTGCTAAACATCTCTCTAATCCTTTTGAAAGTCTTAACTTGATCCACATGCAGACAAAAATTGCCAATGCATTTAAAATCAACCACACCACGCCAAGGCTAAATAGTGTAAGTCCAGTCAGGCCTGAGAATAGCAAGCTGAGAAGTACTATAAATGCTATTGTGATCCAACAAACAAGTACTCTCTTGTAACAAATGTTATATAGGGTAAACCGGGCATCATTCACCAGTAATTCCATTGCATGAACATACTCCTCCACTGTCAACTGAAAAAGCCAAATTTAAATATATATTCAGTTAAAACCTTTAACAACAACATAGTTTAGAAGAACATATCGGTTATATTGACCAAATTCAAAGGTCCTGAGAGTAATATGTGTAGCCCCTTCTATGTCATTTTAACAGTTTTTGACTGTATATCATTATATTTAAATGTTACTTATATATTATATCCACTCATTCAAGTTTATAAGACTTTATAGACGTAGAGTATACTAACATATGTGGGTTACACATATATAAAATGTGAGAAGAGTTTACCTAATATAAATTGTTTAGCAGTTAACTACAAAATGAGTACATAATGATTTGTATGTTTTACTTAATGACGGTAAATCAATCTATAGTCAACTTTGTTTGGTTCTAAAATTACACACTATTTTTAATAAAGTGAGAAAGAAATTACTCACTGTTAACCCTTGAGCCATTAATTCCTCTGGAACCAATTCTGGTCTGAACTGAGCTGGTGTAATCCATGGCAAATTTGTATTTACAGGGAGTAATGTAACAATTATATCCCCATTACCTAGAACAACAAAATATGTTATGTAAATAGAAAGTGTATCTAGTGTATAATACTTATGAGTATAGACTTACTAAATCCTTGGTGAATATTAATAACTTCTACATTTTTCTTATGAGGGCTTACTGTCTCTAAATTTTTATCATTTCGCTCTAAATTCACTTGAACAGATTCCGTGTTTAATACCGCAGGCACTCCTATATTCGCAGATGGTCCTGGTTGTGAATTAACTGCTATACCATTACCGGTAGCTGGGTCTTTATCTTCATCATCAAACTTTACCCATTCCGTTCTTTTATTTTCATTGACTACATTTCCATTAACTTCTGAAGAACCAATTTCTGTTTCTTCTATATTACTCATTTTGTTCGTTTATCCACTGGGAACTGTCTAAATAATATAGATTTCACTTCATGTCCTTATATATTACTAGTTTTAAATCACTTAGTAACTTCCTAATTTGTAGTAAATATAATTTAGAATTTACAAAAAAGCACAAATCAAGACGTCAATAGAACAATTTTTCGAATTTATATTATGCCAATTTTATTAGATCATAAGTCACAACCAATATCACAAGGCACAAAGCATAGAGTATATTTGTTGCTCAATATCTTGGTATGACTAGTAGGTTGGCTTACGTTTTATAACTCAAGTTCGATTGTCATTTGTCAATAATGAATTGCATTTGTTTATATTATTAGGTTATATATTTGTTTATATATATTCGATTGTCATTTGTCTATAATGAATTAAGCAATTGTCAGACTCAGAAAAACTCTGAGTCTGACAATTGCTTAACGTCAGGCAAATTGAGTGATTGTTGCAACTTGCAAACATTGTATTCATGTATTGTAACAATTCTCCATAGCAAAATAATAAATTGGATTGGTATTTGGTAATCTAATTAAAATATTTTTATTAAAAGTATTTAGTTATTTTATTATTTCACTTTAAAATATGTATAAGTATTATTAGTTAAGTTTTAACAAAATAATGGCTATCGTTAAAACTCCGGTTTTAAAAGTGATTTTATGTGGTGAATATGGTGTGGGCAAAAGTTCTATATTTCGACGATTCATAAATAATTCGTTCCTACCAAATGCTGATAGGCGATCTACTTTGGGACTTGATCATTTCGAGAAACTATATCAAGTTGGTGACAAGGAAGTCAAGGTGAATAACTAATTTAATTAGTATTTTAAAAAATTATATCAGATTATAGATTCTTTGTTTATATATTAGTATAATAAAATTGGGTCTTTACAAATTCATTTCTACCATACTAATATAAATAAACTGTTATTACCCACAGTTGCAGTTATGGGATACTGGAGGAATGGAAAGAATTGCTTCAGTGACATCAAGTTATTACAAATTTGCTGAAGCAGCAATTTTAGTGTTTTCTTTGGATAATATTTCTTCGTTTCATGTATTGAGTCAACATTTGTTAGATATTGTGACTTATGCAGAGAATGCAAAAATTTATCTATGTGGAAATAAGTCTGATCTTGAAGGGACATCACCACAAGTAACTGATGCTGATATTGAAACTTTTTGGTTAGTTATCTATATATTAAAAACTATTTAATGTCATTAAATTGGATTAAGCTTTTTACTATGTCTCTCGTGCAATAGTAGTTATGGTAGCTGTTCCTAATTTACAATTAAATTTAATACATTTTGTTACAGCGAACAATGTCACAATCTTATTAGTAGCATTTATAAAACAACATGCAAAACTGGAAAAGGCATAGAAGAGATGTTTAGAGATATTGCCTCACAACTTGTAGAAGCAAATCGTTCAAGAATTGAGCTCCAAGCTTTAGACCACAACAGTTTTAAAATATCTCAACCTGAATCTCCTGAGGAACCATCATGCAGTTGCTGATTTCATCATGAAAAGCAATGTAAACTTAGTATTTTACCTTACAATTTATGTCTGAAATATTATACATATATGCATAAATTTTATATATGTATGTACTGTATTGGTAATAAACTATCCATTATGTAAGTTGCTATTTTATCAAGTTATGATATTTTTCTTGGTTGACATTTTGATATTATTTCATTACTCAATCATGATGCCACAATGTTTAACATGAAAAACATAACATGGGGACAAATATGCATAACAATTTAACAGTCCTCACATACAATGTGTTTCA
The DNA here is from genome assembly GCF_905147795.1 of Pieris rapae. Classification (NCBI taxonomy): domain Eukaryota; kingdom Metazoa; phylum Arthropoda; class Insecta; order Lepidoptera; family Pieridae; genus Pieris; species Pieris rapae. The sequence goes on along the minus strand of NC_059524.1, from coordinate 6,238,779 downwards.
AGGTTGTATTTTAGTATTATTTTATTTATTAATCTAGGCCTAAGTATCAAACTAATTTATGCTATCTTGTAATTAATATTATTTCACATAAAAATACAATGTTTCTAATAACTTTTATTTTCGTTGCTTCTGTAACTTTTTCTTAATATATTATTTTAAAATTTCTCAATAAAGCTAAATACATTTACAATATTGTGTAATCAAATTACAATAACAAAATTATATTGTGTAAATTGGATATGCAAATAAAATTTGTGTGTTCCTTCCACTAACAAAAATTTTAATCAGATCTTTAGAGCTAAAATTAAATAGCCTAGTACAATTCTTTCTTTATACAAAATAACAGTTTATATAAGAATATTTATTTCCAAAATTTATTTTCTAACTGAATAATACAGTTTTTATTTTATTAAATTAGCTAGTGTTGGGCATTATTTTACAGGATGATGGGCTTTTAAATATTTAAATAAATGGCTCTCATGTAACATTGAAATATTTCTTCTGAGAAATGGAATCTGCTAATGAGAAATATGCACTACATATATTTAACTGTTTACAACTCAAAACCTATACTTAGGGAATATTTTTATATTACGTAATCACTTATAAATTAAGTTATCACATTTAAGGCCCTAATATTATAATCTTAGACTTTCATTATAGATTGAGACTAACATTGTAATATTAATGATCCAACATCCAATAGTTGCCTTCATTTAGTGCTGAGACCATTGTATAGTTTTGATATCCACTCCTTCTTGAACCATTTCCCAAAGAGGACTCATTTCTCTGAGACGTTCAACATGCCTTATTGTTTTCTCTGCTGTATAATCTACTTCATCCATTGTAGTAAATCTTCCTAAGCCAAACCTAAAAATTTAAGTGGTTAAGTCTGCTACAGCTTCACTTACATACAAGCTAAACCAATAATTTATTAGCTTAAGATATAATTTTCCTCAATTCCTTAACTACTCTACACACAAATAGTTTTAAGAAACTAAGGTTTGTTAAGCAAATGTACCAGTTGTTGGATTACCACCAGAATAGCATCAAAGTCAATTTCTCAGTGGAACATATTACGGATAACACACTTTTCATACACAAACATTAAAATAGTTTCAAAAATACCTTATTGAACTATGTGCTAGATCCTCATCTGTTCCAATAGCTCTTAATACATATGATGGTTCCAGAGATGCCGATGTACATGCTGAGCCACTTGACAAAGCAATATCTTTTAAAGCCATTAATAAAGATTCACCTGAAATAAAAAAATTTATTAATACAAACCAAAAATCAAAATGTAATAAACAATTTGTTAATTACATTATTTTTTTTAAATGAAATAAAGCATTTTGCCAACAGCTATTTATTATTAACAGAACAAATTATATAACCACTGTAGACAATGATTTCTCCAACACAAACAAAAAAAAATTGTACAACAGTTAGTGTAGTCTATTTTAGCAAATTAATGATTTTACATAAACAAAGTATAATTTAAGTTTCTAAGAATATACATACCTTCTAATTACATTCATTCAATGTATATTTTATGATGACAGACAACATACCTTCAACATAAGCAAATGATAAATTAATACAGCCAGGATAAGATTGTTTTACGTCTCCATTTCTGATTACGTGTGTCAGCTTTGAGTTTATTTTGTCTAAAAACCTCTTTGCTAAATTTTCCATCCGTGCATGATCATATGCCATTTCTCGTTCTGATAGTTCACATGCTGCACCTATGATAACATTAAACCTTATAAACGATAATCTCAATTACTATTTATTTTATTTCTTTGATATTAATTTGTTAACATATTGAAAACAAAAAATTCTAAAAAGTAATGATGTGCTGTGTACATAAACTTTTATATTAGTTTATATAATAAATATATAATTCCAGATATGTCAATTGATTACTTACCTAAACCAACTACTAGTGAAGTGGGAACTGTACCACTTCTAATACCTCTTTCTTGACCACCACCACTCTGTATAGGTTCAACTCGTACTCTGGGTCTGCGCCTAATATATAAAGCCCCAACTCCTTTTGGTCCATAAACTTTATGACCAGATATAGACATTAAGTCAATGTTCATGTCATTCACATCCAGAGGGATTTTTCCAATGGCCTGAGCTGCGTCTGTGTGAAAGTAAGTTTTATGTTTCTTACATATTGCTCCAATGTCTGCAATAGGCTGTTTCACACCTGAAAAATATATTCTAAAGTTAAAACTGAAATATGTGTCTAATTTCATGCTATTAAATATACAAAATAATTTATACCAATCTCATTATTTACTGTCATAATTGATACCAAACTAGTTTCAGGTGTTAATGCAGCTTCTAAATCTTCTAAATTAATTATACCATTTGGTCCAACTGGCAAATATGTTACTTTAAATCCCTCCCCTTCCAGAACTCTACAAGAATCTAACACACATTTGTGTTCCTGTAAATAAACAAATTAATCATTTAACAAAATAAATATACATTGAACTTATTTGAGGTACCACCCAAGATACAATTATTGTATTTATAATTGACATCATACATAAGATAATTTAAAATATGTATGTACTAACAATCTGTGTCGTAACAATATGCTTTTTTCGTGGTGCATAAAACCGTGCAACTCCTTTTATAGAAATATTGTTAGACTCTGTAGCTCCTGATGTGAATATTATTTCTTTAGGATCCGCCCGAATTAAATTAGCTACTTGCTCTCTTGCTTTCTCAACAGCAGCTTCACTCTCCCATCCATAAGTATGAGTTCTTGAGTGCGGATTACCATGATAGGTTACTAGATATGGTAACATAGCATCCAAAACTCTGGGGTCCTAAAAGAATTGTTGGGAATTATATATAAGCTAAGAGAAATTCAATAACAATCGGAAATATATAGGTTATTTTACATACTATTGGCGTTGTAGCTTGTGCATCAAAATAAAGAGGTCGGCCGATTTCGTCGTGTTTAAGTGAAAATTTATCATTTTCAACTAAAACAATAAGAAAATTTTCAGTTTTTTTTGTTAGATCTCTATCTATTGGTGCTTAAATATTGTTTACCTGAGTTTGAAAAAAATCTTTTTCCCGAAAACAGTCTAACTGCGCTTTTTTGATGAGATTTTCTGTTTAGTGCAGGGATAAGGTTTTTTATACGAAACATTGTTAACTTTAAATTTTTTAAATTAAAATTCGAATATTTAATATTTTAACTTCAGAGTTCGCTTCTCTTTTTTTAATTTTAAGACCTGGTAACATAGATCTTTTAGTCATAACTTATTTGTTTTTTTTTTGGGAATGGAATCTCGCTGTTGGCCTAAAGGGCTTTTACAGCACAGCACGGGCTGTTTGGCGAGCTTAACTCGAACCTCGGCTTGGGCCGTCGGGGGGGGTCAATCGCCTGAAGGGCAGGACGAAGCTCACTGGAGTGGCGAAGTGCGAAGGAAAGGTCCTCGCCTTCCCCGGTGAAGGCGGTTTTTAACCCTAGTCTGTTTATTGCTATTATTATTGGCCGCGCGGGCAGCTTTTAATTTATCGTTTGCAACTTATTTGGATTGGATCGCTACTCCTTGCTTAAGTACCACAGAATACAGATGAATAAAAGTCTAGACTCTAATACATCCTAGGAATTATTTATTAGAAATTAGAACCTAACAACCGACTATTTTTTTTAAATTATACTCTATGTGCCCAGTAAAATATAATATAGTTAAAAATAAAAAAAATCAAATTGCATCTTTTTTTATAATATAACATTTATCTTTTCTTTATTTAAAAAAACAAGAGACAGTTACAGCATAGGAAGGTAAAATGGAAATAATAAAGCTAAGTTCAGAAGACTCTTCTTATATTACAATAAAATCTAATTTTAATTGAATTATAGACATCAGAAATAATTCTGAGGAGCGTTGATTGTATTTGTAGTAAAGGCTAAAAGGTAAAAGTTATGAATAAAATGACTATTTTTACCGGTCCAATAGGTAGGTAAATTACTAACTAGTACTAAATACTGTTAGGTAGGTACATAAAACTTTTCTTTTTTTTATGATTTTGAATTTGGACGCATACATTATTTTTAAAACTTCTTTCGATATTGCGCCATTTCACATTTTTTTTCGAGTTCATTATCAAATTACAATATGGAATGGGGTGTTCCCACAGTCACACACTTCAAAAGCTTGGTATCATCCGGAAAGGTTATCATTCTGCGTCAATGGTGGTGGGGCGGGTTTTAGGGGTCACAAAGCTACAGTTTTCCTAAAAAAGGAGTGAGGAAAACAGCCGCACTGTATCAAGAAACAGTTTTGGATAATGTTGTAAAACCTCTCAGCAATAATTTAAAAATAAGTATACCGTGGAATTTGCAACAGGATTATGTACTTGGTCAAAAGAGACGAACTACCCAAGCCTGGCTTAAAACCCTCATCTAGCCCAGACCACCCTTCAAATGATGGTCTGTTTTACAGGACGTGGCCTAAACGACACTGCGATATTGAGTATCTTAAAAAATCTTAGGAAATACTTGACAAATATTGAAAAAAAAAACGATTTTGTATTTTTTATTTACCGATGCTGAAAAAACGATCGATTAATTAAAAATCGTTTTTTATACAAAATGTTACATCTCTAAAAATCAATAGAAAAGTAGAAAATGGACGGTTTGTTTACGAATTTCAATACAGTACACAATTTTTTTTAAAATACTTAACGCAACCCTGCAGCAAAAAACACTTAGAGGTGGTTCAATTAAGGTCCCTCGATACACCTAGATAATCAGTATCATCAAATTCGTGTTTATGATTTCAAAGACCAACCCGTGTTCTTAAACGAATATTAAATTTTTTATTATTGTATTACTTGTCGTTTTTTTTCTATTTTCTTGTTACTTTGGCGTTCATATATAGCGGGGGACTGGGGAGGGCTGCACCTGGTGTCACCTTTTTTGGGGCGACACCTACCCGGTCTCTCAACTTTAGAACAATGTACAAACAAAAATAAATATATTCCTAGCATAAAAAAAAATCTTTTTCAAGGATTCCTCCACTAGCTCAGCTCTACTCGCGATCTTGTAATAAATGATCCATGTCCTTTATCATATAAAATTTATTGCTTTATACTTTCGATGGGGTGACACCACCAACTTCCGCACCGGGTGCCACCCAACGTAGCTACGCTACTGATAACATTGCTGTATTTTTACTTGATGCCAGATTTATAAAGTGAAAGAAAAAATAGGACAGTAAGTCTTTGCCACAACACGATATATGTACGAGACTTATCAAACCAGTCATGTCAACACCTACAGAGAAAAAAATTCCAAGAATTGAACTGATGAACTTCATATATCCTTAATATTGAGAAAAAAAACCGGCTTGGTTTCAAAATGGAATTCCGCACATTGTTTAAATCGTAGGACACAATTAAAATGTTATCCTAAACATAATCATAATATGATTTTTTTCACATATTTAAATTATTTCCTAGTTTAAGACGGCACAGTACTTGTTAATATACTGAATACAAACCCATCAAACCTAAAAATTTTAGGGTTCACGAAAATTGGAGGGTTCGAAATTAAATTTTATTTAATATTTCAATACGGATTTTGTTTATCAAGCTATTCTATAAATTCATTTTATTTTCAATATCTTTTATGAGTCATTGGTTTGTTAAAAAGGGAGAACTGATGTGGTTGTAATTTTACGAATTCACAAATAGAGGTCTTATAGCTTGGTTCACGAAATTCTCATGGTGCAAATAGCAGTTATTCTAACTGCTACTTAAAGACATGACTTAGCAAGTGAGCACAAAGTCTTGACTCTAAATTTTAATATATCCGCATCTAGGCTTTGCAGTGTGAATGTGAAGTTATTAAATATTTTCTTTTCAATAATACCTCAAAATAACATTTACTATGAAAGATTCACATTATTAATAATAAACCAGTAGATTATTCAAATATATCATCATATGTTACAAGAGATCTCTTAAAATCTTTAGGTGGTGGTTGATTGCGAGAAGCAGATGTTGAATTCCAGTTTCCCTTTGATTGAGGGGGTCTCCTTGCAAATGTAGTTCGCCAGCCTTCTTCATTTCCATCAAGAGCAATTTGGGCTTGGTTAGCCATGTCTGCATTATCAAATGAAAGAAATACTCTGAAAAATTAAGGCTTTTTATAAGGCTTGTTTTGCCTGGTTATTATCATAATATTGTATTTGTTAAATATATATCTCATATTAATGCACAATACACAGATACACACACAATAATATTTCTACTTTTTACATACTTATCATCGTCAGGTTCTTGAATAAATGAAAAAGGTTCAAATGATGCCAACCGACGTCTCAGAACTTCTTCAGTGATATTAGTACCAGTAACCTGCAGATAATTTGTTTTATTTCCAGTATTAGGAGCATCACTTCCGCCTTGATTTCTAGTTCCTTTCTCATCCCTAAAAAAATAAGGATGTAAAAGTAACTTTTAAAACAGTTTCAGTTTTTTATTTTGTTTAAGCTAAAACTTACTTATCTCTAGCAGTAACAAATGAGTCATAAAGATATTTGACTCGAGGTGTTGGTTTTTCTTCAGGTGGTGGAGGTTCTTGAGACGCACTAAACGGTTGATATGATGCAACACCACCAGTTCCTCCTGTTGAACCACTTAGTTTTCTTTCTCTCCCTTGTTAGAATAATGGTAAATATAAGTAAAGGATTCAAGAACACAGGTATCTTTAAATATTTTTATAAAATTATAATTCAAAATATTCTGGTAAGTGGTTATGACATGAAACCATGATCATTTTCTTTCTATACTCTGACTTTATTTATATCACATTGAATGTAACTATTACAATTTAAATTTCCTAAAGAAAATGGACATGAAACATTTGGAAAAGTTTTGTTAAACATATCATTTCAACTTTTTATACATATACTCAAATTATTATAAAATTAAGATAATAGATTTTTACCAGCTCGTGGGCGTTTGAAGGTGGCATTTTGAGGTTGCGTTGGAGGACTTTTAATAGCTGGAATGGCACCACTTTTTATAAGTTTTCGTGCTATTTCTCTAGCGTCTCTAGCTTCTGTCGGACGTTTAGGTAATACGGGTTTCTCGGGTTCCTGCTTAGGAGCTTTGAGTGCCTGAAGGGCTTTCTTCTTTTTCTTTAATTTCTGGTACTTTGCATGTAACATCAACTCTTCTTCAGTGAGATTAGAAGGAAAATGTAGATACACCATGACTATAAAAAAATCACCAAATCACTTAATAGGTATTAAATTATAAGAAAATTTTAAACCTACGACTAACGTAGAATTTACAAAAAAAAAACAATTTTTAAGAGCAAGCAATAATAAAGCAAAATAAACGTATGCATTTGTTGATATAGATAACTCATAACCGAGTAGTGACACTGACACTTACACTCACGCTTACAATCAAAGTTTTTTTTTTTTTTTTTTTTTTATATTATGGCCCGCACGGTTTGTGCATTGTGGCCCAGGGTCAAAACAGGGAAACGGGTAAAAAAATAAACGTAACGGATGGAACGGAATTAAGGAAAGGAAAATCTATAAAATAAAAGATCAATTCTTATAGAGATAGATATAAAAGGAGTGTAAGAAAAGATATTTACATATATACACATTCATAGGATCTAAATTTTTATATCATTACTTAAGATAAAAGCTGCTAAAAGTTTATATATATGTGGGTCCATTGTTGAAAGTAAACAGGATATGGATGAAGGGAAAGGAATTTGAAGGGAAATGAGACCGTCAATAAGAGCCGACCGTTCGCGCCGAGAACAAACAAAAATGATGTGATTCAAATCAGCTTCAGCATATCCACATTCGCACGTAGGGTTGTCAATAATATTAAACTTAGCAAGGTGAGCTGGGGTGCAGACGTGTCCCAGACGCATACGAGACAGTATTGTTGTAACTCTTTTACCGAATCTCAGTCTCCTAAACCAGGGCTTAATGGGTATAGAAGGTTGAATAGCACGATAATGGCGACCTTTTGAACGATCTTGATTCCAGGATTCAGTCCAGGAATTCCGGAGATAAATCCCAGAAAGAGCCATCAAGTCATGCGCATAGTTTCCAAAAATATCCACATCTCCACTATCCACTGCCTCATTGGCAATACGGTCGGCTTTTTCGTTTCCAGATATTCCACAGTGACCAGGAATCCATGCAAACGATACGGAATAGTTTTCTTTCAAACATTTCAATAGTAAGTTTCTAATTTCGGAAATGACAGGGAATTGATAATGTGATCCAAATGGGAACCGGGCTAGGGCATTTAAAGAACTAAGTGAATCTGTAAAAATTACAGTTTTTTGAAGTTTCAGTAGAAGGATGTATTCTAAAGCTTTGAATAGGCCAATACATTCGCCAGTGAACACGGAGGATTCAGGAGGGAGTTTAGTTTTTTGGACAATATTGTAGTTAGAATGTATTACACCTACACCTACACATCCATCACTGGAATGTTTAGATGCATCTGTAAATATTCGATGCCATTGTGGCCACTTAGTGTCAACAATATAATTAAATGTTAACTTTTGGTTTTTCTCAATTTTAACAAGACCTATGTTAGTATGTATAACGGGACAGATTATAAGGGAATTGTAACTATATTTAAACAAAGGATTGGAAGTCGCTTGGTGAGTAGGAGCCTTAAGAGAAGTAAATCTTGTGAAACTTTTAACCAAACATGGTGTGCGTTTGTTTTTCCAAAATTGAGAAGTGTGGATTAAAGATGTCAAGGATGTTAGTTTAGATGTAAGGATATGGTTACTAAATTGCATACAGCGGAATAGGAATTTATCAGATAGAAATTGTCGGCGTAAGTTTAATGGTGGCTCTACACATTCGGTTCTCATACAGTTGATTGGGGTTGACTTCATAGCTCCTAAGACTATTCTCATTGCTTTTGCTTGAATACTATCCAATTTTTTGAAAGCAGAAACATTTCCTGGTTCCAACAGGAAAGTACCGTAATCCATTACACTTCTGATTATGGCGTTGTAAATCAGTTTTAAGGAGTGTGAATGCGCTCCCCACCAAATGCCCGATAAACATCTAAGAATATTTAAATTTCGTTCACATCTCGCTGTTACATACTCACAGTGGGATACACCGGTGAGCTTAGAATCTAGAACTACCCCCAAGAATTTGATATTATTAGTCGAGGGAATCAAAACATTATCAAACTTTACCTGGACCGGGGGAGGCTTACGCATTCTGGAAAACAACACAACCCTGCTCTTGGATACAGATATGTCTAGACCATTCGAAGTCAGCCATGAGTTTAAAAATGAAAGGGAAGATGTTAGAGTTTGACAATTATTTTCAATTGATTTGCCCGATTTGTATATAAGAAGATCGTCTGCATATTGTAGTACGTTTGTTGATGCCTGCAATGATGTTTCTAAATCATACGTATAGATGTTATAGAGCAAAGGACTGAGTAAAGAACCCTGTGGTAATCCTTTCCATACGGTCCGAGATAGTTTGACATCTTCAATAAATAAATTTATGTATCTTTCACTGAGCATATCTATAACAAAGTTTGTTAGAATTGGTGGTACGTTTAAGCATAGCAGTTTTTCCCTGAGAACCGATATAAGAACATTGTCATAAGCTGAGCTTATATCTAAGAAAGTAGCTACTACTGACTCATTGTTTGAAAATGCTAATCTTAAGTCTGTAGTGAATATTGCTAAGCTATCCATTGTGCTTCTACTTTTTCTAAAACCGAATTGGGTCGTTGCTAATAGATTTTTATTCTCTAAAAACCATTCTAAACGGATTTTTACTAGGTGTTCTGCTATTTTCATTAAAACAGAAGAAAGGACAATGGGTCTGTAAGAAGAAGGATCATCGGTTGGCTTATTCTCTTTTAAAATAGGTATAATTGATTGAGTGATCCAAGACTTGGGAATGCACCCAGAAATCATAATAGAATTTATAATATTTAAGTACAGCATCAGCATTCGGTCCGAAAGATTTTTCAAAAAAGAATATGGAATCCCATCTTCTCCTGGAGTAGAGTCTTTTACCTTATTAAGCACACCTTTAAGTTCGATCAAAGAAAACGGAGCGTTTATTCCACTTAGGTCATCAAAAATGTAAGCAGGAATAGTTAATGGAGGAAATCTCTGTTCCGGTACAGAAGGGGGAGCAAGATGATCCATAAACTGATCAGCTAGAGTTATCGGTAATTTAGAAGAAGGGGAATTATTATATGCAGATCTAAATCTACGAATATTACGCCAGACCTCTGACGGGCTGACATCTGGACTAATGGATGCACAAAATGATTGCCAACCATCGTATTTCTTTTTCTTAAACAATTTTTTAGTTCTACGGGCAGATTCTAAATATAACTCGAAATTTTCTTCTGACATATCCTCGCAGTATTTTTTTTCGGCCTGTTTTCTTTCTTTTATTGCAGCTGTGCATTCATGATCCCACCAGGGAGGTGAAGGAATTTGCGATCGGACCTTAGTTTTAGTGCAAAAAGATTCATCGGCAGCTTCAATCAAAACCTGAGAAAGAATTTCTGCGGAGATCTGGCTACCTTCTTGAGAATAAGTATTAGTTTTCTGCTCTACTATTTGGTTGAATAATTTCCAATCTGCGTTGTTTAATCTGTATTTAAAACGAGGAGAGCGATTGGTTTTGATAGGTTTGTATGAAGGAAAAGTAATTACAAGTGGAAAGTGGTCACTACCATACGAAGATGCTAGAGGGTGCCAGTCCAAAGTTGAAGCTAAATCAGGTGAACATAAAGATAGATCAGGCGCACTTGCACCTTCGCTTGGACCAGTAACACGAGTTGGCAGCCCAGTGTTTAAAATACATATACCATGAGAATCTATAATATCTAATAATTGATCTCCATAATAGTTGGAAGAAGTGCTTCCCCAAGATTGATGTTGGCAATTAAAATCACCTAGGACTAAGAAAGGCCTTGGGAGGATGGAGAACAGTTGATTAAGATGAGAAAAAATATTTACATTAGGACGAGAAAAATAAATAGATACTATACAAATTTTATTTACAATAGCAGCAATGACTGACAAGTCATCACCGAATGAGGGAAGTGGAAATAAGGAATAGGGGAGATTATTTTTAATGACTATGGCAACACCGCCATAGCCGTCAGGTCTGTCCTGTCGGAGAATAACATAACCTGGAATTCGAAATGTCAATTTCGGGCGAAGCCATGTTTCCGACAGAGTTGAGACAAAAGGTTCAAATTTATTATGCAAATAGATTAAATCGTTTTTATTGCAGATTGCGCTTCTGCAATTCCACTGGATTATTTGTTCGCGTTCTGGACGCATAAGTGGATTTTAATTGAGTTAAGGAAGCAAGTGTTGGGCGGCGTTGTTCGGTTACATTGTTGTCAGAGTTAGAAATGGATTTTATTTCAGTCAAAAGTTGGATAACATCAGAGATTGAGAACATTGTTTCATTATTGTTGACGTTACTGTTTATTAAAGCGACCCCGTTAGGAGAAGCTGGAGCATCATAGTCCTTTATTAAACTGAAGTGTTCTGTTTTGTTATACCCCAGTCGTTTTAGTTTGGGGGTTGTTGGTTTAACAAATATGTTTTTCTTATAAGATCTACTATACGACGGAATCGAGGAAGAGGAAGGCGATACAGATGGCACAGGAGAATTAGGAGAATTATGCATGTTTGAAAACTTTACTATTTCAGCAAAAGATTTTGAGACAGGATCATACACTTTGTTTGCTTCTGCGTAAGATACACATTTCTGAGCCATATATAATTTAATTTTAGTCTGTCGTTCATATTCTGGACATTTCCTATTTGTAGCAAAGTGTAGACCTGAACACAGACAGCAAGATGCTGCATCATCTTGTATGTTGCATGTGTCCCCAGTATGGCCTTGGCCACACTTGTAACATCGGGGTCGAGAGTTACAATTGGACTTAGTATGACCAAATCGGCAACAAGAATAACACTGAATAGTGGGGTATGAATAAAGTTCCACCGGTAGGGCATTGTAGCATACAAACACATGTTTTGGTAGAGCTTGGCCATCAAAAGTTATAACAACAGTCTGTGATGGCTTCCACTCAGGTGGGGAGCTGTTACGCACTTTATAATTTAGGCGTCTAATTTTTATTATTCCTCCGCTGCCTACAGGTAAAGAGATATTGTCTAATATATCTTCAGGAGACCATTCTGCGGGAACACCCCGCACAAGCCCCATTCGAGTCACATTAAATGAAGGAATAAAAGCTTTAAAATTATTAATTGTCAGGCAAGGATTATTAACAAATTCATTTGCAAATTTGTGGTCTGAAAATGATAGGGAAATTCGGTTTCTGCCTATCCTTTTAATGCTACCATTAATAATGTTTTTAAATGAATTTTTCTTTAGGAAATACCCAAATTGGACTGGGTGCAAGGAGGCGATGCCAGTATCTGAAGAAACTTTTTGCACATGAACTACAAATGGCCCTATGTCATAGGCCTCATAAAACGATCGGCCTGTAGGGTTTTTTGGAGACTGAGAACTATCTGATGGGGGGTGTTGTTGGGTATTAACAGTTACACTTGTATTATGTGCTGGGTAACCTTTTTGCTGAAAACTATCTATATCGTTAGCGTTCTTAATCTCAGTACATAATGAGGGAAATTCAATATCCGGTATTTGGCACGAACAATCAGTCTCTTTTTGCTTGTTACGACGCGTCGGGTCAAATCTTTTTTTCCTCTTATTACAATGTTTGCAAATTTTACCTAATCTCATTCTTTTACGGTCACTCCGTTGATCCACATCTGTGTCTACACTGGACTCGTCCAGTTTAGAAAATCTATTTTCTACTATAATATTACACGCAACCTCAGGGGGCGAGCCCCCGATATCCGGGGGCTCGTTCATTTTTTCGCCTGATTCCAGGCCTTGAGGAAAAAGTATAAAAACTTACCAAATGCTGAAGAATATATACACAAATTAAAGAAATAAACAATTAAGTTAAACTACTACATACAATATATACAAATTGATCTTTTATATCAATTAAATTAAATTTATAAATTTTACTAAAAAACAAAACTCCCGCCACGACCAACGTTTCCCGCCTTTCTCGCCACAATCAAAGTTCGACAACAATGATGAGGATTGTCAAAATAAGGAAGTCAATTTTACATGCCAAACCGCCATTATCACAGAACAAAGTCGCTTTCTCTGTGCCTATGTATGCTTAAATCTTTGAAACTACGCAACGGATTTTGATGCGGTTATTTTTGAGGTTTCTAATGTGATGTCGTAAATAATTACATTTTTTCCGCTTACATTGCAAACGCAGGCATAACCCTACGAGTTTTATCAAAATAAAATCTAAGCATTGTACACATTGAAAAGGACTACAGAAAAGTCCGTGATGGTATATGTCTATATGGTATGTGTTGCGTATATTATCGGAGCTTTCCAGCGACGGAAATTACAATACATAATAAAAACCTGCTTTTCATCAGCATTGCACCCGTGCGAAGCTGGGGCGGGTCACTAGTACTTAAAAATATATAATAGCATCAATATTCCTCAATTTCATGTTTAATAGTTACCAAAAACAACAAAAATTTCCCACTCAATGTATTTTATATTATACTTACTTACAGTTCTATTTTTATCACTTTTCTCATGCTTTTGACATGTATCTGAATATTCAATGTTGAGTTAGGTAACCAACTTTCGTAATTGGGTAGCCATAAAAAGAACTAACTTGGTATAACATGTTAATCATTAAACTAAGTATGGATATCGTGTTAAAATAGCAATCAAAGGATAATATGATAGTCGTTTTATTTCTAACAGAGGAATAAAGTAAAAAATTAACACCTTTTTTAACATTAGGATGGATGTCAACGACAAATCACGTTTTAATATTTGTTATTCAGCAGTAGTAGTACGAACTACGAGATCCGACTGCAGGATTAGTGCGCTTATCGGTCATTTGCTAAAAACCAAATTTGTATGTAGGTTGGAGAATTTGTATGTTGTATTTTTATTTTGTATTTGTAACCTACCAAGTTGCCTATAAAAATTTGGCCGCCAGTATTTTAGGTGAAATTTTTTTGAGTTGATTTTTGGGTAAACATTTCGTTTACTTGTTATTTAAATTAAATATCGTCTCCATGAGGACAATTTACATTTTAAATAATCACGGGTACCGTTGATCACCTGCACTTCATCGCAGCCGTCAGTTTTAAATTATTTTTTACTGTTGGAAATATTGATAATCAAATCAATAAATATAATTTAGCTAAAGAAACATACTCTAGCTTTATAATAATAGTATCTATAGATTTATATAGCTAATAATAATATAGCTTGTTTAGGATCATATTACTATAATGTTTTCCTTGGTCTAATTTTTTCAAAAACTTTTAATGTGAAACTTTATTACGTCGTCTCAAACTTTTTGGTCTGTGTGGCGCATGTCGCGTGATGGTCGGCCGCGGAGTCGGGATAAAGTGAAAGGCGCTCGTCATAGCAGCCAAGGCCATTATGGTGGCGCCTAGCAGCTGACCGTGTAGTCTATTTAATACATATTAAATACACTACACATGTATATAATCTAAATAATTGTTAAGTACATAGCATGTTTTTTTATTTCCCATAATCATTCAAATTTTCCAAGTATAAAATTAAGATTGATAAAGCGATTTCTATACCCTTAATGGAATATTATTCCAAAAGTTTTTTAGCTAAATGGCTATAATGTGAAAAAAGTTTCACTTTTACCGTGGTTTCATAAAACCACACAATCCTTTTTTTTCTTAATACGCAAATTGGTTATCAGACTTCTATGCCAATACACGTCCCCGACTTACTGGGTCTTAGGAAAATAACAAGCGATATAATTTATGCGAATATTAAACGTGCATTTGGAAATGAATCATTAGGGTAAGCTCAAGTCTCCACTATTCTTGTTGTCCCAACTAGCTGATGGGGTTGATGTTAATGTAAAATAATGAAATGTTTTCCTTAATTTAATATCTAGTACAATTGCTTTTTTTTATCATTAAAAAAAAGATATTTCATAAGAGTGGTTTTCGCATTAAAAGACTAACGACTAACGTCGAAAATCTTCTGCGTATGAGATCTTAGTACCTATATTTAATATTATAGAATTGTAGACTGTTTATACTGTATGTTCCGAGGTATGAAAAGTCACATGGAATTTCTAAATATATTCGTTTCTTCTAGATAAATTATACTTTTATGTTTGTTTATAAAATACTTGGTGGAAATACGATTGTTTTTGTATATTTAAATAAGGCATAAAAATATATATACATTACCGTGCTTAAGTAGGTAAGTCAGGAAATTTTTGTAGATAAGGAAAGTAACGCAGAGATTTACCTATTTATTTCTTATCTGTGAAATGCGTCACCCACAAAAGAATATGATATTACCGTGATTCGAAAAAAAGGTAAAAATCGTATTATTAGGATTTAATTCAAAATCAACATCTTTATAGTCATCTATATAATATGTAGTTAACATATAATTATGTATTTGTACATATATAATGTAATGCCATATCTTATTTTAAGTGTTTATTGATATTACTAATTGGCATAATGTTACTAGGACATTAGTCATAGGTAATTTACACGTAGTTGTTTACTTACTTAATGCGCTTAAGTATATTATAAGAAAAGCCGCTGGCTGCTTGACCTTAATACTAACATGCAGTCATATTTCGTATTCGTCATTAATTAACAATAATCGGGTATTAAAATGACCCATTGTGATTTAGTATTTCTCATTACGTGTTAGTAAGCGCGGGTTGCAACACGTTTGGCTAGTTCTGTTTATTTTTAAAATGCATTATAAGTTTTACTTGTTTTTTGCTTTGTCCGTTATATGCATGTATAACGTGAACGCGATGCCGAGGGATAGTAGCGCGTTTAAAATCGATTCTGTGTCTGGAATACCGGAAACAAATGTCTTAAAAGACAAAGATCCGACTAAGGAAAGTGGTATGTAATTTACTTGCATTGATTTTGTTTGTAAGTTTTTCATAAAATTATGATTCGTTTATAAACGTTAACTTTCTCTTACTTGTTTTTGGCAGTATTCGAAGTTGAACGCTCATATGTACCTACATAAATGGCTTTGTGAAATTTCTTCTGCTTTATTTACATACAATGTAATATTTTACATACATGTAATGTAACCGTCTTTTATACGACTAATAATGGACAAAGCGTATAACTAGTATGGATTAATATTATGATTTTTTATTTGTATAATGCCAACGTAAAAACTGAGGCTAAAAGGTAAATGAACGAGAGAAGGTCTATTATCTGGTAACTTACGTTTTAACTACAAACGTAAGTTTACTTTAAGATGATAATACATATTTAACACAGTAGAATATTTATTTTAAAGCATTCAAATTTATATGCACGATAATTAATGGTTACTTTCTTGAGTATCATGCAAGTCATTTCTAGTGAGTCATCACAGCTCTGTAAGAACCAAGGCTGGTTATCTGGGATCTGAGCGCATATATAATATAAAGTTTTCAAATTAAATAATTTAATTTGTTTTTCAGTAGTCACTATACCAGGCCAAGTTCTATGCAAATATGATAAAGGATCCGAAGAACCATTAGAGGACGTGGTCTGCCAGGAACATTGCTTACCCAAAGGTTACTCATACGGGATTTGTGTTGGTGGCAAATGTAGTTGTATTTAGAAATATATAGAAAAATTCTGTATAGTTATATAATTTTGTTATAACAATTAAAACAACTCCTTTTTTAAAATTATTTTAAGACAAATAATTGTATGAATACCTTTTATGCATAATTAAAACATATTCAGATTGGGTTGATTTTATTAATATTATTATATGCATAGATTATATGTACAATTAAGTTTCATCGCATTTCAACCTCCATTTAAATCCCAGTTAGCCCTATTTGGATTTTTCACATATATCTATATTTTGCAGGTGATCAATAGATGCAATTGATTGAGATTTAGAATGTAATATATCGGTTTTAATTATATTATCGGCTTCGTCTTTTACCAACTTCCAGCTTACTTCTACATCTTGCACTGTAGTAAATTGCGAGCAAATAGCCATGCGTATTATAAAGCGACCTTTACAAGAAGCGCCTACCATAAAGATTTGTTTTTTCTCAGTTAAATTTTCGAGTAACTTCTTGGTGAGATAATCGCCTTCAACCAATCTAAAGCACACCAATGCCATAGCTGGTTCTGGTTCAACTATAAATCTACCATCAGCTTGAACCAATTTAGCAAAGTGTTGAGCAAGGCTAATCTGAATTCTAATGTGTCTTCGTAATCCCTCAGCGCCATATATTTTAAGAACCGACCACAGTTTTAATGATCTAAACCGTCGACCCAATGGCATCTGCCAGTGACGGTAATCTGGAATTTTTAAGTCCCCTTTAACATCTTCTAGGTAAATTCTTTGAACATCGAACGCGTTAATAAGGTCATATCCATCTTTGACCCACATTGCAGAACAATCGAAATTTACGAGCAACCATTTGTGTGCATTGATATCAAATGAATCTGCGTATTCAACACCTTTCATTAAATGTCTGTATTCAGGACATATAAAAGCTGCTCCAGCGTAGGCTGCATCAACGTGTAACCAAACATCATATTTCTGACAAACAGGTCCCAATTCATATAATGGGTCAAATGCGCAAGTCCCAGTCGTCCCCAGGTTTGCTACAACATAGCACGGGATAAGACCTTTATCCTTGTCCTCTTCGAACGCCTTTTTAAGTGTTTCTCCACGCAATCTGCCACTGGAATCCGCTTTTAGTAGTCTCATTTTCATTGAGCCTAGAACTCCAGACTTTTCAACAGATGAATTGCACTGATCAGAGGTATATGCTACAAATTTTATTTTGGTAAGCTCTTCATCTAAATCAGGATTTAATTTTTGCATTCTGCGAATCATTTTATCTTTGGCAGCCAGTAAACAAACTAGCGTTGCTTCACTTGCAGAGCCCTGTAAAAGATTTTTACGATTATTTAACAATCTACAAAAATATATTTTTTTTAGTAATGTACCTATTAGTAAAAATATAGTGTATGAAATGAATTCTTGATCTCACATTTCTTCAAATTTGAGGTTCATATAATTAAAGAAATAGTTATACCAGGCCAGTTAGAAAATTGCTAACGAAAACTTTTTTTAAATTTAAATTTTAGAACTCTTGGTAACAACAATTTCAGTGTTGCAACGTTATGACAAGTACTAAATAGTGACGTTGCGAAATTATTCGATACGGAAATGGAATATTTAAGGATCGATTCCTCTGGTTTATAGTTATAGGAGTATATCTAAAAAATACTACTTTAATATTTTACTTTTAATAATTAAGTCTTTAACTGGCACATCAATATTTTTTGTTTTTGTTTTATATTTGATTACATAAACATAAATCGCGATTGTTTATAAATTTTTGTGTCCATCACAACACACGTGATGGACACAATATATGTGGTGTCATTATTTTACAAAATTACAGTAGCTAATGTCAAATGTGGAATCAAAATATAAAACGTGGGGCATTAATTTGCCTCACTCAACAACAAAGCTATAGCTATAGCATTGAAGCCCCATCTCGTGCCACTATTTACAATTGGTTTAACGAGATTAAACGTGAACGTAGCAATCTCGTGTGCGGGACGTCCTATAACAGTGACTACTGAAGATAACATCAGTGCTGTGCGACGCATGATAGAAGAATATAAGAGAGTGACCTATCAGCAGATACGGCATTCTTCCACTTTATTCGGCCCACTGCTAGAATCGAATGCGACGTTGTGTAGAGAGGAACGGAGATTATTTTGAAAGACATTTTCAGTGTTACCTAGGTATTAGATCTTCAAAAAATTGTGACTCCACGAAAGATGTGGAAAACAAATACCTACTTGGATATTTTTTACCATTATTTAAAAATTTACTAGAAGATCTATTTTTTTTAGTCATGTACTAGTAAAAATATAGTAAACGAAATTAATTCTTTATCTCGTATTTATTCAAATTTTGAGTTGCAAATAATGAAATAAATAATTATATTAGATCTTCAATTTTCTTCAGAAAAGCAAAATTGTGACTTCACGAAAATCAGTCGTTCAAAACAAATACCTGGATAACGCCACCTCCTGGTCCAGGAGAGCTGTTGAGGAATTCTTCGGGTAAACCTAGAAGTTTTCCAAACCAGTTCATTGTGACGACCTCCAACTCCGTACAGGCTGGACCCGCCATCTGAAAAATAATAGACCAAATGACTCTATTGTAAAGCGAAGAAGCTTTTTCAAAATACCCTAGAATTGATACTGATTTGTACCAGAAGATTGTAGGTATTGCTACACTATGTATTTTTTCTTCCTTTACTCACAGTGGTTGCCTGGAAGAGATCGCTTGAAAGCGTATGGCCGCCAGATTCAGTCCTTTTCATTTAATTATGTTCAATTTTTATATTGTTATGCAACGAAGTTTTAATAAATAAATATAATAGGATGCCCTGAAACTTTCAATAGGATGTGCTTTTTATATACTAACAACTGCTTGTGCTTTAATACAATAAGAAGCAAATGTTATGTCGTTGTGATCATGCTTGGGGAATCAATGCTTGAGTAACCGAGATAAGACTTTTCTTCGTATTTTATTGTTCAAAATCTATAGATATTTGCTACATATATTTGAATTTAATATAAAAACAATAAAATTAATTTGGACAACATTCCATACCCAAGTGATTCCAACTGTTCCTAAGCCATCGCAAAGAAGGCCACCAACAACACTGGCGAAGGACGTTCCAGTAGGATAGTAAGCGTGAAATTGTGGTGACTGCCATCGCGTAACCTGTAAATAACACAATCTATATCCATAATATAGAAAAATATGACCTATTAAATTTTTCAATTAGTATTTGAGATCCTATAACCTCTCACTATTTAAGAAGGAAATCAGACCCAGGATGGCTACGATTCGCTCCGGGTTATACACCTTGCTATAATCATCTATATAGGCACCGATGATGGCACACCTGCGATGTTACTGCCACTGCCACTTAAAAGCGCCAGGCGTCTGTATTGTTGACTATTAAGGCAAAATATGCATTTTACGAGACATGGAACCACACATTTAAGATACGAAGGCTAATCACGTTATCCTTTAGTGAGGTACTGATACATGAGCATACACTACGGCAACAATTTCGTTAATCATGCCTAATTCACAAAAACTTTATCAGGCTTTTGTGTTCTCTTATTAAAAAACTAATACTAATATAATACTAACTAAAATTTTCTAACTCGAATCAATTATCCTATCGCTAGCTAAACTACCCATGCCCTTGGTATAAATTGTTTCAAAAAAATCAGCGAAACACAACAGTTTACCGCTGTCATGGTGTTGATAGGAAATTCTTACCCCAGGCACGATGTTGTCAGTAAAATCTTTGAAAACAGCTTTCCAATCTTCGGGCTCTTCCGGTGCATCCTTTGGTAACTTTTTAATGAGGTACCCTGGCTCTACCGAAGGCAAAACGTCTCTATAATTAAAATTCGTTTTAAAGTACATTTATTAATATGTATTTAATATGCTGCACTGCTGATTGCGAAAGCAATTAATAAAATTAATTGTAAGTTTGGAAGTACCTCTTATTACTAATACTGTTTTTGTGTTAGGGATTAATTTTAATTATATATACGTACATTACTTTTGTGCATGGAAAATAAAAACGTCAATGTTTATGAGGGAAAAGTCAAGTTTTATACACTGTAATGATTATTTAGGACCCTACAGACTACAGTCTTACAGTAATTATATATAATTGCATATAATTTGTATAAGCATTTTGATTTTTGTGCCCAAATACAAGTAATATCATCTATACTTTTATTATGGATAATAACTGTGATAAGCTTAGATAATATGTAGTGATTAAACAGATATTACAAGAAAAATTGTTATGAAATATTCACAATGAGACAATTAAATATTGCGTTTAAGGAAACATGCAATAGGTCAATTGATTAGCGTAGAAGCCAGGTTATTCCTACAATCATAAGATTTATTATTTGCATCAATAACAATGGTCAGTGATGATATTTTGAAATTGATAGGAAGCCTATAAATTGTATTGTGATCATATTCTTCTAGAAGCGAATGCCACCGTCCATTATAAAATATATTTAATTTCGATAGCACAAAACATAATTGCAAATGTTTTAATTATGTTTATAAAATCTTATTTTAATGAATAATTAAAACGAAGTTTTTTTCAAAAAGTATTAGTCGTTTTTTAAAATAACAAAAATTTAAGAGTGTAAATACTTTTTTTTGACACAATTTAATACTAATATTAAAAAAAAAAGAATCGGTATCTCTAATGTAGTTTACCATAAAATAGAAATTGTTTAAGACGGAAAACACATTAATACAAATAAATACTATTGCAATGTCATGTTTTTTTTTAAAACAAACGCGGACGCGATAGACTATTAAAAAATTCATAAACTTAATGTTTTAAGTTAAAAAATAGTAGATAACGCTAATAACACCGTCAGGCATCATTAAAAATTATTTTATACGAGTGTAATTGAAAAAAAAAATATCAAAGGAAACAAAATACTTACTTTTCTCTAATATTGTCATAAAAATCGGCTATAAAGTCTATGGCCGCCTTCCCATACTCTCGAAACTGCTGAGAATCCATGATAACTACACATGAACACAAAAATCTTAATTCCCAGAAGTATTATTGTAGGTCACGATCTGAGAAGGCACCTGAGGATGGGACGAATAACAAGACAATGGTCTCGATCTTTCACGAGTGGAGGATTTATATGTCGACAACGCGCGCGAGCACCGTTCGCTTTTTATGACGTTTGATTCCCAAGCGATTTTTAACTACCACGGTTTATGCAAAAATATTGAGTTGCAAATGTATAAAAGTCTACATCCGACATCACCGTAGTATAATTTATAAAACTGCATTAAAAAAACAATTTTATCAATTTGTCAGAGGAACATTTATTTTCTAAATGTTATTATGTTGGCCATAGTATGTATATAAGTAAATTATTTAAATAAGTTCGACGTCCTGGTGGACAGAAAAACTGTGTCCAGTTTGTGATTAAACCACACCAACAACAACAACAATCTTTCTATTTAAGATTATGTATATAATAAATAAATACAAAACCATTTGTAAAGGCTTTATAAAAATTGAGGGCATGTATGTCACAAAACTGATACTTATTATCATTATTTTAATTAAGATGTTCGCTCCATAAAGATATGTGTAACATTAATTTCGGCACTTCATTGTTTTGCATTCCTGCAACCTAAAAACCGTAGCTGTCGTGGACTAGGCCTTTTTAATAATAATAAAAGTACCGCTCGGTGGAGCGTACTAAGTGGCTTGGTTAAGGTAGTGCTTAGCAGGACTTCTTATTTCCTTTGCAATTTGAAATTAATCGGAAAAACAACTAGAACATACTGCCTTTTTATTTGCTGTCTTATTTTTTAGGCCGATAACGCACTCGCTAGCCCTCTGGCATTAAGAGTGTCCATGTGCAGTGGTATTACTTAGTATTAGGTGAGTCGTTTGAGCCCGTTTGCCCCCTGCTGTATATTAGAAAAAAGTATCCAGATTACCAAGAGATTAAGCAATAAAAAATATACTGGAAAAACGTTTTAATAATTTTGCAAGTCTAGTCACTACTTCGGTGTCTTAGTCGTTTTGGTAAGCTTTGGATGGTGGTATAAAAATACTGTAATTATTTTACCTATATTTTTAAGTAAGTCAACATAAGTCTGAAAAACCTATAACTAACATGTATGGTTTATGATGTATGCAACGAGACATGATAACAAAACATGTAAAACCGGTATGTTTTTTATTTGATATCGAAAAATAAGTAAACACAATTGTAATAACTAAGTAATCGTGACCAATGCTATGCATTTTGCAATATTTAGATTCGGGAAATTGGCAATTCAAAATGCAAAATCAAGGTTAAAAATCTAATTTCCCACCACAACTTGAGCACAATTATTACGAATTATTTACGGTTGTATAGTGCCGCATTCGTCACCTACTAAGTGCAAAAAATTTCAAACGAATTCGTTCGAGTTTTCGACAAACAAAATTCTATAGGTACGTATGTCCATTCCACATTCGGAGGTTAAAGTGACTGTGTACTTCTCTGATTTGTCCTGAGCTGGTATGGTAATAGGTAAGACTAGGATTGCGTTTGTATGCTGTTGTAATGTCACACGATCAATACGTGGCAACAGAGCACGAGATGATATACGATAAACACTTTCACTGCGTAATATGTGTTGCACTTCCGATAAATTAGTCCCGCCTTCGCTCAACAACATACTCAATATTATCTTGCCAGTTCCTGTTTCTGTAATGCAAAAATTACTGAATTATCAGACGTTAATATGATAAAATGTCTAATCCATTCTAATGTCTATTAAAATTAATTTTTAATAAAACTTATTTCCATACATCAACACATATATGGGATCTTAGGTAAATAAATCCTTTAGAAATATCTCGGTGCTCACTTATGTATATATTTTTTTTACTTTCCTATAAATCCATAGTAATTTAAAAATAACACGGTATATATGCAATATAAAAATATAATTTGTAATCATGGACAAAGTCAAGGGCATCGGATAATGTTTTCTGAATTTAACTTTTTTTACTTTTGATACACTAATTTGATACGATTGTATAGAGTTGCTTCGAAGAAATCTAAACACTTTTTTGTTGCATTAGACCAACTATCAGATATTTTACTAACTCATTTGCGCTAGTTATAAATAATCTAATTATGCCCATATATTATTATGTATATTGTTTTTATCTAATAATTAGCTGATACAAAAACAAATATTTTTGACTGTTAGACATAAGTGATTCTACTATATTACAGCTTCACTAGATTTTTATTATTTTTCGTTCAAAGTTGTAATAGTCATATTTCAGTCATATTAGATGATAAAAAATACATACCAATAAGTTGGTCAAATACTTGCATCATTGTATCTGACGTATGCTCAAGAAGAGCATATCTTAAAGATTTTAGCATTAGTTCATTACGATGAGGGATTGTTAAGACCGTTGTTCTGTAGCATTCGCACGACTCGCCACAACTACAAGGATCCATCGGCCAGGTTTTTACTTTTGCCTGTAAAGTATCTATTGCTAGATCCCATCTTGCTTGAGTGGTAACTTTAATAAAAAATTCACCAATGTCACTTCGAAACCAAATCCATGAGTTTCCCATTTGTGTACTGAGACAAATAATTTGAAGAAAAACCTTGTGCTCTTGCACATCTTGGCCAGATTCCTTTGGCATTGCAGTTAAAGATACCTCTTTGTCTATTAGATTAAGGCGCCTTAAGTAAAATCTTGGCTTAACATCATCTGGAAATTCTACAGGAATTGTTGGTTCAATATCAGTTAAAAATACGTTAAAAGTACCAGTTACAGAAAAAGGCGATGAAACTAAAACATCGACGCGATTTGGACGATATAACGGTCCCGTTACTTTACACTTTCTTACAGGATTCAGTGAACCAATGTAACCATGAAGTACAAATACTAAATAGGTATCAAATATTCTCGTTTTATTATATCCATGTACAAGCAAGATGGCTGTTTCTTTTTCTACAAAGTTAGCGTTATATTTGACGCTTAAAAACATCTTCTTTCCATTGTCAGGTGATGTTATTTTTTCCACCATAAAATTATTTTTGGTGTTTTGGAGAATGACGTGGTTAAAAATCAGGGATTCTTGGCTGGTAGGACTTATGGCCAAATGTCGCGTAGAACTTCTTAATAGTGGTGGGTAAAAATGAACAGTATTTTTTGGCTTAAACATCGGTAGAGTAACATATAAATGAATTGATAAAAAAAGCATGAGGAGAAAATTTGGTTGCAAGAAATCGTTACTACTTAATGGAAAATATAATCGCAATAAATTAAGAGCCTCGATAATTAGGCAAGCATTGTTTGTTATACAGCCTTCTGTTTCATTATTATTTATCTCACAATAAAATGAAAAATGATTCTCTGTAAAAGGGCAAAATGTCAAAATTGATGATATTATGGCGATACCATCAGATAAATCAGTTGTTATGTTTGTAATGGTCTTTACAGGTTTCTGTTTGTCTCGAAGGATCCCATGCTGATATAAGATGTTTTCATTATACCAGTCAATAAGAACTTTAACGACATCTCTAGGTTGCCCACTAACGCAAACGCAATCGAAAAAGCAACTATCCATAACAAACACCTTATAACTTTGTAAAATAAAATCAATCCAACTTTGTTTATTTATCCGATTAAAAAGATTAATATCTGATTTCAACTCTTCATTTAGTAATATGTCCGCATTGCCTTTTGGTGTAACATTATCATAATAAATCAAAAACTGCTCGTGACTTAAAAGAAATTTGGCTTGCAAAACCCATAGATTAGCACCACGTGATCTCAGTAATCCTATCACTTCTCTATATGTATCATGAATTTCTTTTACAGTTTTGTATGTTTCATCTACACCCGTTACTCTGGAAATTAAAACATAACAAATATAACTAACTTAACTTCAGAAAATGGTATGCTTAAGTCAAAATATGCGTACAATACATCTATAATATATATTATATAGGTCTTATTATACTTACGTTACTTTTCGAACGTGTTTCATTAACGGTCCTGCAATTCTCTTGACAAAATTTAAATATGATACGTTTATTCCTTTACTTTTTGTACCTCCTTGAGATGATAGAGCTGTGGAGATCGCATGGAATGTATCAGGAATAATAGGATAAAGATCTCGTCGAAAACCTTGCTGGAACATCCATTTTTCAAGAAAACTTGTACACGATTCCATGTATTCATAAAGTTTGTGTTGATTTTTCTCGGGATAAAGTGGATAAGGATTTTCACTTGGTGTTACCAACCAGTTGGTATGTAAGGTAAGCGGGCAGTAAGTGAAGCAAAAGGTTACTTCTATATCACAACAAGAACCAGTTACATGATTAAAATGTATAGTCATGTTTCGAGCATAAGATATTTTGCAAGACACTGACAGATTGACTCTCACTGTAGTAAAAACTAAATCGTCTTCTAAAATTACTTCTGATTCCAAAAGCGACACTTTTAAATGAGATTCTTCCTTTGAGCTACAAGAAAAATCCTCTAAGCTAGATTTTGTTTCTATTCGAAGTGTTATAGTTTGTGTGATTTCTTGGCCTGGATAACATGGTGGAAAAATAAGTCGGTGGCTACTTGGAATCATAGCAGGGTTTTGTTTCTTCCCAATAAATGTCAAATTATAGTAGGGTATAGTCATTTGCTTGTCTAAGTATAGTAATGCTGTAGACACGAATCGACCATGGCTTTTTGGTTGAAACATTACAGTGAATTTAGCAATCATGCCTCGATCAAGTTCAAATTTTATATGTGTTTCGTTAACGATAGATTGATTTTCTTCAGAAATTAAATCCAGAGTAAACATCGGAGCCAATTTTGATGTTAATATAGTAATGTATAAATTGTACTTCGATACGTTTGTCATTGTAAACTGTAAGCTGTCGATTTTATTAATACCGCAACTTAGTTCAAACTTATCAACTGAGAAATCTATCCATGGAACTGTGATGACTCCGGTTAAGCGACAGTAGGCAATATCTTTATTCATAGGCTTCAGTTTTACTTTAGAATTATTTTCGTAAAACCTAAAATAAGGATATTTGGAGAATCACAATACGTATTAAATTACAGTTTTAGCTAATAAATATTTAACTCACTTCTCGTATTCACCCACGTAATATTGTATTTCAGTCGATGACTCGTCTTCACAAGGAGGCCCTAATAGTCCATTTACTTTAAAAGGTATAAACATTTCATATTCTCTTCTGAATATATCAAAAACTTTAATAAATACTGTTTTTGACTGTCCACCTTCTATAGTAAACTCAAATATCTGCTGCCTCTCATTGCCGACGGCCTGATACACATTGAATATGTTCTCATCGCCCGTGTCCAGTATTGAAACCACAGTTTTTAAACTACTGAAGTTTTGAAATGTTATAGGAACATACGTGATCATATTACACGGAACTCTCGACATGATAATATTTTTCGGATGAATTAAAATTTTTGGTTCCATGACATTTCCACTTACCGGAAGAATAACATTTTCTTTATTATTTATTTTTAGAAGGATATCAAATGCGAACTCCAAAATGCATGGAATTTTAACGCTTATTTCGAAAGTAATAATCATTTTTGGTCGAATAATTCCACACATAGGTTCTATTTTAAAACCTGGAATTAATGGTTCAACGACATGAAATAAAGCTATTTCTCTTGAAGAATTTTCTAATTTTACTTTTTCTGTGGTTTCTAAGTTTAATGAAATATCTTTAAAGATAATAGCAAGCTGTAAAAATTTTATAGTCAGTTTTCGAGTAATTACACTTAACTCTATAGGAATATTTTTTGGAACTCTTCCCTCTGATATAAGCTCAACTTCGTGTGTTTTTGTTTTTGTAGCTTTGCATACGTAAATCACATCGCAAATCTTACAAGAATGTTTTGGTATTGTGCCTGTGGTAGGTTTTATTTCAAAAGGTATATCCGAATGTAGTTCATCCCATTTAAAATTAACTGGTAAATTAAAATGGTTGAATATTTTTATCGGTACAGACGTAATAAAACTTTCAGCACTTACCATGCCAAATTTAAGAGATTTCTCATACAACATTAGGGCTGGATTTCCGACTTCAAGACTGTAAGGATGTTTTCTATAATATTTTTTATCAATTATGTACTCAAACGTGCCTGATGAAATGCCTTCTAACGAGGCCAAACAAGATATAGTAATCTTCTTTTCATCATAAGGCCGCATTTTCATTTTTAGGGTTTTCTTTTTATCCTCTTCATATAGTACACATTTATCTTTTAGGAATTCTATGATGAATTCATGTTTAGTATTATTTTGTAAAACAAGTTCGTGTTCTCCATATGTCAATAAGCCAACGCGGCCAAAGTTTAAGCAGTATGGGGTAAAAATTATATTAAATAAGTCATACGTTGATATCTTCTCCGGAATCTTCTTACAGAAGTTTGCACCTCTATCAGCTGGTCTTACTACTGGTAATGAATAACATTGATCCTTACCCGAACAATATTTTTCAAATACTGGTTTCTTAGCGTAGGAAGATTTGGAGACTTCTAAAAATTTAAAGGCCACTTCTTTCCGAGCCATGTGAGTTTTTAATTCATTTCCTACATATGTATACTGTGGATTTAGAAAATTCAACTTGTGCATCGATTCAATTTTTGTGTTTTTTGTTCTCTTGTTTGGGTACCTAACATTCATATTAAATTTGATTGTATACGTCAAGAAATTTGTATCGGGATCATCATTTTCATCAACTTTGTCTGAACAATTATCGTGTGGATTTCTTATTTCAAATGTAATTTTATTTCCTAATTTCAAACACGTAGGTTTTATTGAAATAGTCACTTTTTTTGAAGAATTGGGTGGCAAGCTGAATTTATATGGAGTTACTTCAAAACCAGTTACTCTAACATATCTCATGTTAGAAGTCATTAGATTAGATTCATTCCAGATTCTTATTTTTTTAGTCGATCGAATATTAATTACAGTATCACCAAAGTCGACAACTTCTGGAGTATGACTTATTTTTGAATATTCGAATTGACCACTAATATAATACCTCCCTATTTCTGAATGTAGTTCATTATAGCAACAACGGCTTCCATCTACTCTTATTAAACGTAAATCAAATACAAAACGGTTATCGAATTGTTTGCTTCTTTTGGCTTTCGATATACATTCAGTTGACGGTGTAAATGTAATTTCTATTAAATGTTCATCTTTTTGAACGACCGTAAAAGCTCTATGGGATGCTGATATTTCCCGAGCTTCATCAAATTTCTGAAAATATAAATACTAAATATATATAATTATACATTTTAAGTTTATAAATAACTTTGAAATATTTATAAGCAATCTTTAACAAGAGATGTGAAAGTTTTACTTACAACGAGATTTCCATCGTATATGGTTTTTAAATATGAACAAGTGTTCAAATCATTTTCTACATCAAGTACTTGTGAGGTGGACAGTCCAACAAATGATATTGGAAATTCTACTACTTTAAACTGTTTAAATACATTGTCTAAATTATAAAAACTACACCCGTACATGCTTTCTATAAACTATTAAAAATATTTAAAAATTAAAAATAATAGCTATCAATATAAAAGTTATGAACTGGTAGTCAAAATATGATAAGGTAAGATTGGCCTTCATTTTTAATGACTTTCTTGACACATTTTCCACAAATTTTCGATTTCTGTCAATTGTTATTTGTAACACGTATGAGGTTCTTATTAAACATAGAACACTAAAAATATATATTTTTTATAAGAATATCAAATGATTTACTTCTTATTGTTAATAAATAAATATTATCCATGTCCACTTGTTTTAATAAGTAAATTAAAATCGATTTTACGTATAAAAATTTAGTACAATTTTTCATCCTCCATTTATGATTAGTGTAAGAGAAAATTAGAGACTGAAAATTGTTGTCATACAATAGTACTAAGTATTAAAAGTATAGAAGTAGAGAGAGATGTTAAGGTTTTGGTCTCTCGATGTGACCAGTAAAAAAGACGATGTATTAGAACGACAAATTGCCAAGCTATGTAGACGATAAGTTATTAAATAAATTTGTAATTATAACTGTACAATGTACATACTCTATAATGTTTTATATTTTACACACCATTCCAATTATATTTTTTTAATAAATATAGGCCCCATCTATATAGTTTACAAATTATCTGTGGGCATATCAAAAATAAGAAATTTAAAAATTATTTTCTTTATAAAACCCAGCAATGCCAGTTGAATAGAAACAAAATGCCCTCGCGAACGGGATAACGTGTAGTAATATTGTAGATGGATGTAAGCTTCGGGGGTGTGTCGTGCGATTCGGGAAAATTAGTTCGGGGCGGGGGAGCCCCGCAGCCCTCGCCCGAGGGTTTATCAGATTCAGGGGGGTGAAAAATGACTTCTCAATGGGAGGGCGGCGTAGCGAGCGGGACGCATGGGCGGGCGTGGGCGGCGCCGCCACGTGGGCCCGGCTTTTCTGTCGCGATCGACGCCTGCTTCCAAGTGCTTCAGGTGCTTGTGAACGCTTTCCACGCGGAATGGTGAACATAACAGCGGATTGTTTACTAAATGATATTTGGACATAGTGTGTGGTGCTTTCATGGATTCGGGATTTTGTGAAGTGGGGGCTGAACAAGCGCGGGACGTTTCTATGGCCGCATCTTTGGAGGTTATGCATCCGTTGGACCCACCGCCTCCAGATGTCTTACTTGCTTTATTGGCTAGAAACAAGGCTCTCGAAGGTACTTACGATGTTACAGTTTCCTTGTGCATTTTGTTGATTATATGGGAATCAATAAATTTCTAAATTATATATTATAAAAACAATGCCTGGCTTTATAAATTGTCAATTGATAAAATTAACGTCTTAAACGCTTACGAGAATTGTTTTTTAATTTTGGAATATTTGCATTGAGAACATCAGAAAAGTTGAAAGTTCTCTTCATTCACGTATATTCAAGCTTTACTATGTCTTCAATATATTAAGTATAATCACAGACATAGTTACTGACACAAAGAAGACTTATTAGGTAGGCATGTTTAGTAGGTTTTATATAGTAACTCACATATGACAAGTGACATATTAAAATTATTGTATGCACGATTTCAATTTGTTCTCAGACATGCAATGATAGAAAACGGAAATGAGATTTGGTTTCAAGTACGAGGCTAATTCAAAAAATAAGGGCCGTTCGCTTACATTTCGAGCTTCTATGCAGATGGGTTAAGGTAGCTGGTGAAGCGGTACGAAAAATACGTAGAAATAAACGGCGATTATGTGGATAAGTGACAATGATTAGTAGGAAACTAAATGTGCTAATAAAACCTATTTCATATAGTTGTAATTTTTTTTATGATAAAACGGCCCTTATTTTTTGAATATGCCTCGTATAAAAATCAAATCAGTTTTGCTACAACCTTCTTTAGGCCTGGGTGTCAGATTTCTGTATCTGTTTCCTGATCATTTGTCAATCTAATAGGCAATTAGATCAGCTTTCTTTATCAGTGTTCGAGCAAATGTAAAATGCTTCCAAAAATAGTTTTTTAAGGATTACTTTAAGGAGTACTTCTGATGTCCAGTGACTACCAGTTAGTGATTGTCACCTTTTAATTAATTTTCAAAATCAACATACAAATTTATATATTATATAAAATAAATTTATTTTGAATTGAATTATAGTGTAATATTAGCGTCTAGGAATATGATGATTTTATCACATATCTCACACTTTTCTAATGATAATACATTAATTATCATCTTTGAAAGTTCATAGAAATATAATTTAAATTTAAACCTTTTTCCAAAGTTATTGTATCGTAATTACATTCGTATTAATAGGTACCTACTACAATGATAGCTTTAATTCTTAGATTTATGCTTGCAAATCACTTCCATAACTTTATCCCTGGCTTAAATAAATTCTGAATTAGTCAACTATAATTCAATGGCCGTAAACAGGAAGAAACTTTAATTTTATTGTACTTTATCATAATCTAATATAAATTTGCATTACTTTATTTATTTTTATTCTGTAGGTACTGTGTTATTATTTCACTACATCTCTTTCATACTCCGTTGCATAAAGCTAAAATTATCGTCGCGTGTCTAGCGGTTTGTAGTGCGCCACGCGTCAGGGCGGCATCCATATTCGATCAGTGTTTATACATTTTTTTTACGATCCCAGCAGGCCTTCAAATATATGTAATCAAGTTAAGTGCTCTTACGGACTAGTCGAGAGTGCCGATGAGGTCTTTTTGATTTTAATGCTCGCCTATTATTCCAATATTGTCACTTAAGTAAATTATTTTTGTAATTTTACCTGTGTTCACATTTCTATATCATTGGAGTACAACGAAATAAATAAATATGCTTGAGAGTGACTGACTCTGACTCTATCATATCATTTCGATTATGCAAAAAAAAAGGAAACCAATATGATTGTCTAATTAAATAGTAGATATTTTCTGTATTTGATGTCGCATTATACCTCTAATAGAGCTTAAATTACTCTTTAAACCTTGTTTATATATGGTCATGGATTCCTTTGTGAAATTGCTGTTCATTTTTAAATGTTTCTTCTTGTTTATTTTCGTTCAGAATATAAAGAAGCTATGTTGATTTGCATTTCTTTCCCGTAATACGTTCACTATTAAATTTCTATATTTCATGACTATTAATTAAAATAATTGATTAGTCATTATATAAAAGTTAATTCTGAATTAAACTTCAAGTTGCAACAAAAGTCACTTACGGTCAATTATTTTAAGGTAATTGAATGGATCAAAATAATAATGCCATATTATAGGGATTTGATGAAGATTACTTCGGAAACCTTATTTAATAACTACTATTATGGTTTTATAACCCCATTATGCATGTTATGATTTGTAGGGAGTAGTTTTACTGATAATTACTACGTATTTTCAATGGTATATTGTTAGACGTATGCAAGTAATAAGTATAAAGGAATTGCATAATAATTATTTTCACTGTGTATTCGCGATGTCAAATCTATTTTTATAGTTATGATAATTATTTTGTGGTTCCCACAAGTGTGGGATTTTTTAAATGTTGTGTTGGGTACACTAATCTAAATATATTATGAAATCGCAATATTTCCTCTAATTAATTGATTATATTCATGAATAAAGGCGACCGATACGTAGAGTACAAGTTTATAATAGGTTCTCTGTCTTGTTATGAGAGGATAGGCGATGTCTCCTATTATATTATCGCATTAACGGCGGAAGTGGTCACGTGGCGGCGTGTGCGCGGCGAATCGCTTCCTTCCGGTACCAATATTATAACATAAACAAAATGGAGTTTGGAGGTGATAATTCTATATCTGCATTTTTTTTGGATAGTTGACTTTTAAGAAAATGGAGCATCATCACGTCTAATTAATTAAGTATAAACTAGAATTAAAAACAATTTTATTTTAAATACACAGAGAAATTGTATAAAGTTAAAAATTAAATGTAGCATGGAAGAGATGGGCGTGTTGCCCATTTGTTGCACTGAGTATTTTTATAATAAAGAATCCTAACTTACTAATTTGTGAACTGTAGAATAAAATTCAGTCCTTCAATGTCCGTCAAATAACATTATTTGTTAATACGAAACTGAAAACACCTCTGAGTCGCTTAAGTATATATTCGTATATATTCGGGTAAGGTACTTTCTTAAAATATGATTTTT
Source organism: Pieris rapae (assembly GCF_905147795.1). NCBI lineage: Eukaryota > Metazoa > Arthropoda > Insecta > Lepidoptera > Pieridae > Pieris > Pieris rapae. The sequence goes on along the minus strand of NC_059524.1, from coordinate 6,205,255 downwards.
TACGAACATATTTTGATATTATCTTTTTCCGCGCTATTGTTTCGTGAAGACAGGGAATACAGATGAAAAAACGTTCTGTTCCATGCGTCAATCAGGAATGAAGTAGTCACAATACCATTCAAGAGTATAAAAAAAAAACATTATTCAAATAATCTTCTTACAATGTATTAATGAAATTCAAATTAAGATATACGGTAGTTACTTAAAAAGGATACAACTATTCAAAATTATTATTTAAAAAACAAAGGGCAGTAATGATTAAGATCCACGGCACTCATCATTTTCACAGCAGGGGGTGACATCTGGCAGTTGCTGCTACCACGCACACGGCTAATCAATACCTCGACTTACCTGCTCTATTTATATATCCTGTATGGGATTGTAGAATTAATTAATCCCTAAAATAACTAGATTAATGAATAGATCAGGGTTTAATGATATAAACAGTTAAACGCAGAACTACTAGCATAGCTGGCATAGTATAGCCAATCAGTGATAAAATCGTTAATTACTTATATTTTTTTACCGTTGAAGGCGCTGGTATGACTTTTGGTGACGCATAATGGCGGAACAGATTAATTAGGTACATGCAGAAAATAATGTTATTACAGCCTAGAACCGGTTTAGAAAAGACATATAAAAATATCTAGTACTATGCTTTTTTAACTGTAAGACAGTTTATATAGTATTAAATAAAATAAATCAATGGTGCTGCAAACTTTTTAGGTTTGGTCTTTAGATCTAGGTATCTGTTTCATGATCATTTGATTGATTTTCCAGCGGGTGAAAAGGTTTTGCAGTGCCTGACACACGCCCTCATTTTTGGGCCTAAGGCAAGCCGGTTTTCTGTAGATATTTTCCTTCATCATTCGAACGAATGTTAAATGCTCATATAGAAAGTCTACGACTTCTGTGATGAGAGTCACACGCTGAAGACACTAGGACAATACTGCAGAAAATATTAACTAAGATGATAACCTCAATTTTATTTAATATATATACTTATTAGTTTATAGGTATATTTTAGTGGATAACGATAATTCACAGTTGTTTTAAGGTTAAAAAATGTATATAAGTATCATTATTTAATGTTTTATCAACGTTATTAAATATAGAATATATTCCAAAACTTTTATACGCAATAATATTTGAAATAAAAATTATGAAAGACGCAAAAATCATATTTTAGATGAATGATTTTGTGTAGGGCGTTCTTTGATTACTCGAATATAAAGGGCTTCGCAGTACAAAGCGAAGTGATCAGCTTTATCGCATTGTTAGCGTTTTAATCAATCAGAATTTCACCGGGCCGTCTATGGAAATCATAGGCCTACTAAGTTCGAAAATATGAAAATAATATACATATCTACATATTATGATAACAAACCGCGTTATAGTGGGGCTGACGGCATTTTTGCGTCTGTTTCATTTATAAGTTTTTTTGATGAGATGATTTGATGATTTCATGATTGAGATTAACCTTCTATTTTAGGTGTCAGTTTTTTGTTAGACATTCTGGTTTTCTAACCGATGCTTTTGCATTATCTTTACAAGAAAAATAAAATTGATGTTTGGAGTTCTCAGGCAGTCGGCTAGGCTTAGGCTAAATCTTCTATTACAAACTGAATAAATAAATATGTACTTGTGCATAATAAACATATAAATTTTAAAGTATCGTAGTCGCAGGTGGACAATATATTAATTTCCATTTTTTTTTGTAAATAGAGTTTGTAAAAAAGGCATCATTGTGTAACAGATATTAATTAAAAAGCTGCAACCTAACAATAATTGTGTCGTTCTCAATGGAAAGATTCACTTTATAAGCGGTGTTTATTCATTGTTTCATTGTTTAACGTAATACGGAAGTGATTATGAGTCAGTAAAGGTTGGTTCAAAATCTGAACTCCCGTTACGCCTGTGTCACAATGCGTGGTAGATACACATTTTCAATTGTTGAAAAAAGTGAATTTTACTGACACAAAAAACACACAACATAAAATAACAGCTAAAAAAATATATTTTATGATTTAATTATAAAAAAAATAAATAAATCATTTGCGCATCAACCTATGTTGGTCTGGGCCTCAGATACTGTTTCATGATTAATTATTAAATCTGATAGGCAAGTAGGTGATCAGACTCCAGTGCCTGACACACGTCATCCACTTTTTGGGTCTAAAACATGTGGGTTTCCTCACGATACTTTTGTTTCCCGTTCGAGTTAATGTGAAAATATCATAAAACCTAATAAATACAAGTTAACCACATGTCCAGATAGATAGATAGCTAGGGGCAAATATTTAAGGTTAGTTTGGTTTCACTTTAGTACGTGCTAAACCTTACTAAACTTAACATTACATATAATACTAAAACATAAAAATTACATTCGGTAAAATACCTAATCTAAAGCATTACTTAAAGAGACAAAATTCTTGATAACTAAACAAAGTCATCATAATAATTGTTAAAACAGATAATTTTATATTACGCAAAACTGAAACTCGTTTTATTATAATCAAAATAATATTTCGTATAACATTATTTTTTTATAAAAAAAAATATGTTACAAACAAGATCAAATAAGGTTGAATAAGCTTTCCAAATGATATAAAATCTTTCTCACGATTTCAACTCGCTTTGTCTTTATATACAGTGGTGATGAGAATTAAAATTTTACGAATACGAAAATAAATACTAACGAATTGTAGTAATAACAAAAACTCCTTCATACTACGGTTTGTTTTTTTTAGTTCGGAACACGTAGAACATAAATCATCGTATTGGATGATACATGATAATAATTGTAAATACATCAAATACGATGAAGCAGTTTTTTTATATTTTATATCAATTATGATATACCTGACAAGCGTTTCTGTTGTATGTTATATGTTGTTTAAAAAATAAACTAAAATATCGAGAATAATCAATCATCGAAATATCACAATTTTTTTAAAACATAGAAATGTGAATATTCAAAGATAACCCAATTTCTTATTCAAAAATGAAATATACAAAAGTTTGCGCTAAAATTGCGTTGGTGTATCAAAAATTAAAGTTCAACTTAACAATTTACGAAAATGAGGCATTATAGGAGAAAATTAAGCAGATAGCCGACCTCTGTTGCTCATTACGGTGAGTATTAAAAGGGCAGACCCTTCTGATAGAATATGTATTTTTACGAGCGCAGGGCGTCTTGCATGTTTTATGCAGGAAATCTCAGATCCACCTGCGTCGAAGGTGCTCTGCTTTTACTGTGAGTTGGTTTTGTTTGTATCTGTAGAAATTTCCAGACTCTCGTGAGACGAACATAATAAACAAAATGCTAATGCATCATTTTATACAATAAAAGAAAAAAAATGGCGATTTAAAAGAGTGGCGTTTTACTCTTCCGTTCTACGCCCTTGATTTGTGAACTGGCAGTAAATGTAAAATTAGAAGCATTTATTATTATATTTCTTTGTTTTACACCTACGTGATAAAGATTTTTTTGATTGATTGATTGGAGTAGGCGACGAAATTGAATTTAAGTAATAAAGTAAAGTAATTTTGTCATTTGCGTTAATAATGTGCAAATGTTTTACGGATTTAGAGATTATTTTGTGGGATACGAAGCAAACAAAGAAGATACATACGTTTCAGGCAACGCGAAGTTTCTCGAATAAGAACATCATTTAAAGTTTGTTGTTATGATTAATTTATGTGACATTTGACAATCCTACATAGGTTGTGCAACTATAACAATTAAATGAAAATTATACATTATATACGACATAATTTTCAAGTATATAATTTACGTATGTACTATGTATTTATATACGTGAAAATTATGTCTTGATTTTTTCGACTAAACATTTCGATGACATACACAACACATTGTAGCTTATTCAAGAGAAATCTTAGCCACAAGTTAAAATGTATTTAAGTTATGGTATAAGTACTTACATGATCATATAAATATTTTACGCTAGTATATGTACATATTAAAGTAACGTTAATAGAATAATATGGGAATTGTTTTGTATCACTTACTTAAGTTTGCCTTAAACTCTTTAGATTTGATTTAATTTGTTGCAATTTCAGCCTTATTGAAATTATAAATATTCCTATAGCAACGTTTAATGCTTATAATATATACGGTGGGGGGGTAGTCTGTAATCAAGGAGAGTAGTGGTCCCTAGACACCGCCCCACCCTCTGAAACCTGCGCGTAACTCGGGGTAATGCCTCAAAACCTCTATTGACTTTTCTTCAGTGAAAAAATGATTCTGTTTTCTTCAACATAACATTCAACGAAATCCCAGATCACATTTTTGATTTTTCATATTTCGGTTTATATTATAGCCAAAATTTATCAGCCAAACATACAAATATGTTTGTTCTGAAGAAGGTTATGCTCCATTTAGATATATTTCAAGGGATTTTAGACTTTTTATGCGCATCTCATTTATGGCGAAATTACTTTTAGCGGCTCGGAATCCGAACTTTCGACTACAACGAACCTACTTGAATATACTGCGAACTTTAAGCCCTTATTGAATACAAATTTATACTAACCAATATTTACTTCTTGAGGTGTAAGTAACCTAGGTATGTTGGTGTAGTCTATCATTTTTTTATGATGACACAGTTAAAGTTTAGAATGTTTTGTTTAGACTGTCTTTATTGCGTGGTTTCTGTTGTTTTTGTCGTGAATAAGACCGAACCGAACCAAACCCAACTGTAAGTTTCTAGAAATTGCTTTTTGTATAGTATAATACTGATAAATCGGGGCCAGATGTTACAAAGTTGCAACTCACATAGTTGGTGAATTTTATTACAAAAATATTCAAACTTTTAACATCTTTCAAATCAGAAAACCCATTTTCGCAAATGACTCAGTTATACACTATTTTATAAGTTATTTTCTTATCGTGTAACATAACAGGGCATATATTTTATAACTTCGATTAGTATATGGACTAAAAGTTATCACCTTAATAAGTGTGCTCTTCTATTTAATAACTCGATAATACCATCCCCATTAAAACACCGGAAAGCAGTAATGAATTAGAACTCAAAAATCATCAGTAAGTCAACATGAAATGCTTTGTAATACCAACATTTGTGCCAACAGTCGGACGGTAATGCACGGCATTGTAAAACAACAAAAGTTAACCTGTCTACCCGTCCGGTTAGATAGAATGATTTTAGGGTTGCAATCGAGGGAAGCAATGACAAGTCAGCGGCGTAACAATAGGGTGACAAGGACGAAATACGGAGCCCCAGACTGAGAGGGCCCTAAAACTCTACAGTGTACCGCTCAAATACTCTACACAACGGAATAAAACCGAGTTTTGCTAGGGGCCCAAAGAATGTAGGTACATCCCTGCTAGCTAATACATTTACTATAAAACGTCTTTGTTGTAATAAATATAGCATCTAATGCAACGCAAGAAGAGCTACATTGTGTCATAATTGTAAACCTAAATCGCCATGTGGTGGATTTGTGAGCTGACAGCACGTCTATTATTCTTTCAACGTGACGATGTCTTAAAGTTCGCTGATTTGCAATAAACATTAACGCTGATAATGGGAATGAAAATTATCAAGCATAAATAATGTATAAATATTCGCAAGCAACAAAATAAAAGTTATTTGACTCGACTAATAATAATTTATAAAGATGTAAGCTAATCGGATTTATCAACAGTATGTCTAGTTCTTTGTTTAAAGTCTTTGAATATTATATATTTCTGAAAAGTATAGTCATCAAATATAAAGTAATAAAACTTATTATTTATGCTCCAAAAATCTGGAAGCAATTTATATTAACAGGGTTATGCGAAGTTATAAAGTCGCAAATCGAGCGATTAAACGTTCTAATAGCTAATACCATTAAGTGATAAATGCAACGATCCGCATATGAATAATTCCACTGGATGGATACAATGTACGGCTTTCGCTAAACGGCTCCATATTTTCAAAATCCCCATAGAGCAATAATATTCAATGAGCCGAAGGAGATGGATGTATTGTTGTATATAATACAGAGCGAGATGGTTGAGCAAGGGACATTGGATGGCAAATCCTGGAGATTAGCGAGACGAGAGCGACATGTGGCCTCCCGGCACTTAGCACTGCAGCCCTCCGATGGCTTACGACACCATTACTATGCAATACATGCCCATACATCAGAGTGCCAGACTTTCTTTAAAATATTCATACTTAATGTAGCTCGTAATTAACATAATATTTCATTTAATATAAGTACTAGGTTTTGGTTGGGACTGGATCGCGATATTAACTAAAAGTCTATCACAACTTCGCGAGATCCGCTCGCAACGAATGTATAACTTTCATATGAAAATCCCTGTATACATGCGGGTCATTACTGCTACATTTGTGACAATTTGAAGTGCTTTTAAGTAAAATGAGGGTTTGGAAGGTGTCCTCGAGATTATCTGGTATCTAAAGGTCGAAGCGGGTCACTTGGCCGCGGGCCCATTGAATGGCACTCAGGCGGAACGATCATTTTGGTGGAAGCATAGTGCCATATGCCGTACGCATTAATCGACGAACCTACCCCTTCAAGATTGATGGCTATTCATTGTGCTTATTTTAATGTATTAGAGCATATAAATGTTATGTGATCGTATATACGCAAATGGGTATCAATTACTTAAGTACTCAAGGAGTATTGAATATGAAATTTTGTTGTGTTTTTATACGGTCCCATGTTATAAAATCTAAACTTATGATGATTATTTATTCAAACTTATGAAATGAGGAAATAATAACATCTTAGTTTATAATTTTAATTAGATACATTTCATAATTTATTTTATAAAATATAAAAATTTAAAAAGCACAGTCATGTCCTAACCGGTGGCCCTAAATTGACAAGAATATATAATTAAATCTTCAAAATCTTCATAGCAAAAATATTTCAAAAAAACTTAAAATTTATACATACACAAATGTTTTCATTCTTCACTTTGGGCAATAAAGAATGGAGGCTGTTCATTGCTTGTCATTCGTTTTGTAGGGTCGTTTTCACCCTTGTTATACCGCCAAAACACTTGGCACAAAAAGCGTAATGGAGTTTAGTAATGACCCCCTCTGGGCAAGAGCAAAACAAACTGTCTACCCGCTGAGTAAAGCTAGCCTAGTGTAGTTTTATTTGTTTATACAAATATGCGATATAAATACTACGCTTATCATTTCAGAAGAGAACACGCTGAAATTTTTTCGACGAAGGCAAACTAAATGTTACTACTACGTGCTAAATATAACTTTAAATAAGATAACAAAAGTACTATAAACCGAAGATGTTTTAAAAAATATAAAATTATACAGAAAGGGCCGTAATATTAAATTCATTTCATCATACAAACTCTTAACTACAATTGTTTAAACATGCTTTTAATCTATTCAATAATTAGAGGATATTTAAGTGACATTGGCATTCCAATCACCGTAATGTTGAAGACACGAGCCTGGAAGCCACATACGAATCTAATGTATCTAAACGAGGGACGATTTGACCCTCTCGATTCAATTATAACGCGGGGCTTACATTGATCTGCCGACGGGTGAAAATGATACTTGTGAGAGAGTGTTCCTTTGTTTTTTCTCGTAGTTAAAACGTGTGCGCACGCGACCAAGTTATCATAGCGATATTTTTCATATAAAGTAAACTGTTTGATAGATGTAAGCTTGTTGTTTGAACTTCCCATTAAAACGGTAAATTTTTGGCTAAATTATTTCGATTTAGGTATCAGGAAAATCTTTCCAGCTGAGTTGTTCACCGCATAGGCTAGTAACCGATTTATAATACAAAATTGACGTGATAATTTGAGCTGGAAATCCCCTTGTTTCTACATTATGAAAATAGCTGCATAATCAGTACTACCGAACTGTAACATAACTACCTACCGTACTAGTACTTGCTACCTTACTAGTGCTTACTATACTTATCTTGATTTGATAAAAAATACATTTAAGTGGTATTAATTATAAAACATGCACTGTATGATAGAAATAAATGTTAAAAAAAGTTTTCACAATAAAAGGTAATTTCAATACAATTAATACGTATATCAATAATGCCATTAAAAGGTATAACACAATAAAAGAAGGCATCGTTATCTAACAGGTGCGCAGCGAGATTTGGCGGGTAACGTACTGTTTACCAAATTCAATTACCACACCACAAGCAACTCACGACTTTGATTCAGTAACCACACTAAATCAACGGGAGTTGGGCGAAAGTTTATTGTTTTCATGGCTTTATTTTGTACGAGGATTTTTTAAAAAGAAATAAAGAGTTATTTCTCGGATATAAAAACGGTTATTATATAAACCTACCTATATCTATATACCTATTTTTGAGTACTTCAGTTATGATCAGCCGGAGACTAATCAGTCTCAACTCAATTTAAGAATACTAGAACGGTAAAGCTCGTATGTAATAATAAATCAATAAAATAAGTGTAGTCCAAAGACAATATTAGACAGAGGTTTGCGCCGCTTGTTTGATACCGCGAGCGAGATGAAAACTATTCGAGATACGAGACTAGACGATACTGTTTCAGTACTAAAACAACCCAACCTTAACCTTCCTCGTTACCACAATCGGAAATCAAATTAAAATCTTATTTAAGGTATCGTTCCAGATAGCGTATAGGGTTGTTATAATTAGAAATTCCGAATAATAAAAGTACCTAGAAATACTACTTGTTTTATATTTATATTTATTTTTATGCTCTTTAGGTCTTAATGGAAATAAAGGTATGTTTAGATAGTACCTAGTTTAAATACAAAACTAGTTCTAAAATAGAATCTCAAAACAACGACCTATTTCTAGAATTCGCTGTACCCCTCTCATGTACAATATTTTACCATATGTTTCTTATTTGTTTATTTAACACTTCATTGAAATAAATCAGTACAGTAAGAATAATTAAATGATTGGGAGGACAACGGGCGGTCTTCTTCTCGTTACTTCCTTCCAGGACACCACTGTAAGGAAAAATTTAATTAAATAAGGCAAGCGCAAGAAGTGCAATACCAAATACAACAGCTTAGACATAAGTAAACTCGTACTAAATACAAATTAAAAACCTGTTTTTAAAGGTTGGAAAAAGAAGAAGTATTTATTTAACATTCGTTTTTACGGAACAATATTTTGCGTCAAAACTAGATCATTATTTTGAAGGGTGGATAAACCTTATTTGTGTTTATTACGCAAAATGTCGCTCATAAGATATTTGTAATAACCCGAGCACAATTTATTTTTGTGCTTGTTTATTGAGAACATTTTTTGAAAGATTCTATAAGTAATTGGTTATTATTGTAGGTAAGTTCAATTGGAGGGAATAAAATGTTGTTTTTATTATGTCTAATTAGTAATAAGTAAAAACTTTAATAAAAATATTATACTATCGCATAGCTAATAGCTAGTGATAGTACAGCGTTTTAGCAGCCTGCGTTAAACACTTCCTGGCACCTCATGATTGAAATTTTTACAGTAATTAAAAATAAGTTTTATCTGAATCTGTATGGGGCGTATATGATGATATAGTTGATTTAGAATTGCCGTAATGGTAGCGTGTTTAGTGATATTATCTGACTTGGTCAGGGCGCGGCGCCATCTGTCGGGCAGATGCGAGTGACGTCACGCGAAGCCCTACGTCCCAGGATAGCGCACGCGTCCAAACAGCTGTGAGCTGACCCATCCTGATTTAGTACCTTGCTTTTACGATTTCCTACCGGTCGCGGTTATAAATTACAATGAGGGATAACTTTGCGAAAAAAAAACAATTCATATATAACAAAAATAAATTCCAAAATATGTACTTGATTAATACACATGTATTTTTTTTGGGCTCCGAGGATTGTGGAAGTGATCAAAGCAGCAAACCATGTGCCTATTTTTCATTACCACCTTTTTATTAGGCACCTAAAAATGGTAGTAATAATAATCCCGTGGCGCTACAACCCAAACTGGGTCATGGCCTAAGATTGCATCTGTTTCTTCGATAATTTTTGTTTTGATAACCAACCATGATATTGACACATATCATGGTTTTTGAATTTGAAACATGCCGGTTTTCCCGCAATGTTTGCCTTCACAGTTGGAGTTAGTACTAATTGGGCGCATCGAAAAAAATTCCATTGATGCACATTGCACAGCCGTGAGTCGAATGCACCAATTGAGGGATTAGCGTGCATTATTTTAAAGTAAAAATAAGATATGTATACATTAAATATAATTTAGCTTCATATTAAGAGGTAAGGCGATTGTATGTTGGTTATGTCCACAGCCCGTCTTCTGGATAAGTTTGTTCTTATCGCATTTTTTATTTTACCAATTATAAAATGAATAGTGATTTAATATACCAAACCGATTTCGAAGTAAACGCCCTAAAACTTATCGAATTTAAAATTGTAATTTAATAAGCAAAATAATTGTTTAATTAAAACATGAATCAAATGCGTATTGCATTGTTTGTCTAATATAATAATTAGGGAAATCATCACAAATGACCTTCGTACAATGAGTGGCTAACAATGCACGCGATGCAATCCAAAAGGTTACAAGGGCAACTTGGATTATACCATGCAATTGTCTGGACGCATTGTATAATATAGATACAGTCATAAGTTAGTTTTAAGTATATTTATAACTGAAGTACTAAGACACTTTGACACATTGACAATTAGTTCCTGTGGCTGGGTATTAATACTAAAAATTCCAAGTTCTTTTACGATGTTTATATGCGGTGCAAAAAAGACTTTCTTTCTCTGGTGACATAAACCACTTTGTCCAAGGGTCTTCAGATGGAAAACTGAAATAAAGACTACAAAATTTTTATCATTTAAGGCATGATGTAATCCATTCTGACTAATTGTATTCGCATTGTGATAAAAGATTTAAAAATGTTAACACAATTAGTTTTTGTGTGCTGACACATTTGCACATCCGTGAATTCGTACGAGTTCTATATAAACTCAGACAATTTGAACGTTACTGTGAATTCTATTTAACTAAAAAATATTAACCATATTCAAGTTTTAATGTTCTTTATTGCAATAAAAATTCTCTGTGCGTCAAAAATCGCAAGGAACCATAACTAAATGGGAATTGGTATGAGCAGCATGCGCAAGAGATTCAATTTCAGCCACCGAACACCAAGTTCGACACGGTACCTTGCTTTTTTCTTGGGCCGACATTCGCTGACTTCTTGACGGTTCGCGAACTGTAACATGCATATAATTTAATATGCATTAATACTTCACAATATAAAGAGAAAATGCTGCAAGCATAAGAAAAATACACCGCAAAAGTTTTAAAGTTTGTATTAATATCGATTTATGAATATTTAATTATTTTCACCATTAGTAGTTAGGAATATTGTAAATACTACTAACTACTAATGGGAATATTGTATAATTGTGTGTTGGGAGTTTATTATTAATCGTTTATTCTTAATTATAAAATAAATAATAATTATAAATTAACATGACACTCGTCAATTTTTTTACTTTTTGTAAAAAAATTGACGAGTCTCATGTTAATCTGATACCAGTAATCATATCATAGAAACTGATAAAAGCCAAGATGCTTATAGCAGATGGTTAGATTTGGTTGATGATGATGATTAGGTTAAATGGCTAGCACGCTTCTGGGTGAATGTACGCGAAGATCAAAATAACACTTCTATCTGAAATCTGGGATGGAGGAGTTTTTCATATTCCACGACACTGCTTTGTTTAAAAGGTTAACTTACATTTGTGGATTCGCGTTAAAAAGTCGGTACACTTGGGGCATAATGTGTACCTCATTAACAGGCAAAAACCCGTTCGCTTATAAAACAATGTTAACTTTCTGTCGAAACCTTATTCCCAGCATTTCCGAACAATCTAATTATTACAAACTCTCATGACTCAAGTAAATTATGCACACTTCACTTTCATTTCTGGGTTATAATTAAGAGAAATAATAAAAGCTTTTGATAATATTTGTTGGTAAACATCTCCCCGCTTTTATGGATTGAACAAATATTGGTATCAAAGCAACGGGGCTGGTACTCAAACATGAAAAAGCATCGTAAGTACTTCAATTAATATGATCGGCTTCATAACTATAAAAATAAAAGAAATTAACGATCCTTATTGAAGGTTGTAGCACTCAGTCCTATACAGAGTTATGATAAACTTTGCCAGATTAGTAACCATTCATTACGAGATAGGTACGTCATTTAGTAAAATTTAAATATACCTACCGTAGATTTTAAGGTAGAACAGATGTAAAACACTGTTACAGATGTAAAATAAACAAATACAAGTAATATAATTATCGTTGATTAAATAAAAATTATTAATTAAATGTATATCTTAATACCGTTTTCCCGAAGTAGACAGAGACCACGGATCTCCGCTTGCTACGGTCCGGACAAACTTCTCTCGCTTCATTCGTTTTCAAAAAACTTGTCCCTTCTCTGGTATCATCCGGATTTGGTTTAAGTATGTACGACAAGGCAACCCGATTTCACCAGTTTCAAATTTATTACAAATAAATATAATTTATTAACAAAAGAATTTATGTATACACATATACTTGTTGAAATGTTGAATATTATTCTTGTTTCTCACCAATATCTAATATATCATAATCTCACAAAGAACAATATTGTATTCAAAATTAAAAAAAAAAATTCAACCAGTTCACTAAGCTGGTTCTACTTTAACATTAAAATACGATTACACATTACTTTAAATCATAAGGATAAGTAATCATTTCAAAAAGACAATGAGTTGTGGGAAAACCTGATACGTTACAGAAAGGTATAATAAATAAGTATAAAAACATAAATTTATTTAGCAAAACAAGCATATATAGGAAATCAATAGTAGCATTTTTAAAACATTGAATGCTTTAACAATGCATACAAAGTAATAGCCGGAAACCAAAACTTTTGATGGCGAATTTTGATTGAGTAAATATGAATGTTTGAAAATATGTATGAATTTATATTATTATTATTATTTTTTAAACATTTTTGAGCACGTTGGTTGCCGAATACTCGGAAACGAGAAAAGAGCACTTAATATGTTACAATGATGAGACGAAAACGTATGTAAACAAGCAAGTGTTCTTTATACAATTAATTGTGCAATATTCTTATTCCTTTTAAGGAATTTGAAATGTATATTCAACCCTGTCGCATTGGTTTAGTCTGTAAGGTTTTGTATTTTATGGATAAATAATTTTCATGTTACCTTGTCCTTTAACCTTAGATAATAATAGATCTTTCCAAATCACAAATTTCTTATGGGTTATGCTAAAAGTTGTCTTATGTTTGTGATCTAAACCGTAATATGACAATCGAATTTTACTTTATTAAAATAGCTTTAGAATTATTTTGAGATAGTATTATTATTTATTAGAGTGTTGGCTTAGTGGCTTCAGCATGCGACTCTCATACCTGAGGTCGTAGGTTCGATCCCCGGCTGTGCACCAATGGAGTTTCTTTCTATGTGCGCATTTAACATTTGCTCGTACGGTGAAAGAAAACATCGTCAGGAAACCGACATATCTTAGACCCAAAAAGTCGACGACGTGTGTCAGGCACTGGAGGCTGATCTCCTACTTGCCTATTAGATTTAAAAAAAAATGATAATGAAACAAATTTAGAAATCTGATGCCAAGACCTAAAGAGGTTGTAGCCCCACTGATTTTTTTAGATTATTTTTACGTTTTTTACAATCATTTCTCAACGAAATGTCATATTTAATACATATGAGGCACACTGGTGACCATGCACCACCTATCAGACGAGCCTCCTGTCACTTTAGATACAAATACAACATCCATCATGGTATAACCACGATTCGGATATGTTTGCCAAATATATTATACCACTATTGACATAGTGCAATCATTAATACAGACGAGGGCCCACTTATTAATTTTAATAAGTGGGGTGACTTGTACTGAAGGGGCGACGACAGATCGCGGTGTTTGTTTTATTAGTTTTGATTTTATGGTTTTATTTTATTTATTTATTTACACTTTGTTGCATTACATAAAAGGAAAATATTAAACATAATTTAATGACAAGCAACTGGCGGCCTTATCGCTTTAGAGCGATTTCTTCCAGACAACCACTGTTAGTAAAGGAAAAAAAAACCACTATGAGTATATTAGATAAGGTAGGCAAGAAGTGCAAAAATAAAAAGGGGAAAAAAAAAAAACAAAACATACTTAACAGAAACAAAAAGAAATAAAAATAAACTAAACTGATACAAGTTACATAAAACAAAACAAAAAGTAAACAGTGCACATGAATCAGGACAATCTAAGATGAAAAAGATCGCTCTCACGTCAGTAAGTAATTAGTGGTATGACATGGACAGGTAATGTTTATAAAGCAGAAATTTAAAGGAAGATAGAGAAGGAGCTAAGCGAATAGTGACGGGAAGTGAATTCCATAGCCGAACTGCTGAAACCTTAAAGGAATCGCCAAGAAAAGAGGAGTTATGAGATGGGATTTCAAGGGTATAGTTTTCGGAAGAGCGTAAACTATAGTTATGTGAACCCAAAAATTTGAAATCATTTTTGAGATAAGAAGGAGTTTTAGGATTGAACAGGATGGAATATAGGAGATGGAGAATATGAGCATCACGTCGCTGTCGAATGGGTAACCAACCTAGCCGCTTACGGAACGCAGAGATATGATCATACTTTCTTAGACCGAAAATAAATCGGATACAGAAGTTTTGGAGACGATCCAGTTTGTTTAGCAATTCCTCGCTCATATCGGAGGAGCAAGAATCGCCGTAGTCCAGTAAAGGCAGGAGGAGAGATTGTGCCAGTGAGGTTTTAGTACTAAAGGGAAGGAAATTACTGAGACGTCGGAGGATACTAGAGGCACCATACAATTTGCGGCTAACTTCTTTGACATGCTGCTCCCAGGATAAGTTTTGATCAAATAAGACCCCCAAATTTTTAACTGCACGGCTTATATTTAAAGTTACGCCGTTGATATGTATAGGTGGTACAGTGGCCGAATCAATTCTCGTCGTGAAATAGGGGCTGCCAATGATTATGACTTTACTCTTGTTGGGATTGATTAGAAGACCAAAATTTTTGCTCCAGTCAACTATCTTTGCCAGCTCATAGTTTGTGGAATGTATGGCCTGCGGGAGATCATCGAGACTTGATTGAACGTAGATTTGGAGATCGTCAGCGTATAAATGAAAATTAGTAGAAAGACGGGACGTTAAAGAGTTAATATAAATAGCGAAAAGAAGAGGAGAAAGTACGCCACCTTGCGGTACGCCAGGTTTTGTTGTTTATTTTGCATCGTAATAACGAAAAATCAATATTGAAATATAATGTGTAGTACCACGGACTCACCGAGTTTAGCGCCTCGCCAAATAGTTACAGCAAAGTTCGGTCAAAGGAAGACTTATAGTTTTGCTTATTTATTTTTCTTTATTAATAACCTTATATTTCCCGTACATAAAATGTGTACCTGATTTTCTTATACATAAAATAAGCGATATAACAGACCGTTATGAGTTAATTGTAAATAAGAATTTTAATTTTAGTTATCTATTAAAAATAATCAGTATTTCTCGTTTAACACAAGCTAATAAATGTATAAAGAATGTTGTATATAAGTGCGGACAAGCTATTCGCTTCCCAAGTCGAAGTATCTTTCGACTTTGAAGCGAATTATAGTATTAATATTTTTAAATAATAATAAAAAATATTTTATTCTATAACTGTCCTACGTGAAACATATTTTTCAAACAAATTTTTCGCCTTAATTAATTTGGATGAACGAGAGTCTACATCGATCGATATAAAAAACGGCATATCCATGGAATATGCTACCTTTTATTAATTCCTAAGATGCAGCAATGACATGAGCTATAGCATATATTTTGTATAAAAGCAACCCCACAGACTCAACAACCATAAAAGTGTCGGGCGTGCGCCGCCTGTGGCGTATCTCTAAATTGCATTTTAATTTAATTACAACTTGATATAATTTTTCGGTGCCATCCTAATTAGATAAGGCACATTATCGAGTTAAAGCCCTTTTTGACACATGGGATTTGAATATGATCGCCTTAGTAGAAAACTATAATATTCAGTTATTGCCAATCACAAAGAGACTTGAAAATGAAAACTCGAATGACGTGATCTCAGGAAATTTTATGAGAATTTTATGTTAAATAACTTTTTTTTTAAATTATAGCCCGCATTTAAATAACCTTAAATAATATATTTTGAAGACGATTATGTATAATATTGGGATTGGTTTATGTACACACCATATGGCAGGTCAAAAGAAATACAACAGCTGAACACGACTGTACTACGTATAATACTTGTATTACTTACTATACTTTTATTTTATTTGCATTTAAAACCTTTAAATAAGTTGATCGGCTATAATTGAATCATCATATGAAATGATAAGCAATTTAACTTTAAGAGTTATGAGTTTATTCCGTATTTAATGCTAGCTCATCCCGGCTGGGCAGAGGTTGAAGAAAATTTTAATACCAGAAGTAGTTAAGTATGGTTTATTATAAATGTTTTAATTTTGGTATAAAAACAATCGATTATGTTAAATAATAATAATAATAGTTTTTTGAAGTATACTAACAGTGTGTGCCTGTTAATTTCTTTTTAATTCGTACTTATAAAATTAAGCTATTTTAATTATGCTTCTCAATAATCCATCAGTGAAGTAGGTAAAATATCCACTGCGACAGTGATAGTCATCTCACACAATTTATTTATAACGTCATTGGATCTGATGGTATGTACGGTTATTCTATTATTAAAAAAATAAGATAAATTTATATTTATTCATTCATACACTAAGGTTAGACAAATAAAATTTATACACGTGTATAATTTACCGAACATAAAATCAATAAATCCGGCCTTCAGAACGTAATCAGGAACAAATTGAGTTCAAGAAGCCTTAACCGTGTGAAATGATTGCTCAGATCTTATCATACATAATTTGTGGGATGTAGGATTTGGAAGGGACGTAATTATTTGCGATTGAACATACGATAATAATTTCTCATAGTAATATAATATCGAGGGCGCGGCACGCGTTGCGCTGTAAAAATATGCCTTGGGGCAGTACAAATCCGTGGGATACCCGCAAAATTTGTTGTTTACATTATGTTATTAGATATATTATAGGTCTTAATCGAAATACCGTGAAGGCTCCGATTGTGATATATAAATATGAAAAAGGTACATAACAGTGTTAATTAATAATATAATTATAAAGTTAAACTGAACCCAGAGCGAGCAGGCTATTTAGCATTCGATTTCTGTATCTCTTTAATGATTATTTATGATTCAAGTAGATTATTAGCTTTCTGTTCCTGATACACGCCGTCGTCTTATTGTGTCTAAGGCATGCCACTTTCCTCTCAACTTTTTCTCTATCTAATCACCAGCTAGTGTTAAGTGAGGACATAGACATTTGACATCTTACGGATGAGTCGCACGCTGAAGCTACTTGCCCAACACTGTTTATTAACCTTGGTTAATGGGTGTAACCAAGGTACTCAAAAACCCTTTTTAAGTCCTTAATTTTTCCTAAGGCGCCAAAATAAAAGATGTATAACTTCAAAAATATTTTAGTAGTATAAAATAACATGTTTTTATTTCAATATTTTGTCACCATCCAGATTTAATATTAGATATCTTTAATATTTAATTAATTTAATGAATTATAATAACTTTGTATGATGGCAAACGTATAAATTCTTGAGTTGACCACGACTATGTGACCCCACCCTGGCGCCAAAGCTGGATCCGCCCTTGTATGATCATTATATATAATAATTATGTCGAAAATAAATAAGTAATAAATATTTGTTCACAAAGTACAACACGTTATGACAAGTTAACCTTAGTAGCACAGATATTCCAACTTTTATTTCCCTTTTTTTTTCAAGGAATCCATAGATTTTTAATAACACAAATTACGCTCAAATTTTACGTACCAATGAAACAGAGAGAATAAGGTTATAAATCCTTACAATTCATGTTTACATGTGAGCTTACAAGATTTCGCTTGAACGCAAGGCTGTCGCATCCGTTTTGCGGATTAGCAAAGCGGTAAGAAGCACCAGCAATGCCTGGACAACCCTCAATTACTGGAACGCACGCGCCACCACTCTGGGGATCTCGCACGCGACCAACCCCTAACAATTATGTATCCGTTCGAAGTTATTATTGATTTCGAAATAAAATTTAAAATATTCAAAGTGTAGCAAAAATTTAATTTGCTTGTTCAAATTTAAATATTTTAATTTTCTTCGAATATGATAATTAAACATTTGATCGTGTGGAGATATGTGAACTCTACATTTTAGAGCTCTATATATTCTTATAGAAGTATTGTAAGTATATAATAGTGTATACTATACAATTCTTTTGAGGATATGATGTGAAAGTATATATAGTAATTCTAATATACCTAATAACTAACCTTAAAATTTAATAATTAAAATATATTATTTATAACCTTTTCGACAAGGTTCCAAACATACTATACTATACTATGGTAATCAAGACAAGAAGTTTGTGTATTAGAAATAATATAGATACATTTTTTAAAGTTGATCAACGATTTTATCTAGTCTAGTGAGTTTAAGGTGAAGTAAAAATGAACTTAGAGGTAATATTATATATTGTAAAATGCGTAAAGGTTTAATACAAAAATGCTAGGCTATTTATTAATTATGTCAAAAGGGATGTAATGTTTTTTCATGCGAAAAAACATTTACTGAAAAATCAATTAGGATACATTAAATTCTTCATAAACAGCAAAGGAAATTGAGTTATTGCTCAATTGTAAGCCAAAATAAGCGCCTTGTATGAAGTAAAAGCATGATGACAGTTTCAATTAAGCCTCTTCCATAGATTCATCTTATTCATGTATTAAAGAATAGGTTTAAGTGACATAAGTTTGCCCACTTTCCAATACATATATCAGTAATATTGTACCTCGTATAAAAAATAACCACAAAACGGTTTTATTATTAATTAATAATAATTACATTTGTTAATTAATTTCTTTAACAACTCAACAAAAAATAAATATTAAATATACCATAAAATTTAAAAATTAAATGAAAAACAAGAATAATATCTATTATTTAATTTAGTTGTAAGATGATAAATATAAAATTAAGTGTCGAATTATGTCTAGGATGCCTACATTATAGTAGGCATCTTTGACATAATCCTAAATCGACCAACCGGGTTAATTACGTCAACGAAACACTCTTGGCAAAAATTTCCCTAAAAATTTTATCATTATTACTGTGGCGTTAAAAATAATAGGAATTTTTACTAAAATTGTATATCTTTCTGAATTAACAATGAGTCAATATTAAAATATAATTAATTATTTTTAATACGCCATAGTGACTCCACAAGCTTCGAGTTACACATTAAAACTCGCTCAACTATGTTTTAGTTTACATTGAGGTACAAATGACCCCAAGGGTAAGACGGTAGAATGTGATTTATGAGGTCGTAAAGTTGCACAGGCGGCTGCCCTCGCGTTCACTTGTATAATTCATGTAGCCACGCTTGACCAAGTCCTAGGCTGGATTGACTTAGAGATTTATGGATCAGGTTGACGTAAACAAATATAATACAATATAAACTTGTTTTACGTATCCGAGGGAAAGAATAATACGTGGGTAACACTGAAAATGTTTAGAACTGGCCTGTAAGGAACATTGCATTGAAAACTTTTTTGAATTTCAATTTAAGAACTCTGTGGTAAACAATATAGGATATTGAATTCATTTGTCATTTGTTTTTGTGAATAGGCGGCAAATCAGAAACTCTTGTTACATGAAAAATTAACCTAAGGTGACTGAATTTTCGGTCAATGATTTATTATGACTTTCGTTGTGGATTTACTTAACAACAATGATACGCTGCGATTAACATTTCTTAATGAAGCCCCATCTCGTGCCACTTTTTACCTTTGGTTTACAGAGCTTAAGCATGGGAGTAGCAATCTCAATGATGATCCGCGTCAGGGACGTCCTATAACAGCAACTACTAAGATAACATCAGTGCTGTGCGACGCACGATAGAGGAAGATAAGAGAGTGATCTAGCAGCGGATACGAGCAAGCCTAGGCGTTGGTATGAGTCAAGTTCAAAACATATTACATGACATTAAGGCTAACAGGTAGCTTAGTACCAGATGGATTCCCCACACTTTAACCGACGACCAGAAACACCTTCGCATGGACTGGTGTCGCCGAATGTTAGATAAGTTCAACGGCCGTGACTCAAATGCCGTATTCATCATAGGTGATGAAAGCTGGCTATTTTGTTACGAACCCGAAACCAAAAGACAATCAGCTCAGTGGGTGTTTCTTTTCGATAATTGGCCAACTAAGGTAGGAAAGGAAGAAGTCAAAGAAAAAAGATGATTGCCTCAGTCTTTGTCGGAAAGGTCATTTCGCCTAAGTTGTGCTAGAAGATGGAAGGACAGTTACTGCAGACTGGTATGTCAATCGCTGTTTGCCTGTTGTCTTGGAAAAAATTCCTTCACCACGACAATGCCTCAGCGCAAGAACGCAAGCAAGAATTAATTATAAAATTCGAGGTATTCGCTTTACGAGCCCCGAAGATAAACGAAAATCAACCAAACTAAACGAAAACAAAGGAAAATCAACGAAAATAGGACGATGTGTAGAGAGGAAAAGTGATACTTTGAAAAACAATCAAAGTATTGGCAACTTTCTACATTAAGCCGCTTTTCATTTTCTAAACATATTCAGTGTTAAGCAGATGCTACAGTCGAAAGAGTTAGAACGCAGTTTTGCACGCTTTCAGCAGAACGTTCCCGCCTATATAAAAAATGAAAATTCAGTTCACGTCCAATTTTTTCTATATTTATAGGGATTATATAACTTTAATTAAAAAAATTGATATTTCAAGACTCCACTATGTTTTATTACAAACTATTTACCGACGGTTTGCGTTTCAATGACAATCTATGGCGGGATTCTTTACGAATATTTAATTTCTTTAAAAATCTGTGCAAAAAATAGGTATCGCAGTTTGAGTTTCACACACATCCTCTAGCTGGTAAACTAGGTCCCATCCAGCATCGGTAAAATCGACGGTTTGTTAATATATAAGAAAAATTTACGAGTACTATCAGTTACAAATAGTATATATCAAAGATAATATTAACGATATTAAATCCTAAACTAAATTAATCAGCAAATCAAAGGTTTCTTGCGAGACGGGAAGGAATATAATGAAGCTACCAGAATAATTGAAAAAGTATGCTCAGAATAACGAGAGCATCTCGATTCGCCGACGAAGCACTTGAAGTGCACAGAGCATTGGTATATTATGCGTGGAAATGGGAATTTTCTTTAATCGATCGATGGGTGGTACTGTATGTTTGGATTGGTTGAAGGGCGTGTTGCTCGTTATCATTAGATGCGCCTTAGCCAATGAGAAAGCGTCGCTGATAAGAGGTTGGGGTTGCGAGGAAGGGTGGCGTCAGTGCGGCGGGCGCTGTGGTCTAGGGCGGTTGTGCGATGCTCGCTCCCATGATGTTCCCCGGTACAGAGGATGAGCTGGATATGCGAGTGCCGCCGATACAACTAGAACATCTACCTGAAGTGTTCCTATGTATGTAGATTTGTGAGTGCTGTGTCTATTTTGTGAGTGATTCTGTGTTAAAGGATTTCATTTTCAGTTTTATTTTAAGTGTATATTACGCTTCTTTAATTGGGCTATATGAAATACGGTGATATTATTACCAAAATTTTTATAAATACTTATCTATCAAAATTTGCGATACTCAAGTCGATTTAAATTTATTTATTTTCTATTTGCTTAATATATTACAAATTACAAGTTACTGCGTAAGTTGAATAACGTAACTAAATTTGCGGAGTAAATTAAAAAAAATTTGGTACACACGATACAATGTTACATATACATACTACATATATACATGTACCATATACAACTTTTTTCATCTATGGCACATCCTTAGTCATAACCAGATCAAAGTTGCATTTTTAAAAGCTATGCATTAATAAGAACAGTCATGACCTTTCTATTCCTTTTTTGAATTTTAGACGTTTATTATTTTATGCTAAAATAGACGAGGATACCAAAAAATTTGTTTATGTGCAGCCAGTATCCCGAAATGTGGTGGATGTCACGAGATGATCGTAGACCGCTACGTCCTCAAAGTATCAGATCGTACTTGGCACGCGGGTTGTCTTCGATGTGTGGAGTGTCGTGCAATGCTCTCCGGGAAGTGTTTTGCAAGAAATAATCAGCTCTACTGCACTGAGGATTTCTTCAAGTAAGTCTCAGTTGCTCCTTTATTGGAAAACATACATTTAATTAGACTAGAATCAATAAAAATTTAGCCTTAAGTAAAAAAATTAAACCCTTCTTAAACTTAATTACCTACACTTTTTAAGCAAAAATTAGAGGACCAATCAAATCTTATTGCAACCAATCTCATTGTTGACCTGTCTCGATATATGAACTAGAAAAGCACATATATTCAAATTTTCACCAATCATACTATTAGTACATCGTTTTACTTGTTAATAAGATTGCAACATTCATATAAATTTTTTCGGTTGGGATTAATTAACATCATGTAGCTTATAAGAATATTAATGTAACAATATCACGTTGATAATGTTGTTTTGATTGCGGCTGTTGTCCTAGGCGGTTCGGTACAAAATGTGCAGGGTGCGGGCAAGGAATCCCGCCGACGCAAGTAGTTAGACGAGCGCAGTCGCATGTTTACCACCTGCGCTGCTTTGCGTGTGCGGCTTGCGCCAGAACTTTGAACACAGGCGACGAATTCTACTTAATGGAGGACGGGAAGCTTGTGTGTAAACCTGATTATGAAGCGGCTAGAGCTAAAGGTAAATAAATATTCTTATTCTACTAATTACAAAAAGCAATCTAAACACTATACTGCTAGTTCGATTGGTAGCTAAGCAATGGAAACCGACCCAGTAGCAATGATAAAATACTTTAGTACTGCCCAGAAATTTTACTATCAGGCAGGTTAGAGAGGCAAAAAATCATTTACCCATGACCTGCTCGTTTTTTAATTAACTAGAAATCATTATATAACAAAAGAAGAATGTATAGACAAGGTGCATTACTTTGACAAAGCGAATAAAAGATTAACCTTTTGGTTTTTCTTCCTTTAACACAAGATTGTCATGACAGGGGATGGTTCCATCGATGGGGATGCAGCGAGCAAAAGACCACGTACGACGATTACAGCGAAACAATTGGAAACCCTGAAAAGTGCTTACAGCAGTAGTCCGAAGCCTGCGAGGCATGTCCGGGAACAGCTGGCACAGGACACCGGCCTGGATATGCGAGTAGTACAAGTCTGGTTTCAAAATAGGTAAGTGCAACGAAAGTTTCCAAGATAACAATGACACCTATCTAACAAGAAAGAAAGAGGTATTGAATGAAATTATAGGGTTTCCACACATGTTTCCCTTTCCCATTTATTGTATTGTTTGAATATGAAATACCGTGGTTGAGACTTTGATGATCTTGAGTGACATGTTGATTATTTACACTAATAATTCTTTATTTCATATTTTTTTTGTAGTCGGTTTATAATCTTTTCATAATTCTTTGTTCATTTGGAATTATTTTATTTGTTACACATTTATCTATCAGATTTAAAAATATATTACATCAATACATTATCAACGATTAACTTTAGATACACGCTACGAATAATAGGATAGGTCCTTTCCATATGCTGTCTTTCAACGATACGGGGCGCCCTAATAAAATGTATATACATATGTATAAGATAAAGTACCGTTAGCAGGAAGCTAATGATGTGATGAAGCGAATGATATCAATTTCGACGATTATTTAAATGATCCTAATCCTTGGGGTTGATTTACTCTAGTTCAAACAATTTGTATGACTTAAAACTTGGCGATTTAAAATAGAGGCGGAGAGTTTCTTGCCAGTTCTTCTTGCCCGCTGCACGCCCTTGACTTGCAAAGTGGTAGTTAATGTACATTTAGAATCAAATTAAACATCTAATTAATTAATCTTTTCTGTTGACATTAGTAAGTGTACATGTTTACGTATATGAATAAAGATATTTTGAGTATGAAATCGATGGATAAAAAACCATTTGCAAATCGCTGGAAGGTTTTTCCTTTAATGGGTTCCACTCCAGTAGTTCGGTACAAATTTAAACTGTATATTAATATTTGTAAATATTGGAAATAAACGGCCTTGATTTTTATTATAAATAATGGGGTAGCTTCGATAAAAATGACGCACACAACGGAAAAAAAATTATGGTATCTTAGGTATATAAATAGGTATATAAATAGGTATGTAAATAGGGTAATATCCCTAACTTGCGTACTAACTACTAACTGACGAAAGACTGATCTTGAATTAGATTATCATGATTCATGTGCATTTTTTGCTTTTATTTTTTTTTATATGTATGTATCAGTTAAGTTTTTTTTTGTTTCTGTTAAGTATGTTTTTTCCTTCTTATTGTATTTGTAATATGTATTTTTGCACTTCTAGCCTACCTTATGTAATTTAATACATGTTTTTTACCTTTACTCACAGTGGTTGCCTGGAAGATAACGCTCGAAAGCGATAGGGCCGCCAGTTGCTTTACATTAAATTTTGTTTACTATTTTTTTTCTTTTGTGTAATGCAACGAAGTGTTAATAAAAAAATAAATAAATTTTACCTTAGATATATTAAGATCGATTACAAGAACTCCGGTTCTTAATTAAAAACACCACAGAATACAACAAGTGTATGTCTATTTAGATAAATTTACCTATGTGCACCCTGCGTATTTCTTTGAAATTAGTACATGAACATAATGATAATATTTGGACGTAGACCCATATTGAGAGTGTTTTGCATTAATATACACAAGTCATGCATTGTTCTTTAAATATTTTAATTGCTTTCTTTTAATAACTATAAAAAAAAATGTATATTAGATTCTAGTTCTAAATTGTAGATTAGATAGAATTGTATAGAGATTAAAATATTAGTTAAGTTGGTTGGGAATGGGAAAACAAATTTCTGCGTCTCCTAAAAAAATAATTAACAAAACAGACAAAATCGTTTAATAATTTGCAAAGTTACTACATTTAGTGTTCGTATTATACTATGTCCAAATATGCATAACTTAAAAACAACGCCAAATCGATTCACTGATGGATTTAAAGTGTTACTTCATTGATTTTTTGTGACAAATCAATTTCTTATAAACAATCGATTTACTTAACTGTGCATAAACATTTTCTTTCATGCATTTTTAAGCTAACAAGACGTTTATATATTGGATGCTAGGTTTAACAAAATTGAAGGCATGGTATCGTATTAATGTTAAGTGATCTGTGACTTGGTTCTATAACGATCTATGGTTATTGTATGTGATGACCTTGTTATACAAAAACTGACCTTAGCTCTTTAATCTATGGAGGCACATGACCTTTTGATACTTTTACAATATATTATTGATATTTATTTTAATTATCTACACAACAACTAGACAATAGTTTGGCCTTAGTTGTAATACCTATCCCTTAGAAAAAGTTCTTCGCAGGTAAATTATTAGTCCTACTTTAAGAAATGTATACGAATTTCGATCTAATCTACTTAACAGCAATTGAAAATATGAATATGAAGATAAGGTTTTTGACAGCCATGTCAGTGGTTTTGTACTTAGCTGTAATTAACAAATAATTTATAACATTCATCCAATAAATTATCCGATACAGGAAGATAATAATTTTGTCAATACAAGTTAAAAATTATTCTACTTTGTCCAATAGTTTATTAATAGCACAGTATGTTTTTTCGTGCGCGACTTGATTCAGTCACGGCGGCCGTCACGCCCTGCGCTTTGGCCTCGCCTCGTAAACTTGCATTTATCACAATGCCTTTATCAATTTACCTACAAACGAGTTGAATTCGTGCAAATATTCAATAGCTAGTTTAAATCAATTAATAAATTACTACAGTTTTATCTAAAAACATAAGTTTTCGTCTAACATTAAACAATTTGAAATGAATTCAATAATGTACTATGTTTTATCGTTAACTGTCGTTGTTTTTTTTACATTTATTTAGGCACTTCATTTATATAATTTACAACGCTATAATATAAAATGTACGAAAGACCTCTGGTCGTATCATGGGAAACAAAAATGTTTGTTTAGGCACAGATATAGGTCCTTTTGCCCAGGCACTAAATTTTCCTTTAGTAATACAATGATTAATATCCATTAGACAGTAAATCAATTTTTTATGACACTATACCATAGTGGAACCCACCTAAAAAAACTGACATCAATTCCAATACAATTACCGTAATGTATCGAACATATTACCCCGATAATATGAAGTACGTAATTTAGGGCGTTGTTCCAATAATCCAGTGCGATTACATCGCAGCAGGTCCGCGGGGAAGGCACTTTAATTAAGCTTTTTGTTAAAAGCTTCGGTCGGCTCCCTGCTACGCTAATCACACACGCAAAACGTACTATGTAACTTGTCTATAGTTTACTGTTTACCTAGGTATATTTTCTTTTAAAAGTCATCTGAATATGACGATATTATATTTTGTATATAAGTTATCACTTTATTTAAATACTAATTAGTGGACACTGCGTATACAAAAATATAAAAATTTTTGCTTCCGCGATAAATAATGTAATAATAATAATGTTAGTAAAGATATACTATTTATATGAATAAGGTAAAATTTATATTATATTATAAGGTATAGGATGAGAGAGACTAATGAGAGGGTCTAGGACGACTCAATATCATAATTAACCAAGATCTGCTTTACGGTTAAGACAAAATAATGGCGATCCCACTCTAGGTTACTTGTTTTTATATAAATAGTGATGCTGTAGATTTGAAATTAAAAAATAGATGCTATTACAGAAGAGCAAAGGAGAAAAGACTGAAAAAAGACGCAGGTCGGACGCGATGGTCTCAATATTTCAGATCCATGAAAGGCTCGGGCGGAGGTTCACCCAGACACGACCGCTTACTCGACAAAGATGAGCTTAAAATCGACTTGGATTCGTTTAGTCATCATGGTAAGTAAATCAAAAAGTTATAAATATCATGTAAAATCAAGACAATTAAAGGTAATATTTAAGGTAGGACATGAGAGCACACATAAATTACATTTAACTTAAGAATTTTGATGTAATTTAAAAAAGACACCTCTGAAATCATCTCACATTAAAATAGATATGTTACTTTTGTTATCATATTTCAAGTTTATGAATAGGTACATAGTATTAATAAAGTAATATTTTGTTTTAATTGTTTACTTTTTCCTACGAAATGTCTGAATTTCTATTGTTTGATTGTAACTTTTGTTTGTAGAGTTGAGCAACGACAGCTACAGTACGGCTGCAATGGGGGGCGAAGAGGGGTCTCCCGCGGGCGTGGGGGGCTCCCGTTTCGGGGCCACACCGCCGTACTTGCGCGCGCATTCGCCCCCCCACGCACACTACCACTACCCGCCGGACCACCTCGTCTACACCAATATCGGTATGCACTTATAATTATTGTAATGTGTTTTTCAGGTACTCTAGAAATATTAAGTCATATTAGAGCTACATTGTTTCTTTATATAACAAAGTAATTTTATCGAAAGTCGAGCAAACGGCCATGCTTTTAACATTTAATAATAATATCTACTGAAAATTCTGAATTTGTTCGAAAACATTTTGAATAGGGACATTTATTAAAAATCTTTCATAAACTACTGTTATTCTTTTGACTTTCATATAAAATCCTAACGCCTGCAAAAAAATTAGTTCAACAGATTTCTAGTTATTACTGCACATATACTACATTACTAAAATATATCTTTAAATATTTTAGTAAAGATAAGAGCGTGAATTTATTTGAATTTTAAACTGAGCAAAACTCATAGTTTTATATCACAATAAATAAGTTATCTTCTTACTTCTGAATGATGAAAATTCATATGATTTTTTTTGATAAACAAATCTATCATGATGTGATAATAATCAACAGGTCAAGCAATAAGCGGCGGTCTCGCTACCGGCGGTGCATCAGACATGAGCAGCTCGTCATCCCCCGCCGCTGGGGGCTATCCCGACTTTCCCCCATCACCAGACTCGTGGCTCGGTGAGCATTATTCACCTCGAGGATATCCCTAGCGGCGGCCACCGCCAGCGCACGGGCACTTAGCGCCCCCATCGCTGCCCGCGCCCTGCCCGCCGCAGATTGCATTGCAACCGCTCGAACTAGTTGTTAAACGTGAAATGTGACTTACAAACAATTTCATTAGCGGGTAATGCAGTTGTCATTGCGTACACTTATCATTTCAATTTACCACTAAAACATTGTTATAACATATACAATAGCGAGGCAAACAGCGCGAATTATTTTCCACTTCTCTACAGGTACTCGCCTCAAAACATTCTGTAGTTATTGAAAATTTCTTATGTTGACTGAAGCTTCTTATTTGAATGGGTTCAATGATGCTTGACGCATAAATGAAAATGCAAAAAATTTAAAGCGATAATGATTGATATACGGGTTTGTATAAATAATGAAACCTGTACTTACCCCGGAGTAACAAGCGATATCTATTGTCGACTTTCCTAATGATAACTTTGATGCTATCAGTGACTTTATCATTATCACATCGTCGGTACAGATAATCAGACTAATATATGAATTAACATAAAAAAGAAATTAAAACTTGAATTGATGTGATCCAAGCCTTTGAAGTCCGTTAGAAATAAAACATCGTTACAGGCTTATAAGGCAATACATTAGATAATGATAATAAATCAAACAATACTGTTTTGTGCAATGGATTGATTTATATATAGTCATGTAAAAGCGCAGCGTTTTAAACATTTCGTAATTTCTGTAAATATTAGAATATGTTTAATAAAGGAACTAATTTATATTAAATTGTAAATAGTTAAATGTATTTAATATTATTTACGCATGTAGGTAATAAGAAATTCTGGTGAAAGTCTAAGTCTTGTTTCAATGCAATGTAATTAACGTTATAACATAATCAAGTGTTTTATTGTAATGTAAATGTTTTACGATCACAACTTTGACAGAATACTGTATATACAATGAATGTAATTAAAAATCTATCAAATAGCTCATTAATTAAGTCCATAGTAATACTTTGTGCAAAGAATCTAGTCGAGAGATATCATGTATAATGTTATATGTAAATAAATAATAAACCATATTGTGCTAAAGTCAAGTTTTATTTACAGGCATTTCAATAATTTATAGTTCTGTCGTTGCTACACCCCAATATTGCTGCATTCGACCTTCGAGATCAAGCGATTCTTGGGATTGCGTATTTTTTTCTTGTATCACAGCGAAATCGTACTCCAAATGATATGGCATGAGCCTCTGAAGAGAACCAAAGTACGCAGCGTTTGGACCACAATTAGGCATACGGCCAGATCCAAAGCGGAATTCTGGCTTCAGAGCAGTGCCAAACGACCTTGCACTTCCGAAATGCTTCGAAAGAAATGGTAGTTTCGATTGTTTCCCCGCCAAATGTAGTTGCGGACTACTGCCTGATAATCCTTTGACACTTCTCAGTGTATTCGTATCTGTTTTTATTCCTTTTGATAGATTATCCAGTTCTTTATCGAATATCATTTGAGTGTTTTGTTCCAACATATATTCCCAGCATTTGAACTGCTCCTCAGATGATGGTATTTCTTCTTTACGTTCTTCTTTATCTTCCTCAACGCGGACCCGTATAGCTCTAGCGACTCCACCTCGCGGTTTTCTTTCTGAAGCTCTATTATGAGACCGGACACTTGCGTAATGCTGTTGGCTGAGAACTTCGCTAAGAGGTCTATCGCTTTGACCGCTCGGTGATGATCGATCACTATTCGATTTTGGAGATATCGAATGGCAGCAGGGTTCTAAACGTGAGCAACAGCAGTCGGATCGGCAAACCGGTTTAGTTGTGTTTATTGTTTGTCGCAACTCCCGCATTAGTAAGTCCACATCAGAACGTACAGTATCAAATCTCACTATCACCACAGAAATACAATCTTCAACGCCGTAACTTTGTGCCAAATCTTGTAGCCGTTTGGCTGCTAGAACAGGATTCCGTTCCGATCGTACTTCGGATATTGCAGCTTCAACAGATACAGCACTCCAGAATTTACCATTACCAAGTATGAGAAATTCGTCGTCTTCTTTTATCACAGTTTGAATCACATCTGGGTCCGGCACAGTGTTGGGGAATCGTGAGGAATGTCCTATTCTTTTATTATTCTCTGCGCCTAAACATAATGGTCCAGTTCGTCGACTCAATACGGCTTTAGTATCGCCAACATTAGCCAATCTCATATTGTATCTCCTAGTTGTTTGTCCGAATCCATTTTCTGGCACATTTATCTGAGACAAATGACACATGATAAGTGAGGCACCGTTTCTCTGGCCCTTTTCCTTTAGTTCTCTATGTGCTGATAAAACTACATATTTCATATATTCGTTGACAGTTTCCTTAATAGATTTTTCTTCTAGAAGCAATCCAGGTAAGCTTGTTTGCAATATCTTCGTCACTTCTGTATCGTTTTCTCCGTCTATAACAGCGAAAAGACCCTCTTTGTTACAAAATGATGGAAGACGTATTTGACCACAGGATAATTGTAACATTTTACTGGGACATTCTGAAAACCCTGTCACCCAGGGCGTGGTACCGGTGAGTTCCTCATGATAAGATGTCTTTTGAGTCCAAGCCGCTGAGTTTCGCCCGGTGACATCCACTAGGCTTAAGGGCCTTTGACATTTATATGCATTAAATTGTGATTCATCAACTTGCAGCCTCTGATTACAAGATATATCTAGAAACTTCAACTGCTTCGGCGCTAAAAGTCTCAGATCTATACTATCTAGTTCATTGTGGGCAAAATCTAGAACTTTCACAGAAGCGCTACAAGCAAACATGGGAACAGATCTAAGCCGATTCGAGTGAGCCCTGACAACTTTCAGATTATTGACTTGAGGCAAACTATCTGGAAGCTTCGTTAGAGAATTTCCGGATACGACGAGTTCCTCCATTTCAGGCCAGAAGTTGAAGAAATTTTCCGGCAAACTTGTCAAGCAATTGTAGGCCATGTGCAATATCTTCAAGCCTCTGAATGTGGCTATGACGTCGATGGATTCATCATTCAAACAGTTAGCTGTTAAGTAAAGGCGTTCTAGAATATGTGAGGAGACACCCCTAACTCGTGGTAAGCGGCTTAATCTGTTATTCGCGAGGTTTAATACACACAACCTATCGCAGACTGAAAAAAAGTTTTCTGGAAGAGCTTGAATAGAGTTATTGTGTAAGAGGAGTTCTTTGAGAGGTGACCTGAGCCGTGGCATCGACGGTATTGTCGATATTTTATTATGGGCTAAGTGCAAATGGCTAAGACTGGAGAGTTCACTGCAGAACAGGTGTTCAGGTAGGGATGTCAACTGATTGTTGCTTGCGTAAAGTTTGGTTAAGTCAGAGCAACCACTGAGCCATTGGGGTAATGACGTTAACTTGTTGTGGGATAAGTCTAACTCTATTAGGTTTATAGGCGGAACTGATGTGGTTAGACTCTCCAAATCTGCAATTGAAAATTTTCATTAGATTATTATTATTTAATTGGTGGATATTATATTTAGTGGGTATGTATGATTCTTCATAGACAAATATTTTGTTAAACGATTTTCTTAATTTTTTAACTAGGAAATGTACATTCGTTTTATTCCTAAACTGAACCGTTGATAAACTTTTAATTTGTTTTCGTGAACGAGACATATATAATCTCGAACATATGATTACTTATTTCGTTTGGTACCAAATTGTCCCACTGAGAGCTTTATCCCATACAAATATTTATTACTCACGTATGTAGAAGGTAAACTTACGATTAAAAGGAGCCCGTAGCACTCGTAGCGAGGCACCGTGTAAGGCCACGTGTTGTATCGCATTGTGTGACGCGTATAACTCCCTTAGACCGCGTAGAGATGACAATACAAGGACTTCCACCGCGTTGTGTGAAACGTCTAGGGTTACCAGATGCTGAAATTAATTTTAGTATTAGCAATTTTTTATTTTACTCAAAACTTCCCTAACACGGAAGAAAAGTTGCTGAACTATTTGTTCGGATAGTAATTCTGTGTTTTGGAGTGTGTATTATATTAACTGGGGCAATGCAGATTGCAGCTTTTGTCGAAATTATGTTAATACATTCTCTTCCGCTACCCAGGGGAAGTAAGTAGGGCTGCGGCATAGGGGCATATTCGCTCGATGCCACAAACCCCATTTCACTAACCATTTTCAACACAGTATGAAAAGGTTTGAATGTTCAAGTATTTCTTAGTAACTAACTAAACCTCTTTTTTTGCGCCTTGAGTCGTTTAATAACAATTCAGGAAGCAAGTAAAAAAAATAAAAAGCCTGTATACTTAATAAGGTAAATTGAAAATGTTTATAAAATGAAAAACTTAATGTAGAAAGAAAGTCAATACATTTATTGTTTTTCGAAGTAATCGGCTTTCCTACACAACGTCATATTCCAAGAAAACTAAAAGCAGTGAGTTCATTCTTCCGTAGGGGTCTCTACTATGGTACCAGGGCTCGTAAAGCAAGTATGAATTATATCTTTAGTTCTGGGAATAAATGAAAGTCGCCGGGCGCCAGGTTAGAACTCTATGGCGGATGACTCCTTATCTCGACAACTGCCATAGTCAAATCCATGCAAATGTGTTTCTGGTCGTCGGTTAAAGTATGGGGAATCTGGTACAAAGCTTCCTGACGCCTAAATGTCCGTGTATTATTTTTTAACTTGACTCATACCAATGCGTAGGCTTGCTCGTATCTACTGATAGGTCACGCAATCACTCACTCACTCACTCACTCACTTATCTTCCTCTATCAAGAAACTCAAATCGCGGCGGTTGAGTAAGCCCACAACAAAAGTCATAATAAATCATTGACCCGAACTTTTCTCGCGTTAGGTTCGTTTTCCCGTGTAACAAGAACTTTAGATATACCGCCAATTCACAAAAGCAAATGACAAATGAATGCAATATAGGACACAAGGTTACCATAGAGTTCTAAAATTGAAATTAAAAAAAAAGTTTTCATTAGCAACGTTTCTAACTGGCCAGTTCTAAACATTTTCAATGTTACCCACGTATTTATATGTATTCAATCTCATCCTCAATAATAGAGACTTTTGAAATTGGTACTAGGCTTAAATAAAATTCTTACATAAAAACCTCCTACGTACAAATATATTTTTTGTAACGATATCTATAAAATATTTTTATTTTTATAAGGGATATAATTGTAGAGAACTCACCTCATAATTACCAAGAATAATGCTTCCTTTTAATCTGTTGTGACGAAGATCAACATTGGTAAGAGGTGAACGATGCTCGCATTTGCTTTCTTCGCTTGGACTCATAGGTCTTGAACTCATCTGAAATTTCCAAGGGGAATAAATAGTTAAAAAATTTTTTAAATGTTTTTGCAGCTTGTAGCGTACTAGTTTGTTCTACTACAAAATTTGTTCGCATAGACAACTGTTATTAAAACGCATCGAATAGCAAGGCTGTAATGTCCTCGGCCCTGAGGCAACCTTCTGAGAGTAGGGAATGTGTACGGAAACTACGAAGGTATCTTGATATATATCAGTTTCCTGTATTAAAATCCAAACAATATGCACAAATATTTTATTCTCTTTGCCTCTATAGTAGGTATTTCAATAGAAGTTCAGTTGTAGGTACTGTATCATATGATACTTTTGGATGTATTTCAAAATATTTTTTTTTACATAGGAAATTCTCAAAACCTCTATATAACATTGAATCAGTTTTAAAAGCAATATAGGCTCCAATCCAAGTACTTACACAAATTTGTATGGAGCTTAGCTTACGTGGCTTACTTGTCTCATTAATAATGTTGTCTATGGTAAGTTGATTTACACCTTCAGTTCTTCATACATTTTGTTCTTGTACGAATCGGAATTTTAGATTCAATATGGACGAATGTATTTTGCAGTTAAACAGACAAAAAAAGGAGATGAGATTTAAAGCAAGTTTTTTTATTAACTTAACCTACGGCCTTATTCAATATAAGAATATTTGAAACATATCTAAAGTACCAGTATACTGTGTCTACTACTAAGAAAAAAACCGAAGTAATTAGATGCAACATTTTTTTCTTATTGACGAGATATGGCACAGCGCATTATATTATTAGAAAACTATTTCCCATTACACTGCAAAAGGAACCAACCAAAAAATATTTTAATTGGCTTTAGTGATAAATTTATGTACATATTTTTTATTATAATAAATTATATTGGTTAAGATGTATTAAACGAAACACCTTAATAAATTTTATGATTCTCATAGAAAATGAGACAATACATCTCACTACTACTATTACGTGAGTAATTACTACTTGAAGTGTACTGTGTAGTAGAGTTGTAAATCGGAGTAATTTAGGAGAAAAATTAAGATGATACGAAAAAAAAAATAATTTTTAAAACAATATTTCGTACAAGAGATTTCTCTGAGAGCTTTCTCAAGACTAAGAGCATCAAATAATAAAAAACAATCATTACCAAGGTCATATCATACATGAAAGAGTTTTATACTATATATGATAATTATGTAGATATGTTTACTTTAGCATTACTTACTCCAAAGTTAGTGATCATGTTTCGCGCAGCTACGATTATTCGTAGACGTGGAAGTTGTAGAACGTAGTCCAGAGATCTTAGTTCATTATCGCTTACTTGCAGCTCTTCTAACCTTAAATAATAAAAGTAAATTATGAAAATCAGTTCGGAACCCAGGAGTTTTTTTACTTAAGCCCATAACTTTTTAAGTATACTTTTTTTCTAGTTCGCGCTATCAACAACATTACGGTAGAGATACGACTTAGGGCCTGTTTCACAATGTCCGGATAAGTTCCAAATAAGCTATTTATTACTTATTGGTAGGATAAACAATATTTTTGTGTTTCACGACTGCCGATAGCGCTATTCGTCATTAAATGCGAAGTATCTTATTCGGAACTTTTATCTTTCGAATAATTTATGTGTTACATAGCTATTTGGTACTTTATCCATACATTGTGAAACAGACCCTTAATATCATTAATAATAAATGTCTCTGAATAAAAAAATATATTCAAATGAGCTCCGACGTTACTGCAATTATAATTATTGCGGATTGTTTACAATTACAACATTTCATCATTAGGCAATTTTTTTATATTTCCTATTTGGTGAAGGAACTGTTTTTTTGTGCCGGATTGACTATTATTAATTTATTGCAACACTGAAATGATATACACGATAAATGTTATATAAACTATAAAAAAAACAATGAAGTGGTAATAAATAACACGTAAATAGAGAAAGTCAGTCGTTATTATAAACAATTAATTCATATATATAATCAGGAACATCAACTATTAATTATTTAATCAATGTTTATAAAATATTTAATAAATCATCTAAATGTGTCATAAACATGCAAATTAATGCTAATACTATATCTAATATCTGTAATCATGTATGTAGCGAATATATAAAAACTACAAAACCGATTTCAAAAATTTTTGAGCATTATACATTTTCCGTGAGTATTTTTTTCTAAAAGATTTGTATTATTGTAAAAGCCGGCATACTTTGTTAATGCTGTAATTATATAAGAAATAAATAAACAGGCTATTAGTAAGATAAACCAAATTGCATTAAAATGTCTATCAATATACGGTTTTGTACGTATTGGAAAAGTCGTTAATAATAATTACATTTTATTAATTAAACAGTTCTGTGATGACCACACTCCTAGGTTATACGATCTAGAAAGGCATTCACCGTGAATAAAGAAATTTAGAATTAACTGACCTCAACCGAGATCTAAAAGGAAAGGTGATCGCAACTAAGAGAACCTACTTTATAAATGATTATGTTAATAATGTATGGTTGTTATTTAATTACAAGGAAATAGCTCGTACTATTCGTATCTGAATTAACACAAAACAAAATCAAATTAAAGCATTGCTTAATCTACTGAAGAAATTATTTATTTAAATAACAATATTTCGGAATATAGTATTAATTAACTTTCATAAAAACAAGTGCTCACCAAGATTTAAAAGGTCACATCATGTTCCAATTAATATCATATTCACACTTCACGTTACTGTGTAATTATTTATTTAAAAATGCTCAATTTATTAATTTAATCCACGAGGTGTTAATGTCTGAAGAATTCACGTATGTAACTGACCAAGACTGCGCGCGCGCCGCCCCACTGCTCACGTGTATCGCAATAAAACGCAAGACCGGGATACACAATCGATGTTACACATTGTTTATCTACAAATCTATGTAATCATTTCCTGTTTTATTAAATAAAAAAATATGAAAAAGCACTAAAGCGATGAATTTTTTATATGTGATAATACGTAAAGAAAAAATTAAATTTAATAATAATTCAATTTTTTTAATATAATGTAATGCACAACGGTAATATAACATATTTTTACCGTGAATGCACAAGTAGAGCTTTGCGGAATAATTTCAGGTTAAAATTGTTTTAAAAAAAAATTAATCAAATAAGTAAAATATAAAGTCAAATAGCAATATATATTATTATTTGTGTACACAATAGAAGGTCTGGAAGTAAGCCTGTATAAAGTTTTTGCATTTCTGGGAGTGTTAAGGAACGCCTTTTGGATTGAGGGTAGTACTAAATATGTACATCACAATACAATTGATAACAATCTTAACGCTTTACCCTTAGCATCATACTTTAGTAAGACTATAAGTTTGTTCAATGTCTGGAAAATTGAAAAAATTTCAAAAATTCTTCGAATACTACACCTTTTCTTTTGGTTAACCCTATAACATATTTAAAGGATCTCTAGCTACTGTAAGTTGGGTAGAACAGACTGTCTTCCCCTTGATAGATACTGCAAGTAGTGTTATTAGGCATTTTCTGGTGTGAAATACCTCACGTAAATAAGGTTAGACTTAAATTACTCATTAGTCTTATTTAGGCCAGATTGAAAAATCCGATTTTTTACATGTGTAAGTTGTGTATGTAATCTAATTAATTTGAATTAAATAAATTGATGAAATTTTATTTAACCTTTTATATTTGTTATATGTAGGATACTACTGCCATATATATATTATTTATTTTATTTGGTTGTGACCATATTCCAGGAAGCAGCAAGAGACGGTTACTTAATTTTCAATATATCTATTTCAAAAATATTTAAAACCCATTTTATCATTCATTAATAAGCTATTATGCAGTTTATTAAGAACTTTATTTCCGTTTTGAGGAACAATAGAATTAACGGATGATGCAAAATAGAAAAACAAAATGCAATCGGATCCCTTAATTGGCTTCAAGTTCCTTAAGATAAGACTGACAATTATAAGTTATTTTATACCTTGACATTTAAACAATAATGCTGAATTGATAGTGTTCACATCTGAAGACTTATTGTTTTGTTTAGAACAAAGTATTTAAGTACTTGCCTGACTTAACATGCCTTTTTTATAATCTCTTCATTGAGACATTATTGAACATTACAATCTAACAAACCTTAAGTCTAATAAGTAATTTAATCAAGATATTTAACGTAAAAAGTGCCCAATTACACTTCTTACCGTCTATTTAGGGAAATACAATCATGCTTTCTATTTTTATTCCACTTATCACTGTTATACACTTAACACTACCGTGCACACGTATTACAATAAAACAATATTTTTTACCAGAGTTCAGGTAACAGTTTTGATATTAAAAATATTTGTAATATAACTTAGGTGTTTTACTAGATTAATTTTTTTAAATATTAATTGCACTGACTCAATTGTTACTGTCTATGACTTGAATATGTAACTGCGATTAACTATTTGATTTTAAAACACCTCCCAAACAGTTTTTTGCATTAAAATTGTATTTATTTCAAATCAAACCTGAAATGAGTATTTTGTTTGAGATGTAATTCTACATATGTTGCCTAAATTGTCGAAAATTATCTTGCATGCTCTACATATAACGTGGGTAAATTTGTACAACATACACTAAATGTAAAAAAAATTGTTGCTATTTCCACGGTAATTTAGGGGAACGAATAAAAATGTTTTCTTGTAACATAAACAAGGACATTGTAAGTATTGGGGGTTGCGCGAACAGCAAGTGAAGGTGCGCACGCGTCGTTGCACAGATGTAGATAGCCCAGTACTTGGTGCACGGCGTACTCACTCAAAAAATTGGCACACAACGGATATATCTCCTCAATTACTGACAACCGTTCTTTGTGATGTAACATGTGTACGTAGTAACATAAGAGAAGTCGTATAATGACTGATAGCGCTATCAAAATTGTATATTCTATTATGTGAGCGATGGAGTTTCCAATTAGTTAACATATAAATAATTGCCGTTTGTTGGACTCGCAAAACTCGATAATGGCTGGGACAAATAAAAAATAGGCGTCAAATACATAGATGCTTTAAGAAATAAGTGTTTCATAGCAGTAGAATGAACATTGGTCTTTCGTCTTATTTTAAATTAGACATATTAAATATATTATGTAGGTGATGATACAAAGCTAACCGGGTCATCTAGTAATTATTACAATTGACTAAATCACATAAATTAAAACAAAATGGTATCTCTCCGTATGTTATATTATTAGTTACAAGCGAAACTTATCAGCTATTTAAAAAAGTAGGATATACAAATAGAATATAAATACTTTTCAAAAATATATAAGTTCACGATTAGAAATTAGTTGAAAACATTACGTAATCGTTGACGATTAAAGGAAAATAGATAAATGAATAAATAATAAAACGATTTGGACAAAAATAAATACATATATGAATTTAAATTTCTACATATTGATTTAAGTGGATGGGAATATATATAAAAATTTAGAACACACAAACTAATAAATCTCAGGTAACATTCACATTTTAAAAGGAAACTCGATTAATAATTTTGAGTAAAAACTATCTAACTTATATTTTAAAAAAATATGAATCGAATATTATTTATTTCTTATAAAAGGGAATAGAATCCTTCTTTAGCACTATCTAAAAAGTAAATAGGTTCAAAAAGGAATTTTACCCACAGTTGTGTGTCAAAAGATGATTTGTATTTTTCGCAGTACGTGAAACATTTAAGCAATGAGCACACCAAGAGGTACTAACGGCTACGCTTCGTCGACCGACCGTAAAGAAATGGAATCCATAAAACCAAAGAACTGCCTATTCAAACGCTTCATACAGAGCATCTACGTCTGACCAATTAAAATTGCGTCATTCAAAACCTACCTCCATGGCGTGGTGGTCAACGCTTTACAATCTCTGCAAAAACAAAGATTTCTTTCTGAAAGACGATTTATCTTTGAAAAGTCTTGATTTGAGAATTGTTTTTTAAGAATGTGTCCCATTACAAATTTACGGACTGCAGGTCTTTAAATCAAGAAAATATTGGAATTGAATTTATTGCATTGAAACAAACATTTTTTAATCATACACAAAAATTTATAATTAGTTTAGTAGATTTTTTTTACATTATAATAACTTATTTAGGTCGATACATTAAGTTATTATTATATATAGTCTCTGCAATGCACGGCACAATAATTAAAAAGGTTACTTGATTAAAAGTCGTGCGTTTCTATGTCATAATCTCTTAAATCTCTGTTTGAATTCTCAGTATAAAATATTATTAATTATTATTATACTAAAATAAAAACTATATTTATACAGTGGTGTTCATTGAACTCAATATTGATTTCGGTACGATATTGAACAATCTAATATATAATAAATGTTTTACTTACTGTACTAGTTGTGACATTTCTTTCGGGAGTTCTGAAATATTGTTATTGCTTATATCCAGATGAGTAAGGGCCTGTAGCGTGCATGTTTGTTGTGGTAAATGGTATAAGGTATTCCCGCGCATGCGTAGAACGCGTAGAGCAAAATCCGCGCCATGTTGCGCTAGGGCCGTCGCAAGGCAAGATCTACCACCACCACTGAGATCCAATACATTTGGTGGCTGCGTACTTTGAGTGGCCTGGAATATACTTGGTACGTAAGTAAATACCATATTTTTTTATAATAAGGAATACCAACGATGTCCCTTAATATGCTTATAATATAATACTGTAAAATACACTTTAATACAAAGCAATTAGGAGGAACAAAAGTGCTAACATTAGACATGTAGGCGTAATATTTTCCCGATATTTGAGACTAAATCCTTCGCGCTTAAATTGTTGTATAAACTTGTACGCACGGCTCGATAAGCAGTTAATATTAAATTAAAATTAATTTATTTGAAGTATTTGATAACTAGTACGGTTTCGCATTAACGTCGTAGATGTATGGTATATGTTTTAAGCACTTTCTAAATGTTTAGATTAATGTTGAGTATACAATTAGTATTGATGAAGCAAAAATAGATAAAGGAAAATACATTTACTATTCAGATAATATTAAGTAGTTTTAATTTAAAAAAAATAATTTATCATGTCATTTGGTTGGTTTGGTTTCAAACGGCTCTTTTAAACCAAAACTCTCATAAAAATAAAAATTGGTGCATTTATTTAGAAGGCACTGGCACTTGTGATAACCGAATTAAATAATAAATACACAGAAAAACTGACGCACCGAATAAAATTTTCCCCTATATATCGTTGGTTCCAGACTATCCAAAAACACATCCTCATTTTGAGTAAACACATCCAAACTATCACTGTCCTCAGATATCATTTTACGTATATTCAAGGTTTTATAATCTACTATACAATAGATTGCACTTATAGCACGAGACCGTCGACCTCAGCATTGTTATTCCCAAAGACTATGTAATAACTTCCATTCGTTTTATTATTCTGGTCACGCTTGTTGAAAAATGACTTATGAGTGGCCTTGCGATCTTCACATGTTTCTACAAAACCATTTGTACGCTGGCAAAGTCTACGTTAACTTTGAGTACGCGAAAGCACGACTGAGTGATACGATTTGACTGTCTGGTCTTGGTAGACCTGCCCCGCTAACTTTAGTTATCTCGAGCGTGACACTTGCAGGGTGATGCGCACGCGATGTAATGAATTTATTAGTAACGTAACTAATTTTGATCGCTATGGATTTTGTTATTGTAAGAATCTCTATAACCTATTAAGAGTTGATTTAGCGTAACGCTATATCGGTCTTCATTAAAGAACTCACTAAGTAATATTTTTATGAAATATTATTTATCGGTCAATGAATGCGTAATATATATCTTAAGCCATATTACTCTTCACTCGATAGTACGACGTTTATTTAATTTTTGAACACAACCCTAATCAAATTATATAATTATAAAGTCGCTTAGGTAAAAAGATTTCTAGTAATTTTCTTTATGCGAATGGTTCGTTAGTTTGAGAAGTGTACCGGAATTCTCAATAATTTGCTCATAATTCAAAACGGTGATCCGAGACACACTATGAACGCAAGAAACTTATTTGCAAGCATTTAGAATCACTCATGCATACTGAATGGGACTCTAGAACCATCTACAGTAAGCCCTAGATCGAACTTATATATTACTTACATCTTTAAGCCAGTTGAACCACATATTTCTCTCCCATACTGTGCTGAATCCTAAAAATAAGTGATTGAGTCCTGAATCTAAAAGATTGTTTCCTTGCCAACGAGGCTTAATGCATATCACCAACCTCTGCGCTTTAGGTGGGCAAAACTCAATAGATCCCCCACTCAATTCAATTTTGTCCCAAGTTGTTCCTAGACAGATAAAGAGAGGTTTTATAGGTCAATAAAAGAGTCGAACATGTAATATAGCTAGCCATATATCAATGATCGTTCTTACCTAAAATATGTAGCTGCGACCCAAAAATCTGTGCAGACCTTGGCTTCCACTGTGGAAAAACATGACCTTTAAGAACATACACGGTTCCGGACTTATACACTCCACTAGATCGTGACGCTGGTCCAGCACACCATCGCAGGCTGTGTCGCATCTCAGGATCCACAGCCAAGCGAAGCCGACGAGCTTCTGATCTCCATCCGAGTTTCATAAGAAATTGCTCCTGAATCCTCCATGGGTATTCATATGATTCCAATCTTCTTGTCTGTTCGCCAATTTGCAGCCACAATGTCAGTTCCTCACTAAACCCAAGTTTTTTGTTTACATCTTCTGCTGTGGTATTATTGGACACTTTCACTAATTTACTGGGTGCATCGACCGCGTACGGCTGCAGCCCTTCAAATACACGTATCCAGGTGAACTCTGAATGGGTTTTGAAACCCCTGGTGGATGACAACCGGCGTAGAGACTTGCGCGGGACGGTGGGCGATGAGGCGTGCAGCCCATCGTCGCAGACCATAGCGGCAGATGGACGCAAGGCACGGAGGCCGCTAACGTAATGTCCGCACGGTGCCCACTATTGCATTACAATTAGGTCGAGCGAGGTGGGGGTGGGAAACATGTTGTTCGGTCAATCGGGAACACTGTATGTAAATTTAATTCAGACATACCGATTGCATAGTAATGTCTATGACAACTGATAACCATTTTTTACATCCTTACTCTTAATAAACAATACCTAAGGTTCAATTTAAGACTAGAGTTTGAACTGGTTAGTAGCGTCGGTTCCGCGTCGCCAGTTACCCCACCTGCTGAGTCACCTGCTGTGTGCAAGGACCATGGACCCTTTGTTTTTAAGAAAGGACTATATATTACATCACAATAAAATAACGGTATATATTTTAATAGAACAAATTGAAATACGCTTAAGATAAAACAACAGTATACTTCTTCATTATTTGTAAAGCATTTAAAATAATTTATCTAAGAATCTTGTTATCAATCAAGAATTAAGGTCACGTGACTAAAAAATTCAGTAATTCTATATGTTCAATGAGTTTGACGAAGATTAAAACGTAACAGTACTGCACGTTACTAGAACCTTTGTAAGATGTCATCCAAATATTAAACGAAGACGATTTTACGATACCTACTTACGTTGTCACGCTTATGTTAGAGCTAGAAAACTTTATGAAGAAACTTTTAACTTAATTATGGACTTTAAATCACTTAAGAGCAGTGTTGGCCTAGTGGCTTCAGCGTGCGACTCTCATACCTGAGGTCGTACGTTCGATCCCCGGCTGTGCAGCAATGGACTTTCTTTCTATGTGCACATTTAACAGTTGCTCGAACGGTGAAGAAAGACATCGTGAGGAAACCGACATGTCTTAGACCCAAAAAGTCGACGACGTGTGCAGGCACTGGAGGCTCATCATCTACTTGCCTATTAGATTTAAAAATGATCATGAAACAGATTCAGAAATCTGAGGCCAAGAGCTAAAGAGGGTGTAGCACCACTGATTTATTTATTTATTTTATTTAAATCACTTCATCATCGTAAAGATCTGATTGATATCATGTGTCTGTATAAACTTGTAAATTGAATTTTGGA
The DNA here is from genome assembly GCF_905147795.1 of Pieris rapae. Taxonomy (NCBI): domain Eukaryota; kingdom Metazoa; phylum Arthropoda; class Insecta; order Lepidoptera; family Pieridae; genus Pieris; species Pieris rapae. Next base: position 6,161,584 of record NC_059524.1, on the reverse strand, counting down.
TACCCATGATATCTTGTCCAGAGTAAACGTCCATATTTCTAAAAAGCTACAACGATTTTCAAAGCCTCCTTTAAGAACTAAGTTTGCAAAATCGAATCTGGGTCAGAATGCTCCATTAAATAGATCTTTAAGGAGTTATAATTCAATTCATAACGCTGAAATTGATGGTGGTATTGGATATATATTGGTGGTATATGAAGAAAATAGAAATTATACTTTATTACATTTTAAGGTATATTACAATTAACTACAATTATATTTTTATTGGTTTAGTGTATTAAAAAGAAATATACTTTGACGCTAAAAAAAATAATATCTTTTACCAAGGATAATTCTTGTGTAACCTATTGTTCCCACAAGTGCATGTTGCATTACAAATACCTTGTGAACAGACATTAGCCACTCTTACAAGATCATTACAGTTGGAGTAAAAGTCTTTAACTGGGCAAGAGTTGGTACAAAGTGCGTCAGACACGCAACTTTCAGGACAGTCACCGCATTGAGGGCCGATCTTGTATGGATACTGAGTTATTGTTTCCACGTTGCCACTACAAAAAAAACAGTTTAAAGTCATATAAAAAACTCTCTAGTATTCGATATAGATATTAGAATTTTATAAATAAGACAACAGACGGTTTATATTCGTGTCCTTTTTCCGTTCATCAATAAACTGCATCTGTCTTACACTGTTTTGACTAAGATAACTACTGTATGATTTATCTTAGCGAAAACACAAGGACAAAAGGACAGTATCCTAAAATCAAATTCAGGCGTTTACCGACTCATCTATAAAATATAAAAAAAAATATTTAACGCAATATCTTCTTGTGATTACTGTACTGATAAATGTTGCCCTAAGGGTATCAGAGTGAGACTCTCAACCCTGAGTTTAGCTCTTGGCTGTAGATTAATTGACTTTTTGTCGTGCGGTGAAGAGACCCAAAAGAAAAATGACCTACTTGCCTTCTATAAAAAACAAATAATCTCGGAAAAAGCAATTGAAATCTGAGGCTCAGACCTAATAGGTTGATGATTTTATTTATCAATCAAAAATTTGAAATTGACAACGCAAACAAATCAAATTACAACCAAATTCCAAATTTTTTAAATAAGTAAATGTTACGTTTGCATCGCTTAGAACTGTTTACATTGTTACATCTAATTAGCGGGTAAAAAATAAAGAATGCAAATTGTATGCTTCGCATTATTAAATATAACGTTGATACTTAAGCAAAATAAACAGTTTTATTTAAATATAACTAGACAATGTAAATATCGCATATATTGTCCATTATGTACATTGTGCATAACCCTTGTATTTTCTATTCTTTAAGAAAATCAAGGCGATGGCTTAAGTCTATAAAATGCCAGGACTGTAAGCTAATCTAAACGATACAACCATACACGAAAAAATATTGATAGTATTTCAGTTTGTAACAAATAATTGAACTACAAATAAAAATAATCCCCACTGCTGCTGTTAGATGAAAAATATGTAACAGTAGCGTATTTTTAATATAGCAATAAAGCATTTTTGTCTGATGCTTACCTTCTATTAAATAACAAACGACAAAATATGTAAAGAAATAAAAATTATCTATAGTTTTGTACGTAGACATATAGGTACGCTATTGTTCAATCACATAGTACAGCTACAGTTTGAAGCGAATACTATCTAAGTCAGGTGAAACGATTAAAGAGTGAGTCAGTTTATTGCCCATTCTTTTCGTCCGTTTTACACCCTTGGCTTCAGAACTAGTAATGTAAATTTAGAGGCAATTATTTTTCACTTATGAAGGTAGGCAGGGCCTGATTAACCCTTAGGCTAATTAGGCTGCAGCCTAGGGCGCGACGATAAAGGGGAACGCGCTGAAATAAATAGATGCTATGCATCATCCCCTGCATATTTCAATTAGACCGACACAAAACACTAAAAACATGCGAACTGCATCTACAAGCAGATGGGAGATTTTAAATTAGATAAGAATCGACGCGCCAAAAAATCTGTGAAAAACTCGAAAGAAAATCAAAGTAAAGATAGCAAAATAGAGGTTACCAACTACAACTGCAAAGGCCGTTTTCAGCACTTAAAAGAGTAAAAAGTTACTTGCGCGTCACACTACGCCAGCAAAAATATATATAGGGCGCTTATAGCGCCCTCGCTAATGTACATAGAAAGTGTTTTTTTTATAAACTATTGAATTTGAAAAATATATAAATATAAGGGGGCGCATCTCGATAAATAGCCACTTTTCAATCAGCCTGTGAAGGTAGGTTATAGCTACATGAATAATTTATATTTTAATTTTGAATTTTTGAGTCTTATTTATGACATACGATTTATTATTTTTGTATATATGTATAGAATTACCCAACAACTCATTTGTGTAGTGAGCTCACTTGTAATAAAATCATTTATTTGCATAACAAATAGAAATCAGCATTTTACCAATTCTCGAAATAGTTAAATTAGATTTTAGATTTAGAACACGAGTCGAATATAATGGAAGATAACATAAATAACTTCAATTGCGTATTCTGTATGGGTTTAATATCGACATGTATATGCAAGACGTGTAAAGCTCGATTGATATAGACAATGTAGCTATTTTATATAAATATAGTATACAGGTTAATTTCTGAGAAGAGTTTCAGGCGTTTTATCTCTTATATAAGTTTTTCACTGATACCACATTGGATATTAAATCTACCCTAATTTAATACTAATAAGTAATAGTCTAACCTAATTGACTTATAAACATAATAATAATAAGAAAGTGTCTAAAAAAATACGTACTTAAGGAGAAGATACTCTATTCTTTTGTTCTTTATTTATATAGTCTTGAATTTAATAACACTTGTATTATGTTATGATTATTGTCTTAATCTTTTTAATCATTTTTTTAAATTGTCTGTAGAAGTCAAGCGAATTTATCAAATTATAGTCTCCTGAGGTTACTCTTGTTAAGGCATGACCTTATAGATCTCAAAGCCACGATAAACAAACTTTTAGCAATTATTTTCGCAATAACTTTTTTATGCTATTTTTTTATTTATTTATTAAGTCTACAATATCATACATATTACGAAATCTATGTAATATCATATATACATAATATATATTATCTCTGATAATTTTATAAAATCTTCTATCTAATATACGTACGACAATATATGTAAACATAAGTTTTGCACAAATAGGAATTTAAAAAAAATACAATTAAAAACATAAACAAGATAAGACAAATACACAATAAAATTACCAAGAATTTTGGTAGTTAAAGCAGAGAAAAAAATTCATTGCTACATACATAGGTACTTTTCTATCTATCTATCTATCGAAAAAGTATATGATTTTTTCTTTATCTATGAACATATGAATACAATGTGTATTCATATGTTCAACATACCTTGCCTAAATTTTGTATTCTTTGTATTTCTTTAGTAACTTTGCCATAATTTAATCTTTCAGATTTCTTTGCCTAAATAGTAATAAAATTATACTTACGCTGGGCAATAATGACAAACATAGTTGTAGAAGGTTCCCCAAGGACCTCCCGGACAATGTGCAACTCCGCAACCGACTTTATGCGAAGTCGCCCAAACCATCTGTGTGTAATGTCCTACTGCCTTAAGGTCTCTTGTCGGAGCCCCATATGTAAAATTTTGATACTCCAAAAACCAATTTTTTATGGCGAAGAACCTGTAAATTATTTTTAGATATTAATAGCTAATCAATCAAATAATTAAGTTCATATACTTCCCTCCTGGTTATATCTGATAATAACATACTAAGAAACCTTTTAAATACACGTATGTTCTGAATGATATTGCAATATTTTTGACTGTATTCTCGTTTTATTATTAAAGTGCTCCGGATTCACAAGGCAACCGTGACCCCACGAATAGTTTAGTTCCTCATAAATAATTCTAGATATTAAAAAACCCCAATAAATTCGATGAAATCGTTTTTAAGTCTATCGTAACAGACAGACACATAGACACGTCGCGATCTTTAATATTATCAGATTATCTTTATATCCTAATGGTCTATGATTTTTTTGGTAGCCATTATCAAGCTCTACATAATATATCTCTCATCGTCAAGGCAGCGATCGTAAAAAACGTTTTAGTTCGACAGTTTTTTCTACGACATACTTTGCAAATCCGACAACCATGAAAAAATCTTTTGGGTAAAATATATACGGTCCCATTACTCTGATAAGTAACGTGGCTGTCAATTGCTAAACGAGGTTTTAACATCGCTTCAGTCGTTCTTACTCCCCCGCACACATCTCTTTATAATATCAGTATAGACTTAAAGCAGTGACGTATTTTATTAATATTTTCTTTGATCACTTATGTGTATTTAATAAAATATGTAATTGTTTCCATAACATTCGCAGACAATACTCGCACATGCGCACCATGTGAATATAAATGAAGTTCTTAGTAATAAAAACAATAGTCAACTGTTTATTACAATAATTTGAGCCATTGTAAATTGTTTCTTATGTACATTCTATACGTAATCTGATTAATTAATTTTAAGAAGTTTAATTGAAAAATAACTTTTGTGTTCTGTCTTTGTTTTTTGGGTATCGTTGTTAAATTAATTAAATAAAGCTTATCTAGCTGTTTATTGAAATTTATGTAATATTACAGTACTTGATTGTAATATTACATTAATTTATTTAATGTTTATTAAATTGATTTTTTGTTATATAACGAATATTCTTAGTCTTGTATAAAGATGAACAAAATTAATATCTAAGTAGAATGAAAAATGCATTCTCGCAAATATTCAAGAATAGTTTGCAATTGGAAATGATAAATTTATGGAATATGTTTTACTATATTGGTTGAATACAAAACTGGGCATTCGCGCTGAAATATATTTGACGCATATATAACAAATACTCAGTAACATAATAAAAATAACTAGCTAAATTAATTTCAAGTTCACCGTTCAAACACAAAGGTAATTCATTACATGTCAGTCTGTGAAATCTATAATTAGGTGTTCACGAATTTCCTATTATCTGACAATGTGGAGGTTAAGATCGTGACTTTAAGGTAAAATATAATACAAACGGATGAGGAAACAAGCCAATTTAGTAAAAAACGCACCGAACTATTAAACACGTATGCAATTTTTTTGTAAATCTTTCTATACAATTCGAATTTACACTATCCTCTATGAATAACTTTTTTATAGATGTTTTTATTGTTTGTGTAAGCATTGGTGGCGTCAGTGGCTCAGTGTTCAATCGCAGTTAGCACAACATATTTTCTTTCCAAGCTAACGTGCTTATAACGTACTATAGAAGGAATTAAATAAATATATGCACTAAAGCTATACTCAAAAGTAATTGGACACGAGCGCAATTATATTCTTCTAATATATATAAATCTCCTGTCACGATGTTTGTCCGCGATGGACTCCTAAGCTACTTATCCGATTTTAAATTAAATTGGCACACCGTGAGCAGTCTGGTCCAACTTAAGAGATAGGATAGCTTAGATATTTAATTATAGTCGCAATTTTATTTTATTGCAAATTATTTGTTTATTATTTGATACACACAATTCTAACAGATGGCGCTGCGTTAAAAGTACCAACGTTTCACATAAGTTCTCCTACCGTTTCCCTTGAATAGTTTATTACTATGTATTATAACAAAAACCTTAGCCACAGCAACGCTTGGCCGAGTCTGCTTGTATATTATATTTATTGAAATTGATATATTATCTATCTGTTATTAAGATGCTCGGGAAAATCAAATTAAAAAAGTTCGACAAAGAACTCGCGAGCGTTCTCTCGGTTCTCATCTCATCTTATCTCTCATTGGGTGAGCTAACGGCCTACTGTTACAAAAAAATAGTACTGTAAAAAAAGAGATACTACTCGTAAAAATTTTTTTGTTTGAACCGAGATGTAGTTAAAATCATGAAACAAAAAATAAATTAAGCTATACTACGAAAACACTATTTGAATGAATGGAATAAATTATGTAGTAGCGCCGAAGTTATAATCTTAAAAATCTTCTGTCACGATGTTTGTCCGCGATGGACTCTTAAACTACTTAACCGATTTTAAATTAAATTGGCACACCGTGAGCAGTCTGGTCCAACTTAAGAGATAGCTTAGATCTTTATTTATAGTCACAATTTTATTTTTTTGTAATTATTTATCTATAAATAATTAACAATCACAATTATCTGTTAACTCCAAAAGATTTATCAATAATCTCCAACAGATGTCGATACTTTTCGACTGGATTGAGTAAGTAATCAATAGATTGCACACGGTGCCTGCTATGGTAAACCGACAAACGTGTCATATAAGCTACAATTCAATATCATGATTAGCACGTGTTATTGAGGCTAAAGTATAAATTAAATTTATTTTATGAAACGAAGGAGAAACGAAGTTCGCGGGGACAGCTAGTTATTTATAAAATTCTGAATTTGAATATAAATTTGGAATGTTAATATTTCAAATCTCCAAAATCTGTAATCTCAAAAGCTCAGTTTTCCAACTTATCATATACGTATTTTCGCCCTAATATCAAAAGTACTCTACATACCATGGAGTCTTCCGTGAAGAAACGAAAAGATTTTGTCCGCATGAACCTAAATAGGGCACAGTGTTTTCAGCCGCGTCATTGTGTTGTAAGAAAACGCATCTCTCCGCGTAATTTTGAGCTTGACGCGCAGCTAGTGGATGCCACGACTGAAAAGTATTGATAAAGGAGTTCACAGCAATAACTTTTGCACATATAAGCTTAAGAAATTAGCAATATAAAAAAAGAACCCCATTTGGAACCCTCACTAATCTGTGCATGAATTAATTAATGAAAAATATATTATTATCCGACTTCAAATGATTATCAGTTTTAATGATATTTAATCATGAGAGAAACCGTCTGATTCCCATTAAAAGTTGTTTAGTAGTTTTTGAGTTTGCATATTTCATACGCTTTTATCTTTTCCAGTTCTCATGAATTCGAAGTCAATAAATTTTTTGTTTGTGAATTTATTTGACAATTACATATCGCGAGTACCCACTCGGCTTAAAGCTTCTGGATATTATTCAAATGTCATTTTATAAATTATTGCACTCCCGTAGCAGGTAAAATAATGCATAATGTGTTTTAGTATATTATACTATTTAGTAGAAATGCGAATGCTATCACGTCACGCTAAAGGTCACAGAGGTCACATACACACCCAGTCCAGGCTATACCGGGTGCTAACGACGTTTTGAATAAAATTTAATAAGCTTTACCATAAGCAGCATGTTGGAAGCAGTTGGTCTAACTTTGGTTCGAAAAAAATTATGATAGAGTACTATTTTTCTTCGCACCACCGATCGACGAGGATTCAAGCCATCTTCCGGAATTTTATTCGATGGGAAGAGTTCTAAAAAAACACCTTATTGAAATAAAAGAAGTCTTTATTATCATAACACTATTTAGAAAAATACTTACGTTTATCGCTCCAGGTTCTTACGCTTTGTAACATTGCAAAAGAATTTAAAAAGACGACCAAACCGAACCAAAATATACATTTCAAATACATCATTAATTTATTAAATATTGTTTACTGTGTACTATTAATACTGAAAGAAGAAATATACATAAATTATTAGATTATTAGAATATTTAAAAATTGGTACTATTATTCGTATCCGATACCAAAAGTATTGTTTATACAGGTGAACGAATTTACAGTAATAATATAAATAAAATCATATAATCTTTATATCATATGATTTTATTTATATAGAAAATCTTGTTACTATTCCTCTCAAATACATGCCTTGAAACAATTTCAGGGTCTTAAACATTCCTTCAAGTGTAAGGTACACATTTATCAATACGTCACCAAATTTACCTTATTCAGTCAGTACCTATACGTGAACAAATTATGTACTATATTAAACGTTCCCATATTAGAATAGCTATGCTAGCTATATGGGAGATAAATGTTAAAAATGCCTACACAAATAAATTTCTTAATTCACTCTCAATAAATTCCTAATTCTCACTGAAAATCTCAAAATTGTTACAAATCATTTCATAATATGTATATACATAAGAGATGCATTTTAGAAGCTTTGGCCTCAGCAACTATTTCTTATACTTAGTTAGATATTTAGTAGTTTTTATAATTAAAATACTTAATAAAATAAACTTACCTGTGATTGATTTTAATATTTATTGTAATTAAAATTTATTCGCACTTAACAATTTTTTGAACTATTGATAAATATAATTCTATGCGTATAATATTGCCGTAGTAAATCTTAATATCTTAATGAATTAAATATTAGTCGCGGTAACGGCCATGTTTCGCAAGAGTAGGAATTGAAATAAACGTAAAGACGCTGATTGACCACTCATTGCCTAGTCGGTAAATTAATTTAATACGCCATTCAGTACATTTAATATCTTATACGCGAATGATCGTGGTAGAATTTTTCCAAAAGTTTCCCGCCATTTTTTTCATTACACAGATCCACTACGTTATTTATTTTTATTCGTTATCTTCTATAATCTATGTTCTCGCACAAAATCTACATTTCTCTTTAAGAACACTTTTTTAAACTTTAAATCTATTTCTAAACAAATGTTTTTAAAAGTCATCTCGTTTATAATATATTAAGATTCTCACGCTATAAGTCATTTAATTAATGTGAGCTTTGATACCGTGCCCGAATAAATTGGCGCCTTGACGCCATTTTGAGCAGTGATTACTCTTAATAACTAACACTACTAGTTAACGATAGGTCAACGATAGTGATGGCTTTTAATTAAAACAATAACTTGTGTTTATTAAATATATGATGAAAATCTATGAATGAAAACAATAGGTAGCAATTTACGTTTGAATTGGGTATCGTATGCACTATGTACGCATTTATAGTGAGTTTATGTACAGTTTGTTTTTGAAATTGTAAGAAGAATAAATAAATAAATGAAAAAATCATCATGTTTTATACCTCGCTACAATAACCCATTACTGAATAAAAATGTAAGTCTTAACAAAGTACCTACATATTTTATTCAAACTCGCATTAAAAAAACATCCCACTAACAAACTGAATTAAATCATTAAATATAGATATTTAAATTTATTAGATTATGTAATGTTTACACATTATATGATAATAATTAGAAGTTCACAAAATCAAATTCCCTATCCAGTTTCAAAGTCAGAACTAAGGTCTCTTCTGATGTATCCCAATTGGCTTTTGACGTGTCAGGGTTGATCGCATGAGGTAAGGGCAGCTTCAGATGAAATTGAGATGATGTGACAGTAACATTCGTTGTATCAACGCTAAGATCTACATTTTCTTTTTTATCACCGGGCATTTTAACCCTCAGAATGAGGTTTTCACAGCTAGCCGTCGATGGTGTTTTGGGACCAATCTAGAAGGATAAATTGTGGGTTATTAAATTTGACCACAATTTAAAAAAATACAGGTCAATCTAAATAAAAACGTCTATACATCTATGAACAGGAAAAAATCTGTTTAGCGATTTTGGTATTAATAATTGGAAACAGGAAATTACCCAATTCCATAAAAGGAAAATTATACTTTCAACAGTGACGTCGTTAGAATGCTATTGCATTGTAACGACGTCACTGTTAAATAATGATGCGTCATAATGAATAAAAGCTGTTGATTTTTTGAACCATTTTTTACTAAGACGATGTAATTTAATCTTGCGTTTATACTAGTTTATTAATTTGCATGAACTGTTACTAAGAACGCAATGAACTATATCCGTGTCACATAATAATATGCATATGGAACATTATTTTCATTTATACGTCTTACATGAAAATTTTAATTTTAGCCATCTGTGCGGCCTACTTACTCATTGCTTTCGATGGCTGCAATGAAAATTAACAGGAACAAAAATCTTAATAATTAATAAGTAAGTTGAAAAGTTATGCTCTGTAGTAGACACACCAATTAACATAAACCAATTGTATTGCTATTATTTAATAGATATCGAACCGAAAGTAAAGATACCTGGAGAAAAACATCTTCTGCACTAACAGACTGCTGATAATTCATAGTGTAAGATGGAGTTTTCTTATCAGGAATACCAGCACCAACTGCAGATAACTGTTCAGCTTCTGCAGCCTCAAGAGCCTCATATTCTTCAATTGTTTTTGGCCTTCTCGTAACCTCTTTCTCGGTGGAAATACTATTTCTGGTTGAAGTTATTTCGTAACCTAAGAGATAGAATACTGGTACTCTCACAAAATATCTAAAGAGGATAAAAAAGCCTTTTATAAGAGAGAAACCCATTTTGGATTCGTTCTCTAATTAAATTGATTTGTTTTTATTTCTTATTAAAATTTCACTGGAAGTTTCGAGTATAAATATATAGGTACCAATATGAAAACAAGAGATTTAGAGAAGTACCTAAAAAAATATGTAATATGTAATCCATAAAATATGAACCAAACATCGTACACTAGTTGAAACAGCGCTATCTAGTATTAGAAGTTCGTCCTGGTAAGATAAATGAAATGTTTTTCGATAAATGTAGAAAAAAAAGGTCTTTTTGCCGCAGTTAGAGATAGGAAAATAATTTCTTGTGTATAATATGTATGTATTTTGCATGATACAGAAATCAAAATATGAACATAACAATATAGAACATACATTGGAGTAACTGTCTAACAAATAGACACGCTATTGAAAGTTATGGAATTATTTATTTGATAGAAAATAATTTGATAAATTGCACTATTTTATAAAATTTAACCAAACCTATAAATAAAATAAAATAAAATAAAAATAAATTTTAATAAGATGAGCATTAAAATGGAATGTAACCTGTTGAAGAAAGATCATCTCCTTGTAGTATTTCTGGTTCTGGAGGTCTCATCAATTCTGTTAGCTTCTCAAGCTGGGCTGCTGTAAACTCTACCATTGTTAAATTCAAATATCACTTGAACCAGAAGCTCAACAAACCAACTTATATTATTGATAAAACTTTAGAACTGTTGCTAAGATACTCATTTCACAAAAGTCAAACATTGCATGCATGTTTGTTTTTTACTATACAGCTATAATCTCTTTGAAGAGTTATATATAAAATGAAAAAGATATAATTTAATACACAACAATGTAAGTTACAGTTAGTAATGTAAACAAGCACATATATAATAGTTTAAGGTAAAATATTTGAAAACTTTCATGTCCTTAAAATCTCCAAGTAGACTGTTAGTCTAGTCCTTATTTTCCCCCCTCGTAATATGTTTATGCTGGTAATTAAAACTGTTGAGTTTTTAGAATTAAATCGAATTTTTATAGTCAATAAATGTAGTGTGGTGGGAATAATAAATTGATAATTGATAATGAAATATTTAATTATATTTAAGAATGAAAGTGTTAATACAATTACAAAATTTGTATTATAAAAATAAAACTACTGCAAAGATAATTAGAAGTGCTTTAAGAATATTTAAGGAAAGCCATCATCATCCTCTTCTGCCATCTCCTTAGCTAGCTCTAAGTCTTGTTGCTCCCGTTCCCGTCTTTCTTCAGCACTCTCTAATTCTTTACCATAGGACTTTGGAGGATATCTCATAGCTTTAACACTTTGATTGTGGAGTTCCAAGCAGAATGATATACGCTGATGAAAGGCTAATTGTGGCTCCCTAGTGCAGTACAAATCAGAACTTTCCTTGTTGCTCATGTATCCCTTCTCTGGATCAATGGTTGCTTCAATTACTCCATCTCTTATAGCTTTAGCAACAATAAACTCTGCATCTTCTGAAGAGTCAAGACCAAGCTTTCGAGCAATATCTTTAGGAGAAATACGAGAGTATGACAGGCCAATAGATCTTATTGCAGTTTTAATAACGTTTTGACGCAGACGCAGAATCAAAGTAAATGTGTGATCAGAGCGAAATTGAGGTCCAAAATTCTCCAACACTTCCCCAAACCTTTGCAAATTACCTAGCCGCACGGCTTGAGTAAGTTGGAAGTAAGGTGCTAAGGCCTTTCTCAACTGTGATTGCCTAAATATGGCCCTTTCAGGGATATCTCCCAAGAGAAGTTCCACAACAATAGCAAGTTTTTGAACTGTTTGGCGGAAACCAACAGCAGCTGTTTGTGGAGCCTTCCTTAAGGCTTGTACAAGATGTTTGTGAGCATCACTGTATTCAAGACGAGCAGCCTTGATTCTTCCTAAGTAATATAAGAATCTTGCCCATTCATTGTTACTAGCATTTTCTGGAAAAACAGATTTGCTGACTAATTTATCAGCTTGGTCATACAAAGCATAGTGTAAATAGTTCCTTAATAGGCAATTAATTAAAACAGCTTGTCCCTCATAATCATTACGTAATGTTGAAGTACGGAGGCGACCATGAAGTAGGCCCCTAATAAGATCCAATTTGTTAGTGAGTTCAAAGACTCGGGAATGATAAAAATAACATTTAGCAGCAATGAGGTCTAATGTCCTCCTGTTCTGAGCTGTTACTTTAGAAATCAGTTGTTGTGAACATTCTGTTGCCTCTTCCAATCTATTAGTGTCAAGCATACGAACTAACACCAAAAGATGTATATAGGCATCAACTTCAGGAACTGGAGGCTTAGGAGCACTTCGGGCCCGGGGTGCTTCAATCTCCACAGAACCAGGTTGAGGTTGCTCAACAAAGGTAATTAGAGTTTCTTTCTCAGTTCCAGCCGGATACAGTTGGTTTATAATAGCACGTAAAACATTGCCATTTAATTTTCTTCTGGTACCTGGAAGAGACCGAAGTACTCTTAAAGCGAATCTTGGTTCCTTTGACGTCACTGCTTTGTCGATTTGCCTCACATGTTCCCGGAGGTCTTGCACTGTTAGGACATCAGCATCCTTTTTCACGTCATTCGCATCAGCGTCACTTGCTGCTGCAGGACTATCAACGTTCTTCATTTCAACATCTTGTTCAACTGGAGCCATTATAATTTTAATTAGTAATAGCACTTATACAAAAACTTTTTTGATAGACTAAAAAAATGAACAATATAGTTGAAAGTTCCTCGAAATTAATTCGATTATTCTTCAAATCATCATGTCAAAAATATGCCGAGTAACAGACAGGAGTAATCGTTGACATTTATCAGTATATTTGCAGATGTGCTATTGACACAGACTATTTAGATATATACAAATATTTTGATTCTGTTCGTTTGTCAGTTACTAAGGATTTACACAATAAATAATACAAACTCCAAACGACAAATCGTAAAATCAGATATGATTTTAAAAATTTGTTTTAATTTATTACATTTCTTTTTTATTTATACTTTTATTAGATGATAATATGCATCTGTAATATAGTTTTAGACTGTGTTTGCGTAGACAACGGACTTTGCCAAATGTTACCAATTTATTGTACTTTGCCCACCATTTTAGTAACATTTAAAGAACAATGTATTATAATGAATAATAAATGTGAACCTAATAATTGCAAAGATCATTAAGTTATTATTAATTTATAATTAATAATACCTTATTGTTTCTCTTCTACTACCCATAATATATATTTAAGTCATAATTTTTTTATCAACATTATTGATGCAGACCAAAAACGCTAACGATTTGTTATAGATTTAGTGATAGTAGCTTCAACACTATGGGGTCACACACATAATAAGTTCACATAATAATTTCTTGTGCCACTAAATGTGAATGTTTTCCAACAAGATATAGTATAAAGCTTCAATAACTATTACTGAACTTTAAACCATTTCAGTTAGAAATTATTGATCACCTTCCTTTTTCATTTGTTTTTTAAAGGTTTTTCAGTAAAATTTAATTATTTCCACTTCCAAATGCTATAACAAATTCTTTTTTTTTTTGACATACATAAGTGTACTTGTTTACCTATATGAATAATAATATTTTGATTGATTGATTGATTGATAAACGACTATGCAATTGCTTACGGTACCAATGATTGAAAGTTAAAAAGAGTTACGAAGCATTATTACTTACCCTTGCTACGAAAACAGTGATTTGATATTGATGTTTCGATAAAAAAAAGTGCCCAACCAATTATTGCAAAATATAAATTCAAATGAGATTAAGAATGCACTCTTTTATGTTTAAAATAAAAAGAGCTTAATATAAAAATCAATTTGATCGCTACTTGTTGGACACTTTAATAATTTAATACAAATTTTGGGAATTTTTTGTCGTTTTACATGGAGTACTTTCAAGTATTTACCATAGATTCTAAACAAACCAAAACTACTAGCAAATAGCAATGCTCGTAGTTGCCTAACCAATATACTGTACCAAGGAAATTGTGATAAAAGGATTAAAGTTTTTAATTACTAATGTTACAATTGAAAATATTTGGATATTATCCATCTTGTCACAAAAACAGTTTGTGCCCAAAGTTATAAAAGACTAAGGCGCCACGGCCACAGGGGACCGGTTGATTCTTTTCTTAAATTTTCAATGTGTTCTGGAAATGGTTTGCAAAGAGGACGTGGTATCATGGTTTAAAGAATTGGAAAGCTATAAACGTATAGACGCAATGTGTACATTACTAAATATGTGCTTGCCATTCGAATTACGTTTTATCGGGACGTACTTAGAAGAGCTCGGTAAACGAGACTTTCAGGAGTTGCGTGGAGCGGAACTTAGAGCTAATAATCCAACAGATCTTGCCGCCGATATTGGAGGTGCCGATACAGACTCCAGAACACGACGAAAAATGGCACTTTACGTCTCTCTTTTAAGGTCATGTAATTTTGCATGTGCTACAACATTGTACAATGCCATGGTTAACTTAGAACAAAGTGGACTTCTCAAAGGTCTATATGGCGATCTGCTTGAAGAAATATTGCTGTTATATACTATGGCACTTCACCATCCAGCATTTACATTTGACCAAAAGTCACATTTTGGTGAAATATTAGAAAAGTTGAAATTAGAAGACCAACGGCTACAATTTCAAGAGCAGCAAGAACATCTCAATGTAGTTCCAGTAAGTGGTGGCCATACTCAATCCAATGTCACTCTAAACATGTCAATTCCACCTCCAAATATACCAAATTTGGGGCCTCCTCCTGGTTTGATGTTTGTGAAGACCCCTGGAGTTCAGGTAATAGAATTATATCTGTCTTTTTCTTTATTGTAGTTAAGTTGAGAAGTAATTATTCTGTATTTCATTTTAGAAATTTACAAAAACATCATACCAGTATATAAATGCCATACACTAAATTAAAAAAAATTGTTCTTAGAAATTTTACAATACATTATGAAATACATGTTAGTCGAGGTACAATATATAATATAGGTTAGTCGACATCACAGGAGAACGAAGAGCTGGCAGCTACCTCGCACAAAGAATTAGTCTAGCTATTCAAAGGGGGAAAGCTGCTAGTATCTTCGGAACCTTGCCTAAAGGGACTCCTTTTAATAATATTTTTTAATAATTAAATTTTAAGGTTAGTTATTAGATATATTTTTATGTAATATGTGATTTCTGTATTAAATATGACTTTAATGATTAAGTTGTAAATTGAAATAAGTATCAAATATAGGAGTGTATGTAATTCCTAACGTAACATAATGAATTAAATTAGAAATTGATCACATCCACAAATTGCATAATATGCTAGAATTTAAAATATTTGAATTTCTGATAGAAATCCTCAGCATCAATAAAGTTTGATAACCTTTCACAGATAAGAGAATAGAACAAGTTTGTTGGAAATAGTTCTCACTTTAAAAGATATACAATGTATAGTTTCATTACTATACTGTATGATTATGATAACATATTCAATTATTGTATAATATAATGGCTATATTGTTAAGTTTTTGTATTCGGGTTGTGATTCAGATTCTCTTGTTTTGGAATATTACCTCTACATCGAAAGAAAGTAGCTAAGGTTGATGTTGTTAATTATTCATTCATTTCATACTATGACTATAGAGGTGTGTAGGACTCTTCCTGTCAATAGGTTTCTTACAATACAACAATACTTTTTTTTTCAAAATGTAGATAAAATTGGTGTTTTTTATATGTTAAATCTGATTCTAATCCCGCAAAATTAAGCTGTTGCATTTAATATATAAGACAACTAGTATGAAATATTTTTTATTTATTTATCACTACATTTTTCTATCTTAACAGTAATTACTAATACGATAGAATTCCAAAATCCCACACCAACTATTCTAGATAAAAACATTAAAAAATTAAACTTATATTCCTAAATCTATCTATTCATAACTAACAATATAGCTAGCAACTCTTGTGAACTCAGCCAGTGTAAAGGAACAGCTACGTCTCTAGTTGTACCTGTTTTAATCTTAAAATGTTCAAATGTTTCAGCCCAACAGCTCAGAAGCAGTGCCAGAAATTAGTTCACCACCAGTGCGGAATGCAAGTGGACTTCCTATGTTACCGGACGTGCCTCATCCACCGCCTGGTTTGCCAATGCCACAGTATAACATAGGCGAATTCATAGGACCGCACACTTGGCCAGCTAATATTATAGTATCTCCACTTAATCCGCCCATGGAGGTAAATAACCGTAAAATACCAATGTTTGTGTACATAAAAACAGCAGTCCAAGCTTTGTAACTTAATATGCTTAGTTGTTTAACCATGTTTGACATTGCTACTGTGTGTCTTTAAATTATTATACAGTTCTCTGTTTTATCAATTCTAATATTTATAATTTCTAATATAATTCTCAGGTAATAAATTACCACGCAACTGGTGGACCTCCACCTTCACCACTAGTATCTTCTCCTGGGGACAGTCGGGCTGCATCGCCTCGATCTCGTCGCCGCTTATCACGTGACCGTTCACCGCCGCTGCCTGATCCCCCTTTACAACATCTAGCTGCTAACTTTGACAGTCTTTCTGTTGGAGAGGTGAGACATTGTGCTTTACTCTACATAAGGTGTAAATAGGTTATGAGCGTCACCTGGAACAGTTTCACCAGTACAGAAAATATGTTTGTTTGAAATTTAAAAAAAACTAATGCATTCATTACTCCAGTGAAAATACACAAGTGGATTTACTTATTTTACATAATTGGTTTCACTGCATTGGAAGTTTATGTAAAAAGTGGTCATGGCTAGCTTATAAAAGTGATTCAAATATGATTATATTTCTTATACTTTGCATTAACCATTTTAGAAGACCCATTTTCAAAACATTCTATAAATTTTCATTCATAATCGAATATCTTAATGGTGTTATATAACATAGTACTGACATTGTTGATTTAATTTACAGTTGCGACATACAATCGGCGAGGAACGTCTCCGTGAAATCAGTGCGGTACACCATCAGTACCGGTCGCTGGAGAAACTAAACGGGGTGAGACGACGGGCAGCCTACTGTCCCCCTGCGACCTCGTCGGACTCGTCAAGTACGGGATCTACTCCCCCCGGGACCCCTGCGCCCCCGCAGCGCCGTCACACGCCCTCTGCACCGCCCCCTGGAACTGCCCCGCCCGTGTCCTTCATGCCTTACCCGCGCCCCTATCCGTACCCCACGCCACCTCCCGCGTACCGTCCGCCACCTGCGCCTTTCGCGAATGGTGAACCGCCGCCTTATCCCGCCACTGCCCCCTACGCAGGATTCGTGCCCGTCCTATATGCGCCCCCCAAGCTCTCGTGCTGGAACTGCGGCGCTGGCGGACACGCCGGACATGAATGCAAAGAACCCAGTATGGAAGAAATGACTCGCGCGGGGGGCTATCAGTTAGATTTCGGCGGTGCCCCCCCTGAAGCGACGGATAAATAGAACCAACTGAAGATCGCTTGGTCCTTCGAGCCGGATGCCCGAGTGTGTGAGCTCGCCACGCCAGACAGTTAAGTGTGCGAAGGGTTCATAACGATATAACGGTAAATGTAAGTGATTGCACTTTTTAGGATTGCACTGATTTAAGCAATTGGTGTTAGATAAGAATACTATTGCAAGAGTGCAAATAGTATATCCAGCATAGAAAATAATCTGTATTGAAAGTGCAGTTACGAAGAGATTATAACGTGGGAATTCCATCTATTGCGACAATTTTAATTCACAGCCAAAATATATATAAATTACAAGTGCCATTTATGTTTAGTTCAAAATCAGTAAATGTTATGTATAACAAAAGCACAAAAAAACAAAAATCACCTAAAATACAAAAGAGCTTTATGTGAATTATGGATTTTTGTGGTAAATGACCTGATTTGAAATAAAATATGGAATTCCCAATTAACTCATATCAATACCATAAGAAATAGGGATGAGCACACAAGTTCAAATCGAGCTATTCAACATTTGATTGTGATGTAAATGATTAGTTTCCTTCACTCCAAGACTGATTTAGATACGGATTTAATAAAATGTCTACATCAAAATTTAGATTTCAATAGTTGACTGAACATACGTGCGTATGTCTGAGCGCAATTTATGTTGAACAATGAGGTAATTAGATCAAGCTCACGGTAATGCAATGCTCTAAATAAATTATATAAATAGTCATTGTAAATAGTTATAAATAAGGGACTTGTACGTGGGGTACTTTGTAAATAGGTTTGAATTATGTAAATTACAGCGTCCCCTGATTTTATTGATCACTGTCACAACGTATTTGAATTCCCATCAAACAGTTCAAATTAGTTTTTTTTTTATTGGAATCGATTGCAGTTCGGATGCAGAAATTAGCCGAAATGAGATTTGTCTCTGAACTCTAATGCTTTGATATGTTGTAGGGCAAAAGGAAATGTTTTTGCGAAATTCCCATAAAATGCAATGTTGACTTATCATAACTAATATGACGTGTTAATTGACGAAAGGGGTGACTGGTTTTTGGGGGTTTTATGTATTTACTAATAACTTATGTAATAAAATAATTCTAGTTTTAACTAATTAACATCAAACATGAAATGAAAATCAAAAACTTGTGAATGTTTTTTTTTTATAGAACAGGGGGCAAACGGGCAGGAGGCTTACCCATGGACACTCTTGTTGATGTTACAGAACTTTATCCTTACAATTAAATTAAATGTTTCTCGCAATATTGAAAGATTTCGCAATAATACCAATTGTCCTACGGCTTATACATTTGTATTGAGTTCCAGCACAAAAATCCGCGCATTATTTAAAATGATTAATTTTTCTTTAGGTATCTAGATCGGTCCCAGTATAAGTCCGCAATATATATTCATGTATATGCACAATTAAATTGTAAATAACATTATTTTGTAAATTTAATGTTTTGAATCCGATAATTTTAAGGTTAATCTCGTGGGACTATACAAAATTCAATCCTTATAAAGGTTGTCCAGTTTTGTGTTAAATATTTAAAATTATTAAAAGTTTAGACATAGCAATGTTAAGTATCTTAAATTTATCTAAATAAAAATTAAATGGTGGTTGAATGTATCAGCTGATGCCTGTTCCGTAAACTACAGTTATTGTAACATGACCATAGTTAAAAAAATAATTAAAGTGAAATTTAAATATAGTGCCACATTCAAGGCTCAGTTCCTAGTTCAAATAGGCGTGTGACATAATTTTATAACCCGCTTTTGTCTAAAACTGTTGAAACTCAAGAATCATTGTATTTTGTGGCTACACTTACAATATTTTTCGTATATTTCTATTTTAAAGGACGTTTACAGATAAAATCCTATTTTATTTTATTGTTGGTTTATTGTAAATTTAACTTATTTTCCTTTCCAGTGAAATCTATGTTTGACGTACTTAGTATTATAATATAATATAGGATTGAAAGAATTAGTGTAACATAGACATTTAAATTTTTCTTGTCTTAGACGTTTTTAATGTTGTTTAAGATTGTATACGGAATAAACAAATCTGAATGCAAATATTTAGTACGTTATTGTCGAAGCGAGTAAAGTGAGCGATTGTCGGGCGAATTTGGAGTGCCGTTGCGAGGCCCGCAATCGCTTTTTCGCCGAGGCTTATCAAGTGAAAAAAAAAAACTTAACATAGATAACAATTTTATGTTGCTTTACCTGCGAACTCTTGTTCTAGATCGGGATGACTTCAACAAAGGATTCTACTTTGTAGGTGATTATAAAGCTGGCCAGCGATATATATTCAATCAGTAATCTGAGAGAGTCCTTTTTTACAATAGTTTTATA
The DNA here is from genome assembly GCF_905147795.1 of Pieris rapae. NCBI lineage: Eukaryota > Metazoa > Arthropoda > Insecta > Lepidoptera > Pieridae > Pieris > Pieris rapae. The sequence goes on along the minus strand of NC_059524.1, from coordinate 6,141,425 downwards.
AACGCGTGTCGCGGTTTGACACTAGAGAGCGCTGTATTCAATTTTTCAAGTTCAGCGTGTAAAAAAACAGAACTCAAAAGTAAAGTATTTTGAGGACTACTACAGACATCAAATTTTAAAACTTTTTAAATTTTCAAACAATTTTTAAATATTTTAAAACAGGCATTCAGCTGAAATATAAAACGCAATTTATTCGACCCTTGTCGAGCTTTATGTTTTGTTTTTTTTTTAATAATATTAACTAACGCGTGGTATTTCATATCTAAGTTACATATTTTGATTAATTTGTTACATACAATTGTTACAAAGCAGCTTAATTTTATACTAGACGAAGTATGAAAATATTTTTGTACATAACATAAATGTGATAATTTTTGACATAATTAGAAATTGTGATTTAGTAGGGTGTGTAACTAGTTATAATAGTTTGTAAATGACTCGCTTTACTAAAAACTGCCCTAAAGCGATATTTATACCGTTGGTTTTCCCATTATTTGGGTACTTATGCTGTTGTACTTTCTACTAAAATATCAGCATTTCAGGAAAATGAGTGTTTCGGCCAAGTATTTTACCTATGTATCCCACCAATGCTGTGTCGTTAGCTTCCTGAAAAATAAACATCCAAAATCTCTTTTGCGTTTGTTATTTTTGCATAATTCAATTCATCCAGCGTAGCGACGTCTGGGTACCAAAGCCACTGTTAGTTTTTAGGTAGTAAAGTGGAAGAGCAGTGTTGGCCTAGTGGCTTCAGCGTGCGACTCTCATACCTGAGGTCGTACGTTCGATTCCCGGCTGTAATGTCCCATGCTGTGTGACCAATGGACTTTCTTTCTATGTGCGCATTTAACATTTGCTGGAACAGTGAAGGAAAACATCGTGAGAAAACCGACATGTCTCCGACCCAAAAAGTCGACGACGTGTGTCAGGCACTGGAGACTGATCACCTACTTGCCTATGAGATTTTAAAAAATGATCATGAAACAGATTCAGATATCTGAAGCCAAGACCTAAAGAGGTTGTAGTGCCACTGATTTCAAATAATTGATAAAATATAAAATATTCGAGGTACATAATTCATAATCTGACTCCGATGTTTACGATTGTCTCAAACTCAGTGACTGGAGCCATCGCTCTACTAAGACGATAACATTACAGTTCCTAGCAGCGATCGCCGATCGATATAATATTATAATTACCACGAGTAAAATAAAAATCATTCCCAAAAACTAAAACTTAACACTTTCGCATATTTTATTCAGGTAAAAAAGATGATGAAAATGAATGAAATAAAACCATGAAATTTCAAAACAAACTCTATTGTCACCTGATTTTTTAGCCACGGATCTGCCTAATCATAGATAGGATCATTCAAAACATTCTTAAAGAATGTTTTCTTTATGCATAATAAACACAATGTTCATCATTAATTATCTATGGAGGTATGAACAGATCAAGAGGGGTTACCCTGTAATACCGTTTTCCAGCGATCGACCCATAATAAGCTAGATTTGGCATGTAAACGAGTACTAAGACGTAAGTAATCCGAGGAGACTTGGTAAGCTTGCTGGGTGATTATCATTTTGAAACGGCGAGGGTTATCTCTGTTCAGAGTAGATAGTAGCACAGATGTTATAGTGGACAAGTGTCTCCGCTGAGGAATGCACCATCATATCGGAAATCTCTTTTATATGGAGCTGACTCAACGGTGTTTAAAAACCATCACTTTTTTATCTAGCTCAACATTGGAGAAATACCGCACTGCTATATATAACTGTCTCAAACACCAGGAACCCCGTTATTGTTGATCTCTTTGACCTAAATTAAATTATTAAAAGGCTCATACAATATTTGTAAAAAATGCGTATGAAGCACCGAATCTTTCGTAACACGTGTTAACTTTGCGTCGTATTTTCGGGTTCAACAATTTCTTATACGCTTGCCTAGTTTGCTCGAAAGATGAAAACTTTATGCTTAAATCAAAGTTTTAGCAAAAGTTACAGACAAGCACGTAGGTATTAAATTATGAGATTTTTTACAAATGTTATCTGCTTTAAGATTAATGTTCTAAACATTAATACATAATTAAAAATGAAACGAAATGAAAGTAAACGTACTATGATAGAAGGGAAGTATATAGTAATATATAAGTATATAAGTAGAAGTTCATATTTGTAAGAATGATTATCATCCCACAGCCGATACTCGTCATCGTTCTACGTGCACAGTGATGCGTCCAAAGGAAAGGATAAGGATGGTGACGGGTCCTTCCAAGCATTGCAACCGACCTCCCCCAGCTCTACAAACTGAGTGAGTACGCTGATGGGAGTTTCTTGCTGTGCTAAAGTGCATCCCAAATAATTTATGCCATTGGAGGCCGTGATTTCAATGTTACCACGCGGCAGGATGCGGACTTGCCCACCTTGTTAACATGTCCTATTGCGGGCGATGCTGTGCATGTTATAAAAATACCTCTGAAGGCCACATAACCACGGTTGGCTTTTGGTCCTCCGTGTTTACAGGACCAATTTTCTGTACTAAAGATAGTAACAAAAAGATCTCGAACAACATAGGTCCAAAATGTATAATGTATTAAATGTAATATATACGTAGTCGAGTTTTGTGTCTGTAAAAGACCGTGCGGTACGGGAGGGTGTAATAACTGTACCTACTCCATTGGAATCTTAAAATTTCGTGAATATATTTCAAAGTAGAATTTGAACTTAATACCTACCGTGGCACAAAGAAACGGAACAGTATTCCCATTTCTCAATTTTCGTATCCAACTGATGCATTGTTGGCCACAATTCCGTCAACGACAAAGGGGAATTTTACTAGCCTTGCTTTAAAATGAAATTTTAGTTTCGGAGAACTGTGTAACTACAAATCAGAGTAGTACCTAGATTTCATTCATTCGTAAAATTGTTTGAGTATTTTTGCATTACCTTCAAATTTGCAATACGTTAGCAATCGAAAGCCTAAAGGGTTGAGCTTGGGTAAGTGATTAGTTACGTAATTAAAGCGTATACACAGGCAGAAAATAAATACATACATCTCTGAAAACTTTTCCACCGAATATATTAAATATATTGATAAAAAAGAACAGCATGGAAAACCACATTCAAAGTTGTTTTTTTTCTACGTTAAGAATATAAAATGCTATACCAATCTAAATAAACTGTTTTCTGACAAATGCTGAACATTAAATCAAGTCTCATCAGTGATGTAAATATTCATGTTCACTGATTTTTATATCTACCTGTAACATGTACTTGTATATAGCAGTGGCGATAAATCCGCTGAACCTTCAAAGTAAATATTGAGGAACGATGTTCATCAGCAATCATTATTTTTATCTACGCTATAATCTAGTTCCAAATTGACTACGGGTCTAGCACAAAAGGGAACAGTGATCACTAATAGTCTAATAGTCAATCTGGGTACAATTCAATGTAACATATAAACATCTAACCGTATCGTACGAACCATAAAGACTTGTTATGTAAAGTATGAATTATCTCTAAGTACGCAAAAGTTTTGTATTTACTGGGTACTGCTATCCCTATTTATCAAAATGTCATCAATCTTGTTTGCTTACAGAGCCCGAAAGACTGATGTTACACACTTCAATCGTTTTTATTTTACTAAGTAACAAAAATGTTATCCCGACCGGCGGCGACCATTTTCTTGCTTCTATAAGCATGAAAGTAATTTCTGTAAATAAATTGTTTTCCTAGTAATTGTTTTACTATTAGTATTTTAATGAGTTTAAGCAGATATTATGAATTAATAATAATGTGCAATATTGGAAGTATACGGTTTCGTAAACATGCAAACTATGTAACTAATTAAAAGGCAAAATTATTATATTTTGATTAAAAACACAAATAACAAACTCCTACATATCCTATTTATTTACTTAAAAAAAACTTCTTAATATTTAAAAGTAAATATCTTGGGATAGTAGTTTTGTGATTAAACTTCGACTTAACGACGAATTTACGATTGGGTAATTTAAGAGTTACACTGATAAGTGATAACTCCGAAATGGTTATAAGAACTACCATAGATAAGCGTAAATTGCTCGCCGAGTCTCGGTCGCGCCATACGCGGCTGCTTTCACGATAAATTAAAATTTTAATTAAACTCGAGAGGTCACAACTCACAACTGTTTGATAAACGTTCCCGCTTGCCTTAATTCTCTGCTGGATGTGTTTTAGATATATTATTGTCTTTGAAATCCGATCAAAATCGAATCAGAAATCCTTTCTGAGACTTTTACCATGGCTGCTTCTCAGGACAGTTCATCAGAATGATTCGGTTGATCGGTACCAATACGTCACCTAGTAGGGTAAGCGATTAGTGGTTATGACATTGAGATTCTTTATCGCGCCAGCCCTAGATTGCCACAGAAGTGCTACTGCGGCTACGGGATATTGAGAGAACTCCATCGAAAATGCATACACAAACCTCGAAGTCGGCATTGCCACTGCAATTGGAAGTTTTAGAGAACTTGAGCTGGTACGCCATCTGCGTTAACCACTACACCACGCCTTTATTGCCATATTTGAGAACCTTATAAATATTTGCATTATTTGAATACAGTAATAATATCTTAAGTACTTTGGCAGACAAAGGAGCTTTACGAGCCAAGTGGGTTATCGGGTGTCTATTAATTTACTAATTTCATATAAAATTGAAATATTTGTAACTAAATTTTGAAGTTCCTAGTCAAGTTTAGTCGCTTGAAGTATTTATTTATAAGAAAATTACTTTCTATTGTAGTGGAATATTACAGAGTTTTACTACCTACTTACGATCTTTTTCCATATTTAATTTATTGAGATATAAAATGGTTTAACATGATATTGGGTGCCAATGAAACATGGTGTCTTTGCCGGCATACCAAGTCATTACTGTGTAAAAGTAATACTTACAAGCAAATAGTATGTTTAATTGTATATGCTTGAACCTCTTCAACTGACAACGACCCTAAAGAAAGGGTTAACAAAACGACTTAGGTTTTTTGAATTTTTGTTGCTGTTTGCATTTTTAAATATTTTTGAACAGGACGGACCTTCAGAATCGGCGATACCGTTTAAGCAGTTCAAAATATGTATTAAAGTATTACCTTATTATTTATTATATCTCAATACTGTACAATTTCAATTAATAAAATTCATTAATAATTGTTCGAGCATGTTGGATAAAATGTTGGTGGCAATAAAATACAGTTTATTCATTTACAATTTACAACATAAATTGTATCGACAATAACGAAATATAATTGAACATAAATGGTCTACGGGCATTTTCAGTACCGTTTTATTGGATTTTAAAATGATACGGCTTTAATTAGACAGTATATATTTCTTATGGGCATTCATTTTATAAATCATTTAACTTAAAATATAAAATCAAAGATACTCGTTAGTCGTTATAGACTTATAGAGTAACAAAACATTTTATTTATTTATATATACATTCTAAAACAAGGTGTATACTTAAAAAATACCTAATACACTTATCCCACAACAATTACATAAAAAAAAGAAACGACAACAAAAGAAATAAAAATAAAATAAAACAAAACGAAATATTAATAATATAAATAATAACTAAACTAAAAGATAAATAAAAACATTAATAAACAAACAAAATGAAAACTTAAACCACAATAAGATTTAAGAGCCTGCAAAACAAGGTTGCGGTAACACTGTTGTAAAACACATCAATATTTTCATCAATGTTTGTAAAAAAGAGCGAGATAGCCTATTCACTGGACCATTTAAACTAGCAGATAAGCGAGCCGTAGGTACGTATAGTAGACTTAGTTCGAGTAACTCTAGGATTACAAAGAAAGGAAAAGCATTTATGATTGACGTGCCGAAGCTGTCGGAAAAAACATTTCCATAAAAATATCTTCTTATTCCGCGAAAGAAAAATACGAGCTAATAGAAAATTTTGAAAACAGTCTCTTAATCATTATGTGCACGATATTGTGAATCTATGTTCGAATCCCGAATGTAATGTTTTTGTATATTTGCAATTAAAACATACTTCACACGGATGATGTAATGCTTAAGATATCGTAATAATCGGTAAAGTTCTACCGAAATACACGTCTACTAGATATTCTCTTCCCTTATTTCATTGAATATTTTATTAGTGGTAACATGTTTTTGTTAAAAATTTATCTCCGTGTGTTGTTGCAAATGTGTTTATGTACTTAGTACATACTTTAAGTGCAACGCAGTCTGCACGTATCACAAATTAATAAGATTTGCATAAATGTCTAATGTGTGAACTTGCAATCTCAACTAAAGATGATTTAGAAACAAACTTAAGCTCACGACCGTTTCACAGTTTACGTGGAAGTGTTGATAAGGCTTTGTTATGATATAGTGCAGTAAGCTCAGTTTAAATAATAAGTAAAGTCGGCGATTTCCTTTGCGTAGCTGTGTCTACGTAGTTCTTTTTAAAATAGTCGTATAATATGTGAGATTGTGGTACAATTATAGCAGTAGGGTTAATGTATTACTCCATCTTAAGAATAAGACAATGACAAGACTCACAACATCCTTTATATATAATGTAAATATACTATACATTCCAGTAATTAGTACATTAATTGTAATAAGTATACATATAATGCAATATAAAACACAAATAGGGATTGCTTCGGTATAATATTAATTGTTTTATAGCGTGATACGATATTAAAATACTTGATCACTTGTGGTTGAAAAGTATAAAACGGAATTAAACGAAAGTCTGCCTTTAACTGGGTTAAAGCAATCAAGATCTGCGAAAAAATAGCTCGTTAATGCGATTGGGCTACAAACAGAACTGCCAACGACTGAATTCTAGTTTTAATAATTTTATTTGAGGATATGATTCAGTTCCTTCGTTTTAAATTATTCAGATTTTTAATTTTTTTCTGTAGAATCGTAAAGATTTCGTATCGCAGTCGCATAGAGCCCTGTCTAATTAAGTATTTATCACAGTGATCTATAAAAATTTTAAACTTCTTTCCTCAATTTTGTTTTTATAAAAACAATTATATAGTTTTACTTGACATAGGCCTGATAGGCATAGATAAACTTGATATAGACTTTCTTGCCTGAAGACGGTAATTAATTTTATGTTAAACCAATTTATATTCATAGACAAGTGACGAAAGTTGTAAACTATGGTTGACACTCATTATTGTTTAGTTAAAATTTAGGTTTTGTTGAATAATAAAATATTTAAATTGGTTTGAAATTAAATCTGAATATACACCTACTTAATGGAGTGAAAAATCATGAAAAATTAAAATTATTTTTTCACAGAGGTCTCTACGTATTTTCCACGTTAGTAGGTCATGTGCGAACCGCTTCACTCGGCTCAACGGAAGAAAAACAATAGCCTGCCCATTGTACCTATATTTCTCGTTTTTGATAACCAATTTGCGGTTATTCTTTTATTTTACGTTAAAAATACATTTTTACATCGAGTTTTAAATATAAATAGGTGAATGCCGCTGAGTTTTAATGCTTATTAATGGTGTTTTAAACAGTAAAACACAACTTAACAACTAATATATTGCGAAGTTTTAATAAATCCTGTCAATTTTAATAATGTAGTGTTGAAAAGTGATCAATCAAAATTTATTTAAAAAAGTAAACTGGAAGCTAAAAATTTATTCAGTTAGAAACTATAAAAAATAAAGTAAATAACCTATGACTAAACATAATTTTGATTTTTGTGGATTTTTTTTTCAATAAATATCAAATCAAAATAAAATATTATCAAATTAATATCTATTTGGATATGTCGAGAAAACATATCTAATACTATTATAAATTAAAACATTCCTAATCTATCAAATTAGATTTTTTTTGTATAATTGTCTGTTAAGAGGCATAACAAATACCATTTAATCGGTATTTAATGATATTTGTTAATAATAATAAACAAAATTTTTACTTTTCTTACTACTCTTAAAGCGCCAAGTCTCGAGGTACACTGGCGTCAATAAAGCTGTGTATCCACTATGTTCGCAAACCTCTAGCGCTCGACATATTCGGTCAATGTTCGCAGGTCAATGCAGCATTAGGGTTTCTATTGTATATTACTGTCTTCATCAGAGCGGTTGGAGGAGCGAGGAGCGTAAGAGGTTCGCGAACATAGTGGATACCCAGCTTAATACGTTCTTGCTGTCGTTTGACCTAACACATAAAGATAATGATGATGTATATGTAAACAAATAATCGTGCCTGGTTTGATTTAAAAAAAGAATTGATCGAAAATATGATTAATTCAAGTGATTAAATTTGTTTTTAAGTTATTATAATAAATGTCGACGCTTCAGTGGACGGAGATCATCACATACATTACTGTATTTTTATATGAATTTATAAATAAAATAAAATAATCGTATACAATACTCAACGATAATTTGATTATATTTAACGTACCGACGTTTTACCACGAATAATACTTAAATTGAATAGTTTAGATATTACTAAACGCCGAACCGAACATTCTTCAATTTTATTTGAATGCTCCCATTCAATTGAATTCCTTAACTTTATAAAATATATGTAAAGAAAAACTAAAATAAGCGAACTGGACGTATATTTGACAAAAGTATGAAGCTGCTGAAGGGTTGCAAATGGCAGTTTCGAATTTGGCTAGAGCGGTGTAATTTATAAACCGAACGATAACTTGATAGTATTGTAGCTCTTAATTGATCATAAATCCTTGATATCCATATTTTGGCAGCGTACCGATAGTACTATATAATTTAGGATATTATTATCATTTATTAGTAATAAAAGTGTTTATGGATTATAGTAGAAAATGTAAAATATTTAAATCATCAACACCCCCTTGTTCTGGACGGCCTCCTCCACCTTCCAACATCACAGCATCCACTGGCACCCAACCGCTTAAATATATATATAACTGCCTAAATATAATTTTAAAATACTAATATTAGATATAATATACATACATATATATATATATATATATATATATATATATATATATATATATATATATAATTTTATTTTTGATAATTTAAAATATACATGAAAAAATTACTGCGTTTTTTATCCGATACCTTTGGTAACAATTTAAACTAATTAAGTTGCACTTCTCTAAATATTAATAATACTGACCTGTGTCCAATCAAAACTTGCATTGATCATTTAAAAACACTGTAATCGTAATAATTTGTACTTTTTTATCAAGGCTGTGTTTAACATAAAATATTAATATTTTGTGATATATTATTTAGTGGTCAAAGGAAGAATATAAAGTTATTAGTTATGTTGTACATACATTTAACAATATTATGTTACACGAAATTTATATAAACGTATCGAATGTTTCCCTTACTATATTTTCACAGTGTACCAATTATTGTTCAATTAGTAGTCTCCGGGATTACGGTTGATTAAAGGAAAATAATGTAAATAGTTCAATAATTTGACACTTTCTGAATTGGTTTGACCATTTGTTATCCGCTAACGGATGGTATTCAATTAACTTAATTGATGTGCGTTAAGCCGCGCCGCTCTACTCGTGGTGTTAAGCTGAAATTTTAATCTACTATCGCTGAATATCTGTAATTTATTGCAGCCTAAAGGTTATTCATTACGACTTTGAAAACATATTTTATCTACGCTTAGAATGGGTATAAAAACTAGTTCATTTGCACGATATTTGCACTAATCAAATAGGTTTGCGAATTGTATAAGTTTTTACATGTTAAGATACTGATTTAGAAAAGATACCGTAGTATCAGCAAATCGTATCCACTTTTATCGAACAAGTCTTAAATCGAATTGTCACTATAAAACTATCGAAAAATCGATGCAAAGAATACAGATAAGATTATTTATTTGTTTATTTATTTATTATTAGAACACAAGAACAGAGTGTCTTCTTCCCTTTAATAGAGACTGTAAGTAGTGTTATTAGACACTTACTTCTATACTTTTTAGTAAATTAAGTTAGACTTAAATTACTTATTAGTCTTAAGTTAGGCTAGATTCGATTAGGTCGATTTTAGATTAGGTTCATGATGTCTTAGTGAAGACACATGTATAAAAAATATAGATATGTATATATAGAAAAATATTATTTATTATGTAAGTCTTTGGAACTATAAGCAACTTCTTATTAATTCTAAGGTGAGAGCATAAGATTGTGGGTAAAGTATCCAAATTGATTATACGCACGTAGGGAACCTAATTAGGCGGCAGTTAGCCAATGGGAAACATTCGTAGAAAATCTAGCTTGCTCTTTGTGGGCGATTGCTGCAGATGCAATTACAGTTCACAATTTCTGGCATGTTACAAACTCAAAGCAAAATCCAACTAAAACGCAGTAAAGTAAATATTCACAAAGAAAATGTTTGCATTATGTATACATTAGTGAAATGAAGTTAATCTATATATAAAATTTGCATTGTTCGCTATTTAAATCTTGTAGAATGCAATTTTTGTTGTTAAATTTTCCGCGCAATTTCTCGTGGTATGGGGCACGCTATATATTATTCCCTGTTAAACTTTATAAAATGTCGGTGGTCTATGTAATTATTAAAGAGCTATTTTAATTCAGTACATTCATCTTTATGTATTACAAACCAAGTCAGTTCAAACTATTTCTCTGTTTTCCTTTGGAATGTTCCTTAATTAATATTGTAGCAAAAATACCTAGCAAACTTGAGGTTCCATCAAAAAGAAAACAAAACTAAGAATACAGGAAAAAATAGTACAAGTGCAATATTCTGATTGGCGATGACTGTCGAGATTACCTAAAGACATTGTAAACGACACATTTATAAACAATGCGTTTCATTACCATCTAATTTAGTATTTAAATATATAATACTTGTTTAAACATTAATAGAATCATGTATATAATCACTTAGTAATAGACACACAGATCCGAATTACACAGAGATCTGAATTGCATTTTGATAGAACTCGACTCTAAAGCTTAATTTGAGAATATTGAACAAGCTAAATTTAATTAAATATGTGCACGTTTAACACGCGTACGGTGACAGAAAACATTGTGAGGAACCGGCACACGGCATACAAAACAGTCGACGACGTGTGTTAGCCTACTGTACCTAACTGCCTATTAGAAAAAAACAAATGATCTCTAAACACATAGTAATCTAAGATCCAGCCGTTTAAAGGTCCTAGCGCCATTAGACTGTTTAATTTTAGAATTTCTGTATTTTATATGCTTTTAAACTATTTTGCAGATTAGTTAGTCGGTCCTTTGGTCCTAAATGTTGCAATTTTAACTTTAATATTGCCTAGACTTGTCATTTACCTACAGCTCAACGTAGAGTTTAATCACCTAATTGGTGGCTGCAAGTTATTGTGGCTAAAGTTGGGAGTTTTATTCAAAGCTTGCGTGAAGCCGCGCTCTGTCATTATTAATTTAACTTTTCATCTCACACTTTAGTTTATTTACATAAAAGATATATAACAGTTTTAACTGTTTTTAATTTTACCTTTAAAAATATAATGAGATATAGCCATTAAAAAACATACTACTTGGCATGTTAATTTCCCGATAGTAGAATTTGGCTTAGCAAGTATTGTGCTAGTAATAGCACGTTGTAAGAAGTAATTGAACTCGTAACTCTATATATATTTAATATCTGATTTCGGACGATCTTTATCGCTCTAGGTGATATGTACCTACCAACCGTTACTAAAGACATTCATCCTATATTAGAAATTTGATAACAACACCGAAACATTACAATTTTAAAATGACAACTACTTTCAAATACCAATTCAACAATTCTATAGCATAAATAAATAAATAATATGTATGAAGACTTGATAAGAGTTCTATATGAAGATATATAAATATATATCCAGAGTGCTGGTGCTCCATGTGGCACATACATTTCTCTATGTATTTTATCTTTTATTAATTTATTTTTATAAATAACTGCATAAACTAAGCATGTCAATTTCTTTACGATATCTTCCTTGGCCGAAGTCAACCATTTAATTCAAATCCAATACGTGTTGGTTGGAATCACATGCTAAAAAACTAAGATAATACTGATAATTAATAATGTGTATGCTTAATATCCATAGTGTTATAATATATTATATAGGTCAATATATTCGACAAGCATTTGCTCATTACAATGTGGTTGCGAATTAAATTCACGCAATTTCATCGCAGCTTATTTTAAACAGCTATTTGAATGCAACAAAACTTAACCAATCACGAAATAAAATTTAAATTCAACCGAATGGAGTTATATAAGTTTTGTAGAATGTATCCGGGAAATGAAAATTATCTTAAGAGTTCACACACTTCGTAGTTAAGTAAGCTAGAAGCAAATCTACTGAGATGACTGCAGATCAGTCTGGTGACCTGGACGGGTTCAACAGGCAGTGATGAATTATATGTGCTGTGCTGCATTGTACTGGAGACAAACGGTATAAAATTATTCATCGAAGACTGTATCGAAGCACCTGCGGTATATACGGTCTTTACTTACTTTAAAGTTGTCTGAAAATACGAAAGGTTAGGTAAACAAACGCTCTGAAAAATAATAGTTTTAAAATAAACGTATTATTTTTTTGTAGGCATCCTCGATAATGCATTTCGTTATTCAAGTAAAGACAATGTGTGGGTAATATGTGTAAAAACATAAATAATTAATGTCGACGTAATCACCAAATAAGAAAATAAAAGACCCCTCTCCCCATTATTGTGCTTACGAAATACTTGAACGTACCCAAGGTACTATTCTGCATCCTTGACATGGTCCTGGCATCCAGAGGTTTTACATTAAATTTCTGTTAATCATGTAAATTATAATAGAGCTAGGCATAGAGGAATTCAGCCTTCTCGTCCAAAATTCACTGAGCGGTTACGGAATTTTATTCGACCAGTATTTACAGCCAAACCCGAGTGATAAATAAGCCAAGTAAAATAAATTGCGAAAAATAAACATTTCAGCAGTGTCATAATACGTAGTACGTTTTAACTGACGCTTTCAGTAATTCCTGTTAATTCTCTCAGCAGCGGAACTGTAACACTGCTGGCGGCTACAGTAGAGCGTTTTCTTCCAATATTCGTATATGAATTTCGATAGTTATTTTGCGAACAATACACATTCATGTCAGTATTGCAAGTGTCGATATCACGTACACATTTTGTAGATGCTTTGAAACGTTTCTGTCTGCGTTCTTTGCTGCACATGCTACTGGTATTCAGATATTTGCGAAATCGAGGAATTTCATTTTTAATGTAAAAGAAATAGACAATAATGCCGTGTGTGTGACGTACTAAGCCCAAGCATTTTTGGTAGCATTTCCGAAGGTATTGATTAAAGTACCGTTACCACAATTTGCATATAGAATGTATTGATGATCAGAGTATGGCCACAGAGGGACTACTTATTAAGGAGCATATGCTAAATACAGCATCATTCTCGCAACAGGATATGACGGAGGTATTTTAGTATCACTTAGGGCCTGTTTCACAATGTCCGGATAAGTTCCAAATAAGCTATTTATTACTTATTGGTAGGATAAATAGTATTTTTGCGTTTCACGACTGTCAGATAGCGCTATACGTCATGAAATGTGAAGTATCTTATTTGGAACTTTTATGTGTCGAATAATTTATGTGTTGCATAGCTATTTGGCACTTTATTCATTGCATTGTGAAACAGGCCCTTAGTGTTATAAGTCAGTAAGATAAGTCTTATTGGTTAAAAACCTTCCGTGCCAAATAAAGTAAATAATGTTCTACCGGAAATTTAACCCATGTTTATAATTTAAAAATAGCTTCAGGTATTAAGCTACATGAAACATATATATAACCGATCAAAGATAACCGTAAATTTATTCCTTCTTTATTAATGTGGCTCCCAAACAACGTTTCCCCAGCATTCCTCAGAAAGATTTCCAAGCATTAGACCGAAAGAGGTTTATTGTTAATCTAAAGCCTTTTCACATGAATGCATATTATATGAATTTAAATAAAATCAACAACTTCGTATTACGGAATATTCATTATTAATAAGCGTAGAATTTAGACTCCTTTACATCCATATTTATGTATGGTCTTAATGAGCTGGTAGGAATCTCGAAATTCCATATAATAGCTAGCCCTAGCTAGCTTATTAACTTCATATCTTTTTTGTTTTTTTTTTTAAATCTTGACTTACGGTCTATTCCGGAACTTTCAACAATAGGCTACAAAAATAAAACAAAGTGTATTGGGTTATTCGAGTCCTACTTGTTAAACTTATATTATTGTGTATTCGTGATCAACAAGAGACGGCTTTAAATTATAATTAGTTATAGATATGTAGCAATATTAATACCTAGAAAATATAATTTATAAATAGATGGACTTTAAACAATTTAAATATAATTAAAACATAAAAACACAAATTCCACCAGTATCACTTCGACGTCCGCCGTTCCACAACTGAGCTTTTTCCGCGCACCACCACTCTGTGGAACCAGCTGCCCACTGAAGTATTTCCGAATCAATTCAACTTAGAGTCCTTCAAGAAAACAGCGTGCCAATTCTTATAAGGCCGGCAACGCGCTCGAGAGCCCTCTGGCGAATTTGTCTGAATGTGTATATGAGTGTCCATGGGCGGCGGTATCACTTTACATCAGGTGAGCCTCCTGCCCGTTTGCATGAATCATCTTTGTAAACAAGTGAATAAATAAAATGTTTTAATGTTATTAAATAAGAGAACGGTAAAATATTAAGTTTAAAGTAGTTGTAAAATAAGGAAGCATTCTCTTTCTAAGTAATAAGTAAAAGTTCAAAAGGGGAACCAACGCGGAGGTTAAAAATAAAAACACTCTCCATTTTTCATACTTTATTTATTCTTTTATGTAATTTTAGAGTTGTACAACTAAATAATCACAGTTGAAACAAAACATAACTATTTAGGTTAAATTAATGTCTAAAATAAAATTAGGTGTACGATGTCATTTCCGCATTTCATTGTTTGTACTGGAATTGTGTGCTCTGCCGTCATAATTAGTGTACTTACTGTAATTATCAAAATATTATCTAGAGTGCGTCGTGTGTAACTATCTTTATAAGCCGCGGCAGCTGCAACGAACGTTACTCATGCATAAATTCTGAACACAAACGATTTCGCTTTAATGTAAACAACAGTAATTTTGCCGGAAACATGACAACAGCATTGGGTATATACAGCCATAAGTGTCTTTGGTATAAACATAGTAAATTGTAAAGGTACACGTTTCGAGACAACGCAGAGCTTAAATCAAGAGTTTGTGCATTCTTAGCACGAATCAGTTGAAAGCGGAGCATCACGTTCATTATAAAAAAGTTCAAAAACTTAAATGTAGGTAATTACAATATTCATGTATACGAGAAAAATATAAAATCGGACCAAAACCTATCGTACTTCGTCTATGATTACTGGCAGTGTAATGATATTTTAAAAGAACAATAAAACCTAGAACATCAATCTCGGACTAAATATTAAACGTCTACTTACAAGAATAGTAATTAACGAGAATTGCTTTATTGAGACTTGAATATTCGTCTTGGGTGCAAACTAGAGTGTTCTTACAGTAGATGTTCGAATCTATATTAGGTAAAGAAATAACCGAGTCTACGTAATCTTAGGCTTTCAAACGCATAATAAAAATCAGTCATTTTAACACAATAATCAATATATTCTAAAATTTACACTGATCCTAATTCGATGTCGAAGTGAGACAGTGTTTGCGAAACCTTTAATAATTTTAATTTTACTATAAATTCTTATAAATTAGATTTAAATTAGTGACTTCTAACGGTTCCGTCGACTATCTCACGTCAAAATCGATAACATAAATCTAGCACAACACTCTTAGTAAGTTATTGATATTTTCCTAGGTGCGACTAAATTTATACGTAAATATATAAATAAATAAAGTGCAAACACTTATCATATTAGCTGCATACACATGTATGCATAAATTGGCACTGTCTCATTCATGTCCGTGCAGAGTCCTTCGTCCGTTACTGCCGGAGACGGAGCTGAGAGAGCATTGCGTCTTGCGAGTAGCGGACGGCTGACTTCTGCGTGCCTCAATCACTCCACTCGCAATCACCTCAGGTATTGTCGCTCTTACGACGCTCGACAGTAACACCCCACCATTAATCTACGTATTTTATTAATTCTCAACGAGCCCGAGGGCTTACAGGTAATCTACACAACTACGCTACAAATGGAGACTTTTGGAGAGGAACACCAGTTACTGTACACTTACGAAGAGATTCGAATAGAGCTGTCGATTTTTGTTAAAACTAATAGGGGTAAGTTTTTAAATAATTATATGTACATCCCCCGGCGATTATTCCATACCGAATGAGCATTATAAACTCGACGTCTGTACGAATTTTATTAAATATTATAAATATAAAATATAACATATATTTTCATAGTAGGTATCGATTTGTTACGGAAGGGCCGTAAGCCGAGAGATATCACGTAAAGCTGCGGACTTACAAAATACTCGTATAAATTATTCACATTTATAGCACACTATCTACAAACACCCATTATTCGCTTATGGCCCTCCAGCAGAAATCCATTATTCCAACTTCCAATAAAATACTGACTCATAATATTTATGGCTAACTCGAATAAAAACTTATATCAAATATTTGGTGAAGATTATACGTAGCGACGTAGAGTACGTCAACGCTCTTAAGCTAACACGTTTAATAAATTTAAATAATTGATAGTGAGCACAGCCCACGCGTCAGGTGCGTATCGAATTGCATAGACCGCTGCGTCACTCCCTGTCATGGTTAAAATAAGGGTGACAATTGACTAATCTGCGCGATGGTTTTAGGCGCGGGAAATCCGATCGAACTATTTGCAAATCTACAGTTGTTCGTCAAGTTCGGGTCCGTAGAGGTCAGCCAACTTGTCGAAGCGAGGGCCCCAAGCAGTTAGGTAGCCGTATTCGTGATTCTCATCGTCCGTGCCTGGCAAAGCAAAACGGTGGTTATTGGGGATACATAATTTATGGGGGATAACTCGATTACTTTACTAATATATTTCTATAATTTTTGCAAAATATATGGCTAATATCTATTCTGTGTGAGTATGAGGTTGTAACAGTGCTAAGATTTTATAGTTTTATATTATAGTTAGACATTCATTATCTACTTAAAAATAAAAAAATAAAATATATCCTTAATTAATTAAAGATGCATAGAATAGCTTTTCCAAGTAATATTTTTCATATCGGCAATTAACAGACTGAACCCTATATATTATATTTTTCTCTTTAGAGTCTTTTACTGTAGTTTGTTAACGTTCTTCAGGTCGAACAAAAAATAGCCATTTGAACGACCTTGAAAATTTCTAAAGAATTGACCTACTTTTAACCCACTACGTTATTTTAATCAGCAGCTTAAAATTCACTGTCAACTTGCATTCTATCAAAGTTTTGAATAAATTAGTCGTTGGATTAAACGATTTTGCTTTCAAGTTTAAATTAATAATTGAATAATATTAGGAAAGTGTTGACCTCACGACCTCAGTCGTCCTTTCCGATAACATATGGATTTTTGTTTCTATGTGCGCATACATACATATAATACGCTCCTACTATAAAGACAAAAACATCGTCTTAACACAAGAATATATGACTTGTAAGATGCAATCACATTATAAACTAATACACATTTATAACGCACATAATAAATCAGCAAATTTTGAAATGTCTATATTAGCATATGCAATATCCAACATTTGTGCCAAAAGTAAACAATGTTTTGAAATAACATTCTGATTCGATGAATTAGCATAAAATGCTTGTAATACCATTCTATATAATGTGTGGCGGCTCATACAGAAACAGAGTACTTAAACTATATGAAAGTTTAAAACAAGCAACGATAATGAGCGAGCGACTTATCAAACGAATTATTCATAATCACGTCTTTAGCAGTATTTGTTAGTATTGCTTTGCCACTAATTGCAAGTATTGTTCAACGACTTGCAATGGAAAATCAGAAGATGCAATTTAATTCTGTAGAAAAATTTACATTTAAACATAATAATGTTTCTGCTTTCCTTTAACTAATATTTTAAAGAATTTATTAATGACATAGTAACGAAAACAGACGCGTGAAACAGACAACCTGTGTTTTGTGTACTTAAATATTAAAGACATATAAAATAAAACAAGATACGTTTTTCGTTATTACGTTACCAGTAGCAGTATTTAGATTAAAAACAGTTTCTTTTCGGTCGATTTGCGAATTTTTTTCTTACTTACCGGAAGCCAACGAAGACAACGATCCAGCAGTGCTGCCGCCTCCCTCATAGGCGTAGTTCCTCAGGTCATCAAAAGGCGGGGCATTTGGGTCACTATCTGCCCGTCTTTTATGGTCCTCAATGAACATACCAACATTGGTCTCGCCGGGCAAGGAAACGCCGAGTGGTGGAGCCACGCTTACACCCATTGGACCAACTCCCAGGCCAACACTCATCAGAGGATCTGGAAGGTTATTTTGGCTTCAATAAAGGTGACTAATGTAAACACATATTATCTGAAAGACATTGCGCCAAATATCAGAGCCACAATAGAGTCGGTTATCGGAGCGAGTTGACAGCTCTATTGTTTATGCTTTATTGTTTTTTTACGGATAAGTAATATAATAGTTAATACTATCGCATTGGTTTAGTCTGTAAAGATATTTGTATGTATATTTTTGAAGAGTTGCTTGGCCTTATCTTTTGTTTTTTTCTGTATTTCTTTATATTATGTTTCTCTGTGGAAAATAAGTTAAAGCGTATCTTGTTGATTGTTGACAGACAGGACATTGTTTTCGGCAGATTTATTGTATAGAAAATCTGATATTTACTCCGGAAACTTTCTATTAAACAATTAGATATATGAGAGTAGGTTATTTAACAGACCGAAACAAGGAAAGAGTTTGTTACTATCAATAAATAATAATATCAGACAATAGAAATGTACATAGTATTAATAAATAAATCTCACTATATACATTGGGAATTTGGTCGAAATGACTGTAAAAAAATTATGCAGTTACAATATGATATATTTTTTTCTGAGGGAATATTTGTAACAGTGTCATTGTAAATTTTAAACGACATGATGATAGTATATTTGCTTTTTTTGTAAGTATCCGGAATTCATTTTTATGTAATAGGGCCCCCCCCTAGGGGGGCAAATGAGCCTTCGGGATGCCCAAAAAGGGCAGTCATCGCAGCCAATAGACACCCATTTTTATTGGGTGCATTGCCGGTCTTTGAGAGAGGAGAAAACTGGAATTTTTAACGGCAACGCAAAACGTGGTGAGACACTATACATTTACGTACAGTTGATACATTTTTAATAAACAATAAGATGTTTCAAATGCGAAGGGACTCAAACCGATCAACTACAAATAATTAATTAATAAAACAAAAGACATATTAAATAATAATAATATAAACCCTTGCTATCAACACCAATGTGCCAAATGTGTTTGATAATAACGTAACTTTCACGTACTGTGTTAGACATTTGTATCGATTTGTTATCCATGAACTGAAAATGCAATATATAGTTACAAATTCACGCTTGTATAGCATAATTTACGGCTTAAACTTTGTATAAGACGTGAAAGTTCGAAACTGGCTCTGCCACAGCATTCATTGAGCGCCTTTAATTATACAAAGATTATAATAATAGCAGAGTTCGTATCTATAGATTTAAGCAGCCTTTTTTAAGTAATTGCTTTTGTTTCTTACTTAAAGTGGGTTTGTCTGAAGTATTCTTATGTATTGAAACGCTTTTGATGTGTGAGTGTGATGTTATTTCGATTGATATTTATGTTTTGTTTCGGAGCGTACTTTATTAAGTTATAAATTAGAGCGAGCGAAAGTTAAATTTGCGTGTCTCTCTGTTAAAGAGTTTTTTTTTTTATAAAAGAGGGGGAAAACGGGCAGGAGGCTCACCTTATGTTAAGTGATACCGCCGCCCATAGACACTCTCAATGTTTTTTAAATTTTTAAGAGTTGTATTAAAATGTTTTTAATCTGCCATCTATCTAGCTGACCAACCCGAAATTTTCCTAGAACTATAAAATTATACCAACGTTTCTTACTTGAGTAATCATTATGAAAATTTACCGCTTCAGATTTTATTACAAGATATTATTCGGTTCCGACTCATTTAATTTGATCAAGTTAATTTTGTACAAACCGAGGACTTGTTATTTATACTCAGGAAAATATTTAGGTTATATTGTAAATTGTTATTTTTACTGTTAAGTAAAGATAAGTTTTTGGTTTTAGCATTTATACATAATTATATGTGCTAATAGCCATCTACGGTGTGCGAAAATTCGAGCATTATAATCGAAAAATTTGCCTCAGTTACCAATAGAATGATTTTTCATGTTTATCTTTTATTTACACGAAAGTCACAAAATATTTCAATTGTATTTGTCTTCTTTGTATGTTCTCTATACAGAAGATCAACACAACAATATTAAAAAAATGTTTTGATCATATTGAAAGAGTGAGAAAAAGGTAAGAAAATTTAGAAGGTTAATAATGTAAAACTCTCGCATCAAGAAATTCTACGCCTTTTTAAGGGAAATTCAGAAAAATATTTTACAAAAACATCGACGCTAGCAGCGAAACATTGAGATTTTTCCCTGTCTTCTTGTCACGGTTCAGCGAAAAGAATGACAGCAATTTTATTATTAATAAATGGAACACGTTGATTTTTTTGGGTTATTATCCTTAGAACGCGTCTGAACTGAGAAAAATAGAGATAGGAAAAATTAGAAACGATTTGATTAGTTTTTAGGACTTTATATATAAGCTTATACTATAACTAACCGTGGTTTAGTAACTACCTTCCGCACACATCTTCGCCAGCATGGATATCTTTTATTTTACCAAGATTATTAGCCAATTAGTACCTCGAGAATTATACTTATTATAACAAAAATAATCCATTTTTTTTAAATACAATTGAATCAATTAAGTAAACGAGACAGTAACAACCAGATATAGTTGTGAGTAATTCGAACAAAACAATATTTCACTGTATTGCATTTTTTTTGGTATCTTTATAAAGCTACGTATACCTATATCTCAAAATTAAGTTTGAATGAGAAGTTTGGAATCTTTGAAGTATTATTTAGTTTTGTTTCATACGGTCAAATATCGATTAGAGAAAATATATTGGCGTTAAAATTTATAATTGTGTACATCGTTTGGTAAATCTGCATAGCATTATGTCACCTCAAGGGCAGATATCAAAGGTTCTTTTTGTCTATTTTATTGATATACCTCATCGTAATTAAATATACACTTATGAGTTGATTGAAGGATGGAATTTATGGCTCCGTGTGGCGCTCAATAAAAGCGATTGGAGAAGTGTAGGGGAGGCCGTTTCCACTTGGCAAGCGGATTAGGAGTCTGTTTTAGATATTATATCATTAGAATACGACTTAATATTGAAAATACATACTTATTATATGAAAAAAGCCTTTTATCATTATTATTTAGTTCATAAATATACAAATGTATTGTAATGTATAATCTTTCATGTTATTAAATAAGCCAAATATTTTTTTTTAAAGTTGTATACAACATTAGGCATTAGGCAAAGATATTCCTGCTTAATGACTAATAAAAGATTTTTCTGAATTATATGCCTTTTCTTTTCCGAACAAAAACTGTCGGAAGCAACTACAGCAAAGTAATTATAAGAAATACTTAGTTTTGTTTTCCGCTAATTTTCGCAGAGAAAAATTGTTTGTCAGTTAAAAAGTAAGATTTATTACTCTATTCCGATGTTTAATTTGCTGTTTCACTCGAATAACAAAAGATTGTTTTCTCATGAACTATAGACAGTCTTTCAACATTTTCTTATACGTAAACTAAATATATAATATAGATAAAGAGTGTGTTTATTTGGTTGAACTAGCATCTCTAGAACGAATATTTCGTTGTCTATCGTGGAAGGCTAATTACTATACACAGCTGGGATAAAGTTAATGTTATGAAAAAGTTATTCTACGAAGAAACCGTCACCACAAAACACCACAAAATCAAACTTTTAAATTTAGCAATATTCAAGGTTGTTTTAGCTTTTATATCATTTATTAATAAAGTATAGTTAACAATAAGGTACTAAATAAATATTTAAAATAACATCTAGCACTAATCTTATTGAAAACAAGTTCTCATTTCTTGCTGCGTTTGTAAGTCTAATAATACTTACAAGGTAATTTTGTTGGAACATGATCTGGAAGCGGTCCCCCAATAGGTATTTGTAGTGGAGTGATGTCGAAGGCCGTCATATCATCCTCACCACCTCCTTCGTCATCGTAGTTAATTATGTTCTCCCGCACATCATCATCAGGGCCAGGATACTTGATGTGAGCCTCTCGCCGTCGGTTGTATACCACGAATACCAGAACCAGAACTGAAGAAATGGAATCAAGATATTTGTATTTGGTAGAAGTGTTTTTACATTTGACGGAAATATATTTTGACTTTAAAGTTTTAAGAGCAGAAAAAGCAACGGATTTACTCAGTACTGATTGCGATATTATTACACTATTGGTTATTTAGAAAATACGTTAAAAAATAAATCTTATAAAAAATGACCATTAGATACTATAATGAAGTTACATACTACGAATGGATCTAGCGATAAACTGTGTAGGTGATCTTAACACTGACGAAGAAACATGCAAAATAATAAATGTGCTCACCTAAAAGCAAAAACAAACAGACAATGATAGCTATAATGAAATCTCTGGAGGGCATGATGATTCCCGACGCGAGCAGTTCTAATTCGCAGTCGTGGCCGGCGTATCCAAACGCACAGATACAGTCGTAGCGGCGAGTCGGTTCGCGATCAACGCACTCCCCGCCGTTCAGGCACGGATTTGCCAAACACTCGTTCACGTTCACACAAGTGCCGCCAGCTCGCGTGGATCCGTCGGGACACCTAGACACAGTGCGCTTTACCTCCCCATTTGCGTCAGATCTCACGCGCACTGAGCCCTTGACAACATGCACTACTACATACATACACTACTATGACATGATATATAGCTTGCACGTCAATAAAATAATTAAGCTTGCTGAATAGTGTCACTACGAATTTTCAGCGCAGTGGCACAAGGCCGTTTTATTTATATAGGCACTTTAATTCACTTTGAGATAAAATCTAAACATTGAATAAATAGGTGTTTTATTGCTTCCATTCAAAATGTTAAATACGAAATTTATAAACTCGTAAAAACATTTCGAAAGAGTATTATATGAAACATTCTCCTTTTCAAATTAAGGCCTTGTGAGCAGAAATAACTGTTGGCGATTATTTTCTGTCGCTTAATTTTTCTATTAATGTGCAAGTGATGGATATATAATAGATATGAGTGCTATTGTGAGTTGGTGATGACATGAGACGCTAAGACCGCAGCTAGGTTAGTGCTCACTCATTATTATTAGAAGGCAGACGAGAATCGCCGCGAGAGCGCCCATGCTGAGTTTGAGCGTGCGGCCTTCTTGTACAAGCTCGCAGTTCTCGCCCCAAAACCCTTCAGGGCAATGACAGCGGTAGCCAGGCTCCCGGTTGACACAGGAGCCGCCGTTGCGGCACGGGAAGTAGAGACACTCATTCTTGTCAACGCAACCTTTACCATCCGTTGACAATACCAAACCCTCACCGCAACTAGACACCATTACATTTTGTTAAACATACATATAAGTATATAAAATAATTAGTGATAAGGCATAATAAATGTTAAAAATAAAGCATTATATAAGCTGAATTTAGTAATATAAAAACTTGATTAGTTATGTAATAAGGCTTTAATATTGTAAGTATGATAAGGTATATAATAATAGCATTTTATGGTGATGCAGCAGTATACGTATATTATCTAAGTATAAGAAATCTCAGTGCGCGCTCGAGTCTTAAACAAAATGTATAATTAATATATCAATCAATTTGGTAGAATAAACATTTTATGAATTAAGTAATTTACTCACGTGCATTCGTACTCGTTCCATAGGTCCACGCATACAAACGGTTCCGTGCAGTGAACGTTGATACAAGGGCTATTAGACGGGCAGTTGCGGTCCAAGTTTCTTGCCATAGTTGCTTGTCCCCACTGAGTACCGTTCATTGCCGGAGGCAACGGTAGATGTTTGCCTTCTAAGCGTATATCATCCAAGCATCCTTTTTGGAAATCAGCATAAACTTCGAATGTTCTTACTCCAGTATATTCTGCTTTACCGCCAGCATACACACCTTCTTGTTTATCGACTAAAAGCCATTGGTGGCCCTCAAATGTAAAGGTTTCGTTATATCTTCTTCCCTCGCCACCATCTATTTCTAGCGTAGCGGCACTACCATATCGGCTTACGCGGGCAATATGCCATTGTCCATCATCTACAGCTACTGAATTTAACCAAACATCACGTTCTTCAGTTCGCAAAGAGTTCAAGTTAAATCTGAAGTGCAGTCGTGATTCCTTAACTTCCAGTATACCATATTCTCGGTTATGTTGGTCGCTTACTCTAAAAAGTTCACCGTGCGGTTCACGTGTTCTGAATCGAAGTTGAATCTGAGTACTAAACCTATCAGGTTCAAAACTTAAAGCAAACTTCACGTAGCTTTGAGGCCTAAAGCTAGTAGGTGTAGTTGGCAAATTACACGATGGTCCTGTCCAACCAGGTTGGCATTGACATCTCGCTTCAGAGAAACTACCTACACAAGTACCATGTTCCCAACATCTAGATGTAGTATCTGCTTGATTACATATCTCTTCTGTTTGGGGACAGCCAGCAACTGAATTTCTAGAAAGTCCAGGATGAGCCAGGTCATATAGTTTACTGTTGTGAATGAGGTTTCTTATACACCCATCAAATCCTTTACCAATAGGCATAAACTGCCAATGATAATGAGTAGGGTCAAAGTGTTCGATATACAGACCTCCAATTTGAAGTGGTGCATTAACATTTAAGTATTCGTTGAAAGGAGGAATCGTTCCCGTAGCTTGACAGGTTGAGTCATCAAAATTCGGAGGTGTACCATCCTCCATCTCTTGTACATCAGCAGATCTACAAAAATCTACAATCATTCTTACATTTTCAGTATCCCAGAATATATCTAAGCGATGCCATTCTCCATCATCTAAAGGCTTTTTAGTTTTTACTCTGAGTTCCAGCGTGCCAGATCCAAAATCTATTAGTAATCGCGGGTTGCCTCTCTCTAGCTCTACCGATATAAAGTCAGATACCATAATTTCTTCTGGTTCCGGTGGTACAATCGGGCCGTTATATAAAAGTACACCTTCTGATTTTCTTGTTATAAATTCGAAGCTTAAGTGGGAGCTATCGCACATTTCTAAAGACGGATACCAAGCCCATCCGGTACCTCTGAAACTGCGTGACGTTTGTTGACACCTTGGACCGGTGTAACCCGGAGGACAAGAGCATGTTAATCCATATTTACCTTCTATACACCTTCCTCCATTATAGCATGGGGAATTACGGCATGTTTCTGCTTGAGTGAAATTTCTTGCGCCACATGTGCATTCTGCAAGAACATCAACACGAACACCTACAAGTGCGGTTTTATTTGCATTTACCATGTAAGGTAAGTTGCTTATATCGAGAACATTAGTACAGGAACCCTCACATGCATGATTTTCATATAAACATTCATCAATTCCAACCATAGTTATATTTATTCCAACAGCTCTTTCGATTTCTTCTCTATGCATCAAAACTATACCATTAAGTCGGATTGGTTTATAATAGTGTGCTCCGTGAGCCGAGAAGCGGATATCTGTAACAGGTGGATGTTTTTTCCTTAGCTGTACACTGAATACATCGATATTTTCTCTTTCTGTGTTCAATAAATCTGCCAATTTATCTTTAAAAATATCCAATTTGCTTCTCGAAACGCTTAATGTTTTATAATTCCATACTCTTATAAAGTCTTCATCCGATATTCCCGACATTCGTATTGATCCTGAGTTTATAATAGCATCATGCGATATTTCTTTTACATAAACTGTGACGTTTGCAGGTACATCAGTTTGCGTGTGTTTTCGATCATAAACCTTGAATTTCAAATGATATCGACCCTCTCGAGTTTTATGTTTCATTTGAATCATACCAGTTTCTTCATTTAAAGTGAAATTAGGATGTTCAGTACTTTCCCAAAAGAACTTTTTGTCTGGCAAATCCCAGTCATCTAGATCGTAAACATATACTCTACCTATTTCAGTATCTGGAGCTTGCCCTTGGTAACTGTAGACAAGTATATCTTTAGAACCAGGTTGCATTTTATTGTCATTTACATCACCAATGACAACCGTTAGAGTGCTTGTTCCAGTCATTGCAGGATTACCGTGATCCTTAATAATGATAGGAATAAGGTACTCCTTCTGTTGTTCTCTATCAAAGGATCTTAACGATGATACGATAGCCATTCCGTCACCATTAGCACCCTTTTGATCTTGTTCAACTTTAAAGGAAGCTCTAATAATATCATCAGCACCTGGGTCTAGTCTGAATTGGAATGGCGGACCGTTGCTCTTTGATCTATCGTCATCATCAGTAGCTAAGATTTCGGCAACCTTTTTAGGAGTTATATGTTCAGTTAATACAGGTCTATAATCTTTTAAAAATGTAGGTGCATTGTCATTTATATCTTGCACTATAACTGTTAGCGTCGCAGTTGCAGTTCTTGGTGGCAGACCATCATCAATAGCTAATATTTTAACTTGATGCCTAGGAGTTTCTTCTCTATCTAAAGACCGTTGTATACTTACAGTGCCTTCTTGATTTATTGAGAATTGGCGTTTACGATCCGAAGATCGATCGATTGCATAGGAGACTTTACTTTTACCACCTTGATCAGGATCAGTTGCTTTAAAGGTTTCTAAACTCTTTCCAACCTCTGCGTTTTCATAAACTGATACTTCAATATTTGCTCTGTCAAACTGGGGTTTATTGTCATTTATATCTCTTAACTTTACCACTACCCACGAATAAGCTACATGATATTTGTCATTGTCGTTGTCTTCACCTTTATCGTTAACTTGAATTCTAAACCTAAAACCATTACTTTGTAATTGATCCTCATAATCTAAGGGTTGTACAATTTTTAATGACCCGGTTCCGTCATTATTTCTAACCATAGTAAACTTATCAGCACCATACCCACTATTTTCGATGACTTTATATTGAAATTTATTTGTCTCGTCTTCGTCATGAACGGTAACAGTAAGAATAGGCATTTCAGGAAGATTAGTACCATCTGTTTCATCTACTTCAGTAAACCATTCGTCTTTTGTAAATTGTGGTGGCATATCATTTATATCTTTAACACGAATGGATGCTGTACCAGTACCCTTCAACCCCCCTCCATCTGACGCTACTATTTGAATAGAATAATCCGGTGTCCTTTCACGGTCTAAACAACAAACGGCCGTTTTTATAACACCAGTTTCAGGTTCAATTTCAAATATGGGAGATCCAGTTTCTTCTTCAATAACATTTTTCTCTATAGAGTACCAGAGCTTAGCATTGTTACTTTCCGCAGGATCATCATAATCAATAGCCGTCATTGTCATAACAACCATGCCAGCAGTTCCATTTTCAGTCACGTTTCCGAAGTAAACCCCTTGAGGGAAGATGGGAGCATTATCGTTGATATCTTTAAGATTGACTTGAACATCGGCATAACCGACCAGTCCTTCGCCTCCTTCGTCTTGAGCAAAAACTGTGAATCTCCACTGTGGTCTTCCATTTGGCTGATCACGATCTAAAGGCTGCAAGATGAATAAATAAGTTATAAATTTAATTTAATTTACAAATAAAATATTTTCTATAGGTGATTTTACCTTTAGAACAAATATTTCTCCAGTGGTTCGGTTTATATCAAATTTACTGTTTGACGGGTTATCAGGATCAATACCCTGCCCCGTCAAGAAATAAACGATATTTTGTTGACGGTCTTTATCGCCATCGGTAGCGGTAACCTGTTCAACGAAAAATCCAATTATAAAATATGTCTGCCCGTTACTACGGCTTGGTTTTGTTTACTTAATGTCAATTGGAATCAGAGAATTTATAATAAGTTATCTGATCATTATTACACCATAAACTCTATCCAATATCAAATAATATCTATACATTAAATGTAAAATTACAAGTGTACACAATTTATTGGATTACAGGAGTTTTGTGTAATTGCCTCCAATATTAGCTATTTGCAATCAGGATAATGAACAATTAGAGATCCATTTAATGCTTCGGGTTGAATATTGCCGTTAAATATATGGGATCCTGACTCTCCAATTACGTCGGACTAGCTGGAGGCAGAGAAATGATGAGGGTCGACGTTAGCGTAATTATGCGGATCATTTGTGAATCGCGCTGAATTTATAAAAGGCCCTAGAGTGTGGAAAAGAAGCTTGCCTTTTTAGATGACTTCACTGAAATTACCCTGATAAAGCTTAGATGACAATTTTAATTTATTACACGAGAATATATTTTTTTAATTCTATTTTTGTATACACTAGATTCCAAATTGACTTAAGTAAACAAGACGTAATCAAAAAGTGTAATAAAATCACATGCTTGACAAAACATTTGCAAAATGTAGTCTACAAAGCCCAAATATCCAAAGCAGAATTTAAAAAATCCACGCAATTTTTCAGTACTTACCATCAATATCAAAATAAAATGTTATTTACCTAATGGATTAGTGTGGATAAAATTATATTAAAAGATAAACATAATAAGTCCATAAATCATGAGAAGCCTCAAGATTATTACTTTTTACAAAAATGACTTCATTAGCTAAAGTTAATGTCTTCAAACTTTTTACATGAAATAAAGTGGTTGCTTACGGACTAGCTTACGTAATAAAAATAATAAGAGGGATTTGGATAGGAAAATTAAATAAAGCAATATTACATTTCGCAGCGTAATAAATATTTTCGATTTAAATAGTGTAATATTTTATAATAAATTATATATCCACAACCAAAAACCAAGTCCTATATAAATATTTATGTTATTACAAATACTATTAGCATCATAAGTAAATTAGGAATATATTTATTAAATTTAAAAATTACCCTCACCGGAACTGCGAAACGTATCTTAAATAAAAAATAAAGAAACAAAAAAAAACCTGTGTAAGGAAGTGGGGGTAGGGTCCTGTTTCCTCGAGGGCCTGAGTGTCATACACGCTGCGGGAGAAATGCGGTGGGAGATCGTTGATATCGAGTACATGAACCACCACCCGCGTTGAGTTCTCGTTGCGTCCATCCGACGCCACCAGCGACAGCTCGTACTACGCACACGCACGCATTAACCTTACGTCAACATGCTCATGCATACCCTACATCTGATATCTCATCTATACCAAGGCATTGTTAGGAGGGTAGTACAGAAGATACCGGTAATTAATTGCTCAAAATTTTTGTTGTCTAATATACTTTTTGAGTAAATGACAATAGGTTTTTAGTAGGTTTTTGGTAGGTTTTAGACTGTTGAAGTTGAAGTTTTCATTTTCTTACACTTTTCTTACAACTCACACTCTTCTTACCTCTGTAGCTACTTCTACGGTCCCCCGATACTGACAACGCCCTTGAATCTATGTACTATTTTATTTATATTTATTCTTTCATTTTTAATTTAACTGAACTAGGTAACGGTATAAAACCTCAAGACGATTATTGAACGTACGCCTGACGTTCGAAATTCGAAACTAAATTCGATTTACCCTAGTCCATAAAAGTCAATTCAATCTATTTGTGTAAAGTAGATAAAACTCAGTACAAATTACAATGTATTAAACGTCGTCTTCACCAAAATAAAAACCTAATAAGAGATAGTGGCTATTGCGCTAAGTATCAACAAAACAGCTTGATTTAATTAGTTAGCTTTTCGAGAAAGTTAAAAGCTGTGCTTACATTTACAACGTTTTAAATGAAATTTGAACATAGCTGTTTGAATGCTGTTTTAAACTTCTACATTAGACGGTATACACAGTTTATATAAATATTCTACTACAAGTTCTTAAATTTCTGTTTTAGTAAAATAAGATATTTCGTTTGTAACTTACTATTATAAAAATTTCAAAGTGAATTTACTTTTACTGAAGACGGCCTGTCAAGCCCTCTGCCTATAGCCAGCTTTATATACGTAGTATATAGAAAAAATGGGTTGGAAGCTACTTTAAAAATAGAGGTTAAACTTTTCTAATTATTTAATCAAGCGTAAAATTTTGTATCTATGTTGTCTCGCTCCTTTTATACAATTATAATACATCTGCCATTAGAGATACTCTATTGGAAGGGTCAAAGAACGAAATTTAATTAATAGCTATATATTTTTGACAAAACAGTAATACGGTATAAGATTTGTACTAGAACTCTACTGAAGAACATTAGAGTATGCAATGTATGAGCTGAACTTTGCTTCTGAATATTGATGTGGCAAACATTTGAGGTCGAGTTTGTATTTAAACAGTTCTCCAGAAATTACTAATTGAGCAACTATCGGAAATACCATTTTCTCTCCATGTATTGTTCATTACATGCTTGTTATCAAACTATGCTATGAACTATTTAGATAACTTCCAGAGGCGTTTATAAGACTATATTTTAATTATTAAAGAACAAATTAGTTTAAACTACTGAGTATATATGTAAAAAACAGAATATATTGCAAAAAACCCTTGTAAAAGATTACCCTTAGAAATGAGCTTAACACGCAGACGTGAATTCAACAGGATAGTTAAAATTCTTCATCGCTAAATGGCGGCTCAATGAACGTCAGATATGGCAGAATTGTCGCTTCCGATCCAATATACTCGATGGTAATTTCAATATCAAGCGCTTAAGTTTCAACGAAAAAGGGATTTTCCCCGATTTTCCATTATAAAAAGCTCGTTGTCTGTGGATTTTATGAACACGGAATTCAATATGGAAGTATTTTTGTACATTATTCTAGAATTAAATTGCGTGGATACCGAGAAACAAAAAAAAAACTAGCATTCGACTACGACTGAAAATGCCACAAAAAATCCATGCCATGCAAAAACGAACAGCAACTATTCAACCCATTGAAAAAGCCACACACGATTCTCTTTGGCTGAGATTCTAAATTTAAAAAAAGTCTCGAATGAGGTTATCACGAGGCGGACCTGAAGCACGCGTTTGGGTAGATTGCGGTCATCTTCTTCTGTGATTTGGGTTCGGTATGTGGGTCTCTCGAACACTGGCGGATTATCGTTGACATCCTTGACGTGAATCACAACTGTTGTGTAGTTTTCCTTAAGGTTGTCGGACGCAGCCAACCTCAGCTCATACTGTTTTTCCAGTCAAAGATAAATTATAGATAAGCATAACTAAGGTTTCTCTATTAATTGATATCGTGTTGATACTAAGTTATAACTACTATTTATATTTTTTAAATAAGCTGGACAACAAAATCTGTTTGTAATATTGATAAACATGTGCCAACTGATGAAATTTTGTCACAGACAATCTTTGAATATTTCGAAATAACCCGAAGGAAAATAAAAAAAAACCAATTACTGCTTCTTTGCAATTAAAACTCATCCTAATGATGATGATAGATTATAATTATAATTAACGAAGTAATTTAAGTTTAAAAGGGTTAATTAACTTTGCAAAACTTCAAAAATATTTGATTACAGCGAATTTCTTTTGAATCCAAAGTTATCATTAGAACTTTTATTATTAATATTTTTGGATTAAGATCTGTAATATGTGGATAATATGTTTAATAGACCGGTCCATAGACTACTATGGTTCCAACTCAGGGGAGTTATTGCTGTCATCTGTCAGTGTCACTTAGTAATTTCCACGACGTGGCGGGAAATGTCTCTTTCAAAAGGCAACTCACGCATTCCAAAAGTTCAACTCCTCGAAACACTACAATTTCCGTTGCGAAATGGAAACTGTTATTGTCATTAGGAAAATTGTGTAGTTTTCTCAATTTTTGTGGAAAATCCTTTATGAATTCTTATGAATGCCTAATCTACGTATAATTTATCGGCTTGAATAATATGAATTCTATTACTCATTTTAAATACTAATGTTGCTTCTTTTAAATCGTCAAAATTATACAATTCTCAGTTCCAACGATAAAATTATTTTAATGTACCTATAATCTGTGACATTACCATAATAGCTAGTCTACATTACATCAGTAAAAAAAACATTGTCGCGTCCATTCCAACAAAATGGCACGCATTTATTTAAATTCAAACCAGATAAAGCGGAAAGGAGTCTGAAAATAAACTGGTTTACATCCATTTAAGCTCTGTGAGGATCTGCAATTTAATAGCAATCCGGCCTTTGGTAGTAGCTCTGAGCCAGCTTGCTTAAATGGGTATTAAAGATTAAATTATTTATCTCGCGAAAAGTTCGACGTTACACCCCTCGGGTATAACAAAGAGCTCTTATGATAGCTATACCTTAGCCTGGGGCAGCGGTTCCTGCTTTAGAAGCCTTATACAAAACAGTTTGTTTACAATTAATCCGGCTCATTTCGGTAGAAGAGCAGTTTGTACCTGTTTTAATTAAACAAACTATTGTGGGTAATAAAGGAAGCCAAAATTATAATTTGAATGTTAACCTTTTTTGACGTAAGGTAATTGTTAGTAAAAACAAATTATCGAGCTCGATTGAATGTTTGAAGTATTTTTCGTCAAATTTTCCTCAATAATTTATAGAAAATTATGTTTCTAACATTTTCAGCCAAATTAAAATTTCCTTGAATTTGAAAATATTTTTTAGAATAACTAAATTCACGTTCCTAAATGCGATTAACATCGCACGCACAGATTAAGTTTGGTTGTGCTTTTTCTATAGTATAGTTATTAATTTTTGTATTCAGTTTGGTTTCGTTTTGTTGAAAGTAAACATTCCTATAAGGAAACTTGATTTGGATATGTAATCTATTAACTTTTGTTTTTTACTTAAATATATATCACTCACCCGTTTCCTAGTTTCATAGTCTAGAGCACCTGCAACGTAGATGGCGCCAGTCATGTTCTTGACGGCGAAAGCTCCACCTATGTTCCCGCTCGTGATCTCATATCGAATACGCGACGCTGAAACAAAGAAATGAGGAATATAAAAACATATGCATTTCCAACTGTACTTAAGAAATTAGAGACCGCTTAAATCAGATAAAATATATACATAAATTCTTTCAATAATTTCTCGTCTTGTTCAGTTTTGTTTAGAAAAAAAATTGAATACAATGAAACAACTGATATTTGTCGTTATAATGTAAAACTCCGAAAATAATATAAGAGATTTATGATCTTTATTTAGGTTATTAGAAATTATCGGATGGATTCCAATATGCGACATTTTTTAAAATTAATCTTAAAGTGATACTTTGAAAGGCATCACTGATATTATCCTTTGCGATTTGGAAAGTATGAGCAGAAATATTAAGATCTTTAAATAACTCTAAAAAACTTACGCTTCGCAGAACAAAACCGATTTGAAATATTATAGCGCTTTCTTAGCGACGTGAGTACATTCGCGTATTGAGTGGGGAAGTGAAAAATTGAATTCTTACCAGATTTATGACTAAGCTGTCTGGAGTAATAAAGATGTTCGAGTACCTACTTACTATGAATACGTACGTACGTACGTTACCATAATGCGTTACTTTTTATTCTTAAAAAAAAATTTTTTAGTTCTTTAGGTAAAGATGTATGTCTGTTTTTTACGTATTAATTATCGTTTTGCCATTTGTGTTAAATTGCACATATACACATTATTTTAACAAAAATATTATGCGACAAAATTAAACTTTAAGATTGTATACGAATTCAACAGGCTGGCATTTTAAAATCAAAATCTATTAAGTTAAATTTTCGAGTCACGGTGTTTGTAATTAAACTCCTCCGTAATGGCTCGATTTTCCTGAAATTATGTGTGCATATCAGTTAGGCCTGCGAATCGGATGACATCTATTCTTCATCTCCCTGTATTTTTCATTATATATGTAAGACAAACCTTTTTTAAAACGTTATATATGTAAGACAAAACCTTTTCATACAAAAATATATACAATACTTAATTTTCACCCCTCTACTATAAACCCCTATTTTTTATATGCTAATTAAAAACTTATTACTTGAACTCTGAGGATTTCTCTATAAGAAATATCTAAAAAAACAAAGCAAAATGTTCCATGGTACTATGTACTAAAAAGTAGGCTAAGTAAGATTTATCTAGTGTTACATATGATTCTTTTCGAAACCAATGATTAGTTAAGTTATATTACACCATAACGCTTTTAAAACCATGCTTTTTGTTCATATTACTCTCAATATAACGATTTTTTATTCAGTTAAATAGCCTATTAGGGTCGATATCTCTTATAGAACTTCTGGGAAAAAAATTTATTAACGTATTTATAAATTAAATAAATAACAAGGAAGTAACGAGGATAACCTTGTTAGAGTTTGATAATTTGGTTGACTTCGGTTGGTAAATGAAACCACACGTTTTCCGTTTATCTTGGCAACTAGTAATTGGGATTCCATTACCGGTAATGGTTAGGTTCGGATAGAATCAGTCGAATATGTCTTACATTTTATATAAATACGAAATGGGATCCTGATTACCTGAACGAAGTAGGTTTGTTTTCTAAAAACACTTCTTTTTTTCGATAAATCAATGAAAGGATTGTTTTATAAATAAAATATATTTTTAAAATCTACAGAAGCCTACACCATGTCTTATTGCATGACACGGAGGTTAAATCTAACTTGGGCAAAGTTGCACGCACACACACCCATTTAAATACTCAACACGCATGCATACTTCAGGTCCTACATATTTTGGTTCCTTTTGGTTGAAATAATATCGTGACTACTTTTTATGCAAAAAATATTTTTATATATTTTTTTCCGTTTTTAACCACCATGTACCATGAAAGAGCTGTGATCTAGTTACCCACAGTAGCTTCTTAGTGTGGAGACTAGCGTCAGTCATTTTATAAAAATTAAGTAGGACGAGTAAAATATGAGTAACTTTTAAAACTATAATAAAGGAGAAATCAGTACACAATATAATTAATATTGCTCGAGTCAATAATACAAAGATTTTTCTTACTTTCCAGGTACAAGTTTCAATTTTCATTTCATACTGTAAAGGTGTGCAAACCAGAGACTATAATAAATATTATTTACGCTAAAGACGCTCTAGATACCTCAACTTTGTTCAAGATTGCATAAAATATTTCACCTTAAGATGATTGAAATGGATCTAAGTGAATTTTCATTTCAACATTTACAAATACAGTATTGTTATAATACAAGATATTTTATTACATTAACAAGACGGAAAACATAGAATCAAATTACTGTTCTTTGACATCTAACTTAAATTGAATTATTAAAAGATTGATAATTTAAATTATATTATATTATTTCAAAACAATACAGATCGTTGGACACAATAAAGTAACAATTAACCTCTTTTTACTCAAACGTTTAAAACTTTTATTACTACGTTAGAAGACAACACAAAAGTATTTTACGTGATATTTAAAATTTGATTTTAAACAAAGAGCGCAAACAATTCGTCGGTTAACCAGGAAAAATACTTCTTAAAATATTTGTATAAACTGCTACAGAGGCGGTTTAATAATTGAAATAGATTCAACTTAAATTTTCATTGTCTGTGTAAATACATTATGGTAATGTAATTTAAGTCGGACAAACGAAGACTAATGAAATATAATTCAGCTTATAATCTGTGACAAGGGGTAATAATAACGATGTAATAAATAGGAGTACAGCTTAATTGGTTTAGTAAGACGCGCACAAATCCCTTTCTTGTTAAGCTAAAAACAACAGATTATTTTTAAGTTAGAACGTTCACAATTATACTGCGTGTAGGATTATCTTTTCAATTAACAATACATATAAAAATGGAATTTATTTGTTTTATATTATAAAAATATCAATTAATGCTCCCTTATCGCCTGTAATTAGCATGTGTTATTCCAAACTACTAGTAATAAATTATAAATCTAGAGTTAGTAGAGTTTTATAAAGAAAAATATATTTTTTACATTAGTGACAGGGAATAGTTTGAACTTCATAATATAACAAAGCAAACAAATTAATTATGGAGTAACAGTGTAGACGCCACTGCCGTATTTAAAAGCCAAATAAAACTTTTAAGAATTTTAGTTAATATAGGAAATACTGTCTCTTGCAAGCCTGACTTCATTCTGAACAAAGTCTTTACTCTAACTAGCATATATATATATAGCTTAAAAAAGGGAAGATACAAAGTGTACCCTTTACTCTGTGTGACCTTCTCGTAAAGGCCAACTGGTTCCATCTAGGTCCAGATTGGGATTGCATCAATCGGGATCATTGACTTCCTCAATAAAAAAAAATAGAGCAAATAACTTGAGGTTTACCAAATCTTTAAAGGAATTATTATATAAGACGTGTGATTACACTGTTACAGAGTATCAGACCCATAGAGTTTTAAGTCTAAAAGTTAAGTTTATTAATAATGTTAAGTACATTCTCCTTTTCGTAATGTGAAGCCAAAGCAAGTATCTTCAGTATCAAGTATCTTATAAGAATAGAAATGTATAAGAATATAATTAAACCAATAAAATAAACTATGGCAGAGCATGCCCTCACAACATTGCTGTGCCTAACCAAGGTCCTTAGTGTAATAAATAATAACGTGTCACGTTTAAAATATTAAAATGAATGCAATAAAGATTTGAGTTTGAGTTTGAGCTACAAAAATTTCAAGCTTATGTTATCATATCAAAGTCAAATTTTCGTGAATAAGGCGAAACCAACATAATATATTACATAAATTTTATGCGATGAAAAGTGCATATAGTTGCAGCCTATCTCGTAAAGTGACTAAGTAAGTGCTCTCCTCAACCGAGGCAACTTAATGACCGCACTAATGGTTGACGACAGCCTCTTTTGTTACAGCCTTCGCTCCAATCGCTACAGTGCCCATTATCGGATACTATACACTATAAAGCATAACAAGAGTCATTTGGTAGAAAACATCAAAGATATGAAAGATTGTATGTAAGCCTTCACAAAAGAGAATGTGATTTCTATGAATTTTTCGTCTTAACATAAAAATATAATTGTTTTTTAAATCCAATTTTATATGCAGTAAATTGGACATTGAAAGGGTTATAGGAAACTTCACTTATCAAAATACCTTATTAAAATGTACCCTTTCAAATTGTAGAGGAATAAAACCAAGCTCTTCGTCGTAGTATAATGCTAGTTTTGTTAGTTTAGAGGTCTGATCAATATTTTTGAGGAC
This sequence comes from Pieris rapae, assembly GCF_905147795.1. NCBI lineage: Eukaryota > Metazoa > Arthropoda > Insecta > Lepidoptera > Pieridae > Pieris > Pieris rapae. The sequence goes on along the minus strand of NC_059524.1, from coordinate 6,103,976 downwards.
CTTCACTCTTGACCTTTGGGGTAGTTAAATGTTAATAAGATTTAATACGAAAAGGTTTAATAAATCATTATAAACATGTATTTCAGAGCTTACATAAGGAAGCATAAGGTTGACGAGTTTACTACATGAAAACCTCGCCTTCTTTCTTTCAGTGATCCCTTTTTCATGTAGGTGATAGCCGTCTATGCCTGATATACGCCCGCGCCGTTGAGTTAGAGGTTTATTGTGCTGCTTATCTCGCGTTATTTTCCTATACATGTGAAGTAATAGTTTTCAGAACTAGATAGATTCATTGGTGAACGACTGGGATAAACGTTTCAGGTTTGAGAAGAATAGAAATCAGATTTGTATACTTTTTTATTAAGTTTAAATTTTGAGATCGAAAAACTATAGTAATAATAAATTATCCTTTGTAACGATCTCAAATAAAATATTTCGGATCTGTTCTAAGGATTTCGAGGAGCTTGAATAGTCACGTGATTTACGGATAGGTCTCCCGGACATTATTGAAAAATCGTTCCGATGAAAGAAAAATCGAATTTTCCAGATTCACGATAAAATTTACGACTTTCATTCGTTGCGTTTAATGGCAATTAATTTATTTCAGACTTTTCCGCTATTCCAATAATAACTGTCTAACGTTAACAAAGGTTTGTAACGATCTTAGATTGTATCGATTTTATTATGCCTAATAAAATCATAGTAATCGACTATAAACTAAATGATGACAGAAGCATCGAGATTGTCTTTGTACTGTTAAAAACAAAAGGAAATTTTGATTAATGTTGAAAGATAACATACCAGTAGTTTATTTTAAGTTATCGTTTTATTTGTCTTAATAAGATTAAGAATTGTTGTAGTGAAAATACAACATTAAACTAATAATGTCAAAATATATGCTATACCTTCTATAAGAGTGATCAGATCAATGTGTTTAAAATTAATTCCCATTAGGGTTTGTCAAACTATTATAACTAATCAACAATATTTTAATAAATATTGTTGATTAGTTATTTAAATGATGTAAAATAATCAATTTTAAACAAATAGGCATTGATGTCTTATGTTACTCTAGATTAGTTTTAAACGTTTCAGTAAAACTGTAAAAAAAAATTAAGGACATATTTACTATATATATATATATGTATATTTAATTTCTAAATGCGTATTAAATTTTGATTGTTCGCTCAAAAAGCTTAAAAGTGGAACGTTAACTCCAAATAGATTTTATAAGCTTCTATAACTATGCTTGGATTAATAAAGCTTCTGCAGAAAATTTAATGTGGTTTTAGAGGGATAAACACGCTTCGTCCGGGTGAAATATTGCATTTTCATGTTAATATTCAACTCGTAACGAGAAATCACCTAATCACTACGGCGTAAATCAGCACCTCATTAATACGAAATAGAGTTAATTATTTGGAAAATAATTTACAAATAATCTTATAAGTTGGTTAAGTAAAGCTACAAGCAATGAACATTATCTCAAGAGTTTTTTATTTCCTTTTTGGAAAAAAAGGGACGTCCTACAAGCCCGGGGATATTTCTGCGTTTAGAGTAGAGTACATAGGAAAACATGAAAATATACGTGGTGTTGTTAATATATTTTAAAACAGTATTAGAAACACGACAAAACAACTTCAAGTTCATTTCAATGTACGTGTCAATAATAAATTACTTTACAAAATCCAGAAAAATCATAGGTAATTCTTATAAATGCCTGGAAGAAAACAATTTTTTTTTGATTCAACTGATACAAGCCGATACGCGTTCATAAAACTTATACGAAGTAACCAATATGTAGCTGTTTAAATGTCTTTATAACTCAATATCAATAACCAACTATATATTTTATACGGCAAATCGCCCTATTCATCGATACCTAAACAAACAATAAATATAAGTTATTTGTTAGCAAAAGGCAGTGTATTGCGAATTCAGCAAAGTGTAATACGAAAGAATAATAGATTGGTACCTGGATCAGTTGTGGGCTATCGCTGCGTCAGGGGACTCGTTTGAGGAGATTGTGGAATCGACATTTTGGACCGTTGAATTCTAGGTACTATTTCTCGCCAATGTTATTTCGGGTTAGGTAATAAATAGTCATATAACGTGTTGCAATATTGCTGCAGCTTTGCCAGTGTAACATATAAAGCGTATTTTATTATAGTAGTCAGTTGATTTGTATATTTGGTTGAACATCATATATTTTTTTAATATTCTTTGTGTAGATTTAACATATTAATTTATAGAACTATATTTAAATTCCATTATTTGTTTTCAGTGTCTACGGAAGGAACTATTGTCTTTCGAGTTTACTAGTTAATTTAAATCAACTCTTATCCTGGTATTAAGCCTAAGAATTAACTCCCGTTTATAATAAACATTGAAACCCAATTGGGCGATTAAAAGCGTTCGCCAGAATTTATTTGTGATAGACGATAGCCATCACTCAGTTTATCCCACTAAAGCTTAGCAAAATCGTGGTTATTTAATCTTCATACATTCAATTAAGTTGTAATACTATAACGGTTTTTAAAATGCATTTTACACATCTCTTTGATATAGGTCGGGAGCAGTGTTAGCCCGTTTGAACTTCGACAGTGAACACATGTATTTTTTCTGTGCCACTTGTAGGATGAGGAAAACATCACAAGGAGGTCTTACACGAAAAATTCTAGGCTACTTAGATATAAAGATAAATCATCAACAAAATTAATGCGGAATCAAAACGTTGTTACATACTTAACAAGGGTGGTTTCTTGACTTATCGAAGACAATTAAATAGTGCGAGTATATAATATAAATTTGTTATGAAAGACACATTAATAATTATTGATTAATATTCATAAATATTTTAATAATCAAGAGATGTTTTTGTATTAAAAAATGTAATTAATTTGTCTATAGATGTAATCATTTATTTAAAATAATGTAGTTAAACGTAAACACGATGCAATTTAAAAAACCTGTTGATGTAAAATAAAATGGCGATTCGTGCAATAGGCAAAATAACAGTTAGTTGGATACCAGCCAGGAGATTTCGGGTAACATACTGATGTTTTCATGTTGTTAGTTATATAGATGGATTCGCGTTAGTACGTTAACCGCTACTTTTTTAATTGCACGGCTACAAACTGACCGCGGAATTGTTTGTACAGTTTTTAGTGTTAGCTTTTGTACTCATATCTTTATTTGCACGGGCTACATTGCCAGAGCTCTGATAATCCTGAAAATATTTTTTTTTTTTCATAAAATGTCCTTTTTACAAATATTTTAAACCTCCCAGAGATAACCTAATATTGCGTTTAGTTGTGTCCTTTGTCTATAAGATGTCAGCTGTCAAATATTGAGTACTATCTCTCAATGTTTTCACCCTTAATCCGCGCCTAAAAGCTGGGAGAGAATAGTTATAAATAATCTATCAATTGTTTTGGTTCAAGTTTTCGGCTTATTATTGTCAATATGTTAATAATGGAATCTCGATTATATTACATCGTAATGAATGTGTATTCCCATAGTCACAAAATTGCAAGAAAAACGCAATATCAATGCATGTTTCTTAAAAAGAGAGCTGGTGTTTTATAACCATAATAAAGATTAACTATGTCGCAATAAAGGTACATGGTACACTTGTAAAATCGCAATATGTAGATCAGATACTCATGCTCTGGTTTCTTCAGAGGATTTAAGACGTTGTTAGTTTTACAATCTTGAGAAGTAATAAAACTGCTTTTGGAAAGGGTTTTACGTTTGTCATAACTCCCAGACTGTCAAACTCTAGAGATTTTATCGTATGTGTCACTTGATCATATTTTTGTAGGTTGTCTAGGTCTGTGACCAAACTTGAAAATAAATATTTTTTACAAAATTAAAGTCAACTAAGCCTATGTGCATTTTTATTTGTAACAACCCGGTTATGGGCAGAAATTAAGAAATATTTGTCATTCATTATTAATATCGTAAGTTATTGCTTTAAATTAGTATTTAAGATTTTTTTAATATTAGAAGAAACCTATACCAGTGGCGGATTTACCAACAGGCTGAGTAGTGAGGAGGCTAATTTTTTTTTTGGCAAAACCAATAAAGTTTTTTCTACAGTTTTATGATGTTTTACCGATTTATCATTGTACATTCGGACTCATGACAATTTTAGAAGGCGGCATAAACGTCACAACTTGAAAATATGCAAATGCGCCACGGACTTATAGTGATAGTATATTTTGGACTCGCATCGTTACATCTTAAAGAAATGAGGTCGCAGCGTAGTTTTTCATAATATGAAAGCCTTCGAGAAACTGTATTTAGTTTATATTTCTCTAATTCCAAGGTATTCATGTAAATCTCTCGGTTTCACTTAGGATTGTTAATACTCCTTTAAACATGTAACCAGTGACAAACGGGGCTCGCAAAGAGGGTCATATTCAAACCGTTAATATACACGAAGGAATGTTTCCCATTCTATTAAACTGTTTCTACCTTTGTCACAGAATAAAAAATATAACTGTTCGTGTCTAGAAATAAATCAAGGAGGACCGTTATTATAAGTGAGCCATAAATTATAGAAGATAGTTCGCGACCCATTTAAATTCGAGAGAAGTGTAAAGGTCCCTTTGATTTATTAACATTGTACTCGAAAATGAAAATGACATAATATTACACATTACGATCGCTTCCCTTAGGGAAGGGCCGATTAAGAGTGTCTTCCACACCCTGAATATTATTGTATGTGAGACGGATATATGCGGCAAACGAACAAGAGGCTTACCCGATGTTAAATGATACAGTCGCTCATGGACAATAATAGTCACAAGGCTCGCAAATGCGATACCAGCCTTTTAAGAATTGATCCCCTCTTTTTTTTGTAGGACCCAAAATTAATTTGGTTCTAAAATACTTTAAATGTAACCAAACTGCATCAGTTTAGTGTTAAAAAATGTACTGGGAAAACGCAAGCTACGAAAAGCTGTAAGCTACTTTAGGAGCTTTCGACGTAACACCGCCCTGACACATTTCGGGACTCCAATGGGTAAGTGAGTCGTGAAAATGCGCCGGGAAAGGTGACTCGTTATGTTTTATACGTAAATAGGAATTTATTTTATGAAGTATATCTGTAACTATATATTTTTGATTATAGATATACTCAAAACAGATAAAAAGCGACGAGCATGTATAGTGAATGTCAGAATGGATGAAGAGAACGGGGTTCTGTGGTCACTTCCTATCCAAGTGGAGTATAGAGTATAGATAGATTAAAAGCATAACGTATTATTTAAAAAGTATATGATTCCACTGATAGTGTATGTATGTTGAATTATTCATAAGTCTTAGGGCGTATACAATACATACAAATATTACTTAAATATTTATATTATTGTGTTACACCGAAAGCAATCTACGTAAACATATAATTTCCTTGCAAATGCCAGAAAACTTGTATTTGAGAACGCACTTCACTGATTATACATGTTCATTTGTATAAAATATAATTAAAGTATTGAATAACAAATAGTTTTTATACTTTTTCGTAATCACGTTCGTTTATATATGTATGTGATGTTCTGTGATCAACGGAGCAGATACAGCTATTAGTGTTTTTTAATCTGCCAGGATTCAGAATCTTCAAGTCATATTTAACCACTAAACCACACATGTAATACATTGGTAGAGAAAGGAACATCGAACACAGAAATATAACTGTTTCACTTTTGACAGTCTAATGAAATTATGTATTTACCCGTATCAAAAATTAATTAACAGATTAAAATATAATTATTGTTTTATTTATGTTCGGTGAAATACTTTACCTGGTATGTGATATAATATATGTGAACAGTTACTTAAATAAATAACAAAATGACTGATAAATACAATCTAAAAGCCTGAGATTTTGATATTTAATTAACAACTAGTCAAAATAAATAAAGGATGAAATCGATTCTTTGAATATAAGTACTATTTCATTAATGTCAGTATTTCCAAGGTCCTAAGCGTTAACATGTACAGTAACAAAAGGAACACAAACCTTTTTCAATTAATCTGACCATTATAATTTGAAATATGATCTTATATAGAAATTTAATCTTGGAACTAATGGAGGGTTCTAGTAAACGTATTCGTAAATCAAGATTATGTGTATGAATTAAGACGTGGTCTCAGAAACCATTTCGAGTACGACAAAGTGTTATTATTCTAAAATGAAGTGAACAACAATATACAGCTTTATGCATATTGGAGATAGAGTTGGATATGTATCAGTTTTTAAAGAATTCTGTAAAAAATAACTATTGCTGTAAATTTATAATGGCAGCTCGTCTTCGTTAATTCGGTAATTAAGTAAAAATTACCTCTTAAAATGAAGTCATACTCCAAAACTAGATTCACTATATATAACCATATTGTATGAACATTGAATTTACAGAAGCATTTGACGTTATAAAACAATTTGCGAGCGGAACGTGTCGGTAACGCGATAAACGCAGATCGTCAGAAATTTCACAGAAGCAATAATTTAACCTCATAAGCCTACCAATTATTTCGACATCGAAATTTCAAATTCACATAGCAAATACGTCAGCTATTCGACAAATATTAACATTTAATTATTAATTCAATTAAATTAAACATTTAAGCCGCATCAATCTGATTAGATTGGGAAAAGACTATTGATTCTAATTTTATATCAAAAAGCCGCCTTTTTTAAACTCTAACACAGTTAGAAATTGTTTATTTGTTGTTTATAAAATTAAGTGGTTTTCAAATAAAACAAACGATACAAGTTAAATAATCGGAATAGATCCCTTAAACAATATTTACAAATAAGATGAAATAAATTTATACATTTGCATCAAGAATTTTTTTTTACGTTTATTAGATGCCGATTTGTTGACGATACTATCTTTTTACACGGGTTTAGATCTCATGTCTTTAAAATAAAGACTGCACTGTATCTGAATCACTATCATTATTTTTTATTTGTTTACACTTCGCTCAAGGTTCGAAGTACAATTAATAATATATTAATAAGAAGGGGAACGGACGGCCTTATCGCTTTCGAGCGAACTCTTTTAGGCAACCACTGTAAATAATATCACTAAGTACCTAGATATTAACTTTCTAAGGTACATGTAATACAACCTATAAAAAATTCTGGAGTTATTTTATAATCACTTCGTTTTAGTAATTTTATGAAAAATGTTGCATTTTAAATTTTCGCTCGTAAAGTGAATGTTGAACACAACAAAACAGATTACAGTAGTGTATTTTACGTGACTAAGCACCGACTGGCTTTAAAATTGCCAGTCAGTTCTTTAAGTGCATTACACAATAAATCTTTGATGCAAAAGAGCTTGAGAGAATTTTTGGGACATACTTTTTACGAGCTCGCGACTGCGTTGAAAATTAAATTATTCTACGACGAGTTTCTCGAAGACCTATTTCAATAAAACAGGCCTTATAACGTTTTCTGTCGAGTTTTTGATCACCATAGATTAACATAATACGCTTAAGCCGGGTTCGATTTCAATAATTGTTACAGGACGGCACGAAAGAGCACACACTTAGTTATAAAAAGCTTTCTAATTTAATCCATGTTTTTTTTTCCTTTACTCACAGTGGTTGCCTGGAAGAAATCGCTTGAAAGCGATGAGGCCGCCAGTTGCTTTTCATTAAATTATGTTTAATATTTTTTTTCTTTTATGGAATGCAACGAAGTGTTAATAAATAAAGAATTTCTTCAAGCTAAAGTTATTAAAGGTTTGTAATGAATGAAGAAATCGACACGTAATTTATTGGACTTTGGTTTAAAGAAATTACAAAGATAAAAACATTAAAATCTCGGTCTTGGATAACAAAATGCTCTCGTAGTTGTTTACCAGGAATTTACGAGGAAGCATGTCAAAGTTAAGTGCAGCAGTTTTATTTCTACAGCGTACCGTTGAACATATTGCTAACGTAACGACAGTCCGAATAAAATATAGCTTATTTACTTATAGACATTTATTTAATAGTTTTCAAGGAATAGGAACTATACATATTTATAACGATAGTGTAGTATCATCACGCCTTTGTAGTAGGAGATGCCTAAAACAATACTTTTTTGGCGTTTACTACCCTACGAGAGTCAAGTTACGAAGATTGTTAAGTAAAATGTTTCAAGTCGAAGAGGTAATGTGACAAGTAAATATATAAGCCATTACTAATTGTACCATATAAGATCATTAAGGGAATGCTACGATAAAATTCAATAAACAACTATATTTTGCCGCTATGTCTATGTTGCTCAAGAACTCAATCATGATCTTGAATAGCCTGCCCTATAGCTATTTGCTATTGTTTTATATTGAACAAGCTGCATAATAGCGTGGATCTGGAAGACGATTAATTTCACGGCCTGAAGACAGCGATGAAGGTACCAATTGTAATTATACTATGAGGAATATAAAACCTATTTCAGATCACAATAAGTCAGAAGTAAAATTAACACAAGGCATATGGCAACTGATCTCCTTAGATGTTGAAGCAAATCCCTCATAAATAAGTAAGCGGGGCATAGGAGGTTAGAATGTTTGGCACTGGACGACAGCCAAGTTACCTGTAAGCTGAGCTGACTGGAGCTATCATGAAGCTTTTAACTATGAATTACAATAGACCACGATATCGCTATCTTTTGATGGATGTTTGAAACAGATACGCGATTTTCACTATTAATTAATTTTACTTGGAGCGCACTCGATACTGGCTACCCTTTAAGAAATTCTCAAGTAACAAAATTGTATCTCGGCATCGCTATTTCCTCAAGGCACTTATAAATTGCAATATGCACTTGCCATGCTCCTGGGTTTAATAATTTTGTTTTGGAAACATCTTGAGTCTAACGAACAATCTGAGTTGAATCGAAAAACCCATTGCTGTGATTAATTTTTCGTGAATATAGCTATTTATTTATCAGACCGGGGTCGATAATTTTTAAAATCAAAATAAATAAAAGCATGATGAAACCCATTGGGAATAGAGGAAAATATCGAGGGTGAATTTTTATTTGTATAAAACGGTTTACCTTGATTTCCAGCTAAACTAAAAGTCGTATAAAGTTGTAAATAATAAAAAGATCTAAAACTTTTTTCTTTACACTTTTTTCAAATAACCCCAAAATTTATGTAGAAAAATTAAAAAAAAAATACTTGTGTATTTGGTTTTTTTTATCTTTGGCAAAAAAATCCACGAGATTTCGTGAAAACTTTCCTTTTCATGTCCGCTACGCTGTAATTTATTTGATTAAAAAAAAATATTTTTTCACCTTCTCTTGAATTAATATCGAAAAGGCACCCTTATTTTCAAACGAAAATTCACCCGTCAAAATACTAGTTATTTCAAAAAGTTTGTGTGCTTTCTGTTTGTTGAAATCATCTTCAAATATTCGTATAGCAGGATTCTACCCTGGTCTATATAGGGCACGGGGGATTTCGTGAAAATGTTGGCATTTAATAAAATAAAAAAAATAATCTTACTAATCGAACAATTATTATTTCACCGATAATCGCACCCAGCTCTAGAACTATTAAGCACTGGAGCGACCAGATCTTATTAGTGATATGCTCGCTTAGTTTCATGCATTAGCTTAGGAATCGTTAAGTTATTCCACAAACGATATGCTAATACACATAATAAGCGTAATATCCATATTCTTGTATTTACTAAACTGTATTTTACAAATGTTGTGTAGTATATAAATTACACGTTATTTATAGCTCCGCGTATTAGAAGAGAGTTGTTTTTACATTTTATGAAACTATGCAGATATAATAAAGAATATTTAACGCCAGCGCAACATAAATTTTAACTATTTTGGCCAAACTCATAACGTGCTGACAAATTCGTTATCTCCCATAATAGGTATCGCGTCAAAATTCTAGTAAATTTTACATTTTGCACATCCGTTAACATGCAAAGCATAGTTTATCAATTATTCCCTACGAAATTTGATAGAAAATAGAAATCTGAATTTACGTTATCATCTAGGTCATTAAGCACAGGACGCGCTAGCGAACGTCATATCCATAAACCATGTTTTGACAAGAGCTGTGTGAGGCATAAAAATATATATATCGCAGCCAACTAGCTAAATTAGCCGTTTAATTAATAACCTAGCATTTTAGCTAAACGGCGCCGTTTAACTAACGGCTTACGAATACATAAGCTGTAATTTGTAAAAACCAATATGAATTAATAAGTGATGTAATAGTGGTATAGTTTAACTATAGGTACAAATATAAATTAATATAAATTTGCTAACAACTAGAATTTTCTAACACATCACAAAAAGTTAAACGTTAAAGTGGAGTGCCGCAAAAAAGTAAAACAAAAACTTTTAAGAAACTTAAGAAAAGCCGTAATATTGCATTTTATATAACAAGTACTCGTACGTCATAAAATAATTATTTCCATACACAAAATAACCGTCGAACATGCAACATAAAGTTGATCGACTCATTTGTAATGATAGGTTAAAATAAAAAAATTTGAACAATGCACAAAATTCTTTGATGCGCCGACAGCTTTTTCACAGATACGATCATACGTTTGGTTTTAACATTAAGTGTAATAACGTATACATTACTTACGTAACATTAAGTGTATCACTTAACATCAGGTGAGCCTCCCTGCCCGTTTGCCCCCTTTTGTTTGTTCTATAAAAAATCCTATTAATTGTATTACAAATATCTTTTCGAGATCTTTATCTTTGTTTTTAGCATATAAATTATTTTACCTTAAATAATTTTTAATCATCGGGGTTTTGGAATTCTCACTAATGCATTAATTATAAACTAGATAAAACTTTGTGTTTTTTTCCTATTCTTAAATTCACGTATAATGAATCATTATTATCTGTCTTAAATAATCGCATTATTTTTCTTTTTCATGGATTTTCCTTTGATTAGGTCACGTATGAATTGACCACTCGTCATCCTGGGTCTTCTTAGGAGGTTATAGAAGTTAGAAGTTGACCGGTGCTCTTGTAACAAGGCTAACGTAGTTGGGTATCCCTTACGAGTATTAGTAAGTCAAGATGACCTATAGTTGTTCGAGTACTTTTCATTCAGACAGTCTCACTGAATTCGTAATTAAGCAAGCGTAATAAATAATTATAGTAACATTGCTTTCGAACGATTAATGTATTAAGAGTGTATCAATAATAAATCTGTGTTAAATAAAATTTATTACAATCCCATTTAAGCACTCTTTGGTAAAACAACTCTTTATTGCAAATGGAATACTTTAATTTTGATCACTCGTATAAAGTATGACAATTTGGTATTGAAGAAAAAAATTTCATACATTATTGTAGTATATGACTTATATTTTTATAAAACGTTATAAAAATTAATAATAATTAATAAGTTTAGGAAAACATAAATAAAAAATAAAAAAGTATAAGCATAAAAAAAGGAACGGATATAAACGTCCGTAAAAAAGAAATTTACATTGTTTACTTAAGTAAAGAATGACAATTCGTGTAACTGAGTGGTACCTACTAAAAGCAATATAATTCAAGAAAATCGATAAATCTATTAACGCGGCGAAAAACGAAACCACATAATTTGGCTACATTTGACTTTATTAATACTCAAGCCTTTGTAATATTTTTTTTTATAATTAAGAAAATTTTTGGACATTTCACAGCAACGAGTTTTCTACTAATTACAATTAAAACATGTATTGTGACACAGCTTCATGAGTTCGCTCATTATTTTGGTCGTATAATAATAGAAATTGTATATTTAACGTAGCTTGTTTATTATTGTAATTTAGGATATAACAGTTTTATGTAAAATTTAGCACTATTAGTTTATACTCGCCTAAATAATGTAATTGTAATTATAAGAACATATTTGTTTTGAAAACAAAAGGCCCGAGTCTTCGAAAGTTTTCTCTTAAGATAACAATAGTATTAGATTTCCCATACAAAGTCACTATCAGGTTTTCCTTGAATATTAAAGAAAGTTGTTTATTACACAATGGTACGCCTCGCTCACACGCCATATCAATATATCACACTTGTTTTCAGTATTTTTCTTCAAAGAGTTATTTATTGACGAAAAAGGATTATTGTTCCAGAATTAGAAATCAAGTTATATTGTTTTAGTTCGAGTATGTTACATAAATACCGAATTTAAATTAAAATAAATATTGAAATAACTTTAATTAACATCACAAAAAATGTAATGAAACTGAATATACGAACAAGATTCACGTCGTCATCTAACAGCCGTCCTAATTTTAGTCTACTAGGCTCATTGTGATATAAAATTTAAAAATAAATAAATGACGATCATATTACTCTAAAAACCAATAACTTAGTAATGCTTTAAATTTATATTCGCAATGCATAAACTATAATCAGTAGTAGCAGGCGTTAATGTCATAACCCCATTGGTCTCGTACGGTTGGAAGAACTCGAAGTAGTAGTCGAAGTTTGAATTATAAGACAAAATGTATTTTTATTTATTAATATATCTGATTAGTTACATTACATTATTGTGTAGTATAAGTGAAGTTTTCACTTGCGTAAATACAACCCATACATTTTCCATCAACTGTAACTACTTTTACTTGGCCAATAGTATATAGTGCCTTTCCCTACAATCAGCTGGCTTCCTCTAGTAAAGCGTTATCGCTATATTGATCCTACTATATTAATATGATTATTATTTTACACAAAGCAAACCTTCACCTACAAAATTTCCTAATATCTTTAGTTGGGAAAAGATGAGAGCATGTGCTATAACATTACTAAGTGCTGCGCTTTTTGGCACGAATTTTCGGTCCTAGATATGACTCGTATCACGCCAGCTCATCGTAGCCTAGGGAATAATCGTCTATGTGAGTATTAAATGCGCACAATGTGTTAGCAGTTATTAAAGCATATACCCAAAGGGAGCTCGTAGAGATATGAATAAAAATGAGGTACAAAATTGAGTTTTGCAACGGTTACAACCTAAAAAATGGGTATTTCAAAGGAAAACAAAATATAACGTATTGTGATGTTTTAGTAAACTAATTTATTTATTTAGTAATCCTACAGCTAACATAAATTATATTTAATTACAAACAAATACACTGAAAATATAGCCAAAGATGGAATACATGATACATTTTACTAGAAAAAGATTAATTAATTAATAATGTATAATATATATAATAGGCATTTCATCTTTTAACCACGTTGTAGGTTTGTTCCTATTTAAAATAATGTATATTCACAGGCTTCTAAAATCATATTTACAAAGAAATATTCGCTCTAATGTTCCTATAAGCCAGCAGTACTAGATCACAAATTAGCCTAATTCAGATATGTTTGTTAGGTACCCATAGACAAACTTAATGTTTTATAATTAGCATTATCCCAGTAAGGAAGCGCTTGCAAAATTCAAACCTAGCTTATTTAATATAAATGCCTTCAAATGTAAAGACATTTCTTCAAGTCATGTGATCAAACGTGATCAAAGCTATAAGGCAGACTTCATTATGACATAAATAATATATAGCACCGATTTCCTTTAATTGGGATATAAAAAAACAAATGAAGCTTCATAAATTACGTCGACAAATTTCATATACACATAACTCGAAGTTCCAGCTGTGTTTATGAGGACGCAATTTCTCGTACTTTATGTTTTGCAGGTCACGTACAGATTTGATAGTTACAGGCTACGCTTGTGGGCGGTTTTATTCTAAGCGACCATATTACACTCATACAAATCAGTAAGAACGAAACAATTTCCGCCACTTGTGCCTTTAAACTATTGTAATATCTACTGGGCCAAAAAATATTTTTATGTATTTTTAAGCATAAGTATACTGATCAGTGTTAGCGTAGAGATTTCCCTGTACGATTTTCTTGCCTTAGGTTGTAGGTTCAGATCCTGGGTACGCAGCCAGTTTGTGTCTATGTTTGCATTTTACACTCACTCGCACAAAGTATGCAGTCTTGTTTGCTACAAGTCCCTACATGTCGACGGCTGTGTAATGATTTGAAGGCTGATCACTACACTACTAGAAAAAAACAGATAGTCACGAACGAATACAAATACGAATTCTTAGGCTCAGAGCTAAAAAGTTGTAGCACCACTGATTTTTTAAAGCGTATAATTGACAGTATTTAACCTTTTTAGAAGAGCTACGAATATTTTAGCGTCTGTTTCATTAAATTAATCAGCCGTCTATTATAAGTATTGTTACCCCGGAAAGCAAGGAATTTGCGTTTAATCGTTTGTTTACCGCTGAACACGCTGAACGCTCACAAAGGAGAAAAAATAGAAATAGCTATTATCAGAAGAGCAAAGATTTTAAAGGCTTTAGTTAACATATTACATAATTTGTGATTAGGTCTTTAGAGAAAATGAATTTAATATAACAATGCACTAAAGTAGACTTGTTTTGTATTGAATTTTAAACTATTGGTTACAAAATCTTGGCATATATAATACACAATGTTTCACAATCACTGAACATTCATATTGAGAATTTATTCGCCGCATTTCCTTTTTCGCTAGTTCGATATTCCTCAAAACCTCGATTTCACGTGTCATTGAACCGCAACGATTCACGAAACTTTCAGTAAAGAAACGGAACCGGACAATGATAGCAATGCTGTCGGATCAGGATGCAAATTAATACGCGTTTCTGGATCGGTTGCATGAATATGCATGGATGGTCCGGTCGGGATAATGCTTTCACCGCAGCGGCCACTGCGAATCAAGAGACCGTGTCGTTTCTTTCAACGAAAACTATTGTAATAGAAATCACATGAAATCCTAGAAATTCAGTTGCTCACTAAAGGCTTTAAAAGCTATGTATACAATTTATAAGGTGCCCCTGACAGACTGACCTAGATTATAATTGAGGACGAAGCAAAGAATAATGAGATATTAATTATAAAGGCATCTTAGTCAGCTTAATTCAGTGGACATATTTTGGGATTTCTATGTATGTATAAGAGTTTCGGACAATATTTGTAAAATACGCATATATATCACTATTACTAGAAAGTAATAAAGTACTGGCTAAACAAGTTTTTGTCTTCACCAAAATTGTGTTTGTGGATAGAATAAGTTTCATATTTCTTAATATCATATAGATTCTAAATATTTCATATTCCTAAAGATCATATAGAGCCACGATAGAATATATATAATTTATAACGTATAATGTATGCAATTTCCTATATATATATATATAACATAAAATATTATATATCTTCAGTCTTCCAAATTCGAAAATTAAATATCAGTCAAACATTTACTTTGGATTAATAAAAAATTTAATTGAAAATAGTTGATATAATATAATAATGAAAATAGATTACATTACAATATTATACAAAAAAATCAATAAATTTGCGTTGCACTAGTTAAAGCAGATTTTCCGAGAGTTTATATAACCTATTTTAATATAAAGCAATGAAGCAACGAAATCTTATTCCAGGTAACAGCGACTCCTTTTACAACAACTTGAACAATCAAAATACACTGAAATTAATATTATACTCCAAAAGATCTTATTTTGTCATCCATTAATTATTCTTTTATACTAACTACTTTTAGGGGAATGATAAATCTCAGAAAATATCATTATTATTTAAATTAATGATCCAAGTGAAAATTCATCTCGTTGCGTCTTAACGACGAGCAAAGATTTTTCATAGTAAAATTTTACAAAAGAGGGCATTTAAACTATAGTAGTGACTGTTGAAATTTCCTTAAAAGAATATTTGTTTTTCAATCCAGAATAAAACTGCCACGTTGTCCTTTGCCTTGAGGACCAATACTTTATTATATATTATATTAGACATAGAATAAATTTCCATTTCTAGTTCTGAAGATATAAGTTATTTCATATAATGGGTTTAAATTTTTTATTTCATATAGAAGTTTTTAAATGAAAGGAAGAAATCTATAATAGATTACGGTTAATATATATTTAAAAGAAAATTGTAAAGAGCAATATTGTTTTAAATATTTCTAAAGAAATAAGTATATGGATTACAAATATCATTTTCATATTAGGTATGTATCTCTATACTGTCGTGATAAATTTCACATTTAATTTTAAGATAAAGTATTCTTGAAATAACGTAAAAATTTCAAATATTTCCCATTTCTTTGCTGAAAAGAATTCAAACCAATAATTTTATTCTGAATATCTTAATAAGTAAAACGTGCAAATTATGCGAAACGACTTCCGGTTTTTTACGTTTTAAAGAGGTCATTATTGACCTAGCTGTAAATGTGGCTGAAATTGAGAGTTGGCAAGCTTCCACAATACCTAAACATTGACTTAACAGAAATGGCTGAGAGTCTAGCTTCATTATACCTTATTAAAGTACAAGGCTCAAGTTGCTTAATTTGTCACGCCTTATAATCTACATTGACTAAAATTTAAATAAAAAGATAAAAGATTTTGTAGCTTTTGAAAATATATAGTTCTTTGGTTATAACTGTTTTAAATATCAAAGAAAAGGAACAAAGATTCTAAAAATCCAGCGGAATATACCAAATATCAACTCAGCGCAATAGCTGGCGTTAATATACAAAACAAAACACTCTAATGAAATAGTAAACTGTCAACTTGATGCAAAGAACTCAAAGTTTTGGAAATGATGGAATATATTCGCATTTATGAGAGTGAAAGAGTGGATGAGTGCGTAGAATTAAAGAAAAAAGTAGTCTATACGTCTCATTAAGACAGTGTGTTCGGCAGATCAGAAGGCTTAGAAAGTTAATACCCTAAATAAATGTCGTTCAAATTTCATATACTTATGTTGAGAGTATATATTCGAAATTATATATCTCGTTTAGCCAACACTTTGTAAAAAGGAATTCTATTTTATTTAAGATACAAAAACAACGTAGAAAAATATTCACTTAGACGATTCTTTTCTTTTTCAGTGTCGTCGCTTGATTACGCAACCATGGTCTAGTTGTTCTATTTATACAACAATGTTTTAACACAATGAATAGGTTTGAGATTATTCTATACTAAAAACTACTGGGTTATACCATTCAAAAGACCTGATAAGCTGTAGAACTATTTTAAAATATTCAGTTTTAACAATGTTCTCTATTTATTAAAATTTACTGTTCGCGAATGCGATTACTTTGAAATTTAAATAATATTCTCTATAGAAGTAGACTGACCCCTTTGCTTCGCCTACGACAGCTAAAATTCGATAAAAGACAGTTGTTACAGTTATTAATTAGTGGCTTGTCCTACTCCACGCATTTGTCCATTATAATTCTAATGAAATAATGCAGTACCGTATGCGTTTCATTGACAGCGCGCACGCGATAGCGGCTATCTCCAATTGTCTATGCTTCCGGCTCGTGTGTCAAAGTCAAAATCGAAAATTGAGTGACACAGATTTAGCGCAAATACTAATCTTAATAGATTTTTAAATATAAGAAACAAAGCGAAGTAACAATTTGTATAATTTAAAGTAAGAATCAACTAACTAATCAATGAGCGATATTTTCGCACATTTATTGGAATAGTGATAATAATATATGTTATGTTAACCAAGTTTACGTAACAAATATAACTTGTACATAAGCTCGATATGTTCGGAATACAATTAAGCAATATCACTCAGAAACTGGCATGGCGCCTAGCAAGCACGGGATATGTGGGACAAAGACGAACGCAGTCAGCAAATGTGCCGCGTCAGCACATTCATATACAACTATATAAGTAAGAACAATTGTACGTCTCAGCTAGTTCTTGTGTCAAGTCGTTTTGCCGTACATTCACATTTCAAACTTTTATAAGACCGCTATTAACAGTTCGAAAAACTACTGGTTCGAAACTTATTCAATTCGAAGTACATTTTTCCAATTCTAGGTTGAGGAAATGTCATTTACGAGTATATGCTCACAGCATTTATAAGAATCAGCCACCACTTGGAGTAAGCGCTTCTAATTTTGAACGCAACGGCACTGGTAAATTTAGAGGCATTATTTTTTAATAACGTTTTTAAGTATTCATCAACTTACCTACATATATAAATGATGTTTTGATTTAATACATAACATGCACTATCGTATAAAGCACTCACGATAGAAATAATATGCACTATTAACAGACACATTTAAATATAAAATTTAAGAAGAGTAAGATGGGAGCATGTAATTTTTTCTTAAACTAACAAATGAAAAGTATAAATAGAATATAAGGGATGCAATTTCAATTTATATTAGCGAACTGTGCAAAGATCACTGCTTTAATTAAAGCTGTTTTTTACAAGACAGCCCGGGGCCGGCTTCCCGGCCCACTATTCATTACTCGAAGCTACACATGCCGATGTTCAGTTTAATTAGTTTTTGTTAGAACCTTCGATCTACTTCAATATAGAACTCAACCTTAGATATTTTCCGAAAGACTTGGGTAAATGTTTGAATTACCGAATTGGGTAAAATTGGAGTATGAAATGGGATATTTTAAGAATTATATTATAGTACATATTGTCAAATTCAAAATTATTTATTAATTTAGGTGACAATGTACATTTCTGAATGTTTATAAATAAATACAGTTAAATGCTTCTTATTTTACATTTACTGCTAGTTCTCAAATCAAGGGCGTAGAACGGACGAGAAGAACTGGCAATAAACTCTCCGCCACTTTTTTGATCGCCAAGTTTTTTTATTTTACGCAAAGTTTGTAAGATGCAACAACACCATGTTAGAAACGACATCTTCAGTAATTAATAGTTAAGAAAAAAAACTAGATTAGGCCTCTATCAGGTAGGTAGGCAGATACATAATAAATTAATATAAAACTATCATTAAAAAACACGAATAAATTGTACCTGACATCGACACATAAAAATAAATATACACTATGTGTAACAAAGTCATGAAGACGGTTCAATACTGTGATATTAATTTACCTTCAATACACAAACATCCACAGTTATTATTATCATGTTGGCTTTTGGTAGCGAGTGGTAATTTGTCACAGTCCTGAGTCAGCCATGTTTATTCAAAGAGGTTTATTGCGACATTCATTTGGCGTTGGCGACATTCATGTCTTTATATAATTACTAACTAATGCCCGTGGCTTCTTTGATTATAGTTCAGTATTTTTTTTTTAATTTACAAAACCACAATCTTGTTAAGCCGGAGACCCTAAATCAACAAGAATGAAAAGAAAAAGTCACGCACGAAATAAACAAACAAAAAATTAATTATGAAAGTTGAAAAAAAATGGTCCCTGTGGCTGACCTTTAACGCTAGCAGAATTTCCTAACTACATTTACTTTTATTATCACTCTTAGGTTAATTACATTGTAAAGACTATATTTAATTGTTATGATTACTATTATGAAAAACAAGCTGAAGAAAATCATATTGAAAACATAACTATAGTGGCATTATATTGTATTAGTTACGCAAGTAAGGGATTTTAACACATACTAATAAGTCTTTAAACTATATTCACAACCTTCAGGCTTACCCCATATACAAAATTTTATTACTAAATTTTCGGTCCACATAGATATGTCCAAGTTATCTGACATCAGCGCTATAGATAATTACATCGATAGTCATTTGATGTCGTGATTATTAAAACGCCAAATAATTAACCCAATTATTATGTCAATAATTGGAATCAGTATCAGTTTTACGGAGTAACCGTGCTGATCAACTACTTGACGGTATTATTTTACATTTTGTAGTTCAAAGTTCAGCCTTTTATGTGAAGGCGTTTCAGTCTATATACATACAGTCTATATCAATGTCTATTAATCTCAATCTTATATAATAATTCGCCTAACTCAAAGAATCTAATACTACACCAACTAATTAACTTTTAATTAAGATTAATGATCTCTCTTAAGTTTCTTCTGCCCTATCAGGCTTATAGCAACTAATTTTCTTCTATTATCTTTATAATTGTTCGTAGGAACAAAATAAAAGCCGAAAAAAATAAGAATTTTTTGAACATCTTATGTAAGACTTCGTGGTGTAGTCTCTAACGTTAATAAAGTTTCATATATAAGTGGAAATAAGTAATATAATAGTAATAAAAAAGATGTAATCTTTATATTATTAAGTCGCTATTAATATGTATTTTTATTTTATAGCCTTCTATACTTTAAATATCCAGAAAAATATGATAGGTTCTACAAAATGTATAACTATCTTATTATAAAACCTATATGTATTAGGAAAAAAATATATACATAACTTATAAGATCGAACTCTGAATCTCTTATCTAGACAAAAGCGTGTATTGTCGTCTATTTGTTAAAAAATATTATAATACCCCGGCAAACATTTTATTAATAAACAATTCAAGTCAAATGTGAAATCAAACTGAATCAAAATTTGTTTGCTGTCCATACAAATTTGAAAACACTTTGCACCATAAAGAATGCATACAGCTCTACCAGTTTATATCATCATAATGAAGCGCAGACACATTACGTAATTTGAGAAACTGCATCCCACAGAGTGTATAGAGCAAATATTTCATGCAATATGAAGACTAAAGTGTATAAAGGTTTTATTAAAATGTCTGTGTCTTCGTTGAAAGAACTCTATGACCGTGACTCGTTTTTAACATATTTGGACAAAGCTAGCTAAATGCTAAACAGAATTCAATAAGTAAGCAAACACGTTTTTGAATTTACATGTCCGAGGAAGCACTAAGGTAAGTTTTCAAGAATTAGCACTAAGTTTTTGTCAGAAATGAAGAGGATTTGATAAACCCTATTTGGGTTAGTTGAATATTACCCTTCGAAGGAATCTTGGCCATAAACGTGATAAAAAAAATTGACGTCGGATCCATACATGAGGCCAATACACTAGTTGTAGCGGAACTGGGAGTTATATATCTATCTGATTTCGATGAAACAAGTGTTTTATATAGATAATATTTTATTAATAATAATAATTAATATTTTACTTCGTATAAAGAAACAAATTCAGTTAATTAAAAGCGTTCAGCATATTATCACTCACTGAATAGCAAGAAGGAAATGTTCTAGTGGGTAGAGCACTAGGCCCTATGATTAATATTCGTAATTGAAAACACAGTGAAATAGAA
Organism: Pieris rapae; assembly: GCF_905147795.1. NCBI lineage: Eukaryota > Metazoa > Arthropoda > Insecta > Lepidoptera > Pieridae > Pieris > Pieris rapae. The sequence goes on along the minus strand of NC_059524.1, from coordinate 6,082,868 downwards.
TACTTGAAAGGCAAATGAATGTGAAAGTCAATGTAGAAGTTGCTTTTGTATTTGTCCAAGTCAAAGGCCAATTTACTTAATTTAATTTGTTACGTGAACACAGACAATCGTCTAAATCGAGAATAGTGTAGTGTGCAATGTTACGTATAGAATAATCTCTCCACATCATCTTTTATTACATTGAGAAGATGCTTTGTGTGCATTAGGCTAAATGGACTTGTCGTATAATATTTAACTTAGTGTGAATTCAATTTATAAGGCAGATACTATTCTTGTATTATAGCAGTTAGAATTCTCTTGACAATTCATATGTCAAAAAAACTAAATTCGATTTTTAAAAAGTAGTTTTCAGTAAAGCAAATCGCAGCACGTTTTTGATATAAATAAACTGAGAAGATATCAGACAAGGAACCGTTGGTTCAACATGTCACATCGTTAAGATTCACTCTTGATATATCGAGAAAGAGTGCTAGAAAATATTTGTTTCTAATTGATCGATCTACGATATATATTGATCACATGTTTGAAAAGGACGGACTAAAATACATTTCAGGATATACATAAATAACAACTAGGATAATATATAAAAAATAACGACAATTGGGTTTGTCATAATAAATGGGGGGGACCATGAATAATATATTTATTTGATGGATATTGCTCACATTATTTCACATATAAAAACAAACGATTATAGCCATCCCAATTATTGGAAATGGTATCGATAAAAAGATAAGTGATGTCCGATACTTTGATGGACAAAATAAAAAAATGAGGTTATGTTTCAGATAGGTTCATCTATGATGCTCAATATATATTACATAAATAACAAGTAATTTATCAAGTGATATAATTTGATGTGGATGAAACTATATAAAAATAGAGTTAAATAGAGTGCTGCCCTTACAAAAGTGGAATCACTCCTCCTTGCCTGACATCGCATCGTGACGCGTCATCCAACTTTTGGTCTATTGCATGCCGGTTTTCTTTCTCGGTTTTTATTTCGTACGAGCTAGTGTTATGCCCGCATATACAGAAATTCATTGGAGCAGACTCGATTTGAAAGCCCTTAACACTGCTGTTTTAACATCTGTAAATCAACTACAAAGTTAATTTTGGGATCAGTTAGTTACGCTATGGTTTAAAATCGTGATGTCTTTTATTATCTCTCGATTAAATTTCATTCTGTATGGCTTAACTAACAATCCACAAGCCGTTCTTTAACTTAATAACAGAACTTTGTGAATAAGTTATTCCATTAAAAAGGAAGAAATCGTCCGTCGGAACATACAGGGAACTGCGCAAACTTCATCACTTAGCATAACATGCGTCAGGAAATTAGTTGAAAGTTGCAAGCTGTTGTTAAAAAACAAAATTATAACGTCATTTGTCAAATGTCAAAGGGTGTTGTTGATCCTTATAATCATGCTTTTGTACATAATTGGGATTGTTAGAGACTTTGTAGACTTAGTACCTTCGTTCTAATATTTTAGTATATATTTTTTAAGTATGAAGTTAAGTATCCGGACGCAATTTTGTACATTTTGCTATTATTTTTTATCAAAAGTAATTTTTGACGTACTTTACTTAGGTTTATACAATTTTTATCTATTTCTTCTAAAGCTTTATATCCTTTAAAAACAACTTCTTCCTGATCCCTTAAATTGGTGGACTTAAAGCTGGGTCAGTATTCTTTAATGGCCGCCATCGCACTTGTGTGCGGGGTCGTTATCTTGGTGAAACAATACACCTTTGGCGAGGCTACACCGCCATATTATACAGAAAAACAGTCAACGAACTTACCGGCTAAAGAAATTGCTTTAAATTGCAATAAGTAATAATATATAACATACATATAAAGCAAAGGGTTTTATTAATAAATCTCAACATAATATATAATTCAACAAAAAGTTCCAACAATTTCAAGACATCTGTAACTTTCCTTAATATTCATTAAATAGTTAGTGTCTAGACATGAAATGGCCTCGATTAAATTATATTATTAAGACCAGTTGCCGTGGCTTCATTTGAAAAATAATATTATTTTTAATATGTTATATAATAAAAAAGTGTCTTTCGTTATACAATAGAGTATTTTTATTTATAAAACTTAGAAGAAGATATAGTAGAAATCTGTTCTGTTTGTATCATTTCTATGGGATAAGAAGCCATATTGCTTTTTAGGCTTAAAGTGTAAAAATGAATACAAAAGCCTCCTCCGACTTTAATAATTAAACAAATAACTTTCTATTTAGTCGGGAGTCAGAACATATACACACATAGATTCTTAACTTCATTATTATAGGCACACATACAAAAGACTTATCTCCATCATAGTAGAAAGTATATCCTTGGCTTCCATTTCAATTAGCTTCCCGTACGTTTATTAATTCGAATGTGTTGAGGATCATCGAAGACAAAGCGTGTCTCGCGTTGCTATGAATTAACAGAACAATCGCTCACGCGCAGAGATCGAACGGAACCAGTCATCCATCGACCGCAATTAATGGTGAACTGTCCTTCACACGAGAGGCCTCTACTGAGAATTAGTTGACCCCATAATATATACGTAAACCAATAACGAAGTTTGAAATGGATGAAAGTTATATACAGTCACAGTAATAAAGTATTTTCGTCGGAGTTGAGATTAAATAGGCTTTCTTTAAACGTTTATACATATTAAAATGATTGAAAAAAGTTTTTAAGGGTTATTTGTTCACATAAATGCTATATAAAAAAAATTGTTATCACATATATTGGGTTATAAAAATACACATACGTATACAATAAATTATACGTGATTCTATAGGTATATAGACACTAGCTGACCTGGCAAACATCATTATGTCAGTTATAATAAAAAATAGGGGTTGATCGTAGAGGATTGGAAATTAAGCGTTGTATGTATTTTTTTTTAATGCTGTTGATACAGTTGATAAAAAAATAAAAATTTATCTAAAAATTAAAAAAAATATATTTAGGATTGGACTATCCTTAAGGGGGATGCAAAATAGATGTTGTCCGATTCTCAGGCATACCCAATATGCACACAAAATTTCATGAGAATCGGTCAAGCCGCTTTGGAGGGGTTTAACCGCAAACACCGCGATACGAGAATTTTATTTATATGAAATAATGTTGGCAGGACAATGTAAGCACGACAAATACGCTGCCAATATAAAGCAATTTCGCATGTTTAGTGCGGTCACGTTCTCCCTAAGGGGACCAAGTCCCGTCCATGACAGAGATATCTTTGCGTGGAGACGATGCATCCTACTTAGGGTATATAGTGTCGTATGAAAAAAGCGTAAAACCTTTCGACTATAGGCACGTGCAATCTTATAAATTAAGTGTAAAATTTGCGGCGGAGCGATTTGTCATACAAAGAAATTCCTCGTTATAAATCACGATGTTTGCTCTTATACATAGCGGTTTAATCATCCATTTAGAGGAAATCTACCCTCGCATTATCGCAAGGGAGGCATGATGTCTTCAGCTAAGGCTGTTAGGGAAGTTATTAATGTGCCCCTGGCAAAATTAATAAGGCGCCTAATAGCAAAGGAGGAATGAGTAATCTTCGGAAGTACGTAATAATTGGTGCTAACTTGCGCAATACATATATACACTTAGGCTTTAATCTCTACGAACATGCCGTATGCATTTTCTTTCTAGGATATATATAAAGCTGGCCTTAAAAGAAATTGAAGTGTTATTACACTAATAAAGCTAAGAAAAATCTGTATAAATTAGTTTCAGATTAAATTAATATGAGCTCTTATTAAAATTAACGAAAATGAGTCAATAATCGTATACCTACTCAATTTTGCCAAGAGCTTTATAGTGATAATAAACTTCTATTCTCAAAGACTAGCTGAGAATGCTCTATATCAAAGAAATCCTTTCTTCAATCCAATTTTACGTAAATCATAAAATTATTCAGCCGGTAAAGTTTCATAATTTCTTCTCTCGTTGAATTTTTTTACTTTATATTTGACCGCTGCAAAAGTGTTCACATTTTCTTTGCTTTTATAACTCTTTTGCGTGCTTTTTTCTGTTTGGTGTTACACTTTTTTAAAATAATTTTAAAACAAAGCCATTCAACATTTATGTTGGTTTCCAAAGCAACTAAGTCATCCTTAACAAACGTCAATTAGATACAGATCGCTAAAAATCGTTTATATATTGATAATAATATTTTAATCAAAGTTAGATTGTCTGTTATTAACAAAACTTTTACACATTTAAAGAAAACACTTTTTTAACGGATTGCAGCTATATATAGACTTATATATATTTTACATAATTTTACGAGAGTGCGTGGTCACGGTGACTGAAGACAAAAGGTGTTAAATGTCATAAAGTATCACAGCTGTAGAAAAAGTAAATATTATCTGAATTTATTTCCCCGGAGTTGATATCGACTAAAAGATATGGGTTATTGCAGAAAGTTTAAAATAATACATGGCTTTAATCCGTTAAAAAGTGTTTTCTTTAAAAGATAGAATTGCCTACAATACAAATATACTGTAAATTGCTTTATATTTTGAAAGTCCACGATAAAGAATTCTCACACTGAACCCATTAAAATGTAACGAAAGTAGACATCTGGAAATCTTCGCTTGACCAGGCCAAGGCCTAATCGTATAAATTATGATAAAATACGATGAACACCATTTGAGATAATATCAGTAAGCGTTCTTCCTCCACCCTAATATTAACTATTATTGCTAAGGGAGATTTTATTTGTCTTTCAGACATTTTGGATATGTATACCGTGTTAGTATAAATAGATAATTTCATGGTTTGAAATATATTTGTCATGACTGAAATTTATACCACTAACCACGATGAAAAATTTTTAGCAAAATAAATGCAGATTTTTTTTTGTTTTCATTTTATTATTTAACTACTCACTTACATAACCGTTGAGTTCTTAGAGATTTTTTTCCACTATGAGTCGATGCTCAGAAAATGTGGAACTCTGAAGCATTACACAAATCAATCATTATTGAATGATACGTGTTCAATTACGTATCTAAAACCATTTCAGAAATGATCAATGTTTACAGAATACTAATTATTGATTGATCTTTAATCTCTTAAGACTAATGACCGTAGAATGATTATCCCCTGCTGCAGATATCATTTAGATACGGTTCACTTCCAGACGTCTCGTTAAACTCGATAAGATAAATAATTATTCAAATACCCTTCACTTAAATAATTTATTAGCTACTTATTAATTTTAAAGGGATCATTAATTTAGTTACATCACTCTTTGATAAGCCCAAACCTTTTAGCGGGACCATTTTATTTATTGCGGAAATATTTACTTGGGTAATATGGAATGTTTTTCATTAAATACTTGATAAAAAGGCGATCTTTATCTAAATATAAGAATAAAAGTAGCTTTTTAAATTACAATAAATTATTCTTATACATAGCCTAAACAGTCTTTTTTAATATGATCTACCCCTTGTCATAGTTTGAGCCGTTATCTATTGTATAGAACAAGTCATGTTTGCATCATTTGAGCTAGTAACCGTTGAAATAACACATTGTCATTGTCATCATTAAGTGAAACAAAATATAACTTCTATGCGAGAAAATTCACGATAATTAATTAGAATTACTTTTGCATTTCAATGCCCATCATTTACTATTGTACTGTATACTACTATTATAACTTATTAAAATTGTAATATGGGAATTAAAGGATCTGTTTGTTTAATAAGTTACATAAAAATATTTTTGGCAGAGCAGTGTTGGCTTCGTGGCTTCAGTGGTTGGTGAAGGAAAATATCGTGAGAAAACCAGCTTGCCTTAGACCAAACACTCGACAGCATGTGTCGGGCAGAGGAGGCTGGTCGTCTACTTGCCTATAAGATTGACAATCATGAAACACAAGGCTCGGAGCTAAAAAAGCTCGGAGCTAAATTCATTAATTTATTTAAAAATATTTTTAGTTCAGACCGAAAACTTCCGGGTTATATGTCACGTGCTTTATCACTAAGCGACAAAACAAAACACAAATTTGCTTTAAAACACTGGTTTGAACAAGAGATAATCCATTAAACTGTGAATGTTACAGAATCTGAAAGCTCTAAATCGGTATATAGCACGTGCATTCCACTAAGAACTACAGAGTACGAGATGCGGTTAAATGGAGACTTAGCGAATATCTCGGTAGCTACACTAACATTGTAATAGTTTAACAACTTCACGCTATCAACGTTATCCGAATTGCTTCCTTCCGAAATTAATTAACTCGAGATCCTAAAAATACAGGATCGTTTGTAATTTTGTACAAATAAATCACGCTAGCTCGTTAGCGGAGAGTGATTAATTGTAGGAACAATTGTTTAAAGTTTGCAAATATAAAAATGTTTTGACTTTTTCTACTCTATCAGTTACCATCCCTTTTATTCATTACCAAACCAATTTAATTTTAACTTTTCGTTAAGGTACAACGACAAAGGTGTCAATGCTAAATAATTATGTTAATATAGTTAGCATTGAATAAAGCACTAAATCACAAATACATTCAGTATTTTGTCATAAATAAATTCGAGGTCATTTCTTTGTCATATTTTTCTTTGTCTATCCCCTCTCCCAAGAAATATAAAGGTGCAGAACAAATAATAACACACGCGCTCGCGATGAAGAATCCCTCTCTGGTCATCCTTCGTGTTCTTCGATTCTGCGCTTTACGACCAACACAAGTCATTTACTAATCGATCTCGGGGCGAACGGAGCAAACCAACAAAGGAACCCCTCTACACATTAGACTTGGACACAAAAGTTAGGTTCAACTCCAACATCCACGCTGTCCAATATCATTTGGAGACTACAAACCCGGACTTGTTCTTTCTTAACAAGACTCAAATATTCTCGAGTTTGCGTATGCGTCAGAGAGGATATCGGTTCTCGTCGTAGGACGGGACCTATCTGACCTATGGTTGCGCGATGACCATCCTCGATCTACGCGTGCCTGTATAGGGCCCATAGCAAAACTCACAATGACTCATCAAGCAGATCCAGCTACAGCTCCTAAAGGTTCCAACCGCTGAAATCGTTATACTTGTCTACTTTAACGCCCACCATGCTAACTGGCTCGGCTCTAAACCACTGATCACGCGGGGAGATCCTTTCAAGACTTAGCTTTAGACTTACTAAACTTTTTACTTTTTTTTTTAGCTTACGATTTGAAGCAAGTGGTCCCTTCGATATTATATAGACCTATTATTATATAGCCATACTTCTAAAAAATAACGGAAATATAGCTGAATTTCCGTATTCGATGTTCCTCACAATGGATGCATTTTAGTGGAACTAATATAATACCTGTTTGGTATCCATGCTCTCGAAGCTGACTGAATTCCACGTACAGTTTGACGCGTTTGTGATGGATGACTTCTTAGGTCAGGTATGATAGATTTGACATTGCTTAGCTTTTATAACCTGTCTGTGAAGATTGATTTATTTCTAATATAGAGTATTTTTTTTTAAATTATTGTAAACTGACGTACCGGTCATAGATAAGTAAATTGCATCATCAGTTTGGTTAAAACTCGGTGAGAAATAACAGTAAAACGTTAATTTTCTAAGTGAAACTATTAAAACTCTAACTATAAATACACAAAAATTATTCAGCCCCAAATACCCTGAACATCGGTTCCTGTCTGTATAATATGAAAATAAATTAATAATTCTTGCCATGTAAGTATTTGCGAGCGGCAATAACGATAAAAATAACTATCCTACAAGTATTTGTGCTACTGAAGTATTTCTGAACCAATTCGATTTAGGGTCCTTCAAGAAAAGAGCATACAAATTCTTAAAAGGCCGGAAACGCACTTGCGAGCCCTCCAGCATCGAGAGTGTACATGGGCGGCGGTATCACTTAACATCAGGTGAGCCTCCTGCGCGTTTACCCCCTGTTCTATAAAAAAAAATCTTGGTGTTTGTGTAATATACATCAGGATATAAGCTACTAACTACTTGTCAACAAGAAAATGCAACAGACCTACTATAAGTCTGGGGAGTCAATTTGTCCGTACACACTACACTTTAATGATCGAAGTAAATTTCTATTTCAGGATGAAACTCTAACAAGTCTGCAATAATTCAATGATAGGAGAGATACAAAAAAGGCTTTTTATTACCTATTTTACGTAATTATTTGCTCAAGACGAAACAGTTGTCAATATCGAGTAAGGTTATTTATATCTCAAAGGGATTTTAATCAATTCCATTATGAATTGGAGAAGAAACGTACAAAGCCACAAGAGAAATACAATAGGTGTTTGCACAAACAAAGAATGAATTGAACTCTTAAGAATGTTTGATATAAATGTAAACGATCAAGTACCCGGAAACTAAATTTAAATAATGATAAAATTTAATTTTGAAAAAAGAATATCTAATATGTATGAAATTCTTACATAACGGAAATTAAACACTCCAATCGGCTTTACATGAATCCGATAAAACAGCGGTCGATTTCTCGAGTGACTGAGGCAAATCCATTGTGAGTTGATCTTCTGTGCAATGAACGGGTGACACACTTCTGTTATAACAAAACTGTCAACCCAACTAAAGATTAGGTCAATGCATGCTTGAGTTTCGTGAGCTACATAAATGCAGAGAAATGGAACACCTTCGCAAACATAGATTTTAGTTCGAAGTGCATTGGGTGTCATGTCGAGCTGGCGGTACGGTCGCTATCAAGTTTGACTGCGTTCAAACATTTTGTATTGTAAAACGTGTGAATTACAAGATAAAGTATTTTCTATTGTTTTTTGTTTCTTGTTTGGAAAAAACTAAATAAATCTGTTATATATAGTTCTGCCTTAATTTTTCCTAAATTACTTTTTATAATCGAAAATAACATTAGCACACATTTATTAGTAGTTTTGTCGTACAAGTCTGTATGATAGACAGTTTCTGACAGCTCAAACGATTACATTTTCCATGCATCTCACTACACGAATAATATACGAACGACATATGTCTCGTTTAGTCTGAACGCCCACTAAGATATGTACAAATTTACATTCCAAAATTATTCGCAATATATAAGGAATATAAGGAAGTAATTTTAATATCTAAGTTAATTAGCAGCAATAAGTCCGTGCTATCATATTTCAAAAAGACTAGGCGAGCATTTAAATAATATTTGTTCCCAACTAAATATTATAAAGTAAAACAAAGAAGTACATCTAGTACTCACATTCGTCGTGATCTTTGGCGGTGACTGTGAGAACAGTGTGCTGTATATCTTCATTTTCGTCGACCTCAGCTTCGTACAGCTCCTTATCGAAATACGGCGGGTTGTCATTCTTGTCTGCTATTCCAATACGGATGAATTTAGTCACTGCAAAGAAAACATTAATTATAAAGTATATCAGAGATATTCAGTACATGTGTAGTTAATTTTTACATTCATAAAAAGTAAATAGAGCACCACTCATTTATTTAGTTAAAAATATTGGCGCTGTGGAAAAAAGCGGTGTAAGAAAATTGATTTTTACATGAATAAATGTGTAAGCTAAATATTATTAAAGTCATAAGACTCTTATTTTCATCATCACTTTCTATCTCTTATCGTCATCCCATTTATTGGGTGACAGCCCTTTAAGGAGGAGTAAGCTCTCTTGAAATAATTGGAACACTATCTCCCAGGAAGGATCTCAATAAAAAGACCTAGTTCCCTGGAAGGCATCCACCACCAAGGTGGTGTGGATGCCTTCTTATGGGATTAACCCTATTGTAATATATATTTAGTATTTATAAGTCAATATTTGAAAAAAAGAAAAGCACAACGCGACGATATTTGGCTGTTTATTCTAACCGCTATTTAACCGATAAAATCTCGAGGTTACATATTATGTAAAATTGGATCCTTCAGATTCATACAATATACAGCACAAAATAATGAATTTGCAGCATCTATTCAAGCTCATTAATTAATCGCACTTAGCATTTCAAAGGAATTTAATTAATGGTCGTCTATTTATTGATAAAATAATAAAATAACAGGTGAAGGACACAATGGAGTTGTGTCAGGCGTTAGTTAAGTTTAATTACTTATTTGCACGAGTGTAAGAGGTTCTTTATTAAGAAATGATGTGGAAAATATTTAGAAGATTCTAAGTTTGAATAAAAACATCCGTAATAATAATGTATCATTTGTTTTATTAGTGTAAGAATAAGGGAGAGTGATATAAGATAGCTAGGAAGTACATACTGTTATTTTTTAAGGATACGGAATTTTAATGTGGTTTTAATTGTACACACGGTATATTACATTACACGGTACATTATGTTTGATGATATCTAAGAAATTAACAAAGTTTATTCTATTGAATAAGGAATTTTGTTTTTAATTTTTTATATACACCTTAAAATATTTTATCTAAAATCTAACCGATATTCGTAATTTAAATAAACGCAGTGTGTTAAATCTCGATATATGTTTTTCCTTTAACAATAACATTAAAGAGTTTAATTTATAAACCAATCTAATCAACAAAATATTATTTTTAAATATAGTTATTTAATCTATGAATGTAGAAAATTATATTCAACTTCAATTCTTCTATTTCTTTGTTAAATATTTTTCTTAAGGAGCAATAATGCTAGCCTTCGATGCGAACTGGAAATAATTATTGGTAAACCGGATGTCCAACATCCGGATTATATGTATGAATAAACAAACATATGAGCCACATACGTACTACACATTATAATGAAGAAAGCACAATGGTTAGGTTAAAAGCAGGGTAAAAGTTCAGTGTTCTACTAATAGTACATTATGTACGAGTGTCATTCCCATTTGCTGCACGATCGATGAGCACAGTGGTTGCATTACAGCATTTATATTATCGTCTTCCAAATGCAGCTTGCGTTCATTTAATCAGGTAGAATAAATACAATTTATTTCTTGAATAAGTTTAAAACTGTTTCACCTACTTCGTTCGAGAGATATCTTCAGATAAAGTTCGTTGAGCAAACTTTCTGAAGCCAGAATCAACTTAAAGAGTGCAGCACTCTATAACGTTATTACTTCGACACCTGTTTTAATATCACGAACATTATTTTACACAGCTAATTTTGAACGTCATTATCTTGATAGTTGAATTGAAATTATAAATTATTGCGGTCTTGCATGAATAATTCAGAAATGATTTCCGTTCTGTTGTTCCCGTAGAGTTGGGAAACGGTTTTAATTCAATACTCCAATATTTAATATATAAGCTCCCTAATGATTTGTTAGAAATTACACCGCAAATACGTCAATGCAGTCTAGAATTCCCTGAAATAGGTCCTGCTCTCATTATAATTCATATGGGTTCGACGTTAATTCTCTTTGTTTATTTCTTTATCCAAGCGTATCAGATATTACGTCAGGATGTAAAACCTAACGCGTGTTTCAATGATACTTTGAAGCTTAAACCAAATAAGGGGGTTTTTTTAATCAAACCAAATTGAAATTGAACCCGTTTAAAACGGTTCCTATCTACATCTTTTTTAATCATTACTAATTATAAAAAACCTTGTTAATTGATAGATTTCTTTTAATTACAATAAGATGCTCTTGTGAAATTAGTTCCATTAAATATGTGCCAAATATACAATTTATTATTATACGATTTTATTTTTATGCACTACATTAATGTCCTTATTTAATAAAGTTTACGAAATAGCTAGGTATTGTGATTTATCCTTATCCCACTCGTCTATTCCTCTTTACGTATAAAAAAAACTTGCCAAATATCATTCAAACTTGTATCACATTTATAACGATATTCTGCCACAAATCTATGGTTATGCAGGCGTATTAAAATCGTAGACTAAATTTAAAACGTAGGTAACATGGTTCTAATGATTTTATATAAAAATAACGTCGATATAGCATATTTTAAAGTTCAGAGAGGGTCTCTTAAAAATACTCGGTAAAGACACAATGAAAAACGAAGAAGCATTGCTTATAATTTTTTACGGCTGTGTTAAAGGAATGATAAATTAGGGGACGTCCGCAAGAAAATTTTCTTTAGGCTTAATATACAAACACTTTGTGGTTTTTCCACCCTAATCCGGTCCACATGTTGATGTCATAAAACTTCTGCGCCTGCCTTCGGGTCGTGATAAAATAATTTATGCCTCGGTGCGAACATTAATATAATATTTTTTTCCTTTCTGTTGGCAAAATTGTTTTTTATTGGATTTCATTATATTAATGTTTTTCAAGCTTTTAAATTTAGTTTTTTATTTTGATCAGCTATTTTATTTATAAACGTTTAACCTTTCAAATAGTCTCACGAGCATCTTGATAGCCGAGTTCTTTCAACTATTTATTAATACAATCTTAGTAATAGTTAATTCTTATCGTAGCTGTCATTCTTTATACTTTTAAGAATATTTTATTTGCCTATTGCCAATAGGCATATCGGGTTAACAGACGGGGAAGAAATTCAATTCTAAATATTTAGTCTTGAAAAAATCCTGTAAATAAAAACCAATTTATGACAAAAAATATATCACTGCGGATACTCTTTGTCAGGGGACGGTCGGTCGTACAATTTTGTTGAAAAACTGTGCCAGCTCGTAAAAATTGACGCGGACAACCCGCTACTCCATTAAATATTCCACTGCCTTTTAGCATACACGAATAAACGTGCGTATTCATTAAACGACAGACGTGTCTCACATTTCGCGGGCGAGAATACTTAATATCTAGCCACTTGTAACTTCATCACACAAAAGAATTTCTTGAATTGGTAGTGGTTGAGAGCAGTGTTGGCTTAGTGGCTTCAGCGTGCGCCTCTCAAACCTGAGGTCGCAGGTTCGATCCCCGGCTGTGCACCAATGGAGTTTCTTTCTATGTGCGTATTTAACATTTGCTCGAACGGTGAAGGAAAACATCGTGAGAAAACCGACACGTCTTAGACCCAAAATACCTACTTGCCTATTAGATTTAAAAATTATCATGAAACAGTTTCAGAAATCTAAGGCCAAGAACTATACTAGACAAGGCCAAGTCGTGGTACTAGTCATCTCCTGCGATTTATTTGGTAAAAATAATGATACATTTTTAGATTTATGGACAATACTACGATATAAATAGAAACAGTTAGTACTGTAATAGGCGCATCTAATAAAATCATTCCTTTAACATATCTAAAGAAGTATAGATTTCTTATGACTTTTAAGTATTTATAATATATCCAACTAATTCTGGATACCATTTATAACTAGCAATAAATGTTAATTTACGTAATAAGCACCTCATAATTTTCATAACCGCCGTTATTGTTTTTAGTACTATTAAACAAAATGATATATGTATTTTTATATAACCCATTAATATTGTCTATGTTAACGTATTTTATAATAAAATCAAGCAGAAGGGTATTTAAGAATTCTAATGAGTCATGAACAAACGCATTTCTTCCTTTATATCTGGCGCAGTTTCTACGTGACCACTTGCCGTCTCTACTGCATTTGAAATTCGAATTACAAAACTTGAAGTTAACCTCTTATTACGAGCACCCTGGTAAGTCTTTTACTACTTAATTATTTACCGTCTTCAGGAATTTTAATTAAAATATATCAGGGTATTAAAAAAACGTTTAACTTATGATATTAAAACCTTGAATACGCATAGCCATATACGTAAAATATAAACAAGGTTCTCATAAATATGGGTGTGGTATTGCGAATTCTTCGCATGGAATTAGGAAAAGGTGCACGGAATCAGCGAGGGACTATTCAGTTTTGCCAGCACGAAAGATATTTAATGAGCATATGCTTTACTGGGTATGTATCCCAACTATATGAAGAAAAATATGATTTACCACAAACATTTTGGAGCTTTATATAAGGCTAACACTAAATTATTGATTTGTCTTTATACGTGTTCAGATATTCTGAACAAAACAACACCTTTATTGTAATTTGAAATACAATTAGATATACTTAGCGTCTGACTTTCGTTTGAACACAAACCCACCCGAGTGGAAAGGTGACGTCAATTAAATTAATATTGATCCCACGTGACTTGTCATCCGAAAAACATATAAAACATCCTAAATGGAACGGAGTAAGGTATTTTCGCTTCAGAACGTGAGCCGTGCATCTTTGAATACGTAAGCTGAGCTTGCCGTGATCGCCTTATCTCGAACTACTGATATAAATGGATCTTCGCGATTGAAAACTTAATGTTTGATTCCGTATATCGATATCCTGTTGTTCAAGATTTATGTTTGTGTTTGACAGAACAACCTTTTAAGTGGAGAAAATATCGTTGGCAAATAAATCTATTTCCCGGCTTTGTTCTGACTTCTGAGTATTGACTCGGATTGTTTTTATACTAGCGTTGATTTGATGAATGTTTCAAGGATTAGCCGCCACAAATGATTATAAATAGAGAAAACAATAAATGTTTTAATATTTAACTTAGTAACTAAAACATCATTATAAAGCAACTCAATTAGACACAAAAAATATTACAATACACAGTCAGTTTTCAAAGCCCGATCTAAAAAGGCATTTTAAAGTGTGCTTTATTTAAAAGCATTTGTTTCAAATGGCGTGTATAATAATGATTGGAACAGTCCGTTCGTTTCGTTTATTTTTAATCTAAAACGAGTTGGACGTAGATTAATTTTTATGCTCTGTGACGTGACTCTGTAGTTAATAATTAATAGTGTACTGTATACGTTCAACATTTTTATTGCGACTGTTTATGGCAAATGAATTTTATAAACATCTAGTTACACGTATCCCCGTTATTAATAAACATTGAATCAGTCTCATTACACCATTTAAGTCTCTCATCTGTCTCTTTTCATGACAGCGTAAATAACATTAGACGAGAAGAGAGAAAAAAGAACTTTATTAACAAGTTTAGTGAAATAGCGCTGATTTTTTATGAATAAATGCGCACAATTATATATTGCTCAAATATTGATCTATGTTGAATTGTGTTTGTTTTTATATTTAAGGTATTTGGATGCAAAAAATTATCCAATCTGTATAAAAGTTATACTAAATAGAAAAACATCATAGTTTGGATTATACATACGTGCATATCCCACTCATATAAAACATTTGACCCATATCATTAAAAACTAGCAAAAGCCTAGAAACACTGTTAAAAAAAGGATTAATTATTAACCCGTATTTGAAAATCAACATATATAAGTTTTTAACAATCTGACCGGACTAGGCGCAATACCTCGATTTATCTCACCACTAAGCTAACCAGAACTTTCAAATGCATTTTGTCTGGCTCACAATTTTCTTGTAGGATATCGTAATAACGGAACGTATGTCGTATTTAACCAATAGTATGAAGTGTGAGCCCGATAATGGACCGTACTAGCCCCGTCTATTTAGAAAAATTTATGACGGTCCTTACTCAAACTTAAGCCGTATTGCACGTCTTACATTCGCTATAAATGATTGTAGAAAAATATTTGGTACAACGTGAAAGAATCATCGTGACAGGCTTATGACCCTACGAAGACTTATTACATAATAGGCTCAGAATATGTCATATGGAATAACGTCTCTTAAAGTGTTCTAACGTTAAATCAAACATCTTCTTTATGTCCTATAACCCCTAGGTGGGGCAGAGGGCGTCCACAGCGAGCCTCCATCCCGTTCGGTCTTGCGCCTCGTGTTTCACCTCGCTTCAAGTCCTACCAGCTCTCTTTACCTCGTCCGCTACTGTACGGCGCCAGGTTTGTTTGGGACGGCCACGCCTTCGCTTTCCTTGCGGGTTCCAATCAAGCGCCTGTTTGGGAATATGACTGGGATCCCTTCGAAGTGTATGGCCTATCCAATTCCACTTGCGCCTCTTGATCTGCTGACTGATCGGGGTTTCTCGGCAGCGCTCCCAAAGTTGCTCGTTGGAGATTTTTTTCAGGCCAGTAGATACCCAGAATATGGCGAAGACAGCGGTTGACGAAGACTTGGAGTCGGTGCGAGATGTCTTTGGTGACCTTCCACGTTTCACACCCATAAAGCAGCACAGACTTGATGTTGGATCCGAATATTTTAAACTTGATTCGACGCGTCAGCATCCGTGACTGCCATACAGGCCGAAGTTGTGCAACGGTTGCTCGGGCCTTGGCAATGCGTGAGACGATATCCTCCTCTGTACCTCCATTTTCAGACACGACGCTTCCGAGGTAAACAAAGTTTTTTACAATCTCCACGCTCTCCCCTCCCATCCGCAATGGGGTGGGGTGGTGAAATCAAACATATATTGAGTTATTTATTTCCAAAATAACAAGAAATAAAGCCAAAATCAGTATTAAATTTACAGCAGTTATTTTTATTAAATTAGCACAATTGTTGAGCCTATGTTGAGTCTTCCAAACAAAAAAAACTGTTACAAGAAATCATGCATAGAAAAATATCGACGAATTCGACCCCTATCCATACAAATTTAATGTAATAGAAAGGTAGGTAAAATATTTTAAAATTAATCATTCGTTTAATACCAAATACCGCTACAACATTATAAGCCCGCATTTTGCAATTTTACTAACTAGTTTGTAATGGAAATATCTTTTGTTATTATTATGTGGCCGTTAGTGCGAGATAGCGTTAAATTCTATGCGTTCTATGATCGCTATAATAAATTTATTATTATATGCTAATATTGCTAAATTCAGTAGAAAACGATAAGATTAGTATGCAATTTAATATAATAATCTACTGGTATAATATGTAAATTTCTCGTATGAGATCCAAAATACTCAATAATATCGCTATTTATCGATACATGTTTTTTAAATATCGAATTAGACAAATATTAACACTAATTGATATCTAAAAGCATTAGTCAAATATTGTTAACAATATCTTTTACTTGTATATAGCAATAGTTAGTTTTAAATAAACTAATTGCTATGTTTCCTAATAAAACCATTTTTTTGTTTAATCTTCAATATTATAAACAACGTAACTAATATAATTCTAATTAAACAAATATGGAATTGCAATTTCAGTATTAATATAAAAATTGTTTACGATTTCACAGTCCCACTTGAAATTTTATTGTATCTTGTATCACTGTTCGCGATCGAATGATATTCTCAAAGTAGATTTTTTCGTTTGAAACAAGTTTCAGGGGAAATGTGGATCTCATATTATAACGGCTGTCAATATGTACCTGTGTCGCCTGGGGGATGAATGTTCGCACAATTGTAAGCAAGATTCAGAACGAACTCGAGGTGTATTATGTTTAATGTGTACTTTTTATTTATATTTACTTTACTATGTTTAAAAATTCTAAACAAATGATAGCAATTTTTTTTGGTTTTGGAATTGGTTAGATTCATTGTCAGGTTGGTCAGAATACCTCCAAGCTGTCAATCTCAATTTTTTTACGGTGGAGTTTTAATGCACACATAGACAGAACGTCCTTGATGAGAGTCGCACGTAAACATATTAGGAAATAAAAAAAAAATCACCTTGTTCGAGTCGTACATCCCATTTGTGGTATGATGATTATCCAGAAGGAATTAATTTAAATCTTCAAAGGCCTATACAATTTTCGAACATCATTATTAATTTCTTATTTAATTCAACGCTTATTTCCACAGGGTATAAAACTTGTAAACAATACCTTCCTGTTTGGCTCTGTTCCAAGCGACTTATTAAATATATTTAGGAACTTCGGTGTCGCTTTATATTTCTCAATAACAAATTAAAAATGTGACCGAAACTTTAAGACAAGGCCTTAAAATTACCAGCAATATCAACCGTTCGTTAATTAGATAAATGTTTTAAGTTAACAATGTAACAAATTATTACTCATATATTTTCTATCACATAAAAAACATAATAAACCACATACTTTCCATTCTTTATACAAATAGGAATGGGGTAATACCTAATGGATTATAATATATAATTAAATTTCAAAATAAAACGTGTTAGTTATAAGTTTGTTACATTCCAGGAATTAATGTACACTGGACATGTAGCACTTTTAATTTTTATTGAACATTAAATAAAGAATTTTTTTGAAATTGAAAAAAATATATAATTGAAATCTTTGTATTCTTGTCTTTTATTTACGATCATTTATGAAAAGAAACCAGTGCTTGAAACGCCTCAACTACTGGTTTCTTTTCATATATTCCTCGTTTCTGCTTCGATATTTATGATAGACAAGTATGCGATCAACGTTAAGACACTCCGACATATGAGCGTATCTATGGGCGACGGTATTACTTAAAATCATGTAAACTGCAAATATAGAAAAAATATTTATTATCACGTATATATTTGAAATATTTAAAACCTATTTTTCCATATAAATATAACCTATTTTAGTTTAAAATTTATTCTGTCTCACTTTGTTATTTACTGAGTTCCTATTAGTATTCGCAAAGCAACGCTATCCCAACTGAATTGTTATTGGACTTCAGAGGTTTCGTGGAAAGATCAATTATTTTAAATGCGTTGCTACCCCTTCTGGAAATTTAGTCAACACAATTATTACAAAGCTTTCAAGCCTCTAAATAACGTTATTAGACCGTTCATATTAAGCCGTAAAATACATAGAAAGCCAGTTAAAGCGAAAATCCAAGACTTCTCACACATTCCGTTGTGTCTGCATCAGTTCGTTTTCTAACTAGTGCAGAATATATATATATAAAGATTTAGTTTATAAAATTAGTTAAATATATGCCATACATTTATTTTTTTAAATTATATCATTAAACCTTTTTCCAAAGGTAGAAACCTATTTTATTTTTTATTTTTTATAGATCTTGGCTCTCTTCTTGCTACGGACATACGCCCGTCAAGGCATACCAAACCCCACTTCATAAATTACGGTTGCCTTGAATATCCTACTTGTTAACCACTTCTCATTTATCCGTTCCTCATGGCCGAACCACCTAAGCATTCCCTTTCGTTTCACATTTCCAACCATGTCACTACATCCTCTTATAACCCATACTGTTCACATATAGTTTTTAAGGCATTTCCGCGGCATTTATTATCTACCGTTTGTTAACGTTTAAATAAAAGCATTTTAAAATAAACAGTGGCGCTACAGACTCTTTAGGCCTAGGCATCAGATTTATCTATATGTTTCGTGATGACTTGTTACTTCTAATAGGCGGGCAGATGATCAGCCTTTTGATTTTTTTTAATAGAACAGGGGGCAAACGTGCAGAAGGCTCCACCTGATGTTAAGTGATACCGCCGCCCATGGACACTCTCGATGCCAGTGGGCTCGCGAGTGCGTTGCCGGCCTTTTAAGAATTGGTACGCTCTTTTCTTGAAGTTGTGACCGATATACGCCGTTGACTTTTTTGGGTTTACGGCTGTCAGTTTCCTCACGATATTTTTTTTACCGTGCGAGCGAGTGTTAAATTCGTACATTGACAGAAAGTTCATTGGTGTATAGCCGGTTTAGTTAATTTTATGATTTATTTATTTTTTCGCATTAAGACCCGAAAACTCTTTAAATATGATGATTCAAATGTAATATCTAAAATATATAGAAAGAATTTCATTACAAAAAATATTTAAGCAGTACAAAATTCTAAGTATACAGTTAACATTCTGTGTTTGAGGAGGGAGTTTTTATGCGTCAGCATATGTAATCAAGAATATCTTACTACGAGGTAGTTAGCGTGGGAAATTAAATAAACAAAGCCGCCGAGTATTCAGTGCAGGTAAGCACGGGCCATGAAAAATAAGCCCTGTGAATTTGCCTGCAATGGACGCCCTCTTGACATACTTTATGATAATGATTTAGTAGCTACTACTTGAATCTGCTGTAGTAATTGTAGGCATTATCCAATTAAAAGCAGATTACACCTATTACCCAAAAAGTTATTTTTTGAAGCTCCTTTTCTTATCTATAAACTTTATAAAAACGATGATAAAGGGGAAATACTGATTGGAGCATTCAAGTCTGTATACTAAGGCTTAAAGGCATTTATACATACAAATAAACGAATTTGATGTAAACATAATGTTTACTAGTCGTTTTTATTGCCCCAGTGGTTTAACTAAGAAAACATCGGTGTTTTGCGCTTCAACGAAACCCGTATTTGTTTTTACTTTTTTATATTCTTTCCCATTAGTAGGTTACTCGAGATCAAATTTATTTATTTTACAGTTTATCGATAATCCACAACTTTGTAAAGTAATATTCACAATTGTTTAATATATAAGAAATTTTATGTTACTTGTTATTTCTATAATGAAAATGGTTTGATAAAGAAATAACACCATTTTTATGACGAAATTTTGTACTGAGACAATTTACATTTGATATTTAGTGCAAGTTAAGTTACATTTACATGATTCATAGAAAAGATAGTCTTTAGCAAACCTTATTTACAGTCACAGCCAGTTCGATTAATAAAATATATAAGTACTATTTTCTAAGAAAAAATCTATTGAAAATGAATAAAGTTTGCATTTCAGGCTCGGGTTTTATAAGCGTTGGTAATTGAGAGAGCGAGAGGCTTGTTTGAATGTGGACATAAATAAGCTACAGTTGCATACAACTATAAATTAGCTTAAGTAACTTTAGACTGGTTTAAACTATCATTTTAAGTAAAATTTAGATTTTATACTAACTGTGATTGAGCAGTAAATAACTCAATTGAAGAAGCGAGGCTGTTAAGGATATGTCACTACAATGAAGTGAAAGGCTTTAATGAAATCTTATTTTTTTAAATTTCTTAAACGAAAATCTGTCGATACTAAAGAACATTTTGTTTTAATTCGCAAGGCAATGTTTATTTAAAATTGGTTCGCCTAGTTATTTTTCATAATAACATCTAATGCGCGAGGCACTGAATCAATTAGTAATTATTTTGTTTAACAAGATATAAAATAAATATCTAAAAATTGCTTTCAATTTGAAACATTTTCATGAAATTTAGTATATGTGGGTTTTCGGGGGCGATAAATAGATCTAGCTAGCAATCATTTCTAGGAAATGTCTTTTATTCTTGTTTTATCAACTTAAACATAAACAAAATTTTTTTTTTGGAAGAAAAGTAACAAAAAGGCAGCGTTTGAATAGTGCAGTTCATATTTTTATATTATTCTGTCGGTAAGATCGAAAAATATTATTAAATTAAAAATAAATATTTCATCATTTTACTAGTATGTAATTCGTACTTAAATATAATTTCCAAAAAACACAATTTATAAAAAAAACAATACCGTCAAATAAAAATTAAAGCTCGGTCATCCAGTTACTAGTCATAAGTGGAGAAAACGTGCAAACTTTTAAAGCGATATATAAGGAAAAGCTCAATGGACTATTGGGTTTACCATGTAAAAGAATTACTGATTAAGGCTCCTGTTTTATACTTTAAAAGGGAAAGATAAATAAACAATTTCAAGGTGGCGCATACTTTGCATACCACAACCCCTTTGCTACCCTAGATTCCTTTGAAACGAGCCGTTTCAGTCGGTTAAATGAATAGAAAAAAGTTGACCAAAGAGAAATCGCTGTGTGAATCCATACGAAAACAGATTTACAATTAAAGTATTTTATTATAAGCTGAAACAATCCATGCGCATTTAAATTTTTTACTTAGCTTGACTGCGTCTTTATTTTAAATTAGGCACTCTGTAACTTCCAATAGCAGAGATACCCAATAATGAGATTTCGTTCCGCACGTTCTCATGTTTGCGACATCAGCGTACGGATATTTAGAGAACTACATCGAACTTGTATACAAAATCTTCGGGATCGCAGTCGCTATTGGAAGTATGAAGTGCGCGAACGGGAAGTAAATCTGTATACGATTCACACCAAGCATCTATTGCTCTGAGAGATTGGTGACCATTAAGGGTTTCGGACCTGTCTTTCGTATGCTTTATGGACTTAAGAGGCCTAGCTAAAAGCTATTCCCATAAAGGAATGTATGAACCTTGGAAACAGGTTTATAAATTTAACAGTTCCAGCAAGTAAGACTAGGATATGATAGAGACGCTGAATCTACATTTTATTAAAAATATTCATAAACTCGGGGAGCGACTACCGATTTTGAAGATGACTTTGTAATGAATAAAGGAAGGCCCGAGAGATTTAGTATTTCTTAAGGGGCTGATGAATTGAGAAATGCCGTGAATATTGCAATGTTCACGAATTGATCGAAGACTGTAATCTGTCATGAAAGTGTTCGATGGTTAGGAACAAACGTCACCGTTCGGAATGCATGATGGTTGAAACTAGGTCGGTTTACATAATTTTATTTAGTTACAAAGAAGGAACCCTAGTGTTTTAGTTTTATGTGTATACGAAACAATTTAATATATTAATACATGAAATAAACTTTGTCGGTCGGAGCCTATGACCATATCTCACAATAACTATCCACGGTAATTTAAGAATGATGATTATGAATTCATTTGTCGTAAATGAAAAATATCAAGGGATACATGTGGATCCTGAAGGAATAAGTGCTTGAATGCCATCGAAACTAAATTAGAAAAAGTCGCTTTATGCTTATATCCTTGATACGATGTAGACATGTGTCAGGAAAACAACACGAAACAGTCGGAAAAAATTATTACTTTAAACTAAGCCATTCTAAATTCGTTGATATAATATCTTAATATATATATTTCTTGTGTGCGTGTGTATGTGACTGAACTCCTCCTAAACGACTGGACCGATTTTGACGAAATTTTTTGTGTGTGTTCAAGGGGATCTGGGAATGGTTTAGATTCACAATTTTGTCCGCTGGACAATGTTTTTTTAATTAATTTTCAATTTATTAGTAGTTGTTGATTTTGGAATGTTTTACATTGGATCCGACAGACGGCGCTACCATCGCAGTGTCAAATTTTAAATAATATTCGAATTTTAGTCTGTCCCGACAGTTAACGCTGCGATCAAATTAAAAAAAAGTTTTGTTATCATTGTGTTATTGTAGACCATGGGCTGGATCGTTAGATATTGTCATAACATTTGAATTATAATTTTCATCAAAATGGTCCAGAATGTTTTAGCTTATTAAAAAAAGTTTGAAATTTTCAAATTAAAGACGTGTAGACATGACAACGTCTGTCAGGTCCGCTAGTAGTAATATAAAAATAATATTTTAGTGCGATTCTAGTTGTTTCTACTTTATATTTATTTTGTCAAGTACTTTAGTATTTCCCCAGGGTAAAGAAGTGATCAGTACTTCGATTGCTGGGGTAAGATTGAGTTATTGTCTCATCTGTGGCCAGTGAGACGCCGCGTCGCCAATTTGTCTCAACCCAGGTGCGACCTTATTGCAGTTACTGCAACGTAGCCGATCGCATTGATACCATATTTATCATTTTTCAAAACAAATCTATGTTTTACTTGTGTTACGTAAGCTTTAGAAGCAATGTTTTGTAGGTAATACAACAAATAGATTTTGTACAGGTAATATAAAAAGGGAAGAAGATAATAGGTGAATTTTATACACCTATTATTGTCTAGTATTTTAGACAGACATATTATTTATTACAAACAAAACTCACACACATAAATACACAACATAGCAGTAATCAAAGAGAAAAAATTAAATAAAAGATATAATGAGTTTTTCAAGTTTTATAACTGCGAAAATACTAGAAAATGTATGAAATTGGTGTTGAAAGAAATATTTTTGATCAATAAAATATTTTGTATATAGAATGCATATTACAACTAAAATATAGTTAGCAATTTTTTGTAATTAATTTATAGTAATAAATTCTCTCTATGTATTTAAAACTAATGTATTCTCTCGATTAATTAAATATACTAGTTATATAAATTAAGTAACTGTTAAAGTGAAGTATGCAAAAAATCACTCAGTAAGTTCACCTCAGTTTTTTGCAGCATCAAATGTTTTAGCATAGACAATAATTTAGCGACAACAGACAAGTTTCATGAAAAATATAGTGCTCTATTTTTTACTACTTAAACGGAAAAGCTTAATGCAATATTCTTGTAAGTATTTAGTATCTTGTGACAAAAGATGAAAACGAGATCCCGTTACAAACCTTATATTAAAGTTTTGACGACTGCAAGTAACACAAAGTTTTTACATGAGAAGTTCTTACGAATATATGTAGAATCAAGACTCTCAACGATTTAATTGAATAGCTACTTTGCATTTTAAGTTTGGAACATGTGTTTAAAACTATACGTTTCGTATGCAAAATTTACTTCGTAAAAAGACCATGATCTTTAAACAATGAGGATTTTTGACAAAAACCAACAAATCCAAACTCATGCATTAGTAAACATAATAACAAATCATCATTTATATCTAATCTTAATTAACCTTTGAATTCTTAACCTTGAGATTAAACGTTTAGACTCATCTTGCCTTGTATGCGTATATAACATTTACGCGTACGGAAAAGGAAAATAACGAAAGGAAACCGACATGTCATAGAATCAAAACTGAACGATCTGTCAGCCACAGAAGGTTGATTGCCTAAAAATAAATATAGCCGTAAAATGGTTACAAAAAAATTGAGATTCTGCACTAAAGTTGGACCAAAGGATGTGTTACGTAGCAATGTCATGCGGGACAGATGACACGTAAATGGTTTTAAAATTGCTAAGATCGAAAAACCTTTTAAGTACTTAAGTAACATTTTCTTAAAAATGTGATTTAAAAAAAGTCATTCTCACGGATTTCACTTCTCAAAAGGTTTGTAAAAATGACTCACCATCTAAGGTATGAATTTTATGTTTTGCAATTAATGTAATTTTTGAATTTGTTAATGGCTGCCATCAACGAATTCAAGCCAGTAACCAATATTTTATAGACTTATAGCAGCCAGAATTTATTGCGTGTGTTGTTCATGCTACATCCCAAATGCTAGTCTTAAATCCTGACTAAAAGTTTATTGGTTGTTCCTAAAGGCCACATTATGTTCGAAGTCTCATCCATTTTACGGCTACAGCGAACAGTAAAATCCCGTAATAAACACTGCAATTACTCAAAGGTTATTAGCTACTCAAATCCCAGTAGATCGCGAGCATAAAACCTATTGACGTATCTTCAAAATAAAGGAAAGATTTCTTCTTAAATATTACACAGCTTTTCGCTTTAAATTAAAAACTACTTTTTGCCTTCAAAGTTATATTTTAAAGTTAAGCTTACCTACTTCAGAATACTAAATACGCGGCTCAAGTGGAAAATTAAGTCACAAAGATATTGTTTAAACACGCAAAATTGGCAAGTATGCGTTTCTATATGTCAGGCATTACAATACTTTTGGCAGTTGTGTAGAACATTAAACCTTAATAGCTGCAATTTATTATATACTGGGAAAACCATCATACATAATGTGAAAACTTGCTTTGTAACAAAGGATTTCCTCAGAGTGATTTCGGCTGATATTAATATAACGTGAGACATTAACGTAAGCTAATTTGTAAGTCGGAAGAAGAAGATTTGTCAGCGGGAAAATTGTTTACTTTTCGGCAAAATATGTATTATATTAAACTTTTATCTCAGAACATTAAGACAATCTTTTAATAAACAGAATTCAGTTTAAGGCTGTTAATACCCTTCAACCTTTTAATCCTTACTAAAATTTTCAAATCCGGACGAATTATTAAAGATTTCGTAGTATTAAAGGGTGAACTTTAGTTTATGAAGTATGTATAATGACTAAATGATTTAAAAATCGTGGAAAATTTCCAATATAAAAATACCGTGATAGAATTCCTTTCATGGAGTTGTAATGATTAATTTATTCAATGTCTCCGTTCACAAAGAGAGGAGGCAAGGAATACGAGAAATTCTCTTCTTCAAATCGCATAGAAAATATCACAGTAAAAGTAAAAACTAATATACATAACACACTATTAAGTAAAAGGACACAACGTTAAGTGAAAATATAATCTATTTATATATTTAACAAGCTGAAGGTCTATATCAGTGGGGATAGCAAACAGTTTATTAAAATAATTTCAAAAATGAAACTATCAACACGTAACATTAAAACCATTTAAAAATCACTAGAGTAAAACTAAAAATCGACAGCGCATCATTTCAGATTAATGTTATGTGGAGGTTTCTCGCGTCAAGTGCACTTAGCATACGCCCGACCTTGATACAATAATCTGCATGAAAAATATATAAGTACCTAAATATGTGCTGTTTGTCAAAACCCAAAATATTTTCAACGGGTCGACCATATCCACGCTACCACTAAGCGGAGTTCACCGCATGGCGCACTTAAAGTGTCAGCAATAATTATTCGCCGGTTACATGCCACACACTAATCTGATAACACGACACTGAAATTGATTTTCACTTTAATAACTATCGATGGGTTTGACATTGAAGGGAGGGAAAGTAGGAACGTTGAAGGGAAAAGCGCGGTAGGCGGGCGGACGCCAGACGTGCAGAGAGCTACTGCCGCGTCGTGCCGCCCAACAGAGTGAGCCGCCCACCCTGGACGTGGTGCCATATAACCATTATACCCAACGTTCTGTAACACTTTGGAGTATCAAAACAAGTTTTGATAACAGTGAATGTTTCTAAAAACAATATAAATGGGCGCTAAGAAAATTACGTTAGCCAAATGTTAACCAAAATTATATATTTAATTTTCATTACACAAGTGAACCGATATCTAACAAAATTAAGCATGTGCCTATCCAATTGAATAATAATTTTAAACTACCTTGACTACGATGATAGTTATTCTTACGTACTCTTCCACTCAATTCACATAACGATAATGTGTAAGACCTAGCGCGGAATGCCTAATAAATTTAGAAGCTCCTCGGAAATCGTAACGTTAAGTTGATTTTAAAGGTTCACTTTGTGCACGTTTAACGTTTTATATTCTAGGTTTACCTATCATGCGTACGACTACTGCATTTAAACCGATTTATGATTTGAAAAGATTGCTTATTTTTATTCTTCTAATAAAACGTTTGTAATTCGCTAATTACAAACGTTTGTAATTAGCGATGTATAAAACAACTTGTTGTTATTACAATGCGTCTGTGTTGTTTAACAAGTAAACAAGAACAACCAATTCATTGAGCAGAAAGTGATAGAGCCAGGAAATAAACTGTGCGTGAAAAAGTGCAGTTCGTATCGTCAAATATCGCTGAACTAGAATTCAAACAGAAGTTTTTTTATCGCTGAAAAATGCTGAATTGGAATTTTAGCCAAAACAAGTGAAGCGTAAATAATAGTCGGTTACGATTCATTTTGACCATCGTTATGAATTAAGTTACAAACATTACCAAACAACGTAGAAAATGTTACTAATGAGAAATTTCTCTCGGGAAATAACTAGACTTCGCGCAAACAATCATACGTAATACACAATCAGCTTGTTAAGAACTGATATTGGAACTAAAAAGATTTTATATCGCGTGCAAAAATAATGTCTTGCATTTATATATTAAACCAGTTTGTACTTGTAAAAACCTCTTGGTATTAGATTTAAGCACATCGTAACAAATTTAATGGTGAGACATAAATAACAGCAAGCTGCATCGGCAGTTTTACTAACTTGTAGTACTTTTTCTTTTTTAAATTTATTGTAAAATAGAAAAAATATTACATCCAGTAATTAGAATGAACAGCTAGGAGACTACTCAATGTGATTCATTTATTTTATAACTACTGAAACTAAGTAAGTTTTGGCTTTGTGATGTAATCATTATTAGTGTATTAGGAAATAATCTCATCACAGCTAAACTAAAGAGATTTAATCAAGTTGAAATTGATAAGAGATTTACAGGTAGATCTGTAATTAATTTGTCGGATCGGATCAGTGGAGCGTCGATTAAATAGCCCTGATTGGCCCACTTTACGCAACCCCCTCAAGTTTATTATGAATCTCCGAATTATTTTGTTTGAATAGCGGCTTATGGTTCAGAATGAATAGCTACTCCCAAAACCATTAAAGTTGAGATAGTATTCTCAGCAAAGACATTCGAATTCTAACTAATGTTTTGGCAAACAAGACGTGTGCATTCTCCTCATATGAATAGATTGAGATGTATTTTAGCGCAACTTGAAACATGCGTGGTAAGTGTAGGAAAAGAAATTACTGAAACAAAAATAGTATTAATCAAACTAGTCATTATAGTTTATATCACCCATTGTTTTTATACTAATTTAAATAAAACTGCTTTAATAGACATAAATACATAAACACACAATAGATAAACACACAAATTTGTACACAAAACATCCTGTTATGTAAATTATGTAATGAACGCGGGTTAGTAGATTATATATGACGGTAATTAACTGAATGTTTATTTCATAAAAAGAAAATATGTCCTAATCAAATACGATGATCATATTTTGATAAAACAAATTCGGATCCCAAAACTCATTAAAAATAAACAAGTCGTAAACAAGGCCTATAAGTTGTTTCTATCGGGTAATCTAAAATGTTACCAAGAAAAAGTCAAGAATAACAAATAAGTTACAAGGTTCACGAGTCGTTTTGCATGTAAAACACTTAATTAACAAGATTCTGAAAAGGGCAAACGGACTAAACAATATTTAAAAACAATATTTTAGATAACTGCAATCTAGCCTATACGAAATCGACAACCAAGTTAACAAATAAACCACTAGTAGAAATTTAAAGTAGGCTAAGACCTCAATGGCTTCAAAACAAGGAATATAAAATGTATTCATAAAATTATAATATACATATTTACAAATAGAATTTTATTTACCTAAATGCGAGCACAACGAGATTTTAATTATACTGTCAAATAAAGATCTTGCTACATTTTCCCGATGTGGGCGTGAAAGGTATTGTCTAATTAACGCGTTTTGAGGTAATAATTGAGACAAACAGACCTTTAGTAAGCCTTAGGATAACAATTTAACCGATATTTGTGTATGGAAAATAATATAAAATTTAAATTTCTACGCATTAATCAGTATAATGTTGAATGCGGTTTAAATGAGGACATAACTAAGAAAGTACGTTGATTCGATATCCAACAATATGAAAGACGTGTAATTCTATATTCAAAGTGGGCCCACATCTATATTAACAGTAATAATTTAAATATAACTATATCAGTTAAAAGCGTTTGCAGAATGCATGACTTAATTAGTGAATATAAAGGTGTCTTTGAAACTGAGAACTTTATTAAGGTAAATTTAAATCTCGCATTTGTTATGTGACCCGTCATTAATCATTGATAGCATACACAGAATACGACGAGGAAGGATTATTTTGTGTGCTATATCTTACACTATAGAAATACAATATGAACTACTAGATTGAATATCGTGTATAAGTCTCCGTCACAAAGGCGCGCTCTAAATGGCAACAAATAAATCTCAAGAAACTTTGTAACTTCCACGTAGATTTCACGCTACGTTTCTGGAATCCCTTAACTTAAGCATTTAGTTAAAAACTTGACAGGAATTTGGCACAATTTTATAAGTCTAATAGTATACAGGGCGTCCCACGGCGATGCCACACGGAGGGAAAGTACCTTAAATATTAATGATACGATATTTTACTGAAAGAAGACATCGTTTAATTTTTAATAATAAGTAGAACTGCATTCACAGATTTTTGAAAAATCGCCTACCTCAACCGGGAATCGAACCCGCCAAATGTGACAGTAAAATTACATGTATTTTATAATAGCGTTTAAAAGGGCTACTCATAAGCATTATTGTTTCCTTAATAACCCAGCATATTAAATGAAACTAAAAGCATAAAATTTTACATTCTATTTAAAAAAAAAATTTACAAATTCTCACTCTTTTAATAATTTCTCTCCCTGTCGATTTACTTATTTTTGCATGGTGGATGTTTGAAATAATACCTCTAAGTTCATTTTGTAACTCCTGCAGACTGTTGTACCGGTTCCTGTAAACTAAATCTTTGACATAACCCCATAAAAAAAATCAAGTGGGGATAGATCTGGGGATCTGGGTGGCCATCTAATTTGTTCAAAAGTGCCGATCCAAGAAGGAAAATGTTCATTAAGAAACTCGGCTGTTCTTCTACTGTTATGAGCTGGAGCCCAATCTTGCTGGAATATGAGATTTCGTCGATCTGCATCAGGAAGATTATTAATCTCATTTCTTAAAATCTCAAGTATTTCTAGATATCTTTCCGTGTTCAGAGTTCCTTCGTAAAAATGTATTAAGAAAACCCGGTTACTTACAATCCCACACCAACAGTTGAAAGAAAAACGCACTTGATCATTAGTCTCGCGGATTCGGTCTGGACCAAATGCGATTATTACGCCGGTTGTACATACCGTTGTTACTAAAGTTTGACTCGTCTGACCAAATAATGGTGTTCAAAAAATTTTGATCCTCAAGGATGAGTCTCTCGATATGTTGGCAGAAATTGAGTCGTCTTTCAGCATCTCCCGGCCGTAATTTTTGCACTAATCGCCCTTCAACATAACTTTTAAACTTGTATTGGGGCTCCAGCTCATAACAGTAGGAGAACAGCCGAGTTTCTTAATGAACATTTTCCTTCCTGGATCGGCACTTTTGAACAAATTAGATGGCCACCGAGATCCCCAGATCTATCCCCACTTGATTTTTTTTATGGGGTTGTGTCAAAGATTTAGTTTACAGGAACCGGTACAACAGTCTGCAGGAGTTACAAAATGAACTTAAACGTATTATTTCAAACATCCACCATGCAAAAATAAGTAAATCGACAGGGAGAGAAATTATTAAAAGAGTGAGAATTTGTAAAATTTTTTTTTAAAATAGAATGTAAAATTTTATGTTTTTAGTTTCATTTAATATGCTAGGTTATTAAGGAAAAAATAATGGTTATGAGTAGCCCTTTTAAACGCTATTATAAAATACATGTAATTTTACTGTCACATTTGGCGGGTTCGATTCCCGGTTGAGGTAGGCGATTTTTAAAAAATCTGTAAATGCAGTTCTACTTATTATTAAAAATTAAACGATGTCTTCTTTCAGTAAAATATCGTATCATTAATATTTAAGGTACTTTCCCTCCGTGTGGCATCGCCGTGGGACGCCCTGTATATATATATACTATAATAGTAGCGATTATTTGAAATCTCTCACACCTGCATCGCAGTGATGATATTTCCTAATAAAAGAAATGCTAAAACATTCAAAGCAAAGATTGAGTAATGTTTTCATAATTGCCACAAAATTTCGTTATCACGCCACTCATCATACCTTGTCTGGGTAAGTGTCTTTTTTTTTTTTAGACCACAAAACTAGGACAAACACATGTCAAAATTAACTTACATACGAAAATATAAAAAGCGGTGTCGTCCCTAAAACATGTGGACACGACCAGCGAAATCAGGTAAATACAATAATAAGTGTCATAACTTTCATGAAAGAACTTAAATTTAACGAGCTGTGTAGATCAGGCTACCCAAGTTCTTTTATTAAACATTGAAATTAAAATATACATACATCCTGTATGTAAGTACAAATGTACATGAGATACTTTATTTATTGAGATAAATAAATGAAAATCGCAACAGTCATTTTAATGAAAACTCTTGGATATTTGCGGTTTAAATGTTGTGTTTGCACAGGCTCTTTCATGTTTCGAAAACTCTCACGTATTGACTCTAAGCTATTGTGACAGTGTTGCCGCAAAATCGAAATATCGGCCTTCCGTCACAGCCTTCATCTAATCGGCCCTAACCGCAAGTTTATAGTGCAGATACGGCTAAGCTATAAATATCAATACTCTAGGCAGATTCATAAGCAAGCGAAGCTTAGTACTAATTGAGATATATATTGAGAACTAAGTAGTTACAGTTTAAGACGATTTGAGGTCGTTGTGTCGGCTGTTATGTATTGTTTATTCAAGATATTTTCGCTTCGACTGAATAAAATGAACAAGATTAATTGTTATTTTACAACTGAGGTACTACGTTCTCTTCTTAGATTATTTTCGACTTGTATTCGACATGTATTTAGAATTAGATATATATCAATAGTTTGTCGTAGAGTAAAAAATATTTTAAGAGATATATAGGACTAACAGCTACTCGATAAATATAAATTTAGTGCTGATGAATGAGGTAATCGCTAATTTGAAGTTAAAGAGAAATCGTCCCATAATAATGGTACTGATTAATCAAATAAATAAAGACTGTTATTACTAAGACTATGTCTTTTCAGCCCACCTGTTATTAGTACATAATTTCTAAATAAAGAAAGATTTACATTAAAATGAACACAATAAAATAATACGAGAAAACTCCAGCGATTGTTAGCCTGTTACTATTAAAATTATTATTATTTTTAATAATATTTAATAATTATTATTATTTATAGAGTTATAAAGATAAAAGTTTTCGTTAGTTTAGTAAACACATGAGTTGTTCTTGTTTTATAATAACAATAGAATGAAGCCTCAAAATGGGTTGACTATTCTCACGCATTGTTGTCAAAGTAATTTGGTATCGTCTGCCTATAAAGATAACATATCGTAACAAAGACGCAATGTTGCGGTGCCAAGTGGTAAAAGTAAGTCTGGTTAGAGGGTCGACAGATGCCGGCCAACTCCACTTCCGACTCCCGTTTCTCTTATTACACAACTGTTTTCTACGAATTAATATTTATCACGCGTAAATACGTAAATATAAGGTTTTATCTAAATTGTTCGTTTAAATTAAAACAGTTTTAAAATTCAAATCAAAAAGATTTTGTACAAAATATTTTCACTACTATGAATTTACTTATTAACATTTTATCTTAAATCTATTTTTAATATTCCTAAGCATCCATTACACAGTTAAGCATGCGTCAGTAACTTTCATCAATCATGCTCGAAATGGTGTCAAAACACAGTTTCACTTGAAACATCAGTCATCGCATTAAACTTGGCATTGTAACATGTAACATCGATGCCGTCTCAGAGTCAATCGTTTTTTTCTTCATATTTATTAGGGGGGCAAACGAGCTTACGGGACGCCCATAAACGGCAGTCTTTAGACACTCATTTTTTGTGGATGCGTTGGCGGCCTTTTGAAGGATTGTGATAGGAGAAGGGTAGGGACAAAAGGACAGACACGGTTGGTGATTGCCGTTGATTGGACGTGTTTCAGTCATATCAAATATTAATATTTTGTGTGATAGAAAATTTTAGATCTTCGGTTATAACTGTGTTGAGGGCTTTGGGAAATGTCTTCAAATTGAATATTCATTTATTGAAAAATTAACTAACTATATGTCTATGTGGTAAACATAGCCACATACAATAGGTTTGGTAGGATAAGCCGAAAATCCTCCTGGCGCCCACATTTTATTTATTAAGGTTAATTTTAGTTATAAGATAAGGATTGCGTATGCGATCACACGCTACGAATATCATTTAAATCCGTAGCGTATTACGTAGCATGCCACGTAGCGAAGTTACGACATATGACGGAACACATGCCATAACTACACTCCAGTATTTCGCAAAGCAACACGTTTACTTTTACGCTATAATCCTAATATGAGAATATTTAAATAACCTTTGCTTTATATTTAAACTTTAAATAGACTAAACACACTTAACATAGCAGAATACATTTTAAAATAAATTGCAAACAAAATTAGAATCAGATTTCGAGATAAAACAATGTGTGCGGCGTTTCGAAACAAACTATTTAAAATTAAATGCATCTAAGTACACAGACGCGACCGGATAACGGAATCACGCAAATGGAAAATATGCTCTAGTATAGGATGTTTCTTTTTACGTTTTTATCAACGGGTAGAAGCTACAACTAATTTTCCAACTGCACTAATATTTTAGGTGTTACTCTCCTTGGTCGTGGGGATATCTAGTGAAGCGCATTGAACTAGACGGCGCTTGCAATATTACTAGTTTGGCCATAAATACTGTTAATAAAAACTTTTTTTTCAACTTTTTTAATTATGGAACACGTATAAAATTTTAAAATCTTCTTTTGATACTGCATCGAATCGTCAAATCGTGCTTGCACAAATTGGGTAATGGAGCCGTCGGTCATATTCAGGCCAGACACTTCAAAAGCTTGGTTTCAGCCGTATGTCAGTATATCATACAATTCGTCTGTCGAAGACCAGAAACAGGATAAAGGCCTGTATAAAAGCCAAAAGTGGCCATTACGAACAGAATATTTTTTATATTTTTGGATGAGACTAAATAATATGTAGATACAATATTAATAATATTACATTACTTCATACAAAAAAATAATTTTCATTTGTAACAGAACTATATTTGTATGCGACATACAGATAGGTCTAGTTACTAGTCAAGACTAGGTTAATAAGTCTATTTATGGTCGTGAAACATTGATGCACCAAGCTACACGAAGATAATTGTAGAGACGTGCTATGAATAATAATTAAATTATAAGGCATCGAGCTGTATGAAGCAACCAGGAGGACGCAAGGCCGTATCTAATCGTATTAAGACAACGCTATTCCAAGACTGTTTACTAGTGTACAACTACCTCTGTTTGCTAGAACGCCAAAAAATACTAAGAACCAATCGCTCCTTAATATAACATTTTATATTTTTTAACTAATTAGTCAAATCCATAAAGTACTGAAATATTGTAGGACCGACGTTATAGATGCAGTTTATATTTTATATTTTTAAGTTTGTGCCTCGGATTTCTGTATCTGTTTTATAATCATTTGTTAAACAAATAGGCAAGTAGGTGCTTGAGAAGCAGGGTCCTTTAAGAAAAAAGCGTAGGCCGGCAAGGCACTCGCGAGCCCTCTGGCATTGAGTGTCCATGGGCGGCGGTATCACTTAACATCAGGTGAGCCTCCTGCCCGTTTGCCCCCTGTTCTATTAAAAAAAAAGGCCTTTCGGTGACAGCCGCATGCCCTTCACATTTTGGGTCTAAGATAAGCCGGTTTCCTCACGATGTTTTCCTCACTGTACGAGCGAATGTTAAATGTGCACGAAAGAAAGTCCATTCGTGCACAGCCGGGGATCGAACCTACGACCTCAGGGATGAGAGTCGCACGCTGAATCCACTAGGCCAACACTGCTCATTTATTTATATTGTAGTATAAAAATCTTGTATACGTATAATAAAATAGTTAATCTCCTTTTTATACTAATGAGTGCGACGTTATAACGGAAAGCCGGCACTTTATTGTGGCTTAGGATAAAATCCCATTAATATACTAGATCCTTTGTCATTAAATCGTTTGACAAGACTCATTTTATAGGATTAAATTTTTGTATCACTATATTTATATCCAATCTATTAAGGCTTGCAATCGCTTATAATTTTAATAACCTCTTGACTTAGTCTGCGCAAAATGGCCATAAAACGGTGCATCTCCTTCACAATCTATAGCGAAATGAAATAATAACGAAATTGCTGTCTTTAGTATATATACCGGAATAATAAGTTATACATTGAGTTGACACTTGTATTTATTAATATATTTACATTTAGACAAGTATTAAGAGTACTTAAAACTGTTACTGCCAAGGGAACTTCAAAAGATCTCGTTAGGTTTTATGAGAAATGCGTATTGCGTTCTCATCCAATATTTGCCCACATAATTCATCTTAGATTGTAATAGGAGATAATGTCGAAGTGATTGATAGTGTTATCAACTAGCTATATCCTACAAATGAATAAGAATAACCCTTAATCTTCTTTACATTAATAATTCTAAATTTCATGATATTTTTACCATGACGTTTCGTTAAAATTAATTTTGGGAAATTATGAGAAGCTCTTAGAACAATAAAACAAATGCCTTTTTTTATTCTCACTTATTAGTAATATGCATGGTTTAAGATGCTTTTAATGATTTTATTTAATAATTTTAATGTATGTATTTAAGTAATATTATATACTTATTTAATACTTGTATAATATTGGCCTACACTGTATACCTATATGTATATATATATACACCACCCGTGCGAAGCCGGTAAGTAGCCGTACTAATAAAGCCTCTTATTTAAATATTAATAAGTTATAATGAAGCATTCAAATTGTGAAAGAATTGTTAAAATCAGTCTAGTACTTTTTGTGCCAATTCGTGACAAATATACATACATACAAATCTTTCATTTTTATAATATTAGTATAGAATAATAGATGTAGGTGTATAAGAATTTTTGGCCTTAAGACTCGTGTATATACCCTAACTTAGCATTTGGTGCTTAACATAGAAAATAAATAATATTTCTATAGATTTCTTAGTCTTATAAATAAAGAAATCCTATTAAGGCCGACTTAGTAAACTAACATAAGGGTTGATAATATGTCCTTTCTGCTGTGAAGAACCCCTGGCAGGAATGTGAATAGCAGAAGTTAAATGAGCTGTATGCTTAACTGTGACCAAGTTTCAAACTCCTATTTCCTGTATCGACTTACTGAGGTATACAGATTAAATCGTCGTTGTACGCTGTCTTCATAATAGAATTCAATCAGGTATGTACGCCCCATGCTTTGAAGTTTTTAATTGGAAATGTATATTGTTTATGACTTAACGATTGATATTGATATGTTCGCAGAGAGTGTGGTGACAGCAAGGAGAGGTGACACAAAATTATTTCAACCAAAATCAATGAAATGCATTGTTAACCTTTCATTGACAACTGATTAAAATCGATTTTACTGTTTTACATTAGAAATATTTGGCTTGTTTACCATCTTGTTTTATAAAAAACTAATGTGATATGATTTGTAATTTGCCCACAATGTATACATATACATCTATTTCTGTATTGTGCTGTGAATGTTCTGAATAAATAAATAAATACAAATAAATATTGTGAATAAAGAATATGTTTTAGAACTGATTGTCATGTAGCTTTATACTGTATAAATGTCTTAACGAATTTTTATAATTGGATCAATATTTCCGAAATTTGCTTTCTAAAAACTAACAAATACAGCAGCTATATATTTTGTCTTTTATTTTGAGCGTGCTAATATATAAGTATTCAATGATATATAGCTTCAATGCAGTAAAAAATGTTTTCTTTAGCGATATATTTGTTTAACACGACTTTGCAAAAATCAGTACAAATAATAATTATAAAAGAATCAGGAATATAAATTTCCTTACTTTTCCTAGCTATACACGCTTATAGGTTGATGTGTAGATAATTAGTAGTAGAACGTTCATAAGTTAAATAATAAGGGTAATAAATAATAATTCTTTACTTCATTTTCTTTTTGCCTAACAACGATGGCATCAAAATTATAGAGAAAAACTTAATATTGTCACTAAGGCTGTGAGAAATATAGCGAGTATAACGCTAGTGAAACTTTTATCAACACTAGCCATACCACCATTAAGGTCTTGCGCTAAACTAAACCGCAACTTGACGAATGCTCGCAAAGCCAACTTCATATTTATGTGGATTTCGAAGCTTTTAAGCAAAAACGTTTAGACTACTAAACCATAAACACTTTAAAACTTACATTATTCTAAAAGAGTACATATTTCCTTTACTAATTACTCAATTCAAAACATACGTAAGTCAGAAAGATGACGTTCGTAACTCCTATATTTTGTTAATATAAACTAGTGAGCGATTTTCTCATATCAAAGCTTAGTCAAACATTAATCTAATAAGATTGTAATAACTATATTTTCAAATTCGTTTTCATAATTCACAGGTATAATTCTTAATATGTCGTTTTTTGAAATGGAGAGACTTAATACACCTATGAAAACACAAAACAAATTGAATAAGCAGTATTTCCAAATATAACGGAAAAAATAACATTATAAAGGTATTGTCAGTATATATTACTGAAGCAACACAGAGGAAATAAAATAGAAATGTATAAATAAAACCTTACAAGCTATTTATCTTAATTGTGTATAGATAAGGCTTCGCCATCAGTCGTATTAAGTTACATATTCATAAAGTTATAATAGAGAAAAACTATACTAAAAACAAGCATATCTAGCGCGATTTCTAAACACATAATATAAAGTGCAAATAGGAATAATTCATCTTCTGCAGTTAAATAGATGTCTCGAGGTGGTGTTATCTCAATTGTGGAACATTACGGAAACGTCAAATTTCTATTGAAAGTGATACAATGAGAGTCGACTTCGTCTTTGTGTATTTCTGTGGCTCTCGGGGGTCATGGCGCCTGAATAAAAGATTCGTACATTATCCCAGCTCGGACTGAATACAATAGGTACAGACTAACTATATTCGAGGGTATACGACATTTTAAAACCAAGTTTGTCTAGTTTGGTCCGAATGCAATTACAGTATGCTACTGTTATGGTTTTTATAATGAAAACAAAAAAAAGGAAATAATCGGATATTGGCCCTTCAATTAAAGTATAACGTAAGCCCACTGTAGAGGGGAGAAGTTGAATTTCCCTTTCTGTGATTACGTCAACAGTAATTGTTTAAAATTTTAAACATATTACATATTGTCTATGCTTGAAGATTATTTATTCCACTACATTATTATACATTAACAGTTACTACTATTTCGATAGAACTCTAAAATGAAATGCATTTTCGAGGGTTCCTAGAAAAAATGATTACGTTCATGTACCATTGTTATTGAAACCTTTGCTTACTTTTGCTGACAAGAGGAAAAGAGGGGGGAGGGGGATAAATTGCAGTGTTTTATAAGTATATTTAATATATAAAGTTCGATTGTACACGTTTATATTTATGACAAGTACAGTTGAGTATTTTATAGCCAAAACTGTCTGTCGTAAATTGCAAAAAATAATCCTCCCAATGCGGTGGTACATCCGGGAAATTTTAGTAGTAGAGAGGAAGCTTAATGTGACTATGTTCTACCCCACATTATTATCCTATCGGATATCGTATAAAACGCAGTTGATTTTTACTCACAGAACTTATATCTAAAAGTGAAATATGGGTTAAAGTAATTTCAGTTCGTTCGAACGACCGCAAAACATTCAGCCAATATTTCGAACGGCAAAATGGAAACACGCGTGCCTTTACTTCTTAAGAACTTATAAATGCGAACATTTTCATCACCCTCTTCGAGAATAGTTTGAAATGCCAACAAAGGGACCGCCTTATACCTACGTACAATGCGGATTTGTCCCATCTCTAGGCAAATTGTGAACCTCACGAAAACATCGCAGGGTCTCGCGTCACTGACCTGACGTTATTTGTCAAAGTAGATCGAAAAGCAATTTCACCTAACTGGAGACTATTTGTCACACATAAAACGTGATGTATGGAGGTCTTCCTTCGTATATCCCGCAACTAACTCCGGAACTAATGTGGACGGAGTCCTAAATGATATACTTACCCTAACGTACAGCTTTATTTTGTGACATTTGTAGAATTGATTTTATTATAAAGGGTCAAGTAATGTTTTATAAGTACAAATATTTTATGACCATTGATCATTCCGGTCACTGAATATTTTATAGCACATTTACTATATTGATTTTCGGATTTTTTGTTGAAGAAATAAAAACCAGGGCGGTTTTCTCAGGATGATTTCGTTTGACATAAGTAAAATATCAGATTTAACTGGATTAAATGTGTAAAGCTCCTACAGCGCAGTGGCGAAGAAAAATACGTCATATTAATGAATTCGATTTGTAACCAAACAATAATTTAAGGTATTTGTTTAAAAAAATATAAATGAGATAGACTCCGAAATATATGTAATTATTAGTACAAATTTAGTACTAATCTTTTTAATATGTCTCAGCGTGTACATATTAGCAAAGAAAACATGAGTAACCTTATATTATATATATATATATATATATATATATATATATATATATACACATTAAATTAAACTAATTTCATTTCACAAGATATTGTGCATACAAAGCGTATAACAGTTTGGCATTACTTCAATGCAAACCGCAGAGTATAGATTTCAAACACATTGTGCCAAATGGCTTTGCCAGACTTCGAACATATTTTGAAAAGTTTAAAAGTTAAGCAACAAGTCTATCATAGTGACCAAGCAGTTTTCGTTTTGAAAATGGAACGGACTGTCAATCAAAGCGTTCTTTGTAACGTCGAAGAGAAATTGAATAAAGGTCGCTGAAATATTGTCTCCGGATAGGAAATTTCGTTCTGTGGTACATGCTATACGATGCGGTCAGCGCTGATACATTCGCGCAACCAAAGCAGTAAATAAACGTATTGCAATACGTAGTGATTTCGATGTCGCCAAGTACTAGGAGAGCTAACTAATTTCTAAATACGTTTTAAACTAGCTGAAATACATTTCATAATTTGTGTCATTACCCATAAGGTTAAGTTAAGTTAAGGTTAATGGTCAGGTTGTCTGTCGACATAGGCCTTCTCCACTACCCATAAGTCATAAATAAATATTAAATTCGTTTTAAAACAACAAAACTACATTTAACGTAAAATAATAAAGGAAAACCCATATGGTAAATTATCGTTACAGCGTTTCGTTGCTGTATATGTGAGAAAGCTTATGCAGTGAAGATCCAAAAATTAAGTTTAAAATCAATCATTTTTGTAGTATATATGCATTTTTAACAGATGTTTTCTTTGAACTGCTATTAAGAAACAACTAGAACATTCTTCAATCTCATTAATCAACAAACACTCCCTTCATTTATAACGTAACAATTACATGTTTGAATAGACCTAAATACTTGAAATGTTTACATAAAATCTAACGCTAGACAATCATATATAAACATTGTCTGTTAAAGCCTCGGGGAAAATAATATCTGTTCGCGAATATTCCATGTAGTTAGATCCTTTATCTAACATTGAAATTGTTTGAATGGGGTGAATCGAGGTAACACTTGCCGAGATTTAATATAACGTTAAATGTGTGTGTATTGTGATATGAGAAAAGATAAAAAACTGTTTTGAAGTTACACGAGTTAGAATATTTAGCTTATTATATTGTATAAGTAAAAATGACTTTGTGTCTCTCATAACGCCTTCCCAATTAAATTCTAATGCACATCATAAATCATGATCGCGTACCGAGTCGATTGACCATAACTCGATCACTGTTCCGCCATTTCATGCGGAATGATTCGGGTATGAAAATAATTTAAACCTACTTACAACACTTAGATTTACGTTAATAAGTTGTAATTACATAGTTATGGATACGGAAAATCTAGTCTATCATTAATATATCTTCTTAATTTTATAAAATATCTTTAAAGGACGTTAATAAAGTGACCGAGCAAACGAGCTCTAGCTCAAGAAATATTAAGAACGATAAAGGTAAACATTATTCATGAACTATGAATGTTTTAAAAACATGATTAAAAGCGAACTATATAAGGAAAACAAGTAATTTCAGTTTGAGTGAAGAATGCGGTTTTTAAGTGGAAGAAGTATGTAAGGAAAAGTTTCTTTTATGAACGGGATTGCACAGAATATTACTTTAATTCTCGGGGAAACTGAAAACCTGCGGTTTAAAAAAGGAAACTCTAATACTTGTTTCTATTATTATAATACTTAATACTGGTTTTTACGTATAACAATAAAATATAAATGTTAATCAAAAGGTGAGATCGATCTCGATCGTACAATTGATCACTTCGTGATAAGGCCTTTCATATAACTCCATATATATATTCTCAGCCGCGGAAGTTATGCTCAATCACAATTTCCCATAAGAAAAGCAAGAAAAACATACCATTTAAATGTTCATCAATATGGTAAACGTTATATAAGTTAAACGGTATATGAGTTTAATATTTTATAAGTAGAATAGTATTTCAGGTGGATAAGCAGTTTAGACTGATCACGTGTGACAACGTAAAAACTTTGTTGCATCAAAGGATATTTTTGTTTCTGTACTAAATGGAATTCGACTTCAGTACGAGTATAAGGATATTTCTTTTAAAACCCCAGTGAATATGTGTTT
Source organism: Pieris rapae (assembly GCF_905147795.1). Classification (NCBI taxonomy): domain Eukaryota; kingdom Metazoa; phylum Arthropoda; class Insecta; order Lepidoptera; family Pieridae; genus Pieris; species Pieris rapae. Next base: position 6,041,026 of record NC_059524.1, on the reverse strand, counting down.
TATCGGCGTCCGTTTTTTCTAAGACGCAACGACAAGTAACCTTCAAGAAAAGGACCTCATTCATTTAATTCGACTTTCCCCAAAATGGCTTCGCGTAACGCACCTTTAAGCCGGAATAACTTTGAAATGTTTTTCCTTGATTTTTGGCAAAAAGATGATACGGACTTTTTGTACGTGTTGTCAACCTTAGTTCTTTACTTAACTATAAGTAATGGAGTAAACTTAAACGTACGATATATTGTAACCTCGAATCGCAAAACAAAAATGAATTTACGAAGACTTTTAAATGCATCAGAGCCATTAGATGGCATATTATTCCTTTAATTTAAAAAGGTCGATACTTAATGTCGGAAAAGTATTTAAATCGCCTTCTTTTAATTAAAACATATTATTTCCGTTAATGCATTCGACCACAGTACCTGTAACTTACATTTATTCAATTAACTTTATTACAGATAGTAACACTTATTTTTAATGAACCATAATTAAATTTAAACCGTAAATTTATTATTAAACGTATTAAACCGTAATCCACTGAAAATATTTATTTAGTAGTAATTAGAAAATCATTTTTCATGCGGATATCAAGACTATTAATGTTAGTACGGTAATAGTGTTAAGAGTATTCAAACAATACAGACAGGAACAGCTTGAAGATATCATTAGTGTGTACATAATGGCTCACTAAACGGTTCATGGAGAGTGATGGTATATACGTTTGTAGGCAATGGGATTGCGGCTTGCGAGGCAAATGTGCGATGTGCGCAGGCTGCGCCTCATTAAGGCTAATAGCTGGACATCAATCAATGCTCGCGTAATAATGAGCTGTCTCGCCAATCGATCCGTGAATGTCACCAAGTGCTGATAGTCTGGCAGATTGTCTCGTATCACGCAATCTGAATGGGGATTGGAAGCTCGCAAGCGCAAAAAGTTATATAAACCATACGTGGTAAAGTTCCAACGTCGTATTGGAGTTGTAGTTCTTTGTTGGTAAATAGCGCATTGAGGAAATTTTTATACCAAAGAGTGTTTTAATGATTAACTGTGCTTTAGTAAAATACTTTTGGATCGAATGAAATTTAAAACGCCGTCAATTAATAAATTTAAAATATAGCCGAGAAAGAGGAACTGAAAAGTTTTGCAAAGTGAGTCCGATTTTTTCCAACACATTAGCCGCTCACGGGAACATTGGCCACAGCTTTCTGCCAATGCCTTTTTCGCTCTTTCCAGTCTCGATAAAAGATTTCACGCTTGAAACAGACAGCTTCCACAGATTTAAGCTTTACAAATACTGAAATTGCCCGAATTAATTGATTACACACAAAAAATTTACTTTTCAAAATAAGATGTTAACTTATTAGAATAGGTTTATTGGAATATATAACATATTATAATTACCTTTACAGAATTTTAAGCTCTGCCGCGGCAAGCTTTCGGCTTTCTATCATCTCTTTTTATACGACATAGGGCTTTACGTACCCTTTACACCGCCAAGGCTTACGAATACGTTACCGGACTAATCGCTTCTGTGGTCCTGTTCTGTTGTGTTCTGTAAATTCTAGTAATGAAGGCGAGTAAGTATATTTATACAACTAAATCATAAATCATTAAGCGTTCATGAATTATACATCACTTGATATCGTATTCTTAATTACATAAGACGTATATTAATTAAACCAGTTCGAGAACTCCAAGCAATAAATCGGTGGAACGGTCGTTTATTAATTTCGTATCGCTCACGTACCTATACAGTACAGAAATATTTCGTTGGGAGAAATAATGACTCGATTATATCATACAAAATCATACGGCGTCCATAACGTGATTTTACATTCTACATGAATCACAAGAAAGGTACCTATACAATTGTTTATAGTTCGCTAGTTTTAAAATCAATAAAAAACGCACTCACGCATGTTATAAACGAGACAGTACAAAAACAACAAAATATCTTTATTCATCTAGGTAAACAATTACACTTATGAACGTCAAAAAATTTAAATTAATTGTTAATTTACATTTACCACCAGTTCGTAAGTCAAGGGCGTAGAGCGGGCAAGAAACTTTCCGCCACTCTTTTTAATCGTCAAGTTTTTACTACAATTTTACTAGAGTAAATCAATCCTAAGGATTAGGATCATTTAAGTATTCGTCACATTATAAAAAGCTTTATTCATTAATTTATTTTAACGAGGGCTTTGAAATTATTTAGTGATAATTCTCTAAGTAGTAGTTCCTATTACCTGTCCCTAGTAAACTATAGAATAATTCCTACCTTATACTGAAAATGTCCAAAATCATGTCATGCCATATGTTCTAAAGCTGGAGGTAAAGCATATTTCAGTGCAGAATGATGATGAAAATTACTTCAAGGACCACTTGATGCTAAACTGGTTTACACTAAGAGTAAGTGTGGCTACTTTATGTCCAACTCCGGAGAGATGTGGTTAACCTGTTCGTACATTGTGTATGTTAAACTTGCTTGCAATGGTTATGCCCTAGAGACTACCGATTTGCACTAATACGGACTGTATCCCCTGATAAATCTAATAAATCAAAGGCAAATTCAATTCGAATAATCGTTTAAATTATTCACATTCATACAATTTAAGCCATGTAAATCTATGGGAGAAGTGCCATAAAACTGGAAAAAGGCACCCTTTTTTGTTTACAAATATATAACAAGGGAATATCCTAGAATGAAGCAATCTTTAAGCATTAACGGCATGTTGATATGTAGTTTTATGATTTAAGGGTGAGATACGCGAGCAGAAAAGACGCCACGACAAAGGTAGGAGAGGAAATGCTTAGGTGGTTTGACCATGTAGAAAAGATTAATGAGAAGCAGCTTACGAGTGGTATATACAAGGTAACACGTCAGGTGGCAGATCTTGTTGTTCGTACTTTGACCAGTACGAAGGGACAGGTCAAAAGTACCCACAACAGACGAGCACGCATAGTGACTGTCATGAAGGTGTATGAAGCGAGAGATATATGTCAAGATCGTAGCAAATGTAGATTCATGGTCTCTGCCCACCACAGAACTAAAGAATGGCCTTAAATTTATCTAAAGATCATGAAAACAATGACTTATGACATATTTAAAAGCTGCTAAAAGTAAGTTAGGTTTACGGTGAATTTCGATAATTTTATAATATATATTAAAATTTGAAATCAATAGAATTTATCTCAAATTCATGAAGTCAGTGAAACCGGCATTAAATATTTCCACAAAAATATTTTGATGAAAGATTTTCGTTTATAAAAATTGTTCCATTAATTCAGTGACCCGGTTCAAAGTCGGGTTCTATTATAACTTTTATTCGATCAAGATGTGTTCAATAATGTATGTTTGTTATTAGTGAGGGAAAATAGGAACCTATGATCTTTATAAGGCAAACCACCACATTTGAGGGAAAATTATTGTATCAAATAGCAAAACTGACCCTCAACCACCCACCCCACCCCACCCCACTCATGTTCAAAAAAAATATTGTTATTTTATTTTAATAAAAAACTAAACACTAGACAATTTAAAAAAATAAAAAGAAAACACCATATTTGATTTCAGAATATATAAAAAATTTTCAACATACATTTTACCGAATAGGCGTAGTCGACGTTGTAATTCTAGACATAATATATATTTTATGGTAAACGTCTATTACTTCCAGTTAGTAATAATAATTAAAAAATCTAAACAGATTACTAATAATTTTTCATAATAATTATAAACTTGTAAACATAACCTCTTGTGTAATAAAGAACTCAGTCATCCAAACTAATTACATAAAGCTCATCAAGTTATTCAGCTAAGAAATTATTTCTTACTGAACCATTAAGTTAAGGTCGTAAGTGTCTGAGTATTGTAAAATAACGTGTATTCTCAAGAGTCCTAGAAATTAACTCATATGTTACTAATTTAAATATTTAAAAACATAAGACCCGTAATACAATTCGTTCAAATAATTTAGTAGTGTATCGAGTGACATCACTTTTTTCAGAAACTGATCAGGTACAATCCTAATAACAACATTAACCCTAGAATAACAGAATGTTTTTCCGTATCCTATAGGCAGACCGTTGAAGTCAATTATGTCAACAACAACGTAGCATATAACTAACTCATTGATTTCTGGGTAAGACCATAGCCATATGATTCCCGTATGTCCGAATCAAATCCCATTTTCACATAATATAGAATCCTTCTTCTTACCTACCTGATTTTGTGTAGTTTTAAAACTGTTAGACTACCGAGATAAATATTAGAAATCGCCATTGCAAAAAAAAATAGTGAGATTTTTGTAATTAATAGTTGTCTTTGTTAAGATTTGCTATAATTTTGGACTGTATTGTTTCTAGTCTAGACAAATACAACTTATTAAACGAACAAAGTTGTAAATAGTTTAACTGAAAAACTTTTAAAAGATTTCTATAACTTTCGTGGGTTGAAAGTTGTATCAACAGTAAGTACAAGCATATGAAGGGTAGAAATAAATTAAGTTAAAATAAATAACCCTTTTTTCATTTAAAAGATAAACTAATTATTTGAAAAAATGTTTTTAATTACTTATACATATTTTGGATAAAAAGTCGGCGGCAGTATGTCGGCTGTTTATCAAACTGTCATAGAAATTAATAGAGATTAATCTCTAATTATAATATAATTCTCGTGTCACAATAATTCCCATACTCCTTCGAAACGGCTCGACCGATTCTTATGTTTTTTTTTAAAGTGGCTACTATCTAAAATACATACAACCCCTAATTTTCACCGCTCTACGATCAACTCCCATTCTTTTATTATATATAGATAGTTATTATTGAACTTAAAAATGTTTCCTAGAAATAATATACATGGCTAAACAATGTTTGCCGGGTGAGTTAGTAAAACATAAAAACAATACAATGAAACAGATGCTAAAATAAAATTTACTTTATTTATCATTAAATAGCAGTGATTTGGTGATGTAACAATAATAAATTTCTGTGTGCGTATTATAAATACTGCGCCTGAAATAGCATAGAAAATAATTCACTTTATTTTATGCTACAGCACTAAAAATTCATTTCCTATTGTATCTTTTTTTCTTTGCATCATTAATTTCGACATCGTTTCAATCAGAATGCACTATTTTTTATAAAATTCTATTTATTATTTAAGCCCACCTTATCAAACCTACTACTACTGTTAAATGTATGTATGAGACGACAGACATTTCACAAAGTCAGCTTAGCAGTGCCGACATCAAGGCGTACGCGACATAAAGCAATTAAACTTAACAACTGAAACACCAAATCCATTAGAATAAAAATTGCGTCGTTTTCTTACATTATATATGTCGGCACAATGGTGCCGGTATTAGCTGCCGGTAGTGAAATTAGTCGATTGCAAATTATTCAAGGCAACCGTGGATGGTGATCTGGGATTGGTAAAGTCTTGTGGAATAACTGTACCATATTCAGGAGGTACAAGAGAACGCGCAAAATTTCCATAACCGATAATCATGCTTGCTGGATGTAACAAAAGTAAAGCGAAAAAGGTTTTTTAGGACCGGAGCGAGTGGAATTCCGTGGTCTCTACCTACCCCTATCTTATCAAGAAAATGGCGTCAGTATAAAAATAAAATAATAAATATTGTAATTTCACTGACTTATCTTTAACTGTATAACTGAGTAATTGTCGTTAAGTAGAATAATACGCGATTGGGACTAATTTAGAGACTTTTCACATATTTTCCTTGATAATTTATTTAATGCATGTAGTAATCAGCCTTCCGAGCCAAGGTTTACCTATTACCCCAGTCTTACCGCATTTTACATGGGCTTCAGCAGCTTGGCCTCTTAGTCAGCCTTTTGCATATAATACGCTTTACATAAGCGAAATAATTATTGTTTCACAGGGTCACACACGGACGCATTTAGGTTTATCATCTTATACAATTTAAAAAAATAGACAAGGCAAATATTATTTTGGCTAACGCTAAGCCACTGGAAAAAGTTATAAATTGTTTAATTGTAACACAATCATAAATGTATACGTAAATTACGTTTGCTTCGAAATCAAGACAAAACGACTTCCATATATATCTTTTTAAACTGCATTGCATGTGCCTCCGAGCAATATCGATTACACATCACGAACACACATGACATACAATGAAGCATCATAATAATTTCTTAGTGAAGATTTGATCACGATATAAGAAAAAGGAATGGAAGTTTAAAAATGAAACGATTTATCATCATTAATTATTAGTCATCGTAGTGGCTTGATTTTGATTAAACTTAATATGACCCATTCATTAGCCGTCCATTTTCTTCCTAAACATTTTAGAACTGCGTTCTTAATTCAAAACTTTATCTCTTTCTGTGACGATGATAAAAAATGAGAGGAATAGTCATGACTTCTTAATTGTTCAATTCAATTCATAATTCAATATAGTAACACCAAAAATTCAATTGTTTAAAAACAAATTTATACATATTCTTATAGGTTTCGTAGGTTACTTTTTACGCAATGATTTATGAAAGCATTATAGAAAATATTCCTAATATAAAGCTATGATAGCCTGTCTAGACTTTTATCTTACAATACGCGACATGACATATAAATAAATAAGTAATTACAATTATTTCGTTTCATAAATTATTTTTATAGTTCAAGGATATGAGAAAATCGGTCCAGTGAAGAACATGTTAGGGTGTGTGCGACAAACGAGAGGAAATTGCCGCCCTCTGGCGGGAAATTGAGGCACTAGTCATAAAATCGAGCTGCAATCATGTAGATACGAAAATAATGTAAGTTCTACAATTCTCACCTGCAAATAGAATCGTAAAGTCGAATGAGTGTCGTATGAAGCGCTTAATATTTGAACTCTGAAATTATTTCCTAGTCTAGAAAGTTAGAGTTCATCTAAGGTCATACAAAACAAAAGGTGTTTTGTATGACCTTAGATGAAGGTTTACGGATCCTACGCATTACTATAGAAAATCAAATCAAAGTATAGTGCGTACCTACAAACGAATGTAAGAAATAAATTAATTAATAAAACCAAATCAGTGTGAAAAAGGCTTAAATTACAATCTCATAGGAGATACGCATATCTCCTTAAATTTTTAACAAAAAAACTTTAGGAGGAGTTATCGAGACTGTATGCGATTGCCATGAGAAAAAAAAGGTAAGTCTGGTTTCTATGAAAGCCTGATTCAATATTACTTACTAAAATAATTACTAGTAATTATATTTAATAGACAAATAAAGTTTCGAAAGATATCAAGCTTATAAACTCCTTAACCGCAACGCAACCATTGTCTCCATCATCCAACTAGAAGAAATCATAATAATTTCAAAATCTACAAAAATCTGGTATGCTTAAAGCTCGCTTTAACCAAGTTACTTATAAATTGAAAAAATAACTATTAGCTTTTTTATTTGTCTTCATCAAATTATAATGAGCTTTCGAAATGTATAAGTTCAAACTGATTTCACATTCATAAAGCCGTCGTTTCTGCTTAGTGCTTACTTAATATGAAACTTTGTGGCGACGTGGACGAGAGTTAATAATGCTAAAGCTTAGAACTTTCGTTTTATACGAAAGAATAAAAAAATAAGATCATAAATATTAAAAAGAGTTTATTTTAAAATAGGGTTACCTATATAGAAAGTCATTTTTTTACCACTACAACATAACAATCGATACATACATATATTATGAATTATTTGAGCTGTATGTAGAATTATATTCAGTTCAAAACGATAAGAGGTTTTTTAAAACTTCGATGATATTAACTTTTAATATAAGTAATTTGGTAGTTCTAATATGGTAGAATGCCTTAGGTACTGTATTTGTCCTATATAGAATAAATGTCTTTAAACCTAAAGTCTCCTCGATATTTTGTTTTTAATAGCAAGCAACCTAAGTAAGGGTGCAATATTTTATAATTGCTCTTATTTGATATTTTCGAACAACAACACATGACATGAAATTTATACTAATACGAGTATTACAGAGTATTACTTGCTACTGGTTTGTATCTACTAGACCGATTTTAAACATTCTTTCTTCACCATTTGAATGTTACATTATCACTGATAAATTTTATTTGTAAGAAAAAAATAAGGATCCCTACTAAAATCATAATAATATAAACCAAGGTGTAAAAAATGCCTATAAAATATCTTTCATCGCAAAGCAAAAAGGATTGATGATAGAACAAAAAAAGTCCACATTATTAAAGAACATACCTATCAATATCTACAAAAATGTTTAGAAATAAATGTCTGCCCGAGTGACCCCGGGACGCTAGTTTAAATTATGCCGTGATGCGAATGCAGATCCAGACTAACTGAATAACACGAAATGAGTGCAGCGTGAACGTGACATTTTAATATGCTTAATGAAAAAAAAAGGTACAAAGACAAAATGTTTGGATAGGAAAATTGCGTTGGTTGGACAGTGGAAATTGCAAATGGTGAGCGCGCAGTGAATTATAACACTGCTTGATAAGACCAAGGCTGTGTCTCGATTGGAGGCGGGGGCGTGAACGGGACAAATACTTAAGCTTAATCTAAAGTGAAAATAAATTTTCTTACATTTTACGTGCAAAGTCAAAGGACACTCTTGCTATATTTTACGCATACAATTATTTTATTAAGAAAATAAGTTTAATATTCCAATGTAAGAACTATGTGATCAAAATGAAAGTAGTTTATTAACATTAAAATACGAAGAAAGGAGAGGCTGCGTACCTTTTAAAAATTGCTTGCAACGTTAAACACATTGCAAGCAATTTTTCCAGGCATTATATGCCAATAAATAAATAAATAGACCGCTTAGTGTAACATAGATAAAAAGTGAAGTAAACGTAGAAATATTAGAAATAAAAAATAAAAGTCAATATTAAAATAAACTGAAGTTTACAAATTAAAAAGTAGAGGCATAAGACACAGATAATAAATTATTACATGAGACAGACGTATTATTGCAATTATTATCTGATAGTATAATTATCTATAGTTTATGTTATAATAAATAGTATTGTTACCAAGTCACAACAAAACATTACAACACAATAAAGTGTCTCCAAAATTGTAAAAGCTTACACGACTAAAATATAAAGCGGGGGCCGTGACGTAGCGTCATCAGATACGGCGAGTTGACTCTAACGGAATTTAAAACTGTCAAGATAAACACAGTAACTCATCGTAATGGCTCGGACCAGCCGCTGTAGCCTGTGGCGTCCATATATTGCGTAACGTCAATTACTCGGCCATTTAAATCCACTTAGGACTAATATCTAAACGATTTTTGAATTTGGAATGTGTCAAACACGACTTACCATTGCCTTTATTATTTGTGTATTACATATCGTAATTCACATACGTTTTTAAATTACATACGTTTATAGTATCTTTTTGAGGAGTAAAATGCCAGCTAAAATGTTTGTTGCTTTCAAATTTTCCAAGTCACGTTTTAATTATTCCTGCTTAATAATTTTATGACTTGAATTTCTGTTGTGACTGAATACGGTTGGCTAAATTATTAAATTTTTAATCTATTCACATAACAAGAGAGCGGAATCTGTTTTTTAGTACTTTGAATTAAAATTTGTCGCTGATGTTTCATTACTCTTATATTATGTTATGAATTACTGTAATATTTTTTTAATTACAAAAAATGTGTAATCTCTTGTAGATATCTGTTTGTATTATCGCAATATGGGACAGTCAATTCTGCTAGTTATCATTTTTAAGGGAAGCAAGGCTAGCCTTTTTAGCTAACAAACCAGAAACAATTATTCTTTCGCTGGGAATAGGACTTCACACCACGTTATACATATCTTTTGAAAAGTAACGATATTGTTTAACGGTGTTCTTTAAAAATAAGTTTACGCAAAGGTAGTTTAGTTTTTTTTTGTAGGAGGCAGTATAAACTAGTTATATTACCAAAATCTTAACTATTGCAATATGTGTGAAGTCCCATCACACTCCGATTACTTAAGTTCCACAGCATGCTATTCAAATCTAATATACTATTGATTCCTAGACAGAGGAATGCGGACTATGCGTTCATACGTCGTGTGCGTAACCGACTACACCAAGAAAGCGCTATAGATAACAATATTTTCCCCTTTTGCACATGACTGGGTTTCCTCAAGCACACGAGAAACACGGTTACTCGCTATAAGCACATACTTAACGAATGCTTTGTCAACGGCCCAACAGGAACAAACAGGAAAACGTATTTTGTTTATGTTCCTTGTATTGTTACCGTGCCAGCACGCATAGTATTCTTTTAAAATATTTTTAAGTCTGCATAAAAGAAAGAAGTCGCCAAAGTTGTTTTCATAAGATTAGGGTCATACAAACTTACTTTCCTGTATTTATTTTCTATCATTTCTCATTATTGTTAGGACGAAATAAGTATCGATTGTTGAACAATCTATTTATATATTCGTTAGGTATTTGAATCCACAGACCACCAAACTTATTCTCACGTTAAAACAGTATAATAAACACTGTTTTACTTAATATTAGGTACGGTATTTTTTTTAAAGATGCAAAGGTGAGTTTCTATATATCAAAGATGTTCTAAAGGCATATTAGGTGCGCAACGACTTGCTAAGAGGGTACTTGTGTTATGAGCCGAAAGACAGTCCTGTTATGAACTTTCATACATCTTGTATGAATGGAACGAAGCATCCGAGCGAACATGTAGAACACTTGTGTAGGACGCTTCTTATTTTTATAGTTCTGAAAAGTAATGTATACTGTTGGACCAGTTTTCCTGCATTGTTCTCTTTTATAATAGCTAAAAAGAGATATTTGGTAGTACAATTATAAAAATTCTAATTTAATATTCACTTTATGTTTACAACTATATGACAAAAACTATGAAAGTTTATTCAAAACATATTTTATCGTAAAGTTATTATTTATCGTTCAGTTTCCCGCAAACTGTTATTTTTCTGCAAGGTTTTTAGGAAATATTGTGATAAGCGGTCAACTACGAGTGACGTGTAAAATTAATGGGTTTTGCTATCATCTAGCTATTTTTCAGTGTTAAAATGTTGTAATATCGATTGAGTGGAGTCTATAGGACTAGCACAGAATATAGATATTAGTGGTAATTCATAGATGGTTTGGAAAACAGTGCAAGAGATGGAAAGGTATAAAACTATGTGCAGGGCGAGAAAGGGCCGAAGCGGGTCTTTGTAATTTTTGAAATAGAGGTTTGTTTTTTTTTTAATTTAATAGTTATCCATAACATTTAAACTTCTGTCGTGTGCGTGTGTTTTAAATTTATTTATAAAAGCACAGTGATTTGTATGTTAAATTGTGTCTACGGTTATTTTGTATGAATTTGCGTTCATCATTGAACAGGACTTGAAATGATTACAGTAAATCAGTGTACAAAATTGTGCTTACCACAGATGTTATTTCACATAGTGTTGATAAATTTGTAATAGCAATGACATGGTTGACATAATTGTTATTTATAACGATAAACCAGATTTCACGATTTAGTAAAATATAATATTTAATGAAATTGAGTACGATTTCTATTAAACTGAAATTTTGGAATACCCTTTGTGAAGTATATATTTTATCGTAGATATTTCGAATAAGTAAAAATTAATTAAAGTAAAAAAATACGTGAATTTCTGCGAATATTTTTTTCGGTTTCTAAAATAAATGAACGGAGAATTTTTCCTATGAAATTAGTTTGAAACGAAATAAATTTTTATCCGGTAATTTATTTACGGCAATAAGGTGTAATTTTATAACAGGAACATTTTCCCTCTAAGAGACAAAAAATTCGAGAATTTTATCGGTTTGTCTCTCACTTACTATTATTCCTTTAGCATAAAATAATAGTAATTTATTTACTTTGTTTTGCTTACTTCAATTGAACACATATATATTTATTTGTAATTTTATTTTAAGGTTTTTACAATGCATACAAGGCACTTACCCTTCTATTTGTACTTATATATATTTTATGTAACATGATAATATAAAAGGGCCTGGGACTAGTGCTGGGCAGGCTAGTTCTAATTAATTTGCTATATTTGTTTTAAATATTGTAGTATTGTTTGATGATTTGCTTTTTTTAAAAGAGTACCTACTGAGAGATTTTTACCTCGACTTTTTCTCTCGGCCTACACCCTGTCTTCTTTGCCGATGAGTAGGGATGCCTACAGGTTTAAATTTAATGACGTGGAATAAGTGATACTTTGATGGTCTTATGTTCGAAAAAAAACGTATTTTATTAATTTTTTTTAAATATTAATGTTTAAATAAAAACTTTCCTACGAATTACGGTTTTCAACGCATAAGAAACGTTCATTTTCTCTACAAAATACGTCGACGCAATATATTCGCAAGCGGAGCACATGCACCGTGCTATTTTCGGTAAGGCTTTATTATCCATGCTTTCATGTTCTCTGCTTGTACGAAATTACTCCGGAAAGCAATGCACGTACTAACTGTGGTCGTACCGCACAATACCTGTAATTATTCCAAAAGGACCACAAGCACTAAATACGATTGTTCTGGAATAGACTTCAATTTTTTATTCAGCTTTGCAAGCTAATATTTTTACAGACTAGTTTAAACAGTAGCTCTTATTTCATTATGGACTCTGGAAGCTCAAGGCGATTCACAACTCGCATATTCAGTTAATGTACATTGTATTTTTTATAGCACTTATTATTATTATTTTTCACATTCTTTTTGTTAGTGTTCTGTTACTGAGTGGAACGAACGAACGATCAGAATAGTTAATATAGGAAATATAGTAGAAAGGATGGGTCGGATAGTCATAAGTCATAACACTACAATGTGACTGTTGAGTTATTGTGGTTTGTACAAAATATTGAAATAATTATGTGATATCTGTTACAAGATCTCACACATTACTATATGTCCTCGGTGTACAACAATATAGTTAAATCATTAAATACTGGTGGCGACGAAGAGTCAAAGAAGTGATGGGAAGTATTTCTAAATATACATATAAAAACTTCTTACGCTTCGTCAAAGTTTTTATCGTCTTAGTAAACATTGATATATATAACACAACAGATATACGGTCCTTTATTACATCTTTATATTAGTGGTACGCCCATTTAATGAAATTTCCTAACATATATACAGGATCCAGATATATGTTAGGAAAATACAATCTTAAGACGTATTTATTTATCGAATTTCGTCCGAGTCTTTGATTAGATTTATAGTTTAATATTCATACACAAATCTATTGTCACTTTTTTGCACTTGATTAGGTATCGCCGCGCCCCGCTTGTTATTTAGGGTTAAGGTTAGTTTTATGAGAAGGTGGTCCACCAGATGTTCTACAGCACTTTTGCCTACAGGCCTTTGCCTGCATCCACCATTCATCAATTGGAATTCAGGCAAAGGCCTGGCTTAGTCAAAAAAACCTTGAGAATATACTTGAGTAGTACACAAAGTATATAAATTAATCTGGTATATTAATTAATGTGAAATGAAATCTGCACTTATGGTTTCATGAACGAAATTAATTAAAATATCATTGGAAATTGTTTACGAAATAATGCGTTTCGTATTGAAATACAGTCTTCAATTCATACGTCAGGCGTACAGGAAAATTAAAATTTCGCTCTTTACAGAGTATAATTAACGCTATGTATCGAGTGATATACGTTCAATACGTGAATAGTGCGATGTGGAAAGCGGAAATGGAACCGCATCCGGCCGCAACAATCGAAACGTGACCCCCCATCCACTTCCTACGTCCATGATCAGTTATTAATCTTCAAACATTTTCAACCTTCATTCAAGTACATCAATTTTAAAATCGAATTGTTTCGGTAATTGAATTAATTTAAGTTACAGGCAAAAAGCGGTTCGCTAATGTTTTCAAATTCACAATTTGATATTGTTTGGCTTCCAATAATTGTAAAACTGTAGGACTTAGTAAATGAGGAATATTAAAAAATATATAAATTCAGCTTGCAATAACCGGAATTATGAATAACAGAGAGTTATAAATAATTTTTCATACCAGCGCCTGTTTTGAATTACTTGCATTCAGTGAATCTTCAAGGGTTGCATTTGCTTACCTGAAAACAAATAAAAAATATTTTTAATTTTTGGCATGAATGAAGAATAGCGCCATCTTTTGCGATAGAATAGCGCCCATCTTGCGTTTCTTAGAGCTATTTGGACTACACTCCGTACTAAAAGTTTCGCATTGAGAATTTTATATCCACGCCATCTATCTAGGGTTACAGAAACTGTTACCGTGTATCATGAGCCGCACAACGCAGAAACTTGGTTTAAGGCCCGCCTGAATAGATGGCGTTGTTGTAAAATTTTAAGTACTTAATACTTAATGTAAAATATTAAACAGCAACATTCCAAGGGCGAAAAAATACGATATAAATAATGCTTTTATTAACTTTCAAGATTATAGGCAGATATATTTGATAACTATCACCCAGCATCTAATTAGTTCACTGATATGATCGAACTCCAAAATATTTGGTTTGGACAAATAAATCGCTAGTCAATTAGATTATTTATATTTTTACCGATTCTCTTTTAAGTAAACCAGGTCAACTTTAAGAAGTAAAATAAAACTCTAAAATTATACTAACTTTAATGAATTTTCCCGTTGTTAGATTGAATGTAATATGTAAAAATTTACTACAAATTACTTTCTTAGAAAAATCCCTTTATAAGAAAAAGGCCGACTTATATGAAAATTGTCGCAAAATACTGCAACCCAAAGGAAATTTTACAGGTCTCACTGCAAGTAATAGGTACTTATGCAGAGCAAACAATTGACGATCGCCCGGCCTCTAGTGTGTTTGGGAAACTGAATTTTTAGTTTTAAAAAAGGTGAGCTACTAGAATAAAGCACTGCAGCAATGAGGCCTGGGTTCAACTAAAATTTTTAAACACATACTAATTAAGGGTTCAAGTTTTGATTTAATTTTAATATACTTTAAAATAAATCAAGACTAAAGCGAGAGCTTTCAACTTATCGTTAAACAGAACACAAAAGATATTTTTAATATTAATCGCGAAAATGTTTTGCAGAACAAATATCTTAGGGGCATGTAAAATGTAAAGGAGTTTTCATGTAATTTTTAAAATTAGATGTGGACTGTAATCGGATTACAGAAGCAGCGTATGTTCCCGACATGTGGACAACAAGACAGGTACCGCAGCCCGGATGCTGTTTGCGGTAATTAATATGACATACGACATTCACCCTAACTCATAACGTAATAATAAACGTGAATTATATTAAAATAATTCGAGACGGAAGTAATTTTGCTATTCAAGACCTACAATTCTTTCACGTGTAGGCCGTCTAGCGTTAAGAAACTTCGGGTCTAGTGCGATTCAAAAGGACTTAGCCTTTTGAGAAACTGTAGTTTTGCAACTATAAGTACTGCAAGTGGACTCAAAAGATTAACCGCTAGTGAACATGGACAAATTTTATTAGACAATATTCGAATTATTAAGAGCACTCAGTTTAATCATTACAATTGCACTCAGAGTCACTCATTAAGCAAAAGTTACTAAGATATAATTGAAATCTACAAATTCATCTGTCTGTCGTGCTAATAGCTAGTTATAAATAATAGTAAATACAACTAAAATTGCGCTAGTCCTTGTTACAGTGGTTCAAGTATTCCATCTACCTCAATTATTTTAACTAGGGAATATCGAATTACGAGACGGGATGATTACGAAACCATTTTGTCGCTAGATTTTGAATGTAAACAAGAGTTATAAGTCCATCATCTATAGCAATTAATCGAAGCCAGCATGAGGCATTCTTAAAATGTTATAATATTTATAGAAAATAATTAAGGAATTGTTCAAATTTTACTGTTGTTACTCAAAACTTTGTAGGGTTTTTTTTTTATAGAAAAGGGGCAAACGGGCAGGAGGCTCTCCTGATGTTAAGTGATACCGCAGCCCAAGGACAATCTCAATGCCAGAGGGCTCGCGAGTGCGTTGACGGCCTTTAAAATTTGGTACGCTCTTTTCTTGAAAGACCCTAAGTCGAATTGGTTCGGAAATACTTCAGTGGGCAGCTGGTTCTATTTGATCTTTGAATATGGCCTGGAAAAATGTTGAACCATTTTAGCCTCTGATTGTTATATAAGAAGCGACCATGGATTTAGTAGGATGAAAGCAATGCTTAAACGTGGAGAAGTAATTGTAGACTCTGATAGTGATATTTTACAAGCGATAGAATCAGTATGGTGTTTAAGCACGCCACTGGCCTATTGTATTTATAATAGTCTTCTAAACAATAATTCAAGTCAAGATAAATACGAGCAATAATTTACGTACCGCATTACCTAATGCTTCAGCAACTCTGAACTAAGTTTACGTACGTTTAATTATAGAGATTCGAATGCTATGCAATGTTTGACTCAAACTGCCACCAAGGTATCCTAAGACTTAAATCAACTATAAGATGTGCTAAGAACAAAGTTGTGTGATTTATGAGTTTTACTGGGCCGTCAGCGCCATATTGAGAATACGGAATTTCCAATTCGTGCCAAAAATTAAAAGAGTTTTCAGTGAGTTTCCATGATGCAATTTACTTAGAAAGTCGAATTTAATTTTGATATCGAAAGTGACAGTCGAAGTTTTAACTACGTCCCTTTCCATTATTAGTTTAAAATTCATTTTAGAAACATATATAATATTTTTTTTATTTTTGAATGGGACAGATTTAAATCTGCTTGTTTATTTTGTGAACTGTGAAATAATTGTCATAATTATGTTTGAACAAGTATTGAAGAAGTATTGTTCAGTTCCCTTTTTGCATTATTCGAACTCATAAAAGCTACCAAAGCAACCTTTTCCTATAAGTTTGTTGATAATTATTATTAACATTACATAAATCATTATTTAAAACAGACTCATGTTATGTTACTTTATTAAAACAATCTAAATTAGGTGTGATTTACTCTAGAAATAAATATTAAAAAAAATAGTTGTGCTAGACCTTTTAGTTCTAGGCTTCAGATTTCTGTATCTGTTTTGTGATAATTTATTTTTCCAATAGTCAAGTGGGTTATCAGACATCTGTCAACTTCATGGGTCGCATGCAATGTCGATGCTTTCGCTATAATACGAGTGCCCAAATTTGCAAATAGGCCGATTCTATTGACACAGCCGGGATTGATCCTACGGCTTCAAGGATGAGACTTCACGCTCAATACAACTCTTTATCAAAAACAAATATATGTAAATGTCTAAGTTAAATCGATTCTTGTAATAATTTTAAATTGTCTGTAGTCAGTTTGTTCCATAAAGTATAAAGCATTCAACTGTAATAAATTCCAGGAAGAACTAGGGGATGCGCAAAACTCTTTCAGAGTTTTACTCGTAATTGGAATGGAATCAAATAAATCTGTAGAGGTAAAACGGACGATATTTAGAAAAAGTCGTTTAAAAAGAATTTTTAATATAAAATTTGCGTTTAAATTCAAAGAATTAATTTTATCGACAAATAGCTATTGAAATAAGTACGATTTTTGCCACTTGCCACCTATTATATAACATTTACACAATCTATATTTTTGACTTTCAATATCTTTTATTTTGTGGACTTAGGTTTTATTTACAACATTAACTAGCCGTTATGTACACGTCTTCGCTCACTGTGATAAGTCTAAATAACAATTTAAAAAAAATATTTTATGTTTCATAATGTATTTTTTTACTCTGGGAAATGTAGTCTAGTCTGCTATTGTATTCTATGATTTAAATAATGTAACAAACTAGGTTAAGTCTATTTATGATTTAATATAAAGCAAAATTTCCTTTATAGGCAGCAGTGAGGGTTATGAAATAATGCGGTTGCCAACAGCAGGCATTGGACCTGTTTTATTTACTCTCAATGACGTTTGCCACACACAGAAATGTTCAACACAAAGGAAACCAAATTAAACCCTTCTACATAGGTCATTGTGTGCGCGATTTTGCAGATGAAGTGCCACAAGAATGAAGTTCCCCATTTTAATTTGAACTTGCCGCCCAACTTAACAATAGACAGTATTGACATTTGACAAGTTGCAATTCAGTAAACAAGAAGTGAAATTCACTAAATTGATAGATATAAAATAACTAATTGATAAATATGTTGACAATATTTGAGTTTTACGCTTTCTAACGCCATACATTTTATTTTAACGGTATCTCTGTGTCAAATAAACAAACATTTTATCAATTACAAATATCGCAACAAGGAAAAAACTACAAGCTACACTTCTCCAAATCCGGTTTATTTAGATATACCACCAGTTATTAATAACTTGAAACCAGATTGCGAACCCAATTTGATGGAATATAAATGGGTATCAAATATCTATATGTAAATTTAAAAAAATATTATACTGATCGCGTAATGAATGCATAACATACCTTCGGGCAGGCCACGTTGTACCGGTTTAGACAAATATGTAATACAGCATGTGAAACATGTTAGACATATGTACATGTGCTTGATATTGCGAATATTCAAAACCACTATATTTCAAAGCTAATCTGAAGCCTTAGTATTACAGTCCAAGCTTAAACGCAATTCGAATAAAGCCAGTGCTAATATTCAAATTATATTTTATTGAATTGGATTTTAGCTAGTTTGAGCTAAGGAATAATTTATAAAGCTAACTCTCTTTTCTACTAATATATAATAATACTTATCTAATTCACTTTAACTGCAACGTTTCAGAATAAAGTTTAAAATAATTTTAAAAATAAGATCATCTTGTATGTATTTAAGCCTCATTGTAGAATTGATCTCTCGCGTAATACAGTAATTATCACTTTCATCGGATTCTACCTTATCTGTGGCCTGACCCTGACTCAAAGTTGCATCACGTTAATTGTATGAAGTATTCCTTTAGTAGTAAGAAGGGGATATATAACAGTAGTGTATATATTTTGCTCTTTTTGTTTATGTTATGTTTGTATTAAATTTCCTTTTGTGTATTGTATTTATTTTAGCTTTTCGTTTTCGTATCGGCTCTCTGTTATGTAACAATATATCAATCGTTTAGTTACAGATGTACATCGACGCGTAATTAAATTTTCTTGTGTCACTTTCAAATTTGCTTTTAGTAAACATCTTGAGAATTTTTTGGACGTCCTTCTGGAAAATCGAATTTCATTCTTTAATTTCAACCACACCCTTAAGTTCTTTACTCTACAAATTTTCCATTTTATTGTCTTTGCTATTTGTTGTTAGTGAGTTTTTATGTGTTTACACATAAAAACTCACTAACAACATCAGCGCTTCAAATTCTATAATCAAAGATATTATTTATGTAGATAAAGAAACGCAACAAATTACTTCGGAAGACCGAATTTTATACAAGTTATTTCACAAATACAACTTCCGGTAGACGGTGTGACGGCGCGACGGTACAACCTCTTGACATGTTGTTGACGTTATAGAATGTCGTGTTGCCTCCTCAACATTGCACACTCCTTGTATAAGCTACTTTGCGAACATAAACGAAACTGAACACTTGTTTTTGTAAATCAAATTTTCACATCTATGTGAGTTCTTTGTTCTTCCAAAGAATATTTAGACTAGTTTTACTGAAATAAGATATAACGTAGCTGAACGAAACAAATGCTAATATTGAAAACATATTGTTTATCTTTTTGCAACTAAATACATTTTAAATACGTCAAGATAGTAGTAAATATTCACAGTAGTAAACAACAAAAGGATTATTAATAAAAATATAGAATTAGATACATAAAAGTATTAATAATTATCGGGTCCAAAAAAGATATGGCAGTTAACTCAGTTTCTTTGTTATTTCAATCGGAGTAGATTGACATCTAACGTATTATGGAAAAATATAAAATTATTGATAATAAACCCATCCTCCTATAGTTAATATATCCTTTCCCGTCGATATATTGGTAGGTATAGTTAAGTGCTTTATTATAAGTTTCTCGTTAAACTGTAATTTTCTTCACAGACTACTATTAGAGTTAAACATTCGTAAACCATGATAAGCACGAATGTACCAGCCACATTTTCTAGCTGACAACGATCGCTGACAAGCCGTGGAGTTATGTAAATAATGTAATAACCCCTTATTTATATTAAAAAGAAGTTTTAAATATGTTTTTAATTTCCAAACCAATGTTAATCTAATTTGAGCATACAGGAGTTTTAATCAACTATTGCTATTTCTCAAATAAAAGATATATCGGTGGCGTATTCAATGCTTAAGGATAACGTTTATAATAAGGACGTGAGTTTTTTTAAGATCATTATAAATTAGATATAAACCTAAGAAAAACATTTTTTTTGTTTAAATGAGTATAAACTATTTAAATCTTTTGAGGTCTTTATCAGAAACACACCTCCAGTAGATACTGATATTTCAAGACATAGTGTTTTTAAATTTAATTTTATTTAATTTAATTTTATTTATATAAGTAATCCTACGGATAATCACTAAACAATATCCAAACAATTACATTACACACAAAAGCCAAAATGGAATACACATTGAAACAGAAACATAAAGCACACTTGTAAGATTGATTGATTGGTAGATTAAAATATATATTTAATATGAATTGATTTGTTGGTAAGGAACAAACAAAGCCGTTATTAATAAAAGATATCTGAGTTTTTTTAATATTATTTTAAGAATTTTTTAGTCACTATACACACAATATTTCGATTTGCTGGTAATTTATGTCGTAATCTGTAGGTATGCGATACATAACCATAAATACATATTTATATTTATAAATGTTGATGAAGGTAGGTATAATATCTTAACTCGGCCGACCGCCAAACTGGAATAACTCACTTTTTTGTTTCGCTTGACGCTAATTTTATTTATTACTTTAGTTTGTAGTTAAGCCCACAATTTTCAGTCAGTCTAACCTCTCATTGTTCCCATACATTTTCCTTACCTTACGACTGATAATTGTGTGCTTTGCTGCGTGTTAGGGATATATCGAGTGATTTTATGAATGATTATTATTTTAAGTTAAAATTGTGTAAGAACGGCAACAGAACTGTTTTTTTGCAGTTCAAATTGAAACGTATATATTGAGCATATGTATTGAATTTCAATAATGATAAAGTTGTCGGATTTTATTTCGTCAAACAACCTTCCGGCCATATCCTCGGATTTATTGTATTTTGGCAAAAAAAATTGCGACCTCTTCGACTATGATCATTAGTGTATAGCGTTCTTATAGAGGCCGCACCATTATATAGTATGAAAACAGATGTAGTTCCAAACTTGAATCCGTTATTTTAAGCCTAGAGTTTTGACATACGGGAGACAAGCTCACGATAAGTTTCGTTTCTGAATCTCACCGATACTGAGATCGCAGTGTCTTAAGATTTGAAGTACTTTTTATAAACAATACACAAACTCTATATCTAATTCAAGTTTAGATGATATTTAATTGCTTAACAAATCGTTACTAAGATAACGCTGCAGAATGATGAACGGATAATGTAATCGCTGTTTAAGCCGGCACCCTCCAAATAACTAATATTTAATGGTATACCATTATGCTTAGGCCGTACCCTTATAGGAATTAACTCGAAAACAGATCTACACAAAGCATTTTAAATTATAAATATAGTTAACTAGATTTATGTAGTGGGGATAACTTTGTCAGACTAGAATTGCAAAGTATAACAAATTATGACATTTTGTAAAATGTATTTCATGTCCATTCATTAGTTTAGCTAGCTAATAACCTACCATTACCACGTATTCAACTACCTTGAATTAAATGGGAAATCACAAAAAAATGTTATATATAAGTCAGTATTATTTTCCTTAGAAGTAAAAATTTTTTTGCATTTAAAAAAATCTTGCAATAAATCAGCAAAAGAATAATTAGTGCCAAAAATAGCACGAAACTGTACCGAAGTCTTGACCTTGCCATTCAGCGAAATGCTGCAAACAAAGGGTTGAATAGAATATTGTCGCGTGGCCGGCATGGATCATTTTCATACAAATTGGTTTGGGGATTCCATCCTATTTTATAACGTGATGGCTGGAAATCTTCCACAGTCCGTTTCACAAGACATTTTTTTGCGAACTGTGGAATTGACTACTGGGTTCTTCCCTGATCTTGGTCTTCCACATACGACCTCCAACTATTCAAAATTCGAGCGTACTCATCTCTTAAAGGCCGGCGACCCACTAAAAATGGGTGTCTATTGGCTGAGATGACTGCCCTTTTTGGGCGACCCGCCCGCGCATGAAAAAAAAAGGTTTTATGTGTTTTCCGTTTATTCCCGTTAATCCGATTTTGTTACAAAGTGAGTACCACAGGTTCCAGCACGATGACTGGCAATGTCTACGCATCGCCAGTCATCGTCCCCTTCGCACATATTGCAGATAAAATCACAAACATCTAAACATCTATTTATATTAAATGAAACTTTTCCAGAGAACTTAGTAGTAGTTTTGTATATAAGTTGATTACAAATCAACGATACTTCCATTCAATACCGAAACCAGAATAATTAACCATGCATTTTAGCTAAAATTTTGTAACTGTAATTGGAAAACTTGTATTCGGTTGAGTTTCATGTATTTCTACAATCTCATTATGCTCTGTGTAAGCTTTTTTCCTCGAAATTGAGTAGAGATAATAAAGTTAAAAGTAATAATAAATATAATTTATTATTGCTAAAGATTACATTAAATTGCCTATAGTTAATATACTAGACTTCTTCCGAGTACTGTCGTATTTTTTGGTGATGTTTTTTTGTGTTTTAGGATTAGGAATAGATAGAAAGCTCTATGATTGCACTGTTCTCTTGACATCTCTTTAGTACGATACCTTAATAACCATGCATGCATGTGGCATGTTATTATTAGATCCTAAATTAATAATTGAGTTTAAAGTTTGCCCACAGAGTTAGAGGCAGTATTTGACGGCATAAGGTGAAGAAGGCGTACGTGCCGAAACGATAACTGGCGTTTATCTAACCTAAGTTATTATGCGGTAAATAATATATTATGCTATAACGTCCGACATTGCCGGAAGTAAGTCCAAATAACTGTGGTTACCGCACTCAAATTACATATCATATATGAAATTGTGATACTGGCAATAACGGGCTGTATTATCCCAGCTTTTTTTCATCATTTAGTACGCTAATTAAGTTATCACTCGCGGTCTCTTTCCCGCCTTCAAGCTCTTGAGATGTGGCTCTACCGTGACATATTTTGCATTAGCTCGATAATGCTAAAGAAACAGAGGGTGGATAGGAAATCCAACGAATTGAAACGATACATAAGTTTATAGGCTGGCTTAAAACAGAACACGAATGATGGACCAAACAGCCTACTGCCAGCCGCTCAACGACTTCTTTCATTATAGGCATAGTGGAACTGCATCACACCAAAATACATAGTGACAAACGCAAATAAATTTCTTCAACTTTCTGGCTATTGTAAAAAATACCAAACGAAATCCCTAAACATTAGTATATGAATAAACCTCTTTGTTTTTATGTGTTTACACTATACTGCATATTTACGAAATTTATACATCTATACTTCAAATATATTTTTTGTTTCATTTTTTATACTCCTTTGGTTTCGTTTAATATAGCTCAACAAACATTGATAGTTCGCACAGAGAACAGAAAACCTTTTAGTATTGCAAACATAGAGCATACAAACTACCATAGGTATACTTAAACAAATATAAATTATATTTAAATGTTTTGTACTAAAGTAATGATAAATCAACCTCCGTGTTATCGTTCTCCATGTCTAACACCTCGAGGGATTAAGGCGGTAAAAACAAAGTTACGTCCAACTAAAATAATACTTAAAAAGAACTTTATCAAAACAACAGTAAATTACAGTGACAATATTAATAAAATATTAATCTTAAAAGTTTCGACAGTTGAAAGGATTAATTAAAGAGATGTCTAATTGGAATCATCAAAATTGGAGTACGCACTAGCCTGAAAACTAAGCCATTTGGTTTCTAGGTTCTGTCACTCCCAGTGGGCTTCTCGTATCGAATTTTTACCTCGAAAAAACAAAAAAATTTAAAAAACAAACAACGATGCCATGACAACCGATGCCTATACAAATCGACCAAATTTCCTTACAAAACTTTTACTTTTAAATTCACTGTTTGTTGGTTAACAAAAAAGCTGAAATCGTATTAATAAATATTACTATTATTAATAAATACAACTACTATTATTAAAATATCC
Organism: Pieris rapae; assembly: GCF_905147795.1. Lineage (NCBI taxonomy): Eukaryota > Metazoa > Arthropoda > Insecta > Lepidoptera > Pieridae > Pieris > Pieris rapae. Next base: position 6,016,748 of record NC_059524.1, on the reverse strand, counting down.
TTGATTTAATTTAAATAATAATCATAATAACCAGCAAATTTCTTATCAAAAGATTGACATACAACAATTGTCATTTTGTGAAGATTTTCAGAAACGTATTCAAGCTACATTCATATATGAAATGTTATTATATAATAAACCTTAAAGCATTTTTTATAAATAATTATGACGTTAAAAAAAACAAAAATTAATCTGAAAATGCAATGAAGTTGAAATATTTTATATTAAAATAGTTCAACGAATTACTATTGGAGTTTATAAAATTAAGCACGTGCCTCAACTGTATAAAATAATATATTGAAGTGATTTAAATATTTGCAACGAGCACAGCGCAGAACAATGGACATGGACAGCATAAAATATATTTATGATCATTGATTTAAGCGATACCGTGTCGAATTTTAAAACTATTCTTTACAGTAATTGCACAATGAAATTTCTGTCCCACATCAACTACAATTTATGACTATGAACGACAAATAGCTTGTTAATGTCTTAAGAAATGAAAACAGACGTTGGCGGCGACTAGAAAATAGACTAGCATTTGTTAAGCGTACATCACGACGACGCATTAGGAAGATTGAAACTTGTATAAGCAAGAACAGTTTTCGCTCCAGTCCACATAAGAAAGTCGGACATTCCTGCAGCACTGATAAATAAATAGAAAACAAAACAAAAGGTAATCATCGGTTGTGCAATTTTACCGAAGCAATTTGGTGCCACGCAGCACGCTCAATGCAATTTAAAGTCTGAACTCAAGGTATATTTTTTGATAAAGCGACCATTTGTTAGAAAATTGCTATTCATAAATTATGCCACACGTGTTCTCTAGTTTAGTTCTTCTTTTACGCTACTTACAAAAATTATTATCATATTTGTTAGTCTGCACTGAACCATCCGTGGTTAACTGGAAGAGATCGCTCGTAAGACCTTATCATTCAAACTGTAGCTATTTTTACATTGAAACATCCTACAGTCTCCTTATATTATTTGTTGATATAATTATGATATATTAAACAATAAACAGAGACAAACAATGAATAAACTATACTAGGTATTTAGGGTCTAAATAGACTTACCAATGATTAGCCGGAGCAGGCTAGCGGCAAGTATGCCTAGGTCTGGAGAGTTAGCCATCAGTCACATTCCCAGGACCGAAACTTTTTACTTCAGCCATTAGTTACACAATACACTAAACGCCACTGACAGATGTCACTTAGTTTTTACATTACTCAAGTCTTACAGTCCACACATAGCTTAGCCATTCTTGTCAAAAAATAAAGAGACTAAAATAATTGTATTTAGTGTATAAAAATAAATAAATCAGTGGCACAACCTCTTTAGGTCTTGACCTCAGATTTCTGAATCTGTTTCATAACCATTTTGAAATCTAATAGGCAAGTAGGTGATCAGCCTCCAGTGTCTGATACACGTCGTCGACTTTGTGGGTCTAAGACATGTCGGTTTTCTCACGATGTTTTGTTCACCGTTCGAGCAAATGTTAAATGCGCACATAGAAAAAAAGTCCATTGGTGCAGCCGAGGATCGAACCTACGACCTCGGGTATGAGAGTCGCACGCTGAAGCCACTAGGCCAACACTGCTCGTTTATTCATTGTATAGTAAATTAACACGATACACGATAAAGGCGATACCTATTCCCTGGGAAACATGCACAATAACTCATGTGAAATTGGAGTAACTTTTTTAATTTACGCCTCGCAATAAATGCAAGCTTCGCTTCGTGATTTATTCCAGATAATGTTCATTATTGAAATAATTTTGTTGCAACTATATCAATACAATTTTTATTTATTATTCCATATCAACCCAATCGATTAGCTGTTACTTCTAGTAAAAAATTGAAATGGAAATGGACAGGACACATTATGAGAGAAGATAAACATAAATAGAGAAGAAAGTGACGGAATGGTTTCCTCGCAATGACAAAGAAAACGAGAAAGACTAATGAAAAGATGGGAAGATGATTTGCGAAGAGTAGAAGAGTGGAAGTCCTTAGGGAGGCCTATATCCAAGGACAAGCTATATAGTAAAATCAACTGGCTTGCCGATTAATTATTAGTGTTTATTTATTAATTTTTAGTGTTAATTTTTTTAAGTAATTCACACTTTTATGTACCTAATATGAAAATACAGCAATAAAGTCTTTTTTTATATTTATTATTAACCCATTCGGTTAGTCAATGCGAGGTTTTGCTGCTAGAAAAAAAACGGTTCCATTATTATCAAGGCCAAAGGAGTTTATACGGACGCTCAGAAAAATGATTTCAATACCCAATTCTACAGATATAAAATTAATTAATATTGAATTTCTGGTTTAACTTAATTTTATAAATTAATATAAGCTTGTAAATCTTTTAAATTTCCCTTGAGATGGGAAAGTGAACGGACGGGAAGACAAATGGCTATAGAGTTAAGCTTCGCAGACGTAATGGAATAGTGGTAACCGTGGCTTGTTGCCATTTTAAAGTAAAAAAATACCCAAGTTAACCTTAGGATAAGAAACTGCATTTCCATTGACCTAGTTATCGGTTAGTTAAAGTGCAAATTTTATCTTTTGTTTTCATAGACAAATCGACAACGCACAAGCACTCTTATTTAGCTTTTGAAACGCAAACAGCTAACTACATAATATACTTCATTGAAGCCGCTTTCAATGCAAATACCATACGAAAATTCAGAACAAAGAAACAACTGTTTAGGTAAGTACAGAACTATTCATTAAAATTATTCAAATACAATTCATGCTATTTTAATGTTTCATAATACTATTGTAACAAAGGGCGTAAGTTTTTAAACCATTTTAAAAGAGCGACGGCCAAAGTAAAAGATTCAATTAACATAATGTATTGTGGGGATGTTTTAATTTGCGGCTTGCTTTGAAATGCATAAGGATTCAAAGCTTCTAAATTGAATTCTTTTAAAGTTGTATTTCATTCCTAGGTCTTCTTTATCTAATTTGACTCTCACGTGACCGTAAATAATATCTACTGTTTGATACAGGAATCTGAAATAATATTCAAATTTAAGGACTTTGCCTTTCGAATTCCTGTCCCTTTAAATCACTCATAATATTATAAGGAGCAATTTTATTCGGGCACTTGGAATCTTATTGAATAGCCATCTTAAATCAGTTCCTTTCACATCTGTACGAATCCAAGTAATATATTCTAAAAGTTCGTGAACAAAATATAAATAAGGTTGGGTCGTCTGAAGTGGCGTAGCATGAAAACCTCTTCAACTAAGCGGAGAACTCCCGACGCCAAACTAGAGCTACTTTGATTTCACCCTAACCCCTCTCAGGTTATAGAGTACCTATTAAAATACAATAGAAACAAATATAAAAGGCTTTTATAATATAAAATACTGCGGGAGAAAATCTATTACGCTAATCTCGTTACATGACACACCGTTCGCTTCAAGCGCTGCGGTCGCGTCAGAAATAAATGTCGGAGAATTAAGTGTAAGTGCGGATCATAAGGTTGAATAAATCACCATTTTAACCCCAAGTTTACAGGCGGTTTAACGGCCCGTATTTGCTAAATTTGTAGCTTTCTTAGCTTGGTTCCTTTTGAACCTACCGGTTAATAAAACGAGCTGTTAAAATCTCGCTATATTTAGGGCAACAAACGCTTTACAGCATTATTTGTTGTAAGCCCAAGTTCCCTTAACGACGTAACAGCAAAGAATTTGACGTCTATTCCATAATAAAATTTCGAATCACTTAGGTCAGCATTCAATATTAATATTTATTGTCCTGATACTAGTAAAGCATATTTCATTCATTCATATTGGATTTACTTAATTAAAATAGCATACCGAAAATACATAAATTAAATTACCTGTCAATTACAAAGGCATTATCTTGTATTTATTTTAAATTTAGTGCTCGCCATTTTGTTATTAAAATAACGTTTGCATCCCGGCTGTGAATCAATGCATTTTTCTATCTATGTGGGATGCTGCTACGGTGAAGAAAAACATCATGAAGCATCCAGGATACCTTAATCGCAAGTAGGCATCTAGCAGGCTCTGGTGGGAAAAGGTATAACCCGTTTGTCTTTATATATAGGAAATTCTATCTTTGCGGCGCATGTGCTTTACTAAAAATAGTCTATTGGGGCTGACTTACTTTTTATAAACGCGAGAAAGTACCACGTTACTTCTATTCATTCTATTATTCTATAGTATACCTATAACTAAAAATACATATTTAATTCACAAGCTAAGTTTTCTATAAATAATTTGAAGCTCCATGCTATTTAATATTAAACTATGCCTTTCGTATTTAACGTACATATATTTCCTTGAAAATATATTGTTATCGTTGAAAACGTACAATGGTGTGTAGCTACATATTTATCACATAGAAACTGCAATAAAGCCTCGCTGATAGCAAACTGTACCAAGAACGGCAAAAATATTTCCTGCATTTATCAACCATTTTAAACCTTGACCATAACATGAAATCATATAGGAAATAAGTCCCTACTATATGTCTACTATATTTTAATAATATATATGAATTTTATCTTTTAAACGTTGGATACGTTCAGCACCTTGATTGCTTACCTAAATAAAATATGCCAGATCGACTCGCCTTTGCCGGCCAACATAACATCGTATTAATAAAAAGAAAGAAAAAAGGAAAAGACTGAGAGTTTATTGTAATGTGAAATACCCGTTAAACATGTATACGGTGTAAATTATACACACGTTGAAAACTGGTATACTTTTTTGTGTTTTAAAATGGCGTAGCAATCATATCTTCAGCTTTGAAAATATAAAAAAAATATCATAAAAACTTTTAACAAAACAAATATAACGTATTGGAAAAATAGTCTTCAAAAATAAACGATGTTTACTTTAAAGTAAAAGCTAAACAGTAAATATGTTACAAAAATATCGTGCTAATATATTGAAATTCGATAATGCTTTTAGTCGATAAAATAACCTTATTTCGCTCCATGTTGATGTAAAACGCCTTGAGTTGTTTACGAAACTCTAAAAGTTACCCAAACTCTAACAAAGAAATTTTACTTGAGTTTCCCTATATTATTATATTCAAGAAAAACATTTTCTTTTTATGTTATTCAAATTATTATTTCGATAAATATGAATTTACAACGCTACGTTGTCTACGATTTCTGCAAAACACTCAAATAGTATCTTCGACAGTTCTTGGGGTGAAACATAGAAAGATTTAGCTCAGCGTACAATTATTTCATATATTGCGGTATGTTTTTAAAATAACCCTTAATTAAAAAATCAATTTTATATCCTATTTCTATTCACACATCATCTATTTCCCTATTATACTTAAAATTTAATTGTTACAAGAAAGGAAAGAAGTCCCAAGGGACGATATTTTTTCCGTTCCCAGCATTATACAGACAATTATACAGCAATCAGAGGACCAACATCCCTCATTCATTAAGTACTAAAACGCTTATGTAGCCCAAGGGAAAGAGGAATCTAGATTAATTACAATGCCGAGACACCGTCACCTATCAAAAGAAATTGTTTAGCACCGCATACATTAGCGATTCGCTTTTTATTTGACTTAAACGCTACATTTTATGTAATATCAGTGAGAAATCATATTACGCTTTTTAGATGATTGCTATTTTTTGCATTAAATAGCGCAAAGCTACAACGCCTAATTTTAACTAAGAAATTGAAACTAGAAACTTAACAATAACTGTTTTAAATATAACAATTATCCGATTTTAATGTATCTATTCTCATTATACTATTATTTAGCAAATGCTTGCAAATACCAACGTAGAATTCAAAAAAAGAATTGCAATCCTCGTGTAATTGAATGGAGACCAGGTTCGAAAAAGTGTTTGTACCTAAGCATTTAGATTCCCTTTTACAGCAGTTTTACAATATTTCGTTAGAAATGTTAAAGAACAGCCTTCGTTCCATTTACTTGAACAAAGAAACTCCAGGTACATGCATCCGCATACTAATTAAAGTTGCTCTTATCTTCAAAGATATGAGAAACTTAGATATTTCTAAAATGAAATTTTCTGCATGAATACACAATTTTGAACAATGAAATTACAGCTATGTATATACATACTATCACGCTATAGTAGAAGTTATTTTGATTAAATTAATTTCGATTAAAATTAATTACATTAATAATTTCGACTGAAAATTTACTATTCATAAGTAAAAGCAAGCGCTCATGAATATACTTAAATGTTCCTTTATTTCAATATTAATTAGACCAAAATTGATTTAACCTACATTTTGGCAGGGGTCCATTTATAAAATGATTCATTAATAAACAATTAAGTATCATGAGGGTTTCTTTAGTGCGTTTACTGTTTATGACAGTTTATTAATCGTGTGCATACTTGTTATGCTTAGCCATGTTTAGCCTCGCTTTGATTATAGTGACCACATAATTTTACACTGCATCGGTTTAACCGTTGATTTTGGCTATTGTTAATGTGGTGATGTTAACGGTATGTTTACGGTTTTGTTACTAAAACAACAAAAAGTATGATTGCTTCAAACATCTCCATGAGTTTGTGGTATGATAAAGAGAATTGTCAACAGAGATATTCATTCTTTCATAACAAACAGGTAAACATTTCAGATCTATTGAACATGATTATTGTCATTAAGTTATATCATAGACTATCGGCCGCTTACGAGCATTATATAAATATTGTATATATGTGAACAAAGGTAATTACATACTCTTATTGAGACATGAGTGCATCTTTATATCGAATATCACTCGTTGAAGTAAACTTTTAATTTATAAAAATGCGTTAAAGAAGTTGATGTGAATTAAATTTTTAATAATATTAAAAAATTATAATATCAAATTATGTGAGTTTAATAGCGGTCATTTTGCGTTTCTATCCGTTAAAGTTTGATTTAAACCTCAGTTTTACGGAATTCATCTAGGTATATAGTTATACTAGCAGACTCGGCCAAGCGTTGCTGTGGCTAAGGTTTTTGTTATATTACATAGTAGTAAACTATTTAAGGGAAACGGTAGGAGAACTTATGTGAAAGGTTATGTGAAACGTTGGTACTTTTAACACAGCGCCATCTTTTAAAATTTTATCAAGTAATAAACAAATATTTGCAATAAAATAATATTGCGGGTATAAATTGAGATGTTGAACTATCCTATATTTAAGTTAGATCAAACTGCACACGGTGTGCAAATTTGATTGATATCGGTTCGGTAGTTAAGGTGTCCATAGCGGACAAACAACATGACACGTAATTTATATGTATTAAGATTAAGGACTATTCTATCCCGGATTTCCTTTCATCGACACAATCAACATAACAACAATATTATGTAAGTAGTTAGAAACCCAATGCCAACTATTTCCTCAAACATAGCGAAAGGAGGGTCAATCAAATGTTTTGTGTCACATCCTCTTGAACTGAAAAGGTTAGAAACCGTATAATTTACTACATACCCTTTTAAGGTCACAAAAGGAAGTTACTTTGATCTAACAACGTTTCAAACGGTCAATATCTATTTTAAATGCTTCTTTAAAATATCTGCTCCTGACTTCTCGTTTATTTTGAAGTGCGCGATACGGTATTATAGACGATCTAATATTTCTTCTAACAAGTTCTCAGTCGGCCCAATAGTATAGAATCACAGTCTAAAGAGAAATTACCTTTTTCCCAAAGGAATTTTGCAACCTTTTAGGTCTTCTATAGCATTGCTGATCAAAGATTTAATAGTTGAATGAAGTTAAATTAAATTGAAATTGGGAGTTGCGTTTATTTATCACAAGTAAACAAAATAGACACAGTAGGTTTATTTACAGGTCTTAAAAATGGACACCTATACTTATCTATCACAGCTAAGAATAAATTTTACATTTAATCATGCAATCACCAAAGACTTTGTTTTCATTATCATTAGCATATGTTGCTTAGCAATGTGATGTTGTGTTAACGTAAACTAATACGTACGTAATACGTACTTTTCCAAAAAGGTTATCAAAGAAAACGTTATCGAAGGTGAAAATAATAAACATATAACATTTTATAACCGGTCGTAATAAAAGTGGAAATTACTATTCCCCTTCATCGCGCAAAACATTTAGCTCTTGATAATCGGCCATATTTGGAATTCACCAGAGGCAATAAATTTTCCATTGACGAAGAGACGAAGAATTGAACAAAAACCGCTCTTGTTGAATTCAGTGCCTAACAATGGATAATTTATCGTGGTCGGCTCAAGCACGTCATTTTGCGTAAAAGAACTGGTGGCCTCACACTATTTTACGAACCGTTTAATTTTATTCCCCATTGATACGTGCAAATAGTTATTATGGTACTCGATTAATATGGTCGGCCACACATATAAATTTTAAACGTCGATATGTTGATCTAGAATAGTTTATGTGCCTACATATTCATTGGGTGTTTCAATGTATAGAAAAATATAGTAAAATCTTACAGAACTGTCATACATACTGCAATAAGCGAGTTGTCTAAAATGTTTTTGGCGCCTTATTATGGCGGTGTTTTTGAAAATGTTTTTTTAGAAAGCTGCTGAATTTGATGAATTTCCTTTATAATATATTAATAAATCATTAAAATATACCAAGACTTTAATCTAATACGCCATAGATAAAGGTTGAACCACAATTACAGTACCATTGATTTAAAATTATATTTTATTTAAAATAAAAATTGCCCATAAATCTGAATGAGTGAATCTTTTTTGCTTTTGCTATTTAAGACCGGCAGGACACAAAACAAGGTAAAAACAATTATTCCAAATTCCTCGATCTAATACCAACTTTTTACAAAACTTGGTTAGATATCATATACCTACAGAATACAACATTACCAGCAAATCGATATATTTAATGTGACTAAAAAATTCTAAAAATTTTTTAAAAATAATTCTGGTATCCTTTACTAATAATGGCTTTGTTTGTTTTTTCATATAAAATATATATTATAATCTATCAATAAATCAATCTTAGAACTTATAATTTAGAATTTAGTATGAAGCTTTGTAAAACTGTGCTTTATGTTTCTGTTTGAATGTGTATTCCGTTTTGGTTTTTGTGTTAAATATAATTATTTGAATATTGTTTAATGATTAGCTGTGGGAATACTTTAATAAAATAAATAAATAAATAGAAGCCTTTTGAACTTAAATAATAACATATTAATTATTATATGAACATTCTCCCATGTAATATAATTCATCCCCTGTCTTTGCCAGTAATATATAAATTGATTAAAGCATACAGGTAGACTATTTGACAGGCTTATTTCCCCGCACTGATTTGAATAAGGTTATAGATGTATCTATGGAATTTTATACATTAATATCAGTTTTGGAAACCTGACTGGTCCAAATATCATATAAAACAGAACGTAAGCCGCGTCGTTAGTTAAATTAAAATGGAGTACAGTTTTGGCAAAATTACAAACCCAGTTTATTTTTTTACTTTTTGTAGACTTAAGTTAAGTAAGTGCCTGTTAATTGATATTTTTTGTTCGAGCTACTAAAATTATAAGCCGTCTTCATTACAGATATAAATATTTATTTCATACTTTTCTTGTAATATTTGATAAGAATCAACTCCACCTAGACAACCCTAGTAAAAATACAACAAATGTACTAATAAAGCCCAAAACTTTACAAATAGCGTTACATTTTTGTAGGTCTGATTTTTGTATGTGTTCCGTGATGAATTAATAAGCCAGTAGGTGCTCAACCCTCTGTGCCACACACACCATCGCCTTTGGGTCTAAGGCATGCATGTTTTCCTTCACCGTACAAACGAGTGCTAAATGTGAATAGAGAGAAAATCCATCGGAGTTCAGCTCGATATTGAAACCACAGACCAACACTGCCCACTTTATAAAAGAACAAAGCTAAATTAAAATTATACCCAATGGTGGCACTAAATACGTTGACAATTTAAAAATGGTCTGTTAAAAAAGAATGAACAAAGCTTGCTTTGATTTTACATATACAAAGAGTAGTCCAGTTGCGTAGCTGGATAGACCTTTGATAATTTAAGACATCGTAAGACACGAAAGAAAGGATGACTTTCTAGAAATGAATGGAAGGTTTTTCATCCTTTCATCTTTTATGCGAAGGCTAGCTTTCAAAGTTCTCTTAATATAAATGAAAGTTTTCAATAAAATAATCATAGTGAATTAACATCTTGCTTATAAGGTTAACAATATTTAGCATATTTTAGAATCTATGGACTTTCAAACTCATTATTGTAAGTACGGTACGGAACGGATAGTAAGATAGGACCCCTAGGCGCCCCTCATACGGTAGGAATGCGTCCAAAGTTTGCAATTTCTTAAAAAAAACTACGAGCTATGGAAACATCATATACATAATCATTTAATCCTTTAAATGATACAAAGATCTTCTCAACTAGAAGATTTAAGAATGTTATTGTAAAATTTCTAATAAAAATTCTATTACATAATCTACAATGTTCATAACGTTAAACCGCAGGACATTCTTCAAGTGGGTCAAGTTACCGCATGCAAAATGCAACCGAGCATCCTAAAAATGCTTTAAACGATATGCCTCAACCATGATTTGTGGTCGTCTTATCGCGACACATAAGAGAAATAGTCTTATATTTCCTTACATACGCTACCATCCTCTATTCAAACCGAGAATATGTAACTAGATTAACAATTTTCTATTCTAGAGTCCTTCCTGGATGTCACATCTCATGCGGCGCTACAACTATCCGACCAGTATTTCTTGAATTTTATTAAATTCTAGTGAATCTTTAACTTTTTTTTATGTTACAGGAGGCAGACGAGCAGGAGGCTTACCTGATGTTAAGTGAAACCGCCGCCCATGAGCGTGGCAGAAATTGCCTTAGGAATCTATCTTATCTGGCTATGCCTAAGATTTTTTCTGTTTTGTATGTGCTTATTTTAACACTAGCAGAGTCGAAGTATCTTTTTCACCTATAGCATAGCATACTAATCTCTATTTTCCCATTACTAAGTTACAATTTTTTTTATCATATATTGCGTTATTATAGTATTAATACAAATAAATATAATGCAGAAGAGCTTTTAGTGTATAGCCTGTAGTAGCTACCTACTTAATGCTTGCACGAGTTAAATTATAATTGAGGAAAAAAGTTCCGGTAAAATTATTACTGAAATTAAAATCCTTTTATAACATTTAAAAAGTCCTTAAGATTTGTACGAAAATATAACTTCATTCATTGCAATTAACAAGATACTTTTAAAAGAAACGCTTTTAAAAGCAGCATTATAATATAATTAGATTATTCGTTTTTCTTTGTATATGCCAAAATGTATCCACCGTCACAGACAAGCCAAAAATACGAGCGAGATAAGAGGTATTATTTATTATAGGAAAAATAAAACTACATTATACAAGTACAAATAATCAGAGTTTGCTTTACAGTTCATGTTAAAGTAGATTGCTATTTTATTTTGGAGCAATAGAATGGAGTAAGCATTCTTATGTATCTTTGAACATTTAAAAGATTATTTAAATAATTATTTTTATATTTATTTTGTACCTTACAACAGAGCTCAATTTTTATTCCTAAACGTATAATTCTGACTTCAGCTGTTAGATATCAAATGATTTATATTGTACACTTGTAATAAATTAACATAAATTATTTATTACCAATCAAGATAATTCCGGGTTCAGAAAGCGAGAGCTGACAATCGCTTAATTATTTTAATTAACGTTAATGAAACAATTACCTATCCGATCGCAATATGAGGTATCATATTGGTTGGTATAATGACGTTTTCGGCAAAATAAACACGCTAATATCATCAGCTGTAGAATGAACACTACTAAAGGATTTTCCGGCGAGGTATTTTCACGGTAGATGGTTTTTCAATTCAGTGTAGAGTGACTTGTAATTACGCTGTTTAGTTTCCCGTTGTTTCCCACTACTCTTATTTGACAGTGACGTTTACAAGGGACAACTTGTATATTGTATTATTTTGGTCTTATGCATAGACACTGAAAAATAATGTTTTATTCCGTTTATTTATTAGCAACGAGACATGAGCGCGATAGGGAATAAACATTTCTGGAATGTAAAAGCGTGTAGTTTTATAGATAAAAATAAAAATACAATAAATAGTTTTATTGACATTTAAGCAGAAACTTAATAGTTAAATATTAATGTGATATAACCGACATGCCACGTTTCAACGAGAACTTGTATCAAAGTTACCGTAATATATTCATATCTCGATTATATTTCTAAGCTATTATATATATTTCTAAATATCAAGCAATATTTAAATGTTTTCCAATATAATTGCTGACAACAGAAAAATAGTATAATAGGACACATAAATCATTCTTCATATAGAGGGGTAAGTTTAACAAAATTTTACGCCGAGTTGGCCGAGATTTGAGGATACGTTCAATTCCCCTATAATGCCGCGATAAAGAAGATTGAAGTTCCGCAGTTTGTAAGCACGGCCTATTCCAGTGTTCGTTTCGCCCTTACGCGGGTACGCTCATCAGATTTAAAGAGAACTTACTCGCAAAAATCACTTAGCGCTTACAGCGTGTAACGTTATGAATATTTTATGTTTCATTTTACGTTAACCAGGTTTCTTTTATATTTAATAGTTTTATTTTTTTAATCATAACTTTGGTTCAGTGAATATGCAGGAATAAAGGCATGAAATGTGTTAATCCTAATTTTTTTTAAATTGAAATTCGAACGAACGATATTATATTCACGTGATATATTCAACCAAACAATCCCTTATAATATCAACAAAGCAGTATATTATGAGTTTATAGAACGTATAAGGCTCTAGAAATAATAGATATATTAAATTTCAATCATATTAACATATATTTTCATCGGTGATGATTAAAGTCAATATATTATTTAGATTAGCAATGTCTGGTATCGTTGTATTTATTCAATAGTTTCCACAACTTTGTATGATGTTTAAACAACATCAATATTGCGCTGAGCAGCGATCGGCGGCACTAACTTTAGCATTAGCTTGTAACTTCTGTATGATTTAAATGTAGCTAGCTTTTGCGGTATTATTGGGTTAAACCCAAGTTGTATATTGTGAAAAGTAGTACATATAAACCCTTGTTTATTTAAGATATTAAAATAGGGAACATAAGATAGTGAATTTTTAGTAGGCCAACCAACATGTTTGCCACGTCATCGTTTCAAACTCTAATTGGTTGAAGATGACAAACGGACGTTTCGCTTTACGAAATTGCTAGTCGGGATAGGTCTAATACGCCATAACAGAATTGATTTATTTACGCTGCTATGGTTGTGGTCTGGTAGTATTTCAGTCTTAAGTCTTCGAAATATATCTTCATGTGGCATCAATCGTTTCGCTAATACTTTTCTAGGCAAAGAGAACATCAAACAATTAGATTAGGTAAACGGTCGAAACATCGCTGTTTTTTATCAAGCCAATGAAGTCTACGTCGTTGAAATTTTGTAAAATAAACAATAATGTTATATAAGTAATGGTTTTAAACAAATTAAGTGAAATGTATCATTCAACTGTCAAAAATGCATTTTAATATACAGATTTCATTATAATAAAGTAAGACCGCTATAAAAATGAGTATATATAATAATATAAATACAAGTACGAATGTTTAATATTATAAAAAGATCTTAAGGGATATTGGATAAACGTTATCATAAACTAAAAGTAAAAAATAAAATATACAACATTATAAATTCTTATTAAATATCTGACAAATAAATTCTACTAATGGACATGTGACTTTTTGAAGATTTATAAAAATAAATTAATCATTGTCTGAAGACGGATAACTAAGGGTAAATGGAGTTTGTACGGGAAATCTTATAACCACTTCACTGAAGAATACACCCTGTTTCGAGTAAATTATAGACGCAAAATGTATTTTTTATAGAACAGGGGGCAAACGGGCAGGAGGCTCACCTGATGTTAAGTTATACCGCCGCTCATGGTCACTCTCGATGCTAGAGGGCTCGCGAGTGCGTTGCCGGCCTTTTAAGAATTTGTACGGTCTTTTCTTGAAGGACCCTAAGTCGAATTGGTTCGGAAATACTTCAAGAAACATTTTTTTAACTTTTGTATGAGGTTTAAATTCGTAATTTATTTAAAAATGTTCAAGAATACTGAACAAATCAAAACAGCAGTCGTGGCCTTGTGATTCGAGCCCCAATGGACTTTTTTGTCTATGTGCGCGTTTAACACTAGCTTGAACAGTACGTAAAAAATCATTGTTAAATGTCGTTGCGTCAGGCACGGGCTGCGTTACCTATTAGTAAAATCAAAACAGATACAGAAATCTGAGACCAAAGAAATGGTTGTAGCTCCACTAAACAGACAAACAATATTTATTCTTATAGAGATAATATTCCTATTTACGGACTCTTTGAAATGAGACAGTCTATTGTTTATAGCCAAATAAATCCCAGGCCTTAAAATATAACATGAACCTAAAGGACATGTTTATCACGATGCCCCATAGCTTTATGCAAATATAAAGATCAGTAACCATGGTAACCAAGTATATGTTCGTGCCTGTTTTTATTTATCCATCGCAATTAAAAGATTTATTGTTACTGTTTTAACCCTAACTCGGTGATATCATGGTATATTCATTAAAGCTATTTCAGATCAAAATCAAAGCAATAGCCCAAGGTATCATGATCAATTATTTAAATGAAGCTAACTGTGTACGGGTACATATCCCTCTAAATATTGAATAGCGACGACAGTTTACTTGTGTCCAGACTAGAAACCAGGATTCATGGTTGCACAGTATTATGCAAATTTCCCTCACCTGCCACCGGGAGGATAACTAACTCGGAAAATATTTAACATGTTCTCATAACAACTGTTGGCTGATTGCGAGTTGTCTAAAGTTTAATAAGTAAAGTTCTCGATGGTTTCGCCTGTTTAAAATTACATTTTCCGTCTAAATCTACGATATATTTAATTACAGTTCAAATACTATGATATCATACCCGGTCATTTGAGTGAGACGTAAATGAAAATAAATGGTGCTGAATAATCCAGCATGACGTCAGTGTCGTAGAGTATAAAAGCGCCAACGAAGTTTTAGTGAAAAGATTTACATAAAACCGCCGCGCATTTTCAGCGTACCTGTAACATGCTCGTGCAGTTTTGTTGCAAATGCTATACTATTTTTACTTTAAAGTAAAATAGGATTCGTTGCGAAAAACATTCAGTCAACCGCCAATGGCTAAGCAAATGGAATTGAGTTGCTTCTATAGAGCGTCTGTGAACAATGTCAGACGCGAAAAAACAATTTCACGAACAATAATGGTTTACTGGCGCATTTTTTACGCCACGATATTCCAGGCGGAAATATTGTAGCAAGTATGCTTCTATGCATACCGTAAATCTAATTTTGCTAACTCCGCCAGCATCTCCACACACCTTATTCGTATTGTGATCAAATTGAATTATGCAAAGCTCACGGAGAAACTTAATTTATATGTATAATGCTATATGCATCCAGCTCCGAAGCCGAAACGATAAAGTGCATGTATCAAGCATGCACTAATGACAAGTTTTGCGCATTACCCGCCTCAAGTACGCCCCATCACATCTATTTTAGGGAAACTTCCTGTGATATAGAATAATAAACAAGTTTCTCTTTGTTTCTTTATCTCATAACAAAATATATTTGTTCTAGCGAGACATATCATGCTCCGTCAGAACCATTAGTGACAACATTACAATAAGTAACAAAATAAACGTTATCTTCGGCGTAAATATAGTCAGTAGAGAAATAAATTAGAGCCGGGGTAAGCAGAGGCTTGGAAAATAGTACACTTTTTACGATTTCCTAGTCTGTCCATTAAACTGCTTTTCACGGAATGTGCAAATTCGGACTGTAAAGAGAGAAAATATAGATTCTAGCAATGTTTGCAGAGCTGTTTGCTGTGGTGCTTAACGACATGCGTTTAAAAATTACTTTGTATTTAACTATTACTGGTTTAGGATAAATGTTTAAACTAGACATCTTCCTAATTAAATTGTTTGAAATTCGTACAAGGAAATTTAGTTTATGCTTACTAACTTTGCACTTCGCCCATCACATATCCGCAACTTCTCTTTAATAATTTGTTTAAGTTGAGTAAGTTCTGCGTAAGCATAGTGATTTTAATGTTTTTGAAATAAAACTGTTGCTCATAGTATTGTCTTTTATTAACATAACTTTTACACATTTAAAGAAAAACACTTTTTTAACGGATTTAACTGTTAGTCGTTTAATTATTATTCCATTTATAAATATACGAATAATTTACACTAGAAATTCTAATTCGTTTAATTTATGTTATACATAACAATTACAAAGCTGTAGAACCGCAATTTATAATTTAGATTTAATTGAAATCGTGTAATATTTAATTGCATTATTGTGTAATTACCTCTAAAGTGTGTTTAAAATATAAGGCAACGTTAGCTACATAAATTCAAACCCCCATTTAATCCTGAAAATGGTTTAAAATTTATCGAAGTATAAATATAGCCGTTTAAGTATAAACTTTTCAACTTTCGGTTCAGTAACTCGAATCGCTGTTGCAATCACTGCGTAGCCGGATAAACCAATTGCGAACAATACAAATCAACGAAATTGACGAAAAGAAATCAATTTAAAATTGAATTTGAATATACATCCGATTTGTGAAATGACAATGTACTGAAAATGCGACCAAAGTGACTTGGAGTGTTCTCTGTTATATAATACTTGAGCTTAACTTTTCAGTTGGAAAGTTTCTTATATCGCCAAATAAAAGTATATGAAGCTATTCGAATAGATGGCAAAGGCGATTGTTATTATAGCCATAATAGTGTCCAATAAAATCGCACATGTAATAAGCTTTATTTGTATGAATTCATTTTATAAATCATTTTTAATACGGAATGGCTAAAATTGAACGTAAAACAAATTTCTACAGTAAAATTTTTTACTTCTAATTTAAAATATATTCATGGATATTAAATATATAATTTGCTGGGTTTATACATATTCAACAAAAGTAGGTAAATTTAACTTAATCAATTAATATAGAACCAATGAATTTGCACCTAAATAATTTTGGGTGTATCGCTATCATTCATACAAACATAAAGACGCGGCAGGAGGACTTCATTTATCATATTATTTATTAAATTATTGCTCATTAATTGGAAACTAAAATTTTACTATTGTAATTTTTTTCAAGTATCAAAGCTACGATATGCTTATTTATAATCGCGGCTCTTCAGTGAATTGGTTCTACGATAGAGACTGCAATAGTCTATAAATTTGCATACTAAAATTAGCAGAATACTTTGACAGCTTTACCAGTTAAGACTTCACTCTTCAGAACTTCTAAACGGAGCCTCATTTAAATTGATCTCATTAAAAACATAGTAATTACATCAAATGGCTTAACCCACATTTAATCAAATACAAAAATTCATGAAATAATGTCGCAACAATATATTGTTTGCCTCGGCTACATATTCGTACATGTTTTTTATTTCTAATCTCCTTTAACTACACAACGATGAGCAGCTTTGCCTGAGACAAATCGATTTTTGGGATGAAGATGATTTCGTCATGTTAGTTTCTTTTTAACTATCATTAACTTTTTTTTATGTTACAGGAGGCAGACGAGCAGGAGGCTCACCTGATGTTAAGTCACACCGCCGCTCATGGACACTCGCACTGTCAGAAGACTCGCAAGCGCGCTGCCGGCCTTTTAAGAATCGGTACGCTATTTTCTTGAAGGACCGTAAGTCGGATTGGGTCGGAAATACTTCAGTGGGCAGCTGGTTCCACATCGTGATGGTGCTTTAAATATAGATACGAAATCCGTTTATCCGTACCATGACCAACGAGATTCGAACTGTACGATTTCGTGATTATGATTCCTACGATTAAGCTAGACACTGTTAGCGAACATCATATTTAAATATAATTAACTTTAACGTCGGCTTTTATTATATAAAAAAAGGTCTCTAGATGTAAATAACGTTATAAAATCTTATTTAATTCTACACACTATTAAGGTTCGACCAGAAGAGCCCGTGATCCAATTACAATATTCATGGAAAATATTGAATAAATACGAGAAGCATTCGTAATTGTATGCATCATTATTCTCGTACTTGATATCAGAAACAACTTATAAATATAAATTTATTTCGTACGATAATTTTGGTGTGTGGAAAAGTGAATAAAATAACTGCGGAATTTTTTTGTAGACTATGGCAGCCGCAGTTATAAATTAAAATACGGTGTAGGTAGTTTTTTTACACTATTGCAGGTTTTTTCTAGTCAAAGTAATAATTCTAAAATTCTAGATACATCTAGAACTAATCAATGTATGCATCATCTAGCTGTATTTTTATTAATGTATCATATAATATTGTAATTTGTGCCATATCGTTAAGCCAATAGTAAAAAGTTTAAGTCTGTATCCGCAACTCATAAATAAATACGAATTGTGTTATTTTGAAATCGCCTCAAAGTGCATTCTCTTCTCTTTGTTTCTCCAGTAAACTTTTCCGTTTTATTTTTCCGTCTTGTTTTATCATCGCCATAAGTCCTTTATACACAGTTTAAATAATTAGGCAGCGGAGACAGCTGAACATCAAGGACTTTCATATTTCACAAATTATGGCGACATAACATTTTAAGCTAAAATTTACTAAGGCTAAAAACTTTATCTGAAACCAACGAAGACCTCAAAGGAAGTCAAATTTGAGGTTTATGAAAAGAAAATTTAAATTAAAGTTCCAACGCTCTAGGCACTAGTCTTAAAGAACAGTTTACAGTATTAATATACAGCTGACTTTAAATAATTTAATATACTAGCTGATGCTAGCGAGCGGTTTTATTTTAATTTTTTTATGGAAAATAATATTTGGTTAGACTTATATTTTAAATATCAAATTACGTTAGATTGTGATGTCCAATGATGTTTCAGTAAACACTTTTTTATAAAAAAAACTTTCGAGAATGATGTTCTATTCTGAGAAGCTTGTTTACATGAAAAGTATGTTTCTTATCCCTAACAAGCTGTGTCACAATATAACATATTATAAATGCATAAGTTTAAACATTCTCCGGAAAACCATTGTATTTTTATCTTGTTTAATTCCTTTCTTTTACAGACGTACATTGAATAAATAAATGTCCATCCACTTTCCACTTATACTCTATTGCACTAAAAGCTCAGTTTCTATGAAGCTCATACAATGTAAAGTTTGAGTCGAGGGAGCTTGATATAAGTGCTTGTATTTACAATCGAATTCAAATAAACCTCGGTTTAAGCATCCATCGTAAATATACCGTACAACATACTATGTTATATTTGTTTTACTAAAGTCGGTCGACATACAAATCTATTTCGATTCTAATCGACTATTTCATTTAGAAGTACGTTTATATTCAAAAGATTTTCAATTCATTTTGCAAACCTTATATATCACACACAATGGTACAGAGCGTTTAGTGAACGAAATTTAGTATTGGTTCCTAGGAAATTGAGAAGTTGTTCTATCTACAATTGGACAAAAATCGCAATGACAGGTACAGTACATAAGTAGGTACGTACACCGCAAAAATTATTAGTTTTTGAACTAGGTCACTAGTTATTCAGTTGAATATTTTTTTAGACTTTATTGGGCTTATACAGTTTCCTTAGTACGAATAGGTTCACCATCTTATAAATATCATATTTTTATTAAAAAAGATCACTGCTGGATTTTTTAGAAGACAAAATCTCTCTTTCATACTTTTATAAGATGAGTCAGGGATGGTACTAAGACTAAGAAGGGATGAGTAGAATAACATAAGCCTCATACCATATACTCGACTGGGATGCATAAATAATTCAACAAAAATGCTCTCAGGGACATTAGGGAAACTTAAAAGTTTAAACAAATTTAGAGAATTTAATACAAAACTATTATCCTTTAAAATCAGCACTAGATTTTTTTATAAGTTACTTCCGTTTACTTTTTGCACTTTCTGTTTGTAGTTTAACTTATTGAGCTCTGTGATGAACGTCGCTTTAGCACTAATGGTTTCGCACTTAAAGCTCAACAAAATGTGTTTTAATTTTTCAAGAAGCTCTTTTGTGTCCATTTCCCGCTTTGCTATATCTCTAAGAATGTTTAATACTTTAAAAATGTCACTGTCATTCAAGTCTTAATATGTTATCCCCTTATTCATAAATAAATCAGTTCAATTACACCGTTATGAATTGCATAGACCTCACTTTCATCACAGCGTAAATTCAATTTGAAGGAAAGAGATAAAGAAGTACTTTAGTACAGTGCTGTAACTGATTGAGTTTTTATGAATTGGAGCGTAAGTCTTTATTTAGAGTATTTGATTTTTTTATGATTGTTACAGAACATTATTTAGCATAAATATATAATCCAATTATGTTCAGATATATTATTACAATTTGAGGGCAAGAAATTCACATCGCTGAGCTGTGTCGCACATGACTCATGAAGAACACAGGAACACTGAATGCCTTTGAGTTTTATCAATATCTGCCTTCATTTACGGCTTTTATGAAGTTTATGAGTTTGCAGTACGTCTCAATCAAAACTGTTCCTATTTCACCGTTTATTTTTTCACACAACAAAATATACAAATTTTGCATTCGGTTCAGTGAGATTTAGCCTACCAATTCAATATGGAAACTGTATTCGTGCGATTCCACAACGGGTAGTTACGAAATTAAGGTTAGTAAACTGTTACATGTTGTCAAAGTTAACAAGGTAAATTATTTCCGACAAGATGAACAGGGTACGGCGAAAAAATTATAAAGGGTTTTCTGAAATTGGATCGCTTTTGTAGACTGCTTTATTATGAGCTCGAAAAATAAGATATATGTATTAATAAAAAAAATGGATCCTACATTTTTGTAGCAATTATATTAGTGTAACGATTACCACCTCGGGAGTTTGAAACTACACGTCATGATGGGTAGTGGCGCATGTAACAATTGCAAGAGTATTAAAAGGTAATTTTGGGGAACCTAAGATGATATTGCATGTTTTCATGATGTTATATATGATTGTATATGGTTTAAAAAATAAAATATATATTTCCTCTCTCACACGGTATGTTCCTTTAGTAATTTTTCCCTTTTTTTACCCTAAATACAGGAGGCAACCTTAATAGTTTAGTGTTTTTGAAGACCAAGTTTATTTAAAATATTGAAAAAAATGATAACACTATTTATTTATTTATTACTTTTCAAGTTTGTGATTGACAAACGTGGTATATTTTATGTCTTAGACTAGAAACACTTTGGTTCAAGGGTTCAAAGGTAAACTCTCTGTGATCTTACCTTTGAGCTACAGGCGTAACCATTTCTTTGGTGGTAATACGTATCATAGAACTCAGAGTTGGTTAATCATTTAATTAATAAATAAGTAATTGCAATCTATATTCTATATACACAAAAAACAATGTGTTGTGTATAAATACATATGACCTAATAAAGCTTAAAATATACACTGAGTTTCGATGAATAGGGTAAATCTCTCTTCGCGAAATCCTAAAGTTTTGCCTATCCGAAATCAGACCGCAATGTACTTGCTTTGTTAATTTAATCTATCTTACAAGCTATACACGAGTAGATATTGTGTATCTGGACAATCGTACAAAATTACATCCCTAGGCCTAAGAGGCACAAATACCACTAATGGTATAAACGGAACATTCCGACATTTGGCACTAGATTACCTACATCAACTATTAAGCTCAAGTTCAGACACCCGAAAATAGAATCCCTGGTCGAGCGTCAAGAGATACGAAACTTACTTTATCATTTGTCAAATGCTTATCAGAATTTGACAGATGGAAGATTCAAAACATAATAACTAATTTAGACGATAGAATTAAGGGATTTAAACTTGTCTTGAATGTTTCAATTTATTTTATTTAATGCATATAACTAACATATATTAGACTAAGCCTTATTCAATGTGGACTGAAGAAATTCTTAATGAGTGAAATCCAATATGTAATTCACAGTGCTAACGCCTAGTAATGTGGAAGCCAGTTCGTGAACTCTATACAATTAGGAAATTCTTCTCCAACTTAAAGAAACCGTAGAAGAACATACAATATTTCCAGCCTCTTCAACAAACTTATCTAAATCTTAGGATGAAACAAATGAACCTTGTGTAGAATTGTTTAAAAGAGAATAATAATAGATACCACCAACAATAATACTCCGTCATCTCATTTATCTTAAATGTAAAAAGTAAATATACATTTCGGGCGCGCAGTGAATACTTTAGCAACAGATGCTCGTATCTTTATAAAATTTTCATACTTCTTTATTATTGTAACCCCGTATCTCCTGGACACTGATTAGTTGCAATTATGATTTATTTAATGCGTTTTCCTTTTAAAAGCAACGGTATATGAAATGAAACTGAGTTCAGTAAAATAAATTTTTATATCTCTGTGAATGACGTGTCGACAATTAATGAAATGATGATATCTTATTGTAGAAGAACATGTCAGCTTTAGCAACAATCTTTACATTTAATAAAGTTTTTAGAGCTAAGAGCTAGTATACTCGTACAATTTTGTTTATTTATTTTTTAATAGCACAGGGGGCAAATGGGCAGGAGGCTCACCTGATGTTACGTGATACATACTACACCCCTTGATTCTATACTTTAAAAAAATACACAAGGACACTTAAAACTTAAATTCTGAACAAACAAACTTCTCTCTACATATTTTTAACACGAAATCCAAGTATTATGAGTACGAACTACTTGGAATCGTTAAAATAATCCTCGGCCTTTGATCTACCACATTCAATCAGCGGAAATCACATAGTCCAATGTAGCCACTCTCAATTAGAAATGTTAGTGCACAATAGGCCATTATTGGAATCGAGAAAATGCATGACAACTCTATTAAACAGAATTTTACAATCAACATAACCATTTGAAGGCATTCCGTATCGAAAAATTAGGTTTGCCTCTTTCATTTCACAATTTACACAATATCTATTTACCATATTAGGCATTAAACCTATATGAAAAAGTTGATAAAATAACCAGAGAAACTACAAACGTTTAATGTTTGGGTCTCTGTATCTGTTTGGTAATTTATGCGTCTGTAATTTATGGCACATGCCATCGACTTTTTGTGTCTAGGCTGGTTTATGCACGATGATTTCCTTAATCGTGTGAGCGAGTTTAATGCGCTCGTAGATAGAAAGAAAATGTACAGACAGGATTTGAACCTACGAGATCGCAGTTATGAGAGTCACACCATCAAATTGATGTTATTAAACTTTAGAAAAATATTAAGGTTTTTAAAGATTTTTTTACTGACACAGTCTTGATTCGCGCTTTGTATTCATTTAATCAACTCTCGAACGTGCGATTATATACATAATAAATCCGCGTTTATATCAATTGAAGTAGTCACATTAAGCCTATCTACAAGATAATACATTGTATCTTAAACTAAAAACTTAATATAAACTTCTTAGAAACGTCACTGAAATTTTGTTAATATCCTGAACTAAATAAATCGTTTATGTGTCCAAAAACCATTTGCAGTACCATTTTTTGAGCGTCAAATGGAACTTCATAAAATATTATAAAGAAATAATTGTTCATAATTACATTCTATGTATAAACTATAATTCGTAGAGATTAATTTTCCAAAAAAGAAACTACTTTCTTTAATTAATTACTTCTGTATACCAATTTAAATTTAAAAATATAAAACTTCGTTCCAAGACTGAGGTTTTTGATTTCGTAATTGCAAGCTCTTAATGGGAACTTAATGAGGCAAGCAAAAATCCTAAACAACAGTTGTTCGAGACTTCGTTCGTAAGAGTTAAATACAAAATATTCTTTTCCGATTTATTTCTATACCATTTTCGAATATTATTAATTGTTACGCCATTGTAATTTCCACGTAACAAAGCTTGTATTTTATAAAAAAAACGTTCATTTAGGACTCCTTGTTAGCGATGTATACATTCCATGTTATTAGTACTACATTTAATTTGATTTCCATATATATAAAAAATAGATAAATAAAATTGATAGTTTAATGATATCTAGATTGTTTTCTTTTAATATTTCAAAAGCTTGGAGCTATTTCAATCATCTGTTGCAAATTGTTTTGTCAAGAACCTCTTGTGTCAATTTGGAAGAAAACGAACGGTCTTGTTATACACGTTTTGTGTTACCCACTAAGCCACGGAGGCGCTGATTATAAATATACAGTTTCAAATAAAATTTAGCTTCGGTTCAAAGATACTTTATTTCTCAAATAATTAAATTCTCGCGAGAAAAGTTATAGTAGTAAATGTACATGTGTTATGAAATTATATGAACATAAGCTATATAAAATAAAAATATTAGTTTCTAAAAATATGTACAATATTATTTACAAAAGTGCAGGTATATCGCATTGATCATGCATTATGTGACTATTGAATAGTAATAATTTCTTAGACTTCGTTCTCAGATATAAATAAATGCTAGAAGGGCCTTTTTGATGTTTTGTAAACACATATATTTTTTAAATTAATTTACATGAAACTTTTACGATTATTAGATAGATTTATATATGCATTTTTATTATTGTTTTTTAATAGGTTTGTTTTTATATGTACTATTAAAAGATTTTAATGAATAAATTAAAAAAAAATATATATATAAAGGTTTTATTTCTTTTAAACTGGATATAATATTTAGTTTTCCGTCATCGGTCCTTGGTTGTAACATCATTTAATTTATCAATATTTCATAATGAATATTTGTATCTTGTGTAAAGAATTAATTCAAATAGTGTTAATTCATTTATATACAGTGAGTTTTGGAGGACATATGCTTTGGAGTAAGTCGATCGAGCTTTAATATGGAATTAAAACTAAGAAGCTCGATGGTTATACTCGAAACTTTAGTTATTATAACGGCCAGACAGTAAGCTAGTTACGGTGCAAAGTTATCATCAGTTCGAATAATAAATCCCCCGTCCAAAAACGAAAAGTTTTTAGGAGTCACATGTGTAGGTACTTTTAATTGTCGCACAGTTGCGGCGCTGCTAACGTGAAAATAAGACTTCATTTTAATTTACAAAGGTAAACCGCCAGAATTACCAGCTTATTTTCGTTAATATTTCCACGAGAGAATACTATTGTGAAATATTGTTGTTGGATAAGCGCGGGACAGAATTTAGTAATAATAGTTATAGAGGCCTATGTCGGGAAGCGCGCTTGACTACAGGACTTATTATCTTACAAGGGAAATCTTACAGAACATATGGGATGACTATCATCACGAATTTATTTATTTATTTACAAAAACACTCCTGCCTTGACAGGTGACCCTGAATAGACAAGAGTGAAATAAGTAATATAATTTACAGGCAAAACAAAAAAAAATATGCATATGAAATTACATAGTAAAAAATAAAAGAATTTAATTAGTATAGGCACTAACAAATAATAAAACTTTTGCCAGCTCCCTCAACGGACAATGAAAAAGGTCCGTTAACCTATGTATTTCGTTATGAAAATTAATACACCGAATCATATGTGCCCTTTTCAGAAGGTTATTCCTAGCTGTGGGCACATGAAAGGGGGACGATGTCTCTTTCTGACGTACCCATCAGGCACGTTGAAGGTATGGTACTGAAGTACTGCCGAATTACTGTCCTTGCCATTTAGTAAAGATACAATTGTATTAGATGAAGTTACTTAGATTTGGTGAGAGGTTAGTGGTGCGACAAGAATAAAATAGTCGAATGTGTCTGATTTCATAGTTATGTTATATGAAGTGAATGTGAATATAACTTTGTTAATACAGTTATTTTATATAAATAATCGTAGACGGGTTATATAATTATTTTGCGATGCGTAAAGTTTTTAATTACGTACATTTAATAGCAAGTTTAATCTACTTTGACATTGCTTCGAAATGATAAATTTTAAAGCACGTCGAGCGAGACTCTTTAGAATAATTTTAAATGGGAATTTCATCAATTCGAATTTTGCGACAAAGATACCATTATGCTCGAATAGATGGAACACGGCGATATTAGGCGATTTTACAAATCACAAAGGAGAGCTTCCTTATCCTACATAAATCTTGACTTTCAATGTTCAAGCCAAGTTTATTTAACTTTAAACGTTCTTTTGCATGAAATTTGAATCAAACGTAGCCTATTCGAAGCTTCTACCTCAGTAATAAAAGTCACGGGCAAATCGGTTTAAGACTAAAAAGTACGACTACATAGGTACTACAATTTTTTATAGGTATGATATAAGAATGGAACATTTTTTTTATAGTACAGGGGGCAAACTGGCAGGAGGCTCACCTGATGTTAAGTGATACCGCCGCCCATGGACACTCTCGATGCTAAAGGGCTCATCTGTACGCTCTTTTCTTGAAGGACCCTAAGTCGAAGAAGAAGAATAAGAAGGACATCTCAGAAAAACCTCCTTTAAAACCATCTTAGCTCATTTCAGTTGAATGTGTAGAATACGGTTATAAACGAAATTAGTACCTACACCTGCAAAGCGGAACCACGTCTCTCGCTCAATAATACACGAGCGAAACGCTAACGGGATCAGATTGCAAACAGCAGTTGTTCTAAAACGAACTTGTACAAATTTGAACAATTTTGAGGCAGAGTTAACCAAAGAACGGTAGACAAATGTATAAAAGATAAGTCATTTTATTAGGACTTCTAAATAAATAAATCTAATTTCAAAAAAGGAACGATATATATTTAAAACAAGAGAGAGCAATCAATTAACAAATACTTATGTCAATTGGACAATTGGTTTAGTTCTCTGAATATCAAATCATCTATAAAGTAATTACTGTGTAATTTATATCCTCCCATTATAATCTGTGTTGTTAGTTGTTACTTATTTGCATATAATTTCATCTTTCACATTCTTAACTTTCACGAGAAAAAACCATCTACAATTTATCTAACCTGCTAACCAAGATATCAATCATATATACCCAATAACTTTTTTCACCATAGTAAAGTGTAATATTGTAAGAAAAAATAATTAATGCGAAGCCGGGGTTAGAAGCCACGGTTCTAGATTTTAGAATCACTCGCATATACACTAGACTAATAGGTACTTTTATTATTACTTCTGACACTTACTTTAGGTATTACTTCTGACCATAATTAATATTAGAAATTTCCAAACTGATCAGTATTATCAGTCAGTTCATAAATCCTAATTTTATAAATATATCATGCAAAATCAAATCACTATTCCTCACGTATCAACCCGAATATACGTTTATATAAATAATATATTTCGTACTACACCCTAAACTTCGCAAACTTGTCACGACTCAGTAGCGACGAAAAATTCGAGTCTCATATAAAGCAACTCATATTAGATATGATTTATATTGTAAATATTAAATTACATTGCTTTGTAGGCTTTGAGATTTCAAATAACATGATAAACTTAATATTTTAAATTATGTAACGCCAAATTATGCATACATCATAACTCTTTATTAACATAAAAATTATATAGAAAATCTATGCGCAAACTTTTTTGATATAAATATGTATGTTGTGTTTTTGCTTGTTTTTCCCTATTTAAAAGGCTTCGTCTATAATTTTTTCCATCTATGAATAATTCTCAAATATAAGCCTCCAAAATAAAAGGGGTAGATATCTATCGATCATCTATCTAGATGGATATTAGGTAAACCACAATACCATAGAAGCGGTTATTGGCTACGGTTAATAGCTAGTGATTATACGATTCTGGCCAAAGGCTGGCACGTTGCACACGTAGTAACAATAATGTACATTGTACGAACAAAAGTCTCATTGTAATTATGGGAATGTATTGTTTTCTCGCAAAGGCTGCATGTAGCATACCACTAATTACTAATACGTAGTACAGGAAGCCATACATAACTTTTAAGGAGACCGATTGTTTGTTGGTCAACAAACTTCAAATCTACTATTGCTTTAGCAAACAAAAACTTGTTTTACAATCTTACTACTGTAAATGTGAACTTATCGGGCAGAAATTTCTATTGATTACCGTTTCCATTTTTAGGTAAGAATATATTTCGATAGTTTTAAATGAACGACTGTGCAATCAATTAAAGCGTAGCAATTGCGTATAATAAAAATTGGTGTCTACTTAGGCTTATCTAATAGATGAAATCCTTATAATTTTAATTAAACGTAAGAAGCGATCCGACAATATACGACGTTTTGTTGGGGGAATTTGTAGTAATGTCGTAAAAAGATTTTAACGCTTTCAAATTTAAACCGTAAAAGTAATTTTTGATCTACTGCTCAATAATCAATTTCGATCACTATGTCAAAATCAGAAGGGAGAACCCTTAACAGAATTTTAGGATTAACGATTAGATAACATTAATAGGACAATTTCAGTTCTTGACATCTCGAACGAATCGATTCAATGAAATCGTATAGTGCGACATACTCGTATAACGTTAAGTATTCGATTTTAAATAATGCACTAAGGCTAAGTTTGACTTTGTTATAGAAATGATCGTGAAATATGTTTTTTTACATAACCCGCCATGAATACTACTGCCAGAAGGCTCGCAACTTCATTGTCTTTTAAGATTTGGTACGCTCTATTTCGGAATTACTTTTATTCCAGTCACACGCAAATTCGCGTTAAGTTTCGAGTTAAGTTTAACATACAGAACCTTTTTGTTGCCAATATCCTTTCATTCTATTTGAAAGAATCATTACTTGCCATGCAGCTGTTACCCTTTACGGCTAAACTTATATTATGTTCTTAACATCGTTACAAACTTGAGCAATTTAGTAAGTATTGAGTAATAGAGTTAAGTTTTATGGTACACCACGAATAGTAAAAAAACGTGTGTGTACTTATGTATAAGCGTTAGAAGTTACTACTAAATACTTCTTTGGCGTAGCAAGATAATAATTGACTTCTACGAATTTCTCATTCTCAGAGAAAAATAGTATTTAATACTTTGAAAGTTTTATTATAACGTATTTTCTAGTTAAATAATGTTGATTTAAATATCACAAAAAAACAAAATGTTGACTGTAGCTAACTTCAGCGTGTCAATTTTTTGTGACGGAGTGCGCGCGCATCGTAAAAATATACTCCCATCAATTTTACCTAACGCGTCAAAAGAAGTACAAGTTGAAAAAGATAAAAACATCTATGATGTATTCACCATTTAAAATCTATAGTTAAATATGAATTGCTTACGAGAACTGTCAAATTAAATGACTCATCCACACTGACTGTATACCAGGCTATCAAGTATAACTCTTTTTTGTAAGTTTTCAACCCTGGTCGCTTCACCAAACTTTAAGAAGAATTATATATTTCGGTATTAGTACTGTAATAACATACCAGTGTACATAAAATAAATGAAAGCAGTGATCATGTGTTCTGCGCATGGCCGCGAAAAACGAGCAACAATTCTAGGAAAGATACGGACAAAAACACGTTACATCGTACACAAATGTCAGGTACTCAACATTGTTCGTGTCAATATATCCTGCATTTCGTAGGAGAAATGGCTTTGTAATGTAAAACCATGTGTTTATTCCACAATATGGCGAATTTTCTTTGCCTTAGGTCTCTGACGCGTGCTGAATTTGTAATGATGCAACATCTGATAAAAATAATGTTACATCTTAGTAAAAAGTATTTCTCTAGTATAAAATCCATTACATAGAAAAGTGTGGATATTACTTTTTAATGTTTGATTGTAGTAGCTAATTCATAAGTGGAATATTTTGTTGGCTTTATTTTCATCATTTATTTAATACTTATATAATTATAAAAATTTAATATCGACTATATATCAATCTTTTCTTCAAGCATAAACAGCCATATATTCGAGATGAAGCACAATTGATTTGGCATAATACACAGACAATTGTTTAAAATCTCATGAATTTTTTACCTATTATTATTGTATTATATTGTATAGTATCGATATACTTATTCGTTAAGCGAGGGCAACACCTGTTCTGTTGTTACCAATAGTGTCTACCAGGCGCCACTCAAATCCCATAACAATTAACGCCTTTGAGACTCAAGAGTCGACGCCAAAGGGAGCAAAATCAACGTTAAAGGAGAGACTATTATGCAATAGATAGTTTTTGAATGTTTGGATAGTAATAAGTTGTAATAACTTGGAAAAGTCACCGACTCAGCACTAACGATATGAAGATAACTTTGAACATGAAAATAACTCAACTGCTAGCTTAGATTTCAAGATAAACGTGTATTTAAACTTCAATAAAACTATATATATTTTTGTGTATATTTTTTGTAAAAATTTAAAGTCACCTATCACATAACTTTAGTATATTACGAAGCTAAAAAATACAACGAAAACGACTGATAAATTGATTATTAGGAACAACCAATATTATATTATAGCCTAGTCTATTAGGGGCAGAATGGGCCAAGGAGGAAGTAAGTAAATTGTGTGCCAAGAAGAATAACAATAAAACAATGAATAAGTCATGTATATGCGTCGTCTTAGTGCTAAAAGCAGTTTCTTCTAGACAGGTACCCGTAGGACGGAAAATGAGAACAATATATGAAAGATAATTCAAACTGAAATAGACACAAATTCGTATAGAAGACAGCTTTTAATCTTACAGGCTTAATGGGCTGTCACGGCATGAAAGATAAAGGCATTTACAAAAATATATACAAAATAATAGGTAATAGTAACTTAGAAAATAGATATTGTCACAAATCTTGTATAAATAAAATTTATAAGGTAGTTAATTAAATACTTTTTATATAAATAAAAACTGCCATTTATAAACTACAGTATATGAAAAATCCTTTTTTAAATTCCAAGACCACTTTTCAAGGACACGATTAGGGTAGTACCCCTACCCCGTATAAATACTTTAACTCCGTATAAATACTCTCCTACTGGAAATCAAACCCGATACCCTTGGCTACACGATCCCTTTACAAAACCGGCGAGCGACTTGGCAATCTCAGTTTAGTACATGGAGACTTCGTGATATCACGTTCACAGAATATATATACATACATACATACATACATACTTTGCGAATGATGTCGCGTACCACCGCTGGTATTTCATATATTAAACAAAAACCACAGAATTAAAAATTAAGCCTCACTAAGCTACACCCCTTATTAAATAGTGGCAGAGCTTTCGTGGTTTTGTGTACTGGATCGTATAAAAACCGATAAGGCTCTTTTATATCTGAACTCTATTATGAAAATGATTTCACATTTATGGATAACAATGCCCTTTGTTTCCTTTGAGTAATTCCGCTGTACCATTATATGTAAATCGTCCAAAATCTGACATCTACAAGTTATTAAGAACAGATCGAACGAAAACATATCAGTATATTAGAAACAGTGAAACTATTTGCTTTAATTAACCTCGATTTTATTGAAAATATATTGCAAATTAATTCATTTTTATGATTTTTACTCTTTTAAATATATTATTTAGTTATCAAAATGTTTATTATTATTAAGTGATTTACAGTTAAGTTATAATTATGATATATATGATGTAGGGATTTTTCATATATTTATCAATGTGATGCTATGGAAGAGCGAACCGCACGTTAATGTTATTCGTATTAAATCGTTTTGATGCTGCGTTAACGAGGAATTAATACTAAAGGAACCAACGAACAAATAATAATATTTAATATAATTCAAAGATCGCACAGATAAGTAGTTCCTATCATTACTATTGATTCGTTAACGGAAATTAAATTAAAATTCTCTTGAATTTGAAATATGGAAAAGTTGCACCAAGTTATTAGTGCAAAAATAAAAATATATCTGAAAATATTTCTCTCCCCCTTATTCTGCAATTATGCTCATGTGTCTGACACACATCTGAAAGTCTCAGACTAGAATCTATCAATAAAATATAATTGCATGCTGGTCACATTACAAATACAATAATTGGGCACAAACAAAAAATCTATCTAGTCTAATAACGCTCTATTAGTATAATTAATTATCAATGTATAAGTTGGAGAGCGTATATCAACGCATTTATGTGTAAAAGCACAATGCCTGCAATATTCTGCGGTTTTCTCCATTGTGAAAATGACATCTGACGTTCACCATAACGATATGCAGAATTCATCTATCAACTATCAACAAATAATTGCCATTTTCAATGAAATTGTAATAAAGTTCATATTGACGCTGACATCAACGCGGTTAGATGAAGGCTCCCAAGGAAACGGGCATTCTAAAAGCTGGCGTTTGGATTACGACGTCAATACCTTACTCCATTTTGACACTTGTTAAAATTTCACTTTGTTAGATCCTGTTACAAACGGCTTATGTTTCCTGTGACTGATTAAAATAGCATACAAATAGTTATACTAAATTATTATTATTTTAGATTTGTAGATTATTATTTGGTGAAATGAACTTCATTAATTCAATTTGTTTGAATTATTTATTCAGAAATTTGTAGCTTTATTTACCGGCTCTTTAACCAGTTTCGATGTTCGCGTTATTATGAATAAGACTTAAAACTTCGCTGGTAACACGAATGCACGGCAGTAGCAAATGCACTCTCAACGTAATTTCAGATAAAACAGTTTGTTGTCACATGAGTAAACCCTTTAAGAGAACATTATCAAGTCACGTTTTTTAGAATAATAGACATCATGGCTTCGAGATGTTCGGCAGTGAACGGGTACTGCGACTCCGTTAGAGTTGCTGCATGTGGCACAGGACACGCTTCAAGAGACTGACGGACAGCAGACCAGTAATAGAGAAAGAAAAAAAAATGTTTTAATATAATGTTTTATATTTTAACATGGCTTTTATATTAAATACCATTGGCCCTATCTTGAATTGCCAAACAAAGTTTTTGAATGTATAATGAATATATAATAGACATTTGTAATCTCTATAAACCACTGTCTTGTTAGCGTATGTCATAAAAATAATATAATAAATGTGAACAGCTCCTAATGCTTTCTCTAAATCCTAACCTATTTCATTACTACGTGACCATATTTAGGTCGAAGTAAATATTCTTATCAGTCGATAGGGACTGGATATTTAAATATAAGACTTTTATGTCCCGAGATATATTAACGTAAATATTCTAAGGCGAAGTTTAAATTAGCCTTAGCCCAAAAGCAGTTCTTTACTATTTAAAATAGCAATTAGTACAGAGAGTACAACTAGCGCTAAATGACTCGATTAAGTAATTAAGTAATCATATATCAATCAACGTTGACGCATGACAAATAGCTATTAATGTCCTGAATCGGATCAGTGACGGGCGTGGGAGGCCCGTGAATGTGCTCAATCGTTAGTTTATTGAAAGCAATCAATTCGGGATTCAAGCAAACATCCAATTAATTCAATATCGAAATATCCTTGTAAACATGATATATTTAAATACTAGCAGACACGGCCAAGCGTTGCTGTGGTTAAGGTTTTTGTTATATTACATAGTAGTAAATTAATCAAGGGAAACCGTAGGAGAACT
Organism: Pieris rapae; assembly: GCF_905147795.1. Taxonomy (NCBI): domain Eukaryota; kingdom Metazoa; phylum Arthropoda; class Insecta; order Lepidoptera; family Pieridae; genus Pieris; species Pieris rapae. Next base: position 5,983,128 of record NC_059524.1, on the reverse strand, counting down.
TATGTGAAACGTTGGTACCACGACACGGACCTAAACTAAACTACCTTTAACTCAGCGCCATCTGTTAGAATTGTATCAAATAATAAACAAACAATTTGCAATAAAATAAAATTGCGACTATAATTAAAGATCTTACCTATCCTATCTCTCAAGTTGGATAGAACTGCACATGGTGTGCTAATTTTATTATAATCGGTTAAGTGGTTTTGGAGTCCATTGAGGACAAACATTGTGACACGAGATTTATATATATTAAGAAAAAGCGATGTCCTGATAGCGGACTTGTGTTGCCCGAAGTAGGTATATTTATGCGATTCGATTTTAGTTGTCAAATGATTCCGCTCAGGATAAGATTTTTTTGTTTATAAAAGAAATAGTCATTTTTTCGTAGTCGGTATATAAACATTACAAGGAGCATTTTATTTTTATTACATTCTTTCGTGTTCGTGGTAATTTCGGAAATTAATTTAAAAAATAATCAATCAAGAGATGAAAAACTGAATGAAATATGTGAAATGAAAAATATAATTTATATTTAATTCACAAAATTTTAATTTGAAAAGCTCTTAGAAAATTACGTATTGTATATTTTGAAGAGCCAATTTGAGAAGCGTAATACAATTATTGAGAGATATTATATTTCTTAAAATATACGCTTTCATTTTGTGATTCTTTACATTTATTTTATTGCAAATATTTTTCTGATCGTTTAAAAGTGAATTGGACATGATTTCTTCGGCGTGGTCGTTTTAGATTGACCGTCGAATCAACGAAATAGACTCATAATAAAACTAAGCTTTCGCAATACTAATAAATTTGGAAAAAATTTTTTAGTTAATATATTTTCAGCTGTTTAAACATGTCTGCGTAAGAACTTTTGTTATAATTTAAATATACCCAAACGTAAAATCACATACAAATGTCTTGGTGTGCATGAAGGCTTTATTTGAGGGTCAAGAAATCTTGAAAATGGATAAAGACATAAATGTTATAAACGTTTATTGAGATCAATAATTTTTATGGGATATATATATATTTAGTGAAGTGAAATCCAACCAAACCAACCAGAGAACTCAATTTTAAATTCATAAATACTTAATTGCGGCGTGTGGCTAACTCCTGATAACTTACATTTAAAGATTAATATATCACAATAATTACATTTATGTTTTCTCTTTTATCAAAATTATAAAACACCATGACACAATTCTCTACTCCATGATTAAATTTATTTAAATTGTGGGAAAATAAGTCTCAGATGAAGTAATGTCTATGGGATTTTATTGGATATTCATAGAAATTAAACCATTAGCCTACCTATTAAATATAAAAATTCAAATTTTATTTTCTTGTTTTCTTGTAAACGCATTAACAATCAAATCCCATTATCGTTTTAATTATATAAGACGACGTATATGTTTAACAAAGGTTATCTCGTAGCATCTGGCTAATTAAAGCTCACTATATCATAGCGCTTTGTCTTAGACCTCGACGTGACCTCAATATGGATACATTTCGCATGAACATTGAATCATACTTTCGTAGCCACCCAGGCATGTCAGCTACAAGTTCTCAAAAGAGATTTAAACCGGTATTCGGAGTAAGTCACTCGTTCAAAACATCGGTTTTTCCGACGAATATCCTGACATATAACATTCTCAGCATCTATTACGTAATTCAAAATCAGATTTGACGTCTACCTTTTCATAAAGTGTGCTAAATAACTCAAAGTAAATTGCGCATATTTATTTAAATAACTGAGAGCAAACATTCGCAGTAGGTGCCAGAGGTTCTGCGCTGAGTTCTTTAAAAGTTTTCACTTGCATTAGCATTTTCAGGTGGCATATCTTTAATTTAAATTCGCTTCGGATGCTCCGCTTGAGCGTCATCTGGAGGGATATTATGACAAGTTGCCAATGTGTTAGTGTGTCATATTCCTCACACCTACTACTGATATATTACGTTGCAAGTTTTATCAGAGCCCGGCTTCTATTTAGCTCACTTAGCATGTTTTGTGTTGAAATCCTTTACCGATAATGATGCCATATTCTCTCTTTATATTCTGTTGTTCCACAGCGAAATAGAAAATAATATAGTTACGGTATAAAAACTTCTTCATTTTCTAAATTTTCTTATAGTAGACAGAAAATTGCGGGGTTAAATATATATATATATAAAGTCTGACTGATAATATGAAATAGCTGAAGATTAATACTTTGTATATTTCCACAGCATTAAGAAGGACACCAACATGGCTATTGAAAATTTATTTATCACTATTAAAAATAATCTAAATATAATCTGAAAAAGGATATTTTACATATTATTCATATTCAACTATAAATAAGTAAAATATGTAGTTGAAATACACACGTATACACATGAAATTAATTTTACTGCCTCATAAATTATCGCTTGTGTGAATAGAAACAAAACGTACTCTATCTATTTCTCATATTTTAATTTTTCTTTACTACGACTGAATAATAAATCAGTTAATCGTTAATATTAAATAAGTTTACGTTAAATCGCATATATAAACCCGTCATCTATGGCCTTAATATACGTTTTAAAAGTCAATTTAAAAATATATTCGAACAAGTTCGAAGACATCACTAAGGAACGATTTTTCTAAACTCAACCGAGCCGTCTCGAAAACCACAAGCGTAGCCACAGGGCGGAAAACTATTTCACGATGAAGTTTAAATAATGAAGTTATTTCTCAAGCAGTTTGAATTTATATGAAACGTATACTTTAGGTTATGTACTGAATTAATAAAAAACTTTTCGAGTGCAAGTATTCAAATTTCACGTTCAAACAAATTTGAATTTTTAATTTGTACCGCATCCCAGTTAGACTTTTTAAAATAAACTATTCATAGTCGTTGAATGAAGTGCTTTCAATTCAAGTCCATACATACTTTTAATTTTCGAATCCGATATTCACAATAAACGAACACACATCACAACACAAACGTGCACAATCGCGAATAAAACGCGGTGGCGGCAAAGTTGCGGTGCGTCGGAAACCGCGTGGCTTCGGGGCGGGTTGGCGTGTCACTGGCCCTCATTCGCCGCCCGCCCTCGCCCCGGCGCAATGACGCTTGACGCACTGATCATGCCCACCACCTGACATCCTTTCACACATCTTAATCTTGTCTCTTTGATTGTAAACTAGGCTTAACAAACTTTCCCTAATTTAATTTCCTTTCCACCTTTAATCACGAGCACAATTTGCATGACAAGTTTAGGATAGTATGGGAACCAATTTAATGTCATCGTAGCCACTTAACGTTAAGCAACCACGAAGATAATAAAAGATAAAAGTCTCCATGGTCGGGAAAGCAAAAAATTGATGACAGTAAAGTATTATTACGACCTCTCGCGACGCCTTTTTCTCTTGTCTCTAGACTTTTAGACATTCTAGACACTTTTATTTGAACGAACTAAATTATAAGCTTCTGCTTCACTTGCGGGAATGAGAAATGGCTACAAATAAAGTAAGAACTTTTGAGCATAAATTATTTAAATTATTTATAATGTTTAAATCTATTCAAACTACATATTTCAATTGCGGTACAATGTGCATCCAACAATCAACAAAGTAAAACAAAGTTGAATTATAAGACAGGTATTTATGTTAGGAAAGCTTAAATAGAATAATAATGTTGAATATCAACTTAACCAGTTTATAACATTTTAAATTAGAAAACATATTTTTCATTAGGTCAACCCCAGTAAAATATTATATATAACTTAGTAAAGGAAATATAAAACAAAATTATAGTTAAAAATAAGACATTAATTCACTGGTTTATTTAGTAATCTGGTAAACAAATAATATTATTGTTAAATGTTTGAAGTATTCTGCTAGAATAATGTTGTTAAAGTCATAAAAACTAGTTCCAAACAAATGGGCTATATCTTACAACCGTCACCATTTTAGTGCCAGAAACGTTACTTAAAAAGCCGAAAACGCATATATTCGTGTAAACATATTCAATATTTTTATACGGCAAAAAACAATATTTATTTCGGAAAATACGAAAGCAAAAATCACGGAAGGTTGTGTAATCCAATAACATTACATTACTGTGTAAATAGGTAATAATGTTGATGCTTTATCCACGAGAATACTGGAAAATTTACGTTCAATAGCCCATCGTGCATTCAAAATTATTGATATCGCTCGCTGTATATTAAGCGTTCATTTTTGGCATTAAGTGAATTTACAAATACTAAAATGGAAAATTACTTTTTAATTAAAAAATATTGCCTATGTGTAATAGTGTAATGAGAGGTAAAATTATGCAAAGCCTAGTGATAATTAATATTAACAGTTGTACGAACATTTACAACTCTTAAAGCCGCTTATACAATAAATACATCCGTAATATATAAATAAATCTGTAAAAAGTACTGAATTCAGGCTACGAATTTTAATTAATAGTCAATGAATAAGAACGCAAATGCAGTTATCAATGAGAAGCTAAATCATTTTCATATAAGAAATACTACCAGAGACTTTGTATCTATGGTGACAATGTTTTTTACTTAATGTCCTTAAGACTTCATAAAAAAATCTGAGTACGGCTATTAGTGCACTGATCTCATCATTTTAATTAAAAAAAAAAACAATTATTTCACATGATAAATTAAACTATCAATCTAATAAAGTGCAATTTTTAAAAACCTTCCTGGTTTATATGATTAGTGACATTTGATAAAATTAAAAATATACGTAGATATTATTTTCATGTTATAGAACTGGGGGCAAACGGGCCCTGATGTTAATTGATACCCGCCACCCACGGACACTCTAATAAGTTTCATAGAAATACAGAAAGCAATTGCTAACAAAGCATGCAAACTAAGAACCGAGTGAAGAGTGCAAGAAAAATCAGTGACTAAAACGGAAATCAAAGTTCGTTGACCTTTACCTAAACCTGATGTTTCGACAGTCGATACCGTAGAAGCCTTTCAAACACTTGCATTCAATCACAGCAGTTCTTGTCAAAACAGGGAATTTTCTTTACAAACAGGAAAACAATAGCTTTCTCGGACACACAATCTGCCTCTTTTACACTGCGTGACTGTTTTCAGTTCTAAGATGCATACATAAATCTATACGTTGCTTAAATATATTTGTACAGAAACGTAATAAGATAGGAATTGAGCATGAGCATTCTTATTGTACACATTTTGAAATTCGAAAAATTTAATGAATGTCAAGTATTCTATTCATAAAAGTTATATTTTTAAACCAGTATTTTAAATCCAAGCACGCTTCTCAGGCGTTTATTTTAATGAGATTTTTTGCATTTTGATAGTAATAATTAAAAATTAGCGATAAACAAACTTCGTTCTAAACTTTAGTCTCAGTGTAATACGATCAATACTAACTTCTGCCTTTGTGAAAATAAACGTTATCAGATAAAGCTTTTAATTATATTATTTTCCAGCAAAATCTCCGCGGCCACGACGCGACAAACGTTCGACTTTAGCAATTTACTACTTAAACCATTTATGGTAATAGAAAGGCAAATAAAATGAGCAATCCAATTAATTCATTTCGCCATTTATAATTGCTCAAGCCGTTATTTACCACCCACAAGTTGGGGACTTAAAACTTAAAAGCTGACAGAATTTGTCAAACTTTTTGTTGACAGTGTACTTTTTGCGTTGATTTCATACGTATATTTGTGAAAGAGATAATTGTAAAACAATACTCACGTGATGATCTTAGTAAAACTCGTTAAAAACATACCTGAAAAAAAAAACAAGAATTAGATACGAAACATTTTTTTGTAATTTTTTTTTTACAATACTATGTTTTATAATTTGCATTGACCGTATTAAGAATGTATTTCATCGATTTACATAATTGAATCGGTCAAACGATATACTTTAATAAAACTTTCTGTGAATTTCAACGTGAGTGTCCGAATATAGACAATCAATTATTTTGTCGTAATATTTATAGCGAGATCAAAGAATCGCACTTCAGTACTTTTTTGTATCAGAACGGAAAAACGATAAAACGACAGCGTCCCGACAGAAAATATGATCAGCGAACAAAAGCCTGAAATAGTAACGTCTAAATCATTATTTATTGTTTCGTTAACGAGCGTCAAAGACCGGATCTATGGCTCTGTGCCCGCCGGAACCAGAAACTGACTCGCTACCGCCTTTCGAATTCATTCTTCAACCCGTTAATTCGGTAATTCCATTCTGGGATAATTACCTAATTCCCAAACTTTAAGTGTAATCCTGTCTGATAAGGGAAGGTGGAAATCTAAAGTTACAGTCACGTAGTTTACAGTATTTATTGTGGAAAGTTTCTCCTGACTTTATTTCACTTTAAACTAAACTGCCAAAATGTAGTTTGTAAAATAGCTCCTTTGATCAAGACGTTTAGTTACGAATCTATTATATGACATCTATCCACCTGAAGAAGCTATATTTAATGGAGAATTTGATTTTCAAAGACGTATGAATAGTTTAAACACCTTTCAGTCAGTGTAGATTATAGCATTTATATACAGGATCAGTGCTTTTGGCAAGCTTTTACGCATGATTTTCATTTAAGTTAAAACGAAAACTTAGATCTTCGCTGATATCTTAAAAATCGTATTTCAATATAGTAAGTATGTAGCGATTTCATAGAATAAGCGCAAAATCCTTAAGCCTAAACACAAAAATGTAACACAAACGTATATATTATCTGTGATACGTTAAAACGTGAGAAGATTTAATGAAGCATTGCTTAAACACGATCGTTTTTATAACAGATAGTATCAGTTATTTATGAATAAGAAGCAAATATATCCCGTTGCAGTATACATATTTTGACAAAGGAAATATGTAACCGACATCCTACTGTACATTTTCCATGTTACTGGAATTTATGAGTACTGGAAACAAAAGAATATTATTTTTCGTCCAGAAACTAGGTCGAAGGTTACTTCGCACCTAAAGAGATATCTGCGCTGAAAAAGTTGTATAGTTATCAATTAGTTAATTAAAAAAGTAAAAGCATGAAACTTTACGAGGATATATTTTACACGCACAGTGGATACAAGACCCATAATTCGAAGGCGAACGCCCGAATGAGCAAACTTTTTGGCAAAGTCAGTGACAATACATGGGGTAACTTTGTAAGAAGCGATAGGCGAAAACAGTAGTGTAGGGTCAATTAACTAGACACTCAAACATAACAAAGTTATTTAAACAAGATTCCTACTATTTATTCCAAACAATGTGTAATAACCGACTACTTACTTTCCTAGTCGCATATCGAATACTTTTACGAAGAATCAAAGGAATGGCTCGTACATGTCTCGGAATGTCTATGTAAAACGACAATAAGCATCGCTCAACTCGTTCATAAATAAAAAGTAAGCTAAGGAAAGCGACGGCCGAAACATGTCACCGACAGCTGACGTCGCGTGTGCGGAATCCGTCGAAATCCACTTTCTGTCAATAAAAATATTGATTGTGTGGAGTACTTATGCTAACGATCGAGTGCTTGGTATGATCCTTATCGGAATTTTATTGAAGAATAAAAATGTTCAGTGAGAGAAACATGAATAATTAGCATTAACCTCATGCAAATAATATAAGCAAATACAAATACTGTGTATTTATTTTTGTACGTTACGTTTTATAAAAATGTATCGATAACACGTGAGATTAAATTTGCTTTTAAAAAAATTTGTATAACCAAATATTCGCTTGCGAAAACGTTCAACTATTTTCGTTGGGAAAATCGATGAATTCATGACGTCACATCCGACGCATTTCAAATTCCTCATCAATTAGTGTAGTTAAACAAAGTGCGGTCTTCCTAAATACACTTCCTTTATAAACTAGAATAAATAGTGTTAACTTTAACATCATTTATCAAGAGCGACGTCGATTGGAAGTAGGAATGCGACGCAAGGATGACATGACACGCGCGCAGTTGTTCTGATAAATTATTGTGCTCAAAATGAGTTTATCCATCATCACGAGACTATCCTTTCGCTATTTTACATTCTGAAATTCGAAGGCAAACAGCTGGATTCTATTTATTACTTATTGAAGCTTACGAGTCGAGAGCATTACATTTCTGTATTATATTAGCCAACTAAATATCTTAGCTACAGAGGATTTGATCAATTATAGTTAGCTATTTTTAGTTACATCTTGAGTATTTTAGTAACTATCAGAGTCGAGATTTGTCGTTACATAACACTACGGTTTAACATTAACAAATAACATTTTATTTAACATCCAAGAAAACTCACAATCACGTTAAAAGAAAAATGGGTTTTGGTAATACAATTGCTCACTTAAAAACAAAAACAAATAACGATACTTTTAGAAACAATGCTTTATATATTTGAGGCATAAAACCTTCGTAGTACCCAACCTTTTTTATCGTCTCCTCGGGATTTGCACCAAGATGTCGGATGCTAATCACATGAATTACGATGCGGATACATACAATGTATGCATATACATTTTATCTAGCTAATGTTTATTATACACAAAATTTATAAAAGTAGACTAAATAGAAACTATCCAATCGATCTATTAAGCATGTGGCTTGTTCGGAATTTTCATTTCCACGTACGTTTCTAAAACTGGATATTTTGCGTTTCTTTTTTATCGAGAAGTCTAAAATCGACCGGTACTGTAATACAAAACAGAACAACAAATTCTATTATTAAACATTTTGTATATATATATATAGATATGTTCGGCATCGTCTCAGGAAATGGTTTTACTCCTTATTGCAACTGTTGCAACCAGCTTGTATAAAACAGTACATTTGTGATTTACTTAAAAGTTGTAACAATAAGATAATATGATAATTTTCAAAGCCGGAGTTGGCCGTCTTCATAAATATTAAAATAAAAACCATAGGGATTTAACTTTCACTGAAGAATGCTACGGAAATTAAATATGTATGTAATGTAAATTGCTTTCTCTTAAAATTCATCTTTGGATAAAGCATTTTATAATTATTAACTTTTAATATCTTCGGATCAAAGGTTGAATATTGATTGGAATATAATGAACATTGTAAGATTTTAGCAGGAATCTTTATTACGTGAGAAAATCAAAAATCCTTTATTATTACATCTTTGAAATAAGGTAATTTATGTTAGCGAGGCATTTATTTATATAAATACTAGCTGACCTGGCAAACGTCGTTTTGCCATGTATATAATTTATAATAAAATATAGGGGTTGACCGTAGAGGGTTGAAAATTTAGAGTTGTATGTATTTTTTAATGCTGTTGATACAGTTGATAAAAAAATGAAAAATGATCTAAAAATTAAATAAAATAATTAGGGGTGGACTACCCTTAACATTTAGGGGGATTAAAAATAGATGTTGTCTGATACTCAGACATACCCAATATGCACAAAAAATTTCATGAGAATCGGTCAACAATCCAACAATCCTCCGTTTCGGAGGAGTTTAACCACAAACACTGAGACACGAATATACGAATATTATAATATTATAATATTATATTATATTATACATAGATGATAGGTTCTGATAACAATAATATCTTTTAGAATTTAAAATTATCTAAATGGTTTGGCACCATTTAGGGGTTAAGATGAATCACATAAACTTACTAACTTAATCAAAGAACATACACGAAGATTAACGAAAATAAACGAAGATTAACGAAAATAAACGAAGTTTAACGAAAATACACGAAGATTAACGAAAATAAACGAAGATTAACGAAGATACACGAAGACTAACGGAAATACGCGAAGATTAACGGAAATACACGAAGATTAACGAAAATACACGAAGATTAACGAAGATACACGAAAATAAACGAAGATTAACGAAAATACACGAAGATTAACGGAAATACACGAAGATTAACGGAAATACACGAAGATTAACGAAAATACACGAAGATTAACGAAGATACACGAAAATAAACGAAAATACACGAAGATTAACGAAAATAAACGAAGATACACGAAAATACACGAAAATACACGAAAACAAAATGAAAATAAACATGAAAAATGCTGATGAAAAGCAGGTTTTTATTATGTATTGTTATTTCCATCGGTGGAAAGCTCCGATAATATACGCGTTCGATCGCTGCTAAATAAGCTGTAATAGGCTGTATCGATCTATATTAAATGAACAATGTATTCAAGGTATTTAATTGGTTAAGGATTAATGCTGCATTGGTCAAAATCGCTTCGAAAATTAGCCATTATTTGTCGTAAAATGTAAATGACAAAAAAAAAATATTGTGGGTTATCCATAAGAGATAGACATATACCATCATGGACTTTTCTGTAGACCTTTTCAATGTGTACAATACTTAGTACATTATTTTGATAAAACTCGTAGGGTTCAGCCTGCGTTTGCAATGTAAGCGGAAAAAAATGTAATTATTTACTGTCGTAAATTCTAATGTGATGTCTCACATTAGAAACCTCAAAAATAACAGTACTTTTCCACTATTTATTGGATGTTATTATATATACAAACCTTCCTCTTGAATCACTCTATCTATTAAAAAGAACCGCATCAAAATCCGTTGCGTATTTTCAAAGATTTAAGCATACAAAGGGACATAGGGACAGAGAAAGCGACTTCGTTTTATACTATGTAGTGAAGTGATAAGGTGTCATAAAGAGAGTAGTTTTAGTCAAATTAAAACAGATTCACGCCAAGTTTTTTGTTCTCTTCTATCTTGAATTACAAAGTTGATTTTCGTGGACACACAAATTTAATTTGTGTTTTCAACAAATGTTTAAACTTCTTTCTAATATTAATTATATAAAATAGTGTAGCTTAACCAAATAAACTCAAAAAAGACTAAGAAAAGTGTCGATGTTACCTTGATTGTTGATGATCTTCATCAACAATCAAGGTAACATTGGGTAACGTTTGGTTGAATTGTTGGTAAATAGAAAATTATTTGTTAATAAATAACTAACATATTTTGGTTTTGTCAGAAATAGGCAAAATTTTGGAAGTTTTTTTATCCACAATTAATTACTTTAAAAGTTAAAATGTGCAATATAAATTTTAATTTTCAAATTTTATACACATTTTAATAGATATAAAATATTTTTTCATGCAACCTGGTTTCCATGTCACAATAAATATGAGCAACAAAACTATATTCCGTTGCTTCCGTGACAGATTGGTTTTTTAAAACTGTAGTAGTATGAATTATGTTTTTTGAAAAGTTTAAATATTCAGCGTCAACTGTTATAGTGAAGCTACATTGCAATTTGTTATAAAATTATTGATACGTAACCTAAAAAAAGGTTTCGTTTTAAAATATAAAAACTAAATTAAAAATATATTCGCAAACTATACTTAGGATTACATTTAATCTTTATTACATTAAAATGTATCCTTTTTATAGTATTCGAATATATTTTTATTAAATTTTTATATTATAAAAATAGTACACTCCGAAGGATTGGAAGCCACCTCAAAATTCTTCCATTTCCCCTCATATTAGCTACTATTTTCTCATCTTTCCCCGCTATCTCTTTTATTTCGTCGTCGTTCTGTGGTGGGCGTTCTCTACTTTTTTCTTCCCACTGAGCCATTTCAAGTAGGACCCTTTTTTTAAGAATATGATATGTTATGTAATTGGGCCCATTTCCACTTTAACTTTTTTTGAGTTTGTTGTATCTCTTATTATTGTATAACACTGTGTTTTACTTTGTCCTCAATATCGTCTAATCGTTTACCTTGTATTATATTATACAATATGCTGTTGAGGTTACAATCTAAAAAACAATTTAAGGCTTTCTCTGCCTTGTTTGACTGGCTTGTAAGGCCAGTAGATCTATGGTGTTCCTGCTAAATCTTTAAACATATAAAATATAGATATCTTTAAATATATAGAAGTTACCTACATATAAACACTTTACTTAATTTATTAACAACTATACGATGTATAAGTTAGAGTGGAACAGCAAAGATAACAGAGTATTTCTTGGTCCCTACATTCCTCTTAAGTCAATTACAGAAATTAATTAGTTTGAGCCGAGATCCTTGTTGTAATATGCAGTATCCTTCATAATAACATCGCTGCATACGTGCAAATACTTAGATAGTATTAAGAGAAGAGTTATTGGTAATACAATATCGCGATTGTGTAGATTTAAAATGTAAAACTTATTTTGGAATAAGTTTTAGGTAAATTCTCCTGACCTCCAAAGGATGAATGTTATAATATAATGTCATTCGTCAACGTCAACAAGTGAATTGTTTAGACTATTTAACTAACGCATTTAAACAAACTTTTATGTACATACATGTTTACTGCTTTCCGTGTATCGTATGTGTCTTTGTAAACATATAAGAATTATTATTTTATTCTCGCGTTTAGTTTCCCTAGCTTTTACTTGAAACTGGCATAAAGTTATACCTACTGCCATAAAATTAAAAAAAATATATTATATTTTCAGCATGCAAACGCAAATCTAGGTTATTTTTCATATATCAATGAACATTGTTGTTAGCTAAGCATTGACATGATTATATAAATAAATGCGATATATAATATCTTGGAACTACATTTTATTATAGTTTTACATAGACAACGTTGCAACCTTCAGGGTTTATATTAGTGAACACGACTGCGGGTATCTTATTAAGGTAATATAATATTCTCGAATAAATTTACGTTTAAGCTATTAAATCTCAAAGGACAGCAATTCCTTACAACAGCTTAGATAGCGTAGTTATGAAAATTAAATTCTAGTACCCATCAAAGGTCTGACCACGCTGGATAATGTTTAACTTCTCCGATCGACATACACCGTTACCCCTTGTACATAAGGGCTCTTAAGGTGGCTATTTAGGCAATAGCACGTTTCATATTTAGCAAATTGCAGTTTAAGTTTGTGGGGCGCGGTCGCTTACGTGCTATCGCTGACACGTACCTAATTGATATCACTTTACGAAGACATAGGACATAAATCTGTTTCGATACATTAAAGTTTATTTATGTCGCCATTTACAGTGAGGCGAACTAGTATATTGAACACGTAACCACGAATAGGATAACGGAAAAAATGTCTTAAGATGTATTTTGTCTTTATTACGTCTTTATTACGAAGTAGTGCCTTTATGAAGTAGAATAGGTAAAGAGAAGAAAAAGAAAAGTACTGAGAAATCGTTATGAACTACTGCGAATCCGTTTCATTTCAATCATATAACCAGTTATAAGGTTACTAAACCCAATTAAATAGAAGTTGAATGAAATGAAACCCATGCAATATATTTTCAGTTCCCAGAACGGTGGCGTGTAGTATTTCCGAACAGTAAAATGGTAGATCAATTATTTTGAAATTACTCTAGTATCATTGCAGGAAATATGAAAGCAATCATTTATATAGTTGGTTACCTATAAAAACATATTCAAAATATATCAGAACGCGTATTGTGATTCTCCCCCCCATAATCCGGTTGCGTCACAGACTTTATCGATAAATGGACTATCGATTTTCGAGATTTTGACTGATTATAAAGAAGAAATATTTGTAATTGTAGAAGAATAGATTTTTATATCAATAAAAAAATCATTTCAACTCATTAACGTTAAATGGGAATACATTATTCTGTAGTACGATAAATTATACATATTTCCAAAATATTAAAATATCCATCAGGCCTAATATTAATAATAAGAAAACTGTCATAAATTTGTCCTACATTAAAAAATATGGCTTTTTTGGTTACACAGCAAATATTCGTTCCAAGAATAATACTCACACATTTTAGACATTGGATGACTGACTAAAATGGTACCTAGTATGAATACCAAAAAATCCAATCAGTAAATAGGTTTAGTTTTGCTAAAAGAGAAGCGAATTCATCTTTTAAAAATATTGCTACTATCAAAGCACTGAGAGAAAACAGTGCAATATTTGATAGATGTGTATATAGGTTAAAAAGATGCGTTCGTTATATGCGTCCTCTATAATTTCAAACGTAATAAAAATAGTTTAAAAGCATAATTTCAAATGCAATCGATTGTTTATATATACCTTGTTCTGATGTACCAAATGTATGAATATATACCAAATATTACGTAAATGTCGTATCCCATATCAACACCGATAAGCAACACAGAAAATGTTCAAATTATTTATCTTCATTTCTTCGATCAATATGAAATTAGATCGGAAAAGAAAATGAAAACATGTAACAGAAAAGCGAAGGCAAAATAGAACCGAGCAAGAACCCGCCTTATGCATATAAATTATTTTTTGTTTAATTAAATTTTATATAAACGTTTATGGTCAATCCGTACTTTAAACCCACATTTTGGAGATTTTATTATTTAATTTTGTTTTCCATTTAACACATGTTATCTTATTATCATGGAATATAAGTCTCTGTCCATCCAAATACCATTCAAAATACATCGTTTTAGGCACGCTAAATCGAGTGTTTTTTTAGTGAACCATCACAACATTTAATTAAAATTCACATTTAATCGTAATGTGTAAAAAAATTCAAGGAACAAGAACAAGGTATATATTTTATTCACAAATGAACAATACAATTCACACCGGTCGCGTAAAATTACCGAAATTAAAGACTAAGCTTTGTAGTCCCTCAAACGCCTTCAAATAGACGCATTTGATACATAATACTTGGATATAGAATTACAGAGACCGTTTGGATTATAATAATTCCATTTTAACAGGGAACTTTCATTCATTGTTGTCTATAACTTTATAATGATTGCTCGATAAGATTCGTGTTTACAGGATTCGTTAATTAGGAATAAAATTTAAGGACCTTTTGGAAATTGGACGTTTTCATTGCAGAAAAATATAATAACACGTTATTAATATTAACTTACTTTGTAATATATTAATTTTCTCACAAATATAATACGGCAAATCTGTTCTATTGTAGTTCTAATATTATTTGTAGAATATTTTCGACAATATATACGACGTCGAATAAAAGGTCCCAAGACTAATCTAATTAATATTTCAAGGCTTATTGTACATTAAATAATAAAATATGAGCTTCATACCGCATTTTTCACTTTTAGAAGACTGACTTTCTAATAATTCCTTACAACTTCTACGGTTCTGGCTATGCGTTGTTAAATAAGAAAAATATCACTTTTTGTTTGAATTCCTCGATCAAATCAATGTTTAGCCAATGTTTTTATATATTTTAAAAACTACAACCTAGGTCACTGATTTATTTATGATTATTATATATCCCACATTACAAACAAAAAAACTTTATAAAACAATTTACATTTGGTTTTTCCCACGCAAGGTAAGCAAATCATTGTGCAAAGGTAAGAAACTATGAAAGTCACGCATGTTTAAAAGAGATTCGTCTCATATCAAACAGTGCCATGTCTTGCTATGTGCCATAAATATATCACAAGTATATTATATACAAATTATTTTATTATAAAAATATGCATGTATAATGAGTGTTGAATTGTAAACCTCTGTATTCGGTTTCAACATTACAAATTATTGCTTGACTGTGTTTTTCGTACAGGTAATGTAGATCGTAAATCACAAAACTTACCCGTGTAGCGTACTTAAAATCTTTCCTGCCAATAAATTCTATTTTTATTTTCACTTCTAGAAAAATAAGCACCGGAAGTACGGGGCTTCACTAAAGGAGAAATGGAAACAGTATTAGAGAAATAAGAGTACGGCAAGTACTTTTATTTCTTCCTAATTGAAGTTATCGCTTTAAGCTTCCAAACAGTGAATTGCTATACAACAATTTAATTCTTTAAATTTTAGAAAATTAAGAAAGAAATAGATAAACCCACACAACATATTTCTTTGTAAATATAGGAACAGTAGTAGATAATCTGCATTTTTTGGAGGTGATTGTAATGAGAATTTTTAAATTGTAATTACCATATCATGGGGTGAAAATCCAAAACTAATGACCCATAATTAAAGTTACGTTTGATTAAAATTAGTCAACAGCATCGATGGTCCACAACGGGTTGACAATTATTCATGCTAAATAATATATGTCATACGTCTGTCTGTCAATCACGTGGAAACGTTAGGTTGTCTTTCGTCTGTTGTTTTAAATTCTCACCCCCCTTGATGCCGTTATTCAAATTCAGAAAACAAAAGTGAAGTCTAAATATCATTTTTTTGTACTTTCTTACAACGCTAAATTGTTGCTTAGCAGTAATAATTCCTAAATTGTTTATAGGAAAATGTTAATGACTAATAAAGGATAGCCGTAGTACTGTGTAAGGAAATAATAAAAACTTCTGACGTATGGTATCGTATAGTAACTAATATCTAAAGGTTGTACTCAAATTTTGTATTACGTAAGTTTCATTATATTTTCATAATTTGGAAACATAAATTTCTTCCAGTAAGGCGTTCTCGAATAATGTCAAAGTTTTTAATTTAGACTAGATTTGTGACTTAATGTAATTTGAAAATGAATAGCTATAAACATAATACAAATTAATTAATGCATTTCTCCAACTTGGAGATAATAACTTCTCCGTCGCACCAGATGTTGACGGGTATAATAGCTGAGTTATGAATTTTAATGTTTGCTCAGCGAATATCGAAATGAATATTGAACATTGTTAAAAAAAGGAAATAATTAAGTCAGGAAAAGATTTTTCCGCCGTGAAATGGGCAAACAAAAAGGAAATCAAGGAGGTCGCGGAAATAATTACAAGAAAAACTTATTAACTAACTTGTAAATACATAATATAAGTCCTCATAATGCAAGATTTGTACTACATTCGAAGCAAACATGGCTTATCAATCCTAGACTACGTAGCATTACTCCAACAAATTGACATGAGACCATAGAATCTAGTGCCAGAAACAATAGAACGTTTACGACTTCTTTCCAAAAATTCTTAGTCTGAATAAAACAAATTTTTAGCTTCGAACCTAAAATTTATTTTCATTTTAGTATATCACTTGAATATTCTTATTAATATATTTTATCGATCTATAGACAACGATTGGTTCTTGATTAATTTTACATGTTGAGACAATCAGCAGAGTTGTTTGACAAGTATATATCTCGGTATGTTTAGGTTAGCTCCGATGAAGCCTTGCCTAAGGGTTCGTGTTATAGCTAAACGAACCTCTGTGTAATTCAAAGCGCCTGGACCATTACATAATTTGAAACGATATTATGTAACAAGAACTCTAGTAAATAACCTGATTCATCTGTTCTACACATATAATAATTATTATATAATTTTAACTCGTTATAATATAATTCAAGTACACTTTGCTTTAAATACATTTAGTTATAATGTAGGTTTTATAACAAGTTGAAAGAGAAAAACTTAACATATTTCACTGATCTAAAAATAAATGAAATAGCCTTCACATAAAATGAATAGACGTTATTATGACTAGTACAGAAATGAAACCTCTGGAGATATACACATATCATACATAGATATTGATTGGTACATTACGATTCATATAACCACCTGTGTGTATCCAACTGAATGCCACTCATATCGACATACTAGCCTACTCCAAAATGCCAATAGTGCTACAATACTCCATATTAAGGCCCCAAATTGCAGTTTAATTTATTCTGTACGTGTCTCGGCAACAGAATCGCAATAACCGGCCAAAACAATACCGTCGTATATTAGGAAACACTTTGCATTTAAGTGTAATTTTTGTTTGCTTTTTGTTAACGATTGTTGATTAATATTAATGTTTTTGAACTATATAAATAACGTTTTAACGTACACACAAAGTTTCCTCATATAAAATGCTTCAAAGGTAATAACCGAAACGGATTTTATGAAGCCAGGTTGGTACGCAGTAGCACTGATATTGTATAAAATTAAAATGCTAAAGCTTTTTCGACACGTGAACTGAATAGATTGCACTGTGTTTTTACTCTGTATGGAGCATGCGACAATATAACGTGATTTTTTGTAACCATGCCAGGCATCGGGTTGATGAATAAATGTTTAATTAAATTATAATAAAATGTAATCGTCTTGCACTTTTAATATGTTTTGATTTAGTTTAACATTTACTACAAATCAACCATCTAAATATGTCTAGGAAGTTTCTCACATATATACCATTTTTCACATTATAGGTATGTCGGCAATGCACTTGCGAATTTTGAGTGTCGATCAGCGGTATCACTTAACATGATGTGAGCTTACCTGCCCATTTGCCCCCTGTTCTAAAAAAAAGTTCTTCGATGAAATATCCATTCCGTATATTGGTATCACGGAAAACGAAAACTTTACGAATCGAATAGAAGACTACAGTAAGATTGAAGTGGGATAGTATAGAAATATCACTGACTATTTTCACTTGGAAATGTAATTTTCTCAGCACTCGCTGTTCACAATTGACAGTTGTAACATAAAACTAAATCCAAACAACAAACTGAATTCGAGATAGCTTTTTATGGCCAATCAAATGTTTCTTGGAGGGAATACGATATTTACGACAAACTCATAGTAAAATTAACATACGAACGACCTTAGTGGTTTACAAATGTACAGAAAAAATGTTTATATGACAAATATAGCGCGGCCTGCTCACATAAAAAGGTTGTAGGAATAAACAAATAACAAAAACACAAGTCAACAAATAGACTTTTATAAAGCACGCCATCAAAGCAGTTCACGAGAGCTGAAATAATACTGTTACGAAGTTGAGCTCGTAGCATTTCGTAGCACTACGTAACGGGTAGCATTGTTTTAGCGTTTTATCTTTCAGTATTTTTTTTATTTTTTAATGTAAATAATTGTTATATAAATATAATTTAAACGCTCTTCCATCACAAGGAACTTATAAATGGGTTACTTCAAACGATAGAATAGGCCTAAATCCACATAACTAAGTTTCTTGGAAAGGTCTCCGGATGTATTGACATAGCCATGTTTACTCAAATAATGAACTATTGAGAGATCCTTCGGAAAAACTTTTGATATGAGGCTGATAAATACACGTATTAAACATAATAAAGTTAAAGTTAGGTTTGTTAAGACATTAAAATTTTTAAAGGCAGCTATAGTAAGACTCACTCTCATTCTTCTATAGAATGATAATCTTACTTTTTTGATACAGCGTCAAAAAAGTAAGATTATCCACGAGTTTATTACGTTGTTTTGCTTTTAATACCAAAGGAATATATAAATATCAATAAAAAGCTTGACATGGGTTAAAAGTTTTGCCACTTTCTCCTGAGGCTAGTGGCATCAGAATATATAAAAGAAAGTCGTGTTGGTTACACCACTTATAACTCAAGATCGGCTGGACCGATGTTGGACAGATATCTTAATTAAGTTAACATAATTTTATTAGATTGTTAGTCGGAACAAAGTTAGCCGTGTCAGCTAGTTTATAATAAAATCTGAAATCACTAACGCAAATAGTGTATTTGAAAATCTTATAAAATATATGTATGGTATAAAACCACCTCAAAGCGAAGTACTGCTAAAAACAGGAAGCAGAATTAATAACTGCATTCAATTATATTTGTAAAATAAAATGGCGATATTTTTTTTTCGGTAATACTAAAGCTAGATTCCGATTGAGTAGAGTGTACTATCTGTTTTTAATTGCGGTACGAGAAGTAGTCTAGCTACTATAAGTAGTATTTAAAATATCCATCTTGTATATGAAGCTATTTATTAAAGTAGGTAAACTCAAACAAAAAGATGCAAAACACTTCTAGTTTCACCTTGGTCGGCTATCTCAAGAACTTTACCTGAATTGCCTCTTGACATGAAAAGTTCAGGTTAACATATTTGGTAAAGAGTTCTGCTTATTTCTCTTCTTTACAGAGTATGGCCGTGAACTGAAACCTAACTATTGAAAGGAATTATTACTTATTTGACACAAATGCCAGCATGTAAATAAAACATAATACTCTGCTGTGAGCAGTCGAAGAGTGAGGTAGTGTTACACCGCGCAATAAAACGATCGTAAAATAACACGCGAATTTAAGTTTGATAATTAATTAGTGAGAGTGTATTGTGCACTGTTTTGGAACGGCTGTTATGTTTGCACCTAAGATGTGCTGATTTCAAAAAATTTCGGGAAAAGGGAGAAAACCAGATAAAAATATAAAAAAGCACGTGGCACGTGGTCGAAGAAATACGGGCCTCTGACTTAAGTGTAATATCTCTCTCGATAGCCGTCAACGAGCCGAGTTCTATGATACCTCCAGCATGAAGATCGGTTCAGAGATTTTTCTTTAAAAGGTAATAAATACAAATAACCTCTTTAAAGAACCACAAAAAGAAAAATAATTCAAAAAAAAAAAAGCGACGACCCTCACATTAAAAATATCTATTAGATAGAACTCGCAACGCCGCAACTTTTGAGGGGTCGCAAGGATTTTTCGACCCAGAAATAGAAAAGTTATAAAAAGTTTTCCCAAAACAACGTGGCACGCGGTCGGTGAAATCCGATTTTCCGCAGTGAGTGCGATACGTCGTTGGATAGCCCTCATCGAGCCAAACTCAGCGACGCTTCGAACTTGAAGAGTCGACCAACCGGAGAAGAGCTACGGGGACGGGAAGAATCCTGGAGGAAAGCGTACATATCTCGGGAACGGTGCGTCCTAGCCAAACTTTGACCCCATTCTATCAACATTGATAATATCCCTATAACAAAAAAAAAAAAAAATAAAATTAAAAAAAATAATAATAATATTGTTATTATTTTTTAATTTATTATTATTATTATAATAATAAATGAATAAATAAAGCAAATAATACTAATTCCCCCCTTATCCACAGTCCCCTCCCATAAATCCCCACAGGGCTCACCCTTCCCGATATACTTAATATTAAGTTAGAATTAAGATAATTTTTACCTTTTTTTTTTTTTTTTGTTCCCTTTTGGGGACAGCTACTAGAATAAGTATAACTAATCTTTGACAAACTGACGGCTGTCACCCTATTGGGGACAGACCCTTAGACTAAGCTAAAACTTTTAAGTATTGTTATAGTTATAGAAAGTGAAATTGAGTATTGTCTAGTTTAACTTATTGACTGTCTAACACCACCCTTTTGGGAATAGACATTAGACTTCAAGACCTACTTTATATATATACATATTTGACATATTTGTATACATCGATTATCCTTTTGATTGACTTTTATAAACCCGTCTTATTGGACAGTGCTGTAAATTATTACTATTGTTATTTATTATATATAGTATAGGACTACTAGGATGTTTGGGTTGCGCACACCCACCAAACCAAACCCCTCGACATTCGTGGAGGTTAATAAACAAGATAGGCTTAGTGCACACACATCCGTAGTGGCCGCTGGTGTCAGGAAGAGCATTGATCAGTGGGAGGGGGTAACAATTGAGGAAAAGAAGGCGAGAACCCACAGAAACTCAAAAACATATAAAAGCAAAGCTGCTGAGGCAACAGCCGTTCAACAAAGTGCCCTCGTCCAACTAGACGCTGCTCGTACTTTAAAGGGCGAAATTAAAATAGCTGTGACCACTGCTATAAAACGACTGTGTGAGCTAGTCAAAGAAGCAGAGGCCCAGTCAATGGAGGGAAACGAGAAGAAGAAAGACAAAGAATACGAGGAAGAAAGAATAAAAGACAATGATAAAATTGATAGTACACGACAGGCGAAATCAAACGAGATGGATGACCAGCTGATAAGACTAGAGAAGGAGACTAAAAAATTAGAGGAAATTACTAAGCTACTTCAAGAAAATATTAGTGAACAAAATAGAAGGGAAAAGAGACTAGAAGAAAAAATAGAAGAACAGACAACAGTGGTGAGACAAGTGTTGGAGGAGAGACGATCCTATGCCAAGGTGGTAACGAGCGGAAAAGAAAGAAGCGAGAGGCCAACCAACGCAAAACACGGTGTTAACATGGAGAACAAACGTGTGGAGCTGCACTCCATGATAATAGCACCACGAAATGAAAAGGAAACGGGAGACCAAGTAATAAATAGAATCAGGGAAGCCGCAAATGTTAAAAAGGGAGGCATTAGAGTGGATATGATAAGAAAGATCAAAAATGGAAAAGTAATAATAGGATGTAGAGATCTAGAGGAAAAGGAGAGACTCAAGCAAAACTTAGAGAGTGAAAATGAACACCTGGAAGTAAAAGAAGTCGAAAACAAAGACCCACTAATCATCCTTAAGAATTTGCTGAATTACAATACAGAAGAGGACATAAAGCAGGCAATAAGAACACAAAATAGGAAAATAGTAGAACACATAAGAGAAGAAGACTGGAGGATGACCGAAAAATACCGTCGCAGAGCGAGGAACCCACATGAGGGTCATGTCATTCTTCAAGTCTCACCAAAACTATGGCAAGCTTTGACTAGTGCAGGAAAAGTGCATGTGGACCTTCAAAGGGTGTGGGTTGGGGATCAGTCCCCCCTGGTGCAGTGTATGAAATGTCTGGGATATGGCCATGGGCGTAAGCACTGCACGGAAGAAGACGATTTGGCCTGTGCCTGTGCCTACTGTGGAGGAACCCACATGCAGGAGAAATGTCCTAAATATAAAGCAGATGAAAAACCCACCTGTATAAACTGCAAAAGGGTTGGTCTCGAGAGACAAGACCACGGAGCCTTCGACGTGCATTGTCCAGTAAGGAAGAGGTGGGAAAGTTTGGCCAGAAGCAGAATAGCTTATTGCTAAGGTCCAGCAAAAGGTTAAACCGATAAAAATAGTGCAGGTTAACCTGCAAAGGAAAAGCCTTGCAATGAGCGAACTTATTTACGAGGCACAATCTAGAAAAATAACAGTCGCTCTAGTACAGGAGCCATACATTGGAGCCCTGGGCAGAGTGAAAGATTACAGTGGAGTGAGAGTGGTGCAGTGCCAGAATCCTCCGGCAGGTAAAGTTATAAAGGCAGCAGTGTTGATTTTTGACGAGGATATTGGTATTATCCAATACCCCGCACTAACAACAACCAATATAGTGCCTATTAAACTGAAGACCACGGCGGAGTCTGGCATTGCACTGATCTCATACTACATGGAACCAGACCCAGCGGATATAGAACCCTATCTAAAGCACCTGGAAACAACGGTGAATGAGCTCAAGAGAAGAATAGTCCTAGGAGGTGATGCAAATGCCAAAAGTCCGTGGTGGGGAAGTCCGAAAATAGACAATAGAGGACAAGCCTTTGGAAGTCTGGTAACTGAGCTTGGTCTGCACATACTGAACGATGGGCAGCAACCAACATTTGAGGTAATAAGGAGAGGAACCAGAATAGTCAGCCACATAGACATAACAGTGTGCACGAGTGACCTACTGGGAAAGATCGAAGATTGGAGAGTGGACATCGGAATGGTTTCTTCGGATCATAATGCCATACTATTCAAAATTAATGCAAACATACATCAAGGAATTCATAGAAGGAGTAAAACAAAAATTTACAATAGTAAAAAAGCTAACTGGGTAAAGTTCGAGGAAGAAATGTTGTTTAATATAGAAAATTTTCAGTTAACAGAAGAAGTCGTAAGAAAGTTAAATAAAGTTGAAGACTTAGAACAAATAGTAGAAAAGTTCACAGAAGTAGTAATCAAATCAAGTGATGTAGCAATTCCAAAAATTAAAACCGGGAAGAAAACTAAAATGGCTTGGTGGACCGAAGAACTACAGGTGCTCAAGAAACAGGTTGAGACTAGAAAGAGGAGGATAAGGTGTGCCGCAGCACGCAGAAGGCCAGAGGTCGTAGGTGAATACCTTACATTAAAACAAGAGTATGAAAACCGGATCAAACAAGCCCAAACTGAGAGCTGGAAGAAGTTCTGTGAGAAACAGGAAAAAGAGACAATGTGGGAAGGTATATATAGAGTGATAAGAGGGACAGAGACCAGAGTCCAGGATATACCACTTTGCAGGGACGGTAGATATGTTAGTGAAAGGGAGTCAGCGGAGACCCTGGCAAGAACTTTCTTCCCGGAAGATACTAGTGAGGATGAAACTGAAGACCACGAATTGGTAAGAAGAAGAGCAAACACAGTAAACAAAGAGGAACATAACTTAGTCTATGATACCCCTTTCACAATGACTGAACTCGAAACTGCCGCTCTCAGTTTCAACCCCAGAAAGGCCCCCGGAGAAGATGGCATAACGGCGGACATAAGTTGGCACGCGATAAACGCGGCGCCTAACTTATTCCTCACCGTCCTAAACAAATGCCTGGAGCTAGGGTACTTCCCCAAATTGTGGAAAATTGCTACAATAATTGTATTGCGCAAACCGGGTAAGGCCGATTATTCAAACCCGAAGTCTTATCGACCCATAGGCTTACTACCTCTTCTAGGTAAAGTATACGAAAAGATGCTAATCGTTCGGTTAAAGTGGCATCTAGTCCCGAAAACCTCGAAAATCCAATACGGATTCATGCCCCAGCGGAGCACTGAGGACGCCCTATATGACGCAGTCACACATATACGCGCAAAGCTGAAACAAAAGAAGATACTAACCATCGTATCACTCGATATAGAGGGCGCCTTTGACAGCGCTTGGTGGCCGCAAATTAGAGTCCGCCTGGCAGAAGAACAATGCCCATTAAAACTAAGGAAAGTTATGGATAGTTACTTACATGAAAGACAAATTAAATTAACCTACGCTGGACACACGGTTGAAAAAGTTACTAACAAAGGCTGCGTTCAGGGTTCAATAGGGGGACCAACAATGTGGAATCTAATATTGGACCCGCTCCTCCAGGACTTGCAAAATAGTGGTGAGTACGTCCAGGCTTTTGCGGATGACATCGTTTTGATAGCGGAAGGAGAAACCGGTAGCGAGATCCAGCAGAAACTCAACCTAACATTGAACCGGATACATAGATGGGGTATCCTAAACAAACTGAAATTTGCGCCACACAAGACCAAAGCCATGGTGGTGACTCGCAAACTAAAATATGACACCCCACGGCTAAATATGAATAATGTACCGATACAGATGGATAACCACATCCGAATCCTCGGAGTTGATCTGGATTCTAGACTCACATTCAACAGACATGTGGAGAGAGTATGCCGGAAAGCCATTCAGATATATAAACAGCTGGCTAAAGCCGCGAAGATCGAATGGGGACTAAACCAGGAGGTTATCGCGACCACGTACACTGCCGTTATTGAACCAATCGTAATGTATGCGGCCGCGGTGTGGGCTCCCGCGACAAATAAAATCTGTGTACGGAAAAAACTAAACCATCTGCAAAGGGGCTTTGCCCAAAAAATTGCCAAAACTTATAGGACGACATCGTTACACGCGGCAACCCTACTGGCCGGGATACTTCCTCTAGACCTACGTATTCAAGAAGCCGCTGCCTTATACGAGATAAAAAGGGGAGTCAGCACGGAAATACTGAAGGAGGGCGAGGAATTAGAGAAGAGAGTGCG
Organism: Pieris rapae; assembly: GCF_905147795.1. Classification (NCBI taxonomy): domain Eukaryota; kingdom Metazoa; phylum Arthropoda; class Insecta; order Lepidoptera; family Pieridae; genus Pieris; species Pieris rapae. The sequence continues at coordinate 5,957,718 of NC_059524.1, read as the reverse complement.
ATATGTGGATCTCCCACACCCGGCGAAACAAACAAAACTTGACTATAAGATGCTCACAAATCCGGAAGAAATCGCAAGACACGGCGGCACACAAATCTATACGGACGGCAGCAAAACAAGTACAGGAGTGGGCGCCGCTTGGACAGAATGGAAAGATGGAATGGAAATAAACAGCAAGAAAATGAAGATGGCGCCCCACTGCACAGTATTTCAAGCCGAACTGATGGCACTACGGAACGCGACTAGCCACGTGGATAAAAACAAGCGCGACGTTAAAATATACAGTGACTCAAAGTCAGCACTAGATGCTATAGTGAGTGGACGATCTCTCGATCCCCAGGTAGCCGAGATCCGCCGGAGCCTGGAAGAGTGCCGGAGAACAGGAACTCATATAAGCCTCTTCTGGATAAAGGCGCACGTTGGTACGCCGGGGAACGAGAGAGCGGACACATTAGCAAAGGAAGCGTCGGAAAAACTAAGGTCAGAACCTGAATACGCTGCATACCCCCTGTCATATATTAAACATCAGATAAGGCAAAGGACTCTGGAGGTATGGAATGAGCGCTACCTGGGGGGTGAAACGGCTGGAACTACAAAATTATTTATAGGCAATGTTAAAACTGCGTATAAATTGGTAAAAGAGAAGCGTTTCACACCCCAGATGGCGCAAATTCTAACAGGGCACGGAGCCTTTGCATATTACCTGCACAGATTTAAAATTAGGACAAGCCCAACATGTGCCTGCAGTAATGAAGAGCAAACAGTGGAACATGTGCTTCTACACTGCCCTATATTCGCATCGTCCAGGCACGACCTGGAGCAACAAATACAGATGACTGTAGACCGTAACGGCCTACAGGACATATTAATAAAGCACAGACCGTGCCTGGAACGGTTCTGTGAAAAAATAGTTATATATATAAAGGCGGCAAATAAAACAGAAAGAGCGGGTCTCGTGGGGAATTGCGCCCCGGCTCGCCCATGAATATTGTTAATAAAAATATTACCGATGTAGTCGGGGCGTAATTCCCGACGCGTTAAATAATATCAGTGAAATATAAAGTCCCTGGACACTATGGCAGGGGAGTAGAGTGAAAATTATTATAAAAAAAAAAAAAAAAAAAAAAAAATAAAACATAATAAACAAACATCAGGTGAGCCTCCTGCCCGTTTGCCCCCGGTTCTATAAACAAAAACAAAAAAAAACACTTATGTACATTAGACTTATATACGTGTTATGCGTGTTACTCTTCCTTACGTGTTATATATATATATTGAAGAATTGAGATTGATTATTGACAAAACGCGTTGATATTTCGATGCCATTAAGTATTCTTAAATATAGTCAAATAATAATAAATCTGATCCAATAGGGCGAATTAAATTTATAAATATAGAATTATGAATATCCTGCATAATTAATTTTCAAATACACCATACTATTAAAAATTTTACTCTTTAAATAATAATCTTTAATAAGACTTAAAGGCTTAAAATAAGACTTAAAAAAAATCATGATTTTATATTTTGATACTCTGATATTGTAAAATAATTTTCTTCGCCATAGCATATACATATGTAAGAAGAAGACAAGAAAAACGTGTGTCGAACACACAAAAGTATAAACTTTCATTTTCAGATAAACTACTAATACAGATAATAAACCAATTAATTATTTAATACTTTTGGCACGATTGTGCGACCTCAAACGTTGACCATTTCCGACTTTTCAATCATTTTTCATCCAGACATGCATATTCAACGGTGCAATAAATCATATGGAGCTATTCCACCACCAAACAAAAAAACCTTCTGTTCTGACAACGACAAAGTATAAAAATATAAGTAAACAAAAGGAACATTAATAATTACACGTCCATTCGTGCTTGACAAATGGTTGTTATTATTACAGAAAATGTTTGAGTATTTATTCAAAATAAACTTGGTATTTATCGAACGGTTTAAGCATAAGCATTAACTTAATACGTAAATAATAAGACTTTTATTTGTCCTTTAATAAATAAATTTAAACTTTATGGAGCTATAATCTATTTTCGCTTTAAATCGTAATAAACTCCAAGTCTGCGTCATATTGTGTGTCTATAAAGAGTAGACTGAACTAAACGGCACAAAATGGGGAGCACTTCGATTGACTGAATTAGGACCCTTATATCTGATTTGTTTTCGCAAAAAAACATTATCCGTGAAATTTGTTTACGATTCTATGAAAAACAAGGAATTTTTTAACTGTATTTATGTATACATTTATAAGTGTGTCCTGCAATTATACTATCGACATTATACGTTCATTATACATAGTACATATCACTGTCATTAGGAACCACACAATAAACAGTTGCTATATGGAATAAACACCACACCAAGTATATAAATCTTATGTCCATGACATAGTGAAATATATGTTATATAGTTAAACCGAGGGAAATAAAGTCTTAGTGCTTTCTTAAGACAAAGATTAATCCTTGGCATGGCTGCCTAGAAATACATATTAATAGCATTCACCACTACAGTCATTAATGTTTACGCAAGTTTACTGCAGCGCAAAGCACCATTAATGCTATATAAATTATGAATGTACTACTTTACCTAACTGCTAAACACGCATTGGAATTTCAAAGGTGTCATTCAATTGACACGGATTAGTGTCCCGTGATAACGTGTTTACATAATTGAAATACTGTGAACGTTCCACCAATGTTCACTTCACTCATCCATTATTTAGTCATAATCACTGCGTCAGCTACTTTTAAACCTGTATTTCATTGCTAGGACGTCAAGATTTCTAAGGAAAAACAGTTTTTTACGGATTATAGTTATGTATTATTATATTTAAACTTATAATTTTTTAAACATAATTTTAAATTTAACCGACGTTTCGCGTGCTTTACAGCGTGCGTGGTCACGGTGACTGAAGACAAAGGTGTTAAATGTGAAAAAGTATCACAGCTGTAGAAAATGTTGTATTATCTGTATTTATTTCCCCGGAGTTGGTATCGACTAAAAGATATAGGGTTTCTGCAGAAATTGCTCAAGGTGTCCTCCATTACCGTTACGCACGCTGTAAAGCACGCGAAACGTCGGTTAAATTTAAAATTATGTTTAAATACAACAAAATACATAACTATAATCCGTAAAAAAGTGTTTTTCTTTAAATGTGTAAAAGTTATGTTAATAAAAGACAATACTACGTCAAGATTATGCTGAACAGTAGTCTCGACTGATTACGCCATACATTTTACTAAAAACAAATGTAGAACATAAACATATTTTCACGGTTCGTTAATATTTACAAGTTCGACATACGTGAGTGGTGCTTCCATTAAGCCGCTAAAACTTATGTTAACTTGCCTACGTTACGAGTGATTCAGCGAATGTAATCTTAGAGTAATGAGCCGTGACACTACCTGTGCGTAGTTTGGGCGATTTGTTTTCGAAAACGAGGCCAAACCCTCCCAAAGCTCCCCCTTTAAGCGCTAACATTAAGTAGACGATAGACAATTACTTACAGTGTTAAAAGCAATGTCGGAACTAAACACATATTTTGCTAAGCTTTAGCGAGAACAGGGGCTAATTAAAGAAGTACTTAGTATTGCGTACTAATTCATTAAGCGGTGAATTTACGCAAAGTTTTATGAGCGGAATACGTAGCATAAAATAATAAACATCAAAATGTAGTTAAGTTTAAGTGAAAAGTGGGTATGTTGAGGGTATGTCTTGCAACTTTGAATCCATACTAACTAATCGTAAATCTCCCTAGCTAATTCTATCAGAATATCGACGATGGCATTAGGTGATCGCTTTCACCGAGTCCCAAATCTGCTCGGATCTGAGGATTTAAACTGGCCAATCGATATGCACATCCAATAGTCGGTACAAAAAGTTGAATATGTTCGAATGAGAGTTCTGACCTACAGTGACCTGAGAGTATAAACTGAAAATCCTTTCATTAAAATAAGGTTACATTAAATAAACAAATTTTATATATTACATAAATAAGGCTCTCCTACATTTGGTTCATTTTGTACTCTGAATATACCATTTCATACACATGGCAACTTTGTTTACCTACACGGACTTTCAACCATTCCCTATATTTTTTGTCTATTTCATGTTTATAGATGGACTTTTGATGTTTGTATGGAGTATTGGCGCCTTCTACCGAATTGGCTATAAGTCAATCCGATTTGCCCTCTATTCCTTCGTCCTACGAGTACATGATACGGGTCATAAGGGAAAAATCCCAAAGTTGCATCGACACGGTTTCTTCCTATACGTTAGCAACCTGACATTTTTTGACATCTATTCTCTTAATACTCCAAGCGTTGATGAACTTTAGGATCGGCTGTATCAATATTGGAGTACTGCTGTAGAGCCGGGATTAACAAATAATTTAATAAGGCAATACTGCGCTTATAATAATAGCCTTTATTCAGATACATTTTACATTATATATTTTATATACATTTAAACAAATTTCCATTTTAATCCAATTCTGGTGCATCTGTGTGACATTTTTTGGCAAAGGCCTCCTCCAAATCCCGCCATTCCTCTCTGCACTGTGCCACTCTCTGCCATGTACCACCTGCCGTTTCTTTAATGTGGTCAATTCACCTTCTCAGTTGTCTCCCTCTTTTGGGTTTGCTGTACCTTGGGCACCAGTTAAGCAGTTTTTTGCTCCACTTTTCTGTACCTATTGCGATGTGTCCCACCCATTTCCACTTTAGTTTCTTGATTGTTATTGTAACATCTGTTACCTTTGTTATTTTCCTTAATTTAGCATTAAGGAAATACTGCGCTTATACCACCAATTAATTCAAGCAAAGATTTAATTCATCAGATAATGTATTGTGTGCTTAAACCCAAGCCTATCTTGTACTCTAAACTTTCCAAAGGCGAACTGGCACAAACATTTAAACAAACTTCCCAGTTTTAATTGAAGCCTCGCCTCGGTACGACTGATACGCGAAATAAGCGGTTAGTTGCTTGTAACCAAAACCTCGGCTCCAGATTTCTTCTAACTAAATTCGAAAGCCACTGAATTAAGATTAAATTTTCATTTATAAAAAATAAATAAATTCTTGAAACTTTCCGTTTAAAATTGAGTTGTATTAAGAATTGTCGGGATTAAGAGAGTAAGATCGCTTTGTTTTATTTTCAATTTAGAAAATTGGTTTTTATTGCACGTTTTGGCGCGGATATAGATTATGATAGCATTAATTGGTACTGACATTATGTAAAACTAAACAAGAAAAAAAATAATAAGGACTTAGGGTCCTTCAAGAAAAGAGCGTACAAATTCTTAAAAGACCGGCAACGCACTGGCGAGTCCTCTAGCATCGAGAAAGTCCATGGGGGGCGGCACTTAACATCAGATGAGCCTCCTGCCCTATAAATATGTTCTATAAAAAAATTTTTTTTTATATAAATATCATTATCTAATCGTAAACGTCAAAACGAGTCTTCATAAATTATTCCCTACAAACAAAAAATTCATACATTAATAAACTATGAACCCAGGACTTATATTACTGAAGAAATTGCTAAAATGAAACCATGCTCTGCGACCAAATATTATGTACCACAAAGAACGGTTCGGTGGCTATCGATACACAATCTAAAATATATCCTGAGTATATACCTCGTTACAATGTCTCCTTACCAAGAAGAAAGGCACACAATATTGACAGTCGTAGGGATTTGGAGAAATTGCATTTGTTTGGGAACAAAGAGATATAAGATTGAAAATAAAAAAAATACGTTTATTATGGAAAATAAGAAAGACGGGTATCACTTATTCCACATACTGAGACCTTGCTTCACGATAGTTCATAAAAATGCACTCGGGTGCTACTAACTCAACAGTGACTACTAAAAAAATGTGACGAGCGGCCAAGTAAAAATATTTCGGATCACGCTCATGAAATTGTATTAAACTAAAATTTATTTTGAATATAAATAATGAATGTTATGACGTTGATCCCTGAGACCAGCGACATTAGTAAAGATGCAGTATTAAAAGCATGAGATTTGATAGAAACAATGATCAAATAGACAATCCAACCTTCAGTTGGTTTGGTTAAAAATTTAAAAATAGAATCATTGTTGTAGCGGGAAAGCTGAAAAGTCTTGTCTTTATTTACCCCGTTTAATGAACTCACGGAAATGGTTTCTTTGTAATTTGGTTTGAATTGGCCTTACATCACCGAATCGCATTGAACATAATTATTGGGACCGCAGCGGACAATATTGACTGTCGAGCGCAGATTAATTATGTAAATTGGGTTTGGGCTGCAGCCACCGATAGCAAAGGAAATGCTTACAAAACGAGCCGACATCACTCACCCACTTGCAAGTTTGCCACATTTAAAAAGGTCGATCAATCTTGAACCATTATCGCCAAATGATTTATGCAAGCTATGTAGGCAACGTTGAAAATATTACCGAAAATGAGACGGTATATCTCCCGGCGACGCAGTAAATTGCGATAACAGTCAACACTGTTTATTCTTTCATAAATTTGTTTTTACATTGTAGATGGTAAAATCTAGATCCAGTTTTTGTATGCTTAAGTTATTACTGTTATCTGCTGTATGTTCATGGTTTAGTTTATAATGAATAATATCTAGATACGTTCTTGATATGATAAGTCGTAGTGAGAATTATGAAACAACGGCGCGTCTCTATTGATTTTAATTGGGCACATAACAATACGGCACGATTTTAAGTACGTTTATCTACGATTAAATTTCGTCATTCATCTGTTTTACATTATAACGGTATTACCTGCTTATCATTTCAACAGACACAAAAGTATGTCTGCACAAAACAATAATAAGATGTATATATGAAAGTAACATATGACTTTCCGAATTACGTATTGATTTCTAAGCCAGTTAATTACAATATACATTATTTATGAAATGTGGACGTTAAGTAGTCTAATCAGGGAGATACAGTAGCTTAGTCTTACATTATAATTATACAGAAGTTCAGTAAAATCTAGGATAACTGTTTCAAGAGACGCAGCAAAATATATATTTCTAGATAGACTTAGCACTACTTACCCATACCGCAATGATAAAAGTTCGCAAATAATATATATCTGTATATTTTTTATTTAAAATACATTTAAAATATATAAAAAAACAGAATACATTTAAATATTCTATTTAGAACAGTTATTCAATATTATGAAAGATAATTGACGCACATTCATAAAGTAATACTGGGTTATATGTATGTGTAGTAAAAATTGAAATTTTAATTAAATCTATCTTAATATATATATTTCTTGTGTGCGTGTGTATGTGACTGAACTCCTCCTAAACGACTGGACCGATTTAGACGAAATTTTTTGTGTGTGTTCAAGGGGATTCGAGAATGGTTTAGATACACAATTTTGTCCGCTGGACAATGTTTTTTTTAATTAATTAGTAGTTGTTGATTTTGGAATGTTTTACATTGGATCCGACAGACGGCGCTACCATCGCACTGTCAAATTTTAAATAATATTCGAATTTTAATTTTAGTCTGTCCCGACAGTTAGCGCTGCGATCAAATTAAAAAAAAGTTTTGTTATCATTGTGTTATTGTAGACCATGTGCTGGATCGTTAGATATTGTCATAACATTTGAATAATAATTTTCATCAAAATGGTCCAGAATGTTTTAGCTTATTAAAAAAAGTTTGAAATTTTCAAATTAAAGACGTATAGACAGGACAACGTCTGTCGGATCCGCTAGTATACGTATAATTTCTTACTAGGTACAGTATTATAAGCTTTATTAATTTTATTTAGGATCCGAGATATTTTTTCAATACTATCAGATCAGTAAATCTAAATTAACACAGGTATTACGGGCAATATATAGTAATTATTATTAATGTCAGTAATCCAATTCAATTATCTTAAGTCCAGGTATAGTAGTAATTAACTACTATACCTGGACTTAAGATACGATCAATTAGTCAAGCATATAATCACTTGTTTTAATTATCTGGATAATTGATTCGTACCCGGTTTCTATTTTTTGTTTATTTTTAATTCTACCAATAGCAGAATTGTAAAACCACAATTGTATAGCTGTATTTCAGAAACTTTCTGGTCCCATTACTGATAACAAAAATATTCAAATTTCGATTTCTGGAAACCGAGCAGTCGATCCTAATTTCTAATCCGTTTCAAATATCAGACGTACAAGAATGTTATTATTTTTAATTACTACATAACGTATGGTCAAGAATTCATAGTAAAGGAACCGCCATCTTTTAGAGTACAAAACTAACCTAGAGATTTTGATAATCGTTTTTCTTAGATGATACGCAGAGCGCGTACGCATCCCGAATCTAAAACTTACTGTTTTAGAGTCGGGATGCGTGCTTCACTACTTTTTACCCTTACATCTGTAGAGGCGACGGAGCTGTTTTTTTCTTAAGCTGAATAACTTTGTTAGAGCGTTTGAAGGTATGACGTCAACATAATGGTAGTAATTGTATAATTTAGTTGTCGCTTTGTGTTAGCAACAGAAACCAGATCACTTAAATAAAAAAACAATCAACAGTAAAAGACGAAAAGAAATTCCCATAATTTCATACGAGCTCTTCGAACACACACGAGACTTCCAGTCATATAGTTTATACGGTGGTTCGAGCGTTGTATAATAATATAGATTAACATCGGTGTAGGGTCAGGAATGGGAATTATTTCGGCATTCCGGAGGTTAGCCGGAATGCCTTCTAAATTGAGGTGACCAATCAAGAGGCCATTGTCATTTTCAGCGTGCGTTGCTCGGTCAAAATCATTTAGGTGAAGTTAGAACGGATGTTCTGAATAAAATATTATACATGTACGAGTTTGAATTAATTTTTAGATTTTGTAATCATTTTACGCCGTAATTTTTTCTACTTCTTTTGAGAAATAAGTTGTGAATCTATTGAGAACATATATAAATGTTCATTATTAGGATGATGGCGCTACAACTCCCAACTGCCAACTGCCTTATATTTGTGTATCCGTTTTTTATCAATCGGCAAAATCGTGTGGATGTTAAATGTGAAAAAAATATTGATAGTCGAGAACAAATGAAACTCAGGATTAAATGCTACGCGCCTATATAAAAACATGATGCTAAGCAGGACCGGTTAGAAATACTAATGAACTTATTAGTTGAACGTATTTGAGGCAAACATAAACTTATTAACATTATAATTAACGGAATAGTCGGGAGTTCGAAATAATCCGTACAGATGTAATGATTACAAAATTAATCAGCTATTAATATTTACAAGCGTATACATATCAATATTCTAGTTTTTCATTATTTATTCATTAACACTTCGTTTACCTTACATGCAGACATATAAAAATATGTTAGGATGAATCTAAATCCTAGAAGTTACATCACACTTTTCTGCTGTGATTGTTTTATTATTATTGATATTATTTTATATTATATATAATATATATAATCTTACTCACACACGTCGTCGATACTTTAGTCTAAGATATGCCTGTTCAATCAGAATGTCGCTACGCCTAACGTGCGTGTGCTAATTGCACACGAAGAGACATATCCAGTTGTGTTCCATTAGTAGAGATATTCTTTAATTCTTAAAATATAACATCAACTATAAAAATCAGAAAAGAAACAAACGCGGCAATTCGTCTAAACCGGAAAAGTCGCCAGGGAAACACTTCCCACTTTCCTTCGTCGGAAAATAAGTTAATCAAGTCTAACTCCAGTATAGGAAAATAAAACTTGCAATGTCATTGGGCGCAATAACCAACTTCTCTAAGTAATTAAAGGTAAATACTTGTGTTTACTGTTTTATACTGGTACACTACGAATAGGAATAGTTTTAGTATAAGACAAGACGTAACAAATGTTTTGATTGTCAAACACATATACAGGTTTTTATTTTGAATTAAACAATAATTTTGACGTATTATCGTTAACGTTGACGACTTGCTAATAGATAAGAAATAAATGAAAAAAGAAACCAAATGTACCCACGTTCTCAGATGAGGATTTTAATTACATTAAACAATTGGTTTAATGTTGAGTATTTCGGATCAGAATTATTTTCAATCGAAGTAAATAGTTCTTTATCATAAAAGAAGAAAAGTATGAATTTAATCAATTTGCAGTGAATTTCATTCTAAAAGATTAAATTTTGTAACAAAATATACAACTATCTATCTAGAGTATCTTAATATATATATTTCTTGTGTGCGTGTGTATGTGACTGAACTCCTCCTAAACGACTGGATCGATTTAGACGAAACTTTTTGTGTGTGTTCAAGGGGATCTGGGAATGGTTTAGATTCACAATTTTGTCCGCTGGACAATGTTTTTTTAATTAATTTTCAATTTATTAGTTGTTGTTGATTTTGGAATGTTTTACATTGGATCCGACAGACGGCGCTACCATCGCAGTGTCAAATTTTAAATAATATTCGAATTTTAATTTTAGTCTGTCCCGAAATTTAAAAAAAGTTTTGTTATCATTGTGTTATATCGTGTGTGACCATGTGCTGGATCGTTAGATATTGTCATAACATTTGAATAATAATTTTCATCAAAATGGCTTATTAAAAATTGAAATTTTGAAATTAAAGACGTGTAGACAGGACAACGTCTGTCGGATCCGCTAGTTAAATTATAAATGTGACACCTGTCGACGCGTTTTTAAAAATATTAAATCCGAAATATAATTTTGCTAATTAACTTTTATTGATAAGTTATCTTTTAATGTACATATTATTTATACTACAAATTTAAGGCCTTAATATTTAATGTATATCTTAAATAATTATAAAATTAATAAATATGAAAATGGGACAATAATTGGACGAAAATAAATACCCTTAAAATACATTAATATGAATTCTGATTCCCTTCTAACAAAGTATTAAATTTCTATTAATAGAATTATTGTTTAATTCCACGGCATAATACACGATATCAATCATATGAGTGGGACAGCAACGTTCGGACTAGCGTAGCCAGCCACCGCCGCCCATTCATCACACTTCGAACGATCTAAAGTGCTTTAGCTTCCAGCCAACTCCTTATTCTTATACTACATAAACAATTCCCGATAAAATTGATTGTATTAAAATATGTAGCCTGTGACCGCTTTTTATTCGCAAGAATTGTTATCTATAATACGATTATAAGAGAATCCTTATATATTTCAGATAAGGGTTGCTTTCCAAATAAACTAAATATATACCCCGTGAAAGCAATAATATTTTTAATATACACTTTAACAGATGAGATGCAATTTAATGTTAGGTAATAATTGAAATCTATGCGTTCCGACTTCTATACTAAATATTTATTTATATTTAAAAATAAAATACGTGTAATCGTCCGAATTTTGCGCTTGGAACTCAAGACCACAACGCTAGACTGGATAAATATCTAGTAACAAGAAGGGTTAACATTAATTCAATGTATGGTCTAGTTTCATTAATACCGTCCTGGAATATTAGTTAAATAACAACAAGAAATCAAGTTGTGGGGAACATGAAAGCTATTCTGTGTAATAGACGTATTCTAACTTTAGTTTTCAAAACCGCAGACAGACGTAACTCCTATCTTAGTTGAATAATTACAGTTGACGTTTACAAAAAATAAATCTCAGGAATAATCTAATTGAGATGGTTATCTTTAAAATAGACCTTCCTCTGTTTCCCTTTCTTTATCTCTGAATTGTCCACCTGACGATAATTAGGTATGCAATGTTTAAATTCTACGAGGCTATGAGCAGTGACAATATGCTCTTTGTCTATATTTTAAAATATTTATTATTGTTGAAATTGCCACCTGTTCTATAAAAAATTTTTTTTTTTTTTTTTTTATAGAACAGCGGGCAAACGGGCAGGAGGCTCACCTGATGTTAAGTGATACCGCCGCCCATGGACACCCTCAATGCCAGAGGGCTCGCGAGTGCGTTGCCGGCCTTTTAAGAATTGGTACGCTCTTTTCTTGAAGGACCCTAAGTCGAATTGGTTCGGAAATACTTCAGTTGGCAGCTGGTTCCACAGAGTGGTGGTGCGCGGCAAAAACTGCCTGGAAAAACGCGCAGTTGTGGAACGGCGGACGTCGAGGTGATACGGGTGGAATTTCGTATTCTGCCTCGACGTCCGATGATGAAACTCAGCTGCAGGTATTAATCCGAACAACTCCTCTGAACACTCTCCATGGTAAATGCGGTAGAAGATGCAGAGAGACCCCACATCTCTACGCAACGCCAAAGGATCAAGCCGCTTGGAGAGATTTTGGTCGTCAACGATTCGAACCGCTCTTCGTTGAATACGGTCAAGTGGAAGAAGCTGGTACTGGGGAGCACCCGCCCAAAGGTGGGAACAGTACTCCATGTGGGGCCGAATTTGCGCTTTATATAGTTGCAAGCGGTGGCCCGGAGTGAAGTACCGTCTCGCCCTGCTGAGCACACCGAGCTTTTTGGAGGCTAATTTTGCCTTTCCTTCCAAGTGACCGCGAAACTGAACGTCGTTCGATATGTCAACGCCAAGTATTCCAATGCTGGCTGTGGCTTTAAGGAGAGTGTTTTCGAAAAGAGGAGTAGCGACAAAGGGTGTTTTTTTAGCGGAAAACGCGCAAACTTGTGTCTTTTTTGGGTTAAATTGGACTAGGTTTAGTCTGCCCCAGTCAGAGACTCCACGTAGTAGGGTTTCTACTTCAGACACAAGTTTGTTCCGGTACTCATCGACATCTGCCCGAGAAATACTTGCCCGGCCAGTGTAGAGAGTGTCCCCAGTGCTGTCATCCGCATAGCAGTGAATGTTGCTAAGTTGCAACATATCATTAATATGCAGAAGAAACAGGGTCGGGGATAAAACACAGCCTTGTGGGACCCCAGCGTTCACGGGTTTAAGGTCGGAACATGCTCCGTCGATGACGACCTTGATGCTCCGATCGGCCAGAAAGCTGGAGATCCAATCGCATAATTTCTCGGGAAGCCCATAGGCTGGAAGCTTCGAGAGCAGTGCTCTGTGCCACACCCGATCGAAGGCTTTCGCTATGTCCAAACTAACCGCTAGAGCCTCCCCCTTGGACTCAATTGCCTCCGCCCATCTATGCGTAAGGTATACAAGAAGGTCACCAGCCGAACGACCACGACGAAAGCCGTACTGAGAGTCACTTATCAGCTGGTGGCCCTCCAGATACTCCAGGAGCTGGCAATTAATAATGGATTCCATTATTTTGGAGAACAAGGAGGTTATTGCTATTGGGCGATAGTTGGACGGATCGGAGCGATCGCCTTTTTTAGGGATCGGATGTATCGATGCGATCTTCCAGCACTCCGGGACAGTGCCAAGCGAGTACAGGTACCGGAAAAGGCGCGTTAAGACCGGAGCCAACTCAGGAGCACAAGTACGCAGCACAATTGGAGGAATACCATCCGGCCCGCTCGACTTATGTATGTCCAAGGAAGATAATGCTTTACGGACAGCACGTTGCCGGAATGTAACTTCCGGCATCGAAGAATCACACCGTGAAATGCTCGGTGGTGATCTCCCTCGGTCATCCAAAGTCGAGTTGGACGCGAAGAGACAGCCTAAAAGGTCGGCCTTCTCCTTCGCAGTGTGGGCCAGCGAGTCATCCTCCCTGTGCAATGGTGGAATGGAGGGCTGACAAAAATTCCCTTGGACAGCTTTGGCTAGAGACCAGAAGGCTCGAGTCCCCGAAGGGAGTTGGGCCAATCTCTCGCCAAATCTGGCAATGTGCTCTGACTTTGCTTTAGTGATTTCCCGTTTGAAGGACCTGGAGGCTGAGTTATATGCTTTTTTGAGTTCGCTGGTATTAGCATCACGAGATTTCGCCGCTTCTGCCCATGCCTTAAAGCATTCTCGCTTTCGACGCGAGGCTGTCTTGCAAGAACGCTTAAACCAGGGCTGAGACTTGCCACCGATCGGCACCGCAGAAAAAGGAATAAAGAGTTCCATTCCCTGCAGAACCACTTCGGCGACAGAGGCAGCGACGGAATCTGGAGCTTCAGACGAAAAGCAAATAGGCCCCCAAGGGTAGGACGCAAAGAAAGACCGCATCCCGTCCCAATCTGCTGACTTGTAGTGCCAAATACGGCGAAAACCCAAAAAGCGCGACCGCGAAGGGCGCGTAGATGGCACAGTACTCCGGACCACACAATGATCCGATGAACCCAATGGCGGGTCAACGGAGACTTGATAGTTCTCCGGATGCGAAGTCAGCAGAAGGTCCAACAAAGAGGGTTTGTGACCGTCCACATCTGGTATTCGCGTAATCGCAGGGACCATTTGTGTCAGGTCGTAGGCTAAAGCAAAGTCGTGAAAGGATCTTCCCGCGTGATCGGTGGTTTCAGAGCCGAGCCAATCGGCATGGTGGGCGTTAAAATCGCCAAGTATCACGATTTCGGCGGTAGGAACCCTTTCAAGCAGGGAATCTGTAGCCATTTGGATGTGCTCGATGAGTCGGTCAGTTTCGTCATTTCCGCTATGGGACCTATACAGGCACGCATAGAATCGCGGATGGTCATCGCAGTCTATGCGGAGCCAGAGGTTAGATAGGTCCCTTCCTTCAAGCGTCCCGAGGCGACGAGAACAGATATCCTCTCTGACGTACACGCAAACTCCCGCCCGCGGCACAAATGAATGTTCCAATTTGTACCCCGGGTAGGAGAGGTAAGAAGTATCAGCCGGGGAGGATATCTGAGTCTCAGTGAGGAAGAATAAGGCCGGCTTCGCAGATTCAAGGTGAAAGTGAACCGCGCTTAGGTTTGAGTTGAGCCCCCTAACATTGGTGAAGTCCACGGTGAGCGTGGAAGGGGTTGCCTTCGGCGAATTCTTCCGTTTGCCCCGAGATCGAAACCTAAAACTAGAACTGGATGTTTTGTTTAGAGCGCAGTTTTTGCCCACCCCAGAATACGAAGGGCAGCCTGTGCATCCACCACCGGATACTGATTGTTCCGATGATGGACGCCCAGAGGGGGATTCTCCACGTGTGGTACCCCCCTGGGGTAATCTTTCTTTAAACTGCACCGTCATACTCTGGGGAAGGGGGGGGGGATGGACTCCGGGAGTCTCACTCACCGAACGAAACGCGAGTACAATAAGCTAAACCTATTGCATCACTTCACGCCGGTTTTCTGTGAGACAGTGGTACTGCCCCGGTAGTGCCTGCCCATTTGGCTGAAGCCCGAAAGCAACAGCATGGCACTCCCACTAGGAAGGGGGTTGACTGATTGCACTGGTGAAATAACCTCTTTCACAGGTTATTTCACCAGTGGGCGATGGGGTCGTCAGGTCCCTACGCCTGAAAAATTTAGTCTACATATTAAATAATATATTTTAGAGTATGTTGAATATGTCTTAATCTCACCACATCCTTTCATCTGATTGTACTAAACATTTTACATATATAAAATTGTCTTAAATAGATAAAATATATTGGCAAATTGCGACATCATAGCCTAAAGAAAATATCCGCCTCTTATGTTTTATAAAATCTTTCAATATAGACTATGTTTATATAGTTAATGTGAATATATATCAACCGAAACCCAAAAGTTAAATTTAGCTGATAAAAGATAAAAAGGCATTACCACCCGTCACACATAAAAAGTAATATAGGTATTCTGGTAGGTATACAATTTTTATTGGTGTTTGATCAGAAGAGGAAGCTTATTAAATGTTTCAGGACGGATATTAAATTGCAGTTACCTGACTAGGTACCTATAAATAATATCCGCACGCTTTAAATACCTGTCAGCGCCTTTAGTTTAAACTCTATTAGTGACTTTCCGTTTATTTGCTATGTAACAAAGGTACTTTTCTCTCTTACTTGTAGCAAAAAGTGGGCGGTGTAAATAAATTTATTCTTCAAATATAAAATCGTTAAACATAATACGATACTTTTCATTTCCTTATTTCATTTTCCGATGATTAGCTAAGTTGATATAACAAACAAAAACCATAAAATGATTCATTAATAGACAGAGATACACAAACAAAAACCATAATTTGAATAAATTAAATAAAACCGAACTTTTGAGACCTATATATTTATACAAAACCTATGTCCTTTTTTTTCTTTAGCGATGATAAAATATACTTTTCACTGAACAATCTGAAGTTCGAAGCAAAGGCGCCACTTCATTTAATTGCAATTTAGAGTAAGCTTCGGGATGGCCACATAAGCCGGCAAACAGAGGTCGAGGGGCTGGGTCTGGCTTAGAAACAGCCTTCGTACCGCACCTTCGTCTAAACACTTGCTATTTTCCGAGTAAAAATACCCCAATGTATTATAAAACTATTTATACAACTGCTTAAAAGATTTATCGTTTACTATTTTTTATTTCCATTTCGAAAAAAAATATTTGCTTAGTAAGAAACCGTTTATGCAATATGGTTTAAAATGCTCTTCTTTTGTGAAGGCTATTCCTAATTCATGCCTAAAATAAATGATGTTTATATTTTACAAAGTACACGTTTTCAATATGCGTGTGAACTAAATTTAACATTTCAGCTTCCAAAAACGCCAATCTTAAGGAGGCAATAGAAATTCTGTAGTTTTTCAATATGCATGTCAATGTCATGTTGCCGAGAAGTATAAGACTTTGGTATTAACGGCTAAAGAGCAATTGAATCTTGAGATCGTAGGAAGGATGGTAAAGACTCAAAAATCAAAAACCTATTTGCCTAAGATAATATTAGCGAAGCACACGCACATAGTTGTCGGAACCAGGTTGGTTTTTGTCTCCAATTAAATATACGTTTAGTCTCAATTAGTATAAAAATAATGCGTAAAAAAAACGTTGATGACGCAGGTGACACGTAATGGGGAAACGCATTAAGCGGTTCGCGGAACTTGGGCGAAACGGCTTCGAAATAAAATGCACTAATGATCGCTCGATTCGACCTGATAAATTTCATATCTGCAATACTGAAGCTATTTAAAGAATTATATAAGTATTATATATTCACGATATATTTCATTGTCCGTGGGGTCCTAGCGCGTTAAGGCTTTTTAGGGAATTATCAAAAAGGTTAGTCGACATCACAGGAGAACGAAGAGCTAGCAGCTACCTCGCACAAAGAATTAGTCTAGCTATTCAAAGGGGGAAACGGGGGGTATCTTCGGAACCTTGCCTAAAGGGACTCCTTTTAATAATATTTTTTAATAATTAAATTTTAAGGTTAGTTATTAGATATATTTTTATGTTTCATTGAGTATTCAATGTTTGCTTATGTTAGCCGCCACCAACAAATTTTATGAGAAATGTTTTGCACATAGCCATTTTTTATAGGCCGCTAACGACCATTGAAAACGGTATATTAACATTATTTTTGTTGTAAACTAACCTTATTATCAAGTTACGACAATTGAGAACATTTATTTCTATAAAACTATTTTTTATATAGCAAAAAGGGTTTTGACCAATATCAATATACAACGTAAGATGACTTTATATATTGTCGGCATAGACAAAATTATAAAGATTTTAACGGGTGTAGACTAGGTCGAAAGCGATCATTTTATATTGAAGCAATACAAGTTAACGACTAGCCATAATGAAATGAGAGAATGAATAAATTCTCTTCAGAATAATTTACGATTAAAGCTAGGAAATTCAAAGGATTATCCAATCGAATGCGAAGCTTCTTAGAATATCGGTTACTAACGATACTGCGTATATTTTCTACGAATGCAAGTTTTATTTTAATTCCAGATCACTTTTACTAGTAATCATTAATTAATTATGTCAGTCTCTAAGTACTAAGTATTAGTTTTCTGGAAAAATAATACCTTTTACTTTTTATAACTATTCGTACAAAATAACTTCGATGGCACAGATACAGTCTCGGCTTATAAATTTTTTAAATATATTAATGTTCTCAGTAAGTTATAAACTGGCGTAGTGTTTATGTTTTTTATAATATTGTATTAACCTATTTTTCAGACTAAAGCTGAAATTACCTATTAGTTAAGCAATTAAAAAATATTTATGTATATCATAGATACGCTAAATATCCTTCTAATAAATTATATGACCGAATTAAACTATTTTTTGCATTGAAAACATCAGTCTTAACAAACTGTTTAACCTAAAAAATATTATACAACAAAAAGGAATTGGCTACATAAAGCCTACTACCTATATAAAGCCCAATTCAGCCATTGACAGAATAATTTATTATAATAGCGTATTATTAAGTTATTTATAAACTTATTATATTATGTTTGCCGCAATTAATGTTTAAAATGCATTATTCGGTAAATTATAATAATTGTATAGGAAATTACAATTTATATCACATACATAAAAGAAACCAATCATTTTGGTACACGAAAAATGAATATCGGGACGTGTTCAGTGTTTATTACAATATTACTATGTTTAATTTATCAAGTTCTTTCAAACCAGAACTATGTTAGTATATTTTAAATATCCTACTACATATGAAGCAAGTTAATTTATAAATTCTTTTTCAGGGACCATATAAAGCTACATATAATAAGTATGAGATTTGTAAAGGACCAAAGAAGATGGAGTGTGGTGATGTGAAACTAAAGAATCTGCAAAATTATAGTAATGTGATATATTCACTGGACTTCAGCAAGAGATGTTCTATTACCAGGGTCAGTATTAAGACTAAGGGAAAATATTATCTGATTATGTTTAAGTGGTAATTTTAAATTTTAAGTATTATATGTTGTTTCAAATGTTAAATTACAGTTTTCTTTAGTTTTTTTAAATGTATCTCTGTCTATTAATGTACATGCTTGTTTTCTGTTTCATATACATATGGTTTATCTATGTAATCTATTTTGGATTTCTACATTGTGTTAGTGTTTTGTCTTAATATGTATGAGTATAAGTTGTAAAATGACTTATAATTAAATAAATAAATAAATTATATCAAGACTATAGCGCGACCCATTTGTCAAGTAATTAGTTTACTTAAAGTGCTGAACCAGGTCCAAGAATCCCGGCGATCATATTCATCAATGTTTAACCCTTTTGGGTACAAAATATTTCTCGAAACGAAACGTGATCAGTGAAGTAGATAAAATACTTAGCTATAACTGTGTAGTTAATGCAACTCACAACATGAATAAAAGCAACACAAAGAAAAATTTAGTGTGAGCGTATGAAAAAGCTCTTGTCTATGACATTATGAAAGAATAATTACTAATACTGTATTGAGAAAATCATTATATTAATACATTTTCAAAGTAGAGCAATATTAATAAATGGTATTTTCGACAATTTTATTACAGGCAAAGGTTGTAATTGCGCAAGTGAAGGAAAATAATAGAACAAATAAACTATGGAATTATCAATTGAGTAAGCCATGTCAGCATTTTGTACTTGGCCCTATATTAAAGAAAGCATTTAATTTATCTGAAAATTGCACCGTGGCAAAGGTAAATGCGATCGTATTTATAATAAGGGCATCGATCATCACTTTAGTGGCTTAGTTGAAACCACACAAGACGTATAACCCCGAGTTTTGAGGTCAAATAATAAACAAAAATTGTTTTAGTTTGGAAGGATCAAATCATATATTGCCTATTACTAAACTCAGTGGAAAATAGACTTATTGTCACGTTTAATTTTTAAATGCATCGTCTAAAAGCTCTTTTTGTTCTAATAAACTTGTTATATATTTTAAAATAATGTTCTAAGTTGTATATTTCTATATAATATGAAGATAGTAATTCAGTTTTTATAATAGATATTCGATTTATTCTTCTCCATAATGAATTAAAATGCAGTAAAAATTTAATATTCCTTTTAAAAAAATTAATCATCTAAGAAATACATTAAAAATCCATGAAAAGCAATTTTGAATGAAGCACGGCGGGAAATACATGATTTCCGCACACTGTAGAGGTCAAGGATTATAAAAAGGCAAATATAAGGGGAAAGTTGGAAATGAATTCAATTTTGTTGACAGGGCCATTACGAAGTACCCATTAATATGCATGAGATAAACGCTAATTTTCTGGGCAGCAGCTTCTTCTACGATACTTATTCTTTCAAGGTTATAGCTTATAATGATCATAATAATTTCATATGTGTCTACTGTGTTGTGGTATTGTCTCCAGTGTGACTTTTTTATATTGCTAATAAATTTAACACATAAATAAAACAATTTATTATCATTTTATCTATGTAATTCATATCGATGTTCATTATTCAACATGTGCACACATTTACAAATCTTTTTAAATTTTTAATTGAGTTCAGATACAACCAATTTGCAGGGTTGATCGATTTAAATATTATTTATGTACTTTTACATCTGTCATAAAACTTGCTGTTAAAATATTTCGCATGATTTATAAATTGTATAACAGTATGTTTCAATTAATCCATTGGGATGGAAAAACTATTTTGAGTAAAGCTAAATGCGTGGACCTTTTACACGCTTCATCGTAACAACGGGCAAGCTCAGCAGAAACGAGCTGGCAAATTTGATAGAAAATCCCAATTGAAAATCGAACAGTAATTCGTTTGCAGCGCTATTCCCAGCAATTCGTTCTAGATAACGTTTCTACACTTTCTTAGACGTATTCGTTTAGGTTACATTAAGTATAAAGAAATTTTAAAACAAACAGATATTTAGTTAGTAATGGTGGTCATGAAATATCATATTTATATTTAAATATTGGTGTTACTGGAAAAAAAATAGAGATCGATTTACCAATAGTGCCAGATCATTCGAAGATTAAATTTTAACACTAATAAAAATGGGGGAGGCCTTTGCCCGTGGGCACACTTACATATTTTTATGATATAAGGCAATAAATAAATAATTAAAATTACTGAAAAAAAACACATTAATCACAAAAAACCTTCGCACGTTTAGGCGAATGCATTTATACTTCAGCATTATTTCAAACTCTTAATCCCAAGGAAAGGAAGGAGAAAGGAAACGTCATTACTCTACTACGGCGTATCTACAATTATACATGAAATAAAACTAATTACTTAAACTTGTTAATGCGCGCTCGTGCTCGGACGCCTGTACCGCAAAATAGTAAAAGTCTACACAAGCTTAAATTTTTCATAACGAGAAGCTGAAAGATATGAAATGTTAACCTTTCTCATAAAGCGAAATGATACCGCTATTTACACGATTATGAACGTTTTAAAAAATTGGGACAAAGGGCACAATTATAGCGGCTACTGTGAATTTTTTACAAAAAAAATTCACAGTCGAGTTGACGTATAAATAAATCGTTTTGGAATGCCAATGTGTAGAGTTGAGGTGATTCTTCTCGACCATCAATCAAACAATATTTATTAAGAGCACTCGTGACTCACGCTAAAATAGGATCGTTTTCAATATATTAAAACCACGACTAAATTTTGGATCAAACGAATCTAAATTTGATGGCAACTAACTTTCTGTTTTTTACTGCTTAAACGCAAATTTTTGCATTCGTATAAAACTAACCAACAGAAGCTTTCAAATATTTATTCAAGTTATTTAACAAATTCTTAAAAAGCCGGCAACGCATTCGCAAGCCCTCTAGCATCGAGAGTGTCTATGGGCGGCGGTATCACGTAACATCAGGTGAGCCTCCTGCCCGATTACCCCTGTTCTATAAAAAAAAAGTTGCAATACAACACTACAATTCTATTATCAAGAATCGCAATATATACAAAAACTTCTTTTGTTTCAAATATTCCACCCAAGGAAAGCTTAATGATGTATAAGTATAAAAGTTATAACCAAAAAATATGAAAAATAACGCAGATTATGCGGTAACCACGGAAGTCCTGCTCCTAGAGAATCCGGTTAGTAATGGGCGACAGTGCACCTGAGGTGGCGGACTAATTTCACCAAGAGCTATATAAATACAGCCTTCAAACAATAGAACTCACTCCGTTCCCAAATTATACAGGCCTGCGCTAATGTACACACTAAAAGGTTCATCTGTTATTTTCTACGTTTAGAATTCACGTTCTATTGTTAAGTTACTAAGTAGATTCAAAGAATCCATATAAGGAAATTACTTATTGTTGAATTTATTCTACTTAAGTTGTTGTTCTAAAGAACCTTCGCTCTACAAAGTTTTTCTCCATTGGAAATCAATACTTTCAGACAAACTGCATGAAAGTCGAGGTGAAGACATTTTGTGAAACAACATTCGCTTTGTTAACTTAACCAGTGAACTGCTTCAACACTGAATTTGACATTTTAACGAAAACCTCATTAAACTAAGAAGGATTTTCTAAAAGATCTAAAAGTTTTGCCGAGTCAGACAGTTAATTATTTTTCTCGTTCATGATTTGCAAAATTGAACTCGTTATCTTCAAGACATAAATCGGTAAACAATTTACGACAATCAACAATACGAAATAAAATTTCGAATTTATGCCTTAATCAACTTATATATGTAAATTGCGTCGAGTCACATCTCACGTGAAATTTAAATGACGATAATGTAGGTATGTCTGGAATTAATCAGCGCCTGTCAGCGATTGGGTATGGGTGTGTTTGATGCGAATTATGACTTGTATATGAATACGTACATGTAATTGGAACGGAAGCAGGCTATTTAAATGCGTGACCCGTCATTAGGCAGGCGGGCAGATCCCGCCGGGCCGAGTACGCACTTGATGGCTTCGCATTATCGACCTGTTAACGTTTTCCCCGTACCTTTGGCTTTTTCTCATTTACTTTTATCGCCTTGGTTTATAACAATGATAGCGACAATCCGTCTCGCAATAAATACTTTAAAAGCAACGCTTTTGTTCTGTACTTACTTGTATTAAACATTCTAGCATAATCTTACCTGGAACAAAAACGGAACATTATTAATCACTGTTATATTATTAGATAAATATGTATTTCTAAATAACAAAATTATTTTATTATTAAAATGCTTTCACACCTTGAGTATGTTAACATTTCTTTAAAGATCTCTCAATGGCATAGAACCTTAGAATGGTAAAAAGTTATGAAAAAGTAATACTATAATATTTATGTAAATTGTAAACATTGTAAGATGCCTGAGACGCTATCTGAACGCTTCAACAAAATAAGAAAAAGAGTGCCTCGTCATCTATCTCTTCAGCAGGTTAAGTCAAGTTGGTATAATGAAAATCCCCTTTAATAACATCAGCTTTTACCGTTAAGTTAAGTACCAAGAGAAATTTGCATTTTAATTATATGAAATATTTCACTCGTGTATCATCTTTGTCATATTAACACAATACGTGCAAAGGGTAAAATAAAACAATATTTGTGTAGCATTATTGTTGTGTAGTCACGTGCACACCTGTCGACGCCATTTGCCACAAGGGGCCCTTCAAACTATTCTTTTGTTACAAGTTTATTTCAGTTTTCTACAGTATAAAAACTGTTGCACTGTAATGCGATTACAGTGTCAACTTAGAGTTCAGACCACAGATGCTAAATGCATAATGCTGTGTATTAAAGAAAGAATAAAGATTATGTTAAGCTTCAGTGTTGCATGCGGTAAAACATAAATAAAGAAGAGTTTTATATATTACAGTGCTCATTTTTAAATATGGCCAGTAAAATGTTCTTTGTAAGGAATATTATATAGCGAAAGTATATTAATCGGTTGGAACCAATAATTTGTTAATACAAGCTTATGTTAGTAATCTTTATATATTAAAAAAAATATTTTATACTGATAAGTACTACCTTTGACAAGTACTACCTTTTTTATGTTGGTTCAGTCAGTATATTTAAAAGTAATTATTTTAAAATAATCTAGTTAACGAAACCAAGCATAACCGACATGTTTTAAAAATCGAAAAAAACATACATTTTTATCAATTTATTTACTCCAATAATTTGATCACAGGAAAATGAAAACATTATAATGAAACATAACCATAGCTCATTATACTGTTTACATTTTTCATTTTCCTCCAATATGTACCGTATATTACCGTACTTTTTATTTCCTTAATTTTCTGAAATTTACCGGTATCAATAAATGTTTTCCGTCTATCAGTGAAATTGTACACGATACGTTGGTTTTATAATTTTCGATTTAAAGTAATTTTATTATTATATTGAGTGAATGCAATAAATACAATGGTGGCATGTAGCAAGATACACTGATAAAACTTGTGGACTTTAAAGACAACTGTATGGAAAGGACCAAGGGGAAGAAGGAGAAGAGGACGCCAAAAAAAGGTGGATAGACGAAATAGAAGCGGTAAAATGAAGCAAATGGAGAAAGAAAGGCTTGGACAGTTGTCATGGTCAGTTGGAAATCGACGTTACTAAATTTAGATAAGATAAATGATATATAGGATAACAAGATAAAAAAAAAATGTATATAATTTAAAATATCTAATATGTATAATATTATCTTCTTGTCATAAATGGGAATTAAACAGGCTTTATTATTATGATTATGGTATCTAAATGCAATCAAATCAGTATATTTAATCATGCAGGGATTGCCAAGGCTAGAACTTTGTGGTTCTATAGTCACGCGATTGACCTAATAAATTACAGATTGGTACATAATACTATATGATACCGACAGTGAATTAGAAACGATATTTGATTAGAATACCTGAAGCAACATTTCCGTATAAAAAACTTATGTACACCGAGTTCTGAACTAGAATCTAACCATTGAAGTATAGCTAAACACACACACGTTATCATAATCTCGGTTCTATCCGCATTTGCAAGTGATAATGCCTTTTCCAAACCAAATTTCGAATCCTATTAACTCAGAGTGAAAACGTAAAAACAAAGCAGTACACACAGGTGTGATAGACGACAAGAAAACGACAGTTCTTGGCTGGATTTAGAGCAGGATGTACAAACGGGGAGAGCATCAACATCTCTCACTGATCGCATAAGAATATATTTTAGGCTTCTTCGCAAAATATATAAAGAAGTTGCCAATCCAGAGCCAATCAATTTATAAATACAATAAGGAAGAAATAATAATCAATTCCTAGTTTGGTTTTATAATTTAAATCATTTTTAAGATTATAAAAAAACTTGAATTGGTTATTCATATGTATTTCTTGTATTTATATTTATTGGTAAGAAATTCTTAAATGCAAAATAAATAAAACAAAGTTTCTGTTTCTGCTTAAAAAAAGTATCTAGATTACCAGGATTATACGAATTGTAAGGAGGTTTAGCAATAAATATTAAACGCGAAAAGTACATTCTTACCATATTATTACGAGATTTACGTGAGGAATGTCTGGAATCATTGTACACTTCTTTTAGTTCTGTTGCCGGGAAAAGTTTATATTAATACCTTAAAAATTTGTAATATTTTTACAGCAAGTGCCTCCTTTGTAAATGCAGATTTTTCTTAAACTTTGTAGAATCTAAAAATATAAGGCTACTAAAAGTTTGATTTTAAAATAATAATCGCCGAAAAAGGGTGATAAGAATATTTTTCTTAAGATGTTCCACCCAAAGCCTTCATAAGAAATATTCTAAATACTATAATAGGATTTCGTTTCAGTTTGTTCAGTGTTTTGAGGACAAAACGTGAGCTGAAAGAAATTCGATATAAATTTTCAACGCACCTGCTTACAGCTGTAACGAGTTTTCAGCGAATAAACGGAAAAATCTCAGGAAGATTTCAGTCTTAAGTCTTTTAAAGTATATTAGTTCCTCAAATGTATTGGTCGGGATATTGTTATATTATACAATGTTTCGTTACTATAAAAGTGTTTGCTTTACCGGTCTACGTGTATATGTAGACGGTAACCAAAACTATATATTATTTTTACATATATATTGTATATTATTCTATGAGATTGTATACGGCTTTAAAAATATAAAGCCTAAATTCACTTAAAATATTAAACGAAGTTATTTGAAAAATACAGTTTGCATACATTTCATCATTTGATATTCCCACTTATTTTCAAATCATCAAAAACATGCACAAAGTAGATTACCGGAGATGTAATATCATTTAGTTCCCAAATATATTTCACTCGTCCCATCTGTGTTCATTTTAATCTCTTTGTCGGGACCTAATTGAAGTGAATTACGAAGCTGGTTTATGTAGACATCGGAAGGTCGAGCCAGATCATAAATTGCCATAGGGCAATATTAGAGCGTCGCTGGCGGTCGTGAAATAGCATTGCCAGCCATGTCGCACATTGGCTAACTTGCTCATAACGAGCAAAGACCATAAATTCTAGAGCATTGCAGAGGCATACGCTAAAAGTTACTGTGATTGGGGCATTCAAAGCCTATTTACGGTATGCTTCAAAACAATTTTTGATATAATGAAGCATTAGCGGACTTTATTGTAAATTACGACTGAAGTAATAGAAATTGTATAGTTCTCGTCACGCAATGGTGAAACAACTGTTCATGCATTTCATAATGTGCAACGGGTAACTACCAAAAAATTTATGAGACAAACGTGCAAAAATATTAAAATACAAATACTACAAGACTGAACCGGTTTATTACATTTTCTAAACAACGTGTTACTGAAGAAAAATATCGTGAGGAAACCACACAAAAAAAGTTTATCGCTAACTGAATATATTAAATATGATCAATGAAAAGGACGAAGTATTGTGTCTATACCATATTCATATATCGGACGCCATACATAAACAATACCCAAAATAGTGGGAGGTGCAATATAGTTGACCTAAATATAACAACTTTCTAAATGACAATTTTGTTAAAGAATTAAGTTTAAATTATTCGAAATTCTCGCATTAATTAAGAAATACTTGGGTAATGGAGATACAGAGCGGGGTCCAACCTCAGCAGTTAATTATTCCTCACATTGTATAAACATCAGTATACGTTATTATTATCGTCATGATTTAGTACCCGTTCCAGCCTAATAGTTAGTGATAAATTGTCTAACTTCCAAATGTACTAAACAAATTTAGAGAAAATTTAATCTGTAGCTAAAATGTTTAGTTTCATCTACTGTGTAACTTGTATAAGAAATAATTTACGTGGTTTAAACACAATTTTAGAAACTAATAGGATAATAATAATTACAAAACTGAAGACGTTTAATGATATACAAATGTGCACGGGTATCGACGCAATATATTTCTTAAACTTGATCTAGATATACGTAGTAAAATCAAAAGCATTTAATCTGATGAAGTATATTTTAATAACAATACAAAGTAGCCTATCACATAATAGTGTGTATTTTTTCTATCATTCAATGTGATTTAATACAATTTTAGACATAACTTAGACTATACGTACGTATATGTGGCATTGGTAGAGCCTAAGATATTTAGTGAACGTAGATAATAAACGAGATTCCATTCTTAGCAAGCCTATTTTTGGGTTAGAAGGCACATATCTAGCTACTACTAAAGAAAAGCATTGAAAAAACAAAAATTCTAATTGTATTCGTATTTGAGATCGAAACCAATTTAATTTAGTTTCAGGTTTTAAGTTTTTAGTACCATTTAAAAGTGTACTCAATTCGAAGGTTAATATTGTTCACCACTGCTCTAGGGATCTTTATTTTTGCCATACAAAATCCAATTAACCTTAATTTGTTAAGGTTCTTTAGACTTATCTCCCAAAGTAATTACTCTTGATTTATCAATGCACAACCATATAGGGTAATAAACCAGATGAGATGTATGTGAACATTCACTGCACGTTTTTTGGATATTCCAAAATAAAATATTATATATAGGTAAAGCCTGATGCGAGCAAAGCCCAAGATAATGGGCCTCCGAACTAATCAAGAGGAGCCTTTGAGGTCTAACCCTCAGATATTTGCGTCTTTTTCATGATCATTTGTTATTTCTAATAGTTGATCAGAGTTTTGTAGCAGACTTTCTCATTTTCTTGTTTACTGACTTTTGTACGCGTGAGTCTTATATGGGTATTTATATATATTACACTAGCAGACTCGGCCAAGCGTTGCGGTGGCTAGGTTTTTGTTATATTTCATAGTAGTAAAATATTCGAGGGAAACGGTAGCAGAATTTATGTGAAAGGTACATAGTGTTGGTAATTTTAACACAGCGCCATCTGTTAGAAGTGTATTAAATAATAAACAAATATTTGAAATAAAATAATATTGCGGGTATAAATTGAGATATAAGCTATCCTATCTTTTAAGTTAGATCAAACTGCAAACGGCGTGCAAATTTTATTGATATCGGTTTGGTAGTTTAGGAGTCCATCGCGGACAAACAACGTGACAAGTGATTTATCAAGATGAATGGACGGTGGGATGGTGGAGCACAACCAGAGTTCGAACCTATGACCTCAGGGACGAGGATTATACGCAGAGAATACTAGGCGGATGCTGTTCTTAGTGCGCTTCAGAAATATAAAATTTAAATATTTAGAATGTGCAAGCAATGTACTTTATATCATAGTATATTTTCGAATGTGTAATCCTATCGTTATGCAACCAAAACATAAAATTACACGGTAGTATAAATGATAAGTGCAACCCCAGGAAGAACGCATAAGATTATGCCGAAGCGATAACGAAAAACAAAATTAACATCACCACATTTGGCTCTCTCTAGCAATGAGTTCGCGTGCCAAGTTTTGCAATATAGATTAAGAACGCATTGATTAAAGTGTAATTAAAATATCTCAATTTATTCGCAAAGTCTAGATTAAAATTGCTTCCGGCTCTTGAACGTTTCATCTTTAAACAACGTTTATGTTTTACACGTTAACGTTTAATATTGCTAGAAATAAATTGCTCTTTGTTTGCAAAACAAAACATAAAATGTTACTAAAAATGTATTTCAGCATCTAGATCTATGTATCTAAACTCAATTCCCAAGGGGTAATTAAATGTTTAGACGAAAAACGAAATATTGTTCTCCTTAAATTTAATACAATTCACGGCAACTTAAAATACATTTCAAATCAAATCAAAAATCGTCTATTCATATTATATAGGTAACATAATGTACACACACTTATGAACGTCAAAAAAAGTAATAGGTATACATTAAATTCTTCTAATTTTACATTTCATTTAAAATTATAGTATTAATGTTTCTACAATTGTGGTATTAATATACATATGTATTAAATAAAAAGTATACATTATACTCAGTTGCATGTCTACTCCTATTACTGAGAGCAAACAACACAGTCACTCATTCAATCACCATCATTTATGTCTATCCTTAATTGAAGTGTCTAATTTATCTAACATGCGCCTACTTTATTAATGTACTGCGGAAATCACTAGGCTGGCACTGAAATACACTGGTCTAGTTTCTAAATTGAGCTAATTATATGGAACTGCCGAAAAACTTAATTAACCTTCTTGAGACTCTTTTCTTTTAAGGCTTTCATTAAAATGCACGAATTTATTCTTAATTGGACATTTAGAGAAATTTAGAGAAATAGCCTTAGTACACTCAGTGTTTGAAAGACAGACATTTTGTGTAATTTCTACATTTATTAGATTCGTTTGATTCATAATAAGTCACAATCGAAAATTAGCTTTCATCCCAAAAACACTTGTAAAAAAGCCAATATAATTATAACTATAGTTGACCATGATCTGAATTGTAATAGATAGTCAAGCTTCGCCCTTTTTTTTGATTGCCCCAAAATATCTTCGCGAAATAAATGCCTGTTATTTAATATACCTAAGAGCACTCTTAAATTTCAAATTATACAAATAGTAGCACAAGTTTTAACGTAGTTTTTTGCAATACTGACTGAAATACTTGAAATAACTTGGATAATGAGTCATTAAAATTACTATTTCGCTCATTTATACGGTAGGTCGAATACGCGAAGACGTAATTATGGCAAAAGTAAGCAAATGTAGGTCATTAGAGTGTATTAAGAACGCGCAGTAACATAATATTTCTCTTAAAACATAAAAGGTGCTAGGTACCATTAGCAAAAACGGATTCAATAGAAATGCTCACAAAATTTAGTTGTTGGCAAAAAAAACATTACTGTGTTTATTAACAGAAGAGAACCGAATCGTATACTAACGTAAATAGGAGATACGAAACGCACCGGTGACGTAAGACAATTCAAAGAGTCTGTATAGTAAACCGAGTTTGTTGATAGTACGTTATCTACCTAGGGATATGTGCATTTCTCGTTGACCTAATTTCTATACACAATTGTCGTTGCTAAAAGCTCTAAGACCGTGGTAGCAGTTAACATTAAAAGATTATAAAACCTGAATACTGCTGTAAAAGTATAAATTACGATGCTTGCATTGTAGTGAAACAATTTCAAGTTGCAGTATATCGGTCGAGTAGTGGTGAGTATTACCGCTCAGTACGTGAGTAGGAATTACTAGTGGAATGGTAAATTGAAGACGGCTGAGTGTCCTATATATTTCAACACCTGCTCCAGCCAGCGAACTGTATAATTCGATAAAATTAACTGATTTCTATCAAATTGAAAACGATAAGAATTGAATTGGATCTCGAATTAATTACTGGCCTTAGAATTATTGAATATATTTCAACGTCTTTCATCCGAGTCTCATTGGAATTTAAAAGACATTTTTGTGTGACCTACATAATATTTTATTATATGGACATTTTACACTTTTCGTAGATACAAATTAGCAGAGTTCGTTTCTACTTTTTACATAACAGCGTGCGAAGAGTAATTAGTATTTAAATTTATGACTGGTTAAATTATAGCATAACCCAGCATTTTCAATTACTTATAAGGATTGTAATAAAACCTCATAGTGAGCTTAATTTATTTTTTATTACGTTACCGCTTTTTATAGACATTTTACACGGAGAAAGGTTAGTTTTTGCAATTTATAAAGAAATTCAGACTGAATCCCATACATAGACAGAACTTTACACAATATTTTAATTATGGTGTGCCCAACAAATTATATAAAAAAAATATTCAAAGAAGGTTATTAATATTTGAAATATTATCATATGACATAGATTCCGTCAGACATCGATTATGATACGAATAAAAGCTTATAACTTTACTTTAAACCACATACATTCACCTCTATAAGACGCTTGGGCAGTCCCAATTGGAATACGCCTGTCAGATCTGGAATTCCCATTACGCTATATATGTCGCACAACAAGAGGGTGTACAAAATATTTTTTTACGTAAGTATTCTACATTGGAATGAATGGTCTAAATACAAGGAACTATAAAAAATTCTTTGAGCAGTAGACGTAATTTAATAGATTTTATCAATATAAGAAAAATGTACATGAATTAGCTGGTTCAGTTCTTCTCGAACTCTTACCATTCAATGTTCCTGCTAGATCTCAATGCTCGCACATAAACTCAATACTTCCGACTCCCAGTGGGTTCCGCTCTTCACAGAATGTGTTCTACGTTGGATTCTGCCACTAATATCGATATTAAGATTAAGTTAAAACAACTATTGTCCTAAGACTTGTATATCTCTTTTTTATTATATCTACTAGATAGTTTTCGCCTTGACTTATATATTTTGTGTTGTATTGTCTACTTAGCTAACGTTTTGCTGTCATGTTTTGCCTCGTGTCTTATTTTTATCAGTGAAACTTTTTATGAATTGTATATTCAATATGTTCATTTTATGTTTAAATTTTTACTTTTTATTGTATAGAGGTATCATGTTTGTTTCCTAAATAAATAAAATCAAGTAACAAGGGCCATTAGCTTAAAAGTTAATTAATTATTAAATCCATATTATCAAATAGTTTTAAATTTATTATTTAGAAGTTCGGGTTAAGTCAAAAATAATAAAAACATACAATATCAGAATATAAGAAATCGATCTAGATGCCCAAAGTAATACAGAAATCCTTACGAACTTTGAAATGCAATTTTGAAACTCCACGAAATCCATTTATACTAAGCAAGGTACGTAAATAACAATGGAAATTGTTTTTGTGTAGTTAAATCAATCCCAAAGAGTTCCCTTTATGCGCTCTACAAACACAGCTGGGACAAGTCCCCGAATGGTTTAAAAATATAAAACTTTCCATCAAAGGCAAAACTCGAAATAAAATAAATTTTATACCCGACTAAGCGATATGATTTCAAGATGAAACTTTGCTTTCATCGCTGCATAACTATAACAAAACTTTGTTTTTTTTTGTGACTAAGTATAAAACAGTGTACTCGCACTGTGGATTCCGGAAATTTTTTTTTAATCTTACATCATGAAATATGACAAGAGAGCAGTGTTGGCCTAGTGGCTTCAGCGTGCGACTCTCATACCCGAGGTCGTAGGCTCGAACGGTGAAGGAAAACATCGTGAGGAAACCGACATGTCTTAGACCCAAAAAGTCGACGACTTGTGTCAGGCGCTGAAGGCTGATCACCTACTTGCCTATTAGATTTAAAAATGATCATGAAACAGATTCAGAAATCTGAGGCCAAGACCTAAGAGGTTGTAGCGCCACTGATTTATTTATTTTTTTGAAAGATGACAATTACGGCAAAATGGTGTAAGCTTCTGCCAGAGAAATACTGAGATGAACGTGAATTAACTTTTTTTAAGTAATTCAAAAATATTGCACTTATTTTACCAAATTGTTGTATATATATTGAGAATAGTATTTTAAATATCAACATTTTAATTGAAGTAAAGTTGATCTCTAAAAAAGTAATTATCTAATATAGTAATGTACCAATCTTACGATCATTTACATACGTATAATCTTTGTCAACGATTTTAAAAAAATCCGACTGCAATAAATAAGTCCCTAGTTAATAAATGTTTATTTAAGGGTTTAAAACAAAAGAAATAAAACTCGGGCCTTTTTTAAATCCCAGACCATTACCGTCTCACCCATCTCTAAGTATTTGCGCCTATTTTAAGTTTAAACGCTCCATAATGAATGCCTTAAAATTTCATCCACGTATTTAAAAATAATGTTATTTTTTTATATAGGAAGCGTTGAAATTAATATCTAATTGAGATACAATATCAGATAAATATCAATCATTATATATCTTTAAAAACAGTACTAGATACTATGGTGTTATAAATATCTAAAGTAGACTTCACGTAGTATTTCTTGCTAGAATAACGCTTACATGATGTGACGACGAGTTATCGGTTAGTTAAAGTTCAGTAAAAGTGATCCCTATTCGTGATTTAAAATTGAGTTTCGTTCTACGTACAATTTTCATAAATCGTTTCTGCAGCAGATATAGGAAGAACTACATTCGTTTCGGAAAATTAGGTAAAGAATAAAATTCGTTAAAATCCAACACCGATGAAGACTACAACACTAAAATATTTTGTATTGCAATCCTTCTTAAGATACAGCACTACATTTCCCTACTGCAATCCTCTCGTAGAAGTCATAAGAGGCATGAACAAAACAATATTTAAACCTGTGTCAGTACACTATATCCGAATGAAGTCCTTTAATTTCCCAGTAAGGCACGACAAACAAGAGTTTCTTATATTTATCTTAAAGGTTCAAAGGTCACGGTATCGTGTCATGATTTCGCTCATGACAGTCTCAATTTTTCTGAAATCTGAATTTGAGGTAAAAATCAAATTTTTTTTAAGCGTCGTAAACTACCAAATTCACGGCGCTAATATATTAGCTAATATAAAACACGATCTGAATAGCTATTTCCTAACTCAATATCCCATGTATCACTAAACTAACAAAGCCCTACTGTTTTTACTTCAATAAGCATTATCAATCATACCATTACGCGTGACATAAGTGGACCCTCCTCATAAGAGCTCAAACTTCCATTACTCAACAGTGGCCACGCCCTGTTCCGATTCCTTCAGCCATTTGGATATTATCCTCGAGTTGTACATAGAGATGTTCGCAAAAGAAATGATAATACGAATTTTCTCTACGATGCTATCGCGTAACACCCGGAAAATTAACTGGGTGACACGACACCGTTATCTCCCGTTTTCCTATTAAATTTATGGTATCGAATGAACAAAAATATATTTTTAACAAATATAATTGGTATTTCACTGACATCAAAGAGTATATTACTCCTCAAATATTTTGTAATTAATTTGAACTTAGAAATAACAATTAGAATTATAGTAGTTGTTTTGAATTGCACTAATCCATTATTATTAAATCTTTTGTTTATCTTATACGTATATAGTAAGCTGGGATAGTGTTATTGAGCTCGCTTAGTTGATAAAGGAAGTATGTTCAATCCTAGATTTGTAATTGGTGTTGGTAGTACATGTATTATTGTACTGTCAGTTATAATTATCATTTATATGTCTTAAACTCTTCGAGATGTTGTGTGCTAATAAATAAATAAATGCTTTACACTTCGCATATTTAAAGAAAAACACGTGTGGCACTCGGGGACTGCCGCGGTAAAGCTATTGCATAGCATTTTCAATCAACTTATGCAATTATAATCATTTATTTACTTTTTATTTATGCAGAATTTTTTCTTTGATATTAATTCAATCTACCACTCTACCAGACTAATACGCCTAAATAGTCTGTCTCACTCTAACGCGTACCGGCTGCACCTATATTACGTCATCATGTAAGGATTTTTTCGTTACGGAATTTCTTGATTCAGTCGCCGCGCTCAAAGCCCGCTATAAAATCTATGCAATAGCTTCAAAAAAACCAAAAATAAATCAAAAATCTACAATAAAAATTAAATTGTATCAAATTATCTAAAAACAATTACGTCAAGTAGTGTTGTCATAACAGAGACGAGACAATTTCGTCGTTAGCACTGTTGTCACAAATTAATTGTTATTAGAGTTTTTAATTAGCATCCTCTGTCCCTTATTGAACTGTCTGTCGGGCGAACAAGCGAAATCGAGCCATTCCAACGGACCGATGTTCTATTTTAATTAAAACAGCTCCTCGATACGATAGCTTTGCCCGTTTTTTGATGCGAAACTTGAAATAATAGCATTTTAATTTTAATACTATTCACGATTAAAACGATTACAAGTATTTAAGACAAAACTCATTCAAGTGAGGTGATTTTTATGAGACAAAGCGGATGGTCTTGGTGTTATAGCATCATAAAACCTCTTGTCGAGTTGGCGTTTTAAGAAAATTCCTTTCCTATACAGTTATTTGTCACTTAACGCCTACAGGAGTCTTATCATGACCCTTATAAATCTCTCGAGTTAATTTACTGGATAACCGGATGCAATAACATCTAAACGCCTTACAAAGGAGTATAAAAATAACTAAAAATGGACCTTGTCTAAGAAGAAAATGGATTAGGTCCAGTTCACAAATGATTATTCATTGCCGAAAAGAGAGCCAAATTTTTTAGCTTTTCAAAGCAAGCTTTTGTTCGGACCGTAATCTTAGTGAAATTTAAAAGCGATATTGTAAATGTTTCTATATTAACCGAGGAATCATATATAAATTTTTTTTAATCATAGATATATTTTTTAGATAGATAAATGAATTACGATTTTAATTAAATAAAGAAGTGATAGTAAAAAACAATCGTAACCTCAAGCCGTTAAGCAAACGGTAATATTTAGTAGTTTGCGGCGGTAATCCTCAACAGTGCACTCGGGCGAGTCCTCATCACAAATTCTCGAGGGCGCTGCGTTAAATGTAGGCCACGAAGTTCCCGCAGACCACGGGAATATTGCTTTGTCACTTGGCGACATTGTGCTTCTCTAAGCCCAAGTAATTGGAAATACTTGAAATAGACGACTTGGAGAAACACGGCTCCATTTTACAATCGTGATTTTGTAGAACAATGCTCTGTTCTCTTAGAGAGTTATTAATACAAGATATACGTTCAGGTTTTTACAAAAGTTTCGTATACGTATATATGATGTTTAATATTTGGAACGCAACAGTTTACTACAGGAATTATAATCAATCTATGTTCTTTGTTCTAGTTTCTCTTTTGTTTCAAATACACACACGGAGCTCTTTTCAAAGACAATAATATTTAAAGAAAAAAAAAACACTTTTTTAACGGATTGAAGTTATGTATGTAAACTTATAATTATTTAAACATAATTTTAAATTTTATTGACGTTTCGCGTGCTTTACAGCATGCGTGGTCACGGTGACTGAAGACAAAAGGTGTTGAATGACAAAAAGGTATCACAGCTGTAGAAAATGTTGTATTATCTGTATTTATTTCCCCAGAGTTGGTATCTACTAAAAGATGTAGTTGTAGTCTATTTAGCTACATCATTAAATGTTTAAAGAAAATTTCGAATGTCTACACGGCCATCCGAGATCATAATAAAAACTATTGGTGGCAAGAAAACAAAACCTATTATGAAAGTCAATTATATGAACCGAAATACGATCTAGTCCCCTGACTATTAAACTTTGTAAATCTAGACTTTACGTCAGATTAACGAAATTGTTTGTAACTAATAACAAGAACTTTTTTCATAGTGTAAATAACTAAACTAAACCTATTTATGAGAGCAGATCATCTATTAAAGCGGCTAAAATATTAAGAAAAATAATAAGTGAATTATAAAATACATAATTTTTGTTCCACAAACAAATCTAACATCTAATTAATACAAAATTTAGATCTTTCGAAAATGGCCTGAATCCATCAAAAAACAGACTTACATTTAGGAAATAAGCTACATAAATTGAATTACTCCATTAGAGTAAAAGAAAAACAGAAAAGCAATAAAAAATTTAATTAACATAAAACGTATATCTTGCTCAGTCAATTATGTAAGCCGTAAACAAACAGACCAAAGTAAAACAGAATCGAAAGACGAAATAAAAACGCGAATAATTTCATAGTCGCCACAGTAACGAATAAATTAAAATGAAATAGCAGGTTCAAAAACATTTAATTTAAGTGGGCTGAGTAATACATTATTTTTACAATCTTATAAAATTTCACAATTTCCAGTTATAAGATAGTCTTAATGTAACCATTTCTTAATTATTTTATAGAGGAAAAAGAGTTCATTTTAAATAGTGTTTGTTTTAGTAAAAACTGGTTTACGTAATTCAATCGAATCACGTGAATTTTTTAATACGTTATTGTGATAATTAGAAGGTCAAACGGATATTCGTCTACTATGCTTTTGAAATTGTAAGTGTTGTTATAAATAATTTTATATAAGAAATAATAATGATTACAAAATTAACTTCGATAAAACATTTTGTGGAAATAAGAATAATTCATAATATAGAATAAGTCACTCAGCAGTCAAAACATAAACCTATTATGAACCTTCTTATTTAGCGTGAAAAGTAATAGTTAAAAATCGTCGGTTAAATTTAAAATTATGTTTAAATAATTATAAGTTTACAATAATACATAACTTCAATCCGTTAAAAAAGTGTTTTTCTTTAAATGTGTAAAAGTTACGCTAATAAAGAACAATACTATCTAAATTTTATTTTTTCGTTCATTACACAGTAGCAAAAAAATTTCAAACATACTTACATCCCTACGAATAAGAACAATACTTTTACGACCGCTTTTATCAGTTTCCCCAAATAGCTAATAGCTCGAAACGAGTCCGAAGTTTTATTTCCCATACTATTATCCTCCAGACGTAATCAGTATGCGAAACATGCACGATCGGGCTCCGGTCACAAATGTGCTGCAATATGCTGAAATGGTACGTGGCTTATAGGCCCTACGCAAAACTAACTGTATTACAAACCAAAAAGTTTTTTCACTGTTTCATTCTAACAAACATGTATCTATATGTATAATTAACTTATTTTATACATTTAACCATTGCCTAGTAAAAAAAATGGAGATTAAGACAAAGGAATATATTTAATTATTGTAGGAAATGGGCAATGAATTGGCGAAACAGATTGTCAAAAGATTCACAGGTACTAAATTTCTGATAAACAATTTAATTTATACATTAATTAACAATTGTCTAGTAAAATATTAGAAAATTAAGGCTTACTTTGAATTATTTTAGGACATGGGGAAAACGAAAAGTTGAAAGAGTGTAGTGATTCTGCCACATGTATATTTAATTTCAGTTAAATTACAATACATTTTAAAGCTAAAAATATACTTTTGCAAATAATAAAATAATAGTCAGATGAAATTTTGTGTGTATGCTTTTTCAGTAAAAATAATAAAGTGAAATTTGAATTTGATTTAAACAGTTTCCTTCACCTGTTGTCTACACAAGGAAAGGTAGACAAACTCACGGTGTACGTTTTCCCAGCCGTAAACAAAGATAACGGTATGCATTTTACGATCAAATACTGTTAGTGGTTTTATTGGGTCGTATAGATTTACCATATTCATGATATATAAGGAAATTGTCTATCGCAAGGTGCTAAACACTGAGCTGATTCAAGACTATTGTGAGACATATACAAGGAAGAGGAGCTTAGTCGGATTATGCCAGCGGCGGTTTATTATCCTGCTACTTGATTTACGATGACGCGATACCCTAGAACGCCTCTCTAATAGGACATGGCCTGAAGCGGACAATTTATACCGTCACCGGCACTGATATAATCAATTTCCAATTGACTAGAATTCTATGAAATATGACACTCTCATTTATCTGTCAACATTTGCGACGATAAGGGTCGGTGGAGACTTAAATAATGCTTAGAAAGTTGACAGCGCGGGTTACCTTACGATGCTGAATAGAAAAAAAAATCCATTAGAATGCGGGTCGCAAAGTGATTAAGCCGGGACCGTGCGCTACTGACAGCTTGTAACTCTTAAGACCTTCCTGTCGGCATTAATACATATATTTAAAGTAAGTTTTTCCTTTTCGTTGACTTCTCTCGGCCTTTATTAACCGACCATTATTAACGCGACCTTCGCACGCATTTTGCTTTAGGTTTCGAAGATTTTATGCTGATTTGACAGTTATTTTGGTTTACCAGTCGCAGATTTTAAATATATATATTTTCGTATCTTCAACAATCATTCGACATTTTTATTAAAAGCTATTATTATATTGCGCAAGATGAAATCATTTAATTTGTCTTTTAACCCTCGTAATGGCGTCTGTTGTTGAGGAACGCTGCACAATTATTTAACGTAACCTTGTACCTGTATTGTTTTGCATTAAGTGAGCGGATGCATGAGTGTATTATCAAATATTTCCAGACAAAATACTTATGCAAGGCACGTCAAACGAAAATTTAAACAATGCTACCTCGTGCGTAGCATTAGCGTAGGCCTCGTAGCAAATACGTAAACGGCATCAATACACGTGAATTATTCGAAGGAGAGCTAAACAAACAAAATACTTCAGAAAATTAGTTTTTTAAAACATATATTAATAGACGCCTTATAAATTACATGAAACAACCAAAAGAGGTTTTCAATGTATGTTGTATCAATCATATGTGATTCCTCATTGTTTCTTGTATTTAATTGAGACCTAATACATTTTATTCTTGTATTAAAATAAATATTAATTTATACTGTTTACTATATTTTTGACTATGATTTTTAATTGTCACGTAAAATTTCAACTCACTTATTTAGGTAACGGTTTGGTTGTGGACTTACCTGAATTCGGCTGATTTTCTGAATTTGGTCGAGCCGAGGGGGCTCCATCTCTTGCCTCTACTTCTAAAGCGTAGGCGCCTTGCTTTTCTCTGTCAAACACCACTTTTGTGAAGATTTCTCCAGTCTGCATGCTGATCTCGAAGAAGTCCTTGCCTTCGTTGCGCGGCGAGTCCACGATGTAGTAATACACCTGGTAAAGGTTATATTCGTTTTTGAATGAAGTTTATTAATTTCGTTGTTGATATAAGAAGGATACAGATTTGTTGGTTTTTATATATCAAAAAACCCATTGTTGTATAATTTATTACGGTTTTATGTATATTTACAGAAGTAAAATAATTAATGTTTAAAGAGGCCGCAAAAGGTCTAGCCAAAATACTCGAAATCCAAGCAGATTTTACTATACAGTGGATTAAGCTGCGTAATTAAATTAAATTGGATGGGGTTCTCTACTTATTTTTAAAAGTAAGTACAATAACTCATAAACGAATAAACAGAAATTTAAAACATCACAAAAAAATTGTCATCTACGTGTTTAATTTTAGTAAGGAAAAAAATAAATGGACGAAAGACGTCATAGAATGATATCCCAGAAGGAAAAGTAAATAAAGAGATGGGAAGACGAATTGCCGGAAAATGGAGAAGAATAGCTCGTAGAAGAGACGAGCGATAACTGCAAGGGGAGGCCTATGTCGGAAGACAACCTGACCAACAGGCTATTGATAAGTAATGTGCTATAAAATTAATTTAGTAAAAATATATTTTTTCGCTGAGGTAAAAGTTGGGTAAATGTATATATTTGGTAAGTAAATAAACGCCTTTTTATTATTATTGTTAAATGGAAGAATCGTATCGTAATGACACATCTTTTCTACATAGATGACGTGTAATTCCTTTAATTGACTGACGCGATTAAACTATCCTGCATACTTAAAGGAAACTATGTCCCATTAATCTAGCAAACACTAGAATGCACTGCATGTAATAAGCATTCTAGGTAGTTCCAATTACGAACACCAACATGTGACAGCAATATAAGCTTCAGTACAGAATTAAAATTAAACATTCAATGCTTTGACATATTATACAAGCTTGTCTCTTTGTCTACGACGTAGAGACTCCCAAATTCGTAAAATTCATTAATTGCACAAGTGTAAACAAATACTTTTTTTGTCTAAATATTGTATATACTGTGATGAAAAAATAGAGGGGAGGGATGAGGTTTAAGGCATAACCATTAAACTGAATATTATCTTAAAATATTGTTACGAGTACGGGTCTACTGCAATGTCTCTAGATTTGTCCACCAGATCGGAACTGAGCTAGACTGAGCACTCTAGCACGCCATATAACAAGGACCGAGCAATATACGAAAGAAACAAAGAGTACGGGCCTTCAAGATTTGGTGCAATCGCTACTCAGTAGCGATCAAGAAAATTCTCGAATATTGTTGAAGCTTATTTCCAGATATGTATAGGCGAGCCGAAACGCGACCGATTAATTCAGTTTCGAATGCGATATCAAGAGATAAACACCGAAGAGAAAAAGTGCGAATAAAGTGAACACGAGTGATAAAGTACTGTGTACTGTGTGCGGTATTAAAGTGATTAGTGACAATATTTAGTTTTGTGTGAAAGATGGAAATGTCTGCGAGTAATTTCCGGTTAATTTGTGTACATAAATTCCTCATTGATTGATCAAGAAATAAACCCTTAAAACATACGGCATTTTCTAATATATTTTATAAGCCAAACAACAATATATTTGAAAACTATATATCTCAAACATTATATGTAGTTTGCTTAATATAACCGCTTTCTGTTGAAAACTTCATTTGAAACGAAGATAAACATTACCTTATACGTACATATAGAAAGCTTAATGTTTTCCATTAACGATTTCACTTCCGACTACGTGATTTCAGTTCAAAGTTAGTACTAATATTTTACTGTTGGGTTTATTATTTTGTACGTTTTTTATTAGTATATGAATTTATGAAAGATGTGTATGCGATGTGTGTGTTTGTATGTGATAGATGTGTTGTTTGTATTTAGGGAATTCGTTCTAAATCAAATCAATAGCCTATGATTGCCAATAATGAATTTGACGTTTTACGAGAGGTTTATTTTTAAGGCTTAAAGAACTCAATTTATTCTCTATAGTTAAAGAAATGTGAATAAACTAAAATCTCATATTCCCTACTATCTAAATGCAATTTAATAAAAATGAATTTTAGTAAAACCTGATTTTTAATCTACTATTTTTAATTGGAAGAAAGTTATGCATTTTTTTGTGTATTATGTTTCATTCAACACGCATTTCTATAGAGGTCGGGATTATACGTCCTGCTGCTTTGCACGTTTTAGCAACATTTCTATAATATAAAATAATTGTTGATATAGCTTGAAAATTGCAATTGATTTAAGTAATTGTTAGGCCTTGTAGGTGATTAATTTTTTAATATTTATTAGTTTCCGATTACTTCAATACACCTTCAGTACATCGATTAATTCAATGAATCAAAAGATGTCTACTTACGAACACCAGGTATTTTATTGAATTTGTGACGCTTACATCCAACTAGTCTTACTGAGATATTAGGAGATAATATTTTAACCATCATATTTCTCCTGACGTTATTTAGGCAAATGTAAACAGCTTTAAAGATTAAATCTAACCTGGTTATTAGGGAAAGTCCCGTCCTTGTCAATAGCGTTGACCTGCGTCACCTTGGTACCTATGGGTTCCCCTTCAAGCACTGTCTCTTGTTCTCGCTCAGTGAATAAGGGAATCTCGTCGTTGACATCTTCAAGCATTATGTATACTGTTGTCTCCGAGGCTAGTTGCTGCGCTCCGTTGTTCTGGATATAATCAAATATTTAGTACAAGACTCCCTTAGGCCCAAATTATACTAATGACAAGTACAACTCTTTAATGATATAAGATGACGAACTTTTTGCATATAACTATTTTAATTAATCAACATGGTAAGCCTTCCTTTCACTAAACTAACAAATATAAATGAAAATCTATGTATATAATTATCTCTCAAAGGCAGTGTCTATTGTGTTATTTAGCAAGTTTAATGGCACTAGCCATAGGATGCTTATATACATATTTTTATAATAGAAAGCGAAACAGACGAATTAAAATCACATTGATTTTTCACGCCCGCAATTTCTAAAAAGCCTTACCTCCACTCGTATTGTCAAGTTGTATTCCTTAATGCTCTCATAGTCCAAGGGATGATTCACTTTAATATCGGCCCAAGTAAATCCATTATCAGCTCTTTGTTGTAAATAGAAAGTGTGGAATTTGTTCGTTTGAGCCGTGGAGCCGGGCATCAGCCGGTAAAATACGGTTGGGTTGTTTTCAATGCCGGAGCTAAAAACATACAGAGCAATATAGTCGACAAAACCCTTTATCTTCGAGACATCTAAGAACACAATACAACATTGAATCTAAATAAAACTTCTAAGGAATCAATTATTCTCTTGATTCTGTATCTTTCTGTTAACATACGACAATTCAATATTTGAAGCAATCTCTTCTATCGCTACGAAAAACAACGGCAAATATGTAGACTTTTGTTAATGCAAATGTGATTTAAAGTAGATATGCCTTTTTTATATTAGTTTCCTGTACACGATTATGTTTCTTACCCTCTACTAAGGATCAACAATTTATCCGCGTAAGGATTATACGACGATATATTTAGAACTTGTACACCGTATTTAATTGTATTATTATATTA
Source organism: Pieris rapae (assembly GCF_905147795.1). NCBI lineage: Eukaryota > Metazoa > Arthropoda > Insecta > Lepidoptera > Pieridae > Pieris > Pieris rapae. The sequence goes on along the minus strand of NC_059524.1, from coordinate 5,914,513 downwards.
TTTCGCAAGAAATTGAGCTTTTGTTATAATAATAAATAACGGATCAGTGATTTTGTAAAACATTTTAATTCTTATTTACTATGGTGAAAATTCGGCCGCAAAATTTCGGTTCATAATTAAATATAATAATACGTATTCTAGTATTTTTTTACGCCCTTCTTATAATGTCTTTGTATCATGGTAATCAATTGACATTCAATAATATACTAATCCCTTATACATGTGAGGTCTCTGCATTTTTTACCGCATTTACCAAGGAGAGGAGTTGTTCAGAGCAGTTAGGTTTAATTATCGACGTCAATGCAGTATTCGTAGAACCAGCTGCCGACAAGAAACGATCGTACCAATTCTGAAAAGGCCAGCAATGCACTCGCGAGCCTTTTGCCAATGTAAGTGTCCATGGGTGGTATCACTTAACATCAAATGCCCGCTTATCTAATATTACATAAACAAATTTAAAAAAAAATATTGTTACACCTAGCAAAATTGTTGTTTAAAATCGCATCACCCCTACCTATGTTTATATGTTATAAGGATTTAAAGCAATAAAATTAGTCATATCTATATAAATAGTCTCATTGTTCAATCCGTTTAAAAATTTAACTTAAATACGAGGTCCAGACATCAAGATATAGTTTAATATTTAAGAAAGTTCTTAAATTTCTTTTCTTCTTGGTTTTTTAAATGTATATCTACTACATATTTGCCTTCGTATTTCAATACTTAAACAAGGAAATTATACTTGAATCCTTAAACTATAAGAAAACCTATTTAATAACAAAATTCGTTTTTATTCATAAAATTATTCAAAATTTGGTTATGAGCTGATCTGCGAGATTGCCTGCCCAGAAGTATTGAAAAAATTGGTTTTTGTTAAACTAAAATTTTGAACTATACGAAACTGTATTTATCTTAAATTGTCAGATCAGAATTATTCACTGTCAGCCGTGACTCAACATCCTGTACTACTACTAATACTACTGTAATAGTTTCTGTTAAAATTATAAAAAAAACGAATTTTATTAAAAATAAAATTAGTATTATGTGTATTAGTAGGTATTGGTTTTGTCTTATAATCATGTAAGTTGAAAATGTGGTTTAGGATGAACAGATAGACAATAGATGTGAACCATGGACCGACACTGTGCGATTGATGCAATGCACACTACCAAGAAATTATTGGTATATCTTGCAATTTCAAAATGCAATGTGCCGACGATCCCTTCGTAATATTTTTTTTTTAAATATCCTTCATTGATTTTCCTGCCGCTTAGATAAGGCGAATTAAAATTTATTATTATTTTTAGTCTATATAATAATGATTTTAAGAAGTTTTTCTTGTCAAAATTTTACCATAAAACTTTACCATCACAAAATGATTTTAAATGAACGTCGAATAAAATAAAACAAATGACTGGATCTAACAACTATGTTGAATTGCAATTTAACTGAAACATGAATTAATGCAAAAACTCAGCCTACATGCATAGTACATTAAACACAGATGTCTATAATACCTACCAGTTATACTCAAAAATATCTTGATATTTCAAAAAATAACAAGACATTTTTGAGCACAATCCCCATTCCACGTAAGCGGTGAGCCCGTAATGCAATGGTGTACCAGAATTTAGATCTGATCAGGCGCTCGTGAAAATGCTTTTAGAAAATTCCCGTTCACAAACCACCAATTGTGTAAGGCAAATGACGGACACATTAGGTCACGCGCAAACATCGTGCTTCTAGGCCGTCTCCACTGTCACACGTAAATAGTACCACGAACTTATTTGACCTTGTAAACGGGCTTTGCTGACGATATCATCCTTTTAGTTTTATTTTAAATACAATTTTAGGTGTGAACCCTGGGTCAAATACGTTTGTGGTGGTACAATCTGTACCGACAGGGACCGAGACCATAGAAGTGAATAGCGCGGCCTGCGTGCGAGGGCTGCGTGCGGTGCCCGCGAGTGTACACGCACCTTGCTTTAACGGACACCACTCTGCCACCGACGGGCATATTCTCTCGAATGTAGATCGGGCCGTATACTGTGTGGTCCCAAACGGGGGGATTGTTTGCGCGATCCACTACGTCTATCTGGACCTCCACGGTTCTGGACAAGGGCGGGAAGCCCTTGTCTTGAGCCATAGCCTCCAACTTGTACGTCTCTCGCTATCGGGAAAGAGTCGATGGAAACAAAACCACGTCGTTAGTAGTGTTAAGGAGTGAAGGCCGCGGGCCCGGAGGCCCGCTGCGCCTCATACCAACCTGGCTTTCACACTGGTCACTACGGTACCCACTGTGACATTCTCTTTGATGTGAACGGGGCCATACGTGGACATGTCCCAGATGGGAGGTTTATTGTTCCTGTCTACCACGTCTAATTCAACGTCCACGTCTGCGGAGGACGGCGGGTCCCCTCTGTCGGAGGCGCGGACGCGCAGGCGATACCTGTCCCGCTACAGATACACGGGTCAGAGGTCAGCGGGGACAAACAAAACAAAACAACTCAAATATAAACACATAATTATCGTTGCTAATAAACAATCAAAATAAAAAAAAATTAAGTATCCTCTTCCATTATTATTGTTTGTCTCTGTATTATTTTTTAATGAAATTAATAATTAAATTCGACATCCAGTCGTCACTCAGCCACTCAGTAAGCCAAACTAAAACAATATCAGAAATAACTAGAAATGACTAACAAGTAGAAATCCTCTCGCGGCGTCCTCTTCCATTCTGAGAGCTCGTTCGTGCTAGCTTACAATGCTTATTTAGCCAATATAGGGTGCAGGAAAATAAATCGGAAAAATAATGTTTACCGTATTATACAATTTCCGGTCTGTACAATAGGGATAAAGACAAACTGTACATTAATAATACTTTATACAATAAATCAACTAAACTAATCTTTAAAAAATCAAAGAAATGAACAAAAGCAGGCAATGCATGCGGCTCTGCATACAAGACATGGCGGAAAGGTCAGGTTGTCATAAACAAGTTTGATGACCTCGTAACGACTACAACAAAACGACACTCATTGTAATGAATATATTACAAACGGTGGACGTTACGGTTTACTGTACAAATTTCGATTGGTTAACGTTGCCCCTTTCACAGAAGAAATAATGTCACAACTGGTCAGATGGCCAAATTGCCCGAAGGCGATCTGGCTATCTCAGTTATATCTAATATTAATTATATATTATATACATATCAAAATATACACTCGCACCCTGTAAAAAATTAGTATTATGAATATTAAGTTATGGTGGTCACGTGGTATGAGGGTCGTCTAGCGCACTAATAAATATAGGACAGATTCGAACTGTCTCTAGCATTGCGACTGTGTCGGATATTAGTAACAAAACATGTACATACATACAATAATGGTAGGTATGTCAAAAGCGTAAGCTTCTTAAATAATTTCTGAATTATAAAAATAACTATAAATCCCAAAACTATTCGGTGCGAAATATACAGAAGTGCTTATACAGAAACTGTACATGTTTTAGAACTAAACACAGGTTTATGGTGAAATATTTACAGCAGTTAATTAATAGGTAATATACACAAGTCGTATTTTATCGATAAGAAGTTGAATGCAAGATGGTGGTGCGAAATAAATCTTAACGAAGATCGAGTGCTGAGCCGGCGCTGGCGGCAAATGAAAGTAATTGTGCTGCAAGAGGAACAAGCGCGCCGGACGTCGGACGCCTGGCGCCGGACGCCGGCCGCAATGGACAACTACTCCTCATAGCCAGGATTTACTCTCCACAGCAATTTACAGCAGCAATTTAGAACTATTTACATGTAAAAACTTAAATTAGGTGCCAATTGAATCCTAAGGCTTTAGGTAGCACTCATCCACCAAATATTAGTAAAGTTACTCTTTCACGCATCATTCTTATCACAATCCACACGTTACTTCGACCAGAGAGCATACTTACGTCTAACGGTTTCTTTAAGACTATCCATCCTGATTCAGGTTGGATCTCAAAGTATTCTATGTCAGCCGGATTATAAGGAGCGCTCAAAGTATAAACGATCGCTCCATTATTATCAGCATCTTCGTCAGATGCTGATACTCTTAAGATATTTGTGCCTATACTGGCATCTTGTTTTACGTTCTCGACGTATTTCTGCAATAAGATATTGTGTAAGTTTTTCAACTTGGATGTAGAGTACTGAGTGCAAAAAGCATAATTGTGAAATTCTAAGCTATCATGCATGTCTGAGTGCTTACTTGACGATCGAACAACGGTGGATTATCGTTGACATCGGTGATTTCAACGGTGAAGGAACAGACTCCTTCCAACGATGGGTCACCTTGATCTGTAGCTTTGACTGTAACTGAAACAAACTTCCCATCATCCCCTTCTCTATCGAATACTTTGTTCGTGGACACTTCACCTGTTTCTTCGTCAACCGTGAATTTTGTACCCTTTTGATTTGGCTGCTGTACAATGGAATATTTGACTTGGCCATTAACTCCTTTATCTTCGTCGGTGGCGTGTACTTTTATCACAGGACTACCATTCGGTGCACCTTCTTCGACTTTAGGGAAATACGTTGGACAATCCTTGAAAATCGGCTTGTTATCATTTACATCAGTTATGAATACTACGACGACTGCAGTAGACGTATGTATGGTCGCATCGCCGTTAACACAACATGCGCCGTCATCCAAAGCTGTGACATTCAGCTCATACTTATCTCTGTCCAACGATATAGCTTTATTGTGTAATCGTATGACTCCAGTTATTTCTTCAATTACGAATTGACCTGAGCTTGTGCCACCTCCGACAAAACCAAATCGAACATTATCCCCATCTTTATCTGATGCAACAACAGTGGTGACCAAAGTATTGGGACCTGCATTTTCATCTACATTAGGCGTATATACTTGTTGAGAAAATTTAGGTTCTTCATCGTTTTTGTTCTTCGTATATACTCTAACTGTAGCAGTTCCAGTTTTTGCTGGTTCTCCCTTATCCTTTGCAGTTACCACGAACTCGTAGTAAGCGTTGTTATTGTCAGCATCCAACTGCTTGTTGTTAGTGATGATTCCGTTTGAATCGACACTGAAGTGATCATCTGAAAATAATGAAGTGAGCAATTAGAATACAAAGAAATTGTCAAAAAAATATTTATTAATGACACCTAACGTTAGTGTTCAATTTTGAATTGAATTTTCTATAAATTGTACTTTTATTTCAGTTATAAGAAACTTAATATATTTAACATTAGTTATACGTAACAATGATGATGTTTATTTATGTCTTTGGGCTGATATATTGTTTAAACTTAGAAGTATTACAGTTACCTGAAACTAAATATTCAATCTCAGCGTTCTTTCCGGAGTCAGCATCCATAGCTTTAACTTTAAGGATGCTAGTGCCCAGCGGAATGTCTTCATCCACGTTGTGTGCTTGGTAGTCTGGTAACTCGAACTTGGGAGCGTTATCGTTGACGTCAGAGACGCGTATTGTTAACTGAAAGTAACATGGAAAATTATGACGAATAAATATAAGTTTATTACATAAATATTAAACTAAATTTGAGAACTTTATTTTAAATCCCTCCGTGCCTTAGCCTTATTTTATGATTACCGATTGAAATTCGAATTTATGCAGTCGCTATTCATGGTCGTGAAATGAATCATATTTTTGGAAAAACAAATGCACGAGTAAAAAGTGATTTTGGAATTCCTATCCAAGTAAGAGATATTTGATTTCAAAGTGGCCAGAGTACAACAAAACGCGAATTTGATATATATATAATAGAATATAAGGACCTAATATACGAAATCTACAACATCGATCTTGTCTATGAAATAAAAATTATCAAAGAAACGGATGCAATCCGACACTCAGATTTAAGGGTCACGTCTGTATTTTTATTATTATAGAAACTTAACAATTCATTAAGCGCCATCTAGTATAGTGTCAATGAACTATCTTAACATGAAGAACTCAGTTATAAGTCATGAAATTCCTCCTAGATGGCACTAGTTGTGTCGCATACAAGATCCTAATGGTCCACATTTATGTCGATAAATCTTAGTTTTATTTAAGTTAACTTACATCTACAGACGTAGAAAACCCTCCAGAATCTTCTGTCGCGGTGACCACTAGAGAGTACACGTGCGGTTGTCTCAAGTCTTCGAAATCTAATTCTTTAGCGAGCTTCACAATACCAGATGTAGGACCAATGTTGAATGTTCCAGCTCCTTGCCCCTGAGCCTTCAGCGTATAACGGATTTCACGGTCAGCAAATGACTTCGCTTTTACCGAAATTATACTGCAATTAAATGAAGATATTTTAAGCATGGTGCATCCAATTAAATAAACAAAACTTGAGAAATAATTTGTTTATGTAATTGTATGGATATGTAATTCAAAACACTTTTCAAATATTCCCTACCATTTTATTATATTTAATACTGAAAAAGTTATAATTATAACGTATTTAATGTTGCCCAGTTTAATAAATCTTGAATTATCAAGTATACCTTTTCAGTTTTAAAAATATATCGTACACTCCAGTACAGCACACCCACAAATATTATGTAAAGTTAGGGATCTGACTAAATTTAATGTAAGGTTAAATTTATAGTTTATATTACTAATAAGTTCTTACTCTGAATCTTTTTTCTGATTTTCCGCAATTTCCGCTTCATAGCTGGGCAAGTAGAATTGTGGGGCTCGCTTCCCTCCAACGATGCTTAGCCGTTCTTCGGGCGTTGACTGGAATCTCCTTTCGTCTACACGTCCACTCTGAAAAATACGTTTCACCGTTAATTCTAATGCTTACGAGTGCCAATTTTGTGGACGTAATGAATCACGTTTAAGCCGAAAGATAGTTCGGTTATTGGGGAAACAATTACATTGCCGAGAAGTCACATACAACTTGTTGCAGATAATAATAACAGCTTCTTTTGTTTTTTTCGCTTTGAAATTATCAGACTAAAAAGTTTAATTCAAAATTTTTTACGATGAACAAGCTCATGAAATATACATCTAAAAAACTTTCCAGACTGAAATTATTTTATATGTAATCAAAGAAATTTTTATTTATTCAAGGCAAATGTTCAGTCACTGAACTCTCTTAACGTAATTTAAAACAATTATTTAAAATTTAAAATATGTTATCACCAGCAGGGTCACATTTCGGTAGAGTACCTATCTTACCAGTCGTCAATACCAATCTAGTGGATATTATGAAAAAGAACCAGGATGTAGATATATCGAATTTGAATAAGTAATTAAATTAAATAAGTAAAATAGTATTTTTTTTATGAAATCGCCAAATAAAGTAAAACTCTGCAGGAGTTGAGCTGAAGAACCTCCCGTAGAACAATATTTTGCAGCTGATGACCCCATCTTACCCTTAGTTTCAAATTCACGATTTCGACCACCCTGTATATAATATATAAATAAAGTGTAACGAATTACCTGATCTTCCGCTTTCACATACAGCACATACTCCATGTCTAGTTGAAATGGATCAGTTCCCCTCGTACGAACAACACCTGACCGCTCATCAACCTCGAACCTCCCTCCAGTTCTATCTCTGACTATGAAGTAGTGGATGTTGTGATCTGTATCAGGGTCCCTCGCTTGAAGAGTAAAGACTGGTGTGTTGGGGGCTGCATTGAGTTGGACCACAGTCTGCATTGGCAGCGGTCGGTTGATGAAGTATGGAGGCTCATCGTTCACGTCTTTTACATGAATGATCACGCGCTGGTTGTCTGTATCTGAAATGATAAGATTGGATGATAAAATTAACTTCTTTATAGCTACCAAGTATATTTAGTATTAACAAGAGTACTCAATAAAACCTAAATAGAAATTAAACACATACAGAAGTGTTTCTTTCTCTTTATCTCTAAAGAGCGTTTAGTAACTTTTATTTACCTATTTTATCCCTATTGTTAGTTATAGACCAAGGATATATTCTAATCAAATTTACTTAGGGCATTCTAACTTTTAACAGAGACGATAAGTGCTTTCCACTAACTTAGTCATTTATACCGACGGTACCCTCTAACCAATTAGCCACTAGTTCGTAATATAAATTACTTAAAGTTTAAAACAATGTTGCGGAAACAATAGCGGGATGGTCTGAAGATAAAAATGCTTACATAAGATAACTTTTCCAATTAGGAAATGGATTAAACTGTCTCAATGAGTATTTAATTTAAGATATTATCAAACTAGCTTTGGAGTATACTATGATATTGTTTTTATTTAAATGTTTATTGGATAATGTATGCAAGTTTCAACTCCAAATTAACTGCTAAGTTTGTTTGTTTTTATTATAGGAAAGCAGGAAGTCTTCTCGATTTTATTAAAGAGAATTTGCATTTTGTAGGCTCTTCTTTAAAATTGTTTACAATATATTTGGCACCTGCTATTGCATCTCTGATTTTATAACGTGTGTCTTATTAGTTGATAAAAAAGTATTATAGCTATCAATCTGAATCTAATCTTTTTAAGATGACATTACATTTTTTAATTTCTTATATCTTAAGCTCATAACAAAGGTTACATATTTAAAATTAATTAGACGTAAGGCCTCATGTTAATTGGGTTCTTAAGGAGAAATATTAATCTGGGATAATACATAAATCTGATTCAATTAGAAAAGCTTCCACTGTTTACCGTTATTTACTTGGATCCAAATAAATAGTGCTTAGAGAGATTCCATTACCGATTAGATATCTGATATCGCAATACGATAGTATCGACTCATTTAATTAAATGATAGTACAAGTAATCTAAGAGATCGAAAAGTCTACTTATTTCTAAATACTTACACTTCAAGGCCACTGGAAAGCGTGAAATAAAACAATTGTTAGTAAATGTGTGAATAATAGTATCATTTAAATATATAATGTCGTAAATACACGCCCAATAATAACATTAAAATTGTTATAATATTTGAAGAAAACTTCACAAAGGCGGATTTATAATATTATTTACATAACTCGCTTTGAGTGCTTTAGGCAGTCGTGGTACGCGTAAGACTGGCTAAAGAATATTTACCAAAATGTATATTACTGGCGTAAGCGAAGGCAGAATGTTATAATATTTTTGCACTGTAAGGAATATTGTGCTGACCCATAGGCTGCCACACCTTTATAAGTCACATAAAGTTTTTCGTGGCGGTGGCAACAACCAAATCGCAACAGAATTGAAGTATTAAATTTCACTTACAATGACGTCATTAGCTTGCTTATAACAGTATCTCGAAAAAATATATTCAGAGAAGCAAAATTGTAGGCTATATTAATTGCCATAAACGCGGCCATTTTGAATATTTCAGGGATTTTCAAGGGATTTACGTAAACCCCTCAAATAAATCCAATGATTGCAGTAACGGTTTTTCGATTGTAGTTTACATAGGTCAATGCATATGTTTTTCTCCTTGATTTATTATTTAATTTACTTGACGTCTCATTACCATTACCCTGGCTGGCATTACCGGGACTGTGTCATTAAAGATACTTTGCCATTGCCTATCTTCTTGATTATACCATGTGTGTTAGCTAAGTATACCCGAACAACTATGATGTCAGGTCAATAGACACAGGAGACCAACATGGTTTAATATACGACTGAGACTCGACTTTTAACAGTAGCTTCTTGCGTAACGCGGGTTATGGGGTTTTGAGAAATCAAACATAACAAAACATATGTAAAATAGCAAAAGTAAAATGTCTTAAGATTTAAAACCTTAATTATTTAATTTATCCATATTGTACCACTTTGGCAGCTACTATAACTAAACTTTGCGTTGCGTTGCCAACTTCCTACAGAGACAAAAGCAATAACTCTAACAAACTATTGAAACTGTACGTATTCGGTTGAATTCTTGTGCTACGTTGTTTTATTTCATATATCCAAGTTCTGTTATTTATCAAAGCCAACAGCCGTATTGGAAACTTCAAATTTCAATTAAGAGTTTACTTTTACTAAACCCATTTAGTAAATATGTATCACCCTATTATAAATATAAACAAATTGCATCAGACTCTTTTTGTAAAAACGTAAAAATTATCCACCACAATATACCATCTCAATTAAGTCTGATTTAGTTTTTATGAGTAAGGAGGAATAACTTCACTAGAAAAGTAATTAAATGCTAAATAATGTCTTTCTTATGTTTCCTTTAATTAGATGCTGGAAATTTCTCAGAACGTAGCAATTCTATAAATATACAAATATAACATTTAATCAACCATTAAAGTTACTTCAATACACCATTTTGAGTACTATAAACTCTAATCTGTTAGTATATTGTGTGTAAAGAATGGAAATAGTTCTTCTAGATAATCTTGCCAGATATGTTTTCCTCTATATATATATTTACAATTCTCGTGTCAAAATGTTAGTTCCTATACTCCTCCAAAACGACTCGACCGATTCTTATGAAATTTGAAAATTTCAAGAAACAGACAAACTGAGAAAAATTCACAGAACAAACTAAAAAGTTTTGATTCTGGAAAACCGAACATTCTCTCGGGTAGCGTAGTAAATATTCCATCTTGGTAGGTAAAAGGTAGGCTAGAAACAAAGTTCGCGGGGGCAGCTAGTATTATGCAAAATTTATATACGTCATAAATGCTGCCTCGTCAATATTATTGATATTCCATTTTATTTCAACTTTTCAGTTTCTTTTGGATTTGGACTGAGCCCTGTACGTAACAATTTCGGCATCAGTAGGTACTCCCAATTTGTAACTCCCACTATATAAATTAAATACATACAGAGTACATTGTGTTTAAAGCAATACAAATTTTAGACAAATCTTATATTAACTTAGTTAATTTTATGGGTTTACAAGTAAATGAAATATTGTACTAAAAATAATTGCCAGTGTCAGTTTTGGCAATGTTGCCAGAACCATTATTTTTAAAATGATAAAAGACTTCAAATGATTCTTATGGCCGCTTTTGTAATGATTGTAACATTTTTCGATTAACTTACGTATTGTTAAATGTAATTAGTTAAGTTCTTGTTTGTATGATTTCTAATTATAATGATGATTTAAATTAAAGACACGGTACTAACGCATTAATGCTGATATGGACAAGATTCATTAGATATTGCTAAAATAGGTAAATGATATTAAATGTCAAGTATAATCAATTTTCCTTAAGCCTTTGACATCTTTTAATATCGGAAAAGTCTTGAGAATAAATCAAGATTCGCGGAAAAAGTTTGCGATTAGGCTCCTTTGGACGACTGCCAATCTTCCAAATATTGTTCATGCTTTATTTTGCCACTATTTATTATACGCTGTCTGTATTATACACAATAGTCGGTCAGCCTCTCATAACAAATAGTATATAATATAGGAAAAGTTGGCGGCGTCATAAATTCTAATCAACAACAATATAGATTAATAAAAACAATTGCAAGTACATAAAGTTAAAATTTTCTTTAATATCCTTTTAACAATTTAACAAACGTACAATGAGTCGTTCATTAATATTAACCGTAAATTTGTAATTATCGATTAGTTTACGATTCATTTATGTTACTATGTAATTATGTATTAACGTTTAAATAACGACTCCATGTGCAAGTGTTATTATTCTATATATGTATATACCCAAGATGTTGTGACATGCAGCGTCTATGAAATAAATTAGTAATATGAGATTAAGTTGTTATTATAGAATCATAAGCACAAAGATCGTCGACGGTAAATTCAGTTGTCAAAACAGAATAGTCTCCTCAAAAAGTTTAGCATTAGATAACATTAGTTGAGAATGAATGCAGTTTTTATTTCACGAATGCAAGATTTTATCTCGCATGAAACGAGATATTGGTCCAGACACGCGCAGTTTTATCTAGCTGGAGAATTTTTACCGTAGCGAACGAAACTTTGGGTGCATTAACCGTTAATACTATATTTTGGCTGACTGCCAACCCCCATTGATAACATCCCCACAAGATAAAAACCTCACCCTCGAAGCAGAGCGACAAGAAATATGACTCAAGGTCCAAGTTTCTTCGATTGTCATCATAAATCCTTTTATAAAGACTATCGGCCGCACTCAGGGAGTCGTTTTATTTTATAAATATTTTTAATAGCCCTCAGAGTAGTTCATTAAGAGGTAAACATTAAAATCATGCTTCTTTAACATTAGAGCGCTCTGTTTTTAGATGTCATTTAGTTATCTACTATTAGTAATACTTGTGCCCGTTTTCTAAAAGGTGAATAGAACTAGATATCTAGTCTGCAGATGTGTCCAAGAATTTTACTCAACGAAGTTTGTAATTGTTCACAGGGTAGACCTGCCTCAATTGAAAGACATGAAACTCAATTATTGAATGTTAAAAGTGATTTATTTGAATACAATCCAATATCTCTTGGCCTTCCATCCGAGAAAGAAATTAGTATAAGATTTCAAAAGGCAGACAGAGTAGTAAAAACAAATACATAGTAACTTATAATAAAAAAAAATCAGAAACCATATTTAGTTTGTGTAGTAAGAGAATGAACGACGAATTCATATACAACACGAAACGCTGGAACTCCATAGTACGACATACGAAACTGAAAAATTAATTCGTCAGTATAATTTGCATCCATTTCGATTTCAAACCAACTTTAATTTCTTTCTTGTCAAGCGAACAGGGGCATAAACGACACTCGCTAGATCCTTTGAAATACGACTGGTTTTAATATCTGGGTGTGAGTGCCAGGTGGGTAAGGGTCTGTGGGGTCAACTCATTCCATAAGTTCAGGGAGGTGGTGGTTTGCGCATGCGTACACTTCAACCACGATAGAGGCCGCGTGCTTTCCTCGTGGTTACGAGTCTTCGATGCCTGGGTCACTTTTACGATAAAATTATAGTAAACCACTGTACACAATTTACTTTGTATTGCCTATTTGTATATACTAAATAATAATTATCTCATGCAATTTTGGCCAATTAAACAGAGCTTGAAAGAGTTTGTAGAGTAAGACTTAATGTTAGATTATCAAGATATTACGTTCCTTAACATAAATTAATATTGTCCGTTAGTCCCGTAAACCCTAAAAGACTAAGGATTTTATTAACCTATTTAGTCTTGGAAAGTATTACTCATTTTATGCAGCCTTGTGGTTGGCAAACTACACAAATAGTTACAAATATACTTCATAACTTTAGTCACTTTTTCTGTAAAGTATATCTATTGTATATGCTTAATAGTTTTTGTATAATAATTAACTGAGCACTGACAGCGACGGATAAACCATGTTAGGTTTTCGTTCGCTGTAAAATGTACCTAAACCTAAGTTTTTAAATTAAATAGAAATCTAAAAAAAAACTAATTTTGTTTTTAATACCAGTAAGTATAACATAAGTTATGGAAGCATTTTAAGAATATATGTTTTTCCGCACATATAAATTAATTTTCATTAGCGATTTCATACATCAATCTTTTCTTAGTCTTTTGTAATATAGCACCCGTTCTTTATTTTCTCCACGCCATCATAGCGTACTAGATGCAGAGACACCCCACATCTCTACGCAACGCCAAGGGATCAAGCCGAACGGAACGCTTGACGTTTCGATGGATACGGTCAAGCGGAAAGAGCTGGTACTGGCCCTGCCTATAGATGACAACAGTACATGTGGAGCCGAATTAGCGCTTTAAAAAGTTGCAAGCGGCGGCCCGGAGTGAAGTACCGCCTTTTGAACAAGCTTATTACATTTTAGCCTTCCCTTCCAAATGACCGCAAAAGTCAGTGCCCGCATTCGATATGTCAATGCCCAGTATTCCGAAGCTAGCTAAGGTTTTAAGGAGAGTGTCTTGAAAGAGACGAGTAGCGACAAAGGGAGTTTTTTTTGCGGAAACCGCGAAAAACTTTTCTCTTCTTACTTGGGAAATTTAAACATATTTAACTTGCATTTAATAAAACAAAAATTGCCATAGTAGTTGATGAGATCTTTTATTATAATATCCCCTCTTTTGCCTATAAAGATTATTATTAAATTGTTAGTTTTACAAGAACAATGTAGTGCGTGATTTTTAATACTACTTCAATTTAAAAGTAGTATTTCGATAACTGCTTGTGAAACTTTGTCCTTTTTATAGAAATTGAGCTAGTTGTTAGCCTATTAGATAACATTACATGACATGGTTTGATTTGCAATACTTTTATTGACTACTAGCTGACCTGGCGAACTTTGTTCCGCCTTAATGGCAATAAATAAGCAGTTTGGGTTTTTTTATTGGAAAAAATACAAAAAAATTAAATACCTACATTAATCATTCATTATTATTTCTGTATTTTAGTACATAGGTTGCTCTTCCCTTAAGTACCTTGTGATACACATTTTTTCATTTTTTGTTTTATTATCAGGCGCAAAAACAAACAACGCTGATGGTCTTCCGACCCGTGAACATGCCACGTATAATTGACCATGGGAAAAACATGAATGTTCTAGATTTAAACCACAAACTTTTAAGGATTGGCCTTGTGATTTGTTGATGGTCATGGCAAATGCAAGACGTATCGGAAATTGAAGTCTTTTAAATTTTCCTATCATTATCGTAGCGTAAATTACATTGTTCTTCAATTTTCTAACCACCAAACGCATACCATTATGTAGTTCAGGTCATCTACATCTTTATTCTTTTTCTTCTTTTTTATCAGTAAGCAATGTAACTCTCATGTTTGTTGTCAGCTGCAGTTTCGTCACATAGCGCCATAGATTTGACGATTTGAGGCAAGCGTTTATTTCGTCGACAGCCGTAGATCTTGGAATTACTGGCAGTATTTGGCGGAAATCGCCAGACAGTAAAATCATTGCTCCTCCAAAACATCTCGATTCATTGCGTAAATCTTTTAATGTTCGGTTAAGTGCTTCCAATGCACGTTTATGCGCCATTGTGCATTCGTCCCAGATGATGATTTTCGATGCCGCTAAAACTTTGGCCATTGCTGAGTGTTTTGCAATATTACACGTTGGTTCTCCAATAGTTTGAAGATTTAACGGTAATTTTAATTCTGAATGAGCCGTACGGCAACCTTCTAACAATGTGGCTGCTATTTCAGAAGAAGCAACTGCAACCGCTATGTTGGATCTCGCCCGAACAGTTGCTAAAACTAATGACATGAGGAATGTCTTGCCAGTTCCACCAAGGGCATCTAGGAAATATAAACCACCATTTTCTTCATCGTTTGCCTTCATTAAAGTATCATAAACTTCCTTTTGTTGGTATTTCAACAGGGGTACATTCGTTTGAACTACTAAATCTAATTCCTGGTGATCATATTCACGTTCCCGTTCCAATACTCGATTAAATGCGTCATTCGACAACAACAACAAATAGAAACATTCATCATTCTTTGGATGAACTGTATACATACGACAATACCGAGTTTTATAGTTCTCTTCACTGTTTATACGAATGGGCAATAGCACTATCATTATAATTAAATTGTAAATTGTAAAAATAATTAAACGTATTTATTTAATAGAAATATTTTGAACATTGATTTCTTACAAATATCAAATTGTCATATATACGTCATTACATAGCTGTCATTATACGTCAATTACATAGCTATCATTTGCGTTTTATTATTCCAAGTCTGATTCTTATTTGTTATACCACTTTTTATAGTGACAGACGTTTCATGTCAAGTCCCACGGGAACGCTGTCGAACGGGATAAAAAGTATCCTATGTCCGTCTCCTGGCTCTAAGCTACCTCCATACCAATTTTCACTCAAATCTGTTCTTTCGTTCTTGAGTTATAAGTGGTGTAACTAACACGACTTTCTTTTATATATATAAGATTAGGTTCAGTTACTTCAGTAATTTAACGAATTAGGTGTATATCAATTTTAGTTTAAGTATCAGTATAATGTGAGGTACCTATCTTAAAACTTTATTATATTCTGGTATGCCTCTTACAAGTTTGCCCGTTTCAAAATCAGTAATGTGTTTGAAGACCCTTTCTTACTCCAAGCAATAATATAGCATGACTAATTGACTTTTCAATAAGTCACACTTATCTGTAGTGTGATGTTTTGCTGAAATTTCAATGACAGCTCAACTTTCAACAGCTCTTTTATGGTCCCCCCACTCCATAGTTAACTGAACACTCAACTTCTTGGAAGCTTTTAATTTCGTTTTACTCTTTGTTAGACTCTTCTTGTTAGGCAAGGCAAGTCTGTTGCTTTAAAAGTGTTAAGGTTAAAGACAAAATAAATTTATTCATATGGGTAAACACATGAACGTCAGAAAAGAAATTATTTTAATTGTAAATTTGCATTTACTATGAGTTCGCATGATGATATGTCTTCCAATAAGAAGCGTCGCAACTCAAGTTATGAGTTTATTTGAAACCAGTGGAGCAAGTAAGTATTTAATATGTCTGATACAGAAAACACTACTTCACAAGAATTCCTTATTGAAGAACAACAAGAAAAACTGACTAACTGTAATTAAATATTTAACAATCAAAGGCAAAACGTTCCGAAAATATACTATAAAATATATAAAAGAAAGCGATATGTATAGGTATATTTTTTAGACAAATAGACACAAGAACATATTTTCTATGCTTGCAGTTCGACGCAAGTAGTAGGGATTCACGGGTTCTGCCTCACTCGCTGCCTCAGTCAACCTAACCCCCCGTGCCGGGGACTGCCTCACTCGCTGCCTCAGTCAACCTAACCCCCCGTGTGTTTCTGGCTCAGCGGCAGTCCCCGCCTAAAAAAAAAAAAAAAAAAAAAAAGTTTGGTCTCTTTCCCCACTAAACAGACCGTGCTGAGTCGATAGCACTCACTCCCGAAGCGATATTTCTCTCTGTTTCGAAGTTAGGTTTTGCTATACGTTGCAAATTAATCGATTTACTAATCACCTCATAATAAGAATGTAACGTCTCGTCCAAATCCTCATTTACTAATCACCGAGTCAGTTTCGTATCCATAATTAGCAAATTACCATTACGCATACGCATTTACCTGCAAATGCACCAGGACAGATGGGAAAAGGATTTACTGAACATTAAAAATATGATTTCCGTGTTTTATGTGTTTATTTGCATTATGTTACAATACAACTTTACTAGTGTCATGTCATTTCTTGGCGAGTCATACGAAAAATTTCTGAGGTAATCTTCCAAGCTGAAACCCCAGAACTTGTAGTACAAATATACTACACAATACTCCCCACAAAAGGCAGAATAGATGTCCTGAATGCTAGCTGTATTATAGCTCCATACCCGACAATTTCTTCTTAAAAAATCCGCTATTACTCTAATAGGCTTACGTCCAAATGAATCAAAATATTCTCCAACTTTTTCGTGGTTGATATGAATAGCTACCCAATGAGATCCTGGTTGTGAGTCAGGATCGAGATTGCATATAATAAATGTGGGTAAGTGTACGTGCATTGGTAGGCGATTCGAGGGGTACACGCTATACTGGATGCTGGGATGTATTTTATGGAGACTCATTTGCAGGTTTAATGTATTCATTTTTATTCCAACGCGTTTGACCTTCTACTCTTATATATTGCACTAAATACAATTCCAATTCCTATCAATCATCCACCTCAACTAACATCTCGTTGTATTGTCATCCCAATATATGTGATATCTTATATGCATTTATTTAGAAAAGTAGGGAAACTATTAATGAGAAACCATATTTTTATTTATTATATTTCATTCCGTTTATTATTCTCAATTTAATCATAAGTACATAAAAGTCATTTCTTAACTACTATAATCCACACATACATTTCTGTTCTTATCTATTTCTATAATGTTTGAAAACTCTGCATAAACTACACAGTTAATTGTTTCAGTCAATGCGTTCTCGAATCTTACTTCCATTCTCACACTACCATGACGAATGAGATTCCAGTGAATATTAGAGTTAGCTGATAAGTCGGGGGTTAAATCAAAGGCTAGTAAACAGTATCCATCTGAGTATTGCTCCCTCGATATCCCATTACCTTCGTTAAGAAAATGTATACCGGTACCTGAGTACAGTGTGTGGTATGCGCTGGCAAATACATCGTTTGGGAATGATGGTTGTAATGATTTTGATGGTATTTGTTGACCGTCTATATATAAACTAAAGGAGCAAATACCGAAGTTTTCAAAGTTGAATGGGTTTTTATTATAACTACCATTGAAGGCGGTATTATTAACAAAACCAATGATACATCTCTTAGGAACCTGTCCTAAAAATATATTGTCCAGTGTCTTACCCTGCACACCAGATGGTATGGTCAGGACTTTCACTTCGCCTCTTGTTATAGGATATTTAGCTGTAGTAGTGGCAAGAACCTTTTGATGGGCTATTAGTATTGATGGATTAATTTTTGCTCTGCGTATTATTAAAGTTGCATCTGTGATACAGACTTTGTATTCTAAAATTATTACTAAGGCGAAGGGTGTTAACAAATGTGTCACAAAAAATTAACGTTAGACAATTATAAGTCATGTTTATTTAATAAATTTAATATTCAATTTTGTAAAATGTATCGATTTAAATCGTTAAAACATATAATTTTCACCCAAGAAATTAATAAAACATGTTTATCTTTTAATGATACCAAGCGACACATTCTACCAAATAATATAGATACGATACCACTGGGCCATTATAAACTCGTTAGCAATTCCAAGTAAAAAAAATAAAAGAAAAATGTGAACTAAATTATTAATAATATGTTTATGAAATTTAGTTGTAGATAATTTCATTACTCATTATTATTTATTTATGTGTTTTATAATATTTTGTAAGATAATGTTTTCATATTATTGTTTTATTTAGATATTACCTTATTTATATTTTAGAGTAACTTTAATGTATAAATAACATCTTTTAAAGAAAAATATTCAGTTTTATTTGGATACCCAAAGAAGAAAGAAGTATAAAAAAATGATTCATTTTATTCATCCTTTTGCTGCAATCATAGCAGGTCCAACAGGATGTGGAAAATCAAACTTTGTAGCACAATTCATTAAACATAGGGGTAGTGCATGTAATGAGTCTTTTTCTGAAATAACATGGTGTTATGATGAAATGCAGCCACTATATAATATACCTGGAGTGAATTATCATCAAGGGTTGCCTGATTTGCATATGTTCGATGGTAAAAATCCTCATTTAATAATAATAGATGATTTAATGAGAGAATCTGACGGTAGAGTTGTTGATATATTTACAAAAGGAAGTCACCATAGAAATTTAAGTGTTTTTTATATAACACAAAACTTATTTCATCAAGGAAGAGGACAACGTGACATTTCCCTTAATTCAAGTTACATCATTTATTTCAAAAATCCCCGTGATAAAACACAAATTAAATTTCTAGCCAGACAGGTTTCGCCTGAGAACACTAAATTTATCGAAGAATCATATGCAGATGCTACAAAAGTTGCTCACGGATATTTGATGATTGATTTAAAACAAAATACTGATGATACACACCGGATAAAATCAAACATTTTTGAAAACACTCACTATTGTACATTATATATCACCATGAAAGCATATAAATATCTTTGTAATCAACGATTTTGAGTCAGTTTTAAACTATGTATCATCGAGTAACAACACATAAAGATTTATTGTCAGCTCTACACACATTAAAACCAAGACATCGGAAGGTATTACTGAAAACCTGCAATAATCAAGAAATAAACTGTCTTTGTGAGTGTATTTATAACGTTTTGAAAGGAAAAGTACCATTGAAAGGAGCAGAGAAGTCTAAACTTAAAAACCTAAAAAATACCTTACGTAAGCTAGTAAGCAGAGGAAAAAGTTTTGAATATAGAAAAAATATATTAATTCAAAAAGGAGGTTCCTTTCTTCCAATAATATTAGGTACTGTTCTAAGTAGTCTTATAAGTTGTTTTACTAATAAACCACTATGAATACTAAAAAAATGCTGATTATTGAACACGATTTTGTTGATAAAATAACACATCAACAAAATGAAAATAAAGTTACACCACGAAGTCGATTAGACAGTGAAATGGAAAAAATAATGTCAAGCAAATTAGGAGATCGTGAGAAATGGGCCCTTTACCAACAAATTTTACAAAGATACCTTCATTTTTCTATGGTAGAACGTCAACCTCAAGAAATAATATTTACTGAAAAAACAGTAAATAATAAAACTTATGAAGATGGTAAAATTAATTTCACTGATAACGAAAATGAAAATGAAAATGAAAAAGTGGTAGGTGGTGAACAACCGTCGTTGGGTAAAGACGTCTCGTTTCAGTTGTCAACACAGGACATATTAAATTTGATTCCGAAAACTTATATAAAGAAAGGAGAATTATTGATGGAATCCATTCAAAACCATAGTGATAAATTACAATGGAATAAATATGGTACAGTGGTAATTAGTGGAAAAGAAATTCCTGGAAGTAATATTATTGATTTAGTAAATGATGCATTAAGACCCTCAAAGAAAGCAGATCCCATCGGTTGGGAAACATTCTCAAAATTTTTAAATGATATAAATATACCACTGACATACATTGGTAATCTCAAAAGACTTAAATATATTGGCAATCTTAAAAAACATCACACACTACCGATCCAAGAATCAAGCATCGATTACACTTCTCCGACTCAATCAAATCATAACAGTAAAATAAAAAACAAAATTGATTGGGATAAATGGACCCCATATTAAAGCTTCATCAAATATATTATGATATTTCACATCCTGCCGGTTACAGTAATGTGAATACATTAACAAAAGCGATGAATGGAAAACTTTCTAAAACAGATGTAGAGACGTGGTTGCAGTCTCAAGAAACATATACGTTACATAAGCCAGTTCGAAAAAG
Organism: Pieris rapae; assembly: GCF_905147795.1. Lineage (NCBI taxonomy): Eukaryota > Metazoa > Arthropoda > Insecta > Lepidoptera > Pieridae > Pieris > Pieris rapae. The sequence continues at coordinate 5,893,670 of NC_059524.1, read as the reverse complement.
ATTTCTGCGAAATAAGTACATTTTATCAAATTTTAATGAGTTGTGGCAAGCTGACTTGAGTGATTTAAGAACTTACGAACAGGATAATAATGGATATAAGTATATTTTATGTGTCATTGATGTTTTTAGCAAATATGCGTATGTTAGAGCAATAAAAAAGAAAGATTCTGTTACAATAAAACAGTGTTTTACTAGCATTTTTGATGAAGCTAAAACTGTTCCTAGACATATACAATCAGATAAAGGTACAGAATTTGTATCTAAAGATGTCCAAAGTTATTTAAAAAATAAAAATATAAATTATTATACTACAAATAATCCGGATATTAAAGCAAGTATAGTAGAAAGATTTCAGAGAACTTTAAAAATGAAAATGTGGCGTTATTTTACATATAAAAATACACATCGCTATATAGATATCTTACAAGATTTAGTTAGTTCATATAATCACAGTGTGCATTCTAGTATAAAAATGAGACCATGTGATGTTAATAACCAAAACATTATGAAAGTTTGGAGGAATCTATATTTTGATGGAATTTCATGTAACTCAAATTTGAAAAAGTTACCCAAGTTTAAAGTCGGTGACCATGTAAGAATTACTAAACAAAAACATACATTTCAAAAAGGTTATGAAAGTAATTGGAGTGATGAAATATTTATTATAACTTCAGTTATAGATCGCTCACCATGTGTTGTATACACTTTGATGGATTTGGAAAATGAATCTATAACAGGCACATTTTATGAGAAAGAATTACAAAAAGTTACATTTTCCCCCACTTCTGATTATAAAATTGATAAAATCTTAAGGTATCGTAACTCTGGACTCAGAAAAGAAGCATTAGTCAAGTGGAAAGGGTACCCAAACAAATTTAATTCTTGGGTATTATTATCTTCTATCAAAACTTTACAATGAAGGAAAGTTTTTATTTAACTTTACTCAGCAATAGTTCCACACAATATTTTCCGGGAAATATGACTTCAAATTTTTCTACAAAACTACCTAAGCCCATTACATTAGAAGGAGAATGGATGGTAGGTATAGTTGAGTTCCAATATCCCTCTACTATGTTCTCCGTGCAAGAACATGAAAATATTATGTACATAAGTAAAAAAACTACCATCAATAACGAAGAGACCACACTAATGTATAAGAACCATATACCGGCCACCAACTATGATAATATACAAAATATTCTTATAGCTTTAAATTCGAAAGAGAAAGTTAGTTTTCGCCAGGACACCGTGTCAAAGTTTGTCTCTGTTGCAGTAAAGGATCCATCAATAATTTCATTATCTCTATCACCTAATTTGAGTTTTCAACTTGGGTTTGAGCCAGATACCAATCTAGTAAATCAAAATATCAGTAAACGCCCTGCTAATCTACATTTAGGGTTACCATCACAATTATTTGTGTATTGTGATATTATAGAACCACAAATTGTTGGTGATGTCATGACACCCCTGTTGAGAATTATACCCTTAGATCCTGCTAAATACATATATGGTTCAAATAAAATGCATATATTTTCACCACCACATTATTTACCTGTTATGAGAAGAGAATTTGATGTTATTGAGGTAGATATAAGAACAACCACGGGAAATGCGGTACCATTTCAATACGGTACATCGTGTGTGAAACTTCATTTTAAAAAAATATAATCTTTATATCTTTTTTGAAATGTATACACCTCAAGATACTATTATATGTCCTTATGAACATTATTATTCGCAACAAGCTGGATCTGGTATTAATGTAATCTACAAAGGAGCCTTACATCAACGTGGTCATGGTATCGGCAGTTTTCTTGGGGGGTTATTTCGAAGTGTGCTACCTTTACTCACTAGTGGTGCTAAGGTGATTGGAAAAGAAGCACTTAACAGTGGTATTGGGCTTTTGTCAGATGTTGTAGCTAGTCGCCCCATTAAAGAATCAATTAAAAATCGTTTGAAAAGTGCTAGTTCTAACCTTAAACACAAAGTTGATACCAAAATTGATGAACTTATGACTGGATCGGGTGTTAATAAAAGACGAAAATATAGAAATGAGCTCATTCGAGTTTCACCTCTTAAGAAGAAAGACGCTTTAAGGAAAACAAGGAACAAAAATATTAATATTTCCAAAGATATATTTTCAAACTAATTATAATGTCATTTATTCATAATCATTCATGTGAGTGTGTTAAATCTGAATTGGACCTATTTGCTCTTCCTTCCACACAAACAAGTATCGAATATGGGCACTGGATACACTACAAACCAATTTCTTCATTAAGCGATGATGGACCCATCGAATTCCAAGTACCTGGTACAGGAGACGACTACATAGACCTTTCGCATACACTACTCCATCTCAAGGCTCAAATTAAAAATCAAGACGGTTCTGTAGTTAATGCAGCTAATGTAGTGGCACCAGTCAATAATTGGTTACATTCTTTATTTAACCAATTGGATGTTTACCTAAACCAAAAACTTGTGTCACCCCCAAATAATACTTATGCATATCGTGCTTTCATAGAAACTCTATTAAATTATTCATCATCTGCCAAAAAATCACATTTGACATGTGGTTTATGGTACGAGGATACAGCTGGTAAAATGAATGAAACTAATGAGGCAAATAAGGGCTTTTACAAAAGACAACAACTTTCAAAGGATGGTAAGGATGTCGAAATGATTGGGCATTTACATGGGGATATATTCAATCAAGATAAATTCCTCATTAACGGGGTCGAATTATCTATAAAATTAGTGAGATCGAGAGAAACATTTAACCTCATGTCACAGAATGCAGATAATAAGTACAAAGTCTGTATCACAGATGCAACTTTAATAATACGCAGAGCAAAAATTAATCCATCAATACTAATAGCCCATCAAAAGGTTCTTGCCACTACTACAGCTAAATATCCTATAACAAGAGGCGAAGTGAAAGTCCTGACCATACCATCTGGTGTGCAGGGTAAGACACTGGACAATATATTTTTAGGACAGGTTCCTAAGAGATGTATCATTGGTTTTGTTAATAATACCGCCTTCAATGGTAGTTATAATAAAAACCCATTCAACTTTGAAAACTTCGGTATTTGCTCCTTTAGTTTATATATAGACGGTCAACAAATACCATCAAAATCATTACAACCATCATTCCCAAACGATGTATTTGCCAGCGCATACCACACACTGTACTCAGGTACCGGTATACATTTTCTTAACGAAGGTAATGGGATATCGAGGGAGCAATACTCAGATGGATACTGTTTACTAGCCTTTGATTTAACCCCCGACTTATCAGCTAACTCTAATATTCACTGGAATCTCATTCGTCATGGTAGTGTGAGAATGGAAGTAAGATTCGAGAACGCATTGACTGAAACAATTAACTGTGTAGTTTATGCAGAGTTTTCAAACATTATAGAAATAGATAAGAACAGAAATGTATGTGTGGATTATAGTAGTTAAGAAATGACTTTTATGTACTTATGATTAAATTGAGAATAATAAACGGAATGAAATATAATAAATAAAAATATGGTTTCTCATTAATAGTTTCCCTACTTTTCTAAATAAATGCATATAAGATATCACATATATTGGGATGACAATACAACGAGATGTTAGTTGAGGTGGATGATTGATAGGAATTGGAATTGTATTTAGTGCAATATATAAGAGTAGAAGGTCAAACGCGTTGGAATAAAAATGAATACATTAAACCTGCAAATGAGTCTCCATAAAATACATCCCAGCATCCAGTATAGCGTGTACCCCTCGAATCGCCTACCAATGCACGTACACTTACCCACATTTATTATATGCAATCTCGATCCTGACTCACAACCAGGATCTCATTGGGTAGCTATTCATATCAACCACGAAAAAGTTGGAGAATATTTTGATTCATTTGGACGTAAGCCTATTAGAGTAATAGCGGATTTTTTAAGAAGAAATTGTCGGGTATGGAGCTATAATACAGCTAGCATTCAGGACATCTATTCTGCCTTTTGTGGGGAGTATTGTGTAGTATATTTGTACTACAAGTTCTGGGGTTTCAGCTTGGAAGATTACCTCAGAAATTTTTCGTATGACTCGCCAAGAAATGACATGACACTAGTAAAGTTGTATTGTAACATAATGCAAATAAACACATAAAACACGGAAATCATATTTTTAATGTTCAGTAAATCCTTTTCCCATCTGTCCTGGTGCATTTGCAGGTAAATGCGTATGCGTAATGGTAATTTGCTAATTATGGATACGAAACTGACTCGGTGATTAGTAAATGAGGATTTGGACGAGACGTTACATTCTTATTATGAGGTGATTAGTAAATCGATTAATTTGCAACGTATAGCAAAACCTAACTTCGAAACAGAGAGAAATATCGCTTCGGGAGTGAGTGCTATCGACTCAGCACGGTCTGTTTAGTGGGGAAAGAGACCAAACTTTTTTTTTTTTTTTTTTTTTTTTAGGCGGGGACTGCCGCTGAGCCAGAAACACACGGGGGGTTAGGTTGACTGAGGCAGCGAGTGAGGCAGTCCCCGGCACGGGGGGTTAGGTTGACTGAGGCAGCGAGTGAGGCAGAACCCGTGAATCCCTACTACTGACGCAAGCTTAGATTTTTAGATCAAAGACATCTAGTTTTCCTCACAATGTTTTTCTTCATCCCTACCCCTCCCTTCAGCCCTAGTAATTACAGTGCTGGTACTCTGTAACTTCCAATAGCGTTACTATTCCGATCTGTTGACTCAAGGGTTAGAATTGCATAACACAATCCTGAAATTAAACATCTATAATTGAATGGATTTAGTCGACGCTACGAAAGTAAATTATAAACTTCACATTGTGCTATTATAACGCAATAATCACATATTCAGCGGTGAGGCAGGCATGAATTGTGAATATTTGAGTTATAAAACGCGGTTACCGAGTTGGTGCCGAGTTTTAACTCGACAATACAGCCGTGAAACTTTGATAAGTTGAATCCTGCTTTGACGTAGCAAGCCTGATCTACGAGCACTGTTAACTGCGCTAAATGTTTGGTTAAAATTTACATTACAGCACTCTAGTTCCATTATGAGCTAACTTCTTAAGAGCTACATATTAAGACAGTTTTAGCCTTAAAGTTAACTAATAATTATATCGATCAATTAAGCTGTCATATTTTTTTAGAATGAAATTCATATAAGGATTTATTCCTTTAACAAACTTATTATATGTATAGAAACAAATTGTCTGTGCTACCTAAAACTGGCCTTATCAATGTAATAATGTCATGTGTACGTACATAACGTTACGTATATTAATATATTTTTGTATACATGTGAGATTTATGTAAACAATTCATATGAATTTAATTAGTAAATGTAAAATTAGATTCATTTAATGTATATTTCTATTTTTTGCGTTCATAAGTGTACATTATGTTACCTATATGAATAAATGATTTTTGACTTGACTTTGACTTGACTTGAATTGTTATTGTAAGCGTAATTCTACATTGTCAGTGAAAAGTAAGGTGCGCACACCATACTAAAACTACAGCTGAGATTTAGTATAGGACTTCAAGACAGAATAAAAAATCCCATCCGATTCACCGCGACAGCTGCCTACGAAAGTATTCTCGAAATTATTCGACTTAGGGTCCTTCAAGAAAAGTACACAACACCTGGCAATGTGAGTGTCCAGGGGCGGTGTTATCACTTAACATCAGATGAGCCTGCTGCCCATTTTCCTTCGTCACTTGCCACACCAAAAAAACCTTGTCACTCAATCTACTAGAGAGTGACATGTTTAATTAGGTCATATTCAAATTACCATTGTAGTGTTCTGGTAGAACAGGTTAACAGAACTTTACGCAATAAATCAATTGTTCCGATCAGACAGAATATAAATTTAACTAATCTATTTACAGATGTTGGGAATAAATCTTCAAATTCAGAATACCTGAAGATAATTTGCTTCCCACTTCGACCGCGTTCAACGTTTATCATCGCCAGATTGGCCCGTTTGAAGTTCCCTAATTTCAAAAGAGATTATACGTTTTCACAAACTTGTTTGATGACTAATATTTAATTTATTTCCTTATTAATATTCTGTTAATTAAAAGTTATGTAGAGCTTTATGGGAGGAACAAAATTTCACGTTGATTTTTCACTTAAAGCTAACACTACGGACTCATTTATTAACTTAGTTTAATAAATAAAGATGATACTTATTAATTTTGCGCGTTTTATTATTGAAAGTAATTACAAACGACAGACATTTCAAAGCATCTATATCAGCCAAGTTTATTAGACTCTGAAACGGAACGTGCTACTAAACGGACGTCAAAGAACTATTTCGACGACTTAAGAGAAAAATTAAAAAAAATATTGTAATGTTATTAACATAGTTGAAGAGAAATATGCTGTCCCTTGTTCAACTAAGAATAATTAAGTAAAACTATCGTTTGTAACAATTTGCTAAATTGCAATATATTAATAAGTCACAATTGGACAAACACATTGAATGGACTAAATTACACATTGTGTGGTCATTGAACGAGACTATTGCGTATTCAAAAAGGTATTTCTACAATACCGTGACTTGGTTGACATGGTTTTTGAATTCTAACGGTTTTTAAATAGAACAGAGGACGAGAATTAAACTGCTGACGATTATCAAAAACCGTGTATAAAGTGAAACCCAGAACGACTCCTGCTTGTAGTCTTGGAAATAACATTCTTTAAGGATGTGTCTTGCAAAATATTCCAAACTGAGTTGAACAAAGACCTTCAGTTCGACTACAAAATACACTTTTATTCTTTAATATAGTGAGAGAACTATGACTGCAACAAAGAAAGATAAGTAGATTTTTTTAAGTATTTGGAGGTCCGGTGTTTCTATCAAGGAAAAGTTTATATTTAATGTATAGCACGCAAACAATGCAAAACAAAATTCCCTAAGATATTTTTTTTACGAGTTTTAAGGCATTTGTAATTTTATATTGTGTGTTGCACGCATAAGTTATATTTATTCATTTTCTGTGATGTAACTGTGTGTGTGATCGCAATGTACGCGTATATAGTTTAAGTATGTTTTGTCACCTTTATTTCATTAAAATTTTACACGTGAATGATAAGAAGACATTTCATCTGAGTTTGAGTAGTATTTAAGTAAACAAAACAAATTTTACAATATTATTAACCTACATAGTAAATAATAAAAAATGGGATAAATTGAAAACTAAAATAAATTTTAAAGTTTGACTGAAAAGAAAATTTAGTCAGCATTAAAGTTCGGTTTTGTCGTCATATTTTGCTTTACCGTAAGTGCAAGTGTTTCATAGCGCACATAAACTGAAAGTCTATTCATGCATATCTGGGATCGAACCTACGACCTCAGGGATGAGAGTCGCTTGCTGAAGCAATTATGTGTTGGCTTAGTTGCGTTTCGTTGTTATTAATATTTAATATATCCATTATCCATACAAATACCCAGCTTACAAAAATCTGTTAAAATGTCCGAATATCATGATTCAAAACGCTATCGTTAAACCAACCATTTTCAATTACACCTCACGTATCCAATATGAAATGCAAACCAAGCTCCAATAAAAAAAAACCCTTGGCCAATATCTCTCGTGAGTCGACACGGATTCACAGGTTCTACTTGTATTTTCTATTTTTCAGAACAGTATTTGAACGTTTAATCGCGTAGGTTACGAATTCAGTAACATAAATATCAGTCACAATAATTGCTACATCGTAATTTAACTATAGCGCTTCTTTTACTTTACTCTCTGTATGTTTCTTTTTTTTATTGTTCCACATTAGAAAATTGTCTCAATAGATATTGTCTCAAGTGACATTATTCTGAAAATCGTCTAAATAAAATTGATCTTATCGTAAACATCGGCTATGTTGTCTTTTTATATAATAAGGGCAGGAGGCTTCCCTGATGTGAAATGCCCATGGACACTCACATTGCCACAAGGCTAGTACGTGCGGTGCCGGTTACGAGGTTGATACAATTTTGAGATTTATTATTTTATAAATCTCAAAATTCATAAAAATCAGTACTGTTGGAAATAATAAGAAGCTTGTTGTGCTTTTGGTCTAAGATATCATCCGTATCGTGATATTTTTATGCGTGCGAAGTGTGCAGTGCACACTGGCACTAAAACAATGAGGTCGCCGCCACCGATATTATTTATATTACATTTACACAACAATATATTCTTTGGACATTAGTTTACATTAATTACTCAGAGCTTAGCGAATCAAAAGAACGGCGCTCCATGATTTTTTTATGTCGCAACCGATGCGATGCGTGCGACGCAAACGCGGAGAAGTCGCGGGCATTACCCGTTTTAAGGAACGAGAGAGCTAAATAATAGTTTGTGTGTTTCTGATTGTTTAACGTGACTTTTGATGATTAGTGATAGTATTCAATATAAAAAAGAAGATATCTCGTTACCAGAATCATATAAGGGAAATAAAAAGGAAACGTTAGCAAAATACAACGAAAATAAGTAAATTTAACCGCTGTATCCACTTTCCAAGAATCATTAAAGACAGACCTGTCACTTTATCGATGGAGAGGTTCGATTCCCACAGGGAACTTGGAAATAAAACTTTTTGTGTTTATGTATACGTATTTACCTACGTGCAAAATATTCCGAGTATTATTATAGGCATTTAAGAAACGGTGAAAAATCCCATAGAGAAGTGAAGAGAGAAGAGAAGTGTCAAACATAAAAATAAATTCTGAGAAGGAATTAGTGATTGGCAACATTTAGCTCCAGATTGCAGCAGATATGAAAAAAAGTTCAAAATAGTAATTATAACAGTGTTATAATTTACATAATATAATACATAATAGTTAATTTCTTTAACTAGAACATCAAATAAATGAAAATGATATACTCGTATAGACTTTAGACTGCGTGATATTTAACAGGTTTCACGTCGGGTTTTCCTGGAACATGTTCACCTAATCCCGAGGGAAATTAATACAGCACAATTATAAATTTACTTAGAAAAGTCAACAAGTAATCTGCTACCGCAGCGGTTATTTAAAAGTCTTCCTTGTATTATACCGTTTGAATTTACCTTTAAGAATGGCATTATTTAATACTAGACTAATAAAATAAACATACCTTATAAGTCACTACGACACCTAAAAATTGTGTATTATTCGTTTTTGCAGAGAAATATATTGTAGGCTCTCTAAGTTTGCACCAAGGTGTAAAATCTCATAGAATATGCCACTTAAGCCACTAATAATGTAAGGGAAAATGGCATAATCTTAATAATTAATAAAAAAAATTTTTACTTGTGTTTTTTCATGCACTTTTTTTTTAGAGAACAAGGAGCAAACGGGGCCAAATTAATTCCACAAGGCTCACGAGTGCGTTTGCCGGATTTTCGTATGCATGTTTATAAAGGGATCCTCAGTCGAATTAGTTCCGAAATACTTCACTGGGTAGCTAATTCCACATAGTGGCCGTGCGCGGCAATGACTGCTATCAAAAAGCTTACTTTATCCGTTATATATTTTACTAAGCCAAAAATACAATCACATCCAGGACTAAGATTGCGTGTTGCGGTCAATTTGTTGAGTAATTTAGCTGTAATATGGTATACGGGCTCAATAAGGGTAATTAAACAACGCAGGGCTTCCTTTGACACGACTGAGGGCAGTGGCATCTAGTCATATTATTTTATATCTGATTATAAATTGAATTGATTGATTTGATTAATTGATATCCAGTTAGTACCAAGAATTCGATTGATTGATAGCTGTAAGCTACCGTACGAATGAGTTTACAAAACATTTGTGTTTGTACATTAGCATATAATATATTCTTATACGTATAAGCACATACGTATATATATATTTGACATGGACTACAGTCGACAAACTCATAGTAGAGCTGTGACGCTCAAACAAATTCACATAAAATTAATTACCCAAATATTTATCTAGTTCGTGTAAAATAAACGTGTTGTAAAATTTTTGAGAACTTTTTATATCCGTAAATAAAAGGATTTAAAGCTCACGTTACGAATCACAAAACAAAGCTTTTCGGACAATAATAGCCTCTTATACAATGGTCCTGGGAAATTGTTCAACAGAAGCATCTACCTATTGTGGATTCGTATTATGTAACAAAGAGTAAATTAGTACGAGACGAGCAACGGAAAAATTAAGAGCAACATAGTTATTTCGATGATGGTAGGTAATCATTATTCGAATTGAGCCGCTCCTAAGGGCTTGTTTTCAGCTACGAGCAAAAACTGAATGCTAACGTAGCATTAGATTTGTCGCAAATTACGCCCATTGAGAACGGCGGGCGCAATTGGATTTTCCTTTATAAAATCTCTTCAAACTTATTGACCTCAAATTTCAAATATAATTCAAATGATTTTACATAATATAGAAATGGAATGGAATATGAAGACATTATTGAATTGAGCAAGGGTGTGCATAAACATATATAAAAAATCAATTTGTTACAATTTATAATTTCCTCTATCAAGTTTATCCGGAGTTCTTTAGTTTTGTTCCTTTCCTATAAATACAAATTTGCTAAGATAAGCTTTATATTTATTATAAGTAAGTGCTGTTTGCCATTGTCATTTTGTATGATGATTTCATATTTTAATACAGTACCGAGAACATTTTACGCTGCCTTTTTCTCTCTGCCTACACCTTCTGTCGTTTTTGCTGCTGATTAGGGATCTCTACCGACGTGGAATAAGTGATACCTGTATATGATATTCAATAATAAACATTTCTTTTTTCTAATTTTATTGGAGACGGTAATTTCAAAGACATTTTTAAATAAGGAATAGAAATAAACAATCAACTCATAAACCGACACTTATCTGATCGAACACATTCGGCCGGTACCGAACTGTGATTTCGTCAGTTACGATTTTGGGGAAATTGGATTCGCGAAATCACGTAAAGCGATAGGACACTTTAATACACCGATGTCCGGCTACGGTTCAATGTCCGGTTCACTCTATTTTTAACACCCCACGCTCGTTGTAAAGAGCACGTGCGCTTCAGACAATACTAATCCAATTGCATACTAACAAACTGTATTTTTCTATTCTTCACGTATTTTACAATAGTGAATTAAAAAGTGGTTTTCATTAAATCCTTTCTTTAAAGTTAAATATGTGATCACTAATTAGTCTTCACCCATCTGAATATCCTCGATGTCTCCCTATAACTTACGTAAGTACATCCGAGATTCAGACGATCTTTTACCATGACTACTTTTTTTATAATTGCTTTAACTCAACTAATTATTTAAAATTTCAGAACAGTATTAACATTCATAATTATAAAGCCCGATTAATTTCCAATGATACACAACTTATATTCTTTACATTATGTATCTTGTTATATATCCTATATCTTAACTAAATTCAGTACCGTGGATCGGAACCATGTCGCAGGTAAAGGCCTCTTTCAGTTTTTCCCAACTGACTCTGTCCATGGCTTTCTTTCTCCATTTGCTTCCTGTTACCGCTTATGTTTCTTTTATCAACCTTTTTTTGGGGCATCCTCTTCTTCTCCCCCTTTGTCCTTTCCATACATTTTCAAGTCCATCTTTATCTATAGATATGCCCCGCCCATTCCCACTTCTGTTAGGGCATATTGTAAGGCATCTTCAATCATCAATCACTTTTGTTTTTCGTCTTATTCGCTTTTAATTTTATGTATTTTTTATATCATAAACTGCGCCACAGACTATGATAGGTATAAACATTAGAATTTTATATTTATGAAATCTATTAGTATAGGAAATTGGATGGGAATAAACGCAAGGGCATATTGCCAGCAACTCATGGATACTTGCCATAATTTTCAGTTTGATATGTTGCGGGTCTCACAGATTAGTAAGATTTCAAACGTCTAATTCTACGATAAATTGGTTAAGCAATCGTATGTTCCATTACGAGGACGTTAACTTTTGACAGCTCGGATTTTTCGATTTTTATTAAGTTTTAAGTTTAGTTTTTAAACAAAGATTTTAGGTTTAGTTCATGCCGAGAGACATAACATGCTAACGAACGGTGTTCGGTGAGAGACCGTAGAATTTATGATAAACGTTTGTTTTGCTACATATTTTAAGAGTTATTATTAATATATTATCTTCAGTAATATACAAAAATAAAACTATATTATTATATGTATAATATATTAATAATAACTCTTAAAGACTGATTGATAGACTGAAGAAAGGTAACATGACAATATAAATGTTGCGCCAAAACGTACATGTTAACAATAGACATACACTCGACACTGCCTAAGGCAAAAGTTCATCAAAATGTTGGGTTTACTTAATTTCAACGAAATGCATTTTCGATTTTAATAGGACTTCCACGTATAGGACGTAATGACCCTATTCAGGTCATAAGCTCGGTCCTCACGAAGTGTCGTTCACGGAGAGCAGTTAAGCTTTTAGTAAAAAGTGCAAGAAAAAGCCTTTTAATTGCATTATGGCGCGACACGTAATTTCTGCATTTAAATAATACTGCATTATAGTTTTCCTATCCTTAAGCTTAATTATAATTGTGGAAAATAAAACAATGCATTTATAACTGCAAGCCTTGCAAACTCATGGCAAAAAAATTCTATCGCATTAGGGTCGTATAAATATTAAGTATAAAAGGATTTAGAGTTCAGAACCTAATAAGTCTAAACAATACTTATAAATAAATTGGAGATATACTTAAAATAGAGAAACATTTTCAATATTATAAGAACTCAATTTGAGCCATAGCGATTTGATGCAAAAGTTAGCGTGCCGACTGCGCTAAAATCAATAAAATCGTCTCCGTCTCAGGACGACCGCGGGCTTCCTTTGCCAGGGGAGTTAGTAGCACGTTCCTAAATAAATTATAACGGCAGTAAAGCTAAGCGAACGCTATACCTCAATGTATTCTTTCATGGGTAATAACTCTTCCTCAATGAACGACTCTAGATCCCGGATAGAAATATGAAGACGTGTTCAGGACGGTAATAGTTATTGACGTGGGTATATTTTACAAAAGTGGTTTAGGATCGTATACGGTTAACATTCGTACTTAGTTTATGTATTTTGATTGTATTTATTAAATGAATCCTAAGACAAATTAAGTTATTATTTACTAGTTTGTTCGTCTTAATAATGATCGACAAAATATTGCTTTTAATAACTTATCTGATCACCATTGAAGATAACAGTAACAGACATAGAAAGATTAGAATAATACCGTATGAATAGATTATATACCCGGAATAGATACCCGGCTTTCATACGTAATAATGGGTTTGTTGGCCAGTATATATACTATAGAGGAAAAGGTAAGCGTAAGATGTTACGGGAACAGAATAGAAATAGACCGACATTCGCACGGAGCAACTTCCTTAAGTCATCAGTGGCCCTCTGAGCCCGCTGGCTTACTTGTGGGAATATTTCTTACCGATTTTATCACTACAATAATAAGAAGCACATACTCAACTTGACGTTCTACGTGTAAAATTTTCCATTCTTGATTCATCCTTTTTTTTATATTCGAGGTGGCAATTAGCGCATCCCCTGCCCTAAAAGTTACAGGGGTATGTCGGACCTGACCCACACTAAAAATCTCTGCTATTCAGAGACTGGGTAAACAATACCCAATAAAAACACCTCGACCAATTCCTACAAAGCCGCGTTACAGAGGCTCTGGGGTCGCTATCGCATTCTACCGGGACATCAACGGCATATTACTCTCAAAAACCTTCGGTGCAATATACACTACATAGGAGTTAGGAGATGGGCATGTCTTCTATTTACTCCCCGTCTTCTACCCCTAGGATTCGTCCTGAAGCGATATTCTTGATTCATCCTAATAATCATATGAAAATCTAATTACAAATAATTATGTCAGTTCCTTGATATTAGAGCTAGGAAAATACTGAAATTACTTGATAAACATATTGTAGAAGTTTGCACAGCTTCCAAGCTTAAATTTTCCTGTAAAATGTATTGGAGGACAAATCTATATGTATATAGTTTGTGTAAAAATGTTGCCTATAAATTACACGTACAGATACTGAAGAGGCATAATGGTTGCTATATCATTATTGCTAAATGTTTGAAGCATTCTCAACGGAAAGCAAATTACTATCCTACCGAGATTCCAGTCAGTAATTACACCAAGTTAGTACGTACATTATAGATAGATGACAAGACATAACCACTACCTAAAATTAATCGATTACATAGCAACAATTAGCATTACATTGTCATACAGTCGATTAAATTTAACCCTTAAAAAATGAATGCTATAATCAACTATATTTATTTATCTGTTCGTTTTGAAAATATTTATTGAAAAAAACAGAACAAAATATAATCCATATATTTTTTAATGATTTATTTATTGTTGTATCGGGTCCGGCAATTCATTCTCTACCATATATTATAGTTCCTCTTACTTTAATTCTTATTCTCCGTTTATAAACATTGTTAAAACCAAGAGGCATATATATATAAATAATGTATGGTGAATGATTCAAAAGGAATCGGGCGCTCTCATCACTTATCTTTTTCAGGTCACATTACTAAATACAATTTTGTTTTTGTTTTGTAAAAACAATAAAATATGTGAATATATGATTCAAAAGAACCAGTGTATTTCACAATTTAATTAAAAATTCTTTCTTATATATTCATGGCTCTGAAATTGCTCTCTTTAATGGAAATCAGAACAAACGCTTTATTTCACACAAAGAAAGTAATCAAGGCGCACCGACCCTATAGTCTAGCTTCGGTATATACTTTATGTATATGAAATCCTGGCGTTTAAACTGACATATTCACCCCGTCGGGGCAAATACTCGAAATATGAGAGGTTGTGATCTAGCACGGACCGTAAATCTCTAAACCTTTTTCTAAATAAACCCTGACACTTGTATTATAAAACTTCCAAAGTTCACTATTTAAAGCTTTAGCTTTATAATTTTAGCCACACAGGGACAGGTCTTGAAAGACCTGTCCCGGCTTCGCACATGTGGTGGACATTTTTTTAAATTTTTTTTTGTTGTATCATCAATAGTTTTCGTAGCGTATGCGTGAAAGATGATTGTATAGGATTTTTTATACCTTGGGTAACATTATTGTAGACTTAGTCGGCATCCGCTTTTTATCTTGCAATTAAAATAGCCTATGGTATTCAGTGATAATGTTGCATTCGTATGGTGAAAAATATTTCAAAATCGGTCCAGTACTTTTTGAGCCAATTCGTTACAAACATACTTACATACAAATCTTTCCTCTTTATAAAAATAGTATAGATTATAACGCTTTACAGTTAGCGGATACAATAAGGTTAATCAAAACCATTTTGTATTTAAAATGCCAAATAAACTGTGTATCGCTAACAATTGTTATGATTATAATGGCGGTATGTGTTAAACGATGTTAAGAATGTGCACGATGATCTGGTAAGCTGCAGATTAAATGTAATAGTTTCTTTACATTAATATAGATTTCTTTATGTTATTTTTAATATATTGTAGTACTTATCTAAAAAGTTTTAGAAAAACAAATAAAATATAAAATAAATAAGTAAAACTTTATACCTTAACAAGGTTATCTAGAACATCTTATATCGAACATGCCAGAATAACTCTTGTTATAAAATCTTCATTATATTTAATGTTTGCTACGAACAACTTTATTTACTAGCATTCTTCATAAATCTAATTTGCTCGTACATACATGACATTAAGTTATCATGTAGACGTTCTCTTAGACGTCTCGAAAAGGGTGTTTAGGTGTACAATGAGTGTAAAGGGATATTCAGACCCTCCTTAATTCTCCCTACCATATAAAGTGAAGTGCAGCAAAACAAAAAAAATCGAAAATTTGGCATACTTTTGTTAAAGCTAGTACATTGATTAGAAAATACCTATAATATATATGTGGCTTGACTTATCGCTAACGCATTTATCGTATCTGTGTTCGATGTAATTGTATCGTAATAATGGGCAGTTAATTAAAACCAAAAAGATAAATGAATAAAAATTAATCTGCAGCTCCGCGAGACGTATCCCTTATATTACGTTTTTTTATGCCATTTCTGTTCTTGTTAAATTGTATCCATATTCGCTAATATTTAATTACGGCGAAGCAACTTTGCGTTGTAAAATTGTTAGCTTTAGCTTTAGCTTTTTTGTTAGAAAAGTATTTCAAAAACAACAAATGTTAGATTAGAGCATAAAGTCATGGTTAAGTTTAAAATAGGCAATTTACTGAGAAAGGTACGTTGGCGCTACAAAGCAGATGTAATAAACCTCGTTTGAAAACGTAAAATAAACATCTTAAGTTAAACCAGCTCAGACTGCAGCTTCAGCTACTCGTAAACTTTATGTACCTCTAACCATAACGTATAGAGGTGTGGATTTAAGCTAATAAGATTAGCATAATAAAATTTATACTGGCCGGCGTGGCTTAACTTATAGCATAAAAATTTGTAAAGTATTAGAACCATTATCTGAGTATGTACGATGTAGTATCCGACAAATACTTGCCTGTAGGGCGATTCTATAAGTAATATCGAACGAATTTTAAATCGATATTCTAAGAGTAAGATTTATATGTAGCGTTGTTTCACTTTTTAATTTAAAAAAAATACTCCTAACTGATAGAAAAGTAAACAAAAGTAAGTAAGTAACTCCACTAACTAAGACTACCACATTCATATCAAAGTGCGCACGCGCGTGACAAGATACAATAATTGCAATGACGTTTGAACAAAGTTCGCTTATGCCAAATGTCGCGAGTTCCGTGACCTTTTCCAGGAATTATTGTTATCATATACACAACTAGTAATTGAATTGGTTAAAATACATTAATCATATTAATAATTGATATAATATTCATTCATTGAATACTCAATTTACATAACACTATTTAATGTAAACAAAAGAAACATATTTTAGTTTGTTAGTTGTATCTTCAACCAACAAAACCACACTACGGAAATCAATAAAAAATAAAGAACATCGAGAAAACAACACAAGAAAATTTATTGCAGAGTGAGACAGATAGAAACATAAGAGGGGTCGCTCAGCCGATAATAAAATCGTTTCATCGATTTTAGCCAGACAATTTATCCAAAAGCAACATTGCCGCTAAATCAGCGACATCCGTTGTCTCCCCTAACTCATAGATTTGACCATACCTCAGAACACAATCACTGATACGCGGGTAAATAATAAGTGATATTACTAAAGTTTTTCCATTTCGGTTAGATGAAGTATCTCTACAGGAGAGAATCCCAATGAATTACGTGAGTACAATAATACAATGTGTTATTTCTAATGAAGATGAAACTTATCTAGGAAATACTAAATACATTTTATATTTTATATTAAATATAAACACATATATATTTTTTTAATACAATTTTTTTTTACATTCAGGTACAAAAAACAAAAAACAGATTAATTACCTACATACATACAGTTATTACACACTAAACTACATTTGAAAGTCTGATATCCAATTATATCGGTACACAGCATGTATGTACCATGAACTATCTTTTTAAATTTACAAATACTATTGTGAAAAATATCAACTTCAGTACACACATTATTTTAATATTTGCACATTCTAACGAGCGAAGCATTCTGGGACACATTGTTATTAGTTATAGGTATCATAAATAGTTCCGGGATGCGCACAGAACGCGTCGGTACCTTGATTTCTAGTTTCTCTAAAAGTTAGAATTAAATGGTTCTTATACTGAAACTACGTACGTTTGCAATTAGTGGGATATGTTATAAAAAAATTATCAGTCGTGTTTTTATTTTATAGTACTTGATAGCAAAAAATGGCATTAAGTCAACATTCGATCACACCCTACAGACTACAGGGCAGACATAGCATGTTAAATCGCCATAACTGCGGGCTTGCAACTTTCAACCCCATGCAACCACTGCATTGCGGAACAAGTACTATAATTCATTTTTAGAACGCGACGCACTCCCTTTATGCAAGTCCTATTGTGAAATGATATTTTATGGCGAGATTAGCGTGCCTTTCTGGTTATTGTTATTTAACTAATATTTATTCAATCTAGTTTGTATAATAGACAAGCTGTTGCATCTTTTCAGTTACACACATTTGATAGAATAAGTTTATAAGGATACATAAAATGACCGGAGGAGCTGTTTTAAATTTTCAATGAGGATTGGTACGTCGCGTCGGTAACATTAAAGTTGTACGATCCTAAAGCAATTTGAAAACTTAAGTGTTTTCAAGTAGTTAGGCCATGAAAGAGATAAGTTTATCGTTTCATCAAACGTAGTACATACACGGTGTGCAGTATGCGGTATTGGAATCGGTACCGGGAGACTTCTTATACTTCCGACTTTGTCAAAATAATTTTAGGAGGGGATTCTAGGAAGGGTGTCGTAATCAATCTCGCGGGGTATGTTACTACTTTCGCAACTTATAGTCAACTACGTCGATTCTATGACAACTTTATAACCAGTATAAACCATTCGAATTAGTGCGAGGGCATGTTAGTCTGAAGTGCTAAACACCGGTAAGTGGAAAAAAAATTTAGTGTTACTGAACAAATTTTAACTACATGAGGTGAGTTTTACCTACTTTGCTTGAGTCAGGCTAGATCGTAAGATGAAATTATGCCTTTGTGCAGGAGCAATTTATAAAAAAAAATAACAAGTATTTTTAAGATAAAATACCGCTTTAACATGGTAACGAATGCTTGAACCTAGAAATCGGCCTAATATACTCATGTCCTGCTTCCTTCGAGTAAATTTAATTAATATCCAGTCATTAACAGTTAGTAAAGTCATTCGGTTGAATTCATGTAACATAGATAATTAATACCGACAATCAATCAACAATATAAAGCCATTACACTCATAACAGCGTGATACTGTGTCTTAAGCTAACTATAGGAAATATTGCCACCCTATCATTTGTTCCTCCCTACTGAGACGGGGGGTGGGCGGGGTTCTAACAAAGCTGCGTTCGTTGACACGAATCCCCGACGAACTGTTTATGTATCCTATTGGATTTTTTCCGTACGCTCATGTTAACAGTATGCACGCAAATGGTGTTTTGTTTTTAGAATCGATATCATAACAAATCGTTCGATTTTTAATTCCGTAATGAGGGTACTATTGAGAATGATAGTTTATATTTATTTAGAATATTTAAAGAAAGTGAACCATTTAAGTGTCAACAGATTTATGATTTAACGTTTAACGATTAGTATTTCAAATTTGCATATGAACATTTTCAGGCAGTATTATGTCGCTTAAACCAATGGTTTTAGTTATAGTAATTAGGGTCTTAAGAATCACAATTAACACCTTCGTGAAATAGATTATCCTCTCCATCTCCTCTTCGAACTACACGTCGGTAAGCCTTGACGTGAATAACTAAGAACTGCTAGACTAACGGTCTCTTTGTGTATAAATCTGGGTGCGGACAACATCATAATACAGGTGTCAGCAAATGCTAATAAATTATGTTTGAAATATACTAAGGGGAGACTTTATTTGAAGCAGAGAAAACTATACTCTAAACATGCATATGCTGTAAAAAAGTCGAAAAGGTTCGCGTTAAAGAATGTTTTTTTAAATTTAATTTTAATTTTATAATCACTTAAACCTTACACAGGTCATTGCGGTTAACCCGCAGGTCCTTGGTTTGGTTATCGTCTGAATAGCTTTTAATATATTTATGATCGGTCAAGGGCAGTCTTAAATGTTTAAAACAAATAAAAATAACAGTGATGGCCTAGTGACTTCAGCGTGCTACTAGCAACCATAGGTCGTACATTCGATCCCCGGCTGTGCACCAGTGGACTTTCTTTATATGTGGCCATTTAACATTCGCTCCAATGGTGATTGATAAAATCGTGAGGAATCCGGCTTGCCTCAAAAATATCATGAAACAGATATAGAAATCTGGGGCAGAGACATAATAAGGTTGTAGCGCTAAAGATTTTTTTTAAATAAAAGTACATTTCATGATTAACGGTATATGAAATAAAGCTTCGGAAAGCACAAATTCAATGTGCGAGACGGAATTAACGTACTTTGTTCAAACATTCTGTAAATCTCTAATGAACTAATTTACATACAAATGAGAAATGGCGCAGCGTTTGTACCTAGGTGTCTGTTTGGTTACCACAGTACCTACCTTGATTTTATTATCTGTTATGGAAAAATGCTTTACAACTTTTGAAACAATGTGCATGTATATAGTAAAAATATTAAGAATATTTATAATGATTTAGTTTTTGTTGAATACAATTTTCTAAATAAGAAAAGTCCTATGCGATAATCCCGATTACAGTCAATTGTTTATTCCTCTCACTGGATCCAATAAGTAGTATAGAAGAAGCGTTAAGATATACAATGGACCGTTTTCAAAAGATTCTCTTCAATTAAGAATCTCATTATAGACAAACTATATCAGACTATACTTTTCAAAACTGACCTTATTGATAAACTTAGTTAAGTATTACTTGTCAATAAATAAATATCTTCTAACCCAAATCTTACCATTAACATTAATATTATGCATCATCCACCTATAGGGTCAAAGTAACTTTATTTAAATCTCTTTAACAATACCTTTATGTTCTTTATGCATAAGAGATCGGGAGATGATAAGTATTGGAATAATTCAATAGCTCACCGGGAATGCACACGTGCGTCCATGTCATGCCCTTTTCCTTATAATAATTTTAACCGTAAAAATATACGTACATTTCTGGCTTCTTGATATTGTGAGATATATTTACGAAATAAAATGTAGCCATCACGCTTTTAGCGCTCATGGTAAGCTTACCAAGGAAGCTTTTACAAAACTACCCACTTAATAGCATGGATTGGAGCGTAGGTTAACTCTAAGGAGCTTTCAGAGAAACAGAAGTATAATAGGAAATACCCGGAAAGCGATTTCACCTTGAAGCGTGATGTGTACACGATAAAGGCGTTCCTACATATAAATATAGCGACTTTAATCAATACGAACAAATCTCCAATATCGCATTCTTTCAATATACATCTTGGAGTTTACAATGTTCAATTATTATTTTATAATAATTCTTATCTAAATGTAGGTTAAATTTAGAATCTGTTACGCAACACAAAATATTGTATTCTTAATGTAACTCGGCAATTCAGTTCAAATTGTATTTTATTTAATCGTACATTTCTTTGTAAACAGTTACCAAGTTCAAATCCGGCGAAGTGTGTTAACCGCTTGTATCGCAGCTTCACACCTCGAAGCTTTGATAGTATCTTATGTAACTACCTGAAGACGTGCTTAACGGTCAACCTACGTTTAATAAATGGGACAAGATAGTGTACGTTCTCGCGAGATTAGGACAACATAGATTTTCTTGCTAGAAACAAGGTGGATATAATAAAATTAGATCACCCTAGTTTGTTGTTTGTATTATTATTATAAAGTTTCAATATTTAAACATAGCAACTCGTTCGTTAGCGTCGACGTATTTTTGATCATTTGGACAACTAAGCGTTCTTACCAATAGAAATAAAGATTAATATTAGCGCTATAACTAATGCGACATATATGGGGATGGGACCTAAAGAGATTTTAGGAAATACTTTCATAATACTAATGCCTCAACAGCTAATATCGTGAATTGTTTAATGTACGTAACGTAATAGATAATAATCTTTTAAATTGAATATTCTTCGAAATTCGAACACGCCTTGTGAATGAAGGCATGAAAATAAGTTGCGAAGTTTGTACATGTGAATTAAAAGTTTTTATAGTTGATAATAATGTGAACACATTAGTAAAACTTAACTTAGCTTAATCACCTAACTTAAACAAAAGTTGGATACAATTCTTGTATCTTTAATTGTTAACTAGTAATTAGCAGCTTTCCGCACATTACGAACTGAAAGACGTCTTCATATATTTTTCTAGACAAACCTAAACGGTTCCAATAAAACTGGCATTAGATGGCACGATAATCCTATACAATTAGTTCACTCACGAAGACTGAGTGGTAGGCAGATGGAAGGCTATCACCGGCCAGATCGCCGCCGCGGTCACGATCCCCGTTTGTGGGAAACGATTTGATGTTATCCGGTAATGTTGTACTTAGATATAATATAGCGGATAAACGTTCTCAAATGCTGCACAGTTTTCAAATTTAGTATGTAACTACTTTTTCATTTTATATATATGACTGGTTTAACTTCACTTAAACAAACCCATTATAATTTTAACACTTTTACTAACAAGTTTACAAAATAATCAGACGGCACCGAAGTCAATTTCCGACGAAAATTCCTTAAGAATAATAATTTTAAAAATACAGAATAATGCATAGTTAATGTATTGAGTTGAACGGTACTTCGAATATAATTTTATTATTTTTAATGAAGTCGTAATAAACATAAAATAGGAACCATTTTTTAAATATTACTAGCTCTGAGCGTAAAATTTGTTAGCGGAGTGGGTCGGTATTTCATTTATATTTAGATCGAGTATTTTGACTGAGATGAAATCACGCTATAGGCACGACATTCATTTAGCCGCATTTCTACTAAATCTGTCCGACTTTAATAAACTCGGTTTTTGTTGATGCTTTTGTCTTTTTAATATTTTAAAAATCTTTGGCGGCTACCCTAGTTTGAATTAAAAGTGGAAGTGACGCGTTTATAAATTTAAGTTCCGGAAATGATTTCAGAAGTGTTTTAAGAAGGTTTTTTATTTAAAAAGAAACATTAAATTATGACTGAATGGGTCCTAGTTTCCTAATACAGAAAAGAGAAATATTATTAGGTAACACTTATATTTATCATTCATATGATCTACTCTCTATATGTATAAGATCGAATAAGTCATGTTTAGGCTTGAACAGTGCTCAAATCGGTCAACTAGCCCTAGTTTAAATTAAATTGTTGGAAGAACTGTCGCTCATATGCATTTGAAAAAAATATATATTGTGGGTTGAAGCCTACTGTATCGATTGATAAAATCAAAAAAGATAAAAGCAATACCAATTTCCCAAAAAAAAATTTACCATCGAACCGTAGATTAGACATAAATTACAAATTCGCTCCAAAACGGTTTATGCGATTTATTTTAATCTTACACGTATTATTAGATATAGCATATATTATTATTTTGATAAAAAAAAATTTGTATTAATTCGTTTCCTGGGCATGGAAAGTAATAAAAGGTAAATAAACTCAAGCGCAATGGGCTTCCTCCCGCAATTTCACACCCGCGAGCCCTGCATGCGGCCTGTCTTCAGTCCACCTCAACGCTTTGCGACGGGAGGACTACGCTTGTGTGTCGAAGCCAATAATAATTAAATATTTGCGTATTTTAGTTTTTACCCGCGGATTTTTTTAGAAATGCCAAAATATAAAAAGAAATATCAAGTGAGGCGAGGACATGAACTTCGGAAATTATTGTATAATAAGCTGTAAAAAAGTCAAGTGGAGTGTAGCAGCGGGGAATACTGGATTAAACTGGTTTTCAGGCTATATAAGCACGGCGCGCTGTATGGTCGGGCGCACTTCTTCGACGCTCGCACTAGATATAGGACGTTACTATTGTTGTTGAATTTGTGGTTAATTTCGTGTAATTTAATTTGGTTATTTTTAGTAATTTTATTTGTTAATTTCTTACTTCAGTAGTGGGATTCGTTCTCATTTCTGATTAGTTTAAATTAACGCCCACGTGGTTTTATTTTAGTCAGTTTGAAACGCGAGTGATATACGTTTAATAAAAATAATGGAGGGTAGGCGGTGAACACGTAAAAAAAAGACGGTGTGCCCGTCTCTGGGCTTGAAGAAACGTTACAGTCGATATTAAACCGTCAACCGACGCAAGCGACTGAGCTATGTCCACCAGTGGTGTCACCACAACAGTGCTCAGCAACACCACCGCGAGGGGATCGGCCCTTTGCACCGACATGCGCAACACCATCGGATTTGCTGCTTTCTTCCTTAAGTGACACTCGTTACCACCTGGTACTGACGGTTCGCACAATGGTACTGAGAACGCTCCGGTGCCAAGTTCAAGCAGCGCATGCGAGTCAAGCACTGATCTGGTACTTAATCAGGTGACCGACAAACTAGTAAGTGCGTTGAGCACAATTCTGGTAAGATCTAACTCCATTTATATTTCTAATTTTGATCCGTCTTTCAAATATTTCGATATATGGTGTGAGCAGGAAGACTCTGCGCGGTTGTCTAATTATTGGGATGACCGTGAGTGCTTATCTCTGATTGGATATTGTTTGAAAGGGGATGCTAAAGTGTGGCTAAATGAGTGGCTTAGTAATGATCATAGTTGAGACAACAGACTCTGATAGTTATCTCATGTATTGCGTGTTGTACGAGGAATGAGTGAAAAGTAAATTGTCGCAGTAGTTATTCGGGGTATTAAGGACCCACAAGTTCGCGCCGCCGCGACTTGTGCTAATTTATCATCGGAAGGCTTAGTTAAATTCCTCTCATTATATACCCAGCCCCTAGAACCGCGCTCTATAATACAAAATCATGTTAAAAGGCCAAATTTGTGAGATAATTCCCGAAAACGATATAATTTTCAGTCTAATATTAAATGTTTTTCATGTGGGGAAATTGGTCATATACAAATTTTGTGTCAAACTAAGAATGAAACCGCACCAGAGTGGGTCTCTACATCAATTCAGTCATCTACAAACAATTCAAGTTTAGATAAAAGGCAGTTTTATAACATCAAAATTATTTGCACATTTTGTAATAAGGTAGGACATAAAACGGAGGACTGTTTTGTTCGACAGCGTTCGAAGTCGAGCGGTAGGCTAAATTAGTTATAGTTTACCGCCCTTATAAAATGTCGTATGATGAAAAATGACGCGTTAGAGATATCATAAAAGATGTGTTGAATCAATAAATAATTAGAGATAGAGATTTGTAAAAAAAAAGCGATTCAGATAGGCTTTGTGTCGACTTTAAACTTAAAACTCAAAGACAGTTGGAATACCCGCTTCCGTTAATTGAGGACCATAATATTGATTGGCTAGATAAAGCTACCTATGAAAAGGCTACCTAGCCTTGATATGGCTACTGGCTTTCACCAGATAAAATTAAATAAAAAAATCGACACCACTCCCGAGATTCGTAACACCTGAGGGTCATTATGAGTACATAAAGATGCCATAAGAATTAGGCAATGCACAGGTTGTATATCAACGAATTATATCAAATACGTTACGATTTTACATAGATTAGGCAGAGCCCTTGTGTGTTGTAATTGTGTATATGACGTATTATTACCTAGTAAAACAATAGAAGAGGGTTTAGGTACATTACATGATGTGTCAGAGATGGGGGTAAGGGTAAGGGACCCAGGCAGGCTTTTTCATTAATTAAAAAAAAAAATGTAACTTTCAGACTACGGAGATCGAGTATCTGCCGAGTCATTAGCAATGGTCAAGATATGAAGACATCGTGCTTTGCGAGGTTGACTCGCAAGGGTGTGCATTTCAATGGCGGCGATTTTGCATTTGTGCCAAGCTGTTGGTAAGCTAGACTCCTGTATGCGCGGACCATATGTGGTTTTAGCGACGTTGTGGCAGGACAGATATGAACTAAAATTAGTCGCTGGTTCTTATGGTAAAGCTGCCGTGGAATACATGTTGCCCTGGCGCGGGGAATGGACCCCTGATGTGTGTGCCGCATTCTTTGAGAGTAAGTAATTTTTACTTGCCTTTTCAAAACTTATGTATGTTGATAAATGTTTGTGAAAACTGTCATTTTATTAGAACTGCTTATCATATCGGTAGTACCTATTTTGGTAAAGACCTGCGGGAGTCTTGTGTGATAGTAATGGAGTCGCTCTTACTATCAATAGCAATGGATTCGCTCTTGCTTAGTGTGATGTACAGTAATGGAGTCGCTCTTACTGTTAAAGCAATGGAGTCGCTCTTGCTTAGTGTGATTTACAGTAATGGAGTCGCTCTTACTGTTGAAAGCAATGGAGACGCTCTTGCTATGTAAAAAAAAAAAATATTTAATGGATGCTCATGTTGTGTCGAAAAGTAATGGATGCGCTCTTACTTTCGATGAAGTTATGTTAATTTAACGTTATAAAAACAAAAATGATGTAATTTTTAGGTGGCGCTGATGATGACGATAGTCCTTCACCACAACCACCGCACGCGATACAAGAGTCATCAGCAGGTCAAGTTTCAACATGCCAACCTGCCTATCATCACACGGGCGAGGACGCACCGTCGTCAGGAGAGGCCGAATAAGCTGTAAAAAAGTCAAGTGGAGTGTAGCAGCGGGGAATACTGGATTAAACTGGTTTTCAGGCTATATAAGCACGGCGCGCTGTATGGTCGGGCGCACTTCTTCGACGCTCGCACTAGATATAGGACGTTACTATTGTTGTTGAATTTGTGGTTAATTTCGTGTAATTTAATTTGGTTATTTTTAGTAATTTTATTTGTTAATTTCTTACTGTATGTTATAAGTATATGTATATAAGTACATACCCAAACAAAACTCAAATTTAGAGTTGTCAAGTTTCAAGTGCAACTTGTACAACCAAGTAAAATAAGTTGCTGAACCTGATACCTGATAGAATCTGAAAGTGGGTACTGGATCTCGAGGATGGTAAGCAGTAGACATACCGTCATTGAGCTCGTTGTAATCAGCTCAGCGAGACGATACTAGAAATGTGACTAAATTAACCTGATGATGGACTCCGAAGGTGGGTACTGGGTCTCGAGGATGGCAAGCAGTAAACATACCGTCATTAAGCTCGTTGTAATCAGCTCAGCGAGACGATACTAGAAATGTGACTATATGAACCTGATGATGGACTCCGAAGGTGGGTACAGAGTCTCGAGGATGATAAACAGTAGACATACCGTCATTGAGCTCGTTGTAATCAGCTCAGCGAGACGATACAAGAAATTTGACTATATGAACCTGATAATGGTCTCCGAAGGTGGGGACCGGATCTCGAGGATGGTAAGCAGTAGACATGCCGTCATTGAGCTCGTTGTAATCAGCTCAGCAAGACGATACTAGAAATGTGACTATATGAACCTGATGATGAACTCCGAAGGTGGGTACTGGATCTCGAGGATGGTAAGCAGTAGACATACCGTCATTGAGCTCGTTGTAATCAGCTTAGCGAAACGATACTAGAAATGTGACTATATGAACCTGATGATGGACTCCGAAGGTGGATACTGAGTCTCGAGGATGGTAAACAGTAGACATACCGTCATTGAGCTCGTTGTAATCAGCTCAGCGAGACGATACAAGAAATTTTACTATATGAACCTGATAATGGTCTCCGAAGGTGGGGACCGGATCTCGAGGATGGTAAGCAGTAGACATGCCGTCATTGAGCTCGTTGTAATCAGCTCAGCGAGACGATACTAGAAATGTGTTATATGAACCTGATGGTGGACTCCGAAGGTGGGTACTGGGTCTGATTTACTCTGATTTCATTTTCGGGCTTAGATATAACATGCTGCACTCGTAGGTTTCAGAACCAAGAAAAATATTTAAAATTTCAACTGGAAGACGAATCGTTGAAATTGATTATTTTTTCAATAAACTCAAAGAAATATAGTGGTATTATAGTAAATATTACCTAATATTTATTTAATATTAAATATTAATAAGTTCATATAGTCACATTTCTAGTATCGTCTCGCTGAGCTGATTACAACGAGCTCAATGATGGTATGTCTACTGCTTACCATCCTCGAGATCCAGTACCCACCTTCGGAGTCCATTATCAGGTTCATATAACACATTTCTAGTATCGTCTCGCTAAGCTGATTACAACGAGCTCAATGATGGTATGTCTACTGCTTACCATCCTCGAGATCCAGTACCCACCTTCGGAGTCTATCATCAGCTTCATATAGTCACATTTCTAGTATCGTCTCGCTGAGCTGATTACAACGAGCTCAATGACGGTATGTCTACTGCTAACCATCCTCGAGATCCAGTACCCACCTTCGGAGTCCATTATCAGGTTCATATAGTCACATTTCTCGTATCGTCTCGCTGAGCTGATTACAACGAGCTCAATGACGGTATGTCTACTGCTAACCCTCCTCGAGATCCAGTACCCACCTTCGGAGTCCATTATCAGGTTCATATAGTCACATTTCTAGTATCGTCTCGCTGAGCTGATTACAAGGAGCTCAATGACGGTATGTCTACTGCTTACCATCCTCGAGACCTAGTACCCACCTTCGGAGTCCATCATCAGGTTCATATAGTCACATTTCTTGTATCGTCTCGCTGAGCTGATTACAACGAGCTCAATGACGGTATGTCTACTGCTTACCATCCTCGAGACCGAGTACCCACCTTCGGAGTCCATCATCAGGTTCATATACTCACATTTCTAGTATCGTCTCGCTGAGCTGATTACAACGAGCTCAATGACGGTATGTCTACTGCTTACCATCCTCGAGACCGAGTACCCACCTTCGGAGTCCATCATCAGGTTCATATACTCACATTTCTAGTATCGTTTCGCTGAGCTGTTTACAACGAGCTCAATGACGGTATGTCTGCTGCTTACCATCCTCGAGATCCACTACTCACCTTCGGAGTCCATCATCAGGTTCATATAGTCACATTTCTTGTATCGTCTCGCTGAGCTGATTACAACGAGCTCAATGACGGTATGCCTGCTGCTTACCATCCTCGAGATCCACTACTCACCTTCGGAGTCCATCATCAGGTTCATATAGTCACATTTCTAGTATCGTTTCGCAGAGCTGATTACAACGAGCTCAATGACGGTATGTCTGCTGCTTACCATCCTCGAGATCCACTACTCACCTTCGGAGTCCATCATCAGGTTCATATACTCACATTTCTAGTATCGTTTCGCTGAGCTGATTACAACGAGCTCAATGACGGTATGTCTGCTGCTTACCATCCTCGAGATCCACTACTCACCTTCGGAGTCCATCATCAGGTTCATATAGTCACATTTCTTGTATCGTCTCGCTGAGCTGATTACAACGAGCTCAATGACGGTATGTCTGCTGCTTACCATCCTCGAGATCCACTACTCACCTTCGGAGTCCATCATCAGGTTCATATAGTCACATTTCTAGTATCGTTTCGCTGAGCTGATTACAACGAGCTCAATGACGGTATGTCTGCTGCTTACCATCCTCGAGATCCACTACTCACCTTCGGAGTCCATCATCAGGTTCATATAGTCACATTTCTTGTATCGTCTCGCTGAGCTGATTACAACGAGCTCAATGACGGTATGTCTGCTGCTTACCATCCTCGAGATCCACTACTCACCTTCGGAGTCCATCGTCAGCTGATGATGATGACTCGGTTTCGGTATTTTAGCAATACTGACATTAAAAAGTTTTAACCTCAGAACGAATTAAACATGTAAAAAAATCATGTAGGTATGTACTAGTTAAATAATTGGCAGCCACCATTTTTTCTAGACCAATATTTATTCATAAATTTTTATATTTAGCTAATAATTGGTTTCGTATTCACGTAGTTTTGTTAGACTATTCACTATTTTGTTAGACTAGATGGCGTTAGTAAATTATTGTTTGTAGTAGAGGTCAAATCCTCAAAGTCATCGGCGTATGTTAGAGTCTTTATTAGACATTAAGCTGTACTGGTGATTGATTTAATTATAAGTATTAGTAGATTAAATAATAATTAAACCAAAAATTAATTCAACTGAATTAATTTTTAATAAACTATTGTTTTAAGAAAACCTACGACAGTGATAGAGTTTTCTTAGCTTCCAGTGGAATTCTTGGTGAATTAATTGAAATACCAACTACAGACTACCGCTGGCGTGAGTTTCAGTAGATGTAACATATTAAGCCTATATTTATACTGTAAACTATAATTGTATGCATATCGTGACCATGAATTCGGCAAATCCACCTTATTCAATCAGTCACAGAACAAACAACTAAGCTAGCTTATTAAATGCACGCAACTACAAATGGCATGGGAAGTGCGTGTTGGCTTGACAAATCACTGTTTAAATGCTTAGTATTTACGAAAAATAGATCCGATATACCTATATACAGCTTACCCATGCTTTGAGCAAAGCAGAGTATTATACATTTTCCAGTTTCCTTCTGGCTTGTCACAGAATGTTCTAAAGAGCAGGACCATTAACCAGCGATAAGACTCTATGGTATGTTTAAGAATCAATTATTTTAGACAATCTATTTCATGATGTCATGATATCTTTTGTAGATTTGGTGATATCAATTGTTTTGTTAAAGTACGAATATGAGTGTAACGAGTCCTTAACTCATCAACGATTTTTAATAATAGATAATATATATGCTGAATCAGTTTAATAAAACCGATTCAGTATATATTTTGTTATCATTTTGTACAAAATAGTTAATGTTAATTATAAAATTTACTTTTCTAAATCTCTATTGAATACAAATTTCGTATCCTCATTAAAAATCAATTTCTCTTCAAAAATTCACGGTTCTAGCGTGATTACCATAAGCATACATAACTCGAGTACGTACTTTATGCCATGAACGTTTGGTTCACAAGTCAATATTGATCGACATATTTTAATATGAGCAAGCGAGCGTAGCAATATGTCGCCTCTCCGTTACGGAGTAGCTCAGCCACTTCCTTCCGGTGACCGCAGCAGATAACCGTTATTATTTGACATAACAAATATTACACCAAACTGGGCTCTTCACACACTTCGTATTAATTAGCAGTGATAAAATGAAAATTAACATTATTCATACATCAAAAATTTTGGCGGTCTTACTATAAAACTTATATTAGACATTACCTTGTGTGCTACCACTACAAGTTTATCATGTCCCATAAAATTTTCATCGTGGTAACGAACACGATATTAAAACACCTTTTAAAAGATTTTTGAAGTTTATTTCCGATAAGTGAGTAAGACTCAATTTGGTCCCTTGATAAGTTATATATATGTATAGCGATCATGTTATTATTATATTATAACTGCTTTAGTTAAAACATAAATATTACTATCGAAATACGCAAAACGATATTTTAATTTTATATACAAGTGTGACAATTTACGTTCTGCTAGCTTTTAGTCAATTCAAAATAATTAGTACAAAATGTCGGAAAGAGCTTTTGAATATATGCTACATAAACAGATTAAATGGCTTTAATTCAAACCTATTAAAGTGTAGCACAGTTGGAGTATCTCGAAGCCTGTGCAGTTCAAACTTTTATTTTGGCTTCATATAGAATTACTTAGGAGCTTTTAATCTAACACCGATACTTTAATTTGTTCTAATGACCTTTTCGTTGATACTATATAAGAAAATAAGGTTTTACATTTTCGCTGCGGCTGAGGCGAAGAATGAAGCTAGTCAGTATCGTAGAATGTATTACTTTCTTAATTTAACATCGACATTAAAATATATAAAACAATGATGTGGTATACAAAATGAAATACATCTACTTTAATTAATCCAAGCCGTTTCAGGATAAGCATTGAGTACGTTATTATGGAAGAGCGTGATATTCAACTCGCGTGCCGGCAGCCGCGGCCGACTCGATCGATGCCTGACCTCGAGTAACATGGCACTTGGCGTAAACGGCCAAAATTTAAGAAAAATACAAATTAGAAATATATAATGTTGATATAATCTTATATATATATATATATATATATATAATATACAAGAATTGCTCGTTTAAAGATATAATATATATATGTATAATTCGAATCTCGGAATCGGCTCCAACGATTTTCATGAAATTTAGTATACAGAGGGTTTCGGGGGCGATAAATCGATTTAGCTAGGAATCATTTCTAGAAAATGTCATTTTATTTGTGTTTTATCAACTTAAACAGAATTGCTTTTTATTTGCTTTTAAATTTTTGTCTATAATTATTTTTATTTATTATTATTGCTATTTTTTCTTTGATTTTGTTTTATTATATTCAATTAGTTATAGTAACGCATGTTCTAAGTTTAAGTTTTTAGTTTTTTTGTTTTTTTGTTGCTTTTGTTAATTGATTTTTTTTTGTACTCTACCCTCTGATGGTTTTTCTTTAACGTTGTGTTTCTCATTAGGGTTGCCTGGAAGAAATCGCTTGTAAGCGATAAGGCCGCCCTTTGCCTTATATCTTTTGTTACTGTTTTTTTTATCTTTTTTTTTTTTATCTTTTATTTTTTTGTTATGTGTGTTTTTGTATAAGGCAATAAAGGATTAATAATAATAATAATAATAATAATTGCTCGTTTAAAGATGTCAGTCAAATAAAAACTTAAATATGAATATAATTATCTTTATTCGATAATTATATTCATATTTCATAATTTTATTAGTATTTAATTCGTACTTAAATAAAATTTCCAAAAAACACGATTTATAAAAAAAAATACCGAGCTAAGCTCGGTCATCCAGGTCCTGTTGATTTAAAAGATCAAAAATTATTTTTATTTTTATATTTTTGACATATCTCTTGATTAATTCTTTATATATCAAGTCAAGTCAAAATTTATTTATTCATATAGGTAACATAATGTACACGTATGAACGTCAAAAAAATAGTACAAGTGCAAGTAGAAGCGGCAAACATCAGATTCTTAATATTCAATTAAATAACAGTTAAGAATGCAAAATGTATCTAAACAGAAACGTTAGTATAAAAAATTGACAGTATATTAAACCGTGACTGTTCACAGTTCTGTTTATTCAATTCAAACGAATCTGGGAAGGGCGCACGTGTGCGGCGCATATGCGCCGGAGTGGGATACCGCTCTCATTGTTCGGAATTTCACGTTCAATATGGAGCGTAAATATTTCGACAAAGCCCTATAGGCGAGCCAATAAAAGAATAGCATTCCTTATAAAGTTGATAACGATCCTTATTCATTTAAATACCATGGGATAGCGATTTACCGCGATATTATCATATGATATAAGACAAAAGAATGTTTTTTTTCATTTGCGATGTGCGGGCGTTCTACTGGGAGCACTAAGCGTAATTGCTGGTAACAATAAAAGCAAAATGAGGGAGCGAGACGCACACGTGCATCCGTTTGATGCTGTGCTTATTTCTTAAAATGTATGAAAAATGACGACCGAGTTTAGATTTCGGCTTATGCTTTTACAAGCGTCCCATATTTTAATATTCGCATCTCTTACGATGCAATTCATAAAACGCGTTCGAAAACATACAACCGAAACGTAACAAAATATTGTCGCGAGAGTATCTTCTTTAGTCTTTAAAAGCGGGAGAATATTTTTGTTAAAAATTCAGATTTAATGGTTGTATAATTACTATATGACGTCCATTTCAGAAACAATACCTATCCGTCAAAAATACAACACCCATATCCAAATCATTACGGTACACTTTTTGTAATACAGAATTCATTCGATCTGAACAAAGCTAATTGCTGACATAAGTATAATGTCTTTTTTATACACCACGCAGGTATTTAAGACTAAAAAAAAATACAAAAAGAGAAACGAGCGTTCATTAACGAATTTATGTATTATTCATCTCCATTTATAGCCGTAAGATAAACATTATCCCCTCGCCGGTCATCAACGGCTTAATTATGATATCAAAAGCTGCACCGTCAGTCCGATACGTGCATTCTTTCTCGAACAACACGACTCTACACTCTATGGCTATATAGTCTATGGCTATCCCTGATGCATCTCAGCGACGATTAAACACGATTCTATGCGCGGACCCGTATTTTTATTTTTACGTCCTGTTCATTGACGTAGATGAAATGTGGCAACTATTCCCGTTGAAATGATGACAGCCTAAATTTTGAATAACACCTCTTTAATTATATACGATTCATTTTAGCTATTATAGAGACCTATTAATCAATTTTTGAGAGGCTTATTACGTAGCGTGAGAACATACGATTCGGATGCAACGTCGTGAAAGCAAATGAAGTGCAATTTCCAGTCTGGAATTGAAGTCGAGAGTTTCTGCTGACTACTGAATGCCAGATACATGCAGTGAATAGTCACGATTCCAGCTCTTAATTTAATTTCCATCGCTTAATTAATACAACCAATTTCAATTATTGAAAATAACAGTATAATTTATTATATGATGTGACATAGTTTCATTAAAGTCTAATTTAGCTGTAAAATTAGCGCGCAAGTAGGTTGATTAAACGTGAATTACTCGTGTTGTTATTGTTGGTTGTTAAAATAGGTGAACCGCAAATATACATTTAAAATTTAGAATAGGTCATAAATAGGCAACCATCCAAATATAATAAGTAATCAGTCAAAAGAGTCTGATTTGTGACTTAATTCTCAAAATTGCATTAATTTTACCACCTTAAGAAAATGGGGAAGATCGGAGTGTCAAGAACACATCTCTTAAAATACCGTACTGAAATACGCAAGCTCCAATGTTGACAAACTGCAGCGAAAAATTAGATACGCGGGCGTTTTCTTACTTCGAAGGTCAAAACTTTGATTCGCTGCGCCGTCGGAGTTGGCTGTGGGAAGCAATGTATGAAATTCGTGAGCGACTGCAAACAGTTTTATAGCCATAAACATTAAATAAACAACTTTGACAGTTTCATTGATGAATAAGACACACTTCAATGACCGACCACTTACTGTGTTATGTTATAGCATTCATCAACTTTCGCAATCAGAAGTGGTTATAATCACCTAGCACGAATCAGCCAAATTGTTTACGCACGAGTCTGACATCATAAACTTTAAGCCGTTATGAATTCAACACCTGCGACCAAACAGAATCAGAAACGGCTATGTTTATTGGACACTAGAAAGTAATGGACTGAATAAAGAATTATCCCATCCATTTTTTTAAAAACAGAGGATATTGCAGGATGGGAAATAAAAACCTGATAGTATTGATATTAAAGTGATATTAAAGATAATTAAAAATTCCAGAAGACAATGTCGGAATTTAGGCGACCAATTGGTATGATACTTTTGGACCCTAACTGTTTGGACAACAGCAGAATAGACACCTTAGAAGAGCAAAGTTGCACCTAATTTATTAAAGGTAAGGGAGTTAATTCTTGGTCATTAATAATGTATTCTCCGGGGAAGCAAAATAATTTGATGGGTTAAAGCCCCAAGCTGCACTAAATCTTAATAAAGGAACGAACAATTCCCCCGTAGTCACATATACCAGTTCTAATAAATCACACAAGCTAAGCAATAAAGCATGCACCTACAATGAAGCTTCATTGTAACGAAATTTGTAGCGAGAATATACAGAGACTACGTCCTACTTTAGATAGAAAATTGCAATTTAAAAGTTCTTTAGGAAAATTCTTAAAAGTCTGACAGTCTTCATAGAATATTGATTCAGATTTCAAACGTAATCTAAGGCATATAAGAAATACATTTACGTAATAATATTAACAACAAATATCTTTAATTTAGAGTAACTAATGATCATAAGATATGATCATAAGATAATGATAGTAACTAATAGAGAATTAATGATCCGTAATTACACTTACAAGCTGCTCTCGTGAAAGTCGCCTCAGTATAATTTTTTTACGTAGCCAATCTTTTAGCAGGTACATATGTAAAAACATATGGAACACTTTGCTATGCTACCCCTGCTCAGTTTTCCGTAATAAATAATGGTTTTTATATTTTCTCTCCATAAAAGCCTTCCTCAGAGTTCGAGACATAAATATAAAAGAATATTCAAATTGGTCCAGCCGTCTTCAAGTTTTACGTTTTGAGTTTTACATATAAAGATTACTCAACCATTCATTTTTATTTATAATATATGATTACTTAACCGTTAATTAACATTTTGTGTAATTTCAAGATTATTTATCTATTATACATATGATATTATACAAATCAAATACATATCTTCTTTATTTCAAAATTCTTGCCCAATTACTTGCCTTGTGCAACGTCAAAAAATCATTCTCCATGTTAATTTTTTTTTTTTAATTAACAAAATAAAATTCAAAAACGAGATAAAACAATTTACTTTTTATTTTTTAGTCTCTACTTGCAGGGAAGATGGTGAAAACCGGCACATTATAAGCAGTAATATGTTATCAAATCTGGTAGTTTTATTTTCAATTATTTTCTTAAATGAATGAATGGTAAGAATAATCTATACAACTCTTAAAAGCAACGCGTCCGTAAATCTATAATTAGACGAATGTTGTAACATTTTAGGTGTAATTCTACGTGCCCTCTTTGACCCAGCACACCTTACCAAGCGCAACATAATATGTATATAGGCACAGCAAGCGGTAAATATCGATACAAGAATATAAAAATTGTACATGTATAAGAACCTTCTTTGAGATTGAAAGAATTTATGCTTATTAAATTCTACATTTTATGCTGTTGGCAAAAAACAATATTCATTTCGAACTCGACTTCTATTGCTTTAATTAAAAACTTATTCATTGAGTTTCTTCTCGAAATTTGTGACCAAAGTGAAAAATGCTTAGTAATGGTTCAGAAGGGTGATTTGACGTATAGTG
Source organism: Pieris rapae (assembly GCF_905147795.1). Lineage (NCBI taxonomy): Eukaryota > Metazoa > Arthropoda > Insecta > Lepidoptera > Pieridae > Pieris > Pieris rapae. The sequence continues at coordinate 5,857,095 of NC_059524.1, read as the reverse complement.
AATGCCAATCAGGGTCGCAGAGAGCTCTTGAACAACCACAGCAAGCAGAACAATACGGTATGAAGTGGTGTGTATGCAAAAATCATGATTACACAACTCCTCGGTACTTACAATAGTTCCTTGGGGGTTAAGCCAATCGTTTACATCTATGTCACTGTAATATATTAAAAAGTAGTTTGGTGACATTCGGAAGATACTTGCTATGGGTATGATATAACGCATGAAGCGACGCAGCAGCAACATTAAAAAATATGAAATCCTTACCAGATGTAAATGGGTTGATAAGTTAACTTTTACTGTTTGTATGATCTCAAGGCTTTGTTTGGTGCTTTGGTTGAATATTAGAGTATTGCGATATTTATCTACTTTATCTGAACTTCTAGTAAATTTAAAGATAAAATATATTCATATGCAAATGTAGCTGAGGAAATACTAATAGGACTTTAACACGTTTACTTAATGATTTCGAACCTAGAAATGTATTTCAACATAAGCTATATTTGTAATATCTGTTAGAAGTATAAGAATTGTTCTACAAATACAAACATTTTCAACAAAGAGATTTAATTACAATTACTATACTAATTGAAACAGCGAAGGGTGTATAACGTAGGTAATATAAAACGTGTTATACAGAACCAATAAAGGTAACCATTATTCATTATTATGATGCATGTAAAGCTTATCAAAGTACCTTTATGAAGAGCCCAATCATTTACCAATTGGAGTGAAACCTTGCGAGATAATCTTAACGTATTTTATGATATAACTTGCTGAACTTCGTACCTTCACCTTAATATGGATTTTACTTAGTTTACTAGAAACATGGAACATTTTGCTATGCTATTCCACAATTTTCACGCTTTTTTAAATTAAAATTTAAATCCTTAATAAAACTAAAAATACATAAAAAATCTTTTTTATGTATTTTTCCAAGTTTTTACGCCACAAAAAGCCTTCCTAGGAGTTCAAGGAATAAATAAAAAAAAGTCGATTTGGTTAGTCAAGTTTTGAGCTTAGCAACATTTTTTACGATACATTTTTATATATAGATAGATAAATGTATTGATACCTTGACTCTAGAGCTAAACAAAGCGGCAAAAGTATGCAAAAATGCATCGTGTACTACGTAGATAGTGGGTTTTAAAATGCCTATACTTATACAGTGGCCAGTTCAGTTTTAAGGTTTCAAATATTTACATAATTTCTCTTAAGTTTTTTTGGCTCAATAAAATATATAAAAATATATTCTGACTTCCGGTCTACTCTTATTCCTTGTCATTAATCAAACATGATTAACTATAACGTCGAATACGAGGGCGAATGTGGTAATACATCAAAGACTTTCCCCATTTTTCGCGATTCCCTACAGGCTAGAAAATCATTATAGAGAAGTAGTTGTACATGTTTAAAAACAAGTCGGAAAATGATATCTTTTTAAATTGACCACCCTAAATGTATTGAAAGTAATTAAATATTAACAGTGAAAAATTATGAGGGATGCATAAGTAGTCTATTTTTTTTATTCTTGAATATAAGTAAGATTTAGGGTCTCTATCTAATATAGCAATTTACTTCACTTGGCGATGGACATTATAAATAATGTTTGGGATTTGATGTTCAAAATGAACGTCAAAATCGTAAAAAAAAATAATATTAATTTTAATGGTAGATAACAGTAAACTACAGCAGTTTATCATTTTTATTAAGATTAAAAAGCTTTTCTAAGGTAAACTGATCTCTTTCTAGTTTGAATACCAATTTTGCAACGAAACTAATTAATGTTATATAAGTAAAACTCATCACACAACATTAAAAAGCTATATGCGTAACATACAATTACTGCATTAGGGTTTTAGGGTTAACAAGCATTTGAATTCATGGCCATGAGTCAAGATTGGTCACACGCATGTTAATTACAATAAACTGCGCGCATCCTAATAAACGAAATGGATCAAAATAAAATCTCTCCATGATAGCTTCTAACTTTGGACGATAATGCACTTAAACACCAAGCCATAAAGACGTTATTTTAGTTATCTGATATTGAGATGCTGTCTGCTGTTTCGATTGACAACTGTTTTGCTGATTACTATAGAAAGTGCCGAAGTACTACTAACGGTCGAGCCATGATCGTATTGGCTGGCTGTTTATTTTGACTACGTCCAACTTGGATTGGTGTTAACAGTTCTAAGCGACCTGTATACAAATAGGCAATAAAAATTAGTCTTGCGTGACGGCAAAATTAATCGACACCGTGGCGTAATACCTTCAATTGTCAAATGTAATCAGATGTCAGTTTATTACTAAAATATACTGAAATCATCACTGAGAATTGTGTTTGTTTGTGTACATAACAGCAACTATCTCCACGGTTGTATTCTTTAGCTTGGTTTTTACTATTAATAATAGCTAGCATAGATCAAAAATGTTAAAATGAGGGGAATTGTCCAGTATTATTGTGCGACCAACGCCCGCACCCAGTGCCATTGATTGAATGAATGACTTTTAACAAACTGTACTGCACTGGACCGTATCAATTTAGCAAGTTGTCGTTGATTTACAACTTCTATAACAAACGAAATAACGTGACTTTTACTAGTTTTTAACAAGGATAAATTAAAAACTTTGAGAGAATTATAAATATGTTACCTTATTCTTATTTAATATAATTTTAATAGTTGCACATGTAGTTCCCTAAATCACCTGACTAATAGCAATTTACATCATGGTGAAATTAAGTTGATTATTTTTTTAATAATACCGTACACCGATAGTTCACAATAAAGACAACTTCACGCCAACAGTGTAATAAACGATATTCTAAAACATCAAAGCACTTGTCAATCGCAAACTCAAAGAGCGTGGGACGATACAGGAGCAAATAGAGGATTAATTTAGCATCGGAGTATCTAAACCTTCCAATAAAGACACTTTGGGGTTTGTTACAAACCTGGCCAGGCATTTAATATAATGTTTTACGATCTGCTTGTTAAGGCGCTGTTTTAGATTTTAAATTCCCTTGATCTTGCAGAAAAGGTAAACCAAGGCTATAACTAAGTAAACTCTATTTATTAAGATTACAATAAACGGTGAACGAACATTATTTATATTCCTTGGTTGAAAGTCGCTTAAGAAAAGAACACATTGAAGAGGTAGCTTAAATTGAGAGGTATGTTTAAATTAATAATATATACTGATAAAAGTATTAAATTACTTACATTAATATTAATTAATAAACCTTTATTTATGTTATATAAGTCGATAATTATCGCTTATTGTACCTTAACGTACATCATAACTTAACTCGAAACTGAATGTAAATGCTAACGAGTTTAAAATGTTTCAAGGATAATAATGATTTCCGAGACAGATCAAGAATAATTGCTCTAAAACGGCCACCCACAGATCTATTTTCTTCGCCAGATAATTAACACATGTGTGTCGATCTTTGAAGATTTTAAGGTCATGAAATTGATAAACTTTGAAGCATAATTTACTTACATATTATATTGTTAGGATTTTATATTTATTCATTTATTTATCCTACAGCTAACATAAGTAAATTATATATAATTACAAACAAATACACTGAAAATATAGCCAAAGATGGAATACATCGTATATTTTACTACAAAAAGGTTCAAAGATTTACAAACAAACCAAAAGTATTATATTTACACATTTAACTAAGTGTGATTAAATTCATTTAACTAAGTCTAATTTGACTGTGTTGTGTGATTGTGTATTAGTATTGTTTAAATTTAAGTTTTTATTATTTTTATATGTTACAAGTTATTAATTACTTATCATCCGAACGTTTACAATTCCGTGAACATTTCTTATAAATGTCACAACTGTCAAAAAATAAAATTATAATTCATAAAGACACTACCATTTCAATATTTCTTAAGATTAATCTTATCTAGCTTCATACTTTCTCTAGTCTTGGAATGTAAAGTATCCCACACAAGTTCAGGAACAATTTACAGCAAAGCTAAATAAGAATTTAATAAGAAATTCCATGAAAAAAAATTGCTTCGTGATCGTAGGGTTGGCGTACAGAATCGGTGCCGTGCGACAGGTCTCCGATTATCTACGCATTGACCACGGTGGCAACCTGTCATATCCATGGTAAGATTTGTTTAATGGGAATTCCACCTGTCTCGTGCTACTGATCTAGGACACACTGTCGCATTCTATTACTAATAGAGAAGCCATACACTGTACGTACTATTATTTCGATTACATGGCATAATGATTAATGTGTGTGGACTTAATTGAAGTCATTGAACTTTTTTGGCGTTGAAAGTTAAATGTAACTATAATAATACTAAGCTTAAAACATAATAGCCTAATAATCGTATTTTTAAAAGCCTCGTAACGATTAGATTAAGTTCATGATCCCATCACACTCGCATGTCGATTTAACGAGATCCAAAGTGAACTTTTAATAACGCATTAAAACTTGAGTGTATAATCAACGTCTTCACGAACTAAGCTTTCTTGGCATAAAACTTCTCTCGCCTCGTTCTAGTTTCAGGTTTTATTATGAGTTTGAATCTTTAAAAATGTTTACAAACTGTCTCTTTTACGATTGATCTCAATCTTTAAAGAAATATTATAAGTCCACCTAAGTTAGCTGTGTGTTACTATATGCTTATATGTATTTATAAATGTGAATTTGGTTTTGAACCTACCGTAAAATCCATATTTTATTTAAAATACGTGATACTAATGTTTTAAAGTAATAACATAGTACTACTATATTGATGATACATGTGGTTTCAACTCTATTCTCTAAGATTTATTTTTATTATTTTTAATACCTTAATGTTTAAATATAGAAAAAAATATTTATGAGAAAAGAAAAGACTGTGTGTATTATTCCAATAAGGATCAACTACAATACCTGCCGCAAGATAATAATATGGTTGGATGCGCATTTCGATACGTCGCGTCAGGTGATGCTTACAGTCACGCGTGAAAAATATATGACTTCATACCTTAATTCACAGTATAAGAGACCACAAACAACAAAATGACTGAATACATAGTATTCTTCCGACGTTGAATATATTCTTTCGAGATACCGAGCATAACTATGACGTAATACATATATATATATAAAAATCTTACCTCCATTTCCGGCATTCGTGATAGTCACCCAGAAGTCGATAGTTTTCTCAGGTCCAAGCTCTTCAAAGTCCCACTTCTTTTTAACTTTCACAACACCACTCGGTTCCACTGTAACCCACGGATTTTCATCTCGGATTTTGAAAGTTTCGCGGTCGGTTTCCTTTTCCAAAGTGAAAACTGCACGCCCTTCTACTTCACCATCAGCTTCAGTGAATTCTATCCTTTTTGTGGGCCGAACAGCGCGTGTCACTCGCCGCTTCTCTCGGTGAAGAGTTGGTAATTCCCTTTCTTCCCGAACCACAAATTCCAGAAAAACTTGAGCCGGTTTACTCTTTCTAGAAGGCGTTCCAACATCATGGGCTACTACTAGAAGCTCAGCATCATAACCATCTGGTTCTCCTGCGAGTATTAACTCTCCAGTTTGTGGCACAATGACAGCTAAATTAGTCGGAGTTTTTATTGAATAGTAGACGCGATCACCATCAGAATCAGAGGCGTGAACTATACCAATGTTAGAAAATCTTGGCCAATGTGCAGAACCATTATTTATATTTTTATCAATAGTCCCATTAACAGTGAAATAATACAATTCTTGATCGAATACCGGCTCATGGTCGTTTTCATTTAATACACTAACTGTAATTGGCAAACTAGCTTTACTCACGCCATGTAAATCGGTTGCCTGAATTATAAAATCATAAAGATTTTTAGTTTCAGCGTCAAGAGGTCGCAACGCCACTATTTCGACGTCACCTTCAGTAACGACTGATTTAAGGTCATAGTTTGGCCCTGTATCTTTCTCTCGTAGAGCGAAGGTAGAATCATCATTTCCCTTAATGATTTTGTAAGCAATACGGCCAATATTAACGAGGGCAGTGGCTCTTATAGGTGGTAAGTCTACCACTGTGCCTTCAGGTGAATTTTCTGGGATCTCTCCACGAAGACCATTGATTGTGGTAAAACTGAGCATTTTTCTGCGATCCATAACTAACAGGTGTAATGAATGTGCTGAACTGCTATACGGTGTTCTTTCCAAGATGGCAAGGTTTAATGGTTGATTCAGGAGTGGTGTGAGATCAGCTGTAGTCATAAGTAGGCCATCATCCAAAAGGGTGAAATATGACGTGAATTCAGGGTCGAGAAGGGTGTAGCGAGTGTGGTTTCCAGTGAAATGGCGAACGGCGTGTCCAGGGCGAACGTCGTGCGGTAGAAGAATGAGAGCACTGGTCTCTACCGCTATACTAAGGATGTAGAGCAATGCTCCTCCAGCCACTACTATGCGCGCCATGGCTATCATTAGATGAATAGGCACTTATCCCAACATTTCCACCTACAATAAAAGTAATACTGGTTGTAATAATTTACACTACATATATTTATATTCGGGATTTTATACGATTTTAATATCAAAAAAGGGGAAGCTAATACCTATTTATTGGTATGTTATAAGCAATTACGTTTAGCACACACGATGTTGTTAATAAAATAGGTACTAGAGTTTAATTTTTTAGGTAGTGCAGTACCTAAGTAGTTTTTCACTAACTATTAATGAACACTGATTGAAAACTTATAAATGATAAACAATTAGGTAAAAAATGGCAAGAACTATCAAAATGTCTGTAACATTGAAAATGGCATGGATCGCAAGATGCAAAGCGTCGTCGCGGTGACTTCGGCGTAGGGCGGCACACATGCAGAGCTTTATTTAGGCGGCTGGCGGCAACGCCGGCGTCTCGCGACTTGCCGATCAATACCCCCTTTTGCGCCGCCGCGCGACGTTTCGCGAACGAATCTCAACTGTATGCGCTCCGGCTCACGACATACCATCAAATATTCACATACTAGTGGTTATAAAGAAACCGCAGAGAATTTCTGCATCTACATTGCACTAAAACCGATACGGCAACTTCCGGTCCAGACCACTAGTAATAAATCAATCTATTTTCAGAATCACGTTTCATCACATCAAATTAATCCATCAATAATGATCACGATTGCACCTTTAAAAACAGCAATTTTAATTATTAAATATAGATTTGGTACGGTTTAATTCATTTATTTTGATTAACAAATATGTGTGCCAAATGTAAACAAATTGGATAAATTTTGATTTCTAAACAAACTATATGCACTGAACACTGTATAAATTACTAAAATAACCTTTATCACAAAAATACATACATACGGGAACGATGTTTGTTTTTTGAGATCGGTGTAGTAAAATATTCCGTTTCGTAAAATACGGCCCGTACGCGAGAGGCTTCAAAATGCGACTAAATGAGTGAAGTTGTAGCGCGCGCGCGTATCGAGCGCCCTCCGCCTGTTACCCCCTGACACCCCCGCCGCGGCCGCTTTGCCGTTTCACCCCTATTCGGAATAGCCCTCAGAGTGTTAACCCATAGGTACTTTTACTATTTTGAACTTCTTACTTCTATTCCTTATATTTGTTTTTAATACTTTCAATTGGATCTCATAATACCTTAGGGATTGAAAATGTTCCTAAAATACCACTAAAGTATCGGTTTTTATGGGTCCCGTTGCTAGGAATCGAAAGCAAAATGAAAACCTTTAAGAGCCTGTATTTTATCGGTTCTCTACAAGTTGGGGAGAGGAGGATTACAAAAAAAAAATACTGTCAAACCAGACCAGGGTCTTAGATATCATCTGTATCTGTTTCATGATCATTTGCCCATCTAATAAGCAAGTAGGTAGTATGTATCTCACTTGACAGACAATCAATGCTCATATACTTACACAATGTACTATTAAATTCCTACATTTACAAAAACAGCTGGTGCTAAAAATATTGTCCGACAAGATGAACGATATGCGAGAAATATTTTGAACTGAACTTATCAATCATACGCGGAATTTAATTATTAAAACCCACAAAAATTGACACAGAGGCTCCAAAGTGTCAATTGGTGATTTTTATCTGAACAACATAAATTGTAAATTAAAGTTAAAAGATATCAACTCGGTAATCGCGTTATAATTACACCAAAACGTAGAAAAGGAAGCAAATGCTTATTGTAATCATAACCGCTTGTAGCAGCTATTTATGCGGATTACGGACACAAGTTGTGACTTCTAGCTTTCAGTGGACCAACAAGAGTGAGCAAAAAGTATTTTAAATGACGAAAATATTTCTAATAGCATTACTTGCACATGGCATCACAACATTACATGGATAATTTTCTCAAAGATTAAATAATTCAAATAATAACAGACTACAAGATATAGATATACCTACAGTCAGTGAAAGATAGTGTTTGTTTTTATAAATAACTGGACAGACGTTTGGCCACAATCACACATGATGTTCATTGACATGTGTCAGATGCCTGTTAAATCGCCTATTTAAGGAATTAGGAACCTATATTATTAATAGCGGATCCGACAGACGTTGTCCTGTCTACACGTCTTTAATTTCTAAATTTCAATTTTTAATAAGCCATTTTGATGAAAATTATTATAAAAATGTTATGACAATATCTAACGATCCAGCACATGGTCACACACGATATAACACAATGATATAATATCAAAACTTTTTTAAATTTCGGGACAGACTAAAATTAAAATTCGAATATTATTTAAAATTTGACACTGCGATGGTAGCGCCGTCTGTCGGATCCAATGTAAAACATTCCAAAATCAATCAATCAACAACTAATAAATTGAAAATTAATTAAAAAAAACATTGTCCAGCGGACAAAATTGTGAATCTAAACCATTCCCAGATCCCCTTGAACACACACAAAAAATTTCGTCTAAATCGGTCCAGTCGTTTAGGAGGAGTTCAGTCACATACACACGCACACAAGAAATATATATATTAAGATTACAAATTAAAGCCAAAAAAAAAAAAACCTATATCATACTGCTACGAACCAAATCGTCCAGTGAGGGACCTGGGAATGTGGACAGCCCAAGCGGGTGATGAAGATGAGCGTTTGAAAAAGGAGTGAAGGATTTCAGAGTGTTTAGCTACATGGAGCATTTTCCGAAGTGCAATCTATGAGACTGGGAGGTAGGCCACTGAACAGCGATGGTTAAGACTCAAGAGCTAAGATTCAACGAATGAATTGTCGTCTATAATTTGTTTAGCCCTTGTAGACAAATATACTGACCCTTTTTAAACTCTGAATACACAGCTTTAGTTTTTCTACATTGTCACCGGATAATTTCATAATGAAAAAAAAAATCACAATATACACACAATACTTCACAATACCTAAGAGAGAATATACCCACTTTGAAAACATCTAAACGTAAAGTAGTGTGCACCTTACCGATATATCGGAACCGCTATTTTACTACCGTCCGGAACCGAACCAGAACCTGAACAGGAACCACACCAAAAAGTACCTTTTATGGCGATAACCAATCCCTCTCCGAGCGGCTTGATCCTTTGGCGTTGCGTAGAGATGTGGGGTCACTCTGCATCTTTTACCGCATTTATCATAGAGAGTGTTTAGAGGATTCAGGAGAAATTCGGTTTAATAACTGCATCTGAGTTTCATCATCAGACGTCGAGGCAGAATACGAAATTCCACCAGTATCACCTCGACGTCCGCCGTTCCACAACTGAGCGTTTTTCAAGGCTGTTTTTTCCGCGCACTACCACTGTGGAACCAGCTGTCCATCCACTGAATATTTCCGAACCAATTCGACTTAGGGTCCTTCAAGAAACAGCGTACCAATTTTAACAGGCCGGCAACGCACTCGCGAGCCCTCTGGCACTAATAGTGTCCATGGGCGGTGGTATCACTTAACATCAGATGAGCCTCCTGCCCATCAGCCCCTGTTCTATAAAAAAATCTTGTTATTGAGAACCAGAACCCTAATTTGTACCAGTATATCAATCCCATTAATACCTAAAAAAAAAAGTATTGATGGTTACACAAAACCTGTTTTTCATTGAATTATTAAAATCATATAATTTGAATGGCTGCTTCTAAGCAGCTAAACAAAGTTTCAGAAATAACAACAATTTTTTATTAATGACAGGCTATCTTTACTAAAAACAATGGTAATCGCACAATAAGTACTTTTTGTCTTTTTTTTTGTAAACAGGAATAATTGATTCTGCTATGTCGACAATATATAAGGATAGATTTCAACACAAACACATACATATTTCAACAGATATATTTAAACAATATTATAGACTAGTATAAAAATAGCCCAAGCATAAACTGAGCAATTTCTTTGTGACTTAAGAAATGTAAATAATATGTTTATTCCATAACAATATACGCTTACTTCTATTACAGGCAGCAGCACCATGTGCAAAGAGTTTTGCCATATACTAAATATTATGTGTAAACTGTTTGGCTGCAACAGTGTCATTAGAATTTTTGTATCTTATTTCCTTTATTGTAAGCTGCTTTCCTTGATGAATTCTTTGAAGGTGGCTCCTCATGTCATAAGACCTAGAAAATGACCGACGGCATACAGGGCATTGTGTTTTACCAGCATGTGAATCTTTGTGAAGTGTTAAAGATGTTGGATGTTTAAAGCCTTTGGGGCATAGTTGACAGCGGAACTTTGCTAAATCTGTTTCTGTAACAAAAAATGACAGCAAATTAAAAAAGTATTTAAGTGAGCCCATCTTAACATTCTCTATATATTGTAAGTAAAAAAACTAGTTAGTGGAAATACAACATAAAACAACACATTAAATAAGTCTTGGAGGGTCCATTGTATGATTGAAATTTATTAAATAAAAAATCTATGCTAAACATTCTCCATATATTGTAAGTAACAAAAAAGTGAAAATTTAAACATAAAATGGTAAGTTATTATAAACCATCACATTAGCTGCTTTCATCATACAATAAGTTCAATCACTGAAAAGATAAATAAAAATACCAAAAATAAAAGTTTTAGGCATAAATACATGGAATTCATTATGATAGTAACCTTTCTGAGTAAATGGTTGCTGCACATAATATACAATGAACACTGCATGCATTCCTATAGTTTGAACACAAATTCAGGGTTCCGAGGTACATTTATGCAAAATGAAAATAACGCTACTATCAATCAAAATAAGGTCATATATGTATAATACAAAGTTTCATAAAATCTTTAAATTACATATTTAGGTTCTATAACATATGTAAATCTTGCAAATATTATTCTTTAGAAGTAGTGACTAATTATTGGTAAGGGATTAAGGATTAATTAGGTTTCTGATAAGAATCATGTTAATTTCAAATCTCTGATAAGAATATAAATGTTACAGGTACCTAACTATTATGCAACACTACTCTATATTTATAGTATTGTTTTAGATATACTAACCTGAACTAGTTTTTTCTTGCATATCCTCAGCCGAGGTAGATTGATTATCAACATGCATATCATCAGATGATCCTGAGGGCTTTGATTGTGTATTGCTATCTTTATTTGAGTCCAGTTGTAAGTCAAACATATTATCATGTTCCACTACTACAAATGGAACATTTGTGGTCAAATTGTCTTCTCTGGGAGGTTGCAACGTAGCCAAGTTTATAGGTTCTTCTGAAGTATTTTGTACTATGGATTCTGGTTTTGATTTTGAAGTCAAATCTAATGAAACACTATCATTTATTCTTATCTGGTTTTTATAGGATTCATCTTCTAAATTATCAGTCAGTCCTTTTACTTCCAAAAGTTCAGCAGTGATAAGAAATGATTCTAACTGCTCTTGAAATATATTGACTTCACCATGGTACATAAAATTTATAATTGCGTTAAGGTCTTCATATTTAAAGTTCCTAAATATAATCACAGGATGCTGGCATGGGTTTTCTTTAAATATCTGTTTAAAATAATTACTGCAGGCTGATAAGAGCATTTTGTGGGCTTTTATTTTTCCACCATCACAACATAAGGTAACGTCCACCAAATCATTTTCAAATCTTAGTATATTAAAAGCTTCTGTAACGTGGCTAACATAGTTATTCCACCGTAACGAAAATTGTGGTGCATTATTCATGTTTCATTTACCTTTGTTTAAAATGATTATGAAATAAAGTGTATATAAACTTTAGAGGAAAATTGATGCAAAAATATCAGAATGTTACAAATTCACAGATTAAAAATAAAAAAACAGATGACGGACGACGGTGTAGCGTATCGTAGATACGCACTAAAAATGTACATACAGTTTGGTGTAGTATTTTCTATACGATTTTTATATATGTGTCAACATAAATACAGGACACTAAGAAAATAATAAAACAGACGTCACTCAGAACAGACTTTTAAGATGAGTGAGCATGTATTTTTCCTATGAGCCTTTCTATAAGAATATAAATTAATTACCGTTGTTTGTGAAGAAATATATCGATTTAACAAAGATAAAAATGGGTTGTGATTTATAAAAATATAGAACATCCCATAACGGCATCGAAAATAGAGGACTGGGGGTCTAGTCATATTACTACCGAAAAGTTTTCTATATACTCTATTCTACTCTATACCACGAATTTTAATTCAATTCCTGATTTGACATTAGCTACTGTCATTTTCTAAAATAATGATACCACATATAAAAGTGTAGTGATGTGCACAGAGTCTTTTAATAAGTACGCTGTAGACGAAATGGCAGCACAACGATCACGGTTTTAAGACTGCCCCCTTACCATTGCGAGCTGAACCCTATCAAATTGATATGGGCGCAGGTAAAGGGGCATGTAGCTCAAAATAATAAAACCTTCAAATTGACAGACGTGCGAATTTATTTGAGGAAGGCATTCAAAAACTTACGGCTACTGAATGATCTAAATGCGTATCCCATTTTGTCAAAGAAGAGGAAAAAATGAGTAGGCTAGATATTATGTTAATTGACAATATAACAGACACATTAAAAATAAATGTTACAGAAAGTGACAGTGATAGCGTAGCGATGACGGCGACGATTGATAGAATTATAACTATTTGTTTTAATTAATAAAACATTACAAATTAAAAGATAATGTTTTTATTTTTCTACATCCCATAAACTTGTTATAATATCTTAGGTCCTTTTGGGAAATAAGTTCTATGTACAGACCCTTTTTTACTGTCTTATTATATCTTAAAGATAGGTAATATTACGTACATGCACGACAGTAATCATGCGCAGCAGCTATCCTTCACACTTCGTTCAGCTTAATATCGTTATTTAGGTAATCATTAATCAAAGTGGCCCAAAATGTATTGCGTGCGCGACAGTACACATGCGCAGCAATGCGCTCCACGTATCGGCCAGCGCTAGACTTACGTACCGCTGCCTATAACTATCTATATATCTATAACTGTCTATCTGCCTATGTCTGTACACGGGTTCAAACTACAATGTCCAGTGCATTCTACACCACGACATATATTTCGATTCCACATTTGACATTAGCTACTGTCATTTTGTAAAATAATGATACCACATATAATGGTGTAGTGATGTACACAAAAATTGATAAGCAATCGCGATTTATGCTTATATATATTGGTGTGGCAATTAAAGACTAAATTATTGATTTTCATTTAAATAAATACATAATTATTCACAATAATAATTTATTAATTAGTAATCGTGGCTTCATTTTATAAAAAGTTAATATTTTTGTTTTTTATTACTGAAAAAGTAATGAAATTAATAAAATTAATCGTCATAACTAATTTATCCGTTCAGAAATATTTAATTTCCTGATATACTCAGTTTGTATTAAAGAAGTAGTTGTTTAGATATACTACTATAAACCAGAGGAATCGATCCGGAAATATTCCATTTCCGTATCGAATAACTTCGCAACTTCACTATTTATTACTTTTCATAACGTTGCAACACTGAAATTGACAAATCTTGAATCGAATTAAAAAATTTAGTATAATATGGATTATGGTTCAATTTATTTCCACTTGATGTTATTTCCTTTTGTTTTACCTGAATAAAAAATTGTAAATATTGAACTATAATCTAAAAATAATTTTTTGGGAAATTTTGACAAATGTTATTGGTTGTTCTGCTTAAATACATTTTAAATTGAAATAGGTTCATTTAACTTATTTTAACTAAAAATGGTATCGAAATTTATCATTTTATTGTTAGTAGTATAAAATTTTAGTCTCTTTATTAATATTAAGTTATGTTGTCCGTAGCATGGAAGAATTAAGGTTCGTACCTCAGAAGAAGAAAAGCTTAAAAAAGAAAGGGAGAGACAAGAAAAACTAAAGGTTTTTAAACATGCAATGCATGTGATTCAAAATAAGGTCATTATCTTGGGCAAAGCCCTGCATTTATCTAATTTTAGGCATGAAAAATCTATGTAAGAGCTTGAAATAATCTAAAACTGTTATAATTAGCATGTGCCACTGTGGTGATAAGCTGATGTTTGAGACATAGAAAATTAACCCTTCCATAAGGAATCCTTTAGGTAATAATAAGATTAATTATGTTACAGAGACAAAAATGTGAGCTGGACACTGAGCAGTTGGATGTAACTGGCCAAGTATTGATTAAGAATCCTGATATATACACTTTATGGAATATAAGAAGAGAAATTTTAATTGTTTTCAGGTTTGTAGGTTTTAGGTTGTTTTAGTTATAAGCATTTGGCTCACAACAGAATTTATGTAGAAATAGAATCAATTATGTGGTTTAAATATCACATACATATTACATATTTTTTGTATTTTGACTATGGCTCATAAGTCATAATATTTGATTACAGAAGTAATCTTCCTGTGATGGAAATGACTAAAATATATGATGCAGAGTTGAGTCTAACTGAGTATTGTTTAAAAATAAACCCAAAGTCATACTGTGCTTGGCATCAGCGAGAGTGGGTTTTAATGACTAGAGGTGACCCTGATTGGCAAAAGGAGCTGGCTCTATGTAATACATATTTGAAACTGGATGAAAGAAATTGTAAGGACCAATTATAAGCCTAGCAACCCATTGCTTAAATTGTTATAATCCATATTCTAGGGATATTAATTTTCACATAATCTTGTCTCTTGATGCATTATGAAATAAAATTAAAAACTTTCTTTAGAACAAAGTATACCTTCTTAGTTTTTAATCAAACTAAATAATACCAGAATAGAGTGGTACACACTTAAATACAGAGTCCATCACATATAATTTTTTCTCTTAAAACATTTTCAGTTCATACATGGGATTACAGAAGATTTGTGGTTAGCCAGTGTAAGCCAGATTTACAAGATGAGTTTAATTATACAACTGAAAAATTACATGACAACTTCTCTAATTATTCAGCTTGGCATTATAGGAGCAAAATGTTACTTCAGCTATTTCCTGACAAAGAAGGTAAGTATTTTTTAATAGAGACTTAAAATAATTGTGTAGGTTTTAGGACAAAGTAAGTGATACTAGTACCTACTATTTGAAATTTTAACAAATCTGTTGTGGATGTCTCTCTTTTGTGGAAGCCCTGGGGATATAGTTCTGATGACCCTGCCCTAAACCCATCCATGTTGGAAATTTTTAAATATTGTATAAAATTTTTAAATTTTATTTGTATGTGTTTGTTTAAATATATTAATAAGGATATTTTGTTTCCTAATAATATATCTGTTTCAGGGGGAAGACCAATTCAAGATAGTCACTATAAGCGAGAATTAAAAATGGTGCTTAGTGCTGCCTTTACTGATCCAGATGACACAAGTGCTTGGTTTTATCAACGGTGGCTTTTAGGTAAGTATGACATCAACGATTTTCCAAAATACATTTATCATCTTTATTACAATTATTTTTGGCTATGTTAAGATTTTTGAACATTCTGATAATTGAAAAGAATATAAATTCATCTGAACAAAGGTTTTACTAACCAATTCTTAATTTCTATTCTATTCACCTATCCTATTTTTCTTAATTTGATTAAAATGATTTTTTCATTCAACTGGATGACATTGATTCTTTTAAGATAGAAAAAAAATTGAAATAAACAAAAGGCTATATATGAAATTGTATAGAAACTTATTTCTATTGTTTTTGTAGGAGCAGTTAAAAATATTACACAAATAGTAGTCTGTACAGTTACACTCTCAAAAGTTTCTATTGCTTTTAATAATTGTGTTTCAATAAGTTATATTAAAGAAAAAATAAAATTAATAATAAACAACCATGACGTGGTTGGGGAATGGAAATCATGCCTTGGAAATGAGCATGATGATCTATGGGTTTTAAATCATGACCAGAATATAAAAAATCATTTAGATATAAAGGTACGTTGAATTATATTTTAATCCACTCCTTTATAGACATTATTTAGCTAAGACATAAATATCCAGAAATATCGCGATAACTACGGAACCGATTTAGTTTCTGAGGAATTTGTGGATAGATATACAAACACAATGCACACTCGGAATATATCACATACACACGAATGGATTTTATATTAATAGTTGTTATATGTATGTCACATATATGTAGATGTCATTTTTTAAAATATAAACATAATAAATAATTTGCTATTTCTAGGTGGAGCATATATTAGATGATAATGAAATTGAGGTAATGAGCCTTCATGAACTGAAGCCAGGCTTTTATGTAGGAAGGAACAAGATATCTTTTCAGAATAAGTATTCTACTACAGTTTTGGATGAACTTAATGAGCAATTAGATGCCTGTCGTCAATTACTGGAATTGGAACCGGATAATAAGTGTAACTATTCTTAATAATTTGTTTTTTTATAGTATTTTTTTTGGTTTAAAAATTTTTTAATAATAACATTATAAAAACCAGTGTTAGCATAAAATAAGTGAATGTAGTGGTAAGTGAACCAATTGTTTTGTAAAAGACAGATGGGTTTCTATGGGATTTTCAGAAAGAAACTTACCACATAAATAAACATATTTATATTATATTAATAATAATTCATTACCTGAGTCGAACATTAGTCTTTTACTTTAATCTCTTTTCACTTCAGAGTGAGTGAATCAAAATGATTAAATTACACATCTAGGGTACAGGGTATTATATATCATCATCAAGCCAAAATCGGGTGATAAGAAGGTGGTAAGAACAGCTGTTTTTCATTACTTGTTTTATTCATAACATTATAAAGTAGATGGTATTTGCCACTTCAGGTCATAAATAATGGTAACACAAGGATTTTCATAAACTAATTTTATTCCAGGGACACTTCTTACAACTGCCTTCTTTTTACACTGTGTTGATGCAAAAACATACCACAAAGATATAATTGATATTATAAGCACTCTGATTAATATTGATGAACAAAGAGCGGGTTATTATAATGATTTAAAATCAAAATGGTGTATAGAAGATAATATACAAGAACATTATGCAAATTTAACACTACACTTCAAAGTAGAATCTAAGAAGTTATCAAGTCTACCTCACTTGCAGTATTATAGCTTTTGTGAAGCAGTTGATCTATCAAACCAAAATCTTCCTTCAAGAGTATTGCCTGGTTTAATAAAATTACAACATTGTAAGGTGAGCATATCAAGGCATAAATTTAAATTATTAAATATATATTAATTTAAAAAATCCACATGAAATTGATACAATTTGTATATTTTTAAATCAGTTCTTTCTCTGAAAAATCAAGTTTTATAATTTTATATGGTTAAAAGAATAAATGCGGATGTGATGATATCTTTATTTTTTTGTGATAAGGATTGTGTAATACACAAAAATACGTAAAACAATGCTACATCAGTAGTTCTTCCATGAGTTTGTCAAGTTTAACATTAAAGGTAATAATCTTAGCTGTATAACCAGATACTAGCCTTTAAATACTTGTCAAACTCATAGTAAAACTACATACTATGTCTACTACTAATCTTGCTTTGACTGTCATGGTAACAGTCCAGTACATTATACTAGATATACTTTGTGTGGTTTATCTGAGATTCCTTATTGATTGTATACATTATTTTCAAACATTAACTTTTTCAGAAACTAAATTTGTCAAACAACAGATTGACTTCATTAAAAGGATTTCCTTACTTAACTTTGGAAGAGCTAATAATCACGGATAACCCGATACTTGAAAATCACTTAGAACAGTTAAGGAAAAAACTTAAGAATACTATAATAATTTTTTAACATAGAAATAGGAAAATTTTAATCATAATATAATATTTTCTTAATATTTATGTCTTACAATTGTCAATTTTATTCACATTTGTAATAAATGTTTATGCTTAAAGAATGTTTGTCTATTATATTTTTTAATTGTCTTGTTCTCATCAGTATAAGACTTTTTTATTGTATAAGTACTAATATAGTATTAATAATGGGATTAAAAAAGTAATGCCTTCCAGTTATCTATGATAATTTGTACCTAATTTACACTTAGTATAATATAACAATCACTGAACAACTTACTCTTGAAAATACTATTTGAAATTATTAACAAAATTAAACCACCTGCTTTATTATTGCGTTTCCCAATCAGATAAAAATTTAAGCTATTATTAGCGCTTTATTTTAGTTAACTCTAAGCTAATCAAGCCTACTTTAATCTAGAACAAACTAAAAAATTTAACATTTAATAAAGAGATGAACACATGCTTTAGATACTACTAACAGGTTTACAAAAAATAGTTCAGTATTTAAAGTTACATATTACTGTTTAAAACCTGTGTAATTAATATGTGTATACTTTTAATAGTCTCCTCCTCTTTCCAATAAAACTTTCCACAACTTTCACACAAAAGAATATGTTCATTCTGTTTAGTCTGAAAGTAAGAAAATATTTTTGAAAAGTGGCTCATGTCTATAAGAGCTCCTTTATTAGTTACACATTTCCTGATTTGTGTATAGTTTGGTGGGACAGGAGGAGAAATATATGTTTCATCATCATCTGAGTCACTAAAGAAGTTATCTATTTGATCATCATTGTCATTATGATACATATTTGTGTTATGAATACTACAATTTCCAGGAATTTGGACATTTTTATTTAGATCTTGAAGTTCAACGTATCCTACATTTCTTAATTCTACACCATTACAATATATGCATCTTGTCAAAATGTCGTCTGGTGTTATAATAACATGAAATGTGGTAAGAATTCTTTGCAACTGGTCTTTAACTGTACCCTTATCCAAACTTAATATAGCACTTTGGGGGTACTTAGAAGTACATGATAGTTTTAATTTAGATGTTAAAATATTTCTTTCTTCTGATAAAGCTAAACCAATTGCATCATGCCAAGCCATGGTAGTATTTATGACTTTTGTATCAATTCCACAATATCTTAAATATCCCATTAAATAAGACAACTCTGCTTCTATAAGAAGTCGTAAGCATTTTGATGGTTTTGTATAACTACATGCAGTTGTCTCCAACTTTACTGTCTTTGCTTTTTTTGAGTTTTTGGGTTTTTTATCTAACATGACCTCATTACACATTTCTTCAAAATTGATACTTTGTTCTTGGCACAGATTTTGAAGATAATTATAAACCTCTAAAAGAACATAAGCGTCTAGGGCAGCATAATAAATTTGAGTCTGTCTTAGTGGTCTGAGTTCCCAATTAGAACATTGCTCAGATTTTTTGAGTGGTACCCCAAAACATATCTGTACAAGAGAACTTAATCCCTTTCCCTCTACATCATTTGATTTAGGAAGGCACAGACCACAATCCACAAGGTTTTTCCAGAGCAAAGCTAAATCTAGTAAGCCTTCTCCTTTGATTTTTATATTGTTCAGGCCAGTGACTGATGCTTTTATTTCTTTTAAATCTTGTTCAAGACCAAAGCCCAATTTAATAATTTCATCATTGTCCAAAAAGGATTTATTAAATGTATTCCACAAGCTGGTGTACTGCTTGTCATTAAAAATTAATGTATCAAAAAGATACACATTTGTTAGAGTTGCAATCTGAATAAGAGCCACTTGAGATTGTACTGCTCCAAAGGATGGCTTCCACTCACAGTCAATACTTACAACATTACATCCTATAATGCTTGATAGAGTTTCATGAAATTTTTCTGCTTTGTCAATTATAATAATTGAGTGATCTTCTATAGGAAGTTTATAATACAAGGCTGAAGGACTATCATCATCATCCCAGTTTTCTTCATCTACTGTTGTTTCTTCAATAGATAAGTTTCTAAGGAATGATGGTAAACATGTTTCAGATATATTTAAAAATTTGGCCCATTTTAAAGCTTCAGTGTGATCATAATCACATAGAATATTAATAAATTCCTCAGCACATCCTTCCGTTCTACTTAATGAGTCTTTTACCAAATCATCCCAAACTGAATCACTTACATTGTGTTCCACATATTTTTGATATATCAAATATCTTAAACCTCCAGATGTGCGGTTTTTACTTAAATTTGTACATGTTGCAACAGGTACATTGTATTTTGAACATAAGCGTGCAACTAATTTTCCAAGAGGTTTACGGTGTAATTTGTCATATTTAATATTGTAAACAGTATGATCTTCAAGAAATCTCTGCACATACTCTCTAATATTAAATTTTTTGTCCAACAATGAATCTAAAAATGTCAATAATGGTTTCACTTGACCTGGAGAATCTGAGAGGTATTCATCAACTATATTAATTTTATCTTGCAATATTAGTGGAAATAGTAAATCCTCTATGGGGATATCATCATATAGTTCTAATGCACTAACAATTTGAGATCCCAGCTTGCAATTATCATTTTTTATGATATCTTTCACTAAAGGTAATATTTTATCCTTAATTGTTTTTATCTTAAATGTTTGAAACATCATGTTAAGGAATTGTTGATTCCTTTGCATTTTTGCGATATGAAAGGCAGGTAGTTTTAAAGAATCATTTGGAATTTGATTATTCATTTCTCCCCATTTTTGCAATGATTCTATGATATAGTATGGCAATGTTTTAGGTTTGCAATCCTTAAATTCATGACACTTAATGACACACACAAGAGCAACTCTATGAGGCTCTTCAAAGTTATAAAGTGCAACAAAGTGATTATCAACAGTAGAACTTATTTTCCAGGTCTGCCACGTCATTTGAAGCTGATGCCACCATATTCTCACATTATCATCTAGATTCACGTTCAATCCAATTTTTTTTAAAGTATCTTCAGTAGATGGAACAATTTTTATTGACTGATGGCTACTACTAACTAGATTGTTTATATTCATTTTAAATTGTGAACTATTGTTAATTGAATGACAACTTTAAAGTTAAAACGAACAAAAAAGGTTGAAGTTTTAGTTTTTAGACTTCATCAAAGAGTTTAATTACTTGTAAAATAAATAAAATTTTACGAAAACTTCCTATAAAATTATAAATTCGTAAATCGCTACTTATATTTTATGTACTTCAAAAAGGTAAATTGCTAAAAGTGGTCAGGTAGACGTCAGTCGTCGCTATCTTTGTCAAATAATGTCAATTGCTATGCCAATGTAAATAGCTCCCAGGTGAAAGATGTTAGTTGTTACTTGTGAAGTACTTGACGTTTCCATTTTAGGCTTCAAATTTTTCGAAAGTCATGAAATGAATTGTATGTTTTAATTGTACAATTCTAAGAAAATCGTAGCTTGTTGTTTTCTATTGTAATCTAAGGTAAATGATTAATACATTACTTTATTTTTAGTATATTCTAAGTATTTGTCCGTCTGATACAAGTCTTATTCTTTTAGTAGCGGATAACATTAAGATTGAACAATGGAGCTTACAGCAGAAGGTAAAACTCCAGAGTACATGGCATTAGCCGGAATAAAGTTTAAGTTAACTATCTCGGAATTGAAAAACGACCCGGCTCTAAAGGATCAACTGCTTCAAGGTATTAAAGCTGGTAACATGGCTCCATATTACAAAGAAGTTTGTACGGACTTAGGGTGGACTTTTGATCAAAAGTTGTTTGATGAAATGGCTAAAGAAAATCAAGAGAGACTTTCAAAGTTCCAGGAAGACGATTCTGAAACTCCTGTATGGCAAGATAGGTAAGCATACATAACAAATCTGGTACAATAAATGTATACTTATATTAAGTAGTGTGTGAGGTTGTAAAAACTTTTTAATAATTTAATAATAGAAACCCTGTTTTAAATATATACAGAAGAATTATTATCATTGTGTTGTGAAATATTTTTTTAAAATATTTGTAGACTAGATATACTTAACTTAATGCATTATTAAACATTTTTATAAAAATATATTCACAAGATCATCAGTTTTTTACATGTGTTAACATCTCATACGTGTTTAGATAGGCAATGTGCCAGTGTGAATAATGTATACACTTAATTTTAGATTAGATTATCTGTGTTCCATTGGTGACAAAGATGCTGCAACCGTGTTAGCCCAATCTAAATATGAAGACTCCACATTGACAACCAATAGAAGACTTGATGCTATATTTGCTCTATTTAGAATTTCATACTTCCATGGATGTAATGTTAAAGATATGGGCAAATATATAAATAAGGTAGAATTTAGATGCTTCTATTTAATTTTAAATAAATGATTTGTGTATGTTAATACATTTGATGAAACACAGTGATTATAACAAAGAAAAAACTGCACCCTAAACTAAACCCTAGTCGGTTTCCAGTGAAACTTATTATTTCTGAGTAGAAGGCATAGAAGACTCAACTACTTACTTATTTGGTCCCTAAAATTTAAATTTAATTTACCCATGAAGCACTGTAAACTTAAATTAACTATTAAGTGCATTCATGTTTAAATAGTAATAATTAAATATTAATTTAAGGAATGTATTAATATATTTAAATAAGGAATAATGTCAGAGAGGAGAATCATATTTCACAATTTACTAACTTATAAATATTACAACTATGTAAATTAGCAATAAACCACATTGAATTCCACAATGAATTTCAGGCCCATGAGTTAGTAGACAAAGGCGGTGATTGGAGGTCCCGCAACAAACTGAAGGCGTATGAAGCTATCTACTGTTTGGCAGTGAGGGATTACAGTCGTTCAGCTGATCTTTTTATTGACTGTGTTTCAACATTTGAGTCATATGAATTAGTTGATTTTGGTATGTATTTTATATAGAGTGGATCTAAGAAAATAGGTTTTCCATAAATATGGTTGTTTAAAGCTTCTTGGGGTTAAAATGTACAAAAAATCAAAGGATAGGTCTGTAGAGAAGCTAGTCTTATAAAATATTTTCTTTAACATGGATGTACAACAATTTCATCACATTGACATAAAAAGATTAGAAAACTTTTAAAGTCAGTAATTTTTGTTCAAATTGCAAAAATTTATTCATTTAGACAAAGGTGTATGAACTTTTACTTTACTTTAACTTTTTTTTATAAAAAGGCGAATACACTAAATGATAATAGGTATTTGTGGTTAGAGATCTTTATATAAAACCTTATTCAAATGTTTACAAGTTACATTTATTTTTACTTTTGAATCTAAAATATAGTAACTTATAGTAGTTTGATTCGTACCTGGTCAAAAGTCCCATATTGTGTATGTAAAAAAGGCTGTTGTGTGATTTGATGTTATTATTGTTGTCGTCATTATTGTTCTACAGTATTCATCTTAATTGTGTGAAGAATGTGAAATTATATAACTTTTAATGATTTGACTTATAGCAAATTAGATTTACTTTGCATTAATACTATCATCTATTGACTACAGGGACTATAATACAATACTGCGTGTTGGCTTGTGCGTTGGCGCTCGAACGTCACGCGTTGCAAGCGGCTTTGCGTCGTCAAGGCGCGGCGGTACAAGCTCTACGCTCGCGATTCCCGGAACTAAGGGAATTGGTTGAGTCACTTCATGAGTGTCGTTACGCCGATTTTATGAAGAGTCTCGCTTGGGTAAGTGTCTAGTGTCGTTTATCCTCTAGTACATAGCAGACTGATCTATGTATATAAACAAGTATCTATTAGGTTTTTAAAGGCAAGGTGCTTTTATAGCGTGGGCGAGTATCTAGATCATAAGTTTAACACCAATTCTAATTAACTTATCTTTCCTAATATTACGACATACGTAAATGCTTCTATTATGTGACATAATAAAATTAATGACATTTGCCTGCCAATTTATATATGACGGATTTTTATAATATGTAATTGTATCTAATTGTACCACTATCTTATCAAATAAACGATTTCATTTCATTTCCCAGTTTATTGTAAACAATTAATCATGAAATGCAAAGAAAATTGGACATTTTCCTTTTTTTTTCACTCAAAAGTTGTAATCTGGGCTAAAATTATTACTTACTTAAATAGAAATAGTTTCTGAATTGCCTTCTCTTTAATCCTTTTATATCTCTTAATTAAAGTAATCGCTTTGTTTCAGGCTAATTACTACTACTAATTACTTATCACTTTAAACAATATTTAAAATATATAATTGGTATTTGCAGGTTGAAACCCAGATTTGCGTGGACCCCGTGTTCCGTCCGCACTACCAGCACTACGTACGCGAAGCTCGCATCAAGGCGTACGTTCAATTGTTACGCGCGTATCGCTCGCTCAGTCTCGACAACATTGCCGACACCTTTGGAGTAACCAGGGAATTCATTGAGGATGAGATTTCTACGTGAGTGCTTTTAGATATTTGTGAAACAGTTAATTATAGTAAATCTCTGTTCTTATTTTTATGCTTACTTGACAGAGGCGTTAGAGTGTCTAGGTTTTGGCCTCAGGTGAGATACGTTTCTCACTCGTGATCACTTATGTTTTGAATAGGCAAGTAGGTGATCAACTTTTTGTGTCTGACAAGTGCCGGTTTCCTCACGATGTTTTCCTATACCCTTCGTAAAGTGAGTGTTTAATACGCGTCTAGACGTGTATATTCTTTGTTTATATAAGTCTCTAGGACCTGGGAATGTAATATGAAATATTTTAATTCTAGTATGTATCTATATTCTATTGCATAATATTTTAATAATCCATCGTAATGTGTAAAAGCAGATTCTGCAAATCTGCGACATTTTCAGTAACGGAAGTGCGTTCACTCAAAAAGTCAAAGTCAAGAATAATTTCTTCGTGTAGGTAACATTGTACACTGATGAACGCCAAAAAAAGAGATTAAATGCTTCTAATTTTGCATTTATTGCCAGTTCTCAAATTAAGGGCGTAGAACGGAAGAGAAGAACTGGCAATAAACTCTCCACCACTCTTTTCAATCGCCAAGTTTTTTGTTTTATTTTTTACAAAATTTGTGAGGAGCTGCAACCGTTACACTGTGTTCCACGTGACATCTTAAGTAATAAATAATAATAATATAAATTCAAAACAAAGATTTGTCTCAAATTGTCAAAGATTCTCTATCGGCAGGAGGCATGGGCATACATTCTCGAGGGAACAACACCCAAATACATAGTCGAAATAATTAACAGGCGACCCTTGAAGCAAATGTAAAATATCGTGAGATAACCGGCATGTCTTAAACATAAAAATAGACACGCCACCAATCATATCAGATTTAGAAATTGCGATTTTGGATATTTTTAATTATTATTTAAAAATCGAATCAATCCATATCCAATTGGCAATGGTTCTTCACAATAATTCCCATTACAGGTTTACAGCGGCCGGCCGTCTCCAGTGCCGTATAGATGCAGTGGCGGGTTGTGTGGTGACAGGCGCCGGTCGCGGCGCAGATGCCGATCGTTCGCATCTCTACCAAGCCACCATCCGCGAGGGCGACTTATTGCTTAATAGAGTCAAGAAACTCGCTAGTGTCATTAACTTCTAGTTTTATGGATGTCTAATTGTCATAGCTACTATACTTATAAATGAAATAAAGTCTTTAATAAAACTGTATTTTTATTTTGTAAGGTTAAGGCTTTTCTTGTTGATGCAACAAATACATTCGTTTTTTTCTACTAAAGGATATGATTTTTATATACTCATAACAAAGTTTTAGTTAGAGGTTCTGGGTGAAGTTCCGTAAGGTCCTAATGGGGCGACAAAGAAATTTGTCGCAAGTTTTATAAAATAACTTTTTTGTTTATATACTCTGTATTTGAGAAATTTTATATAAGAAACAAAAACGGGATTAAGGTAAAGGAGAACAAAAAAGAAAAATAAGTGTAATAATTGTTTTTTAAATAATTTGAATACTTTCTGGACATTTACATAAACATTTAATAATTTACACTTGATCGTTTATACTGACATGGACATGACACATCATATTCATGACTACACTACTCTATATCTATTCGCAACATGAAAATTATATTGTAGGTGCTATGAGAATTTAATCTAGACAACTAAACTTGAGACCTAGCGTCCCCCAAGCGTTAATACTAAGGCGCAAATTCATCGACGTTTTAACGGCCCGCTTTTCTCATTGGCTTAATTCAGTTTAATTAAAACGGTTCGTGAACACATCGGTGAACTTGGCGCTAAGAGTGTATGCATGATTTGACAATATAAATAATTTAGTAGAACATTTATACACATCTAAGTTTGAAAAAAACAGATTAGGTACATCGAAATGCATTTTTGGAAATGAACTTAAACAGTCTGAATATCTAATACATATTTTTACAGAGATATGTTGAAATATCCTAAAGAAATATAGCTATCACTTAAATCTATGTAGACCTCAAATGCAAATACTTTTTAATTTACATGATATGAATATGTCATTATCCTCTGTTACCACAGTTAAATATTATAGTAAATATATTGAGTACTTAGAGCGAGAATAAGTTAATAATGTAAAGTAAGTACATTCCCCTGTACCACATGAATACGACAATACGATAATTTTAAAATAATAATAATACGTTTAAACCCAGCAAGCATTTGATCGGTCTATTTCAAAGTGGGGTTTTTAAAAAAATATTTTTATTAAATTGTGTGGTAGTGCCAACTACAGTACCCTAGTTATAAAGTGTTTTATTAAATAATTGTATTGTCGTATTCACATTTCGTTCATTACAAGTATAAAATTTTCGTTGCCAAAGGAGATTCTTTGTCGCCTTAACTCTGATGAATCTTTGGTGACACAAAGTAGAATCTCTTCACATTGGAATGTGGTTTTAAAGAAAATCATGCATAGCGCACTCCACTTACATAATTATATAGATATAGCATAAATTTACGTAATTTAACTATTTTACTTACAAAACTAAATATTATACATTTTATTTACAATTTACGATATAGATTTATGAATAATTAATTTTTGGGATAATTTATAATTACTTTTGATGTTGAAGCACATTCGACTGCATCTAATATATCTGATTTCATACTTCTGTCCGAAAGACACAGCCTCTTCATGTGCATTATCACAGAGTAATGACATATAGTGGGATTGCTCCCGCATTGCCCCCGGCCCGTACTCGTGCATACTTATAGTAATACTATAGGCGTAATAACACTTGGAATAACGACTATAAATACATCGATACACTTACGTGTCTTACGCTAACACAATACATTTAAGATCAGTCCTTCACTTTGAGTACTCTTTTTCTTTGTACATATTTGAGAATACTTGATCGTTGGTGACTTGCCCGCTATCGGTCTTTGGAATGTGGTCGTCGACGATCAATGGGATCACGCTAAGCTCAGATCGCACCACTGTCCATAAAGTCGTATTGCGTTTTGTCATCAGTTTTCTATCCGTCACTTATTTGCACCTTTTTAGACCGTTTATTTACAAATGTAGTCTGTGATTTAAGGAACAGTGATGCTCTCTGAAGTGAGAAAAGTCCCCTTATCGATATCTAGAGGTTCAGACGGTGAGACCTTCGGTTCTAGCGGGTGGTGGTAGTGAGGCTAAAGGATGTTGATGCGGATGATGTGACGCGGGGGAGGAAGGCTGCGCGGGTGTAGGCGGAGCGTGGACAGGAGATCTGTAATGATCACTCTCTTCGCGCATCTGCCGTCTTTCAGCAAGTTCCCGCCCGCGTTCAGCTAACTCCCTCATGGCAGCTTGACGTTCATCGTTCTCCAAGGATGGCGGCCTTTCCAACGGTGACGCTGCACCTGGTCGACCAGCCCCAAACGCACCGAAGCCAAGGAGACCCGGGAACTTACCGGCTACTCCGTTCTGCCCAGCGCTTTGTTGTATCACCGATATTTCATTCAGCTGCAAAAAATATTCACTTATGAGAATTTGAGAATCATTAAATATCTAGGATTAATAATGACTAAATTATTTTAAATATTCCTTTGATTTTATAATTCCTAAATATACTCTTCTCTATAAGTATAGTGCACATGAGTGCGTCAGTGACGTAAACGTTTTATCTGAACGTTTCGCATGTACGGTTTACGGGTTGAAAAATATTTTAAACACTTCAAACAAACAGTGCCATAGCCGAGTGAATTGTAATATTTCTTACCTTTTGCTGCATGCCGTTAAGAAAGGGCGCAGGGAGATAGGGGTAGAATAGATCAGGTCGTCGCAGCAGATCATGGGGCTCGTGCAAGGGCCGTGGTGGCAGCTCCAGCGACATACGACGCCCGCGTCGTGATGCTCCTCCGCTCCACATGTGAGTTCCCATGTGAACCTGAACGAAATACAAATTTTATTATTGTGATATTACAATACAAGGCAAACTCAAGCACTCGAAATTCCTCGATCTAAGACCAACTATTTACGAAACTCGGTTATGTATTGTATACCTACAGATTACAACATAAATTACCAGCAAATCGATATATTTAATGTGAATAAAAAATTAAAAAAACTCAGGTATCTTTTACTAATAATGGCTTTGTCTGTTCCTTCATATTAAATTCATATAATCTATCAATTAATCAATCTTAGAACTGTGCTTTGTAAAACTGTGCTTTATGTTTCTGTTTCAATGTGTATTCCGTTATGGCTTTTGTGTGTAAAGTAATTGTTTGAATATTGTTTAGTGATTAGCTGTAAGAATACTTAAATAAAATAAATGATCAAAGAATAATTTAAGCATTTCTTTATTTTAAAATGTTTTGTTTATTTTGTCTTCTTTAGGTATATAGTAAGCGTGCCTTATAAATAAATAAAAAACGAACAGTTGTAGAATGTATCCGCATCCCATCGTCTTTTCGTTCGGAAATATTGTACCTTTAAACCTGTTCAAGTACCAAAGCTAGGACCACATTTTAAAAAGGCCACACGTAAGAATTTTAACTTATTTTAGAACTGTATTAAAATATCACAATAACTATTCAACAATCAAATACTTATATTGGAATAGAAACGTTACCTTTAGATTTCCTTTTGTAGTAAAAGCTTTCTGGCAGACTGCGCAGCGGAATGGTTTGTCGCCCGTATGAGTCCGCATGTGAATTTGAAGAGCTGACGAAGACGAGAAATTCTTGCGACACACTCCGCATAAATGCTTTGATGATGCTGAGAGTGGCGGGTGTACAGGCGCACTTGGCACTGGAACGAAACGATAACACTTTAAAGCACTGATTTATGCTCTACTAAAAACGACTTATTACGAAGTAGGAATAAAACAATGGGCTAATTTACCTAATCTACATTATATCGGAGTGAAAATTATTAAATAAATTAAATAAATAAATTATTAAGATATCTATAAATATAAAGCGATAATAATAATATTATATTTGTAAAAAAAATATCGTTGTCAGATTGCTGTAGTACGGACTATTGTTCCTTATTTTTTAATTTCATAATGAAGAAGATTTAGTGCTATATCAACTTTGGCCATTTCGATATTATTACCTGTAGGTCTCTTTGGCAAAGGTGGCATATCAATAGGGGGCGGGTGATTCATGGGTGGTGGCGGATGTACTGGGGGTGACCGCTTCAGATCCATTTTATCGGGTGACGATCGCCTCTCGGGACTTGGTTCCCGCCCATCTTCACTGCTCGCTGGGTTACTTCCATTCTTATCGAAACTTGGTGGCATATCCCGTATTTTATGCGTAAGCATATGTTGCTTCATGTTACCCTGTAAGTAAAATGTCTTAGTATACAATGTCTTGTGTTATGAATATTTGAGGGAAGCAATAACAGAATATCTATGAAGACGACGCTAATTTGATTTTCCTTCGATTTTTATCAGATTTTGTAACAAATTTTGCATTGCTAGGTTATCGCTTAAATAGATTTATAGAAGCATTGAGCCAACGCTAAACAGAATTAAAATGTATTTTTTTATGTATAAACTGTTAATCGGATTAATTTACAAATCTCTTTTCATAGGCTACTTTTATTCTAATTTTACACAAAGTCTTAGATAATTAAATCAAAAGTATATGGGATTAGCGTCGTGTTCATAGATACCCTGCCGAGTACACGCTCAGGCGTCACTCTTTCATACCGGATAGACGAAGGCGTTCCAGAGGTCCAAAGCAGTGGCGTGTGGCGGGCGTGGGGCACGTGCGCGCCTGCCGCATTGGCAACCGCCACTGCTCTGGAACCACAAATACACGCAAATTTACACACACGCACACACAGGATTAAAGGGTTATACTAATTTATCAATGGGAGAATTACACAGGAAACATATTTATTTACAAAGTTAAAGAGAGACAGATTCAAAAGCAAAAACATATCTGGGTATATTTTTAAAGTACACAGTATTTAAAAACTACATTCAAAATTGTAAACATTGGCAATAATTTTACTTTCAAAAAAATAACAAAAATATCTCCTCGGATTGGCATCCGAATAACATTAAAAAAAGAAATCGGAGAGTAGTATAAAATTCGATTGCGACTGATTCATATAAAAAACGCACCGGCAAATTCTTTAAAGCAGTTTCAACTCTAGGTATCCGGTATATGCATAAAACCAAATCAGTTTTTGACACTATTTTAACTTACGCCTTGATCTCTTTTCTTTATAGCATTAATACTGACTGAACTGATAAAGTTTTTATAATAAAGGAGTACAGATAGACGTTACCGTTCGTCGTAAATTTATATTATACGACAACCTAATTTATCTATATAATTCGTATATTATATAATTGTTTGTCTCATAACGAAGAACCACAGAGCATAGAA
This sequence comes from Pieris rapae, assembly GCF_905147795.1. Taxonomy (NCBI): domain Eukaryota; kingdom Metazoa; phylum Arthropoda; class Insecta; order Lepidoptera; family Pieridae; genus Pieris; species Pieris rapae. The sequence goes on along the minus strand of NC_059524.1, from coordinate 5,826,032 downwards.
ACGACAAATTTGACATTTGAAGGAATTTAAAAATTCACCCGTTAAAGGATAGAGATGAATGTACCGTTTTATTTATATCTATTAACACCTAAACCCGTATAGTATGTACGCTGTATTGTATAACTGCTTTATTTTTAATGGAAATACAGACTTCAATTTTGAATTTATAATAGAGGTCGCGTACTTTGGTAATTTAGTAGTTATTAATTAGGCAATTCGTATGCATCGTTGAGAACTTTATTTATATTGCAGAGTTAATAAATTAATCAATGTCAAATTGAGATAAGAAATATGTTTCTTGATAACTATCAGAAAATATTATTATTTTCCGGAACTCCTGACAAATTAATATTTTCGATTCTGTTGTTACATGTATTAAATAATTTTAAAATCAGTGATTTCTCAGTTTACAATAGATGTCTGTATGTAAACATATCATATTTGAAGGTAAAAGAAATCGGTGCATATTGATAGTTAGTTCTAAAGCTTTAAATGCTGCTATTCAACAACAGATGGCGCCCTACGCATTTAGTCTTATAAGAAATAGAAATGTTTTAAATCTAATGCTATTTGGAGTCAATAAACTGATCAGAATAATCGATACATAGTCCGCGCGAACTTTCATCGGCAGACAGTGGTGTTGGCGACACTTATTGTAATTTTAAATGTGCTTGTAAGCAGGCAACTAGAAGATAAGGTTTCGCTTGTACCCGATACTTGAACAACTGATCTGACATTCACATTGCTCCGGTACAAATATTTCCAATACTTTACTACTAATGAAAACTAGGCATGTTTAAGGTGTTAAATGTTCGCGTTTTTCAAATCCTTGCTATTCATAACAGAGTAAGGTTAGGTTTTGAATGTGATAGGACCTCTATTTAAATATCACAATACAATAAATAACTTTTGTTTTAGAACTAGGTTAGGTTCTGTCGCACATAATTAACAAAATAATTGTTCTTTTATATTGACGTTTATTTTAAAATCCAATGATATTCAAGTATTTAGAATTAAACGAAGCATTTTGTAGAAAAAATACAGAAACTTCAAACCCCAACTTAAAATGGGCTCATCTCCGTAAAGCTGATTTTTAATGGGAGCATACAGTTTAAAATGAATATAAATATAAAAAGGATATTTTTCATTATAATTAGTTACCTATGTAGCATTGCTTTATACAAGTTCAATAATTGCAATTACATATTTTAATTATTAAAAACATTTACCTACAGCAATTTTCGTTATCAAATAATGTAAAATTTCTATGTTGTTACAAAGTATTTAACTATTCTTAATTTACAACTGAAATATTTTTAGAAAATGTGTTAGGATTGATAACATGATTATTTACGCATACGACTTATTCATTATTTACGTAGCTTAACGGTTCCAGTGATTTTCAGCAATCGTGGTCACAGGCTGCCATATCCCGTTACAGATAACACATCCGATATTATGATTAGTATCTATGTTGTCATATTAACAACATCTATTGGCAATTGCCTCAGAATTTATTACGTTATTAGGTTTTCAAACTAATAGTAGAGTTGTCAATAAATGAAATTACCCCGGTGTAACTAGTCAATTTTTCCGCTTATGAATAATATTAGGAAATCATATTTCTAGCAATAATGAATATTATAGATTCACTACATAATCGTACAGTAAATAGGCTTAAGTTTTTAGTATTTTCTTTCTATTATTTTCTGTTATCAATTTTATGTAATATGTAACGCACTTTGCCCTCTTGTCAAATGGTAATTATACTAGAATTCCACTTCAGTTTTGACATTAATCACGCCAATAATGCATTATTAGTAATACCTAGTTAAAACATTTCACACTTAAACCATTCTTTTTTACAGTCCATTAACGACATTTAAATACATTATATATTGCATAATTATGATAAGACCCTTGTAATTGAGCGTTTAACATTAGTATTAAGACATCGTAACCAACATCCGTGAAAAGCAATTTAATAATTAATATCTACATGAAGTTCCAATGTTTCAAAAGATCACGTAAAAAGTCACGATGACCGTATGGAATGGCTGAATGCCCGTAAACACAATTGTATGGAAACGCAAACAAAATCATAGTTATTTGACCCTAAATTATTCGTATATTATTCGTGTATTATTTGTATCTCGATAAAATGTCTTATATTGATGTCAGTACGTACTAAGAAAGGGTTTAAAATGTTTATGACTACAATTTAGAAGTCAATTCTAATTTTGTATAGTAAATAAAAAATACTATTTTCGCCCTAAATATTTTTAATAAGTTATTTTAGATATTAATGAATAGTTATAATTGATTTATAAAGACAATCAATTCCAAATAATAGAGAATAAAAGCATTACAAATGAAATTGCGGCGCCGTCGTAAAAATCTAGGCATATTTTATTGATAACTCCCGCATGGCCACTCGGGGAAACATATCGAAAAATGTTATTTTGTCACGCATAAATAATCTTTTTATGACGAGAAGCGTAGGTAAAGGCTCAAGGATTTATAAGTAATAAATATTTTACGACATGAATTAATATTCCGATCGTTTTTCGTGACGTTGTTTTTATGACTTATCAGTTTCTGTGGCGACGACTCTCCGCAAGCCCACCTTTGCTTAAAATATTGGCCGAACTGATTATAAAACTTGATTTGCCATAAACGTAAAAATATCCCCTGCGTTGCCTTAAATGCTGTATTAATTATATCAATATTTACGATAACAATAATTACATATGACCGGAGCCTTAGTTGTTATCAATAAGGAATTTTTGATTTATTTGTAGATTTAAATTTTGTTCTAAATGTTAAAAATAATTGTTGTATAAGAATGTGAAATACAAACATACAAATGTTTATTAATAGTTATAATATATTTGTGTAACGTGAGCTGCCTTAATAAGTTTTAACTGTATCCTTTAGCGTAGAAACCACGATACTTGGAACCGGGATAATAACAATAGAAAGGTGATGTATAGAGAATGGCGCTTTAATGTAAAGCAAGTGTTGCATATCTGAGCGCGTCAAGTGAACATGGCACGCTGCTAAATCCGCGAAAGTCAATGTTCATTTCTTGCCTAACATAAATAGATCGTAATGATGCTCTTTTATGGTATTCACGGCAATTATACATGACGAACGAAGTCAGATATTTAATTCTTATTAACGTGTGTAAAAAGATAATAAAATTGATGCATCGTTGGATCAACTTTCAGATGACTTTGTTTTGATTATTGGGTTTTGCCTTTTGGCGTTAATGCCTAATATTTTAAACACGTGTGAAACAGTTTGTGAAAGTATGTGGTGTGATAAATCAGATTAAACAGGCCCACGACATAGTAAAGTTGATCGTCAATTACTCAGCAAGTCTGGGCGCTAGAGGAAGACAACGAGTAACGACCGAAACTTATGCGAGCAGACTGCAGAGGCGTCGACTAGAGACTTGTAATTACAGCGTGCAAAATTAATGCGCTGAAACTTGGATGAAATGAAACCGGAGTATGCAGTTTCGAACACCAACACTGCGTTGCTTTTTGGTAAACCGACTATCTTATGTACTGTACCTATCTCAACATTAACCCCGTTATCAATTCTAATATTTCAATTAAGTCGCCGACAATAACGCTTGTTTTCGAAAGCAATAAGGTATTTGTATGTTGTGAAAATTGTAGGAAACCTCGTAAACGCGTAGATATGTGTCGCTATTTGTGTAACAATAAAGTATGAACTGGCAACGAGCCAAAGATACTCGATCGCAGTTTATACGATTAGAAATAAGGAATTTAGTTTTAATAATACGATTTATTCATCTAACGCAATAATGTAACTGGATTGCGGGAAAACATGCCGGTGCGTTCGGAAATAGTTTATTTATTAAGTAAATATCGTAAATCACTACTACACAAATATTTCAACTCACCTTAGTAGAGAAGCCTCTGTCACAGACGGTGCATTTGAAAGGTCGCTCCTTAGTGTGACTTCGGTAGTGTATCTCGAGTGCTGAGTTGCACGCAAAGGTTTTGTAGCAGATGGTACACGTTGTGTTTCCACGCACTGCGTACAAATAAGTAGGTTTTATTTGACAGATTAAAGTTATCACATAGTTTAAAAATATAAATAATGTTTCATTACATTTTAACGTATTTTCATCTCGCCCTGGAGCACCCGGTAAGTTAGGTGGTAGGTAATAAGTATAAGGATTCATGTGGAAGAGGAAATGGACGACCGGGGCGGACTTATGATCGATTATTTAAGATCCCGCATTCGCATACCTGCGGGAGGGAACGCGAGTCCGAGCGGGCTGAAGGGCGATCCGCCGAGGGCACCCAGTGCAGCCAGGGGCGTAGGCGGCGAGGGCAGCGGTGAATGGTGCGGCAGCCCTGGCGGCGTAGACAGCGCCGACGGCGGCGGGGACGGTGATGGCGGTGAAGCTCGCGCACTCCGCCCGCTCTCCGAACCTGTCGCCGATGGGAGGGAAGCCGTTGTGGTGATGGTTTTCATTTCGCATTCGGACGCCGGGGCGCAGACGGAGAGCGGCGAAGTTCGACGATCCTTTACATTATCAGATTCATCGTCGAACTCCCGAGTAGGAAGCTCGCGCTCGTCACGGCCGCTCTCATCGTCGGTTCCGCGGGAGTCCGCCCAACGGTCGCCGGGAGTGGACGGTGTTGGAAAGGTTGGGGTTGGAATAGAAAAGAAAGGGCCATATTCAGAGTCATTATTGCTTACTGATTGATTGTCGGCTACGTCGCGAATCACTAATTGATCGAAAGGGGTACTGTAACGGTCGCCTGTGTGTGTTCGAATGTGTTGATGGAGAATATTCGGATCAGGAAACCTTCTATGGCAAACAGGACATTGGTGTAAAATTTGAGAAGGAGGTTTAATGCGGTGGACACCCATATGGGTTTTAAGATTTCCTTTAGTAGTAAATGCTCGACCACATAATTTACAACGAAATGGTCTCTCACCGGTGTGAGTTCGGTAGTGCATTTGCAAAGCACTTTTACAAGAAAGAACACGATGACACACAATACATTCATTTGGATCAGACACCTTATTGTCAATATTGTCAACTAATTGCTGTAACTTGGATGTTTCTGAAGTTTTCGTTATTTCAATTAAACTTTCCCATGAGTTATCATTGCTGCCCGGTCTAGGGAGAAGTGAATTATATAACATAGGATCTCTAGTAAGGTCTGGTTCAACGACCGTCTGAGTAAAGTTGTGAAATGGATTGTGACAATCCGAGGAGATACTGCTAGGAGGGGAATGAGGAAATAATGGAAAACTTGGAAAAGTACGAAGTCCCGTTGCTATTGAAATTGGTCCAGTTATCGACCGATTCTTACTTGAAAGATTTTCCGGTTGATCAGGATCCGGCTTCACGTGAGGGCTCTCTCTTCCGATTTGGTCTTCATTACTATACTTCGAGTCCATACTGCAGTCATCGTAGGGTGAAGTGGAAGGATATCGATCTTGTTCTGCGTCATGTACGGGTTCATTCTCCTCTGGCTCTCGCTTAGGTGATATTCGGTCAGTTTCTTCAAAACTAGAATCGCGTTGGCTCTCATCGTCTTGTGGTTCAGACTTAAACATCTCAGATGTTAATCTTGATGGGCTGGGTGCAGAAGGTTTGCTTAAATCTGCAGGTGCATCTTGCTCTTCTCTCATTGTAAATAATGGGTGTGGTGTTAGTGTCTTGTCGCCGAGTGGGCGAGGAGGAAGTAAATCATGATGCGTTGGTCTGTATAATGGCAAGCTTGGCGGAAATGGAGCTGGTGCGCCAGGTGGAAACTGAAGAGGATGTGGGGGCATCCCTGGAATTGGCCCCGGAGATAGTTGTGCAAGTAGTGGAGGGTGGTATTTGTCTAAGTGTTCTGGCACTGGGTTCGGGTTCATTTTTACGTGTGGAAACTTAGATGTATGCCTTTGAAAGTGGACTTTAAGGTTTCCTTTTGTTGTGAATCTTGATCCACAAACATTACATTTAAAAGGTCGCTCGCCTGTATGAGACCGTATGTGTATTTGGAGTGCAGAGTCACTTCCAAAAACTTTTCCACAATATCTGCATCTGTGTTTGAAAAACGGTTCATTTCTACCTCCACTTTTTCCATCATAGGGTGACATTTTGCCAGATTTTCTAAATGCCAGTTCGTCGGCTAAATTATTTGCTAATAAGCCTTGTGATGCATTGTCAAGTACTTCTTGCGCTCGCTTCTGTAGCATTTCAAGTGTATTTGGTTCATTAAGGGACGGTGGAGGATCATTATTCGTGATAATACAAGAAGCTAATGATGACGAAATGGAGCTGTAGGGTGGATGTGACATCATAGGTGGAGATGCGGTTGGCGGTTTCGGGATGGAAATCGGTTCAATTTTAGGTGTGATATGCGAGTGGGTCGATGGCAAGCTTTGGCTACTGGGAGGAGTTGGTGCAGCAGGAGATGGCTCCCGTGGCGGACGAGGCGGTGATGGTGATCGAACCGGAGTCGATGGAGCGGTCGCTTCTTGTTCAACCGGCGATGGACTTGGTGGTTGATCATCTTTTCTCCTCGTTAATGATAATTGATTTTGCAACTGTCTTATTAATTGAAGTTGAAACACTTGCTGATGCTGCAATGTGAACAACGTACTCTGTAATACTGCCAGCTCATGTAAAGCAGCTTCATTGTTGGCGTTATTGGCCATTGCTGTTGCAGCAAACTGTGCTACGGCAACCTTCGTATTTTGAAGTGCTTCTAGTGTCACATGCCCTGCTACCGAAAATGGTAATCCAACAGGAGGAACATCAGCTTCAGGTACTTCGGCTTCCCCATCTTCTAGACTATTATTATTTTCAGCATCCTGACGATGCCTTCTTACTTGCTCTAATCGTTTGTTGGGGCTATCCATTTCTTCGTCCCCAGACACAACCATGTCTTCAGGATCTGAGTGCATTCTCTCTTCACCCATTTGAATTGCTTTTTCATCGCAAAGTCGTTTGTGATACAAGAAATCGTTAAAATTTTCGAATTGCTCCTGACATCTGGGGCACATGTGCGTTTCAGGGCGATCTCGGAGGTCTTCAGGCAAAACATTGTTAATTTCTTCTTCAGAACATGACCCCGAACTTTCACCTGTAACAATAAAATATTCATAAAATTGTTTGTATTGGTATAATATATAAATGATGTATTCCAATCAATAAATTCAGTTACGTGGCAAATAAACAATACATAAAATAGTCTTAAGATTTATCGTTGACAATCCATCTCTTGTAGAATAGCAAAAATTGAGATAAAAATACTTTATTTGCGTAAAGTTCATTAATTACTTGTTCATTAGACTAATAAGTTTTATCTAGATTGGTTTATGTTAGTACCAAGTTGCAATTTACCTATCTTGTACAGATTCGATTTGTAATTGCGACACTTTTGATCTAATAATAAGCATTACCATTCTGATGCACTCTTATCAATTGAATCATAAAATATACGAATTTATTTATATTTTTAACTATGATGCTGTATCAAACGATTGTTTTATTTCGTGCCCGAGAGCATTTCTGTCATTGGTCGAGTCACAATTTAAGCAAAAAGCAGGAGGAATAATATTATGTAAATAACATTGTAGGTATCGTCAGGGATAATGCAAAACTTTACTGAAGTGGCGTACGAGATTATCAGGGCAACAGTGAGAAGCGGCGAAATATATTTCTTGAATCAAAAACTAGAGAGTTTCATATTCAATATACCAGGTTCCTTATAAAGGTTATTTGGTTGTATTTTTTTATAGAACAATAACATACTTATAATATTTTTTTATAGAACAATAAACAAAAGGGCAGGAGGCTCACCGAATGTTAAGTGATACCGCCGCCCATGGACTTTCTCAGTGCCAGAGGGCTCGCGAGTGCGTTGCCGGCCTTTTAAGAATTGGTACGCTCTTTCTTGAAGGACCCTAAGTTGAATTGGTTCGGTAATACTTCAGTGGGCAGCTGGTTCCACAAAGTGGTGGGGCGTGATAAATTATTACAATTAGTATTTTTAAACTAAATTATGAAACTGTCGTAATATTCGCATGTTCCAATGTGCCTATATATAAATAAATATAGAAATAAGGTACATAAGTCATACCTAAAAAGTTTAGCGTGTATACTTATAAATTTATGATACAAAACGAAATTATTGAAAATGTTTTAATAAACTACTGGTAGTCAAAAAACAAATGTAAAATATTTATTTGAACCATACTTAGCGCCGATCTCATTAGAAGACTACCTATTATGACGTCTTTATGTGACAACAGTTTTATTGCGTGAGTCGTAATCATAAATTACTTTATTAAATTATTTAAAATTTAATACAAATTGTTAAATAATATACTGACTTATATTTAGAAATTGACTTTTAGCGAACTTAACGCATTACATAGGTATGTAAAAGTGTGCTCAACGAGAAATTAACAAAGTGGCAATTTTTTTTTCTGTTCCATGCGATTATTATGCTGTAGACGGATTATTTTATACATATGTTTTTATAACGAGATAATAAGATCATTAATACAATGTTATTATTTAAAATAACAAAATTAGTAAGTGTTATTATAAAGAGCTTTTGTAAATCGATTTTTAGAATTTAATTGCATAATTTGATTTAGAAAATAAATGTTTAATGAAAGTTCTTAGTATAGGTTTTTATAATTTGATAATAGAAAATTCTAAAAGTGGTATCGCGAATTTTCTTTAAGTTCATGCCAGATTTATAAACTAACGGAAGGACTATTAATGTACAGTATAGTTAACGAATTTTACTGACTTTGGTCCTTATTTTGTTATGTGTTCATAGTACAAATCTGACTTACTCACACAATAGAAAAAAATATTTTATATTTTTATAATGGAGTAGGAAGAGGAAAGTTTAAAGAAAACGAAAAAGGATTGTTTTATGAAATGACCAGAGCAAGTCTTAATCAGGGGTCCCTGTCTTTACTTTGGAAAACAAGCGAGATATCTGTATAATATAATTTTTAAAATACATTTTTTACCCAGTCAATTAACACATTGATTATATATTAGAAGGTTGACACGTCATAGCTTAAAATTAACTAAATTGAAGTTAACATTCTGATTAGATACTTCATTATAAAGTATAAGTATGTGTCCATAGTTGTAGGTAGTTATTCAATTATTATCATTAATTAAATGCTTATAATAGAGTTGTATTCGGGTCATCAGCTTTACAATAGATTAAACAATGAAAAACGAATGGATTAGAACAATCCGTATTTATAAAGATAAATTAACGCAATTACGAGCAGCATTCTCTGTAGTCTATGATTCGTCGTCCTATGATATTACAAACACTTATAAAAACGGTGTTTTTTGAAATACAATAAACTTTTTAGATAAACTTTCGTTATTCAAGGCAGAATTTTTGAACGCGCATCGCCACTATTTAAAACCAGCTGCCCAGTTAAGTATTTCCCAAGTAACTTAACTTTAGAACCTTAAAGAAAAGAGCGTACCGATTATTAAAAAACCGGCAACCCAATCGCGAGCCTTCTGGCTTTTAGAGTGTCCATGGGCGTAATCGATTAACGTAAGATGAGCGCCCTGCCCGTCTATTCAAAATAAAAATAATTAATTTGCTTTGTTTTTGGGTTAAAGTTCTCTTTTAATATATTGTAGCGTGATTTGACTGGTGACTTACGAGCGATAGGAATATTACAAGCAATACGATGCATTTGCGTTCCATTAGCGATTACATCAAAAATATTTGCGTCGTTTTTGTGATACCAAATTGTATATTTTTGGCACGCATATATTCATTCGAAAATACAATGAAAACTATGTATTTTTGGAATTTTTAGTTACAAATACGCTCATAGCGCAATATCTTTTTTTTTATATTTAATTTAAATAACTTTTTTATTTAGGAGAATTTTATCTAACTAAAGTCACACAACTTTCGCATTATATGTAGTTGTATAGTTATAAATAAAATTCCACCTTTTTTGCACATCTGTGTTACTTAGCTCTCTTTTAGTACGGGTTGCCTGGAAGAGATCGCTTATTAAAAGTCCACTTGTTCACTTAGCCTTTCGATTTATACATAATTTAATTCAGTTTTAAAAAAATCAGTGGCGCTACAACCTCTTTAGGTCTTGGCCTCAGATTTTTGAATCTGTTTCATGATCAATTTAAATCTTATAGGCAAGTAGGTGATCAGCCTCCAGTGCCTGATACCCGTCGACTTTCTGGGTCTAAGACATGTCGGTTTCCTCACGATGTTTTCCTTCACCGTTCGAGCAAATGTTAAATGTGCATGTAGAAAGATAGTCCATTGGTGCACAGCCCGGGATCGAACCTACGACCTCAGGTATGAGAGTCGCACGCAGAAGCTACTAGGCCAACACTGCTCCAGTCCAATTCAGTTTAAGGTTAAATAATAAAATAATAATAATAATAATATAATTTTTGTACACGTGCAGCTCTCATTATCACATCCTAATTTTTTTTTAAACTTATTCTTATTACCTTAAATATTCGATTTTACACATGTGTTCAAATCTGCGTGAAAGTATAATGCTCAAAATTTGTTTTGTTAATTATATCTGTATTATATTCAATGATAGTGATCTACTTGAACTTTGAGTATCACTAATCATCTATTGTTATTATTCAAATAATAGGTTTTATAAATTGAAAATTTCCACATTTATAAAATAAACTTATCTATAATTTATTAAAAATTCTATTAATTAATACAATTGAATATTAATTCTTAACTATTCATGCACACGGCAATGTTTAGTTATACCTATACAATTTCATGAAACGGTTTATAAGGGTTTAAAAACAAAAATTAAGCGGCTGGCAGACACAATTATAACGTTGATTAAGCTTTCAATCTGAATATTTACCGGAAATCAAACGAATCCACGATCCTCGATTTATTTTAAAATTTGTAAATTCTTATCTATGGAGTCCTTTATATACAATTATCATATATCTGTTTATATATATCTTAATTACATGACTACTACTAACTAGTAAAGCATATTTACATAAAGTTATGGAAATTCATCGGGTTATTAAAAACATGTAATTTGCTTATCTTTTTGATTTTTCAACTTTCACAACAGGTAGTTTTAATACTCGCTGCGATATAACGTTGATAAATTTGTGTTAGAAAGTATTTTAATATAAGGTTTTCCGACTGGCATTTTTTATGTGAAAAGGAGACCGCTACACGTCATTGATATAAAAATTATTTAGCCATAAACATAATAAAACAAATTGACACGGTAATCAATCAAAAGGCTCAGTGAACTAGTGGTCTTTTGCCTAAAAAGTGACCAGACTTTTTTTTTCACGGATTGACTTCCTGTAGAAAGAGAAGTAAACTTAATAATCTTATAAAAACAATATAATTTAATGTAAATTATTTACCAGGTTTAGATAGGTATATGTATATATATAAGAAAGACAATGTGTGATTCTTTTATAAAGCTTTGAATGTGAAATCCTAAACATTTAAGTATTTTCATTTCTTAGCCTAAATATAATAAAAAAACTAACAAATTCTGTCTGAAAGCCACAGATTCTAATTCCGTTTGATGAATTACTCTAGAAATAATCAATTTCACAAAGAAAAGCCAATTTTGAAAAAAGCGTTTAGGATCAGTCGAATCAACTGTAGGAATTAGCCATATTAATAAATTCAAAGTATTTTTTTTTTCAAAACCCACTGAATGGACTGCAAGATATTAAGTGAAATTGGTGACCAGCTTCCAACAAACCATTAAATATTTTGTTTCGAATCTATAACTTTAAGGTTGTATGTCTTATACATATTAAAAACTAAGTAATGGATCAACACTTTTTCTAAGTTTATAACTAACTAAAGTTCTACAGCCCTAAAAATCGTTTACTATTTCACCGCAGTTACACTTCTTTTAAGAGTCGGCACTTAATGAATGTTTACATTGCAAAGGAAAAGTGAACACCGCGACAAAGCATTCATAATAATCCGGTCTAAGCTTGCGGTTAGAGCTTAAATGTCTCATAGATAGTTGGTATTGTTAGACGGATTAGTTATTTGTCGCAATTTCGAGATTCAAAGGTGGCAGCGATTGCCGTTTCGAAGAAATAGAAAAAGCGGACACCTCAAAGTAACCGACACTAAAGCTGCCTAAATGAGTATAAATATTGTAACAATTATGAGCTACTGAATTTTAAGTAAGAATGTTTCCTGTTTCTTTGTTTGGTAGTTTTTAAATTTTGTTTTGGGACTGGTACACAATATTGTAAGATAAAAAATTTAATCTCAAAAGTTTCTAGTATTGTTATTATTTCAATAATAGCCTTTATGCATATATTTAAAAAGAAAACCAAGTAAATTTTTAATTATTAATGGTAATAATTACCACTATTAATAATTACAATTTTATTTCATCTGATTACTATATTTTATGCTATGTTTTCCTATTTTTTTTTAAAAAACCATCTCCGTGAATTAGTTCTGAATAAAATAATATTAAACTTACCATTTGATTTAAGAAACATATCTTGTTTTTTATTTTTCTTTATATGTACTACAAAAAAACATGCATTTGTATAGGCTTGATGAACAATGAACATCTTTTTTATAAGGAAGATTACAGATAGCTGTATTTATCTCGTAACCGCAAGTTTTGTCAAGTGATAACATATTTTGATTCATAGATAGCTATTACATATGTATCGTATTTTAAGTTACACTACTGTGGAAACCGGAAATCAAACATCATCCGAACACAAAAAATAGACTACTTTAAATCAAAATTCAATTTCTCTAGACAGATATCGGCCGCAATTTATTAAAACCGATTTGAATATTGAAACTATTTGAATCTCAAAGGTAATTAATCCACTTACAGAAAGTCAATAATTTATTCAAAAGTAATAATTATTCATCATTCAAGGTAAATGGACGCAATATGTATCAATATTTCAGTTTTAGTAAATACCACATAGAACCGGATAGTAAAGTAGATTTTTTAATTTTATATTCGGTAAATTTTTCAATATGGTTATGCATTTATTGATAAAACTCACTAAATATTTTATAGTGTCCATAAAAATGAGTGTATGAAGCTGATAAGTTTTGACGGCCCGTCATTCGTCTAATATACAGCCACTTAAGGCTTTTATCAAAAAGTGATATATTCTGTTGTGACATTTGAATACAGATCTTAAACCGTATACAGAGAGTTCGTTTTTAACAACATTTTATATGACACACCCTAATATTGGAAATCTTAAGTAATATCTATAGATTTATTATGTTTTTATAATCTACAATTTAATATTACAGAGCAACTTTTTAAGCTATTTTTTTACTTCTTGTTAAATCCAATCTTTCTATCAAGTATCAAAATATTATTTCCGACATTATTTTATAACAATTACAGTATTATCATATTTTAATTGTTTAACCTTAGCGCATAAATACATTATAATTTGTTATAACATTCATAATATGTTATTAAAATGCTTTATAAGTTGAATATGAAAACTCAAGGCAATGAAAATTACGACGCGAATTAAAATCATTTTGGTTTAGATTCAAAAATATAACTGGCTATTGTGAAAAAAAGAAAGCATTCACAAGTGGTTATTTTTAGCCATTTATTTCGAAAACAAAAGATTTTGAAGCAGCGCTATTTGAATAGCTACAATTCAAGAGAGCTTTTTCGTATTGTGAGAAAAATTACACTTTCAACCCTATGCTACAACCCGCAAGCGAATAAAATAAAGCACTAAAATGCGAGCGATTAAAAACAACTAACATAATCTGATACCGAAAACTATTGGCATAAAATTTAATTATTTTTAACAAAATTAACTTTCTCTTGAGAAATTTAATATTTACTACTAATGCCAATTTTAAACACAAAAATAATTTTTAGATTGCAATTTAATAGATACATAATTTGCGTTTTGTTTATGGTAAGAATTGCAAACTTTAATAATTATGTTTTTATAACAAAATATTAATTTAGAAATTAATATTAACGATAGGTCGTTTTAAATCACTTTTATATTTGTGTTTGATTATACCTACCTACTGACAGGTCCCTACATCTCGATATTGACAACAATCTCAACATTTCACTACACTGTTTACTCACCACGCAAGAGCCGAAATTTTTTGCGCACTTTTTGATGGATGCCAAATTTAATCGTTGCAAACTGAATCATATCAATAAACAAAACTTATGGAATGGTAACACGATAAGTGCTCCTTGCGGAGGCTTCACAGTCCTTGTGTGGGGTGTTTGGTGATAGTGAAGAAGTAAGTACCGATGGAGACGCGGCGGACGCAGGCAGGCTTGACGCGCGGCATGGCTAGCGCGCTGGGGCTGGCGGGTCACAGCCGGCGCATGGCAGGCCGTCAGGCGGTCACAGGGCTCACTCGCGGCCGGGTCACTTAGAGTGCGGCACGGACGAACAGCCGGGCGCTCCTCTCGCCATCTGACGCGGGACTGAGCCGAGCGGCGGGCGGCGGCCGCGCGCGCGCGCACCAGGTACACGGTTATGACAGGGAGGCGGGGCCGGCCCCGGCTCATAAATCAAACTTCGCCCATTCGCACGCGTTCCGAGCTCTCCCTCCTCTATATTCAATATTCAGGGCGGGGCATATTTCATAATCATAACGCCTCATATTCATAAGTGACATGTGCCCGGCCGCGGCCGAGACGCCGGTGGGCGGCGGGAGGTGTCGCCCGCTAGATGGCGCGCGCCCCGCGAAGCCTCCCACATTCGCTAATTGAACCTACACTTTGTAAGTTATAATCCTTTGTTTGTGAATTAGTACATTTGTTTTCATTGGCAACATAGATGCTATATTGTATTGTGTTACATGTTATAATTTAATCGTATCTACGATTGGTTTAGTAAGCTACAGCTATTATAAACATAATATTTATTTATCAGTACAGTGTTATTACAAGCATTAACTGGATAACATAAATTGCCGATGTTTAAATAAATAATATGTTTTGTGTAGTGTTTTAGTATTGAATTTTATATAAAATTTATATAAAATTCAATACTTTTATCCTAGCATACAATAAATAATAATTATAAATAATATTCAAATATTTATTGAAACAGTTATGAGTTTAAAAATATTTAATAGTAAAATGATATATCTATACTGTTTACGTTTTATTTAAGCAGGTCAATATTTCAATAATAAAAAAAGTAAATTCCATTATGAATCTTCTTAATCATTATAATATAATTAATTTAATGTCGAATATAATACTTGATATTTACAATACCACAAGTAACAGAGTTCAAAGTCAGCCGATAAATCTATGAGCGATAAAAAATTTCCACCAGTCATCAGTGAAACAATGACAGCTGTAACAAATCCTACAATGACAACTAACTAGATTCCCAAATCGACAGTTTTTTAATAAAGCGGATGTGGGGAGTCTTTTTGTGTTTTAAATTAAATAGGTAGTCCCCAGAATCCAATATTAATGTGATAGAAGCAATTTGGAAGATTCTGCCAGTCATCGGGCCGAGACGTGTTCGCTACCGCTTTATAATTGTACTTATTTAAACTTTAAGCCTCCCATTTAAAGTTATAACAACTTTAACGTGACGTTTTGTGTATATGTTGTTGTGTCTATCGTTCATTTGTTATAACAACTGTTTTCATTGAACAAGCTTATTAAGAAACCTAAGTAGTATTTTGTAATACCGAGTCAATAAATTGAAACCTAGCAAAATATTTATTATACTATATAAAACTTATTATATGTTAGGGATAGATACATTAAAACAGTTCTAATTAAATAAAAACTTGTTTGAAAAAATATTAATTAAAGTTCCCGAGTACAAGTTAGACACCACTTGTATTTAATAAATTCACTTTAGTCAGTCGACATTGTGTATGCTATCTGATAAAATCAATTAAAGTTTTAATTAACGATCGACAGCAGCTCACTTTTTATATCTGTCTGTATGAATGAATATGCATCGGATCGGCTCGGAGCTTTTATGTGGCTGCGTGGACGAAGTTGTGTATTATTTTGGTTTGTTTACATACAGATTATAGGTACATTATATCTATAATTTATGATGTTTTTGTTGTGCAAATTTAAATTTTACAAAAATATAAATTTAATTTCCAGTGGACTCAATATCAATAAATTGATAAGAATATTGATATAATAAGCACAATAATTCGTGATTTTAGGTGTGTGTTATGGCGCTTCGTCAAATTTACTAAGTGTATTGAGTCTAACGACAAATTCGCAAGTCACCTGTCTGTCAGTATAAAAACAAATATAGTGTCACAGAGTATATAAATCTTTGACTTTGATTAAAAAATAATAATTCTTGGTCCTTGGTAAATAAGTCTTGGTCTTTGTTTGCATGCTTATATCGATTTTATTTTATTCACAAGTAGGTGATCTGTGTATTGCCATCAATTTTTAGGTTTTAGAGTTCCCGGTTTTCTGACGTTTACCTTCCCCTAGCAGCAAGTGCTTTTGCATATCGAAAGAAAATTCCGTTTATTACTACCTCTGCGATGAAGGTCACGCTTAAGCCACTAAAGCCATCTTCAATTATACATAGACCTTTACAAAATTATCGATTCAATCCCCCTATTTATGGGGACACCTTATCCCTGGTGAATAAATGTATGTCCATTGTAGGTGTTATTTCAGATTCAGTATGGCTGTTAAACAGAAATAGCTCCACAAACACAAGTCACATTCGATTTAAATACACAAATTTTTGAAATCGTATGTTTATTTAAGCTACCGCTGCTTTATGTTACCGTACCCCATTCTATCATATTCTATTTATATTTTAATGTAACTTTTATGTACAACATCTTCAAGTTTGTTGTTTGGTCTGTTACCGCCTTCAATTTCATAGCCTTTACTTGAAATAATACAAGAGAAAGTTTACAAAAATATATATATGTACCTATATAAAAAAATATAATATGCATATCATAGAATGGGCTTGTATGATATGCTAGGACTATAGGATATTAGTTAATATTTTTTTGGGTTTTTTTCCATAAGCATTAAGAACGAATACCAGTGAAGTATGAAAACTTATAAACTTTAATTTAGCCAGAAATAAAAGCCAATGATAATAATCTGTGATATGCACCGAATACTCTTCAAGTTTAGGTTTTGTACTATGCACTAAACTATGGTAATTGATGTTCAACGTAGCAGTTTGTTTTCATATCTGTCTAAATGTTCTAAACGAACGTTCGCATATTACATATTTTTAATAACTAAAAACATCTTTAATTTATCAAGCCTCTACTGTTAAGGACTTAACTTCAGATTTCAGTTCGTAACTAAGTCATATCTTTATAGAAAAAAATCATTTGAGAGCTCCTAAAACGACATTATATATCCGCGTCGTAAATTTTTTAACGTTTAAACAATTTATAATAACGTTGTGTCCAGTGACAGTAGCGGACTGCGTTCATAAATTTGAATATGGAAGTGAGTTCTAATAGCGTCAATGTTTATTTTTACTGCACCCCCAAAGTACGGCCGAATGCGACGCTGAATTTATTTCCATGCATTTTAATATCGCCCCTCTGAAACCTATTGCCATTTTCACGCGGTTACGTCATGTTTTTGGAGCTAGCAATAATTTTTACTTGAAAATTATCTTTTCGAACCAACTTGATATTTTATGAGCTCAAAGTGTCTCTCTGTTCTGTTCATAAAGCTAGTTCCGATTTTGAACTCATACCCCTTTATTTTTGAACTAGTGATTTAGTGATAATGTACGTAAATATCAAGTGGTAAAGTGTCTGCAAAATAGAACACAAGAACAGAGTGTCTTCTTCCCTTTAATAGAGACTGTAAGTAGTGTTATTGGACACTTTCCTTTTTAGTAAATTAGGTTAGACTTAAATTACTTATTAGTCTTAAGTTAGGCTAGATTGTAATGTTCCATGATGTCTTAGTGAAGACACATGTATATAGAAAAAAAAATACCCCTTTATGATAGCAATTTTGGAAGTCTACAACAAACTCTGCTAATCGTGTCCATGCTGTATCTTATATTAAATGAGGCTCCTGCCTATTTTCTTTCCAATCTGTATGAAAATATAATAATAATTATAGTTCAACAAAGCGTTTATCGAAGCGGTAATAAGTGGCTTGGGGCTTTGCTGTTATGAAGTGATCTTTGCGAGGGAAAAATTAAGTTATTATGTATGGACAGTGATTGACGTGAGATGAAGGAAAGTGCATGCAAACCGCTACAGCTCACGCAGTGCAAAGCAATGAGACATATATGTGTCCGTTTTATTGCTTACGATGTACTTCGGATTCTGTCATTGGTCATTTCGTACCTACCAACCCGAAACAATTACTTTTCCAGGAATTGTATTGAAGGATAATTGATGCGACCCTTTTAATCACGAATATTATTTAACATCACACTTTTTCTGGGAATTGTTGATTAATGTACAGTGTGAACATTGAACACATTGAAGGTTTTCCTCGGAAACCAAACCCAAACTTGTTTCTAAACAAGCCAAGATTGTCTAATAGTGCAACCCGATTTTGTAATGATTCGAAAGACTAATTCATATAAAACAATATATTGCTGATAGTTCACTGACCCGACTGGAAGGCTTCCCTTACAAGAATCCAACTCCAAATGTTTATTGTCACTTTTCCAACGTATTTATGTTACGTACGTCTTTCAGTTTTTTATATCTATACCAATTTTGCCTATAAACATAAGTTTTATTTGTATTTCTTAATAAAAGCACTTAAGGTTTTCAGTATATTGGATATCATAGTAATTAGTTACTTTAAAAATGCAAAGATTAGAAATTAACATTGCATAGTTTAAAAAAAAATATCTTAGGTTTTTAAGGTTCCTGTGTTTAAATATATTTAAATAATTAATAAATACATCGTTATACTTTTAAGCGAAAAATAACTTACTCTTGAGACTCTGCACACTATTCACACTCACAACACACTCAACTTATTACATACGAGGAAAAAGTAAGAGCGGGTACACAATATTGCAGTTAAATTGGCTCATGAAATATAAAAGTAGAGGCACTCAGCGGCCGGACGCTCATATTTTGTTATTTTGTTTATATCAAAAGTAATGGTTCTCCGTACACCCTAGACAGTTTTACTACAGTTTTTTCCCTGGACATTATTTTTACTTAAGTATAACGTTATTATTACTTTCTTTCTTGAGCGTATATTAAAACTAAACTAAAGTCTGCTGCGAAATCTTTGTAGAAGTAATTTTTCATCTATGCGTTGTTTATGATAATTTTAACAAATGAATAAATTAACTGCCCGATTCATAACATTAATAAGCATTATCAATTTCTGTAATACATTGTTTAGTAATACAATGTGACATGTACGTAGTTGCCCGGTTTTCCAAGGAATAAATTGTTTGTTTATGAACGCAGAATTAATGAAGCTATAACGATACGGTAGTTAGTACCCCAGTTTCGTTTTTGTAACACAATATATGGTGGTTGTTGTATTGATATCGTAGCATAAATTTAGCTACCATAGCGAACATATTTATGCTATCATAAACAAGAAATACTAGACATCTTCAGTTTAACGTTGGAAAACAACTCGTTCGCTTCAAGCGACTTTACGATAGTGTTGGTTCGCTTTAACGGTAGAAGCATAGTGGTGTAATAGCGACGTCGGTATGAAGTGCCTTGTGGTGTTGGCGCAAGGGGTCAGTTCTGCGCGGCAGGTCGCGACCGCGACGATGGC
The DNA here is from genome assembly GCF_905147795.1 of Pieris rapae. Taxonomy (NCBI): domain Eukaryota; kingdom Metazoa; phylum Arthropoda; class Insecta; order Lepidoptera; family Pieridae; genus Pieris; species Pieris rapae. The sequence continues at coordinate 5,806,220 of NC_059524.1, read as the reverse complement.
GCTCTTCCGGAGGCGCTATCTCGGCCCTCGGGAGCCGCGGGTGCCCCCACCCCCCCTCGTAAATAACGCGCTGGCGAGCCGGCGAAGCGCCCGTGCCAGATTCTCTAGCTAGAAACAGTTAAACGCTCATAATTTCGCGCTGGTTAAGCTTATCTTTGTCTCATGTACGAAATTTCCCTTTGCCACCCCCTTCGCGCGTTTCGTGGACATATTTTATTTGTTCCGACGTTCTGTCGCGTCCGGGGCCAAAGTTATAATTGTTGTTCGACATACCTACCGTTGCAGATTCAGCATAAACTTCTCGACGTTTGCATTGTTAAAATAACTTTGTCTGGTTCGAGTTTTCACTTCATCTTGCATGAATTTTGATGAGGTTTAAAAGATTGACGTGTGATCAGTTTTTGTGTTGTCATTTTCGATTAAACCTTTTAATTGCTGTTTGTGTTGTGGCTATAAATATTCACAAGGAAGTGGAAATCGGAAAGTGAAACATACCAAACAGTCAAGAACACAAGATATTTAGATAAGGGCACAAAGTTACAAACTTGTGTCACTTACGAACTGGTGTATAAGTCGTAGACGCAACTTTTCATGTAGTTAGATATGGTGGAAAGGCATCGGAGTGGCATGCGATAGTGGGGGTGAGGGAGGTGGGTGTTAAGTCGTATCATCCGCCTTATCGCGGCGCGGTGGTTTCATAATAATTTTAATACCCGCGACAGGATTCGCATACTTTTATAAGCGTTTGTCGCCTTGCGAGGTTTCGAGCTGTCACCCCCGTCTCAATCTCTGTTTCCTTTCGAAAACACCCTCGGGGCTTTAGATTTATTTTGACGTTTCGTATAGTTCCACTCTCGGAAGGGTATATTTTGTGGCATTGTAACGATTCTTTTAAAATCTTTTCAAACTTATTTTTGTTTATGGAATGTATTTGCCGATATATCGATAAAAACGCAAATACGAGAGCAATCAAGCTGTCTTAATGAATAATAGGAGTTCGGGCAATCTGCTAAAATGGATATAATAAATGACAGCCGTAATAGAGGTACTTGAGTGGAACATTAATAGAGAGGCAGGTAGGGTATGGAGGTGGGAGGGAAGTGGGGGCTAACGAGCGTTTTTATCCAGGGCGGGAGGATGATGGATGGACCCACTTCCGGCCGCGACGTCCACCGCTCGTGTTTATCAACATTAATATCAATGTCCCGTTGCAAATATTAAAAAAGGGGTTTGCGTCCAGTTTGCACGTTTATTTTTTAAACGCATTTTACCTTTATATGGCTATTAACGAGTACCCGCGATTCAGTTAATATGGTAGTTAATAATGGTAGGTAAATCTCTTATGTTGAGTACAGATATAGATTAATTTTGAGTGCCAATGCCTTAGCGGTTTAAGTGTAAACTGATTAATATTAAAAAAAAATATTTTTTAAATTGGAATTTTATACAAGAACTAAAAGTATTTTAACTATGCAAGTATCGCACGGTAAAAGTACATGAAAGTGCAGATGCCTACTAGTAAACCAAAGGTGTGCGTTTAAGCCCTGAATCAATGGAATTTTTTCGTACGCGTAATTGATACATATGAACTCTGTGAAGAAAATCGGCCCATTTTGAGCCCAACGTATGTTTATAAGTAACAAACCCTAGTTGATTTATTTCCAAGCAATACACTGTATTTATTTACTTAACCTATATAATAATCATACTAGGTAATAAAAAAGTTATTTTTTTCCGAAATTCCGTAGTATGACTATGGAATTCTTAGAAAATACAACTAAATACCTAGGCAAGAAGATTACGTTAATTGGTAGTCAATGCTCAAAACTGTTACCCTGATATTAAGTAGTTTCTTTCATGGTTAATAATAAACAGTGGCTTAAAAAGTACATGACCTGAAGCCAGGCAGTTATTACCAGGGCCGTAAAGTTATATAATAGAATAATAACCAGCTTTCTATACCATTTAAAAAGATCGTACAACTTACGTACGATAGTGGTACTATCGTTACGAATTTATCCACGAATTGTTTAATTTCTTTCGCCATTAATAAGCCCATAGTAAAATGTTGATAATGACAAATACTGCACTTGTCTATGATTACCTTTGAGGGTCGCGCCCCTGGCACCTATTATATCAACATTATTCAGATATTAATACAGGGGCGAGAAATATGAATGATTAATGTATTGTTTATTTATCATTGAGTATTGTTTTAATTATTTAATTTTTGTTAGTTTTATTTTTGTTTACATATTAAAATGCGTAAAATAAGATATGTACTTATATATATTTCTTGTGTGCGTGTGTATGTGACTGAACTCCTCCTAAACGACTGGACCAATTTTGATGAAATTTTTTGTGTGTGTTCGTGGAGATTCGAGAATGGTTTAGATTCACAATTTTGTCCGCTGGACAATGTTTTTTTTAATTAATTAGTAGTTGTTGATTTTGGAATGTTTTACATTGGATCCGACAGACGGCGCTACCATCGCACTGTCAAATTTTAAATAATATTCGAATTTTAATTTTAGTCTGTCCCGACAGTTAGCGCTGCGATCAAATTAAAAAAAAGTTTTGTTATCATTGTGTTATTGTAGACCATGTGCTGGATCGTTAGATATTGTCATAACATTTAAATAATAATTTTCATCAAAATGGTCCAGAATGTTTTAGCTTATTAAAAAAAGTTTGAAATTTTCAAATTAAAGACGTATAGACAGGACAACGTCTGTCGGATCCGCTAGTGTACTTATAAAAATGTGTTATAGAAAAGAAATAAAAATAAAAAACAACAAATCAGTGGCGCTTCAAACTTTTTATGTCTGAGCCTCAGATTTCTGCAGCATGTTTTGTCAATCTAATAGGCACGTAGATGATCAACTTCCGGAGCCTGACACATGCCGTCGACTGTTTGCGTCTAAGGCAAGTCGGTTAGTGACGATGTTTTTCGAGTTGTTGTTGAGCGAGTCTTAAATGCGCACATTGAATTAAACTCCATTAGTACACAGCCAGGGGTCGAACCTGTCGTAGGTTGAGAGTCGCACGCTGAAGCCACTACGCCAATACTGTTCATAGAATAAAATAAATATAAATGATATACACGTGCGGAAATATGAGAACTTGTAATATATTAATAATAATATATATATAATAGCTAAATTATTAATAATTGTTGTGTATATAAAAACTGATACCTGGATATTAAAACCATAAAGCTCAGATGTATGTCTGTTGTAGGATCATTTGTTTTTGCCAATAGACAAGTAGGTTTGTATTTTCTTTCACAAGCCGTCGACCTAAGTCTAAAGCATGCCGGATTCCTCTCAATATTTTCTTTAAAATAAGTGTAACAGAAAGTTGACTGGTGCAAATCTGGGGCTCGTACCTACGATTCCAGGGGTGAGTGGCACGCTTAAGCCACTGGGCCAATACTGCGTGACTAGGCATTTATTTATATAATATTCTTGGACTTATAAGGTATCCGTAATAAACTCTGTTAAATGTATCAAGAATCAAGAATAGTCATATTAATAACATTACCGTTTGAGCCGATTCATATCTAAAACCTTACAAGTGCTATGCATTTGCATCTATTTCTGGAAGGCTATAAACGAAACTTTTAAGTTACAATTTTAATATCTTTTCCGGTGATATATCATGAAAATATTTAAATAATGCATACACACGACTAAAAGGAGTACATCTAACAGCCACTAATTACAGTATAAATCAAATACCTAATCGGCAAAACAATCTGTATTATATTCATTTAGAGACGACTTTTGCTTGCGCTCTTGACGTAAGTTATAACAAAACTTCTTTGGCGTCCGTCGCTAAATACTAACTGCTTAATTGAATTTATATCCACGTCCTCAAATGAATATGAGTCGAACGCTCTCTGTTTTATACTTAATGATTGTATTAAGTATTCATTATGCCTTCGTCGAACGGTGAGAACCTCGTAACATAAATTTTGCGTATTATTTACGTTGACAAGCGTTTATGAAATTATAATAGTCTGATTGACATGCCGGTCGGGGCTCGGTCGCGACTTGAAGACGTGGTCCTTGCGACCGACACGTTGCCTTTCCTTGTAAACACGACTTTGAGTACCTCTTGTCACGGTTCCCATGAACAATGTAGGTTGTGTAGAAGTTGTTTAGTATAATTTTTAGTACTAACAGTGTTGCTGACACATGTTTGTATTTTTTAACCGCAAAATGTTTTGAAGCTCACCCCTTTGTTTTTGACATCTCACACATCCAACAGTGGCCGCACTGCATCTCCTGGTCAGGCGTGTCCTTTAATGGGCCCTATTTTACTTAACATTAAGAAAAAAAGAGACTACACGAAGGACAACATAAAAAAACTAAACTAACTTCCTTTTTTAAATTTTTAAATGTAATTGTTTCTTCCTTGTCCTTTATATCATATTATATACAAATTCCAAATTTAAAATCAACCATAAACAAACGCTTTATTCTTCAGTTCAACTTTGCTTATAACCAATGAATGAGGTTCGATACAAAAAATTTCGTCCTAGTTTAGATTCGCGCGAGTCTAAATAAACCCAGCCAATCAATATTAACACGCTGCAAACAGCGTAAATTGTTACCTAATGCTGTATATCCATTTAAATACAGCTAGGGTGTTACATAAATTACATAAAACATGCAAAAATACCATATACTTAATAAAATACATCTACATTCAAACTATTTACAATATACAAAGGTTGATAGTAAAATTTGTTTAGGTTTAGGATTAGAACATACTACTTATGTTACACGCTGCGTATGTATTAGTGTGTTCACGCACACTAATGATGGCGCCCAGCCTGTAATAACTCGGAACCACAATAAATCAATGTGATTAATGTCATTAAGCACTGTGTGCCGGCCTCTCTATATTCCGTCAATATGCACTGTTTTACGACATGCCGCGCCACGATAATTAGTCAGCTTTGTTAGGACCATCCATGAATTGCCTATTACAGAAAAATTAGAGCGAATTGTACTGACTGAACTAATCGCTTGAACTGGGATTGGCTTTAGTTAGCTATTATACAATTGTACTATGCCTTGATGTCGGAATTTAAAATTTAAATATGGAACAATCTATTTTTTAAATTTAATTGAAATTTTTTGCTAACCGTCAGCCTAGAAAGTCGTCGTATGACAATCGAAACTACAGATAAACGCCTTTTTTCTAATACTATTGAATTCCTAAAAATAAGTTCTTGAAGGTATTTTTTTAAATATCTATAACTTATGTTTTATGCCCATTATAGCATTTAGTTTTCAGTTATGTTTGGAATAACAGTATTTCTTGACAGCTTCTTAGTACAGTCACTGTTCAAATCTGGAGTAAAACTTGTGTATATTTTTTTTTATTATGCAGAAAATAGATTTAAGTATAGGTATAATAGAGAGACAATAGTGAAATATTATTAGCAATTATGTATAATCTAATGAAACTTAAAAATTAAAGAGGATACATTTATACTATGAACTTATTTTAGCTCATTTCCGTACCAAATTTATCGTGAAATATTTGACATTACACACGTCTTTCATGATAACTCAATGTACCGAATAAGAACCCGCATGGCTTCAGTAATAAATACGGTGCGACATTGGAAGATCAAAGATATAAGTAACATTCATAAACACGCCACCAGCAAAAAATTATCTCTGCTATATTTCAAACTAATTTCTGCAGCCGGCAAATTAAGACTGGCATTATTGACCAGATTCTAGTCGCATGTTTATATGTCTGTTTGATTGATATGCCGTAATTATAAAGGTTAGAGTCGCAAATCATGGGAACAGTGAGGGCAGACAGTTGACGTTATCGAGAATTTGCATCGGTTTGAGTACTGTGGACGGACGTTAACCGACTTTACAACCAGCAATTCTATGTATGGGATTCTTATATCTGAAGTTTTGGTCATAAACAACAAATATTTATACAGCATATTTTTACTATCTAACACCTAAATCGATTGCCTCAATAGTCGTCATAAGTGTATAGTGATATAATAAGTTACCTACTTACGTATCTACAAAAGCGATATAATTTTAATTAAAATTTTAAAAATTAAATTGTTATTTCCGCTGTCATCACATACATTTTAAAAATAGAAAATTGATAATACAAAAGTCATTCCGATTTAAATAACCATTATAATTGTTACAATTAACATCACCAAGCATAATTAATAATATACAACCATTTTGTTTTTATAATTGGTTTTTTAAAAACAATAAGTCCAGTTCTATATTAAAAAAAATTGTCAGCTGTTTTAAAAACAGTAATTTTAAACATAGAACACTATAATTCATAGACGGTTCAAAAATAGTTTGGGTTCGATATTTAAAAACTAGTCGGTTAGCGTACTATGGGCCAGTCGGCCAGGGCAAATTCATAGTTTAATTCATCTCACGAATGCTTCATGCACAGAACGCTACGTTACAAATGTATTGAATATCGATTTCGTGGCCCATTTAGATTGCTGATACTGAGCAAATGACGGACAGGGCTCTTGCGTTGACTACGTTCACATTCTAGGAATGTTCATACTGTACAGTGTTTTGATTTAATTATATGTAATGTGCACAATATCCCCTATTTAGATATATGTATATCATAATAGACCGAAGGTATTCAAGAATGCCGTAAGACTTTTGTGATTTAGTAAGTCATAAAACCTGCAGGAAAGCTTAAAAATTGTCAATACTTATATAATTTTGTCAGATATACAATAATGCAAATATACATTTGCATTATTTTACAGACGCTGGAAACCTCTAAGGCATTTTTGTGGGTTACCAGACTCTTCCAAAATATAAGAAAAAACAAAGCACTCAGGATGAATGAGCTAAATTGTAAACTTAACAATTACCAAATGCGCACTAATTTCATATAAGCACCACACAAATATAGATTTCTAATTCCCGCGTCCCAAGGGAGCCGTCTCAGGCCATTGTGGTGGTCACATGGATGCCGATGACCATTTCGGTTGCACGGCTGCGCTACGAACTTCGCAATCAAATAAATATTTCGGCACAATTAAGAAAACGACAGAGTGTAGCACTCGTGACATCGGGCACAGGGAATGATATTGAGTAGACAGATTGACAATTAATTTTTCAATTGCATATAGCTTGGTTTTTAAAAATATTGATTTCGCCGCTGACACATTTATACACTTAATTTATCTAAGTTTTGTTTTAAACGACATATTACACGAATTGATAACAAACAAAAACAAAGAAAAAAGTCCAAGTGAACTAAAGATTTTCTTGGCGTATTTTATAAATATAGAGATAGTTTTTATCACCTAGTGGAGATTATATTAGACAGATGTCAAACAGGTTAGTTGCTCCTAATAAAAAAATAAACCCACGGTTTCGACTCCACGCACGTTTCTGTGCTTGTATTTTGCTCTGCCCACATCCGCTGAAGTATTTTGTTTATTGCTAATGCGATTTTATTTTTCATTGTTTTTTATTTATCTTTATTCAGCGATTGCGGTTTATTGTATTAAAATAAATAAGAATTCTTGACTTTTTAATTTTATTCTTGAGGGAGTACAAGACAGCGCCGCGAGAGAAAGAAATAAATTTTAATAAGCGTTTCTTTTTAAAGGCGTGATTCTTCAGTTAAAAACGATTTATTTTTTATATAAGCTTGAAGATAACCTGTATTCATTAGAGATCGTCTGGAAAGGTACTAAAATAAAAACAGAATGAGTGCAAGTTGGTATTGTCGCTGAGTTATTGTCGTTAATCAACCCCACTCCGAGCGAGGTGATTGGTTCTACGTTCGTTCCCTCTCGATACCCATTGTTGTCTAATTAGCATTTTGTTTAATTATAACGGCCATTTTTAATGAGAAGAATCTGAGAAAATATACTATAGTAGAATGCGTCATAATCGTAGGTTATTTATAATAGGATGTGGGTCGCGCGTACTCGTTCATTTGAATTCAATGAGCGATCACAGGTAGGTTATTACTTGGGACGCTTACAAACGTGTATCTATGTTGGAACATCATTTTCCCATATTAGGTAAGTAATAAATTTATGTGTAACTGCAATTATGTCGTTTGGATAAACCGATTTACTATATTGAGCAATTTTTGTCGGCAAGATGCTAAAATACGTCAACTATATTTATACTCTTGGAGATTCGCTGTTTACAGATTAGAGCGTGTTTACTACATATCTATGCGTTACAGATGTCAAAATTGACATTTCAAATGTTGACATCTTTTTTTCTACAGTGTTTGTAAAAGAGGACGGTGTTTGAAATTCGAATGTTCATTTCAAAATGATATGCATACAATTCAAAATGTTTCAAGACGTTATATATGATATATAAGAATAATTTGTCAAATTTACACTAAGCTTGATGACAATATTTTTCAAGGAAGTCAGGTAACACGTCGAGCACAGCGGAAGAAAATAAATTACGTTTATCAATCGATCATCACTGGACTGTTGGACTGGTGACGTAGAATGAGATTTACTGCCATCTGTCAGCACCGTAAACTAGATCTCCATAAAAAGTTACATTTCCTATTTAAAATTTATATCAAAGACAATGGTTGACAAAAACTCGGCGCCCGCTCGCGATGCCAACGGGCGAGCTGCACGGCGCCAACTGCCAAATCTCTATCGGCCTCGCGTAAATTACGCCTTTTTACCTGAATTCCTGTTTTGACATATTCAAGGCATTAGTAATAATTATGACTGCTCGCTGGACTCGGTGACTTAGTTTTGACACTATCTTAATGACGAGCCTCGTACGACAATAAATATATGGTTATCAGTCTGCGTCATACCAGTTAGCCGAGACCTCCCATACTGGTTTATATTAGAAAACTTAGGTTTATTAAGACGTTATTGATTGACGGGACGTAGGTGATTGGGTACTGGGGTGAGCGCCAAGGTCAAAAGGGGTCGCACATCTGCTGCAGCCTGCGTTTGTCCTCCTACGCGCACTTTTGTTAACAAGTTTAGTTTTAATTGTCGCTACATTAATATTAGTTGCATAGATCGCTGACAATCTAATGTATTATTCAATTAGACTTTAAATCTGCTTTATTTTCGACCTATAGAAGGGATTCTATAGAAATATTTCATATTATTTTTAACTAGATGAAACCGTGAATTTTGTATCACCTACATATATTTCTGTCATACTACCCATGAAACACAAATTTCCTAAGGCATCTATGATAACCTAGTGACCATGTTTAATAATATTTAATAGTCATATTTCCTAGCTAGAATTAGTTATTGAATTCAATAGTCGGTTTTAGTTTTTCTTCTGTTTTTAGTATTTACTTATTATTTATATTTCCGACCGTTGAAACCTGCCCTGAAATTTCACAAATATATCAAGATCATAATTACCCAAATAGGTTCAGCCCGACTTTTGGCAATAACGAACAGCAATTCATTTTTATAACCATTGGAAAGTAATGAGAATGATTTGTCATTTTGTATATAAAAATATTTTTAAACTTAGCCGTAGCACGGTAATTACGTTTGATTCGTGATGTGTTTAATGAAATGAAATATTCAACATTCGTTAGTACAGACATTAATGAATATCTCGTGAATTTTCCATTGCGGTAACGAAAAAAAATACGAATAAAAAGTATAACAAAATATCCTCTATCCGAAAAACCGATCATGTGTTTCGGGTGGTATGAATAAATCAGATATAGCGTAGGCGCCTGGGGAGCGTGGGGAAACTCTTCCACACCTTTTCATGTTTTGCCCATATTCAAAACCGACACTTGTCTTGAACTCTGTTTTGAGATGGTTTATACCAAAATACCGATTCGTTCTATGTATATTAAAGCTATTATTATTAAGAAAAATAGGTATATATATACAAGTGTGGCGATTTATGCTAAATAATTTCATTTGTTATCGATAGTTAAAGGTTATTAAAGGTTAGATGGGTTTAAGAGTTCGTAGGCCATATAAAACATACTTTGTTTATAAAATTTGATTATTCAATATACCTTCGAGAGCGATGCAACTATTATAGTGGTCATACAATTTCAGTTTCTTTTTTTAGTAGATGAAGAAGCCTCAAAATAGGCTTCAGTTACGGCGATTAGCAGCGGAAAGTTTCTGTCCAGGGAGTATTTTCTTGAGGTACAGAAAAAAAGACATTGGTGGCGTAATCTTGTGAATACAGTGGAATGGATTTGGATATTACGATTATATAGCTTAATCAAATACGGTAGATAATTGTTACTTTCGATGTTTAACGAGTTTTACTTGTATATTTCACGTCATTTCACCACAGTTATACAGTTCCCAAAAAAATTGTTAAAAAATTCACAGATAATATATTTCTTTCTCTGTTTCATGAGATATACTTTTATTATGGTTGAAGAAATTTCAAAATGACTAAACCAGCATGATATTGGGGAGTGTACAGTTCCCAAGATTGCGTCGTACGATTTTGGAATACGGCCTATGCGTAAATATTATGGGTGTCGATGTCTCATTCAGTCATTAGTGCCTTTGTTTATAACCGTTCGTAGAGACGCCAAGATAGCATCGTTTCCTCGATTATTTATGTGATTTTTAAAAAATTTATACTATTGGGTCGATGTTGTAATTTATTGCGAGTGCATGGGGACGTAATAAAGATAACTGGTCATTTTAAAAGAAATACTTTTAGGACCTTTATCTTGAACACAGTAGGAAGCGTAGGATTTTTTTAGGAAGATAGAACCTTTCAGCAATGTCAAAATACAATTGCGATGTTAAGATAAGTGTATTGTAAAAATAATTGAAGACTAATTTATAAATATATATATAAATAATTCAATATTAATACTTGTTAAAATAATTGATATATAAATACAGTATTAGGTATATATAATTGGGGTAATCGACATTGCGGAATAGTCATAAGACAGCTGAAGTCTATTAACTAATTATTTATATCTAAAGATGTTTTTTTTATTATATAGATAATAATTCAAAATGTTTTATATTAACAATTTAAAAGTGTTTACTTCGCCTCAATTTTTACGTTTGTCAAATGATTTTGATATCATAGAGCAAATTCTGTGTACCAGTGAAACATAAAGTAATATTTTCTTAATATCACAAACAGCAGAGCCTTTGTTAAATTCTATAGATTAACTAAACATCCACAAGCCATTGACAATTATCGGAAATAAAATTTATACCCCTTAATAGGCTTCGCTAAGGGTGGTTAATGATAAATCCACAAATGAGATTTGCCGGACGTCTGGCCACTCAAAACTATTGTTATTCGACACTCACCTTATAATAAGCCATATATTTACACAGGGTGATTATATAAAGCATTTTCAACTATAATTTAGTATAATTGAAAAGAAAATATGTATTCATTTATTACGTTTGCTTGCTAACAAAGCTAAATAAAGATGTACTTAGGTTGTGTTTTTTTGTTGGAATAAAGATTTCATTTCATTAAAAAAAACAAACATAAAAAAGGAAATACACGCACACTATTGTCGTATTGTTAAATAAATTAATAGCAAAATATGTTGCTAAGCGGAAACCCGAAGACTGTTTGACCACTTCGTGTAATTTTTATTTTTTTATTCCTTGAACACTAATCAGGTTTTTATGGAAATATGTATTTAAATGAGAATAGTTTTATTTAAATAATAAATAATAATAAAAAATACCTAGGCTTTATTTTGCTCTTATAGATAGGAGTATCTATGGTTGGCACATAAAAATGTTGCATATTTTAGTACCTTATATTTTAATTATATGTATATGTCTGCGGGACTGAACATTATTGGAAACTTAGTTTTTATTAGTTTTTTTCTTATACATTAATTCTTTTTTAAGATATATACATATTAAAAAATATTTATAACACTTTTAAGTATCATATGTAATTAGTTTGCCATTAATATTAAGATTAAAGTCTCTTTCACCAGCAACACTCATTTTCAGTAGGCCCTACTATGTGAATGTAATATTTATTACATTCACAATTTAACAAAAAATACAGATACAGTTGTTTATTTGTTTGTTTGTTTGTCATGCCTCATCCGGGAGTGATGACAGAAGTCGGGATCGATCACCTATCATTTGGTCTGACAAAATTATGTATGGGTTAGGGCTTAGGATGCACTTTAGTAGTAGCACAAGTCTACGATGAAGTTCCTCTTGCTGTACAACTTGTGGCCAGGCTTCATTTGAGGTCTCGTATAATAACTTTCATTTTATCACGTCTTTTTACCGTAGGTGTACACTTACGCCCCTGACATTGGATTGGCTTCATCCACACGACATTAATTATATATTATAATATTATTATTTTATATATTTATTAAAAGTTTGATTTTTTCTTGTTTTTATATTAAATAAATTTAATATGCAATTAATCTTGTTCGGATCTAAAAGATAATGAGTATATATTTTTAAATTCTGACTTCTATGTGACCTAGTTTAAAATTCACCCTGTGATAGTAATTGTAGGTGATGATACAGATGGACGCGGGTCAGCAGCTGTGCGGTAATTAAGAGGTGGCTGAAAGTGCCATGCGCCAGCGCACAATGCAGTTCAATTGAATGAGAATAATCTTTGCACCCACGCTTCTTTTGTGCGTGGGTGGACCGCTGACCATTCGATGCACTATTCGGACGTTGCTCTACAGTGTATTTTTGTCTAAAGACCTTAAAAATATCAAAATTTGGATATGTGTGTGAGTTTCGGAAAATCATGATTTTTATATACATATATAGTAAAAAGCTTTATTTTTATTATAATATAAACCATTTTTAGCGGGTTTTTATAACACTAAAGAGACTTTATTAAACACTATATCTTGTATGTAGTATTAACCTTTGACTATTTTTGGTAATAAAATATGTAGAGCATAATTCAGTTCGACACAGGATTACAAAGCAAACAATTATTGTAAAAATAGTCTTAATGATAAATTGGTGAGCGTTTCTAATGGCATTGGGGTATGGGGATATGACCCGAACCAGTCATAACGTCCTTCAAACACAAAGCTGCTCTAGTCTATGATTTATGTCTTGATTGTCCCAAATTCCGTTATAACTCATCATTTTTGTATTCCGGAATTTATTGGATATTCCACAAAATAATAACTTATAGATTTACTTAAAGATAATATAAATTATTATATTAACTTTCCTTATATGCTTTCTAAATCTTGTTAAATTTTGTTATTTAAAGCGTTCGTAATTTGTAATATTGTTTTTGAAACAAATATATTCCCTTACGTAAATAAAACAAAGGCAGGTAGGGACATCGATGCATTATGTCACGATGATGAACGTCGCATTGTCAATACGAGTTGTAAAGAAAACTAATAGAGATTTCCTTCCTACGACGTTACGACTGTTTTACCGTTTTATGCGATGTCAGGTTTTGGTAACATTTGGTTCAACACAAAAAAAAAACATAATTGTCTAAATAAAGCGACACGTCAGTTTTCAATACGGCCGAAATTTAATTCATGTCCTAATTAGATGTGAGGTTCGGTCTTATAAAATTCCCTTGGAGTCATGTGGCTTAATATTTTATACTACTAATTTAAGTTTTGATATACTGTCAATAAAATCTTTAGTAATATAGAAAAAGTCGTCTAAACTACCACCAAACTTAAATGTATGTTCAAGAACTGTAAAACTACTTCAATATAAAGTCAAGCCCAAAATGTGACATGATATAAATTGGAATATGGGTCTTAATAAAAAGTTATGAACGTCAGTAAAAAGTAATTTCACACACAATAAAAATTTAAATGGTAAACACCATACAAAATGTTGAGGAAACCTGAAACCGCTGTAGGCGTAGGGGTTGTCGTCGAACTATTGATATCAATACGAGGGAGGACTTTAATATTACAGTTATTTATTGAAAATCGCTTTCTTTTCCCATTGTGATAGAATAATACTCCTATTTTTACCTGTTAAATCTCATATGGATCGCAATATAAGGGCTGAGGTACATCATAAAGTCCTTTTTAACGAAACGACTCAAAAAGTAAATCAGTATGCGGAGCCTACAGAAAAACAATTGTTTTCTTTCTTTTTCAAGTTGGATATTTAAAAATAACCTCTATCAATCTATTCCTGTAATTCATATAATTTTAACCTAAAAAAATATTTCCAAACATGAAGCCCACACAGCCGTAATAAAGTAATTACGAATAACCTAAAATGTGTATAAAATTGGTTCAATATACATTGCCAATCTGTGGTCAATGCACTACATAGATTGTGTTAAGTAAAAACAAGAAATTTATTAAAAACCTGTTTTTCAGTTAAAAGTTCTATTATCATCTAACTATTTCGGCCATATAATGCGTAGAGGCAATGAGAACATGAAAAAACTGATCGTGGTTGGTAGCACAGAAGGCAAAAGATCACGTGGCGGTCTACAACCAAATGGACCGATGAAGTGAAAGACTCATCGTCCTTTAAACTCAACACTAATAAGACAGGCACTAGATAGAGACCGATGGACACATTCTCCGCTCCAGATATTTCCTTGCTGACCACGTGTCGTGGTATGATATGAGCTACTGACTGAACAGAAACAATATTCTTAACCTACTATTATGTAATAAAAAGAACTTAAATACATTTAAAAAGTTTCTTCGGTGTGTCACCTATAATGCTCGTATCATTTCAAACTCAAACGTATTTATAATATATATATAACTTTATTCATATGGGTTACGAGTACACTTATACAACAAGTACACTTATGCACGTTAACAGAAAATATTATAAAATTGATTCTTAATTTATATTGACTGCAAGTCAAGGGCGTAGAAGAACTGGCAAGAAACTATCCGCCAGCCTTTTTAATCGCTAAGTATTCAGTGTTACCTCGCTTTTACGGAACTTATACGTTAAGCGACAACACCACATCTAGGGTCAACTACATCAGGCGCCAACGAATTTTTTTTATTAGAACCCGACCAGCACAGTAGGGCTTAGCCATGATTACATTTAGGCATTTTTACTGAAATTTATCTGCATTCTACGCAGCGACATCCCAACGAACTTAAATCATCCCCTACACAAATATAACGATTTGATAAATTATAATATTCAAATAGACAGTGAACAGACGTTGGATACTATTGGGGTAGTGGTATGAATAAAGATATTTGTAGTACAGATGTCATGTAGTTTTATTGTATCGCTAAATATTTAGTGTAAACAAACGGGGAGAGATCTACAATAGACTTTTCTTAACGTTTTTTAATAGAGATTAAACGTATTTATCGCGTTATAAAATTGGGGCATTAGGGAATTTGTCGTGAATTGTAAATTGTGGTTATAAGAATTAATAATTCGTGGTGTTTGTATGAGAATAAAACAAATTTGGGATCGCTAATACTGTGCAATTTACCTTGATGTCCGATATTCCAGAACTGAGCGTTTTTTTAATGTTTGCTTCACACACTATTTGGAACCAGCCCACTGAGATAATTTCGAACCAACTCTACTAAGGCTCTTTTAAGATAAGAGATAATAGCAATTCCTAAAAGGCCGCCAACGCACTTGCGTTTTGGCGAAAAACCGAATTATGTGAGAGTTTAACATTTGCTCATTCTATACAAAAACAATGCGGGCTTTTCATGTCTTAGAAGTATAAAACACATCGAATTTATAACCTCCTTTGTTTTTATAAGTCGGTATAGAAAAAAGCTTATCACCTACTTGCCTATTGAAAACATTTATTTAATATTTTTTGAATTACTTAAGAAATATGTATGTGTATGATCTTACACAATTAACTGTACAACGCATGTTATATTGACACAATAACATATATAAAGTATTTAAAATACTGCTGGTATTTTAAATATTTGCAATGAAATAAAAAAATTACATAATAAATATATTCTTTTTATTTTTTTTTGTTTTTGTATATAATACAACCTTCTATAACCTACAGACTATCATATCTAATATGTATAGCTGAAATAACGCTGTAGAGAAGGACCTGGACAAGCTGCAAGTGGTCGATCGGCAAGCAGTACCACGCAGGTGGCGTTTTGGGTTGCCGCGCCAGAGGAGCAAATTACGTACTGATTAAGTAAAGACTTATCATTCGTTCTAGAATACAAAAAAAACTTGTATAACGAATTTAAAAGTTTAATACGTTTGACAAAGTAGACAGCTACCAAAACACGAGTGTTATTTGCGGGTCTTTTAACAAAATATTCTTCGAACACCGCCAGTTGGCACGTTGATCACGTGCATAATAAAATCATGTCAGTCATAGGGAATCGCGACAAACCCGATGAACATGAGCCCTCCATTAAATGATAATCCCTCCAATTTATCGACAGAGCAAAAAATATACGGCATTGTGTTCTGTTGTCGAACATGAAAATTATTTTATATAAACACATTTAATATTCTCGGGTCGCGACCTTCCCGCTCGCTAGCGGTTTATTCACAATCTTCCCTTTTTGTCATCCCTTGACATATTTTAAAATGGGGCGACAGTAATGGAATAATAATATACTGGAATTTACTTTTTGGTCATCGTTGAATCAAAACAGAAAGGGGTGTGAACACCGCTTGATGTTAGACGTTTCTTATTGTCCTGAAATCGACCAATACTGTGTAATCAGCGGCCGAATGGATTGGATTGATCTAGAAGCTATTTGTCGCATGTTTGACAGCAATAACAGGGTACGCCACGCATTAACCCCGCCATATGTCGGTCATATCAAATTTATTTCTATTATTTTATTGGTTTCCCTGATGATTGCCTTCATTACCTTTATTGATTGTCAACGAGAATTCAAATTTATGGATTCCGATAGCTCGATGACCATAATAGTAAAGTAATAAATTGATGGCACGCCATCCTACAATTTCTTCAATTACTTTTCCATGCATGTTGGTAGAGGACATATTGAAAGTAATAATGATGTAATATGTTAGTTGAAATGCACTTTCGTAATGCAACGTATAGAAATTGTGAACAAAGGCAGTATCAGTGGAATGAGCTTAGAATCATCCATTTAAATAGCGATTTTAAATAAATACTGCGTAGATAATAGGAACAATGTAATATTTTGTCAACTGCCGACTCCGGGCCACGAGGAGTGCACGACTGCGTGAAGCGGAAAATCCCCGGTGCGATCGAGGACATTTTTTGTGGGTTAATATCCGCACGACATTGTCAACCGGCTATTTAATACATCATGTAACACAATACTTTAAATAGGACTAGATTTGTGCAAAAATTGAAATTATTACGCTCACTGAATTTCTATTAATCTAACAGATTAATATGTCCCTTTGACGACATTTTAGTTTGAGATAATCTTTCATGTACCCTATTATTTTGGTATCTATTCCATCTTCATTTTTTTTGTTACATTACTTTAAGCATATGTAGACCATGATGGAAACCCAGTCGTATAACT
This sequence comes from Pieris rapae, assembly GCF_905147795.1. NCBI lineage: Eukaryota > Metazoa > Arthropoda > Insecta > Lepidoptera > Pieridae > Pieris > Pieris rapae. The sequence goes on along the minus strand of NC_059524.1, from coordinate 5,788,736 downwards.
TTATTTCTTAAAACATTGAATTCTGATTTTATTTTAGACTTGCCAATTTTCTTATTGATTTTTAATAAATATCGTTGTTGCCCTTCTCGCTTAAGCGTCTGTTATTTCTGAAGTCGTGTTGTCGAATCACAGTTGTGTAATAATATAATTTTCTTTTAATGAGCGCAATTAGCACATTGCACCTTCGTTGAAGTTAAACATTATATGGAAACCGGCAGGTTTTAAACCCAAAAATCGATGACATGTGTCACAAAAGGGTAATCACCTACTTGCCTTTATACAAATTATCGTAAAAACGAATGCAATATCAGGCCAAGACAAACTCATTTTTAAAGTAGTATTCGGTTTTCCATGTACTTTCTAGAACCACTTCCCAAGCAGGTAACTAAAAAATAGACGATACTAATATGCTTTATATAATACTTTGAAAAAAAACTTTGACTTTAATTAAAAAGTCTATCTATAGGTATACCAATCGAATGTATAAAAACCGTAAAACTTTCAACCCGCTGCTTGCTTGCTCAATGGCATTTCTGTACTCAGCGGACGCAGTAATTCACTATTGAGCCGCAATAAAACAAGATATGACAAAAATATCAGGTTTCATAAAGCTTTGGTTTCGTGACACATAATATTATATTTAAACCATATTATTATGTTTTTTGTTTGTCACTGCTCTCCATCTACTTTGTAATATGCGGGGTATCACATTAGGTGATTGCTCTACAATTTTTGGTATGGATTTGGTATGGACGCCTTAGATGATTCATTATCCCTATTACATTAGCTATCTATAATCCACAATAATTAATATTAATGACTCAGTATTAATATATTTTATTACTTAGTCATAGGCAAATGTTGGAACGCAAATGGTTCCATGATGTTTAAAGATTAATTATAATTAAAAAATCGAATATTGAAGTACCTTATTCATACGCAGAGAATAATTAGAAATATAAAGGCTTTTAATTTATTCATCTTAGAGTAGGCTTTTCATACACACTCAAGCAAAAAGCAGGGTGTGTAGGGCGACTCATGCTTATAATTGGATCTGAGAAAATATTGTTGAAGAGGACTTCATTTCAATGGGAAGGAAATAATTCAACAATTAAGTATAAGAAATAATGGCACAATGACGATTATATGAGGGAGTTGTTTGGGAAAGGTTTTATATAAGCTATGTCTTATTAAATTGAATTAGATTCGTATGTAACTATGGGACATAAGTACTCTTGTAGTTGCGCACACACTGTACTAGATTGGCCGGTAGTTGAATCATGAATGAGTCTCAGGAATTATGTAGCTTTGACTAAAACTTTATTTATTGTTTTCACTTAACATGAGGCTCACCTAATGTTTAGTGATACCGCCGCTCATGGATACTCAATGCCAGAGGGCTCGCGAGTGCGTTGCCAGCATTTTAAGAATCGGTTCGCTCTTTACTCGAAGGACCACAAGTCGAATTGGTTCGGAAATACTTTATTGGCCAGCTGGTTCCACAAAGTGGTGGTGCGTGGCCTACTAATTTTCATTGCTGTTCGAATTTCCTACCATAAATAATCATTTTATAAAGAGATTTTGACAAAAAAAGCATTGTAGTACAATTTATTTTTATGTTTGAATAACGTCGGCGTTAATAACAATTCACGTCGTATTAACATTACCAGCAAAATAATTTGCTTCGATTAAGTGGTGCTGATAAAATTTTCATTACTCCTTTAATTTTTATGAAAGGAAAATGTATTGTTAAATTAAAAGTTACTGCTTTTTTATACATGTCTGGTAACTATGTATCCGGTAATGAAATTTAATCCATCAAATACGCAGGCAATAAAAAAAATTACATTGGACTTTTTTTAAATTGCTCTATTTTTTTCACAACAAATTTGTTTAATAAATGGGCACATTACACCAGTTTATCACAGTAAAAATACAAAATAAAATTTAAAAAAAAAACATAAATTCAATAGAGAGAAATTCGTCAAATTCTTCCTCGGATGGGCCCAAATGGTTAATAATAATAAAAATTAATAATCCTTTAATCTAAATTTTTTTTAATACAGTCATTTTAAAATAGAATAATTATAATCAACTGCGGTATGTAGTTATTAATAGTATGTGTTTTGCTTTTGCTCGGCATCTTAGTCTTTTTCAAACAACGCTTTAGCAATTTACAAAGAGTATGGCCAAAGCATGGTATGGCCAGGTGTTGTCGTAATATTTTTTATAGACTAGTGTAGCGCTGTAACACTAAGATAAAATCCTTAATAGTGTGAGTTCGACTGTGTGGGCCAAGGTGGTTTTAATGGGTCATTTAAGAGCCGAGAACCTGGAAACAGATACGTGGGCTTTTGATGCGCAAACCTTGTAACAATAGCTTACACCTCTAAAATTGCTGCTTCGTTCGCTGTTTAAGTCATCGTCTTAAGTTTTTAGGCTAAATTTGTCTTGACACTGTTTTAATAACAAAGTTTATAATACATATATCTTTTGAACACATATATAAGTGTGCAAATTAAAATTGTGTAATAACCCTAACACAAATCTATCTATAGGCGTTGAGTAGTTAACAAATGTGTGTTTCAGTAGAACGAAGACAATAAATATATATTAATTTTAATTTCTTTGGCTAACTTGTCTTTGGTTTTCTTGACTTTGGTTTTACGTTATAATCCAACTTAAATATGAGTATAATATCTATGGTAGAAATAGTAGGTATTTTAAACATCATGTGAACTTGATGTTTTTTTAATTATTTGTTTTGTAATTTAGTGACATCAAAATACTTGATGTTTATAACCCGATACAAAGCCTGCAAAAGCCTGCAAAATCTCAGCTACCGGTAAGATTTATTATAAAATTAGAATTACTTTCTATTAAAATTTTACTAATATATACCAGACTTATTTGCATGTAATATTCGGGCTATCTCAATTTATTTCAGAAATCAATGGTAATTAAAATCTCGCATGCCTCACTCATGTCAAAGATTCTTGTTAGCTTCTTGCTATAACGTTGTAAACACGCGTGACGGCAAGATCGTCATCGCACACGCGAGACTCCAATACGTACCTATAATAATAAATCTGCCACCTACCAACATAATTTTACAATTTAACTCCCACCCGAGATATCTTCATTAAGATACTGTAATGCTAAAGATTACTTAAAGACTATATATAACCAGTATTAAACATGGTAGGAAGATGAAACATTGACAAACAGGTTAATCATAGGTTTTTGTATATGTCGTTTATAGATTATAGAATATAATTTAGACATCGTTTTTAATTTGTCAGAAAAAAGAACAATAAGGCTTGTGCCACACATACAAAAAGGGCACACATATATAAAATTAATAATATGATACAAATATACATGTATTGAAATTAAAAGTACCTATCTGGTTTTTATTACATTCAATATCATAATATTTATATCGTTTCGTAATGCAATATTGAAATGTATTTGACATTGAAATTTTTGAAGTTGGTTTTCAGAATATAATTCAGACATCGTTTTTATACTATCTTTGTATTCTTGTGACGAGTTCGAGTGTCCTTATTTTTTTAGGTATTTTTTAAAATAAATAATATATACGTAACACAAGGTAATATTATAATGTAATTATAATAATTGTTTTAAATGCGGCTTGTGACATATTAATTCATACAAGTCAATACGTATGTGAGTTGCGTGCAGAGGCTGCGTGCGGCGGGCACATTCGACTCCGTGCTTCACAGCACCTAATTAATATAAGATCTCAATTAAATTGCGACACATAGCGAGCGGATATGTTTTATTAAGAAAAGACATCTTAATAAAGAATACCCGACATGTACACATGTGAAATTTTTACTTGCCCGTCATGTTGCAAACCTATTTTTAAATCTATTCTAGTCTCTATACATTTAATCATAAAATTATCACAATGTTAATTAATGTATTCAATACAATCTAGCGGTGATTTCATGAGCTCATGAAAAACGAATACCGAGTATTGACTGTTTCGTAAATATCTTCGTGAATGGAGCTTGCTCATTTAAATACATAGAGAAGTGACTTTTATTTATACTAACGACAGCCCCTTTATGAGCCTTGGCTAAAGATTTTTGCAATTTGTTCTTAGTGTTTTTATTTATTAGTAATCAACGTTCTATGCCAAATACCTCTTCCTACCTCAGTATAAGAATCTACACAACTATATTCGGTCGGTTTGTTGTTAAATCAAGTATTATTTACGAAAATAGAAAATTTCATTGCTGTGAGCGTGTTTTGATTGAATGTATTGATTTGCTCTACTTTAAGATAATGGTGATCATGATTTCATAATAAGTGTTTATTAATTATACCCCTTAAACGCATCATTAAAACTATGTCCACGTTCATCTGTTTATAACGACAGGATATTCAAAGCACTTACCTCGCTCCGAAATTCTTTAGATTATAATACCTCATTCGATATAAAAACGAACATAACGCATTAATTTCCAGCTCCGCTTAATTGACGTTCGTTTATTATGACTAAACAAATAAAGTATCTCAAGTTGGAGTTATAAATGGCCACTTTTTCCTTTAATGGTACCCAAAGTTACTATATTCGGGATATAAGGTCTTGACCAAGTTTTGAATCGTAATATTTTGGGTTCAGATTACCGGCGCTGATAACGCCTCATCTCACCTTTTGCCAGAGCCGAATCCAACAATTAATATTTTATTGATGACGCAATTATGTGTTTGACCTTTAAGAAGTTTTGCTGAATGCTTAAAGTGACATTGTACTTATAATATTTTATAACTTTTGTTGCAAATATAGATAGATGTAGAATGGATAGAATATGGATAGAAAAATATTGTTAATTAAATATACTTTATACACAGTACGCAATTAATGTTTGTACGAATTTATTTATGTCCTACAAGATTGTAAATATACACACAAAAATTATTACTAATTTCACAACAGTGTTGAACCAAACTGAACTTTCACCTGACATTTATATGAACGATTTTATAAAGTTTAAGGTAAATGCTTTATACGTTTCGATTGCGATAAAAATAATTTTGATATTTTTTCTTGTATAAAGTTTGCTAAAATTAATAAAAACAGTTGTAAAGTATACCTTTGATCGAAATCGACCCACCTGTTTTCGTTTTCGCATATATTTCGTTCTAATTTTAAAGTCACAGCGTATACAAATAACCAGAATTAGTGTTATGCCGGCCCTGTGACGGCCATGGTAAGGCCACACGCGGTCAGGGCACCTGGGAAGGCTGCGGGGAGGGGGGTTTCATTCATGTTGTTAGATCGACCGTCTCATAATTTAACACTTAATTTATTCTTTTCCGCCGCGGCTAGGGTTACTCGATGCAACTGAAAAGATTGTAAAATATCGATCATTTGAAAATGGAACAGACGAAACAGAACATTTCCTTCTTGTCTGTTATCACGTGACTATTAAACCCCACATAGGTATAGTTTGTGACCATCTACAATCCTAAATGAAAAATAATAACAAGTACTTATGTTTTATATTGAAAAGTATGCCAAATATGTATTATAGCTAGTTTGGTCACCTGGCTTCCCTTTAGTAATTATGCATAATTTAGTAACAGAAGAGATAGCTACATAATGAGAGTTAATTGGATAAAGCTTGTTCGTGTACTGGGTACACATTAAGTTATGTTAATTGTATTTTTATTGTAATTTAAGAGGTAATAATACTGAAATGCATTGTAAGAAATATTATATTATACTCGACACCTACGCGTCCTTTAATTAGACGCATTTTATGCTATAAAATAAAAAGTAATAAAAACGATGAAAATACTTAAACTTGGGTCATTCACATATCTTTTATCTTTAATCAAATGATCTAAGAACCTGCTCAGTGACGGGTTGTGGTTTTCATTCATATGCTAGACAAAAAGGGTCCAAGTTTTAAACTATATGACAATGAAACGCCTACGATTCAGTTAAAAATAGTATCAAGTTTCATTCCAATCATCAATCGGGATTGTGTGTGAAAGTGTCGGATGTTTTTTCTCCTATAATATTTATGTTTGTCTTTAATTTTTACCTCTTAGCCGCTGTCCATTTAATATTGGACACGGGTCGCGTTAACGATCACTATATAAAATTTTATTTCAACGCAACTCGCGCTTCTCTTTTTGTCTTCGACACGTCGTCGGTTTTACTTTTTATTAATCGTTGCTTTTTCCACAAAATATTATACGAATGTTCAAAGATAACGCCTCCCGTTGATTAATATCGCTAATTAAGCATAACGATGTGACCCAAGCGTCATTTGGTTTTATTATCGGTTTTACTTAAAGCGTTATGTCAACAAAGGCCCGCCTTGACCTTCGATCGAGAAAATGTTGTAGTGCAAAATGAAGCGACCGCGTTGGTGAAGGTCGAAAAGATTTGCGCGGTATCTCTGGGGAGCGAGCATTCATGTAGGCAGAGATAGGCGAGCGGCCACCGCCTGCCCTATCGCGCACACTCTTACAACTGAAACCAGTAAATATATTCATTTAACGATAACAATTTCTCGTTATAATCTATAGAATGAAGCACAACAAGTTTTAGAATCAAATGTGTCACCCATAAAGATGCCGTCTCGACGAGGGCTGGAACTTATTATTTCATATGGCGCACTCATTTCCCTATTGATCCACGAATAAACGATCCTTTTATCATAAGCATAAGAATTAAAACCGATCGTAACCTTTTATACAACAATGATCATTTCAATTTTATTCGATTCAGTTACCAGAACATAAAGGGTTTCATGAGCGAATGGAATGAAAAATGAAATATTTCTTCTACAGAATAAATTAAAGTCGATAATCCAATTCCGTCGTTATGGCTTGAGGATCTATAGTATTTGGTTCTAAGAAGGGAGCAGATAGATCGAGATCGCTCGTAGTGTGAATGAGAGAAATACGACAAGGGGATCGAAGTGGGGGGGAAGAAGAGGCTGTCGTTGGATAATTCTTTATGAATATGTGAGCTCGTTATCTCTGGGCTGACGTAGCTCGAGACATTCGCGAGTGCAACGATGTGAATGTGCGCAATGGCCTCGAGCACACAAATGCGTCTTGTGGCGCTATACCGGGCTGAACTATTGGCACTAAATAATACATAGGAATTGACAGGCTCGTCTGCACAGAGTACACGGCTGGATCAACATACGGCATCGACGGTAGATTGAACGATAGTTCCCGAGGAACTGGTTATCGTTATGGGGCGACTGGCGGATGAAATTTATTGGCAGCGCGTTGGAGAAATGTAGCGGGCGGAAGGGGTTTGCGATTTTAATTAGGTAATGAATGTCGATGCTGATCTGCATATCGCTTTACAGCTAGATTTATCAGTGTGTTAGCTGTCTAGATTTGAAAGAAACACCAACGTAATAGCAACATAACGTGTACTTTAACGTACTGCCTTTCACTCTTAGGCTGTTCAATAAGACTATCATACAATTTTTGAATAAACACAAATAATTTATATTCTAATTAAAGGTTAGAAATGTTACCTTAGACGCTACATTTCTCTTCGAAATTGACGTTTTTAAGAAACAGTTGGTTTTTAACGTTTTAATTAGGGGCGCAGATTACGGCACGCCAGCACGCTCGCCCCTCGCTCATTGCCACAAATTTTTGTATATTTCTGTCTATTTGGGGAAACATTTTATTTTTCGACAAATGTGAGCTATTTTTGTGTCGCGTGCAGCCGGCTTCGACACCGTAGCGGCGCTAAATCTCTGTGGGAATTATGTTTTACTATTTGTGTAATAGATTATCTTGCTTAAATTTTAGAGATGTGTATGAATAAAGGATGATTAAAATAACGTTTTTAATAAAGGACACTGTTACTGAATACCGCTTGTATGGGATTTGTGTTTTAAAATTGCCGGTTTGGCTGGACATTGTCACAATAAATATTATGGAGCGATTATTTTGTAATAAAAAATATTGAAATAGTATTATGAACGGATGGAACTTTATATGCATGTCACGAGTAAGAGGAAACAAAATATCATGATGAATAGTGGCGAAGATTGACACTTTCCTTTTGTTCAGTAAAAAATGATTTTCATTTACTCGTGCGCACCTGTCATCGATCCATTCATTAGTTTTTTTTACTTCCTATACATATTAATATAAGTAATGCCGTAATGTTCCTTCGGAAATTTCAAAACACATTTTTGGACATCAAATTTCTATATATATAAGTCCAGAAAAGTATTTTTTTAAAGTAGTAGCAATTAAATCATTTCACTTCATTACTTTATTTTAACGTATTAAGCATGCTTCAGTTGCGCATAAAATCCTCATTTTATCAAACATAATTTTATGCATTATCTTATAAACTCTAAAAATATCTCCAATAAATAGCCAATAATCTTTGAACCTGTAAGTATAGTTACTTCTTTTAAATTAATTTCTTTTAAATTATTCTATTTCTTTTACTTCTTTTTGCAGTTTTCCAAATTATCATCTGTTGTCGTTTTCGATGTCGTTAATAATCTGTAGTGTTGTGACGCGGCCGCGGATATTCTGAGGCACGTCACATCACGTCATTTGTCGTCGTTAGCGATGACGCATGGCGCTGCTGACCCTGCTTCTGACCCGCTCCATCACTCTTCCATCAACACAACACTACAAGCTGTATCGCTTTTCATGAAACACCAATGCTTTGTAATTTACTCTTTCTTTTAAATACTAGTCACAATGTGTAATATAACAGTAATATATATAAAATATCTTAGTAAGTTATAAAAAGTTTTTTTTTTCTTCAATCCCCAACCATCCAAATTTTTGAATTTAATAATAATAATGTACCGGAAGCATTTTTTTGTTCATAAAATATCGCAACTACAGGGTATTTAACCATCGTTAAAATATTTCATATTTCAAAAGCAGGTGACAAACAGTTACACATTTCTATAACGCTTTCTTTTCTCAGAAAATATTTGCGAAAATGTCTTTTTACCACCCACAATGGTGCGTGCACAAATGGCTAAAATCTATATTTGTGTAATTTTGCATTGAGACCACGACTCCCATTCACTAAGTATTTCTCTTTAGGAGATTTATGGCGATACGCAACTAGACAAAAGATACATTTTGACTTATGATCCGTCAGGTTTCACTACCCTTTACATTTTGAAACAAACCCTTTGAAAACGGGGTAATAAAACTTTATTATTATATTTGCAATACCAAATGACATCCTCGTGCGCCCCGTAGCGTTCTGTTGAAGCTGTACCAATTAGTCACGACTGATAAAAAATTTATTAGTTAAAACAAAAAATGACACTTTTGGATTTAGATTTATGATCGATTGATTGTAAAGCATCATAAAAAGATAACGTCTTTGTTTTTTATTGGCGTATACGTTGATTGCTTTAATAAAATCGTTAATTATGAAAAACGTTCTATTTAATGTATCCCTAATATTACGAACATCAAAGTCATTTTTAACTTTAAAAACCATAATGTTGGGGTGCTACTACGCACGCGTTAGTTATTTGATATGACATCGTACTATTTCTAGACGAAAGTGCCGCCGAGATGCGCCTGAGTGCATTTAAATGGTGCATGGAGATATTTAACGTTGACTAACGTCTAGTGTACGTCTGCTTTAGTTACCTGCGCGCAAAAAGTTATACAATATACATAGTACGTATCTTTTTTTTGTATACCGACCATAAAAAAAAATTAAATTTTACATAAAATATAAAATTGATTGTTTTGTTGTGAAATTACAGTCATTGCCAATGTAATTTTTTAATAGGAAACAAATATTTGTGCATCGTTTTTGCATAGATTTTTTGCTTCGTCACGACTCAGACGCCTCACTGACTCCCGGAGTCTTTGTCTACAGAGGCCTGCGGTTTTAAACAATTACCATATCGACATACAACCAGATAACTAGTTTCTAATAATAAGTGAAAGTGATATGCTCAACATCCCTGCTGCCTTTGTCGTCTCAAATCACCATCTTTGTTATGCTAATGTCCAACAAATTTTACAGCTTTTCTGCAAAGGGCTGACGCAAACGTATTGTTAAATAATAAATACCATAAATGGTTGCATGTGTTCTTAGAATTGTTTTTTTTTAATGCAAAGTAACACTTTAGGGATGTCGGTAGCGTCAAAAGGCAGTTATTGTTAGGCAATATGTCGTAGCCGGCACTTGTGATACTCAAACTGCACGAGGCAGCGTTGCCGTCTAATGAGCAACCGTGTTCGCCTCAATTGCACAGCACTCTTATTCACCGGCAATTTATTTCATTTTTGCTTCTGATCGCGCCTTATTGAGCGCCTTTTTATCTTATTGCCTTCGTGGGTCTATAATACCCGTCCTGTTACTTGCAAATGAGACGCAGCAACGTGTTGGGTTCGCCCGGTCATCACGTACCTACATAGGAATAATTAAAATTTTTATCTCATTATTTATTTGCATTGTCGGGGGAATTCTGTGGGAACGTTAAGACGCCTCATATAATACGAGGATTTCACTCTACGTTTTTGAGATCTGTGTAAATCAAAGAGTTCATTGGACATTGCTGACATTTATGTTCAAAGGAGTTATAGCTTATTGAGGATATGAAGACATTTGCCAAGGCAATACTGATATGAGTTGAAGCGTCATTTTAATAATATTTTCTGAATTCTTGCCAATTCGCTGTCACCGAGAAATAGTGGGATGTGTATTCGGAATAACAATGATTTTAAAATATGAAAGTTGGCACATTAAATGCTTTTTACATTTCTGTACATCTGCTTGTCTTTTTCTTTCATAAATTCATAGGTTTTTAAAAGATTAAAATAATGAAGTATTTATTAAATCAACAATGATGGCGACGTTATTTGCTCGTTTTTATAGCATTTTATTACGTTCAGAACACTAGGGTAGAATCGTAAATTAAATAAAAGATCCATCAGTTCGGGAAGGAGTAAATCAAGACGGACGGATTGCCCCTAATAAAAATTATAACAGGCACAATGGTCCAATGTGAGTCGGGATCGGCGGGAGCTGTAAATAGAGCTATGTTTGTTTATGAGCCACTAAAATATGTTATAAACTAGATAAGTATAATCTAAATAAACTAACGTAGTTATAATTAGTGCTATGAATCTTATATTTAGTTTTATGAATCACTAATTAGGTTGGATAATGTATAATGTATGCGATGTCGTTTGGAATACCTTTAATGACTTTTAATTATAACGCTATTGTATAATTCGGCCCACTCAGAAAATAAATTTAATTTGTAATGAAATGAAAAGAAGTAGTTTGCAGTAAGGGTAATATTTAGAAACGAGGTGAAGCGCTGTAAGTGTGACTCTCGTATGTCAAAAACATTGGATTTTGACAGACGGAACAGTCAGTTCACTTTTAGCCTTGTTTCTCAGTCATGACGCTTAATTTTCTGTATTATATTGCAATACATATTTATCTATGATGTCAGACAAACTGTACACATAACTTCGACTTTTGGTACAACCAAAAATCAGCCTTAAGCTTCATTACTTCAGTTTTATATTCGCTTGCGTTTTTAAATCAATATTTTTATATTATTAATATCAGACCGAATTAATATATTTTTTATTAAGCCTTACTTATCGGATCATACTTTGTCTCAAGATATTATTGAATTCATCGCACAATCACGTGAAGTTCGCAGTGGCTTTTGTTCGATACTGAATATGGCGTCATATTCAAAATGGCGGTATGAAAGGTCGTTAATTATAATAAAAGGGTATTGCTTAGTAATAATTTATTTGAAGGAATATTTCTTTGTTCGCACAACCAATGGAGCGAGCCAATGACGTGTTTCTGGGCGCATTGTCAAGCTCTTATTATATTTTTTTGGTATTATTTGGTTTGGTACCTGGATCGTAAATTTGTCGAATATGAACGAATAAAGCAGGTGATTTAACCCGTTTCGTCTATATATGCAGTTTTTTAGGTTGAGTTAATATTTTTCTTTACATACCTACAAGTACTTGTGTGTCCTTTCTCTATCTTTTATAACAATTTCAAGAGAATAGAATCCGGGGCCATCCTCAAAGTACGTATTTAAAATACGTGTAAATTATAAATATTTGATAAGGATATATTAATATGAATACATAAATTTTTACTGCATTCTAAGTATACGTAATACGTAAATCCCTAATTTACGTAACTTGCCAAACCACTCGTTTAGACAAGTTTATACATAATCAAAAGATATAGATTGATAATGTATAATTGGTTTTTAACTATCACATAAACAAAGTCTTATTTATTCTTATTTAAAATACCTATCTATTTCGAACGTAAATTAATTTTGTATTTAGAGGATGCCCCATTTATTACATCCACAAATGTAAATGAACGCTTTCGTTACTCGTTTACGTGAGAATATTTGTATTTATTTTATTTATGGAGAGCGAGGGCGATGTGTTTAAATATCTTCAGATTTAAATTCGGGTTTACTTGAATAACTCTTACTTATTGAAGAATATTAAAATATTTAAACTGCATTATAGGAGTTACCCACCGCTGTGAGTTCGAACCTTGGTTGAGCACTTTTATCTTCCTCTTATGGAAGGAATAGATCGACGGATTCTCAAATAACTAATGACAATGAAGTAAATATAGGTAAGAAGAAAAAATCACTATTACTAAACGTTATAGTACCACTTCATGCATGTAAATATTTCGAGAATAATTCTTTGGTTATTTAAATAAAAAGTTTTAGTTATAACATTGTACGGGTACGATTGGTCTATAAATATCGTAAAGGAATATTTAATAATATATGTTTTCAAGTCGAAATTTTGAGTCTAATATTTTTCATTCCAATACTATTTAACATTACGGCTTATTATATGAAGAGGCGTTCATTTTAAAAACATGCAAACTCTACGCGATATTTCAGTAATTTCCTCGCTCAAATGAATCCTGGAAATATATGACACATTCCCGAGTAGGGAGTCATTTAAATGAAGGTGAATTACGGCCATATAAGTTCTTTCTGATGTCAACTTTAAAATTTAATGCTGTGAATTATCGTCGGTATATTCGTGACGATTACACCAGCGCTAACGAATTTATGTCTCACTTGTCTTTTGCGTACTTTGCGAGAATCATAACGTCTGTATACAGTATTTTCGGATCTTTATTTGATTTGAAAAGAACCGCGAATGAGGACTTTGGCGACTGCTTTAAAGGTGATTGTAATGAATTAACTAATATATTCGATGGGTAATATCAGTGTTCACGAGTTTGAAAATCTTTAGTGCTAATTTTTGATGCCGTATTTATTTGACCTTGATTTTTGTATCGTAAACTTTTTCACACTTTACATTCATATAGAATGAAACAAATTAGTGGGCCTACAACCTTTTTAGGTCTTGGCCTCAGTTTCCTAATCATTTATCAATCTAATAGGGCTGTGGGTGATCAACCTCCTGTGCCTGACACACACTGTCGACTTTTTGCTTGGCAAGCCGTTTTCCTCACGATGTTTTCCTTTACCGTTCGTATGCTAAGTGCGCACACAGAAAAAAGTCCATTGGTGCACAGCTGGGGTTTATTCTACGTCCTCAGAGTACGACGGATTAGGGCTGCTCGCTGAAGCCAAGACTGTTTTGGTTCCATACATATTACTCACAATAATACTAGATTACTAATTAGTTTTTATTTCAAGCTCATACAAAACCTGCGCAAGAGCATTAAGTAGTTAACAACGAAATTGACGAGCCGCTACCACCTCACGTAACATAAATATTATTTGGAAGAACGTTCTATCGAACAAATTTTTCCGACTGCAGACAGTTATTTCATATAAATTAATGGCGCGAGTCGTCATGGCGCAGACGCCGTCTTCTATTTTTAAACTGACGAATGAGACTGGCCGAGCGCACGTACACGCTCCGTCATATTCCAATTAGAAATAGCTGTCATCGTTTCTACATTATCCAGCATGGTCTGTTTCTCTAGTTCAAGTAAACAATATAAATGTACTTGTCTATAATAAACAGTCTATAAGTAACAAAAGTTCACACTAACAATAACAAGAAAGTACTGCGTACGGATTGCCAATGAAACGGTGTTTTCATGTAGGTATAATTTTAGCGTCCATAAATATAAAATTATGAATTATGAAATGCTGGGTGAGGTGTGTAACCGTCTCTGTTCCGCTTAAGAAAATTCTAAAGGAGCGAATGAGACGCCGTATTGCGCAGCCCGTTCGCGTCGGCTTCAGAAGGGTTATTATATATGAATTATGATGACGGCGAGCACCGTCGGCGGTAATATCGTTATGAATATGCCGAGTTCTCCTCGCCCATTGGTGGAATGTATAAACGTCTCGATTCAGCGGGAACGCCTCCGGTGGTCGTTTTTTTAATCCTTTATTGACATTCAGATATGCACATTGCAAGTGGCGATGCAGTAACTGTAATATTTTGCCTGGAAGAGAGATAAGTTGGGCGGGCGAGCGGTCGCAGCATTTGGGATGCAAATACAGTAGACAGTCGTATGTAAACGAACTTATGCTACTCATGCGGCGTAGCCCCCGCTATGAGACCCACTCAGACGTTTCCTGCATTATATCAATTTGCATTTCACTGGCTCTCAACGAGGTGACATGAGATATACACATCGAAATTACAATAGATGCGATCAAAAACCTTTTAATGGCTCGACCTTGGAAGACAAAGAAAAAATAAGCTGAAATTTTGTTAAATTGTTTTAAGAATTACAATTAATTGTATTGACTCTTGGCACCAAGTTTCTCATGAGACAAACTTATATATCATTATTTATTTTAATTCTAATGTCAATATATTTTATTCGTATTAGAATTGCATTGATAATGGAAATTTTATTTCCGCATCATGTGATATTGGCAAAGAATTAAGACGTTGTTTTTGTAGAAACAAGCTTTTGACGAAATATTAAGTATGTTACTTTAAAATGCTATATTAAAACTCTGTTATTTACATGTCTGATGGCAGGGATTTATTATTTTATTTAATGTATAAATCATTCAACTACACGTAATTTAATTACTATGTATCGCTTAATGAATAGGAAAACATTGTCTAGACATTAACATACAAATTATCCCATACCTTTTATAGATGTACCTGATAATTTCGTCTCGAAAGGTTCCTTTTTGAACTATTCAATGGATGAAAACTGTTTATAACCTAATCTATATCATATCCCATAAAAACAATGTTTCCGTATGTGAAAAGTGGGTTGATGTGTGTCCCGTGCGTGGCGTTCGTGGCATTCACCTTGTTGGAGCGTTGCCAAATTTTGTTCGCGCCCGCATCTGATAGTGTTCCTTACCTACTTGCGAGGCGATAACGATCAGAATTACCGTATTACGCCATTAAAAATTACTCATACCCCGTGTAACTGTCGCGATGTTTTGTGATAGGTTTTATTTGTAAAACAGCGGACTCAACTAAAACAAAATATTAATTGAGTTACATTCGTAAGTATTTGTATCGTATAAAAATATTTATTAGCTCAATTATTATATTGTCTGGGAATAGATTAAGTATTTTACAATTTGTTTTTTAAGTATGAAAAATCCTACATGAGGCTCTCTAGGTCGCGTACTATTAACGCATACATATTTTTTGTATAAATATAAAATACATAAGCGACATAGTTAAAAATCTATACATAGACAAAAATAAATTAATATCTTTTAGTAAAAGTTTTAATTGTAACCTCCTGATTGGGAACTTTAAATTATCTTGCCAATAATAGTTCTGTTTAAGAAAACAGTCACATGTCAAAAAGATCCTATTATCCATTCTTCAGATAACAGTTCATAATATTAAAGCTCTATGCTGGATAATACACCTATTGGCTACCGCGGACATTCCTTCAGTATTTATCAAAATTACGGTGCTATTGTATTTATGTAAATGGAACACTGTTTTATATCGCAACTAAAATATGTGTGTACCGACAGCTGAGGTCAAACGTGTTAAGTGAATGAATAACATATTGACACACAAAAGATCGAAAATAAAACAGAAAGATATCAGTTGAGATAAACAACGTATTTACATGAATTCCCTAGAACTTTATGAATGCGTTTAATTATCATCAAAGGTAGTTAATAATTTTAAATTGGTTAATTCAGCTTAGACACTTAATGCCTTGAATGCAGGGAGTGTAAGGACATTTAAAGCTGCCAAGTGGATAGATAAAACTATGGTGATCTTTTATAAAGATTTAACAAATTTCTTTGCATTTATCTTAAGAGAACGAATTTCACTATAGAATTAAAATGAAACTATAAGACTATTGGAAATGACCGCGGTGTTATAAAGTAGTATTTTCCCAATAGCTTATCCTTAAACCAACTCAATACAGTACTTTAAAGAGTAGGTACTTCGTAAAAAATGTATGCATCCATACAAATATTAAGAAAGCTAGGAGACAGAATGGGTGGATCTTATTAGCATAAATATAGCATGAAACCGACCTCACGACGGCCATTGGTAAGTTCTCAACAATGGCCAATTATTTTCTCGCAACACTTTTTATTAATTACAAGACCCGCGAAGCCTTTGTATTTTAATTTTGACAAATTCACAACTTTCTGAGAAAACATTTCGGTTACACGGCATTGTCGTGCGTTTCTCATAACAATTAAATAACTTTATTATATCCTGAGCGTATCGCAAATGAATATGTTTGTTTTTGCGTTCAACGTGGTCAAATAGGCGTGTCTGAAATCAGTAATTAACAAATTAAAACTCAGCGCTAACTAACCATTATATTGGTCACGGTGTACGGTTTTTATTTTAGCTTGAATAAAAAATGAAGATATGTTTAGAAGTATGATATACTTAGAGTAATAATAGTTTCATTGATTATTTTATTAATTGGTGCGTGATTTTATTTCAGTTTGTGTTGAACTTGATGATTTTCTTCAGATGTTTACATTCACAATACGCGCCACTGTTGATTGCGTTACGAATATAGCAATAACTAATGTAACAACTGGGTGTTGATCGTACGATCTCAGGGTTTGAAATAAGCTTAAATAGTTACTTATCACTTCCTAAATATTCACAGTACGTTGTTTTTAATATATGGTACAGTTAATACAGTTCATATGCAAGAACTATGCAATGATTGACGTATGGCGATCTTCCAGTACAAAATAAATATTAATTTAAGAGAGGCGGTCGGTATTGTTCATATACTAAAAAAGAGGCTGCCTGTATATCTCATATTTCTTATAGGAAGTCGTCTTGTTGGAAAGGTAGTTAGACTAAAATAATAAAAACACTTGTTTAGAATTGTTTAGTATCTTAAGCGCTTTGCAGTTCCTTAACTTTTAACAAAATTGAGTTCAAAGTCGCTTATTACGAGCGAATTAAACTTCAAAGGTACTGATCTATTACAAAAGAAGAGAAAATTATAATTCGCGCCTACAGTAATTGCCGACAATGATTCAACTAGGACGATCCGTCGGAAGTTAGCAAATTATCACTGGATCGTAAAATTAACGCTTCTTATCGATCCCGAACTTATTTCAGAATTAAAGTTCCCGTACGATTTTGTACATTTACATACGTTAACAGAGATCAAAGTTCCTTGAAGAGGACTCGGCAGCGCTAAACTTATTTAAAACGTAACAAAATGTTTTCAATTTTATTGCTGATTTTATGTTGAATTCTTTAAACATGTATGCATGTACGCGTGTATTTGACGTTTGTATTCCAACGCACACAATTGCGGATGAGATTTGTGTACGCGGTAGTGACCTTTATATTGAAGGTGTTAGGTTGTAGAATTGGGAGCGGGGCGGATAGAATCTGAAATTTGCCTGCTGGAAGTGGCAGTTTGAAGATAAGATCTCACGATGCCGCAATAAAAAGCGCCCGTAGCTCGTCCGTTGTGTAATGTGCATTCAAATTGCATTGTGCGAGAACTAATTCGTTTTAGGCCGATTCACATGTTACGATTAACACATGTTTCCATTAAAAAGGGTAACACCTCATTGTTGTATTGGCTATCGAACTTACAAGGAAAGTGGATCGGAAAATCGTGTAAGAGAATCGCAGTAATAAATATTAATTTAATAGCATTCTATACATGTTTAACTGTCTTACTTATGTTAAATATTTATGCATCATAATAATATCGTTTACACTAAATTAATAAAATAATTATTTATTAATGAACCAGTATGTATTATATGTATAGTAGTTTTAAAAATAAATCCAAGAAAAAGTTATTAATAATTGATATCTATATAATCTATGTATATAAAAAATGAATGATATTTATGAACAGAAACCACCATATTTTATTGCAGATAAATAATAATTGAATACAAAATCTCGATAAAACAGACATGTCTGTTTTGTTACAGTATTAGATGTGAAAGTATCGTGCAATAGAAATGGCTTGGTAGAATGTGAGGAAAGTACGTAGTAACAATAGGTTCCAGCCGACATAATATTGAAGGTTGAGACACGTTATATCTAGATAAGCATATGACAAAAGCTATTGTTCTGTAGAGCAATTACTCGCGGCTCGCGAATTACCTAAGCCTCATAATATAAATTAACCGACGGCAAACAGCGGAAAGATTTCTCTAGTTATACGCCAACACAACAATTATTCGTAAATCACTTTACTATATGTTGAAATTTACGAGAGCGCGCCCGCTGAAGCGCCGCTCGCCTCTGTAAAGTTTTGAATTCAACAAACGAAATGAGACTGTTAACCTCCCATATAGAGTCTACTTTCTTAACAATATCCAATGTTTGTACGGAACACAAAATTCTGTAGCAAAAGAGAATATGCATGGCGATTTCGTGATGAATATTCATTTCCTACGGGGCATGAAATTTATTGTGTTTTACATTTATATTCAACTCAGCTGTCTTATGTAACGGTAGCGAGGTGGGATTAGCGAATTGTGGATGAGCGTTATTGCCGTAGCTGTAATGTCACAGCGTAAGTTATATAAACTACACCGTAGTTTTAACGTTCGCCGACGTTACAAGCGTCAACTTATAGTTGTACAGCATGCCAAACTTAGAAATTCAAATAAAGAATTTGCAAACACTTTCAAATATTAAATACACTTTTTTTTAAAACCTTTTTAGGACTGGGCTTCAGATTTCTGTATCTGTTTCATGATCATTTGTCAATTTAATAGGCAAGTAATTGACATAATCAACCCGTTGTGACTGACACATTTCTTTTTGCGTCTAAGGCAAGCCGGTTTACTCACGTTACCTTCAGCGTTCCAGTACATACGCACATATACAGAAGGTCCAATGGTGCGCGGCCGAGAATCGAACCTACGATCTTCGTGAAGAATGTCACACGTTGAAGCCGCTAGGCTAATGCTGCTCACATTTTAGTTATATTATGTGAAAACTCGACTATTTCACCTGTTTTTTATAAGCGTTCCATTCTCCAAGAAAAGAGGCAGCATCCTAGTCTTTTCTCAAAAGTTATGTTAATAATTTACAGACAATTGTTAATCTATATATTATAGGATTATCAGTAATCAATAAAGCATAATATTTGTAAATTTAAAAAGATAGTTCATGGTAAATACTTGCAACCTTAATTACTAATTTAATTGATTAATGTATATATATTTATATATATACATGCGTGTGTGTATGTATATATATATTTTCTTTTTTTTTGTCATTCAGTTTGATATGTGTATGTTGTTTAGTTGATATTCAGTGTAAATGCTGTGTACAGATATAATTGGAAATCAGATTTTCAAATGTTGTTTAGTGTGTAATAATTGTATGTATGTAATCAATCTGTTTTCTGTTTTTGTACCTTAATGTAAAAATAAAATAAAAATAAAATAAGATACTATATTTTTAAAGTATTTATTTTCCAACAAATAACCAGAATAAGGGAATATTTCTAGAAATTATTATGCAAAACATTTCTTACAAGATTGTACTACCAGTAATGATTTGATATCTCATATAAATTCCTTAAAGACTATTAACATACGAAGTGCAGCCAAGCGTGGATTGTAGATGCGACCGGAGCATAGCAGATGCTCAAATTATTTGACATTTGCAATATAATTTGGGACATTGTTAGTCATCGAACTCTGCGATCGACATACTTGGCACCTGTCGAATATTTAGCGCATAAATCCATAGCGACCGATCATGTCTGATGGAATCTCAGCAATACATATTTAATTAATTATATTTTTCAATTTATTAAAGATATGTACAGTTAAATATAATATTAATATGTGTACATTAGAAGCAGTGATTTTAATATATTTCTGGATTTTAATATATTTCTGGATTTTAATAAATTACTCTTAATAATGTAATAAGTTGTATTTGAAAGAGAATGTTATACTTTACATCATGGCATATACTTCACAATTAATTTCTCAATTTACATGTATGCTACTACTTAACAGTGAGGTATTAATAGTAATGATCTCTTATTCTCTTCACTTGGACTTAGTGTCTACGTTTTTCATTTCCATGCCGGTTTCATTAAACCATCTCTGAAAGGTTAAAATTACGTTAAAATTGTCAGTTTGATTAGTAAAATGCACAGGTGGGTCGGTCGCAGTGGACAAGTATCGTGCGGCGAGTGATTGCAGCGGCCGCGTCAAACAATTGATTAGTCGCATAAACTCGGTTTGGCGCGCGCTAACGATGCATCATCCAGCTGATAATTAAATTGTAAATTAGCTAAGCCGATAGTACGTAACTGTCGCAGGCAGCTCCGCTGTGTACGCTGTGCCCGCTGTGGTCGCGTTCGTAACTATTGCCTCCTGTAGGCTACTGTTAAAGTATTCTGTGCCTATTATCAATACTTGGGTTAACTTTTTTTTTATATAAAGGCAAGGAAAGGAGCCTGCGGGACCCCCCAAAAAGACAGTCATTGCGGCCCATAGACATTTTTAGTGGGTGCGTTGCCAGCCTTTAAGGGAGAAGTACGCTGAAATTTTGAATTGTTGGAGATCGTATCTCTCAGGGAATAATTTGGTACTTTGTTTGTTTGTGTTGGAATATTTAATGCGTTATTAGTAATACATACGATTACATTATGCACTCACAGCTAACAACGTGTAGTGTTGAAGACAGAAGTTCAAACAAATTTGGGCTTAGGGTATATTTTTTAATAAGTAGCAAAAGTAATGTTTCACCGAGATCTAAATCCGAGACTTGTTATACGACTTACTTGCATTGTCTTTTATTAATATTAAATAGAAAATATTAAGAGGTATACTTACAATGTTATCAAACAAATCCAATGTAATGTAATCAAAGTACTCTTACATTATAACATTGTACCCTATATTTTCATTAATCATTATCGTACATTTCGTTTTACTAATTGCAAGCAGATGAAAGAGCGCAATTAATTCCTTGTAACTATAGATTCGTAGAAAACAATTACATAACTTCATTTTGGTCTCGCTCGTGCTGATTGCGAAAAATTCAATCTTGTTTCATGGAAATTTAATTTAACATACAAAATGAAAAGCTGCAGTCGCTCGATATGAATCGATGGCGGACTGCTCGCCTGTGTTTGTGGACGCGATACTCTCTGTGTGCATATTGTAATCAATTGTCGAATTGTATCAATTTGTACTTTCAGTTTGCAATTTTGACGTGAGTCCGTTTATTTGTTAGGACAGTTAATGAAATGGCGTGTTGAATTTTCACATTAAGATCGAAGTCATGTTTTTACTTCAATATATATCTATGACACCATTTTGTTGTTTTGCGTCCATTTCTGTTTTCATTTTATTAGCACACCGAAGAGTAAAACGATTATTAAGATCCTTTGCAGCCACAAGCGATAAACTCATTACACTGTCAATAAAACAAAACATTGGACATGTACTTATTGCAAAGTGATTGTAATTTATGACAAATCAAAATAACTCTCCTCTACGTGATCCGTTGTAGGGACATGTTTTCTGTCAATGCTTGTAAGTGCAATGTGATTAACTATCATTTGTCACATAGCCACTACGCCCGACGCACTGCACTGCAATATATTAATAGCAGTTCGACGCACCTATCGCGAGAAGAATTTGCGTCCGATCCCTTGTCAATAATCATTAATAGATATTTCAGAAGACAATGCAATCGTCTAAGTATAGCACGTCGTGACTAACGTCTCGTCTGTCGCGATGCTACACGCATGCCCGGCTCTCTTGATCTTATTATATTCAGAAAATTTATTTGTGATAGACCCGCGTGACAGACGATCCCGTCTCACTGTCTCACAGCAATTATTAAACTATATTCGTATTAACACATTACCGTCACTGATTTGTACCGAGTATAATCGTTTGTATCTAAACCAGCTTTGCTATTTTTGTCTCGGTGCGTCGTAAATAGCATTCTGATCTTGAGATAACAATCGCAGTTTATGAGTAGACGACGAAAAAATTGCCATTTCTCATAGAACCATATGTTGGCAGGCGTCGGAAGTCGTAACTCACTATTATGAAGCGAACGACACCAGTTTCATAAACATTGTTTTTCTTCATTTCGCCCCTAATATTTATATTTATCAATCCATCTATGCATTTATTTATAGTTGAAATAGCGAGCTTCCGAGGGTGCACAAGGGGCGCTCTGTCATTGGAATTTATTGTTTTCTTTGGTCATAATTCGGACTTCTAAACTTTTCTCAAGCTGTGAAATATTAATAGTCATAGAAATGTGTTTTAATTATTTATTAAAAGTCAAAACAATACAGGAATTTGAATAACCTACTTGATCAATTTTATGACACAGTTCTACTTATAAATTACACATATTTTTATAACCACTTGCAAGTTTTTATAATTTGATATGCATAATTGCGTATTTATATTTCTAGTCATATGAAAATAAATTCATCTTAACTTGTCTGTCTACAGCTGAATATATTATTTCGAAATGTTAAAAAAGTGATGAGTGATAACGTAATTAAACATACTATTATGTCTGGGATCTTATTTATATGTTAAAAACCAGTGGCGCTACAACCTACAAGGTCTTTGCATTTTGATCATTTTTTGTTCTTGATAGCAAAGTGGTCAGCCTTTCGTGTCAGGTACAACTCGATTCTTGAGCCTTAGGCTTGGTTTGATTGCGATGTTTTCTTATGATGAACGAGTATTTAACGTACAAACAGACAGATAATCCATTGGTATATGGCCTTGACTCGAACATGAACACGACCTCAGAGTGTATGAACGCTCGGGACAACACTGCACTGTCATGATAAAACTGTATAGTAAAATATAATACTTAAATAAATAAAATAAAAATGTAACACCAAATGTAAAATATTTTGTTTAGTATTTATGTGCTTTAAATTCTATTCGCCACCTGTGTGCGGCGCGTGAGTCTATCGATCGACGACGACCTTTGGGTCACTGAACTTTGAGTGTTACCTGTCCGCGAAATGTGTCTTTACATTTACTAAACAAATCACACGGTCCGATAAATTTGATATTTGATGTTTTGCTTCGAAGATACTTTCTAACAGACCAAACAGAGAGGTTGCCGAGATGCCGTTGCTGAGATCTCCGATTGTTTGCGAAATACGATTCTCATTATTACGTCATCATTAAGTTGACTGTAAATATTTTGTTTGCAAAGAAACGTATAATTCTACTCTTCTTTATTAGAATTATATATTATTACCGTAGTTTCGATACCATAGTAAGTTGGGGTCTTTAGTCTCTGGCTGCCCCTTCTGGGAAAAGGCGTAATTATATAAATAAATATATAATAAACCAAAAATGTTCTATGTGCTATATATTGCGTAAATATATAGCGATAGGCTGTAACTATACTAATTCAATAAAGGAACTCTTACTGATTTGTTTCAAATATTGGTACAATTCACAACTGAACTTTTGTCAAACTCTTGTTAGAGCAAATGTGTTTTTGGGATTATGTAACAAGTCTGTTATAGGCATTAAAAATAATTAAGTCGAAAATCTAAAGTACAAATCGTTAAAACCAGCCGGTCTCATTTCAAGCTTATTTACGCTCATGAAGTAAAATTACGCCTAATGTATTAAAGAATTTGGAATATCCCAAGAGACTAGACAGTTATGAGGTAAACTATTTTTGTCTCAAAACAAATCTCCGGAAACGCAAAATTGTAGGTGTCAAAAATTCTATTTGACTCGTGCCACCGTTCACTGTAAGTGCATTCTGTAGTGTGACTAAACGATTTTAATACTAAAGTCACGTAAGAATTGGTGAGCTCTTTACTTATCGTTCCACTTAGCGCAAGTACGACTCAAAACTGCTTTAAAATCTGCCTTGTCTTCCGTTGATGAAACTCAGCTCCAGGTATTAATCCGAACTCCTCTGAACACCTTCCATGATAAATACGGTGGAAGATGTAGAGAGAACCCACGTCTTTATGCAACGCCAAGAGCCACATTTACATATTTTTGTTGTAATAAATAGTGTATTTTACTGAATATAAATTACAATTTTGTAATTAGACATATAGAAACTTTACAAGTATGTTATGTCTTTCTCTCTATCTCATATCTTTAGTTAAATTCACCGTTTGTTCAAGTATCAATAATGAAGAGCGACAAAATGATAGTCTTCCCAATACTTGACATATTTATGTACACAGTAGGTGCAATGGGGACATATGGCGGACCAATTTATGAATGCGAGGGCCCATTACCATTTTAAATATTATTTTTAGGGAATTCGTGTCAGATCTCACTCGTCGACTGGCCGTATATTACAAGATTTGATCCTCTGATTAGGTCTGTTTGGGAAGCGGTCTGTTTTGGGATGTCACTGACTATTAACTAAAATAATTAGAAGAAAAGCAACGATGTAGTAATGACCACAGTTTAAACTTTTTAGCTATTATATATTAGTAGTGTGGCTTCAGCGTGCATCCCTGAGGTTGTACGTTCGATTCCCGGCTGTGACCCAATGGACTCTCAGTCTATGTACGCTTTTAACATTTGCTCGAACGGTGAAGGAAAACATCGTGAGGAAACCGGCATGCGTTAGACCCAATAAGTCGACTGCTTGTGTCAGGCACATGAGGCTGATCACCTAGTTGCCCATTAGATAGACACCATGATCACGAAACACATAACACACACAGAAAACAAGGCACGCTGTTTCGCTGTTTTGTTTAGGTATTATCTCGTAAGATAAAAACGCTTAGCAATAGTTCTAATTATATTGTTATAATTTGTTTTGTTATCTTGGAACTGTTGGGAATATGTATATAATGGTGAATGTGGTAAATCACAGAACAGATTTTTATTTATTTTTTACTTATGAACTTTGTGATTTATGACATTTTCCTTTGAATAATTGAAATGTAGAGGGAGGGTAAAACTTGCTGAGTTTCTTGCCCGTTCTTCTCAGAACAAGGCCTCCTAAACAAGGTTTTGCGAACGGATGGCGTAGTTTTGCTCTTTCGCGAATTTTGTAAACGACATTTTTGCCATTCATAAGCATGCCCTAAGACGCATCTAAACTAAATAAATGAATTTTGTAAATGTATTTTGATAGGAGAAAGGTTCGAAAGTTAGCATAGAATAGTTTACATAAATATAGTTCAGTGTAACTGCTTTGTTAAAATACAGTGAAAGCAATTAATAGTTAACCAGAAGGGCTATGAATGGTGCAGTTGTGAGCTAAGTAACGTAAACAAAGCTGGGTCAACCACGTCGTTAAAGTTTATGAAACGGAAGCCGTCAAAACCGACATGTGTGCCGTCCTTCGATTTGTCAATAACCGATCTGCGCACGCGCCGAGTCGTCTGATCCCAGATTTTACAACATCAAAAGAAAATGAGCCCTCAAACATCCATACAGAATATATACTCCTGTAACATATGTCAAACAAATTGTTTAATGATCTGGAATACAAACATTGTTTACCTTCACATGTGATGAAATTTCACTGAGAGGGTGGTTTTAATTTAGCTTATTTCATTCTCAAGTATAGCTGTATTGTACCAATAATTCCAATTTCGGTAAACAAACAAATCATGGCAACTCGTAAAACAACGAAATTCAATTTCACATCCTTAAATAAATAAGTTAAATTGAAATTTTTAAGTAAGGAGTCGCTGTAAAGATTTAATCAGTTCTAAAGAGGAAAGATAGCGATCTAATATAAACGAAAATAATTTTATTAATAAATATTTCATATGAGATAAGATCAGTTTTTATTTTGTTCGAGATAAAATCGCGTATTAAGTAAAAGGACAGTAGAAGCAATTACGTGGGGTATCTGACAGGTATGCGTACTTCTCTGGGAATGATAACCGATAACTTCATTTGTGGACATACATACAAATAATTACTGACTAGACAGATGTTGTTCAGTTTAGATTTTTAATGATACTTGTATTGCTTAATTTCTTTAAAAAACTAATTTTATACGTGCGAAACTTTGTTCGTGTAGTGAAAGAATTTTAAACTTTACTTAGATATAATCCATTCTGGTCTCTGCCTGTTGATGAAAGCCAAATTAAAGTCACTAATGTAATACATATAAGTATACAGGAAGCTTGTTTCTTACATATACAAACAGCGCAGGTTCATTTGTTATAATTAATTTAGCAATTCATTTATTGAGACCAAAACAATAATCAGAATTTTGTCTTCTTACAACTTTGTATAAACCCTGTTTTACTGTGGCAATTTAAGTAATAATTCTCAGTAATTAATTAAATGGTAGATCAGAAATTATCTGTGTTTTAGAACAATGAGTGCAATCGCGCATGACAACCGAAGACTGTGGTGAACTAAGTTTTCTTATATACACTTACAAACACAATTGAATAGCAATATAATTATTCAAATACAACATGTATTTGTAAACAATCAAACAAAAATATCTTCTTTCATATAGGTAAGCAAGCCCACTTAAGAACGTCAAATTTTTTTAATTAATTGTGATTTTACATTTACTGCCAGTTCTCAAGTCAAGGGCGTAGCACGGAAGAGAAGAACTGGCAATATACTCTCCGCCACTCTTTTTAATCGCCAAGTGTTTTTACACAACGTTTGTTAGGAGCTGCAACCATTACACCATGTTCCATATGACATCTTGAGTAATTAAAAATAATAAAATAAATTAAAAACAAAGATTTGTCCTCTATCAGGAGGAGGCATCGTGAAATAGGAGCACGCACTTACAAATAATAAGAACTGGTTATAATTAAAAACTGCATTGTATATTAATGACAAATTGATAAATTTGGGAACTTTATTTAATCTTTAATAACCTGTGTTTACTTTAATTGTTACTCATCATAAGCATTTAATTAAGGATGTCTTACACATTCAAATAAACCTTAACTAAGATATAAAACTGAAAATATATTGGTAACACTTATTTTTGACCTTCACTTCAAAATAATATTATTAAAACGAAACGTTGTCGACCAATCCCTACTGAGCGGATGCTTTTGCATGAAGATATGGGGTATCTCTCTTCTACCGGTTTTACCAAGGATAGTGTTCACAGCAACTGCTGTGGAAAACAAACTCAGCTGAAGGAATCAATCTGTTCAGATTGATTCCTTCAGCTGAGTTTAATCAACGAACGTTGAGGTGATACGA
Organism: Pieris rapae; assembly: GCF_905147795.1. Lineage (NCBI taxonomy): Eukaryota > Metazoa > Arthropoda > Insecta > Lepidoptera > Pieridae > Pieris > Pieris rapae. The sequence continues at coordinate 5,761,080 of NC_059524.1, read as the reverse complement.
GTGGAACTTTGTATTCAGTCGTTCTGTCGTTCCAGAATTTAACGCGCACCACTACTAAGTGGAATCAGCTGCCCACTAAAGTATTCCCGAACCAACTCGAGTTCGGGTCCTTCAAGAAAAGTAGCTATTAATTAAAACCCGATGATACACTCGCGAGACCATTGGCATTGCGAGTGTCCATATCACTTAACGTTAGGTAAGGTTCTTGCCAGTTTGCCCCTGTCCTATTGTCTCTCTGTGCCAATATCAAATGATAACACATTTTATGCTTTTATAAGATAAAGGCATAAGTGGGACAAAAATTAATATAATAATCCGCTTTCGCTAACAGCGTAAATGAAATACGTGTAACTATTTCTAATACAATTTATAGTCAGAAGTGTCAAGTAATTAAATAACACGAACTGTACAAATCAATTTTATTTTCTACTCCTCTGACATAAAACCTACTTTTTAAGTAAATACACTTCCGCTATTGTTTTCGTTATGTATGAGTAATAAAATGCCTTAATTGAATTCGTAAACGTAGTTACAGTTTACGACTCGGCTCTATGTAGGTTAATCATCGTTCAAAATACGTACAAAGACGTACTATACATGAAAATTTCAATTCCAGCCCAAATTAATACGATTTTGCATTACATGCACGAGTATATAATACCTATATAATTTACCAATTTAATCGGAAATGCAGCATAGCAGAAAGCTTATGAAAGTTTTTTTTGATTTGATTTGCACCACCACTATGTGAAACCAGCTGCCAACTGAAGAATTTCCGAACCAATACGACTTAGTCTTTCATGATAAGAGCGTACCAATTAACTACATCTCTTTTTATTTATTGTTAACTTCTTAAACAACATGTATATAAAAAACACAAATACATAAATATTTATTCAAAATAAATAACATATTACATAAAAATATACCTAATAACTAACCTTAAAATTTAATTATTAATAAATTATATTGAACATACATATTTCAAATTAGCGAGGAAAAAATTTCATAAGCAACCACAAAGAATACCTTAAAGTAATCCATTTACTTTAAAATTACCTTTACCAACTTAAACCTCATTATAAGCGTAATACACAAAGTTACGGTAAGTATGAATATTGTTTTATAAAATATAAATATTCTCATAAATGCTAGTAATTTAATTGTAAGAGCAAGATAGCCTATTCACCTTTTCCATTAAAGTAGCAGATAACTTTTAAATAGCGAACTACACCTCTTAAAAAGCGTTCGTTTTTCAATCTCTGATTAAACTATATTTCAGAACTGTGACGGATGTCTTTACCACTGATTTAACATTTTCAATGAAATAACTCCAAAGTGCCTTTAAGTTTTTAAATTATGTCGGCGATTGTACTATACGCATTATAAACAGGTACAATATCAAACGGAAATATCGGGTTCGTCAACGCCATTATATTCATACAACAAAGGTCACATTTATTTTACTCGAGGAAGTTTCATTAGTTATGTTGACAAGTATTATATTAGGTACTATGGGCGAAATCGAATATTAATTAAACTAATGAATTATAACTAGTGATCTAGTGAGCGCACCACCACTTTGTGGAACCAGCTGCCCACTGAAGTATTTCTGAACCAATACGACTTAGAGTCTTTCATGAAAAGAGCGTACCAAATCTTAAAAGGCCGGCAACGCACTCGCGAGCCTTCTAGCATTGAGAGTGTCCATGGGTATCACAAATGATCCTCCTGCCAGTTTGCCCCTGTTCTATAAAAAATAAATGTTAAGGACTAGTAACCAGTCACACTCTGAGTCACCGATTTTTAAGATGGGTGTTGTTTACCATGTGTTTTTCTACGTAAACCTAACCTAGGAGTGTGTTCAAAGAACCTTAATTATTGAAAAAATACTTAAAACAATAATTTGCGAAGTTAAAGCCCAACATTTATATGCACTGAACGATTGCATTGACCTGCTTTATTTCACCGTTACAAATATCTAAATTATTCTTAAAAAACCTCCCTTAATCATTACCACAAGATAAATTGACAAAGAACACGAAAGATTCCTTTTTTGAATAATTAATAAATGCTCTTGGCGGGCAAATCACAAGTATCAAAGGAAATATAAATGGTGTCCAATGGCGAATATGCGGGAATCCCTCACACAAGTGGATAAGACGAGTTGAATTTTTAATATTACACTCAGACCGCTGCAAACCGTAACAGTTTTCTTGTCATGAAGTGGATATGTGAAATAAATTTTGCGGAGTGGCCCCATCTTCTCGTTTGACATACATTTTTTATGAGAACACGCTGTACGCATCATACGTAGCGTGTCTAATCTAAAAAAGTTAGATATAAAAATTTATTTATAAACCTGTTTAGTTCTATCGCACTTAATTAGTGTGCAAAAATTTGCTATTGGTCACCTTGGAATTGAATTAACTTCCTCGTTCTGATAATAATGACAAATTTAAGACAATAAAACAACTTTATTACTTTTTATGTTTAATCGAAGGTTACATTAACAATATAGAAAACAATGTCAACGCGTTTTGTCTCGCCATATAATTCCGATCAAATGCTTCGTCATTGAAGTATGGACGGGAATCGATTAGAGCGTTTCCCGTGTTTTTGTCGAAAAATTAAATTTAAAAATTAAAACTCGCTTTTCCTCGCTTTTTATGTGTATCTATTGATGATCGGTACGGACAGTCGACTGTGACCGCTTCCTCGATCATTATTTCTTAGATAATTTGTTTTTATAGTTTAAATTTCGATGGATTTTTTGTTCGTGCTGATCGATGTCATACTTTTGTTGGCGTATGCAATGCGCCGTGTAAAAACATTAACAAATTATTATCTTTTTTGTACATTGCGATTTGCACCAACCTCGTTGGTTACTAGATTTTATTTATTTTTAAAGCGATCAAGCGTAGCCCCGTTTTTGATTCTGCCATTTATCAAAGCTCGAAGATGACTCTCTATGACCGACTTTCATTAAAGTTAGTTTGATTTAACATCATGACAATTAGCAATCATACCATACAGGGGACCAATGTCCAGTCACTTTCCACATAATTAATAAATAAAGGTTTTTATTAGAAGGCCAAATCATGTCGTAAACTCCAAAAATTAAATAACACTCCAAATTTTATTTTTCTTCCACTATTTCATAATTAGTGTTGTATCCACAGAGAGTAGGTTTATGGAAAATACGACTTATATTTGGGATAGTAACAGCTATGTTGCCGAAAGTTATGAGGCAGCAAGTACCACGGCAAAAACAATAATTTGTTTGTTCGATTTTATTACGTGGAAATTTCTTATTATAATGCGCTTATAATTTCTGATTCTACTTAACTGTCTAGTGTAAAAATAGGCACAAGCTTAAGAAACCATAGATTATCAGAAGCTAATCTATAAAAGAGCGTTTATAAATTAATCTTTTTAATTGTTGGCAACTTTCGCACTACCTGATGTGAAACTGATCTAAAATTATTGTGTTTCATATATATGCACTTTTTCTTTTTCATGTGTCTTTTTTAATATTGCCCTGATCACTGTTTACATTTTTTTAATTGCTTTGTTTTGTTCTATTAACATAAACTAAATGTCTTATGTATTTTTGCACTGCTGGCTTGCCTCATCTAATTTTTTTTTTCACATTGTTTGCCTGGAAGAATTTTGTGCTTGAGCATTCGAATCTCGACTGAATTTTCTATATTTGGTAATACGGCGTAGAAAAACAGTATGAGGCAAGGCCTATTTAAAGTGTCTCAGGCACAGATTATATCAATAAAAAAAACTATACTAATGCATTGCTATACACGATTGCACAACACTTTCATAGTTATTAGGTTAAAATGTTTTAATAGATACGATAAGCGGCCATTCGTTAAACTCCTGTCACTAAATTATTAATATTTTATTTTTATGGACGGATTTTATCCGTTAACGACCAGTTTCCGGTTATGCCTAATGGAATATATTAACAGCGATATTTGTTTTGTGTCGATTGAGATGGTAACTTTAGAATCCAGTGTGAATTTCTAAGAAAAATATTAATAAAATTTTATGAGCATAATTAACTAGTTAATTAATTAAAATAAGATTTCGTTTTTATGTTCTTTGCGTGTTAATTCTATCATTTCACCTATTAATATTCAATAAAGTAGATATTATATTCATCATATGATGATGATATTTTAAAATTAGAAAATTATTGTTTTCACTGTTAACTACTCGTATTTCATTAAATATGTTATAATATTCATGTGAATTATTTTATAGATAACGTTCTCTATGAACAACATCTATCAACTTAGTTAAGAATCCAATACTCTTAATGAAATTACATAATAATTATACACATATTAGACAAATATTAGGAATTACCCTTTAAAACTCTATAATAATTTCACAGCTAGATGTAATGTTCTCGTGATCCGTCAAACTTATCCCAAATGTCAAGGGTTGACAGAAGCTCATGACACGAGTTTAACCTGTGCTGATTTAAATGGTATAACCTATATTTTGTCATAGGAAAACATACTTTACATTCATCTATTATGGAATTTATTTAAAAGAACCCGTGCCGACATGTTACTCTTTAAAGTAGAAATTCTTATCTATAATTTCTTCAAGCACTTATGAAATATGTATACAGAAAATTAAACCTTTCAATATACACAATAAGGTTAATCTTTATTTGAATTGCCCTTCAACATCTTCTACGGAAGGAACAGCTCAATGTGTGGCTGTACATTTGCGTTATTAAATGATTTATGGAGGCGGATTACGGGGATAAAGATCATCTTCTTAAAAAGCGACTCTAACTCCAAATCATAAGGTCTAATTTCCAATAAACAATTGATGAGGTAATCATGCACAGAAGTTGTGTTGATCTCTGTATAATTGAGTTAACTGACATACTGATGACTTATTTGACGTATGTTTAACTATTCTGAACTAACGCTGTCATGTCTTCCGTTATGGATAACGTCTAAATATTTATTGTATTTTAATTTTATGATAACATCATTATCCTATATGTAAAACATATTATTTATAGAATATAAATTACTGTATAAAGATATAAATTTTACGAATTACGATTACGAAGAATCTATAAATTTTATCAAAATATATCTATTACTAACAATATTGTTTCTTAGCAAATTTTTGACATTAAAATACATAAGTTCGTGTGGGGTAACCATGCAGAGCTGTAAATCTAACAAAATATTCAATATTCATAAGTTTATATAATATTAGTAAAACATAAATTTTGTATCCGACCACCACGAATAAGTATAACATATTTCTACCTAAAATATTATAATAAAAAATCTAAAGAAATATATTTTAGAAATATAATTCAAACTATTTAACAAAGAACGTTGCTTTATTTTTTTTAGCGCGCTTAAACTCTCATACCTGAGGTTGTAGGTTCGATCCCGGGCTGTGCGCCAATGGACTTTCTTTGGATTGTGAAGGAAAACGTCAACAAAAAAAAAGTCAATGACGTGTGCCAGGCACTGGAGACTGATCACCTACTTGCCTATTAGATTTAAAAATGATCATGAAACAGATTCAGAAATCTGAGACCTAAAAATGTTGTAGCGCCACTGATTTTTTTTTAAACTCCATAAAAGGTTAATAGTGTAGTTACACGATATTTGTTGAAACATTTGCTGAATTTGGAGAAGAATGTTCTAGAAATGGCAAATATGTGATATCGATCTAGCATTTATCGTTAGGACATTATTTTCCCAGATCGAGATATCAAATTGATAAGTGAGGCACATCCGAAGCGGGCAGGGCATTATGAAATTGGCCGTACGTTACACGCCGTTACTTCCGATAAAATATAACATTCCTGACTGCTCATATCTGTCAAACGAATGTTCGAGCTTTACCCAGTAACCAGCTCACGTTTTCGAAGCCATCATTTTGTTGATATTAATTATTTAGTTGCAAAAGGAAATATATGATGCAATTCGATACTTGTTTACAATAGTAATATCATTAGTATTATATTTGAATATTGAATACAACTGGGCCTGAGATGTCTGTACCTGTTTCATGATCATTTGCCACTAAGAGGTAAGTAGGTCATCAGCCACACTGACACACGCCGTCGACATTATGGGTTTCCTCACGAAGTTTTCCTTCACCGTTCGAGCGAATGTTTGATGGGGACATAGAAAGAAAGTCCATTGGTGCCCAGCCGGGGATCGAACCTACGGCCTCAGGAATGTGAGTCGCACCCTAAAGCCACTTGCCAACAATGCTGCTTGAATATGTAAAGAATGACCGACGCTCTAGGCTGTTTTAACTGGGTTTTAATTTGTTTGTAAGATATGAAAAATTACTTGAATAATATGTCACTCATAACATTCACATACCATTTGTCAATTAGCTGTCAAAACGTTAGCAATACTTAGAAGCCAAAAGGTTTGCTAATATTGCAATAAAGATGAATTGACTGTTTGTTACCCATATATCAGAATATTATGTGCCGATACAGCAGGGGTTTAGGGGGTGGTGGCGGTAACCTCAGAGATTTATGTGCTCATAACGCGCGGTTCCTCGCCCACAAAATGCTCAGACGTATTGATTTCATTTCAGAATTCACTTTTAAATATGTATTGATACTGTTAGCCGGTGAAGTCGGGTTTTTATTCCCCGATACTGAAGTAAACCGTGTTGCAACGTGCATTGACTTTAGTGCATGGCTCGATAGTGTTTCTAGTAATTCACAATTTTAGGTGTATTTTTTGTGAACTTTATTCATTCTCGTTAGTATATTTATAGAAAGGTTTTGATTTGTGGCGATCACCTTAACTAAAGCAGACGTAGAAATCATCGTGGTACATATTGGAGGTTTTAGCAGATAAAAATGTTTTGTGTGTATATATAGCGTAGTTTTTTCCAGTATATAGTAATGGAAGCAATTTTAAGAAAAATCAATATTAAAAATACTTTACTTAATAACTTGCTATAACTTAGTCCAAAAAATTTTTTTAAAGGAATTTGATTAATTCAACGTCCCTAGTGTGAAAGTTTTATAATTCATTGCACAAAGTTAAATCCAGTTTCTTCCTACATTTCACTTCGTTTTAGTTAATCACCAAATCGCTTTGTCCAGTCGCGTCAGAGAGCATGCCTATCGAATAACTAAAAAGGTGTCGTTAGTAATGGTTTTTGAAACATCATAAAGATGTCAGCGCGCTGTTACCCGATTGTGGCTATCTGTGTGGCGTAAAAGAGCATGCGTAAAGCCGCAAGTACTGCCAGACTATACATTAACCCGTTGTTCCATATTCAAAATAATCGTATATTCTAGATTTCTCATAGAAGAACTGTCATTTGATAAAGTTTAGGCTGTTAAATGCTCCTTCTATAGAACGATCTAATTTCCTAGGAATTTTGAATTTAGAAGTCGGGCACTAAGGAATGGAGTATTGAATACTCCATACTTAAAGTATATATACCTATAAATAATAATATATTTCATATTAAAAGGGTTAACACCATTTCTAAGATTTGAATTAAATAATGAAAAAATCTTGGTCTTTATTATTATAATAATTTAAACAAAAAATAATCAATAAAATGTGTACTATCTAAAAGTAAATTAAATAGGTAATACTTAACTACAGCAAGTATTACTTTAAATAATATCATAGCTTATTATTTATTTTAGTATCATCGTAAAATTTCTCTCACCTCTAGATAACTTACAAGAGAAGTTTGGAAGATAAAAGTCGCACCGTTCAAACAAAGTTACGCAAACAGCTGTTTATAATACTTTCGCGAGACTTTTTACTTAAAATCACTTCGATTGTTTGTTGCTGACCCTACTTTCTTTTAATCACTTCATAAGTCACCGGTGCACCATTGTAAGGGGTATCTAGTAATTTTTGATAGCCTGTGGTCACTTAACACTTCAAATTGTTTCGGATAGCTGTTTATTTATTTTAATGGCGCTTTGAGTCTTAAAGAGCACTCGACTAATCAACAAATGTACAATGAATATGACGATATAAGTAATTGATGTTAGTATTATGTTTACACTATACAATAAAATTATCTTGGGAAAATTTAAATAGTTATCGTTATTACTTAATACGCTATGAATTAGTTACATTTGTGCTTTGTAAGTCAAGTGTCACGCGCGTTGACTATGTAAAATGTGTGACGTATTTATATTGACGTATTATAGTTTAAGGTCATATAAATTATTGTAATAATTATTCGCAGATTTGAGTATTATGTGTGAGGCAATAAAATAATGTTTGATTGACCGGTTTTTTATGCATAACAAGTCGTCTTTGTTAAATTTGAAATATTACAGGTTCGCCTATATTATCTGATTTCTTTGGTATCTCCTCCATCCATCAGTGAACAAAAGTGGTCTTTAAATATACTTGTAATGCAAACAAATCATACACGGTATTTCTTCAGAGTTTCAAAACATAATTTGGAACTTTCACTAAACTGTTAATGTTTTATATTATTTTTCCATAACATGTTTCCAATCAAGGGCGGATCCAGCTTTGGCGAGGGAATCACAAATTCGTGGTCAAGTCAAGAACTTATACGTTTGTCATCATACAAAGTTATTATATTACATTAATAAATGTAACACATTTAATTATATTAATATACAATTATAAACTAAAAATATATCTAATAACTAACCTTAAAATTTAATTATTAAAAAATATTATTAAAAGGAGTCCCTTTAGGCAAGGTCCCGAAGATACTGGCAGCGTTCCCCCTTTGAATAGCTAGACTAATTCTTTGTGCGAGGTAGCTGCCAGCTCTTCGTTCTCCTGTGATGTCGACTAACCTTTTTGATAATTCCCTAAAAAGCTTTAATGCGCTAGGACCCCACGGACCAAGGGTCTCGACACCAAATGGGACAAAATCATATTCAGAGCCTAGACCCCTGTATTTGCAGACTTTAGCTTTTTCAGCCGCATCACAAGCCGCACCAGCTCTCTTGTTAGTTCCATGAAGATTGGAAGGATTAAATTACATTAATTAAATAAATTAATTAAATATTGAATATATGTAGTTACATACAATCTGGATGGCGACAAAATATTCAAATAAAATCATTATGTTCAATTATTAGTGGTCCACCTAAGTCCTGGAACAAACTTAGGGGGGGAGGGGGGTCATGACCCCGTTGTTTCCAATAATAACGGATATACGTAAATTCAATGCAATGTTATTGAGTCGTAAATTATGATTTATGGTAAATTAGAATATTGTCTTCCCCCAATTTTCACGCTTGACGTGTTATAGCAGTCGTTCGGCGGAAATTTTAATTTATACGGTAGGAATAGTTTTTCCAATAGCTTTGTTTCCAAAGAAAAATATTCAATCACGGAAGTTACGATACAATATGAAATTGCTATTGTTAGATTTATGTCTGTATTTTCATTTAAGTTTGGGAACGTTTTGGAATGGAAAAAGTATTTTTATTCAAATTCAATATGATGATCACAAAAGAAATTTCGGAGTGTGTTTCATATAAATACTTCTAATATTAATATGTTTATGGTTATTTTTATAACGGCTTAAGCGAGGTTCTTAAATAATCACTAAACTATGTATAAAATGATATTTCCTAACATACATTGTCTGCCGTTCGTGGATTTGATTAGAGGAAATTTTTGACAATAGACGTCTACTACTATTCAGATAGACTAAGCCCTCTCTCTTTAGCCGGTAGCTTTGAGCGGCGACCTCAGTAAGGAAACATCTAAAGGGGATAATCTGTTTACACCGGTTTCTGTCCAGCACCTATCTTATTGAGTTCAGTTTTAAGGACTAGTATTTCATATGATTGGTCCATCTGGTTGGTAAACGGTTATTTAGTCTTTTACCTTTTTTAACCTTCTAAGAAGGGACCCATTCCTGCAAGTACTAGACCCGATCTCCCCTAGCTATTTGTAAAATCGTATAGCCCGGTCTGTGAAAGATACTTGCTGTGTCAAGTATCCTCACAAACCAACAATGGGTGTGAAGAGGCGGACGCAACCGCCGCATCGCATTTCGGGAAGCGGATAAGGCTCTGCTGTTACCGTATCCAGCATAAGGTGTTGTTGGTGGCACCTTGGGGTTTTAGTGGGTATGCATAACAGCGGAAGAGTATGCGCAATGCATTACCCAAAGTAAGAAAAAAAGTCTTTTAGCTTCTGTGTTAGACAAAGCTGTCCTTGCTCAAAAAAATCAACACACACTATGGAAGAGGGCAGGCACCATCTGTCAACTATAGGTTCTTTTAGGACCGTCCAAGTCCAATTTTATAACTGTCAATGATTATCAAAGTGATGATTTTAAGAAGTCATCAATTGAGGCAATATCTGGAACTGATTATATGCCCATAACAATTGGTCACGCTTGAACACTTCTAATCTCCGAATAGTGACGGAGCAAAAACCTGAGTCCTTCAATAATTCCGATCAATTATCGTAACCATTTATCTTCCCCATGATTTACAATTTTAATAGAATATAAACCTTAATTAATTGCCCTTCAAGTAAATTCAACTTCGACAGGAAATGATCACATTTTATGCTTTGCGTTTGATGTTTTTTGTTAATGAGTTTTAACAAATTATTTTACATTAAATATGCCTAAATCTTATGAACTAAACTAAAAATCAAAATAACACTAATCTTTTTTTCTCTCTCCTTACAGTGGTTGCCTGGAATAAGTTGCTTGATGGCAATAAGGCCACCCGTTGCCCTCAAGAGTCATTATTTTACTGGTAATTAAGATTAAATAATCTAATTATGTAATAATAATATGGTCTGCTATTTATGATTTTTAGTACTATAAAAAAATTGGCTAAAGAGATACTATTCTTTAGCCAATTTATTTAACATTTATAGTTCAATCATTAGAGGAAACGAAAAAAGAGGACGGGGCTCTGAATATCACGACAAGATTTTTAATTACGGCTAACATATCCTAGATATAAGCCGGTGACACATCGCAAATTACAATTCAATAATTATTTCTCGGCAGCCCTGCAAAGCTTAAGATAATAATTCCAAGTTTGACAGTTTTAGTGTACATGAACTGCGTTTGAATAAAAAAAAATGCTAGTTGAGCAGCGCGGACGGGGGACCTTATAGTAAAATCATTAGAGGAAATATAATAGAAGAAGATTTATTATTTAGAGTAAAGTGGTGCAAGCTTATACTATCGATATTATATCGTTATAAGTATCCGATTTTAAATTTCACGGTCCAATCACCGTTATGCTAAGGATTAAATGTCTACTTCCGTCAGATGCAAAAACAATCGATATTGTTTCTCGATAAAATAGATTGCAATTGGGACAGTTATAGTTTTAAGCCCGCATTTTCAAGAACATTTTTTTTAAGAACATAGGTGAAACGAACAGGAGGCTGACCTGATGAATGCCAGAAAGATTGTAAGTACGCTACCTTTAAAGAATTGGTACGCTCTTTTCTTGAAGGACTTTAAGTTGATTGCTTCGTAAATACCCTGGTCACTTACATAAATATACATATATATATATTTATACATACTTTTACTGTGATAGGTATACTTATTTAACTGTTTGATGTATCAGAAATTGTTCATAAAATTTAAATGAATAGATTGTTGAGTGTGTGGACTGCTTTATTAACCATTATAAATACACACAGTAATTTGTCAGCGGAGAAGTAAAAGGCACTAGAAGACTTATTCTATACTACACATGTTTATACGCACTGTACGTTAAAATTGGCGTCGCCATATTGTAATTAGCAACAAGTATGTAGACTTACGCTGTCTCAAATACATCTCGATATGGGACAAAACAAGAAGAGCACAGGCGTGTCCTACAACAGTTATCTAGATCTGTGGATTCCGAGAACAGTGAACTGCTACCAAATATCATGACTGCCGTCTTACAAATGAGAAAATTTCGCTCTAATTATTTATGAATGTGTTATCGTCATATCTCGAGAGCTCACGACCCGGCGTCTGTAAGCACGACACGAGCAAAACCGTAGGTAATTAGCAAATGTGGCTCTCTTTGTTCTCATGGCACGTTTTGCATTGATTTCCCATCTATCGCTGCGAACGGGAGAGGAGTCAGCGACGTATCGCTAATAAACCTCCATTACTTTCATTAAAGCTATCTGCAGCCCAGTCGTATCGTCGCCGACATGCCATCGGCGCATAACGAAATTAAACGCGATGACGCTATCGAGGCAGAAGGCCGCCAAGCGTACAACAGCCCATCGCCAGCGCGGCACTGCTCAATACGCGTACGCTGCTGGCGTCTTCAATTAATTGCGACACGCGAATAAATGACGATAATAGGTTTTAATCGTAACACTGAGCTCGACATCCTTCTCTGTAATCCTAAATCTCGTTATGGAAATTACTGGCATACCTAAGCATCTATAATAAATTAAGTTTGAGATTATCGTATGATCCAATCGTAAATTAAGACAAGATACATAATTAAGGCGAATAAATAAAATGGTTGGCATTTCGACGGGAGCACGTTCGATTTTGCTGAGCGATATACGCTCTCCATTTTGAGCTATCGGCCACATTAATAAAGTATAGTTTGATTCGTTGCATTTAATTGCGATTCAATCGGCAGCAATATTGAAAGAGGCAGAAGAGTGCGGAGGCGGGACGGGGCTCTGAATGTCACGACAAGATTTTTAATTACGGCTAAGATATCATCTTAGAACTGCAATCCCAGCTATAAGCCGGCGACACATCGCAAATTACAATCCAATAATTATTTCTCGGCAGCCCCGCAAAGGTTAAGATAATAATTCCAAGTTTGACAGTTTAAGTGTACATTAACATGAACTGCGTTTGAATTAATGAAACAATGCGAGTCGAAACGCGGGCGGGAGGGAACCGAAGTCCGCGGGTGTCGAATATGATCTGAAGTTTATTTTCGTTCTTCTAATGTAAGACGCCGTCGTTCGGAGGCAATTAAAAATAAAAAAATCGTTTCAGACGTTCATTGTCTTCGTTATTAATAAATTCATTTTACTGAGTTGAAATGGACGTGTATATTTTATTCGCTTTAAGTGGTTTCACATTGTTTTTGTATTTATGTTCAGTTATTTTCGGCGAAGACATTATAATACGACTGTAAGGGGAAGATGTGAAATGGCTCAATGTCTCTCCATTAGAGATATTTGAAACCTCCAAAGTGCACTAATAAATTGTCATTTGTGGTTAATAACAGTTTAAAAATAAAACGTGACAAATATATTGTATTTGAGTACTTCTTTAGATTATAAATATAAATAATATAGATAAAATTAATATCTTTTACAAACGAAACCTACAAACCCAGATAATTTTTATATAAAACAAATAAATGCGAAATGCAAAGTTATATAATTCTAAGGATATCATTCTAGAGCGCGTTCCAAGTTTTGAAAGCCCGGCAGCTCACTCTCGGCCATAGTGCACACCCGTACTATGAAGAAAAAAAGAGTTTTTTTAGTAAGAAGATAAATGCAATTAAGAAATACATACATGTCATACATTTTTTATATTCTACTTAAAACTCTTCCAGGACTTCTTTTGTTCTTTTTTATACCACGCACCATCACGTAGCTAGCTACCATTTACTTAACAGCTCTGATATTTTACAGGCCAGCTCTTAACTTCCATTCGTCCGTTTTATAGTCGCTCTACGCGTTATAGCCAAATGTCACGAGATACTCTGATTTGAGGCTTTTCCTGAAGATATATAAACAGTACTTTGTAGTAGAACATAATTTGATTCCATGTGTGTACAATTTTAACAAAAGGAAATTGTGCAAACCTGATTTTGACGACCGAATGATTCATCTTAATCGTTAATACAAGAAAATATTTAAATAAAATCCTTTATCAATCAACACTTTAATTTAAAAGATTCTAATCAGTTTATAAAATTAAAATTGGAACATAAATCGAAAGGGTATTAAAGCGAATTTCCGGCACAAAAAAATAGAAGAGGCTTCGCAACAAAGTGAAACAAGATCCACTCTACTAATCCGACAAAAGCGAGCCTTGTTACCCTTCAAATTTATTTATAAGAAAACTCTCGGACAAGTCGTTAATACCTATAAAGTAGGGGCGAGAGAGCCGCTAGCGAGTTTATAACTCACGTACCGAACTTTACTCGCCGACACATAAAATAATAGGTGTAAAAACTTACACGGGAATGTACTCAGTGAACGGCGAGCCGCGAGATGGACGATGTCGTCTCAACACGTAGCACGTCACCGAAGGACTCAGGCAGAGACCTCGAATAATTTTTCCCGCAAATTATACTTAGCTTGGAGACCTATTTTTTTAATTATGAACAATCACGCGAATTTCGATAAAAGTATCATCAGAATTGTCGATCGTGGTATATATCATGACATACCTTGATTTAGGATATTGGCGTAACACATGACAATTTAAAAACATTTCACAATCAATAAGACGTAATAAAAATAACCATTTTTGATTTTGGTGTTCTTAATGGCTTTAATATCTTTATTGGCATTAACCTGAATGCCAAAATACATTTAGGTAGTTTATTATTATAACAAAAGTAATTTTAAACACGCTCGACGCTTTTCGGCTACTAATTTTGTGAGCGTAGTCCGTTTGAAATGTTTATCAGTAGACACAATGGGGGTAGCGAAAGAATTATTATCTTGAATAAATCATGGTAATGAACACCTTTCGAGCCTTTTATATCGTTTAATTCAGATATCACTGCGGAAACAAACGTCGGTTTATCCCGCCATCTGTGGCGCATGCGCGCACCGGTAATCGTTAACCCCGAGGTGATATTATTTTGAATATCAATTTCTTTATCATTAATTCAAATCTTAAGCGTTCGTTCTAGAGTCCACTTTACAAATAGTTGTTATAACAATGCGTTAAGATGTATGACACGAATTCGAACGTAGCCGCATAGGCCGCGGGCGCAAGACACGTGCGCAGACGCACCTTGCAATGCATTATTTTTAACACAAAATTAATGCCTAATTTATTCGTGTAGGTTTGTTGTGTTTATGAGGAGGTGAAGCATGTTAAAATATAGTAAGTAAAGAATATTGTACAAAATATATATCACTTACTTTCCTGTGCTCTTGAATATCCATACCAAATTTAACCGTTGAATTGTGACAGAAAGTTTCATTTGCATCCATATGTTAGAACACATAATCTTTGAAAAAGTTCAAGTGGGTATGATTTTTTCTTTTCATATTTGCATACAGACATCGATGAAGTCAATCAGTTTCTATGTTCGAACTATAAATTTACTTTAATAAGACACAAATACATTCTGTTCGTTTTTGAGTCGCGAACTAAAGAAATTTAAATAAACTGTTATCAGATTCGACAGGTGGAGTTTTCTCATTTGTTTTAACTCCGCTGTAGGTTACGGATTAGTAGATAATCGATATAAGTTATTTCTTCATTAATTTTATAGGGTAACATCACACAGAATCAACAAAAGTTAAAAGAAATAACAATTAAGTAAAAATCAAACGATTTTCTCTTCTTCTACTGCTAACATTTTATAATATTTGAGTGTGCTATAGAAACACTGTGGCATTGTTATTACAATGCCCTTATTTGGATATCAATGACCGCGTATATACGTCCTCATCATCGTCATCTAGACCAAATATAAGTAGAGTCGGGACGCAGAGCTATATTTATCATAAATATTCTAGAGTAGAGTTTCAAAAATGCGCATACACAGTAGTTACACGCGTTATATCTGTATGCCATAAATGCCAGCTATGTTATATGTAATGTTTTCTGTAAATAAATTTTAACCGTTCAATCTCTGTCATACTGACTTTGTCAGAAATTAAAAGCTTAAAATAGTTTGAATTGTTTGTAAAATAAATATTGCTTATAATTCTATACGCATTAAAAACCTTAACGTATTGAATTAGTTGCTTTTTGTTTTATTAGAATAATTGATAAGTCATTTTTTAAAGTACCTAATTAACACATTTAAAGCGGAGTTCACTAAGAATGATCTCACTCATCCCACCGATGGCAGACACCGGGCGGACGGGACCAATTCGACTTAGGGTTTCGCGACCTCTTTGGCATTGAGTCTCTATGAGTATTACTTAACCTCATATAAGTATCCTACCCGATTGCCCGGTTCTATAAAAAAAACTTCGTGCGTCCAAAGTATAGCAAGGTACAGTCTTTAATTAAAACCTGTGGCAACGATTAAATACTTATTTTCCATTTCCTATTTTCATAGTCTTCTCTAGTCAAGTGAAGAGTACATACACATTACGTACGATATGAAAGTTTTCCTATTCTGATTTGTTGTGAAAGTAATTATTTATATTCATTAAGCTAGTCAGCAGCCCACCCACGTTTCACTATGTAACATTTCCTTTAGGATCAGTGTTTTGATCATCATACTAATTTAGCGCAACGTATGCAATAAATATTTAAGATTAATCTGATTGGAGCCGAGGCTAGTTAGGTTTGTGAATACTAACGATGGGCTCCATCCTCCAGGTAGCAAGGAATTTTGCATATGAATTTTGTTTTCTATCTACAAAGTGATATAATATGATGTGTCTCTTTCAACGAAGTGTTTGAAAATGGTCGCCACAGAAACAATATAAATGAAATTGTCCATAAATATAAGAACAAAAGAAACATTACAAACTAAAAGTTTATTTTGGTATTATTAAACTACTTGTTTGTATTTTATTTCGTAAAATAATCATATTTTTACACTCAAGGTCAATCCTAAGATAGTACTTTATATTTAGTTATTATTACTGTATTGCATTTAATATGATGCAATATTGTAATTTTTGATTCTGTAGGCTACAACGAGCTAAGAGTACGCAGAGAATTCGCGCTTCTGATGTACTTAATACAGTTGTTACATATCAAGGACATTAATTCTGCAGTACTTCAGTAACTTAGCTTCAATGTGCGTGATGGGTAAGTCAGAAAGCGACATCGTCCGCCGTTACTTCATGTGTGCACAACTAGGACTAACCTTTCTGAAAAGGGCACGTATGATTCGGTGCATTAATTTAATTAACGAAATATATAGCTTAACGGACCTTTTTCATTGTTCCTTGACTGAGCTGGCAAATGTTCTATTATTTGTTAGTGCCTATAGTAGTAAGTAAATTTCTTTTATTTTTTATTATGTAATTTTATATGTTTGTTTTTTTCTTTGTTTTGTCTGTAAAATATATTACTTATTGTTTACTCTTGTTAATTTAGGGTAACCTATAAAGGAGTGTTTTTATAAATAACTTTAAATTACGTTTATAAACAGTAAAGTAATTCTAAAAAACGATTTGAACCTATGCTTAGTCATTAAAATACAAAACATTACATTAAACACTAAAAATAAATCGCTCCATCACAAGTAACCTATCTAAGTACACTCAATCGAATTGACTACAATTTTTCCTATCATTAAGTCCAGCAAGTAAATCAATGAGTTTAAATCAGTCCGATAACATGCAAAATAACTGCGAACAGAAGACATACTTTGTATCGTCTGATTTGTACTTTGGGTACCTATCGAGTTACAAATTGTATATCTAAGATCGATACGGGGTAATGAAGAGGGCTCAGCATTTAAATACATTTGCATATTAGAATGCGTTCACTCTATTGCGAGGCAGCATACTATAGGTATACCATTTAGCATACTTGATACTGGACAATTGAATAACGGACTTCTGTCGACCCTGGGAACGTACGGTGGCTTCAGTAGATTATTATTTTTCCTTATAAATTGTCGATTTTGTGTATTAGTTGAATAAAGTTTTTTTTTGTTATGCAGTTTTTTTGTAAAAAAAAAGTATAATATCAATAATGATATTCCCATAACATTACTTAATTATTCTTTATAAAATTCTTATTTTAAGTAAAATATAATGTGTGATATAAATAATTTATTTTAACACAAAAACAGTTTGCCATAACAAGATCCGGAGCACAATCAAGATATTTCTAAAAGTACACACAATATAAATTCATCGTTAAATTTAACTATAACGGAAAACATAATGTCGCGTGCAAAACACCTACTCAATAATTTATGTAATTATTTAAATGAAATAAATAATTCTTTAGCTGAATAAGTTCCTTGTCGTTGTTTTAGCAAAGCTATTGATTGGTACACGCTGTTATCTCTGTCTGATCAAGTTTCAATGATTTCACAGTATAGATTTATCTAACTTGATTACTTCATAGTTACAATCAATTGTTGCGTAATAATTTGAAATTTTGTCAAAGGTAGTAATAATGGCACTGTGGGCACGAACATCGTATAGGATTTGTTGCATGGTATCTTTCACAGAGCTTTTAAGATCCAATTTTTATACATAAGACAAGATAATATTTTTAGTAGTAAAATTATATGAGACAGAAGACTTTGTTAATTCAATGGCATCAATAACGGATTAGTATAAGCCTAGCAAAATATCTGTGCATAAATTTATCTTTATAATATTAGAAGTATACTATACTACTACTACTATATATTTAGTGGCAATGTTTATATTATTTTATCACTACATCTTCACATTATTAAAATATACTATAACATTATGAAATAAATATTAATTATAATGTTTCACTAAAATAATGATGAATCGATAATTTTTTTTCTTAAGTCTATTTCTTAAAATGTAGTTGAAAGATGTTTGAATGTTTTTTGTATATTATTAATATTATAAACCTTAATTACGTGTTTTATTAATTAAATTAAGTGTTTTTCCTACACAATGCCAGATAAACTTATGGCACAACTAATTTCTTACCATGTCCACTCCGGCAGTAGTTCAATCCCGTTGAGTTAAAATATTCATAATTTTTATTGATTTAATTTAATAACCGACTTTTTCGCTCGAAATTAACTTAGTAGTTCGAATGCCTGTACATCATTGTAGAAGCTATTATAGCATACAGCATATGTATTTGCGTATATGTATTGCACATAGGCTAGGTCGTAGCGATGTGCTCGATAGCGACAATTAATATGCAATGTCGTAGCACTCGTAAACTAGTCACGAACATATGCCAATATGTTGGTACCGTTAGGGCTTAGGCTATTTGTACAATTCAGATCATTGTATTGAGAAGCTGTTTCTGTAGCTTTTTGTATTATTGAACCTTACTTGCGTATACTTAAAGAAACTATTCAAGTAGACATTTTATAGAGATACTAACGGCTGAACCCAATAATTAATCCACAATCTTCGTTGAAAACAAGCAGAGATCAGACTGTGACAGTCGATCGATCTGTATCCCAATAAACAAACCCTACGAAGACAATCCGTTTTTGGCGACGGAGAGAATGCAATCTCTCCGCTCTTTACACTCAAATTTGATAATCAATATAAACCAAATAAAGTAAATGAAACCGTACAAATAATATTAAAATATACATATCTATATTTAAAACTTATCAAATAGCTTTTTTTATTATTTTAAAAAGTGGTGTAAGTTAAAACCTTAAGATAAGATATTGGCGCAGTTGAACTGTCATTTTCACACAAAGGTCTAACCACATACACCGATCTAACCTAACATGGATAGCTTGTTTCGACAGATGGCTATCACAATTCGTCGATTGGTCATTATCAGACTTTTAACAATATTTGGATTAAGATGTCTATCTCAGATGTATCCAAAATAGACTGATTAGGTAATGTTTAATATGTAACTATTATGGTGATTATCATTGTTCTTGGGCCTTCCGGAACGGACATTCGGTCTATGTGCGCATTTAACATTCGCTCGAACGGTGAAGGAAAACATCGTGAGGAAACCGGCTTGCCTTAGATGTAGTCCAAATAGTCGACGACGTGTGCCAGAAACAGAAGACTGATCACCTACTTGTCTATTAAGGTTTATAATAATTGACCAAAAAACATTCAAAACTTTTTAAAAATCGAATTAATGTTACACTGATTGAAAAAAATATTATTCTATTAATGTTTATTTGCGTGAAACATTTAATGATTTGAAACGGATTAATATATTTGAATAATGTAAAAAAATATAAGAATTGACTTTAATTATTTGACTCATTTAACTTTTATTTAAAATTCTACCTTTATAGACAAATTTTCACGCCATTATTTGTGACAGAACATGCGAACTTGAGATTGTACCACTATAACATTTTTGTACCGTATTCTTGCAAATAATTTATTATTATAATTAGATTGACTCGGACCAAATAAGTTTGTATTGCCAATGGTTTATTTATATTCTTTGCTGTAAATAATTGATAAATATAACCATTAGTACTAGACAAAAGCAATTTTTATTTGTTACATGCAGTATTATTTATCAAAAGAAAGTATTTTTCTTACATTGCCGTTTGCTAATTGTAATTGTACTGAACTCTGTGGGAGAGTATAAATGTAAAGGATAGATATAAAATTCCCTGGGACAATTTGCACTTACTAATTAGTAACTCGACTGAGCCGTAGTCATTTGTTACCGTACAAGCTTATTAGAAAGAAAAGTATAGTAAAAGTTAATCAGAGATAATGAGACGGTGCGAACGGTATGTTAATACTGTGGTATCAAACATCGGCGCGCGCGCAGGTATCGTTCTGATCAGGGCGCCAGGGCTCGTCTTCTGGATTAGTCGATTACACGTGAACTGTGGTCTTATACATTAATTACAGAAATTCTATAAGAAGTAAATATCATTCACGTCACAACTTTACTTATACATATCTTATTATTTTTTTGGGATGGAGAAGGTCAAGGATAGAGAGACATGGAAACAATTGGGGGAGGCCTATGTCGATGGACAACCTGACCAGGGCGGAAAAGAATAAATTTTTGTTTTTGCTATGTAATTAGATTTAGGAATATAGTATATTTATATAGTTTGATAAGAATAGCATTTCAGCTAAATGGTCAGCGAATAAAGGGCTTTTATTATTATTTTTTTTGGTATGTTGAATTGCCAACATCACAGTCTTCTTTCTAAGGTTCGATATCTTCTGCATTCCTTAGAAATTCAACCGTACTACACCATGTACGGTTTATGCACCACCCCGTACTGTACAACTCTTCCAAATGCACAGAAAATTTAAATTTATAGAAATAAACTTGCGATCCCACTGGGAATCGAACCCGATACCTCTCATCTAATAAACACCTAATAATAGGCTAATCTATGAGGCCCTTTCATAGTATACATAGTTTTAGGTTATTTTTATAATATTTGGTTTGATAGCTCTGAAAATAATAGGTTTAAGTTATCTTTAGATATCGCTAGATTTATACGAATAATAAAATAGTGCAACTACATTCTTAATGTTACAGAGCAAAAAATAACTTTGAAGTGATGTTGAATGATTATATGATTTATTCTGTGTCTTTAAAGACAGCATAATCTGTGTGGCTTAAAACGAATATTATAACATTTGTAACAGATTGTACACCACCCGCAAACGCGGTACGGGAGGTGTAAGGCACTGACGCACGCACAGCATAATAATTAGTCATTAGAAAGCAGATAGGGGGCGCTGGGGGCAGGTGGAATAGGGCGGAGCATTTCAGTTTATCTGAAATTACATCTTTTATGGCTCCGCGATTATTCCGCGCTGCGACTTGGCGTTAGTACCGCTCGGAAAACACCTACGTTACCACTTACCGTCGTTGTTAAACATAATCCTCACAATTGCTTTTCAGGCGTCTTTTTACGCTCAGTTTCACCAGATAGACAAACAAACAACAGAGACAGGAGGAATACATATAAATGTATGTATACAGAGTTTAACTGTTCCTTGAAAAGGGAGATCCACGCAACCAATTCCTCATCATCACCATCACGATCAGACGGCTTGCGCCCTAGGCCGCTGTGCTCAGAGAAAAAGTACAAAAATATTAAAAATAAGAAATGGTGCTAACTGGTTGACTTGCGAACTGGTTGTAAATGTAAATTTATGATTAATTTAATATGTTTTTCTTGACGTTCATAAGTGTAAAAGTTTACCTATATGAATAAAGATATTTTGATTTGATTTGATTTAACCAATAACTAAGGATAAAATACATCAAGTTAGCAATTGAGTTAATTGCTCACAGTACTAAAATTGTGAAACCATTGTTTATTTATGGAATACCTATATTACATAGATCTGTTCTACTAAGGTCTTACGAGATGATGCTGTTGTAAATTGTATATAAATTATCTGCCAATATACATATATTCCATGACAGAGAAACAAAATTTGATTTGCGCTCGTCATATGTCACAGCAATGAAAATGTTTACGAATATAATAAAAACGCCAGTAAGACAAATTAGGACGCAAGACGTTTAATTAACTTTGGGAGACAGACAAATATTATCATTGAACACAAAAGCACAATCTAGAACAACAAACGAATAACTCAGTGGAGTTAACTTGAATTCATAATCAAGTAATTTATGTGCACGGCGAATAAATTAGGCGCTAGAGCCCGCGCGCCGCCCATAACTTACCCCAATAAATTGCCCAAAGCGGGCGAACTTTACCTCCTAATAAGTATACAAACATACAATAACTTAGTTTTTATTTTCATTTTATATTTACACCCGTGAACGTAACTATGAATTTAACGATGGCGTTACGCGATAACGCGATAACGTTTCGAGTCTAACAATGTACAAATGAAACTTATACAAGTACAAAAAACTAATTGTTATACATACTTTTAAAGCGATATAATATGAGATAAGTCATAATTTTGCGAAACTACACATTATTTAGGGAACGTTAAAGGCGGTTTTTGAATAGCAGATCTAAGTGAATATAAGCTTTGTCAGTTCCAGGGAAATATAACGTATCAGGTAGCACCTGCTTTGCATAAGGCGTCATGTGGAGACCCCCACGTTTAAAGTGTAAATTTCGCGATTAAAGTATTAATATGAACATAAATATTTTGTAACTAACAATTCAGACAATATTGAAAAAGTTGAAGAAAATTACAGAAGTATGATGATGAGCGAATTGTAGCAAAACATTGTAATGAATGGAAGCACCCACCACTGATGGAGCAAAAGCAGACAAATATCTGTTTAATTGATTATTTTCAAAACCTTTTTGATGACTATGAGTTTTTCGACGTGTATCAAACTCAGGATTAACATGCAGGTTACATGCAGTGTTCGTTGCACACTTAGCACACGAAGGCTTGTACTACCCAAAAGAAGACCTCATAATATATGCGTTCACATTTTCTTTGATAAATTTATTTAATAACGCGAAGCAAGACTAGCCGTACCCACATACGGCTAGTCTAAATAAAATTAAAACTAACACCCCAAATGGCGACCAAATTATACAATAGAGAGAACAATAAAATTAGCATACTCGATTCGCTGTCAACGTTCAGGAAGTAAGGTGTAATTTGTAAGCTTTGTGATTAATAAAATGTACTAAGTGTGACCCGAATAGCTCAGATTAGCGGTCACTTTATCACTTCTATACTGAGTTAACGTCGCGTGACGGATCTCGTTCCAAACTCATAAACAGTCCAAAGCAAAATACACTTAGATAACACTTGGTTTACGTCTTTGAGCCTCCCTCTTACCAAGTTTAGAAGGGTCATAAAGCTCTTTTGAGTTTGATAATATTTTAAAGATAACAAGTATACGTATAATACGTGCAGTTGTTTACGTACAATAGTGTTTTTACATTTCCAATTCTTTGTTACAAACCATTGTCTTATCTTCTACAATAACTAACGCTTCCCCCATTATCCATAAGCCTATGAAGCTGGCCAAGTATTATAGGTACTTTAAATTTACATAACATTTTCTGTCATTTGCTTATCGCTCACATGACAATACTGGCGCATTAAACACGAATAAATTGGACAAATTTTAGTTGCGACTTGTGCGAAGTATTCAAGAATGCGAAAGTCTACGGAGCGAATGCGATGTAAAGCCATGAGCATTTGAATAATCGTACCAAAGCCAGAGTATTATATGATAATAATTTCACGCGCGAGAGCCTCTCGCCGGGTGCTTTGGACTCGCTGCACTGCCTTCAAGGAATGTGTGAAAAAATGTAACCGCATTCATAACAATAATTCATCGGCAATTCATCACACTTCCACCTCACGTACCATACATTTCACGGGTATTACCTGCAGCTTATCAATATCCCCACAATTTTCTTTAATTAATTGATACTACAAACGTTAAAAATCGGTGAAGTGTTAAACACGCCACGGAGGGCTGCGCCGAGGGGAAATATCAAATTGCCTAGAATGAAGGATTATGAATACGCTGGAGTTACGTTACTTCAATCGGAATGATTGCGACCAGTTAAGTTTAAAAGTTAAAAGTTTGAGGAGCTGAAACATGAAGCTTAATTAACATCAAAATCAAATAACCGTAAAAAAGTTAACATATTCTTGAACAAATATCATAAATATTATCGTAGTTAAAGTGTGAAACTGTTTAATTAACGTATCATAAAATTATAAGGTAACATTATAAAACGGACATCATATAATTTGTAATTCATAGAAGTGTTTTAGATTGCATATCAGTTAAGGGAATGTTGTAAAGTTGTGCTTGTAATTATTTGTTCATAAAGTGCACGGTGGGTGAACACGCGTGTCTCTTTATAATTAGGTATTTTATTAATGTACTTCATACGCTTATTTAATCATGTATAATTTTTTTTTCGTGGCAGAAGTCCAAGTTCTCTGTGATTTTTTTTGATTGTGTTTGGAGAGTTATTATAAGGCAATGAGCATATAGGAAGCGGAAAAACCTAAATACTTGGGTTAATATTAATTTCGTCATCTACAATTATGTACCTATAAAAATATTTCCTACATCGTCATTAAAAAACAAACACTGTTATCATAGCCCTTATTAATACAAGAATAGTTTAAAATTAAAGTAAAATAACATGCCTCATAGATTCATTTAAATAATGATAAATGGTTTGATATGTGTGCGTTTCCTTTATGATAATGGTTACACTTTGTTCCTATATATTAACCAAAACTTCATGCACCAGTAAATGTAGACATTAATTTCCACACTATTTATCTATTTGGGCGCACAACGAGCCTTTATCTGTCATCGTTCTTAACGTTTACGGTGATAAACAAAACTGATTGAATATCTATTCAAATTTACAATTTAAAACAGCATCAAAAAGTTTATATTACAACGCTTGCAAATTGACGCATACAACATTTTGGAATTAGATAACGCAAGCTTTACTGCGTTAAGTCGAAATTATTTTAATATGCAAATAAGAAAATGAAGGAATTGTTTCGGTGGTAAAACGTATTCTTTAAATTAATGGCGTAGTGAGATTAGAGTACTGCTAACTGCTTTACATGGAGGCAGCTTACACGGCAAGCCAGCTCGTTTGTTCCGAGTAACAGACAAATGAAAGCATATAATTACTAGGCCGCCCCATTCTAAATGCAACAAGGCTTAGAATTAACATGCGAGTGTTAGAGGCACGCGTATGGCATTTATGAGTGTATGCAAAAATTTAGCCCGGCATTAAGTAAGATTTAAAGTACTGAAGATCCGTGTACTAATAGGTTAAATTATGACTATGAAGAATGTAATTTACGCCCAACTTACTCTTTCGGTCTTTTACTAATAAACCAGTTTGTGTCTGGCACTTTCTGTAACTGTTTGGAGACCATATGTTTTAATAAGTAGGTTTTAAAGTAGATGATTAGGCTTTCTGTGCCTGACAAAGGCCTATTATTCTCTATGTTTTCTATTAGAAGTAAGGCAAACAAAAGAGGGTAAGGATACAAGGAAGGAGTGACTATTTGATACCTTCTGAGGCATGCCGGTAGTCTCACGATGTTTTCCTGTCTCCACACATAAACGAAACTCCTTTAGTACATAGACGGGGACCGACCCTAAGACCTGAGGGATGAGAGATGCTGTCACTCAGTCTGCAGTCACTAAAGCAAATTGCTCTTCTTTAGGAAATAATAAAAATAAATATGTACATAAATTTGATGAAATGTCTTAATGCTACCAAAGTTGGAGTAGCTATATTAAAATTGATATAAAAATGTAATTTGCTTTAGAAATGGCTTGATTATAATAGATAATAATTTAAATTAAATCTCCTTAAGAAGCCTTTATATTATAAAGAAACGTTATTTCAAAAGATTGTTTTTACTGTTTCATATAAATGTTCCTAATATTTTGTCTAAGGCTTTGACGTCCGTAATTCAACTATTACCAGATAAGATACATTTATGAAGTAAATATTATATTTTATGCAATTATTTCGTTCTCAGTTCATAAAGTTAGATAAGGCATACAAATTTGTACTAATAAATCAAGAGTGTTGTGAAACAATATGTTAAAAATTGTTTCCAAACTGTTTTACATACAATGGCGGAAAATAAAAAGTTTTTTAACGAAAATTGTTCGCTAATTAAACTTCAACTAATTTACATCTTTGTTGGCTCAGTTTATGATGGGTACTTAGGTTAACTCGTGCGGAACTTGAATTTTTAAGATCAAATATACGAACAAATCTTGA
The DNA here is from genome assembly GCF_905147795.1 of Pieris rapae. NCBI lineage: Eukaryota > Metazoa > Arthropoda > Insecta > Lepidoptera > Pieridae > Pieris > Pieris rapae. Next base: position 5,734,505 of record NC_059524.1, on the reverse strand, counting down.
TTTTCTATTAAATATGCCACCAATATAATTCTGGTAAATCACTTTATTCGTGAAATTGGCTTGATACTATGCAGTAGTTTTGGAACATAGCAAGATATAGATATAGTTATAGTATATATTGTAATATTTAGATATAACCGAAGTAATCAATTACCTATATAGGTGTTGGCCTCAGTTTTCTGAATCTGTTTGATGATCATTTGTCAATCTAATAGGCAAGTAGGTGAGTAGCCTCCTGAGCTTGAAACACGTCATGATCTTATAAGTTCTGAGGCAAGCCGGTTTCCTCACGATGTTTTTCTTCACCGTTCTATCAAATGTTAGATTCGCACATAGACAGAAAGTTTATTGGCGTGGATAGAACCTACGACCTCAGGTATGAGGGTCGCTTTATACCATAGCTATAGTTAATATCTCTTAATAACTATCTCTTTCCTTATTTCAGCGGTAAAATGACGTAGACATATAAATTACAAATGTTTCAAGTTACATCACGTTTTAAGGTATAATTGCTATGAGCGATTAACATCTGTCGACTATTAAATAAACGGATTATAAGGGTACAATCATTGCAATTATTCTTATCCGTCGGATGTTCAAAGGCCTCTCGATGTGTGCATAATTTTCTCATGATTCGCAAGCAAATCAAACTCTACCCTTTTATTAAGCAGACACATTGACTTGACTGCCTAATGTTGCTGTCTTACTACTCACAATAGCCACGTAATTACGGTAGTATTGTATTGATTTTCCTTACGAAGGAAACAATTACATCCTACGCCGTTTCATTTGTTTTTGGCACGAAGATTTGTTCTTCAGACACTTGGTACCTTATCATATGAATTGTACATATGAAAAAATATTTACCAGGCAAATTTAAATCACAGAAATAATTATTTTTAAAACGACACTTATTGAAGCACGTATGATATGAAATAAAATACCTGCTTTACAGCAATTTTCCATTGAATGGGTGTAAAATGATGTCGAATGAATGGAAACACTGCCTTTCATCGGAGTCGCCGACATGCTGTAGTGCATAATAGAAACATGTTCTTCAATCGTTCACATCGGTCAATCGAATCGTAACGGGGTGTTACAGCGAAGTAATGGCGATCAAAACGCGCCGCGTCGGCTTACCAGGCTCTTGTAAAAACTTTTGCTAACAGAACAATTATAATATATTAGTAGCTCTTTAATTGTGCCGATATAATTACGCCGCTCGTCGGCTCATACGTGACGATATCCCGCCCGCTCTGCCCACGCTCCGGAGATATTAAGAGGAATAACTCTAACCGATTGAATGTTCGTGATAATGAGTGCGCGATCGAAGTGTCATTAGGAAGTCGTAATTGACGATATGCGCCTTAAGTAATCTCGTACGCCTTTCTCAGGATATTCATCCTCTTAATGCACAGTAGATTCCATACATAATATGAGTTGAGTATTTTTATTATTCAACATTCAGTATCATAAAACATCCGTTTGTATAATAAATTTTTACGTTTATAGGTATAATAATATTATTAAGATGGCTGTAATTTCGCTCGATTACGAGTTGCCATAGATGTGGAGGAGTTTTTGTAGGTTTTCGAGCGCCAATTTCTTATTGATTGTTTTTTAATTTTCTCATTATCTGTATTTGGTGTCTTCCTCAATTACATGAATATTATTAGTGAAAACCAAATGTGTTTGTTTGCTATTGTGTTTTAGTTTGACCGATTCGAGGGTTTACAACATTGGTTAAGATAGTGTCGATAAACGGAATCGCATACAAACTGCAAAAAGATGAAAACCTCCCCAATACACAATAGATAAAAGATAAGGAAAAATTAGTATTCCCAAGCAGGATAAAATTATGAATTAATTCCGATAGGGCGGCACCTCAGACGCGCGACATACTGCGTCCAGATAAGGGAAATGCGACGTTGGCTTATAAATGACTCTTTATTAAACGTGAAAGCAACGACGACGGCTAATGGGACGATCATGCGCTCCCATTAAAGATTATTTAATATTCAAAAGCGGCCGGCGATAAATCACGATCACCCGCCATGCTTCTTTGACTACGGTCTGCACTTTTGTCCAAATACTCCACATAACTCGTTTTTGCTGGAATTAATTTTTGAAGGCGAAGGCTGATTACAATTATTCATGGAGTTGAAAAAGTTTTAATCAATATTGATAAGTTATCATTCAAGTCGTAGGGATACGGAAATTTTATTACAAAGAGTTAAAGGATAAATAAAAACGTTTTAATGTTATCTCTCATTTAAACCACTATTATTAAAATGTTTTATTTGTACCACTGCCGATAATAGTTCTATAGGTGTCAGTAACAATGGTTTTTTTTTATATCGAAATAATAAATGATAAATAGTATATTTTGGTTTGTATCCGGGATTTATTATTGTTTATTAATAATAATAATTTCAAGGAAATACAATATAATAATATGCACGCATCAAAAATATAAAGTAATTTTATGAGTAAACATAGAGAGAATCGGTCACTGTATGAACTGTCGGCTTTAAGTTGGCCGCTGGAATACAATTTCCAAGTCACAATTTCGACACCTCTCTGATTTTTGGGACAAATGGCGAAACAATAATTCGTACCCTTGCGCCTGAGCTAATAACAATAAAATAGAAAGGCGATCACGAACAGGGTGGCGACTGGTTCAATCAACGAGCCAGATTTATTTTTATGAAAATTGGCATAAAATCGGACGGGTCAGGGAGATGGCAGTGGCCCCGCGAGACCTCACGCCCGTCCGTTTACTGCATATCGTTTCCTCAGCCACTTCACCGGCTCTCGGAAATATCGACAGTGGTCATAACTTTTTATATGCAGCGATGACATTGCAGAAAATAGCGGTTGGATTTTGTTGAGTCGTTACTCGCTTTCAATCACGGCATCACATTATCGTTTTATTTCAAACGAGGTAGGGTGTAAAGATTGAAATGGTAGTCCCTATTTCGATAAACGAATGTATGGTTTGACGAATATAACATAATAAACACTACTTATGCAGGCTTGATATTTTCGGTTGCTGGCTGATCAATTTTAAAAAATGCAATAAAATCTAAAATTGGAGGTGTGTTTTTATTTTTATGTAACATGGTCACCATATTTGTAATGTATTTTAGAATAGATTGTAATACATACTGTAAAAATGCATTACATAAAAAAATTGATATTTTCAAGTGTTTTGATAAAGATCTGGCACAGGGCAACAAGCGGGGTTGTAGATTCTTGTATTAGGTATCAGAATTAACACAGTCAGTATAAGATTAAGAAGTTTAAAAAAAATATTGCCTTTTTTTGGTCGTCCAGCTTATTATATTTTAAAGGACATGCTTTGTATTGTTATGACGTGTGTTGTTTCATATTTGAATCTAACATATATTTTCCACACAATGTTTTCCCAAAACAGTAAAGAAAAAAAAACGCGCCATTTTAAGGTTTAGAATCACGCGATACACTATTATTTTTTTAAATAATAACTAGTACAAATAAAAGTTCAACACTTCTTTTCCTTCGAGATCTCGCATCAGTATTCAATATATCCGATAAAAGATCTACTTAAATTTCAATGTGCAAACGTCCACAAAATTTTGCGAAAGATGAAACGTGTTTGTATAAGTTATGCAGTAGTTTGGCATTCACATCAGCGCCCCGCGAGTAAATCCAAATTTTCAATCTTGAAGGTTATCATTTTACCAAAGCTCCCATAATATTTGCTCGCCCGAGAGATATTCGAATTTCATATTTATTCGCGGGAGTAAACAGACGACCCGCCACGCCGGAACAGATATTATTGTGCATTTCGTATAATATTGTTTGCTATTTGCCACATTCGCTGTTTGTTTTCGGGATATGAGGGGAACGGTGCGAAGTCTCGTACTCAGAGTTAAAAAGCTTTGAATGCCCTTCTGATATACTTAGATCATAGGAATCGTAGAATATGAAAGCAAGCAATCCATTAAAGTCGGTGAATAGATGACTGGTGCCCGAAGATGCGACTTTGTCCTCTGATAACCATAATACACGGATATTTATGCTATGCTCATATGTCGGAAGTAATGGCTCGTGTAGTTGAAATCTTACGTAGACATGCTTAAAGAGTTTCATATTATCAATGAACCTATTACAAGATATTAGTTTTTGATAAAACTGACACATACTATTACCAACATGGGTCACTTTTCACATGTTTGTGTTAAATCATAATTTTGTCTTGAGTCAAACAGAGTCAGTCTTGCGGTATATACAAAGAATGGCTTACTAAAGATATGAGTTTAATTTTCAATACAGAATACTAGCATACATAAACAACTTTGAGTTATATAACGTGATTATTATTATATATAGGTATATTTGAAAGACGTATTTTTTATCGGGTTGTTGTCAATAATACTTATAATACTAAAGGGAATATCCATATTACTCCATCTGCAGAAATGTAAACCATAATATATTATATTTGGCATATAAAAGGCTCGCTTATCTAAGGGGTTTGACTAGAAACGAACATAAAGGGTGATCCTCTGTGACAAATACTGTGATATACTGAGCGACAGTCGTAAGGGAAATATTTTTATAAGATGAAACATTATTATTTTTAGGGGAAAGGATCAGACGGTCATATTACGCGTTTGCAATATCCATTGTTTTGGTGGAATAATGTTCTCTTTACATTTTATTGTTATTACTTCCAACTCACAGTGAAAAAGTATAGGGTTACTGATTAAAATAGCTAGCAATTAAAGCCGGTAAAGTTTCAGTACAGGAAATTGTACATCGATAAACAGACAATAAAACAAATTAATGCCTGTAAACCCTAAAATTGGACAAGTTCAATGCAGAGGTCGTTACCGCTAGGAAATATCCCGACAAGTATTAACATTGAAATCTGTTCGTTGTATTCATTGTCATTAACGTGACAAGAAACGCGTGGAAATCTAGTTGTTAATGCCCTTAAAATAGGGGTTGGTTTGCGATGCGGCGACTGGTGTGAGCCAATCAAAACATACAAGGAGCATATTGATTCCGAGAAGTGTCGCTGCTAACGTGGAAGCTGAAGTTGAATACATTAGCCAGCGGCGTAATGAAGTCTCGTTGCTTGTAAACAAACAACGGGGGGCGGGCGGCACTAAGGCCGCCATGGCCCGGGGCGCGCGCGCACCCCGTTTACAGGAATTCTATTTCCACGACAAGCGTCATGTGTTAATTAACTCGCACCTACGATATTGAGATATCTTCTCAGATGCTACAGTTGTTATTAGACGACGGCTTATTGCGCGCTGTTCTCTTGCTGTAGGCGCAAATTGTTGTCTTTGTGCTGTTTGCTTACGTCTTCAATCTTAATAAGGAACGTATTGCTTAGGTGACATCCTTCTAAGCATATGAGACTAACTTAATATGAGGATGATATTTCTAAAAACGTCATAAAATGATGATTCAAATACATGTTATGATAACTCTGAAAAAGATGTCATGACTTAAGTACAATAGATACAAATTGAGTTTGTGTTAACGTAACACCTATATCGTGTATTTGTTGGACGCAAAGTTGGATTCGTATTCTTTGTGACCTTAAATGTATCAATGAAACAAACGAAATGTCTGTTGACCAGCTGTCAATTCTAATAATAAATGTAACGGATACATCTCCGAGTGACACATGTTAATAGGCATTTTTATATGATGAGTGTTCCACTTCAGAAAATAAACATTATTAAAGAAGCTCTTTGGAAACCACATAAAGCCAGCAGCTGCTCTCACCACTTTATGATGAAAGGCGAATTTCTGAAAATACCGGCTGGTATCAGATTTCATGTTATAACTTCAGTTTTTAATGGGTCTTTGTTAACTGTTTTATCGTGAAATTTTCATTGTATTTTTTGGGTTTTATGTTTTTCGTTATCTTGTTTTTAGTAATTTCCGTGTTTGAATAGTTCTTTCAAAAATAAATTACTCAATGAATTAGAAATGTCTATTTAGAATTCCGTTGAGCAGTCTCTATTAGACTATATTGTCCTCTTGGGAAGCAGATTGCCAACATTGAAGTCTTCTTGAAATCTTTAAACCTGAGCTAGCCACCAATTCTTTTTTCTGTCCAACTCATATACGAAATTTAATTTAATTCTTGTAAATAATGTATTTTATATAATATACGGAAAAATTCCCATAAAGGATTGTAGCGCCATCGCATTATTATTGCATACATATCCTGTATAACAAAATAAAATTCATTGCTGCTATTGCAACATTACCAGAGAGTTAGGAGGCTGTCATATAGTCATACCATGCAAATGGAAAAGCAGGACGAATGGCTCGTAAAAATTGCTATTTTGTTTTGCAATAACGCTGGTTTTATAAAATTTACTACGCTCCAGGCGTTTCATGAGTCCACAAATATATTTATATTATTGCGATATATAATTTTGAATAAATATTATATGAGTACTACGACAAATTTTACGATTGATTCATAATTTGTTTAACGTGTCAGACCTAGTGAGATCTATTTTTACAGGTTTTTTATTTTAGGTTTAGTAATAGTACAAGTCAACCCCAAATTCAGAAATAAATGTATGTAATGTATTTATAGTATATATAACCGTGAATTTTGTACCGTATGTACCAAATTCATAAACGAAACAATTAAATCTGTTTGAGTTTAATATGGCCAAGTGTACTTATTAATAGAATAGCTATTCTTAAAAAAAATAACCAAAAGAACAGGTGAACAAGCAATTAATTACCCGCCGTCATACGAATTTAATCTTGACGACCATTAAATCGCCGCAATATTCGCTTTTCGACAGGAATGTTAAAACATATTGTTTCGTGAAATAAATCTCTGCAAATTATCTAAAATGAATACTTTGTTGTGTTTAATGATGCATACAATGTTTATTTTCGAGTTTTTCGGACGTGGTTTTAGGAATAATTAGATGACAGCATTAGTCTCTTACTTACTCATTTGATTCTTACAATAATAATAATTATGAAAGTGAGACAGTGCTACAAATGTATTAGAGTGAGGAAGATCAATAATGATTGTTTTGCGTGTGCATACTTCTGTATTCCATAGTATTTATTGTCTTTTATTTACATAACTTTTACACATTTAAAGAAAAACACTTTTTTAACGGATTATAGATATGTATTATTATATTTAAACTTATAATTATTTGTACATAATTTTTAAATTTAAACCAACGTTTCGCGTGCTTTACAGCGTGCGTGGTCACGGTGACTGAAGACAAAGGTGTTAAATGTCAAAAAGTATTACAGCTGCAGAAAATGTTGTGTTATCTGTATTTATTTCCCCGGAGTTGGTATCGACTAAAAGATGTAGGGTTTTTGCAGAAATTGCTCACGGTGTCCTCCATTTTCGCGGGTTGTTTATTTTGAGATTTTAATTTGGATATTATTGGATCCCACGTGCCGTCTAGTTTAGGCCGTCCTCTCTATTGAAATTGGCGTGTTTTTTGATTTCAATGGCTTCGCGTACCAATCTTGGGAAGAATCTTTTTTCTTTCGCAAGTACTTTCGGTTGGTCAAAGCATATGTAGTGATTAGGCCTATCTAGTGTGTGTTCACAGACTGCTGATTTTGTGTGTCGTCTATGTCTTATGTCCGCAATGTGTTCCTTGAGTCTGCTGGACATATTGCGTTTAGTTTGCCCTATGTAAGACAGGCCACAGTCGCAATCCAGTTTGTATATACCTGCATCTTGCAATGGGGTGTTACTTTTGATTGGTCTTAGGAATTGCTGAATCTTCTTGTGCGGCTTGAAAATTGTATTAATGGAAGCTCGTTTTAGGACCCGGCTAATTCTATCTGTAGCTCCCTTCACATATGGCAGGTAAGCTGGCTGGTGAATCCCACCACCACCCGTCACAACTGCTCTCTGTCGGTAAATGTTTGTTTCAGAGAGCCCAACGTCTTTGTGATGCGGCCCACCTCAAGGAGGAACTACAGCATGTCAAACAGGTGCTACACCGAAACAAGTTGCGCATCCCCCGGCTGCATCACAGAAACAAAAACAAGACACAAACAGTTCCTCGCCAGCCAGCTTACCTGCCATATGTGAAGGGAGTTACAGATAGAATTAGCCGGGTCCTAAAACGAGCTTCCATTAATACAATTTTCAAGCCGCACAAGAAGATTTAGCAATTCCTAAGACCAATCAAAAGTAACACCCCATTGCAAGATGCAGGTATATACAAACTGGATTGCGACTGTGGCCTGTCTTACATAGGGCAAACTAAACGCAATATGTCCAGCAGACTCAAGGAACACATTGCGGACATAAGACATAGACGACACACAAAATCAGCAGTCTGTGAACACACACTAGATAGGCCTAATCACTACATACGCTTTGACCAACCGAAAGTACTTGCGAAAGAAAAAAGATTCTTCCCAAGATTGGTACGCGAAGCCATTGAAATCAAAAAACACGCCAATTTCAATAGAGAGGACGGCCTAAAATTATCAAACACCTGGGATCCAATAATATCCAAATTAAAATCTCAAAATAAACAACCCGCGAAAATGGAGGACACCGTGAGCAATTTCTGCAATAACCCTACATCTTTTAGTCGATACCAACTCCGGGGAAATAAATACAGATAACACAACATTTTCTGCAGCTGTAATACTTTTTGACATTTAACACCTTTGCCTTCAGTCACCGTGACCACGCACGCTGTAAAGCACGCGAAACGTCGGTTTAAATTTAAAATTATGTACAAATAATTATAAGTTTAAATATAATAATACATATCTATAATCCGTTAAAAAAGTGTTTTTCTTCTGTATTCCGTTGCTTTTTACTTGTATACGTTGGTGTTCTTAGATGTATGAAGTTATCGTGCTGGTGATTTGTAATATGTTTGGTTAGGCATTGAAGTAGTTTCGTCTTGTATTTAGGCTTCTTAATCTACCAGTAAATCTGTAATTTATAATTTATAATTGATCTAAAAAAATCAATATAAGTCACATCTGACTAAAAACACTGTTTAAAAATATAATGTGTAATACGTCGAATACAATCTCTATTTAAGGCTTTTATATAGTTGCGTTTAATATCCTTGTGACTAATTCTCGCTTAGAGCAGTGATAGCGTAGTGGCATCAGTGTGGGCATTTAACATTCGCTCGAACGCTGAGGAAAAGACCATATGGAAACCGGCTTGCCTAAGACCCAAAAAATCGACGCGTGTGTCAGCCGCAGATCACTTACTTGCCTATTAGATTGATAAGTTTCTACAGAAATTTGAGGCCCAGACTGTTTTGTAGCGTAGAGGTTTTGCAGTTGTAGTGCGTTACTAACTAAAAAAAATCACATTTCATGGTTTTGTGTGGGATAATAGACCGCGTTGTGGTATTTCACAACAAATAAAAATGTGTGAGCTCTAAAAGCTGTTTTTCTTTCAGCACAGTGCAAAATTTATTTCTGCGTAATCCCAAATTAGATTTGTTACATTTAATAAATTAATACTTTAGGCTTCCCAACCAAATGTTAATTTACAATGGATAAATCATAATTTTCGTTGGTGTCAAATTTTGTGGGTGAAATTTAAAAATTATTTGTGAATAGTTAAAAATTAAACTACATATAGGTTTTATTTCCATTAATAAAGCATTCTTATTTTAACATTAACATTTCTTATATACCAGTTGTAGATTAACAGATGATCAATTGTTTTGAGAGATATATTTTACTAACAAGCAATTACTATTCTTTTACATTTAAAACAAATCCTTTAAATCAAATTTTTGACAATTAACAACCCTATTAACTATCGTTTAATTAAATCATGAAAATTGATTTATGAGTTAAAGGAAACATTTGTATACGAGTGTTCAGATAATAAACACATCTTAATTCATTCGGCTATTAAAATAAACTTTTAAAATATGGAACACCAGATTTTATTTATGTAGTACAATTTATGGAGTAGAGATGTGCGGGCGCCGATCTCCGATGACACGTGTATGACAGAGTGTTGAAGCTTATATTTTTCAGACGATTTATGGCATTATAAGAGTTCAGTGTATCCCATTAATACGCTTTGAGATATATTCGTGATTTTCTTTTAATGTTGGGTATTATGACTCACCTATGCCTTTATAATGATGAACGGTTTCGATAATTTACATTATTTGACTTCCGTATTCAATAAGAAATTTATTCTCCGATCGTTATTTCTAAGCAAAAAACATAGCAAATAACTGGTTAGCAACCAGCTTAAGATGATGGCCTGATCCATCTCGGGAGACCATTTGCCGATTTCTTCTTCCTTCACTTGGATACCATTCCTTAATACATCTTTTGTACGTTACCCTTTTTTAATGCTTATAATGTGCCCTATCCAGTATGATTTTCTTATTTTGTTGTAAGTCTTTGACAAAGAAAGTCTTTTTCCGTATTTCTGTATTCGTCCATCTGTTTTGTAATTTTGTTGAGCATACTTTTAGTTTTTTAAGGTCTGTTAACGTTGTGGGCAAGTTTGACACACATAAGTTAGACGTTCTTCGATTTGCTTTTTACATGGGTGTAGGTGTTTAAATATATATAAGGGTATGTGGTATAATCGTGTGTAAAAGGATTTGCCTCAAACTGCTATGGATAACAAATTCTATGTTATGTGGTAATCATTGCTTTTTAGAAACATAGAAACAGCTGTTTTGCATTTTTACTTTCAAAGTAATTAAGATTATTTTACAAAAGCATCCTAAGAAAGCAAAAAAATGAATCTTTACGCTTTTAGTATTTCAGTTAATGTCCAATCAAACAAAATAATATACTAGACAAAAATTCATTTTGTACAAGCTATAACGTTAGGTAACTTCTCACAAGAATATAGGTCAGTATCCAGGATTTAATGTATGTGTGTTTATAATTTACTTTATTAAGTAGTGATTGAAACAGAATCTGTAAATAACTAATTTAACTGTAGCTACCATTTAAAAAAATATAAAATGAGAATGAGTTTTGTGTTGATTTCTGCACTTGTGTGCATAGATAGATACTATTTATTTTTCTAGCCCCAGAAGTCAGAACGTTAAGGTTATAAACTATTTTGATTCTCAGTCAATTAGTAAATAAAACAATTTTCTATTATTGTATAATTGAAATTTTATTTAATTTTTATAATTGCAAAATTACCGTTTTTTTGTTATCGTATATAATCACGATATGCATTATAGTAAGAATATTGTATGAAGACGCCATACATTACACATCTTAAAGGATATCCTTAGTAATATCCCATATTTCATATCCAGTAATGGAGAATTTACAAGCTGTCGCAACGAAATGACTCCCAAAGGTGGCCGCGATCTTCTCTTCATCGACGCTCCACAAGAAAACTGGGTAACTGAAAAATAATGTTTTAGACAAGACTTCGAAACAACAAGCATACTAAAATTTCAATAAACGTAATCCATTTACCACTCATATTTAAATAAGTTTTATAATATATTATTTTTGTTGATATTTTTAAGAAGGTATATAAAAATTTAATTAGTCTAATTAAAATGTTTTAAAGAACTGTTTTGTGAATTAACTAACGCGAACAAAGCCATTTAGTCCGTATGTGGTTGGCATTGATTATTTTATTTCAACTCCTTTGATTTATAAGTTCTCGTAAGCTTCATGATCTTGGTCCAGAATTTAGTTGCACCTCTATTCACGACCACAGAGCTGCGCCCCGATCGTCCAGTCGCGGCCAGCATTATTATTTATGACCGCACAAAAGTACATTTATAACAATATTACGCCTGACCGCGCCCGCCCTTGGAAAATGATTTTCCTATTTTCTCAGGATTGCAGGTGTATTATATTTCATGACCGTTATTTATGGCGAGATTTTATTACAAATGCGTGCTATGTCTCTATCTATTTTTTATTGCAGTCCAAATATTTGATTCACGATTTTCGGTCACACTGATATTTATTAGTTGTCTTTGTGATATCAGTATTGAAATATGAGGGTCAGTGAGTGATATATGACAGCTATTACAAACAATTATGATGCTTTGACATTTTGATAACATCGTATAGTCTGTTCCTTTCCTTCTGTAGTTAACATGTCAGAATTACATTAAAATATATTAATTCTATTTTTAAATATGGCATCCTAGCAAATATTTTTTATTAGGTTAGCTAAAACAGTTGGGAAGTTAAATCATTTTTAAAGTTAATATACACTGTAGGTTGTTTTCTGTTTTTAAAACTATGGGTGTGGATTAATTATTTATTATGTTCCTAATAGCTGCATACTAGTCCATATTACTCTACTCTTTTTAACTGCTTTTTTTATAGAGATTTATTTAATTATTTCGGTTTAAATAATATTCCTAATAGTTGTAATGACATCAGCAGACTGTTAAAGCCCACTTCATTTCTTGGCTATTTGAACTTCACCTATGAACCCGTAACTTTATGCTTTCGCGGAGAATGTATTCCGGGGACTGTTCTGCTACAAAGGTCAAGCAGCGTATGTGTGTCGGCATATATTTAGACTTTTACCTTGGCTTTATTCCATCTTCCAGTTACCACAGTTAACGTGATTTCTAGATATAGTGATAGCTCTCGATTTATAATTTGGGAAAGGGCCGGAATTCCCTGAAGATGGATATATCCGTCAGGGCGGCACCCTCGGTGCGAAGTCCGGCATTACGAGGCTCGCGGGACACGTCGCTCAACTCTCTCCATAACCAATAATCGTAAATAATCCACCTATATTTATACTCTATACCTTGTAGTCCTCTTATTTTCAGATTTGAAATAAAACCTGTATATAACAGTATAGTAAAAATTGGCATATACCCTACATATACACCCTCACTTTCACACCATCACACAACACTGGCGAATCCGGTATTACTTTTTTTATAGAACAAAAAAACAAATGGGGAGAAGGCTCACCTGATGTTAAGTCATACTGCCGCCCATGGACACTCTCAATGCCAGAGGGCTCGCCAGTGCGTTTCGGTCTTTTAAGAATTGGTACGCTCTTTTCTTGCAGGACCCTAAGTCGAATTGGTTCAGAAATACTTCAGTGGGAAGCTGGTTCCACAAAGTGGGGGTGCGCGGCAAAAACTGCCTTGAAAAACGGTCAGTTGTGGAACGGCGGACGTCGAGGTGATACGGGTGGAATTTCGTATTCTGCCTCGACGTCCGATGATGAAACTCAGCTGCAGGTATTAATCCGAATAACTCCTCAGAACACTCTTCATGGTAAATGTATTTAATATTTATTTTTTACTTTTGTAAATCTTTGAATCGTTTTGTATATATTATGTTTTTATCAAGTATTCCATCTTTGACTATATATATATACTTTGACTTTGATATATCTTTAGTAACATTGATTTTTGTTATATATAATTTATGATAGGTGTAGGAAAGCGCATCTATCCTAGGCTAGGTGGTTACGGAACAAACCTATTTATACAGACATGCAGACAAGCATTCAAAACTTATGATCAGGACTATAACACACATATGTGACAAAGACTTCTTGCATGGCATGTTTATAAGCTGAGAAAAGCCGCACCGGACCTCGAATTATAGTCGAAGCAGAATTTCAACGGAATCTGCATGAGAAATTCTTGAATCACTTAATCGAAGACGAGCTGATCTAATTGTGATAATATTTCCTTCAAAACGTCAAAATGATTGGGAGACTCTTAACGTTTATTTTTACCTGAATCCCGCGCATCTCTCCCTATTAAATTTTGTTTGCATTTATTTTAAAGGTGCGACGAGACTTGGTATGTGAAAAATTACACCTCAGTCCAATATTTATGGGCGATATTCGGCAGCGGTCCCTTTGTGACATCGACGTGTATAAATAACACTTCTTATCGCGTGGGAGCTCATCCTTAATTTGGACTTATTTTAATTATTTATTGACAAAAGGTTAGAACAATATTACTTTATAATTATTGTTTATGGGCGTCGAGCGTTGTAACAGAATACGGCGTATTCGTTGCCTGTTAAATATAACTCACATTATTTCTTTCCCTAAGAAATATTTAATTGTTTATAAAGTTTAATAGTAATATGAAAGGAATAACAGTATGGGTTAAAAAATAACGTTGTATGGATTAATAAATGAGGATAGGAAAGGCGATGCATAGGTGGCTTGGTAATGTAGAACAGAAGAATAAGTGGTTAAGAAGTACCATAGACAAGGTGGATGGTGAAGTCGAGATGGGTAGGACTGGTGGGACATAATCATAATGATTAAAGGTTTATTAAATAAACTTGGTTAGTTTACTTTTATTAATGAGTATTAATTGTATAAATTCGAAATATTTTAAGTAAGATTTCTTTTTTAGTGTTCTAGTTTTCATATGGCCCCTATTAGGAATAAAGCCTTCTCCATATTTTTCCATTTCTCATTTCCTTGAGCAAGATTTATCCAGTTTATCCCAGCTAGATCTATAACGTCATAAGTCTATCTTCTTTTGTCATCCTATACATCTCTGTCCAATAAATCCCATCCATTTTGTTGTCCCATCTTTTTCGGATATATCTGCACTAAGCCCAGAGATACTAGAGGGGACATGCTAAAAGTTCCCAAAACCCTCGAAAATGCATGGTGAATACCATCAAAGTGGAAGAGCGTGTGCATGTTCTTTTGCACATTGTCCTCTTTTTGAAGTCGGTTAAACCAATAATTCTAAAGACAAATAAATTACAATAATAAAAAGTGCATGAATATAAATCGAATGAATATGATTAAGTAAACTATAAAGAAAAATACATAAAAAAGCAAAACATGTTTTGATCACTATTAGTTAAAGCATTTAACGAACTCAACAATAATAGCTTTTATTGATATCGACTTAGCCCTACGTTCTTAATCTCTATTTCTTCAAGCTAGCATCATAAACACTTCACTTTTATCTGTGCATTTACCTTTACTTTAAATAAATAAATTATGAGCACGAGTTCAGTTATTTTTATCTATAATCGCGGAGTATGACCATAAATTAGTTCTATATTTAAAAGGAGTTGTTTTGCATACAAGACAAGTCGTCTGCACATGCGTACGACATCCATCTCAATTCTGAAATATTTTTACGTCTGTCGGTCGCATTTTTAAGACTTTGCTTTAAATACAGTGAGTAAAACCCAGAGTTTGATTCGTGAGGAAACCATTTCTATTCCACCTGACCCTGCATTCATGTTATTTACTAAATTAACATGTATGGTTATAAGATATTAATGATTTTTTTTCAGTATATAATAGGGGCAGGAGGCTAATCAAATGTTAAATTATATTGCCCGATATAAACACATACAAAATGATACAAGCAAGTGCGTTGTAGTGGAATAGTGGTGCGCAGCAAAAACTGCATGAAGAGATTTACCGAAACACTGTAATTCGGGTATGCCATTTTAGAAAATGTAAACTACGTTATTTAGCTATAAATTTGACACGAAAGTTTCTCAGAAAGTCTACAAAATTATAACTGAAGACAAAATCGCGTTTAGCCTGTTTATACAGAAAATAGATGTCTTACATAAATGGAGGAAAGCAAGCAATCATATTTGTAGTTTTCAACGTAACGTCAATCAGCGAACAGACAGGCTTACGCAGTGGAATAATGCTTCGATTATCCAAACCGCTGCCTCAAAACAAAAGTTTAAGCGTTTTATGGTACAACGAACTACGAACTTAAGAATGGAGATCGAACGGATGAATAATTTTGTCTATATGTATCAAATTTTCATTTAATAATTATTAACATTACATAAGCATCAATTGCATTGAGTACAATAAATTCAGAATATTTATGAGTCTGTTTGGTCTAAGCAAATGGAGTTTCAATTAACATTTTAGCTTTAATTTTCAAAAATGTTATAGAAATAATTAAGTTAGTGCAAAACTACATAAGATTTTCTATATATAGACATAAATAATGGACAAAACAAAGCAATTCTAACATGTCAAATAAATCACGATAATTTCAGTTAGTACTAAACATAAGGTATACGATGTGGACAGGTATTACGGTAGAGATTTGAAGGATAAACCTAGATTACTAAAAAAGGATAATATGCTATCTTCTGTTTATTTTTCGTCAACACTAATCTCTAACTCAAAAAACCGAGTTCATTCAAATTGGTTTAATGAAATCTCCAAACGCCTATGACTTGACTATCAATAAACGTTAGTGATCACGCAGAGGGGAAAATGATTGACGGCATCGAGAAATTTCATTTTGTGGCTTGTTGACGAGATGTCGATAGCTCACTAAGGATCCTCTACACTGCCTCATTGCTTTCTCAAGTATCAGTTGTCACTTGTTCCACTTTTGGCACACTCCATTCCATTGATTTGATACATTACAGCTCGGTAATAATTTAAGTCCCTCATTAGAGATAACATTTTTCGACTTCTTCGTTACGTATGCCTCAGATTGAAAGCGAACAGTTTTAAATTGGTAAAAACAACTACATTTTGATGCTCATTCAAATGTCATATAATTTTGCATACAATATTTTGCCCGCTGAAATGAGAACGGTCTGTGACAGAGGAATTTAATAATGACAAAATAATACAAGGTAAGTTTAAGGGGCGCCCTTTCTGCTGTCCATCATACGGAGCTCTATTCATGCACATAATATTTCTGAGATTTGCCGACCGCCTAACTGCTGACTAATTTATTCGTGTGTGGTAGGTTGCATTTAATTCTGCATATTATGCCTTGCTTTGGTTACGTGGTTTAGCTCATTACCCCAGTCTTAGCTTTGTAGCCTAGGTAAAGGAAAGGTTCCTTAAAATGAATTTCAGGTCACCAGGAATAGTGAACAAAAATAATTGAGATCCAGACAATAATAATTGTTTCGATCTAGTATGATACACAAAACAAAATGTATTGGTTTAATAGCATTAAACAAATGATTTTTGATTAATTAAACATTAAAACTTCAAACTAATTAATAGTCTAAATACGTATATAAAGGGGCGCTCAATTACATTTTAATAGAGATTTCAAAATATCATCGCTTAGATAATAATTCAATTGATCAGACACAATACGACGAGTTTCACGAAGTTAATGACGGGAACTTGATGACAAATGCGTATCGCTTCATCTTGCGCGAGAGATTAATGCTCGATGAAGACCGAGATTCAGCTAGACAAAACCGCCTGCGCGTACGCCACCACTAACTCGACCCGCGACTTCGACCGCGCAGTAAACACTCAAGTGACAACTATTAACACTGTCCTCTTACTAGTGTCGCTTATTATTTATCGCTTACAACCTCTAAAGTGTAAGATTTAAAAGGAAAACTATTGACACAATATTATACCCTATAACATTGTAATAAAACCTGAAATACCCTGCAATGTATCCCTTGTACGACACTGTAGTTTATCGCTTGTTCTGAGTAGAGACAATAACGACACGATCTTAATGCAAGAACTATAGTTGGTCTAAAATTAAGTGAGATGAAAGGGAATATCTTTGATACAAAAAAATATTATTAGAATGTTGGAGCATTGTTTGAGGGCGGCTTTGTCGGGATAAAACTATGTTAACATGTGCATTCCGTTCGATTAAATTTATATGAGACAAATTTATGATCAAAAGAATAGCAGGTGTGTTCTATTATAATAATTTGTCATTGGCTTTCATATGACGCGAGTGCATTGTATTTGTTATTTCATGCACGATATGTGATCAAAATATGAATAATTCGATTTCTTTGTGCTCGCCTATAAAATACATTGTTAAACTATTTGATGTGGGAATACTATTGGAATACTTAAATGTAATTTAACATTTATTACTTTTACTTTATTGACTTTATGTCTAAAAGAAAAAAAACTCGGCGATTAAAAAGAGTGGCGGCGAGTTTATTGCCAGTTTTCTTAGGGTGTTGGAACAATTTGACCCTAAGTCAAATGTTTCAAGAAAAGAGCGTACCAATTCTTTTAAGGCCGGCAACGCACTCGCGAGCCCTCTGGCATTGAGAGTGTTCAAGGGGCGACAGTTTATAGCCTCCAATAAGCCTAGTAACCTATTTCTGTTTTTTATTTTGTTTATTACAAAGTTTATTTATTTATTAACGCTATCATAGCTTATAGATATATACGTACCTCTTGTAACTAATGAGTACCATGTTATTATTACTTATCAAACAATTAACAAATCAGACAATTTTGTTTTTAACGAAATATTTGTGTACAATACAAAATATACTAAGCAATTTTCTTAAAACATCCTATAAGACGTTTATAGCCAAATCCATGAAATCCAAATTTGGGCCAGCAAGCTCTCGAGTCTTCTGGGGCGGCGGTATCACTTAACATCAGGTTCCTGCCCGTTTGCCTCCTGTTCTATAAAAAAAAACTTGATAACAGGTTTTACAAATGGAGGAAACCGGCAAGACAAAATGCGATTTATAACTCATATAAAATATGTTATCTTTGAAGGGTTGTTACCAAATTATTATTATATTTATACTTAAAACTTTTAAACTTGAAAACGTTATAACACCTACGTAATAATTTTATTTTATTACCGAGACCTTAATACAATATATTTAAATAATATTAGAATATGAATTCGTGACACATAAAGTATAATGCATTAATCAAGACGTGACCATAATTTAGCTCGCTTCAAAATACACAAGTAGCTATCAGGTGCGCGTCGAATGCCGTATTGCAATATCTTTAACGCAATAGAGTTTAGTTGGAATACAAATGCTTGACCAAGATATCTAGGTAGATGTGACCATATAATTATAAATTAGGTCGACTTATGAAGAAAACAAATGGTCTTAGTATTTGCATGTTTGTGTATGTTTCTTTAAAAGCAATTAGGTGAGAAACCTGTCTGGCGTACGTAAGTATTGCACATAGAACAATATCTCAAGTTTCCAACCGGGATTTAAACACACGACCACAGAGCTAACGCGTACTCACTGCAACAATCGTTTTATCTACGAAATAAACGTACATACATACATGATTAATTTCAATTTCTATATTGCATAGAATAATACTTATCACCTACACATATTTTCAGATTGAATTTTTATTATACCTTTTACGTTTAAACTATTGATTAAGCGACATAAACAAAAGGCAATTCGGACATATACGCCCAAATAATTTGTATTTACTACAAGAAACATTCAATTATGCTAATTTTTATTGCTACTTAAGAGCGCTGGGACTTAAAGAGCTGAATAAACGTTCTCTATCTTCATATTTTACAACTATAAAAAACGTATATGGAGCAATATGTGCATAAATGTCAATATTTATCCGGACGACAGACTGCGGGGAGCACGCGTCTCGATTTATAAGCGACATTTGAGTCCTAAGCGGAGGTCGCTCACAGCGGTGTACCTCGTATTATAAGGTCCAGCATCGTAATTGTCGATTAATTATTTCATTTTCAATAAAACATACGACAGGTACTCATATTGTATATTTTTCGTCTGACTAAAAAGGACCTGCCTCGCGGTCAAGAATTCTTTTACGTCTCGCTCGTAAACATGTAAAAGTTGTTACAGAATTATGGCCCCAAAAATTTCCACATTACGCGAATACGTGAGTGTGTTAAGGAGACGGATAACGGAGGATGACGATAGGCTAGTACACGTGAAAGTATATTTTAAAGTGAGTTAAGTTTCATTAATGCAGGCTTGTTAATAACGACACATCACGTCCTCGGTTCACAAGGTACCAGGATCAGGCATTTATATTCTGTCAGGTTTGTTGTGGCGTTTAGATTTCGATTACGGTCAATTGTCATTCATGTGAGGAATCTTTGTATCAATTCGGTTATCATGATACAATTTATGAAGAATACACTTATTGTTTGTAGATTACGAGAGTGATAAAAACTGTCTTGGCATAGTGGTTAAGCATGTGGAAAGCGTTTTTACCCTAGCAATACATCGCTGGATTTTTATTTATGTGCGGGTTTACAAGCAGTAAAGAAAATCCAACAAAGAACCTGACATAGACATAACCGACGAGTGGTAGGCACAAAGGTCCAATCAAACACATTAATGTATGAAAAATAACCTTAAAAATGGCAAAGCCAGGTAAAGTACCAGGTAGTTTATAAAACTGTATGAATGTGCATCGTGGCGCTGTGGGCGGCATGTGGCGACTGCGACACGTCGATCTGATACTGCCTAGACAACATCCACTTATCTGTAGACGTGAAATCAATTGAGCTCGCGGAATTATCGCATTACGATGCAAGCTATGCCTAATTGGACACTTCCTTGCATGTTCTTCAAAATGAATCCACTCTCTATTTATAAGCTTAATGCCAACCGTATGGACAACATTTTAGTGTCGCGCCTATAAAATGACACAGAATAACAACAGTTATACAAAGTCTTTATAACACAATTAATCACCATTTTACTGAAACTGAATATGTCTGATCACTGCTCTGGTATAATGCACCGTATGACAGTGTAAATAAGATATTCTTTTGCGGTGTTGTTGGCATTCGGTAGCCGGAAATGCCGTAGCGTCAACAAAAATCTGAAAGCTGGCATTATGTTGTTAACTGCGATTTCATATTTAACTTTTGTTGAGACGCCACTTAATTTTATCGCATTATTTATGAGCTTAATATATTAGAAGTGTTTGAGGATCTTGTTAAGTAATACCATTAGTTATCTTCAATTTTATAATATACAAAAAACTTATATTTAATCACCACACCATAGCCTAATTAGTGACGAGATTTAAGAAAAAATCCTTTGGGGTTATAACCTATATACTATGGTATTTGCCTCAATTGATTTTGGTATCGATTTCGTGATCATTTGTTTTTTCTATACGGACGCACGTGATGCCGTGCCATGCAGTATTCTGTGCCTGACGTCAACTGTAAACTTTTTGTGTCTAACGAAAGCCGGTTTTCTCATAAAGAAAGAAAACGAAAGAAAACTTCATTGGTGCACATCTGGGGTTGCTCTGGAGGCTTAAAAGGAATTCAATGCTCAAAATATGTGTACGTACAATTAATATTGTCTTCTATCAGGGCAAACTTTATGAAATCTTATAAATTTTCTAAATTTTAAATAAATTAAAAAATTATTTCTTTTATTTTTATAAATATTTTTTAGATATTTCCCCGACTATGTAGTCGTCGGAGTATTAAATATCTTACGTAAATGTTGTTGGTAACTCGGATGATATAACACTACTACCTATTTCTAACTACTATTTGTAGTTAGACCATTACAGCAAATCCCAAAAAGATGCCTCTTAATTTAATGTTGAACATTATTTCCTTTAAATTCGTCTCCGTTACTTTTATACCCATAGCTTGCTCAGTGTTAGACCTATGGTATCCATATATTGGACAGTCGGTGGACAATCCTGAATCTGTCCGACAAGAATCCACCGTGACCTGTCAACATCTGGGTAATCAATCCCGTTGGTTTTATTTGTTTAACTATCGAAAAAGCCGAAACAACATTTGGAAAGATTAACTTAGTTATTGCGTTATAAACGAGTATTCTTATATATTTTAGGTAAAGCAAATAAAAGATGAGGATAAAGTAGAAAGTAGATCAAAGGATTTGAGTAAAGAAAAATATTATTCACCATTGTTTAGAGGTGTTATATAAAACGCTTGTAGCACTTATGATGAAACAAGTGATTTCACAATGTTTACTCGCTGAATAGATAATTCGATGGTTGCCAGTGTTCGCATTAAAAATGTATAAGTCGACCCCTTTTAATATTTATAGACGTACTATCTCAACAGTCGATTCAAATATAATACCTTAGACATATAATTCACATGGGTGACAGTAAAGAGGGGTATTAGCCTGGTTTGACCTTACTTATATAAGAGTGTGAGGCACAGATGAGGAGAACTGAAAACTCGCACTTCAGAATTAAAATTTTTCATTCTAACGTTGCCATTTTTAATTCTTAATGATTCCTATATCTTTCTAAAATAGTATAATTCAAGTACCCAACTAAACTTTTGTGATTTAGTGAATTTGTGTCGATTTGTAACATAGTAGATATTTTCAAATTTTATAGTATTAAACTACCATCCAATGTTTTTATAGCATTTTTGACATCTTGAGGATTTACATTGGGGAATAAGAGACTTTGATTTTTGGTGAATCAATGGTTATACGTTAGTAGGCCATGAAATCTATTCAAAGGACGCATTAATGCATCTGCTCCTAGGGTAAGAATACATATACAACCTTTAAACACGTATTAAAATAAAACTTTATTATAGTACCGTAATCGATGGATTACAAATATTGGTCTAATAAGTTAAGCTCCAATTAATAAAATATATCACTGCAGCGCCATACATTGTGAGTTATTAATGAAAAGCTTAATGATGATATATCATATTGTTTTAAAATTAACTAATTCAAGGTGTCTCTATAAATTAATCTCGCTGCTGTCAGAATGCAGTGAAACGGCAATTAAATGGTTGAACGAAATTACCACACAATGTGAACGGTATATCATCAGATGACATCTGTCTGCCACTCTTGATACGGCGGGCATCATACACTACTTAATAAAGTGCAGGCATAATACGAAAAAATGCTTAAGATACTAACACGGTTTTGTTATTGTCTGGCCTGATTGTATCTGGCCAATTTCATTAATAAACAACATATATGAACTAGACGTTTGGGCACTATATGAAATTTCATCAGCATATCATTTCTTTGGTGACTCCGTCCGTAAAATCCGGTACATGTCGCGTTTCTATGCTAGAACTGCATAATATGCTGTTATCACAATACAGATTACAAGAACAAATTAGACGTCTTAACCCCCAAGCCCAATAATTATTCGTGATTTGTACCTAACCAGCGATTGTGAAATAATAACATAGGAATATAGCGTACATATTTATAGCATTGTTCCTTTATCCCTATACCACTATGGCTATAAATGCGGAAGATATTGACTGATTTGAGCTAGTAATGAATTTAACGATACTTAATAAATTACGGTTTTGAGTTAAAAAGCACTTAACAAATGATTAAATTTATTTACCAGTCGTAGGTTTGATTATGAGTATTATGTTAATGAATTAAGGTATAAAACGTTATCTACTTTTTAAAGGTTTTTTTCACGTTTTATTGTGTTTATTTTCTAAAAATATAACTACAGTTAAGGAAATCAGTTCAAAGACATCTAACTATTCAATAAATTAATAAACATGATACCTATGACATATCCATAATAATACATAATCCATGAATCTGGGGAATATTACGTAACATGATATGGCACATAGATAATATCCATATTTACTAGAATGTTCCACAAATTTCATTGAACAACATCAGTAAAACAAACGCAAAGATTTTATTGAAACGAAAACAGACCTTATTATCATCTCACTGGCGCAAAGGACTTCGATTCCCAGAGTTAAGAAAATTCACAGTAATTTCAGTATCTCAAATGAAGTAGGTATTGCCTTCGAAAGTTGAATAGTTAGTTTAGAATAACTATGTATGCTTTTGTGTATGTGAAATGTCATGATAATTTTTAAAAATGTAAATATAATTAAAATTATCGTCTAGTTTCGGTAGGTGATGCCAATGTCAAAGTTGTTATAGGATGTCCATACCCTAAGACCCAAAATTTGGTCGAATAATACAAAATAAATATTATTAGCATTATCAATATATATTCCAAACATCGTAATTCAGATAATAATAATAACATGAGAGTTTACCTAGATCTGTTTACTAATACAATGATAATAAGTAATACTAACTACCAGGCATTTTAAAATTCACTATATTATAACATAAAAAGTTTTCGGAAAAATTCCCTTATAAGGTAGTTAGCGAATTGTAGTCACGTATCCAAGAAATTCGTTTTTCCCATGTTCGCAATCGTAATGTAACACGCTGTATTAATTGATTTAAGTATTCCACGTTTTCATAGTGTTTCATTCATGTTATAAAAAGTGACCAATTAATTTGTGTTAGAATGCATATTATGCGCTGTACGTTAAGATTTACTGCTGACGTGTTCTTGAGTTATGTTCATATCTCTTTTTTATTGCTTTTGAATGCCTAAGTAAAATAATAAATGCGAAACTTTTGGATTTAACTTATTAACCCAAGTTTAAGGTATTTTTCTTATATTTAATAAATTGACATCACGTGAGTTAAACGTAGAACACACAGAGCTAATACAGAACGATTATGAGATACGAACTCTTTCCTTTAAACTTTTTTGTTTATTTTCTATCTTTCTTTTTATATTGATTATGTCTTATGATCAAAGCACCTTTTCATCGTATCTTTTACGCAGTTGAATTAGCTACGTCAGCAAGTATCACAATGATGATAGTTCGAGTTGTGGTTCTTCGCAATGGCATTGCTGATAAGCTGCGATATACTCGTACTGCTACATTAAAAAAATAATTCAATTCAATTTTCCACTACGAACTGAAGATGCAGAATAAAGTTAAACCAGCTTTACATATGTTTTAGATTAGTGTAATAGTTTACAAACTAGCTACTGCCAGGCTCTGTCATAGTAATAAACTATATTAAAACCTGTCGTACCTAACTCTCCTTACATTAATCAAAAGTTGAATAGTCTATCAGCACTGTATCATTTTCGAAAAGCAAATAAAAACCCCATAGTATTAAAATGTGAAACAAGATTTCTCTTTGAATGAATTTAACACGGGTGCGCAAAATAGTCGACGTAACTTAAGGAGAACGCAAATCTTTATGTAAATGCTTTTTGTCGCAGCGGTTACAGATTCATAATAAAATGACGTCCGTGCATTTGAAAAATAATGACGTGATAATATTTTCAAGAACTCACGTGGCCTGCAACGTGGTGCCTTGTCAGAAATTCATATCAATGGCATTTTAAATTCATTAGACCTTTGTATGCTAGGCATATTTTGTAACGTCGGACAAATACAAACTTTGGTTTTTAATTGAGAGTATAATTGCTTGATTGGAAAGAATCTTAATCCACAACCTATTAGACCTTTCCTGATAGATAACGTAAACTAATTTGGAAATGCTGTGAAGTTATTGATGTCTAAAACATATATAAGTATTTTTGCGTTTCACGACTACCTATTCGTCATAAACGCGAAGTATCTTATTCAGAACTTTTATCTTTCGAATAATTTATGTGTTGCATAGGTATTTGCTACTTTATCCACACATTGTGAAACAGGGTGTAATAATTAATATTTATTTATTAAAATCTACAATCATATGTTTATTTGGTTTTTATTCTAATAGTTAAAATAATATTTTTTTTTTATATTCATGTGCCCTGTAAAATACAATGCCCCGTATAGGGGCAATGTGTATTCAGCGCCGGTACTCTGTCACCTGTGCAAGTAGTTCTGTCAATATCTCTAGCGCTGCTATAACTTCGTAGAGACCAAAACAACTGAATTCGGTTTCCTCACGATGTTTTCCTTCACCGTTCAAACAAATAATAATGTTAAATGCGCACATGGAAAGAAAGTCCATTGGTGCACAGCCAGGAATCGAACCTACGACCTCAGGTATGAGAGTCGCACGCTGAAGCCACTAGGCCAACACTGCTCATATTAAGTTTACGGGCTCAATTTCTAGGAAGAACATTCTTATTCTGATATTAATATGCGAATTGTATTTGTATAAATTTTTATTCGTGTTAATAAAAATCAAAATTAAAACATTTCTTATCTTAACTGCTTCATTATCTTAAGAATTTTAAAAACATAAAGACACATAAGTTTGCCAAAATAAAATCAATTATCATTGCTTGTCAACTCCAATTCAATTACGAATCCGCAAACATTTTTATTTGACGAAAATTCCGGTCAAAAATAAAAAAAAAACAATATTACTCCGATCTCAGCTGAAATAATTGGACAGCTGTGAATTAATTGGCGCATTTACAATTAACAGTTGAAAATAGAAATTAAATAGAATGCGCGAGAATGCAATTAGTAAATGATATTTATGTGAAGAGGTAATTTGGCAAAGTTTTCTGATTCATATTATGACTTTATTATTCATTTACATGAAGGAACGAAACCGTAAAACACAGCCATTTTTCCATCTTTCAAAAATAATTAAAATTTTTTTTTTTTGCCATTTCATATTGCTTGCAACTTTTGGTGGCCACTTACGAGTTGCGGTAAAGACACACTTATTCAGTTTTACACTAACCGAATTTAGAAGAGTGGCTTTGTTCATTATTTTTTAGGAGAAGGTAAACGTAATGGTAGAAAAAAAGTTAAAAATAATATTTAAATTAAAGGATCACGAAGGTTAGCCTTCATTTTGTCAAATTATGCTAACGCTATCACGAAAATAGACGAGAGAGACTTGTTAAAACAGCCTGGGCTCGTTTAGTTTTCATACAAAAGTTTCCTAACACAAAGTGAACAATTATCTGATGCGGCCGCGACAAAAATACATATATAGGGGCTTGCCATTAATATGTAAATGTAGTAGGTAAGTTATTATACTCAAAATCTAAATCCAAATATATGTCAAGCGGGACCATCCTTTACTCTTTCTTTACAAATACTTTATGTATTGCGTAACCAAAAAGTATGCCGATAATAAGGTGCTTACTATTCGAGTTCGGAAATTTATGGGTTAATTGCGACATTTTGGACTTGTTGATATCAAAACATCGATTTCATCGTATAAGTACTATCAAACCCGCACTGCACGTACATACATCAACGGTTGGAATTTTAATTCTCTATGACATAATTGGATACTTGTTAACGTTTTTTCCCCAAAAAAGTGAATGTAATGCGTATATGGCTTCGTGTCCAATATTTCTTTATGATGTTCTTTCTATATGGAGGTAAATCACGCTTCATAACCCATATATGTTATTGTTATATATGCTAATCATTATACTCTATTTATAATTCCTTAGGAATAACATACCAAACCGAAATTTGTTTCCCTAACAAATGAATTCAGTATTATAGCTATATGGCATCTTAACGTATAAATATATTATATATCTTAAAAATTCTAAACATCAAATTGGAATCAAATCATATATGGTTTGTTCAATATAAATCGGTAATTAACAACTGCAATAAATTCGTCATTCATATTTCGCTGCAGTTTCATTCATAATTTTAAGATATTGAAATGTAAAGAATTTAATTTAATTAAGTTATTGGTAAATAAAAGACAACAAAATACAACACAATCTGAGAAGAAGCATCTAAAAAGTTGTTTTTTTTTTACTTTGCAAACAAAAGAGAACCAAGAATCAAATAGAGCTATGTTTCGTACGTCTACACTTTCCTCGCTACTTGATCTAACAGTAGTAACATTTAGATCAGAACTCCGTTATAACTGTTGGCAACTTTATTAAATAAATCTATAAGATTTCAGACCACGTCACCTCATCCTCCGTTGACCGAGTTAGCGCAGCACGCACTTGTTTTATTACCCTCATGTTTCTAAATGGCCCTCATTTTGAATCCAAATTATTTATATTTCACTAGTTTCCCAATCATCTGGCCTAAAATGTTGAGTTCGGTGAAGCGTGCATTGATAGCATCGAAACATTGTTAGCAGTATAAATAATTGATTTTCATAAATAAATAGGTAATGTTACTTTGAATATATAGAAATCTATTTAATGTTCCTCTCATAATTAATCTCATTTTTTTCTTCAAGTATGTCATTACACTTAGGCCGGCAACGCACTCGCGAGCCCTCTGGCATTGAGAGGGTCCATGTGCGGCGGTATCACTTAACATCAGGTGAGCCTCCTGCCCGTTTGCCCCCGGTTCTATATAAAAAAAATTGCAAAAATATTTTGTTTTTTTTTCGTTATAAGGTGGTGATCAGCCTCCTGTTTCTGTTCTACTAGTATTGTAAGGTAAGTCTTTTTCGAATTTTACTCATTTTTTATCATAAGTACGTGCAAACCCAAACAATTAAGTACATAAATATTATTTGGTTAAAAAAAAATATTATTTGGTTTAAAATATAGTCTGCATCCGTTTTTTTTTTTTAACATTTTACTCTACTCCCCTGCCATCGTGTTCAGGGACTTTATATATCTTACAATTTTTTTTTAATACATTTAGTCTGGAACCGTTAGCGCGTTTTATTATATTAAAAAGATATTCATAAGGGAATACAAAATGGTATGATTCAGACAATTCCGAGCGCGGTTATCGGGCATATAAGTAAATAAAGTAAAACGGTTATAAAATGCTCGAGATGCTATAAATATCCACTATTAGAGACTGTAATTCAACTCTAATTGTTCATTTTAAATCGATACAAATGCTACAACAATTGAGTGAATCATTTCGTGTAGAGTGACTATGTTTTAACTTATTTGTATATCTATATATATAAAAGAAAGTCGTGTTAGTTACACCACTTATAACTCAAGAACGGCAGAACAGATTTGGGTGAAAATTGGTATGGAGGTAGCTTAGAGCCAGGAGACGGACATAGGATACTTTTCATCCCGTTGGGTGAAAATTGGTATGGAGGTAGCTTAGAGCTAGGAGACGGACATAAGATACTTTTTATCCCGTTCGACAGCGTTCCCGTCTGACTTGACATGAAACGTCAGTCTTTAGAAAACGTGGTAAAAGAAAAAAGAATCGGACTTGGAATAACAAAACGCAAATGATAGCTATGTAATTGACGTATAATGACAGCTATGTAATGCCGTATAGATGACAATTTAATATTTGTAAGAAATCAATATTCAAACTATTTCTATTAAATAAATAATTAACAATTATAATGTAATGATAGTGCCATTGCCCATTCGTATAAACAGTGAAGTGAACTATAAAACTTGGTATGGATGAAAATTTGAGTTTTGAAATAATTTTTTAGGTGAATTGAAGTGAAGTGAAGTTTAATTAATAATGCCGCGATTACGCAATGACTCGAGATGTTTTGGAGGAGCAATGATTTTACTGTCTGGCGATTTCCGCCAGTAATTCCAAGATCTACGGTTGCCGACGAAATAAACGCTTGCCTCAAATCGTCAAATCTATGGCGCTATGTGAAGAAACTGCAGCTGACAACAAACATGAGAGTTACATTGCTTAATGATACATCTGCTGAAGATTTCTCGGAGCAATTGCTGACTATTGGTAATGGTCAAGTACCTGTCAATGGATCGAGCGGATTAATATCATTTCCAAATAATTTCTGTAATTTTGTCTCATCAAAAGACGAACTTATCAACAATGTATTTCTAACTACAAAAATAATGAATGGTTGAGTGAGCGAGCAATTTTAGCGGCTAAGAATAAAGATGTAGATGACCTGAACTACACAATTCAAAATAAGATCATTGGAACAATGCATTCATTCAAATCTATTGACTGCGTCACAAATGAAGGTGAAGCCACCAACTATCCAATTGAATTTTTAAACTCTTGGACGTGCCTGGCTTACCACCGCACAATTTACGCCTAAAGGTTGGCTCCGTAGTAATCATGTTTCGAAACATAAACCAACCAAAACTGTGCAACGGTACGCGTTTGGTGGTTAGAAAATTGATGAACAATGTAATTTACGCTACGATAATGATAGAAAAATTCAAAGGTGAGGAAGTTCTTATTCCGAGGATCCCGATGATCCCAACCGATATGTCGTTTGAATTTAAAAGACTTCAATTTCCGATAAGTCTTGCATTTGCCATGACCATCAACAAATCACAAGGCCAATCCTTAAAAGTTTGTGATTTAAATCTAGAACATTCATATTATTCCCATGGTCAATTATACGTGGCATGTTCACGGGTCGGAAGACCATCTGCGTTGTTTGTTTTTGCGCCTGATAATAAAACAAAAATTGTTGTGTATCACAAGGTACTTCAGTGAAGAGTAACCTATGTACTAATACAGAAATAATAATTGATGATTAATGTAGGTATTTAACTTTTTTGTATTTTGTTCCAATAAAAAAAAACTGCTTATTTATTGCCATTATGGCGGAACAAAGTTCGCCGGGTCAGCTAGTAAGATATATATTTATTTTTATATTAAGGTGATTTGTTAATAATAAACAAACAAAGCTCACGATTATCTTAATTATAGCGATTATAATTTTGTGTATGTTTTTAATGCTAAAATGGAAAAGAATAAGAATCAAAAAATTCTAGATGTGAAAAACTTTAATTCATTAGCTTATAGAATTTTTATCCCAAACATTACATTATGTTATGTGCATACGCAATTATAATAATGAAGCTTTTAATTAAAGATATTTTTTCCGCAAGTATTTTAGATTTGTCATTAGATCGGGGTTTCCTACGACCGCAGCTGTTAAGATGTTGATTTACGTTACTATAGAGCGCGCCCAATTATCTTATTAGTGGCCAATTTATCGTTCGTCACATTAACATACGGATCGCATTCGGTGAAAGCGTGACAATCGTAAAAAACAAATGAATGCTTTTGTTTTAGATAAGTGAAGTTTCCAAGGCGAAAACCTTAGGATTTGTTATTAATATCCAGCTATAAAAAAGTGTATTAAGTAAATATTACACGCATAAACACATGTTGTCACGTATTAGATAACAAATAACATATGTCATTTCATTATAATTCAGTAATGGTCCTGTATCGTCTGAACGGACGCTAATAATTCGTTTATTCCACTATCTGCGGGTCTATATTTTCTCATGAAACTCGACGTTTTGTCACACAAAATAACATGTTTTATCGCCGCTCGCTAAATGTTTTACGGCAATAACGATAAAGAAAAACAAAAGCATATTATTGTCCCTTCTTACCGTTCTTATTTCCCACGAAAAAAGACAATCGCGCCGTTTTATTAATATGTATTTATCTTTCGCACCCAAAATACGCCGTGACCTCGCGTATTTAGGTGCCAACTTTAACAATTCACTTTGAAACAATGAAGTATGCGTAACACTTAAAGGTTACGGATGTGTTCCGGTCCTATAGACGTTTTATCTACTTAGCTAAAATTTTCTATTTGGAATTTATAAAAGTATTTCGAATTTTTGTAAGTATTATGTTGATACATACACAACTTATATCTAAAATGTCATGAGTCAAACATCATATAACATATTGACATATTGTAGCCTCGTTTGTCAAAGTTAACAAAGTTATTAAGGCTTTTAGTTTGATTTAAGTTATGATGAATAAACGTAATTTAACTTAACTTAGCTGTCTTTAAATAATCGAATTTCAACTATTTTTTTTAGGTGCATAATTATTATATTCACCGATCAATCTCCTTCGTGCCTTCTCCATCTACACGACACTGGCGAAGTACCTTGTGCCCTGTTGGCACAAATTAAAGCCATTAAAAAAACGTAATTAATGATATATGTGTAACATATTAATTCAATATGTGATACTTAAACAATTAACGCTTCATAAGATTCTAAAGTTTTGAGAACATGTTTATCCAAAACATATGGTTTTAATAATAATTTCTCGATATTGCTGCATAGTACCCTGTTCACAGAGCGTGCATTCAAACAAATAGCTCTCTGTGGCTCTTCTGTGAACACTGCGATAGCCATCTATCATCATGCACATTACGTACTAACCAATTTTCCACGGAACATGTGATTTTCTTATAACAGGAAGGTTAAATAAATTGACGTGATTAAAATTAAAAAAAAAACCTTTAACCAAAAATCAATCAATTAGCCTATATTCCTATCGTTATTCCAAACAGTTTTTCTATTCTAATATTTTAGCTACTAAGAAAGCCGTATTAATGTAATAGAATTTTACGATATTTCCAAGATCCAACTAAGTTAACTCCATTAGCATTGAATGCACGTATGAGCAATAAAATGTAAAGGAAGAATATCATAACTGTTCTAATGAATTATTATCCAAATATGTTTGATATTCAAATAACAGAGGGGACTTCCGCTGGGAACGCAGTGGGTTCCCGGCGCAAACGCATCGACCTCTCGAACACTCGTATTTTACAGCTCCGATCTGAATAATAACACGCTACATTAGTTTCCCATTATGCCTTCGAGACAATAAAATTTGCTCAATTTTACGATCACATTAATAATTTTATGAATGGAAGCAAAGGTAACTTTAAATGCTTGAATAAAAAGGATGGAAAGGGCAATTGAGGTCAGAGTGTCTATTTTTGAATATCTATACAATATTGATTAAAAGCAGTACATACTGCTTACTAATTGCTTTGTGACAGAAACGTAGAGAGTACAACCGTATATATTTGAAATTTCAAAAATTCACATTTGGAATTCCAGAAACAATTAATAAAATTTAAGAGACTAAAAGATTAGGTGTAGACGATGGTTTTCAAAGCCTTAATGAATACTAATAACTAAAACTAACTAAACAAAAACACTCGAAAAGGTACAAATGCGTCATTGAAATTTGCACGTATGCAATTGAAATTGAAAATTCGAACCCCAGTTCGATACAGTGCAAGATAAAAGAAATAAGATGCGTTTAGGTTGTCTTCCTGTAGACAGGGGCAGGGTGCGGTGTGCAGCGGAAGACGTAGGTTCCCAGGGTATCATTTGCACGACGCCGGATGCTTATCGATACCTTGCTTTTTGCTTACGATTACGTTCAATTATTTTATCAATTTGTGCAAATTAATCGAGAGTGTTCAAGGCTTGTTTTGGTGTCTTGTTTAATATATCTTCGAATTGAACAAATTTATAATAGTTGGGTCGTATTTCGACTAGTAGGAACTATTATATAGATATACCAGATAAAGCTGCCCTATTTTTTTAATAAGTATATAAAGTCTATGTTTTTAATGTTATTATTACCATTGTAAAGGTTGAGAGTGTAAATAACCTAATTAGCTTTAGTTGAAATATAACACGTGAGAGCGGAGGTTAATTTTTTATGTTAAACAAAAATTTACATCCTTCATACAACATAAAGATTGTAACGAAAATAATCTCAAATGATCTTAAAGATGCATTACTAAACCAAACGCTTTAATAAAATCTAGAAATCCAAATAAATATAAATTTTACGCCTAAACAGAAGTTATTAATGAAGTTCATCCTACGTACTTTAAACATGTAGTACTCATCATCACTCTTCATCTCACTCAATGCAAGCAAATCTAATCAAATCAATTATTGTTCAGCATATACGAGTAGTTCACACACGAAAGTACATTCATACTTGATTTCCGTAATATTCAAGTTATAATGACATAAAGGATGTGGGGGTAATGTTTATCAAGTTACGCGAAACTTAACCACAAAATCAACGTCGCCACAAAGCAACGGATGCCACACGGCCCCCTACCTTTGACTTATTAACATGCCCTAACACTCAAACAACTCTATTTCTAATTATGATTCTTGTCTATAAAATAAGGCTATGAATACATGTTGGAACTAAAAAAATATTTAACGGAATTAAAGAAAGAATTAGTCTAGCTATTCAAAGGGGGAACGCTGCCAGTATCTTCAGAACCTTGTATAAAGGGACTCCTTTTAAAAATATATTTTAATTATTAAATTTTAAGGTTAGTTATTAGGTATATTTTTATGTATTATGTTATTTGTTTTGAATTAATACTTTTCACGGAATTTGATAAATTATTTTATTCAACACACAAATTCACAAATTAGTAGATTAAGAAACCTACTTGGTATAACAATTTGTAAATAGAAAATTAAAATAAATTTAAAATTATCAACATTTTCTCCCTGTATACTTATTCGTGTGAAGAAAACACCAGCTCTTGGGTCACCGGTCATCTACAGGTGCTACCTAAAAAAAATTAATTAGTGCTTGTGCACTAGAACCCCACAGTCCAAGATTATCTACTCCAAAGGTAACGAAATCAGAGTTGGAGGAAGGACTCGTTTATATGTTTATTATTTTCAATTACTGAATTGATAAAATTGCTTCATACAATTTTGTGGATGGTGCCGGCGTTAAGACTTTCTCTATTTTCGGTGCAAAAATAAAGCATGATTAATGCTTAAAATTTGTGACACTCTGTTGTACTTTATTTACATCAAGAGTAGTAACTAAAAGTAACATGTGTAGTGAGATTTCTCAGAATAGTGATATGTATCATAATAATATTATTACTTTTTATTTTATTTATATGTAGACTATTTCCCGGTTTCAGAAGTATTTGCTCGGTGAATGCAAGGGCCAAAAGACGAAACCCATACGAAAATACAGAATTCCATAGTTTTAAACGTCACATACTGAATATTTAAAAAATGACATAGTACCCGGGCGTAAAACGAATAAATATCCAATAATAAATATCTGCGACATACTTTAAATTCGTATTCTTTACAGTGAATACTTAAGAAGTGTTTTTCGCAAAAGTATTACACATTTCAACGAGCAGCAATTTTATATGTACGAGAGCTGTGTAATATAAAAAATTCAGTTCAGTAGTGTGTTGGTATGATGTGAATCTATAGATATATATAAACTTAAATTAAACTTTGCTAAATCCATTTCTGTTCTCCTTGAACCCCATATTAATCGTATAATATAACGCCGCAATTTTACTGAATTCAAGCAATATTTTAATGCAATTTCGATGCATAAAAGTTATTCTTGCATAAAACAAATACTTAATTCAGAATCTGAGCCAAATTACAGTCATAAAAGTGACATCCATTTATAGCATTATTCAGAGCCATATCGAATCTGCCGCTTTCCATATCTGTGTACACTACAGGACAACAACAGTCAAGTTGCAAATCATTAATTTTAAATGCCACGCATTTACTACTTGTATGGCTCATATAATCTTGGTAAGTAAACGTAGATAACGCAGTAATCACAATTAATCTTCTTCTAGAATCTATTCGGATGTATGCATACTTGGTTCAAAAGCAACAATACCAAAACTTATAAATAAATTTTATCAAGTATTTGTAGGTCTTCACGATAATGTTAATTGACAGGTCAACTATTTGAAAAAGCGTGTTCCACCTTCCGTTTAGTTTCAAAAAACGTCAACAGAACGCTGCAGATTTGTCTCAATTTTTATTTATTGCTTTTTAGTTTACTATTCGAAAAGTAACGGAGCGATTTTATGTCCCGCAGTGTATATGAGGAGTTATAGGTTTCATTTGCGGGCGATAGACGACAATTTTCAATTTTCTTGCGCGTGCGTCCCATTTGAATATTTTAATTTGGGGGGCGGCGCGACTATTTCAATTTATTTTATGACCCCGTTCACAGAAGGGTTCGTGCGACGCACCGCCAGATTAGTAAATATTTGATTGCTTTATAGCTTCGTGTGATATATTTGTGTACGATTTGAGTAGCGAGCTTTTAGCTTTTGTTCAATTTTTTCGTGTTAATAGACCTTGCGAAGAAAAATATCGAGAGGGTTGGTCGTGTGAGGTAATGTGGCGTTGATCTGATTTTTGTCATACGAAGAATAGTATATTTCATTACAAGTGCGGAAAGCCTGTCATTGCAACGAGTTCCGACGAATGTCTACCCGAGCCGAGGCGCAGCCGAAGGTGAGGGTTGACAGTCGGGACAAGTTTCAATGACGGTACCGCACGTGTACTGAACGACTATTTTTAATACAGTTGCGAAAAAATTAAGCAATTTAATTAAAATATTTGCTTTTTTTCTATTCTCTCTAGGGAATAAATTCGTTGCACGTAGATATGTAGCGACTTATATGTTTCCGGTAAATTGTTCTCCGAAGCATTTTATGCAATTATACTGCGTTCGGGTGGTATTCATTCAAATAAAATATCGTCGAAATTACTCATTTTGTGCAAAAAATAACTCAACTCGAAAGAACATTTTTGGAAAATGGCGCCAACCGCAAGAATATGAGCAAAGCTTGTTTTTTTTTTTCTTCACCCATTCTGGGTAGGCAAAGGGAACTTGGCCCATACAGCCAATTCTTCAGTAGACTATTTTTATTGAAAGAAAACCAAATCTAACTCATTGAGTCCAATCATTAAATCTGATATTGAAACAAATAGTAGCTTCTTTTTAAAATATTTGCATGAATCATAAAAACTTCTGTGATTTTTTTAGTAAAAACTTCGTGGTTGGTTTTTTCTTTTTAATATTTTTTTATTGATATGAAACAAAATCCAATTATTAGTCAACTTTTTAGAAATACGTATTTGCATATATCATAAAATTCTTTTTAATATTTTTTTAATTGATATGAAATGAAAAGAAACCTAACCGAACTTATTGAATCCAATTATTATAATATTTAGAAATCATATATCATAAAAACTTCTATGAATCATTTGAATAAAACCTTCGTGGTTGGTTTTTTCTTTTTAATACACATTGTTTTGACAGTTGGCAAAGAAAACGCACGAGTGCGGGAATGGCAAAGAAAAAGCACGAGTGTGTAATAGCCCACTTTCCGAACGCTATACCTCCCTGCAATATGCCACTTTTTGAGCAACTGTATTAAAAAAATCTTATTTTCTACGTCACTAAGGGGGTCTTTTTGAAAATCGAAAAATTAATAAACTGCAGTCACAGAAAAAATGTTTGGTGTTGGGTCCTTTGTATTGGGATATATAGCAAATATCGCTGAAAATGCAACCCAAAACCACTTGGGTATTACGTACTACCAAGAGCAGCCTGTTGTTCGTAAAAGTATGTTTATTTTTAAATTAATATTGTATTTTTTTGTACATCGCGTCGTGTGTCATTAAATGATAACATAGTTATTATGGAAAAATACTGAACACGTTAAAATTATCTTATGAATATTATAATTACCTGTTTTAATAAAAACCTTGAATGCTATCTATGTAATTTGTAGTTTCAATTAACCAATAATTTCACGATTATTAAAACGACACTGAATAAAGTGTTAATACAATTCAATTTTGACCTAAATAATAAAGAAGAAACATATATATCATCTTGAAGATGATCTAGATTATCATGATTCAAGTGCACTTTTTACTTTTTGTTTTTTTTATGTATCAATCAGTTTAGTTTTTTTTTCTGTTAAGTATGTTTTTTACTTCTTATTGTATTTGTAATATGTATTTTTGCACTTCTTGCCTACCTTATGTAATTTAATCAATGTTTTTTTTCCTTTACTCACAGTGGTTGTCTGGAAGAACAGTTGCTTTTCATTAAACTATGTTTAATACTTTTTTCCTTTTATGTAATGCAACGAAGTGTTAATAAATAAAACAAAATAAATAAATATTCCCAGTGTTATATGAATGAATAGCACACTGCATACAGGGAGTGCGAGGTGGCAGGGGGCGGTGTGTTTAACCTCACATAGCTATGTTTCATCTAATAGAATTGCAAGCTCGTTATCTGCTCAGATTAAAATATTCAGTATTTGAGTGATTTCACGAGCGAGTGAGCGGCAAAGGGTTGACTAGCCGTTTCGCTTTGAACACTTGTGGGGAGGCGCATTCTGGGTTAGGCGGTTATCTACCCACTCTGCATACGAGGAAGTGTCACTATGAACAATCAAACTTATTAAAGCCAGCCTTGCGCTAAATAATTAATTTAAAAAGGTTGATGGAGAAATTATACCAGGTGATTTCGGCTAATGGATGTGTGGAAGTTTCTTGAGTTGATAATTTGTTATGGGACTAGGATTTCGGATTTAACACGCGATTTAATGGTTTTAGATTTAATTGGAACTGTGGAAAGTTTGAGAATCAAAATTATGATTTACGGATGATCAGAAGTTTGAAATTATATGGTAATTTAAACCGTTTTTGTTTCAAAGAAGGTATAAGCTATATTTACGTAAACAAATGAAATGTCGAATTTCATCGCCTTTTCAGGCGGTTTCCATGAATAATTCCATTAATTTAATGGCTGCGACCCGAAAATAATATTTTATTCCGAGCATTATAAGAGTGATAAAAACAATGTTCGAGAATTAATTCGAACATTGTACGCAATGTCTATTATAAGATTTCTATTCATCGGCCTACGTTAATAAATTCGATCTATTTATTTCCGACAATGGAGTATTATAGCAAGCATTCACTATGATGTGAAGCGATCTGTCACAATCCTATATGAATAGGCGGATGCTGTATGAATAAATATTGCACTCCACCCACTAAAAGCTAATTTTATGAGTGAAATTAGTGATTCACCTGTTGTTAGCATTTATTTATAATGTGCACAATGTGAACATCGGAGCGCCCGCCGCACCCAGCTATTATTTGCGGACGCATCGAAACCAATTTGTCGATTTCATATTAAATAATGATGGCTTGATAATAATCAATGCATTGTACTTTATCCAACCGTGATTCAGTTTTCGTTCAACATTCACAGGAATATTTAACATGCCGTTTTAAACGCTTTCAATGGTTTTTATTGATAGCAATTGTTATTTCTTTTCATTATGGTCACAGCTAGTTCTT
Organism: Pieris rapae; assembly: GCF_905147795.1. Taxonomy (NCBI): domain Eukaryota; kingdom Metazoa; phylum Arthropoda; class Insecta; order Lepidoptera; family Pieridae; genus Pieris; species Pieris rapae. Next base: position 5,696,086 of record NC_059524.1, on the reverse strand, counting down.
CCGTATAAGATAAAGTCGCCTAGACGAAATTGGAAAACTCTTGTTTTGTCGTTATAACTATGATTGTCACAAAGGGTATTCTAGAGACACCGGAACTCTTGGGCACATTTGAAATAAGTCAAACTGCTAACGATAACCATAGAAGGCCTACGTTGCAATACAAGGTATATAATGAGTCTTTTGTATTTGCTTTGAGTATGTTTCAAATCACTGTAACACTTCATTTTCTATCATCCCAAACCTAGATCTCATCATTAATATTATTTGATTTTAGTTTAATAATTACGTACAAACATGTTATTAATATGTGAATTTAATTAATTGGTTTTAAAACTTTGTTTAAATATAGGCAAGTCTGAAATATTACCAATCAGAAATGTTTAACTAAATCGTACCACGATTCGTCCAATATATAATGGGCGTCAGTGTTTTTGTCTTCAATTGAACTTATTGTAGCTACCTATTTACCAAATTACGGTATACGAAGAGTAATCACGTCCTCCAGCATCAAGGTTTTGTGATCTTTGGCGGGTCGATATAATTCGTGAAGTGCGTGACCATCACTTTTTGTCCATCTAAACGGGGACTCGTGATAATATTCCGATTAAACAGGTACATTATTGCGTCATGCGGATAGGAGTCACGTGCCATAGCACTTGTCGCTCTTCCTGCAAAAAAGTGTCACACAATTATGTACTGTACACTGGCTATATAGGTAATCGATTTAAGAGATTGTTTGTTTATATTATGTACAGTGATCTGTGGAAATCTTCATTTGTTTCTTTTTCCGTAGGTTTCAGTAGGTTACGCTCTACGCAAAAATCTTACGTTATCTGACGCTATAAGTTAGAGAGGTATGGTAGAGGACACTACTAGAGTTTTACATATAATGAGCCCATAAGTGTATGCTTATGAATTATTGTATCCAAACACCACGATGCAGCACAGTCTCGCCTGCAATGCATATGCAGCGTAGTTATCTGTATGATCCAATGATCTTGATACTTTTAGTAAAATATTATTAATATTACCAGATTATGATACAATTAGGTTTTTTTTACTGTTATTCAAATCAAATTTATGCCTGATATAAACTACAAATGATTTTATTATATAAATAGGCATATAAGGCTTAATTAAAAAGTTGGTAAAATTTTTCGTTCAATTTCATTATATATAATGAGGGTTAAAAGATGACTTAGTGACAAGGATACGAAAGGGAATGCTTTACATACAGGAAATACAAGGCAACCGTGGATGATGAAGTCTTTGTGTAGGCCTTGTCCTACATACGAAGAGAAAAGTTTAAACTACCATAAACCGACGAGCGTGGTAATAAATGAAGCGAGAGAGGTATGTCAGGACTGTAGCAAGGGATACCCGTGGTCTCTGCCACACTATAAAGTACTAATATTGATAGATCCTGCTATATTTATTGGTTACTGAAGAAAGGTTATTATTTTCTGAATGGTCATTAAAATTTTGATTAACAACGTTTGATCCGTGTCGATAAGATGACGATGCAAGTTCTAGTAATATAGTCCTTTTTGGTGGCCGTAACTAAATGCTTTTTATATTTTTTATTGGATACTCATAAAGATATTATAATGTTATCTTTGTTGGATGGAATGCGCCATGGTTCCTCTTTAGTAAAATCTATTTTCAATATAAGTAAGGATGGTTTTTATGAAGATATTATTCTTCGTTATAATATCATACCATGTCAGCTATGGTCAAAATAGTAATCAACCATATTTTTTAATGTATTAGAGCAGTATTGGCTAAGTTAAGCTATAGGATGCCACACGGGCGTTAATGGCAATATATTTTACTTCTCCCCGCCTCGTCTTGCAGGTCACAAGACAGGCGCGCTTGCGGTGCGACGCCGCGCGGCGACGCAACGCGTCGTGTGACATGGTATAGCAATTTGTATGTAGGATGTTGCGGCACAACTCCGGCGCCGCACCGCACAGTTACCGCATCGTGTGGCCGCGCTGTAATGTCGACGGCGTGTGTCTAGCACAAAAGGTTGATCAGCTGCAAAAATAGTAGAGTACAAAATCTGAGGCTCAAAGAAGTAGAAGTAGAAGGTTTTCTTGTTCTTTCTTCTATATCGAGACTGGAAATACGCCACAATCTTCTCTACTATAATTAATAAAAGGTCCTACAGTAACTTAAAGACTAAACAAGAATAGTCTGAAGACTTAACGATTTAGAAAGCTGCAATTGTTTTAATAGCCTTATTAAAATCACAAAAGTGCACATACGAACAATCACCCCATTCCGATGGCACAGTACAAAACCATTTGTCATCCATTATTCACGGCCTAAATTGCACAACTTTAGAGCGCCATTTCTAAATGACATCTAAATCTGTTAGTGTATTAACATTGTGAATAAAATTCATACAATCAATCTACATAAATGTCCGTGAGCGACCCATTAGTCAAGTGGAGCACAAAGGGCACACGCTCATCTCGTAAATCAGCTCCGAGGTAGTCTTGCCCAAAACGCACTCAATGGACGGCGATCGCAAGAACCTTACGCCTATCCAACGATAGACTCCGCGATCATTGTAGGGGACACTACAAAAATAATATACCATTATGAATTGTGCCAGTGTTCCATATTCAAAATTTTAAATTCTTGGTAATTTTGACGTATGTTGTGAAATGTTTGTCTAAAGGTACTGACTTGTAATGTCAATCAACTCTTAAGTGTTTTGTAAAATATTTCCAAACTTGCGTTTTTTAAAAGCAATGTTTTATTCATGAGACGGAAATTAATTAGTATTTAAATTTTGACAACTATAATAACAGGGCAGGGCAGAGATAATCAGTGCCCCATTTTGTCAGACATAAATTGGATAATTATTCAGAGTGTTACACCCTAATCGGTTATTAAGATATTAAATATGAGAAGGAAGCGTGGTTTGGGCGTCGCGCTCGGCGGGGCGCCCAGCGGGAGGCGCTACCGGCACCAACCACGCGCAACACTCCACAGATTACCAATTTGTTAAACGACAGTTGTTGCTATAGCGACATGCGAAGTGTTAAACAAATGTTCTGTTACCACCAACTCTCAGTGCAAACGCGAACGTCTTTTGTTTATTTGAATATAAATTTTAATTCGATTTGAGTTTTAAAAAAATGTTTGACTATCATGTGTCTATATGCTAAATAAGCATGATAAATGAAAAATGGAACGTTAGTTAATTACAAATATAATTTACGTTACTTAATTATAACAAACTGACACCAGGGCAATATATAAAGATCCTTATTACATACTTAGCCAAATAGCCACCTATATAGTGTCAGGTCCACAAAACCTATATGCTATTATCTATATGCAAAGTTTATGCTATTTATAATAACATATTAAAGCAGCCGATACTAACTCATTTGGCTCATAAAATATCTTTAATTTGCTATTTTCCGAGATCGTATCGCAACGTCTACACACGATCGTTGAGAGCTACATAAAAGCTTTAAATTTAATATAAAGCCGTGTTAACACTCGTAACTTGATATTCACACATTAAGTTATGGGTATATTACAATAAAAATATGCGACCATAAATTATGTTTGTTGATTTAAGTTTATTACGAATATCATTTGTGTTCGATGCCATAAAATATAACTGATGTTTGCATGTAACGCTAGAGATTTTTAAATAGCTATAGGAACATTTGTTGGCAGTGGTTCTGAGTATGAGAAAATATACAATAATATTTTGTTTAAGCACATTGGGTATCAATAAAATCTTATCTCAAGAAATTGCCGCGACATTTCAAAGCGAGGTGATGAAGATTCGAAATTTAAAAAGAGAAATAAACTCATATGCGTAATGTTTTTTGGTGAATAAAAATGAGGTCCGTAGAATCTAAATAAAAGAGTTGAATATGCACCTAACATTAGATGCCGCGGCAAGATTGCGCGGGCCCGCAGCGGCCGGCTATCATTTATAGCATTTCATTGCTGTTTACATTTCATTCATAAGTTCACAGGCAATATATCATTTTTATATAAAATGTTTTTTTTATAAATATATATTGTTACTAGTTTGAAGTGAGTTAGATTTCAATTACTGAAGCCTTTCAAATAAACATAGCCTCCATTGCATTTACCTTTATTCTTCCCTCTAAAAAAAATTAAATTTCCCTAAATAGTGGTGACGTTTCTGCGGTAATTAATAATTTTTGCAGACAAAGGAACCTAGGACCTCCAAGTTAAACCCAGTATGTGCCAGCCAAGTAGGCGGTCGCCTATAATCCAATAGCAATTTATTTATATAAATTATATTTGTTTATTTGTATTGTATATGTTATGTAATGTATGTTATTTTTTTAATATATTTTAGTTATTACATTTTAAGATAAGTTATTATGTTAGATTTTTTTTACATATTTAGTACCTACAAAAACTTATTTGTAAATAATATTAAGAATTCATAAGAGGCAGGAGATCAAACGATGGGTTAATAAGTCTTTATAAGGCTTTCTATTGAGATGCGAGACCATGTTTAAAACTAACAGTATATATCAACATTTATTGAACAAAGGATTAAATTATGAAAATGATTAAAGCTGAAATGAAGGACATTATATCGTATTTATTTTAATAAACCCTTGGCGTGTGTGTGTCGCCGAAGCTCGCACGTTGCTCTTTATTTATTGACCTATTAGAGATAACATTAAGATCAAGATGCACGGCCAAGGACCTTTGTTATAAAAATGTCTGCTTCATTATTCTTAAAAAATTGACCGTGTCTTGTTGTGGATACGACTGTTTTAAATTAACGAATGGATTTATAAAATATCCTAACGCGTCTTTTTCCTTGTAATTTAAAGTAATTAACGTGAATGTCAAAATTAGGTTAGTCATTTAAAACTAGGATTAAGTAAATTAATTCTATCACGAAGAATAGCAACTGAAACTGTCATAAACTGTAAAATACAAAAATGTAACTGGGGCAACCACTGTGTATGGAATATCCGCCGTTTCGTTTTCATTTCATTGTTCATTTCGTTTGAAAATTCATCAATATTGGTCAGCCTAATATAAAAATCCTTGTACCTATACTTCACAGTAAACTTGAAACATTGACCTATTTTTAAATTTTCCAAAAAAATAGCGCAAGGCAGGCAACGCACTTGCAAGCCTTCTAGCATCAGTTAATATCGGGAGAGCCTCTTGTCCGTTTGCCCCCTGTTATATAAAAAAAATATTTATAATCTTAAAACCCCCAACAAAAGCCACTATTTTTTGTTTGTAACAAACATTGTCATCATAGAAACAAAATTTCTGATTTGTATAGTAGGTATATCAATTATAACAGATAGGACGAGTTCCTCATAAATAATATAAAAAATTATAGTCCGGTTTTTTATCTGAAGTATGTCGATACATTTTTCTAAAACGTGTCCATAATGTTACAACAGCCTCTAGCGGCATCGCTTGTTATAATTTTTCTTAATTTTTTTCTAATCTAAGCAATTTAAATCAATACTCATTATAGTTTTAAAGGGACACACATCTTGAATTTTTAACACGGCCACACTTAACTTGTTTTATGATTATTAAAGGCATTTTTAAGTTTATGACTTTTGTCTTTCGATAAATATTTATAATGTATTCATATATCATATGTTCGGATAACAGGTTTTCCGAATTAGTTTGAATTTGAAAGTTATAACTCTTGAGAATTATACTTGGGAAACGGTAAGTAAATCCAAAGTATATGAATCCGGCAAATATATATTCAAAGCATGGATTATAATAGATTCGACTATATAAAAATACGACAGTCGAATTAACTTTATTATTTTAGTGGCAAAAAGTTTTTAGTCTTTAGCTTTTTAAATTCTAGTGTATTAGTATTAGTGTATTATTTTGTTTTTTATTTATCTTAAAAAAACTGGTATCCAGTGAAGAAACCGGGTCTGTATGGCTAATTTTGTTGTACTTGTGTAAGTCGAGGTGTTTTGTCGACCTATTCAAACTTTTTCGTTGATTGTCTGAATATTTTTTTTGAAAACAGAATACCCCTTAAATAGAAATTCATCATCGTAACAGTCAAAATACAAGCTCTAAAACTGGCCACACAGAATACACTTTATAATTCAAATTTCGAACGCTATAAAATCATGAACTTTCTCAAAATGACAATTCACGTTACATATTTCGGTCCTTTTGTGCGCATTATTCGCGACCATATTTTGCAATTCAGCTGCTACATAATGTATCATTGCAGTAATTTTAATTAATTAACTTTGAACGCGCATTTTTAATTATTTTTTTATTAATTACGGAGCAACCGACATCATTGTCAAATGGATATTAATTTAAGTTGGTATTTAAAATGAATTTTAATTACTATAATTGAATGTCACAGAATACCTACCTATTTTTGTAAATATGTCGCAATGAGGGCAATTGCTTAATTATAATTTATAATATATCTCTTAAAATATTTGCATTCACTCGATAGCAGTGTATTTCTAGCGGTAATGTGATCGACTCTCAACAATGATTTCGTGCGTTTGAGCCGCCCCGTCTGTCGATAGACTTGTGTCTAAGTGACCTTTTACTAAGTGCAAATAAGTAATTACTTACCCAAAAAGGCATATATATTGCATGGACGACTCCGTAGGTTTTAACGGAAATTAATAAATTTGTATGTATCATTAGCTTGGTAAAAAATAATATTATTAACAGTGTTATGAAAATAATACAGTGTTCAGGGTTCAGGTTTCCTATCCTCCATTCACAATGTCGAGCCATCTAGTCTTTAGACTTTGCTTAAAATCACTTGAGTATTTACCGTTTGAGTCATAAAAGTATCTATCATAATCATAGATACTTTTATCTGTTTAAGATCATAAATTTACTACCATAGACAAACACCCTAAAGCTACAATACAGTAACGTTACCTGAATCTCAAGTCTGTTCAGATGTTTTTTTTAACTTTATCAATACCAGCGTTTTCCAAATAAAATTCAAGTAAAGAAGAAGCAACTAATGCAATAAATATTCACGAAAGTTATTTTAATTTCTTCCTTAAACAACGTAGAATCAGACACGGAAAAACTTTCTTGTTTTCATTTTCTTTAAAACGTTTGTTTGTTTTTTTTACATTTTATTTCGACTATAGTCGGCAGGCTTTCTTAATTTCAAAACGTTTCTTGGATCGTCTTCTAGTACTATTTTCGACCGTAATACCTTTGTTCAAGTTTCATTATTAGATAATTATCTTAATTTATTTCGAAGTTTTAATTGCTTCGCTGGAGCCAACTTCAGGTATTCTTTTCATTCTGCAATAACGCTCTTATTGAACCGATATAGAGTCAGACAAAAAAAGAATATTTTAAAGAGAGCTATGTTACTTTAGTGGCCTGCACTTTGTGTTTAACGCGGTATCAAAGTGAATATGTGTAAAACTTTCTAGCTTATAATTTGCAAAATTTTTCATAGATTTTAGATTTATTAAATTTTCAATAGACGATCTATGTTAAATCCCGCTATTGTAGTTGGGGTATGGTCAGCACACAATTTTTATATCTGTTTCACTGATGGGCTTTATGGGCAAACATCCCAATGAAAACTGAAATGTTTTTATTTATCCGGAAGATGAAAAATAATTAATCACTCCTAGAATCTATAGTCTTTTATGAAATTGTATAAAAATGAGAATATTGTGTGTAGAAAAAGTATTTTCTTAATCAAGGCCAAATACAACAAATACGTCGACCCTAAATTTAAGCAGTAGTTCTGTTACTTATATTTGGAAACCATGATTGCTCTTATAACAATCAAGGAATATAACAGTATCATAAAACTATAATACGCATGTTAGGTTCTAAAACTATAGTTATAAGCATGCAAGATGTACCGATACCGGCGAGACCGCCGTACAAACATTATACAATAATACAATCATGGGAAAATCATCCATCGACAATCATAGAGAATAGAACTTAGGTCTCTGCGGTACGAGGCTTATCGCTCCATTGTACTGGCTGAGCATACTCCCTGACATTTCACAATATTCCAGAGACAAATGCGCCTAGATTATTTGATTAGGCTCCAATAACCGTAGTGACGTATTTCTGACAAAGTTTTTTTTTAACGCTATCATAGCTTAGAGAGGAATATACGTACCTCTCGCAACAAATGAATGCCATGTTATAATAACTTATTAAACAAGTAATACAAAATATACCCAGAAATTTTCTTAAAACATCCTATAAGACGTTAGTAGCCAGAAACCCAAATATGGGCCAGCAACGCACTGTCGAGTCCTCTGGGGCGGCGGTATCACTTCACCAGATAAGCCTCCTAACCGTTTGCTTCCTGTTTCCTGTTCTATAAAATGTTCGAAATAAATCGTACAGGTCAAATTGCAAATAATATCTATAAACATCAAATCCTTTCTATAACCTCACCTTATCTCGAATATCACTGTCGGTAACACAAAGCGATTCATAAAACGAAATAAGTTAGACCCGACGGACCATTTATCATCTGTTATGATATAAAAATAAACTATGCAGGATTCTTAAAAGCCAATTCGCATGGCGGCGCAGTAAAACCTATTTTTTTTTTCATTTTTCATGGTTTATGAAAGCAATTATGTTATAAAGATACTGATTATTATAATGATCTGCTATTAATATTTTTACATACTTGCACTAAAGCTTTATTGACGTGACAACGTCTTATAATAAATAATGCGGCGTTGCCTCGGTTCAATTTAACGGCGTTCGTTAAAAAATTGACATAATCGTATTTATGAGTACAAATGAATGTAACTTGATCAATTTAGTTGTTATTTCAGTTTATCCCATCTCTATATATATACAAAATATCTATCAAACAAATAAAATTAATTCCATCAGTATTCTCTTGACGTTGTCACGTTCAACTATCGTCAGTAAACCGACTTTACAGACAACGGTTTTTTTTAATTTGAGGAACAGCTATCACTATAACGATTCTATCCACTTTTCGTACAAGAAAATATTACCAATATTTTGTTATAAGTACATGCATATTTTTAAAATCTAAACCCCTTTTAAGTAAAAAATACCTGTTCTCAGCTCTTCGTAAAGTGATTTGTTCGTAAATACAACAACAAAAAGAGAAATGATTTTATATTATAACGCAACTAATGAATGCCGAATAGTTTGCTACGCGTTGTCATTGAAATATTTATTAATATTTAAATTCGTTCTTAGTAATGTTTCTCGTAGTCAAGGTGATATGATACTTGATTACTCGTATAACGCCAATTATACGATATATTTTAGAATACACCCAACGAGCCAAATGAGCGTCTAATTGAGTCTATACCATAATAGTGTAGTTAATAATATGTTAAATAATATGTTAGCATATTACCAAAACACTCGAATGAAATTGAAAGACTCTTATTGCTTATTCACCATTATTTAACCTGTTTACCAAGCGGTAAAAGCCTGCCTCAATTATCACGAATGATAGCCAGATTCAAATTAAGTATTATAAATCCGTAATAAAATATATCTTACAATCCAAGACTGCAGAATAATAATAACAGCAATAGCACTGCAGTGCCAACCAGGGTGGTCTACTTTTTATACTTTCCAGTATAATATTTGCGATTTTAAGGTATAATATTCCTACTCAAAAAACCCTCATAAAAGTAATTTAAGCACCGACGGTGTAATTGTCGGCTTGTTCACCATATGACATGACATGAAATATTTATAAAATTCATAACGTGGCTAATTATGAAACATCAACGCGCCGTTGCCTGCCACCCGCGGCGAAGATCAACGATTAAAAACTTAATAATTCTCATCCTTACTTGCTCCCGTTTTTACATAACGATCAACAAGCAATATTGTTTTTATTGAAATCTAAATGCGTCGAAGTATGCAGTAATTACAGCGCATTGCCGCTACCTGGTGAAGGAAATACCTGTCTATCATAGAACTCATACTTCTCTGATTAAAGAAAATGCGCACCGCTCGTATTAAAGAAATCTAATAGAAGATAAGAATGCATTTGATTAGATTTTGTGGTTTCTATTATTTGGACGTTTTGTAACAAATATTTGATAGTAATGTTTGAATATTTTACATGGATTATATACGTTATAGTGAAACTTATGATATTTAAATTGTCGCAATATTATGATCGAATTATTAAATGCACTATACGTTTGTAATAAAACTCGGTCGGCTTGCCATCTGTATTGGCACGAATAAGGAGATCTTTAAATATTTATCAGTAAATTAGTATGCCTAAACTAACAAAATCAATTACACTGTTTTTTGTTGTGACTGGTTTCGCGCAACGGCATTCCGTCTTTTCAACGATTGATGTCGGACAAGCTCATTGCCACATAGTATTGTTTTACAGGCATACTTCTGCTCTTTAATTTCTTCGGGTGTACTTTGGAACTACTTTCTTTATCTTATCATTAATTTAATGGTAAAGTATAAATAAATAAACAACCCATATTTATTTCCAATACATAAAATCTATAGTATTAACTATATTCTGAATTAAAATATTGGAAGAAAATTAAAACAAATTTTAAAAGTCCCTGTGGCAGTGTACCTTTAATGCGGCTTCATCGCTGAGCGAAGAAAGCATCAGCAACACCAGTACTGTCTACCAGGTGCCAACTTAAATATTTAATTAGCATCTGTATAATTGAATAATAAAAAAGTAACATTTAGATCAATTCTCCGCTACACTACTAAAATATCTATACTACTATATAAATAAAAATAAAGTCTTTCCTCCAACTTCGATTTTGCTCCCTTTGCAGTATAGACTCCTTGGCCGTGGGGTTCAAGTGCACAGTGTCTGCTTAGAGTTCAGTTGGCGGCTGGTAGATAGTACTGGTGACCCCCAAGAGCTGGTGCATTCGTCGCTCAACGAATAAGTATCAAAATACAGGAAATAAATTATGCGTTAAAGGTACATACAACAGGGACCAAACTTATCAAATTTGTTAAACATTTTTTTATTAATTTTTAATTATTCTTATTATTATTATGTAGATTCAGAAAATTGTAAATAACAGATTTGTTTGCTATGAATAAAATTAATCTTGTATATAAAATAAAGTGAATAAAACAGCTCTTCCCTTACAGTTTTTAATAAATCTATACTAATCATTTAAACATTGATTGTGTATATGTACCTACGTATGTGAATATCAAAAAGTTCTAGATGCATTTGAAACAATATTGTTTCACCATTAGTTTATCATCATTTTTGACTTTAAAAAAACGTCCTGCCGGCCAGAACTGGTTTGAGCCGCAACTTAATTTATAATTACTAATCTACCTTTAGAAATTTTGTGAACTCCAAGAGTTAGATTTGATAACTGTGACTCCCGTAAGAACCGATAATTGTTTCACAAAATCGTTATACATACTGTTAGTCATAGTCATATTTATAAAGTAATTTATATTTAAGTTTAATTTGATTTATTGTTATAAATTATATTGTATTTATATCGACTAACCTCTCCCAGCGCCTTTCTGGCAAAGGTTTTGGCGATGTGGTTTTGTTTCCGAAATTGTTTAGAAACGCAGTGAAAACTTTCGTCAGTTTAGTAATAAATTTAAAATTAATAACTAATATTAATGATAAAACGCGACTAAACCCCAAACGATTTATGATTTCTGTATTGTCCTTGTATAATTAAAAAATAATTACTTGCGAGTTTTTTAACGATACCTATATATATAGTGCCATTTATAAAAACGCCAAACGAGCGAAGATGCGGATGCAAATAATTATACATTTTCTTAAACAAAATGAAAATTCCCACACTTCAAATACTTTGAAACGCCTAGTAAAAATGCTTATGCGTTGAACACCCCTAAAACGCTGCCAAGAAAAATTCAGTTCAAAGAGACAAGAGTCAAGTTGTGCATACATCGAGTGGACACCTTACATCAAAACAAGCGATGTCGAATTGGTGTGACCATGTGAGCCAATTTGCAATTGATTTAGAGTTTCAAATTATTTCCAATTTCCTAAGCGTAATAATTACAAAATAAATTAATCCCGCGATCTATTTATTCCACGTTACATAGAGTTTTATTAAAAATTAATAGCTTCAAAGGTTTAATTATTTTACAAATAAATGAAATTAGAAAAAAATTATTTCATTGTAGTAGGCTAAATTTAGTTATCGCAGTATCATCATTTATCGTAAAGTATAAAAACTCAAAAAAGAATGAATACGAATCTGAAGCTTTTACCAAAGCATTTCCTTTTACTGCGTTATAATTGTTAATAGTAAAATTCGTTTGATTGGTTTAAATGTTTGCAAATATTATACACTGAGCTGGCAACACTGTGGAGGAGCGATTCAAGCGAGATGGGGGGTTTAGCGGGGTGGGGCGTGGGGCGGTCCGGGGGCGTTCGGTGCATCTGGGCCCGCGGCCTCCCGCCTGCACACTTGCACCTCGCCGATCATCTTCATATCAATCTGATGTACCGCTTTGCTATCTCTTATTGCTATTGCTTTTGTGTTGTGTTCTCACCATAAATATAAATTGTAAAGTGTCATGTATTGATATCAATAACATTTACTAGTTGTAGTTAGTATCTAGAAATAGTATTTACGTACTTTGTTTTTCGCACCAAAATATTTCAATCGATGTTAATAAGTAAATATTTGATATAATAAGATATATTGTAAACACTATTGTATTTAATAAACGCAATCAATTCATAAAGTCAACCAAACATTTCCCAATGTTTTGATGACACACAGCGCCATCTTTTGACCGATAGCTGAATTAAACATCACTGCGATAAAATTACGCTTTCCTGTCAGGGACATCAGTAAAAGCTGGATCATAAAATGTTGTTTATTATTTGCGTAAAGCAGAACAAATATATTATTACCCGTATGACTTGTTTTATTATCTAAACAATGTTTCACGACTCCCTTATGTAAATTTGTTCAAAAGTAACACGTTATTTGAATGAACTCATACATTTATAAGCGATGCAACATTTATGTGACGATAAAAAATTCACATTCACCTAAATTGGGTTATTTAAAAGCATAAAGTCTTATCTAATTCACCGAATATTAGCGTTCAAACGTCCTGCTTTACAGCTGTGGCGATGCGTTACAATTTGTAACGGTAACATCCGCGGAAATACCTTCATTTACATGCAAATACATCGATATTATAACTAACCCGACATCCTGTAATGCGTTCGATTTGCATATTTTTTAATAACATATCAGGAACAAAGCATTATTTTATAGAATGACCGGTGAACCTTTGTTAGCGTTTCCGGCGTAAATGTGAATAATTCATAAAATTAAATCAAATTGCGTCCTCATAATCAATGCTAGATAATTACATGCCACGATGACACATCGAGGGCAGGTTGTTGCTTTATTAAAATATCAGTTTCCTGTGTTAAATAAAAAATAATACGACAAATTGATAATAGGTGAAATGCGATTAGTTTAATCCTTTTCGTTTTTTAACCCTTTAATGGCGTTACGTCGGCCTTTTTCACACCATATTCATACACCACTCTTTGATACAAGTGACCTCGTCTGCGATAAACATAGGAAGAACTTAAAAAAGTAACATTCATCACGTCTGATATTTGATTTCGAGCTAGGAGAGCGATGTATTTATAGAAAACTGGAAAATTCGAACCAGCTATTAGAATCATTTAATTGTTTCCGTAATTTGAAGACTGTAAGTCAAATTTATTATTTTATGGATAACTTTATAATTAAGTTAAAATTGTTTTTATATCAACTAAGGTGTGAGAGACACCGTCTTTCTGGCAAAGATTGTGGCTAAGCGGTTTTGTCTCCAAAATTGCTAGCTTAGAAACGCAGTGAAAACTTTCGCCGTAAAAAAATAGTAATAAATTTAAAATAAATAATTAATATTAGATGGATTGTGATTTCTAAGTTGTCCTTATAATATATTTTTAAAAATAGCGAGATTTTGTACGATCCACCATTATATAGTATGATTTATAAAAACGCCAAACGGTTGAACTTGCGGGCGGAAGCAAGATAAATATAAAAATATACATAGGTGACATTTAAATCTATATTAAAGGATATTGTACTCAATGATCACATTGCATTATAAGCGGAACTGTGATTCCTGTTAAGTACGTATTATTTTAAAATGTAAACTAGAGTTAAAACAAAGAATGTTTCACCTGAATTCCCAAGTTGTTAAAGAGGGACAGTGGAACAATTGTGTTTTTATGTAAATTACAACAAAACGCAGGTACAACGTCATGCGTAAAGAGACGCTTGGCCATGCGTTATATTTATAACTCTTTTCATATAAACTAGTTACTTTGTTTCTTCTATTTCTAAAGACAACTATTGGAAAGGATTGTTTATTTGTTATCATAGCAGGAAAGGTTCTCAGAAACTGCCATTAACATTTTAAGTAATTACAATATTTGATTCAAATATACGTAAAAATGTATGAAGTTGAAATGTACTGGTTTTACCAAAAACTGCAGTACCATTCAGATAAAGACATCGTCAATCATTTCCCGTAAGCCAGGTATTAAAAGTCTAAGCTGTTCTTAGATTTAAATAGCAATTTAAATAATAAAACACTCCTTAAATTAATTAAAAGGGGTTACTACTGAAACCAGCAACATCCGGACAACCTAGAAATACCTACCTACGTATATATGGTATCATAATGGTATGTGTAGGATTCCTTTATCGCCTTTTATAAAAAATGTATATGTTTTTCTGTAATACATGTGATGTTAAAATAAATCAGTGGCGCTACAATCCCTTTAGGTCTTGACCTCAGAATTATGAATCTGTTTCATTATCATTTTTAAATCTAATAGGCAAGTTGGTGATCACCCTCCAGTGCCTGACACTTTTGGGTCTATGACATGTCGGTTTCCTCACGATGTTTTCCTTCACCGTTCGAGCAAATGTTAAATGCGCTCAAAGAAAGAAAGTCCATTGGTCCACTGGAAGCCACTTGGCCAACAATGCTGTTAATACTTTTGATGTTAGTATTAATAAATAAATTTTTGGGTAATCTCGTATTTTGCGACACATATTTATAATCATCGCTATTAGTTTCTCACAGTAGCAAGGTATTAATAACAGAAGTGACAAAGTAAGTTAGATTTTATCGCGATTCGTCACCTGGGCGGAAACAAGACGGTGTAACACAAAAAATACATTAACTTAGTTAAAGTTAATTTATATCCATACATACATTATTTCGGTTAGCTGTTATCAAAACAAAACTAATTTATGAACGATAACGAACGGATATGGTTACAAATTATAAAGTCACTTACCGAAACGTTGATAAAAGCTATAACCTGACCTTTAAGATTACAATTATATATTTCATATACTAGTCGTATTTATATATATATTTGTTACCTCTTAAACGAACGGTGATGTTGTCATTTTACTTCTGCCATGAGATTGCCTAGAATTATGATGTTTTATATCTCAGTTCAACGCGGCTGAGTAAAATAACCAGTGTATTATTAACACTTTATTAAGAATTCAATGGTATCGAATAAGATCTCGACCAGATGTTTCAACGCTGAATAATTTCGTCTGTTGTAAATCTTATTTGAAATAAAGTATCAGTGTATTATAAACACTTGAATCTGGGTAAACAGACAGGTAAATCAGAACGCCCAATGACTAACTATTATATAAATATCTGGATTTGGCTTCAGGAATAGTTTCGATAAAGTTTAGAATTTTAAGATAGTAAAATATTACATAAACAACCTCGTGTTAGCTTTCGCATTGCGAATCATCGTGAAATAATTGGAGCTACCCGTTATACGGTCATTTGTATGATGTCCGCATACATTGCAACTACTCTCGGTCTATTGCCATGAGTTCTTTGCCGTTCTCCCAATCGTTAATTCATTTGACATTACCTCATTACATTTGGCTAAATGAAAGACTAAAATCTATTACCATACTGATGTCTAACTGTATGTTTGCGTTTTGCATACAAAGTGGGTTCGTGTTGGGAAAATGAGCATGTGAAATTATTCCTACTAACAATACGCTATAAATTATCGATGGGAATGCATTTCACGCAAAGTGGGTAGGTTTTAAAAAGTATGTGCTGTACCTACAACTAATACAATGCAATAGAATACTTTCATTCTGTTGCATTATATTAATATTTCTCAAGGTACATTGCTATGAAAAGGCTCGCAACAATATCCCGCGACGCAGCCGGAGACCAGACAGATTTGTTTTTGTGAGTCGCGACGCGCGTCGACTTTTACCACGCGCCGTCCACTCATTCACGTTTAATTTTTCAGTGAGACAGTGTAAGCAGTGTAAGCTAATAATTCACCCATCAACTTGGAGTGCTTGAAGTCAGTCGTAGATTTTTGTTAATTTCTAAATACTTTTGATCCTTATTTTCATTGGGTAACTTATATGCCTATTCATTACCCCTCTACTTATGCATTAGCTGCTAATCAATTTTTAAATTTTGAAAATAGAACACAATATTTTCTAAGCGAAACTGCAATCTTTGTTCGGACATCCTGCGAAAGAGTCTCCCGTGGAGTGGCTGTACAACTTTTTGTCGACGCATGCCCACCTCGTGTTCGCTCTTGCCGATTGGAATTCGTTGAGAGATCGCCGCTGGCGGCAGATGTCATGTGACATGTCAACGGGTACGTGCACTGCCACGCCAATTAACAATTAACCAATCCTGCTCACCGGAATCCACCGTAACCTGTAGGCTTCAGTAAACGCGTCTTCCTTGTGAGAAAAATAAAAAAGTTAGTCATACATAGCTTATGTCAAATTGTGATTTATGCGTCCTTAAACTAATCTATCTATAGATAATGATTTGTTTAGATGTGAAAAGGAAGAGATTGGTTGCCCACAACACAGGGAATCCTAGTGTGTGGGCCAGTGCACTCTACTTTATCGAAACATTTCTGTAAATTGTGTAATGTAATGTAATAAAGAACCTAAAGATAATTAAAAATATAAAACAATCTCAATCAAGAAAGATGTGATTCCCGAATAATGTTTTCAATTTCATCAAAAACACGATGATAAGTTACTGTTTGTCTGACGAACCTGTCTACGATGGACATTGCATATATAGCCAATTTTAAATATAAATTTTAGTTTAGTTTTAAAGCTTCAATACTAATATTACAATCAGAAAGAAAGAATTACATACTATCTAATTTTCAAGGTCCCGTCTTTGACTTAAACCACATTTAGCAAAATTGCTTTATTACGTACGCTTTAATTTTTATTATTTGTGTGTTGAAACTACAAGAATATTTTGATATTTTTAAGTAACATGCATTTCATATCTTTATTCTGCTTTATACTGCCAGGTGATGATTTGCCTTAATTTATTAATATAATACAATCGACGTACGTTCTATAAATTAATGAAACCATACAATTACCGAAAATTTGATTAAAATTATTTTTTCAATATCATTTTCGAAATCCAAGTAGAAACTTATATTGAATAACATTCTAATAAATGATATTACCAAAACCAACCAAAATATTATTATTTATTGATCTCAAATTCAGAGGCTTGTATCAAGTAAACATGGTATAGAAATTCGTTAAAGTTCAGATCGTAAATTGTTAGTATAATATCGTGGCAATTATGGTAAAGTCTGGTGAAGGTGTCGCGGCGAAGCAGGAGCTACACGTGTTTCAGACCACTTGCATAATGCACTCAGGGCTTCACCACAAAGTTTTATCTATCTATATAAAAGCTAGTGTGTTCTTCGTTAAAACTAAGAACGATCTCACTCACTAGTCGAATGCTATACCCATTGCCCGCCTCAGGAAACGTCTTGTCAGATCAGGTCTTTACCACACCTATAAACCATACTTATATACTTGTATGGTATACTTGTTCACCCGTACCAATTCTAAAAGCTATTAATGTTCTAAATTAAAGATGTATAACAATCTCATTTAACATAGACGTGAGTACACGAATAGTGTAGGCATTAAAATATGTTAACTGTTAATATATTTTTAACAAAAATACGACATGATACAATTAATTACGATTAATATTTGTTAATTTTTCAAGTGACGAGCTTATCTACGATTGACATTGCATATAGCAATTATTATATACACATTTTAGTTTAGTTTTGGTGCTTCAATACTAAGATTACAATAATATATGTTAGCAATACTAAGATTACAATAATATATCTTTTAAGTTAGATCAAACTGC
The DNA here is from genome assembly GCF_905147795.1 of Pieris rapae. Lineage (NCBI taxonomy): Eukaryota > Metazoa > Arthropoda > Insecta > Lepidoptera > Pieridae > Pieris > Pieris rapae. The sequence continues at coordinate 5,677,807 of NC_059524.1, read as the reverse complement.
ACACAGTCTGAAAATTTGATAGAAATCAGTTAAGTAGTTTAGGAGTCCAAGCCAAGACAAGCAACATGCAACAACGCGTAATGTAACGGCTGGACCGTTTTGAATGATTTTTTGTATGCGTTTGGATATGCGATAAATTCACAAATCAGCCCGGAGGTCGGTACTTTCATATTTTGTTACCTAATCGCTAGAAATATCGTTTATAAAAGAAAAAAACTGCCAAAGCTAATAAACAAGCTTTTTATGATAGTAATGTTGGTCTAGTGTACCCTCATCACTGAGTTCGTAGGTTCGAACCTCGGTCTGAACCACGGTAAAACTTAACAGCGAGGGAACCGGCATGGCTTAGACCCAAAGTCATGGCATGTAACAGCTGATCACCTACTGTCTCATTAGAAAAAGAAGTATCACAAAACAGATACAAAAATTTGACGCCAAGATCAGGAGTTGCCAAGATAAAAATTGAACTTAAAAACTTGTAACATATTACGTGTTTAAATTTCTCAACCATGGAGCAGCTTTTAGCTAGTAATTTGTCACTTAATTTAATTTGATACTTAATTTAATTTGATACTTAATTTAATTTGATACTTAATTTAATTTGATACTTAATCGGTAAACGCTTATAAGAGGAGTCTCAAGCTGCACAAGTAGTCTCTATATAGAAAAAGCTTCTTTATTCTAGTTTCCTTTTATACACAATCTCCTAATAATATTATTATTTAATGAGAAAATTGTATTGAAAGTGTTCGTCCCTCGTACCACGTATATAAACTGTAGTAAATAAAATTATACTGACAAACTACTTAAAACTAATTATACTAAAACGCAAAACAAGGTGTCATAAATATTAATCTCGCTGCATTCGAAAGGAAAATATGACGAAATATTTGTATGGCTAATGCATAATGTATCCATATAAATTATCAAAAAATAGAGAATTCTACAAGCGAATGCCCCGGTGGCAGCCCTTTGCAACAACAGAAAGAGAAGCCGCTTGCTCTACCATTGAATCAAATTCATATATTTTGAGATTCAGCCGCCAATATTTGTAGCGTCAGCACAACATAATATACCAATAATGTCGACGCCGAGCGCAGTGAATAATTAAATCAGATGTTATTGAAAATATATAATTAGCATTCTTAATTAAGCGTTGCCGATATGCGATCAATGGTTAGTGATTAATATGACAATGTGGTATTTTCTTGCAATCTGCCGACTGCCTGGAATATTAATAAATTGAGTATAACGAAGATGCTTAATTAATGCTTGCACTATCTAGCTTATGAGGAACTGTACGTGCGTCAATATGCTATTCTGCGTTTCGAATGTTAAATAATTGTAAATATACTTTATTTCTGACTGTACAATAACATTCCGTGGATTGTTTTATTGGATTATGCGACGAAGCCGCGAAGTAGCTATAACTATTCAGTGTCGTCTTTTATGTTATGGAAAAACTTGTTCTTGAACCATGTAGTGTGAAAGTGTTGTTTATTTTTGCAGTTTAATGTTACATATGTACACATATTATCACCTTTGCAATGCGACTGTCATCGCATCGCGCTGCGCGTATGCGCACTCCACACGTTGTTAGCACGAACAATGCAGCCTCATTTCAACGTGGCATTTTGTTATGTTGATATTAGCCTCGATGTCAAGCCGTATCTGTAATTAGTTTTATTAAAGTATTTAAAATAATTATTTTTGGTATTGAGATATTATCGGTATTTTTTGTAGATAACGTTCGGTTGATCGTACCAAGAGAATACTCTTAATATAATTCAATGGTTAATAGGTATAAGCACCTGCAGAACCCATCAACACCTAACCACCGATCGCCGAAGACTAATGTTTATTTGGACATATTTATGGGTATAGTTCCGCTTTTTGTAAGAGTGAAAATATGTGTGGCGGATCGCACGTCCGCGTGAGATTTCGGACACCTCTCCGCTTACTAAATTTAATATCGTCAGCCTTTATAGCGAGGGCGAACCAAAAAAAACTATAAAATTGCCATTGTGTCGGCGACATGGACGGCAGTTCGCGCCTACCGCCACTCATGAAAATTTTGTTTTTATTTCAAAATGTATGTTTATGATAACACCTGTTTCGCTGATGCCTCCGAACGGTGTCACCGGGGGCCTGTCTCGATTTTTTGCCAATTTAAACACTATAAACACGCCCGCATCGCGAGCTAATTTAGCCACTGTTCCCCGAATTACGTATTCTGTCGCCTCTGCTTAGATGACATTGGTGCTTTTCAGTTTTTACACCTTGTTTCAACAACACCAACAATAGTTTCTTTTGAAACATGAATAAACTCTCTTTCAGTATAACTTATAACTGGATGTTTTATCATTCTTTATTATCTCTTGTTTTGTTTGTTTATTGATTAAATGATACGACAGTCATTTGTTATTATTGGAAAGAATGAGTGAATTGAATTCTAATTTTGAATATTAATTTTTGATTGGCCAAAATCATGTTAACATTTTAGTTGTTAGTTATGCACATTAACGTCAATATATTTCCATAATAATAATAATATAATACTTTAGATAGTTAGATAGTTAGATAGTTATAAGACCCTAGGTGGGGCAGAGGGCGTCCACAGTGAGTCTCCATCACGGTATACAATACTTTATGACCAATACAATTATTTACAATTCAATATAGTCTACTCACAATGTTTAAACTTTAGTTGATTTAATTATTGTCGATACATTTCCATCTGCTCGTTCCGTGCAAATAAAAAATATTAGAACACAAATTCGAACTCGTTCAAGGTGCAATGATATTTACACTGGCCTATTTATTCGTATTGATTTATTGATTAAGTGAAGGCGCTTCGAGATTCACTGACCTTAATATCAATACGAGTAGCATATTTCATATTTACCTTCTAATAAATCAATCGCATAAATCTTAGTTTATGTCAACTATAATGATGCCGTTGTCAAAGGGCGGCCGCGGACCGGGGTCCGGCTTTTTGCATAATTACGCGGATGGAATGCTGGCCTTTTAATATGATAAAGAAAAATGAACGATTAAATATTAATGTGATAAATTTATTGTTTGAGACATCCCGATGCGAGATTTATCCATGTATTAATTTACGTACACATCGAAATAGTGTAATAATTTGATTAAATAGATGTTTTTTTATTATTAAGTATATAAAAACAAGCTAGGATTGCCTAGTAAAGCTTACTTACAAGCTTTTTTTATATAAAAACATTGTAATATGCAAATTAAATTTAAAAAAAAATTATATTGCCCTGTAAAGCCTTTACAAAAAATCGATAAAGGCTTTAAAAATTGGAGTTAGTCCCTTTAAGATTATATACAAGATGTATTTGGCTTAATGAATGTAATCAGTTTGATAAAACGCAATAATTTAATTATATGCCTTTATTTATAAATACGTTCCATCTACGCATAGTTTTTACAAAAACTTTGATAAATCAGCTCTTGAAAAGTTTACTGCTCTTGTAAATTTAAATTATTTGAACGCAAAATCTTTGTTTATCTCGCCAAATAGCACAAACACGGCCTAAGAGAAAACAAATATGTCTATAAGGCTGTTTAAATTGATAAACCACATGAATTCGCTGATAGTGAGCCCTCCTCAGCGAAACCCAGAGTTGTATATTATTGTAACACAATCCATAAGAAAGCGTACAATAATCGTACATTTCTCTTGACAATGTTCCTTTGAATAAGGAGAGTTAAGGGAACAGATACAATGTCGAAGATTTGTTTGTTCAACAATACGTACTTGAAAAATTGCGTTTCATACTGAGATATATAATAGCGATTTAAGTAAGACGTATATATCTAATAAATGAAGAGTACTGAAATATCATAGCTCTCATCGCTCACTTTAATATCGCAATCAAAACAAACGTGGGAATAATACTCGTTTGTGAGAGGAGTCTATAAATTTTACAATGAATTATAGAACTGGTCTGCTACAGATAGACATTGCATAATTTAATCATATTAAACGCATACATTTTGAATAACAATCCGATTACATGTATCAATCAACGTTTCAATGAAATAGAAAGGTAACTACAGAATTTAATTTACATTAGTTTTATTAGAATCTTAACTTTTTTGTAGAACGTGTTTATCTGTCCCAAAGTTTCGTATGTTTTATAGTAAGTGTGGTTAAAAATGCCATTGAAAAGTTGACGTTTTCGTTTAGATATTAACAATGGTGTAAAAATTGATTTTTCAAGTTATAAATTCTCTAAACATTACAACCGCTATTTTATGTGTATTTTCTACTTGTATACTGTTGTCCTCTAGTTAATAATATTTTAAGCTAATTTAATATATCTTTTTTTCTCGCTGATCACGATTGCTGCACATAAAAGAGTAGAAAAAATAGAGCTACGTTAATAAGCAAATATCTGTTTATCCCCTAAATATGTTATAATAAATAAAATATGTTTATTTTTTAATATCCCAAAATTCACAATCCCTACTCATCAGCAAAGAATACAGAGGGTGTAAGCCGAGAGAAAAATCCGGCGGAAAAAACTCTCAGTACTCTTTCAAAAATAACTAAATAAATATACTATAAAAAATAATTATAACTTTTATATATTTTCTATTTTACGAATGCAAAGCTAAAGAAATCTATGCAGCCATATGTAAAGGTAGGCAAAAAATATATGAGCATGATATGCGAATAGCGCTAGCGACTAGGTGACATGCGTGTGTCCGGGTATACATACGGGATGTGAACGGTATGACAGGCTTCCTGTTTTTAATTCCCAGTTTTTGCAAAGCACGTGAGGTCGCATGCACAGCGGATACGGACTCGTCATAATTTTATGTTTAAAGGCTCTCAAACGAGTACAGTCAAGGATAAGGATTAAGGATTAATAAGCTTAATGCACACTGATAACGAATAAGTGTGGCAATATTAAATCATCATAACTTTAAGGTAAGAGAAATGATGAAGACCAGTGTATGCAACTGCCCTTAAATATTTAAAACAATAACAAAACAGAAATCCATCATTTTTAATAAGACAAAATGACGAACGTATAAATCTTTGTTTCCTTAACGATGGTATCTGGAAAGCAAAAGGAATAAGTGCATATTTTGCATTACACGCGGGTAGACAGATATACGCCCCGATGATATAATATATTCATTATTATGCCTCGAAAACGGAATGCATAAAGAGGCATGTATTTTTATACGACTGCACTTTGCTTTCAAAATTGACATCCAAATCAGATTAGTCCAATCAATGGCGATTTATGACGTACCCAAAGCGGACCTCTGGCTAATCAGGTCGATATACTGACACCGAATTTTTGCATGTCCCATACCCTAATTAATATTTTTTGTTAGACGAAACGATTTAACTGGCTCCAAGGTTGATAAAAAGTATTCGCGAGCCTTTAACGATAACGGCCGTATGGAGAAGAAAAGATTTATTGAAGTATTAAACCGTGGATTTTTGGTATTTCACTGAAGAGTTTTGACAAGTCGAGACATTGTTTGTGATTACGGTATAATAGTGGCATTGAAAACAATGTATGAATTATGTTCTTCATATAGTAATTAATAGATTTTGTATACTAAAGGCACGACAACCGTATTACTGTGAACATAACAGAAAAATACAAGATTAAATTAATAAATAACACGAGATTAAATTGCATTATGACTATCGCGCTCGTAATTTTGCCTCGCGGTTAGTTCCACTAATACTAATCGAGTAAAAATATTATTTGTATGTCTGTGATTTACAAGTCAATCTTGTACTGGTACACTTAAATTGTCGTTATTCATATATATGTTATAATAGCCAAAGGGGCCTTAAATATACTGTATACAAACTATTTATAATAATAAATTTAAAAAAAGGTTTATGACTCCATATTAGCACTATTGATATGTCGGCAAAATTACTCCGAATTTGCCATCGAGTTCAAATATCACCCATGTTGCGTTTTTGTAGCAATTACAAAAACGCGTGGAGCGTTCGCCTTCTTCGTAAACATTCTTTGATTTATATGTCTGCTCCCGGTCGCAGAATGAGAGTAAAATATGAGCGGAGCCATCAAATATTCAGCCTTTTTAGGACACAAAGCGAGCCTCTACGCTCATTATAATAAAAATACGATAGTTCATTGTAAGACCAAGTTCATATTAAAATACGTACTTGTTATAAATTAATTTCCATAAAAAGCCACGAACTAGAGATATAACTAAACATTTTTTTAATTTTAATCCGACATCAGGGTGTGGGTTGGGATGACAATTTGTAGGGGGCAAACGGGCAAGAGGCTTACCTAATGTTAAGTGATATAACCCCGTGGACACTCTCAATGCCAGAGGGTTCGCGAGTGCGTTGCTGGCCTTTAAATACATACATTCTTTTCTTAAAGGAAAATTTTCATGCAGTGCTCAAACATGCAACAGTCCATTATACAGCAAATTCTGTTCAAACCAACCAGCTCGTCTTATAACTCCGTATTACGAAAGATTCCTGCATAATCGTTATATTTTCATGTCAAGGCATACATTCCTATATTCCTAAGCAAATTAATAAGAAATATTTAATTAAGCAATATTTAAATGCATAATAACCTGAATTAAAAGTGATACTCCATAAAAGGTTGTAGTTATCGACCTTATATTATCTAATTGATTTAAAATGCGCGCTGACTTATCCCTGTAATAAATAACGTATTTTTGTAAGGGATAACAAATTTAATTATTGCTATAAGAAACTTGGTTGATAACAACTGCTTTATTACCCCTGAAAAGATTAATTAACAAATTTACATAAACAATTATAAGTAATAATACCTACAACTTTTATTCGATTAAGATCAAATATAACTTAAAGCCAGAATTACTTCAAAAATTCAAAAATTCTACCTTCTTTTAAATATGGGTTTAAAGTTTTGGTTATATATACATTATAAATTTGTAGCCAGGCCTATATAATGCATATATTGGAAATATCGCGTAAATATTTCTAAGTTGAGTTCACTTTAGTACCGATAAGCAAATTAATGAAGATTGCGACTAAGCATGGGACGTCAAAGGAAAAATTGTTTATATATACAATCTCCGAATTATTTCATCGATATTAACTGATCATAATTTTTCTCGCAAAACCTTTCGCCATATATTGCTACAAGATGTATGTTGTAAACACGTCGCTTATGCAATTAAAGGGAGATTGAATGACATAAAACTTGGAATATAGCGTAATAAAGTACATCGTAATTACGTGTCTATATCCCACAAACGGAAAAAGGGTTGTTACATACATTTGCATTGGGAAAATCCGTCAAAAATCTATTGAAGAATTTTCCGCTGGCAATAACATTACTAATACAGTCACTGGACTGTAAAAACAGTTTTTGACACTATTCCGTACAAAGTATTGGCATATTCAGCTATAAATTCATAAAATCTCATCATGATTTCAAAACAATACAATATTCTTTTAGACATGTTCCTCTTTAAGTTTGTAAGTATTCCTTTGCATGCGGTATTGAAACCGGGTGTTTTTTGTATATTTTCAATTATTTTATAAAAATATTAGATTATAATCCAAATATACTATTAAGTATTATTGCAATGGACGCGGCAGTCTTTCGCTTACCACTCAGTAAACCGTAAAGCACACGAAAAATGGAGTAATGTACACAAGTATACATATCGATAAAGTTTTGAAAGACGCTATTAAATTGCATCAATTGCAGGATTTTGGCGCTATTAATAAGATCATTTAATTATTATTAAGTGAATGATGAGGTTATCAGTCACTTATTTAACATATATAATACATTTATAACACGTTAATGAGGGTCATGTCTGTATCAATATGGTAATTATTTTTTTCTGCTTTACATAAATGGTATTTGCATAGCTGACAGAGTTATTATAGTTTAAACGATTCTATAAAGGTCAAATGAGCGCAGATTATCCACCTTCAGATATCCACCAGTGTGCCTGCAAATTAGCATAAGTACAAATATCAATTCGTTACAGTTATTACTGCATTGATTTATTAATTTTTGTCAAGCAAACTAGACATTAAAGAGAATTCAAAGCTGTTTCTTAGGGGTTTTTGACGCATTTTAAAGTGCCAAGTCTTTGATACGGGTAACCCGGAAAATGTTTAGAACTGGCTAGTTACAAATATTGCTTATGAAATTTTTTTTTTTATTTCAATTTAAGAACTCTTTGGTAACCTTATGTAGCTTATTGCATTCATTTGTCATTTGTTTTTATGAACTGGCGGAAAATCTAAAATTCTTGTTACACGTGAAAATCTAATACGTGAAAATAATTGGTGAATGATTTATTATGACTTTCGTTGGGCTTACTCAACAACAAAAATACATAATATATGATAGGCTGCGATCTGCATTTCTTAATAAAGGCCCAAGAGAGAGAATAAACGAGTAATCTCAATGATGATTCGCATGAAGGACGTCCTTTAACAGCCACTAGGCTATACCAGTCGTTACAATTATTTTTGTAGAAAAAAAAATTACATAAAATCATTGCATTGCAGAATTATGACCGAGTATTCGACTATATTATATTTATAGAAGTAAGTGAAGCCCTTATTGTTTCTCGTTAGAAGCAAATGTACTACTGTCTCAATCAATGTAAACTGTCAAACAATATTATGAAACTTTCTATTTAAAATTCATAATTACTTCTAACATTCTATTTTAACCTTATTAACCTTAATCGCATTAGTAAAAAGAATGTTGGAAATTTTAAATTTCTATAAACTTAAGTCTGTAGTTGAGTTGTTAAAAAACTAAAAGGTAATGCAATACAATGCAGCTGTCATAACTTAACACATTGTAAGCATTTACCGTTTCTACTAATTATGTTCCGTTTTTGTCTGACAAATATAGTCAGTAATCATTTCAGACAATTGACATTAAGTTATGACAATTCTCAGTATTTGCAAAAAGCAATCGAACGACTCACATTATTATCTTTAATTATGACAGTTCGCCATATATGAATACTTTACTCGATCGCAACTCAACACTTGCAAAAACTGCGCATGAGTCCTTCCTTTAAGGCAACTTGGTACCAAACGTCATTTAAATATCAAGTTAGATGGTATGTGTGATAATATCTGTCTTTTAATTATAGTAAGCACTGAACTAATTAAGCACGAAACATATTTGCATTTGCTATTAAAACAAGCTAGCATTGAGATATGACTGAAATAAATTTCAAAAGAAATTATTTATATTAATTACTTGCTTCCACCTATCATGGTGGCAGTTCCTTATAAACTTGTTGATGAAAAATCTCGGTGATGAAACAGATCAGCGGAGAGTCTCTCGTCTGTACTTGTTCGTTCTACGCTTTTGATTTGAGGACTATATTAATTTACTAAGGTATATGATTGCAATACAACAAATGCATACACCTACCAATTTTGTTTCTACTCTTTAACTATACTATATATGTATACTATACACTGGGTGACACTTTTTTGATAAACGATCATGTAAGGTGTAAGTTACAACGCGCATTCTAGGAACTAACGAAGTCTGTAAATAGCACAAATACTTACTTTTTATGCGACGTGTGAATTCTAACAATGTGAATGTCAAAATAAAAAATTTGTTTATAATTTAATTAACTTAGGAAGGCAGATAACAGCTTGTAACTGAACGAGTAATGGGATGTCTGAAATACCATTCAAAAATGGTATTTACAATATCATTTTATTGTGAGCACTTTTTAGTGTTAAGGAAAAGTAAACAATGGTCAAATGTGTTATTTGTCAAGAAGCATTTGCAAGACTGTTATTATGTGTCTAAAAAACTTATAATATATAACGTAAGCGCGACACTCGCGAGCCCTCTAGCATCGAGAGTGTCGCGATGGGCGGCGGTATCACTTAACATCAGGTGAGCCTCCTGCCCGTCTGCCTCTGTTCTATAAAAAAAACTAATTAATTATCTAATTATTTATAGTCATGTGTAAATGTAATTTTATTAAAATTAAAAGTATGAACATATATTTGTTTTAGAGTCCAGCTTTTGAAAAGGATTTTCTTAGCATCTTTTGTCTCTATAGTGCCCAAATGCTGTGTCAGTGGTATTTCTTACATCCGTGTTCATGCATCAAAAAATTGTTTATACCAGCGTAACATTGAATGACTTCTAGAACGCATACAGCATTGCCCTATTTGAACAGGAACAAATCTAATTTTAATCTTGTCAGGCATACTCGAAGACTTTCCTAGATTGGCATTGTTAATTAGCAGACGGACCGTATTGATTCTTAAAGCCAAATGTTGAACTGAGCCTGGACCGATGTTCCGACGACCATGTTTAATTGTAGCTATTAGAACAGATGGCTTATTCATTTGTAGAGCAGTCGGTCGTTGTGCTCATGTCGTAAACTAGCGATTCGTTCCCGTTCTGATGTTATTGTAGCGTTTTGTCTATGCTCTGCTATTTTATTGAACCATTTTATTGTCTTTGTGACTTCGCTTACTCTATATTTGATCTTTTGGAATTGGTTGGAAATGATTACATGCTATCGCATAAATTCAGTAGACCATCGAAATTTTACTATCACGAAGGCTGTTTAAACAAACAGTATTAGGTATGTAGGTACATAGATATTCACAAATATTACTGCTGAATCTATAAAAAGTATAAATAAAAACTTCTAATACATAAGGACAAAATTATGCTGAAAAAATAACACTATAATTATCTAATCGTGTTGGTGACGTATTCCACTGTGACCTGCGTTCGATCTATTTCAATTCAATTTTCCTCACGTGAGTTGTAAAAATAAATAAGGTTGAATGAAGCTATGATACGGTGAGTAGGAGTTATTGGTCCCCATGCGCTACGATCGCTCAATTTCTCTAATTAATTAACGATCCAACTGATAAAAGCCGCTGACAAGCTTATTTGTGGTGAAATCTTAGACATAAATTTCTGTACACGCACTGTTGTTAACTGTATGCACAATTAGTGCTGATATATACCAGGATATACTTGAGTTTAAATAAAGATCTCTAGATGGATTCGGTCAAGGCGGGCCATCTCTATTGAAACTGGTTTTACGTAAATGATATCTAAGAACAAATGTGATCGCAGACCAAAGTGTGTTTTTTAATTAAATAATGATGGACGGATGCCTGACAGGACTACAGTATCAGTCTTATCGCCAACTTAGAGTTCTTAAAATATATCTATAGATATAAATTATTTTAATAGGTATACAGATGTTTCCGCTCCTTAATATATACGCAATAGCTCACGAGATTCGAAGTCGAAAACTCATGATGAAGTTAAACAATATGCCAATATACAAGATTAAAGTCATTACCAAAGCCGTGCGTCTGCGACTGATAAAACTTACCTTCACTATGACATGTTTACGTTCTTGATTGGAAAAAATATACGAAGAAATATTCACTAAGCGTAAGTTTTAATTATACGATTTAATAGGCAGCTTTTTACTTTTTATTCGTTACGCACAGTTTCTATATTGGAAAGTTACTTAGTAAACTTAGTACTTACTTTTAAATCAATATTTTACTGGCGAGCTGTGGAATTGATTTCCAATGGAGGTCATTCCTAGGATACGACGTCCAAACTTTAAAAAAGAGTATGCTTCGTTCTTAAAGGTCGGCAACGGACCCACTGACAGGGTATCCACGGGCTACAGCAGCGGCCTATTTTGCCTTACCAATCTGACTTCAGATAGAACATGGGATATTTTTTAAGAGTCAATTACAAAAAAAATGACAGTAAATAATAATCTGTAAAGTTTCTTGCGTATACATAACCGGCTATATAAATGTAGTTCTAACAATAATTGTAAAATCAATTTAATTTATATCGCAGTAATTAAGATACCAAATTATAGCCAAGCTTTTGGAGGGTGTGTTTTCGTGCATAACTTATAGTAATGTACTGTGAAACGATATCTATCGTTAATTTTAAAAAAAGGATAGGACAGTTTTATTATTTTAAAACAAAACAATTTATTTAAATTATATAATCTCGCCTGTTTCCCGAAGGTTAGACCGAGACCACGTATCGCTACGGTCCTGATATACCTCTCTCGCTCCATCCACTTTCTTGAAATTCACCATGCATGCTGTTCCTTCTCTATAACCTCCTGGATTTGGTCTAGATATATAAGACAAGGCCTACCGAACCCATTCTCATCATCCACGGTTTCCTTGTTTATTCCATATCTAAGAATAATTTATTGCAAAATTGTGATAATTAAACGCATTTCTGTCGGGTATAATATTGTCAATGATTCAGTAATCAATAATTAAGTAGTTCAATATTGAAGTAACAACTATTCTATTACTTAAATCGGAACTTGGACCTCCTGTCTATGTAACATAATTTAAAGAAGTAGCAGAAGAGAATGTATTAATAGGGCAAGATGTTCTTTAAGGATTCAAAATTAATAAATATTATATACACAAAATGTTCAGTCTTAAATCTTCCAAACTTATGTTAATTTTTATACAAAATGCAGATAGACAAAAAGGTCATTGTCTCATTAATCTGCTTCTCATAATCATAGACATAAATCGTGTGTGAGTATGGTACTAACTCTAAATGACGCGGATTCAACGTACCTATTAAAATGCACAGGATGAAATTACAGTGGGGCGCCTACATATCTTAGATGTTCCATACGCGCGCGCTTAAATTTTTAATTTCTCTTTATGATTGTATAAATTCATAGATCAGTGTTTTCGTGCGACTCTCATCCCTAGAGTAGTAGGTTCGATCTCCGGCTGTGCACCAATGCACATTCTGCATGTGAACGTAATTTTACACTTGCTCGTACGGTGAAGGAAAACATCGTAAAGAAACTATTGACCAAAAAAGTCGTCTGTGTCAGGAGCAGAAGTTTGGACACGGATCAGATACATAAATCTGAGGCTAAGACTTAGTATTGCTATAAGTATAAATACATAGTAACAAAAGAAATTCATTTAAAATGGTCATCTTAACATTTTCAGTATAGTAAAATTATTACTATACTGGAAAATATTCTGATGATGATTTATCTTGGTTTGTCAGTAGCGGAGATGGCAACGGCTCTGAACCGGAAGTTTAGAATTTTGCTATTAATGGGTATTGTTGATTATGCTTTGCTGTAAATAGACTAGAATAATGTTTTTGGTTTTATATATAATTTATATACATAAGTGGTGGTGACAGTGGAAGTGGAGTGGAAGGCACCAGACCTCGATTACATAGAGGCTTAGCCGAAAACAATGGAATGAATAAAAAATCCAATAGAAGAAGCAATTATTGAACGCGATTAAAGCATGAATGTTACTGGGAAACTTGACCGAAATTCCGCATTGACAGAACATAAACCAAGAAGCTTTATCTCTGACAATATCAGAATGATAATCGCTGGTCAGGCTATTATACATATTTCGACTTATGATTTCAAGAATTCATAACAAGCATCATAAATTATACCATGGCTCAGTTCTCACGCTATTGTAGCTCTCGAATAAAAATATACGTGACAACGCAATAGTCAAAGCCAGGTCATCGCTTAAATAAATCAACAAGTAACTAATAAAATATTCTTCATACACGGCAAGTGTCGTGCAATACAGACACCGGCTACCGATTCCCTGAAGTCGTTTGGAAAGCAGGCTGTGATTTGCAAGGTCACGCGCATAACACGGATGTTCCCGATATTGAAATGTACAACCGTGCTTTATTCACCTACATATCAACACATGCAATTTTAAAAGATCCGAGCCAAACTTCGGACGGGCGAAAATCAACGTTACACCGTGGTTAGACGCTAGCATTTCATTCGTTAAAATCTCTGTATAAATGTTGCCCAATGCGACAGTGCTATGAGAAACAAATACTCATATTGAATACAGAAACAGACAAACGGTACGAGCGACAGTATGGTAAATTCCGTATTGCGAATTATTAAATTATTTATGCCGCATATGGTGTATGCCGGCCGATCGCTGAACCACAATATCGGGAATCCCTGTTCACTGCTAATGCAATAATTTGGCGTATTTTGCAATCGCGTATTGAATATTTAATAGTTTGTAAATAGTTTATGTTCTCGGCGAGGATTTTAGTACGTGATCCGGCGCAGCGTTGTGAAATGCGACATTCGGTAACGCACGTTAACAAGTGGTCGTTTGAAGGCAACTTTATATTTCATGTGTTAAGATTTATATGTGATAAGATCGGGCTAGTTGTTAACAAAGTTATTTTATTGCACTATCAAATGGATAACATGTTTTTGATTTCCAATGCTACACCTTCCGACTTTATAAGGCTGTTTCGTAACTTTTGTCTTTCAAGTTATATGAAATATATAAATATATAAAATCCCAGAGGCTCTTTTATCTCTGCCTTTTATTAAATTTAAGAAATGTATTAAAGAAAAGCTGTGTAAAAAAGGCTTACTATAAAGTTAGTGATTACCTAGTTGATAAAAGTGCCTGGGACTAGTACTGGGCAGGCTACTTCTAATTAATTTGCTATAAGTATTTGTTTTAAATATTGTAGAATTGTTTGATGATTTGCTTTTTTTTTAAAAAGAATTTTTTACGCCGGATTTTTCTCTCGACCAACACCCTCTGTCTTCTATGCCGATGAGTAGGGATGCCAACAGGCTCAAATTTAATGACGTGGAATAAGTGATATCATGATGATCTTATGTTCCAAAATAAACGTATTTTATTTTATTTTTATTTTATTTTATGAATAGTAGGAATGACGAACAATACACACGTTGAAAAAAATCGAAATCGAATTGCATTATATAATTATCGTGATACCGAATGTATTACACCATCTTCGATTTTAAATAAGAATGTTGGGTTAAACATAACGTTTGATAATTATTATTCAAGAAAGTCAACAATTCAATGCAGTCATTCGCTTTCTTGAATTGTGTTGCGAAAAGTGTAGAATGACTCAGGACCGTAGCTAAAAACTATTTAATTTCCACTATGTAGGTAATAGATGAATTCATGCGAAATGTTAATAGAAAGTGCCAACATGTGTCTGTATTAGTTTGAAGATTTTATTACATTTAACAACTATAAATTGGAACTTGGGATGAACATGCCTTCAGCTCAAAAATTTACTTAAGTCAAGCAGTGGCTAATTACCTAATCGTCTGTTAAGAAAAAAAATCACGAAACAGATTTTAGAATCTCATACCAAGATTTAGAGATTTAGCACCACCGATTAATAAATTCATATAATTGTGACAGCCACACTTAGTTCTAAAAGAACTTCGACGAATCCTTTAAAAAATATGGCCTTGGTACATGACACAATCATTATTCGTAGGGAAGATTTATAATAGATCTAAATTCTAATAAATACGTACATATCTATATCGCGTGCTTCGTATGTTAAATATATATGAATAATTAAAATCTACGATATTGCCTTATATGATGGTTCTAGGTATTTCCGTGAAGCTATTTGAACATCTGCTCAGTGCTTGACTCATCTTTCTTGATGGTATGTCAAAATTATTTTCATTTTTCTATTTCAAATCTTAGAAAAGCGAGCTTGAAATGCCTCAAACTAATTTTCGTACAGGTATAACGATCTTCGATGATATTATTTCCCTCAGTAGCACGAAAGTGATTACCAACATAGTATGTAATTTAGCTCTTATTTTTATTCAGATTTAGAAAATTAATTAATCACTGGTTATATATAAATATTTAAACAACAATTATCGGTCTTTTAAAAAATCGAGACTATTATTTAAATATTATTCGTTAGTTGTTTTCCTCTAAAATGCCAAAACACAAAAACCATAAAGAAACTTGACTTGCAGATTATTAAAAAATCTAGTTATCTTTCTTTATTTCTCTTTCGTGTCTCCAACAATGCGTAATAACAAGGAACTTACTTGAAATAATCTGAAAAATATTATAGCAAGCGGGAATTTGTATTCGAACGAACTAACTCCACGTAATTACGTCAAATTACTAATAACCCTGTATATAGATTAACATAATATAGAAACGACAAATATATGTGTTTGACGCCTGGAAATAGCGATATTTATAATTATTGGTGACGATAACCTATTTGTAAACTATCTGGTATGTAATGCGTATAGAACTTAGGTCCCTGTATCACACACAAATTTTAATAAAATATTGTCGTCCATTAAACATATTGTAACTTCAACATTAATACATCGACATAATTTTAGTACGAGATTTAGTTTCTTTGAACGGAATAATTCGACTATTTTAATATAATTTTTATTACATAAGTATTGTCAATTTGGTTTTAATTATTTTAAGTAACTATACCTCTAAACCAATGTGTACTAAACAGCGTGTACTGTTTATTATAACTTCCCCTAAATCTGTGGTATCTTTCTTATGTTGTGTTGCGTGTAAAGTGAATAGCAATTCAAATAGAAATGATTTAATTTAGTACCCCGAGTACTTCTGAGGGATGATTTACCTGTGGTTATTAAACACAGCTTATTATAATCAGCTTACTGACTTATGTGATTTATTTATCTGTATAAAATTGTATGCAGTATAAAATATAAAAAAGGATTAATGAAAGAAACATAATTGTATTGGCAATTTGTATTTAGTTTTAGTTTAACAATAACCCAACAATTATTCAAAAATTTAAGTAAAAAATTTGAGAACGAAACTCAGTTACGGAGACCTGCCCCTTGTATATCTAACAAAAAAATCTGACATATGACATAAAATATTAAAAAGTCTTTCAATAAAAGCCATTTCTAATGAAGCCCACAACATAAATGTTCAAACCCAGTTTATCAGCCTACAATGCCACAAGTTTACATACATTGTATACATAGGCTTCTTGTGGAGCGTACAAATTAAAGCACTGTTTTTCTGCTCTGTGGGAATCGACTGGCGCAGCGATCGTTTGTCATCGACGAGTCGCGTTGCGTGACTCGCTAGTGTTGACTTAATGGAGTGTTCGTGAACAAATTTAAAACACGCCTCGTTATAAGCTGTGGGTTTACCCATCGTTTTATAAGTTACCGTTTATTGCCAAAACACCGCGGTTTCACGCGAAAGTGGTAATCAACTGTTACTACTGATTAATCAGAGCCTTTCGTTCCGATTTTTAGTAATAAAAATAATAAAATAAGGTCTTTGACGGATCTTACAAGTGTACAAGCTCAATACAATTGTGTCTTAGAGATAATGTTCATGTAAACTCCCAGTGCCTTGGGAAAACGAAAACATGTTATTCATGTATATTAAACTACTAGTTATCTCATTTTTCTTCATCCATACATATTTTAACCTATTTTTTTATCTACCAAACATTACAGGCCGTATTTATATTTGATTTTCATTCTTATGTGACCAATTAAGTGCTAATAAATCATTAAAAAACAATTAAGTTTTTAACCGTCACTAGTACATATTCCCGTGTGTTCAATTTTTACAAACTGTGTGCCTTGTATGAAAAATTATTTTACATTAATTTAAGCAAACGAACTGTGTCTCCGGGGTACAGTACGGGTAGAAAAAAGCTTGCATGGCACTTGTTCAAATTGATTAATCTACGTAAGTAGCTACCAAAATGGAAAATAATATATGTAAAATAAAAATATATACGTTAGGGTCTACAAATTTAACCCCAAGGCGCTGTCGGGACGGAGGGTTCGTAATTGAAAAATAAAAGAGCGTAATAATAGAATTTACATTGCGTACTTTTCAATGACACATTTTGTTGTCTCTGTTTTTGTCAGCAGATAATGATGTAGGAAAATTCATTACACAGGTATATAATTCTCTCATCAGTAGAGAAAATTTTCAATAAAGAGCATTGGGGTTGGGGCTGGATTGATACAAGTACGTTAACATGTAAAAAAGAGGTTTTTTTTAGGTTTTAGGTTCCTGCATCTGTTTCGTTATTATTTGTTGTAGGCAGCCTTCAGTG
Organism: Pieris rapae; assembly: GCF_905147795.1. Taxonomy (NCBI): domain Eukaryota; kingdom Metazoa; phylum Arthropoda; class Insecta; order Lepidoptera; family Pieridae; genus Pieris; species Pieris rapae. Next base: position 5,659,802 of record NC_059524.1, on the reverse strand, counting down.
CTTGAAACGCCGTAAAAATTTGGGTTAAATCATCTTTCTTCACGATGATTTCCTTCATCCTACGAACAAGTGCCTATGTTTGCAAAATCCTGTGCACAATCAGAAATCGAAATGTTATTTTATGTGAAAAATCTTCTGTGGGATGCAGGTTCCGACCAGCTGTGTTGACAAGGCATTAGCATGTGGTGACTTGTAACTTAATTTTTAGTATAACAGTTAACATTTGACACCAATATTATGTGAAAGGTGATCCCAACTTCGGATTAATTACAGTTGTGGTTTGTGGTATTATGTTGTCAGCGCTATATTTTTTTAATACCGGATTTCCTTTAATGTACAACAATTAAATGTTTTGACAAACATTGTCATTTGGGTCCTACATCCAAATAAGTCAAATCAAAATTGCTATATTGCTAAGCCTCCGCAATCCGACTACTAAACCAGCTTTTGCTTGACTGAGCCAAATAATCAATGTAAGTTATTTAAAACGCATGAAATATATATGACTAATATACAGATAATTACATACACATAGAATATGTAAGTAAGCCCCGAAGTATTAAACATAAAATATATTAATTTATATTGTATAAAGATCGCTAAGAATAAATATACGTAGTAGTAGAATAGCCTCGCTTTTGTAGACAGATAGAAACAGTAAAACGATACTTACATTTGTATGCATATTACGGTAAACGGTAGGATTGTTTCGTGCGCTCCGCGACATTTCCGCACAATACATTGGCCCGGCGTGGCGCAGCTAGTTAGCAGTAAGTGAGATGTAAATATGCGCAGACGCAGGGGTCGTAGACGTGCATCTACGTGCCGCATTGAGGCTATATTTTATTCGCAAGACGCTGTGAATTTTGAATTTTAATCAGTTAACAAAGTATGAAGAATGTATGTACTTCATGCCCCAGTTAGAAAGGATTTTCCTCATTTGTTAATATGCTAGTCCAGTTGCGGGAAGTGTCACCTATGGCTCACCTAGTTATGTTGAATTTGGTTCATAGTAGTAATAGTCTAACCTGAAGATAGCGGTTTCAAATCAATCATAAAAAGCTCAGCCTGTAAACTTAAACTTTATACGTATGTTTAGGAAACTTAATTCCTAAACATATAAAGTTTAAGAAACTATATTACTCAGTGGAGTATAACTGAATAGATTCCAATATGTACCCAACGGCTAAAAATATAATTTTATTATAATAATGAATAATGTATGAAATCTTTGCGTGGCGATGGAAATGCTTAGATTTAGCCCTTTGTATAATCAAACACGCACTCACGTCAAAGTATGGAAAAGAGTGGCTACCGATCATCGAGCGAAATATAAATCCAGGCTTATCATCTTCGAGAATCACCATGGAGCCAGGCATGCAAATAAATTCAATACTCAAATGCGGGGATGTCTGTGGTCGCTCACCGCTGATCTATAACTCCTTATTATTTGAATGAGATCTATCGTTTCGAAAGGTGTGGAGCTCGCGATCCGAAGATCATTTTGTTCGACTGGAACGACCGCTTGTGAACTAACCTGACGTTACAATGGGGCCTATTGACGGCAATGATTTAAAATCTGTTAACAGGACGGTCCTCTTTTTAACGATTGGTATACAATTTCCATAAATGGTTACCACAGATGATCTCGGACGTACGTGATAAATATAAGTTCTTATTGAATCTCTTAAACAATGGTGAGGATTATGGTGGATATCCCCCACCCTAATGAGGTTCGTTGCTCCCCGAATTATCTCAAGTAATTATCTGTAGCATTTCTGCGGAAGGCCGGCACGGGTTTATTGTGATATCAAATAAGTATTTTTCCTCCGGAAACAAAATCAATTATTGTTGATAATATCTACAAATGCGTATGGTGTTTGGATTTTCATTAATTGTCAAAAAGTCATTAAATATTGATAGAATTTAGCAGGTGTATCACAATTCTGATCTACATGTATGTAAATATATTATGAAACAAAATAGGAAAACAAACAAATACCGAACCTGAATATATAATTTATTTTAATTATTAGTTATTTTAAAAAATAACTTTATTATTAAAAGAGGTCCCTTTAGGCAAGAGTCATTTTTTGTTAAATATATTGGTAAAATTTATTTTATATGTTTAAATAAAATTAGATTAATTATAAGAATCAGCCAACCAAAAACTATTGTTTGGCAGTCGAACCGCGGATCACAACTGTGGTCTCTTAAATATCAGTGGCAATTCTTCATTATGAATATGATATGTAACAACCCGTTTTCTTAGTAACCAATAAATAGACTTAAAATAAAGAAATATAAAATTCAATTCGCACGTTTATTAAAGGGTTGTACAATATTGAGGACAAATAAATTGACATAGACGCACTCGAGGCGTCAGCGCAATCATTGTGATACAATAATGACTTGGATGCAGGAAGCGCAGTTATTTCGCAATAGGCCGCTGCCCACCCGCCGCCCGCGCATACGGGCTTTTAATCAACACTTATTGTTTAATGACCCCTCGCTCACTCGTAAATTAAAAGGGTGACGGATCCCTATTGACGAATGAGTAATATGCGATTGGATTGAAAATGAATATTTGATAATAACAGATAACAACCTTTGCATCGTTAAGGTTTTATGATTAGAGTAGGAAGGGTTTAGAAAACTGTGATTATAAAGCATCAAGTTCATAGACACATCATCTTTAAAAAAAATGACCTCCTTATGAGAATAGAGATGCATTGCGAAATAATTTAATTTTATATATATGTTTTAGATATCTTGAAAAGAAACAATTGATGTTTTTACAAGGATATATGATTTGAAATAAACAGTTATGAACTGTCCCTAGAAGATGAACGCTGTCATTGTGTTGATGGCTGCTATTATAATTTTGGCTACCCAATAATAAAAAACTTCTTTGTAAAAATGTTTTGAATGGCCTAATAGTTTTAACGTAGACTCTATTCCCAGAGATCGTAGGTTCGATCCCCGGCTATTCACCAATATACTTACTACCAATGTACAAACTTAACACTAGTTTGTAAGGTGAAGGAAAACTTCGGAGGAAACACGTGTAATGGACTCCAAGAGAAGACGGTGCGTGTCAGTCACTGAAGGCTGATCATCTAAGATACCTTTGTTTATGCCTTAGAGGCGCAGACCTTAAATTTGATTTTATGAATGAAACGTTTTGACTCTGAGTACATTTGCAAAAATATTTGTTAAAAATACTGCTAAGGATATTAACGAAACTAACACCCTAAATCCTTATACTTTAGCCGATTGTCGTTTAGCCGATCAAGTGAAAGCGATAAGGAAGGGGGTATTTAAAATAAGTAATCCAAAGTGTCGCGAAGGTAATTAGCGAATATGAGAGGAGATTAAGCCAACGAAGGAGATTATGTGAATGCACAACGTCTATTATGTTTCGCTAGCGTCTGTGAATTTGCATTGGATAATTAATTTAGAATATATATGGTTTCTTAATAACTTTAAATAATGTAAATTTCGATGTTTCATCTATCCACTTAAATTTTGTTAAACCAAATGTTTAATAAGAAAAGGATGATAAAACAAAAAAGCCACTATTAACATTTATAGGACACTTCGCTAACGCTCACATTATTGATGTAATTCGCAGGAATCTGATGAAACATATGAAATTTCATTACACTGCGTTAGTATCTATTGAAATCTTATAAATACAGGGGTAATTATTGATTGACTGTCAAAGGTCAACGATATATGATTATTTAAGACACGCGCCGAGGCACCTGACGTCACCCGACCCCTTATTAAATTAATAACTCCGAACTGAACACCGTAATTATCTACCTAATTGGTAGGGCGATGAGCTCCTCTTTTAACACATTATCCAGCGTTTAACTTAAGTTTTATGACCTGTTAAAATGCATAAAGAAATATAAATTTCAACTTTTTTGAAGATTCAAATAATTTGGTTGGGTTGTTTGTTAATGTTTTGTTTACGTTTTAATAAAATGCATTACTTTCGTAACTCGGCGTTTCGAGTGCTTTACATTAGCCGTGGTCAACTACAGTGCGAGTCTTGTTATCGCGAGTAGGTGTTACATACTATAAATTAATTCGCATTTAATAAGTTTTTTACAAAGGTGTATTTTTTTATTTCTGAATTGGAATATTTCAAAGTGATGGTTTAAGTGATGGTTAATGAGAAAAACAGTATAGAGCAGAGAGTGGCACAGCGCTGACAGGAATGGTGGGATTTCGCGGAAGCCTTTTGACAAAAAGGGCACATAGATATCTAAGAAGACGGTAGAAATATAAATGTTTTCAAGTGTTATACTATCAATTAAATACAAATTAATGAAAAATATTTTCCGCGTTGTTTACGATGTTTGAAATACATAATTTTAATTTTATAATATTCATCAAAATGAGGGTCCCAAATATTTTTACTCGGTCGATCCTCACATTTCTTGATTAGTCATTGTTGAGATTTCCTCGAGTAACGTTAGATGTATTTTTATATATACTTTTTGTTTATTATATTTTTTAATAGTTACGTCCACTATTTAGAACATTATAGTGAGTGTTTAAGAACTATTGTAAGGCAAGGTCAATCAGCATCAGTCTAACCACCCCAACCACCTTTGGAAACAATTAATAGAATTTCTCGAAATCCTTACGTCTGACAATATTATGTGCCTTTCTTCCTGGTAAGGGTAATTATAATGAGATATGTACTCAGTACTTATTATTTTAGTATAAATTGTGTACCGACGGCCACCGAACCGTTCTATGTAGTACGACTATCATTTGCAATTTCGAAATTAGGTCAAAAAACAACTTCCTTTTTGCCAAAGTCAAATATTGTTATTATAGAATTTGGAAATCGTTTTGTTTAAATTAACCGATCAAACCCGTATCCAAAAACGGATAATTATTAGAATAATTAACAGTTATAACGGTAAAATTTCGCGATGTTTACAAACATATTATTTTGCTGCCCCGTTGATGCTTTAGGCAACACTTTGCTTAGAAATTCAAGAGATATAATTAAGAATTTTGCGCGGCGCAATAATTGGGGATCTTCTAATGACTGATATCGGGTTCCGAGTAATTAGCGCCAGGGGCTTAGGTTAATTTTTAAAATTATTAATTTCAATCCTTTTCAACGTTTTTAATAACTATCCTTAAATCATGGTCCGTATTTCTACTTGCTTTGATGCAATATTAGAAAACTTTACTGATTACAGATGAGAAATATGGTTAAAACTAATATTGTTACTTTATCATGAATCAAAGTCCTTGACCATTCCTATTCTTCAAGTCCTAGATGAACCGATTGTTCTGAATTTTGTTATGAGGACTACAAAATTACAAGTTACTTTTAAACGTATTTTTAGCTTACCAAATTTAGTCGTTCATTAGTCTTCTATTGTAAACCTTTGAATAAATTTATCTATTGGTTATATATTTAATTTTATTATTAATATTTATTTGAATACAAAAATATATTCATATTAAAATTGACATATATACATTATGATGATGTACCTTAAATTATATGTTACTGCTTTAGTTTATTTAAACAATTAATTATAAAGTCTTAATAAATAAATAAATCAGTGGCGCTACAACCTCTTTAGGTCTTGGACTCAGATTTTTGAATCTGTTTCATGATCATTTTTAAATCTAATTGGCATGTAGGTGATCAGCCTCCAGTGCCTGGCACACGTCGTCGACTTTTCGGGGCTAAGACATGTTGGTTTCCTCACGATGTTTTCCTTCGCCGTTCGAGCAATTGTTAAATGCGCACATAGAAAGTCCATTGGTGCACAGCCGGGTTTGAACCTACGCCCTCAGGTATGAGAGTCGCACGCTGAAGCCATAAGGCCAACACTGCTCTATAAAGTCAAAACTTGCTAAAATATCTAACATAAATTCTCCGTAAAGTAAAAAAACATATAAATTGATTTAATTATAATTAGGCAATACAATATCAATTTTTAATTGAACGAAGACCTTGACGCGGTATTCGCTTCCCCTAACACGAGCTGTTCTGTTGAGGCCCTACAATAGCTAGCGTGATACAAACATACACATAATTTTAATACCAAGGTGAAGCATTAAAAGTCAGGGATCAAATGCCTTTAATACCATACAGGAAAACATTTGAGTCGATTATCGATAAGTATCTTTTCTACCGACTTCGAAAAAGTAAGTTCACAATAAGTCGAAATTTTTGTATTACTAGACGCTGTTTGAAACAATTTTATTTTGTAACTATATGTAACTATTATGTAACTTTTAGATCCATTAAGTTATGTTATGATACTATTTGCTTACTCTACATAGTTAAATAATTATAAACATTATAAAGACCCATTTATTATATAACTAAAGATTTTGACTACGTAATAGCAGACTTGGTCATCAACATAAGAACTTTGTTATAAGATTTATTTAAAAGATCTTTGATGAATTAACTAACATATTTATACTGAACGAAATGGTTGAAAGAAAAAATTGTTTGATACGAAAAGAAAACTACAGTTTCAGCCCCGTTTGTCTTAAATTTTTCAACTGAAATGAAATGCCTAGTGAACTCTTTTGTGCATACTGTGTAAGACACGACCAAGACTTCTTTCATAAAAATTTAATTCTCTAATTCACCCTCCGGGAAGCGAGTAATTACAGTAAAAGGTCTTAAGCATGAATGTTATGACGGTGTTTATGAAAAGTGTATAGAAGGAGGTATAATGAGGCATTGAAGCCTCTTTTTACCAACTTGAATGCTCACCACACAATAAATTTTAGGAAGGAATCTTTTATGAGTTTTCCTAACGCCGACCGTGTTACAGTTAAAAGATTTTTTCATCTTAAAAGTAAATGATGTTTTACTATAACTACAAGTAATTTGACACCATTTTTTAGTATTCTATTACTGGAACTAGAAATAAATAACTTATTATATTCAAAATTCTCTCAATATTTTTTTATACAACGCTGTTAAATTTGGTTAAAGACAAATGCTAGAGAAGGCTGAATCTTTAGGGCAATTTTTCTTCGAACATTAACTTATTTATTCTAACCGTAATTAGACATAGACATATATTATGGTACGTTGTAGTAACCTTAAAGGAAATACGTACATCACTATGAACGTAGAGTTTCAAAATATCCTAAGATGTTATAAACTTTAGTAAAATAAAAACTATAAAATTTTCTTTCCTATCGATGTTGTAAGTTTTTATAATTTTGTGAGAATTTTATTTAACTTTGAATAAACATTTACGTAAAAGACATTAACGTAAAAAAAATGCTACGAAATTTCCTTTAATTCAATATTAGAGGGATCTACATTTGACATGATGATAATTCGAAGGGAAGAAGTCGAATTTAATAGCGAGTTAAATGATACGTGGTCTGATTGGAAAATGTATGCTTATTCAGGTCGACCCTCCCCTCCCAACCCTCCGCACGGCTGATTTGAAATGAATGGTAATAATGGCCGAGAATCCCGCTCGCATCGTTTTGTATGATTATTCGAGATTAATTATTTGTCGGAATTTTGCTGGCTAATTTTTCGGAACGGGATTTTTCCGCTTTGACTGACGTTTTAATTTCAACTCCACTTGGGGTTGCGATGCCATACAACTTACCTTATATTTTACATCGGAAATAATATAGGTTGTATAATTAGTTAATTATTTTTTAATACTTATTATGATTATATTTTTATTTTTTCGTTTAGGTAGCAAGAAGCATATTATATAGTGTAAAAATAATAATACTTAATTAAAATAATATCTATAGGATACTAATATCCCATTGAAAATAATTATTATTTTTTTTATGTATCGTATTACAGTTCTTACTCTCTTGTAGTTCAGTATGTAGTTGGTCCTTCGACTCCCAAATAGGTCATGGTCTTACGTTTGTCTCTTGGGTCTACCTTCTTTGAAACCTCACCTCCCGTTATAAATGGAGTTCATAACTAAGCTTTAACGTTTAACAGTATAATATAGCGGACTAAAATCAATTTATAAATATCATACAATTCTACATCGATCAGAGGACTTAGCTATTGAACACGTCACAGAGGTCCCAAGGGCCGTCTGTTGATGCGAATATCAAATCGCTGTCACCCCAGGCTCTATAATATACAATCCATTAGACGACACGGGAAAGTGGCACCTTGTGTCCATCATGTGCCACTCAGCGCACTTCACCACTATGAATTGATATTTTATTATTTACTATTTCTGTAATGTATGAATTTTAATAGCATTCACTTCTTGAGTCTGTTCATTACCAATATTATTACTGAAGTACGAAGTACTATTACCTACCTCAACGTTTATGAACAGCTGTCAGAAAATTACTACACAGATAAATCTGTGTAATAATCTCAGTGTAGAAAGACAGAAATACGTCCGCCTAAAACTCAGAAGAGGCTACGGAATTCAGAACTTTAAATTGCATAACTTGAAATGCCTAATAATTAACATACTAATAACCTATTTATTAATTAAATGATAATTAAAAATGTTATCAAGGACGTATCCTATTCTACTCGCACCATTAAAAAAAAGCATCATATAAAACTGCCAATGAAATTGAGCCTGATTCACAGATCCGACGTTCTTTGTTTCAGAAGTTCCCTATAAAATCATTACTAAATCAAAAGATTTTTGTTTGGCAAGTAATTGGCATTCGTAGTCTCGACTGGACGCTCCCAGGGGGCCTGAGCTGGCGCATTCTGACGACTGAACTAAGTAGAAAGATAGAACAGAATTAAGCGGGCCAATTATCCCGTATTGGATTTATTGGTAATCTCTGCACGAATGGGCGCGAGGGTGCGAAGCGAACTTTTGATGATGCCTACATCGGTATTATGAACAAAGTTGCAATTTTTATACTGTTCTTATTGTTCGTGGTTTCTTTGCTTTGAGTGCACGAAGCTGATAAGAAAACGAAGATTAACAGGTACTGGGCAACACCGTATTTGAGAAGCGTTAGTATCGTACATTTTTGTACTTAATTTAATGGGAATAGTTATTATATTAATTTAATATTATTATATCGTTATTTTCAACATTTTTATAAGAATAGTTTTAACCTCGTTTAGAATATTGTTCATCTTTAAATGTCTTGTACAGGGAATTGACTAATATTTGGAGACGGTAATTACATATTATATTAGATACATATTGTACCAACATATAGAATAAGTTATAATAAACACGTTTCCATTTCAGTATATTTTTAGGTATCTGTTTGCCCTTTTCTGGCGATGGTCTTTTCCAAATCCCGCAATCCCTGCACTGTGCCACTCTCTATGTACCACCTGCTGCTTCTTATATTGGTCTATCCACCTTCTAAGTTGTCCCCTTCTTTTTGTTTGCTGAATTTTTGGCAAGTTTAGTAGTTTTTTGCCCCACTTTGCTATGTGCCCCGCCCAAATTTAAATCCCAAAGTAATAAAACTGGTATTTTTCCGTATTTGCATTTGACAAAAATTTGGGTTAAATAAAATAATAAAAAGCAAGTATATATCAACGAATTTACTTTCCAGTTAGTCAATAAAACAATAATATATATGAAAAACGTGTAATGGGACGCGAGACAAATATTTGGGACGTGAAACGATGAAAAGGGTATCATTTTCTCGTATCATAAATAATTTAGAAAAACGAGGGGTCAATCTTTAATAAATATCGACAATCGAAATTTTATTGCGTCCATCCCGGTCCCAGCTGACCTATATCGTCTTTGTATCTTTGCCTGCCATAAGGGAGGGTCATCGCGAGATTTATAAGTTCATCCCTTAGTGACAAAGCGCCAAAACTATGAAAAGCGACATTCAATCCGCCATATTTATTTTATGCCCAATAAAATATATCACTCGTTATCTGCTCATGTTAGTATTATAAATCAGTTGTAATATTAAAAGTACTTTTACTCGAAGGAAATCATTGTAAAATATCTGGTTTTGCCTGATACAGTTACATGTTGTGAGTAAACTTTTTTCTTGTTTTATAGTTCGTTAAACATTACGAATACGTATGAGACAAATTTTTCTAAGCAATTTAACGAAAGACGTTGGTGACAAACAATTTTTAAAAAATCAGTGGCGCTTTAAATGGGCCTCAGATTTCTGGATATGTTACATGGTATTTGTCAATACAATGGGCAAGTAGGTGATCAGCCTGCAGTGCCTGACACACACCTTCGGCTGTTTGGGTATAAGGCAAGCCGGTTTCCTCACAATTTTTACCTTCACCGTTTGAGCTAATATGGTGCACAGTCGGGGATTGAACTTACGACTTCAGAGATGACAATCGCACGTTGAAGCCACTTAACCAACACTACAAACCAATTTAATTAATATACTATCTAGGTCCTTAGAATTCTTAGAAAATAGGTTAAAAATAGAAATGTATGCGGTATTGTGCCAAACAAACCCTATATCGAAAGTAAAAATATAAAGTTGTATTACCCACGTCACTGTCCGTATAGTTTGTCTAAAAACGTCGAACGGGACAAACAAAATTGATATATTGACATAAAAGCATATTTATGTTCTGTTCGTATTGCTAAAAAATCTCAGTGATACGTCATAGCCGTCAGTCTCGCTTACTGCCTCCAGGGTATTGATAAAAAGTTTGTGACTTCGCATAAAGGGACTTACGGAAAAATAAGTGCACTGAATTAGAATAGTTTTTGCAGCAGATGCTGTATTTAAAAGGCGTATCATTTGTTTTCTTTAAAAATACTCACACTAGCAATGGCAAAACAATATATGATCAAATAAATACTCAGAAGTTAAGTGTACTCAACCCAAAGGTCGTGCACTCGGACCCTAATTGCAGAAATAGTTTTTTTAGATGCAATACAAAGCTGTGTCATACAGGGATATCATGAGGAAACTATAATGCTTTAAACTCAATAATGAACGATTTGCCTTACATAGAAAGTCAGGATCAGAATCGGCTACATTCCTTTATATAAAAAAATGGAAATACTAACTTAATATCATATATATTAAATATGAATATCACATTTAATTTCGTAACAATATAGAGCCTTAGTGTATATCGTATAGTAAAGTAGCAGCCTCTAAAACCAAATATAGTAGTTCCAGCTATTCCCTATAATATTCTGAAGGACATAAAGATTAATATTATATGAAGCCAAGTTATTTCCCTAATGTATCCATTAAGTATAATATATCGATAATTATTTCCGCAACTAACAGTAAATATTCAGCGCACACGCTCACGTGGCATCCATTGACAGGGCATAGTTTATGACACAGAATAACATGAAACAGTTTTATATTTATATAAAATTTAAAATATTGGTATATTCTACAAAGGGTATATAATAAAGGGGCGCGTATCAACAAATCGCTATCAAAGGTTTTGCTTTAATGTCCATTATACTAAGTAGTAAGTGCCATAGTTATGACACTGTATATACAGATCGGCCTAAACTTACGTTGATTTGTAGATATTTATTTAGTATCAATATTTAATTGCAGGCTGACACAGTTGCAATCAAGTCACATTAAGCTTCTATCGTGCACTCCGGCACCGACCACAAACATCAACAAGCACTGTGATTGAAGAGCGAAAAGAAAAGAATCACACGAGGTAACTAGAAAAAAAAACACGTTTTCTATTTGGTCATAATATTTAAAATACTTAAAAATGTTAATTATATATGTACTTATGCAACAACAGTCGTAACCGCGATATTATCGTCTATTGTTGTGGCGTTAACAACTAAATCTGTAGAATCAGACGAAGGCACGGCTGTACTATTTTCACCAACAACTTCACTTGAGACACTAGTTTGATTTGCCGTGACATTTTCAGCAATCGTTTGATTTCCTAAAACAGATGTGTCATTTCCGCTAAAATTATCCAATTCGATATCATCTTCAACATGCGTTTCCGGTTCTATATCTTTTTTCTGAGCCCATATCGGTAATTTTGTCGTAGGTGCACCTAATTTCCATTTTTCCTGAATCCCTGATTTATCTGTGTACTTTGCTTTGTCTTGTTTAGCATAACATGTGCAATAACACTTCTTATCTGCATATGCAATGTCATATTTCAAATCTAGACATTTTTGTATGCATAGATAGGCCTTTTCGAAATTCAAACATTCGGATGTTCTGTGAAAGCCGTAACGAAGAATTGATTTTCTTCTGGTTCCTGAATAAAACATAGACATACATACAATTATTTATTCTGACTTTGATGTATAATAAAAAATTAACCATACCATTTTCTATTCGTTCAACAGTAACGTAATCATTTGGAGAAATAGCTGGAAACAGAACAATTTTAAACTATAACTTTTAAAACTTTTTTGTTTTTACGACATAGATAAATATTTGTTTAATAAAATATATCATTATAGTAACCATATTAAGCATTAATTGGAAATCGTCTATTATTGTTTTCAATATTTAACACACTGAAAGATAAGGCTTGGGGTTTTACTTAAAAAGCATATCGACATAAACATAAAAATAAGCTCTCTTATCAAGGGAGGAAAAGGGACTGGAAGAACCGTTAATAAACTCTTTTTGATCGTCAGGAATTTGTATCACAAATTATTTACTTTGGTGGACAAAATTATATTAATAGACTAAAATTAACCTACTCTTACCAATTACACTATCATTCACGCTATACGAAAAAGGCAGTAAAATAAAAACTCCTAAAATATAATGCAACATTTCGCCAAATTATCAAAATACAAATTTGCAAACAACGATGGTAAGTTCATAAATGTACTTTTTAACAGTTTCAATAATCATAAAATTCATAAACATTACACCAATCCGTAATATAAAATTTTATTACTTGCTGCATATTATTAAGTATTGAACAGGTAATTGAACGTATGTATGAGCACTTAAAACCTGTCTGCTTAATGCTTGAGATATAAAAAAATCAATAACACAAAGAGAATCATAATTTTATTGCTTGTATGCACTTTATTCCTACATTACATTTACACGACACCTGAATATTTTTATCTCAAGAATTTCAAGAGTTGATAGGAGGCAGAATAAATTTGAAATAATAGGACAACATTTAAAGTTTTTTGAAATCATTAATATTTTACAAATCTTACTTTACTTACAGTAAATATTTATTTAATTTAAAAGACGTAGATATCTACTCTATATCTCAGATATGTAACGGAGTTGAACGCTTAAACTTTTGCCTATTATTAATAACGCAATATCAAAAACTTTGGCATATGAAAGCCATAGTTTGTGCTAAGTCCCGGCTGTGATTTTTATCTAGAGTCATTTACACAAATAACAATTACTCTAAGTGTTAACAATTTATTAAGTATCTTTTTTAAATTACATTCCTGATATTAATATCAGGAATGACAAACTCCCTAAGAAGTCTGTTAAATATAATGATTCACCTGCGTAAACAAATAAATAATAATATATAAAATTGTATACAATAATTATTAACCAAACAGCGTTTCTATTAAAGTAATATAATTTAATAATTTATGACTCTACAGTAGTTATATTCCCAGAAGTATTGTTACCAACTAAATCATCATTAACAGTACTCATTTCGATTGAATCACTAATCGTGGTATGGTTTGTTTCACTTCTAGTTGTTGATATAATATCAACCGTGGTAGTATTTGTTTCCCCAGATGACAAAAGCTCGGGTGGAAATAGTGTACCAACGACTTGATATAGTTTCGGAGCATTCGTCTTCGGAACCTTTCTTGTGGTTCCATTTGTTCTCCACATAAAAAACGGTAGAAACGTGGAAGTCTTCATCTCATGACAACTGCACGAGCACTTGTGGTTCAGACGAAATATTTGGTAACCGACGCTCTTGCATGCTGTTAGACAGTTGAATATCTTCACGTAGTTGCCACAATTATTGTGAAAACTTAAACCATAATGTTTGCGAAGGTCATCCTCTGAAATACATTAATTATTGGATGAAAAAAGAGCAAAATACGTGTGACAAATTATATAAAATAAAAAAACCTTCAAGAGACTCTATGCCTGCGTATAATGCAAGAAAGAACAATATTTTCATAATATTAGAGCAATACAACACTGGTTAGCATTTATTATTTTACACTATGTCGTATAAGCTTGTAACATAATTAGAAAATAATATATGCGTCCTAATGGAGTTTTTTATAGCCCTCTTAAATATCAATTTGAATCGCGGTATAATATTAATGAGCAATATTGCTGACATCACACCATATCTTGGCAATAAATTAAAACTATTTATGCCGTTCATGGCATGAATTTTAAAGAAAAGTTGATAAGAACTTTTCATAATAATTCGATAATTTCTATGCACGCTTGGGCAATATATATGTTATGCATAAATTCTTGTTTCGATTTCTAAAAAGTGCTGTTTCGATCTGCAGCTATCTAACGACTAATTAATAAATCAAGAATGTGATAATGGCTGCGCACATGGGACTCAAACTAAGCTTCTCAGAATCGACCTCTCTATGGCCACCCAAATGATGATTTCATTATCTGTATGATTTTGATTGATGCATCAAAAGAAGTTTAGCAGTCGGATTCTTTCCATAACCGACATATTTGCTTTGTTTATTACTCGGAACTAATTGATCTGCGGCGCCATGGTTTTTGAGTGGTCAGATTCGATTAGGGAATTTTGTATGTATATGCAATTGTTATTCATATAAAATCAGATACAATTTTTTGTAGACATAGTTTTGGAGACATTGCATGAGCTGTTTATAGCCACCATCATCGATTAAGTGACACAAAACCAAATCGATAGAATTCGATTGTAACAAATAATTTTACATTACGAGTTTTAAAGAAAATAGAAACGAAAAGAAATTGACAATTTGCCACTAAATTAAACAGTAAAATGACGTAATTTTGTAAGAATATAATTTTGAAAGGACGCTTAAGGTGCGAAGCCGAAGAAGGTATGAAGCAAGCATAAAAAACTACGTAATATATGGCTGATAATCCCATTTCCATATATGTTCCTTTCTTACGTTAAGTTTTAAATTTCTCTAAAAGAACCAGTAATTCTTTTTTTATCGGTACATAACCGTAAACTTTGGTTGTTTATCTGTGAAATAGCAATAAAGAAGGTTACAGGGGAAAAACGAAATGTCCAGAAATAAAGTGACAGGTCCCCAGTTTACGCCAACTAAGGTACAAATTGCGATATTAAGCACAGAGCGTGATGAAAAAACACAAACTGAATATAAATTAGGCTGGAGCAGCGCTATAATCAATATAAACGATGCTAAAGAAGATTAGAAAAATCCCGTAAGGAAACAAATTTCACGACGCCGAGAGATTTACTGGTATTTTTAATGTCTATTAGACACCCTTTATTTATTGACTTCGAACTATTGTATGGAACAATAAAATTGATTTTCAACTAATTTGCGACAATCTTTTTATACAACTCTGCTACCTACTAACGAAACCTCCAGAGAGATATAGAAGCAGTATTTTATCTCTCTAATAAGCTTAATGCAAAAGTTCTAGGTTCAAATCCTCAGTTCTACTATATCTACTTTACATAATACAATAATAAGCAACATAACGCAGATACTGAATTTTAATCTAATCTTATTTATTCACGAAACCTCAGTACGTACGTAGTTTATTTATGAAATTTCAACCTGAGATCTAAAATGTGCTTCAATTATTGAAAACACAATGGAAAATATAACGTTTACGTGTATAGGGAAGTTCTGAGACACTTTAGTTCTACAAATATATCTCATCTCTAATGTTATGGAATAAAGTTATGCGTTTTGACATTTTCTTTTTGTTAAAAAAAATTCTCCAACTGATAAAAATAATATTTGATATCAAGATTTTTTAAGCACTTTATTGTATTTTTAAATTTACTAACGTCAGGTATTCTATGTAAATGATGTTACGACCATCACTACCACCAGATCGGTATCTACGCGAGTAAAACCGCGTAAAATTGTCAACTATAAAGTTGTCTAGATTTTCGGCTGTATTTCTACCACCAGATCGGTATCTACGCGAGTAAAACCGCACTTTATTGTCAACTATAAAATTGTCTAGATTTTCGGCTGTATTTTCATGATCCGGTTAATAATTATTAATCTTAATCGAACGACAAAGTATTGTTAAAAAATTAACGTACATTTTATAAAAATGTAATAACGTAAAGCATACTTACTAAACACATTTAAGAATTAAGCAATACATTTATTTAAATACAGATTTGTTGTTTTTAAAGTGTATTCTAAGATTACCCAAACCATTGTTGTATGCAACATGTAGTAGATTATTATTTTATAATGTACTTTATGATACCTTCTCTTGTATCTGTATACAAAAATCCTATCCTATTCTGGGTAACCAATGGAAATGAAAAATTTCAACATAGGCTTAGAAACATAGGCTTTTAGTAGAGGACACTTCAAACAATGATTTAATTTAATTTTCTAAATACGAGATAAAAATTTTAAACTAGTTTATAAGACCAGTAATTTAATAAATATTATTAATAATAATAAAGCCTTTTTATTTCTATATCCTTAATTTCCTTTTCAAATCTTGTTAGTTTACTTATAGCTAAATGTTCATAGTAAAATGTTAGTTGACTGTGGATATGGACCCCTTTCCAGATCCAACTGATCTTTGCCTTTGCCAGTCTTTTGCTGCTATTTCTTTCAAGTCATCAGCCTACCTTCTCTTTGTCTTACCCACATTTCGTTTTTCGGTCTGTCTTTACCATTGTGTTGTCTTTAATGTCCATCTGTTGTCTAGGTATCGTGCAACATAACTAGGGCCTTGCCGTTTTAATTTCAAAGCTTGTGATATCATCAGGCATTATGGCATAAGTTGCTAATTTTTTTTATCTAATATTTTACTTATGACTTTGTGTATCTCCTTTATATTTAGAATACTTCTTTTTATATCTATTTATTAAATTCATATTTGATTTCTTACACTCAAGCTAAGCTAATTAATGACGCCCTCGGACGTCCACGAAGGGATGGAATCGTATGCCTTGTAATAAAATCTAATCATAGTTACTGACTACAATTACAAATGCTTCTGATTAATGACTTTCGAAATGAGTTGAAACAACAGATATAACGCTTTTTATGTTTGTTATGTTTACATAAAGATTCTTTGTGCGGGATGTTTTATGGTTTTCTGTTCAACCGATTTGTATATGCATGAAAATAGATTACAGTTTTTCCAGTTATTGGTTGTTATAAATCATTGCACATCCGTCGATCATTAATAAATTCGGCCTTAAGACCTAGACGTCATCTATTTAGTATTAAAACCATCCTATGGTTCTAGTTTTATGTTACAAACATATTTATGTCTCGTTCACGTTTATATGAGAATCTAAGAAACTTCGTTCTTCTTCGTCGATAACATTTGATATCCAGAATCTAAAAACATGGCTTAAATCCAATTAGAAATGGTATGGTGCCGCTGTTTCTATATATGGTTATAAAAAATACCGAGAGCTATCTATCTCTAGTTAATCTCTGCACTGAATTTATTAGTTACACAACATAACAAAAAACAAGTTAAAAGAATACCAAAAAATAACAAATATTAATAATAAATATCTAAAAGTAATTTATCAAATATAAAAAAAAACAAATCTATATTACATCTATCTTCAAAATTATATAATAAGAAACAAAACTTAGAATATCCCGGCGCAAAAAAATCCCGTATAAAAATATTCGGAAAATGCATGTTCAAAGACATGCGCCGTTTTTTATCAAAGAGGTTTAGCAGCTTTTATCTACACACCACTAGATGTAAGGTAAGATGAGACTGAGGTAGGACACCTGGCTTACTCCATTCCCAGATAGAACCGCGTTGTAGTGGTCCTGTAGAACAAACAAAGGAATAGAGTTCCGTTCCGCAATCAAAACCGGTGATTGAATTTACCATTTTGAAACATTTCGCTTGAATTTGTATATTAAACATTTATCACTATGACAAGTCGACTACCTACTTACCCCCTCCCTAAACCTACCAATCCAAGTTAATGCTCTGAATTCAAATCTTCCGTATCGCATTAATCCGGGCGAGGGTCGTGCCGTAATAAATTCCGTATTATACGCACGACACGCGTATTAAAATAAACATATAAACATGTTACACCCCCGCACTGTACAATCGCGTACAGAAGCTTCTCAATATTTGATTGACAGATATGTATAATGTGTCATAGAGTATGGGGCATGATGCATTGAGCCCGTTTAATGGGACTAGCAATTAGCATGAAAATTGCAGCCAACTAACATATAACTCACTCATATGACCATTTAATGTCACTATCATAGCCTTTTTGAATCAACATATTACTATTTTAAGAGTATAAAAAATATAGGTATACAGACTTACCATGACCTTCGACATAAAAATTTATAAAAACTTTGTCCTTTTAACACTACTACAGTCACGAAGCAGTACACACATGTATTATTTTAGGACGCTTTGTTTAATTTTACTGTCATTTATTAAGTATTTCAATATTCACTTTTTCTTACGAGTGTACAATATTTCTTGCTCTGAAATGCCATTTTATTATAACAATAGGTGAGTCCCAACGGAGGTCTGGGGTGCAAGTGTATGCATGACACATTGTAGCTGAGTGCATTCACTCTCGTTACATCAATTATAGTCTTGCACGCCTGCGAATTAATAAACTGCTTCAACAAAAATTGTAATAGGGTGACATTATTGTTTTATTAGAAAATTGACAGTTGTATACAATATATTTATTAATTTGAAAAAAATATATAAGAATTTTGGTAGTTTCATATAAATATTTATGTCTCATATTTATATCTTTATCTTACTTATACGATAGAACTATACAATAAAATATATACCTGGATAATTCTGCTATTAATAAAAAAAAGGTAACCTATAATAAAACATGCAACTCTTGCGAACTCAGTCATGGCACAGACTACTAGTCTACCTAGATATATTTGCGATCTTTTACGTAATTAAGACATGTTAAAAACGAAACTATTAGATTTGTTGTATTTTTCCAACATTAATTTTTAACAAAAATTTACAATATCTAACTAAATTGCTAAATCTATTACTTTTGCATACAATCATCATGGAGCCATTGTATTTCGAATGCGTTTAACCTTCATTAAACCAATTGTATCAAAACGCCACCAAATCCTTTGATGTCTATCAAAGGCTTTTAATTGTGGAGCAATCCCAAATCGCGTTTATAATTTATGATGATGATAAGACGTCCCTTGAAACATCGTTTTGTAGATAGGTATCTATCAAATTACGGCCACCTCCCCTCCGAAGTGACTATTGTTGTCTAACACGGAAAATATTCATTTGAATATTTACTTAACATGGATAATATTTTAATCTTCCCCTTTATACATTTTCTAACGGAGACAATTTCACGCTCGTTTCATTGAAGCGGCGTAACAGCCGTGTTCTATACAATGTATTATTATTGTGATTGTTCATAAAAATTGTGTCATAAGGTCGACAGTCGCATGAATTCGTTGCGATATCAATTTAACGAGATATTCCTTTTGTTAATATTCGCACACGCTTTATCAAATTCTCTAGCGGAGGTGACAATAAGCCGCTGTAAGTACTCTCTCTAACATATGGATAAAAGCTTTCATTTTACTCTTAGCTCTTTCGAGTGTGATAAACACTTTGATAATGCGCATACGTAATTATTAAATGTGCTTATGTAATTTAAAATACATAATGTATAACTTAAGAAATATATTATAAATCTTCGTATAAACTTTTTAACGGTAAAAATTGACATAAAAATCTCACGGTATACTTAAATAAATCATATGTTGTAACTTTAACTAGTTATAGTTCTGAGGGTGTGCAATTATTTAATCAATTATTTAATCATCTAAAATTCGCAATATTGGTGTGTTTGACAAATTCAAAAAGGCAGTATAGATGCATGTTAGAGTGAACACAGTTGACTAAAATTGAGACGGCTATAAATACATATTAATATTAAGTTTCTCAAGTAAATAAAATATTTTTTTGTAATGAGAAATAAAGTTCTTTTAACATTATAATTAGGTTAAATAAAATAAATGTAATTAAAATGTTATATAACAATTATAAACAGTTCGATGGGTACAAACTCGAGCTAACAAATTGATTTATCTACTTCTTAGACGCCTTTGTTGCGTCAAATTATATCATAATTCTATTGTGAAAACTGTTAACTGTCTCTGCCCTAACAAAAAACTCACGCAGGGTCCTGCCCTCCGCTGTTTAATAACATAATAGCACAATTCCCTCGCCGCATGATTCAATTTGGATTTCCTCCAGCCTCCCTTGCGCCTAAAAAATGACAACTTCATTATATTCGCGCGAGGGCGACTTGTTTGCCATAAGGATTATAATGATTAATTCCGTAAAATATTAATACCATCACACCCGTGCACACTTGCAATTTGTTAAAAGCTTATTGAAATTTTAAGCCACATCCATTGTTCGTTGACACGTTGACATCTGTGTAGTGTCTTTTGCTTATGATTATATTTTATATAAAATAAATTTCAGTCATTTATAATTTTAAAGTTTCTTATTTTCGTATACAGTATGTATTGTTATTTATTGACATAATCTATTAAACATTACGTCTAAACTTCCCTATGTAACGTACCTACGTTTGTATCTCAATAAGAATTAAATGTGATTTAATTTTGATTTGATTTAATTATTTTTATTATTCGTTGCCATAGTATGTGAAACATCGCGCCTCAATTTTCCAATAAGCTATAATAACTAGAAAACTACTAGTTACGTTACGTTTACGCTTTAAAAAAATTGTAATGAGAAGTAGAAGCACTGTCGGATTCTTCCTATGTCAAAAGAAATTATATTAGGTACATGAATTACATTTCATAATTACATTTATCTTTATCCAATATCTGTAGTCGCAATACAGTAACGATCTGATATATTTTCTTGAATGTTTCGTAAAATAAATAAACAAATCGTTTTTATACGGTATATTTTAAAAATAATGTTTTATATCTTATTTGTTTATATTTTTATTTTAGTATTAAATTTAAAACGTAACAACAACGTAACGCCTTTTATGTACAATATATGTATAAAGATATAATCACGTAAAATTTACATATTTTATCTTTGAATCTCGAAGATAATTAATTGTGAAAGGAATTGATTAGTAACAAAGAAGCAATAAGTTAGCAGCATACAGGCGATTTCTTCCGGAGCTTTGTCTGCGCTGAATAAAAACTTCATCTCTCTCCCCGAGGAATTTAATTTGGAGTAATGGAAGTGTTATATTGACTTAACAGGCCAGAAGCTCCCCTAGCAGTTACAGTTATTAAAATGGAGAAATTTATTATTAGCATTTCACTGTTACACTATTTACATTTTAATTTTATTTGTTCTGTGATTCCATTAGTCACAATCTGATGCTTTTATATTTATTTATGGTTATATGAAGGATAGGCAATGTTGAGTAAATATGAATTTGTTTTAAATAACAACTTTCGTACAATAAATAATTTAAGATTCCGTTTTTATATGATATTGGAAGATTTTAAATACCATTTGTGTTATTTTATAGCGTTCTTAAAGCCATTTGTTAATAGGGCAAACATGGTGATCTTGATAGGATACTGCTTCGAGAGCGCTGCAGGCTGTCGAAGTTTTTCCATGACAACAGACAAACAGCGATTGACATACCAGTATGCAGTGGCTGTCCTTCCATCTTCTAGCTCATTTTTTTTTATTGATCCTTTCTTGATCCTTTCTTCGTTTTAATATTTAAATTTTAGTATAAATATAATTAAACCTACATGATATATTTATTTATAATTTTGTCAATAACTGTATACAAAAATATTTTGAAGCTACAATTTTTTTTATTCTTCATAACTTCTTTATATTAAAAAAAACACACTTGATGATTAGATTACTAATAATTATAATCAGTTATAACTATTAAAATATAGTAATAATACTATTTTATACTTTGACGTCGCTCAATTAAGCTATATTCAATGACAACTTATAATTTGGGATCTTACTTTGTCTTGTCTAAACAATGAACTAAATAAGATTAGTATTGGAGGGTCACTCTTAAAATCTATGCATTTTTCACATAGTTCAAAATTCGAACATAAAAAGTTATTAGTTTAAAGTGGGTGGATTTTAATTCGTGTAACGAGTAATGCGACACGCACTTGCAGCGTTACCCCGGGTATATCATTTATGTGTCCTTTTGTCGCCTAAATTATATTTACAGAAGTGAGCAGACAATTTCACGGTCTCTTCCCGCACCCCCACTGTGGACTCTAATCAACGGGATGCTAGCTTAGTGTGGATATAAAATAAATTATTGGCAGAACATTACAATGGTGGTATACAAACTTTATGTAAACAATAAATGTCATTTATAAAGCGGAAATAAATATGTACGTACTGTTTTCTAATGATTGAAACTTAAAATCTCAACCTCAGGATATGCTGAGTATGAGAAAAGTTGTATTTAGATAACACTGGTCTATCTAAGTAATGTTAATCAATGTATAGAATACTTTATATTGTAATGATGAATCAACGCTGATACTGGTATACAGCATACACAGTACTGAAACCACCAAGCCTGGTCAAAGATTTTCAATCACAGCATCCATTCCACACTATTCCAACGCTTGCCCTGGATCAATAGAAGGGTGAACACAGATGAGCATGAAAGATTGTCCACATGTTCGACAGGACCCCGCGATCCGCTATCTACGCATCAAATTATAACCTCTCGAACTGTCCTTTCCGCTATATTATCTAATATGTCACTTATTCGCCTCATTATTCTTTTATATCAAAAAAATGAATCAAATGCCTTTAGGTTTTATTTTATACTCATAGTCAGAAAAGCAAATTACGAAAAACTACCCTCTTCAACCCAAAAATATTTTGTATGTAGGTATCCAATACAGAAACTCGCGCGCACTTTGTTAAGGCTCTTACTTAAATATTTTTCACGTGCGAGAGTGGATGATAGCATATTCAGGTTACATACAGTGTTAACATCGGAGTCATCGTTTACTTACTAATATATTTTTCTTTCATTTAATGTCACCAATAATAAGCAAGCAATAACAATAAATATTGCATATGAAGAAAATTTCCTATAAAATTGCAAATTCATGTAATTATTGACACACGATTAAATATTATCTACAGAATCAACGGTTCGCAACATCGGAGGCAGAAGCGTCGCGTGGCCTCTTCCTGAAATTGACAAGCAAATAAATTGCGAGATCAAAGCTCTTAGAAAAACATATCGCAAGGGGCGGTTCTCTGTACGAAGAATACCGGAAACGGAAGTAACGACAGTCACCGATAGGAAGAGATGCACGGCGCCGGAATAGCCCACTTCCTGTAAGTTGCCTTCACTTATCTCAGCGGGGCGCGTAAATATTACCTTACTTATATAAATCTTTCGTAAAGTATGTCAACAACTTGCTATGCTCGCTTGCCAAATACAAGGAGCTGGGGTGCCAACTTTGGAGGTGACAAATAGTTTTTAAAGTTATATATAAAACAAGTAAATAACCCTCTGACATACCCGTTAAGTAGATTTGTGGCTGGCAAATCTACTAGAGTTTCAAGTCCGTTGCGGACTGGAAGTAAAAAGAAGACAAGAAGGCAGTGTACGACTCTTGAGGTTTTGAGGAGTGCAATGTGCGTAGTTTAACACTTACTAAGGAAAATACCGTGAAGAAACCGGCATTTCTTCCTTACCTTTTGAAAATTGAAAAATCGACAACAGAAAACGGAGGCAAATACCAGAGATCAACCTTTAGTAGAAGTGTATTTCTTTCTGTGAATAAAACAATACAAACATGTCAGGCTGAACAACACGGCTTGTTTTTAAGTCTCAACTCGACTTTGCAAAGGTAACAGTTACAAGACGTTTGATTAAAATTATAATTAACCAATAAAACCACAAAGGGCGGACTCGATAAGTGCTTGTTATCAGGAAGTATAACTCATTTCCAAACATAATAGATGTTCCGTTGCGTGTGAGCCGAAATTAATTTATTCTGGAGTCAATTTTTAGGGTTCTGCCATAACGAAAACATTACTACACCATACGTTTTATTTCACGTTATAGAAAAAGGCAGGTTCGGATTCGGTTCAGATCCAAAATGCGGCCGAAAAATATAAATCGCCACCGTGAAAAATACATGTTTATTGATTGATAACATTTAACGAATGTAGTAGAGCACTGTTGGCCTAGTGGCTTCAGTTCTTCACTCTCATTCCTGAGGTCATAGGTTCGATCCTTCGTTTGTTCGTGGGGAGTACAGCCAGGGATCCACTGTGAACCTTCTTTCTATGTGCGCGTTTAACGTTCGCTCGAAAGAAAACCAGCTTGCCTTAGACCCAAAAATTCGATGGTACAGGCACAGATGGCTGATCACTAACTTGCCTTTTTGACAAATGATCATGAGAACAGATTCAGAAATCTGACGCCCAGAACCAATTGGGATGGTAGCGCCACTGATATATTTTTTACGTGTTAAGTATGCAGATAAATATTATATCTATATGTCCGAATTAAATATATTTGTAATTTAATTAAAGAAGGTTATATATTTTCAAAAATGTACGGAACCATATTTAAGATCAAAAATGTTTTAATAAAATTAGTAAGTAATTTTTCTTGTATACCTTAAGTTTGATAAGATCTAATTGTTAAAATTATTGTATTTCCTTTAGAAAACAGTTGCAATTTCGGTCGCTATATTTTTGTTTGTGGCTTAGTGTTTAACGAGTTGATCTCGGGTTTGAATCAACAAAACATTATTTTGAGTTGACCGAGAACATCGTTTCTCAACTACATAGTTAAATGGTGTAGGTTAAGTTAAATTATAATTTAGTTTTATAACAAGACATTCCTTTAATAAACGATATTGTATACCTATATGTGGTTTGTATTTATTGTTTTCCAACAGACTTCGACCTCCTTTTAAAACATTTGACCCAGAGTCAACTCACAATAAAAAAGATCAATGAAGTGCGAATTAGTAATACAAGGTATATAGGTACATAAAAATGGTTTTACAGATCTTGATTTAAGTTTAAGAAATGGATTACTTGACTTCCGATAAAATATATCGAGTAAGTTCCAAATATCATGTTCTATATAAATTTTCATCATAAAATGAATTCAAAGTGTCAAAAATTGGCTATCTTTGGAATATTTTCTATAAAGCCAAGTTATTTAAATCGTGTATAGATCTATCAAAATGGACACATAAACTACATAACTCCATTATATATTTTTTCTATACACTTCAATAAATGAGACCGAATGGGTCTCCAGGCCTTAAATGGTACAATTTCTCACGCTAATACACTATTCATTCGAATATTTTATTTCAGTTCAAACTGCGCGGGCGCATTATTTGCATTCACAAAACAATGAAGGTCTCGGTGTTTAATTCGAGATTACAGAGGAAGTGATGCAAATTGTTCAATAAGTGCAATGAGCAGAACTGACAAGTGACTTCGATAGACGCCGTCCATCAAGCATAGCTGCGGGCCGGAACGATGCATCTTCGAGACCGTTATTTCCCTGTAATAATATAATTGTATAATTTTCTAACAATACTGTTTGACAGCATAATAATAAGTTATTTTAACTAATTCAAATCATAAGGAGCATGAACGTTACTTCTGGAAAAATGAGCCCTAGAATACCTACAGCTGTGGTTGGTCATCGGACGTCGAGGCAGAATATGAAATTCCAACTGAACCTCGACGTCTGTAGTTCCACAACTGGGCGTTAAATAAAGCAGTTTTTGACTCACCGCCATTTGGAAACAGCTGTCCACTGAAGTATTTCCGAACCAATTCAACTTAGGGCCTTCAAGCAAAGAGCGTACCAACTCTTAAACTGCCGACAACGCAATCGCGAGTCCTCCTAACCACCCATATAACATCAGATGAGTCTCCTTCCCGTTTTTTTTTTATAGTATTTTTTGTTATACTATAAAAAAATACGTTTAGGAAAGCTTCGTAACAACGTAGGCACGTATACGATTATATCTAAAAAGATAGGTAATGTTTTTACTCTCCGAATAAAAAAAAAATGGTTGCGTGTATATAAAGTTATTTTTCGAAAAATGATCTACTATATGCAACCTTATAGAAGTTGGTGAAATAAAGTGAAATTAGAGAATTTCTAAATTAAATAATAGAACTAAATATAAATTTTGAAATATTTTTTTGTAAATTAATAAATTTTTACAGAATTAGAATTTCATTAATTGTAACAGAAATATTACTATAATTGTTATCGTAGTCTCTTCGAATCAACTGGGGTAGTAACAAGAAAAAGGTGGCGCGTAACGGAAAAATGTGACGCGTAACCGCAAAATGTGACGGTATTTTTTTCCAACGCTGAGAAGTTTCACTTTTCTTCCAACCAAAAATCAGTTCAAATCTAACAAGTAGTTAGTTTCATCTTTAATATGAACAAAGCAATATTAACAATAATTATCAATTGTAGCCGTCGCTTGTTTGCATTTTGATATAATAATTATTTAAAGTCCGTGAGAATTCATTTAAAGTTCGAATCCTAACTCCTATGATTTAGAGGCTAAAGCTGTATTATTATCGTATTACATAGTAAATTACTTGTTGTATTCAATGCCTAGGCATTATCCGCACGACTCTGTTATTGGCGTATACTTAACAACGCTTCCCTGAATGACAAGTCTACGGTAATTGTATACTCAATTGCCAACTCAAGTCAAATAGAAGTAATAATTTAGTTGTATATTTAAAGTAAATCCTTTTCAAAACAGATGATTGGTCTATAGACTATGCTTTTTCAATTTCCATGACAGCCTTGGCTTAGCTAAATCGAATTGCTACATGAAAATGCATTCGCTGTTTTAAATAAATTTTTTTAGGTATATTAATTACAAAGAAAAAATTGCAGGTTTCAAGGCTTCCCACAAAATATTCAATAGAAATTTGTGTTGGGAAACCACTCACTTATTCTACGTGAACACTTTCCCGTGTTTTTTAGGGTGTGTGTGTATGGTTGTGTGTGAACTGTAAAGGTGTATGATTGATTAATATACCTTCTATTCTACATATTAATTTCATATTTCTTGTTTTTGCAATATAAGTTAGATAAATATGAAATTTATATCACCTGGAGAGTGCGGTGTTTTACTTAGATCAATTCTCAGGGATAGATTGCTATTGTCTATGATATATACAATAGGAATCTATTATAATGTCTATAAAACTACCTTGAACTCTTCATAAAAAGTCCCAAGAAAAGCTTTTATCACGGAACAGTTTCGACAACTTCAAATTAACTCCTTAGTAATCTAGATTAGTTGAACGCTAAATTATCGGTAACAGCAAGCGATATTTTCAAATTAGTTTTTTATTTTGTAAGTGTAATGGAATTTAAATTGCGGCGAAAGAATGCTTCCTTTAAACAATTCCAGCCCCGTTTACTGTTAACTCTTTCTTAGTCACGACTTTTAATTATATTTATATATCGATCGTGTCTTTGGGCAATCGTTAGAGGAAGTTACTGGATTAATTGCAATTATTTTCTTGCCTTTTAATAACAATGTGGCATCAATGAATTATTATATTGTATATTACTAAATTAGTATAAACTTGTAAGACCTCACATATATATTTATTTAACAATAAGTTTTTATACTGTAAGAATATTCGTCAACAATAATTGAATTGTCTGTATCACCATTACATTTTGGCATTAGTATAAAAAAATTGTTTAAATAATCAAAGATTTAGTACGTGCATGAATAACACTTCAGCTAAGTAGCAGGTATTCCTGTCTTGAGGAGGCTTTTGCGGGACTTAAGTTTGTTTTTAATTAGTTGTAAGTAAGAACAAATAAATTAGACCAATTCTTAAAAGAACGGCAACGCACTTGCGAGCTCTCTGGCATCGAGAGTGCGTCGCCATCCATGGGCGTCGGTTAACATCAGGTAAGCCTCCTGCCCGTTTGCCCCCTGTTCGGTAAAAAAAATAAAGGCTATTTTTAATACAAGTAGGCTATTTTAAGTCAAAGCTTGTAAACTTGTATAAAAATATATACTTTTAAATTAGGACATAGCAATACAATATTTTTCTTTTCTAAAATACAAAAGTATTCTTGTATATTAATGATTTACACCATCAATATACTCAGTCAGTAAAGCTTCATTAGGATGTAAGCTGGAAAATGGAGGTTTTGGGTAGGTTGTACGCGCGCTCCGAAAGATAAAGTATGAAGCGATGCACGCGACGCGCAATCCAATGAGATTGAAACGGGCATTCAAATTGCAAACCCGCGCCTGCCCGTATCAAATGTTGTTTTATAGCTAATTCCCAAATTCGGTTATGGCCTATAAACGATCGGCTGGAATAATTTAAATACGAACCCGCCTGTATAATGTTCGTACTTTACTCTGAAATAAGGTATTTGTATGTGAAATGCGTTTTGAAATAGGATTATCTATACACTTTCATTCCTGGGTATTCGTGATAACTTGTACGCTTATTGTGACTTAATTGGAAACCTTATGTTTAGACGTTTTCTTTACATTTTGGGGGTTAACATAATTATACTTTATATCTCATATTACTATATTATCCTTTATACTGTCCTGTAACTCAATTTTAAAAACGATCACCCGATAATATACTAAAATTAAACAATCCAGTTCTTTCAGTCATCCATTCTATGGATTTGAAGTAAGCTCATTTTTATAACGTGACTGCAATCTAAATAGTATTTGTCGTGTATATATTTCAGGCACCGTAATTTAATTAGTTTTTTATTCTACGAATATCAGAACGACAATGTATGAAGTATAAGAAATAGATAATATTTAGGGTTTTATGGAAGTGGACGTGCTCGTAAGCGGAAGATATGTCTCTTAGTGGGATAAAAAATAAAAATGTTATCTGGCACTCAGAACAAGAGTACCTTTTCATTTGTCGAGATTTGACTGCGTCAAATCAGAATTATAATCTCATGAAGGATAATTAAAACAAATACTGTAATAGAAAATTAAAAATTACAAGAAACATTAGCTGTCGTGTTACTGACTAATGCACTTTAATTATTACTAAGTACTGTTACTAAACACAGCATGTCATAAAAATGTGAAAGTCTGTGAGGCCACAAAGAACACGCTAAATACATTAGTCCGCTAGTTCCGTTTTTACAATTTAAAACGTTATAATAAACGGTTGGCTTCTAAAGGTTTTCCCTTGTTCGAAGGTAATTTCTAGACAGACATTTCCTTTCATTCAATATCAACGATTGTGTATACCTTGGCACCGTAAGTACGTAATTAAATAATAGGTACTTGCAAAAATATTTGGCGTTCCTTTAGAAGTTCCGTGATATATATACTGTACGTCTTGGAGAATACCACATTTACCATAGATATTGTATTTCCGAACCAATTCGACTTAGGGTCCTTCAAGAAAAGAGTATCAATTCTCAAAAGCTTGACTGCGCGCTTGTGAACCTTCTGGCATAGTCCGGTGGTATCACTTAAAACCAGGTGTGCCTCCGGTAAAATAAATAATATGTATAATCAAGTGTATACAAATATATACAAACATTAAAATCTTATTCATATCTCAAACAACAAATGAAGACAAAATATATAATTATTTATTTCGTATTTCTACAAATAACGTAATTTATATATAACAAACAAATACACTAAAGATATACATAGCCAAAGATGAAATACATAGTATGGTTCAAATATGGCCTACTGCTTCAAGCAGTTGCTTCACAATGGGTATTAAATTTTATATTAATAATGACAAATTATAGAGCCGAATGTATTACACAGTAAAGTACATATTACTGTGGCTTAGAAAAAGAATTTTATTGGATTACAGTATGAATTATAACACGTTATCCCCTTATTAGAGTAACGGTGTGCTAATGGACGAAATTTAATCACGATAAATCGAATGCCACCCGTTTATGAAGAATGACTTAACATCTTTTTAATACGATTCACACGTTAGCAGTTATAGTTAGTTAAGTTTTTGTATCGACATTTCACGGTGCGATGTATTGAACTATTATTATATGAAATGTGATACCACATACCGCTGATGAAATCTATTATTATTGATCCACGGATGAATATTCAATCATCTCGCTACTTAGATATGGACCGGCCTGTGAACGTATCGTTATATCATTTCACGCATATTAAATAACTCGATTAATTGGCTACTTAATGCGGTTTTTAGGGCATGTTTTGTTTATTAATCACGTGTGTTTAACCATTAGTTCCGAACACAAATTCAGCTTAAAAAATAAAAAACTCCTAATGAGTTAAATGGTTATCCTCAAGCTAATTAAAAACCTCATCACTTCAATAATTGCACCTGAATAATCTATTCCGAGTGTAAAGTACCTGAGCACATGAGATCAAATGAGTGCAAAGTGCATACAAAATCGTGATGTGGTCTTTTAATCGGTTTCACGTTCGTTCGCGTTAGTTTTTGTATTTGAATTTCATTCGGCCTGCCAATCTGGTCGTTTCTATGGATAATTTGAATAGAATTCTACGAATGTAGACCTTAAGGCAAGAGATTAAGGGCGTGAATGAAGACGGGGTAGGACTTGAAGTCATACCGGCCAATACTGCAGTAATAAGATAAAGAGGCGGACGCATTTTGTTTTGTACCAAGCTCACTCCAATTTACGCGGCATTGGCCATTAGCATAAGTCCCATGTGATGGGCGAGATTCGCGCGCGCCGTGATGCTGGAACGCTGTGCCTGCGAAGAGGTGTAATTGCGTTCGAACACATTTGTTTAGTATCGTTAACCGTGAAGATGGCATCGTACCGACACCAGCGAGTTGAAATTAGCATTCCTAAACGCCTGCACTCTTTTATTTCGTGTTGTCATATTCAACAAAAGTCTTATTTCAATGCATGTATTATGACTCCCTGGTAAGGAATTATTTTTGTTAAGCGATAGTATGTACTATTACTAATCCTTTTCTAGTTGTACATAGTCTAATTAATATCTCAAAAATTGAGAACAGTGGTCAATATTTACATTATTAACAAACAATATAAAGATATTGAATTCCAACACAAACCTACAATATTATACCTTACATAGTAATAATAATAATTAAAACTGCCTTCTCTCCACCGGTACGTAGATAGTACAGGCGTAAACTTAAATCTTATGCCCTTGATCCCCACTGTTGCCAAGTCTCTACTCAAAGTTAAAGTCAAATCAATTATTCCAAGTAGACCACCTAAAACGTAACTTTTGAACATTAAATAAAATATAAACATGATTCTAGTTGCCCCTTAGGTAGTTTCGTCAGGAGAAGAATGGGCAAGAAACTCCACACTTACTCTTTTAAAATAGGTTTTACAGTAATATACATTAGTGAAATAATTATATGTGAAGACAATATAACCCTAAAATGAAACTACTATACTAAAGTAGGCACAAAGTATTACTTACACTAAGAAATGTAGCGGATAAGTCAATTATTTCAAATACTCCAAAGGGAATATAATCAAAGTTGGAAAAAAAATTGGAAAAAAAATTAACAATTATATCCTTATAATTTGTTGAAAATCAACACCTTTTTGGCATGATTGCAAGTTCACAGTATCTTGAAGGATAATTTTCGCCAACGCGTGTTAATAAATGCTACCAACAAAAATTTTCATTTATAGCTTAAACCAAGAAAGCTTAGAAATAATATCATACATTTCATCGAGTTTATAACGTTAATAGAATAAACAGATTTCCTCTCAAGGCATCCTTTAGCATGATACTTGCAAGAGCTGTTCAAAAAACTATCCTGTCAACTCCAATTAAAACACGTTTTGAAACCACACCAATACAAGGAAAATTGAATATTATAAAAACATAAACAGCAACTTATACCGACTGCGTTTGGCTCTTTAATAATATGTAGATAAGAACTGCTTATATCTTGTAGTGAAAGGCATTCAGGGCTGACACTTATTAATTAATTATTTATTGTTTTTAACTCTAGCTTATTCTCTACTCTCTCAGAGATATAAGACATAATAAACTAGAGTTGATTTGATACTTCTGTAAATATTGAATTCATTCATTTAATTAAATAATGTAAGAGTTTGTAATTGATATTACTTAATACAAACACCAATATTTATATATATATATATATATATATATATTATAGAACAGGTGGCAAACGGGCAAGAGGCTCACCTGATGTTGAGTGATACCGCTGCCCATGAACATTCTCGATGCTAGAGGGCTTGCGAGTACGTTGCCGGCCTTTTAAGAATTTGTACGCTCTTTTCTTGAAGGCCCTGAGTCGAATTGGTATTAACGAATTATAGTAAGTACCATCAGTAATACTTCCATTACTATTTATCAATGTCCTTATTTACATGTTAGATTAACTTTACAACTACTTCACAAAACTTAACTTATAATGAATTAATCACACTGTCAGCCCTAAGAGCGCAAAGTAGCGGCGCACGCGCGGACTCGCCCGCCGTCATTAGAATGTAGCATCTCGAGCGATTTTCCTACTTTAGACACGGTAATGATTATAAAAACATCGGCCTAGGAAAAACGGACAGCATAAAAATATTGTATCCTTACTGCATATAAGCCGCAGCCATTTCTGAAAATCATACGGAGCGAATAGCAAAAGCTAGTTGGTGCACATATTTTTCCATACACAGACGCTTGCTAATGAATGCATCGGGGATTTTAATGTCACTAATGTGATTCTCGTAAGGCACACATTAATCTTACTTATATTTGCATGAAGTATGTGGTATAATTTTTTAGAACTAATTTGAATTGCCAACGCCTGGTTTTTATTCATAGGCATATAATTAAGTCAATTGCGAAACCGCAAACTATTACGCAATGCCAAGCAACCAAATAAAACTTTTTACCGTCTCCTGTTATTATCATGATGTGACTAATAACTTTATAATCTATAATTTTAAATATAATTAATACAGATAGTTAGTTGAAAAAGTGATCATGAATATTTTCAACTAAAATTCTCAAACAAACAAGTTTCATACATTTACTAATTAAGACATTCAAAATCTGTTATAACGACATCGTAGGGACTACTCATACCTAGTCGTAAAAACCGATAGTTATTCAGTAACTAATACAATATATTTTAGCTGGAACCTTTGTCAATATAACCGTATGTTGTGCTAAACGATGTCGTCGTAAACGGTTTTGACTGTACAATCAAAAACCTTTTAATAAAACCTAAATTAGCTAACGAATTTGTTCCGTCCGTGAAAACTGGCACCCATGTCCCTACGGAACATGAAACGCATTTCTTCGTTCAATAATAATAAAATAGTAGATGCAAAATTTCCATCAATGCCTGCAATGGATCATAAAAATAATTTCCTGTCTTTTCCGTTAGCCGATCCGATCTCGGCCGCTTGTAAGAAAGGTGACAAAAAGCAGTATCTCAGCTCGCTGCCAAACGAGGAAAGATCATTAGACCCTCGCCATAACCGCCGCATCCTGAATAGGTAGGTGGCGAAGCGTGCCTGCCGTCCTCTGCTTCATAAACCCTTGCTCCATTCATCTTATGACAACTGCTTTTTACTCAGGAACTGTATAACAAACAGTTCTCGGGATATTCATTAAAGGAACCACACCTTATTATACAAGTTGCTTTCTTGTTAAAACCGCAATTACAGAAGCCTTTCGAATTAATTATTTAGATACTCATAAAATCAAAGAATCAATTCAGAACGATAAATAAATTCGATCAACAATTTTCGTCAGGATTTAAACATTCATTCCACTGCTTATTCAATTATGTAAATCTATATTGTTGAATTGTATAAAATCTAATCAACTTTATAATGGAGTCACGACATGAAAGTTAACAGGCAAACATGTGTTAGTTGAGGTAAAATAATAATTAGGTAATGGTAAAAGTGGCGTGAGAACGTGTAGGGTGGCCGAGTGTGGTTGGCATACAAATTGAAAGTGTCCAATCGATTCCAGTGGTCTTTACTCTCACGGAACCGATTACCCTAAGACAATGGCCTACAAGTCTTGCATTTATTACCCTTTTCAAGATACCCTTTGGAGGTAAATGATATCGTCCAATTACAACTTGAGAATTCACAATATTACCAGGTACTTTAAATATTAACACTAACACAAAATGTAAATATTTAACATCTTGTAAAATATAGGCCTATCAGAGTCCGGAAGTCACGTTAAGAATTTTTGTTCAAGTAGGCGTCTACTTCATTTTATATGTATTATAATAACATTTCTGGATCGCCAGCATACAGATCATATGAAAGGTGTGAAACAAGAACTTACTAACGTAAAGGAAAAGTACTTTTTTTAAAGAAACCTTGAAAATCAATCCGTGAGAAATTTCGAAGCTATACCAAAAGCAAAATTTATTTCGTTCAAAAGTTTAATTCACATATCAAAATCTATGTCTTCGGGCAGAAATAAACAGATATTATCGTGTTAATGTATACATGAAAACGTATCGTAACTTGGTCGTCTATGTTTTATTATATACTCTATTACCTTCCGCAGTCTGTGGTAAAGGGTTCATAAGAACAATATGCTAACAGTTATAGTGTCATTTGATATTCTGTCAACAATAAGTGCATACGCGGTGCAAGGTTGGCGCGGAGTGAGGGTGTCGGAGATAAACAAATGACGTACAACGAAATGTACTCGCGCACCCCTTACCGCGTTAAGCTCTATGCAAAATAAAACACTCGATTGACATCTCTTTGAAATTTATTAAAAATTCAAGCAGCTTAGACTTTAAATGGAGGGTTAAACGCTCAGGAGAAAGGATTATCGAATATCCAAAATGTTTTTATCGTAGCTTAAGAAATATTTATAGAATTCACAAATGTATTGCAAAAACAATAAATTAATAAATATTTATGCAATAACGCAATTATATTAATTTCAAATCCCTAATTCAACCAATTCTTACCTAAACGGCGGACAAGGGAATATATAATTTAATTGTTTAGATTTAATGTAATGATAAAAAATAATCTGTTTAAACATTTAATTCAATTGTTCTAAGAAAATCTATAAAATTAAACGCAACCTGAAGGGTAATATGCCATAAAGCTTGCACCTGCTATTTTTGTCCATTAAGATGGCGGGTTATCTGTTTATGATGATTAGGTGGCGACCGGTTGCCAAGCAACGGGGTGGCAGTGGTCAAGGGGGGCGGAGGGGGGAGGGTCACTCGTTCCTCATACTCAAGTCTCGTATCCTCCCTTACCCTAACATAATTATTCTCATCGAGTTTGTAACTTTTACTGAGTTGCCTTATATGAGCAGATATTTTTATTGTTATAGCAGTATTTTATTACATGTAATTTACATTAAAGCCATTACGCACATCACTTTTTATTTTCAAACTTGTGTGTGAATAGAAATAATAGATTTTTAGTAAAATAAATAAATCCATACAATACGAATTACGACAAAAATAATAATTTTCGTAACCAAGTAAACATTCTGACTTTGGATTTTCCTGTGCGACCACTGCATGACTCGGTAATGTATATTATTTGAAATTATAAGAACAACTAATAAACTAAAACCTTATCAAATGTAATAATATTACCATTCCAAACATGTCACGAAACTCTTGGAATTGTATATTACTGATTTCTATTTGAAAATGTTCAATCCGTATTTGAATTCGTTAAAAGAAGAGAAAAACAGGTGAGTTTAAGAGTTAAACTCATTTTATGTTTAAAACGTACGAATTCAGTGAACAGATTCTAATCGGGCGCCGCGATGAAGGGATCTCATCCGATTCTATTCGGAAGTTAAGTAGCGGATGTTTATTTTGTGGTCACCAGCTTTTTAAATGGCTATCTGTTCTCTTTTACAGATCTTAGCAAAATAAGGTTTTACAACTTACGGGGTTTAAACTTCATTCAATTAAAATAAGCTATATCTATGTATAACTACGACTAACGATTAGTAACAACTAAATATGGGTACTAATGTACCAAATATCAAGGTTTAATTACAATTCTGCGTTAGCCATAGTTATTTAGGGGAATAATAATACTGCTTTTTATGTTAAAAAATGTTATTTCCTGTAACTTCAAAATATTAATTAATTTATAATATTTGTTATATGTAGTCGTTTGATTCCTTAAGATAGTTTAGTTTGTTTTCCTTTGAACACAATAAACATAGTCATTGCGTGAAATTAATATGTAAAAACAGCGAGTATACCCTACAACGGATGGCCTGTATTTCACATAGCATACTTTACGTATAAAAATTGTTTAAGCCGCACAAATTCTAAATCATTATATATAAATCGATTTGAGCCTAATTTTATACATTTTTTTGATTAAGTATTTATTGCATAATAATTAAAATATTGCGATTCAAATGGAAACTTAATAGTTTCATGAAAGAATGCCAACAACTCAGCACAGTATAATATCTGTTTAAGCCCGTATTACGTTACGATAGCTAATTTATAAGCTAGAACGCATTCCAATATGAAAACATTGCAATGTACAATAAACTATCGAACTATCAAGAGTGCATTCAACTCTAACACAGTACTATTATTAAACGGAATTCGATTTAACCGAACCCTCCTCGTCGTTTGTGAAATTGACATTTATTCTTCGTGTTTCATTGTTACAGTTGGATTCGATCTATTGTTAATTAGTTTAAACGGCCCGTGTAAGATGGACAAGATACTCAAATGAAGCATAACTAAAATTTCAACTGAATAGCTGCCTTGCTATGCAGTAGACATTATACAGATGTTCTAGGTTACATTGTATTTTTTTTTTCTTGGAATAATTAATAAATTTAATTGCTCGATAATTATTTCTATTTTATGCTATATAAGGATTTTTATAATTGGATTGAAAGGTTGAAAATCATACGAATTTTTATTTAAACGAATTGATAAATATTTAACAATAATAATAAAATAAGATAATAGCGCTAGTTGCACACGGATTTATGAAGAACTACAAAAAGCAAACATTCCTTTTTCATACAAGTAGCGCCATCTCTTGTGAGATAGATAAACTAATGTACAATGTGTATTAATACAAGATGCGTATTATTTTACACATTGAAGTAAATATAATATATAAATATAATATAGGCATTATTAAAAAAAACAAGTTCTTTCTTAATAACTGTTTAAAGACGCAGGTAAATTTGGTAAATATACGGTTATTTGTATATAGAAACCTACCTTTTACTTAGAAACATACTAAATAGATTATAAATAATTTAGTCTCCCTACTACATACTGTTATCTTTTACATATATCAAAGAGGCAAAGCCAACAAAGGTTCCTCATACGAATAAAATGAAAACGTATTGAGGTCGGAGGTTATTACATACAAGAGTTACTTCCCATCAGGCAGGAGTGCCTCGATTAAAGCCGTAAATACTTTGAGATTAATTATCTCGTAAACAGTCGCACGGTGCAAATCACCTACGCCGTGAGCGCGATACAAATTCAACTTTTCCAATTAAATTTCGTGAGGCATTAATAATTATTTGGGTACATCAATTTATTTCAGCGCGCTGAAGTATAGGATGAAATTAGTTTCAATCGATCTTGAGATTCTGAAATTTGTATCCATTATGGAATGTGTAAGGAATGGAATAAGTACTGTAAACGTGTTCTTTATTCAAATTTTATAGGAAAGGTATACGAAATAGGGTCTTACTTAGGGCTTTTGTAAGTCGATTAAAAAAGAGCAAATTCCACATGGGGTCCTATAAGAAAAGGGCACACTAATTCTTTAAAGGCCGGCAACGCACATGCAAGCATTCTGGCATGCGTGGGCAGCGGTGTTATTTAACATCAGGTGCCTACTGCCTGGCCCCTAAACACATTCAAAAAATACAGCTAATTAAAAAACCATACCTAAAAGTATTCTAAATAAATGTTTACATACATACACATTACATACAACATTACATTATCTTAAGACTTATCCTCAAGCAATGAATCCGCCCATGGAGGGTGAACTTCCGAATTAATTGAATTAAACTTGGAAATGAAATATTAACACTTTAACGTATAAAATTTAATACAGTTAAGTTATAACGTGATTATTCAACTCCCCGACAATATCCAAAAACATCTAGGAAATTAAATTCGCGAGTCGACGGCAGCGCCGCGCCGCCTTTGAGCACAGCTTCCGCTTTTGTGCCTCACCACTCCGAGCGCTGAAATTAATTTTCTTCGTCTTTATGTAATTTAATTATAAACATTTCAATATGGCGCTCGGGGAATTTATACTTGAGAGAAGTTAAATAGAAACGTTTGATACTTATCGCCCGATTAGTTTCCAGATTATTACGCGATTAACGATAAATTAAATTGCGTTTATTATATATCTTATAATTAAGGGTGTACATAAAAGTTAATTTAGGTAAATTAAATAATTCTCACAGAAAAGACGAGTATAGTGGATTTATAACAATTGTCAATAGTTATATGTTATTAGGTATTTCAATTTTAAGTAACTTCAAACAATAATTATACTCTAAATAAAACGAGGTTCCATCATCGAGATCGCATATCGTTATTGAGAGTATTTTTTTATTAAAGCGTTCCATCTACGAAATTAAAACTATCTATTTGTATGGAGTGCTCAGTTAACAGATGCCACTAGCGTTCGTGCAATTTTGCTCTTAAACCGTTCACGCTCCGGCGACGAGAGGCGACATCAAACATACGCGCTGCCTGCAAACCTTTTGCCAGCTTATCTCCTATTCACTATCTGAATCTTCCCAAAAATATCTACAACCGTCCCCGATTGTCCAATGTTTATTAAAATTCATTTTACGTTCATACAACAACACTTTTGTCGGCTGCTTTTTTGTAATCTTGGGACATTTTACGGATGGATTAACGTGTGACGTGTGCTATTGTCGAGCCGAAGTGATGTCTTTTTGGGCCGATCCGGTATTATGGTTTGCGATTGCGCGTATTATGTCATAACAAGACTCTTGCAAGCTCTTCGGTCCCGCTATCCCATTGTCAATTGAATGAGTTTTATATTGACAATGTCAACGATGAAAACATCCTGTTTTTTTACCGGCAATGTTTATCGGACAACGAAATTAAAAGCTATATATGTAAGCCGGATGGGCATCAGGTACCAATTTCATAAATCTATTTGAAGGAGGCATTGTGTTTAAACTACTGTTGGACAAATTGGTTATGTAGCTAAGTTTTCAAGTGACATTCAGAGTACACCTTAGATTAAACAAACCCTATGCCGATACTAAAAGCAATAAGACTTACAACTCTGTCCCTACCGAAACAATCCTGTATCTCAGCGTCTTCACTAATGGCGTAACTTCGACAGTCGAAGTTAGTTGGAGTGTTCCAGAGCTGCAATAAAGATAAATCCAGCAATAATATGTTCGGTTGGGCCTGTATGGGGTCGTGGGGCACGAAATTGAATTTACATGGAGTCTTAAGTCGATGCCGATTGCGCGTTTTGGTCGCTCGATAATTATTTTATCGGTATAATTACGATTAGGCCGCTTATTGGAACCCAACTATTACGCTAGTGTTACGGGTGAGTTGAAGATCAATTAATTCAAATCAAACGAGCGCCGATTGAAGTAAATCGCCAGTAAAAGGCCATTTCTAAGATAAATCAAGTAAGAGTTCTATACAAACTGTTGTTTCAAGATTCTATATTCACGAGTGTGTCGGAAAACTTAAATGAAATTTTAAAAAAAGTTATTATTATTAAATACTTAGGCGAACCTAAATATTTTAGATTCGGGAAGTAGTTTTATAATTAAAAACATATAGATAATCGCAATGTTAGCACTACATAGCTTTGAATGAATATGAATAATATTATATGTAAATATAACGTGTTCAGTATTTGATTCTTAAGTTTACGGGCATCTTCACGATATTTTCTATTATAAAGTGAGTTGAGACAATTATGTATGAAAGACATTGAAAGAAAAATGCACGGCCGTTTCAACCGCTCCATCTCTGGGCTAAAAGAAGAAAAGTATTTATTTATGCGCTTGAAGTCTATCGTATTTTTATAGCACAATAGTCAACGATTACCGTAAATAAACTCCAATGCTTCATATAAGACATTTTCTCCATAGAATAGTATAGTTCTGATGAGTCCACAAAGCAATACGTGGGACGTGAGCAATCTTCCACGCTAATCCAGCCGCCGGAGGGCCAGCTGTATGAAAGGACGTTCCTTATCCCTTGATCCCGTTGTTTACCAGACATTAAACAGATAACAACTCCGCGCCCTGATAACTTCGGAGCAGATTAAAGCCTCGCAAGCTCCTGTAATCCTGACTTCGATTAATTTCATCTTATACCTTTTTGGGTAACGTTCTCAAAATTACGGACTAAAGACGTTAGGTACAAAAGTCCGGACAGCATAGAATTAGGAGCCATAATGTATGAAATTTGTGAACCAAAATAATCAACATTGATTTCAAGCTTTAGGTACAAACAAAATATAGCGTATGAAATCCTTTACATGCTATGGTTGTTATATATGTATAATAATTTATTTATTTTTCTTCCATATAACATTTACAACAATAAATAAGATTACAGTTGTGACGGTATTGGTAGACTGGTTTCCAAACTCGGTAAGAAGCTGTGATATGGATAACCAGGCTTCCATTCCATAGCAAAGTCATATTGAGAAGTAACAAAAAGAACATACATAGATAGGCAAATATATAATAAGACAAAATAGTGTTTTAAAAGTATTCACTTTATTTGATACAATCCGTACTACTATTTATTTCAATAAATACATGATTATTATTTGACAAGAAATAAAAACATTCAAACTTAGATTTCAAATATTTGATGAAGTCTACAACAAACTTGATATTTCACTAGGAATTAATCTAATAAAATAGAATTTCTCATGTACCAGGTCTATCAATCAGATACAATTTAATTAAAGGGCAGAGTAAATATAGTTATGGTATCAATGCATCTGTCAGCAATATGTGCAGAGAGACGCTCTATACAAACAGACAAACAAACGCGGCCGTGCATTAACAACTCGCAAATGATACTGTCACCCCAATATCATCGCAGTGAAATACCCTTGTTAAATAAATCA
Source organism: Pieris rapae (assembly GCF_905147795.1). Taxonomy (NCBI): domain Eukaryota; kingdom Metazoa; phylum Arthropoda; class Insecta; order Lepidoptera; family Pieridae; genus Pieris; species Pieris rapae. Next base: position 5,618,509 of record NC_059524.1, on the reverse strand, counting down.
CAGGTATATAATATATCCAGTATATATGAGAACATATTAAGGGCTCACGGTGGAGTTTATAAGTTACAGATGGATTGCGGCATCTGTAACAGAAAGATGATCAAATGGCAGTATTTCTCTTGAAAGTGATAGCTTTATCATAAGTTAATCTTCTAAAAGAGCACGACGTAGAAGTATTTATACCTATTTTGATCTTATTGAGGAGTTCTGTTAGACCGGTTTTTGTGTGTGACTAGTGAATTTTGAAATTAAAAATTGCTCAAACTATACTCAATAGTAACATTTTCTATTTAGACAGTTTTTTTTATTTATCTATTACATAGTAATATTATATTTAAAGCTGGGCTAAAATAACAAGAAACCTAGGTGAAAAATACGTTGAATTGCCCAACGTGATTATCGAAATTCGAATTTCAAATAACAAAATACCAACATTCAAATACAGCCAACGCGCAACGTGCCAAAAATATGCACAGAATAAAATTAAACGTCATCCAGGAAACTATTTTCACTATAATTATAGTGACATATTTTTTGAGACTAATTTAAAGTAAATAATGTTCAACATTAAATTAAGAGGCATCTTTTTGGGATTTGCTGTAAAGGTAGTTAAAAGAAATATGTTGTAGTGTTTTATCGTCCGAGTTACCAATACCATTTACGGAAGATATTTAATACCTCCGACGACAGTCAGGCAATTATTTAGATAATATTGATTTTAAAAAAATAGTGACATTTTTATTTAAAAATCTTCGTATTTTCCCGTACATCATACACAAATAAGAATCGAACCTCTATATGTTCCAATTCAACACGTCTATATTTACTAACTGGAAACTAATATAGACCAATCAAGAGTGTGCATATTCATGAAGATTCATTACTATTCACTATGACCAGGTCCAAATCTAATTTGATGTTTGTGGAAGATTCAATATTTACGTAGAGTATCTTAAATTGCATTTAGGTAACAAGCGGGCAGGTATATTTAGTTTGCTTTGATGAAATTCAAGTCATGTTTCTCGAACAACGGTTACTATAATAGAGCACAATGCTTACATATAACATTTGTACTGAATGCTGGATAATCTTAAATAAATATTAGTTTTAACATTTATTTTAAATAAATATCATATTTCATATTGCTTAGTGTAATTCATATATAACACAACCAAATTAGGCTTAGTTAATTAAATTATATCACAGTTAAATGTCAATACATTTAACTGTAATTTAATTTGTTGAATTAAATTAATTGAATACTTTTTGTTTGTTTGTTCCCTTTTGTAAATCTTTTTGTAGTAAAATGTATCATGTATTCCATCTTTGGTTATATTTTCAGTGTATTTGTTTGTAATTATATATAATTTAAGTTAGCTGTAGATAACGAAATAAATAAATAAATAAGTAAGTGCGAAACTTTGGTAAAAATTACTGAGTGACTGTGACTTACGGATTGGTGTGATGTTTATCAATTTTTTGATCATTAAAACTTAAAAAGTGCATTTACAAACTTACCTTGTTGTTTTGTAAATTTAAATTTTGATAATTTCGAATCGTCGCTTTTCCTTTGTTTATTGTTTTACTCGTATAGCGTGATTGTTAGTTTTATTGGTAAGAGTTGATTAATTTTAGACTTTTTATACAACTTTTGCCACCAAAGTAAATAATTACTATAAATAAAAACTTGAAGATCGTCCCTTGATTTGAGAACTTAATATAAATTAAGTATTATTTTTTTACTGAAGTTCATAAGTGAATGTTGTTTAGAGTAGAGTAGTTAAATTGGCGCCTGGTAGATAGTACTGGTGATCCCAGGATCCCGGTACCCAGAGCAGGAGCTTTCCTCGCTCCAGGAATAAGTATCCCAATACAGCGAGAAAGCTGCCAGCGTTAAAGCTACACAGGAACCAAACTCTTCAAATTCGTTATAATTTTATGAATTTTTAAGAATCATTATTATTACTGCGTAGGTTAAATATTGTAAATACTATATATTTGTGTGTTAGAAATAAGGTTCAATATAATTTTTATATACATAATAAAATATTAATATTAATATTTTGCTATAGAGTTTGTATAGCCCAATTTTCGTGAATACAAACTTGTGTCTGTGAATACAATAGCGACTTTCTGTTATCATCCTAAAACAAAACATGTTTAATCGTTCTATTTAAAGTTAAAAAGACACACTTATTAATAAAGACGCTAAACTTCAATTAGTGTTAGAGTAATATACGCTCATTGCCTTTTTTAAATTCTCTAGTCTGTTTATTTATAATTTTCTTCTCATTTATGAAATAATATTTCGGTTTGAATACGAAAACTGATAAGGTAATAAATTAAAGATCATCAGAACAGAATTAAAAGCCCCCATACGTAGTTATTCAAAAAATATTCTCAGGTATTTAATGATTCTTATATTTAGCCTTAGACTCAGGAACATATTCCATTTCGACGACGGTTGTTAACTAACATTAAATATTTAATTAGCAATTTCATTATTGCATTAATAATCACATAACTTCTAAACCTCAGTCTAATAAATGATAAACAGAGTCGCGAAGTCTCAATCTGCAAACACAAATATAAAGCTAATTAAAAAGTTTGAAACTAAATTATAAGAGGGTTGCGCGATGGCCCCCGTACCAAGTTAAGATTTAAATACCGTAGTCGGAAAGAATTTCGTCTTCATTAAATCATAAGTTTTTATTCTTTGTACGGCAAACATTGTTAAAGAAGATATTTCAGCGAGTATACTAATTTAATATAAAATTAAGATTCAAAAAAATTTGGTAGAAAGGGGTAAACGGGCAGGCCAGACGATAGTATGCTGAGAGTCTAAATATTATTACGTCTTTTTTAAGTCGAATTTTATTTAGATATACTTCAGCGGGCAGCTGCATCCTGTTGCATACATGGATTTAATACTTGCACAGTTCTGGAGGTTCCCTTTTCAGGTATACAAATATTTCATAGCATATACAATATGCCTATCGTGTAAGGATGTCAAGAAAAAATTATCCATTTTTGTGAAAATCCGAAATTTGTTTACGTCGAGCTAGCGTTGAGATTATTTATTAACATCTTCGTATTTTTTATAATATTAAAGGATATACTTTCTCTTCATTTAAAAGAAATTCATATGCTGTTTTCAATTCCTGGCAGACAAGTAAACCTTTATTTATACCTTAAACTACATCACACCATATATAATTCATTTCTTACTGTGTAAGCTATAATCAGTCTTTCAAATTGATCAGCCTTGACCACTGGCTTAACCAATTTTTTTAGATTTATAACATATATACATAATAATATTGATAATTCATTAATAGGTAGATAAAAATTTTAACGTATTCCCAGTTTAACTCGTCTACCAATAGCTAAAGTAATTACAGACGAGTGTATTCGTATCGTGAACTTTCGTGGTACGAGAGAAATGTTTGCGTTGACAGTTGCGGCATCAAACATCACCCGCACTCACAGAATTCGAAATTTTGATTACATATTCATAACAGGAACACAGAATTTGTTCATTTTGTAAATCCCAACACCGTTGTAATAGATTCTAGATGGTATCTACGACGATTTGGTATATTTTATACACATAAACTAACCGTTATGAATAACGTAACTAGTGCGAGACATTGTGCTGTTAGATTAAATTCTAAAACAAATGTTTTTTTGGTGAAGTAAATAGTGATTCATAATGTTTCAATATATTTATTTGGTACCGGTCCAGTGTCTTCCTATACTTAGTAAAAGTAAAACATTGTTTTATGTGATAGTTAAATAAAAATATTTTTGCTACAATACATTAAGTATCGTAATTAGTAGGAATGAATTGGGAATTTTAATTTTTAATTTGTATCTGTGTAAATGCTTTTTTAATCATGAAAGGATATATAAATAATAACACTCTACATAGAATTGTTATAGTCTATGGTTCAAATTATTCACAGTACACTATGTCTCCTTTGCCTTGGTATAGCTGTTAGGTAAGCTATTAATCCCGAGCGCCAACGACAAAGGCAAGTCAAGTCATAAAATTTATAGGCGATCGAATGAGATAATATGGTCGACGTTAAGAGCAGCTTAGACAGTTTGGAAATTTAAATGTGAAGTAAGTTTTGCGAGATTGTGCGGTATAAATCAGCGCGGGCCAGGCAAAGGCGGCAAGGCTCTTCAGCGATAAATCCACTACTCCCTCGGGCGCCTCTGCGTTTTCCATCTTCATATACCGGTCGGGTAATCTCATGTCGATTCTGTATACTTGATAAACTCCTGAAATACACATGGGTTTTATACAATTTTTAACACAGCTGCATTACGCTGACTGTAAAGTAATATAATATACCATGTGATTGAGTCATCACAAACATAGAGTGGTTAGGAAGTTTTCACGGGCATACATTACTGCACTGTCTTATTTATCATTTAGCACTTAGAACGATAATTATCTCGCTGCTAAGCGACATTTACCAGCTAAGGTAGGAAAGTAGGTAGGTAGCATACGTGCAAAGGGGACATATTTTAAGGGACATATCCATATTAAAACAAGTATTAGTTAAGTTATGCGTGACCATGTGAAAATAACTAAATCTCACGTTAAGTCACGAATTTTTTGTTATATTTCAGGTTAGTTTTAAGAAAATTAATGAAGCGTGACCGTGGTCTTTTGAAATGGATTTCAAGAAAACTTTACAATAATAAAAATGGTAATAATAATTAGAAAATTAAAGTATATGAAAATGGCTTGGGCTTTTCTTCGTTCAACTGTATGATTTTAAGATGGTTGATAAAAAAACTTTTCATAAGAAAAGGCTTTAACGTCTTCTTACTAATAACCACTTTTTCATTTATTTTAGTATGACTTCATTGTAATGTTTGGCATAGCCCATCCATCAGGCCGCACCGCGGTATTTCCCGCTTCGCCCAATTTCTTTTTACGCTACATTTCAAGAATCTTATTTTTGTAATTACAAAAATGTCTAGCAAGTCGACGTTATCCTTAATTGTTGGACATAAAAATTCCATTTAAATTTCCCTTTTAACGATCGAGGAGGAGTGTCTAATTGTTATAATACACTCGTTTGCGTATTTTTATTGTCGCTACAATAATTAGAACATAACGCTACGTAGCTTTTTAAGAATGCAATTAAACTTTTCCTGAAGAAAATGAAACAATATAATGCGGAGTGGAGAGGGGTAGGTCCGGCGGGGGTTTGGGCAGTGGGTCGGTTATTTAAGAAATGGAAAGAAAAGCAATTTACTGCTTATCAAGCGGAGAAGCCGTCTGTGGGTCACGAAAAGTAATAGCGTTGCTACTCAAACATCGACAGCACTTTATTTAGTTTTATTACTTGATTGACTTTTCGCTCTTCGCATTTGTACAGTGTATAAGAGTAGATATAAGTCACCTAACAATGCGAAGGTTCACTAGAATTAAAACAAACTAACGAAATTGTATTTATAAGAGAAGTTATAGTGTATCAGAGTAAGTTTAATAGAGAATATTATATATAAGTAAGCGTTGTTGTTTATTGAGTGGAAATCAACACTTAGAAGTTTCCGATGAACTTTGTCCGGAAGATTGGATATTCGAGATGTAAACCCACCAAAAATAGATTAATCAGGAAAGTTGCTCTATTATAAGTTGTTAGTAGAGTTAAGGCAAATTGGTTTAAGTCTACAAATTCCGTTCGTAGTTTGTCGACGCGAGCTTCGCTAACTTTACTGAGACAGTTTTCCATGACAGCTACGAGGCTACTCTTAAATAATATAGTTAAAATTCAATGAAAATAATCTCTTTTATTCTAAATATTATTGAGAGTGTGTGTGCATACTTAATTAACTAATTCTTCTTCTAAAGAATACATAGGAAATTGATTAGATTGTGGGTGGGATGATTCAGACCAATTTTGAAGTGTGGTGTTACTGGCGATTAGTCGACTAGTTGTCATTAAGAAGGGAAATGGATAATAAAACAGACGTAGTATCTTACTATTAGTGATTATATAATATGCCGTACTAGTTAATAATAATAATAGAAATATATAAGGCGTTATTTTTTGTCTGTAATATGTAGCATCCACTAGATTACAATTGCTAATTAATGCAATTAATAAAAAAAACCTATCAAATTAAAAATACACCCCGCTTAATCACGTCCACCCAATATAAATTCAAGTCGTGTTCATAAAACGCTTTGTCAACCTATCAATCAGTTTAAAAATTCCCCATTGATCCCCTTAATTTAATCAAAAGATCGCTTTGGCTGGTCATGGACAAGAAAAAACGGAATGACTTAACAGCCGATACGGTAGCTAATATAAAATTTTCAACGAACACAAGGTGGTGGGTGGGGGAATCCCCCTGTAATATCCGACTCGAGCCGAGTAACCGATAAATTACAATTTGACATAAACAAAACCCCACTCCACCACACATTGTATCGAATTATTTATTACTAACGGGTGCATTAATGCGTCTACATATAAATTCTTAAGAACAGCCTATTCCTTGTTTGTACCTACACGCAGTGTAGGTATTTCTGCATTTACAAACCCATGACACGATACATAGGTAATTTAAAACGCATACTCCGTAAATTGAAACAGAACTGTGATATTGCAATGTTTATGTTCATTTGAAATCTCGAAAAATTGTTTTAACATACGATTAAAAACAGTTTAAGGTCGAGATTTAAGATTGATACTAATTACATTACAGATACGTTCAGTTGACCCCAATACGTGTGTCCCCATCCGCACCCCGTGGGATGTAATAAAATTTGCATACTTTTAATCAAGGGCCGTGTCGCGGAGAAGTTTCCCAATAATGCTCGTGATCGATCTCGGCTTGTCGCATTACAGCCTGTTTATTGTGCAAATGATACTAGCTGATCAATGGATCATGTCAGTTTGTCAGTTGTCAAAAGCAAACTCTTGAGTTTATGTTTGGTATTCTAGCTTTACAATTGTGCTTCGGGTTAAAGCTGAACTGCGAGTTAAATAGAGGTGTACTATAATGAAGACCATGGTTCGATTTATGATTATTTATGTGCGTAATATATATAAATATTATAATGCAATGGTCTTACACTAATAACAATCAACTCTTTGTTTGAAGTTAATTGTGACAAAGTATTTTGTTTTTCCTTAGTAGCCTGTGTTTCGTAAATTAGTTAAAAATAATGTTCACTTGTACATTATTGCAAAGGCTTCCCGTAGCGCAATTTGCAATAAATTAGCTGCCTTTCTAATATAAAACGACAAAACGAGTAGAAAACGTCACGGCGCCGGGGCCCGCCCGTCTGTCCATCTCCGCTCCGCATTAATCGTGTTTAGTTAGCGGATATTGGCGGCGGAAATTCAAATGCAATCAAATGAAAATAGAACTCGCAAAAAAAGTAAAGAAAACAAACCGACAGGCGTCAGTCTAGCGGGAGAAGCGTTTCCGGCGCCCGATACTCCCGCCACGCTGACCGTACTTACACGATTTTAAATTGTACATATCTGAAATTCCGATCTGTCGCGCACCCACCCTACGCTATGAAATGAAACGAAATAAAACTAGGACGATACCATGCGCTCGGAAAAATCAAAATCGAAATTAAAAATAAAAAAGGTTTTTCCGCTACGAGCGAGGGAGGCGGATGCAATGTTTGCGGCCGTCATTCGATGGAGTCCGCAATAAAAACATACTCGGGACGTCTATGTATAAATATGTGTTGGATTGATTGGAATTGAATATGTAGGGGGTAGGGGGTGAGTTGTGAGGAGCTGGAATCGAAGGTGAGCGCTAAGACTGTAATCGGTTTTGCCCGGGGCCGGCACAACGCTCACAATTAAACTTTGTTTGTACATGTGTCGCTAGAGATTAGCCACAATGCTCTTTTTAAGTGGACCGTCTACTGCACTCCCACAGGCAATTTAAGAATTTAGAGAACTATTTTAACCATTACAAGCACGTTTTGGTGCATTCACACGTGCTAATCACAATGAATGTCTAGGCTTTATCGTACAATTGATCAATTAAAGTAAGCAAGTCAGCTGAAATAGATATGAAATAGATATAAATAAAAATGTTGTTAATGAACAATATTAATAAAATAGAGTTTTCTCGTACTGCTTAAACCGTATTTTTATATCCATTTTATAGCTGAGATATAAAATAAATAATATAGCTGAGCCATGAATCTGTTCAGAATACATAGATAACGCAAATGTTCAAAAGATGTAAATGTGATGCGTACTGAGTGCGGTGTGGTAGCTAGCAATAAATCATTGAGAGGGGCGCTGATTGCCTACAATTATGGCATTTGCTTTCATGCCTAATTTTATGACTTTTCTCCCTTAACTTGTATGGTCAGAGGAGGATTGTAATTACGCAATTGACCCTTATACTTGATTAAATTCAGAGAATTCTTAACTTTTCGTAACATGAAGTTGAAAATAATACAGCGTGCATCATTTCTAATTCTAACAATATATATTTAAAAAAATTACAAATATATATTAATGATACGATTCAGTCACAAGGTCCAAGAGAATGAAGGAGAGCTTATACTTATTTTAAGCGATCAATCACCGTTGTACAGCAGCTACAAGCGTCTTGAGGGGTAAGGGACACAGATTCCCGTTTAACTTCCGTTTCTAACTTATCGAATAATTTAACTGAACATTTATTTTTGCGCGCTCATCAATCAAGCGAACTCGCTTTCCACCGATAAGCCGCGCCTCGACGCCGAGAAATGACTAGGCATTACATAAATCCCCTCGGATGATGAAAAGTGAAGTTTAACTGATAAGAACCGACAAAAAGTTACGATGAGAAATGAGTCGCCATTTGTTTCTACGAACGGCCTACCAGCTACGACGTAGCCCGTAGCCTGTAGCCTGTTGGTCGAGCAAACCCCCTGTACCTACATAATGTATCTACTCATAGATGGATACTCTTTGAAAATGATGAAAAATAAATATAGATGACTGTATAATGCCAACGAATAAGTATTTTTTTACGAAAAGCAAAACAACAAAATGCTCAAGTTTAATCGAAACTTTTCTCCCGGCAGCCATTATTTAGATAAACAGTACAATACATAAGCCTATCTCGACATTTATTTTATCACGGGTTCACATCACGCGCCGCTATTCCCTGTTATGATACGACCCGTACCTGAGTGGAGCTGAAAGAAAAGCTATAAACTTGTTCGAAGCGTTTCTTCCGGCGCGCCGGAGCGTCGCGTACGCGCGTCGACTTGCCAAACAGCGACCTCCCCCAAGCCTGCACTCCCCCCACATCTGTCGACCATATTTTCCACTTTATGTGTGACAGTTGAGGTAATATCGAGACTCTCACCGTCCTGTGATTGGACGAAAAATACACATTAAAGGAACCTGCCGGTTACGACCAAGCGATTTGAAACTGTATTCCCGTGGAAAATGTCGGAAAATATTGTATTATGGGGGTGGAAAATTGCCACCCCGACCCGCTCGCTCGACTCCGGCAAAAACTGTCGAGTATTTGTTTTTGATGAAAACGATTTATTATTCTACGTGGGTTGGAGGCAATAAAGATAAGCCGGCGAGGTGGCGGAGCCTTATTACGGCTAACCCTCGCCTTTGTTTCCTTATAAAGAATAATAAATGAGCCCACCACGCTTATGTACAAAGTTCCTTAATTATTTATACTGCACGAACATCGTTGATATTTATTCATAAGTTCATTTGTACCTAAAACTGATTTATTTATTCCACTAAAGCTTAAAAAATATTCGTTATATAAAGGAAAAAACTTGGCGATTGAAAAGAGTGGCGGAGAGTTTATAGTCAGTTCTTCTCTTCCGTTCTACGCCCTTGATTTGAGATTTGGCAGTAAATGTAAAATTAGAAGAATTCAATGTATATTTATTTTTGTACGTCCATAAGTGTACATTATGTAACTTACATGAATAAATGATTTTTGAATTTGAATTCTATTTTTTTTAAATATTCTTATTAGCTTGTCTAATTTTACGTAATTTCCAAAAACCTAAAAGAATTTTACGCAATTTTTTAATACAAGTTTCTACAAATAACAATTTGTGAAATCAAAAGACCCAGATGGAATGAATGTAGTCTAACAGTGAACCCCTATAGATGTTATTAAAAAAATCAAACCACACTTTCTGCGTGTTTTGGTCATATGTGGTAAATGTGATGACAAGCCACAAAGTTAATATGCATCGTTAAAATTCTATTCTCATAGTTTAAATAAAATTAGTATTATAAATAATCTTAAATGACATAAGTCTTCGTGAAGTAAAAAAAATCTCTAATAATATACATTATTTTTATTTAAATTATCTCGTCTTTTTCCCAAAGTGGTAGACAAAGACCACGGATGTCCACGGTGCTGACATACCTCTCTCGCTTCACCAACTTTCGTAATATTCACCATTCATCGTACTTTTAACTCGCCCCTTCTCTAGAACCTTTTGGACTTGGTGCAGTTATGTACGACGAGGTTACCCAACCCGATTTCGCCATCAGATATGAATATTTCATAAATTATAAATAATTACAATAATATAGCAATATTATTTATTAAGGCACTTTTATATGTGGTTATCTGTCGCAAAGATGCTTCAAACTTTAATCGATGTTTTATGTAACAATCAAGTGACTTTGAATACCGCTGACTGCTAATAAAAACAAGTTCTAAAACAGAGAAAGTTTTGAATTGATAGCTTTTAATTCATATTTTTAAGACAAGCGGGTGATCAACCTTTTATCTATACTAAAACTAACACAGGATGGATTAATTGCCATTCTTTAAAATTATTTTTATATATAAAAAAACTTTATGAATACACGGTGTTTTCAGTAAAGCATACGATATCGCAAAGTTTTTCATTCAAATTAAAATATACCAAAATATTTAAAGTAAAATTTCCTTTTGATCTTGTAGAGTTTTTTTCTTGTAATACTTTAATATTTGATAGATAATATTCAATTAAAATTCAATATTCATGAAATAAGTTTTTATTTTTTAAGCATTATTATCGTAGTCTGACAAATGTTTTCTTAAATTATAAGTTTTTATGACAATTTATTCTGATCTATGAACAACAGAATATCAATAATCATGGCTTAATAGCCGCAATCAATTGTAGCTTGAATGACAAATTTGTTCGTACAAATTGCTTCTGCAGCACCCTCTGTCTGTCTGGGCGAACGAGACGTTTAAAAATTTAAATATCGACAGTAAGGGAAATTCAGTTCTAATTTTTATATGACCAAAAACAGTGTCTCAGCTACATACTAATCATCAGCTAATATTAAGGGCGGCAAAGTTTTGCGGTTTTATAAGTTTTATCTCAAAATGTTGTTTTATAATTAAGATTTTTATTGACAAAAAATATTAATAAAATAATATAATTTTAATCAGAAATATTATTAAAGAATACTATCACTATCTAAGATGGTTTAAGATATACCCAGTAAAGTAAAAGGAAAAATTGATAAAAATAAATACATACTAAAAGAGAACGTGAATATATATCCAAACAATTTTTTTTCTAGTCAGGACATTATAAAAAATCTCAATACTTTAATTCATGTTACACTAGATAATACTGAAAACAATACGCAAAACTTACAGACTGAAATCCGTATTCCTATTTTAATTTCATAGATTAAATTGTTGTATTTGTTGAAGTTGCTCTCTCTTATTACTATTAATATTCTTCAGAAATTAAAAAAAAATACGCATAAATGAGTCTTTAGCATACATTCAACCCCAAGTTTGCAAGCGGACGCGGTGTAAGTTAACTCTAGGTATTTAACCAGGCGTTTATGCACCGTTATGAGGCACCCTAACAATATTCAGAAAGGGATGATACGACACCATCCCTATGATAGAAAGGGTGGCATGATAGTCAACAGAGCATAACTCATAAATAAAATACAATATGGTGAGCAAAACATTGAATTATGCCGGTATTATGTCACATTTGGCCTTTGTGAATTAGTCACAGCAAATCGAGGGGTGTAGATTGGGTATTTGACGGTCTTGTTAACGATATCACTTGATTTATTACTTTTTGTTTATTATTTTGCCATAGTGTATAGGAATAAATTTAAAGCAAATAAAACTTTTTTATTTTTTCGGATAGGTACATCTACTACACAATTTCGGACTTAAACAATTGCGTACCGTTGGAATGATAACATAAGTTCATATTTGTGTGGTTTTAAAAATCAATTGTATCTCAGAAATAGAAGTATTACGAAAGCCTCAAGATATAAACAAAGCGTTCTGAGCCATAAAGGGCGAATTCGATTCAGCGAAATCATAGTAAGCACATAAATTGGTGCGCATTAACATTTCCTTTATCCTACGTGTCGGCGTATGACGGGGGCGCCCACTGAGCCGCCCAAGACAATAAATTTACATATTTCACCCCTCAAACAGACCTTTTTTGCAATTCTACAGTATTACGCGCATATGGGAATATTCAGTTGAATATATCAGTAAGGAGAACACTGACAAAATTATCTTCGACACATTTGCGGAGAAACCCCACGGGGTCGTAATGACGACAGAATAAAATAGAAATAAAATTAATTCAGTTCAGTTTTGTGTCAATATTTTAAATTCTAGCTTTTAACCCTACATACTTATTACCATTTACCTATTTTATCGTTAGCTTAGACAAACGCGCAACGTGCAGTTAATAATTTGAAGGCTTTTATGTTTTCTGCTGAATCTTATAATACATATGGTTTTTTAATTAGCCAATTGCGATTAATTGATCTTGGCCACAGATATCTGAATATGCTTGTGATATTCTTTTTACATTTACGTCGTCGTCGTCGACTTTTGGTTTTAAGGCATACTGATTTCCTCTCGATGTTTTTTTTTATATTTTCGTACGAGTGAGTGGTTATTTATTATTCGAACACATGACCTCTGGTTAAGAGTCACATGATGGAACTAGTAGGCATACCCTGCTACGATTGCATATGCACAATTATGGAATATACAGTAAACCAATAGGGATCTCGATACTATGGAGCCTCGTAATCTATTTAATATGATTCACACTAGACTAAGGAATCAGTTATAACAGTATCAACTATCAGAACGTGTAGATTTGTCGTGTCTAGTTGACCAAAGCAATATTCAACAATCTCAACAATTGCTTGTTTGAAACATTTTTTTGTAATTTGCACGGCCATTTCTATAGTACAATTAACAGGATGAAAGTTGTATGAATAGTCACAGATGGAAATGTAATTTTGTGGTAAAGTCACCCTACAAAGGGTCAAATCAAAATCATTTTCACAGACCAGTGAAGCGACGTATGTGCGGATTGTAACGTACGGTCTACCCAGCACGCTACCTAATGCATTTAGTACTTATGAAAACTAGTCCTGTGAATTCTCAAAATTTAGCTAAAATATGTACTATACTTACTATACTCCCCTATTTGTATCGTGTTATTCAATTTTTGTAGACTTTTTCCTGTTCTAATTTAAGGACAACTAAAAACCAAAAATTGTTTTATATAGGTATATATATATATAGTTTTAAAAATCTAGGTCTTTATAGAATAATATTTTTTTATATCTATGGGCATATAATAGATACAATTCTACATTTGTTTTATTTGTTATTTTTAATCACAGTGTACATCTAGGATTTATTTTTCCATGAATAGTTGACGATGATGAGTCTCATACGTACAAACGCAAATCATATATTATTTCTACAGCAAATGAATCCACGACTCCGGTAACTATGGTAACTATTAAGTTTGCGTTATATGTTGACCGTGACGTGAGTTATTGGACATAAGTTGAATTGCAAGGATATGTGAAAATGAAACCTCTATTCATTTGATTTTAATTGGACCACTACAGTATTTGTGTTATTCATGTATCACGTTACCATTTTGCAAATACACAATGCAAATCTACTTCAAACAACGCCTGATGCACCGGCTCAATGGATGCGGTTGCAAGCAATGCAGATTAGTTTACGTTAGGCGCATGCAACCAGCTAACTAATCTTTGCAATTGTTACAATCTATCTACTATATAACGACAATATCCATAAATCAAACGAAACATTATTTTCATTGTCTGGAAGAGTAAAACGCTGGGAAATATCGCATTCTGTGCACGAATTCCACCACAATCGATAAGAGAGATGACCACTAGCCGCGAGGCGGGGGGAGGGCAAAGGGGAGACTGTTATTTGATTAGTCTTGCCGAGAATGAGCTCGCCTTTACTTAATGGGGTGAGGGCTTGTAACTGGACCACGTATAATTTTCCACGTTCCTTACTCTAAATCGGATATTGAATCGTAGATAGAAAACGTTGCAATCATCACTTAATAGACACGCATTTCGACATAAATGTGTTTCGTTTCAAATTAATCAGTAGCACGTTCCCATTATAAGGACAAATGTAAAAGCGACCGCTTAATAGCGTGGTGGAAAACTCGCTAGTTTTAGCACGCGAGAATAGGGCCGGAGAGAAATTGCGGATAGACATAATCAGTCTTCTGGCTTTGAGGCCGCAGCGCCCTAATGTGCCCTCACGCCTCTTCACCTGATGAATACACACGCATTATCCGTCGCTGATAGAATTCAATAACAACGTTTCATTTGATCCTAATTGAATTTCACCTCTTTTATTAAAGTCAACCGTTACTTTAATACGTTCTTTCCACTTGTACTCGTTTAATTTAAATACAGATGGTATACAGTAATAAGAAAATGTATTTGCCTAGGTTTTTTGACATTTAAAAAAAATCAAAGGGCAAAGAAACTAATATTGGTTAACGTTTTATGACAATAATAAAGCTATATATCATACTAAAAGCACCAGGAATAGTCTGATTTTCTCCTCCTTATTAATTATCTTCTTAATAATAATATATATGCTGTCTATCTCGAAACAATAATGAATCAACTCCAAGTTAAACTGAATAATTTTCCTAACGCACAATTCCAACATCAATTCATGGATTTTGCAACTTACCTGAAAAGATGGTATAGATGAATAGAAAATAAAATAAATCAGTGGCGCTACAACTTTTTTTGGTGATCAGCCTAACAAACGCCATCGTTCCTGCTTGTATTAGACATACAAGCAGGTTTCCTCATGATGTTGTTCTTCATCGATCGAAGAAATGTTAAATACGCACATAGAAAGTCCAGTAGTTCCCAGCCGGGGATCAAACCCGAATACAGGGATGAGAATCGCACGCTGATGTTACTAAGCCGGCACTGCTCTAGAGAATGATACAATTAAAATTAATTAATTAATAAATTAATTAATTGTAAGAAATACTTACGCTCCTACACTTTATCGGTGCAGATTTCTCCATCTGTCTTAGTGATTTTTTATTGTCTAGCCGGTGATCACCAATTATTAATTTTGCACATATAAATACATATGAGATTAAATGCAAGAGCACGTTCAGGAATCGCACTTTGAACTACTAAAACTGTCATAAAAACTCCAACACAAAAACTACTTGAAACATATCTATATTATATTTATATTATAAGAAAATTTATCAAGGGTCATGTCGTAAGGACGGTCTGTAATGACTCCATTCCGATCTTACAAAACGCAATTACAATAAAGTTTCATTTCACATGCTCGTTAACTGGACGATATATCTGTGGTACCCTCACTCAACTTGCCATTATACACGCTTCAACTTATATTTAGGCTTTCCTTCAAATGCATATTTCTTTAGTTTTAGCTGAAGTTATATATACGTATATTATATCTTTTCAATAGCGTATAGGTTACGTGGCATTTTCACTTGTTATTCTGACAAAGATAAGAGCCGCGAGATATAGTATTAATACTCAAAAGTCAAAATATATTTATTCATATAGGTAACATAATGAACACTTATGAACGTCAAAAAAAAAAGAGATATTGAATGAATCTAATTTTACATTTACTGCCAGTTCTCAAATCAAGGGCGTAGAACAGAAGAGAAGAACTGGCAATAAACTATATACATGAACTTACATCTAAGAGTTTATAATTTATTATTAGTCTTACTACAATAATAGCGTATGGAAAAAGAAAAACTACATAGGCATAGACATAACATTTATTACAAACAAAACACACAGAAACACAATATAACAATAATGAAAGAAAAAATAAAAATAATGAGAGAACAATTTGTTTTTTAAAGAAGAAGTTACGTTTTAAGTTAGTAATGTGAGTGTGCTGTGGTTGTAATTGGACCTGGCCAGCATTATGCTGAAGAGCAGACTGTTCCACAGCGCCGGTCATTTTGCCAAGGACTACAGCAGCTAGTTTGCGCCTCAGTTGAACAAAAAGAATAAGCATTTACAACTATAAGTCTAACTGTAAGAGATACATAAATTCGGATTTAGAGTTTTAAATTTTTTCAATCCACATAATAGGAATGGCTTAATCCTTTTATTAATAGGCATTAATAAGAAAGGTGACAAGACAAAAGAGGCGAGGTGGTGTGAGCCGCCCGCCCTGAACACCTTAACTGCCGAGCACACGCTTTACGAGCGAGGGATTAACCCATGTAACGAGATTCATTAATTCTTGTCGTTAAAATTTGTCGTTCTCGATTAATAAGGAGGTCACGAACGGCTGCACATTATTATCAGTCGACCGCACAGTCGCAGGCGTCACCGGCGGCCATATTGTCGCGAAACTTCCCACTCCGACTTGCTTTATTTACACTATCGAGTAAATTAAACTCACCCGAGTCGGGGAAAACTTTAACGGAACTTTGTGTGTAATAAGTGGTGCAACAACACTAGCAGAAGAGCAAACGTCGGACGCGGTCTCCACACCGTACTTTGGCCACACTTAACTCTTTGGGACATATTTATTCGACCCTCCGGCGACCGCTTGCTACAACCCCTTTTAAAATTAACTAACGAATCAAAGAAACTATTAAATCTTAAGTAGTTTGGTGTTTTACTAAACAACTATATATATTACATGTGACTTTGTAAATATTTGATTCACGTGTGCTGAATTGAGACAGTGATAGACTCATACGATACACCAGTATGTAATTTTTAATGTGGGGTCAATCAGGGAGCCATTCCATATATCTCCGTCGGCCGAGACGGTAACAATAATGAATCGACAATGTAAGTGCACCGGACCGCACTCTAGCATTATTAACATCAATGTTTTCTTAACAACTACTGTTTATTGGACGCAGTTTAATTCAACAAAATGTACCTACAGAGCTGTGGGGCTTTTAATTAATATATAACTAACAATTCACAATGGTCATCTTAATTCAAATTCAATTAGACGACATTACTTATGCATAAAGAACTATTGTGGCTTTTACAAAGCCGCATTTCCTTCGCCTTTAAGAGGACCCTTGTTCTTAGGAGACGTAGTGGACTTGTCTATTATTTGTTTTACCTCCGACCCTCCTACAACTGTCCACCAAGTGTTGATTACTTGTAAACATTGTCTCTCAACTGAAGTACAATGTTAAATAATGTACGGTTTAAATAACGTATTAAATTCTAAGTGAATCCGAATCATAAGTTTTATAACATTCGCTTTGCGTTCTTTGCGTGGCAGGAATTGATAAGACGCGCTCGAACCTTTTCGTCTATTGCTTCAAATTTATTGCTGTTTTGGGTTTTTATTGTTCCGTTTTATAGCCTGCTCGTATATAAATCTATAGGTATAGAATTCAGCGACCGCTATCAAAACAACCCATATTTGGTGAATTAAACTTTAACTTACGCTATAAAGTGTGTAATTTGAAAAGTGAATAAAAGAAAATACCTTACTCAAAAACGAACGAAAGAAAAATAAGCGAAGAATTTCTAATAAAAATTGTTACCTAGCCCACGATATATCACATGAAATTATTCTCGTGAAGGCTCTACGAGCGCGACAGAGACGGGAGACGAGGCGCTGACCCTCGGTCCATAATGTACGGTCCGGTTAGGTACACGACTTACGGAAAATGGTACCTATATATCCCCGCACCCGCACCCCGTGCATGAAATGCTTATTATACGCGGCACGTACCGCCACCCCGCGTTTTCCGCCCTTCCCGGCCTCGCTTCCTCCAACAGCCTGACCGCTACCTACGAGCGGGACACAACACCGATATTATAGCAAATCGAGGATTGTTATGTCCGGTCCGGCAGAGGTCGGTGTAATATATGACCACGGTATTCCGGGCACATATATTAACACAAAACTCGGCTCATACGAAAAGATCTTATGCGATGGAAATAAATGGGAAGGAAAATTTTGTTGGCGAATATTTGAAAAGGGAACATATGAAAAATTATAGTCTTTTCTCTCTATATGACTGTAGTATATACTTTGAACGCTTTATAAAAAAGACTGTATAAAAAGTTTTTACAAAATGCCCCATTATAATGATGGAGCGGTCAGATGAATATTGAAAGCCCAGAGGACAAATGAAGAATGATCACCCTTGAAACTTCATCTTCGGAGGGACCGGCATCGTAAGCACTGAATACTGTTAGCTATAGATGTTTTGCACTAAGTGAATGATGACCTAGCGATTCTAGAGAAATACACAACAAAATAATATACTAAACAAAATTCCTTAGAACATTAAACTTTTAAGAGGAAAACACCTAAAACACTAGAAAGGGCCAAGAAAATCATAATACAAGCATGAAAATGTTTAGCTATTTATAAATACAAGCACGCCGTAGCGATAAACGTTGGGGTGCAAGCCGAACGAATTTAAATAAATTCGGGTATTAAAATCTGGAGGCGATCTTGCAAAAATATACCTATGTCAGAAGAGATTTGAACGAAATAAAAATTCCTCGAGCTCGTCGCATTATCGAGGGGCGGACCTCCTGTTTTCTTTTATAGCTGTCGTACGGTATAATCTTCAAGAAAAATGCGATATTTAAATGAAGTGAATTCTTCAGCAGAGATTTGTCTGATATCAGCACTGCTGCATTCAATTTATTAATTCATTGGATTCCCTGTAATCCTATCAGACATGGCGGGGTGGTAGAAATTTTATAAAATCCACACTTAATGAATTCAAATTTTACTTCATATATATCTATAAATATATATTATAATTTATTTCCATCACATAAATACATTATGTCTTGTTCTTAACCTACAAAGTATTAATAATAATAATTTAAATATAAAAAAATAGAAGTTGTCGCCAGCATTACACACTGCCACAGACACCAAACTTTAAATTTTTTTTATCATATTTATAACGGTCGATGCGCGAGTCTTTCCTCCTATTTCGCGTGGTTTCTATAAATCAAGGTATCAAACTAAAATTACTTATCATTAAGATACGCTTACTGAGAGGGCAGCACATACACTACCTTTTTTTATCAAATTTTGAATAAAAAAACGCAAAATATATCGATGATATCTAATAATAAATTGCATTTTAACACGATAACATAATTCGCCTTTTCCCCAGCCCTTGGTTTATTATCACGTATCATTCGCACATCCTAAGTAGGATATATGATAAAACATATCGTATGTTAATACTTGTAGCGTGCCTAGTATAAACATTGGATAATGGTAAGAGTAATGTGGCAGAGACGCGTGCGCCGACACGACCTCCCTACAACAAGCCACGCGACCGCCACGCGCGACACAACTCTAATTGCCCTGCCATTGGGACTGTGACAATATTGCACAATCCATTGAAAATAACACCAGCTTATTTAGAGAACGTTAAAGCTCACTATAATCTTTCATTTTAATAGATAAACGGGGGCGGAGACGCGTGATTTGTTGCACTACGTAAACAAATATCGTATTACGGTTTTTTGCAATTTATAATACCAGTGGGTCAGACATACTTAATACATCACCGTCACATATATATCTATGAATCCCCGAATCTTAATTGCTACAAGTTTACTACTACTTTAAATTTTTTTCCCTATACTGACAAAATTAAACGAAATCCTTGACAAGACAAACTGCCGTCTAGAGAAATAAAAAAGCGCAAGGCAAATGAGAAGAACTCATTTAGGCGACCGCTGAATTGTTCGAGTGGATAATAAAAAGGAAGTCGTCAGTGACACGCACAATAAGCATCAACCTCAAGAATATCATAGATAACGGCGGGGCCTTCCAACGAGAGCTCATTAGTAGACCGTAGGGAAATTAAAAAGAAAGCAAGATCTCGGACTCAATTGCCAGTGAAGAAAAACGGCGGGCCTCTCATAGCATTACATACAGCTACGATTTTCCGGACAATTATTATTTTGTGGTGCGTAAGAACCCAAAAGTAGATGGAGACTGTATAATCATTAAGAGCAATCTGTTGACAATTCATGAGTTCTCTTTTACAAAGTATAAAGCATGTTTTATTATTATAGTTTTATTTTTCGTTTTAAACAACTGTATGGGGGGATAAAAATAATTAAGTTTAGTCATGAACTAAGCGTCAAATTTAAAACGTCAATTTTTGTTAACTTGTTAATAAAAACTAAATTTAATGTTAGTTTTTTTAACAAAACAATCAACATCGAAGGACTAATAAAATAAATTTACAAAGTCCAAGTTGACTCCATTTACCAAAAGAAATCAATAGAAATCTTGCATTTATGCAAAACAAAAGCAATCAAGGCTCGGACGAACAGAAGAAATGAGCTTCATTAAGCGACGGAATGAAAACTTTAATAATGTAAGATGCAAAAAAAACGTCTACAAAATGCTTAAGAAAATCTGACAACATAAAGGCTGTTGTAACCGGGGAGTTGCCGTAAAATCATTAAGATGCTAATAAAAACTTCCTTTTGTAGCGCAAAGACGAACTCTGGAGACGGTGAAAAAAATATTCAAATAAAACTCAATGGAGAAAGAAGCGTTGCCCATGATTATTCTTTAAAACATAATGAAGAGAATTAATGTAAATATTCTTTTGCTCAGAACTTTTAGCCCTCCGGAAAGTTTTATTTTACAGCGTGTCATTTAACGACCGACCCCTACTTATTGACATTCAATTCAGGGGGAAATTGATTTATGAAGATTGTTGCCTTAATTGAAAAAAGATTTCATCGTCGCTGATATAAATGAAATATCATTAATTTCAGAACTCCGAGTCGAAATCGTATTTGTCCTTGTCTGTAATACGAATCATTATATTATATTTTAAAACACTTGTTGAACTTTGACAAGGCAATAAATATTTTATAATGTTATTGTTTGTATGATGAAGTCGAGCGGCAGTGGGCATTGTTGCATTATTGAGTATAGTGAGAGGGGCGGTGCAGCTGCAACTTGCTGTCATAGTCATTGCACTCACGACAGCCGGAACAAATGTCTCACAGTTTTACAATTAACATATCAAATATTAAAAGAAACGCAAATCATGCACTCACTTGTAATAAATTGTTTGAGTATAAAATAATTCAATTAAAACGGGTTTAAAACCCGATTGTACAAGGCAGGCAATCTATAAGGTTGCAAAAACATCATCAGTTTTGTAATGTTAACTAAAATAATTCGGAACATAAATAGTAATGAAAAAAGTGTTTAGTTTGTTTAGAAATAATTATAAATTAATATCTCATATTTTACGCAACCAACACAAAAAAGTCAATTCAATTAAGAAGATCCACGTGTAGACATTATTGCCAAATCAACTAAGGCAACTCAAACAGACATTAGGCCAAATTATACACATTAAGCACTCCCAATCGACTTCTAATATGCAATCACATACTTTATGGAAAATTTATCGTACCTATTACAAGATTCGCATTAAACTACCCAGAAAATCTTTAACCTAAGCTTTAAGCTTATAAAAGCTCGGCGCTAATGGCCGGATACCGGAAATTGCGCTCTCATATATCTTCGAACAGATTTATGAAAGTACTCACACACATGGGACTCGCGCACACAGCCTTCTTGTGACGTATGTGTCTCAGATACTTTGACACTTATTAATTTAAAGGGTCATTAATTTTATAGGTTTAACTTGTAATATATTTTAGTTGAAAACTATAGTCGT
The DNA here is from genome assembly GCF_905147795.1 of Pieris rapae. Lineage (NCBI taxonomy): Eukaryota > Metazoa > Arthropoda > Insecta > Lepidoptera > Pieridae > Pieris > Pieris rapae. The sequence continues at coordinate 5,596,461 of NC_059524.1, read as the reverse complement.
TAAAGTAAGTTTCTTACACTATAACCAATAAAAATTACATTTTGCAGTTTCGGTTTATTGAAAATCTATGTTTGAATTATAATTAAAGGACCGTTTGATGACTTACCTTCTCCTTCTGAAGCAAGTTTTATCAAACACCAAAGGATTTTTTATAGTGAAGAAAACTCATAAATCTTTGATACACTACGGAAGTAAAAAAATGACTCAATATAATATATTTTTCTTTATGATTAGATTTTTATCTTGGGTACCAAATGCTACGCGCGTAGCACTCAAAGGGCTACGTGGCTACGATAATCCGCGGCCAACAGCGCTCTCTCACGCCACCCAGTCGATATGAGTGTGATGGTCTTTCCCTGTCATGTTTAATGCATCTGTCCCTTCGAAAATCTTTAATACCCACATTAATATTTACCAAGTCACTTCCACATTATATCGTATTAAAATGCTTTTAGGCATGCGTATTTTTTAACAATGTTTTATATCATATCTACCAAATTTATTATTTAATATACATCCATATTTGAAATCAATACGATACAAAAACGACGTTTTAACTCAAAGTCATTCCAACGTTATAAATAAAGTAAACAAAATCAGAATAACTGTGAGTAATTCAATACCTATAAGAGTACTCTAGAAACGGTTGAAAGAATATAAAAGAGATAAATACTCGACTGGACGCTGTTTTTTTAGGATCGTAATCTTCTCTTCGTATCCCGGCCGGGCGTCGGCCGACACGTACTGCCCATTGTGACGTCGAATACGTCTTCCGCCGCTTCTTATATGAGCGTTACAAGTGCTTTCTAAATAATCTAAGTCCAGTGAATAGAGTATTGTATTGACACAGTGGAGTGGTGGCCGGTCGAATAATACGTTCAGCTTGTGTGCTGATTGTGTGATGCAAGTGTGTGCGTTTAATTGAATAATATCGTAAGATACTGTATTTTCCTTTAAACTTAATTTAATACTAAATATATGGTAATAAATTAAAGATAAAGACAGTTAAGATAGGAATGGTATGTATGTAAGTGCATACAACGCATCTTTCGCTCTTGTAGCCTAATAAAGAAAAAATATTTGAGTTTGGAAAATTTATTTCTGTATATATTCTATTTTTTTCTTAGACTGTATAAAAAATATAAAAGGCATTAAAATAATACTGATTATAAGGCTCTCTTTGGCTATGAAGGCTGGGGGCCCACCCACCGGTTCGCCGGGCACCTTTAAGACTGACCACCCCCTATTGCCCACTACACGTCTTCTGTAGCACTTCCTTTGCCGCATCGGACGTTAATGGGATTTTGTATTATTTTATAACATCAATAGAAATAAAATAGTTGATACATTGATATAATTTTACCAAAGAAATTGAGACTTACAAAGATTTTGTGATGTCGGTTATAAGTTTAGTTACTTCTTAATAACTACATATATGTAATATGTATTTCTGCACATTTTGCCTACCTTGTGTAATTTAATACATTTTTTCTTTACTCACAGTGGTTGCCTGGAAGAGAGCGCTCGAAAGCAATAAGTTCAATTCAATTCAAATTCAATTGTTATATTGTAATGTAACGAAGTGTTAATAAATAAATAAAATAATTAAATAAATATTATTTAATTTTAATACATAAATTAAACCCCTACAACGGTTGTTCTTCTTTAATAAACTTATTAAAATAGCTCATGAAGTTGCTACTTAGTGATTTAGTAATGTTAGTTAGCCGAATGCGCTACCTGTGTGGCAGTAAACTTGATTAAAAATGAGTGAGATAACAGGTTTATTAAGTTGGTGGGCATGTCACGAACAGACTCGACGGAGCCTCGGAGAGCAAATCATATTAACGAGAGCGTACTGTGTTTCTGACGGCATATTCACTTTATTCTTGCAGCTATTTTACTCGTTTGCCTTAAAATACTTTTGTCTTGATATACCATGCCCGTATCGCAATAAAACCAATTCTATATTTGAAAAACTGCCTTTTATAAAAAAAATACAAGAGTAAAACATATAGATTTATTAATTTTAAAAACGTATATACGTATATGAATGCCATTAAAAGAGGTTTTAGCAATGCTATGTGTTTCACATTAATATCCCAGGAATGTTAGCCAATGTTACATACGTAGGTGCTCGAGCCAAAAGTTATGTTCGAATACTTTTAATGGGTGGGCGCTGGGGCGGGCGGTATGAGTAGATTTACAATAAATACAGCAAACAAAGAAAAAGGAATCTCGCTGCGGGTAAACTTCTGCTTTGTACATACGGCCCGCGGGTTACCAACTTCCCCTACTACACCTATCAACATAGCCATTGAACTTTACCAAAAATGATAAAGGTTGACTTTTTTCTCGTATGGAGCTTAAAGTTACATACATATATTAAATCTTTGCAATAACTACTAACTAGTTACTTATAGTAATTCATTATGTTTTTATTATTGAGATATTATTATCAAACCTTATCTTATTTGAAACACAATATAAATATAATATAATAGAAGCTACCCAATGTTAGTATATATACCGGAGTCCTAATTTGAATCAACAGTATTCAATCAACTGTAGCGTGATATTGAATTGTTCAAAGATAGAAACGAGATGGCAGCACTGTCACTGACAATACCTGAATCACCTGCAATATAATTGGACTTCAAAACTGCGCTCTCTAGATCCCCAATACTTCCGTCTGGCTGCTTCACCGCACACTACCGCCCCCTATTTATTTTACGTTGTCTTTGCTGTCAGAGCTGCCTTTTGAACGCTTTTCTATTCAAGGTATCAACTCTATTCAGAGGAGATTTACTCAAATCGGGTTGGCTTTTAAAACAATTCAGGTATACATTTTTCCATATGTGATGTTGTATGCAATGAACATTACGCATTAGTATGTATTACTAAAAAAAATCTTAGTAAAAAGAAACTCTGTTTACTTATACTTTTAACTAAAAAACATATTTAAAGAGTTTTATGAAATATAATGAAACCATAATCTTGCTAGATACTAATAATATTCAAAGGATTTTAAATTATTCTATCTATCAAATGTGTTCTTTGGATTTCTAAATCCGTGTAGTGATGTGAAGTAAATAGGATAGACTTGTTTGACCACTTGAACTAGTCTAAAAAGAAACTTCAATCGGCGTCGTTTACGCCTCAATCAACTCCACAACCTGAATCCTTTGTCCCTCTACCTTACCGCTAACCTCGCTGAATCTTAATGTTGCAATCTCATTTACTCACATTGCACTTATAAGAAACAATGAAATGGTAAATTAAATGAATAAAGACTTATTATTATATTATTATTATAAATAAATGCATGTTTAACAATATAGGGACCAGATTCGTTTACGAAGTATGAATCCGAATTAACATTAGTTTATTTATTTATTTTAACCTCTGTAAATCGTATTAAATAAGATATTTATCTTTGGTATTTTAAGTGGATTAACATTTATATTTACTGAAAATTTATCGTATGAATATCTTTCACATAATTTTAAAAACCGTATACAAAATATTAAAATAACAGACCTTTTCAAATCGTCTCTTGCTTCATTACATAAGATTGCACTTTACAAAAGTGTATAGCAAAGATCTTACGGTTCATATTCGAAATATGAAAATAAAGAAAATAAGCTCCCGGCCGTTCCTCCAATCGCGCATCTCGCTTTTATTACATCCATAAATTCATCATATCGCGAAGGCAGCGCGGGTCGCCATTGGCCGCGAAAGCGAGAAAGCCGAACCATCTCTCTCGCACCTCCTTCATATTAATATTGAATTTTTCTCGACCCCCGCCCGCCACCCCGGGAGGCTCTATTCGCCCCCGTATTGTTGTTATCTTTAATGTTGTGGAAAACGCGTTTTCTTGTGTCGTTAACTTTTATATTGCACAAGTGAAACTTTTATAAGTATTACATATCAAATGATGTGCATTGTTGATATTACGAGCCATATATTATAACAAATATGTACAACTTAAATCTGAGTTTTGCGGTTTTAATATGCCTATTTTTGAATTGTATAGTTGTGTATTTATCAAAGCATGATGTCACAAGTACATGCCCTTACATTCTCATAATTCATTCATCAAGGCGAACATAAATATGTACCAGTTTATACTACGAAATAAAATATTATTACTACCTTCCAAATAAGAATGTCACGTAAAAGTAAAGCAGACCATTATAAATTAATCACTTTAGAAAAGGGTTGGTGCCTCCCCTCTAAATGTTTTCCTTTAGGTTTTCCGTGAAATGTATTGTCTGGCTGGAAATTAAAAACGAGGAAATAACCCATCTCCGGCTAAGAGTCAGCGACCCTTCTAATTTAAGTTATTAAGAAATTTAAAAAAAATATAAAATTCAATCAAAATTGTCTATATGTTTGCCTCACTTATAAATACACTAATGCTTTCTTTTCAATATTTATTCAATAAACAAAAAAACAAATTAAAATAGTTTATGTCCACAACGAATACAAATAAATAAATTAAAGTGTACACAAATTTAAAATCATATATGTATTGATTAAATTTAAAGAACTAGCCCAAAACTAGTTTGTAAACGCGTAAAGTTTTCAACTCGCACAACGTTGCTAAAATATTATTGTACGGCGTAAAAAAAGTGATGACCAATACTGCTATCTAGCCTAATATTTATTATTCTCTAAGGCCCAGAGCTAAACTCTGTTAATCAGATTCTACTCAATGAATATAATAATCAATATGATATAAAATGTACAGAGGCTATAAAGATTCTGTAACGATATTGTTAAAATAAAAAACAAAATCGAATTTCTCTGGATTCCTCCCTTATATTTCAAAGCTCAAAAGAAATCGCTAGCAATATCTGTCTGAAAAATATATCGGATTGCTTTGTCGCAGCTTTGGAAATCGAAATCTATTTTCCTTCAAATCTAAGTGAATCCCGTGCGGATTGGAAATGTACCCTTTACCTACCGCCGAGCGAGGCAATTGATATTCTAACAATACAATGTATGAATAAAATATAAACTGAGTTCCTATCAGCCGTGTTTGGTGCAATTGCCGCGTGGATTTACGAGAAATCTCTTGTTATCTTCAGCTTATGCATGAAACTATGAGTAGGATTATACTTATTAGTTTGCATACATATTTGAATTTTGCCTACGGAATATTTATTAATGGAGTTATGCTTGACAGTTACGAAGACAGTTTATAACAATTAAATATTTTTAATATATCTTGTATATTGCAGATGTTGAATTATTAGGATTTTATATATAAAACTTTTACTAAGTTTACTTTATAAATTTTAGTTATTTACTTATCGTATTTTTTATATATTCGAAATATACATATCAAAAATACGATTCGAAATTTGAATAAATTGTAATGATTGTTTGGCGTCGTCATTTTCAGACAATTTTATTAATCATAACTAAATAAGTCTAGTTCTGTTTAAACTTACCTACCCATTTGCAACATGTTGTCAATATGTCGTTATGCTTTTGTTTTGTGTTAAAAAACAGAGTTATTCGAATTATTGATTTTATATAAGGAGGTAATTTTAAAAGCTAAAGCGCTAGGTCTGAAAAGGATATATACATTTTTGTTTAATATATACGTTAATATATAATATGTTACATAAAGAACTTTTTTCTCTAAACTTTTTAATTGTTTTTAATTGGGAACAGGTATGTATACGGTTTTGCACCATTCACGTTCTTTCGGGTTCATTATCAAATTACAATATGGAATGGGGTGTTAAAGAATAGAGGATTGCAGTGATCGCCTTGCTCAAAATGTGTTTGGAGCCGTCGGTCATATTGATGATACTTCAAAAGCTTGGTATCAGCCGTATGTTTGTATATCTTAGATGCTGTTAACAGACATAGCATCACCTCGTCACTCGAAGGCCAAAAAGATCGGGGTGGCCGCATGCTGTCACAACTACAAAGCCTCTTTTCTTATGGTTTTTTATATGTTTATGAACATACCAATACGATTATTACAATATCATTTAAGTTTTGTTCGATTAGACAAAACCGAAACAAAATAATACAAGTTATTGTTAATTTTGCAGTGCGGAATTAAAAAAAAATACCGTAAAAACAGAAGTACACATACAAATAATGTAATTTTTTAACTGAGATTAAAGTTTAGATTATTTATTGTTATTGTAAACACGCCATCTATTGTCAGTGAGATAAACTACGACGTTGTAGGCATAAAGAAAACTGCGTTGGTTTATATTTTTAATGCGAATTGTCAACGTTACAAGATTTATGAATTTTATAATTATCTTAAAATAGTTTTCTCCAGTTTAAAGCATTTGCTATAAAACTTCCGAATGAACACGGTTTATTTAAATGATGATAATTGATAGACATTGTTTTGAAAACATTAACAATCAATATACTTGTACGGATTGAAGATTTTCATGTTTGAAAAAAAAATTTTTATCTGTTGAAAACAGAGAACATCGTAACATTTGTGTTTATTAATAACTAGCGGCCTGTCCCGGCTTCTGATGCTTTCGGCGCCTACCATTTCAGGAGTTATTTTTGTAATATTCTGTAAATACATACCACATATGTACCATATCTTCTAATCCTTATATATTAAAATAATTTACCGTAGACTAGAAGTATAAATAATAAAAGACATATTCATCTATAGCCACCTTAGTGTTGCTATAATTACTCTGCTAGTTAGGCATAAAATTTCGTTTGATAGATTAAAACTTTTAGTTTTTGTTTTGTAGATACCAAAGACATCGTTCAATGGACCTAAGTACGTAAAACTTATGTCAACAATAAGGTTAAATGATAAAAAGAGTGTAAAATTCAAAACAAACAAAAGAACGTTAATATTAATTCGAATAGCCATAGACATTATTCGTCCCCTACTCATTTGGACGGAGAGTTATTTAATACTAAGTGACCCCTGTATTCTTGCTACAAAAGTGTATTGAACACATCTGCTGGGCATTCGTGAAAACAGTAATAAATTTCACAATTTAAATGGAAAGTTGTCTGTTTTAATACACGGTTTTAATCACTTTCTAGTTGCGTTCACTTTTCAATTACTAACCAGTGTATTGATTATTAAGTTGTGAATTTTAAATACATATATAATACATTGTGCTGTTTTACTATATCTGTATCATATCATTCATAAAATAAATAAGGTCAGTGGATACGTAATTTCTAAATTATAGTACATAGTACCTGTAATATTAAATTACCTGTGCAGTCGTGTCATATTAGTAACGGTCATACCTTACGTTACGGTTTCTTACCAATTATCCAAAACTAGATCTATTTTATGGAGAGAAAATTGACTAACTTTTTGTTATCATCAGGGAATTCAATCCCGGTATAATTTTAATTATTACGCAATAATAAGAAGGAAATTTTGGCAAAGCCTAAATAGAAGATATTGTTACGAGCTAGGGGATCGGATAGAAACTGCCGTCGATTTCTTCAAGGATTTATTTCAATAAAATCTACGAGGAATTCGTTTACACTAATATCTTGAAATTACGCACAGAAAAGCACTAATAACACACACAAGGAAACACTGTCACTAATCACTTAAATCACTCAGTACTTTATCACTGGTATCGCACTTGTTCGCACTTTTTCTCTTCGCTGTTTATCGCTTGGAATCGCATTCAAAACTGAACTGAGTGGTCGCGTTTTGGCTCGCTTATATATCCCTGGGAAGAATCTCGAACGATGTTTCCGATGTTTACAAGAACTTTCTAGGCGGGAGCGCTACTGAGTAGCGATCGCCTAATTCTAGAACGCGCGTACTTGCTATCTCTTTCGCACACTGCTACGTGCTTGTCGTACGACGTTCTAGAGTTCTCGGTCTAGCTTCGAGAAGGTTCTTATCTTTTCTCTCTTTCGCGTATCAAACAGTGCCTGTCCCACATCTAGAAAATTCGTTCTAGAATATTCCTTCATCGACGGGCCATAACCAGGCCCGAAAACGCCCGAAAACGGGTCTGCTGAAAAGTGCACCACTCGTCCATACGTGTTCTGAAACCGACTGAAAAAATGTTTCAGCCTCCTGAAAACTACGGCAACATTATGTAAATTTCGATTTTCTAATATGTGATTGACCCTCTCCTGAAACGGTCATAAATCATACTTCAGCCTGCTGAAAAGTTCTCCAAGTAGTGGAAAAATCTAAAAACATTGCAGTTGACCCGTCTTCGTAACACTACCCTCTCCTTAGACATGCTCGTCCCGAGCATCATCACTTCCTTTCATCATTATCCTTTTCCCTCGCGACCGAGTCTGCGAATCCTTATCGCCTGCACAAGCTTTACATTTCTTGATCCAGTCTTCTACATCTTCACGATAATTAATCCAGTAAAATATTTCTTTAACTTTCCTAAGAGTCCCTTTTACTCCTAAATGTCCACTAGATAACTCAATATGACACATTTCTAGTATGTCTAGAACCTTGGATCTTGGCACCACTAGCTGCAAATGATCGCCTTGAGCATTTTTCAATTTGCGACATAACACTCCATTATGTAGAACTAAACTGTCCCATTCAGCCCAGTAACTCTTAGTAGTGTTACTTGTAGATGCAACTTCACTCCATTGTGGCTTGACAGCTGAAGATTTCATCCAGTCCAGAATTGGTTTAATGTCACAATCCTCTTGCTGTGCTATCTGCATCAATCTACCACCGAAATCTGAACGAATGGTATCTGTTCTAAGCATCCTCACGTGACCATCCCTTCCGTTCTGTTTGGTGACTTTTTCACTTGGCCTTTGAGACGCATCATCTGAACTCCTTATTAGCTCTCTTTCATGGATCGATAACATATCAGAAAATTTCTTTAATTGTTCCTCTGCCTTTGATAGGTGTATTGACAAGGCTTCCTCATAGTTATCCGGAAATGTTCGAACTGCGTTCCACTCTTGTTGCTTACTGGCCTGTCCGTCCACATCGATTACTCTACAGACGTCATAACCACCATTTGAAGAGTTGCCTTTTAAGGAGACTTCCTGTTCTCCGCACTTGAAGATCCCTTTTTTCAGATCTATCTTACATTTGTAAAACTTCATAAAGTCTAACCCGATTATACAGTCATCTACTATGTCGGCAAGAACAACCTTGTGTCTGTAAAAACGTTCACCAATCTTGAAGGTCGCGATACCTTCTCCCCGATCGGCTATGCGTTGACCCGTAGCTGTAACAAGATGTGCAATTCCTCTAGAAGGGCTTCTAGAAAATGTCTTCAGAAGTTGGTGTCTGATTACTGTTCGTGAAGCTCCAGTATCAAGTGTCACATCACACTTAGTTCCATTGACTTCTCCGTCGATGACTAAAGTATTTCCACGTCTAGCCTTTACATCACCTCGGAAGTCTTTCTTAGGGCACGAAAACCTCATGTGCCCTACTTCCCCACAGATGTAACAGGTTGGCCCACGTTGGCCAGTAGCTCTTTCCGTGACAGCCCTAATGCGGTAAGGTTGAGGATCTTTCTGAATCGCCTCTACCTCCAACGCATGGGCTAGAGCGTCCTTCAGGTTCTTGTGGTGACCAAGGTTCACTCTCAGCCTGACTTCACGATCTCTTATTCCATCTATGAAGGTTTGCACTAATATCTTGTCTGCTACATCTGGTAAGGATGCGTAAGCTTTCCTTAGCAGCTTCTCTATTTCTAGAGCCCATTCTTGCAAACTCTCACTTGGTCGCTGCATTCTCTCCCGTAATTGAGCCCTGTAAACTGGCTCTAAATGTGAGTCTCCATAACGTGACTCCAAAGCATCCAGCAGTCGCGTCAGCGTCACATCTCCTGTCATAACTTCCAACACGTCCAGGGCTTCACCTCGCAGTCCCAACATAAGGGCAGCCACAGCCTGATTATCTTTCCAACCGTTTATCTTGCATAAAGCCTCAAACTGTACCTTGTAGGCGTCCCAAGAAGAAGAACCATTAAAAGTAGGTGCTTCCAGCGTTCCAGATGATTCCACAAATCCAGACATCTTAAGGCACTGAACCTCCTTTTCTAACTCAAGCAATCGTTTCTCCTGTTCAGAGAACCTACGGTCCAGGTTCTCAAACTTTGAATTTAACGTCTCCGTTTTCTTTGCCTGCATCTCCGCATCTGCTGCAGACACTGTCACGAACTCCTCTTGATTCTCCCTTGGAGTAACTGGCATTTTTCTATCCCCAATTCTGACACCAAAATGTTACGAGCTAGGGGATCGGATAGAAACTGCCGTCGATTTCTTCAAGGATTTATTTCAATAAAATCTACGAGGAATTCGTTTACACTAATATCTTGAAATTACGCACAGAAAAGCACTAATAACACACACAAGGAAACACTGTCACTAATCACTTAAATCACTCAGTACTTTATCACTGGTATCGCACTTGTTCGCACTTTTTCTCTTCGCTGTTTATCGCTTGGAATCGCATTCAAAACTGAACTGAGTGGTCGCGTTTTGGCTCGCTTATATATCCCTGGGAAGAATCTCGAACGATGTTTCCGATGTTTACAAGAACTTTCTAGGCGGGAGCGCTACTGAGTAGCGATCGCCTAATTCTAGAACGCGCGTACTTGCTATCTCTTTCGCACACTGCTACGTGCTTGTCGTACGACGTTCTAGAGTTCTCGGTCTAGCTTCGAGAAGGTTCTTATCTTTTCTCTCTTTCGCGTATCAAACAGTGCCTGTCCCACATCTAGAAAATTCATTCTAGAATATTCCTTCATCGACGGGCCATAACCAGGCCCGAAAACGCCCGAAAACGGGTCTGCTGAAAAGTGCACCACTCGTCCATACGTGTTCTGAAACCGACTGAAAAAATGTTTCAGCCTCCTGAAAACTACGGCAACATTATGTAAATTTCGATTTTCTAATATGTGATTGACCCTCTCCTTAAACGGTCATAAATCATACTTCAGCCTGCTGAAAAGTTCTCCAAGTAGTGGAAAAATCTAAAAACATTGCAGTTGACCCGTCTTCGTAACAATATAAATGTTTTTAAACCTTACCTTCTATCTAAAATATCAGATAGGAGACCGATCCCTTTTTAGTATCAAGAGCGTTCGTAATCTCCTAACATCTTAAATAAAATAGTGTACGGTAAGTAGTATATGCCCGGTATCTTATGAATTAAATATGAGCGCTTTATTCGATTCCGTAGTCCCTCGATATCTGATAATAAAAAAGAAATTTATCGCACACATACATCGAAGAAATTGAGGCCGATCTCATCGTCCGCTATTTTTTACGGCCGCCGTCCGTCGACAATCACTTCATAGCGACCCCTGTCCGAGGCCTCGATGACAGAATTATTTATCAGTTTGAAAAATGACGGGAAAATTGAATGTAGTCGCAATGTTTACAACGCATTTTCTGTTCGGTGTCCTCGGGGGCTCCTTCCCCGCGTTCCGATGTCCACTTTTCAAAGAGGCCGCTCGGACGAGGGTCGAAAAGTGTCCCCAGAGTAAAAATAAAAAATAAGAATCCATACGTACGAATATCGATGTGTCGTGGACGCCGGACGACAAAGAGAGCCGCCTCACATAAAACGCCCAGTGATACGTGTCGCGATACTTTATTCATTTTGTTAATATAATTGTTTTCCTCTTTCGTAACGGTATGACACAATCTATTGAAGTGACCGGGGCCATGTGTCCGCCCTGCAGCCTCAGGGGACAGTCGCTTCCAAACTTAACGTTATTGAATTACCCATGAACGGAAGATCAATCGGTAATCTTTTAATGAACCAATGGGCAATGCACTCCCACATATACCTAATGTCACTTCTAAAGATATATAAATTGTAGAGAATGAAATCGGAAAAGGACTAAAACAGAAAGTGTACAAAGAAGTAGATACATAGAATTAACAATATGCCATTGGTGGTATTCAAGCTGTTTTAAAAGAAATTTATTTATAAAGGCGTATATAGGTGCAGGGAGTGAGTTATATGTTATACATATATTCAAGGGGAAAAGATGGTTAAAAATGAAGATGTTATTGTAATAACGATAAAACTTCGTAATATACCTAGTCTTGCCATAAATACTGAAACAAAGAAAAATATTTTTTTTTCTATTGCAATTAACATTTATTACTTTTACAGTGTTTTAGTTTAATACATAAATAAAACACAATTTATAATATAAAAAGCTTATTCGAAGTGGTCTCTATTGGCTGCGATAGAGTCCTTAAACGTTGAGGCCAGTTATCAATAGAAGCACGCACTCTTTCCATGGGAAAATTCATCTCTGCCAACCGTATGGATTGTTTTAAGGCCTCCAAATTATAATGCCGTTTAGAGCAAGCCATACTCTCTAAAACTGACCATAAATCATAATCTAGCGGATAAGGATCGAGACTAGACGACGGCCAGTCTTCATCTCTGATGAAGTCCGAAACGTTCATTTCCAACCAAGACTGCGTAGACCGAGCTTTATGACCCGGTGTTGAGTCTTGCTGGAAGGAACATTCTTTGTTATTAAAAATGGTGTTATTAAGGGGCTTCACTACCTTCTCAAGAATGGTATCTTGATACACTTCTGCCGAAGTTTTGATACCTTTTTCACAAACGTATGGCTCAGTCACTCCTTCATAGCTAATACCCCACTAAACCATTACTGAAGTCGGATAGTGCCCACGTTGCACTCTGTCGACTTATTGGGAAGCTTCCTTAGAGCTTTGAGCACAAATACGGTGATTTTGTTTGTTAAAATGTTGCTCGATTGTAAAAAAAAATCTCATCCGTAAACAAAATTTTTCTGTGACCACTCTTTGCGTACCGCTTCAGTATTTTTTTAGATTTTATCACCCTATTCTTTTTAAATTATCAGTTAAGAAATAACCAGAACGTCTCTTATAGGCTACAAGTCCTAAGTCATCTTTTAAAATACGCGACATGGTTCTAGGTGCTATCTTCGTCTCCCGAGATAAAATATTTTGCTTTCGTACAGGATTTCTTCGAATTCTTTCCCTTACTGCTTTGACCACCTTTTTCGTACGAACACTACAAAGAAGGTCAGATCTTTTTCTGTCACAAACAGAGGAGGTCTCATTGTACCTATTCATGGCCCGGTTCTCAAATATTTTACTAATACCAAGCGTGTGGAGAGTTTTAAAAATTGCATTTGGCTCCATACCTGCTTTGTGTAAGGCAATCACAGCGATTCGGTTCTCTTCATCACCCCACTCCATTTTAATATCGCAAAATATTATACAAGGTATTGGCGCCAAAATGAGAAAACTATAAGCAATCGTATAAAATTAACAGATTCCAAATTCAAATGTAATATTTTGTTTATTTTTAATTGTATCAGTATTTATGGCCAGACTAAGTAAATAATGTGTAAAATTTTACTAAAATTTCTTACAGGTTTTAGAAACACTTTAAGTTTAATAGAAAGCAAAAAGTTGTCGTTATACGCAAAGTCAGATATATATAATAGATTGAGATATTATTAGGATTTTCAGTAGAATATATTTTAAAACACCTGACCTCGTTATGATGCCTTTTTATTCATGCATATCTCATCTGCTGCATATGAATATATATATTAAAACATCGAGTAACATCAACATTTTGAGTAACAACAGTGCTACATAAGTACTACACTTAATACTAATAAGTCAGTACTATGCGTCTTTTTGGCTTCACTTAAGAAATAAACAAATTTATTACCTGTCTTAATACATAGTACGCAATGGATACATAAACGTATAGATATGTATTATAACAGCCATGGCCGCTCGTAAAAATGTTTTATTCACCCCATACGTCGTAAAAGGCGTAATAACGTGAGGAGGCATCGTGGAAGCAATTACTGATCTGTTATAGTTTGTTACAAAGACGCTTGTTTATTAGCGTTTTAGTACTCATTTACCAAACAAGGACAATATTAATTTCTTTGCCTATATTCACTTAGTTTAACATATAAAGTATATGGCAGAAAAAAGTGTTTAATTTCTTTGAATTAGGTTCATAAAAACATAGATTGATTTCACGATTTTAAAATAAGAAACATAGTTTCTTTTGTTTCTGATATTAACAAGTGTAAGCGTCCTTTTAATTCTGAATGCCGAAATTACCTTCTTCTAGAATATTGAAATGTACGACAACATAAATATATAATATAAACAATGCCGTATTTATATTATTTATTATTAGGTTTATCTAATATTTGAAAACCGTGAAACAAAAAAAATCATTTAGGTGAAACATTCATAACATTACGTCACATCTTAATGATCGTAAGCCCAAACATAATAAGCAATTCTTTCCTTCAAGGCTCATGATTGGAGAAAACAAGGTAACATCGCACCCTATTATATTCATAACTGAATATTATAAGCCCGCCCGCCCTACGAGGAAAAGCGAAAGCTTGCATCGCCCGCCTACAATATCATAACAAGCCGCTATTGGTTGAAGAACCTGATATAATATCATAACGGGTCGGGATTGGGTGAGGGAGTGAGCGTCTCCCGACCCGCGCCTCCCGTCTTTCATTAAAGGTTAGTGCAACGGTGGCTTGCGTTATAATAAGTTCAACGTCCATACGTAGTCGTACCCTTCCCGCGCGTCTCAATAAATATGTCGGGAGTGGGCGCCCCCCCCTCCCGAGTATGAGCGGTAGGAAATGCCGACCACCGACCGCCGGAGCCGGATCAATAATAATACTCGCCCATATCTGCAGTGGACTGGATCTGCTTGAGAAAGCAACCCCCCTTCGCCCTGGAGGCCGCTACACAAACAATATTAATCATTTTCCCGACCCTGAAACTCCCAACGCGTGGCCACTACCGTGGATACTCATGCCCTGCCACCTAATTGTTACAGTTTCAAAATTACTAGAATACTCTTCTCGTATTACTGAAGAAATAAAGTCAAGATAAATTCAAAATCATTTACGCAGTTTACGATAATAGCACCGGCGGCATCTTTATTATTTAATAAATTTTTAAGCAGACATCGATTTGTTAACTGTGATTTAATGCTTTTATTTAAAATAAACAAGAAAAAATATGTCGTGAAATATTGTAATGATTCACAAAGTTTTTCCGGCCAAATGTTACAACTTTCGTGTATTATTTGGAAAGTAAACGCGTCAATTGAAATAATTGATGTAAGCAAAGTAATTTTGATGTCACCAGTTGGAAAATTCAGTACACGAAATAGTATTAACTTTTACCATTCCGTGACTCTTACGCGTGATACTGATACTTCCCTGTACGCTTATTATTTTACTAATTAATTAAAACAAAGTAAAAAATGGCAAATTAAAATATCTGCTTTCTCGGAATCCTTAATGTAAACACTGTCAGTGATGATTAAATGCTCGAGTCGTGCCATAAGTAGAGCGTGGTATAATGAATAACGCATTTTCTGATCCCGCGTTACATACATAGTTTTTACTAGAAAAGAAAAAAATGAATGTTCTCGTTCTTGAGTTATTATAACTTCTTTATCTTGTTTGATATAATCTTATGTCAATTATTATTATTTTAATATTAGAATAACGCATATGTGTGGCAAGTGAGTGAGTATTCTGTGTTCCTAGAGATAGATATCTACTGTTTTAAGTTCGTTTTGTCTAGTGGTTTACTATTTGATATATTTGTTAATATCCAGTTAAATTAAACAAGTGATCTTCATACTACTTTACTTCTAAAAACTAACAGTATGTTAGATAACGAACATTACATGTATATCTAGAAACGTGTCGATCGCACCACAAGCAATACAGAGCTGGCGAACTTTGCACAATTTATCAAATTGAGTTAGTGAGGGGCAATATCAGAGAGCGAACGCAATATTGCAGCGCGTGACCGCGTCTGCAATACGCGCTCGATACATCGGCCGGCGCCGGGCCCGCACGTCCGCCCCCGCCCGTCTTGCCGCCCGCCCCCGCCCGCCCAACTGACCACCTACAGATATTTAGCTAACAATGCCGCGACTTCGGCCACCTACCGCACGCTGTCCCGCTTCTTGCCGCCGCGCCGCCCTGCGACACGACAGGGACTACCGCGCTCGCCTTCGGTCATTCCTATATTTATTGGCGACGCTCATAAGTACGCGGGTCAGGTTATAAGTTTCTACGAAATGAATGGCCCAGCGAGCCACGTAGAAGCGAGTTCCCGTCGCGCTTAACAAGAAGGCACCTCCACTAAACTTGGCTGGGGGCCACCCACTAGCTGGCTTTATAATTAAAAAACAAAAGAATACAGGGGCCCTCAGCCTCTTGGCTGCTAGACTTTTATACGAATAATGGACCAATAGGAATACAAATTGGTATTAGAGAATTAAATTTATAACCACTTAAAAAGATTGTAATAATGTAATTATAATTAATCTTTATATACATATATATAGGACTACCTTCGCACTCGTACAATGATAAGAAGTCGTAACTGGACATCGATTTAACGTTTCATACACGCTACATCCGGGTGAAAGCTATTAAGAAAAGCCATTACGGAGTTTGCAGATGACCGCTCGGTTTTATAACGCGAAGGCAGACCCCCTCCATCGCTCACCCGCTCCCTTGACCATCGACCGACAATTGTAAATGGCACATAAAATAAATGAATGTGCAACGGGACTCGCCTGCAACAGACAATATAAATTACAACTTGGAGATTATATTTACCGGGGATGAATTGTTTTCCTCAGACGTCTCCTTACAAAACTATACCTATATACATTCGCCTGATATTTACTTTTTACGTTCATATTTATACTCTCAAACAAGAAGCCTAATGGACTAACAATAACTTAACGATCGAACCTTTCACTAAGCACATTTAAACTAAATATTCGTTCCGATGAACAATAGAAGAATAAAGCCTTTAATAAAAATCATTTAGAATTGTCAAGAAACTAGTAAACAAGAAACTAGACTAATCTGGTGCTTTTTTATATATATTTTCGTACTCCGCAAAGTTACAAAGATAGTCTTGATTTTTCTATTGAATTTATCAAAATATAAATGTTTTTAGTAGTGAATGTATGGTTAAAAATAAATAAAACGATTGATAAGTTGTTAGTAACAATTTAGGCAACAGAATTTATATTCTCATTGAATTCGGTGTAAATATTTTTTTTTAAATATATCTACCACACTACCTATAATGTACCTAACATACAATAGTAAATCTTAAATAAACCCCAATTCACAGCGTAATTGCAATAGTGTTTATTTTATGGCATCTTTCCAATAACACGTCAAGTAATATATGTTGCTTATTGAAATTTATTGTATAATTAGGAGGGCAGATAGCCTGTACAAACAGCGGGGACCGTAAATTCGTTCAACCCAATTAGACCAGACAATGTAGCTATGAATATTGTGGACTAATCAATATACTACCGACGAATTAAATCCTATTTTATTTTATTTTTTTATTTTTATTTATTTGGTGCACAAAACACATTATAATCTTTACAAAAATAAACTTAAAACTAATAGTTATGAACAGGATTCTAATGTAAAACCATGTGCACACTGCAAAATTAATGTTACATCAATAAAAGGCTCATAACTAACAAAGGTAACATAGTAAAAAAAAAACAATAATAATAATAATAATAAGTTCCTCGACACCAATTTAACGTAACGTTAACCAGGACCACAAGGGTCAGCACTTAACCTACGATGGAGGATGTCTTTAACGACACTAATGAATTTATTGATGTTGCGACAGAATATGTCCATAAGTAAGTGGTTGCTCTTTGCCATCTCGTTATATTGACGAGCCATCCTGGTCAAAGGGTTGTAAAAAGAGATGTTATTCTTATAAGTTTGAAGGGAAAATAAATTGACTTCGTTAGCTCTACGGGCACTAAATCTAATGTTAAGGCTAATGTGAGCTAGTAGTTCGGGAGAGTCTATAATGGAGTGGGTGATTTTGTAAAGGTAAACTAAGTCGAAGACTATGCGTCTAGATTCTAATGGTTGAACTTTAAATTTCAGGAGTCTATCGCAATAATTTAAGTTAGACCGGCCAGGTTTTATACGATAACATAAAATTCTGAGAAATTTCCTCTGAATTCGTTCAATATCGTCAATGTGCACCTTATAATTCGGCGACCATATTGGACTACCGTATTCTAATATACTTCTTACGAGGCTGAAGTATAAGTACAAGGTGCTACGAGGATTTTTAAAACCTTTTGTGGATCTAAGAATAAAACCCAGTAGATGGTTTGCTTTAGACGTGATGTGACTATAGTGGGCACGGAATGAAAGCTTGTCATCGAACAGGATACCTAGGTCTTTTGCAACATCTGATCTGTTAACTAATTGACCATCTATGACGTAGTTCCATACGATTTTGTTTCGTTTATTAGTAAACGATATGACAAAACACTTGTCTATATTTAAATACATGTAGTTCGTCTTGCACCATAGTGATACGGTATTGATATCACGCTGTAATGTTAAGCAGTCATCTAAATTAGTAATAGAAGTAAATATTTTTAAGTCATCTGCATATAAGAGACAATTGCAGGACAGTTGTTGAATAAGGTCATTAATAAAAACTACGAAGAATAATGGCCCTAAGTGGGAACCCTGAGGTACTCCCGATGTAACTGCGATAGGTGCAGAGATGAAGCCCTTTAACGCAACCAACTGAGTTCTAGAGTCTAGGTATGAGCAGATCCATCTATATAAACTGCCGTGGATACCATGTGACGCTAACTTATGACAGAGCAGATGGTGATTTACTTTGTCAAAAGCCTTAGAGAAGTCAGTGTAAACAGAGTCAACTTGGCCACCTGTGGCAAACACTTGACAGAGATAGTTTTTGTATTCCAGAAGGTTAGTGACCGTAGACCTGTTTCTAACAAAACCATGTTGCTTGTCTGAAAGAACAGGCTTAAAATGACTGAACAGATGAGTATACATCACTGACTCAAATAATTTAGCAGCGCAAGATAAAATACTTATCGGTCTATAGTTTTTACAATTGGACTTATCACCACTTTTATAAATAGGTATTATGTGGGCAGTTTTCCAGCGCTTAGGAAACACACCACTAGTTAACGATTTATTAAAGAGAACACATAATGGAATGGACAACTCCTTTCCGCAACTTTTTATGAAAATAGGAGGCAGAAGGTCAGGACCCGCCCCTTTGTTAATATCCAAACTATCTATTTTACGTTTGATATCTGTTACCGTAATAGAAAAGCCAGATAATATATTAAAATACGTGTTATTTACAGCACCAGATTGGTCAGTGTATATAGTTTTATTAGTTTTATCGTCAAAAACTGAACCAAAGTATCGCGAAAAAAGGTCACATATCCCCTGACCGTCTGTCTCAGAAGTATTTTCAAGTGTCATGGTGTGAGGCACTGAAATATGGCCTTTACGATTATTCACAAATCTCCAAAATGATTTTATGTCCTTGGCCAACGAGTCCTCGATGGATGCGATATACTTGTCGTAACAAATCTTGGTAAGAAATTTGCATCTCTCCCTCAGCAAAGAGAAAACGTCATAATCGCGGGGATTCCCAAACCTCTTAAACCGTTTATGATATAAGTTTTTTTCTTTATTACATTTAATTAAGGATTTGCTGTACCAGACTGGATAAGATGAGAATTTGCTACAACAACTTGGTGTATTTCTTGATATTATTTCAAATAAAAGCTCATAAAAAGCTTCGGTGCACTCATCAATACAAGGGGACGATAAGATTTCGGACCAGTTCACAGACTGGAGTTCAGATTTAATGTTTTCAAAATTACATTTAGCAAAATTAAGCCGTTTAATGTTAGCGCGTTGAAGCCCTTTAGAAATCTGAATCGGAGAAAGAGTAATCAAAATTGCGGGATGATTTTTATCTAACAAACTTAATGCAAGTGTTTCATTGACACTTATACAATCTATATTAGAAAGCACCAAATCCAACAAGCGAGCGTTTGCATTTGTGATAAAGTTATGCTGTTTTAGATTACACAGTGACATTAATTCATTTAGTAGAAGGAGCTTCTTACTCGGGTTAGGGGAAATTGACAGAGAGGGATTAATCGAATCAGAGTAATCAGGTGTGTTAAAATCACCAATTAATAAGAAATTATCCAAAGGGAAACGATTAAGAAGTAAATTTTGGCAATGGCTATAAAAGAGTTCAAGCTTGTTAATTCTAATATCAGGAGGCAAATAGCAAACACATAAATTTATGCGAGAAGTGTCACGTGCTTCAGGAATAAGAGTAACCCAGACATCCTCCATATCACTATCCCACGATGCTTGACGGATGACCTGGTATTTTTTATGGACGGCGAGTAAAACTCCACCTCCCTCGGTTTTAGCACAGGAGGAATCCGCACGATCTCGTCTGAAGAGATTGTAACGGGCGTCAACAACTTCGCCATCGAAAACACTCATATTTAAGTTCGTTTCCGTCAAGCATATAATATCGAAGTTAGAATTTAACAGATTTAAAGAAAATTGAGTTAACTTGCTACGAATTCTGTTTACATTTTGATAAAATATATTAATCATTGTGGAAATAACGTGTGATTCAGTATATAAAAACAAAAATTGATCAAGTAACTTACTAAGCAATGATAAACAAACAAATTAGTAGTAGTAATAACAATTAAGACAATTTAGTGAAGGAATCATGACTTTTAATTAGAATGGCCGGGCTTGATTCATCCTTACGAACATAAATTTGGCCATATCGCACCCAAACAAACCTGTAGTTCTTGTCAGTAGAAAATTTACGTGCCGCACGGTGTAACTCTTTAGCTTCAGGAGACAAATGTTCAGACAAGTATATCCTGCTCGACGACGAGCCGCCAATACCAATATCGGTAGTAGATAGTTTGGTGTCAGGGTGGGACTTATTGAAGCGAGTCAACGCAGACAAGAGTGTATCACGCTGACGCTGCGTTGAGAGGGTAACTAGTATGTTTCGCGGCCTTTTGGAGTTTGAGTCCATCTTAGCTACACGACGACATGCTTTAACATCACTCTCAGATACCACAACATTTAAACACTCACAGAGTTTTTTGAATAACTCCATCAGATTCTCAGTCTTGCTTTCGGGTACCTCGTGAATCTCGAGGTTTAAGTCACGTGAAATCTTTTCAACTGTAAATAAACGACTCTGGAGTTTTGATAACGTGTTTTGAGATTTCGTAAGTTCAGTCTCGAGTACCCTGATTCGATTGTCTTTGTCTGCAATATTTGACTTCAAATCATTTTGTTCTAAGATGATAAAATCCGTTGTCGTCGTGAAGTCAGCCTTTACCAACTCAACAGCTCGGCTAACCTCGTCGGTCACCATGTCCTTCAAGTCCTTTCTAAGCGCGGACCGTAGATTTAGCATAAACGATGAGTCAGGGGACAGTTTCAAGTCTATAAGTTTGCTAATACTGTCCAACGTAACCGGCTGCTTAGAAAAGTCAGCGCCTGCAGAAGTTTTCGTAGCAAAATCACACTCCGGCTCTTTACACGTCGTTATATATGAGGAGGCGCTTGGTGATTGGTTATTGCGACCCCGCCGGACAGGAGTATTATCGTCATTGTTTTTACGCCGAGTTACATTCTGACACAGAGGACAATTAAGTGATGCCAATTGCTCAGCACTGAGCTGCTTAGTCGACCCGGCAGCAACATCAAGGCATTCATAACAAAACTTGCGTTTGCAATTATTACACTTTAAAAAATGATCGACATTTAATACGTTATTACAGCCATGGCACTTCATAGCTTGATTAGATTCACTATTATTCACTTCACTGATTTTACGTATTCTGTATTACTTCAAATTTGACTTATAAAAGCTAACACTATTGTTAAAAATTGAATAATAACACTTATAACACGGCTAATAATACTTTTAACACGGCTATGGACTACCTTCCACCACGGTTGAAAATTGAATGAAAATTGAATATTCTAAAGCAAATTAATTGTCGCTATGATTTAAAGTGCACAGACTGAATGTGAAAAACATGATGTAATTTGCGAACACTTAACAATATTATGAAATAATGGAAAAAATTAGAAGTGTCTTGCGTAGACGTTCAATAACTACCGCAGATACAAAAACTTAAAAGGCATAAACCGTCTGTTATATAAATTCTAGGCAGAAATGCGTCTATCAAAACCTTATCAGAGCACATCTTCATTAATTGAAGTAAGTTATTTTAATAGTTTGCCTTCAGGGCACAAGAATTACATACAGTTTAGAAAATCACAGAGTCTAATCACGCTGGATGAGTCATTCGATATCACCGACCAGTCATTTGGTCAACGTCGCAAAACTAATGACACATAATGACGGCCTAACGTCCAGAGGGTGGCAGCCAACCTACCACTATTGTACACAATAATAGCCTCTATTGCAAAGGATATAGAGGTTGTATGCCTGTCCATCAGTCAAGGTCTGTTAGTTCTCCCCAGGAGGTCCTCAGTGCACTCGCGACTGTGGCCGATCACCTGACCATCCGCCGCTAATTGAAGCTCCCCACGGCATACGGAATATTTCATTAGCCTGGGTATATTGTTATTTACCCACATATACTTACAAATAAGTCCTGAAATTACTTAGAGTAAACATAAAACATTTGCATTTGCTTGCACAAACATGATTAGTTAAGCTTCCAGTCAAAACTTCTAAAGTGTTCTTTTAGGCTGAATTCATGAGGCTAATCGTACATCGAACATATCTTACATATCTAAGTCTCATGTATCGAAATGATGCTTATAAAAATATTAAAAGCAAATCATTACTGTCACTTATTCTAGATAACTACCAAGAGTATTCTCCGGAAGGTGAAACTAAAGATAATACCTTTCTCATAATAAAAATTTCTTTAATACCCTGATTTGTCATTGATAACCTTTGATAAAAAAATAATATTATGTTTATTTCAATCAACTAGTAATTTCATTTTGTTTGATAGGTTAGTTTATCTATAAGAAACGCAAATATAACGTATGTGGACTATAAAACAGAGAAAGTACATAGTCCTTAGTATGATTAAATACCTTTATAAAATCAGAGTATACACGTATTATATATTTTGAAGAGCTAGTGTAAGGCCGCGTTGTGTTGTTAGCCTCGAATGTACTCGTATATAGAGGAGACCAAGTGGAGACGCGTGCGAAGATAGAAATGAAATTGATGAACTTTTCTCGCAGCAATAATGGCTTTGGCACGTACCAACATAATTCCCAACAAAACTTCCTCACTGTGCTCCGCCCTACCACAGGGCTGTGCTTTTTTATAAAATTTATCATCGCGTAGATATAATTTAAAATTTCCAAATAATGTAAGCGCAAATAAATTTTCTTTTGATCAATTGAATTTTTGTACAATACGACAAGAGAAATTTTGTTAGTAATAGTCTAGTATATAAATGTTTTTTTCTAGTATAAAAAAACCTTTCTTATAAATTATCCTAGAATTACAGTACGAAGTCGATGGCTTTTACCACTTATGGTGATATAAAATATGCAACTACAACGACACTGCTTCCAGTAAACACTTTAAATTTATATTAACATTGTCGGTTGTGTTACTGCTGTGTAAAATATCAATCGGGAATTAATTTCAGATAACTGTTCATTGTCATGTATTATTTAATTCATCTCTCACCTATATTTAAGTCCTGATGACGATAGGTACAATTAATTGTTATCAAAATGTTTATCTATTATTTTGAGATGGGCAGCCCTGATGGAAAGGACAGCGGACATTCGCGGACGAAGAAGGGAGCGTTCGTACATCTAATATAAGAAGAGAACAAAATAGGTTTATGTCGGATACTTTGACCATTCGTCCGTAAAGTAACTTCGCTCTACAGCCAACGCCCACGCTCTTATACTCTGAATCCATAATGTTCGAAAGCTTTACTGAAATATGTTAACCGTCTATTGAAAAACAGATAAACGATCAACGATCATACGGAAAGTATTTCTAGTAAATATTTTTTTTGTGTATATTTTCTTTCGTTTTGAGTGTCGATTGGTTTTAGGAAACAAAGAAATGGAAAACAATAATTCGTGTGTATGAATATATATGTAATGAGTGCTGTTTAATCCGATATTATTTTCCGAAAGTCCTCAGAACTAATTATAAGAACTACGTTACTGGACTGCTACAATATTGACGTTAGCCTAATAATACTCATTCCTACATATATAATGAGTACACTTGGGGAGAACATTTGTGCTTCGACCACAATATAACTAAATGCAATGGTTATTCCTGGCATCCTTTGGGAGTGACATACGCTATATCTATTCAATACTAATCATCATCTATATTTAAATTACTGTATTGGCTGTCGCGCAATTAGGTATTTCTCTTTTAAGTACACAGCTACATTCAGAAAAAAAAACACAAATCATTATCGAAACATCCAACAATTCATTTGGAAACAGTTCCTCATTTGTAACGAATTGCTGAAACACATTCTGGAAAGTAATCAAGTGAAATGTCAGTTCCTAAAACAGGAATGAATCCAATGTCACCGCCAGCGTACCGCTTAATCAGGCCTGGACTGCCCGCCCTATATTTGCGTATGCAAAGAGACTCCAGCCGCATTAGCTATGCCATATAGCCAACGTAGCGTGTAGCGATTGGGCAAACACATATCTGCATTATAAACAGCGTTCGGGTGCACAAACGCGCAATGTGGTCGGCCTTTACCGGCGCTCGACTAATCAACGAGCTGACCTTCCGCCGAACAAATGCCATACCACACTCTACGAACACTGCTTTCCTGAATGAATAAATTAGTTTGCTGTTAACATACCTTTACGCACTGATTGATCAAACATTTATAGACACGACTGCAAATAGCAAAGGAAGTAACATCTTTCCGGAACGCACTCGATCGTTATTGATCTAGTAGGTCAGTATGCTAGTGAAATTAGTTACCTCGATGTTTAATAAAGCGTAGAAGATCATATAAAGCAACTCTAGACTATCAATTTATGCATGTGCAGTGAATCGAAAAAGCTTTCTACTTTCCAACGTAGACGCTGCATGTGGAAAATCTTAAGTTATCGTGATTTATTCTTAAGAGTTGCTTCTATTACAGTAATTTGAAAGCGGATTATTCATACTAACGAATACATGTTATTGATTCTCAGAGATAATTAGTTTCACGCTACCTGACATGCGTTAGTTATATTTTATATATATTTAGTAGTAAGTAGACTACTATAGAATGTATTAAGTATAGGTATTAAAAATTACTATAATTAGTTTACTTAATTAGTTTAATTATTTAACTTATTTTATAAAATAGACAATAAAACCACCGATACAGTTTCCCTTTTATTTGGTCTTACATTTATTTATAAATTATTTTACATTAAATTTACCTAAACCGTAGTCACAAATAAATAAATTAGAATAAATTACTTATACTGACGTAGACTTGGACCACGGAATAAATTAATGCCCAGGATCAGAATATCTTGGACTACTTTGGTTTGAAGATTTTGTATGGTCTATAGATAAGATTGAGCGAAGTAGTTAGGAGCTCAAATTGACTGCTCTTCGGGGTTCGTTGGGATCTTGTCAGCGTAGAACCGGTAAGGATCATTCTCGCTAATGCGTGCCGGCCTCACCACATAAAGATTTCGCCTTCGAATTAAAGACTAGAATTAAAAACATTTGATATTAATTCACAGAATAACATTAGCCTAATGTTCATATAGTAGTCTTGAATTACCTATGATGTCCATCAGCGTGAACTTGGAAAGTCGTTTCTCCAGTTGCTCCATCGTGACTGAAGAGTTTCTTTAGGGCGATTATACCAGCGATCGTTAATGCCACCTTACTGGCGATTAGTGCTTTGCCAGCGATGGCAGCCAAGGTCTTCAGGGCCATACCTCCTACTATGCTCACGGTTGTGAAAATACCGAGCAACAGGTAGGGCAGGACCTTTTTTCCTGTAAAAAGTAAATTTATTAGCTACCTTGAAATTGACGTAAAATTTAAATCTTTCTCAGTACATACCTCTGCCTCTGCCTTCAGACATTAAATCCATAGAGACAGTGTGAGTATTTAAGAGTTGCTCGAACTTTGCTCGTAGCTTGGTATCGAGTTTTTCTTCAGAGGTCATCCCAGGAAAGAAGCGAGGCTCAGCCACAGCGCTCGGGGCATCAGCCTGTTTCACCAACGTCAAACCGTCAGCAAGCTGAACGCTTTCCTGTTTAACACAATAATAAAATGAGTAAAATTACCAAAAGTTCTTTCGCAAATCACTTATCCACTTTTGTCACCTGTTCCACGGCTCTCGTCAGAGCATTAAGCGCCTTGCCCTTTAAACATGTAGTTATGTGTTTTTGTGCACTGCAATCGTCATATACTTTTTGTAATACTGCAAACTCAGCCGAGGGCCACCAGGAGGTTTCGTCTGCTCTGCCACTGTCGATTTCATTTTGTACGAAATCATCATCCATCCGAGATCTTCTAGGTCCATGAACGTGTCCGGAGACAACGATAACACAGATAACTAACGTTAAGGGTATCCGTAGAAACGAACACATTTTTCTAGTCACACACTACACTAAACTTAAAAAAATGGGTGAATGAGGGTGGCCTAATAACGACTGACGGGCAAGACACCGGCAGCGACTTTATAACGGCGGGCAGCACGTCGACGAGCATCACCGAACATCCGCTATTCCGCACCAGTTCTCCTGCACGCATGCTTACGTAACTGAACTTGAAAACGATTGAGAACAATTTTCCAAGAGAATTTCTCCGATAAAATGTACTGCAAAAAGCAACACATATGCATTGGCTGCGCAAGTGTTGGAAGAAGTTTCAATTTTGCGGTTAAAAGTAATGAACCAACACTTATTAAAATGTATCAAAATATTTGAAAAATATTTATAACTATGTTATCTGTCGTTTCAGAGTTGTTTAAGCCCCGCGCAAGTCACAAATGCAATTGGGGTATTTAATCAAAAGTTAAGATATTATTTTAAATCAATTGAAAAACTTGATATCACGAACAAGTGCAAGATTAAAATTAATTATAATATATACATGCAAAACCGCATAATTCATTTAAAACCACAGTAATTCCTAAAACAGAACAAGAACTAAAAGATAAAGAATGTAATGTCTCTAGTACACACAAGTAAATTCACGCTTATAAGCTTAGGATCATTCTAATAAACGCTAAGAACTCATTGTGAAACTAAACGTAAAGTAAAACAGCTTTGGTATTTAAAAAATCTGTACATGGTTTTATAGTGTCTGTTGTCAATTGCTTGTAGATGTAATCCCACTATATACCATGACACATTTTTGCTGGATAGACAATGAAGCAATGGTGTAGTAGGTAATACACCTTCAATAATGTCATTCGATAGTGACTGACTGAGTGACTGTATCTAAATTACTACCCGTATTTGCTTTGAGTCGTCGTTTTCTTCATAAAGATCACATTTTATTTCTGTTGCAATTGTTTTTAAGGTGTGTGGAATTAAGTAACGATACCTTAGAAACCAGTCCAAAGTCCTTAGAATTAGCACAGTGTTATCGTTTAGATTCTAATCAAACACGAGATTTATTTGTACTTCTTGATGGCAAAGTGAAAATTCATACTTGGCTATTCGGTATCGGAAAAATCATGGTGCGGAACTACTATGCGCAGGAATGATTAGCTTGCGTGCTTATATCATTATCAGTAACTTCTTTGCTAAGGATGTACCTATTTACTACATAAGTATATTGAAATAAGGAAATAACGCATATTATGTGTTTACGATTAAAGGAAAGTACTTTTACTCAACCGTGTCGGTGAAATTAAAGTTAACAAGCGCAATAATTATTACAATTATATCTATTCATTATTTTACTGTTATCTTTGTAATTATTTTGACATTTAACTCTGCAACAAGAAAGTCGTTACACGCATAATCTCGTGTAATTAAATAAATGCAACATATTACTTATTCTTCGCGAAATAAATAGGATTAGTTATTGTTTTCTATGATCCCATATTGATTTTCACTTAAAAAGATAACTTGTAACACTGCTTGATGAAAGTATGCGAAACGTCGGAAAATATTAACGTCGAATAAGTGGCTTGAATCGGTGACTTCCAAATATTTACAGTTTTCCATAAACATTGGCATTGCCAGAATCCAAGACTGCTTTTTACTGCCTGCTTTGAGCCTGCACGCACAAGCACATTTTTAAATAGATTTTCTTTGGAAAAACAATTTTTTTAGACTTGAAATATACATAAAATCATGTAATAGCGTAGTAGCGTCTTCCAAGTAGCGTCTTCCAAGTAGCGTCTTTATGACATCTGTTGTAATAAGAGTGTACTGTATAGTAAACTTTAGCTTATTTCACTTATGCCTGCCGCGTTTAGATAGGGGCCTACCTAAGAGAAGTAGCTCGCATGTTAATCCGTTGTACATCTAGATGGCGTTTAATTACATTATTTGAAAGAATTCTAATTTTTACTCTCTCTACACTCTTGAAGTGTGATGAGTAAATAGCCATAAAGTATTTTGTAAAATATGTTTCGTGTGGATTGTTAACCATTCAATCATAGAAGACAAACATCTAATGCCCTATAAACAGCGTAAAAAACCGACTAATATCTCCTGAAATTTGTATTGTACGCTGAGTTTGAGAAATAATTTCAAATATAAATACACTCAAGTAGTGTAAAATAGCTGTTGACGTTATGCGGGTGCATTTAACACGTTTACATATAGGTACATATTAATTACAGACCTACTAATATTTAATTTTCATTTTGTTTCTTAACCTTACTTTCTTTAAGTTTAGGTTTTCTTAACTTTTCTAAACTTATATTTTTTGCTTACTACTCATTTTCTGGTAATTGTCGGTTCGAGTTTTAGTTATTGCCACGCCAAGAGCCTACGTTTGGTTTAGTGTCTTGGTTGGGTTAGAGAATTAATATTAATTGTTTAGAACCGAGCGTTTCTGCTATTTGACAAAAGTACACGCTAAACTCAAATAAGAAAAACGCTTTGGACATCTGGATTCCCCCTAAATTTGGGGGGAAATATTCAAGTTGGTATTACTGGCCCAATGCTCTGTCTATACAACGACTATATATTTTCGATTCCACATTTGACATTAGCTACTGTCATGTAAAATAATGATACCTCATACCACATAATATAATAGTGTAGTATTTATAATACGTTATACGATTACACTTGCCTATAAATTGTAAGGCAATGGGTAATCCACTCGAAGACCCGTCATTACTTTTTTATGGTAAAGATCCTGGAGCGGCAAAATTTGGTAATTTTATAAATTACTACTCCTTCCATAGTGTAAACGAGAGACTTCAAAATCTTCATCATGATATGTTTCCAATACTTCAAAACACATCACCAATATTAATAATGGATATTGGATGTAATACTGGAGAACTTACAATCCAACTATATCGATATTTGGAGTCTTTATATCCTAATACGGAAGTACACATTCTAGCTCTTGACATAGATCCAATATTAATAGAAAGAGCCAGTAGAGAAATTAAAAACATTCTATTTGTCTCTTGCAATATTATTGCAGATAGTGGAAAGAAGATAATTACCGAGTACCTTCAAAAATTCAACAAAAAATCTTTTGATATAACTTTTTGTTTCTCAGTAACAATGTGGATTCATATAAACAATGGAGATGATAAGTTTATAGAATTTTTAAGTTTCCTTAAGACTTCTTCCAAATGTATAATAATTGAACCACAACCATGGAAATGTTACAAAAATGCACAAAGAAGAATGAAAAGAGCTGGAGCAGGTGATTTTGAATTATTTAATTCTTTAAAATTTACAATAGATATTGAAAATGTCATAGAAAACATATTATCTGACAAAACACATAGAAAAGTTTATGAATCTCATTCATCTTCTTGGAAAAGAAGAATACAAAGTTATCTTGTAAGAGATTTATTATAATGATTAATTTAATTTAAAATTAAATCATCCTTTTACCATTAATATTATTTCATATTATTTTCACAAGATGAACATAATTTAGTGTGTTTACAAAATACATGGCATATATATACTTTGTATTACTATACAATCAGCTTCATGTGGCTAGACTCATTAGTAAATACTGATCAAATATGTTCCTAAGAGCCACATAATGTCTAGACTGGTACAATGAATGTCCAATACAACAATTATAATTAATTATATTTATGTGACAACTTCTTCTGTGCTTGATTCAAACTCCAATTTCACATCACGACCCATGTCATCTACATCCATTTCATTTTCTTGTGCATTGAGCATATTCAGTGTAACCTGTTTAAAAATACCAATATATAGTTTTTATATATATTCATAATACATCAGTCAAGGTGTAAGTGCTAATATGTTTCTTCATATGCCTAACTGGTAAAGTATGTAATTAAGGCCATACAACTTTTGCAATCTTCAATCAAAATACTTAACATACAATGATAAATAAGATCAGCTCTACTGGAATTATGAACATTATCTATTACATTACTTACATGTTGCATGCCCACAGACTGTTTCGTATGTCCAGGGTTCTTGTAAAATAAAGAATATTAAGTTACTTGTTATACATGATATTTTCCAATCTCCTGTTACTTAAAGGTTTGTTACAACTATGTATTAAGTTCTCAAAAATTTAATGAGATTTATAACTGATTGTAGAGCATGTTATATATTTTTTTAATTCGTGGTAAATTCACATGTATTCAAAATTACATTAAGTAGTATTACCTAATTATATTTAGTGTTGTTTAACATATGATGCTTTGATTTCTCTCTAACCCTATTGAATAGGGTCAATTATAATAGGGCCTATTGAATAATATCATAAGTGTGTTGTAGTTATTTGATGGAACCAGTTACACTAACTTTAACAAGCTAACAGACACAGATATAATATCTTTCAAGCATAGCAAGTATTTTTGCAAACACTATTTAATGTAGTATGTTTCCATTTTAAACTAGTAATGTTTTGGCATACAGTCTCTGACCTCTGTTCTTCTGTATAGCATAACAGAATAGTGTAGAGAATGTAAAAGTAACTTAAGATGTGTGAATATAGTAAAAGTCAAATAGTTTCAAACTTAATATTCCCCCATTTATACTTCTAGTTCTTCTTATTTATTAAGAGCAGTGGAAGATTGAATACTGTTTGCATGTTAATTAATTGTTGCATGTCTCATTTACAAGCTCCAAATACAAGCCAAAAAATATTTTTTAATTTGTTTGCATAAAGTAAATTATAAGATGACAGAGATATGAGAAACCACAATCCCTATGTGTGGTTAACACACTAATGCGGAATTAAAACTCTCTGCTTAGAGTTACCTGATTAATAATAGGCCCAGAAAGTGTTGAGATGCGTTCATCTGTTGCTTTTCTTTTAGTAGGAGTTTTTGCATGTGCACTGAAAATATGAAAGTAATATTGCTGGAATAAATATTTTTATTTTAACTGTAGTTTTTACAGTACTGTATGTACTAAATAACTTCATACTTAGTAGATTGTTCGCCTAAAGGATGTAGTGTCATTGTCATTTCAGCCAGTTTGTTAAAAGCAGCACCTGCTTCTGTGAAAATTTCACCAACCTAAAAATAGGCATTATAAATCTTGATATTATAATCATCAATACAATATTTTATTATAATGATCACAATTGGAAAAAAAGTGCATAAAAACTATTTGGAATCATGGTTTTAATGCGTAAGTAAAATTATGAATAATCAGAGAAACAATAATCGCACTGAATCTTCATATACAAGTCCACTTTAAACTAAGCCTCATCAACACTAAATAACTTGTCACAAATCCAACTTAACCACTTCGATAGTAACTTACTTTGGCTGCTGAGCTATTCATACTCAAAAGTTTGCAAATATACACATATATATTATGTATATTAAAATCACATTAATGAGCGGATGCCGTAAAACAGAAAATATAAGTCTACTGAAATTTCATCCAGCGGCCAGCGACATAAAACAAAAATAAAAAAATGAAATTTTTTTAGGGCATCTGGCATCGCCATATGGCTATGACAAGAGTCAACCGTCAAACAGTGTGACCATTTCAAAAATAGCGAATCTGCCCGATATTGGCAAAAAATCTGCCAAAGCTAACTCCAGATAATGCCAAAAATATGCCATCATATTATAGCATCTAATGACATTGAAGACGGGTATGAATAAATAAAATACTACTATTCAAAGGAATTCCTTTATTATTCAACTATAAAAGTATCAAAACTTTCTCCGCACTCTTCATTTTCGTAAATTGATTTTGACGACATATTTTTAATCATATTCCTTGTTGGTTTAAAGGAGATACAGTCTCCATGTTCCTTTATACCTTCTTTTGTTGTTATTAACGCGGATACATGTTTATTTTGGAACCTGTTCCTTATTTTTGTTTTGTTCAAATTTACTTGGGAGAATATTCTTTCGCAAGAGGCATTTGACAATGGCAAAATTAATAGAGCTTTTGCAAAGTTTGCAATATTAGTATATTTTGGAGCTCCATTTGCATCACGCATTTTCCCAATCGCTCCCCAGAATTTATCCACACTTAAATTTGTACTGGTGCTACTCCCACCAGATTCCAACAAATCGGTTACACTTTTGTCAAATTTAATTTGTCGAAATTCGTCGTCTTACTTTTTGAAGATTATTTTCATCTACTATATTGGGAAATTTATTTGCAATGTTTACTGTTGATACAAAATCTTTGTAAACAACATTTTGCGGGTCTAAAAATTGTAAGTCTTTAAAAAGATTAGTCAGTGGCAAACGTGTTTTTAACTGATTACAGAGTTCAATAAAAAATGTTTGCATTCTTTGAAGGAAAGATTGAATTCCAGGTTTAAGACTAACATCTGCAGATAGACGACCGATTTCTTTACTAACGTTCACACCTAAATACAAATCTTTTAAAGGTAAAAAGTTGACGTTAGATTTTGGATCTATACAAAGTGGATCTGTGGTTTTCAAATAATTACCTTTCATATAACAACTCAAAAGGCTCATGTACACCTCGGAAATGTCTTTAAATGCTGTGTGGACTGTCGTATAATCTTCTTGAAATATAGTGTTCAGTTTGTTAACTGTTTGCAGTATATAATCCAAAGCATAAAAATAAAGTTTATATATCTTGTCATTCAAACTATTATATAAAAATTCAGCTGAAATATTTTTGTCTTCCAGAAACCGCGATTGAAAAAAAAGTTTGAGGGCATCCCATTGCTCCAAAATTCTTTTAATACATGCATGCAAACATAGCCATCGAATTTCGTAATGTTTTAATATTTTATGCTTTTCAGTGCCAATAAAGTCTTGGAATTCAGCAAATTCCCTTTGCCTTTTACTACTATGTGCAAAATATCCATAAACCTCTTGCACTATTTGGTTAATAGCCTTTGGTAAAGAGTTTTTACTGGCGTGAGATACACACAAAGCAGTAGAATGACATACACACTTAATGAATATGCAATGGGGATTTACATATCTTATTTTGGCAATAATACCACCTTGTTCGCCAAACATAACGTTAGTAGTGTCAGCTCCGAAACCAATTGCATCGTTAATGTTAAGGTTAGCATTGATTAACGGCTTGGAAAGTGAATCGAACAAAGCTTGGGCTGATGCTCCTTGCAAGTCCACCAAAGTTAAAAATTTTGTTTTTACCTGAAGATCTTTTTCGGAATAATATTTGGTAACAACTGCAAGCGTTGATGTGGTTGTTACATCTGTGGTCTCATCTATAACTAAGGAAAACATTGGTGTACGAGTTTTAATGTTTTCACATGATTTTAAATCGGCAAGAATCTCTGCTTCTAGCTCTGGCTTTAAAACATTATACGTTACCGCTGCTGCTTTAGTTCTCTTGCAGGAAAAGGACTTGGCAATTTCCGAATCGTGAAAACATTTTGAGATAATTTCACTTAAATGATCCATTAATCGGAACGGTAAATTATGTTCCACTAACATAGCACAGATATTAAGTTCTGCTTTTTTCACTTCCTCTTCTAAACTTTTTCTAAACTTGCAATAGGTATCTATTGAAAACGTATTACATATTTACGTCTATTAAATATTTCCATTTATTGCAAAGTACTTACCGATGATTGGCCGCTATACCCAATCATATGCTTCTTATGTTTTTGGGATAACACATGTTCTTTTAATGAAGACAATCTTGTAACTAATTTACAATTGCAAGCTTTGCAAAACGCAACATCAGGATCCTCCTTTGCTCTGGAAATCCAGGACGAAAGCAAAGGATCTTGCTCCCATTCAGGTCGGTACGAACGCTCGTATTTTCTCTTCATCATGCACGGAATACACAACGCACTGACACTGCACCACAACGCCAAATGAGAATAACGTGGCAGTAGACAAAACAACAAACATTGTTTTGAACCTCGATCAGTTATATCATTAAGAAAATAAACCTTATTACTGATTCATTACCGTTCATAATCGTAAGGCGTACCTACATAAAAACAGAATAAACGGGGATTCCCGTGTTATCTGGCATAGGACAAAAGTTGCCACCTCAGTAAATGATTTCCTACCAAATAAATGCATAATAAAAAATAAAGGAAATAATAAGACAGAAAATTATAAGTATTCTAAGTAAATAGAATTACATACATGCAAACGTATTTAAAAAAAATTAGGATTTCTTTGAAATCTGTCAAATCCTGCCACTTTTTTAAATCGTCAGCTTGGTCTGCCAGGGTTAAAATTTAGGTACCAAATCTGCCCAAATGGCAGAAATCTGCCACAAATGGTCACCCTGCCGTCAAATCAAAGTATCAGATCTGTCAACCGCTGCTGAGACTTATTGAGAAATATTGTTACAGGTAGTTTTCCAATTACAGCACTAGAGCGCATTATGCAATATGCGGCACAATGCTCGACATTGAATGTTCCTCAAATGGCTCAAATAACTCATTAACATATATATTTCCCATAAATATAACTTGATAATAAACTAATTGATTTATTTAAACTCGATGCACTCGATAAATCATCGTCATCACTATCATTTGGATAAGATGATTCAATTAAAAAGTGTATTATTTATTTAGAAATCATTTTTAAAGACACAACACTGAACTTAGCGTACTAACTAGCGTTCCAATTAAGCTTCAGCATAATTCGGCATGCCACTGAGTCGCATTATGCTCTGTAATTGGAAAACTACCTATAGCTGAAATAATAAAAAACTATGTTGAGGGGATTTGAAGTTGGTCCTAGAGTCATTCTATTGTAATTTGTATTTGGTATCACAGTAACATAGTCTTTGTTTAAATAGTTATACTCTTTGACCTAGTCCATATGTATTGTCATTTGTCTGTTCTAACTTCTAGAGTTTAGACTGTTGCAGACGCTAGAAGTAATAGTGTTCTGTGCTTGCAGTGGACATATTATTCTAGAGTAATAATTTGTGTGAAAAAAAAATAAAACTTGGCTGTATGGACTAAAGTCCTTTGCCATTCCCATTAGGGATAAATTGAAAAAAAAAAGTAATAATTTGTTATATTGGACAAAGTGACAAGTGTTATTATTTATTAACACAAAAAGTATATTTGTGTCTGCATTTTATAGTAAAAAAAATCGGGGATGGTGAGAGGTGAAGCCCAAAAAATACATTGAAATCCGTGAACCAACCTTCCTCATAATGTACAGACCAAATTATAACCATTTTTCAAATAATCAACAAAATAATCCTAATCCAAGATTAGATCCACAGTGGAATAGAAACAGTACCCGTGACCACTATTCACCTAGGAGATTTAACAATCATCCATTTTCACAACCTTATGGTATCAATCAAGGATTTCAGACTCACAGTAATGAATACTGGTGCGAAACTTGTGACAGAGGATTCGCTGGACAAATTCTACTTGAGAATCATAAAAAACAACATCAGGTCTGTAAAAAACTTAGATTCAGTTTCCACATTCACCAGCGGCTGTACAGCCCCTTCTGGATATCCATGTTAGGGTATTCCAAAATAAAATTATTAAGTTATAAAATAATACTTTTATTATGCTTTTTACAGAAATGTAATATTGATGGCTGCCAATTTATTGCTCATCCAAAAGTTATTACTAAACATATACAAATGCAACATTCAACTGGCCTGTATAAAAAGATTGCAAAGTTAAACAACCCAGAGGAAATTGAAAAATGGAGAGAAGAAAGAAGAAAAAAATATCCAACAAAAAGTAACATAGATAAAAAAAAGTTGGAACTACAGGAAAAAATTGAAAGAGGAGAAAAAATGGGTTTAAAAGCTGTAAATACTCAGGGTATGTTATATGTTTATATAAGCTAATTATATATTGTTAGGTATAATGTTTAAAGAACTTTATTTCTCATTACAAAAAAATATTATATTTACATGAAAAACTCAATATACAAATAAAATAAAATATATATAAATAAAATACAAGACTTATATGCATCTTTACTGCCTTTTTGAATTTGTCAAACACACCAATATTGCGAATTTTAGATGGTAATTGATTAAATAATTACACACCCTCATACCTAATAGATATATAAAAATACAACTAATTAAATATCCTTTACATTGATTTTACTCTTAGAACCATTTCAGGCAGGATATATGCTTCTTATGCAGGATTAATAGAGGAACATTTATGAATATGTATTAATAAATAATCAAATAGATTTAAAACTCATATTTAATTTATAAACAAACCAGCCAAAAACTAGTGTACATATCGTGTCTTAAAATTATTTACAAACAATAGATATTTTCTTAATGCTACAGCCATTTGGTTTAAATTAATTCCTAAATTTATTGAAAAGAAATATTTATTTTGAGACCATGTTAAATATAAACTATACATTCAAAATGTGTATAACAACTACTACTACTTATATTTCGTAGTAAAAAACCAATTGTTGTAACAGCCGATGATGTTGTGTGCCTAATACAATGGAATTCAGCCAGGACCTTTGATTTTGGTCAATACAACCAGTATGATCCAAATAATGTTGGTTTATACGATTTTGACTGTTCATGACACATTAACATCAAATTGTAATGAAACAAACAAAATGTAACTAAGCTCCTATAATCTACTTGTAAAAATGAAGAAATAAGTCTATTTCTATTAGTAAAGTTTTTATTTTCAATTTGAAAGCCATGATCCTTATTCACTTTCTACAAATATTTAGTGGTGTTACTTAATTAAAACTATGCTCATATCTTTTTATGTTAGAAAATAAACATATTATATTGGCAAATGTTTATTTCTTTTCAGATGGACACAAAAAGAGACATCGATTTGGCGATAAATATCCCAGAAAAGAAAATAAAATTATAAAAAGAACAATTCCTTCATATACTAAAAAACCAATAGTGCCCAAAAAGTTAGTAAAATATGAAACAGATCATGATGTAAAACACCTTAAGCCATTTGCTGGTGTACAACAGTTAATTGAAGACACATCAGAAAGTGAGCATTCATCACCAGAAACCTCAAAAGATCTTATAGATGATGATGAGTTTGTAGACAATCCAAACATTATTTCAGAATCTAAACCAGTGGTGTGCGGGGCTCTTATATCTTTATTGAAAGATTATGGTTCATCAGATGATGAAGATCTAAATAGCTCTAAGACTATACATTCCCAAAAAGATTGCAGTACATTAGACAACACAAAAGAAAATCAAATAGTTAAAAACAATGAATATATGATTGACAATAAGATGAAAACTCAAGTAATTGAAAAACAGCAGCTAGATGTAAAAATTAAACTGGAAGATGAAGATAGTGGTCCAGAAGAAATAAAGGTTATTAAAGAAGTCCCAGCTCCTACCTTATTGAATTCTATGACACAAACAAAACCACAACCCAAATTTAAAAAAGAAGACAAGGTCAAAATGCCTCAAAATAGTTTTAAACGAAAACTACCTTCTACTTTACTTGAAAAGCTTTTGAGCAGTGAAATACGACAAGAAAGAAACATTGTTCTTCAGTGTATAAAATATATAATTAAGAATAATTATTTTGATAAAGATAATAAGTAACTAACAGGTGACTCACAAACATTGAAGAATTTAATAAAGGGAAGATGTTTAGTGATCTTTAGAAAATAATAATTAACAATAACCACTCTAAATAAGTTTATCCATAATATATTTTGAGTTTACTGAGTAATTTAAAAAAAGTTAACTCCCAAAGTTAATAAAGTATAAACAAACATGGTCACATGTTTGTTTATACTTTGGTTGATTTTTTATGTTCTCTTTTTCAAGTTTTACAAATATATTTCAATGTTAAATATTATAAATTTGTTTTGACGTATAATTCTTTCTTTACTATACCTTACATCAAATGTGAAAGTCAGTTTTTAACGAATATGTGGTGGCCATGAAGTCGTAGATCAAACGCAACGAGGGGTTAGATGGGGTCATGCAAAAAAATGTTCTATGGGTGGTCTTTCAGTTCAACCCCCGCATAGTCATAACATTGCGTTTGACCACGACTTCATGGCCATCCTGTTACCTGTACATGAAAAAACATATTTTTCGTTTTTTCAGTGTGTTTTAATACTTAAACCACAGTCGCCGCAGATCACGAGTATGCCAAATAAAATACTTTAAAGGTTCAAAGTTTTTTTTTTTAAAGTCGAATATAGCCCGAACCGTTAGATACTACCAGGTGTGTATTGCCGTTAAAATCGGAGAACGTTAACTATACCACTCAAAAATATAACTTTTGATGAAAATGAGTGTAGAAAGTCCCCGATATTACTCCGTTCTTTTTCTGTTTTGCTGATCATTTTTTTTTCCTGCTTAACCAAAAATTTCTGGTAATTTTATTTCATTGTGTGCTTGTTTTATCTTGTACTTATAGGTATGTTTTAATTACTTACCCGCTCTACGCCCTTGACTTGCGAACTGGTTGTAAATGTAAATTTACAATTAATTTAATTTGTTTTTCTTGACGTTCATAAGTGTACATGTTTACCTATATGAATAAAGATATTTTGATTTTATTTGAATTGTATTTTCTATTTTTTTTTTGTAGCACTTATATTTACTTTAATTGTCATACATTTTAGATGCAAGATTAAGTAAAACATTCCGTAGATTTAGTACAATGTATAATGTGGTAAACTAAATAAGTAAATAAAAAAGGAGAAGCCACCCAAACAGAAATCCATCTTATCGGATGCTGTCGGCTGGCCAGCTCATGTTCAAGTTATTACTCATATCTTCAATTATTTAGTATATTTCCTATACTTCTTGGATGGATAGTTTAGTTATTCCTATTCCCAAAGGAACCGTTATCATCGTCATCTCATTAACTTTTCTGATTTCCGGCCCATTTCCATTCTACCATTCCTATCTAAAGCTATGCTTGAGTGCTTGCCGCCTTACTTACAGCTTAGCGGATTTCTGAATAACAACTTCAATCTAGACCCGACTACTGCATTAGTAAAGGTTTCTCACGACATCCGCCGAGGGCAGCGAATATACTCATTCCCGTAACTCCCTCTCATCTTAATTTTTTTTTCAAATTCTTAGTCCTTATAACGTATGTACGTAAGTATGTTACGCTCCTCCAATATTTATGCTTATTGGAAATTCCATCTCACAGCTCATCCTTGATAGGCAATTCATTTAGGTCCTAAATTTTAGGATCTTCGCCACTAAGTTGTGGAATAGGCTGCCCGACTCCTTACTTGAAGGCTACCTCCCTAACATCCACTAATCCAACAAGGCATCCAGGTCTACGAGTGGAGCACTGACTTTGATGTTTCCTTTTTTCAAGAAATATATACCTAATAAAGAAGTCTACTTACACTTTGCAGTTGTAAGTTGACGAGATTTAAAAAAAAGGTCGTTCATGATCTCAGTAACCTAGAGTCTAGACTCTAGACGATCATCGACCGCTCCTCTGTTCACACTAGTCGGCTCAGGGCTGCAGCTGGTTGGTGCCATTAAACAGCCCAAAATAGGGTTCTGCACACGATGGACGACGACGAAGCTTTTGTATTATTTGTGGCGGAAACGGAAGATAGCTAAAAATAGAAGATATTGGGTGCACCGGATTCTGAGGGAAAGATTTACTTTGGGGATATTTCAGAACTTAATAACTAAACTAAGAACATAGTTTTATACTCATCTAGTCTTGTCCCAAAAAACTGGTCTTTCCTCAACAAGTGATACTCTGAAAGGAAATGTTCAATCCCCTCCTTTTACATTTACAGAAACACAAATTTACAGTCACCACCACAGTGACTTTCGTCTAACGAATCGGCGAGATTACATTTTTAGTGTTAGTTTGTGTAGTGAATATTTTTTTATTTATTACCTAGTTTAGATTAAGTTTCTATAATTTTATTTTAACATTTGGCACTCCTTACACCTTTACCCAGCATATTTCTTTTTTTGTTTTCCCTTATTAGCTTTTTACCTTTTTATTACCTGGAAGAAATAGCTTTTTAGTAACAGCAACCGATTGTGATGTTATGTTTACTAAACATTTTCAGCTTCTAAAGCTTATTTCCATGTTACTAACGTAAATTGTTAATGACGTCATGAGTTCTGGAAAGTTATTTTAAATTTAAAAAAATTACTCGTTTCTAAAGGAATTCGAAATCTGCGGAATTAGGTATAGGTTTAATTCTTTCAGAGGTTAGTACATCCATATTCAATAGTTATGTACATTGAAGACAGCTCTAGTTATCAATAGTTGTAAATATATTCAGAAAAGAAATAAAAAATATTCACAAGTCAATGTTTTGTCACATCCATCAAAAATAGGTATCTCAGATATATGATGACCATACAAGCAAATAATTTATGTTATTTATTAAAGGCACTCTGCAGATAAGAAATAAAACACAAAATTCATTTAACGATATATTAGTCAAGAAATATCTATGACTGGGCAGGAGCCGCGGTGGTGGTAGCA
Organism: Pieris rapae; assembly: GCF_905147795.1. NCBI lineage: Eukaryota > Metazoa > Arthropoda > Insecta > Lepidoptera > Pieridae > Pieris > Pieris rapae. The sequence goes on along the minus strand of NC_059524.1, from coordinate 5,555,466 downwards.
GCTGCCTCTTCACGGATGCGGTCTTTCTTAAGAGTACCCATAAATGCAGCCTTATCAGCCGGCGTCTGGAAGCGACCGTGACCGAACTTGGAAGATGTATCGATGAATTTCAGATTGATCTTTTCAAGAGCTGCCCTCTTAGTGTGTACCCTTAAAGACTGAAAAAAGAACCCATTTTATATACCAGAATAGACAAGTAAAAGAAATACATTAATTAGTATTGTGGTCTAATTAACATATTTATATAATTAACATATATACAGTTTTATATGAAACAATAAACAGGTATTCTATAACTAAACTAAGCTTCATTTACTTAATTGGACGTAGTTATACAAAAATGTTCCAATCCACAACTAGTTGAAACCAATATAATTACATTTTTGTGTTTTGACTCGGCATTTTTTTGTTTGAACTAGGATAATTCAATACTGTAGGTTTTATTCAAGTATTTCAATAATACTGTTCTATCATAATAGTATTTTTTAGAAATTGCTTTTTGAAATAAAGGTATTTTGGAAAAATCGTTTTGGAACGTTTTGGAAAAAATATTTTTTGTATGAAGGAGGACTCAGTATATTTTGTAAAAACGTTCCACATTTTTTAATTTTAAATAAATACTACTTGTTATTATATAAGAAGGATTTGTGAAAAACTTAAGTCTAACAAGAAATCGGTTAAAATAAAAAATCTAAATCATCAACTTTTGCAATTAACGAAGCTTTAGCAATGAAATGAAACAAAAATATTTTTGAAAATAACTATTTATAAAAAAGTTAGTTAAAAAAAGCTGATGATTTATTCATCAATTATCTCGAAGTCAGGCTCCCCGCCAAACCCATCCAAATCATCGATAAACTCATGCGAACTTTTTAAATTTTTATAAAACTGGACACAGTCCTCGGGTATAAACATGTACATTGATTCTAAATCGGCCAACTTTAGCTGGTGCGATCGGTTTTCCGTTAGGCCACAAAAGACTTAAATCATCTTTCTTTATTTCTCTGTTCTTTTTGTCAATAAGCAACCAGCCTTAAACTCTTCCTCAAACGAAGTTCTCATAAATATTGAATATAATTTATGTTTTTCTATTTTTATTTCTTTGGCATTTAGCCAGTTTACTTTACCTTTGTCGCTAATTTTTTTTCTGTTGATTATATTTTTTTCAATCTTTTCAGTCCCATAAAAATCTGCTTTCTCCATTCTTTGTACTTGCAACGGCTTCTTTTTTTTAGCATTTTTAAAAAAATCTATATACTCCTCGGCTGTATATATACGATGGTGATGTTTTAAAGCAGTTTCAATTTTAGAGAAGTCCGTATCGTCAGGTAAAAAAGTATGCTCAGATTCAAAAAAGCGAAATGAAATGCTTTCTAATGTTGGGTGACAACTTAAGACAGTTTTTAGTAAGAGAACTATTTTAATGTTCCTGTTATACCCTCCACAGCAATCGCTCCATAGTATAAGATTCTTAACAGACGGCTGTATTTTTGTTTTAATATATTTAACTAAACATGATCCTAACTCCTGCGCTTCTCTACCCGCTTCACCTTCGACCCAAACATAGCAGTGTCTACGTCATCAGATGCAGAGTGGATACCACTATTGTAAAGCCACAGCTGCCTTTTATAAAAGGCAACATTCGTTGGTATCCGCGGTAGTGGCAATGTCTTTTCCAAGTCAAAGGTTAAACACTCAACATCCGGTATGTTTCTTGCGTCTATAAAATCCTGATTCATCTAATTTCTTAACATTTCTGCTCTTTCTAAATGTTTTAGCTTTTCAGTTTTAGCATCTTCTTGTTCCTGTTCAGTTTTGGCATTACAGATTTGATTCAATAGTTGGTCACACTTATTGCAAGTATCTTTTTTAAATTTTTTACATTTTAAATTAAAATCAGCATAGAAAATCTTTTTCAATGTCGAAAAGAAGGCCCATTTGCGATCGATACCATATATTTCTGCGTGTTCTTTTGTATATATATCATAAATTTTATTTATTGTCATACCGTAAATATAAAGTCCAACTGTTATTATTTCTTCGTTAATGTGACTCGTATTTCGGAAGATTATGAATAATATCAACAATGAATTTATGATCCTCATCTGTCAACTTATTTATGTCACCTCTATGTATTCCCCTACCATTCGCAATAGGTTCACCACTTCTACGTTTTTTTAATGACACTGTGACTTTTTTAAATCGTTATTTTAAAAGTTTTTAAAAACATATCCCGACATACCTGTACGTCTTTGATCTTATTTTCTTCCATTTTTATTACGATGATAAATCCCCAAAACGGTAACTCAAAGTAATTAACGAAGCACGAACACAAAATATTCCTTATTGATATTTTTATATTAATAATGAGACACGAACGACGAATCATATTTTGTTCAATGTAAAGCCTGACAATGACCGGCAAATTGTAAAAAACGTACGAAAATTTGAATTTCGTCTACCGTGGAACATCCAATGAAACATTATTTAATTTTAACGAAACAATGTTTTATTTTTCGTATTTTTAAAACGATATTATAACATTGGAACATTAATTTTGTAATTATTTTTCATTCTTAAAAAAGATTTAAAAGCATAGAAAAATTATGTTTTAAGAAAAATATACCTATATTTTATATTTTTTATAAGGTTCCTAAAGTATTGGAACAGTGTTCTCAAGAATAAGCATTATTTCTAAATATTGTGTAAACGTTCCAAAAGAATTGGAACATTATTTTCAAGAAAAATGAATATTTTGTAATTTTGATAAAATGTTCCAAACCTATTGAAACATTATTTTAAAGAAAAGAGACCATTTTATAGTTTTGTCAAAACATTCCAAAAGTATTGGAACATTATTTTCAAGAAAAGAGACCATTTTATGATTTTGTCAAAACGTTCCAAAAGTATTGAAACATTGTTTTACCGGTGAAATAAAATAATATTGTTTATTAAAATGTTTCTCGCGGATTAATACATTTTTTATGACTTGCATATTGCATTAATCTGACAAAGTGTGGGTTGGAACATAATGTCAAAATAAAATACCTAAAACTGTCACTTGAAGCCTGAAACAGATTAATGAAACAAGTAGTAGATGTAAAAATACGCAGATATGTATATTTAACTCATTTTAGCATAACATGTGGATTGGAACATTTTTGTATAACTACGTCCAATTAAGGTCTTGGTTATGGTGAGCTCAAACTTCTCATTAAAACTTTTCTATGAAATGCAATTTTACATAAAATTTCAGAATTAACTTATTTAGTACTTACTTTTCTCAATGTGATAACACGCTTTTTAGGTCCCATACAGCAACCCTTGATCATTACAAAGTCATTATTCACCTCACCATAATGAGGGAAACCTCCCATGGGAGTGATTGACTTCTCAGATAAGTCATACTCAGTAGAAGCATTGTTTTTGATAACTTTGCCATCCTTAGTGTGGATTCCTAAAACAATAATTAATTTGGTATTACATATATAAATGAGATATGACATTCACACATTTCAAATTTGTTAAATTAGATTCCATATTTTAATTTTGCAACATACCTTGCCCAATTCTGTATATCTTCTTGTTCATTTCAGTACGGTGGTGGTATCCCTTTTGACCAGCTCGGGCAACAGTGAATGATACTCTCGATGGATGCCAGGCTCCAATACAGGCAACTTTACGTAAACCCTTGTGTGTCTTTCGCGGCAATTTCTTTGTGTGCCAACGAGACGTCACACCTATGTATAAAAGAACATGTTTAGTCAATTAGGGATGTAACTTATCAATTTATTAAATAAAATAGTAATAACTAAGCCAAACCAGAATTTGACTGAAAGCTGGAAAATTAATTAGGTCAAATGAATTTAGTTAAGCATTACAAGAATAATTAGTAAGTATAACTCACCTTTGTATCCTTTACCCTTGGTCACACCAATACAGTCAATCATCTCATCCTGTGTAAATACAGAATCAATGGGGATGGGCTTTTCAAGGTGTTCACGAGCCCATTTAACTTTGTCTTCAATGGTGCCTCCATTAACTTGGATCTCCATAATATGAGCCTTCTTCTGACGTTGCTTTAGGAGCTTCATTTGAGTGTGAGCAATAATTCTGATAACAGTGCAGTAGCGGACCATTTTCTTAAAATCTTTTTCAATAGACTTGCGACCTAACTCATCCTGCCATTTCTTGCTCGACTTTGTAAAGGCCTTCTTCTTGCACTTGTACCTGGATTATCATAAACCAAAGGTGCTGTAAAGAAATAGCCAAAAGCCTCATCGTTGAGCGGAGGCAAATTGGCAACAATATGCACATAGCACATTTCAGTATGCCCTCATCAATGAGAGGAGAGCTATTATTGATGGATTAGAACTTTATAGTTAATTACTAGTGACAAAAAATTGTTTTAATGTGATTGCTACTTGAAATACTGAAAGATAAATGTAAATTACCAGTTCTTGTAGAAGCGGCGACGGCAGTCTTCTGACATGTGCTCAGCCCAAACGGTCATTAATGTACGAAGGCCATGAGGCGTTTCAATGTAACCAACAGCGCCAACGCACACCATAGGAGGCGTCTCGATGATAGTGACCGCCTCCACAATTTCTTTCTTGTTGATCTCTAATAATATCAATCATAGTATTTATAAAACTTATTCTTTAATAAAAAACAATACGCAGGTAAGTAAGAAAGAAAAAATAATTTAAAGTTATGAGATACTTACTTGAACCTGGACGGTCAGGTTCACGAAGCACGTGGGTCATACCAGCTTTATAACCAATAAATGCTGTAAGATGGACTGGTTTGCTGGGATCATCTTTTGGGAACGCCTTCACTTTTCCACGATGACGACGGGACCTCTTCTTAGGGTAGAATCCCATAGACCCATGACGGGGTGCCGAAAACTTTCTATGCGACTAGAAGGCAAAAAATATGTGTATAAGATACTTATATAGATCATATAGCTCATATCACTTTGAAAGGAATACATCAGTCCGCCCTAGTAAAATCTTCACATAGATTCAGGTTCTAACCGTATAAATTTTAAGAGATTTATTATCATCATGTGTGGTACTAAAATATATTGAAATATAAACATAAGTGAGTTTAATGAATATAAACGACAATTAAATAATTTTAAAAGAAAATGATTAAGGAACTATTTAGTGATTAAAAATAAATATGGACATTTCCGTCGTAAGCTTACCATCGCTTTCGATGCTCGCAACAAAATGGACGTTTTAAACTTGACGATTTATGAATGATGATGAGTTGAATAAATTGTCAGTTGTGTCATTTGACACTTCAGGGACACAGACTATCCTAGAATATAATTGATTTATTGTAGTAAGTGTCAAATCATAAAATTAATTTAATGAATAAGTTACAATTATTATAAAATATATTATAAAGCTTGATAATTGAAAAATGAAAAATAAAATATATTGATAAGCTAGTATATAACTAGCTTATCAGTGAAACAACAGTTGTATTTTAAGGTTGTTCCAGCTAACTGATAACTTTTTTCTATTTGTATATAAACAGAAATGTATTTGACTATCAGAATAAAATGAAAGTTTGCTTTCTAATCAATTAATTCATGTTAATCAAAACATCAAACTAAAATGTTATTTTTTTTCAAGATAAACCAATGTTTAAAATATGACCTAGAAAATATTCAATCCTAAATATGACAGGTATTATGAAAATAATACTTTGCGACAAGCGTGATGTTAAGTAGACGGTAGAATAATATGGCTATCCGCTATGGCCCACGGGTGTCATTTATAAACATACAGATACTATTTGTTTGTATTTTCTAATTTTTTTTAAGCTTCAATTTTGTACCTTTGATTAATTATTGCGATGGAATACGCTTCACCACAAAATACGATAAATAACGTTTAAAATAATTTCCTCAATATTATATTGGAAGATAAAGAACAAAGACGAATATAATGGCAACACAGAAATCAAAGTATGTGCAATAATACGATGCATGAAGAATTTTAACAATTTACATCCGTGATCCGTGTTTAGTTTTCAGGTGTTTATCACCAATTCACCAGTATTAATTTCATATCGTCATTAATTTGATTTGTTTTAATAATAAAATATTATTTCTCAAACTCAAGCATTGAAATGGCTGGTCCCATGGATAGAATTCAAGTATTGGACGAAATTGAAAAAGATATCATCACTTGTCTGCAGTGTGCCGGTAGGTTCCTAAAGTGTAATTTTTTATAGAACAGGGGGCAAACCGGTAATTTAAATTAAATTTCTGTTAAACTTGCTTTTGTTTTAGCTCAAGCACTTCTTGAACTAGGGAAAGAAAAATCAAGTCAAAAACAAGCAGAGAGTAACACATCACAATTTTTAAGAACACTTAGCCAAGTGGAGTCAAAATTAAGTGACCAGATTAATTACCTGACTCAGGTATCTACAGGGCAACCTCATGAGGGTTCTGGTTATGCTTCTCAAAAGGTTTTACAAATGGCATGGCACAGATTAGAGCATGTTAGATCATGGATTAACGAATTGGAAAGGTTAAAGGCTTCACATTTAGCTGCAAGTGGTAGAACAGTTTCTGGCATACCTAATGGTGGTACTATGACCTCATCAGGAACCAGCACTCAATAAATTTCATACTAAATATTGTTTGCATTATGATTTTGTAATTTATTTTAATTCTAGGTTTTCTATCACATATAAACAAAATTTATTTGTAAATAAATATTAATAGAAACTTAATATACATCTAATATAATTCTCTAAAAGCAAAATTTTAAATTTGTGAACAAAAACCACCCACTTCTTTTTATTGAAAAAACTATATCCTTACATTGCTACCTACATATTATATTATGGAAAAAAATAAAAGGAAAGGTTTAAAAAAATTCTAATCAACATTTCTTAGATAATATGAGACAGTACTTTTTATAACAATTAGTTCTTTAGATATCATTTATCCTTACCTTCATAATATAACCATCATCATATAAGACTATTTAATGATTTGAGTAAGTTATCTTTTAAGGGTATCTTAGTATATTTTATTGTAGATATTAAAACAAACTGTATATAGATATTTATGTTGCATTACATTGTAAGTAACAAAAACATTTGTTGGTCAATAGCCAGGCTTATTAAATTTTCTGTCTTCTTTTTAGTTACAGTAAGTAGAAAAACATTATTTAAGGTAATAAAATAAATATAAATAAGACAAAACTACTCAGGTTTAAACAAAAATTTAATGCATTTTAGTGAAATAATCATCATATACCCACAATATGCAAGTAAATATGTTTTGTGTATTTTAAATTAGGTAGGTGATTGTACTAATAGATAAGAATATAATAAATAGTTATAAACTTAAAATGCATTTACATAAGCACTTTCCTATCTGAACAACCCATAAACTTATTGTCAAATAATATATCAAACACTATTATTATGAATTTTGATTATAATAATGTTATGGTAATGAAACTAGTGTTGAATGATTAGTTCAATATAATTGTCTAAATGGGCTTGTTGGTAGGTTTTAAATAGATCTATATTTGCTAAAGCAAACTGACTTAGCCCATATTAAATCAGGTCACTCCTCTTTTCAGCTACGCTGATTTGCATTTGCCTTAGTTAATTTCTCTATGTCATCCAAGGATTTCTTGGCCTTAGAAGATATATCATCCATTGATCTTCTTGCAGTAGTAGTAATATCATCAATCGACTTTTTTGTCTGAGAGAGAAGTTCATCAGTACTTTTACATGCAGATGTGGCTAGTTCTTTAATTTCATTGTCAAATTTACCAATAACCCATTCAATAGCTTGACGACCTTTTCCTGCATTTAATGATATTCTGTTGGCAAGCAAATCTTCCATGTAGCTGCTCAGAGGCACACCCTAAAAATAATATATATATAGATATCAAATGCTTGATGATATAAATTTAACATTTTTGAAGGCTTATTTATGATTAATTCTTACACTTCAAAGAGTATGAAACTAAACTGTTAATTCTATTATTCTTAATATATTATATAAAACATGTGTCATGTTGTTTGTCAGCGATGGACTACTGAACCGATATCAATTAAATTTGTACATCAGTGCAGTTTTATCTAACTTGAAAGATAGGATAGCCTACATCTCAATTTATACCCGCAATATTATTTTATTATTTGATACAATTCTAACAGATAAAGCTGGTTCAAAAGTACCAACGTTTCACATAAGCTATCTACCTTTCATATAAGTTCTCTTACCATTTCCCTTGAATAGCTTACTACTATATATGTATAACAAAAACATTAGCCAAAGCGGCGCTTGGCCTAGTCTGCTAGTAATTGTATATGAATTTAAACTTACTTGAACAGTGACTACAGCTTCTTGGGTCAGGAGTGTTTTAGAAGCATCTGAGGGATGGGGAGTGTATCGAACAGTTTCATCCACCGCTATGTAGTGGCAGAATGTCAAATTAGTGGTCTTTAATACCATTTGTCTTTGATTAGGATTAACCTCAGACTTTTCACTTGCATAGCATATTTTTGCAGTTCCTATTAGCTACAAAAATACATATGTTAAAAACTTTTTGTTTACTATTATATCAGAAACTTAATGTATTTTTTAGCTTATATTAAATAAAATATGTGCCAAAAACTTACAGCCTGTGCCCATCTAGGAAAAAACCATTTAGAACTGACAAGTCTGTGGGTATGTAATACACCATTCACAACATTCCTTTCCACCACATCTATTCCTACAACAGCTGGATTCATAGGATTCGGATATTTACGCCATGCTGCCTGTGCAACCGTCTCCCAAGGATGGCTGAAATGGTAAGGAATTATCAGAAAATACTAATTTTATCATAACTGATTACCAGTTGAACGAACATTAATACGATTGCGTCACAACAATGAACATACTTAAATGTGTGTTCCGAGGTCCAAATCTTCATAATTAACTTTTAGTTCAAAACCAAGTGGTCTTAAAATAACGAAACACTATCTTCCATTCACTACCTTCCTTTCAGACTCAATTATTTTGAGTTTCGAGACATTATTCTCGTGTCCTTCGCCTTGGAATTTTAGACACGAAAAAAAAAGTGACCATCTACAGATTAAAAATCTGCCATGTGTAATCGTTTTAAATAATAAAATGATTGTTAAGCTACTGCATAGATTTTATCGCGGGCTTTGAGCGTGGCGACTGAATCAAGAAATTCCGTAACAAAAATAACACGATGAAATAATATAGTTGCGGCTAATATGCGTTAGACAGGGACAGAACGCATACGATCACATCAGTTTGACGTGATCGGTGATACTTTAGAGTGGGACAGAACGCATATTGCGTATTCACATCTCTATAACGAGTCGATGACATAGCGTAAGCGTGAAAGTCTATATAGGCGTGTGAGTCTGAGTCTGGTAGAATGGTAGATTGAATTTATATCAAGGAAAAAATTCTGTATAAATTAAAAATAAATAAATATATAATTATACTTGCTAATGTTAATAAAAAACCTATTTATTTTCATCATCTGATGTTGTGTTTATTTTAAATAGCTTTTCAGCATTTCAATGATTATATATTTGCTTGATGAAATCGTTTTCAATTTTCTTTACATGTTAATAACATGTTCGCCAATACTTTGCAACAATTTGTGAGAAAACTATTTATGTTAATAGCTTTATATCACTTGCAAATTGCAGGTCTACTTACATTGAAATCAGCAAGTTTTTGCTTTATTATACCAAATCATTTCTATGGGATTAAACTTGCAATGATAAGGTGGGAGTCTTAACACTTCATGACGTAGAAACGGAATCTTAACTAGCATTATTCATAACAACTAATGAAGGTATTGTTATATTCGGAATTAGCTGCTGCCAACCAATTTGTAAAATTGTCTATATTCATAATATCGTTATGGTAGTCAGCAGATATATTTGTTGACCGGTACATCAGACAGCGCACCTACACATCAACTAACCCAACCCAACTCTGCATACGAACTCGCTTGTCCGAACCGTATGCCTACAGCGAATCGTATCATATTTCGGCCATACAATGCGCAAAGGCGATGAGAACTGGGAGAAACTGATCGTGGTTGGTAACACAGAAGGGAAAGATCACGTGGCCGTTCACCAACCAGATGGACCGATCAGTGAAAGACTCATGGTCTTCAAAGCTATACAGTGTCGTAAGGGAAGCGCAGGACAGAAACCAGTGGCAGCAAACCATTCGATGCCCTCACCTACGTTTCGCCGTATAGTACTGAGAACACCTCTAAAGTAGTAACAATTAAGTACCGAAGAATAAATAATCAAAAAGTATAAAATCTACTCGGTCCAACTCCGGTCGCTTTTAAATTAAACATTAAGTTTGATTTATACCTTCATCCTACATTTTACGTTAAACGTTGAAAACAATATCTTGTTTACATAATTATAATGATATCCCACCTTATTTTTTTGCCTAGAAAAATTGAATTAACTAACAAACCATCCTTATTAACAACTAGTATTGGGGCCATATCAAAACTGCGATAGCCAATATATTCAGAAACAATCGTTTGATACATTTATTTTACTTCCGACTTAGTAATACCTTATATCATTTAGTTTATTTCAAAAGTTTTAAGGAATACCTGGTAAACACCTATGACATAACACAATACAACTTAATTAGCTAAAATAGCTGAATTTTCCGCAGATGGTCACTCATTATTTTTAGCCGTGTACATTCACAACATATTAAGTTATTGACATTTGCGATTGAGTCATGAGTGTCTAGTATACTCTTGGTAAAAAGTACTTTGTTCTATGTGTGAAGTCTGTGGCGTTGGCACAAGAAATAGTTAAAATACTATTCAGTTGATCCATGGAACAAATTTTAAATTACAATTCAATAGTTTATTGTAAATTTATTTCTGATTCACATTTTATTGAGTGGTAACTCAGTGGGTACTAAGAGAAAAAGTAGAGTAAGGATAAAGTAATATATTAAAATCACGCTAAGCTGTGGGCTCAGGTATTAAAAATATATATTAAATATTTTTAGAATAAATATTAAATAATGGGTACCAAAACAGAGGTAGAAAGGGATAACTCCTTGCGGTACAGGAGGGCTCAGAGTGTTACTACTGCTGAAGATATTACAGAGAAAGAAAATAAGGCTAGAAGATTACAGTATGATAAGCCGTAAGTAACATTACATAAACAAAGTATGAAATAGAAAAAAGTTATTTCATATTATACATTTTTACAGCTGTCACAGACCCCGGGACTCTCTTTTCTCATGGAGTTCAGAGTTCACAAATTTTACGGGTTTAGTAAACTGGGGATTTCTCATGCTAACTATCAGTGGGTTGCGCTTATGTCTTGAAAACTTTCTTAAGTAAGTACATGTAAATCTAACCTATTTAAGATTATTATTTATTGAAAAAATATAATATAGATAAATGGAAAATGAACCAATTAATTAAATTGAAACGGTATTCTACTATATATATAATAAATATATAGTACCAAGTTGTGACTTCTTATTAATGTCTATTAAAAAAATATCTATTACCTTAGTACCCATTTTTTTTTAACCTGGGTAGGAAATTCTGATCTCTTGTTATGATTTAGCCACAGTTCAGAATTTAAATACTAAGTAGTTATATTCTTAGAAAATACTTTTATAATAGAAAATATGAACAGCAACAAGAAAGATTTTTTTATCTATTTATTAAGCTAGAAATACTTATGCTCTAAAACAAATGAATCATAGGTGGGTAACACTGAAAATGTTTAAAACTGGCCAGGTATTAACATTGCTTATGAAAACTACTAAAATTTTAGAACTCTTTGGTAACCTTATGTTGAATATTGCATTAATTTGTTACTAGTTATTGTAAATGGGCGGCGAATCTAAAACTTTTGTTACATGTGAAAATGAACCTAATGCGAGAATATTTCCAGTCAATAATTTATTATGACTTTCATTGTGGACTTACTTAACAACAATCCTGTGATAGGCTGCGATTAGCATTTCTTAATGAAGCCCCATCTCGTGCAAATATGTACCATTGTTTTAACAAGTTTAAGTGTGGATGTCTCGCATGAGGGACATCCTTTAACAGCAACTACCGAAGATAACATCAGTGATGTTCGACTCATGATAGAAGAAGATAAAAGAGTGATGTATGAGCAGATACAACCAAGCCTAGTCATTGGTATGAGTCAGGATCAAAAAATATTACATGAACATTCAGGCGTCAGGACAGATGGTACCAGGTGGCTTACCCATACTTTAACCGTTAACCAGAAACCAGAAACACCTTCTCAAGGACTGGTGTCGCCAAATCCTAGATAAGTTCAACGGCAGTGACTCAAATGCTGTATTTGACATCGTCACAGGTGATGAAAGTTGGATTATTTATTGCTAGGACGCCGAAACAATCAGACAACTAGACAAAAGACAATCAGCTCAGTGGGTATTTCCTTTCGAGGATCGCCCAACTAAGATAAAGAAAGGAAGAAGTCAAGGAAAAAATATGATTGCCTCATTCTTTAGTCGGAAAGGTGATTTCGCGACAGTTGTGCTAGAAGATGGAAGGACAATTACTGCAGACGCACTCCGCAAAACCGACTGTTGAATATTTGACTATGGCAGGTGTCGCGATAATGAGTCATCCGCCAGTCCTGACCTGGCGTCCTGCGACTTTTATTTATTCCTATGAACTAAAGATAAAATTCGAGGCATTCGCTTTACCAGTCCTGAAGATGCGGTGAAAGCGTAGGAAAATGCCATAGAAGAGACCCCTAAGGAAGCATCAGCCCACTGCTTTTGTTAATGCTTCCTTTGACTACGACGATGTGTAGAAGAAACGGAGATTACTTCGAAAAACAATAAAAGTTTTACATTAAACCGTTTTTCATTTTCTAAACATTTTCAGTGTTACCTAGGTAGACACATAAATTAACTGACAATTGTATAATTTCATTCTATGCTTCTCTAGGAATTTATAGGTAAGATTAATTGTTCTTAATATTTTTAATTTTATAAAGGAAGTAAACTTAATCACCTTCATATATTATAGGTATGGAATTCGTGTGAATCCTTTTGAGTGGATTATTGTATTAACGGGATATAATGATGAAAATTATAAACATGAATATCCCTCAATAATATTGCTATGTTGTAAGTATACATTAGTATTTTAAACTTAAATAAATGCCAGAGGGGCAGCTCCTTCCCCTATACCCCTTCGCCCCCTAATTTCAGACAAGATGCTATGGACTCTTGAACTGCTTAGCCGATTTCAATGAAATTTGCATATTGCATGCAGTTTGATCTAACTTACAAGATAAGATAGATAACTATATAATTTTACTTTATGGCTGAGATGTTTCACAACATGGTCCAAGACTGTATCTTGATACACTTTGTCTGCAGTTTTTCCTCAAAAATGTAGATTGTGACTCCTTGATAAAAACCGCCTTGCCAAACCATGTTGATGTTTTGTCAATGTATTTTTTTAAATTTATGTACTTACCTAGAGTGCACATTATTTTCATACAATCCCAGATATAATAGATTAAAACTGCAATTCAAGCATTTGATTGCCGATTGTACAATTAAAGTGATAACCAAAAGGCATGAATAAATTTACTCCAAAATAAATTTTGTGACTATAGGATCCCGTTAGAATGTTCGGCAATATTTTTGCTGAATGGCTACAGTATAACACTATTGTATAGCTGGTTATATCATATGTTTTTTTTGTAGTTAGTGGAGTACCTCCTATTGTATGTTTCTTGATTGAAAAAGCTATTGCTGCGGTGAGTGGTTTTTTTATATTTAAATTATGTGGATTTTCCGACTCTCAAAACATGTAAAACAATAAATAAAAAACAGGATATTATGTTACTTGACATTATTGTTACAATACAATGTTTTAACAAGTCACACAGCCTTGAGAAATCTCTCAATAACAATCGTTATTCACACATATTCATGGTACAAGCTTTTCTGGACCTGTGAGTTGTGACTGCTAAATATTTACTTTAAAATATTATAAATTGTTGAAATGAATGCATTTTTATCTAGTAACTACGATTCATTTTTATATAAATAAAACTAATTTGTATACATATTGTCTAATAATAATATTTTCAGGAATTCTTCTCGGATAAGTTAGGTGAATCATTACAAATAATAACAATACTTCTAGAGATTAGTTTACCAGTGATTGCGCTTCATTTCACAAATCAAGAATTTAATATTGGTAAGTATTTAATATTTTATGTCGGAAGATAATAAGAAAATTTGTCATTACTTATACAACTATACAAGCGCTGGCCACACGTAAATCCATTACAAGGCGGCTATTCAGCTGCGTATTCTAGAATCGTATTTAATCTAATCAAATGAATTGTCAATCAATTTATCCGTTGCTGAGTCTGTCACCGAAGTTTTTCTGCAGAGCATGGAACTGCCCTGGCTTAACCTTTTTAAAGGGGGCCTAGTGTTGAAAGCAAGAATGGCTGGATTAATTTAGGGGACTCGAGACAGTAAAGAAGAAATCCGACCTTTGGGTTGTCCAGTTTGAATTTGGGTGACCAGTGTTGGGCACAACTGTCTGTATTCAACAAAGAGCAATTTCTCATTTTCTGAGCAGCTTGATTCTGTGGCGTTACGTACGTACGAGTTGTTGGGTAGGCATCTCTGCATCTTCAATTATTATATTATCATTTATCATGGAGAGTGTTCAGAGAATTTTTCTGGATACCTCCAGCTGAGTTTCATCATCGAACATCGAGGTAGAATATTAAATTCCACTAATATCACGAAGTCACCCGCACCTCTGCTATGTGGAGCCAGATGCCCGTCTAGGTATTTCTGAACCAATACGACTATCGATCCTTCCTAGAAAAAAACGTACAAATTCTTTAAAGGTTAATAAATGTAGATTTTATCTAAATTATTTACAAATAATAACAATTTTATTCTAGTTGGCATATCAACAGTGTGCATGGTTTACTTAATATTGTTTTTGAAGTTGTGGAGTTATTGTCAAACGAATCATTGGTGCCGAGTTGCAAAATCTAAACAATCAAATTCACTTCGTCGCCAAAGTTTATCCGTACCGAATTGCAGTAAGTAATTTATTATTTTGCATTTTTTTAACTAGACTAAAAAAGCCATACGGCTCCCGTGATGTACTGGTACACAGCAATTACGTTTTTACCTCTATATCATTGTTTCTTTAGAGGCAATTGGATGATGATGAGTGGTGATCAGTCTTCCACAACAGGTACATATATATTGCTCAAAACAATTAGCGGAACAAGATTTTTCTCCTTTCTATTGCTTAAACTAAAATTAGATTTAAATTAACTTGTACGCTATTTTTTACCTTGTTAATTTGTTAATTACTACAATTAATAAAAAAAATCAATTTGTATTTTTTTTATTAAAAAAAAATTAAAATGTGCATTGTAGACGAAAAACTAATTGGTGATAAAAAAGGTCCATCAAAGAAATATTCTTATATCGTTTGAATATTCGTCTTTAGTGACTTTCAGTAACGTGTGTGGCCTCCATGAGCCCTAATCACGGCTTGACAATGACGCGGCATGCTTCGTATGATCCTCCGAATATCTTCTTGTGGAATTCGCTCCCATTCTTCAAATAACGCTTCAGTGAGCTGCTGCAGTGTTTGAGGTGCAATCGGACGCTTCCGGATGCGCCTGTCAAGCAAGTCCCAAATGTGTTCAATTGGATTTAGGTCAGGGCTCATGGAAGGCCACTCCATTACACGGATTTCCTGCTGTCGTAAATAATCTGACGTGATGGCTGCAGTATGCGGCCTGGCATTATCTTGCATTAAAAGAAAATCTGGGCCCATACCATATGCTGCGGGCCAAACATGATCTTCGAGCACATTTTCAATGTAAGTTTGAGCACACAAGCGCCCGGGAACAACGACGAGATCTGTGCGCTCGTCCAAACTAACTCCGCCCCAAACCATCACAGGGCCACATCCAAATTTGTCATATTCCTGGACTGCTGCTGCACTGTATCGCTCGCCTGGGCGTCTGTAAACACGGAGACGACTATCGCAACGTGTTAGTCGTGATTCGTCAGTAAAAAGCACTGGCCTCCAATGTCGAAGTTGCCAATTAGCGTGATTTTGCGCGAACTGTCGGCGAGCTTGTCTATGTTGAATTGTTAGAGGCACAGCCCGAACTGGTCGGCGTGATCTCAAATTGGCTTCCAACAATCTATTTCTTACCGTCTGGTCGGAAATTTCTACACCAGTAGCCGTCCTTAGTGTATTTTGTAGATCTCTTGCAGTTGTGGTGCGGTTACGTAAAGCACAGTTGACGATGTAGCGATCTTGCAAACGTGTAGTTTTTCTCTTTCCACCTTGACCCCGCCTTCGTGAGTATTCTCCCGTCTCACGGTATCGCTTCCAAAGTCTGTAGATAACAGAAGGGGCTACTCCTAGATCATTTCCTACATAACGCATAGTTCGACCCTCTTCAAGCAAAGCGATAGCTCTGGAGACATGCCAGATGAATTCAGTCACACCTGGGGTTATGACCTAAACTCACTCGCTTCAATGAATAACAATACTCAATAGGCTCACTTCAATTTCTATTAATACTCAAAAGATTGAAAAAAACTACTTAAAATGTGTTTTCTGTGATTAGAAAGTAATGAAAATTCAAAGACGTCACTTTGTTTTTAGGTGTTTCTAGACACAGTGCCACTTTATTTTAGGACTACTAACTAAAACGCCGATGCTCTTTTCTTTTTTATTTTCTTCGACAATGCCTTAACATTATCTAGTAGCCAGTAATAATTAAAACCTTAAGTAAAAAGTTAGTTCTACTTTAAAGTTTTGTTCCGCTAATTGTTTTGAGCAGTATATATAGATAATTTTGAATAAAACTCGTACATTTTAGAACAGAGGGAAACAATTGTAAAATTTGGTTAAACAGTTTTAATTCTGGTTTAAATATGCTTTAATTTAAGCGTATACGTGAACAATTTTCTATAAATTTTGACGTACATTTTATTTATTCTTATAATTATTATTACTATTGATGATAACTACTAGGTATTTATACTAGATGAGTAATATAAGGTAGATAAGAACTAAATTGCTAACGTAGTTAGCCTTGAACGCAAAGTTCAAGTCTAACTATAGCGAGAGATCAAAAAATAATATATGTTTAATGGATAACCCTGTCGTCTTAAGAATAATTGTGTTCTATTACCATTTACTAATGTTAAAAAACTACTGGTTTATTATTTAGAATTTTATATACAATTTTATATTTTCACGTATGGCTGTTCCAACACTATAGTGTTAGGGGCCATTATCATGCGAGTAAACTTAAAAAGTGAATAGAACAAGAGAAAAGTAGTAAAAGTAGAGTGATGACTACAAAATGCTCCCCCTAAGACCACTATAAATTCTCCTAATTTAACATCTAAAGATTTTATTATTGTATTTTTACTTTGTGAGGTGATTTAAAATATAAATTAGAAATAGTTTTCAATTTGTAGTTCATTTCGAGGCTTAATATACATTGTAAAGAGTTGTCCATTTACAATTATTAAATAATATAGTACACAGAAATACACAGTATAAATGCCCATTTAGTAAACCTCTGGATCCAATATCCAAATTTATGGAGAATCGTTTGCGATAGGTTTGGGGCGAAAATTTTGCATTGCAAACAGTTGGTGTGCTTGAGTCAATACGGAATGAAAATCTGCGTGTTGGTTATACGAAAAAATGTTTGAATAATATAATTCATTCTTATATGGGTCATTTTAGTTATTCACAAAAATTATATATTCTTTTTTCATAATTGATATAACTTTGATTAGTCGGACTATGAGGGAACAGTGTCAAACATTTAAACGGTGCTCTGACTAAACTGTGTAGATTCACATTATTTTAATTACGAATTAAATTTATTACACATAGCAATAGGGTCACGTGTTTAAATATTTTCTATCAATTAAATTTTAGTCAATAATTTGATTTTGTAAACATTATCTATTTAATCACATGATAATCTTTGTACCTTTAAGATAACAATGACAATCTTATTATGGATAATTTTTAATAAATAAGTAATTACTTCTAACCAGGAGGTATTTACCTGTGCCCGAGTTTGTTAAATACCGCGGTTTCGTCCCGTTTTTATATAAGATACAATATTTAACTAATAACGTAATATTTAACCAATTTATCACTCGGTGAATGGCTGTTGAACACAAAAATTCCAACTAGGTGTTCCTGAGATAACACATTAAATCAGACCAACGATTTCTGCAGCCTGCTTATATTAAATAAGAATCTTCAACTTAGAAATATAAAATCCGTTTAGTGAATATTGTATTGCAGATAAAAGAAAACTATTTTATTTAAATTTTGGTTGGACTCTATGATACAGATCAGCCAAATCCTAATTTTTTGTCAACATATTGTCTATGGACTTGGGATAAGTTAAAAAAAAGACTAAGCGCTAAGGGACTCCTGAGTTAAACGAGAAAGTCTCGTTTCTGAATCTTACCTTTGAAATCTCTGATAATTGACAACAAGGTTTCGTAATGTCATGTGATTATGGATGAGAATAATGCAATAACAAAACAGCCTTTGTTATGTCCTTTTAAATGTTGTTAGTATTATATAGCTAAATATTAGAAGTAAAATCTCAGATATCTGTGGGCATCGACCTCTTGGGTAAAATCCTATTCCAACCCTTGCCAAATGACTCTACCGTTGCAAATAGCTGGTGTTTTCCTGCAATTTATATTAGTCATCAGCCCGTTTTTAGCCTGCCCTCCTTTTCCCGGGTGATCCCATCCATTGCATTGTTTTGTTGTTATCCATGTAATCTTATGGACTCGAGTAGCATTTTTGAAAACCAATCCTATAACTTTAACTATTACTCATGAAAAATCAGTGGATGTCATTCTCGTGCTATAAAAATGCGACGACATTTATGAATAATACTTTAGGACGCGTATTGTATTGTTTGATAAAATTTTATAACAATGTTCGTATTTACAGGTGATCTTGTGAACGGCGAAGGTAATATTACGAATTAAGACGTTAATAACTATTGTGTGCTTTTACTAAATCTGTATAGACACAGATCTTTCCACTCTAACCACTTTGTAAGCTTTGGTTCAGGTCTCCTTTATGCTGATCTTGATTTTTGTGTTGAAAATCTTCTCATGCTTTTATTATTTCTATTTTAAGGTCTATGATTTAGTATTAAAATAAAATTGCCTTGATGTTTGTTTAAAAAAAAAGAAAAAATAGAAAATACACTTTACCAGTTAAAATGCTTCTAATATTAATAATTAAAATTGTATTATTCTAAATTATAACGCTAAAGCTAATGTGCGTGGTCGCAGGTTAAAATATTGTTTCTTTTATATAAGGAATGGAATATTGTAACTGTTTGAAAAAATATCTACTAAAAATAGTACCTACTTCTTTGCCAATTTAAAGACAATCTCGGTCACTCATAGTCACGCAAATCATTCGTTCATGTTTGCGTGTGCTGCAGAAATTCGGTAGAAATTTATTTGCTAAAAATTGTTAACTGTGTCTTCAAGTTCCTGTTTATTATTTATAAATAAGTATTCGTTTATTAAATGTGAATACAAATGAGTTACCGATGTTAACTAAACTATTTTTTTAAGCATTTCGTCACCCGCGTCAAATATTTGTATTAAACTGATTTAGTTTTTAGCGTAAACAACAGAGGTGCTGATAGATTCATCATACAAACATTTGATGTTAGTGGCTAATACTAGTCAATGGCACTGAAGAGTAAAAAAACGTTCGTTTCTTCACAGAAGATGTAGACGACGAGGTAATGACAGGCATCGTACAGTATCCTGATAACTTGAAGCTTGGCGATTTGTTTTACTTCCTGCTCGCACCTACCCTTTGCTATGAATTGAATTTCCCTCGTACTAATAGGTTTGTTTATTATTTTACTTTTTAAAAGTCTACTTATTGAGTGTTGAAAAAATAATTATGAGCAAAAATTTCAAACCAAAGTATTTTATTTCCTAATGTTTTCTTATCTTTCGTATCCTTTACCTTTGAATTTCGTTTCCTTATCAGTAAATTTAAAAGTTTGTATAATAAAACTCTAATACAATGGAAAATGTATTCATAGTCAATGGATTTTATTTGTTTCATATTTTGTGCACAGCCTGTTCGAACGCATGATTAGTGTTAAGAATGGCGCACTCATACACACGTAATCCATAAATTTTATTAATTATATATTGTAAAAGAAAAACCATCGCAGTGCCTCCAATATTCTTCTACGTATAATTATTTATCATTATTTGACTTGTACCCTTTACAGAATAAGGAAGAGGTTCCTAATCAAAAGAATTGTCGAAGTAATATTCGGTGTGAACCTTGTGATGGCACTATTTCAACAGTGGATGATACCGGCGGTAACAAATGCCCTAGATCCCTTCTCGCAAATGGATTATATAAGAATTACAGAAAGATTGTTGAAACTTGCCGTGAGTATATATTAAAATATTTTGTATAAAGACATCCACCACAAGTTGTTAATTATCTTAACTGATGCACTCGTTTTACTATACATAAATATTATTAAGATGAAAGATTTGAATGTCGAATTGGGTCAAAGTGTACTAGACAGATTTTAAATTTTGAATGCTACATTATCACCTATTAATATAGGCCATTTTAATTGCAAGAAATTAAACCCTACTAAAACTACAATAATGTCACCCAAGTTGTTAAAAATATCTCTCAAATATCATCTTCATCGCATGCGCTACGAAAACTATTGATGATAGAACAAAATGTTCTTCCATATTAAAGAACATTTCAATAGTTACATTGTTTAAATGTCCACCCGTGCAAGCCCTCCCCGCTTCTAGCTAGTTTTTAATAAATTATCGGTCCGTTTAGGAGATACACACTCATTTTTATTAACGTTTAATAAATATTTTCAGATACCTAACCATTTACTATGGCTGTGCTTCTTTTACCTCACATTCCACTCGTTCCTAAACCTAATGGGCGAGTTATTACATTTCGCGGACCGTAACTTCTACGGCGATTGGTGGAATGCCCGTAATATTTCAGTATTTTGGAGTTCGTGGAATTTGCCTGTGCATATTTGGGCCGTACGACACGTATACGTGCCCGTTTCTAATATGGGCTATAGTAAAGGCGTGTCGGCTATTATGGTCTTCTTTATATCGGCGTTCTTTCACGAATATTTGGTAAGTAACTACCGACAACGTTATCTTAAATATAACGTTTTTCATCGTTTGGAAAGCGCACGCTGTTTGTCTCATAATTTAAAGTTTAAAAAATTGCCTTATAATATGTTGTATCTTACTTCTAGATCAGTTTTTCTGCAATAATTGTAGATCTACCCGATTTTTAGAATCAATTTCAGATCGGGATAATATTTTAAATTGTATAGACACTAGCGCCGCTTTTATCGAACATTTTACGAACGATCAAGCTTCGCAAAGATTATACGTTTATTAACGCCATCTATTATCGTAACATAAATTGTCAACAGATGGCGCTTATCTATATAATTAGATTTTATTACAATATGTTTTCGATATAAAATTATTTTATTATTACTATTTTAGGTGAGTGTCCCTCTTCAAATGTTCCGGGTGTGGGCGTTTTTAGGGATGATGGCTCAACCACCTCTATCTGTCATTTCAAAGGTATTTGAGTGGCGTTTGGGAGCGCGTTGGGGCAATATGGTTGTTTGGAGTTCGCTTATTCTGGGTCAACCACTCGCTATAATGATGTATTACCACGATTACGCCTTAGCACATATGAAGCCATGATAAATAACATTTTATTCCAAAAATAAAAGAGAACGCTAACTAGTTTTTCGTTTTAGCTTTGGAATTTTTATAAAGTTAGCGTAATGTAGGAATAAATGGTAATTCTATTTAACTATTTTTGGTGTTTTGAAGACTGTGAAATATTTCGATCCCCAAAGATGATTAAATATTTTAATACAATTTTAACATATAAAGTTAATTGCTCAATTTCTAAATTTACTGTCCTTTTTTCTATGGTAAAGTGAAAGAGATAGCGTGAGTATTATAGTTGTTAGCATAATAATTATTTGAACGTTTTTGAGATTATATAAATTGCCATAATCTAGTGAAAAAGTACAAAAGGAGTATAAATTGTCTATTTATAAATTTTTGATTCGCATTTTGTTCTCTTTATTTTGCATTTTTAAATTATCATGACAAGTTGAATTAAGTTTTTTATAGATTTATATTGTTATGTTTATGCAATAATATATTTCTTATGTTTTTTATATAAAAATAAAATTGAAATTTTTACGATTACGCAAAAAAAATAATCATTAAGATTTATGGGTAGCTAAAGGAAAAAAAATATTCATTACAATATAGTGGCATGTTTTTTGATAAATATTTGTCCAATAGTCTTAATTCCAAGAAGTCTAGAATAATATTTGTTATACATTATGTTGATTCATACCTTTTTACAAATGTTTATTTCATAAAGACTGTTCCTAAATTTGTTAATGTGTGATATGTCTGCCATTTAATTTTTTATAATGTTATGAATTTTAATATAACTGGGATTAAGAAAAATATATTATATACTAGCTATATTATATTATTTGTTTTTACGTTAATTATACTAAAATGTTATGAAGTTAATACTTATTATGAAAATAAATATATAAAAAGATGTAGTCTTTTAATCGATACATCCCAAAACCTATTCCAACTTTAAGCAATATAATTATTTTATTCCATACATTTTACAACAACAAAACATACTCAAATTGACATATCAAATTTGTGCTATTGCTATTACATACTTTGTCTCGACGACTAGTATAGGCCTAGTGGCCTAATCTAAGTACAAATTTCGTGTGTTCAAATCATCGCATGCGCTACGAAAATCAATGGATTTTTTTCCGAAAGGAAAACATCGTATAGAAACCGTCCAGTGTACAAATACAAAAATCGGCAGATGTCCGTTACAGAAGGCTGATCGCCTACTTGTCTTTAACAATAAAAATGATCAAAGAAACAGATACAATCTGAGGCCAAGGCCCATATTGTAGCGCCACTGGATTATAAGTCTAGGTGAGTTATTGTTGTTATAGTTGTTTTGTGTGCTTTACTCTGAGCCCCGTTAGAATAGAAACATTCCAGAACTTTTCATTAAGATTTATTCTTTGGTTTTTCTTCCGTCGGGTCACTTTAGAAATTTCTATTATTATTCCTCCGGGGAAGAGAAGAGTATAAGAGAATTTCTCTTTCTGTCATCGTGTCGCATCGATCCCTTTTCGGGCTGCGCAATTTTATGGAAAAATGCATGAAGTCATGAAAATGCATTGGGAAGAGTTATGATCATATTTCGTATTATTACGTGAGAAATGTTTTGTTGATGTCTTGTCGATATTTTAGCATAGCAGCTGCATATAAGTCCTAAATATAGTTAATAAGACTATACTTATGAAACTTAATGTCCAAATCAGATAACTAGAAGAGAACACCAGGGAGGAGAACAACAAGAGAAGTTTTCAGTTATGAAATCTATATCGTTCAAATATAAATTCTTCTAAAAGGTTTTTTAAGCGTTGTTAAGCTTTAGGCTTAATTAAAGCTCAAGTATAGTTTTGTTTTCAGAAACATAAAAAAAAGCCCTCGTTAAAGAATGTTCCGGTGTGTGACACGGGAGCGATAAGGTAAAAAATTGTGGTGAACGTGGAAAAAAAAACTAAATGTACTTACCTACTATGCATTGCATCCATTCTTAACCTCTCAAATTTCATCCTAGACTACATTCTCATGATTATATAGATACGGAAATCTAATTGCATAAGCGTGCAACCTCTGACTCTGCATAAAAACATGTGCGGAGGGCGTTGGACGATTATCTGGTCGTGAAGGTCATCATAGAAATGACACCAAATACATTGTAGTTCTACTATAACTACTATCTACTACTAGAATGTGTTTTGTGTATAATTACTAAAATCTAGCTTGCACAACACGGTGAAAGCATTTGTCCAAATTTTGTTCCTATAAGTAAGTACATAGTGTCTATTTCATAAGAGTCATATTCCGGACTAGCGGCTTAGCGTAGCACTCTCAATACTGGGGTCGTAAATTATACTTGCCTTAATAGAAAATCGATTGAGAAAACAGGTACCTATAGAAATCTAGAGGCTGGAATCAAAGGTCACTATTATTTATTTATATTAAGAAAATATTTTCCCTTATTAATTTATAGACAGTCCTACAGATAGTCATTGTATGTACTGTTATAAACGTATTTTTTCATTACTTTTGTAACATTTTTAAATGAATAAAACAGATTAAATGAACAAGTGTTATATCAATACGGTAATAATCCAATAAAAAATAGCGTACTAGTTCTTAAATGGCCGGCAACGCACTCGCGAGCTCTATAACATTGTCCATGGGGGGCAGTATCACTTAACGATGGGCCGACGAGATGAGCCTGTAGTCTGTTCTATATCTTCTATTAAAAAGGCTACATTTACAAAAATATTGTTTATTTTGCAAATTAAAAATCACAAGCGATACTTTGTAGCACCTTACCATTAAAAATTAAAAATCAAATATTCCATTCAAAATATGTAAAATAAGGTTGGAATAAGGATCATCGGATGAGAGCGTTGGAGGGTGCAGTGGGAGGAAATCAATTGATGAAGAGCATTTGATACCAGCGCGTACGTGTTCCGCCTCTGGGAGGCAGCCTCTCAACCTGAAGCCACCTTGTCGTCTATTGTTTGTCAACAATCCTCGATTAATGTGTGCTAGGCTCTGTATTTTAGGTCGTACGTCCACGTATGAATAAATTTTAGTATATTTTTATGTTTGGACTATTTTAGCGAATCGCGCCATTAATTGCAATTACCTAACCAGCTACATACAAAGCTGTGTGATTTGATCTGCAACAACATAAATAAAGCGAAACGTTCTTTTTTAAATTTTAATTGCGATTACTACGTATCTACGTACAACATACTCTCAATAGCATTAGTTTCATTAGATTATGTATTTTTTGTTGCAAATGACAAATGTTTTATACAAAATCACATAATAAAATAAAAAAATTCCTTGAATAGATCGCATGAATAATTCGCAACGTGAAATTGAGTCTGTCCAAAAGAGCGAAGAGTTCTAACGATATTATCACATAACATTCTCTTTGATTTGCGACACTTTAATATAAATGTTTTTTTTTCGGTAGGTAATGACTTTCGGGAATCATAGACAACTACATTTTTTTGTACACTAAACAAAAAGGCAGATAATTAGCAAAAGTTTAAACAAGAGATGAGAACGTGTTAGGTTAATCATGTAATAACATTCGCGGTTGAATCTGCTAACAATGTTGACCGTGGTAAGTAAACAGCGGAGCGGTGGATGCCGCGTCAGCGAATTCACACGCGCATCGCTACCCAGTACCCTATCAGATACGTCTATATCTATGCCTTTCTCAATTAAACTTGTGTTATTTACCATTCGATTTCTATAATCTATTAATTTTCGAGGTATTATATTTTAGGTAGATTATATGAATCTCTCTTTTTAACAAACAAATATTCAAAAGAAACAAACATTCAATACTTACATCGAATTTGTTATACCTATTCAGTATTCGAAAATTAGCTTGATGGTAAAGGTGCAGAATAATAAATTTGACATTGTTATATTGCTCAAAATCAGCATACCTACTGGTCAAATACAAATAGATTTTTCATGTGCAACGATTTGAATGAACATTATCATCAAAAAATAAATCAGTGGCGCTACAACCTCTTTAGGTCTTGGTCTGAGATTTCTGAATCTGTTTCATGATCATTTTTAAATCTAATAGGCAAGTAGGTGATCAGCCTCCAGTGGCTCACACACATCGTCGACTTTTTTAGACTAAGATGTCGGTTACCTCACGATGTTTACCTTCACCGTTCGAGCAAATGTTAAATGCGCACATAGAAAGAAAGTCCATTGGTGCACAGCCGGGGATCGAACTTACGACCTCAGGGATGAGAGTCGCACGCTAAAACCACTAGGCTAACAATGCTCTATAAAGTATTTACGTTGTAAAAATTTTGAAAAGCGGATAGAAAAATAGCAAAGAAAGGAGGAAGATACATTAATTAATGATTGTTTCTATTATAATTGGAGAACCGTTTCAATTATTTAAGGATAATAAGGAAGGGTTAAATGTTTAGAGTAGCGGGTAGAGGTTGGTGATTAAATGTAATTCGGTATTACGCTGACTGAACCCCTCGTGTGCTGCGATCCGTGAAATCACTGTTCTGGCTACTGTTAGCCATATCGCTAAAACCTTGTTTGACCTTCATCAATTATAAACAATAGTTAATATAAGTTAAAACATTATCATCAACCTTAGTTTGGAAATTTTTGCAATAATGGTCAAAAGAATATTAAATAAGAGATACATATATGAGTTTTATTTTCTTGTGATATTCTTAAGATCAGTTCGATGTTAATTTTAACAACCTTAAAGCATTAATAAATATTGTTAAAGAAAGTCACGGTTTGAATTTTTTTTTGAAGTTTTTTAATGCATATTAAATGTAATGCAATAATGATGTAAATAAAATAATCGAAAATAATGATTAATATCGACCGTAATTAATTTCATATTGTGAAAGTAATTAAGAACAGAAGCCTAGTAATATGTAACTTAAGTAGGTATTTTAAGTGCAGCGATGTATTTAATAAGGTACTTTTACATGTGTAAGTGTGGCGTAAGTAAATATGTTGTGTTTATATTGCGATGTCTCATTGCGAGGCTTATATCCACGTTAATAAGGCTGTAGAAGGTGCGCGCGTCGCACCACGTCATTGGGCTACAGGGCGGAGTTTTCGCCGCCCTGCGCCGCGGCGGCAGTCCGTTTTCGGCCGACGCGCGTTCCGAACGCTTACATGGTAGAACACGCGCCCGACGACTGTTCTCAGTCGAGCGCCATGCAAACGGTCACTCCGCAAGCTCACCGCGAGGACGAAGACCAACTCGCTGATGAATACGTACAAAACTTCGAATTAGATCATCTTGAAGACCATCAATTAGTTAAGCGGGAACCCTTAAGATCAGGTTGGCACGATCTTGTTGATGCATTGCCCGCATGCGCTCGCGCCTGCCGCCAATGGCCTGATGCCGGACCTTACCCACAACCTCACGTTGCCATCGCGGTAGATCCCAGCACACCTCCAGAGACGCCACCGGCGCCCATTGGCCGCAGTCCGTGTCGAGCACCTCCGGTAGATGACGTGTTATGGTTGCCGCACATGAGAGAACCTCTCGATATGCGCACCGTACCATGTGGCAATTTTGAAGAATGGGACCGCCGCGAGTGGCGTGGCCAGGAACACCATTTGCAGCAGATGGTAGTTCGCCCCGCCAGTTCGTGCTCCGCTCTTTCCCCGCGAACGGGCCCACTGCCCTCCTATCAGCCATCTTCTTGTGGAGACGACCTATTAAGTGATGATTTACTGATGACACTAAGCGTGCGAGAGCTGAATAAGCGCCTTCATGGATTTCCCCGAGAAGACGTGACTCGATTGAAGCAAAAGCGACGAACGTTAAAAAACAGAGGTTACGCCCAGAACTGTCGCAGTAAGCGTCTCCAGCAGCGACAGGAACTAGAACTGACAAATCGATCACTGCAGGATGAGTTGCACCGGCTACAGCTGCAGGTGGCAAGGATGACGCACGAGCGTGACGTGTTGAAGCAGAGGCTAGCACTGTTGGGTTGCGAACACGCTGTACCGCAAGCGGGCCACGCACCACCCACACCGCACTCCTCACCGGAATTCTTCTCGGAGCTGTGACGGCAGGGCGCGGCGCCGCGGCCCTCCGGGGCCTCCGCCGCCTGCGCCTGGCAGCGCTACTGACTTCGTTGCGGACTGCTCGTGCTTTTGTTAAGTTTGAAGTTGATAATCGGTTCCAGTTTTATAGTTTTTTTTATTAATGGTGGAACGACCTAGCCGACGGATCGATAGAGGTGGCTGTTACACCGTGTTAAAGAGATGTATGGTTGTGTCGTAATTTATGCATAGCTTCGTTAAAATATAAATTTATGTAATATAAATGATCTGAATGACTCGACAACCAATTGGTCAGATATGAGATGATTGTAAATAGACATTATACTTACTTAATAACGATAAACTATCTATAGGAATTTCTGTTTTCCTAATAAAACTTTTAAAAATAAAATTTTATTTTATTTTTGCTTCCTTGTTAGAAGTGGTGGTTGGTGTGGTAATATAATATTTTGTCTAATCAAATAAAGCGGCATTTTTTAATTCAAATGAAATATAAATACCGACGGTCTGCAGCAAAATGGTTTTTATTAGTTAAACATTAAGTATTAGGTTTAAATATTCAATAATCATGATATAAAATAATTCCTGCTATGAACTTGGGACAAAGTATAACGATAAATAAATATAATATAATAATGCCAAACTTTTAGCTTTTATATTTTAGATCGGCAACTTTACATATAATTTGCATTATTTCTAAATATCATTTGTGATAACTTTAAAAATAAAGAATTGCTAGTCTATCTATAGCAATTACTCTAAAATAAAATATTATTATATAACTATTTTAACACATTACGCCCAACGTAAAATAGATTTTTACATCCCAATTCCAGTCTTAAATATCATATGACTTTCAACTTTAAAGTCTTTTTAAGACTTAAGAAAATATATATAGTTTCCTATGTACCAATTTACTTTCTAAAAAGATTAGCAAGCAATGCAAAATTTTATGCAGAACTGCCTACTAAATATTTTCTAAAATATCTATGTTATTATTAGTTTGACTTTTTTGAAATTTTCGAGAGACTGAGGACAGAATGAGGACAATGACTTATGGATGCTGAATTTGCGAAAATGTTGTAACCAGTTGAATCGGTGATTACACAAAACTTGCAATAATTATTCAGGTCACAATATTTCAATAGATAAACAATAATTTTAGTCCTATAATCATTTTGAATAAAATTATAATTTCCTCATAAAATCTATGATACTACAACAAAAACATATTGGGCAACAGCTTCTTTAATTATTAAAACCAATAAAACGAGTCGTTAGTAAATTCTGATTTAAAATAAATGACTAAATACGTGGCTAAGTGTAACTTTTACAGAACCTTTGATTTAGTACAGTAACTTGTTTTAAGACAAAACAATGAAGAGCTTTTTAAATAATATTATAGCCATAGTTCGTCTCTATATCATTATAGTGAGTGGTACAACAGTCGAAAACTTACCGTTGTCATCGTGATCTTTGAAATTATTTATTAGTATTTCAATTATATAAGTTAGCTATATTTAATATGTAAAAATAATTCTTATATAATAACTAACCTTAAAATGTAATAACTAAAATATATTATTAAAAGGAGTCCCTTTAGGATAGGTTTTGAAGATACTGGCAGCGTTCCTCCTTTGTCCAAGGCAGCTGCCAGCTCTTCGGTTTCATGTGATGTCGAGTAACCTTTTAGCTATATTATATGATCCTGTCGAATTCCGTAAAACATTTATTCCTATCTGTAGGGTGTTCTGATCTATAGGGTATATACAGAGATACTTCTAGATAACAATCATATGTACAAAATTTTCGCCTTCATTAGTATTTCTTTTATCTATGTATTAAGTGAAAAACCTTCTGGCACTGAACTCAGTGCCATTTTAGGCGCGCATTAATGTATAGCTCAATTATACATTGAACATTCTAATAAATTTTACTTATAACTATCAGACTATAACCACAGAAGATTCTTCTTATAATTTTTGGCACGATCGTGCTCCTCCTTTCCGAGCAGAAGATTATTTGTTTCTTCTATTATTAGGTATCTAGGACAAATAGTATCTCACAAAACTAATACCTACTCTAAGGAGGTTTCAACCTGTATGTCATATCCTCATGATTTTATTATCATTGGATAACGATAAATAAATTTCCCGATTCCCTTTCAAGGAAATTATTTAGTTTTGCGTATTTTAATTGTCATTTTCCTCGCCAAACAACTAAGGCTTATTACTAAGGTTATTCATGGCGTATACTCGTATTTCGCTTACAAAGTTGCAGATAACACTTTGAATCAAAATGCAATACGGACAATGTTTCTTATAATTTGTAATACGAAACGATTTGTTATTAGAATCTGTATCGTGTTCCTTTGATAACGCGCAACGTAAATAATTATTGAAGTAATTATATGCACTTAAAAACTACATGTGTACTTTTTATATTATAATATATATTTTAACCAATTTAATGTCCTAAAATCTTTTGTTTTAAGTCCCACTGAGAAGGATTAATGCTACAGACTTCTTTAGCCCTGTCTCTAAACATAACTTGATGCTGTTGACCTGATCATTTCAAGAACATGAATCTGGTTCATAAATACGTTTATGTGAGGGAACGTATCTACCATCCCTGACCTGTTCTCAGTATTCTTGTTAGAATCCTTGTTAACCGGCCTTTCATATGAAATTCCTTGAATACAATTGAAATTATCTCTCCGTTTGTCATATCTACGTGAACAAGAATCATCAAGCTGACCATGTTGTCTGTGCATTATGTGAAATCGTGGGACAGTTTTACAATTTATGAGTTTTTATTGAGTAATTGAAAAATCGGAATATAAATCACTTAGTGAAAGATAAAATGTACATAAAATATAGAGTGCCGAAATGTCTTGTGTGCACAAAATTTCGTCAACACGTTGGTGTAAATGGCCTAGGTGGCATTAAAAAATGAATATATTCCTTCTGTTGTGTATTAAGTTACGGTATTTATGGAAATCAGAAGTTTTTTTAGGATCGTCATTCATCGACACATTAGTTGTACCTATTGTAGATATTTTTTTAAAATTTCTGTTGTTAAATTCATATCATGGTCATGTCAATGTCAAAAATACGTAAAACTCTAAGTAATTTTGAAGTATTATGAAAGTACATAAGTGCTTAAAGTTTCTGAGACCATATAAAGAAAACAATAGAAATTCAGAAGACAATATAATATTACTATAATTCTATTTCAAATTGCGACGCTTAACCCTAGACTTCATAAGAAATATACAATTTACAGTTAACTAGTATAGATATGAAGTCGTTCAACGAAAGCCTTCATAGTGGGAGAGGAAGGGCGTGCCCTCGAGAGCCACGCCCCGCAGAGCGAGAGGAAGAGATCGCGCCCACCGCCATACAACTAGCCTGAATTTCAGTCGTTGAAATCCTAAGACACGCGTAATACCAAGTCTTAAGGTTACATTTCGAATAGCAAAATAAAATTTCAATTAATTTTATCATTGTTTTTCGAGCTATATTATAGACGTTTCGTCTTATCTACAAAGCGCTTATTATAAGCTGTAGTTGTACATAAGTCGAGGCTGTCATGCAAATGGAAGCCTGTTAATGAAGTCGAGAAGAATTATAGGCATTGTTACTGGGGTCCAGAGACATAATGGTCCATTTTGTCCGTACATCATAATAATGAATGGCACAATTATTCCACTTTTCAGTGGAACTTCTTTGGAACCTCATTTTATTATGGCTCATCGTCTTTATTAGGGTTTTAAATTTTGGGTATTTGAAAAGAATTCAAATATTTGAGTTATGGCATATAAGTATTTCCTGAATACTCATTAATAGAGAAAACAATTTTCATTTCCTATTTTCTATTTAACTATTTACAGTCAGTAGAAGTTTGTTAATGAAAAACCCGAAATAATCTAAAATGTTTGTTGTACAATAAACCTTTCAATAAAATATCTCCAAAATATTCTATTTAAAATTACATTACAAATAAGACTGTTTATAAAAAAATAACCACTTCAGACAGACATACTTTAATTTATGTTTAAATAATATGTATTTATTTAAATATTTATTAAATATAACACTTAGATATTACAGTCGTAGCGTTTTTGTTTGAAAATATATTTAGGTAACTTTATTATACAAAATACCTCAATATGACACAAACTAACAATATAAACCATACAAAATGTACTATAAAAATACGTATATAGTATGGTTTGTGAGGTCAGTATGGTGGAGTGCAGACAGCAGAGAGCGATGGCCGGGCCGTGATGAGCCAGCAGTGAGGCTGCGACGCGGCACATTTTTCTAGTGGCAAGGTCGTGACGTCACCGACTTTCCATTTTGCGACTGATAAATAATTTACTTTCCAAATCTATTTCTATAATCATGTTATGTGCAACTTTGTGGCTGTTACCTGTATAATGAAGAATTGCTTGAAAGCAATAACACCTGCCGCGGTGAGAGCCTGGTGCCGCTAATTACTATCAAGCATTTACCTTGTCTATATACATATTTTGTTTTTATTTTGGTTTATGAAGATTAAGAAATATTTCAGGTGGAATTCCATGAATAAGAATCATCATACTACATTGTTTGTATAGTATTATTTTTATTTCCAATCTAGCATGCGACGTAAATAGAAAATGTTTAGTAGTAAACACCTGTTATTTTCGTCATAGAAAGCTATAAAAGGGCTGATGGTGGAAAAGCAGTTGTGCTGAGGCAGCAGTGTGCCAGCTAAGCAGGGTCGCGCCGGTCGATACTCCCGTACTAGGTCGGCCCGTTTGTGCCATTGGGATATTGTGAGAATTTTACTATACATTATTTATAGTATTTAACTTATTTTCAATGAAAAAACATTGAAACAGTAAAATTAAAAGTTATTGTATTCCAATTATCATATAGATTTTCTAGTTTAAATGGGCCAATATCCAAGTTAGGAAATATTATAAAATAATATAAAAATAAAATAAAATATAAAAAAAGTTTTTAATTTTTTAAAATTAATAAAAAAATTGTTTTACAACATTTTATATTTTACATGTTTTACATAAATATACAAATACTAAATAATAAGTAGTTCTTGGGTTGAACAAAAAATGAAAAATTTTCAATGATATAAAACTAAGAAGTATGAATAAAACAGATATATTCACAACAGAAGAAGGAAGAGAAAAGGTTAAATAAAGAACAATTTCTTATTTTTTCATACATATGAATTAAATTAAAAAGTGAAAATACCATAAACAATAACTTAAATGAGGTTTATAATACCGGAAGTAGCACAGACTATAGGAGGTGGGGTCGTAGCTCCGCGCGGGACGTATCGCTAACTAGGCACTATTGACAATCGATAGGTTCCTTGAGCCAGCTTCGGCCACGCGCGACTCATCACTTTGCTTGTCGCTACGTCAGGTTACTCTCCTTTTCTCGACGTCCTTCAAATTAGCTTTGTAGGTCAGGTTTCGGTACACGTGCTGTTTGTTGATATACATTTATTTGATGACCTGCGGGAATGAAAAATTTGCAGTGACTGAATTATAAAGATAAAGTTGTACCATTCACGAGTTCAGTTTTGATGCCGTTAAAGATACATATGTATAATGTTACACTTAAGCGGAGAAAGATACAATTCACTGTATTAGTTTCAATGATATTACTGATGCTACGCCGTAGCACACACCTAATCTATACTATCTATACTAATATTATAAAGAAGAAACATTTGTGTTTTTGAATCTATGGTGAAATGTTTTCATACAATAACTGTAGTTATACAGTAGTAGTATAACTGTAGTAGGTCCTGTAGGACCGATTTCAAAAACCACCATAAGAAATCAGCATCTTCACTGACTGCCATAGGCATATTACATAAAAAAATAGGGATCACTAATAAAAATGCAATAATACAATTATTCTATGGATTCTATTGTATATGACTGGATGAATATTCTGAAGTAATTAAAAATTAAGAAAACTTATATGACTTCAAGAGTTTACCTAAAGTCCGACTAAGTAGACCGATACTACAAGATCAGTATCTAGGCGAGTGAAACCGCGTAGTAGTAAGTAATGTTTAATGTTTATTTAAAGAACTTTATTTCTCATTACAAAAACAGAAATATTTTATTTACATGAGAAACTTAATATTAATATGTATATATTATATACGAGCGAGATACACGTCGCCATTAGCCGTAACAATTTTAGTCAGCTATGTTCATTCTAACATGCATCTTTAATGCCTTTTTGAATTTGTCAAACACTCCAATATTGCGAATTTGAGAAGGTAATTGGTTAAATAATTGCACACCCTCATACCTAATAGATTTCTTCAAATAATTTGTACGCGGCTTCGGTAAGATAAGCAAACTCGCTCGACGAGTATTGCGTGTCGTTGTGTGTTTGATTTTTTTAAACGACAAGCAACTATGGATAGAGTTATTTAAAATTTTTTTTATCAAAATACAGGTGCTATATACATACAGTTGTTTAATTGTCATAATTTTGGTTTCTTGGTAGATTTTATTAGTCGGTGTTAAAAAATTGTATCTAAATAACGATTTTATTAATTTATTTTGTAGTGTTTGTAAGTTAGAAATTATGTTTTTACATGCCGTACCCCATATTTCAATTAGATATATGAAATGTGGCTTGACTAAACAATTATAAATTAAATGACGTACGGATTGAGGAATACATTTTGATATTGACCAAAATCTGCCTATAAGTGATTTTAGTTTGGTAATTATGTGTGATATATGAAAGTTCCACTTTAAATATGTATCTATTCTAAGACCCAGATATTTTTCCCATTTTTTGTTAGTGATTTCAACGTCTTGAACTTTTAACGGTTGAAACATAGGAATGATTTTATTAAGTAAATGATGTTAGATGAATATTTAGTACAATTATTAACCTTTTGTCTCATCATAAAGTAACCCATCATTTTATTATTTATTTTGTAACAGAGAGAGCAAATGTGTTGGAGATTGCTTGCCTGATGTTAACTCGCTAGTCCTTTGCCGGCATTTTAGGAATCGAACTACAATATGAAAATATAAATCTATGAATTATATTTCCTATTGAATATACGCCACGTTTCTGATACTTACCATCACCCTTCAAAACAATTTTTTCCGTGGTCTATCCTTATTTAGTATTAAGTCATGTTATCAATCGTAAAATATCTCAAGTTGTCTGGCTACAATTGTACATAGCCTGGCAAAATACCACACAATATACCAATTAACGATTTACAAATAGTTTTAAGTAATGAGTCCAATGTTAACAATCGCGGCTTGTGGCATTTGAGCGCGGCAAGGGGTTAGCCGGTGTTGACTTATGCAAAACTTGATGAGTACATTTTGCATTCGTCTTCCCGCATGTGTTTTATATTCGTTTACTCCAGTCGGCCGAGCTCGTAATCGGCGCCGTGTTTGCGAGGGGAAATCTCTGCTGACTGAGCCCTACAAATATGTCGTAAGATTTAATAGACATGTAATGGATATCTGGATGACGTTTTAAGGATTTGTGCAAACCGAATATGTCATTTCTTTCCCGTAATTGGAATTTTATTTGCTGGATTTTTGGATAATACTTTTGCCCTTTTCATTTTTTCGTTGTATTGACGATTATCAAATTGAACGTGTATTAATTGATGGTTATGTTATTAAGTTATCCGAACTACCCTTACGTGTTACTTAAATGAATTATAATTATAATACCCCCCTTAGCGCTAAACAAAAGCGTCAATAGCCCTCGTTAAGTGTTCAATGCGTCACTTCAAAGGAACTACCGGAGTTAAAGTTTGAAAGACTACGTACATACTACATACAAACAATTTATAACTTCTATACTAATAGATTTTATGTAATAGACGTTCATTTGTTATTCCATATGTAAGAAGAAATATCAAGAATTCTTTAGCTAAATCAATTATTGGAATTAAAAAGTATATACATATAACATATGACTGTTGTAAAATTTTAGTTAAAATTAACAAAACCTTTTATAATAAGTAATAAAAAAGAATAGAAAGAAAGAAACACAGAAATCATTGTTCAATGGTAATTGTTTTACGCTGCGATAGATAGATGAGTAAATTGAGTTAAAAGAGAGACTGATTTAGTATTTTTGAATAAGGGGAAATATGTGCCCTAGAAGGATACGGGACTTTGCTCTTATGAACAAAAAACTGTCATCTTTGATCAGAGTTGATAAAATTCGAGTCGGGTGCGCGCCGCTGGGTGCCACCACAAACGCGATTGTAGGCAAACGAACCGGCACATGTCATTACCACGCCACCTGCCTTCAATGTAACCTTAATTTACATCTTCAAGTACATCAGAATCTATATAAACTTAAAGAAAATCGATAGAGATAGTGTCTTGGTTGGTTGATAAAGAAAGGTGTTTGAAAAAAGATGATGAAACTGACATGTTTTATAAATTTTGTTTTTTTTAACATTACTGAGAACTCGGATAATATTTACAATTAAACTAATATGATTATTTAAATAAAATTTGTGGTAAGAAAAAATAACAATGTCTATCTACGTACTTACTAAATGGAGACTTTCTAATAAACTTAGGTTAGATTTACATTGCTTGGTAGTCTTAATTTAGGCAGGAAAATGATTAAAGTATTGTAGGTACACATAAAACACAGTTCGTAATTTCTTAGAGGCAATAAGTTCTTTATTTTACATTGTAGAATTCCAATAATATTATCTAAACAAGGTGTGAAGTTAATATAATGATACATATATGTAATCTTAGGAGACTAATCTTTGTTTGTTCGTTCAAATCAGAGAAAATAAAGTATTTTTCATCGAGAAATACGTAATAATAATTAAAACTTTATTCATAACAAGTAGGTCGTGACAAAATTCATATATAGCTAGTTCCCGCACAAGGGAGTCTCTGTGTTTGTGGGTAACTATAACAATTAGATATGGTACATGTTTTAAACAGATTTTTGAGAAAAAGTAGCTAATAGTGTTACAACTAATTAAACACAAGTTTTATAAGACATTAAGTATCTGTGAATGTGTGAGTGTGTGAATGGGTATGTTCGCATATATTTGAGAGTTCCTGAGAGTTTTTTAAGAGTGCGCTGTGTCTGGGGTTAGTTTTTGGCACCTCAGAGTATATTTTGCATTTAAAAAGTATCGACTTATTGTAATTATAAAACAATGAGACAAAAGGTATTTTTATTTAGTTACAAGAAATTTAATATGCCTGGGTTCCTGCTTCTGAGAAGGTTGTGAACTGTGATAGCATTGTTTTGTCTAAGTTTGTAACTATCATACATCCGGTGTGATTATTAAAACATACTAATTTATAATGGAATATCACCTTACAGAAATTGTAAAGTATTGTTACTTATGGGGCTTCAACTACGATTTACAAAAATGATAATACAAATTTAACTTTTATTTAGAACAAAAAACAGACTATAGAAATGTTGTAATTTTAACTTCATCTTTTGCCACGAACTTACTATTTGAAACAATTCCCTGGTTTATACAAAATGACTTAATGTTACAATACATTCTAGGACAATACATTCCATGCATGCATTCAATGTACAGTCCT
This sequence comes from Pieris rapae, assembly GCF_905147795.1. NCBI lineage: Eukaryota > Metazoa > Arthropoda > Insecta > Lepidoptera > Pieridae > Pieris > Pieris rapae. The sequence goes on along the minus strand of NC_059524.1, from coordinate 5,517,892 downwards.
CTATGCATTAGATTTTAAATCACACATGAATGAGGAAAGCAGGATTATATACTCCAAAACATTGTAATCTTTAAAAATTTTCATAGATCTTAAAAAAGAGTGTGTGTACTTATGTACACGCGTTAGAAGTTATACTTCTTTGGCGTATGGAAAAAAAAATTATATTGTTCTATTTAAGTTTATTTAAATTTTAAATTTATTTATCAACATTTATTTAAGTTTATTTATGAGAATTTATTTTTGATTACTTCAAGTACTACTTTAATAGATTGAAAATATATGTTTATATAAATATATCATGTTAAGCTCAGTGCTCGTTATTTTTAGAGTTATTTAATAAAATTTGTTTATTTTAATAAAAATATAATAAAAAATAATTGAAATATTATTTTTTATTATATTTTTTAATTTATATTTTTAATTTGTTAAAATCAAATTTTAACAAATAGTTAAGATCAAAGATAAACTAAACATTCAGCATTTAAGGTTAATATAAACAAGTATAGAAAATTTATAATTTTTTTTTATTTATACATAAAATTTGTTAATATACCAGAAATAGAACAAAATGAAAATAAATATTTTTTAGATAATAATGTAATAATTTTTAATTAACGATGTAAATAAATTATACATACCGACAATTAATCGACAAAACACCAAAATAATATTTATTTATTCACACTATTTAATTGTACCCTTACGAAACACGTGTTCTACATAATAAAATACTAGAATATACAACTTGAACATAGTTATCAATTTTCATATCACCTAGAACTAACTTCATGCTGTAGGTGTCGGTGTGCGCGCGCATCGTAAAAATTCACTCTCATCATTTTTCTCCATCGCGCCAAAAGAAGTATAACTTCAATTATATGAAAATATTTGTGTATAACTCTTGGTTGGTTGATTTCTTGGACTCGGTTTCCGCACTTAGCCTCTCATAGTGAGAGTCCGTTGTGGGTAATGTACTGGGTAACTAAGCCTAACTCCTTCCAAAAACAGAGGCAACCCAGGAGTTTCCTTCGCAGGCTTCACGGAACGAGCTCACTGTTCCGAGGATTTCTGCACGTTTTTTAGCCACAGCCTTGCATTACAGGACTACGTGGGTGACTGATTTCTTAGATACAGCTTCTGTACATGGGGCTGTCTGTAGCTCCTGGGTCGTTGTGTATAACTAATAACTATGTTAACTTTTTAACCAATAAAGCATACTTCAAAATACCGCCATACACACACTATAATACTGCCATAAACAACACCTAAACTTCTCAAATTACGTGATGGTATGATATCTATAAATGATACTGAAACTCAAATCAATAACATAACATTTAAATAAATCAAGCCGTAATAAGTTTTGTTTTTCATATGTTCCTTATGAAAAACCACAAATAATGTTAATAGAGACTAGACAATTAACTTTATAAAAGACAATAATAATTTTGAAATTATTATGCCGTCATCAAGATTTGCAATATCTGACGTGACAATTTTTAAGTTCATCTTTCGGAATCAGCAAGACCGGCTAAGGCTATCACGGCATCTTCTTGTTTAAAAGTTATTTTTAACAATAAATGAGGATCTATTAGTCACTTGATAATAGATTCATTAATTGTTGATTCTATGAAAAAGTACAAAAAATTTAATTTTATTGTATTACCAGTATCGCTACAGTGTTTTAGGTCTAGGCCTCAGATTTGTGCATCTGTTTGGTGATCATTTGCCTTTTCTAATAGGCAAGCAGGTGATTAAAATTTTGTTTTTCCGACACACGACTATATGGGTCTAAGACATGCCGGTTTCCTCACGATGTTTTCATTCGCCGTACTGTGTTAAATACGCACATAAAAAGTCCAATAGTGTACAGAGGATCGAACCTATAGCCCCAGGATGAAAGACGTCTGCGTACACAAGTACCTAACAGAATGTATTAATTTTATTTGTATGAGAAGCATTCTTGAACAAAACACAATTTCTACATCCTGTCTCAATTCTAAAGCGTAAACAGATTGATTACCGAATAAGATATACATATGTTGATTTTGATAAAAAATGATTTTTCATGAATATTTGAAATGCACTATGCTTTTTTCAATTAAAATGTATCCTACCCATTGCACAATGTAAAAGATTAAGCGTAACCCAGAGAGCCATGGAAAGAAGTTTTATAAAGAAAAGAAGAATTGACAAAATAAGTAACAAGAATTTAAAAGATGAGGCAAGGTTTGCTGACGTTATAACAAAAGAACTAAAATGGAAATGGGCTGGACCTACTATAAGAGGAGCAGATAAATGGAGCGAAATTGTAACACTATGGAAACCAAGACGCCATAAAAGAAACTGAGGTAGGCAATTTAAAAGGTAGGCCGACGAAATCGTGGAAATGGCTGGAAAAACCTGGACGAGATTGATATACAATAAAGAAAAATGGAGGGAAATAGGGGAGGCCTTTGCCCGTGGGCACACCGAATCAGAAAAAACAATAGCTGTAATGTATATATTTTGTATTCTGATATAAGGGTATAAATAAATAAATAAAATAATAAGCCTTAATTAGAAGAAAACTATCATAGAAATTTAATTTATAAGGGTATTTTTTTTTTTGTATTTTTTTTAAAAACCCTTATTTAAATATTAGATGTGCTGTTTAATTGCTTCTACTTGGGTATCCAATTTCAAATATGTAGGTATAAAATAAATCAAAGTACGTACACTACGTAAAGTCGGCACTTTGTACGACGCAGTATGAGAATGGAGAAGCTATGGGTATCAAATTTACAATAACAATGTAATGTCGGCATGATCAACTTACCAAGGCGACCGATTCACGACATTGGAATCCTTTAGGTTACTTTTATATATACAACTTCAGCGGTAAGGAATAATTTAAACAATCAAATCAATCACATTGGTAACGATGAACCAATTGGTAACAATAAAAAGGTAGATCTAAATTTATATTTACTACCAGTTTCAATATCAAGGGTGTAGTAGAGTGGGCGAGAGCTGGTAAGAAACCCTCCACCACGCTTTATAACCTTCAATTGTAAGGAACTGCAATCATTAATTACGCTTTGCTTCACTTGACACATTGAATCAAAATGTGATATTTTAAAGGTTTAACCTGCACGGCGTCATGAGATCCTCAAGAAAAAGGTGCTGACGGCCCATTTATGAATTAGCTTTTCGGTTGAGCTGTAAATGGCAACCTCTTTTTCGTGGTGATGTATATAAAAATACTTAATGAAATAAAATAAAAATCTTCGGAATCTTGCCTAAAGGGACTCCATTAATAATATAGTTTAGTTATTACATTTTAAGGTTAGTTTATATATGTATTATAATTGTTTATAGTTCGTTTTTTACGGTATTGTACATAGACACACATATATATATGCACATTTGATTTTATCAAGTATATATATATACATATATATATATTAATATATATATATGTATATGTATACATCGTTGTATTTGTATATATATATACTTAAGAAAATTAAATGTGTACATCCATTATAACTTGTAGTTAGTTTGATTTACGCTGCCTTCGTAGTGATTGTAAGGCGATTAATTGTGCAAATTGTACTAGAATAAATTACGTTAAACCAGGCGAAACAGTAGTTATTTATGTACGATTTCATGAACCCAGAATCAGAAAAATTGCGGAATGTTCATTACTAAACTATTCTTAATATTTTATTTAGTAAAAACTCCCTCGTGTATAAAGAAATTAGGTAAAAAAAGATAATTAAATAAAAGTGTAGGCTTAGAGTATTAAGGCTTAATCCCCAAAGGCCACAAGTAATACCTGCTTATTAACGCGAACACTACTTAACGAAAACAAGCTAGATTAGCAGAACTCAAGGTGTTACAAATTGTATTTAACTTATAGATATATTCTATAGATTTTTTTTATTTTTTAAATCTTTAAGAGCAGTTTTGGCATAGTGGCTTAAACGTGTACAGAGCACACCCTTTGTTCGTGAGTACGAATGACGTACGCACTAGAAGAGAGTATTTAATACTTGTTACGGTGAAGTGTAATATCGTGAGGAAACCGGCACACCTTAGACTGAAGTCGGCGAAGTGTGTCAGGCTGATCACCAATTTGCCTATAAGAAACCGTCGTGTCTATAAATCTTACCCCTAGGCATGTTTTACCAACCCGAGAGAAATAATATGAAATTAAAAAAAAAATATCTTAAGTATTTTAAATATATATCACCACCATGGTTTGGTACATAAATATAACAACGAGTATCAATTGAAACAGATTAAGTAGCTTAGTACGTAGTAACACAAATAATCACTGACAGTAGATATAGAAATGTACCTATGCATATGATATCGTCTTATAACCAGGCGAGTTGTTAAGTCGATTAACAAAGTGATAAATGGTTTCGAAACAAATGCTCAATTAATGCGTGGTTAGACACAGGATGCAATCGTAGGGCAGAATTTACCGATTACTGCTCAGATCACAAAACAATTGAGCCCTAATGATGCTGTTACCATTTCCAAACTTACCTATATATAGTATGTATAGGTAAGTTTTTGATAGTTATTACCAAATACACAGATTAAGGATACTAAAACTTGCAGGTCCTATATTTAAAAAAAATCTGCGGACTTACTCCTAATTATCTTATCAGTGTTATTGGTAAGTACATCTTTGGTTAATTGTTTTGATTACTTTCTAAAAAATAATGAGGAGCAATTGGCCTAGTGGTTTTCGGTTTCGTTTCTCATACCTAGGTCGTAGGTTCGATTCTCGCATGCATTGCGAAAAATGTTTTGCTTTCTTTGTGCGTATTTAACATGAGGCTGGAACGGTGAAAGAAAACTTAGTGAATAAACCCGCTTGGTGTGTGTCATGCATAGGATGTTGATCACCTACTGAGATTGACAATAATCATGAAAAAGATACATACATCGGAGTCTCATTAATGAAGTTAAGGGGTAAATAGCGTAAAATAGGTTCCTGACTAAATAATAGCGTAAAATCATGTGGTTGGATGGATTTTAGACAAAAAGTTTTATTTGTTTCTCTACTATCATGTTCAATTGTAAATCGATCAATTTGGGGCTACATATTTTTAAACTATATCACGGGCGTTTAGCGAGTAGCGGGTGTTTACTACAAAATAAATATTACGAAATTCCACTCTCTATATAAATTTCATTTTTAGTATATTTAGTATTTGCTCACGTTTTAATCCCATAAAAACAGTAATGAAACATTCAACAACAACGTTCGTACATTTCAATGCTTTATCCAATAGAGGATTATTCTAAGCCATTGCGTGTTGATCTCGTTAAAATAATTCATTTGCAAATAAATAAATTGAATCGTAATTAAACAATTGTGCTAATCAAACAATTCTATATAAAAATTACTCAGCGAAATATTTTTTTGCAATATCGTTAGCAAGAATAATTTATTAAACACGATTGCAAAACAATATCACATGAGGTTAAATGTGTCTTAGGGTCAATAACCTTTTATTTAATAACAGAAAATATTATGAGGAACTCTCTAGAATCCGCTTCTGGAATTTTATGTTCCTGAAGAATAGCAATAGACATAGCGTTTTAAAAATGTTTTTTTACTGAATATAGAAAAACGAAGGCTAGGCGACAAACAATCATTTATTTTTGTGTAAATAACTATATGTAGAAGTGTCAAACATAATCAAATGGCCCTATAGAATGCATTTTTAATACGACATTTAAACAGCCTCACGATGCCTAAAATATTACTACAAATAATAATATTATTATTTGTAGTCTCGAGCCTCAAGCTGCATATTATAACTTGGCAGATCAAGCGAAACCATAGACATAGAATGGGGTAGTTTATCTTTCAGTGAAACCTCTTTGTATGTAGATTGCAGTTGTATAATAGAATAAATAATTGTATTAAACGTCGTTAATCATCGATAAGCGACGGGTAACAAGGACATTGGATTAGCCGTGTCTATATCGACTTATTGGACTAACCTTTATACAATCATCGGGTAATGACTTATTACACGCTTAACTTGGAAGGCTTACAGTTGCAGCTACACAAATGATATTGTAAAGTAATAGTTATATAAATTTTAAGAATAAAAAAAAAACAAATAAAAAAATGTCTCAAAGATGTTCACTACGTTATCGACGTCATTACATTTTTTAATAAAGTCCGCCTTAGTTGTTGACGCACATGCACTGACTTCGATTGCCTTCTAAAGTATAATTATTTAAATTTGGAACAGAAAAGTGATACCTACTTTTCTATGAAGAAAAAATATATAAAAAGACTCAAATGAACTCAAGAACCAAAACAAGTCATTCCATAAGTGCACATTATATTCCAGATTTAACTATTATGTTGGCAAATAATAATTATCTGAATTCAAGTGTTTCAAGTGTCATCTCCGGAACAGAGAATTTTAATTTGAAATAATAATGACTCTCTACTTCGGTGCAACAGATCATAGAAGTGAGATGTTAGGGGTAGGTGTCAACTGTCATTTAGTGATGGGCGGGCGGCCAGTGACATTGATGCCTCATTAGTGCTGTATTATTTTCGCATGGGAATAGGGGTGCTTATAATTTAGCGATTTATAATTGCTGCGTTTATTTATGATTGATACTCTCCAAATTAAATGCGTTTAAATGATTAAATATGGTTTTTACAGGTCCTCATACCAAAGACGAGTTATTATGTCTGACAAGAAATTCAAATTTAGAAGGTTTATAGTGTTTGAATTCTTATGTTTTGACATTATATTTATTGTACGATATTACAATTACACACTTGTTATTGTAACAAGCTTAGTTATAATAGTAAATAATGTAAACTTACTTTACAATTTTAACTATATTATCCCAAAAAGTATTTTAAATATCCAGTTACCGTAGCTTCCCTTCCCAGCGCCTCCAGAATCCGAAGGTGACGGACAAATTGCCTTCATTTTAGTTGATCGTCACGTTCCTTGTAAAAGGTGCAGAAATATTCCTAAGCCACATCCGCCTTAACATTATAGTTATCAATATGTGCGAATATATCGTTCAAATAGATTCCTCTTACAAGCGAAGATATGTTATCCACTCTACAAACATTGTATAGGTAAATTAACTAATTAATTGGATTTTCAACTGCATTAGAACTAATTTTAAACATAAACTAATTAAGAATACTGTCAAAAGGCAAACATAATGAATCTAATCCATTAAGAAAAGTAAGCGTAATAAATACAAATATACGTCTATAGTATCGATGCAGAGACAATATTTAGTGGACTCCCCTGGTCCTGCCGAACGGAAACTTATAGTTTTCTTGAGGCGCCCGCCGAATAAAATACTGCTGTTAGAGTAATAAATCAGATCGTGTCGTGGTCCCAGCCGGCGAGCAGTCGCCTGGCCCTACTGATGCCCGGCATTTTAATAACGGACTTCTTCGGCATAAATGGCCACTGACAGGTTTTATTTCAGGTCGTATATTACAGCCAGTCGTGCACGTGAACTTTTTATTAACCGGCTATTTTGCATGATTTTATATGTCTAAAAGATTAATCATGGTATCATAGATGGTGCAAGACAAACTGGTTGTACCATTATTGGTTCGACTTTTCAATGTAACTGTCATAATTTTGCATTGAGAGCTGTCGTAGTATGTCCTGTATGTACAGAAAGTATTGGTCTTGAAACTAGATTAAAGTTTGATTGACCTTCTAAGTAAAAGTAAACTAAACCAATAGTTAAGCTAAACGTCGAATAAAAATGCTCGCTACATATTATTATTAAAAGTTCGAAGTATTAAAAAATCGATCATTCTTTAAACCAGACATCAACTTTAACATCATGTTATCTATACTCATAATTTTAAGAAAAAACAAAAAACGGTAGCATCTATAGATCTTATTATGATCTATAGTTTATGGGCAGTTTTACGGTTGCGGGCAACCAACATAATAGTGACCGCGAGGGTGTCGGGGCTTCGTAACAGCTGTTTTTTACTAGCGTCTCCAGAGCTTTTATCTAACATATTACAGAAATTAGAAATGTAAAGGAGCTTTCCTTATCGGTAAATACATCGATATTGGTTGAAATTAATATATAGGATACTCTTTACTTGAATATATTTTAATCAATATTATTAAAGCAGACTGTTATAATTCTTAGATACGAATGATTAAACAACCAAAAATTGGAGGTTGATTATTAAGGGTGACTATTTATTTTGTATTCTGGGAAATGGGAAATTAAGAGCTATCTTTGAATACTACTTAAGATTCTCTATTACAAATGACAGTCGCTATGTATAAAAAGTATAAGTATACCAAAACAGCGAGGAAATGCTGCTAGCATTAAAGATACCTACACAGCTACAGAAAACAATTTATCCGTTATTTATTCTTATCACCTGTGTAGGTTAAAATATCTTAAAAATTATTTAAACTTTAAAATGAAAAATAATATAAGTGCATGCATTTTATATTTATATTTATATTTTATATTTTGTTACAAGATCATGTAAATTGTACAAAAAGTAAAATTTAAAATCCTTCATGAAAAACAAATGCATCTATACCTTTCGCAATCCTTGACCGTTCAATAAAAATATTAAAAACCACATAAGTAAGTGGAGGTCGGCTCGTTCGGTGCAAATGTTGGACACTTACATTATTCCCGATGCCCGGGAGATCCCACTCCCATTATCTCAATACTTTAGATAGTCACCGAGCCATTCCTACTAGCAATCGTTCGCCTAAATGACCTCCCATTTGCCGATATCCGATTAGTCGTGATTGTGTTTGTATAAAAATATAATCCGCAGTTTGTAGCGGGCATCTCGATATAAACCGTTCTTTGAAAGCGCTCTCAAAGGCGGTCAAATGCCTTTGGGATTTTGAAATTTAATCAATCTAAGATGAGATTATTTTACTTGGATAATTTTGAATAAATTCTATAAATTCAATTAATGGAATACAATTTGTGTCTTCTATTTATATTTACTTAATCATTATGGGATATATGCACCAAATGGCGGTCGACGGAAACCCAAAGGTCCTTACTGAACGTACAACCTAATAGCAAGAAAAACCCGATAGATTGCGATGGCGAAGAGATAAATGTCCACAAGTGGTTGTATTTTTATTTATATATATTATTACATTGATAATGATGATGAATGATAATAAACTTTTAAAAATTAACCTTCAAACATTGTCGCTTTTAATTGCTGTACTATATAGAAATGTACATATTTATATAGTTTCCTATATTTTTTACAGATATTGTGATTTCATTAACATGTATTTGTGTTTTATAAATAAGAATCGCGTTGCTTACAGATTTTTAACGCTTTACTTTAGAAGCTTTTATGTGCTATCATTTAACACAATAAGTGCTCTTTTCTCGGATCCGAGAGTAGCGGGGTCATAGTAATGGTGTCGCCCACTCGGATCCGTGCGAGCGTCATGTTCATTTTTTTTAATAATTGCCATCCCTAGCTTTCGGATCCGAATATTCGGCACCCAATAGATCCGAAAAATGTATGTTTTTAATAAAAATAATAATATACATACATAAATATTTTCAAACATTTATATTTACTTCAATCAAAATTCGCCATAAAATGTTTTGGTTTCCGGCTATTACTTTGTATCCATAATCTAAGCATTTAATGTGTTAACAATAAATGTACAGTGAATAAAAAAAACGAAATAAATATATGATGTTTTTATAAGTATAGGTACATGTCATGATGATGTGAGTGTCTCCCACGATATGGATTAAAAATTTTGAAAGTTATTGTATAATTTTAAAATTTAATTATTAAAATACACAATAACTTAATTCTAAGAATATAATCAAGGCAGGATCGTAGTACATGTGTATGCAACAGGAAACTTACGAAATGCTGACACCTGCTACTTGACACTTTGATGACTTTAAATGTATTGTTATCATTGTTGCGCCATTAAATTCTTGGTTTTATTACAATGTAACAGTACCATCCGTTTAAGGAATTATATCACAAAATATGTACTATAAGGTAATTCGTGGATAATCTATAGGAGATATACTATATATTATATTACTACTTACTTAGATATACTAAATATACTTTCGAGTCCTTTTTTTATAAAATAGAAGGCAAACCTGATGGAGGCACAGGAGAGTACTTTCAAATACGACAGCTCTCCCGACATATGTACATTTGATTCTCGATTCGAACTTCTCTCTCATTATCCATTGTCCTGATGTAGCAACCATGGGATCGCACGGAATAAACACTGGTTAAGATGTTAAGGACAGCTACGGACATGGACACACACAGTCAGAAAGCTCGCGAGTGCTTTGCCACACTTTTCTAAAAAAACAATATAAAGAAATGAAATAATAAATATTATATTATATTCATTTACTAAATAAGTAATAAGCGCGTTAATACCAATATAGGGACCAACAAATATTTTTTAAAATCTTAAAATCTACTTGATGCTAGAGTTTTTCTCTGATATATTTAAGGGGTTAGGCGTAACTAGCGTAATTGGATAAAAGCTTTTCCTGTGAAACAAACTTGAAATAAATTATTATTATTATTATCTACTGAGCTATAGATATATAAATTAAATAAACATAAATCCGGCTTTCATTGCAGGATCCCATTTGACTTCCTGCAATTGAACAAAGTCATATAAAAACTGTATACGTTATAAAAATTAAAATGTCTGCAATAAGTTTACAGTGACAATCAATAGTGCGATTGATGCGGATAGGGAGCGTTCCGGTCGGTTGTGCTTATCGGATGAGCCGATTGGGGAAGATGTTCCGCTTCGATATACTTGGAAATAATCCTCAAGAATGCATGCACCATTGTATGAGTTTTTTTATTTTAAAAGACTGATATTTTAAATTGTTCTCGCAGGGTTGGTTCGCAATGCTTCTCGAATTCACGAAAAACTTTGTATGTTGGTGTTTATCGTAATAAATTATTCCTGACATGTATACTTGTATTCTACAAAAATAAACCAAAATTAAAGTTCAATCTAGGAAATAATAAATATAATATTGTGAGAAATAAATGCTGAGGAAGTCATTAAAACGGATTGTGCAGTACTGTTTTATTATGTGTGTAACGTTTTAACTAAATTAGAGGCCAATTTTAGTCATTTAAGATAGGTAGATCGTACCGGTCACCCCAGAGATGCTTTCCTTAACGAATAAGTATCGCAATACAGAGGAAATGCTGTCATCAAGCAAGTTACACTGCCATATGGACCAAACTTTTTAAAGGTATTTTAGTTATTAATTATTATGTGAATGAATGAATAGAAAATAATATTTTGCCTTAAATATGCCTATTAAATATAAAATTTATTTAGAATAGGCAGTAAGCTCGTACGGGACGCCCATTTTTACCAACTCAAACGATTTTTACTTTAGTAAATTCAATATGACACAAGTAGTATGAAAGTCTCTCTTAAACTTTACTGTAATAAACTCAATATCAATAAAATCATACATCGTCATATACGGGTATAATAATTTTCTTGAGCTTCTTTCACTGCTCGGATGAATCCTGATCCTATAACGCAGTGAAGTTGTCAATGTAATATTCAACCTTATGTCATTCTTTTACAGTTCTGTTTCGAAAAATATTAAACGACATGTGCTCATCAATAGAGCTTCAAATCTGTAGATATTTATGTTACGATTCTGGTAAAGAAGTCACATAACGATCTTAACAGTGATCTTATATGTTGATTAAGTTGAATTTATATGTATTTTAAATGTATTTTTTTTGTTCATCTTTGAGCCAGCCATTTCATACCACAGCAGCTGCATGAGTTCCGGGGTCAACGACTTCAGAATGGAACCTATATTTAATAAAAAATCTATTCAAAATATTGTTCATTCGCAATGAAAAATACAAGCGATCAGACAATATTATATGTATGGAATGTTTTCATTTTTCATTAATGTATCAAATTATTTTTTTGCTTTTCTGTCGACGCAAGCGAATCAGCGAGAAAAACCACATTTCAGTTACTCACTGTGTAACTTATTGGTAATGATGCATTTACATATTATTATAGATAACTACCATCGAGGCTATTCAACTTCTTGATTCCACAGGCCTTGTGAGATGATTGAAAAGGACAAAATTAAGGTTAGTGCACGTTACTCGTAAGTGCTAAACAAAACTATATGTAGTGTTATTGGACACTTTTTATGTAAAATATCCTTAATAGTAAATTTAGTGGGACTTTGTTCAATTATGTCTTAGTGTTGCGGCAATTTATTTAAAGAATATTCAAATATTAATTACCAAAATAGAAACTGCTGTGTTAGCGTTTCTTCAGATTTACACACTTCAATTATATTTACAATTTCCAAAATACCTACATGATTTAAGTTCGAACAACCACAAATCATATCATCCGCAAAAACCATTAAACGTATTTCTATATTTTACCGGAAAAATACTCATATATCCCCAAAGAGCTTACCGATAATCCCTTTAGCGAGGGAAAAACTTCAAAAGTTAGTGCGGGCGCTGTGGGGTCCTCAATTTTTGATCTCTATTAAATTGTTTCAAATGGTTTAACTTGTCGCGGCTCAATCAGTGCAAGGAGGGCGCCGCAGCACCTTGCCGCTTCACTGACGCTCACTGTTTCGAATACTGATGCTGTATTCACGCCTCATAGCTCATATGTTCGGAAAGAATTGTTTGGAATATGTGATGGTACTAACAAATGTGGTTTAAAAAACATTTAATATATACGTAATAATATATTTATTTGAATATGATTTTGTCCCATTCGGTGTCGAGACCCTTGGTCCGTGGGGTCCTAGCGCATTAAAGCTTTTTAGGGAATTATCAAAAAGGTTAGTCGACATCACAGGAGAACGAAGAGCTGGCAGCTACCTCGCACAAAGAATTAGTCTAGCTATTCAAAGGGGGAACGCTGCTAGTATCTTCGGAACCTTGCCTAAAGGGACTCCTTTTAATAATATTTTTTAATCATTAAATTTTAAGGTTAGTTATTAGATATATTTTTATGTTATTTCTGTATTAAATATGAATTTATGTCATTCTTCTGATGTTACCTTATGTTATTTGCATTACATTGTATTAAATTAATTACAATTGTGGCGATTCATATATACGTAATGATATGTACAAGGCAACTTTATCGTTTGAGGTAATTCTAGTTCATTTTCAGTTATCTCCAGAAAAGCCTATGCATAAGATATTTTTATTGGGCTACATTGGACACGCTCCGAATCGCAACCTGTCTGCGGCTTAGGGTTCCGGTACAGGGATCTAGGCTACGAATATGATTATGTCCCATTCGGTGTCTAGACCCTTGGTCCGTGGGGTCCAAGCGTTATAAGGCTTTTTAGGGAAATATCAAAAGGGTTAGTCGAGATCACTGGAGACCGAAGACCTGGCAGCTACCTCGGACAAAGAATTAGTCTAGATATTCAAAGGGGGAACGCTGCCAGTACCTTCGGAACCTTGCCTAAAGGGACTCCTTTTAATAATATATTTTAGTTATTAGATTTAAACTTAGTTATTATACTAGAATTATTTGTGAATAAGATTTATTTTAAACTACATCATAAGATTATGTTTAATAAAAGTTAGATATTTATGCACATTGACACGATAAACACCTAAAAATTTATCAGAAAGTCGAAATATAAATAGAAATTTCATTAATTAAAACGTCTCTATAGTAATTAATATTTTATCTGTTACATTATTGCGTATGACTATAAATCGTAGATCGGGAGAGGGTCGGACGCATCACGGCAAAACTGATTTATTCGCTGGTGATATTTTATAGCGCAGTTTGTTCCGTTATTGTATTACGACAGCTATTTGTAAGGCCCCCTTTATTCACTTTCTTTAAAATATTGGCATAGTTAAAAATTTATTTAGCAATTTCCATTTCATAAAATGTTACTGATATAGAATTATTTCTATTTTCTATTGACTATAACAATAAAAAAGTGTGCGTGTTTTTGTGTACACACGTAAGAAGTGAAACTTCTTTATGACTTTATTTTTCGAGAAATGATCTACTACATATATGCAACATTACAGAAATTGTTTTGGATCCTTCAAGAGAAGAGCGTACCGATTCTTAAAAGGCCGGCAGCGCGCTTGCATGCTTTCTGGCAGTGCGAGTGTCCATGGGCGGCGGTGTCACTTAATCTGGTGAGCCTCCTGCCTGTTATATAAAAAAATAAAGGTAAATTAGAAAATTTCTAAATAAAATAAAAAAAACTCAGTATAAATTCTTAATTACAAAAAAAATTGTGAATAATCTTCGAATCAACCGTGGTAACCGAATAATGTGACGGTGTTTTTTTATTACAATTAAGAAATTTACTTCAATAAAATTTTATTCATGACTAATAGATTGTGACAAAATTCATCTATCGCTAGAATAACTTATCAAAAAAAAATTTTTTTAATAATATAAAAATTACCTATAAATTAAGTGGATAGTATTTTCAATTAGCGGCGTGGTTTAAAAATAATTTTCAGATATTTTTTTCAGTAATATTGTAAAATAATAAGAGTTTAGACCTAAATTTATATTTACAAACCCATGATGTTGCTTATGGTATTGTTTTTTTTTAATCTTAGAATATGGGTATTTATAACTGAACTATACATAATATAAGAAAGCAACAAGAATATAAAACCTTCATCTGTTTACCTCTGATAAAAGATAAATCTTAAATGAAAAGCGTCATAACCCAATAAAAAATAATATCTATGTCCCCAATTTAGAAAATTGCGTGAAATTAAATTTAAAATACTTCCCCCGAGTCTGACAAAAAGCCAAGCGGCGTCGCGATTTAGTCACACCATAATTGGTTTTTTAATGCAGTTCGCGAAGTATCAAGTGAATACATTATCAAATCGTTAGGTCGCGGTCGGTTCGACCCCCGCGCTATGAATAAGAATCAAATGCGTTGTTCAACCTGACACGCCGCAAACGGAGGGTTGAAAATTAGTAACTCCTCTCATTTTAACGCTTTAGCAATAATAGTTGCATTATGGTAGTTTAATTTCTTTTTGGTTTGTTTATGGTAATTTGGTTACAAGGAATGCGAAACGTCATTTGACAATTTACTTATTAGTTCTGTAATGAAAAAGATATATGGCCATGAAACATAAACTTACTTTGTTTATTTGTCTTATTTTTAGGTTGTGTGGCTTATTAATTATTTTAATGAGTGGTGCGGACGAATTTTTTTGTTTGCATGCCTTTGTGTGTTCCAACCTGATTTAATCAGTTTTTCCGGTAATTTAAACCAGATCCTACAGATCAACGATTTCAATACACTGAGCCTACTTTTTAGTACACTTATCCGTTAACAATTTTTCTTACAATAGTATATATATAGTATAAAGATAATAATACGATCTTGGTCGTTAAGCATAAATTTTCACTCGAGTCACGTTTCATGAGGACCTTCGATCCCATGTCATACCTGTGTCTTACACTCTTATATTGATATCGGCATTATCCAAAATCGTAAACCATCTCATCTCTTTTATGTTGATACGACATAGAATATAAAATAATATTGATTACTTTTACAAGGCACGCTCTTTTTTACCATAGTAGGTAGTAACCTATAACAATTAACAAAACATATTCAACGAGCAATCTAGTATGATTGAAATACTTACGTTAATAAATGACAGTAGAAGCTGTACAGTATATAGTTTTTTGTAGTTCTGACTACTTATCACATCGACAACTTGCCATAGAAGCTTGTCATAACGTAAATGTTTGACTTCAAGGCCTAGCAAAACCAATAAGATAACAATTGTTCCAATCCCTCAAATTATACATAAAAATATGCTATGCTAGCTGGTAACTTTGGTAGCAGTGGTTATGGTACACGCTATAGTATGTGAGGTCATTATATATGCAATACGTTCGTTTGTTTCAAATATTTAGACACGTTATATTATATATATGTTCTTCCACATAAGCTTGCTAAAAAAAAGAAAATCAGTGGCGCTACAACAGTTTTTACGTCGGGGTCTCAGATCTTTATCTGTTTCATTATCATTTGTAAATCTAATCGGCAAGTACATATGTGATCAGCCCTATGCTCCTGACGCACACGGTCGACTTTTTGGGTCTAAGGCAAGCCGAGTGAATGTCAAATACCCACTTTTTTTGGTAAACTGGTCAATAAACAGATCTTTACGTATATTTTGATGTCTTAAAAAGTTGGATACATGTAAAAAGCGTGGCTGCACTATTATCCTTCACATAAAGATGTCTAATAGAGCAGTATGGGGGAGCCTTGGTTTCGTTGGAAGTTTATCTGCGTGGTTAAGTGGCCCATTCGCGTGCAAACGAGCGAATACTTAAAATATAATAAAAACCCTTCAGTTTGTATAAGCACATCTTGAAATAAAAGTGCGAGGTTAACTAATAGAAAAGAACACAATGTTACCGATGCACTTAAAGCTATTATCGAGTTCAGTCTTACGTTATAAATTTAAACTGAAGTTAACATAGACTACTAATAATACTTTATATTACACTATCATTAGTATTATCTTAATACTAGTTTACTGATTATAAACAGTCTTATAAGTGAAATATAGCCAAAACTTAAACTAAAAAAATCAATTGGAATTTGGCCCATATTTATCGGTTATACGATCATTTCATAGCCAAGGATGTAACCAAGTTACATAAACCACAGGAAGAAATTTTTATGTCAACAAAGGGTAGATGGACTGTTTAAACATGACGGTCAGTAGTGTCCCAAAGTAAACAGGAGTTAACTAACCGTTTTCAACCTTACACCTCAACATTAACTCAGGTTTATCCACCCTCGAGGTTTAACACACTAAACACGCAGTGGTGCCATTTTATTACAGATTACAACAAGTTCAGATCATGGTAATTATAATATATATTATATACATTAAAATTTTCAAAATTAAACTCGCTTTGACATGTTCGCTCATCTAACTTTTATTTCAATCCCTCCATGCCCTAGCAGATACAAACACCTCACTCAATAATTATCTAATGACACAAAGGTAACCAAACAAATTCTAAAGCAAATAAAGATAAATTTCCTTTAAGCACTTCCCGTATATCCTTTATATCGCGTCTTTCGTTAGCGCGACACGGGGAAAAATGAAATATAGAGGCAATCCAAATAGATTTTTATCTACCCACGTGTTTACTGGGGCGCCGCGGCACGTTCGAGCTAACAAGATCTCTAAAACACGAGTGACAGGATGAGGCCCTTAGTACCCGGACAATGCAGGTGACAGGTGTCCAGTTGCCAAGAGGTAATTAGGTGGATGTACTTCAAGTGTAATTTTACTTAATGTGGAACAAAAAAAGGTATAGGTTTATATATAGTATTTTCACAACGGCCTTGTTGAAATGCTGAGGTAGCAGTCGTTGAAAGCTGGAATATTACTTTATCAAGCAAATGTCGTCTTATTTGTAATTTGATACGTTAAAAATTAGATTTATATACGCTATACAAAGATATCTATACAAATTAAGATAAAGACATTAATCGAATATAAATAATTAAAAGATAGTAAGCCTTGGAGAAGGCTACTAGGATAACCAAATATGAGTGTATCAGGAAATAATTTAAGGCTGAAAATAAAAGAATAATTAATAAATTAAATTAAAAATACGTAAAAATAGCCCCATGCTAGAATTTGTATTTAATTTAGTCTTCTTTTAGCATAATAAAATCACACAACAAACATTATATAAAGATGTAAAAAGTCATAAAATGATCCAATTAATTCCCTAATGAACGGTCGTAAAATTTATACGATATTTCCGCAGTATTAATTCGGCGGACAAAACTATAAACGGTGGGACCATGTATCATATCGGTGGTCATTGATTCGCTATCGGACTCTGTGACTTATAGCCAGGACCCTCGCTTCCATTACCTAGTAGATCGCCAGTCTATACAACTTTAATACACCTCATTATTCCTTACCGTTTCACGACTAATTGGCCGTAAACCTAATCTTTGTCACCTCATTATTTACTTTCTGACTACAGTCAGTAAATATCTTGAAATAATAAAATTATTGAACTTTTATTTGGGGTGATCCAAAAAAATAAAAAGAATAGAAATGTCCGCGGAAAGCAGTTTCTTTTTAAAATGCCACGGTACAGAGTGTAGGTACTTAGTATGCTTTTAGTACTTGTAGGGTAGTCTTGGCTTAGTGAATGAAATGTTAAAGTACGCATCTAATGTCAATTTTTTTATTTGTTATAATGTCAAAGACAATCCACATTTTTGTTATTTAACTAAATTTAAAAAATCGTATTAATTTCATAGATAACTCCTACATTTGTGCAATTGTTTAGTACCGAGTGATAAGAGAATTATAAATTACCATTAAAATAATCCTAGGCGCGGGCGACGGCAACGTAAAGATAGCGGTAAGATGCTTAGGTAAATTAAATAAAGCGAATGCTATATAGCAACGAATCGTAATACGTAGTACTATTCTACGACCCACGTTGAAGTTCATCAAATAACTCTTGGGCTTACTCGCGCCTAATTATAAAAACAAATTTTCTGAATATATTTTATACGTTTTTCAAATTACAGTTAAATTGTTTATTAAATTTCAGTTGTTCAATAAATATTTTTTACAATAGATACTAGTTTTTGAAGTGCCTTAAATTGTAAAGAATGCAATACCATATAAAAATAGGCGTGACAAAGAGTATCAACCGTGATTGGATTAGGTCCGTGTCGCACTGACGAGACCCCAGGGACCACCGTTGAGCCCACGGCAATGCATCGACACGAAGACTAATAACATGAACGACTACCAATATAAATAAAATGTAACAGTAAAGCTTATTCGCTTTGACGATAAAACTCCAAATGAAACTACTACGTTTTTTATTATAAGTAAAAATACTGTCGTAAAACTTCTTACTGATTGCCGTTGGATATAAAACAGTGTCTTAATATTGTGATAGATTCTAGTGTAACTGAAGCTATTTAAAGAAATTATTAGGTGCAATTACGGAACTTGTTGTGCGTGATTGGAATTCCACAGTATGGGGTGAGGGTCCGAGGACAAATTCTTACAAATTAATACATCTATCTCGGGTCCTACTCGCGACCACGATACGTATGGAATACTTTATTATCTCCTAATACAATTCACTGATACTAAAAACATTGACATTGAGTGGTTTTGATTTTATCGTGAAAATTGGTAGGATAAATTGTGTTTGTCACAAGATTCCAAGCATTTGGTTGTTGTCTGAATGATTTAAGAATGTACGAAGTCGAACAGAAGTGTTTTGTTGATAATGTCATAACCCAGCGGGGAATTTCATTTGTAATCTGCACGTACAATCTGCAGCATCAGCGTTGGTGTGACGTCGCTTCACACTCGTTGTTTCGAGAGCAATCGAGGCGCCAATAAAAAAGACGATCGTCGCCCCGACTTATTTACAGAACACCCTGGCATCGCTATTTATTTTATTGACTGCCATTTGCTCTGACTTTTATCGCTACCTACTTTCCGGATAAAACAACATCAGGTGAAGATCGGTCATCGGTAGATACAAGAGAATCTTCCTACGTTACGGGACCAAATCAAGATGTTATTGTACGACGAAATATTTTTTTATCAAATAACAATTTAAATTTGTAGCATTTGTTATGGTCATAAAATAATGGTAATATCGCTTTAAAATAAATATATAACTACGAATAACCCTTCATTGTATTTCATTTTAATGACCCTACGATATAATGTGAATTGTATTTATTAGTCTCTTTCGTTTCTTTGAAACGAATTGTTTGATCATATTGGACAGATGTTTGTTTAGAACGGGTTATAAATAGGAATATATATAGTTTCGATTTTTAAAATATTTTCTACCTAATTTACATAAAAAGTGGATAATTAAAATCTATTAAAAGTTAAAGGTGTAGCGACATTGCGATGCCGATAGGAAGGACAGCCAACCCCATTCTCTACACATCATTGCATCGGTCGGCAGATTTATTTGCATGCGGGTCGCTGACCAGGATCCATTATTGCCATTATGCGTGTATCTGATGAACCAAATCAAGAATAATGGTTATTTTCAGTTTCCCATACATAAAAAGCAGGAAAAGTTAAACATTTTAAGGACCGTATCTACTTTGGACTTCGGCCGGAGATATGTTATGGGCCAAAATTTTCACAATATTATATTAAATCTAATATAAAAAACTATCCAATTTCAAGACGTCTCGGGATAGTAAGCCTTCAGTAGATAGTGTATCTTTGTAACTATAGTGCAGTGCAAAGTGTCAAAAGCTTTCATCGAAACATTTTATTGGCTTAGTCGACATAGATTATACGTAAGTATAATAAAACTAAAGAAAAAATTATACGTTCTTAAACTTAAGGGCTTAAGACGACCCTGACTAACATTAGACAAACGAAAAGCCAGAACGGGTTATGATTTCCCTAATAATGGATATTAGGGGTGGTTATAGACAGTGACCGATTCAATAAATAGCCTTTATACTTCCTTAGGGTCAATTTATTTGCTTTTATTTTTACCCTTTTTTATCTATTTTGTCAGATATATGACTTTATTTTGTCAATGGATTTTGTTAAATCATTTGGAAAACATTTTTTTTTACGATTTGTATAGAATTAGGTCACGATTTTTAGCTAATTGTAAATTGTAAATGACAATGGATCCATAGTAAAAATAAACTATAACGATCTCGTAACTTATGTTAAAGCAAGTTTGGATTTATTGCATTCAGATTCGGACGTTCAATACCGATAATGAACGGGGCGGAACTATAAATCTACTTAGTCGCTAAAGTTGGGCAATGAAGAAGAATCAACAAAGTTAAATAAACATTGCTCGTTCCCTACGTTTATCCCCATATTATGTAGCCGTCCTTCCGTGTGCCATTTGAACCTGCTTAGTGAGGTTTCCGCTTAAGCGTATTAATCTGAAATTAGGTCACAGTTTAACACCGTAGTGTTAAGTAAAGGTCAGTGCTCGCTGGGACAATTCTATAAATAGCATATATTAACTTATACAATGTTAAATATGTCAAAAATAAATAAAATAAAATACTATTAACGCTGCGCTATTTTATATTATCCTATTTTAACTTGGATAAAACTTACCTTGATTATAATATTCTTTATGTAAGTATAGGTTAAGAAGTGATTATAATTTGTAACTAAAATGGATAAGTGAATAAATTTAAGAAGTATGGTATCTGTAGCAGTGTGTTTAACACATTGAATGCTTAAATAATGGAAACAAAGTAATAGCCGGAAATCAACACTTTTGATTAAGTAAATAATCAATTAAATATAAATGTTTGAAAATGTATATAATTATTTTTAATAAAAAAATCATTTTTCGAATCTGATTGATGGGTATACAGCACATTAGGTGCCGAATACTCGGATCTAGGGATGGCAATGGTTTAAAAAAAATATCGGGAGTGCAACGGCACCGCTGCTATGACCTCGCTCCACTCGGATCCGAGAAACTGCAGCATTACCTCGCTGTATTGCGACACTTATACGATGAGCGAAGAAAGCGACAGGTCAGGTGTCACCAGTACAATCTACCAGGCGCCAACTTTATTTTCTAAGGTTTATGAATGACAATAATATTTAGTAATGACAATTTTGTTATAAAGTTGAATACAAAATTACTATCCCGCATATAGTAAGTATGGGCACAGAACAGAGCGTCTTATATTTAGTAGATCAGTTGTATAAATGTGGCATTAATTTAATAATAATAATAATAATAATAATAATAGCCTTTATTTCCAAAAAACTTTAAAATTAGGGGACAATAAAACGTCATTCACTTAAGTTTTGGTTTGTCCACCGTTGGACATAGGCCTCCTCCTTCCGGTTCCACTCGCGTCTGTCGCGGGCCAGGCGCGGCCAGGTAACCCCGGCGACTGCGATGATGTCATCTGCCCAGCGTCGGCGTGGGCGCCCCTGCGGCCGGCTCGTGCCGCGCGGGTACCAGTGCAGCACTCTCTCGCTCCATCTGTTGTCACATGTTCTTGCTATGTGCCCTGCCCAACGCCATTTCAGGCGGCACACCATTTTTGCCGCGTCTATTATTTTTGTTCTTTGTCGTATCGCTGTACTCTTTACCCTGTTTCTGAGACTTAAGCCTAACATGCTCCTTTCGGCTGACCGTTGAAATATTTGAATTTTCTTTATTAATTCAACTGTGATAGGCCATGATTGGCAGCCGTACAACAGTGTAGGTGTCACAACTGAGTCCATCACTTTTTTCTTCAGTGATAGACTCATTTGAGACTTGAAAATATGCTTGTGTGACCAATATGAAATCCAGGCTTTTTTAATTCTTCTCTCTACCTCCTCTATATAATGGCTTTTAAACGAAATATTTTGGCCAAGGTAGACATACTGGTCGACATATTCTATATTTCTATTGTTGACGGTTATACTATATTTTATGCCATTTGTCATTATACATGTTTTTTCAGGGTTCATTTCCAGCCCAGCATTAATTTAATGCTTACTAAATATGGTCATTTATATTTCATGATGATTGTATTAGGCCTGTATGGGCCTGCAAGACAGTTTTACTTATTGCTGAATTATTCGCCGTCACTATAAATAGTAGGGAGGAGACAATATGGATGATGTTGTGTCGATACTTGGATTTAATATGTGAGCGTATTCCATATTTAAAAAAAAAATAAAGGTTTGTTTGTAACAAAATATATAAACAGAACATTAAAATTATAAACAAACTTTTATTATAGGCACTGACATAAATATAATTTAACGGTATAAAAACAAAAATATGTGCGCCTTGGTCAGTACAGATTAGCTAATTATTATTATTATTATTATTATAAATAGAAATGAAACAATAATAAATGTAATGTTTTTATCGAAAATCTAAAATTTCATGTGCAAGATTTGCACCTTCCGTACACTTAAACACTGTCCATAACTTAGTTCAAAACCAAAATGATTTTATTGCAAACTACAGTTATTGTCTGTTTATAAATATGCAGTAAACTAATACGGTATTTTTATTTTGGTACAATTAAATAATCTTTGTAAATAAATAAAAAAAAATTATGAAAAATTTGCCAAACTATTTTATCGCTACACTGGACAGAAGGGACAACACTACACAGTTTGTATAATGTGGACGCGACAAATCAAGACACAAGCGGCATAGGGCGGACCAACATCGACAACCCCTGATTTATAGCGACTCCCTAATATGTGTACATATCCTTATCTTATTTTATTAAGATTTTAACTCACTGTGTTTAATAAAAGTTTGGTATCATCTCCCTTGTCTATAACTGTATAGGCCAAATGTGGTCTATGGACTGAAGAGTTTATGTTATACCTACCCAATGAAATGTATTATTGTTGTAATACATAATATATTGTTTAATTAGTGTAAATGTATATTTTTGAGTATTTGGTGGCACTGTTTATTAAAGACTAGGCAATAAGGAGATATTTTTTACCTAGAGATGTTAATGTAATAAGAACATAGGTATGCGGTTTACTTGATAAATAATAAATGTGTTTATTATTTATTAAGTTACATTTGGGAACCCTTTGAAGTAAAAATACATGATGACTTTAAATGATATTTCAATGCCTAAGGGCTCGCGAGTGTTTTGAATTGTAGACTTATAGACTCTTTTCTTGAAGGACCCTAAGTTGAATTAAACATTTATATTTATTATAAATACCCACCACCAGAACTAGTACTTACAACAGTATATTAGGATTGCAATCTAGCTAAAAAAGGCCAACGGGACTTGAGATACAATAAAACAAAAGGAAAATGATAATGAAAATACGTTTATTATGGAACATAAGATAGACATGTATCACTTATTCCACGTCATTAAATATTTGAAACTGTAGGCATCCCTAATCATCGGCAAAGAAGACAGAGGGTGTAGGCCGATAGAAAAAGCAGGCGTAAAAATCTCTCGGTACTGTTTTAAATAGCAAATCACCAAACAATACTTTATTTTAAAAAACTTTTATTGAAACCGACACTGGCCAACTTTTCAAAATTATCTCATACTTACCGTTAGTAAGTAGGTTTAGTAACCAAAGTACAAATTATCATCCTTGTTAACCATAAAATTATCTCCAGCCTACATAACGACGTCCGAGGTAAAAATTTCTCTTTGCAGAGGACGCATAATCGGCATTGACCGTGGTAAATCTCTTGTAATCCGAAGCAGAACAAATATAGTTGAGATAAGGTGTGTCCGGCCGCGGTGCGTTAATGTCCCATTTGTATGATGATGCAGAGCCCACCCTTGGGACTATTAAATGGTCTGCTGCAAAGTGTACTTGACTACGAAGTACCAAATCTTAAGTGCGATTTTTTAGAGAAGCTATAATGAAATATAGGCTTGTAGCTATGCCACGAACACGGGCAAATCAAAGTTGCTATTTATAAAATCCTACTAATTACTGAATTATAACAAAGAGTATTTATATTAAGTATGTAAAAAACTTGGCGATTAAAAAGAGTGGCGGAGAGTTTATTGCCAGTTCTTCTCTTCCGTTCTACGCCCTTGATTTGAGAACTGGCAGTAAATGTAAAATTAAATTCATTTAATATTTCTTTTTTTTGACGTTCATAAGTGTACATTGTTACCTACATGAATAAATAAATTTTGATTTATGAATAACATTGTGTCTGATTCCTTTTCCGTATTTTTGATGGATAAGTAGCAGTCTCCTATAAGTTTTATATTTCCGGTAATTTTTTGTTTTTTTAGCTTCACGCAGAGCGGGTTGCGGTACTTCCGTGTTGTTAGGTCCAGTTCAGCCAGTTAAGTTAATTAATAATTATGTTTTACCTAGGTAATTAGCCTAGGCTAATTAAAAATATAATTTAACAGATTAAACTATTTTCTTAATAACTAGTTTACTACAATTAATATTTATATTTATAAAAGTCTGACTCTATCCCTGGAATCTTTTAAAACAAGTTTTTTAATGTTCAGAAAACAGCGTTGAAACGAGACAGTGTAAACAATGGTAGCAATATGTGTTGTTTGTTTTTTAAAAATGAGTGTGGCGGTCAGTTCATTTACATAGTAAACGCCGCTTAGAATGGACCGTCACGTGCAAGACCCTATCAAAGACACGAACTGTAACAGACAGATAATACAACGTTCAGTCGTTGGAAGGTCACAGACTGTATCAAAGTTAAGTCAAAATTAATAACACAGAATCAATTCATAGTTATTAAATTACGGAATTACGTTTAAAACGTACCCTAGGACAAACTAGACATATTGACCCTGGTAAGAAAATAACTAAGTATTTTAAAGATTTTGTTATTATTTAGCATACCTCTTGCTTATACTTATGCTGGAGGCAAGAAACTCAAATTTAATTTAAACAGCTTAAAGTTAATAAATTAATTAATGAAGGTAATTATGGAGTTTATTTTATTTCATAATTTTACTTAAAAAACCCATGTATTACTTATAAAAAAGATTATAATAAACAGGGAAAAGTAGTCAATGAGTTGGCATTTTAAACGTGTCATTAGCGGTTATCACTTCATTCCAGATGAAAAATCTTTAACAGCCTCTGCCGGTACTCATGTACGCATTAATGATTTATTAATTTTCACCATCGTTAAATATGCTAGAAGTATGCATAATCAGCTTATAATAATCAATAAAAGTTCACCGAGCGCAGTGAGTTTGACTATGCGGTGTTATGAAGCCGTTTTTGAAATTATTTTTCCTTGAGAGGTACAGCCTATCCTTATGTGGACGAAATACTAAGACGCCATATAAGATTTGTTAAATTACTAAATACTATTAAAATTGTTTTTCAGGATCTATTACTCAAAAATGTAGTAAGATATCATAGATCTTTCTCGCTACGATCAATCTCAGAACATTTTCCATAACTTCGTCTGTGCAGTCCTTTTTTAAAAACTCGTGGTTTTACCAAGACTTTTACTAATTGGTCGAATAAAACATAAATGAGATTTGATGGGTTATTTACCAAATAAACTGAGTGATTTTTATTTAGAGTTGTCAGAACTTAAATAACACACCTATAAATTTACCACTGAGCTTAGGTGTTAGTGGGTTTTATTCGACACTCTAATATGTTTAGTGTTTCGGTCGAGAACATAGGTAGGTATATTAATATGGATTAACTCGGAAAAAGGGGTGAAAACAGCCTTTTGGCTATATCTCCTAAACTACCAATGTACAAAAAATTTAGTCTTTAAAAAAAACTGTTTGGCCCTCTAATTGTTACATTTCAATGGAGTAATGTACTCCACGTGAGGAACGGAAATTGGACGGCCATGAAAAATTAAATTTTTTAAGAACATAGTTACATAACAACTTAAAAAATTTAGAGTTGTGTAAAGCCTGTTTTTTTTGAAACATGAATCAAAATCAGATCTGATTTCAACACCCTTCAAACTATCTCTGTCTATCAAGTAGGATAGTGCTCGAAGCTAAATTGTGATCAAGTAAACCTCATATTTATAAAAATAACAGCAATATGTCTGAATATAATATAGAACCAGGCTTTACTATACATCACAGGTCTGACCTATTCGTACGGGTGCGTACTACGCCCCGCCACGCGCTTGAGTGCGACTGCCGAGTCAGCATTCAGGCCGATCGATACTCATCTCACAGCCTACTAGTCTTTTGTTCTTAGCTTTAGGACCTAATAAAACTAAGTATTACTTTGAATATGAGTAATTATACATAACATGAACGAACGAATTATCTTAATAAATAATTTCAGGCTAACTGTAACTATAAATAAATAAAAAAAATACAAACACAAAAAAATTAGGCCCGTGGTGTACCTATACTTAATTTTTTATGTTATGTTTCGTAAATGTATATCCTTAATCAATTTGTTCTACAACCTGTAGTATAAAAATATCAGCGTGTCTACCTTTAACCTTTTATTTGATAATATTGTTTTCTTACGTTGTTTATGAATATAGATGTCAAGCATACCACATCAGCTAGTACCATAGTTTCCTTTAAGAAATAACACTGCTTTTAAATTTTAGAAGCGACAATGAAAAAATATTTTGACGCGTTATAATATAAAAGCGTTAGCTCGCTGCAGGCGGAACATTATCCGTTTACATTAAAAAAACAAATTTATGTAGTAATATAAATTGTTGTCAGTGTTATTATCAGAAAATTGTTTGTTATAGTTTTCCCGCCAAATTCAGCATCTTACTTTTTGCTACAGTATTAATAGTAGGACGCGGATACAAGTCTTTCAGCCGAATGCCAGTCGTTAGTTAAATGTGGCCATAATAATTTTGTCAAACATCTGATCTGCATTATTTATCATTTTCATAACCATTTATTTGAAATTTGTATTATTCAGCTGGTTTTTTTAGTGTTCAGACTATTGCCTTCTATTATAAAGTATATACTAGTCTGTGGTGTAGTCTCAAAGTCAATGTCAGTAATTCAATTTACATATGTCGTCTGGTTAGATTTAATTGTCAAAATCACGTCAAAATACTGTGATGGCTCGATTGTTTGTTTTTGTGAAATTTTTATTAGAAAGTGCTAAGAAAGTGTAGAATAAGTTATATATTTATCTCATGAAACGCAATAAATTAAAAAAATATAATATTACTCGTATTAATAATTATTCAGTAAAAGATAACTTCATACTCGAGTGTAGTTGTTAGCCTTGAAGTAGATGTCAACTATATGAGTCTTGTTTATTTTACATTTTAGTAATATTAGTCGTAATTTCACGATTATATGGCTCTGATGTTTAACTTATGGTTTGCAAAAATTTCAAAGAGGCATGTTTTACCCACGAATTCGACAGAAAGGTGCATGTTTAGTAGTTCTATGTTGGACTTGTTTGGCAGTTCTGTGTGCCGCGTCCACAGGTCCTTGCGACAAGACTCGTAGAGTATTCACTGAGCCGAGCGGAATAATAACCGATGGCCCCAGCAACTCCAATTATACACAAGTTAGTAACCAATGTTTTGAACAAGTTTAGCACTTAATATAGCTGTAATATTTAACTAAATAACTACTGTTTTGTTTTACCAGGATTCTCATTGCGAATGGCTCATTAAGGCTGCCAATAAATCTCAATATATCACATTGAGTTTCATCCGCATGGGTACAGAATGTTCCTATGACTATGTATTTGTATATGATGGAGATTCGTTTGATGCTCCGCTACTTGGTAGCTTTAGTGGGAAAACTGAACCTCAAAATGTTACCGCATCTAGTGGTTATGTGAGTACCACATACATTTAGTATTCTGCAGTATGATTTAGAAGAATTTAAAATAATTAAGGTTTTACCTTGCAGATGTTAATATTATTGTACAGTGATACAAACTATGTCCTTGATGGATTTCGGGCTACTTATGCTATTCATAACTGTCCAAATAACTGTACTGGTAGAGGACTATGTATACCAAATAAATGCTTCTGTGTAGGGACATGGGGTGGTCCCGATTGTAGTATTGAGTTATGCCCCAATGGTTGCTCTGGAAATGGTCAGTGTAAAGGAGATAAATGTATTTGTAAGAAAGGGTATGTTTAAATTGCTATAGGTATTTTTTAATTTTTTACTTAAAAAGGTGTTGTATACATTTTATCTCTTGAATGTTAAAAAAAATTAATTATATTATATGTTAATGATGATTTATCTCATGCGTGACCTGATTTCATCACAATCATTTACTGAATATTATGAGGGCAATAATAACAATATTATTAAGTCATTGTTCTTCTCATAACAATAAAAAATGAGTACTTAATATAAAATTATATATTTTTTTGTTAATGTGTTTTTAGATATTCAGGTGAATCCTGTTCTCTTAAGAACAATGATAAAGATGGCCATAGTTGGCATTGGCTTTCAAGGACAGAGAGTGGAATGACGAAACGGGCAGCTCATAGCGCAGTATTTGTGAATCTCACAAACTCTCTATACGTGTTTGGAGGATATGATCTTAATAGGGTCTTAGGAGTATTAGAAGTGTACAAGTAAGTGCTATAAACATCAATCATTATCAATTTGAAAAAGATGATGATTATTAAAAACAAATAATATTTATTTTATTGATAATGATAGAGGATCAGTATGAGGACAATTACTATCCCATAATTTTTGTTTATTCAGTTGTAAAAAATTAAGGTTATGAATACCTATAGCTTAAGTAAGTTGTTGTATGAAATAGAATAACTGGAATTTTTATATTCAATTTTCAGCTTTAAAAATGATGAATGTTATAATTATACACCCATACAAAATTATATCTTGGAATCGATCCTTACAGCTATTTCCTGTATAATTAATATTGCATGAAATTGCAGATTTTCTACTAGTCAGTGGTATGATGAAAACGGAAAAGTTTTACGAAGATATCCTACAAATGAAGAAATAGATAAATCGTTATTGACCTTATTTACTAAGGTAATTTAGTTTATTTTTGAGAATAATTAACTGTTCACAATCATGAGTATTTTTTTAAAATAAATTATGTACAGTCAAAGCCATTCACGACGACATCGTTTAGTAAAACTACCGGTTGTATTGACCAAAATCAAAGGTCCCTTCTGAATTCTATAGTATTTGGTACTTAATAACATCGTCATCGACTTTACGACTATCGTTTTAACGACCAAATAAGAATAGTCCCTTCGATGTCGTTATAAAAGATTTTGACTGTATTTATATATCAGTCAAAATAACGATTATAAGTCTATATTCTTAACTTTCCTTGCACTTCACATTTTATGTCATTTGACCTTGTCAATATGTAAATTTAACCGAATATTACATAATAACTATGCATCGTATGAATATTTATATCACATGTTTTTGTTCAAATCTACATAATAAAATGGTTTGTCAATTTTTAAATATTCGTCCTTTTCATATAATTTCGTCTCATCTTGCGCGTTAAAATGTACTGTATACTGAGTTCAATGTTATACGACTCGTTTACCTTTTGCTAATTCTCAAGCGCCTTGAAAAAGTCATGGAAAATCAAATTCTATAAACATTAATATTAAAATGATACTAAATATCCAATCTATTGTGTTTAGGTCTTGAATTAATTTTTTGTCGTTATCATTCGACATTTTCAGGGTAACATAGACGGCAGCGTGCAAATAGGAAACCGGAGTTCATTATTTAATTTACTTCTAACATCATTCTCTCACAATGATAAGACGTCATTGCCTCTTATGTACACACACCCGCCCTTACCATACTCTGAAAGTTATTTACAGTTTACTGATAGACCAGAATTTATTAGTAAATTATCGAATAGTACTAAACCCGAGCCGAGGTATGGTCATTCGGCTTGTGCGTTTGGGAAAGGATTTATTTTGTACGGTGGAAAGCTTTCCGATGGTAGTTTGTCGTCTGAGTTATGGTACTATGATGCTGTTGACAATGTGTGGACATTACGAGCATTGAATTCTTCGTTTACGCCACCGGGTCTTACACGACATACATTAACCGCTGTTAAAGATGAATTGTATTTATTTGGAGGGAGTACCGTCGAAGGAGAGTTTTCTTCTAGGTAAGGCCTTTGTTTAATTTAATTTATTGCAAATGTTATGGCTATTATATTTATTAATGTTATTGTGTTAGCTTGATAAAGAGGCAACAAAACACAAGATCCTAATTTTTACTTGAAACAGACATGTTCACCTTGGATGACCTGGGATCATTATACGATGTTTGCATGAAACTTTAAATAAGCGCTATCAGGCTTTATATGATACCATGCCCAAGGTCATATCAAAGTCAAAAAGTTCTATATTCTTTCTCACTATTGTATTTGTCACACGATTCATCATTACAATTCAGAGATAGGATAATTTTGAGTTAAGAGAAAGTGAAATGCATTTCTTTCTTTCTTACCAACTTCGAAATAGTCAAACAAAAAAGTTGCTTAATATTTTATAATTCAAATTTACAAATTTGCATACGCAAATGTTAAATCATATGCACAACTGGACTATAAAGATGTAATTAAGTCGTAAAATACGTCAGTTGTATTATCATGTTCATATGAAATCGTTAGTGAGCTATTACCATCCCTTTTAATTCGTATTTAATTAAATTCGGCAATTTTTAATTGAGGCATTGATCATAGTTTATTTGAAAATTTATTGCAGTTTGTACAAAATAAAGATGGGCGAAGCTAGTAGTGAGTCATGGGAAAAAGTACAAGTGCGTGGGGGCAAAGAGTTAGATGTCCGAGTGGTCGCTCATACCACGGTATATCATGAGCCAACCAATTCTATCATTATATATGGAGGAGTTGTCGCCAGCGTTGCTAGGTGAGTTTTATTTTAAATAGGTACTGCAAAACTACTTTGAGGGTATTTCTTTAAATGAACTGATGAAACATGATATATTTATAATTTTACTAGCTGACCTGGCAAACTTCGTTTTGCCAAGTATATCATTTATAATAAAAAATAGGGGTTTATTGTAGAGAGGGGAAAAGTAGGGGTTGTATGTACTTTTTTATGGTTTATCATAATACAAATTTTACTTAAAATTAAAAAAAAAAGGAGTGGACTACCCTTAACATTTAGGGGGATGAAAAATAGATATTACCCGATTCTCAGACATACCCAATATACACACAAAATTTCATAAGAATCGGTCGAGCCGTTTCAGAGGAGTTTAACAACAAACACCGCGACACGAGAATTTTATAGATAAGACTAAAGATAAAAGCGGTTTATGTATGATATTTTTTTTATAATATCTTGTATAGCAGATACGTAGATATTATACTACTATTTTAGTACAGCCGCTTATACGATTCGTCGAAGTTTTACTCGTTAGAAATCATAGGATTTTCTTTCACTGTACAAGCACGTATTAATTGCAAAGTTGTATAGAAAGAATTGTAAATATTATCTTTGAAATTCGTTACAGATTCTCTAAGCTTTCAGACAGAATGTTTACTTTTGATTTGGATCACAAACATTGGAGTGAAATACACTATCCGCGCGCTCAGTTACGAGAAATTTATGTGCCTCGGGAAAGGGCATTTCATACTGCAACTGTTATTGGTGAGTGTCATAACGTTTTATAGTTTTGTTAAGTATTCTATACGAATATGAACTCGATTTAATGTTACATGTAAGCGAATCCTATACAAAAGCGAACTTAACTTCTGAAATCTTTAAGGCCTTGTCAGCAAGCCTTGTAACCAAAAAATCACAAGCAAAATATATTTATTGAATTATGTATTTAGGAGAACACGAATTTTAAGAATAATATTAATTAGGCACTACTTTTTCATGTATTTTTGCGCGTAATACAGTTGACCTAAGCTTAGTTTAAAAGATCTACGCTTATAGACGGGCAGACACCTATATGTAAGATTTAAATCCGGAATTAACGCTAAGTACTTGTAAGTCAAAAACTGTCATGTCACTTTGGTATGTCAAAAATGTATTGGATTTTGAGTCTCATTCTCAAGTGTCATTTTAAACTTTCCCTAAGTTTTCTAGTCTGGAGTCTATAGTCTTTCTACAAATGTTAAATTTGTTCATATATTATTAAAAAAAAAATCACTGTCTATTGATGAACCTGACAGTAGTTGTGTAATGTAAAAGATCTTAGTAAGATTGAAGCTATTTCAATAGAATATCTACTGTGTAGGTAACTATTTGGTGGTATTTGGAGGATATTCTCATCGTCACAATCGAGAGGAGATTTGTTATGATGGTCAGATGTATCTGTATCACCTGGGTTGCCATGCCTGGATACCACTAGAAGTTTTGGGAAAGACTCGCAAACAATATCCAAAGAAGCAGGGTGTTTTCGCTCATGCCGCAGCACTCAAGCCTCCATCCACTTTACTCATCGCTGGTGGTTATCACGGGAATGTTAATGGTGAGAATTTTACCTAAAAATGTATAGTAAGTATGGAGAAACTACTTATTAGATGACAGTAAAAAAATCAGTTTCACCCTTACCAATCTGTATAAAGTATTATTTTGCTGTCAATCGAACCTTGGACTATCGTCTACGTGAAGTACTAACGTTTAGTACATTACATGACAATTGTGTATAAAAAGATACTTATATACTTTATTTGTGTAAAATATTTCTGTGTTAATTAAACAATTAAATTTGACGTGTGTGTGTAAATATTTTTTCTTAGTGTTATTAATTAAATATTTAATCGCATAGCAACGAAATCTACGTAAATATTTTCTTACCTTGATAGCATTTGTTTTTTTGTAAATTAAAAGGCCATTCACCTCTTCATAGTAACCATTTAAAAATGGACCGATAAAAATACTAAGCAAACTGATTTACAGCAGTTTACTTAGTATTTTTATCTTGTCCTTACAGATTAATTATGGATGCATGTTTCCGTATTTTCCGCTACAATTTGCATATATTAGCATATAAAACGACTTTATAATTATTCTATTTGATAAACTTGATATTGCATTTAAAAACATCATTATATAGTGATGTCGTGTAGCTCACATTTTCCGGTACAGGAAAATTTCGGTTTATATAAACCGCTATATATAATACGCTACTTGGCGATTATATAGTAGTGACGAAGAGATTATTAGCACTTCTTTACCTTTACAGCTCTTCAAAAATTTGTAGTAATTCTAATTTAGAATATTTTTATAAATAATGTTAATAATTATTATAATTTGATCTGACCTGATTCGTGATACGATTACCATCAATTTGAAACAAATAAACGTGATTTTCACTAATTGAGGTTAATGGTGCGTTTCTTAGTAAAATCACAGTTATATGCATTTTACTAATATTCTAAAAAATATTGATTAATTGTTAACTGACACGGCAGAGTGATTGATCAGATCTGCGTGCAAATTTGCACAAAGTATATTTAATATATACATTTTATAAAGTTCTGTTTGCAGTTTAAAATACTAGATTCAAGTAAACTAAGGTTCCGGGTTTATTCAATTAAATTAAATTCTTTAACAAAGTCTTAACACATGATTTTTGTATATTTCAGGTGACCTGTTAGCGTACGTGCTACCAAGTTGGCACGCGGGTATCACCAATAAAGATCCCGAGTCCGCTTGTCCTCGACATCGGACTTCGCCAGAATGCCTCGCTGATCCAGAATGCGGCTGGTGTTCCGCTGATGAAGTGAGTTTTACATTTATAACAAATTCTATACAAACATATATAAAATAAATAATGATAATAGATATGTGTTTATTAATTAAAACAATACATTATAATGTGTTTGGGTAACCCTTTTAAGTAAGTTTATTGTTATTTTAGAAATTGCATCATAAACGCAGAAAACAATGTTTCAATTCAATCTTGAATATAATGATTGCGCCGGCACCTTTTATGTCGTGAAGCTCTTTTTCTTTATGTGTAAAATCTAATTGATACATAATCTTTGTTTAAAGATTGGGGTGAATTCAGTCCTGCGTCTTTTCCAGGGATAATTTTAAATCTATTTTCAATAACCCAAAAATGATTTTTCAGATCTGCTACGGCCGAACAATAGGTTCGAATTGTACAACAAATTTGCAGTCTATACGCTGTGGGGGTATTTGTCCCGCCCTCGGGGATTGTCAGTCTTGTCTCATTCACGGCCCACCTTTGCGAGCGAATAGTTCGAGAACACCATTGTTTTCAGTTAGCACCAAACTGGGGTTGTATCAGTGCAGTTGGTGCGTTCAAAATGCAAGATGTCATCATAAAGATGGTTTGTTTATACGTAATTTTCTATAGAGGCTATAAAATCTTTATACGATCATTTACACAGAAACACTGAAGTAACGCATCATTAATCTATGACTTAAATATGAATTTTTACCTTTAAAATTAATTAATAATCATTGTTTATTCCAATTAGATAACACATGTCCACTTTAGAGATATAAAGATAATTTTAGTACCAACATCAACAATAAATAAAAAAAATTAAACTGAAATATCTATAAAATAACAATATTAAAAGTACACACATATATAAATCTAAATCTATCTAAAAATAGTAAAAGTTTTATATAAATTAATGGAATATCATCAAAAAGACCCTTCTAGCATTTACATCTGATTCTGAATCTAATTTTTTGGCCATTGAATGTAATTCTTTGAGAAATAAAGTATCTTTGAACCAAACGATATGAATAAACAGTCTACGCGTACACGAACGCTCCCAGAGCCGACATACGTACGTACGTATATTAAACATCAAATGTAAGAAATACACAATCATAACATATTAAGTTTTTCACAGATAATTATGGTGTGTGCGGGGAAGACACGCCATCAGAAAACCCAGGCTGGTGGGGTAGCAGCGGAACCGAAGTAACAACTCCCGAGGAATGCAAAATTCAGGACAAAAGACCGGGCCTGACATTTCTAAGATACCAACAACCCGCGGATTGGAACCATCCAGATTCAGTGGCAGTTGTTAATGCGACCACTGTTGATTGGGTGGCAGGGGGAGGCAGCAATAACATCATCGCTGGTACAAGCGAAACCCGTCTTAAAGGTTGGCTGCACATACCCCAATACTGGAACGGAACTGGCGAAAGCCTACATGTTTGTGCTGGCCATGCGAATTTAACAGTGAAGCTGGGGGATAAAATAGAACACGTGGCAAATATCACCGCCTACCCTTTGGCCTGTTCTCCTGTGGATTGGCCCTTATTGTTGCCCGGAAGGTTGTTCGTCGACATGTACGCTAATGATTCCCTGCATACAGGCCTTTACCCGTCTCATTATCATGCCAAAATGGAGTTGCTTCATAATAAATCTCAAGAGAGTACAAAGGTGACTATTCGTTTTTTTATTCTACTAGGGTCGGTGCATAAAAAAACCCTCTGGGGGTTTTGAGGTCCCAGTGCTAAAATACCTTTTTGTTGTTGCCTACACTGTTACGTCTTATATTTCGACAGTAATCAGTTTGATACTTGTAATACAATGTAAATTAAATGGAATATAAAGTAAATAACAATTATTTATTAGTAATGTAGCGACAACTACAATCTGTGCTTCTAAATCACTGCGATGACGTCATACCATAGCGCATTTTAGCGCTAACGAATTTATTCGGGCGGGTAAGGGTATATACAACTTCTC
The DNA here is from genome assembly GCF_905147795.1 of Pieris rapae. Classification (NCBI taxonomy): domain Eukaryota; kingdom Metazoa; phylum Arthropoda; class Insecta; order Lepidoptera; family Pieridae; genus Pieris; species Pieris rapae. Next base: position 5,481,646 of record NC_059524.1, on the reverse strand, counting down.
GACCTTGCTGAGGGGCAGTCAGTGGTTAGACTCCCTTTAGCATTGGGAGCGTTCAAGTATTACGTAACTAATTTTGGGGGGAGGGGGGTTTTGGGATAAAACGTTACGATGCGGGGCGGGGATTGAATTATGCGTTATTGTTAATATTATTTTCGACTTTTCGATACTTTACACCACTAATATGGCAACTTTAAGGTGTAATAAGTCACTGGGTGGTTACGAAAAGTTTTACTATTTGGTACAGAAGAACGTTACGGCGCGTTACATGGGGGGGGGGGTCAAGGAGATCCAAAAATTGCGTGACGTAATACTTGAACGCTCCCATTCCTCCATAGTAGCAAATCCGCTACGCTCGTTATATTTACGTAAAGACTATTTATTATCGATCGATATTAATTTAGCTTTTGAAATGTACACAATAACTTTGGCGATGTATTATTAGTAGAGTTTGCTAAATGAATATAACAATGTTTTTTTCAGGTTTTTACGTTTGAATTCCTCGAACCTTATTCTGAAGGGAAATGCTCAAATTACGATAATTGCCTCCTTTGCCTTTCTGATGCCGCTTGTGGTTGGTGTGAGTTAACGAATCGATGCGAAATGAGGGACGTGGATGAAGAAACAACTTGTACCTCTGACAATGAATGGAGATATCTCACTTTGCAGCCCGCGGCGTGTCCGAACTGTTCCAACTATATTAGTTGTGAGCGATGTGTATCAGGGAATTACTGCGAATGGTGGGCAGACGAAGCCAGATGTGCCAGACGTGGCAGAGCGAGTGGAGCCATCGTGGATGCCTCAGAATGTCCTGCTCCTTGCCGAATGCGCCTAGACTGCGAACACTGCCTCGACGAACGGGGTCGCTGCGTTTGGTGCGAAGCCACAAGGCAGTGCTTTAGCTTCAGCGTATACACGAGCGAATACCAATTCGGCCTTTGTCGAGAATGGCTCGATCGCGCCTCTTTACCCACAGATGACGTCACCAAAAAATCTGGCCAGTGTAAATCCTGTCAAGCTCACGTGCAATGCGCCACGTGTCTCCGAAGTATGGGTTGTGGGTGGTGTCACTCATTTGAAAATCCTATCAACGGCGTTTGTACGGAAGGAGATTTTACCAGATCACACGTGGACTGCGCTTCGCTTCTAAACGTCACAACGACGGACGCGGGATGGGCGTATGCGCAATGTCCGGATGTCGACGAGTGTGGGCTGGGCCTTCACGATTGTCACGAAAACGCCGTATGCAATAACACACATGGCTCTTACACTTGCAAGTGCAAACAGGGTTATATAGGCGACGGTCGGAAGACTTGTCTGAGAACTTGCTACAACACCTGCGTCCACGGTTTTTGCCTCGGTGCACCACAATATACGTGTCAATGTGATTTAGGGTGGACGGGAGCCGATTGTTCGATAAATTGTGGTTGCCACAATCATTCTATGTGCAAAACTGGTGTCGGACGATGCGACGAATGCCAAGATTGGACGGAGGGTGAATTCTGTGAGTCTTGTAAACCTGGAAGTCACGGGAACGCCACCACCGGTCAGGGCTGTCGTCGATGCGATTGTAACGATCACGGAGACGAAACACGCGGTATATGCGATGTAACCACCGGTGAATGTATTTGCAAAGACAACACGGAAGGACAAAATTGTGAACATTGTAAACCCAAATTTTATGGAGACCCCAGACATGGAGGCAGATGTTATTACCAATGTGAGCCCAGAGGCATGTTAAAAGCCAACGAAACTGAAGGTATTGGATCGCACAAAACTGATCCTGACATCACAAGCATCGGGCCGACTAAAGAATGTCTATGGATTATATCAGCGGAGGACATAAAGGATGCCATTATTCAATTTACAGTCAATTCCACTACGCTAAATGTGCCATGTGACCAAAATGCAGTATATGTATACGATGGATTAGGAGGTGTACCCGATATGAGTAATAACCAACAGAGTCAGTTGCTGGGAGTGTTTTGCAATGGGGCTTCCTCGGGAGTGGTAGAAGCTCGCAGTGGGAACCTGACCATACATTATAAGCAAAGTCAGATCGATCAAGGTTTTGAAGGCGTCTATAAAGTGTTGGCCTGCGACGGTCATTGCACGTGGCCTCGAGATTGTACTAACGGGCATTGTGCGTGTCGGGAGGGTTTTGGAGGTTTCGACTGTAACATAGAAATCTGCCGCAACAATTGTAGTAGGCATCTTAATGGTGGAGTGTGCGATATGAACTACGGCCGTTGTCTATGTAATGAAGGATATGGTGGAGACGACTGCTCCTTAAAACTCGATAAAAGTCAACTGGTATTTACGGAGCTGTTCGATTCGGACTTTTTATCTGATGGGCTGGATCATTTAAGAAAAACTTTACCACGGTTCGGGCATAGTTTAGTCGCTGATAGACGAGGTTTGTGGATGTTCGGTGGATATTCATTGTCACACGGACCCCTGAACGATATAAGGTTCTATGACACCAAAAACAATACATGGATGCAAGTGACAGTCGAGGCTACACCGGATGCTAAAATGCCCGAGGGCCGCTATTTCCACGCTTCCGAAATTTATCATTCAAAACAGAATATCTATATTTATGGGGGATTAAGTTTGCAAGAAAAGAGTGGACAGAATAAGACGTTACGAGATTTTTGGCATTTTAGTTTGAAAGATCAGCGATGGAGTCATATCAAAAGTAAAGAAGATCAGCCCCCACCACTTGCAGGGCACACGTTAACGTTGCAGAAATATCAGGATTATGAGAGTTTAGTACTTGTTGGTGGGTTTTCTCTTGAACAAGGATTCATGCCAGATATGTGGGAATTCGACTTGGATAATAATAAGTGGATAAAGATTAACTGTGTTGGTTCCAAACCGGAGGGTATAATCGGGCATAGTACGGTCTACCACGCACCTTCCCAAAGCTTGTACATATTTGGAGGAATTTTGTATAGCTATAACGGAACTATGATTTCGAATAAGCTTTTCTCATTCCACTATCCCACTAAGACATGGAGTGAGTTACCAACATTTCCAGGACTTAATGTTTTTGAGAATCTACCTCGGCCTACGTTTTTGCATTCGGCCGTTACGACAAATGATTATATGATTGTTTTTGGAGGCAGAACAATACCGGACAAAAGATCAAATTCACTTATCGCATATGTGTACAGTTGTAACCAGTGGGTGAAACTCTCCAAAGGTTTGTTTTTTTTATATTTTATTTATTTATTAAATTACAAAAATACCAGGTTTTTTAAATTACAAAAAAATTGCTTAAAATTCAACAAAAAGTATTAGTTTACAGCATTAAAAAGCATCTTAAATAAACATTCTATAATCTATACTTCTATACAATATAATATTTAAATAGGAAAAATTTGTATGTAAGTATGTTTGTAACAAATTGGTTTTACAAGTATTGCACCGATTTAAAAATTCTTTCACCATTTGAATGCTACATTATGACTGAATAAGAAATAATATGCATATAAGTATTATGAAACATATTAAAATTCAAGAAAATTATTTAAAATATAGATGTCCAGCGCGAAGCCGGAACGGGCCGCTAGTAAAATATAATATTAAATGCAGCAAAACTCTTTCCAGGTCCCTCAGTGTTAGACCACCCTCCGCCCAGAACAATAGCTCATGCGATGGCAATTGACTTGGAAGAAAACGATTGGAACGTGTACATTGTTGGGGGATGGACAGGCAGTGCCAACTGTCAGGTGACCCGCATCACTCTACCCGAGGATCTGTGTTCCTTATGGAGTTCCAGCAAAATTGAGTGCAGAAGTCACATGGGTTGTAGTTTTTGCAGTACCGGGGAGTATACAAAGTGCTATTCTGTGGACAAACCAGGTTGCGAAGGGAGTGATAGAGTCTCAACGAACGCCGGAGCTGCCTGTGACCAAGAATTGGTGGCTAGAAGACCATGTGAGAACTTCACTACTTGTACCACTTGTTTGGCTGCCTGGCCTTTGTATCCTGAGGAAAAACCGGCTTGTCGCTGGTGTGAAACCTGTGCTGCCGGTGTAGGTAAGAATTGTCAAATGCCCTCATAGAGCCAAAGGCTATCTTCTCTGCATATAAGATATTTTCTGTTAGAATCAAACATTTTAAAATTTTACTTAGTTGGTTAGAATTTAAAACTGATTTCGCATATTTATGAAAATTTAACCTTTTCTGAATGGAAATAAAAACTGCTTTCAAGAAATGTCCTGAAACAGTGGGAAATCTTATCAATCTCTATATTTAGTAAAAAAAAATAGATCTCATAGCCTTCACAAACTCAAACTCAAAATAACTTTATTAATATCGGTAAACAAGTACACTAACAGGGAAGATTATAAATTTATTCTAAATCTACATTTACTACCGAGAAGAGAGAGAGAAGGGAAGAAACGCTCCGCTACTTTTTTTACTTGCTAAATTTTGAGATACAAATTGTTTGAACTGGAGAAAATCGATCCCAAGAATTAGGGTCATTTAAATATTCGTCAAATTTATAAACAGCATTATTGATTAATTTACTTAGAATTTATTCAGTGATAATTCTCTAATTTCTCTTGACTGTTTGTTATGTGAATACAATATCCTAGTACAATATACTTTTCAAGAAATTATTATTAATCAATAAATTAATTATTTATTAATTAATCATTATTAATTTATAAACAGGCAATACCGGGTCCCGAATTATATAATGAGTAATATTTTTCCATTTTGTACAGGAGAATGTGTACCTACGGACGAATCATGCACAAGTATGAAATGTAACGCCGGAACTACGTATATCAGTGAAGTTGATCAGTGCCCAGAATTAAGATGTGTAGCATCAGATTGCGAAAAATGTGTTTCTAATGTATGCTCATGGACAAGACTAGCAAATAGAGAAGGTTAGTATAAAGTTTGTAAATACATTGAAAATACATAAATAAATGTTTGATTTTATTCTTGTCATTCGTAAGTCATAGTAAGTTTAGGATAGAATTTATCGATTTATGTGATTTGAACTCGCTTTTATCGAATTTAACTTTTAATCATATGCTAGTAATTTATATCTTCTATTTTTGCACACGCGTTAGAAGTTATACTTCTTTGGCGTAACAAGATTAAAATCTTTTTAAAAATTAACCTAATCTAACCTAACTTGCTCATGATGCTCATGATGATCATCATGAGCAAATAAATAATTTAAACAAGTGTTGCTTATCTAAAATCCTTTTATTATCGTTTATTAAATACTTCCAAAAGTAGTATTCGTCTACATATTCTATTTCAGGTCAACTAACAAGAATCACGACCGACCCAACCGATCTTTACAACTGGACGTGCATACAAAACGAAGAGCAGGGCCGCACTACCATTCGTGTTGCGTCTTCAAAACTTGGCTTCTCATACTTTGGCTCAAACAGAGAGGAATGTCCCAGTCGATGCCATTTGTACGACGATTGTCAATCCTGTCTAAGTTCCGATGGGGCCGAAGGTGGATTCTCAGAGTGTCACTGGGCGACATATTTGGGCACTTGTATTTCACCAGCTTACCAGCCTTTGTATTGTGCGGGAGGGGTTTGTGGGCTAGTTCTGACAAAGGCCGATAAAAGCAAATGTCCAGCGCCGTGTGGGACATTCGACCAGTGTTCAGAATGTTTGCATCATTCTCATTGCGGTTGGTGTGCGGTGGAAGGTGCGAACGGCGAAGGCGTTTGTACCGAAGGATCCATCGAATCGCCCTTGGACTATTCAACTAGAACGACGTGTGCGGCCGTGTATGCCAATGCCCATGAAAGTAATAGCACAAATGATACATTTTCCTGGCACTATACAAGATGTCCGCCCGAGAATGAGTGTGAGAATAATCATCATCAGTGTAAAGCCGATTCTGAGGTGAGTGTTTTATTTTAATTGAATTAACTTATGTATTTATTATATAGTTACCAAAAATAGTTTACCAGTTTTATAAAATATTTTGAAAAAGTTTTTCTGTTAATATTTATTTTCAGATCGCTCCCGAATGGCTTTAGCTCTCGCTATAGGATTTAAATTTTGCTGTCATAAATAACAGTATTATTATAACTTCAATTATTTTTGTATTTGTATATATGTGAAAATAAATATAGGTTTTTTTATAATAATATTAAATTCAACACATTATTTGTAGGTGTGTCGTGACCTTCCAACGGGCTACGAGTGTCTGTGTGGCGAAGGTCACAAGCGCGTTGGTGGCGTGTGTGCGGCCGTCTGTTCGCAAGGATGTGTGCGTGGAGTGTGCGTACAGCCCGATGTTTGTAGATGTGACTTTGGCTATGTGGGCGCCAATTGTACTATACAATGCCAGTGCAATGGTCACTCGCATTGTGAAGGCCCGGATAAACTGGATAAGTGTATCGAGTGTTATAATAATACAATGGTGAGTTCATCCATTTTTGTGCTTTTTTACTCAGACGATTTTAACTTTATTCTAACTTAGCTTAAGCGTTTAAATTATTCTATTGAATGTTATATGGTCATAAAAAAGGAGTAGTAATTTCCCAAAAAAAATCTGGTCGACTTTTGCAATAAATAATTTACTGTGTACCTATAGATTATATTATAAGGCCTATCACTTGGCCTCTATTTAAAAGAACTATCTATCTGCCAACTACATGTTCTATAAAAAAAAAATATTTTAAAAATATGACTGTTAGTTTGAAAAGATTAGGACTGCCAAATTTTCCAAAATTACCAGAAAAACTTTTTGCACATTTCAGGGCAGCCAATGTGAGAAATGTAAGCCAAATTTCGTAGGCGATCCCACAGATAACGGCCAGTGTATTCCTTGTTCTGTGTTCTGCCATGGACATACAACGGTCTGTTCGAATGATGGAGATCTGTTAACCCGTGACGTAAGCTCGGACCTGGAGGATTACTATAGAGATACCAAAGCGAGATGTGTTCGATGTGCTAATAATACGGACGGACCGAGGTGTGAGAGGTGTATAGAAGGTTACTTTAGAGGTTCTGAGGACTTTAGAGATGCGTGTCGACCGTAAGTACATAACACTAAAAAATAATACAATTTTTGCAAAAGGTCTAAAATGGTGAAATGATTGGGCCAGAATAAAATTAGTTAATCAGTTACTCCTTCAAAATAAACAAAATCAGAATGAAGAATATAATAATAAATAAATTGTTGTTGTATTGTAAGTTTTTTCTATTTCTGAAACATCTAACACCACCTAATTTATTTAAAATTCTAATTAATAAAAAGCACACAAATTTTTGTCAAAATGATTTTTCGAAAAGAGCTCGAATAAGATCTTATGTATGTATAACTTCTGATTACGCAAATTATTATTAATTTGGTGGAATATAATGAGCACTTAACCCCATAGATATGCGCTGAACTAGACTTATATACTACTCTATATATTATATATTAATGTATATTTCCAGTTGCGAATGCCATGGCCACGGAGACACCTGTGACCCAGTGACTGGTGAGAAATGCAATTGTGGAAATAACACAGAGAGCGATGCGTCTTGTCAAACTTCAAGCTCCAGTAAAAACTCTGCGCAGGAGTGTTGGAGGTACCAATGCGTCAAATGTAAGGACCTTTATATGGGAGACCCGAGGAATGGACATCAGTGCTACAAAACCATTAATATTGAAAATAAGATATGCTTTGATGGAAAGTCGATTGGTGAGTTAATTTGATTTTTTTTTAATTTCTTGTCTTAAAATTGCGTTACATTTCGAATCTGCTTTCCAGTATGCAAATCTTCAATTGCTTTTAATAACTTAGTTTGCCGAATTTCAACTGAATGCTTTCGTTTGCCCTTTCAATAGATAGACTTTCCTATTAATTATCTTTAGCCTTTTAGCCATTAGCCCTTGTTAAAAGTAAATTAATTAATAAAGCTTTTTATAAAAGTGACGAATACTTAAATGATCCTAATCCTTGGGATTGATTTGCTCCAGTTCAAACAATTTGTATTAAAAACTTGGCGAAAAGAGTGGCGGAAAGTTTCTTGCCAGTTCTTCTTACCCGCTCTACGCCTTTGACTTGCGAACTGGTAGTAAATTTACAATTAATGTAACTTTTTGTTGTTCATAAGTGTACTTGTTTACCTAGATGAATAAAGATATTTTGATTTGATTTGATTTAAAGCTATTATTTATTATTTATTATTTTATATCTCATGCACATTCACTTACGAAAGTACTTTTTTTAAACAGATGAATGCAAAATCAAGCCACGTCCCTTATACCCAGGACAAACTGTATTCGTCGCAGTTAACCCCCGATATATGAATGTCGATATACGCGTCATCGTTGACGTCACTCAAGGATCTGTGGACCTTTATATGAGCCCTAACGACAGCTCCTACGTGGTCTCAGTTAATTCATCGACCGGCCAACACGCAGTGGAGTTAGATCCGAGCTATTACAAGCACGAGCCATTTCGAAAAATGCCATCTTTCGACGACCACATACCAAAAAAGAATAGAGTCACGTGGTACTATGATAAAATCGAATACGCCCTAGCTGATTATACGGCGAAGGATTTGGCAACATTCGTGACGGTTGACAAGAGGAATGTGCTATTGCGAGTGAGGAACCTCCGAAACCGACTTGTGTTGACCCTCCCACAAAATGTTCACGATTTGACCCATACGAAGTTCTATATAATAATTAGGGCGAGGAATACTGAAGAGGGCTCGGCGACGTTCGGTATCGCATTTTTCCGTCAGGATCAGCTCCATATTGATTTGTTTGTGTTCTTCTCGGTGTTTTTCTCGTGTTTCTTCTTGTTTTTGGCTGCGTGCGTTGTCGCGTGGAAAGCGAAGCAAGCCGCCGACGTTCGCAGAGCGCGAAGACGGCATGTTGTTGAGGTACGTAACTTTATTTAGTTGATGATTTAAATTTGGTGTAAATTGATTTTCTCCATCGCTTTGCGTAGTACTCATAAACTGATACTCTATTATTTAAATCTAAATACTCTTTTCCACTGCCATTATAACAATTTAGTTATTTATTACCGTAACTGACCTGTGGCAGCTGGGTCAGTTTATATAAAAAAAATATGTTTATCTAATAAATAAAATATCTATCTAAACGAAATATGTAGTATTTATCATGGTTTTACCTTTTGTAGATGCTACATATGGCAAAACGCCCTTTTGCGGGAGTTGTAGTGTTAGTATCGGGTGGTGGGAGGAGACGCGGGGAAGTCCAACCTGTTGCTATTGAACCGACAGCTGATGGTAGAGCAGCTGTCACATCCGTACTTGTAAGGTAAGATTAACACAATCTCTATGCAAATTTTAACTTTAATACCAAAATGAAAAGTATTTACAAATCTTAGATTTAAGAATTTTTTTAATTATGAATTTAAGAAACTGGTTACGATCAGCGCAAAATATAATTTAAAATGAAGCCTCAGTCATAAATGTTGCATTGTTGCACTTACAGTTTATATAATAGTCTTTCAAGTAAAATACGTTTTTCCTAGGATCACAGTTTTCGGCTTTCACGTTGTGTGACCAACCTCTTGGCCTGTCTAGTGCTTGCAATTTGATTAGTTTGTCTTTTTCATAGAAATGTCTTAAATTTGATTATTAAGATTTTAATTTTATACAGGCTACCGGGCGGGTCCCGAGCCCCAGTACGCTTGGCTTTGGCGTCCGCGCTCGTACTTGTAACGCGCGCGCCCGCACCACGCCAACGCCCACGACGGCCGCTCACATAATCAGTTTCAACTTCGGAGCACAGAACATCTACTTCCCTTTTAACTTCAAACTGCAAAATATTTATTTATGAAAACAGCTAAAAAAACATTTGGGAACTTATCAGTTCGTAACAAAATAAGATGTACCTCTATGTTTCTTGTGGTCCAGACCATCATTCCGTTACCAAATCGCCATATCAACCCACAAAGTTCTTGACGGGCTTATAAATCTTTGTGCTTTGCTGTATAAATTATTTTGGTGTTTAGAAAATTTTTAAATTGTTTGTTGTTTATATTTAGACAAATCGCTGGAATTTATGTACAATTTTGAAACTTTTTAATTAGGTGTGCTGCTAATAAAGGTAAGTATACAACAGTTTACTTTAGGGATACCGAAATCGTACACTGATTGATTTTTTATGTCTCATAGTGTAACTATTATTTAAATAATATATGTATACAAAATTATCATATCAACAAATCCCATGAAAAGAGCCAAAGGAATCAAATAATTGCGCGATAGGGTTGTGAATAGCCAATAGTAGCCAATACTGTTGAGTTGTTTATTTCGAAATTTTATTATGCCATGTTGGAATACATTATTATTATCTTATGGCTTGTTATTACTACATACATATATATTTAGAAACTAAATAATTTTAAATATTTGTAGGTGTGTTATTTTATGATTTTAGTGAATCTCTTTGGTGTATATTTCTAGATGCAGTGGTTTTCTTTCTAAATATGAGAAAATATTGTTAAGCTTCTATCCCAAACAAGCAGTACATATTTATGTGTCTATTTAGATCATTCATCACTTAATAATAAGGTACTTTGTTTGGTTAAACTATCTTGGAATGGAATTTATTAGTGAGCACATTTTATTGCTTTGAAATTCTAATTCTCTAAACCTGAACATATTTTAATAAATGGAATGATGACCACTTACATAAAATTTGTTAAATTAAGTTCTTCAATAATATTTTAGTTTAGCCAGTAATCATTGAGCACATAATGTTTTAATTTAAAAAGAATATATTTGATTGTATGTTATAACACTAATATTTTTTCAAAAGCTTCTAAAGCATAAAGAAATTTAATATTCTCAGCAGCATAACATGGGAAACAGTATTGAATATATGAAATTTAAATTGCTCAGAATGTAATTGGCAGTATTGAATAAATGAATTAAGAATAAATTAGATTAAATCAGATATTTTTAAGAGAAATAAAACTATTAGATGTAAAGTAAGAGAGTACTGATATTATTTGTAGTAAGCTGTTTGTGATCAGAATTATGAATACCTAATGGTACCTTCAAGTCCATGAAACATTCCAATTGTATATAAAAAAAACTTTACATTTCTTATACAAATTAACCTAATTGGCAGGCAAATAAAGCTTTAAGTCTTATATATTATATAAGAAATCTATTTGCTCATTTCTATTGTGTTTTACAAGTATTTCAAAGGCTGCTTCTCTTATTAATGATATTTTTATTTTATATGATGAGTAAGTTTTTATTTATTTGCCGTTCTTGAGTTGTTTTATGTACAAAATGATATTATTTGTGTTTTTAGATTTTACACTTCAAGTACAATAATTTAAAGATCTTTTATATTTGTTTATATTAGCTACATATTTTAGATCTGAATGTAAACATTGTTTTTGCATGAAATGTGACTTTTAAGATCTACTCAAATAATACTTGCTCAAATGTAATCAATCAATTTATTTTCATATTTTTTTTTATGAAAGCTGATTTTTGTACAGGAGCAGTGCAATATGAATTAGGTGAAATCTTTTAATGGAGTTAAGTAAAGTACCTTCAATATGATTTCATACATTATTAGTTCATCAATAGAATTATCCACATTTATGGTACTTTTCTTACAATCCATTCCAAAGGTTCCATTAAGAAAAATGTAAATACATGTATTAAGAATATTTGCCATAAAATATTTAGTCGGAATATTAACCTTTCTCAATAACATGTCCATGACAACAGCAGTCGTGACATTCAGGTAAATATGATATATTAGCAGTATTAAATATGTAAGCAATATGTATTTTTGGTTAAAATGTTTATAAATAAAATATACTGTTGGTTGGAAAGTGAGTTTTATTTAAATATACTTAAAATTAAATATAATAATGTCCAATTACATAAGTCCTTAAAATTATTAAAATATATTCCTTAAAATTCCAATAGTGTCCAATTACATAAGTCTATAGTAGGCTACAATGAAAGATGTTATGGAATTATTAAATTGAATCATTTTTAAGTAAGTAATTATTGTTTCTCCGAGTTGAACCAGATGAGAACCAAAACTATAAATGTATTTAAACAATACTATGGTTAATACAGCTCGAAATGGTTGAGTTATGATTACAATTAAATTGTTTACTGATCTTTCTGGGTAAGTAAATGTGTTTTGATTTTCTGTAATAGCTCTTTTTTAACAGTATCCGGCACAATTGCTCTAGCCCGAGGTGTAACTCTTGAAACCAACGTATCAAACGTTATGTTGTTTGTATCATTTTCTTTGACTACATCTCGACAAAGCATTCGAACTTGATCCCTCCAACCACATTCAATTAGCCTCTTCCGTAGTAATTCCTTAAATCTACAAGAAATATATTGTCAATAAATTTCATATCATAAGATGAATAAACAAATAATTTATACCTTTCGCGATCACCACTAAGAATTAAGCGCTGATGAGCAATAGTATTGTTTACAGTCATTTTTAAAAAACTTTAAACTAAGCACTTCAGTAATTTCTATTACAACAACGTTTAAATTATTTAACTAAAAGAAAAACTAGAAAGATGAAATTAATTTGATATCTTTACTAATAAGTAAGAAAGCAAAATTGTTGTTAGGTTTGTTATTCCATAGAAATCCAAAATAGTCATCTGTCAAAGTGATACAGTGCTGCCAGATGGTCTTGGCATATAGGAGTTAGGACTGTGATAAAATATCGGAATATCGATATTTATTACGTATACTTTTTTGGACGATATACCGATATTTAGATATTGAAATATGGACACAATATGGATATTTATAAGTTCATTTTTTATTCAACTATCTCAACCCAATCTGTACTTCATTTACCCTGTATTATGTTTTTCTTCCTTTAGTTTATTTATAATATATAATAATATTATACTAATACGAAATCTTACGTTGTAAAAAAAATACTGTAATCTGATACCCTAAGAGCGGGTAGTAACCAAAATCAGTAATCGTAGATTTGAAGTAAGTACATAATAATCTTTGAATAAAAAAAGTGGTGGCCCTTCATTATAGTTTCAATGGTAAACTAACTTAAAAGTTAAAACACAAAACAACTGTTAATATATATAAATATATTATATATAATAATATAATAACTGTGATAACTTTGCGCAGTGGCAATAACGTAACCAATGAGGTTTTTCCGAGGTGCGATTCTTGCTAGTTGAAAAATATAATGATGCTCTAGTATTGCCAACTGTAACAGGTTGCTCCCCCGGCGACCAGCTTTTTTTACGTTAAAGTTTAGAAGTTTCAATTAATATATGTATGGGACACATAAATTCGACAACTTGGCCAGTAACAGTGATAAACAATATAAAACAAACATAGAGTATGCTAAACATTAAAATTACAAGACATTTCGTCACATACAAAAATATGGCAAAGCATAAAACTAAATGACGAAAATTTTTAGAAAATAAAAAGGAACTAGATATTATAAGAAAAAAATTGGTCCAAGAGAAGGCAAAAGGAAGAGCGTCAATTAAAAATATATTGTAAAGATAAGTTGGGCAAAAATATACTGGTCTATATCCGAAGACCAAAGAAAGCAACCAATTAACTTTGTCGGAGAAATATATCGATATGAACATCGTCACAAGCGGGCTTAGTGGGCGTGATGTGGGTAAAGTACGAGTACAAACGACAAGAATAATTATCGTACAGTATCTAATTTAGATTGAATCCTTTTAACGTTATAAATAACACTTTTAGGTGGAATTATAACAAGGGTCCAAGGCACGCGCAAGGCAAGGCAAGGCAAGAGAGAGACACTCTTAACCATAATGAACTCAACCACAAATCACATAGACCCAACTCAGTCCAACGTCTCATTACCACAATGATATATTGAATACTCAGAGCTACCCTGCGTAATGCGTTCCCTGAACGCACAGTTCAAAGTCAAGATGGCGCCTCGATCCCACTCGAGGCATTTGTTGGATCTGATTGGATCAATGCTCTAAACCAGTCGACTAGGTAAAATAAGAAATCAGCAACTACCAGGTACCTTCGCTAAGAATTTTTTCTGCTGCTGACAGTTCCACTCTAGTAGCTAACAGACACTTAAAAGTAACTTATGGAATGATTTAAAAAAATTGAAACAAATAATACCGCTTTCACTCCATACCTACTTAGCACTTGTTGTGATTCACACTTTAATCCAATTTTAATACGCTCGGTAACTAGTAGCATTTCTTCGGGAAAATACAAGAGTCGTATTTGTACTTTTAAATTTTATAAAGATGAATATCCGCTCTAGAATTTCTCACGTTCTCTTTTTGAATTTATTTGTGACGATCTATGTATGATAAATATATTTGTGCTTTTGGCTATATATTTTCTATTAGTGTAATTATTGTTGAAAAATTTTTAGGCACGTCAATTCAGAGTTACAGATCAAGTATTTTTTGATATTGAAAATGAAGATAAACCCATTGGTAGAATCGTCGTTGGATTGTTTGGTGATTTAGCGCCAAAAGCAGTGAATAACTTTAAAATTCTTGCGACAAAAGGCATAAAAGGAAAATCGTACAAGGGCACTAGTTTTAATCGAATTATTAAAAGATTTATGATTCAAGGTAAGAATTTCTTAAAGGTATTCTGCATTCTAATATATTGTGTGTTTGTTTTTAATTTTGTGTTATAACGGTAGCTTATTAACATACATGTATATACAGCATTTCTAGGATGGTTTGGGTTCGTTCTTATATATTCACCAATATCGTACCAAAAACATGCAATGCACAGATTTCAAATGTCCAAATACAGAGCTGAAGAAATGGGATTACGATATCTTTCTTTCTTCTTATGGGTTTCGGATTTTTTACGCTTTAGTAAAAACAAAAAAAAATTAAAGCCATAATTCATTCATACTACGTGAATATATAAGTAATTAACCTTGAATGTTGTATTTTCTATTAAGTAATTGAAACTTTGTAGGTGGTGATGTTGTGTCTGATGATGGTAGTGGTTCAATAAGTATTTACGGAGAAGTTTTTGATGATGAAAATCTAGATACACAACACACCAACGCAGGTTTTGTATCTATGGCTAATAAAGGTAAGAGGGTTATTTTATTACACAATTGCAAATTGATCTACGCATATTGCCAATTTGTGCAATTTTTTACGTGAATTTAAACCATACCTTACGTTCCGATTTAAAATCATAATATACTTTGAACTTTTAGGTAAAAATACAAACGGTTGTCAATTCATTATAACCGTTAAAGGTACACCTTGGCTTGACGGCTTACATACAGTTGTTGGAAAAGTTAGTATAATATATTATGTCTTAAATAGATTAAAACAGTGGATGGATATGCTCACTGTAAAGAGAATGGGAGAAGAGGTTGGAAAGTCTCAATCTTGCGAGGCGATCTTTTATAAACTGAAAGCAGGTTTTCTTGCAAGTTTGCCGTTGTCTTTAGTTGTGTAGACATTGCTTTTGGGTTTGTCCACCACATATGACCAAGTAACGTGTAGAATCGAGACTTACTTAGCTTTATCTTTTTTTTCTATTTCTTCAAGTATGTGTAACAATACGTATCACGATTTTCGCTTATTTACTACGCTTTTTTAATATTATTACTACATTTATTTTAATATTCTCTTTTCTTTAATATCCAGGTCGTTGAAGGTCAAAATATCGTTCATGTGATAGAACATACACCCACGGATGTTGATGATCGTCCAATGAAGCGTGTGTTTATAGCAAATTGTGGCGTGTTACAGACCGATCCATTCTACATCTCTGATGATCCATACGAGTGAGTAATATTGAAGTATTTTATTTAATTTTCATGCATTTGCTGAGATTTAGAGATTATTTAGGTCACCGGCCCGCGGGCCGAGCCCGGCCCGCTGTAAGATATGATTTGACCCGCAAGATATTTTGAAAATCCCAATCCGAAAAATATTACATGAGATACTTATACGGGCGATGCATCAAAATATTTATTGCTTATCAATTATTCTAAACTAGTTAATTCGTGTATTTTCGTTTATCTTCGTTTATTTTCGTGTATTTTCGTGTATCTTTGTTTATTTTCGTTTATCTTCGTTTATTATCGTTTCTATTCGTGTTTTTTCGTTTATCTTCTTTTATTTTCGTTTATTTTCGTTTATATTCGTGTTTTTTCGTTTATTTTCGTGTATTTTCGTTTATCTTCGTGTATCTTCGTTTATTTTCGTTTATTTTCGTGTATTTTCGTTTGTCTCCGTGTATTTTCGTTTATCTTCACCTATTTTCGTTTATCTTCGTGTAGTTTCGCTTATCTTCGTTTATTTTCGTTTATCTACGTGTATTTTTGTTTATCTCCGTTTATTTTCGTGAATCGGCTAACTAAGAATAGATACATATCTAAAGTGGAACTTTCATATATGACACATAATTACCTAAATCACTTATAGGCAGATTTTGGTCAATGTAAAGTATTCCGCAATCCACCTATCTCAGAAATTCGATATTCGCTTTTCTTATCCGTCTCAAAGAGTGCTTCGCCCGAAAATTGCACAGTAAAAGATATTTTGGCCAACCAGAGATGCTCTTGGCTTCGTAAATTTAAGATTGATGTAATTTTATGTATAAAAACTTTATTCCTTAGTTTGCTGCCATGCTTTCGTTTGTTTTTTTTTATTTTTTAACCCTTTACGATGTTTCAAAAAATGCTTCGCCGGTCAGGCACGATTTTTGGTGTTTTCTGTACTGTTAGTTTATTTATAATGCTTAAACATCCTCTACGTAACGAAAAATAATTATATCAAAATAAATTGTCTTTTATTTCAGCTTGTGGGGATGGATCAAGGCCTCTGCTGTGCCACTTACGATGTCATTTTCGATTCTCGGCTTCTTTCATTGGATGATATCAAAAATAGATTTCTGAAATATTAATTTTACCAAAATATTTTTTTTTGGTTGGAAGTCGATAAAAAAGTTATTTTTTTGTTTATTTAAATTAATTTAGTTCTTAATGTTTAAGCTATTAAATCTTATATCTTTAAAAGAGCAATTCTTGTAATTTTTCAATAATTGGAAATCTCAGGATCGGCTCCAACGATTTTCATGAAATTTAGTATACAGAGGGTTTCGGGAGCGATAAATCGATCTAGCTAGGAATAAATGATGGAAAATAACAAAAAGGTGGTGTTTGAGTAGTCCCAATTTAAACTGAAAAATGACTCTTCTTAACATCTGTCGGCGAATAATAATACTATTTTTTGTTTAAATTGCTTTAACGACACAACAACACTAAAGCAATTCAGCATATATATTCTATACTGTTCATATTTCATCATTTTATTAGTATGTAATTCGTACTTAAATATAATTTCCCAAAAACACAATTTATAAAAAAATATAATATTATATTAAGTTACAAAGGTGCATATACGCAATACAATTTATATGCTGTGAAAATTATATACCATACCATAAACAGAGATCACCTAATAATGTTTAGAAAAATAATTTCAGTAGTATATATACAAAGACTAAAGTTATAAATAAAAAACCAACGAGGTGTTTTTGTTATTTTATTTTAATACTTAAGTTAAATTATTTACATTACTTAAATTTAAATCAGTTCTAGTAATCACAACATTGTTAGGCATAAAATTAATGTTTAATTTAATTAATTTTAATTTAATTTAATTTATAGTGTACATAATGTGTGTAGTAACATATATTATAAGAAATACATATAAATTATATTAGTGTCATATAATTTTTAAATTGAAATAAAATTATTTAATACATAGTTTTCATAACTACAATTTACTTGTGGCAGACCTCTTCTTCTCAATTCCATAATTACCAATGATTTGAACCAAAATATGAATTTCCGTAAATCGGAGATAAAAAGAACATTATTTTAATGTAAACGTCAACAATGAATCTCGTACCCGGTGTATTTTTATAAATGTTTTTGTAAGATTCCCATAAAATAGTGGTGTCTTGGTAAAATGGGTAGGCACAATCTGATAGCCGTTGTTGTATGTAATCTTTGAATTAGTATGGAAATGATGACGTCATTCCGATTGAATTAATATGAATCAATTGAATAGAAAAAATCACGGGTCGATAACATATACTTGGATAAATGAGCTGGTTTCAGCATTGGTTTTTGAACGTATCTTTTAGGATGAGATGAGGTGTTTGAAGCTTATGATTCAATCAGCTTGCACTAAAAATACTATGTATCAGGATGGAACGATCACAATTTCCTTGAAACTTTATAGTTTTATTCATATTGAAAAATCAATAAGTCATTTTAACAAAAAATGTGTATTATTAATATTTATTTAATATTCATTATTACATAAAATCAAAGCCGTCGCAACAAGTATGCCGAGAGTGGCGGCGAGCGCGTTAGCGGAGTCAGGTACGGCGGTTGTGACGTCAGGCGCTCTTTGAGAGGCGATTGTGCCACAGGCGCGAGCGCATGAGGGCCAAGAGCGACACAGGTCGCATGGACTGCTCGGTATTCCTCGGAAGAACATACGGGCGCGGTGACCTATACAATTTATATATTTATTTTTTATACAATAATATTAAACTCCGTAAAGTGATAATGGGCGAATTCCCAATAACCTAGCTATAATATAATAAATCAGTGGCGCTACAACCTTTTCTAAGTCTGGCCCTCAGATCTCTGTATATGGTATATGAGATATGAGAATTGTACTAAGAGGCAAGTAGGTGATCAGTCTGCATGACTCACGCCTTCGACTGTTTAGGTAGCCTGTTTCCTCATCATGTTTTCCTTCGCCGTTTTAGCAAATGTTAAAGGCGTACACATATATATTTAGAGTCTATTGGTGCACAGTCGGGGAATGAACCTACGACCTCTGGGATGAGAACGCTGAATCCACTAGATCAAAACTTTTCTTCTAACTAGCAGTCAGACAAAAAATAGAATCACATTTCTACTTTAATAACTATATATAAGCAACCTGTGAAATTAATATCTGATACATATCACTATTCATATAAAGAAATTGTTAGGTTATGAAAGTACTTAAATAATAATCCAGTGACTTTTCAACAAAGATTGGATTACATCCGATATACGGTACATTATTATTCAATTAGTAGATTAATTAAAAACTTATACTTATAACTCACTTGAATCGTACAAATCAATTAGCGTCGCCCAGCCAGGTCGCTGTCGAGCGACAAACATAGAGCGCGGTGCACCGAGCGTAGCACATCGCTCGTTGATTCCCGTTCGTAGCCACGCGTACACTCGCGACCCACCACTTCCTAATCGCGCTCCGACTATGTGGCGAGCTGACTGTTAATATATATTTCAAATAAATTATCAATATGGAAAATAATTAATTGAATGAATTAATGAATTTTAATAAAATTTACTCCAGTAGATCAAATACATAATTATTCAATCAACGGGCAGGACTGAAAGGAATACCATCCGTATCACCTCGACGTCCGTCGTTCCACAACTGAGCATTTTTAAGGCAGTTTTTGCCGCAGCTGCCCCCTTAAGTATTTCCGAACCAATTCGTCTTAGGGTCCTTCAAGAAAAGAGCGTACGGTTATTCTTGAAAGGCCGGAAAAGGCTTGACCTCCGAGCGGCGGTATCATAAAACAACAGGTGAGCCTCCTGCCCGTTTGACGTTTCAAGAATTTTTAATTACTAAATTTTGAAAATCTTATCGGAAATTATATAAAAATACTAAAAACTAAAAAATTTTCTATAGTATAATAAGTATTAACGAAATTTCATATTATGCAAGAAAAACAGTTAAATGTTCTTACAGTAAGTTCAGTGATCGTGTTTATATCTGCGAGATATCCTGATGGCAGCTGCACCGTCAGAAGAGTTAGACCACTGTCAGTTTCATTTCCCACTGGCACGAATCTGTGGAAAATTACCTACTTCCTATACCTGTCTCAAATATACAATAAACACATTTTTAATTACTAATTTGTGGAGTAAGGATGGTCTACCGTTTCTCCAATCCAAAGAGAGGATCCTCGAATAGTCTAACTGCACTGAATTACAAATAAAAGCGCGTTTCGTTTGGTTGTTATTGGTTAAACGGAACGATAGATTTTATCGTGTAAGCTTTAATAGTGATTGTAATAACGAAAATAAAAAAAAGGTTGCATTGGGTTTGCGCAAACTTATGGGAAATACGGATAAGGAAAAAACCTTAAAATCAAGATTAGGATGGATCAAAATGATAAATGTGACTTTAAGTTAGGGCAATTAAAGGCAAAGATGCGTTACGACAAACAGTGTAGGTCAAGGTCAAGGTCAGTTAGAAATAACTCACCCAACACAAATGGACAATTGCAGTCGATCATTTGTAGAAACTTGGTCCACCCTAGGGTCTAATATGTACCGTGGCCAAGCCGCAGTGACATTAGTGTGACCCACCGCACTTAGACCCACTACGGCGATACCTCTACCCTCGGTGATCGCACTTGCTGAGCGGATGTTACGTATCTGGAATATAACTAAGTCTTTAAAGGCGTTTTTATTTTCGTTATCGATCAAAACTTTACACTAACAATTTTAAACAAAATCTTCTCAACTTGTTCTATGCTAAAATGTAAAGTACCTAAAATTATTAATATAAATAACAGCGAATCCTAGTTGTACACTTTCTTTTTGAAGTCAAAACTTCTTAGCATCGCTGTGATTTGAAAGGCGATAAAATGAAAAAGCGACAGTAAAAAGAGACGTATAAATTCATAAGATTAAATGTGAGGGAAAATTAAAATATAGACGTGCAAAAAAATTAAATAACAGATTAATTTAATACAATAATTAAATGAAATTATGAAATTTTCCTATTTACATATCATTTTAGTAGAAAACTTCTTACTGCACTAATTTAGTGTTTATACACTGTATCTCATTTTCTCTCACGTTAAATCTTATTAATTTATGTGTCTGTCTCTTCTTACTGTCACTTTTTTGTTTCATCGACTCTCAAACTTTATTTAAGTTTAATTTTAGCCTCGATTAAATGACGTACCACGAGTTCAAACGGCGAAACAATATTCATTTTTCTCACCTAAAAATCATCAAATTTGGCCACTTGGAGAGCATTTGTCTATTGAAACCAATGCTCTCTCCACGTTTAAAAAAAGATAAATAAATTAACTTACCAATTGTGTTTGTATGATAAGGGCGTTATCGGAGTCGATATTGAACTGCCGCGGCTCCTCAAAGCCGGTCACATTTACTGACACACGCAACTTTGTCGATGTCTTTATCGCTTCAGCAAACTGTGCTAGCGCGTCTAACTGGAATGGATTTTTTAATTCAGCATCATTTGATTTGATTGTAATTCATATAATATTTTGGTGAAGGTTGGTGTTTTATTCCTCTACTGAATGGGGAGAACCAGTCCAGCTACTGACTGGTCTGAATGCCCGCTGGGGATAGTCAGTTAGTTCCCAGCAGCTGAGAAGTTGCATATAATATTCTTGTCGTACTGATTTCATTTAGTTATTTTATTATACAGTTGATACACATGGTTAGGTAGTTAGGTAGTTTGATTTAGGGGTATTTTAATACACAATATTTGTTGATGGTTGGGATTGTTAAAAAGTTGGCTAGGAAGAATGTAATGGTCTTCTTAAAATATTCCAGGTTATGTACATAATACGTAAATATACTGAATATTAACTTTATTTGATACGGTAATAAAGTACCATCCTAAAATATGCCTGAGCAAATAGATTTTATGGATATTTTAGGAAAAAATGTCTGGAACCTTTAAAAAACAAATATAGCGTACATGTACTGAGGAAGTCACTGAAACAATGGCTAGTAAATATCACTTACAATATCTGGATCCTGATCCCGTGGCCCCAGGGTCTGCAGAAGGTACCTGGCTACTGGAACAGCTTCCTCTACCAATCGAGTGTTGAGCATCGCTCGCATCGCCCATGCCGCTGTGGAAGCCTCCAAACTGTTCCATTTAAGCCAAGGGTTCCGCGTCTCGGAGGCTGGGAGCCTTCGGGACCAGAAGAGCGTTCCATCTGTAATGCGACATTCTGATTGATGAAACACTTTAATATTTATAACCAAAATAATACAGACGGTAGGAACATCCATAGATAAATTATGTCCTGGCAAAAAATGTTGATAGAAATTCAGCTACAACCGTACCATAGCCACACTTGTATTTGTATTTTAAGAATGTGTCCTGTAAGATGAAAAGAAGCAAGTTGCAGGCACAGATGAATCTCCACTTGCCTATTAGAAATGATCACGGAACGGAACAGAAATCTGAAGACCAGAACTAAAAGGTTGTAACGCCACTAGCTTATTATTATATTAATAAGCGTAATAAATGTGGGAAGAATTAGAGAAGCGAAGGTTATTTTAAACATAAAAATTCTAAGGTATTCAACGGGCGGTCTTATCGCTGACAAGCGATCATAGGCAAGCAAGCCTACATTAGATCTGTATTAAGATATTTAATTTGATTAAAAAACGATCGGCAAAGAATGGCAAAATTAATATCAATGCTGAAAAAAACTATTTTATAAGACGGATACTATTTTCTATAGCAAATATATAAATATTTTAAATAATATTCTTATTTATACCTGTTGTATTCGCATATTTCTCCAATAGTTGTAAGGCCCGTTGAGCTTGCGGGTGTCTAGCGGCAGTGAGTGCGCTCGTAACAACAGCCAGCGTATACGCATCCAAGTCCTCAGATATGTGTCTGCCTACGTAATCTACGGCCTTGCTTATCGTGTTCTTGTATAGAATTTCACTTCCCTGAATAATTAATGAGGCCTGTATTTTTTGCATTTGGTATATAATTATAAAGATTTGGTTAAAAGGTAATGTCCATTTTAACGTATTCACTAAACGTTCAAACTGATTTTCATATAATTTGAATGCTTTTTACAAACGATCTCTAAAGGGTTATCTTAAGGGAAATTATATCGTCGATACGCATATACGAGATGTATGTCGGAGCAATGGCGCTGATATCAACTGCCATTGTAATTAAAGTTAACATCAAAGTCTAATTAGTTCAAAACTGTTATGTGGTTTATTTGAATGGCCAATATTAATAGATCTACAAATTAACAGGCTATGTGATTGTCTGTACTAATATTAATATTAGTCATTTTTATTAGTAAAAGATTGTTGAAGCAATGGCGTTAGTGTCAGCTGCCATGTTATTAAATTATAACTACAATGGTAGCTAATACCAGCGCCATTGCTCAGACATAAAATATATGTATTGAAAAAGTCTAGATAGGTAGATGAGTTTATTAAAAAGCATTCAAAATTTTATTTTTATTCAAATAATACCTTAGTATCAAGAAAAGCCAGCAACGCATGCGCGGTAAGAGGTAATGTGTCTTGTGCTGGGCTGTTCCGCTTGTTTGGTGGCGCCCAACTACCATCAGCTTGTTGGGCGTGTGCTAACCAGCGAGCGGCTGATGAGGCAGCATCGGGTGACACTTCAACGTACCTAGAGGCTCGGGATAGCCATCGAGCCGCTGTAGCTGTCATCCTATTTAATGTTTTAATTAAATTATAATAAGTTGAAAGTAAATTCATAAATTAAGAATGTGAGGCCCGCAATTTAAAATAATTATAAGTAAGCATGATCACGAAACGCACTCTATGATAAGTCACCAATTCACAGGGTAGCAATATTAATATAATATAATATTTTTTAAATATGATTAAAAAGATGTTATTTTTTACGCCATTTTCATAAATTACAGTTAAAAATTAAATATTTAGGGCCTGTTTCACAATGTCCGGATAAGTTCCAAATTAGCTATTTATTACTTATTGGTAGGATAAATAGTATTTTTGCGTTTCACGACTGTCAGATAGCGCTATACGTCATGAAATTCGAAGTATCTTATTCGGAACTTTTATCATTCGAATAATTTATGTGTTGCATAGCTATTTAACACTTTATCCATACATTGTGAAACAGGCCCTTAATAAGTTAAAAATATTTATTAAGTATTATTTATTTATTTACACCTCGTTGCTAAAATACAAATAACACAAAATATATAAATTACAAGGGATGCAACGGGCGGCCTTATCGCTAACAAGCGATCTCTTCCAGGCAACCCTAGTAAGAATAGAAGAAAAAAAAATGATGGGTGCAAGAAGTGCAGAAGTTATATAAAAAACAAAATAAATTTATACTAAAATATAGAACCTTAATCTATTAGTAGCTATATATATTATTGTATATTAATTATTAATTAATATACAATTAATTATTTAATAGATCTACAAATTAACAGGCTATGTGATTGTCTGTACTAATATATTAGTGTATTAGTATTGACAATTTCTATGTCACATTGTACATGGTTAAATTGTAGAATTATGTCAAATACAAATTATACACGCACCAGACGTCAGATTCAGCAACAACACTGTTTTCTTGCGAGAAAGATCCGTCAGATTTTCTAAAGGCCATCAAACGTTGATAACCAAACGAGGCCTGCGCCCGCGCCTCTTTCGATATCGTTATTTCGTCGTCCGGTTCGGTAACCTGAAGTAAATAATAATACCTATATATTATTTTTGTGTTTTAGTCACAGTCAGTGTTGTTAGTTGCGAGGCAGTTGCATTACAACCCACACTTCGTCCGCGCGTAAAATTTTTATCTATGTTTAAATTTTTTATTGTATAATTATTTTTAACACAACAATGTAAGAATATTGTAAATACTTTATATTTGTGTATAGGAAATAAATATTATTAAGGTTTTTTGTATGAAAGACACTTACTTGTAAATAATCCAATAGAATGCACGCTCTAGCCAAAGGTCGAAGTGCATAAGTAGCGTCAGCAGCGACGGTGGCTGGTGCTTTAAGGGCACGGAATGAGTTCGCCAACAAATCTCCAGATGCCTCAAGTGATACGCCATTGACTTTAGTTCCGGGTGCCGGAGATAATGTTGTATTAGACCTGGCAACACCACGGCGAGCATCCAGTAGTGACCACGACCATACTTCCTCGTCATATCCGTCCTGTGAAATAAATATAAATAAAATCATTTCGAACATACAGTATTTACAATTTTCTAGTAATAATTAAACAAAAGAAAATTAAAACTGTATTTAAAAGTTTTGTTTCTGTGGCTCTGTAGCATTTCTTCGCTGTATTGCGATACTTATTCGTTGAGCGAGGAAAGCAATTTAATTAGCGCCTGTGCAGTTGAACCCCACGGCTCAGGAGTCTACTCCAAAGGGAACAAAAAACAAATAAAGAAAATATCTTTATTCATCTAGGTAAACAAGTGCACTTAAGAACGTCAAAAAAAATTAATTAATTGTAAATTTACATTTACTACCAGTTCGCAAGTCAAGGGCGTAGAGCGGGCAAGAAAATTTCCGCCACTCTTTTCAATCGCCAAGTTTTTAATAGAAATTGTTTGAACTGGAGCAAATCAATCCCAAGGATTGGGATCATTTAAGTATTCGTCACATTTATAAAAAGCTTTATTAAATAATTTACTTTTAACGAGGGCTTTGAATTTATTTAGTGATAATTCTCTAATTTCACTTGGGAGTTTGTTGTAAAAACGAATACAATTTTTCTATAAGGAAGGAGTGGTTTAACAAAATCGAAGTTGGAGAAAAGACTTGAATATTTGAGCCGTTTATTATTTACCACTTGCTCTTCGGACACCCCAGCATTTTCGCTTATCCGAGGGATTAACGTGGCCATACAAGTAGCATCCCACATCAAACCCCATCTTCCGAGCGATTAATGATAGGGTAGACCGAGGCGAATCGGATCACTTTTTCTTTGAGGTTGAGCAAGTCATACTTAAGTGTTATATAATGTTATTTTTATTGATATAATCGATAGTAACAATTAGCTATCAAATAAACATTTAAAAACTTAAATTTTTTTTCTGATCCGATTCGCCCTGTGATTCGATTCGCCTCGGTCTACCCTATAGCATCGCTAGAGACGATGGCAAGCGGCCGGATGGGACGTTTATATTATTTCGCACATTAATTATTAACAATATATTTATCAGATCCTCGTTGTGTACTTAACGAGTTTATAATTATCTAACCCAATAGTTTAATTAGAACATTTTACAATACTAAGCTGTTATTGAAAATTTCGAGAATCGTATTTTGTAACCCATTGTGGAACTCATTTATTGATCGACGAAAGCTATACAAAAGAAATATCATGTATGTCGTAGATTCCACGCGATTTATAATTACAAAATTGGTATCACTACCGTCGTCCGAAATTATCACTCAATATTTCGACACAGTGCGCATGTCCGGCGCAGGCGCCAATGGAAAGGAACTCAAATACTCCACGACTGACAAATTGACTTGAAAATGACATCGTGTTCTATTATAACATAATCTGTATATATATATATATATGAGTTTGTACCTTGACAGTAATAGTACGGAAGAGTGAAGCGGAGACTCCATTGCCGGTGGCTTCCACTATAACAGGGGCTTCACCAACTTGAGCCGTTGTAATTAAAAACGCGGTACTCGCTGAACCACTGGCTGGTACCGTTACCCGTAAACGACGGAATAACTCGATTTCTGTAAATTTTCGTTGTAATACATTTGTTTGATGTGCTAATGTTTATATTACTTAATATTGTGTGTATTTAAAAAAAATATTATTGTTAAGAAAGATAGCTCTAATAAAAAATATTGATTAATTTGCAAATTTTATTTCACTTTTACTATATATATGTGAAACCTTTACGTTGACAATAAATTATATATTTTGATTTTTGTGTAGATGAAAATAAGCATTAATATTTATTTAATTACATTACTCATACAATAATCTTATAAGCAATCTATTTAAAGCATACATATTACATATATATCGATGTATCGATCACTTACTTTTAGTTGAGTCGATAGTATTCTCCAACGGTTCAAACTCGAAGTATTGATCTGAATTATGGAAGGTAATTTCAATTGCGATGTCAACTGTCAAAGAACTCTTCAAAGTAATGATAGCGGCTAACGTTTCTCCCCTTTGTAAAATTTCTGGTATTTCTGCTGTTATCGATAATGGTACTGTGGTGCTGAATTTTTGTGGAGGTGCTATTCCAAGACCAAGAGTTGGATGTATGGCGAATGCTCCAACGGACCATGTGCCCGGCGAAGATGGGGACCAGCCTTCACGTGTGCCTTTCCCGTCCATACTAGAGATTGATTAATCAGGAATTTGTTATGGGAACAATAAAATTATCCTATTCGTTCCGTTCGCTTTAATATAATTTTTTAATATGTCAACCTTTTTAGTAGCGACATAACAACCAATAGAACATTTTGTGATGTTGTGGACTTATATTTTTTATATTAATTTCAATGTTTTTGTAGGCTTATCTATACTTAAATTAAAAAGAGGTAAGATTTTTGTGTAAGACGTTAAGAGACGATTGGACTGTTAAGACCTCCTTTGAATTTGTGAAGTCGGAAAAAATCATACCCAACAGACACGTTAGTGAACATCCAAGTTTTTCGTGGTGAATTTGTAAGGTAGAAGCGAGGTGATGGTGGAGGTGGGAGGCGACTGAAGGCGTAAGGACCAGCTGTCGGAGCTCGGGTACCAGTTTCGATACTTGCAGAGGTTGTGTCTATAAAACATTAAAAATCTTAGGTTACTCCGACAACCTTCGAGCTCCAACTTCAGAATGGCTCAGTATAATTCTCCTCTAAGAATAAATCTCGCAAATGTTAGGTCATAAATGTGATGCGCAATAGCGATTGTAATGCCGACTGCAATGTTAAGTTTTTGTACCGCGAATCCAACTGCATCGAAATTTCATAAATTGTCGTGTTCAGTATCGTTATCGCTATTGGAAATTACAAAAGTACGGGCATAGATAAGACATTGTAGTATATTACTATGTATTTCAATTTGGCAGTTTCCAACAAAAAAACCTAGTCAATTTTTATAAAAGCTACGATGCCACAGAGAGACACACACGTAAAACTATACACCTCTTTTTGAGTCAAAATGCATAAAGATCCCACAAACGAAGACAATAATTAATGGATTGAGTAAGATCTCAGAAGTGTAATCGAGTCTTTATTACTACAATAAAGCCAGATTTTTTTATGTAATATTAATAAGCTTATAATATGTTTAATAAAATATTAGTAAAACAGAGGTATTTTTATTTGCGATCTTTACCAATAGAACGATCGTAACCAATAGAAAATTTTCATATCCAATAAAGCTATATCTCAACATTTTTATAGACCAAATAAGAAATTGATTCAATTACAAATTTACCTTCTGTATTAAAAATAAATTAAATATCTTACCTTCTGTATTACTAGAAACGACCAAACCGTCTGTCAGTAAAACGACACCAGCGTTCTGAAAGAACATTTTTGAGTCGCTTAAAATTGCATATATAAGTAGTTTGATTTTGATAATTGATTATAAAAGTAGTTTAATATTGATAATTGAATATATATAAGTAGTTTAATATTTATAATTGAAAATATAAGTAGTTTAATAGTGTAACCTTGTAACGTTTAAACTGATACTACTCGATAGATTATATGAATTATTTTGCTACTAGAATCTGCTTTACATTGGTATTATTTATTTCTAAAATATAATAAAATCTAAAATAAAAAATTGGCTGTTAAATCTCCCATTAATTTGTGATTACACGAGATATTTTTAAGATAAAAAATCAGTGGCGCTACAACCTCTTTAGGTCCTGGCCTCAGATCTCTGAATCTGTTTCACGGTCATTTTTAAGTCTAATAGGCAAGTAGGTGATCAGCCTTCAGTGTCTGACACACGTCGTCGACTTTTTGGGTCCAAGACATGTCGCTTTCCTTACGATGGTTTCCTTCACCGTTTGAGCAAATGTTAAATGCGCATATAGAAAAAAAACTCCATTAGTGCACAGCCCGGGATCGAACATACGACCTCAGGCATGAGAGTCGCACGCTGAAGCCACGAGGCCAACACTGCTCATTATTAAGTATTAAATTAAATTAAAAAACTAAAATGAGTAAATAAATATTTAATTAAAAAATAAATAAGATAAAAAAATTACCTGGAACACATCAGTCATCATGCGACCCCCTAAGTCGAAGCCCATACTTGGTAAGTTGTCTTCGTTTTTGAATGTCGAATGTTTTAATCCTAAGAAACTTTCTACTTCTCGTTCGATCTGAAAATATTACTTATTATTATTTTCATTAAAAGCACCGTACAAATTCACATTAAAATAGATATGTCAATACCTCATTATCTAAAATTTCACTGGAGAAGTACGTTATGTACAGAAAATTAATTTGATTAATTTTACCAAGTTTTAAGTATTTATAATAATTCTAAAATAAAATTCTTGATAGCAACACAAGATAAAGTTGATCCTATTATTTAAATGTACAGGCACATGTAAATTGTAGTTTCGAGTTTCAGTACATAATTAAGAAATCAGCTTTACCTTATAAGTTACTATCAATTGTTCTCATAGAAAAAACTAAATTGAGGCACACTCGGAGTTCAACACACTAGCGTTAATTTAACTCTTAACAAGTGCGTACCAATAAAAATATCGGTAACACCCGAGTCTTCTGGCGTTGAGAGTCCATGGTCTCACTTAACATGAGGTGAGCCTCCTACCCATTGCCCCGTTTCATACTATAAAGGCTGTCACTAAAAATTATATGGAACTTACCGTATGTATATCTAAGCCGTTGCCTAAGGCATCACCAAGTCCGGTTTCAATGGCATTAATATCAGTTCCCAAGAGTCCCGCTTGCGAACCACCTTCGCTTGATACACGAAACTCCACTAAGCCGTTAGGCCGAAATACGGAACTTGAAGACACCGGAGTTATGGATACCTTTAAATCATTGATAAGGCTTATGAAAGGCTTCAATAAATAATTAGTATTATAAGTAGTATTTTGATGTTAATAACAGTAGTTTATAAAATGGTTTTTTATTATGACAACGAAACTCATAATAAACCATTGAACGAACATTATCTCGCGTTAGATTCATTGTCACGTGTAGCAAGAGTTTTAGATTTGCCGCCAATTCACAAAAAACTACATTAGGTTACCACAGAGTTCTAAAATTGAAATTCAAAAAAGTTTTCAGTAGCAATATTTCTAACTGGCCAGTTCTAAACATTCAGTGTTACCAACGTAAAAGGCAAGTGGGTGCAGCAGCACCCTTTTGTCCCTAACACAAACCATCGGCTATTTGTGACTAAGACATGCCGGTTTCCTTACGATATTTTCCTTTACCGTTCGATCTAGTGTTACATGCGTACCTAGACTGAAAGTCCATTGGTGCCCAGCCGGGAAACCAACCTATCAGGCCTACTACTAGCCTACTCAGGGACGAGAGTCGCATGCAACACTGCTAAACATTATATAATGATCAAAAAAATAACAACATTATTATATAAATAAAATAAAATAAAAAAGCCTTTTTATTTCCTACAAATATAACTTTTTACATTGGCCCATCTCCAAACGCTTACTTATCTAATTAAAATTAATACCATCTTATTTTTATTTATTTTCTATATTATTTACCTACAACTATTTTATTTATTGTTATTAATATACTACTTATATAATATTTGCTACTATATATATCATATTTACTACTAGATAATATTTACTATTATTATATACCGTACATAAAACCTAGACAATGTAGTTGTTTGATTCCCAAAGAAAACATAGTGTAGTATCGTATAACCCACAATGACCTATTGCGATTTTAATTAACTGAGCATCAGATTACACGTCTTATTATCCCTCAACTTTTAATATGGCCACCAAGTTTTTAAAATTAATATGGAATACTAATAAAAATTATCAATATAAATTAAGGAAAATTAATATTATCTTACCTCATTCTGCAGCAATTTATCATGAGGCACATAGATGGCAGCAGTGAGTAAAGACTCTGCAGAGTCTAGACGA
Source organism: Pieris rapae (assembly GCF_905147795.1). Classification (NCBI taxonomy): domain Eukaryota; kingdom Metazoa; phylum Arthropoda; class Insecta; order Lepidoptera; family Pieridae; genus Pieris; species Pieris rapae. The sequence goes on along the minus strand of NC_059524.1, from coordinate 5,450,654 downwards.
GGGTACCACGCTAACAAACTACAGCCCGGGGACATTGCACTAGTCACTGGTACTGTTATATCTACGCTGCGGGTTGCAGGTGATAACTGGGAAAGCAAACAAAAAAAAAATCGTTAATCACGAAACATTATGACGGGTAAACCGAAGACAATACATATTTTTATCTTACTCTTAATTAAATATGTATGTCGTTAATAGACAAGTCAATATAGACCAAAGTCACACCTTATTTCACTTTTTAACTTTGAAGTATTTTTTGTACTAATTAACATAAAGAAATAAAATAATAATAACACTATTATCTCAATTTCCAATAATTTTTTTCATCGGCCTTCATTGGTGTACAATATACAAATATATATTATTAACATATTTTTTTTATTATATACGCAATCATCATTTTTTAATATTTAGAATTAGAATAAATGATAAACTTTTACAATGCAAACAAAGTGTATTTTAACTTACCTCTAAAGTCTTCGCCACAAGTATATCCCCTCGTCCCATAACCACATAATGAACAATATCCATGGGTTCAGTGGCCACTATCCTAGCTTTCATATTGTCACCTACACCGGTATTTCGCGTTAATAGTTCGAGCGATAAGTATTGTCCAGACGATATGCTTCCTTGCACGTTCACTATACGCTCCGATACATCCTTATATTTTACCTGAAAAAAAAAATCTCGTCAAATTGATAACGGTTTTTTTTTAAAGTCGAGCTTTAAATCCTCACTGTCGACAAAATTTATAATTTTGAGGCGTGCGTGACCCACTTACGCGAAACGAATTTAAAAAAAAGTGTGATTTTATTCTCATACTAATATCGCGGTAGTGTGTCACGCCGGGCGTAAAGAGATTTTGTCTTACTACATTGTCGTCATCACAAGGGCGAAGTGGTTCAGCCTTGTCTAGAGCCCCTTATACCAATTACCTCTGTAATTGGCGATAATGTCACTTCTGTACAGACTTATATTGTAAATCTAGAAAGGGTGTTTCGTATTCTTTGTTGAATAGCATCTAATTTATTAAGGTGGTTTTGCGGTCATTTTGTGTATTGTTTTATTCATCCTTTGACGTAAACTTTTAAGTCTTAATTAAATTAATATGTAACAGTTAATAAGTTCATGTCTCTTCTTTATTAAAGGTTTGCATTTTGCTATATCTAAATTTACTAATATCATGTCTTATATCATCTTATATCATAAGTATGGTTTAAAAGATAGTTAAATATTTTCGACTATTTTAATAAAAAAAAGGGTACTTACAACAATATTAAGTGTAGAATTAGCATGAGCGACATCTGGTGTAAAAGTATAAACCCCGATTCCTTTATTCAATGTCAGTTTAGTGACATTGGTTGGTGCTCCATCATCCCATAAACGTTCTATTGAGACCTCTTCTGATACGTCCAAAGTATGGCCCGTTGAGTTTACTACACCAATCTAAGAGATGAAAATCTTTAATAAAAATTACTAAAAAAGTGCATGTTTAAGATGTATTAACTTTAAATTGATAGTTATTTTCAAAGATTTGAGCCCTAGACAAAGTATTTTTGGAAAAGCGTGACCCTAACGTGACAAACGAATTGTAATCGAAGTCGTTAATTACGTTACATTTCGTTAATACGTTAAAAACACATGTTTGAGTCAACTTTAGTCTCATACGTTTCGACATTGCAATGATGACCACTTCGCATTTACCTTTAAAATATATAAATACATTACATTACTATATTTGGTATATCTGGTGGTGGAATCTTTACAATAATTAAATCGTTATTTAAATCTCACATTTGTCACTGTCCAACGCTGACACTGAAATTTGTCAAAGGTTAATTGTATTAACAGACTTACTTGAACATTATATGGCAATCTTGGCTTGAAATAGTCAGGGGCTGTGATCATCAATCTGTAAGGGGTTCGTAACAACAATATCCTAGAAGAAATATTCTGTCGTATCAATGTATCTTTTTCCTCCAGTACAGCTTCCACAACAAGTGGTCTCGCCGCGTCTTCGGCCAAGTCCAGATCCGTTTTCAAACTTATCGGGACGACTGTATTCCCGTTGAATTCGATAACTTTACGCGCGGGAGTTGAAAACACGGGTTGAAGGAGATTAGAAAAGAAAACTGCGTACGCTGATATTGTTAGTTCGCCTACCACAGGAAGACCATTGAAGTGTCTGAAAAATAATATTTTTTTTGTTACGAATTGAGTAACTAATAATTTCGAATTTGTACTACAGTTTGTAACAAAGGCGAAGTTGGGTGATAATACATTTATAAGTGGGTAGAATATTTAAATGAAGTGCGTAGAATAAAGTTATTTCTAATACCTAGTGTAAAAGCTAGATGATCTAGTTCTTAGAGTTGGAAATTAAACTCTCCAATGATGAATTGATTCACTACAATTCACTTCACTGATTTTACGTAAACTTTAAACTTGAACAAAGGAATTGCCCGTGCGCATGTGTTACAACCACTTTTATAATCTATTCCCTGCTCCAACCCGACCAACCCGCTTCGGGCAGTTGTTCGAGTCAATTCGTAACAATTCGTAAACAACCGAACGAGTCAAATGAGTAACTATTGCACATGCGCACTTGTAGCAAGATTCCTCAGAATATGTTTCATAAAAAATCTTTAAAATTTAATTAAGTAAATCATTAAAGCTAAAACTAGTAATTAATACCAGGTAAAATCTCTTTAAAAAGACTCAGTTCTACGTTTATTGTTTTACACTGGTGATGAGCCCTCCACATACCCACTTTTTCTTCCTTACTAGTTGGGTCAAACTCTGTATATATATTCTGATATATAAAGAACATTAAAAATGTTAGTGTTACGGTGTGTTCAAAATTAACTTTAATTTTCTTACTTCGCACTGACATTGATGTTAAAACCCCCTTCACTAAACAATACTTCTTTAGGAATATCCATATTCATTAGGAATTTTGGTAAAACATAGTCGGCGATCATTATCTGCCTCGAGTATAATTGACCCCGGACTTCCACCTGAAAATAATACTTTTATAAACGAAGGTAACGTAAATAATTAATTTAAAGGTTACTTTAGTTTTGAAGTAAATTTCAATTAAAATATATATAATTTATATGATGACACTGCCTTCTGTTAGAACACTGATGACCTGATCTAGTGACTCCATATATTTTGTGTGTTTTTGTGCTGTTTTCTATACCTGTATTTATTTGTACAAGCATATTGTTCACTGATCTCGATGTTTTTTTTCCCTCTTATTTTATTTCCCTTGGAAAATCTTTTGGAGCTAGGGAACCTCCACTCCTTTGTTGACCAGAGGCCTTTTAACCTCTTAACCCTGAAACTAGCTCAGTACAGTGCTCTAAACCCGAAAAGTCAACAGCGTGGGTGGGTGATCATCCGCTTGTCAATTATTAAAAAAAAGATGAACACGAAACAGATAGATACCAGACCTTAAAAATGTTAGCACCAATGCTTCTTATATGATAACATAAAACGCTGAACACCAACCAAAAAACTCAAATAAATTATTAATGTTTGTAGTGCTGCATTGAGTTATTATTATTAAAGGTGCCTCAAAATAAAGTTTACATTCAGTTTCAGAGCGTTATGTGAACGTTAGACGACTTCTTTACTATGAAATTTCTCATTTATTATTAAAAAGATAATCTCATTTGTATTTTAAACCGTTAAATATGTTAGAAGGATGTTTTTTTATGAAACAATTGCCGACGTGTCTGAAGCACTCATAGTATCTGAAGCCAAAAACTATTATGAGATATAATTGAAATATACCTGTATCGTCCACATTCCCAAAGCTGGTTCATCAGCCAAAGTGAACTCTCCACTAAATACACCTCTATCCAAGGATACTCCTGCCCATTGTCTGACAGGTGAACCGCCCGTGTCCAGTATACTGACATCGACATTATTTGACAAAGGTAGTAGGTACCTATAAAAAAAAATAGGTATAGTGATAAAAGATAAGGATAAGGAAAGGATAAGGATCATCAACTATAACTGAAATTTTTTATTGCGAATAAAAAATCCTAAAAAAGGCGGGCTGGGCTATAGATTCTTCTAGGAAATCTTTAATTTTTTTATTGACTGATTTATAAAATAATTAGTTTATGTGAAAAAAGACTTCTTGCCAGGTCAAACAAGATGGGGAAGCCATTGCTTAAAATTATTCTGATACTGTGATAAACGCATAACAAAAATCATAAATGAAATATACCTAAGAAAAAATCCGCTTTGTACGTATATTTTTTTAAAGCATATTAAGAAGGAATTTAGTTTATCTGACGTTTACTAAATCTAAGCATCATTCGAATTTCGAATTTAACATTGAATTAACTGCGTGTTACAGAGCAGATAAGGTCATTGACCGTAATGATACGCAATCTTATGCGTGCGAACGCTGTACCGCTCGTATCGAAAATGAAAGTTCGAAAAAATCATTACACAATAAAAGTTATTCGATTTATTGCAATCGAATAACGAGAAAGTGTAAATAAAAAACATAAGCAAACTTTGGTTTCCTGCATTAGATTTAGCTCTCTTGAAATATTTAATCAATATTGAAATATGCAATTTGTTTACAATTTGTGTTTTGAGTTACATATAAACTTTGTATCAGCCCCAAATGAGCAGCGATTCGTGAAGTTCTCTGTAACAAGTATTTTTATGATGCAAGCGTAAGATAAGCGTGTATATTAAATCATTATAAATTATAATGATTTAATATGTAAGAATCTTATGAGATACTGACATAATAGTGAAAATTTATAGTCCATTACGTTGTATTGTATCCCACATGTATTAAAACATAACGTATGAATAAAAGAGGAACAGGCACTTTTTGACGTGGGAACAATCATTTCCATTTTTAAGCTGCGCTTGTCTTTAAATCATACATATAAAACTTTAACGGTTGCTAAAAAATCATTGAAATTTATTTTTTTTTCTACATGACTTACACCACAACCTGATATTAAGTGAATTGTGGCCTATCGGAGAGTACGTCTGTCCAGGAGACTTCTATTTAGACGTGCGACGTGCACGCTGTTGCTGCTTTTACATGAAACGACGGTCTAGGTAAAACTCGAAGGTAGTGAAGCCCCTTATTAACACTATTTTTAATAACAAAGAATAATCCTTCCAGCAAGACTTGGCGCCGGGTCATAAAGCTCGGTCTACGCACTCTTGGTTGGAAATGAACGTTTCGGACTTCATCAGAGCTGAAGACTGGCCATCTTCTAGTCCCGATCTTAATCCGCTAGATTATGATTTATGGTCTGTTTTTGAGAGTACGGCTTGCTCTAAACGGCAAAATAATTTGGAGGCCCTAAAACAATCCGTACGACTGGCAGTGAAGAATTTTGCCATGGAAAGAGTGCGTGCTTCTATTGATAACTGGCCTCAACGTTTTAAGGACTGTATTGCAGTCAATGGAGACCACTTCGAATAAGCTTTTTATATTATAAATTGTTTTTTATTTATGTATTAAACTAACACACTATAAAAGTAATAAATGTTATTTACAATAGAAAAAAAAATATTTTTCTTTGTTTCAGTATTTATGGCAAGACTAGGTATAAATACGTTTATATTACGTTTCGTTATATACAGGGCGTCCCACGGCGATGCCACACGGAGGGAAAGTACCTTAAATATTAATGATAGGATATTTTACTGAAAGAAGACATCGTTTAATTTTTAATAATAAGTAGAACTGCATTCACAGATTTTTTAAAAATTTCCTACCTCAACCGGGAATCGAACCCGCCAAATGTGACAGTAAAATTACATGTATTTTATAATAGCGTTTGAAAGGGCTACTCATAAGCATTATTTTTTCCTTAATAACCTAGCATATTAAATGAAACTAAAAACATAAAATTTTACATTTTATTAAAAAAAATAATTTATCAAATGCTCAAAATGTGATCCGTTCTGTTGTATACAAATTCTCACTCTTTTAATAATTTCTCTCCCTGTCGATTTACTTATGTTTGCATGGTGGATGTTTGAAATAATACGTTTTTTATTTATTTTTTTTATTTAATACATGTGATAAAAAAATACATGAGGGTACATGCAAATAACCATGCGCTGAAACCAACAGATATTTTACATAACCCCATAAAAAAAATCAAGTGGGGTTAGATCTGGGGATCTCGGTGGCCATCTAATTTGTCCTAAAGTACCGATCCAGGAAGGAAAATGTTCATTAAAAAAAAAGATTTAGTTTACAGGAACCGGTACAACAGTGTGCAGGAGTTACAAAATGAACTTGGACGTATTATTTCAAACATCCACCATGCAAAAATAAGTGAATCGACAGGGAGATAAATTATTAAAAGAGTGAGAATTTGTATACAACAGAACGGATCACATTTTTTTAATAAAATGTAAAATTTTATGTTTTTAGTTTCATTTAATATGCTAGGCTGTTAAGGAAAAAATAATGCTTAAGAGTAGCACTTTAAACGCTATTATAAAATACATGTAATTTTACTGTCACATTTGGCGGGTTCGATTCCCGGTTGAGGTAGGAAATTTTTTAAAAATCTGTGAATGCAGTTCTACTTATTATTAAAAATTAAACGATGTCTTCTTTCAGTAAAATATCCTATCATTAATATTTAAGGTACTTTCCCTCCGTGTGGCATCGCCGTGGGACGCCCTGTATACATTACAAAGCGGTATATATTACATATTAATTAAAAACAAGTTTGGTATAGACTATTTTTTTACCACTAAAATTACAACAATATAGATTGTTTACTTACTTGTTCAAAGCAATAACTCTAAAATCAAGTGTTTCCCCTGGCTGATACACCCGTTTGTCTGTTTGCACAAAAATACAAAAACTGCGTGCTTGGTACGTCAAGGCGGCTGATGATGAGAATTGTGGTCCCGAGGTGGATCTCGCTACTAATTTATAGTGACCGGGACCTGGGTCATTAATCTATAAAAAAAAACAGTTTGAATTTGAAATTCTACATTCATGTTCATGCATAGTCAAATTTTAATTTCCTCGTATTATACAATATACCGAATGGGCGGATGCCCTAGGCTTAAATACGGTTGCTATTTACCGTAATATAAAGTATTTTAACTGTCTCAAATGTGTGACTATATTCGGTTGAACGAGTATATAAAGAATATTCCGTTATTTAAGACACACATTTAAAAAAAAATAAAAAAATAACATTAAATTGTAATTCTAATGCATTCTTCAAGACACTTGAACACGCACAAAAAAAATACAATAAGTCTATCCTTTTAAGAGTTTATTTACAAACACACATACAGATGAATAAAGGATTTATTCTTATGTATATAGAAGAACATGTTTTCTAATTATTTAATACACTATTATAAAAAGACAGTGCTTTGTCACTTATTAGTCATCGAACATGTCGCAAAGTGATGTCATGATTAGTTTTAACCATTTCCTAGATTTATTGCTCATTTATTGCTTTAATTAGTTACTCTAAAATTGTCTTAGCTTAATTAGTTATAATTTCAAATTAGTTCAATAATTATTTGAATTGTGCCCATTCTTAGTATTTAAAAATCGATAGTTTATTTATTCGGAATGAAGTAGGAAGAAAAATAGTTACCATTAAATTTGGTACTGGTTCAAACTTACCTCTAAATTAATAAGCTTGGAGGTTGCTGCAGAAATCTGAATCTCACGACCCTGGCTAAACGGCTCTCCCGTAGACTTCTTTCCCTCCACAGCAACATAAAGATTATGTGCACGTGATCCACCAGCGATTGATACTTTGTAGGATGTATGTGGTCGCAGTACGCGTGGTCCTAATACTGTTACACTGAAAACATGAATTACATAAATCCCATGTTAGGGGAAACTCCTGGAAGCTCCTTGTCTCCTCAGTTGGATTAATCAATGGGTTAAAGATTGTTTCCAGAAAACAAATTGAGATTCATATAAAGTTTAGGTATCTACGTAATGTTTTTTTATATGAAATAATCGAAATAATCGAAAACTAGTAATACCACTTTGTTCTTGTTGAAGAGAATAATTTGGATTTTTCCTACAAAAACTTTATGTATCTTAGAGTTACTTTTAACTAGTAAGGCTGATCTACAATGCGGTGAAGTAAAAATTTACGAAAAAAGTGTTTGCAATACGATACACAGGACTATATTATTAAGAAATGACGAAACAAAAGTTGTTTAATTTGTTTGAAAATGAAAACAGTTAAATATGAATAATGATAAATGCATTAAGTATGATAATTTTTAATAGCATTGTATCATAAATTTATCGCCTGGAAACAAACTTGAGCCAGAGCTTAGAGAGTAGAATATATTATTCTACCGAGTGAGAAACAAGAACTCTAATTTAAGACAATACACATCTTAATATATATATTTCTTGTGTGCGTGTGTATGTGACTGAACTCCTCCTAAACGACTGGACCGATTTAGACGAAATTTTTTGTGTGTGTTCAAGGGGATCTGGGAATGGTTTAGATTCACAATTTTGTCCTCTGGACAATGTTTTTTTAATTAATTTTCAATTTATTAGTTGTTGTTGATTTTGGAATGTTTTACATTGGATCCGACAGACGGCGCTACCATCGCAGTGTCAAATTTTAAATAATATTCGAATTTTAATTTTAGTCTGTCCCGAAATTTAAAAAAAAGTTTTGTTATCATTGTGTTATATCGTGTGTGACCATGTGCTGGATCGTTAGATATTGTCATAACATTTGAATAATAATTTTCATCAAAATGGCTTATTAAAAATTGAAATTTTGAAATTAAAGACGTGTAGACAGGACAACGTCTGTCGGATCCGCTAGTATCAACATATAATATACATATGTCAGAAAAACTTAAGTTTATACAATCTCCTAAGTACAGTAAAAGTTGTTGTAAGCAAATTAATTAATTAATTCATCCAAAGTTTATTAGAAATTACTTTAAAAATAAAAATTCGATAAATATAAATGTCCTATTTCTCTAAGAACTTAAACGGCAAGTGAAAAGCCTACAAGTTAAAATTTAGCTTTTCATTTCATGCTTTTCATTGTTACTTTCTATAAAACTAAGAAAGTTTTTACGAATTAAAAAATAATTGGAACACGAACAGGCCAATAGGTTTTCGTCACGCGTTATTTTATGGGTAATATATAACAATTTGTTACTATTCAAAATACACTTACCATTGTACTAGACTCGGGGTACTTAAGATTAATATAATACTGTAAGTAAATATTCTGTATGTCGTCATGCTGCAAAAAACAAAATTGAAGTCTTGATTTCCAAATTCCACATTCACATAAAGATAAGTATTTTGACTATAACCTTATTAGTTATTATTCATTATACACGACCGATAAAACATACACAGATATATGGCAGAATCATAACCACACAATAGGTATGCGCGTAAGTATAACGTCTTTCATATTTAATTCAATAGAAAATTTCGTACCTTTTAAGAATTTTATTCAAATTATTTTTACCTCATAATAAATACATACACGGTTATATACTATTTCAATATAGAGTTGTGAATGGGCCATTAAGTATCTATTGAATATATGTTTACTATCTCAATATATTGAGCCAACGTCCTTGTGTCCATCTGACTCACTGAATAAATAATATAGTGCGTCGGCGGAACAGCCTTTTTACCTAATAAGGTTTGTACTTGACAATTTGTCAATATTATGAGCTCATTTCTCAAGCAATGAAAGCTATGGGAAACAATGTATCGTTCATATAACGTACTTTCTCCGCACTTACGACTTCACAAATGTAAGGTACATAATTAACCTTCAAATTCTTAATAAATGTAAATCATATAAATTATAAATACAATACGGAATTGTTTCTTGTGATAATTGTTTTCGTATTGTCCTTGATACCTTCGCATATTTACGTTTATTTTTAACTTAAACTAATATTATATAAGCTACGGTTAACACATGCAAAAACTTACTTGAAATATCCATTAATTTAAATGCACGATTTTACACTTAAAATAATATCACAGATAGTTTCGTACACATATTTTTTACGTAAAGCAGTGAGGTTCTTAGTAATATCGCGGAGTAACTGAGTGCGCACCGTAAAGGCGCCTACGCATGGTGGGGAGCCGAGAAGCCTTGCGAAAACCATCACATTATGCACCTCCAATATGAGGAAACTCTGCCCACGCTACTTTGAGTAGTATTTCCTGTACTTCATTAAATTGTGGATGTTTATCTCAAAAAAATTAAATGTATGTAAAATGTTTTTTGGAATACGCAAAAGTTATGTCTAAATGTAAACACTTAGAAAACATTAATTTTGTCGTGTTTTAATTTACTTCATAATATCTATGCTAATTTTATCAAGTAGGCTTTAATATACAATATTTTATAGTTGCTAACAAAATATTGCGTCCTGCTTTAGGTCACTTATAATCCTATAAGGACTAGTTTCAGGAATTATTCTATTTCTGCAAAACAATTGTAATGTTGAAATGTACTGTTAAATCTTATCACTCTAGCCATCAATAGCCAGGTTGAATTATACGACGCGTTGCATTCCTTCAAACTTGTTTGAGTAAGTAGTACAATGGATGCATGCTCTACCAGTACTCGTGAATCGCCGTTGAGTAGGCTTGCTGGAAATCATTTCGCATAACATAAACCATAACTTAATAATTATACATTCCATCATATATTAGGCCAATAGGTTTCATTTTTAGATACTTTATTTACTTTCGCATGAAATGTGTATCTTTGTAGTTAAATTATGTAGAATTTGTTTAGTTTTTAAGTCTAAGCGATTTCGTAAGATTTCGATGTAAATATGTATGTACTTTTCATGATAGGTACAAAGGGAGTAATTAAATAATTTATGATCACGACACAGATACAGAAAACGGAGGCAGACGAACGAAGACCTAGAGGTTTTTTGGTTCTTCTTGGTCCAGTTTGAAATGCGTACCGAATCGATTATAAAGTGTGAATATTATGCAAGAACTAATGTAATATTCTTGATGACTTTGTGCACAAGTTAGGATGACCTTTAAAACTTGCGATTCCAAATTTGGAAACCTGTTTGTACACTAGGTATAATCCTACGACATTTTAAGTTTGCTCAATTATGTTAACTTTTATATAGTACTTTCGAATGTTGTTCCATTTTGTTTTTTTTTTTAACTTTACTATGTGATCCTTATTGACTACTTATATTAAATGGTACAATAATTTTGTATGTATACATATATTTAAATAATTTGATGCAATGAGGAAAAAAACATTTCAGTTATTATAGATTTATTTCAAGTTTTTAATTACCACGCCATCAAGCTGGCTGTCCTGCAAAATTAAAATAAATCTAGAAAAATAATGCTTTAACATGTATCAGGCAAAAAAAAATATTCATAACAATATTTATACAGTACTCTACTGTCTTTATTCATTCTACATATTAAGTTATAACAAATTTATATCTTAATCAGCAAGAAACGAATCAATCGAGCATATATTTGTCGAAGTTGTTTCCGTTTCCTCTATAATTTTAGACGAAACTCCAATATTATCTTGACCATGTAGCTCTGCGGCCAAAACCGCGTTATCAGCTGTCGCTGCAGCTAAAGCTTTCTCTAACAGTGTTGTTGTGTTCCTTTCTGCTTCTAAAGCAGCCTTAGTCTCCAGTAATATGTCTCGATCGGAAATCTCTAAACTCTTTGTAGATTTTTCTTTTAAATCTCGAATTTTACTTTCAAGATCAGTTACTAGCAACTTCAGGCGTGTAATTTCACCTATACGAAATGTTTGTATATAAAATTTAATATTCTCGTAGGAACAACTTCATAGGTTGAATTTGTTCCTGGGACACAGGAAGTAATATTCTAAAACTGGTTTAGAACTACAAACAATGGCAGATAGATACATTTAGTTTTTGTTTGTACCAAGATGGTAGTTTTAACTAATTGGTGACTTGCTTTAACTGGTCAAAACATTTTTTCTCGAACAAATAATTTTCAGTGGTTTGTTTGGAAACAAATGAATGTTTTTTTGTTGTTGCAGTTTTTGCCGCGCACCACCACTTTGTGGAACCAGCTGCCGACTGAAGCATTTCCGAACCAATTCGACTTAGGGTCCTTCAAGAAAAGAGCGTACCAATTCTTAAAAGGTCGGCAACGCACTTGCGAGCCCTCCGGCATTGAGAGTGTCCATGGGCGGCGGTATCACTTAACATCAGGTGAGCCTCCTGCCCGTTTGCCCCCGGTTCTTTAAAAAAAAAAATGTGGTTTGGAGACGAAAAAAATACCTTTAGCACTTTGTAGTTCCCGTGTAGTATCGTGCAATTCATCAGCTGCTAATCGCCTTTCCCTGGCGTGAGCGTCGGCTGCTAATCTTGCTCGCTCACGAAGCTCCGTCCCTGCGCTAGCGCATTTCTCGACACGGCGAAGTTCATTTTCTAAGCGCGTTGCTTCACTAAATTATTTCCTACTATATATATACTATTTTATAAGTAACAAAAACCTAAATAAAGTTCGACACTAATATTTTTTTTTAAAGTTTTCACGTGGTTCGCCACATGTTTAACAAAAATAACAAACTATTGAAATATACTCTAAATATAGTAACCTCCAACCATAGTCTTGAATTTAACTGTTTTACAAACCCTAGCGTGACATAATATATGATTATTATTTAGAGAAACCAAACTCAGTTTATCTTGACTGTTATTTATTGCGTCGTTTATTTTATTTAGAATAATACAAATCTTCAATCGAAATGGCACCTTTTGCGAGTGTTTTTTAATTGACATAGTGTTTGCTCACTATAGTGTATAGATAATCTGTGACACTCCCGGTGCTATTCTAGCAAGTCATTACTGCGCTTTACGGTAATTATTTACAGAAACCTATATCAATTAATTTGCAAGTGTAATACGAGTATAAAGAAACCTTCGAGCACTCTCCGTTGAAGATTGAACACGCTCCTGCAATTCGATGAACTGTTTCTGTAATTCTGTGTACATCGTTTTAAGATGTTTAAATTCTTGGACTTCCTTCTCAAGTACAGCTATGTGTTCGCTCGTTTCGGTATATTTTTCTTCGAAGAGCGATCGTTGGCGTTCCTACAGAATTATATTTTGTTTTTTAAATGTATGTTAATGCTCTCACGTTATACTTGTGTGTCATACACAAAAGTCTTTTAGGAGGAATATTGCTGTTTATATTTATAAATAATTTTAGCTGCAATTATATTGAGTGATAAGGGTTGGCATTTTTAACTTTTACTGCCTGGGAGTAAATTATATTAAAACCGCTTTTGATAAAAAATCAGACTATTTGTATTACATACCTTCATTAATTGTTTTACGTCAAGGCCCAAGATTTATGTACATATATATTTTACTAACCACTCGCTATCAAAGATTAATACATATATCTATAATCCTATGAAGGCAATCCTACGCCGTTTTTTTCCCTTTTAACTCTAGTAGGTACTGTACTGTCACTCTTTAAGTTGTACGAAAAATTACTTGGTCATAGTAGGCCAAGTACCTACGTATAGACACATTAAACCGTCACACGATTATAAGAACAAATAAAATGTGAATTCACAATATGTATTGCACATCCATATATGCTTACAACTAAGCCCAACTGAATTTTCGTATTAGTAAGCTCATTCTGTACATCAGAAAGAGCTCTGGCAGCTTCCTTCGCCCCAGCAGTAGCAGCGGCTGTAGCTGCTCGGTGATCTTCAGTTGTTCTTACTGCGTTATCGCGAGCTGCTTCCGCGGCTTCAGCTCGCATGGCTTCAGTGCGAACAGCTTCTTTTAAGCCGGATTCTGATATCTAACAACCAGTATGAATGGTAATTTGGTGAGAATTGAGGTGAAGCAGGTTTTTAAATGTTTATGTTATGCTTCAAATTTATTTTAATTGACTTAATAAAAAAATGATTTACGCGCCTTTTTCGTTTACTATTTGTACTTACATATAACAGTTGAAATCCGCCAAGTAAATCTATAAATTGTTTTTCGAATGTATCAACGTCCAAACTCATTTTACTTTTGTTATTAATTTAAATTATTAAAATCGTCGTTGTGTATTTAGTGATAAAAAAATAATACTATACAACAATTCGAATTATTAAATGAAATGGCGCCATTTGCGAGTGTTGTTTTTTTAATGGACCATAGTCTGTGCTAACTGCTAACTATAGAGTAAAGACTTGTCTATGACACTACCAGTGCCATAAGCCATTACGGCGCTTTATTTTTTAAAATAAATAATTGCTAGTAGGCGAAACAAAATAACTATAGTTTATAGCGATAGTCTGTACTTTTAATATTATTGGCAGAAATAACATAAAGAAAAATCTTTATAATATTACATTTAACGAAAAATTCTGTCTGAACAAATTGATATCTTGGAAAATAATTTGCTTTAAATTCCACTTTTATACTAACCTGATAAATTGTAATTTTATCGTATTTGAAATGTGTCAATTATTATAACGCCTACTTGATAAGAGCAAGCAATGAGGGGAATATTAAAAAGGGGAGGAAATTATTCTAATAACGGGCGGAGTGTATAAAATTGGCGGGAAAAATCTCTCAGCTCCATTTTACCACAGACCTGCGCTTGAACGGGTGAGTTTCAAAATCATTTCATGACATTTTTTTTGTTACGACTTACGTCCTTACGCCGTTTAAGAAATAAATTTATGTACATAATTAAATATCTAATAATAAACCCTGTACAAAATTAAAATTTCGAAAAAAAAAAACAAATTTACTGTGTGCTTTTTGCTTAATAATTTTGGTAATTCCTTTTGTTACAGTGTACGAAGATGCGTTTAATTACCGTAATAGCGTTGGTATTAACTGTGTCTCTGGCTATAACATTGCAATGTTGTGTAGGGGCGAGCCTCAGAGGTCTTCAACTAGGGGAAGAGGAGGAAGAACTTGGCCCTCGTCATATTTATCGCAATTACGGCCTTAGGAGTCAATATGACGCCTTCGATGACTACGGTCACCTAAGATTTGGACGCTCTGACGACTGACACCAAAACCGATGCAAGCATTAAAGACAAATTTCGTATGGTTCTAAGCTAATTTCAATGCATCTCGTGTAAAAATGAAATATCTATGGCTGGTATGATATTTCATTATATTATTGTAATAAATACGCAAATGTTTGCCACAAGTTTTATTTTAAATTATACACATGAATAAGCTATTGATTGTTTAATTCTACAATTGTGAATATTATAACAATAACTCTAATATAATATCAAAAAAAATTTGTTGCATTTGTAAATTAATATCAGTGCTATTAAAATATGATTTTAATAATGAAAAATATTATTTAACCCCAAGTTAAAAAAAATCGTTTACCATACTGTACAAAGTTTTTGTTTTCTTGGTCTCTGGTATCGCAATATACAGTTGAATTCAAATTAAGGACAATTGCTAACTTCATAAGGTAAGAAGATTGATTGTTGTCAACTGAAGTTGACAATTGAAGTCTGTCATAGGAAGAAAATGGCGCGAAAATATATTAACAAAAACAATTATTACATTAAATTTTTTTATTCTTTACCAATAAATACATTTTACAACATTCATTAATCTAGTGTTAAATTAACCATACACTGAGACTTGTGCTGAATTAATTACATTTTAATAGGTATTTTCTGTTTACTGGTTTGTCAGAGGCTCAAGACAAAAATAAATGTGAAATACGTGTACCACTAATCATGCAAACTGTTATAGAATTGGTCACGTGACCACGTATTTAAATCATACTTCGCCATAGTCGATCCTATACAGTTATGTATTGCGGTAGAGGTACACACCTGTCACAAATATTTAGTTCAGCGCCGGAGGCATATAATGCCTCTTTAGTAACTAGTAGTAATTTGCTATGGACAATATAGTAAACTATATTAATTAATCGATTTAACAGTACACAAATGCTTGAAGATACTAGTATTTTTCGTTGTTCACTATGTAAATAAAATATATGATATTAAAATAAATATATATATATACAAATACTAGTGCGCTTGCCAAACTATATATTTAATATAAATGCTATTAATTTGGGTGAAAGCTACATAACGAATTAGGCACATGTTATCACTACTATCTATGTTAACATTAATGAGACTAGTTAGTTTTTCTAACCTAATGTTCAATACATTATCTACCTACGGTATATTTATTTCATAGTTATAATTGTACTTGGTGAATTTCAAGCGTATAAATTAAATCTTTGATAATATAAAATATATCCACATACCAAATTAATAAAATAATAACACTGGAATATTTTTAAAAATTAATATTTCGATTGATGGCTTGTGTTTGACACAGTGAAATTTGTGTTCGAAAAGCAAGTTTCTCCCATCGTTCTTGTTGTATTAGATAATGTCTCGCTTCTGTGTGTTCCCTAATAGTGCCTGGAAAATAAGTAATGATTGTGATTAAAACATACCATCTGAAACCGAATTGAGGGATAGCGTGTTAAGTTTATTTTTGGCAAAATATTAACTGCATAGTATTGAGCACAGAATTAGCTTGCCTTACAAAATCAATGAATGTTACCTTGCAATTTCAAACAACGCAGTATCTTATGTTTCATATCTTTTGTAGGTATAGAGACTTCTAAGTGCATTAATATGTAAATCAATATATTTTTTTATGTAGGGGGCAGGATCATCTGATTCTTTAGTGATACCGCCGCCCATGGACACTCTCAATATATATATTTCAACAAAGGATGTTTAAGTCATATCATGTAATACAGCGCCATCTCACTAATACAGTGTAAAACCAAAAAGTGAACTTTGTACTATATGAAGTTGGGGATGTTTTCTATTACTGATTATTTTCCTCAACTATTATAAATAAATATCATAATTATAAAAAAACTGTTTACCTTATTAACAAAGTTAACGATTGCAGTTGCTGGCTGTTCAGGTTCGAGTTCAGCGAATACGTGACACTGGTTATCAGCGCCTGATGTAGAACGAGCGACAAATGCGAATATGCGCCTATAATTAAATGTAAATACGTTAAATATTTATTATATTAATATGATTTAATATTTATCATTTAGACTCAAAATCATTATAAGTCAGTCTCACAATGTTATATAGCATTACCGTTTTATTTGTATTGCTAGGATAAAAATGAGAAAGTCTTAAAAAACTCTACAAGATGGCGTTAATATCAAAAGTAAATTACTTTGTATAAAAAATAAAATGTTTTTAATTTAAAAAATAAACGTACTTTTCACCCTGTTTCCCATTATCAACGTAGAGGTATCGCCGTTCGTCTGGGTCAATGCCTGCGTAGGAAACAGTGTTTGATGGGTAGTGCCGCCTGAAAAATAGCTTTCTCGTCGAATCAGTCAGTGTGATGCCACCACCAAATACTTTGAAATGAACAACGTGCGCTGCGACCTGAAAAGGTAATGTTAAACGTATAAATTACTGAACACACACACATGGTTGCTACACAAAAACATCTGTAGCAACCATGTGTGAAAATGTGAAAGATATTATGATGACATAAAATTGTTAAAAATACATTGGCTCATGTGTTAATTTTTTCCACATGAAATTGATTGGATTTAATAGGTATCGCTTCTTGGAAAATACATTTGTCTAGGTATTTTTGACGGAGGAAATGCATATCTATCACCATCAATTTTTTTACTTTACTTATGTTTGTAAGAAAAATATACATATGATACACGTTATGTTTTTGTTGCTGTTGGTGACAATTCTAAAATTTTTAGCGTACCTTCTTCTGCAAAATGTTCTGTACAGCTCGCTTAACAGCTGCTGGTCCAGTCAAAGCCTCCGTATTCTCAGAGCCGAGTAGTAAGACGTTGCAAGCCGCGCCTGTAGCGAGTAATGCACGCGCCGCTGCATTAGCGCTGCCGCCAGTCCACAGGTCTCTATAATATATTTTTGTTGACCTTATTAATTATTGTTAAGTATTTTGAAGTGCTTGCGCGGTCGATAAAGGCAACTACTGCAGACCATAGACACTCATTCAATCACTTGTTGCCTTCCATTGTTTTTTTTTCTTGTATAATATTATGTTCGCGAGTGTCGTAGATATAATCTATACTTTAGAATTACTTTATTTAAAAAAATGTTATCTATTGTATAGCTAATAATAAATTCAATTAATATAAGTTTTAAAGCGTAAATAAAACTTACCTATCAGGCAGCTTCAAAGCCGCGGGCAAGGCCAGGGGAGTGACAGTATGTTGATATACCAGGGCTGACAGCGAGCTAAATACCGGTTCATCTGGGCACCCCCGAAGGCGAACGCCTCTCGCAGTCGGTTCTATGAGGAAATGTCGTACGCCGCCACTTGCACGTACAGCGAGCCCGAACGCACCCGGGAATGAGTTCGAATCGCGAACTATGAACGCGCCCTCTTCTTGCTGAAGAAGGGCTGATACCGCTATTGACAAATCAATTATTATAACCGACTGCTATAGCATTATTTGAATTAGTATACAGATTGTCAGTTTGTGTATAGCGATGAAGAAGCTGATGTTGAAGAAATTTTATGTACCTACAGTAGTATAGGTCACTGAATAATTTTTATGCACAGCTGGCAATTTGACCGTGTAGCCACACTAAACAAATAGTAACAAACTTTGGGGAAGGAGGATGTTATTATATATTATTTCAAAAGATTTACCAGTTAAACATACATTTATTTACATGGGCTGTTTGTTTTGTAAATGTGCTAAAGCAAAATTTAAATTTATTAAATTAGTTTTACTAACCATCATCTCGTGAAATATTGGGTTTGTACCAATATTGGCTGGTGTCTCTTGCGAACCTTACTCTATCAGGGGCTACGTGTTGCAGTTCCGACCCGCTGATACTGGATCGTCTTGAACCATTACTACCGTTGTAAGTGCGGTATTCGGACTCAGGGCTGCCTTCACGGTCTTTTCTGCATAAGCAAACGACTCCCGTCATATTTATTGTCATAATTTTTGGGTTTTTTTCGCTGTGATTTTTTAGAAAAAAAAATTTTTTTGAAGGAAAATTTAGTTCTAATTGTGAGGGGACGAACTATAGATATCGAAATCTAGCTCATTTATAAGAATGCACAATCTGGAAAACGGTAAGTTTGTGGTTTAGATGGTAAGTTCTGTCTGACTGTTAGAGATGCGGTCTCTAATCGCACATATGTGCCGAACAAAAACTTTCTTTAAACCTGCAAAAAAAATATAGCCAAACATACCTTACAGACGGTGGGGAGCGTGGTGGTCTCGCAGAGAGTGAAGGGGTGGGTGTGGGCGGATAAGGAGTTCGGGGATGGGTGGGAAAGGCTGGCGTTCCCGCTCGGGATTCTGTGCGGGACTCTGCTCGGGACCAGCTCTCTGAACGTTCGCGGCCCTGAAAAATATAGTTAAAATAAGTTTAAAATATAATAGCCTTATGTAAATATATACTTTATTTTTAGTATAGTTACATAAGTCTCATAAATACTATTTACATTGTTTTATAAAACTGCATCAAAATAACTCGACCTTGGAGTGAACATTTTACTGTATGACACGTAAACCAAAGCTAATGTTAGTTGAGTAAAAAACCAATGGCGATAACCTTCTAGGTCGGTGTCGCAGATTTCAGATATCTGTTTCGTGAATCTATTCTCTAATAGGGAAGTAGGTGATCAGCCTTTTGTACCTGACACACGCCGCCGGCAAATAAAACATGTCGGTATCATGATGTTTTCCTTAACCGTACTAGCGTAACGGAAGCTACTAGTGTAATGACAGAAAGACCATTGGATTAGACAACGAAGCCAACGCTACTCGAAGAAAGTGAGTTTAGGTTTGTTAATACTCGATGGTTTTTATTGAACAACTTAGCATGTAATCATAGCGTATAGGACACTATGACTACGTTATAGCCCGCCCCATAAAGAAACAATAACTTGAGTTCTCACCGTGGTATCATTGTTAGCGGGTGCGAGTGATAGCAGACCGGGCGTGGTTGGTGTACTACTGCCACTCCATTCACGTAACGTCATCTTCTCGTACATGAACTTCCTAGACGAAGTCCTGAAATCCATCGATGCAAAACTTACATTCGATCACCGACCCACTGAGGTTAACGTTAAAGTAAAATATTTATTTTCAAAACAAAGTTCTAATAAACACAACAGGTAACCGCGCCGAAACTATAAATGTCTCTTACTACAAAACTGATTGTATAAAATACAGTCATAGCATTCCATTTGCGATAACCTCATTAACAAAGTACCATACATAACATTAACTTAAATAGATTTTTAATCTTTTACGATTTTAAAATAGAGAGATTCAAGCCCAACAAAGTTCTATTGAAAGCGCTTGTGTCCTGTCCAATGTTACCTGTCAGGGGCTTGTGGGCTGATGCTATCGGTTCTGTGAATGGTGCGTGTGTTGACATGTAGAGGGACACTGAAGTCATCATCGTCATCGGCAAACGCTGTTGTGTCACTCGTGTATCCATCAACACTGGAAATTTAAAAATGTTGTTATGATTTCCTATGGAGAACGTATATAGATATTAAATTACATAGAACTCACAAAATCGTTGTTTCATGACCGAGGTTTAAAATGAGACACCAAAAACTCTTGTATCGCTAATTATTATTTTTTATTGTATTATGTATATGAAATAAGTATCCTGCATTAAAAGATGTAACTATATACTCCGATATTTATGTAAACTACGGGTTACCGTTTAATGAAACTACAGCAAGTACAGAAAGCATAAAAATAAATTACCGATGGCTTGCAGATCGGCGAACATGCAATCTTGAAGGTGCATCCCATTCGAGCGGTAATCTTGCAACCCTTTCCCTGGCTTCCTTCCTTTCCCTCAGCTTCTGCTGT
Organism: Pieris rapae; assembly: GCF_905147795.1. Classification (NCBI taxonomy): domain Eukaryota; kingdom Metazoa; phylum Arthropoda; class Insecta; order Lepidoptera; family Pieridae; genus Pieris; species Pieris rapae. The sequence goes on along the minus strand of NC_059524.1, from coordinate 5,429,713 downwards.
TGTCTTTGTAGCCACGTGAGGCCCGAGTTCCCTTCTATACCGCTTTCTGACCGTCTTGGCTCCCGACTCCTTGTTGTTTCATGCCAACCAATTGTGCTTGTAGATCTCCAGGTGTCATTGTCAACCTTTCGCCCATTGGTTTTATTTTCTATCCATTCGGCATCTTGGGTTAACTTACGAGCGCTATTTGGTTGGTTTACCCATTCTGAATCACCATTTGTCCACCTGAAAGAATGGAAAACAGCTGTTAAGGGACGCACTGCTTTTATATACCAGTAACGCAAAACTAAAAGTTTATGAGTGTCCTGAAACATTGATTTTTGGTCACATTGTAAGGTCTAAAGCACAACGTTACTCATTTATTAAAATATATGGAGAAAAAAGAGCAATAAAACTACTTCAATTGGTAATAAAATACTAGTCCCAAGAACTTTGCTCGTCTTAATGATGTACATGGGACGTGATTAAAATGACACAGAACATATGTTATGCAATACGCTACCCAGATATAATATAAGCTTGCGGTTCGACAGTGGTCCATTTATGGCGACGATTAACTCGAAATAGCAACTTGTTTGGGTCAGCAATCGCAATCACTAGCCATCGATCCAAACAGACCAAATTGTCAGACAGGTCCTCTAACGATTTCTTAGACTACTTGTTATTAAGCAACCAACTTATCTCTTTGCGTAATTGTAATTTTAAATTTGTAACTAATAAATACATACGTAAATGTTGGCGTTGGCAATTAATATTTTTTATCAACATATCTTGTTTAATATATCTACTGATTTAATTTTTTCCGTATTTCCGCATTGTTATAGAATGAAACTAGTAAGAAGAAAATATACGTGGGTTGGATGTGACCACATATTAGCAAACTGTTAACAAAATCAAATTTTTATAGCTCGTTAATAGCTTATAATAATGGACCAATTAATGGTCGTGCAATGTAGCAAAACGTACGACCTGGTTAAAACTCTCCCACTCCTTAAATTATAAAGTTAAGACTTAAGTACTTGTTGTGTAAGTTCTTGATAGATTATATAGGGCTAAAATTATTTTTTTTCTTATTAATTATGAACCATAATTTTCAAAAAGCCAATTTTCGTGCATATTCAAGCATATTGGCGTTCTATCGAATCAGTAGTAACTGTTAAGTTAGAATAATGCAGTGGAAATAAATACAAATATTTCATGCATATTTGCATGCATATAACAAGCTTAGATATTTTTAATTACACAGTTAAAATTAACTTTAGTCTAAACTGAATGATTAGTCTGGGAGGGTTATCCTCGATGTCAGCAGCATTTTCTTGCTCGCTTATTTTTTGAGTCATAAAAGGCCAATTTTTCAATCTTAGACTAATCTTGGTGGTTTCAAAATAATGTGAAATAAATACGCAATATAATTTTCTAACTTCCTAATGTTAGCTATATAATATAATAGTTTTCTAATCAAAAAGTATACCAGATTAAAAGCCTTATCAATTACAATATGATTGACAAAAGATATCAATATCAGTCCATTATCTAAAGCTAAATATGACTCGGTCTAAATTGACGCACAAATAAGGACTTCGTTGTACTTAAGAGACTAAAGTGAACTGTCAATTATAATTTTCATCTATATAATGTCTATAGTTGGGACGGGACTACAGACATTGTTAGTTGAAATCCAAACAAATCATTTATAGTCACAAAGGTTTTTTGATTGGTGATTTGTATCCTTCAAGTCATTGTTGCTTAGTTACCCTTACTCGTTACATACTCCTAATAAGATTCATTGCATCATAAAGATGAGTTAGTCAAGTGTGTCTCGAAACATTTGTAGCCTTTGCCCAAAAGATTTTCGCAGCCGGCATGACAGTCGATATTTTAATGGAAATAATGATGGACCAAGCATGTTAATGTCATTTCCATATATGCATAGATACCCTGATAGCCTTTTAAACTGACGTATAGTTTAAAATATCATTATAAAACAGCTATAAATCCATAAGAGGAAAAATAGCTTCGTCGTAATCAACGCTTGTTATTCAATTAACGCCCACGAGACTAATACATCCTACACTAAGTATCGGAGCGGTCAAAACCAAACCAAGCAAAAAGTATATTTAAAAACAAAACAAAACACTAAAGATTAGCTGTCCCTTTGTGAGGATTTAGTATTACCCATATGGTCCAACTTCACATGTATAGGTAAGTATAAAATATATTGACCAAGCCTTCAAAAGGCCCTTCCTCACTATGGAGGTATTTAATATGCTGATAATTAGTATCAATTAGTCAAGGTAGTATTTTCTAACAAATAATATATTATAATAAATATATGTTTTAATTTATAGTATTGAGATTTGTACTCTAGGTATATATCGTGCAGAGGTTGCCTGGAAGAGATCGGTGGAAAGCGATAAAGTGTAAAAAATCGCTGGCATGTCGACTTTAGTATTGTGTATAAGCAAACGAAGTATTAATAAATAAATAAAATTATTTTCTATTGGTAATATTATAATGCATTCAACATTATAATGCTAACAACTAATAACTCAGTTCCCATTGAATCACAACGTATTCTCAAATGTGATTACATAAAATTGTGGCGTATTCAAGATTGGTTATGGGATATTTTACAACCCTTCTTCATTGACAAAGTAGGTCGAGCGGAACGCGTTTAAACAAATTACACGCACATGTACACAAAGTAATAAGTGCTTTCATTGATATAAGTGTAACACTGTTCTCACGATAAACTATAATTTATGATTACACTGATGAAATCAAATACTCTTACTTATGCTTTCTATAATCCTTTGAGAATACAGTTAAACGTACCGAATGTGTATGCAACTGAATATGCCCGTTATGAGTTTAAAAGATCTCTCGTTACCTAGCTGTTGTCGATTTATCGAAGGTTACAGTTTGCTAAAAATACTCTGTTAATAGTGAGTTATTTAATGTAAACAGAGCGTTGTGGGCGCAATCGTGGCCTCCACGCCTACAAATACAGGAACACATGTTCTTAAAATGCTCCTATATCACACTGTTCAACTGTATGCAACAAAGGTGCTTTATAAAATGAGTGACCTAACCACTTAGGTATTCTACAATTTGCATACACAGAACAGAGAAAAGTAATTGTGTTTTAATTACGTTCAAGAGCTTACTGCAAATTAAAACATTGTCAATGTAATGCATTCAAAAGTAATTCTGCGAATAAACGAATTATTAAATATGCAGAATTATATCAGTTTAAAATGCCTTTTCAACAGCTGAAGCTACATGATAAAAGTTAATTAATGACTTTATTAATTAAATATTTCGAAATATGTTTGTCATTTATAATTTCAGCACGCGACATATTTGGTAGAATAGTTGACTTACCTTCCATTCCTTAAAGGTGAAGACGGGGCAGCTGTCGTAGTTGTAGTTACATCTTCATATGTCAACTTCCTGAGAGTCCTCGGTGATAGTGGGGTACGCGGTGATGGGTCTGGTGTAATTGTTCGCTCATCATCATCATCTTCAATATGTTGGTATCCACGGTCAGTTCCAAGGGCTCGTCGCACCAGTTCTGGACTGGCGAGGCGGTTGGAAGCGCGTAACATTCCGGGGCGGAGACCTGGGGCGCCGTAGGTGAATGGTGCAGAATCGGTGCGAGCGTGATACGGTATATCAGGCGTACGATCAGAGTTAGACTGCGGCGTAGTGGGCGCAGGCGGTGGGTCTGGTAGGGCGCTCACGGTACGTAGCATGTCCCCCAGAAGGGCATCAAGTTCGTCGGGTGGACTGGGGGCGGCCCGTCGGCCCGCTGACGAAATACCAGAGTCCATTGAGGCGCTGAGCGGTGAAGAAGGGCCGCCGCTAGCGCGCACCACCGTCGCGTAGATAGACCCGTCTAAAGGACCGAATGTATGAGCAGCTTCGCCACCCTCCCCCGCCTCACCTCCAGATCCTTCAGCGCTGCCGTTATTGTCACCTGTAGGAGTTACATTACATGAGAAAGTTTTTCAAAACGAATGAGCGTTGTGGAACGATTCATTGAGTGCGTGAGGCTGCGTGCGGAGTGTGACGTCACACGTTATAATAACCTGATTGCTAACTATCACATGGACGTTGAGACAGATACTCATTAACTGTATAGTGTTATAGTAGTGGGGCATTACACGCAAGACCCGGACAGCCGTAAATGGACTATTTGCTTCCCGTTACACGTATCCCTAGAGACCGTTGTCTCAAGGAATGCTAGAAAGAAGTTTCCTTATTTAGCGTACATACGTTTTCTAAAAGTAGGCGATGAATGATTTGTTGCCTAAGCTCCGGTCGATTGAACTACGACTTGTAATAAAAACTGCCATATGGTCAATAAAATAACATATGTGCTATTGAAATCCTTGTCCATTGCAAGATCATTACAAGCAATTAAACACTTATACATATCAAAGTATAAGTAAGTACTATTTATAATTTGTATTCCAGTTCTAATCGTTAAATTCCTAGACGTGTTTTGGGCAGATACGACGATGTCAAACGTACAAGGCTTGCGTGGATTTTAGTTCAAGGTAATATTGCCTAACAAGGAAAGGTTTTACTACGAACATTTTGTGTACTTATTTGATGGCCGGAAGACAGATAAATCCAACATAATTATAAACAGATTACATAATAGATATACTACTAGCATTTAAAGCTTAGTGACTAAATCAATACGATCGTAGAGCGAAAAATAGTCTGTTAAAACAATAGAGCCTAAAAATCAAAAGTCACGGAAATTTGATTTGCCTCTCAAAGGTTATTAAATAATACAAGTTATGACCAATTATTACCCACAGTCTATATAATACATATATAAAACTAAAACTGAGCTGGTGGAAGGCAGTTCTACTTAAGAATTACACAATTAAATAACTGACAGTAACATTCAAATAAAATCTAGATAAATTGTATAGATTAAACCGAAATAACTATTTTAACTATTTCGTATTAATCGTGAACATGTCAATAACGCAATTAGTGTCACTTGTGGGAGTTATTTCTGTGATGTCAACGAAAATAAAACGAGGGCTACTGTTACGAAAGCCACAGGAAGAGGATGCGGACGACAAACTGCGCTCCAATTACATTGCAAAGATATTGATAAAAATATTATGATTCCCGTCACCTCACCCGGGGTAAGAGCCGATTTGTATCTTCGTCTGGTACATAATTATAAGGAAGATAAGAGTTATCACTCAATTTTATATATATATATATATAACAATAAACATCAGTTATATACGATATAAATAAGCTTTATTATACGCCTTTTTGATTATTTTTGACTTATTTTATAAAGTAGTATTGATTAAAAATTAAAAACGTTTTGTATTTGCAACGCACCTGGGTTGCATACCTTATTATTATACTCAGCTTAAAAAGTAACTTGGACAGATTTTGCGTGGTTGGGGAAAGTTTGCGCATGTCAAATAGTAAAAAAAACCTCTGGTAATCTTATAACAGATCGGCTTACTAATTATGTGTTCATATTTTTCTACCAAATATTAGCCTGCGGAACACTGGCAAATGGTATTACTTACATTTTTCCATATATCAATAAAAACCTTCGTTCGTATACAATTATAACTAAGATTAATTAAAAATCTTAACGTATGCCAACATACAAAATTCACTTTTTACATAAACACACGCGTCAGACGTGCCCTCGCAAAAAATACTTAGGACTGGTTTTAAAATGTGAAGAATCTGGTTTTTCGAATAAAAATTAACATATTTAATGAATTTGATACACTGTAGCAGCATTGTGGGTGTCATTAGAACAATGTATAAATTATTGTATAATGGTTTTTAAACAAAAAGTTGTAATGACATGTAAATAATAATGAAATAATTATACAAATCACAAAACAATCTTAGAGGAATTGCTTGAGTTGCTACATTAACTTGAATATTTTTTAAGTTTTAGTTCATTCTAAGAAAAATCGTTTCGTTTCGTTTTGTCCTGAACCTAAGGATATAGAATTCCATGCTATACATTTTCTTATAATTATCTAGGCAATAATATTCAGGCATGACTCAAATAAAGCTGAAGAAGGATTGTGGCAGCGGAATATATTGCGGTGTTAACTGATTGCGACACAAAAATATAGTCAATACAGCGCTACTGTGGGATTTTCAACGTATTATTATTATTATTGATAAAGCTTGCCAACGCTCGGCACAAACAACAAAAAATAAAAATTTTTAAACGAAAGGTTAACGTAAAATATGTCTACGGTAAATATTCGAAAGAAAAATCATAGTTTTGTGTAGTCATCAGAGGCAGTCTTAAATTCTTCATAAAGTCGTTTTACTATGAAGACAAAGTATTGACCGCGGTCATACTTTAAAAAATGTTTTAAAATTTAAGGTTTTTCCGTTACTGTACCAGGTAATATCAAATATATAAATACATTATTACGGTGAATACAATTTAATTCCACGTTGTGGATCGTCCTGTTAAACAAAATAAAAACAAGCGCCAAAACCTTTCAGATCTGGGCCTCAGATTTCTGTGTCGGTTTCGTGTTCATTTGTTTTTTTAATACGCAAGTAGGTGATCAGTCTGTTCCCGACACACGCCATCGATCTTTAAGTCTAAGACATGTCGGTTAGGTCACGCTGCTTTCTTCACCGAATGAGAAAATGTTAATTGCTCTTATAGGCAGAAATTTAATTGGTACTCGCACAGCCGGGGTTTGAACCTTCTGCATTAAATTAAAATCGCACGCTGACTCCTACGCGAACAATGCTCATCGTCATTAACATTTGTAATCAGTAATAATTTTGATATCTACGCTCCACAGACCTCCTTACTGAGCTTCCTACTATTCCACAGATATATAGACAATGTAAAACCTGTTATTCTATATTTAAAATGTTATTGTAACACCCCACAAGATTATACATATAATGGACCGTCGTTAAGCCACAGAATATTAAAATTCGTAAAGTGGAGCCTATATGAAGGTGAGCGTTTCGTGGCTCCCAATGATGTCATCCATGTAGACTCGTGTTTCTAAGAACCTCTAAAATTATTATTCAACCTTATCTGTGTAACTAAGCTCGAATTTGCAACCTGTTTCGTACTTTTACGTTTTGGTCATATAGAAGCTTTTAAATAAATAATTAAATGATGTTATCGAAGCCAACTGGGCTGGAGTGGCTTTATTAAATTTCAAAGAGACTTTTAGATGAAACAGATAGTTAAAAATATTCATTATCATTACACAGATTTCGCCTGGATAACGTAGTATTTTTCCGTTATTACAAATTTCATAAAAACATTAATAAGGAGATATTTTCGACTTTGTATGAAACCTATAAAAAAAAACGGTTTAATTTGTTAACCTATGTGATCATTGCAAAAAATTTTTTTAAACACCAACAAAAAAATAATTTGTATCGAAATTCAAAGTTTAATTTCCTCAATATTTGAATGAAGACTTACATCATACCCAGGATTCCATATTAAAGCACTATTTTCAAACTACTTTTAGTCTGTTTTGGCCGCACTGAAACACTTTAAAACGAACGTGTATATCGGATGCACATGCAGCATTGACTGATTGAAAACATAATCACATCGCTTGATAAACTCGTTTTAAAATTGATCTTTTTGATAGCGTAAATGATTATTTTGTATCGTGAATGGCGAAAATTATGGATAAATGTAAAAGGCAAGATAGAGTGCTTCGATTTGTGCCAAATTATTGGTAGATTATTTTTCGTCATTGTGTAATACTAAATAGTTTTAATTAAGAAAAGAATGCAGTCAAAAGTAGAATATATCGTAACAGTAGTCTTGGTTTGTTTGAATGATCACTTTTACTTAAAGTAGGTTAGTCTGTTTTATTGATGCTTCGTGGCAAGAAACAGCACAAAAATAATAAAATTAAATGTATGACATTAAATTACAACTTACTACTTACGTGCGCGTGAGTTTAATTTATTACCGATAGCCGTTTAAGGTTTAATGTCCACCAGTGGTTGATTTTATTGCCATCAAATGTCACATACTAATTCAAGACGAGTTTCGGCAATAAAATTGCAATGACTGAGAAATAAATCTTCAAACATAAAGAATATTTTAATTATTTAGCATTTTAAGAAATACCTACCTTGTCTATACGGACAAACATAGACTTTATGTGTTGTATTTAATAAAAACTAAACTGTATATTTGGTACAATATCCCGATGCCCGAAGGCATATTTCCTAAGATTTTAATCAACAAATAGTCAACGATCTCTTGATTTGTATCGAATTGGGCTTAACTATGACGAATATCAGTTTAAGGGCTCGCGAAGAGCATCGTGCATCAATCACATTTACTACGGTGCTCAATTAACCACGGCGCCATTCAGCGGCATCGTGTTCTTACACTTGACTGAGTTTTGACCATAACTAATAGTGTTTTAATATTAACTTTGGCTATTAACCTTTTATCCCTCGTCACTGAAAATTTGGCGTTTGTTGGTAGTTTTATAATTAGTATTGTCTTTTATTAACCTAACTTTTACACATTTAAAGAAAAACACTCTTTTAACGGATTGAAATTATGTATTCTTGTAAACTTATAATTATTTAAACATAATTTTAAATTTAACCGACTTTTCGCGTGCTTTACAGCGTGCGTGGTCACGGTGACTTTATCATTGTCAATAGTAGAAACAATTACCTCAAAACCCCATCATGTTAATATAAAATGTGAAGAAGTGCTTCACCGTGGTATTTTACTTATATTGTATTTGCGCGTTGAATAAAATATACAATTTAAATTGATATATTACAGTTTATCGTTATAAACTTTTCTATGTAAAATTAAGAATCAACTTATAATATTGTTGTTTTGTTAAGACTACAACACATAATCACACGGCTTAACGTTAGTAACACAAATCCAAAAGAACACAAACATAATTAGTCCCAATTCGCTGACAATTTTCACATTAATAACATACCTAAAATCTTACCTCAATTCAATCACAACACATAATCATATATAGAACATATTGTTGTTTCTATTTTTTTTTAATTCACGCGTAAGTGAGCAGCCGGTCTGAAACGCAAGTAAGAACTGGGCGGGCGGCGTTGGGCGGACGGCCACGTCTAAAATAGCATAGCACCTGCAGCTACACTCAACCGGCACCTATACGATAACTGTTTTGTCAACTCGAATGACACAATTTCATTAAACCACCGACATCCGGTGTCGGATACGACGTTTTGCTATTGAAGCTATTGAAGCAGGAAAAATGAAGGATACCTCCCATATTTATAAAAGCTATTTGAATATGGAAAATATGATGATAATATAATAATTTTAAGGAATCTTTTGACACTTCAGTGGATACACTTAAAGTATATTTTTTTCTGATCTCTACACAAGGAACCACAGATTAAGCCTAAGCCTAAGTATATTTTTCGGTTAAAATTTACTTAAGAAGAGGTTCTTAAGTAAATTATAACCTAAAAATAAATATAAAGTACTTACGATAAGTAATTTATTTAACCATAACCAGTTGTTTATCTGAAAATTATACGAAATTTATGCGAAATTTATGGTTGTTAATTAGGTGAAGGTAAACTGTAAAACAGTATAAATAAACAGCCTTAGACGAGTCGAAATAACGCAGAACTGACGTTTACTTCCGCCAGACTATTAGTATACAGTTTATCATATATAATTTAAATTGCTGTCGATTATGAATAATATTATTTATTTTAAGATTTCAGTTCCCGTAAAAATGAACTAAACTTTCCTTTAAAGTTTTCAGAAAAGGCAATCATTTAAAAAGTACGTTATTTTTTCATAGCCGCTTTTAGGAGAAAAGAACTGCAAAATTAAAATTAAAAAAATATATATCATGTGACATCAAGATGAATGATAAAAAATGGGGAGTTTACTGACAGTTCTTCTCGTCCGTTTTGTTCATTGAAAACTGCCAGTAAATATGTATAAAAAGGAGCATTTCATACTAATTAACTGTATATTGTACGTTTTAATCTAACATTATTACCTGTAATAATATTTTGATTTGTCAATTAAGTCATACTTTTTTGTAACCAATAAAGCCTCATTAAACTGTATATCTTACAAAATGGAAATCATATTATTACCGACGTAACTTAATAGAAATTATGTTCGCAAATACGTTAAAACTTAAGAATTGCGGTGACCAGTGACTTTAAATAGATCGACGCGGATGCAAAAGCTGTTAAACGGCATGCTCTTATTTCTACCGTTCTTTGAACTATGTTTCCGGGGTTAAATTTGAGTTCTAATTAAAATTATTCTCTATTATCTAAATAATAACTAGTATTTAAAAATAATAAGTAATAAATTTATAAACAGAGATGTGATAGTTTCCTAAAACAAATACAAAATTTATATTTCTTGTTTTTTGTTCTTGTATTCTTTGTTCTTTTCTTTTATTTTTTCTATTTTCTAGTATTTTTAAGAAATACATCTCGTAACTTATAAATAAATTGATCAATAAATCTGATGCAAAGAATAATGCTAGAAACATTGTGCTTTAAAATTATTAAAATAATTATTTATTATGTCTCATCAGTCATTTAAAAATACCAAAAACTAGAATGTTTTAAGTAAAATAGTTAATATATGTGTATAATGTTATAAAAAAATATCAATCAATAAATTCAATTATTTTGGATGTATATTTAGCGGGATTGCAGGTATCATTTAATTTTATATGACATGTTAGTCTATTTCCGATTATTTTAATTATGTCAATATTAATAATATTTAGGAACAAGATTAAAAAACAATGTGTACATGTATATTTTAGTGATGATCATAATCTATTCGGCCTCACAAAATTTTAATTTGTGCAGCAACTTTGTATATATGTTATATATATGTTTGGCTCGTAATGTGAAGGAAAATGAAAACATCGTGAGGAAACCGGCCTCCATGCCTTAGTGCAAAGTAGACTGTGTATGTTAGATACAGAAATGTAAGGCAAAGGTTGTAACGCCACAAGTACTGGTACTGTTAAACCATAAACATAAAAAATACTATTCCTGTCTAAAACGATCGCTTACCAATAAATACATATTTAAACTTTGTATCATTGTCAAAACTGCATCTGACACATCGTACTTAGAATTAAATTATAATTAGATTTGAAAAAATATCGCATAATTACTAGTCATTAACATTATTGTTAAATGCACATATAATCTCACCTGGTTCATCATCAGTAAGCGTAGATATGGGTCGTAGATGTTCAAGAGAATCTGCTCTAGCCAAAGCATCTGGGGCTGCGCGAAGAGGAGCCGCGGGAGTTGGCGCCGGGGCAGCACCGCCTGACCCCTCACCCCTTGCGAACACCAGCTCTACTGCGCCATCACTTGGAAACGATGGATCTAGGGAAAGTATGCTCTTTAGAAAACTTATCGCTGAATTTTTACTTGATTGTAATTGCTTACAATCATACTATATATGCACTATGTTTATTTAAATTTAAAGGCCGTGAGCCATTTGAAAAAAATACTAAAACATTCCAATTCTAATAATACTCTTTTAACTCAATCACGCTTTGTAGATTGGAATCTATCAAATTCTGTGTACGCCGTGATTGAAAGTCTCAGATGAGGGGTATAATCTTTTTTTTTATAGAACTGAGGGCAAACGGGCAGGAGGCTCACCTGACGATCTCCAAACAACTTCTAATGTAACTTATTGCATTTTTTTTTCATTGAATTTAGTTATGTTAAAAGCGAAATGTTTCATGAACACCAGATTCATAATCAAATATAATACAGTAAAAAAAATAATATTACATGTATATTCAATAACAACAATAATATATTCTATGGATTTCCTTGGATTACAACATCCACTGTGCTGCAGTTTAAGCTGAATTTTGTTAAGAAAATAATACTTTGTAATTAATAATAATGTGTCTTATTTATGAGGAAAGTTTATTTATCATAAGAAAACGTTTTTAAAAGAAAAAAAGGCTGTTAGAACGTTAAGAAGCTTTAAAAAAGGTGTTTTTACAAATGTACAGTGCTGATTTTGATAAATTGATTGAGAACAGTGTTCGGTACTATATCAATTATATTCCTATATTTTATGAAGCTTACAACTTAAATAAGTAAACTTATACCAAAAATATTTACATTTCCGTTTTTTTTATCTTTTTTCATATTCGAAAGGTTACGTTATTTCTCTATTAGATATTTGTATCAAAAATTTTAAAGGGCTTCTACTAATATTGACGCTGACGCGTTTTATGAATAAAAGATTTCATTGAGTTTAATTCTTTGCTCTACATTTTTACCCCTTATATAATCTGTGGGCACGACTTTATCCCTGTCCAGTCAAGTAAATAAGCAACACAGCCGTGCACCATTATTCTCCGTAACAGTTCAAGCTATTTTAGAAGCCTGAATTTAATATAACATGTATCTCACAAGTACTACATATTATATTAGATTAGATTATTACATTCGATTGCCAAGTCAATCTGTTTCTTTAAAACATAAAAGATTTTTTATATTGATAAGTTACGCAATAAAATGTTGTCAAGTTAGGAAATTACGTAATAATTTAAGATAGAAGTTACGTTCACTAGGAACTGAATAAATTAACCAAGGAAGATAAATTAACTGAGTTGCGAGACTAGGATTTTTTACAAGTTATGTTCTTTTGCCGACATTTAATCACAACACAGATCCGTCACGTTTCATAACTGTGTATATACAATTTGACAGAAATAAATAAAAGAGCTTTTGTTATTAAAATAGTGATAATAAAATTCTATCATACGGGGTTTTGATAACGTTAAACATTTTTTTAGATATAACAATAACCCAAAGGAATGTGTAATGTGAAAAGGTTTTGGACAGTGTGCATCTTATTTTACCATGCAGAGCGTGGTCAAGTTGCAGCTTAGTGAAGGAGAGCGTGTGATCGACGACAGCGCACGTGTGGAACTGACACGCGAACACTAGATGGCGCGCAGCGTGCGCATGCGTAGTGCGACGATACGCTCGTACGAGCACATCTCCCCGGAGGGACAAGCGACCGACGCCTACGGTCCAGCCGCCACCGTTCACCATGTACAGACCTGAAGAACGACAAGATATAATATTGTTTAATTTACATAAGGATTATTTACTTCATACATATATACAATTAAGTAAGAGCTACATATTTCAATGCTTCATATATAATATTCAGTATATAGATCATAATATAGTATCTGATTTATGGGTAATCACTATTATCTCAACCAGAACTGAAACCAGAACTATGTTACTACTTTGTACTTTGCGTTATCGTTATAATTATAATTATGTGCTTATAAGACAAGTCACAGTATTGTTTTGGATATAAGGGATTCCAATACGTTTTTGAAATACGTCACTTTTACATTTGGGGCCTGTTTCACAATGTATGGATAAAGTAACAAATAGCTATGAAACACATAAATTACTCGAAAGATAAATGTTCCGAATCAGATATTTCGCATTTCATGACAAATAGTGCTATCTGACAGTCGTGAAACGCAAAAATATTGTTTATCCTACCAATAAGTAATAAATAGCTTATTTGGAACTTATCCGGACATTGTGAAACAGACCCTAAGTCTAATAGTTTCTGGCAAATATTGAAACTAACCGGAGTTCAGGAATGAAAAAATTATATCAAAAATATCTAGTTTATTTTTATTAATTCAATAATAATTACTAAAAGTAGTCGTTAGAAAAGTATTATTCTTAAGGGTCTTAATTGGTACCTGAAGTATAAACACAAGTGTAATTCTCGTAGATCTTAAGAAAGGCGATTGTAGGTGTAGATGGCGCTGCAAGCGAGCCTGCGACGCTCACGTGCGTTAGGTGAAGAGGAGCTGAGTTCACGCGTATCTGTCCTGCCAATAAACCGGCGAATGTGTCTATATATCTGTAAAACAAAATAATTTGTTCCTATTACAATTCTATGGGGAGTGTATATGTATAACTGAGTTAATAAAAATAGATTCGGGCAATTGCACATGAGATTACTAGTTATGCTATTAAAAGTCACACTCTTGTTAATTTATTAACATTATAAAGCTATATATAGTGCAAATGTATTAAATAAAATTGAAGGCCTACTTAGCTAGATATTTGATATAACATTAATCTATGAAGACTCAGTTCCGCACTTTGACGCCCATTTGGTCCATTGTGCGTTAAGTCTTGGCTAATTAAGCCCATCTAGCTCATTCCAGAAGAATTACATTATTACATATACTTCATGTATTGTAATGTGATATAGATAATATTATAAGCAATATATGGTATATTTTACGGTAAATATTTTCTATAGTTTGTACCTACAATTTAAAAATATATTTAGCTCATAATTTTGACTATTGAAACTAATAGCGTTTACTTCGATATTGTCACACTAATATCTTCAACAATTGATTACGAGTGGTTAAAAAAAAGTGAAAACCCGTGATTGAAAATTTATGTATGGAGTTTTATGTTGTGATTCAGTCAATATACCCACCGTTTATTAGAAGGAAGTGTAAAAACTGGGACTCGGTCATCCAGATACCGTCGCATAGCATATCGGTCCAAGGCATGTTCCGGTGCACCACATATGGCTGAATAGTGCATGTAAGCCGCTACGAGAACTCCTAAACGTTCGCGGTTACCCCTGAAAGTTAAAAAAAAAATATTTAAATTTTAAAACAAGTATAGAATAAATTCTTATGACAACAATATCATGACATGACTGCTTAACACGTAATACGTACAAAGCGACGTAAATTATATAAACTTTAATATTTTTTAGGGAATTCCAATGCTGATTGTTAGCTACTACAGTGAAACTTGGTTAAGTGGGACCTGGATAAGTGAGAAACCTCCATAACTGGAACTCATGTCATCACTCTTCTTCTTCAGTTTTAGTTTCGCTTGTGTCATCAATGTAATCAATTGGTGACCAAAGCATATTTGATAAAATTTATAACATCGAAAAACACCTGATGGCTGATACTTCCAAACGACAAACTAAAATGACAGATTTTTATAATTGATATATTCTGTTTCCATATTCGTACATATTACGTGTAAAAACGCGCTTGAATATTTTTGTTGATTACATTTGTATGATTACCTTTAAGTACTATTTTTTTTATTAAAACTCATTTACATAAATAACACGTTATTTTATTTAATGATCGCACCTGTATAACTGAAATGACCTCTATTAATGGAACCCTCTGTAAATGAGACAGATATTTATTTATACCTGTATATCTAAGACACTGGGTAAGTAGAATACCTCTATAAGTGAAACGACATTGCAGGTCCCTTGATGTCTCACTTAACCAGGTTTCATTGTATTCAATTTAGTTTTAGTTGGTTATAGGCCCCTACAGATTAGGTACTTTGTATAGTTACCATGCAAGTAAAATGGCGACGTTCTTTGGGTGTGCAGCAAGCCAGCTTTCTATGTGTTTGCAAGCAGCGCATAACCGTTCCAGAGGTGGCGCCAAGTCTCCAGGCCAGCCGAGAGACCGAGCCCGTCCGAATACACTACGTGCAGCTCGTCCATCGTTTGTCATATCTCCACTCACTTCGAATATCTGAAAATGTATGTAATAGTTTTTGACCTTTTCGACTTTTTTGTCCCGCCTAAGACTTACTAAAACTTTTATGCCCGTATTCAACATACATAACATTGAATTTGAAAAAAATCGTTAAATTAAAGAAACGTTGTAAACATTTCATTTTTAGTAAGAAATGAAAAACTTAATTTTTAACTTTTTTTTGTGTTTAATGAGCTCACAGCTAAGAGGTCATTAAACACAAAAATCATTAGATAAGTTTGTACGAGTATACCTTTTATTCTTTTTGTTAATTAGAAGGGAAACACCGTGAAATTTCGCATCAGTCTTCTAAGGCAATTAAATTTCTCTTAAGATAAGAATACCTGCAATTAGCAGTATAGTATAGCCTACGGCTTTTATGAAGTTCTCCTTCACTTAGGACAATTATAAAAATATTGCAGCGTATTGTATTCCAAAATGATTTTTTTTATTCATTTAACTCTGATAATTTTGATAAGAAATTAATTTTAAAGAACAGTTAATGACGTTTTATACATTGAGTAATGTAGAAATGTATCCCCATCGTTATATTATGATACCATAGTCCATAGATCACACATTTATTTATTAAGAAGATTTACAGCACAATAAAGAAATAGATATATTATTAATAATATACATATACATTGTGGGCCAATTAAAAATCTTCACATAAGTATAGTTTTTTTTAACAAGAATGAAAACATGCTAATTATTTTCGTTTTAGAATAAAAATTTAATTTGTTGACAATGAATCATTCATCATGATCGAAATAATTTTTTGTTAAAGCTCTCCTTGCTGTCACCACACTCTTGCCGAACATATCAATATCAATAGATATTTACCATAAAATGTTCGCCATGTTTATTAGTCAGCATATGCGCGGCTTGGGCCTCAGCTTGTGCGTCCCTGTGAGGCAGGTGTAAAGCCAGCATTCGTTCCGCCACATAGCACAAATCAAGTCGCGAAGCCGGACCTCCGCTTCCAGAGTAGCTTATAGATCTTGGGCCTCCCTGTTGAAATAATGCAGGTTAGTTGATAAAGATTAAATTTTAACAGTAGTTAGCAAAGTCCAGCAACTTTCAACAACTCTCAGCAACACTCAGCAACACTCAGCAACTCTCAACAACTCTCAACAACTCTCAGCGACACTCAGAAACACTCAGCAACACTCAGCAACACTCAGCGACACTCAGCTGCTGTATGTATTACGAAATATGTTTGAAATATATGTATTTGAGAAAATAAAACTAAATCCGGAGAAATACGTGTTTTGAACTGTAAGTATATAATAAACTAATAAAGCATACTCGAACGACGTACGGGATTAGTTTGAAGAGGTATTTCCAAAAATACTTAGTAAACATAAAATATTTGCCTTCAGGGTCAAAAGAACGGTAACCGATGATTAACCTAAGTAAAATGTTTATGTGAAACCAAAACATCGTAGGCGCGACATAGCTCTTAGAAAGTGACACAGGCCGTGCGTAGGCGCAGAGCAAACCGACTATGCGCATCTTGCCGTTAATCCGATTTATTTGGGGCTTACCCTATAAAACTATCTTTATACTAACCATAAATTGAAAATACTATGATTAAGATAGTAGAAATGAAATTATTCTGTTTAAGTGCCGCCTCCGCGACTCTTTTGCCCACGCTGTAGTTTATATATTTACAAAATAAAACATATAAAACGTAAACAACTTTTCAGATTCTGAACCTTTTAGTGTTTTTTCAGAAAATATTCAAATACACTAATTACTTTAAACTGTAACCAATTTAAACGTTCTTTGCAAAAAATTATAACTAACTATTGCATTAAACCAGTGGATACTTCTATTGATTTAATGCTCGTCAAAAATATGTTTATAAATAAAATATCAGGACATAGTTTTTTGAACTAATGTACTCCTCTCTTAGACCGTTGGTCCGGGCATCAAAACATACCCAAATCCACACGCGAAAAAAACGAACGCGTAAGCGACGGAATAACAAGTTTGTTTTATTATTATTACGTGCTTTGTTTGAATACGGAAGGCAATAGTTGTCGGAGAAGCTAATTTTAATAACTAAACACTTAGCAAAAGTTGGTAAGTAAATAGAGTAGATGGATGTGTAAAGATAAACAAAAAACTTACGTATTCTGTTGCGAAAGTTAGAGGTCCAGGCGTAGCTGGCGCGCTGACTGCACGAGTCTAGAAGAAAAACAATAAAACTCATTAAAATCATTCACATATTAGAGAAATCTATTGATCCATTAGAAAAATTATTCAAATACATTGAACGCTTATATTTATTCAATTTAATAATTTAATATTCATACGTAATTCTTGGTTTTTGCTTAGTTAAATGACAACTGTTCGTAAATAAATAGTTTTAATTATGGATGTATCTATATACATACAAAGTCAATATCTACATAGGTTAAACACGGAATTTAATTAAAAACACATTAACAAGGTCGCCTGTCAATCGAAATAAAATATAGATTTCTTGTCTGAAAGTAATTTAATCCACGCCTTTTATTTACTGGCGCCTTGAGTTGGCAGCTGTGTGTCAAAATTTATTCAAATTTAATTCAGTTCTAGTAGGAACTATTATAGCGGTTCGTGCTTAGATAACCGTTATGACCAAATTATCCCGTAAAAATACCTACTGAGAAAGGACTGTAACTCAACACAGTAACTATTCGATTGTTTTGTTTTTCTTTACCTTGTTTATTTCCTAAACGTTTCTTAATTATTAATGAGATTTCATGATTGATTACTGTAAAACATTTCAAATAAATGAGCGATCTTGGGACTATATTTGAGGTACATTTATATTTTACACACATTTCTTCCACTTCCACCGTTGATTGGTGAATGTTTTACACTTTCCACTAGATCCCACCAGCAGTTATTACCGATTAAACGCTGATTTTGTTTCATTAAATCCTGATTTTATATCAACCACGCTTTCATCACGTTTACTAACACGTTCTTTTAGAGCGAGTATCGTGGGGCCAATGTTTATTATGATAGATGATCAAGAAAGGTGTGGCCTAAGTGATTACTGCAGGTATAATGGATCGCTAATTACCGTTACTGCACTACATCTTATCAATCTACCCATCACTTTTATGACATATCTAAACACCGATCAAACATCATTTTTAGTAGGTATTTTCTGTTTTAAAACCGATCTACACGATTAAATAATATACTATTTAAGTAGTAGTTGTAAATATAAGTTCGCTTGAAGATATCGTTTACCCAATAATTTTTAAATATTTCAATTATATTATCGGATTTTTTATATGAATTTACTAATAAAATGTAACGAGTTTTTTTTAAATTAAATTTTAAACGTTACTTTAAAGTTAAAAATATTTGTATTAAATTACAATACGACATAACTAAGACGGTTAGAGATAAAATCAAATCGTATTTCCTGGGACATGGATTTCATTACAAATGTAATTATACGTCACATTGATAGTTTTTTTTATGTAACAAGGGGCAAACGAGCAGGAGGCTCACTTGATATTGGAACCATTTTTAAAGTGGGTTAATAATAAAAAAAATTTTTGCTAGGTAGATAAATATTTTTTTCAAAAAAGATGCAACGAGCGGACTCGTCGCTAAGTCGCGTCTTTTTGAGGCTGGCCAATACTTACGATTACACGATCAACTAAAATGCAAACATACCTTGACGATACTATCTAGTGACTGTGGAATTGGTATTTTATCACTGGAGATCTCGTAATGGTATGTCGCAGTAATTGCGCATTGAATTTTAAAGACGAATGTAGAATTAGCATTGCTAAGTATGGCTTAAAAGTAACACGCATATAAATTAAATAATTAACGGTTTCAGGGCATTTAAGTAAATATATGTTTCAGTATTTTCAATATTCGCTCTTTTTCATCACAGCGTCAGCACCGTTAAATAGAAAAAGACAGCGTAATAAGATTATGAATACTTAATATAATAACGTTTAATGTATCTTGAATTATCGAACCCCGGATAAAGATCAGTTTTTTCGCTGATTTGTATAGTTCATTTGTACTAGAAATTGAATTGAAGACTTCCCAGGTGTACTAAAAAGAAGTATTTTTCCAACAGCATTATTTGGTAATAAGCAATTCTTTAAATAATTACCGCAACAAACTACTTTATACGTCTACAGTCTTAGAATATTAATTTAACAGAAACTACAGTAATCATAATATATTATGAGTTTCTAACAAATTACACGATCATATAAATAACCTTAATGATTGATACCAAACAGGGTTACCGCTTAATTGAAGTTAAGTACGCGCATGTGGTTCTTTGCTTTGATCTCAGCGTTAGTACTGCATTAAATTGATACTACATGACTAACAAGCAAAAGCCTTGACTTCGGAACATTTAAATTACTTCATAAGGCAACATGATATACGCGAATATATAGAACGATAGTAAAAGACTTCCACAAACCCAGTTCCACTACAACCTTTTAGTTCTGGGCCTCAGATTTCTATTCTTTTTTCATGATCACTATTTTTTTCTAATAGTCAACTGTTTGGCTCTAAGACAAGCCAAATTTCCACACGGCGGTTTCACATCACGAGCGCAAGTCGAATGCACATATAGACAGTAAGATCATAGGTAGGTACATAACACATAGCCGGTTAAAGCTATTACTTCAGGGTTGAGAATAACACTGCTCAAAAAAAGTTGATCGTTACAGTGATGTCTACCTTGCAAACTTTTAAAAGAACTTTAAGTCAGTATTTTTAAATATAATTCATGTGGACGCCAAGTGTGTTGAGACTTTTGATGTTATAGTATGTAAATTGAGTTAACTCTAGACGCACCGTTATAACATGCTTGGTACGTTTACTTCTGGACCGTTGAGGGTCTCTTTGCAAGTGAAACGCTGCCCTCCACAATGCAAATGCAAGTCGGTGAAGCGCACGCGCCGCATCGCCATCTCCGTCATCACAACGCGATGTACGAGGTCGCATCTTCCACTCGCACAATTATATTCCATACTTTTTATACCGGCATTATCCAAACTCACCGTAAATAGCTTAATAATTCACCTAAAATCGGGGTTACAATCAATGAAGCAAGATATATTTCTTAAATTTCAAAGGCGTTATAAAACAATTTTATGCGTTTTTTAAGCGCAATAATTCTTCATAGAATGATCATTGGTCAGTGGATTAAATTAAACCTCACAGGAAGCAGGATCTCGTATGGGGCATGCGCTCCTGCATTGCGACACTTTAAATTTTATGGACACATGTATCGCCAAACATTAATGTTAAAATCTTTAAAAAGCAATATTATATAAGAACAGTAGATTGCTGTTTAGGAATACGTAAATTTGTTTAAGTATTGAAGCTAATTTTATCCTTTCATATAACCCTGACCTTCGAACCGAGGGTTAATGACCTTGGGGGTGGGGCTCATCTAAATAACAGATCGTCAAATCTATGAAACTGAGCGGTTACGGAATCTTTCTTTACGATCCTTTCATTCCGCACCAGCTGTTTATATTTTTCTTTTTGCCTGTCGATGAGCACAAATAGCTCATACAAAAGCTCGTCTCTTATGCCAATATAACGATTGAGAAATGAAACATTTTGAATAACTTAAATGTGTTTTCAATTAATGCTGATATAGATGAATATATAATATTTATTCTGTGAGGCACTTGTAATTTGCATACTTCTTTGGTTTATCAAGTTATCTTATCAAATGTAATCTCAGTGCTTCATTCTCTTGTCTTCGCAGATATTTCTATCTACATAATGAGCAAATAATGTTTAACGTCTTCGTTTTTAAAATTAAAACTTTTAATTATTATATGTCTTTAAGTATCACGATAAACATAAAAAAACTTTATAAAGCTGGTGAACACTATTGAAAACTCATTAGCACAACGAAACAAGTGAATTCACTTTTGACACTTTTATAGAGTTTAAAAATAGACCCATTCCATTCGTCACCGCACGCGTAACATAATTTGGGAACTGTAGTATTTTTTCTAGGATGCAGCGAGTGTGCAGGACGTAACGCGACGCTGAACTGCAGCTGAAGGACTGGCGTCTGGCACGAGGCGTCGTACCGTCGTCCACGCTCGCCGCTTCGACGCCACGTTACTAGGCAACCGTCATCTTATTTTTGCACCCCTCTCTGCACTTCTAAACAATTTTTCGCTATAATATTGTATTTTTCTTCTGTAAAATCTTAAGAAAATCTCCATCAGTTATATAGTATAACAAAATAAAAAAAAATGTATTTTATAACTATCGATAAACATTTCCTTTCATATACAATCAATGTTTGATTTCATAATTGATCCATAACCTTTCCATATTAGATTGAAATCGTTAGTATCAATCACTGGTGATTGAAAAGTAATAAATATAGTTTTGCTTTTATCATAAAACGTACAAACTATAAATATATTAAAGCGTTACGCAACAGCTATAGTTCATTCATAATTATTAGGCCACGCGCCGCCCGCCTAATCGCGCGTTTCATATAGTAGGGCGGGCGGGTAGCTCCGTAAACAAGATAATATACTAAGTTGCAGTTGATATACATATTACTTAACTAATAATATTTTGTTACAATTATATGTTTGGGCCGGTTCAAGTATTACCTATGCAGATTTACTGCAGTTTATTTCCTCCCCTCCTATAACACATGTTAAACTAAATAATTACTGTTAACGTAACTACGAAAGACAAATATCCCCCCCCCCCCTCATAGTGCTTACGTCGATTATGTTTGATATTATAATATATGAAGCAGGTGCACGTATTTTCCAGGTCTACGATAACTTTTAATACAAAATCCACTGAAATAAAAATTTTATAATAAGAATACTTACTGCGTCCAAAGTAGCTAGTAAGTACTTCATATTTTTCAATTTCCTAGCTCCAAATAAAACTGCACTAATTAATTTAAAAAAAGAGTCTAACAGACTTTATATTTATAAATGTACAAAAAGATATAAAAATATTAATTATCAATTTTATTTTATTTCCAAGTAACGCGCGACTGAAATCTTTTTACATTGAGCCAATTCTAACGAACAAATAGATGATTTGTATAAGATACAACGGCTAACTTGAACAAGAGAAAATTTCTCACGGATCTTCTAAGCCCACCTATCAAAGGGCAGTTCGTGTACTCCAATCACGTATTCCCATTCGATCTTGCCCCGGGCCATTCTGACGTATTACTTTATATGTCAACTTAATGCTTTTGCGGTACTTCTAATGAGCCACGTTATAGCAAGTTAACTTTTGCGAGAACTGAGTATGAGTGCACCAAACCGATAAATTATCATAATATCTCAAGGACCGCACGACTCCTATGACTACGGTGTGCATTCAAAACAATTTCATATTTTAATATTATTTAATATGCTAAATATTAAATTGCGTTTTAATATTATTTATTATTACCCTTTATTTTTATTAAATGTGATTTTATACTACATTTCGGTTTAACACACGGAAAAAGAACTAATATTAAAGAAAAACACTTTTTTAACGGATTGAAGTTATTAAGGATTAAGTTTGTATTATTGTAAACTTAAAATTAATTATTTAAACAATTTTAAATTTACCGACGTTTCGCGTGCTTTACAGCGCGAAACGTCGGTAAATTTTCTTTATCATATTCACATGATCTTTCATTAGTTGGAACCTTCTGAGTTTCTAACCTTATCTATCATAAATAAATAAAAAAATGGCTCAAATAGATTTATTCGTAATCTAAAAACAGACAGAATTGGGTTTTCAATGTAAAAATGCGAAATTCTGTCCGTAATGCCCTCTGTCTAGAACTTATATAATCATAGCAAGTAATATAAATGCTATATGCAATATAACTTATTACGTATCTGTCAATACAGAAAGGTATTGGCAAGTAAATTTAGATCAAAAGAAGAAGAAAATATAGCTCTATATCAATACATTTCAAACGAGCATCGAGTACCTTAGAAAGTTGACTATAAACGTAAAATTTGTTTGCAGTGCCTAATGTCCCGGAACTAGTAACATATCAAATATATTTAAGAAATTTTATTTACAAAGATGACAGGGACTTTTTATTTTATTTACCCACAAACACAAATAGCGGAACAACATAAAAAAGGAAAATTGATATCGCTAAGTTACTATACTGTCCTATAATATTGTAAAAATCAGGAGTAAATAAAGTAAACTTACGAATATTTTTAACATAACAATACCCGGCTCAATTAATCTGAACATTCAACACAAAGCGTAACGAACCGATTAATTGTATACCAACAATCCAATAAAAATACTACACAAAGACAAACAATTTCCAATAAAAGTTTATGTAATAGATTAAAAAAGCGTAGACAATAGAGAGAACACAGATTATGCACAATGACAACATTTAGTGATATAGTTTATTGTGAGAAAAGTTTGCAATTCGCTCAAGTTTAATTTGTTACCCCGCCTCTGCGGCCCCTTTGATAACCTGTTTGATTTGAAAGTAATTTGTTTTAATCACACTGATCCATATCGAACGTCCGATTGATTGATTTTTCGATTGATCTTAACGAGCATCAAAATTCTAGAATGATATTCTGAAAGGAAATAATAATTTTAATCGTGAATAACTTCAGAATAATGACAATAAAGATCCACAATTTGTACTCTTAAATACAGTGAATTTTTACAGTGCGAGATTTAAATATATTAATGGTGACATGGGTATAGTCTGTGGTATAATGCCTTCGGTGTCAACTGTCACCTGATGCGATGCATATCTGACCGCGGGTGGTCCCGTCATATCGCAAACGCTAACGAATTGTAAATAACTTCTGTTTTATTTGCTTTATCAATCTTTCATCGAAGCTACTATTTCCATAGTTGTTTACTGATTTTTGACAACTTTGATATATATGGTATAGGCTATAAGGGTTATTTTAATATGATTGGGTTTTAATAAAAAATATTGAGGCACAAATTTGGATTTTGAACTTAAATAAATCAATAATATTTAAGTTTTCTTAGTCACTCCCTCATATCACTTCTAAATTGGTATGGTTTTTCGAAGGATTCTATATATGTTTACTAAAACAAAATAACTACAGATTTAAACTTTGCTTATAATGAACGGGACGTTAGCAATAAGCAAAAAGGCTTTTAAAACATATATTTTTTTATGTTTTATAGCTTGACTAGAAGCTGTGTAATAGAAAAAAAATATCTTAAATACTCACGGAATGAGTAAAATATAAAGATTGAGACAAGAAAAAATAATCAAAATAATGCGTTCAAATTTAAATCTATAGAAACAGGCTTACGAGTCTATTATCTTGTAAGTTATTCCACAAAAGCGGATTATAAGAATGAGATCATTCCTATTTAATGGATGTTTAAATATATTGATTCTGCCTACTTAGCCTTGCCGGCAAACCTTGATAGCATTTAAATTCTAATCACTTGTATTAGCAATACATACTTGTTATATAACTATCTATTAACTATAAACCTCAAAAGGTCAAGCGCATATCTATAAATGTTTCTTGCCAGTTCTTCTTGCCCGCTCTACGCCCTTGACTTGCGAACTGGTAGTAAATGTAAATTTACAATTAATTTAATTTTTTTGACGTTCATAAGTGTACTTGTTTACCTATATGAATAAAGATATTTTGTTGTTGTTGTTAAACTTAAAATAGGAGAATTTTCTCTTGAATCACATATTATTGAACATTCTTTGTTAATTAAATTTCAAAATGATGATAATAATTTTTTACGATGCGCGCGCATACCGTCACAAAAACCGACACGCTGAAGTTAGCGATAGTCAACATTTTAGTTTGAAGTTATACAGGGAAAAATTACAGGAGTAAATTTTTTCTGTAGAATAAGGCGAAAGATAAAAAAAATTAAAAGATTTTTACCTTCTTGCGCTAAAAAAGTATAACTTCTAACGCGTGTAGATAAACAAACACGATTTTTATCTTGTTAAAATTTAACTTTTTTAATTAAAATACTTTAAGAAGCTCATGATATACAATAAGTGTTTGGAATACCATTTCAAAGGCCTATGATATCACAAATTCTATAAAGACTAATGTTCACATTACAAATTACTTTTTATTTACGTCAGGGTATCAGGCAATTTGTATCCTTTAAAAGATTCGATATAAACTTCATATTGCTATAAGAAAGTACCGTAATCCTTAAGTAAATTTGTACGACTTTTGTATTCTATCTGCATTAACATAATTTACCTTTGACCTTCAGCTAGGTCTTAAATTATTCAACTACGACCCCAGACAGCGTAACAAACTCTTCTACACATCTTTTATTCATTTTATTCGTATTACTGTGACTTTTTTTTTATTATTAAAGTCCAATATAAAACCAGTGGCGCTACAACCTTTTTAAGTACGAGCTTCAGATTTCTGTATCCGTTTCAGGATCATTTGTAAATCTAATTGGCGAGTAGGCAATCAGCTGTGCCTGAAACACGCCGTCGACTTTTTGGGTCTAAAGCAGTTTTCACATAATATTCGTTCCCGTTCGAGCATGTTAAATGCACACATAGACAGAAAGTCTATTGGTGCACAGCTGGGGATCGAACCTACGACCTCAGGGATGAGCTTCTCACGCTGAAGCCACTTAAACGACACAACCGTGTAAAGTGCCTAATATTGTAAGTGTTAATTACGATTTTTGTGATAGAGTTCCGTAAAATTATAATTATTGTCAACAAAAAGAACTGGAGCAATTTACAAAAAATAATAAATCGGAGTTAAATAATTTTACTATGCTTTATATTACTTACACAGTTAGTAATTTCGCTGAATGTTACTGAATTGATATGAAAATAATTAAGCATGTTGATCACTGAAGGCCACCTCGTTTTGCCTGAATAATTCTGAGAAAATTTACAAGTTTGAAGGAGATCTGAGTCCATTTTATATTAGAAGATATGAAATCATTTAGGCAACCCTGATTAGGTAGATTCTCGTTATGTTTGACGTAAACTATGAGATCATCCGGCGTTAGTGGCAAAGTGGTTCGATCATTAAATTCTAATATCAATAATGGATTACATCTCAGAAGCGCTTAACAAACACATTACACAAAAGAGGATAGTATGTATTTAATCAAACACATATCTATGTAAAACACATAACACAAAATTTGGCCATAACATGGACTATACGTTTTTGGACATATTTCTGCATTTTTGGACAACTCATAAAGTGCGAGACTGAAGAGAGAGGGAAGAGAATACTATGCTAAACACGTTTAATTACTTTCTTAATGTTTTTTCTTATTGTGTGCTATAAATAAACATTTCTTATTATAAATACGTAATATAGTTTATGATATCTAGCGGCAAAATAAACAATAAATCATTTTCCGGTTTTGCCTGTTTTTCAAATGTTTTTAATATGGTTTCGTTTTGAATGTGATGTTTATGTAACATAACGTAAACAACAAACATCTTATCTTATATTATAAAGAAATTAATTTCTTCATATCATAAATTTCAGTTATCAACCAAAGCACTTAAAGTCTGTGTTCATAATTATCTTGCGACTAAAAAGAAATGATTCACTTAACACCGACTCCATTGGTGAATTAAATTGTTTGGAATGATAGCAATCAGCGCGTGGTAAATTGCCAACGATCGTTTTTTGTTTAGCCACTCGTATACAAGAGAATTTTAAAAGAACTGCTAATAAGAATTAGATTTTAGTATTTTTTAAGATTTTATTAGATATTGGTTTTATCTTCAATTAATCTTTGATTACAGGGGTCTAAAAAAAATCTGAATTAATTAAAATATTAACGGGCGTTAATTCGCTTTACCAAAACGTATAATTGCAGTAAAGTTTACAAATGAACGCATTTGTGTTTTACTATATTAAACCTTCCAGTAATTAAGAATCCAGGTATTAAACTTAATATATTGTATGCAATGCAAACATGAAATAGGTATCTAGTGCGGTTTAACAAAATTAATATGCGATGCACGAACCAAGGCATATCATTAGTAGGATATTATCACCTTTGTTGCATTATACGAGTAAAACTACTTGCGTACAAACAAATGACATCATTGTTATATGTATAAACATAATTATGAATGTTTCATAAAATCATGTAACGAATTGTAACGATAATATGTTATTTTACAAAAAATCCATCGTCTCAATACAATTTATTGTCTTTAATAACAATTGTTTTTAAAGACAATAAATTGTATTGAGACACCGTGAGCAATTTCTGCAGAAACCCTACATCTTTTAGTCGATCCAACTACAGGGAAATAAATACAGATAATACAACATTTTCTACAGCTGTGATACTTTTTTGACATTCAACACCTTTTGTCTTCAGTCACCGTGACCACGCACGCTGTAAAGCACGCGAAACGTCGGTTAAATTTAAAATTATGTTTACAATAATTATAACTTCAATCCGTTAAAAAAGTGTTTTTCTTTAAACAATTGTTTTTGCTGTAAATAACTATTTAAATTATGTTAAATGATAAGGATAATCTAATGAATAAATGATAATCTCAGGTATCCTACATACTTCTCTGGTAGATATATTTGTTTCCTACACATTACAGAGATCCTGGAACTCTGTCCTTTTATCTTATTCTCTAAGAAAACATATCCTAAGTGCAATAACCTAAGGTCGAGTCACTAGCCCTACAAAGGAACATTGGAAACAGCGGGAAGTGCATATCTTGCAAGTACCGTGGACCACTCGATTATGATTTACGATCGGTTAACGTAAATCTATACCTGGGTTCCTAAGGTTAACCACATTGCGATGGTACTAAAATATTTTTTGAGACTATTTTATATGATTTTTGCGACATTTTATTATTTGAGGATGGGTTAAGAAATTCACATTATCACGCGCGTATAACTGAATTTGATAATGTCAATTGAACTTGACCACGACCATTCTTAATCAGTGAACGACTAGAAAGTTAAAAGGTATATTTAATTAATTATATGTATTAAAGTTAAAAGGTATTTTATTTATTATCAATTTAGTTTACTTTAACTGCACATACGATATAACAGTAACAATACTATGCAAAATATTATGAAGCATTTAGAAACTTCCTCAATTAAACATCATTTACGATTGTAGATTACGTGCCCATAAATAATGATAGGCCGCAAGATCCAAAGCCGAAGGATTTATTTGCGGAATTGTCATAATACATCATCTGAGAGGTTTCTAACGATTTCACTCTTAATAATAGTGGGTTTCACTAATTAGAATTTAGTTGCATTCTCAAATTGTAGCTTTGACTTGGGTCCTACCTACTTAATTGTGTGTCGTGATTTCCCGTAGTATGCGTGTTACATATGGTATAAACACTTGTACAGGTTGAAGCGTTATGCAAAGTTTTACATTTCTATTCACCTTTTGATGTCGAAAATCTAAGTATTTATTTATTAGCATTTTGTTAAATTTATAGTACATATAGAATCAAATAACATAAAATATTAAGGAGGCATCGGGTAGCAGCATCGGTACTACCGTTCAGGAAATCCTAGTAAAGTAATTAAAAATAAACAGTACTAAGGGTAAAGTGCATAACTAAATGAATAAACATTACAAATAACAATGTAGACGTATAAATTTAGAAAACTAACATCTAAAATAAAACACAAAATCTAAAAGTAAATCTTAAGAGCCATGATTCTCAATTAATGCTATGATCTATAATATAATAATAATATATTTACAATTGCAAAATATAATAGTATAATTACAAAAGTCACAGATGATTGATCGAAAGGAAAGGATATGGTTAAGAGGTGTTTTTTAAAAGACGTTAAATATTTAATTATTTTATTTTATTTCTTATTTTTGACCGTGAATCTCCAATAGCTTTATCCACCGTCATGACATTCACATTTTACTTGTCCCTTCTCTAGTACTACCTGGATTTGGTCGAGTATTTACGACAAGGTACATAGCTATTTGTGTATTAAAAAAGCGGCAAGAACTACGAAAAGCTTTTCAAATATTTAAAAACGAAGTGAAAATTATACGCTATATTTTATGTTACCTTATCTCTCACAGTGATGGTGTCATAGATTCCATTCTGGTCGTCTTGTCGTACGTCAGGTGAGGCGGTCGGTGATTGTTTCGTCGGCGCACGCGCAGTTTCTGGCGATCGAGGTATTGGGTCCCCATTTCGTGTCCACGTTCGATGTATTTGCCAACTCGTGTCCGAAAATCTTGCTTTGTCCTATAAACCAATAGATAAAGATTTAAGAATGTGGAGCTAGTCTGGAGTATGAAATATCTTATTATATAATTACGTATTTTATTGTATTTTAACTTTTTTTTAATCAGATACACAAAATGAATGTACTTTAGCAATATACGAATACCTCACGAGGAACTCTCTCTGTTATGATAATGAATGTTATTGTTAGGATTTTAGGCACGCTACGATTGTACTAGGAATATAAGATCTGGCTAGCGGCCATGAGTTCTACACGACTCTAAAGCTAGACCAAGGCGATTTTAATTTCCTTGTCACGTTCTGACACTAGATGGAACATCTTTGTAATACTGACGTGCGATATATGATAAATAGATTCATGAATGGCGCTTCGAATGCCACTAGCATAAATCAAAATCTTTTTATTTTAATTGACAATTGACCTATATTGAATCTATATTAAAGTAACACGAACTTGCTTGTTGCACATGTCATTATAAATAACATTAATTTTCTATGTTATGGAAATTAAAACATATCGCTTGTGTAGAAATTTCTATTCTATACTAGAAAATACTAATCGCATTTCTTGATTATCTCTGATTGATATTATAATTCATTTTCAACGTTCGGTGTAAGATTAAGTGATGATTTAAAATTGTGTGTGGTATTTAAGATGCATGTTAGAGAGAACATACTAGACTAAAATCGGGACGGCTAATTTCTCATGTAAATAAAATACATTTTTGTAATCAGAAATATAGTTCTTTAATCATATAAACTATAGGCTATAAGAATTTTCCTTGTAAAGATTATGCTCCTAATTCCCTGCAGAAAAAGCTACCAACCTCTAGTAGCAAGTAAAATATAAATTAAAGCTGTGTAAGACATTGTTTCATTGTGAATAGCACTCGAGAGCTAACTAGATCTTAATTAAATTCTCTTTGGCGTTCCTGTTTAATTATAAGCAATAAGACACTGTTAAGAATATTTATTATATACTGGCTTTTCAGAATCTACAGTCGATTGGCAATAAAAACAACAAACCCCTGCAAAGGTACCGAATAGAATGTGGCTAAACATATTAGTATAAAACACACATTTTAATTTTAAACATAAATTATTCATTTTTTTATTCATTATTTTTCTTACAACATCGACTACATTTGTACGTAGAAGGTTCTTAAAAACGAAATCACATATCAACGGTTGTCTAAATTTAAGATCAAATTAAAATTACTTGACGTGAATTTAATTTCGAATTACAAGGGTATTAAATTTCATGCTGGTTTTAGCATGTTGGTTGTCAGTTATTGAGTTTCGAGCAAAAATACTTCGCATCAAATCCAGAATGAGAAAAACAGTACAGGTAAAACTTGCTTCAAGTATAAATTACAAGAATATAGTTTGATTGTTTTTATAAATGTTATCACGTTACAAACTTGAATTATTTCATTATAGGCGATTTATAAATAACATCTACCATATTTGCGTTCCTTTTGCATTCGCGAAACGCGGTCCGTTAAAGTAACAGGATGTAAATTAAAACAAAATATGATTCATATATATTTTTGGAAAACACTGCGACGCTATATATTTCACATATAATATTTATTATAGACGTAGGTATTAGGCAAGACAGATTGTATGAGCGCCACTCCTTGACTTCTTCAGCATGGTTTAATTGGCTTATCGCTATTGCATAAATAGCGCCGATTACATATCAGATAAGATTTAAAAACAGTGCATCGATTGCTAGATTATATCTCCAAAGAATGTGTTTGTGTACGCGTGGGTTCAGACACTTAACATTTCGTTACGACTTTCGACACGTATCCGTGAGAAATGGGATTATCCAGTTTACGAACTCAATGTACAAGCAAAGTTCGTTTAGGTATAGGTTTCTATAAAGTTTAAAGATAAATATACGTATATGTTTGTTCATGGCCTCTCAAAGGAGATCACGGTACATCCCGAATCCCTATTTTAGTGTTAAGAAAGTCACTTTCGCATTAATAATAGTAGTTACGATTAGAATATGTTCAAGTGTATGCATTAACGTCGTTAGTTTCGCGAGTAATAATCTATTTCCGATGAATTCTGTGACTAGACAAAATTTTAGTAAAGTCCTATGTTGCATGCAGGTTCTGAAAATCACCCGCCAAAATTCGCTTAGCAGAATATAATTTTTGAAATCTCTAAACATGGAGAAATTTAAATTTAGAATATTATCAGAATCCAATTTGTAATACTGTAAAAATATTTTCACAAAGAATAAATGGTACATTTGTAATTGTTTGACGCAATTGTTAATATGTAAATTATTTGTATTTCGAACACTAAAGCGAAGAAGCAAAAACTGTACATCACTGGGGAAATTGTCAGTCGTAGTGAGAGTATGAATTCTAATTACATTTCGACAAGTCAAGTGCTCGTTTGCATACATAAACGTGTAAGCTCCGTAAGTGAATATAATTTTACTTATTTCAATGAGAAAAAGTCGAAAGCCGTTGTACCAACAAAAAATTGTTTTGAAAACGATTATGTCAAATCAATCATGTCCGTATTAGTATGTTCTATGGTTTTATTTTTATTAATAACGTCTTTATCCAAACTCAAAAAATGATCTTTACATGAAATCTTTTTTAATTAAATCACATCCTGTTTTATTATTGACACATTTTTTTTTAATTTTACGTAAACTATAAACGTTTTACGTCTAGAACAGCAAATAGATAAATGTCTAAAAAACCTCACAAAACCGCCGACTTTATTGCAAACCACATCCGTAAATATTAAGGGTCAAATTTTAGTGACTTGGAACTCCGGGAAGGGCCCTCCACTTTTAGTGTCATGAACAATATTGGTATAGGACGCTTGAGGGTGTTTCCTAGAAAATCTAAAGCTTGTGAACTCGTAAAATAATATAGGCGGATGCAAAGGTGTAACTTTGAGTTAAATTTAGGTCTGGCTGGAAAACCATTGCTTCCTTACTAAATATTGTGTTTATACTGCTCTAACAGATTGTAAGGCAATATAAATAACTTTCATAATATTATTGTACATAGATAAATTTTCAATAAAAGTATACAACTAATTTTATTTAAAATTAGAGACCCGTGGCTTCGCGCGGTTGGACAGTTATTTTTTATATATTTTTTTCTTTAAATATTGATGTTCTTGTAATTATATTAATATTAATCAGTAATAATGTAGCATTCAAATGTTGAAATAAATTAAATTCAGTGCAGTACTTTTTGAGTCAATTCGTTTCAAACATACTTACATACAAATATTTCCCGTCTATGATATCAGTATAAATAACAGTTTAATGAATGGCCTTATTGTCAAAGACATTCTCTCAAGACAACCCGAATAGATACTGCGCATGAGTTTATTTGAATATACAAAATTTATATATGATTTTAGAATTAGATCAGAATGATTTTTAAAAAAATCAATAGCCTGCGGTTTTATTTACGAATATGTAATTTTAAGATCATGGAGTACTCTATAACATAAAACTCTAATCTACATTGTTTTAAATTGTCGAACCATTTTTTCTATATTGCATTTGAATTTACCGATTAAATATCTGTATTAAAATATAGATGAATACTATTGTCTCATTCTTGTCTATAATCATTTAGTCGTGGGTTGACAGCGTGGTATAGAGAACA
This sequence comes from Pieris rapae, assembly GCF_905147795.1. Classification (NCBI taxonomy): domain Eukaryota; kingdom Metazoa; phylum Arthropoda; class Insecta; order Lepidoptera; family Pieridae; genus Pieris; species Pieris rapae. The sequence continues at coordinate 5,396,120 of NC_059524.1, read as the reverse complement.
TACATTATAATAATTAACTATTGTCTTCCTACTGATTCAGTTAAATAAATCAAACTACTAACTGTTTCATAAAAGCATTCAGATATAAACGATACAAAAGATATATGATTTGCACCAAAAATAATAATTCCAAGGTAGATTTCAGCAGTGGTAGCTCTGCTATCTAATACATAAACGTTATCATATATCATTTAAATACACAGTAATAGAGCAAAGTAAATATCGGGCCAAGGACAATTGGTCAGTGCGCACTGGAACGACTGATTAAACGTTCTTGCCTCTAAGTCCCCTTGTTTTTGCTCCCCGTCCGGTTTATTACTTTGTCCTTGGCTCACGTTAACAAAAACAACTCTTTATTCATATTTACAGACCGCATAATGGCATTCTATCCAAATTTAAAGTAACTTATATATTTTTATAACTTACTAGCGGCCCGTCCCGGTTTTGCATGGGTCATTTATGTCTTCAATATGTTCTTAACCATTGTGAAAGATTTTTTGTTCTAACATCAATCGTTTTCACAGCATAGGCGATGAAAGATATTTAATAGGCAAATTTTACACCTTGGGAAGCATTTATTGTAATTTTTGGAGGCGTTCTTTTTTTTTCTTGCAATTAAAATAGTCTGTATTAATAAATGTAGCCTTCAAATCGTGAAAGAATTTTTCAGATTCAAATTCTAAATTCAAAAATAATCAAACTCAAAAATACCAGTAGGCACTTTTTGAGCTAATTCGTTACAAATCTTTTCTCTTTTTTGTAATATTGGTATAGACGGGTCACGATTTAAGATATTTGCATATGTGGTGTCTTTGTAGCCACTAAAATGGTGCAGTATAAACTATTCTTCAATGGCATCGGCATTGAGCGCCTTAGTTCCTTGGCTTAAATAAAAAAAAACATATAACAAGTATGTTTTAGTGCAGAGGAATCATACATGAGTTATAATTACAATTTCAAAATCCTTTTAACTCTCACAAGCTGATTATAGTTGGAAAATTTGAATCATGTACAAAATGGCTAACTGATTATAATACGCGGCATGGTTAGATTTAAAAAATAAGAAGAAAATTTGCTTAACATTCCAGAAAATCTACATTTTAGACATATAAATGACATTTATAACTAATATGATTGACGTCTTAAAAATGTATTGGTAAAAATACAGTTAATTTCCTTCGAAACCATTTTATAATCAATCATTCAAAGCATGACGTAACTGCATGAATACGAAACTGGATTTAAATATTTGCGAAAATTTCACGACCAAACGATACGTTCAAAGTACTTTGATAAGATAACCTTGCCTTTAATTTATTTTCCTCTACTTGTTACGTTTAACGTGCTAGCTGAAATTAATGGCTAGAATATTTGTTTTAATCTCAGTTACCAACGTTACAGTTTATACAAGAAGTAATAAAAATTGGTCAACGTTCTTAAAAGTACATAAATGTTTGTGTAAATTGTAATCTAGAACTTGTTAAACATTGCAAAGTACGATAAGAATGAATACGACGGGCGTTTATACCTCATCTTCAAAAGGATCCTCTGTGCAGGGACCGCGTTTCTGTTTATTTTCGCTGAATGACAGCCTCCTTTTGAATAGTTTCATCTCTATTGTGGCAACCCTGCCATGACTTTTGACTTCGTTTAATATTAAATCCTTTGGATTTGAATGAATAACATTTTAGTTCTTTTTTTAAAATTCACTCGTACTGCACAACACAGTTCATATACATCTTGTGTACACAATTTGGCGCCTGCGCATGATCATGAATCGGAAAGGTGTAGTGTGCTCTGTTCGCGCGCCCGGCGATTACTGTGGCGTCATGACACGAGACTTCGCGTCACGCAGACGTCACCTTCACAAGACACCCCACCTTGTTCTTCTCATCAATCAACACCAGCATTTAACCCTCTTTTGTAAAAACTCATTACTGAATCACAATCAAACGGAAAACGATAGTGACACTGATGAATGATGTATTATGCTAATTTCCATAGCATTTTCACGGGGACATCAAGTAATATTTTGTGTTAACACTGTGTACTGTTATGGTTTTATTTTGTACTGATAAGAACAAATTTATTTAATGAATACGTTTACGTATTAACTTTTGAGTAATCGTTTTTAAAGGTAAGGATTATATAATCAAAACTGTACATTTAACTGAATAATAAGACTAAACAAAAATTAAAAATTACGAATCAGGACATAAACAATATTCGGCTTTAACTATTATAAGTAACAACATACTCTTATAACAAATACCAGTTTATATTGTATAGGCCAGTAAAATATGATCTCTGAGCCTGAAACATTGATTTATAGGTATTAGACATGCCAATTATCTTGGGATGTTTCACCTTTAGCGTGCGAGCTAGTTTTAATTGTATAGAATGACAGTACTCAGACGGATTGAACACATGATATCACGGAGAGTGATAATGCACATCTATCACCTTTGTCGTCTTTAAAGCTATCCTCTTTCATTACCTTAAACTGCGTAATGAATTATGGCTATGCACGTCGAATTAAAGGGAATACAGCTTCCGTAGTTGTCGTAAACAATTCTAAAACTGGATACCAAACAGCCGTATTTCGACACGTGTCAATCCTTCAGAAAATGTAAATGTTATCGGAAGGAATTATACACTAACGTGTACATTCAATTAATTCTTAGACTACATCATTTTCAATGTTAAATTATTTCTGAATTATTTTTGGTCCCGTGCGTTTCGGTTTATGTAAGTGCGTGCTCCTCAGTTAAATACTGGAAATAAATGGCTTTTTTATTTTTTATTTTATTTTATTTATTTATTTAAGTGCGTGCTCCTATTTCACCATGCCTCGTGCTGATAGTGGACAAAATTTTTAATTTATTTTATTATTCTTTATTACTCAAGATGTCATATGGAACATGGTGTAATGGTTGCAGCTCCTTACAAACATTGTGTAAAAAAAAACTTGGCGATGAAATGGAGTGGCGGAGAGTTTATTGCCAGTTCTTCTCTTCCGTTCTACGCCCTTGATTTGAGAACTAGTAGTAAATGTAAAATTAGAATCATTTAATGTATATTTCTATTTTTTTGACATTCATAAGTGTACATTATGTTACCCATATGAATAAATGACATTTGATTTGATTTGATTGGAGAAAATTAATTGATTTATCGTTTGCATTTAAGCTGTTTAACAACAAGTTGATTGCTCGAACGTTTTATCAAAATTTAAATTTCGTGTACTCTCTAGATACCCCACGCATCCCATCATTTAATTTTTTCCTCCTTCCTGAAGAACACCGATGTCCAGATCACTCTGATAAATAAGCTAGATTTGGATATCCACAGTTGCTCACCTCACACTTTAAAAACGATTTTTATTTAGTTTAGTTATTGTTTTGTTTATTATTTGTATTATCACTTCGTGTATGTCATATTTGCCTACAGTTGCTTGCCACATTAAAAATTGTATATTGTAACAGTGTGCCGAGCGTTGGCAAGATATTATTAATAAAATAAAACAATTCTTATTACAGTTTTTCATGCGTATATCATGATTATGCTATTATTCGTGATTATATATTTATATGATCTTAACATAAATGTCTTGATTGTTGTAAATAAAAGTATGTTTATTTGCTATTAAACAAAGATACTAAAAGGACAAAATAAAAATATTGCTACTGAATTAATTATAATTATTTAAATTATGTAAGTTTAATTACACCACATAATGTACTCCCGATAAACATTGTAATTTCCATTAAATTTAATTTGATAAACATTATGTTTAAAATGTGTGTTTAAAATGTTTAGCGTTTATCAACGTTTTGAAAAGATAGCTTCATAAAACCTGATGATTAACGTGTTTATAATTATGTTAAATTTAACTTTTCCATACAAGGTTTAATAGTTTTACCGAGAATATGAAATGTAAATACGGTTTCAGTTTTTTTTTAATAAACAGGAAATGGGGTGTACTGTCAGGAATGTTCCATGAAGCGGTGTGAATCTGGTATGTTTGTCCTGTCATTAGCAGGTTTAAGTCCTTGCCATATCATTTATATGTATTAAAGGTAAATTTGTGGGTTTGGAATGGAGCGGGCAACATAAAGTGTCTGCTCTTACCAGTAATATATGTATATATATATATTTTTTATACTTACTGGTTACAGTTTGTGCATTCTACATAAGGTGTTATCTGGGAAGTTTTTTTAAAAAAGAGTTCGAAACTCGTTATTATAATACTTAAAATTATGAATGAACGAAATGTGGAATTGAAATATATTAATATTGGCTTCCTTGTTAATTGCCATAAGGTTTTTTAATGTGTGTTGTTAGCTTTTTCGACTCGATATTTTGACCATGTTGTACCAATTTATATTCTAACAAAAAATTTGAACTCCAATGCGGTATTCATAAATGGAACAATGTGTGACCCTGACCTCAGGTCACTAATCCAGCGCTGGCCGGATGTTTTGTTTGCTTTGATAAACGGGTTGTAAGATTACCTTTAATATCAACATAAGACAGATTCCCAGACATTAAAATAATAACATTTTAATTATTATCTTGTTCTAACATAGTAAATATTTTTTTTTAATATCGATTGATTTAAATTCAAATATGAAAATTTAGCGTACATTAATTACAATGAATCAGATAATGAAAAATACTTAGTATGTAATAAATAAATGAGGAAACTAATTCAGGATTTTCCCCTCTTTTTAAGTCGGTTAATTAGGACAAGAAAGCTGAGATCCCGGGCAATTCTACTTGGGTAGTATCGACTTACGTTATTATGCAATCGGGCGAGGAGCTCCGCAGAATGGGCTGGATCAGATATGTGTACCGCCTCTGATACCTTAAATAAGAAACAATTAAATCAGTATATATATATATAAAAAATGTTTCCTCTAGTCATACCAAATAAGTTCAGCTTAGGTCACATATAAATTTTTGATGTTTCCATATGTTAGTAGATGTTTTCAAAGCAGTAAGAGTGATTGTCACTTGTTATTTTCAATAAAAATCCTCGGCTCGTACGTCATACGGAAATATTACGAATGCAATTTTAATAGATTCCGGACGTAAGTAACAGAGCAACATAAATAAAATAATCAATTAATTAATTCCTTTATACAAATTATAAAACATGTATTCTATGTGATGAGGAATATTTCGCCAAAAGTAGAGTAAAAAAATTCAATGTTGCAAATTAATTTAGATTATCTTTTTAGAAATTAATTAGCGTATTATATATGTGTAATTAAATAGCAAATTATACGAATTTAATTAACTCCTGCAACAAGTTTGAAGTTAATTAGTGATATTTATAGAGCGATAACAAACAAAAATATTTGTGGGAAAACCGTAGGGATGATATTCGGAAATAGGTCAATAGCTCTCTGTGGAAAAGGCGAGGAGACGAGGAATATTCGAGGTTTCACTTTAGTACTAACGTAGAACCCGTCAGCTGAAGGTTTTATGAGGATTGGCCTCTTTAGGCATAAAATGCTAACAATTTGCAAATGAAATTGGAACAAGGTAGTATATTAGGCTGGCTCCGGGCCAGAGCAAATCTAGACGTAAATTAGCTTTTAAAGTTCAAGAACACTTAGTACTGTTTGGTAATATGTGAATTAATTCATTAACTACTTCTTCCATTTTCAAACCTCGACTTAATTGTTTATTCTTGTATCTATAGACATACTGACTACAGACTATAATAACAGCTCTATAAAACATTAAAAAAATGTATGATGTGAATTATATTTAATTTTTATATTTATTTATTAAATTTGTCATGTTATATTAACGTTATAAAATAATAAAGAATTTTTATACTGTAGGGGTTTATGTAAACCACACGTTTTTGATTTCCAATAGGCCAACTTGCTATAGAATAGCTGTATAATACGATATTATTACATGGTATTATGGTAAACACGTTATTTCAGTTATATACTTGCAATAAGATAACACTCCAAAGAGAAAGTGATAATCGAGCTCGTAAAATGGGGTATCACTTTAGCACCCAAGGGCTGTAATTTGTGGTTATTGTCTGTATATTTCGACATTTGTCGACAATTTGTGCTTTATGGGCAACAAATTGATGTCTGTATGCATTTAGCCATTTGTCTGTGCACGAATGAAAATGGCACGGCAATTACGAAAGCTTGTGGGTGTATGAAACTGTTAAAGGCGACAAATTGTTCGGGTTTCTACGGGTTTCTAGAATATTTAGATTTGTTTTGTAGCTCTATGATCGCGTTTTGTTATTGTAATATTATATAATAATATTAAAAAAAAATAATGAAAAAAATTAATTTTCAAATACCAAAATGCGAAGTTTTTATATTTTGAATTTCTATTTCCATGCTTCTTAGTAGGGACCAGATATATACAGACACGATTTCACATGTTGAATTTGGGTCTCAGATCAGTATCTGCTTCATGATCAACTGACAGGCATAGGTGATCATCGTCTTGTGCCTGACACACGCCGTCTGGTTTAAAAAGCCGGCCTGAGCGTACCTACGTTATTTGCGCAAATTGACAGAAAGTCCATTAGTGCACACTTGTGATTCGAACCTACGGCCTCAGGGATGAGAGTCGCACGCTAAAGCCACTACGCCGACACACTCCAAAAATACCTATTAATTATTTGTTTATTTGAAGGATTACTAAATAACATGAAATTAAAATATTTAAATTAAAATGTCATACACTTTCAAAACCATATGCACTTGCAAAATCATATTACATTGCCGTGTATCAAAACTGTATGTAGACTTTAAAAATCGAAGCTCATTTTGACAGATCTTGAAAGTAGTTTAAAGTTTGATTTATATTCTGCAATACGACCTACTACTGTGGAATGTTTTGATTTAAAACGTATAGTTGTGTATACGGCAACATTTCTTAGAAAATATAAAAGTATTTTATTTCAACGACCTAGCTGATTTCTTCGAAAGCTATATCTGCTATTTGGGATTGGGTCAACTTCTATGTAATAGGAGAGCTTATATTAAACAAATGAGTGAGGTTAGTGTGAATCTACAAAAACCATTTATATCATATTGTGATACCTTAAGAAGTGATGAATTTTCTAGCAATGATCATAACCTATTCTTTTTCATCTGGAGCTTAATAAGAATATGTTTGTATTGGGACTTGACTTGATCTTTATTCTTGAACATCGGATATATATCGGATTATAATTACCAACGGTTGTAGTAATACAAAATCCAGGACAAACCTAAAGCAAAAGCCGTCAAAGTTGTATGCATCAGCAGCACGTAAAAGGAGACACTGCAAAATTCTATGTTCGGCGTAATAAGATGTTTCGCAACTGAATGAAAAGTCCTTTCTTTATATAGGTTAACTCTTCGGCTCAATTGAAAGATAAAAATGTTTATTTTACACCGATGAATCTTAAAATCATTAAATAAATCGCCACGGTTGGTAACGGTATACGATTCGATAAAAATAAGTAAAAAAATTATCAGGGATCCACGAATCCCTAAGAAGGAAAACACGGAATACTTAGGGCATAGTCCAAGAAGTACACAACCAAATCAACAAAAATAATATTACAAGTCTTAACCTACGTATGAAGAATTATGTACCTACGGCAGTGTATAATTCCTAAAATTAAATATATATATATATATATACCATACATAATAATTGGTTCCAGTTTGGCACAGAAGGCTGGTCTGTATAGCTGCATACTTTGTTGGAAGAGGAAAACAAATGAAGGCGCGGGCGTTACCTAGTCACAAAGTCCAAGAACAAGCCGTATGCCGCAATGCCGTAAAAATAAACTTGGTACCACACCCTGATCCAGCAATCGACCCCATTCGTCTTGATCGACTGCAGACCACCACTTACGTGTTTATTAGGTCAATCAGGAAATCGCGAACGTTTATTTTCATAGGCACTTTCTATAGGCACGGTATACTCATCGATGAAAGAATAATAACACGGAAACTTATGTTATCAGAACGTTGTATACAGAATACAGATAAAAATAAAAATTGTATCGTTACTTAAGAGGCAAGGCAACTGAGGATTGCGTTTATAAAAATGCAGTCATTTTTTTATGATTTACTTTCAATGATTGGCGTCAACCGATAGTCTATAAAATAACCGATTTTTTCTACATCAACGAAAGTATAAAGTAAGTCAGTTTAAAACTAAGATTATATGTATATCCAAAAGCCAGATATGCAGTGTATGTCAATGTTTACATATATCAAAGGTTTTTTTTAGGACCCCTACATAGTATAACAGAAGCAGTTTCTCTTAGAAGCTAGACAGCAGAGTATCATATATCCCCTTTCCAAAAACGGGACTTTATTATACCAAAGGTTTTTGAAACTTCGAATAAAAACTAAATGCACTGTTGTAGTTCATATGAAATCTAATACAGTCTTTTTTAGCCTTTATTATCTATGAATGGCATAGATTAAAGAAGCAGATATTAAAAATGATATCTGCTTTATGCCATTTTTTTGGGCAAAACATTCTAGAGGTAGTAAGGGTTGGGGTATACAAAGGAGCAGTAGCGGGATATGAAGCTCAAGAATTTGGTGAATTGGCCATGACTCCAAAGCAGATGCTTAATCGGTCTTATCAAAAGACAGACCGCACGAAAAAGAGTAGCAAGGCTTATGTCCCTTATTTATTTATACTTTTAATGATCAGAACAGCAATATTAGTTTAATAATTAAAAAGGTAATGGCTATGGCTGGTTGGCAGTTTTCAGTTCAGTCCAGCGTAATTTATGCCGACTGTGTTAAACGCGAATGTTTTGCAAGCTTCAGTGAATTTGTCACTTTTAGTCAACATCAATCAAAGCGGGTCGTATGAGAAAGTAATTTGTGTTCAGTGGTGGGTACCGGGTTCCTATTAACTGTCAACCGGTTGAGGTATAATTTGCAAACACGTTATTAATTACGTGGCGTGGTGGTCTCGTATCAAGAACGGTTATGGCATGCTGGGTTCCTGACACACTCATTTCGTAAAGCTTGCGCTTAGAATTGTTAGGCAAGTATACAAAGCCAATTTATACAATAGGCACACGTACAATACGCTCTCTTGCGTACATTATTTTGATATGGATTTCTTCAAATGTTATAAAGCTTTTTTAGAAACAAATGGTTTGGAGATTGGAACGAGATTTCTGTTTTATGGCAAAACTGTTAACAAATGTAATTGTAATAAATTAATAAAGTGTATACTATTGTATGAAATAAAATATAAGCAATTAAACACTACTCTCAGTAGTTAGAAATAAAATGTGGTAGTTTTTATAAAACTATTTCTGTTACGGTTCTTTATAAACTTACTTAACTAACTTTACTAATAAACTTACTAACAATGCGATTATTTATTTATAACATAATAGTGTTAATATTTAATACTCGCTTTAGTCTCATGGTACATATGAATAAATAATTTGAAGTCCAGATACAGAGAAACCGTCCGATAAACAAGATCAATTTAAATTTTATATCTTCAATAATAATGTTCACGTATTTGGTACATTAAACAAAAAAAGGCCGAAAACAGTAATTTGCATAAGAAAATCATTGAAACATTAAGATCTGATGTAAGTCTCAATTCGGTGACATCCTGTTCGAAGTTCGTGTACATTCTCTTAATTTTACAAATTACAAACAGCTGGAACCAAAATATGTTAAATATTGTTTACTCAAAGCATTGGCCATAATAAAAGCTTCAAAAGGTTATCTTATTTGGATTTTTTTGTCAATATTCTAAGACGATTCCGCTGTCAAAGTTGCAATTCTGAGGTACCAATAATTTTTTCTCTGTGCCTAATTAATACTAGCTTGTTACAGAAATGTTCGTTAGGAAACTGGAACGTCAAATACCAAATCTACATGTTCACGAAGGGTACAGACTACAGAGAAGAAATATTAATAAACATATTCAGGGATACGACGCTAGACGTCGCACATATGTATTGAAGGTAATGGTAAAATTATTGTAATTTTAAGTAAAACGATGTTAGGAAACAGGCAAATAATCTCAATGTATTTTTGTCAAGACATTTTCTATTTGAACAAGAAATTGACAAGATTTATTTTAATACTATAATAATATACGAGCCTGAAGAATATATGGTCATTAAACGCAATTAGCATGTTGTTACATATTTTACGACTAACGACTTAATAGATACTAAAATCAATGTCCTTTCAGAGAATTTATAGAGAATTCTTAATTAGCAGTAACTTTCACGTAGAAGTAGATAATGATATTATTATGTCACAGACAATGTAAAAGTCGTAAAAGAAGTGTAATCTTGTATTTTCTCGTTGGCTTATTTCACAAAACCCTGAGTCATTATAATAATCATTTTGTCGTTATATTTAATTTTATACTAAATATAATAATATAATTATAATTTAATTTTATAATTATACCAAACCTTAGTAAATTGGATACTAAAAATTAACGTTTTTCTCAAGTAATCTGTACTGATAATAATTTTTCGAAACCTTAATTCACAAGTCATTGACTTGAATCTTAAATATGGAAAAGAATCTATATTATCAAAATCATACAAACAAAAGCATTCTTAATATTAAAGAGATATTTAAAAAAAAATGCTAATTAATAACAGAAAATCATAAGCCAGTTCATTCTTGTTATCGCGTCAAAGTGATTTAAATTTAATCGAGCAAGAAATTGCTTGTCAGCTATCGATTAGCACCAAACTAACATGCAATATTCTGATGGAATATTTAAAACGTTTCTATGGCGCTCTACACACGTAGAAACTACGCGCCCAGTCGCAACGACTAGCAACAGACTATTTTATCTTTTTCTCCGAGCGCTCTTTCACGGGATAAGGATGGTTGAATGAGTACAATTTGTTTTTCAGTACGTTGATGTTTTACGTTGTTCTATGTATTTACCACGACACGCTTACTTCGTCGTGCTTTTTCATAACCAAAAATCAAAACTAAAATAGATTGGATATATAAATTACCTTATGGTGCTCCCACATTGCCGTTAGAAAATGTTTAATAACGTTAGTAAACATTTGTTAGCAAACATTTAATCACAAATAAATTTTCATGTTAGAAAATGTTTAGTAATGTTAGTAAACATTTTCAAAGCAACCATCAATACCTAAATCCTTGAGATAGTCTGTGGCACTATATTTTCCTCTAGCTTTTAGCGTTTGGCGCATCCAATAAGAGCGCTTTTTCTTCTTTTTTAAACAAAAAATAAAAGCTATTCCAATGAGCAAATCTTCTTCCATTTTCGTGTAGACGTCCTCAGCCCTCAGAAGGCGAAACCAAACTGCGAGCCAATACTAGATGTTATAAAATGTTTAAACATTTTCCATCAATGTAGGAGCACTTATAACATGTAACAGTTTCTAACAAAGTGCAACAATTGTTAACATTTGTTAGTAAATGTTTTGGTGTTATAAAATGTTTACAAACATTTTATAACGGCAATGTGGGAGCACCATTAGGTTTCAACAACCGACAACAGCAGTACTTTCTGGAGATCAGAGTTCGTATAATAGTTATACTTCTGCTAATGAAAACTTTTAGCGATTTCAAAAAGTGACGGAGAGTTATTGCCAGTTCTTCTCCTCCGTTCTACGACCTTGATTTGAGAACTGGCATCAAATGTCAATTGAGCAGAATTACTGTTTTACTGTCTTTCGTGAGTGTTCGTTAAGTTACCTACCTATAGGAATAAGCGATATTTTTACGAGGACTGGCAGTTACTACAAAAACATTTAAAAAACGGTTGATGTCAATTCAAGTTGCGTCGTGGGCCTAGTGTATAAACGATCGCATTGTCAGTAATAGTACTCAGTTCCGGCTCAATCTAGTTTTTGTTTAGTTCTTGTTAGATGTAGTATAACGAATTACAAAGCATTATTATTCAGATAACTGTATCGGCACTGGTCAGTTAAGAATTAATTTGGATGCTCTAAAGGCAACTTAAAGATAGCAATATATAAAAGTTGCGTATAATAAATAACAACGAACTATAATTACAAACAGAATAAATAAATATCTGGCACCGAACATTTCTCTCGCCAAGCTCAACCGGCAACGGATAAAAAATATCGAAGGAGGTTTAGAAATAGAAAAATAAGTAAAGCAGTTTTTCATTTTAATATCAAATCCATATTTAGCTCTCTTACCTGTTGTCCTTTATTAATAAATTAAAGAATTGGTGTTACTATGTACCTGATTCTTTGTATAATTTAAGATATTCTAGCTTACAGTAAATATAAAACATACATATAACCATAGATGACAACAAACAAACTTCCATAAGAAATACCACAGACGCCGTGAAATATTGCTGTAGATATAAATACCGACTGTCTCTACGTTATGAATTTATCTTGCAAAATATGTTTGCTGTTGCTTTTTACTTTCATCTTCATAAAACGGAATTTTAATCAAATGGTCACACGTGTTAAAGTCGGACACATAAGATTTGAATTTTAAAACACCTAAGCTTACAATTTCCTAGTACGACTGTTATAGTATGGCGAAATGTTTAAACAATTTAAATATACAGTAGAAGACTGTAAACAGGTTTTCTTATTGAACATGGTGTTATGGTTGCAGCTTCTAACAAACGTTGTGTAAAAGAAAAAACTTGGCGATTAAAGAGTGGCGGAGAGTTTATTACCAGTTCTTCTCTTCCATTCTACGACCTTGATTTGAGAACTGCAGTAAATGTAAAATTAGAAGCATTCAATAATGTTTTTTGAAGTTCATAAGTGTACATTATGTTATCTACATGAATAAATGATTTTTGAATTTGAATTTATATTCCTATTTTGAGCCAACATTTTTAATAAACCTTGATCCCTAACAATAATATAAACAAAAGCAAACTTATTGCATACTGCATGTAAGGAACAATACCTCCTAATTGTACGATTATACTAACTAAAATTTTAAATTACACGCTCTGTCTGCGCTTCGTACGTTTAATTTTTAAATAATTTGAAATAGAGATAATGCACCTTAGAGAGAATGCGTATTTGAAATTGGTCCGTGCTTTGAATTTATACAAACATGTATGTACAAATACAAATCTTTCCTTGTAATAATTGTTAAACATTAACAGTTCCGTCTAATCTCCAACAATATCTGCATAATGAAGTTGTTCGTGTCAGAATTTAGAATATAGTCTATGCAATGTTTAGATTACAAGCATAGCAAACAACAAGTTTAACACGGTTTTAATATTTAGCTTATGGTAGATGATTCATAAAATGTACAATATAAGAAGACCATCGCAGATTTATTTCGATAGGTAATTAATATTTTCGAAGATATTTTGGTGGTGTGAAATAAATTTTATCATAGATAGAAAAGTTATTTAAGACAAATAAATTAGTACGTGTGTTTCGGTAAAGTTTCAAGTTATGCTGCTCTCAATTGGTGAGATTAATCTGCTACTATTTTTCTCTAACAGGAAGTATCTGTTAGAGAAAAATAGTAGCAGAAATAAGCGGAAGCACCGATTGAGTAAAATTTTAGTTAAAAGCAATTGTTGCCTATTGTTCCGACTGAGTTATGTCAAACATTGACAGATATCATACTCTTTGATATATAAATAAATTTAATCTATCTAAATCTAGATAAATAATAAATTAAATCGTTGAACACCTTTTGATAATTGAGGACTCCAGTAAGAAACAACTGACATAAACCGCATTTTGTATTTTGGGGAACTTATAGCATATAGCACATATAAAAATATTTTTATTCTGGAATAGACTGAAGACTGTAGTGGCCAGTATTTGCAATTTATACTTATATCTGATTTGATAAACTAAACGAAACTGTTGTGTCCGGTGGGGGGCCGCGAAATACTTGTAATAACAAAACAAGGTCATTTAACTGCGATTTCTCTGCCTGAACATAGAGATTCTTGATTCTATACTTCCGGAATTCCGTAAAGTTTATCATCACGTTTCCGTGAGATCATCACTAAAACAGTGACACAATTGATTCACATAGTAAAAAAATTTAATTAGCTTTACAATTGTTTTATTGAAAAAGTATTAGGAAGTATCTTCAATAAGTTAGGAACTCCTTTATTATAGAGCTGTTATTATTGTTGTAAATTGTTCAGTAATCTATACTCAGAGAGAATTCCTTTGTGGCAGAGTTAAGGTTACAGAATATTGCGCTTAAAATTATGACTCATAAAATCTGTTTGTAATTTGATGTCAAAATGCCAGCAGATAACGTTTGAGTTATCGCAGAATGTTTAATGTATTTTTATTGTGTTAAGATTGGTTTGTCAAGAATTTAGCATTAGCAATAACTATCATCTACAGAAATTAAAATTATGTGAGTATGACGTTGATCTAAGTTTTTTTAAACAATTTCGATCTGGTCATTGATTTTTTCTAGATTCATAGTTGGACCATAGCTCTGAATATGACACCTTATGTCAAAAACGTATTGGCTTTAGTCATTCGAGTATATCCTCATACTAGCTCTCGACGGTCCATCTTCAAGCACGATCCAAGATTAGCATATAAAAGAAAAAAATAAAAAACCCGCCCGCAATTCTTCATACTTTGTAGTATGAAACACATATACATAGATTACAAATTGGGATAACGAAACACTGTGGGAGGAAACATTTGGAAAGCATTTGGCAACATAAGAGAAATAATGCTGTTTGTAGCCTACAGCAACATTAGTTTCGAGGCGAGACACCGGCGCTGATTTAGATACGGTCTAACAGTAAAATGGTATTCGAGTTGTGAGTAAATCTTACGTTTATTGTGCTCTTAAAGGAACGCCTAAAAGGTATATGTATTCAACGTCACAAATATCTTCATAATATATAGAAAAAATAAGGATAACAAACATTTTAACTCTAATCTTGTATATTACAAGTTTTATATAATTAGAATGCAAGAGAGTATTGAATTGTTGCAGGTTTGAATATAAATATTATAAGGGCCTGTTTCACAATGTCCGGATAAGTTCCAAATAAGCTATTTGTTACTTATTGGTATGATAAATAGTATTTTTGCGTTTCACGACTGAAATTGGAAGTATCTTATTTGGAACTTTTATCTTTCTAATAATTTATGTGTTGCATAGCTATTTGGCACTTTATCCATACATTGTGAAACAGGCCCTAAATGTATTTAATTCAATAAGGCTATTCTAAAACGCAAGGTACCACGTAGAGCTAACAAAGTATTAGAATACTTTTTTAAATCAAATACATATGGTATTACAAATTTAAAATCTCCTTGCAAACAGGATCTCGGCGTCACAAGACAGCGTAAATTGTGAGCGCCAAGGCATGGTTCAGAAGCTCGGCATCCAAACTTAAAGTTTAAGGCCAACACTCGACAGGAATTCAATAAATTATAGAAACTATATTTATGTACACTTCTTCTATAAGAATTTAAGACTGTATTAAAAATAACAGCACTGTCCAGTAATAACAAAAACAAAAGCATTCCGTCAAGATCTATAATCGAATTGCCTTAGAAGCAAAGGTATATTGGCCGAACACAATACAACCGAGTTTCATTCCTTTTCAATAGAATGGACCTACACCTACGATTGTATTGTACTATTATTGTCCACGCTTAATCCTGATTTATAAGTACACGACTTAGGAACGTATTTAAACATTTCGAAACCCGCAATTATTTATTCAAATCGCAAGCTTAACCGATTATTAGTTGAGCGGTAAATAATACTCCATGCACGGGGTCATAATAGAGCCTCCAGCTAATCGCTATTTATTTACAAATAATTATCTTTCTGAACAGAAGTTGACTGACGATCAAGTAGTATAGGGTTATTTGTTTGGAATTAAAATATAAGAAATGATGACAAACGAAATTCGCTAAAGATATCTTCCATACGCCAATTTTTAAAGTTTTAAGTAAGTTTTGAAGGGTTCTTTAAATTCCATTATAAAAATCCATATAATGATTGAAAATGTAGCTTTATGTTTATTATGTATAAACATAAAGCTACATTTTCACTATATATTATCCTACCTGGTTTTAAGTGCTAACCTGGACCTCTCGTCTTAAAGGCTTAAGGATAAATTGCAAAACTATGAAGTTCTTCCAGGTGGAAGACCATGTGGAACATTAATCAATCAGCCCGTCATCAAATTAATATTTATATTACTTCAGACCATACCATTGCCTCTACTATAATCCGGCTCATCTCATCATAAATTAATTTAATGATTTTCAATTGAACTCAAAGATATATAATTATATACATAGATATGAAATAAATTAATATTCAATGATATCATATGTTTTATTACATATCCGGATAAAGATAGATTAAACATACAATTATTAGCATAAAATAAACTGTCCCCGGCATTTGCTCACGGAACCTGACATAAGAATTACAGCCTGCGCCTGCGCTGGTGTCAGTGTCATATGACCCGCGTATTTCAATCGTGCGGTTTTGATTTTATTTGTTTGATTATAAATGCCTTGGTTATTGTAGACTTGATATTGACTTGACTGAATTTAATATTTTGTTCGCTAGTAACACGAAAGAAGATGTAAATAAAAATGTAAATACAATATATATTTTAAAAGGTAACACAAATATATTTTAAATGGTATTTAAACGATAATATTTCGCCTTCTAGCTACATATGTATGTTTAGTGCATAAGCTTTAATAAAAATTACTTTGCGTATCAGTTAAAATATTTAAATATATATTTTTTACATCAACGATAGAGCATACAAGTTATAAAGAATATTTAAACAATGAAACTTATTGTAGCATGTCACACAATTGCTAAAAGATAAAAAGAATGTTGTCTTACATTTATATTATTTACATACCCTTAAATGAGAGCTTCCTGGTAATGTCGTTGCACTTTTGCCATTACTAAATCGCCTTTGATTGTGCATTGTAAAGTCCAATTGGAAACTTACAACATAAACGCGATTAACTCTCTAGAAATAACAATTTAAATTTGTATTTTGAACAAATCACGTTCATTAAAATTGGAAAGAAAGATTTTGCACTACACCAGTTAAATTTTAAAATATTGAAAACGGACTGTTAGTATTAATTTAATACACTTATTCCACAAATTATTTTATTTACATAACATCACAGAAACACCTGCGTTATGAAATGGCATACGTGACTCAAGGAGCTGGTTATCGATAAAAACCAAAAACACGCTTATCACAATCGTCATTGCCAATACACGAGGTATGGGCGATAAGATCGATGTGACCTTGAAAGCGAACGGGTACTTTGCATTTATAAAGCGGGATACTAAGCCCCTAAGCGGAAATAGAGCCTAATAACACTTCCTTGTTTGGGCCACTTGTTGTTCAAATTCGAATTTCAAAACACAAAGAACGCAAAAACGTAACACAAAAACCGAAGAGTTCTTATAAGATTAACAAGTTCATTGACATAACTCTATTGCTCTAATATAAAAATGTTTTTACACAGATCTTCAAAAGTCCGAGACTAAATTGCTGACATTTTTAAACAGTTTTATGGCATGGAATTCAGACACCGCACCACGGCGCAGTTAGGAATTATTTATAGAGCAAATTCTAGCGTCTAAAGTTTGTATTTAAAAGGCAAGCGGTAGGAGATGCGATGATTTCGCGAACACGTTTGCAAGTCGGCGCGCGCGGCAGGACTGTCTCAAGTTTGCGAGGCGATTCACGCTACCCTCTAGTCGTGGTCCGCGGTCACCACTGTGCCACAGAGAAGATACGACACAGAGAACGAGCTTCGTATGATAAGTGGTTAAGTTTTCAATATAGAATATGAACATATGGTGACATTGAGTCAAAAAATATTTTATGTTAACTTTTTTCGTAAAATTATATTTTTTATACGGAAATAAATATTTTATTCTGTTTTTTGACACTACAAAAGTATTTCTTAATTTGAAGATCTATTTGATACATAACTAATTTTGGAAATACATACAACTTAATATAGATCTTTTCAGTAATGAACTATGAATAACAGTATAGTAAAATACTAATAAATATCTAACAACAATCAAGTTTTGTAATAATACGTTAATTTTCTACGTCCAATTACAAAGTCTAGTCTTGCATAGCTTCAAAGTAATACAATCAAAGCAACGCAAACCATCTCTGAATATTTATCGTCTATAACTAACGAACGTTGCACCTGACTCGAAACCTCTACCTCCGCGATACAATCCATATCTTACGAGAATTTGCGTGCCAGCACGCTTTTGCTCTTACTCTACAATATCGACCATCCGGCTACATGCGATTTAAGCTGCCTTGCTTATATTAAGACAATAACTATCCCAACACATACTTTAGCAAGACTAATTATAGAACAAAATAAAACATAGAGCTGTATTCGAATTCTGTACCATTCGCCACTGTGCTGTTTTCTACGTCAATTATATGTGTACGACAGAAAAATAATGTTAAAGTCCGTTTTGAACGGGACTGTCCCTGATTGCAATCACGAGTCCCGGTGTCCCCGAAAAAAAATTTGAGCAGTAGTATATAAAATGAACGTGCCCAGAGTTTCATTCTTATTTGAAATCGTCACGAAATTAAATCAAATTTTTATTCTGATAAGTATACATTAGTATACACTAGTAACTAAACATTATGGATACGTATATTTTGTGATTTTTAACTTTGAAACCAAATGACGTTTTCAAAATAAATAAAGTTTAAATAAGTGATTTTTTTTCATTGAACTATTTGAACTGTAATTTAAACCAATGCATTGTCCCGTTTTGATTCAAATAATAAATGATCACTTTAGACATGCAGCATGCTAAGCAATGTTTGCAAGTTCTTTTTTAGTCAATTGTGGTCATAAAATACATACACAGACAGTATCGTATAGATTTAAACAAATATGGTTGGTACCTCTTTTTAACCAAATAAACTACTAAAATCTAAATAAATTAGTAAAACTTTAGCGAAGGCGGGCTTAGTCGTGCTATAATATCCTTCATATCTTTTTAAGAATCATAATATACTAATAGTTTATTTCTTGCGAGTAGATACAGGACCACACTAACATTATAACTAACATTATTTTACATTTATATCTACTTTTACTTGATGACTAATACATGGACTCAAACATTAAATTTATCCATGCGTCGTAGTTTTCGATTTACGACCATTTTACGATTTGATTTACATTTAAAAACCTAACGGGTATTTAAGTGATATTCATAAGGTTCTTGGTAAAGAAAAACTATTTTAAAGATTTTGATTTGATTTTTATTTTTTAATACATTCATATGATATAGCTATAGATTGTTTAATTGCGCTGCGGTTTTCGGTTCGAATTTAAATATTATTTGTGTGTTAGGCTGGATTAGTCCATTTTCCGTGGAAGTCAGGCTACAACCGAACTTTAGCAGGGCACTCGGAGAGTTTTAATATCTTATGTGCATCTTATCTTAAGATCTTTAAGACCCTTAAATCCTAGGGACCATTTTAGTCGAAGTTCCGAAGAAATTTTTATTTTACAGACTTTAAATAAAAACAATTATTCTTACAAATAGTACTTATACAGTAAAAATACTGCAAAAACCGCATATGCGTCACTGAATAGAATTCAATAAAAATAAATAAACATCTTCGACAGTTGTCGTCAGAAAATAAATTACCTCGAATATGTCAACAGATAAATCTTCGATAACAACCCAATTGGTAATAGAATATTGAAACTATGTGGGACATTTAACTAAGGGTCCAATTTCGAGCAAACAATAGAATCGTGACCGGAGGTGATACTGATTACCATCTATTTACTTTGACAGCTTAAAAGCAAATATATTCACTATATGTTTAAATTTGGAACTGACGAAAAAATTGCGGGCTGTTTGTCCAGTGTGTTAAAGTAAGTTTTGTTAATATTGTTTATTTTTCGCGAGACGTCATTTAATGGCTAGAAATAAAACGTTATCTTAACAAGGTAACAGTGGAAGTCAACAAATTAAAAAATAATTTACCAGAAAATAAAATTTAAAGTTATGTTTTCAAGGTAAATACATCGTGGAAAACTTGCTATTACTGAAATAAGTCAAGTGGTGCCATCTAATACTCACGTAGAAAACCTTTCACACAAGCATTTTCATTGCGTTGCGCAAGAGTGTCAACAACATTATATATAAAATTATAACAGATGGCGCTTTTGACAAGTACTAACTAGCTTTTGGCGATAGCATAACAACGAAGTGGAAAATATTTACGATTATTTGGAGTTTATAGCTACGAAACAGTATATTATACTACGTCTTATTTAAAACTAGACATTCTTAATTAGTTCTCGTTTACGTACCTTATTTTCACAGGTGGTGTGGCACACATATTTGCAAACTGTAACAAATGAAAGACTTTTAAACAATAGTTGTATCGTTATATTTCTATCGACCTAGTAAAACGTATATGGTAACAGAGGCGCGTAGAAGCAATGTTTTTCAACTGAATACTGAATTTAAACTTATGAAATTTAATATGTGACGGTGATATAATTTATTTAACTAAAAACAAATTGTATTAATAGAGATTAGACTGATACACCTTGCCTTACGAAACGCACAAAACACTCACTATAAAACTATAAACTGGGGACGTAACTATTAAGAAATATTATTAACAAAAAGTTTGAAATAAAAATGCGTCTAACATTTTGTAAATCTCCACAGTGACTAACCAAAAAACCACCCTTATCAAATTTGATTAAACAAGAATTATGCAATTCGAACAACCTCCATTAAAAATATTAGAACTCAACGCATGATTAAGCTATGGAGGCGGAATGTTACAATATATATTGTTAGTTAGTAATTGTATTACATGTTTATATTATATTTACCTCTGCAGCATAATCCATTATGAACCGGTTGATGACACCAATGACAGGACCTTGGTTTCTTGAATGTCTTACTCCGGAAAGCATGTGCCTGGGCTACACCTTCTTTCTGTAAAAGAATAAACATATTCACAAAAATGTACATACAATATAATACATTATTAAGCCATATTAAAACTTAAACCTAAATAAAAATTCTGTATTTATTCATATTCAAAATTATAACTGATTATGAAGTTACAGTATGATCGTTTAAAACAAAGTACTGTGCGTAAATAATTAAATACCATAGAAACAAAAACGATCATTTTAGGATCTTCTTGCAGCCGGCTTTTGCGTTTACCTGCGCGCGCGCCGGACCCTTTAAGGGCCTTACTGGACCGACAATGGCCACAGTGGGAGGCGGTCAACTCATTCATGCGCGTACACATTCTATTATAAATATTGTTCTTTTGTATTGGACGGAATCACGCATAAAATCTATTCTATATGTATAGAAAAAGTTGAATAATCTTCAAGAGTATATTACATATTAATTGTTTGTTAGAATAACTAACTAACTTTATTCATATAGGTAAATAAGTACACTTGTGAACGTCAACAGAAAATATTTTATATTGATACATGTTATATACACCAGTAACAAAATATGTAAAAAGAAGTAAAATCCTGTCTAATCCAATACAACACGCTACTAAAAATACATATATCGTGTACAAAACAAAAATATCTCTGATTAATGCGAGCGGTAATCAATTTGCAAACATAATCAAACCATCAGAACAATGGCAAAGAAGTGAATTATTCTTCCGATGGAGCTCTCAGGCCAATAAAGTTAATTTGTATTCAATTGCATATTATAATACTCGATTCACGATCTCTTATCTTTCCTTTAACGCTCGTTAGCAAATTGTATCTGACAAGCCAATTTATTAACCATTGTTCATACAATTTTATTTAGAGTACTCACGGCAACTTAAATAATGTTTATGGTTCGTTGTCCGTTATAGACTTACATTTGCGGATAACAAAACGTTGATAAGGTTTTAAAAATATAAAAATGCTTTCTATACCTTCTGCCTCGAAGAGTTGCAACATATGTTTAAATAATGGTACCATATATTTTTGCATGTATGATGCATTGCGGAAATATCTCACTATCTCTTTCCCTAAATTATAAAATAAATGGTTAACTTACTCACCCCGTAGACCACCGCACGCACAAGCTAGTCATGATTGCGTGACTGAATAGACTATGTCCTTTTTGGTTCATAAATAAGGTTTGGATACAAATATATTTATAGTGATTAGTTCGACCATATGAATAAACGTGCCAAGCTAATATATACAGTAACAGAAGCCCAATTCAGTAAATCTTTAAGTATGCGCATTCCCCTTTTAAGCCCATTTATTTTAGTTGAGTGACGTCAGTGGTACAGGCGCAACGCAGGCGCCGCGTAAAGATAATGGCGCCACTTGCGGACCAGATGATAATATTATTATGGTTCTGACTGCGTGAGAGCATCGTTATTATCTAAACGTTATAAGTATTTCTATTGGTTTCGAGAATTAAAAAAAAACTATATTTATCTTCCCGTATTTGGTTATGTATATTTTTATAATATTAAATTATTATTTAAATTGCGCTCAGTATTGGAAAAAGACGCAAGATAAAAATGTAAGCCATATGAGTAAATAACTCGTTTAAAGTCGGAAAAAGTACTTGAATACGTTTCAGATGTAGGACATCTGCTGCAAAATACAAGGTGTCAGATGTTACAGTAGCGTACACGTGGCCTAACACCTGCCGGCACACGTCTGTGATCGCAGCTTCAATCAAAGCAAAAAACATCTTCCGCACTAGTAAATGCATTGACACAACTGCGGCATTACTCGAGTCAAATTTCAAACAGCTGTCTGATTCAATTTGAACTATGAACCATCTGTGTCGTACATTACAATTCTGTACTAAAATAATTGCTGAAGATGAAATTTGTGTTACGAAAAAACCTATAAAAATAAAGTCGAATAACGAACCCAGTTCCAGTCTCAGGAATTCTCCCCATTTATTTACATGTCAATTAGTATAGGTTTTATATGTTACTGGTAAAAATAAAGTAATTTCTACTAGAGACGCAGGTGAAAAGAGAGTTGTATGATTAAATTAATATTAAATCATCTTTCTCATTCCATACAATCATATATTTAAACTAAAATAATTGTACAAGAAATTATGTTTTTTTTATATTTAAATAACATTGAAGGCTTAAACATAAAAACAACCCTGTGTGAAACAAAAGATAATCTGAAGTAAAACAGCGATTCGCGGTGTCGAAAGTAATGTATTAACCTCAATAAATTAAAAAAAAAGAATATATTATAAACTGTAGGTAAAGACAAAACCAGCTGAAACAGACGACAAAGGCAATATTTATTCAAACAATAAAGAGGTGCCACAGAATGTATTAACCTCAATAAATTAAAAAAAAGGATATATTATAAACTGTAGTTAAAGACAGAAACCGGCTGAAACAGACGACAAAGGCAATATTTATTCAAACAATAAAGAGGTGCCACAGAATGTATCAATTCGGTTGAGATTTATGCGTCCGTAGATACTTATAACAGCTTAAGTGCCAGCAATAATAAACAACTACATTTAACCAAGGTTTTAAATGTCGTCGTGTACAAAGGAAATGAAAAAATAAAGAAAACAATACGGGAATCCGACATGTACTAATGTCTATGTCAGATAAGCAAGAATGATTCTCAAATTGGACAATAGAAGTGTTATTTTTAGTGGACGTGAGGTAATTAAGGAAAATAATTATTTAATTATATAACAAAATTCTCTCGATGATCGCCTTTTGCTTGCAAATAGCCTTGTGTCGATATTCGCCATTGTAGGATACACTAATTAATACGTAGATTATGATCCTTTTTATTAGATTAATATGTCCCATTATTTTACAAATAAATTGTCCGCATACATATTTTTTATTTATAATTAATAAATTGGCAAAACTTCTTTCAAAATATATAAAACTTAAATGGTTTACCATACAATAAATACTGGTATACATACAAACGTGACACAAAAGTATTGTTTCACGTTTTCAATAACGGTGGTTTACGATATACTAATTAAGTATTATTTTAATAATCCTTAATCGTTATATAAAATAAAAATAAAAGAAATCGGATATTAGATATAAATTTAATGATTCAAACTAACTTTTTGTTATAATTAACATATTGTCCATTTTATATATTTATTATGACGAATTAGATGTGAGAAAATACAATAAAAGCTATGATTAAATAAACACTAAAAAAGTGTATATGGGTCATCAAAATATTGTTTACGATTCCGGACTATAAAACTTTTCTTACACAATCCAGTAATTACTTCCGATGTTAACTTCGAGTTAATTTATGCATACGATAAGCTGACACTGTTTCCCTCATCTTTGAACCAATTTCTCTTATCAGTGCAGGCGCTTGCTTTTATGCTTTCGTAAGTTCTGTTTGGTAATCGTTTTACGACATTTTTTTGAAAGTAGTCAAATATTATTGGCTTAGTTTTAAAACAGTAGAAAATCACCAGAGGGTCACCACCTGATTAGCGATTATCAGTACGGCTTTCGTCGTGGTCGTTCGGCTGGTGACCTTCTTGTATACCTACATAGATGGGCAGAGGCAATTGAGTCCAAGGGAGAGGCGCTAGCAGTTAGTCTAGACAGAGCGAAAGCCTTCGATCAGGTGTGGCACAGAGCACTGCTCTCGAAGCTTCCAGCCTATGGGCTTCCCGATAAATTATGCGATTAGATCTCTAGCTTTCTGGCCGATCGGAGCATCAAGGTAGTCATCGGCGGAGCATATTCCGACTGTGTCCTTCAAGAAAAGAGCGTACCAATTCTTAAAAGGCCGGCAACGCACTCGCGAGGCACCTCTGGCATTGAGTGTCCATGGGCGGCGGTATCACCTAACATCAGGTGAGACTCCTGCCCATTTGTCCCCTGTTCTATAAAAAAAAATTGTACAACACCGAGATGCTTGTCTGTATTCTTCAAATACATCTTTTCTCAATATTCAAATATAATTAACGAGAAATTATAATCAAATATGAGCTAGTTGCGTCACGGTGCCTGTTTCTTATTCTGTTGATCATTCATCTTAATTAAGAGTAATAGTATAGCAACGTCCATATCCGTATTACTATGATTATTAAAAGAACTATGTCGAAATTGGCATCCGTCCTTTAATAACGATATTAAATTAGAATCGACACTTTGTTTGCTCACTCGCTCATCTGGCTTTTTGACGCTGAAAATTGAACTGACTGAACATTACTTATATTATAATATTTGTAACACAAATGTTTGGAGTATATTTAATTTTAGATCAAACAAAGGATTTTTTATATCATAAGTAGGTAGTTATGGTTATAACCAATAAAATATCCCTATATAACATTTTCAATTCCCATTATTTAGACAAAATCGCGGGTGTCTAACGTATAAGCGCAGGTGTTTCTTAGTAGGCGCATCACGCAAAATGTCTCTACGTGTTACTCGTAATGATACTTTTACTCGTATCAGTCCTATAAACAATTGTTGTTCATTCACTCACTGTGTGGATTAATACGTTTTACTTAGTTTTTGTCTTTGGTTAACGCGATTACAGCACATTTAAATAAAATACGAGAAAATCTCGAATTACGACGACTACTTAACAACAGCAGTAGTTAGACAAGGATAATAATTAATCGCTACATTTTATTAAAATTATTTCCTGGTCGAGTTAAACTAAAAAATTATATACGTGTTTCCCGAGGAAGATAGGAATTATGGATTTATGTAGAATATAAAAAAATATAATTATACTAGCGGATCCGACAGACGTTGTCCTGTCTACACGTCTTTAATTTCAAAATTTCAATTTTTAATAAGCCATTTTGATGAAAGTTATTATTCAAATGTTATGACAATATCTAACGATCCAGCACATGGTCACACACGATATAACACAATGATAACAAAACTTTTTTTAAATTTCGGGACAGACTAAAATTAAAATTCGAATATTATTTAAAATTTGACACTGCGATGGTAACGCCGTCTGTCGGATCCAATGTAAAACATTCCAAAATCAACAACAACTAATAAATTGAAAATTTATTTAAAAAACATTGTCCAGCGGACAAAATTGTGAATCTAAACCATTCCCAGATCCCCTTGAACACACACAAAAAATTTCGTCGAAATCGGTCCAGTCGTTTAGGAGGAGTTCAGTCACATACACACGCACACAAGAAATATATATATTAAGATTTAAAGAGGCAAAAAGTCTTGCCATAATACGTGAAATCTAAGCGGACGAAGCTGCAGGCAGAAGCTATTAAAATCACGTTTTTATCAGTTAATAAAGTTTATATGCGATACTTATTAAATTTATATAAATCCTTGAGTTCTACCAAAGGTGGTACTATGAAATTTGGAGTGCGGCTTCTTTATAGATAAATCTCTCTACGTGAGCCTAAATGTTGGAAGTAATGTTTGTATAATAATAAATAAAATTCATTCACGTATCAATAGTCGTGAGCGCATTTACGAACAGTTACATTGTAAACAAGTTTCTTAGTACAATAATATGTATTTTATACAAAAATAAAACGAAATATTTTTTATAGGACTGCTTGAATTAATATGGACCTTAATTCGAAGGCAAAATGTAATGACCTGCTGTGAAGTATATATAACAATGTATAGGTTGAAACTTGTTTAAACTTCTAAAAAGATAAAGTTTGTTTGCAGAAAGTAATCTCAGGAACTACTTAATCGGAATTGTTCACGACATCGGTTCGAAATCGAATTTAGGTTTGTCTACGTAAGGATTTCTTACTTGTTTTTATTTTCCTTTAAAATCTAATTAAATACTTAAACCCATATTCAATTGACAATTTCCATTCAATGTCTTCAAATGAAAGATTGAGTAATAAATAACGAGTCCCATTTCTTAGAATATAATCTAAGAGACGAAGTGCGCATTTCAGGATGTTAAGTAGACAAAGGTGATTAATATTCTATGAGGAATCTTAATTGGTACTTCCAATTAAAAGCGATTCCTTTTAGTCAGTTATTGTGCTAATTGGATAGTATTGTAGCTATTTATATCGAGATACTAGTACTACTACTTCTGGCAAGAGAGTTACTAATTACATGGAAATGTGGAAAAATCGATAGGCGTATTATTTTCTACGCAAAAGAAATAAATTTGTAAGATAAATTATACACCAGTTTAAAACATAATAAATAAATATACATACATGTATTTTAAGAGTCATTAACGTAGCAGAGTGGCGCAGTGGAAGCGTGCTGGGCCCATAACCCAGAGGTCCGTGGATCGAAACCACGCTCTGCTATAATTTTTTGTAAATTGAATTTAAATTCTTCTTAGCATGTTTTCTATTTCATTGAACTATGCTTAAATAATATTTAGGAATGTGGCTTAACTTCCCTTTTGTAATATAACCGCACCCTATGAGTGATGATGATGACTGGCACACCTTTTATGATTGCAAGGGTCAGTCCCTCTAAGAAAGAATATTGCGTGTGTTCAGTATACACTATTAGTGTAACATACCACAATTATAGTAGCCTTGTCATAACAGACATCAAGGCATGAATAAATTATGAATCGCTGAGAAGACTTAATCTGTAGAGCATGTTTTGAATTATATCAAGAAAATGTTCTTGGAATTAATTAAAAACTTGCACGTATCTAATCTAGAATCGCAAAGGTTTTGCCAAGGAAATTAAAATCACTAATTACAGAAAAGTAAAAATATTGCGATCGTTATAAAGATAATATAACTACCATAACTTCTATTTCCAAGTGTGTATTTAATTGTTAAAACTTTATATTCGTTTGACATTCGAATCTCTGAGGCCGGATTTGTATACTCGTAATTCCTACGAATTACAAGAAGTATTGTTTATTTAGAATCACAAAAGTATTGCTCAATAGATGTTGAGTGGTTTTAGCGTCCGACTCTCAACCCTGAGGTTGTACGTTTGAACCCTGCTGTGCACCAATCAACGCCACACCTAGACCTAAGAGGTTAAGGTTTTTATATATTATTTGCAGAGCGTTTTAATCATTGTTACAAATATATAAAATGCGAAGTCAAAGAGATATGGAACCTTACAGTAAGTTGTAGAACCATAGATTTTTAATAATAACAGTTTTATATAATGTAATTATCTTTAAAGCATTGCATGACCAAAAACACTGAATATATTGATCAATCGCATGTCCCCAGCGAAGCTCGGCCCCTCGTTCCGTTATTATGCAATACAAATTAACAACAGTTTGCTTATTTAATTTAACGCCAGTGCAATACTGACTTTGAATTTGTACTTGCCTAAGCGAATTTTATGTACCATTGTGTAGTCACTTAAATAATCCAGACATTATTTTGCAATACTTCACTAAGTAGGGAATATATCTATAATAAAGCAAAGTTTGGTTGTTTCAGCTCAAAGAAGACACTGAAAATCTTTTAGGATGTGAAAAGAAAATGAAAAATTTATGATGTATAGTTTTCATTGCATTTATTATTATTTTATACATATTCTTTTGTTACGAGGGTCATAACCTTAAAATATCTAGCCTAGTTTTAAGAGGAATATAACCTAAAGGTTACCATAAACAAAGGATAAAGTATAATAAGCTGTAAAAAGTCAAGTGACGTGTAGCAGTGGGGTATACTGGACTAAACTGGTTTTCAGGCTATATAAGCACGGCGCGCTGTATGGTCGGGCGCACTTCTTCGACGCTCGCACTAGATATAGGACGTTACTATTGTTGTTGAAATTGTGGTTAATTTCGTGTAATTTAATTTGGTTATTTTTAGTAATTTTATTTGTTAATTTCTTACTTCAGAAGTGGGATTCGTTCTCATTTCTGATTAGTTTAAATTAACGCCCACGTGGTTTTATTTTAGTCAGTTTGAAACGCGAGTGATATACGTTTAATAAAAATAATGGAGGGTAGGCGGTGAACACGTAAAAAAAAGACGGTGTGCCCGTCTCTGGGCTTGAAGAAACGTTACAGTCGATATTAAACCGTCAACCGACGCAAGCGACTGAGCTATGTCCACCAGTGGTGTCACCACAACAGTGCTCAGCAACACCACCGCGAGGGGATCGGCTCTTTGCACCGACATGCGCAACACCATCGGATTTGCTGCTTTCTTCCTTAAGTGACACTCGTTACCACCTGGTACTGACGGTTCGCACAATGGTACTGAGAACGCTCCGGTGCCAAGTTCAAGCAGCGCATGCGAGTCAAGCACTGATCTGGTACTTAATCAGGTGACCGACAAACTAGTAAGTGCGTTGAGCACAATTCTGGTAAGATCTAACTCCATTTATATTTCTAATTTTGATCCGTCTTTCAAATATTTCGATATATGGTGTGAGCAGGAAGACTGCGCGGTTGTCTAATTATTGGGATGACCGTGAGTGTGTATCTCTGATTGGATATTGTTTGAAAGGGGATGCTAAAGTGTGGCTAAATGAGTGGCTTAGTAATGATCATAGTTGAGAGAATTTAAATAGCTTTTTCCGTAGCGAGTAGACTTAGCAAATATTTTATTCGACGTAATGACAACAGACTCTGATAGTTATCTCACGTATTGCGTGTTGTACGAGGAATGAGTGAAGAGTTAATTGTCGCAGTAGTTATTTGGGGTATTAAGGACCCACAAGTTCGCGCCGCCGCGACTTGTGCTAATTTATCATCGGAAGGCTTAGTTAAATTCCTCTCATTATATACCAAGCCCCTAGAACCACGCTCTATAATACAAAATCACGTTAAAAGGCCAAATTTGCGAGATAATTTCTGAAAACGAGATAATTTTCAGTCTAATATTAACTGTTCATGATTCATGTAGGGAAATTGGTCATATACAAATTTTGTGTCCTAAAAAAACTAAGTATGAAACCGCACCAGAGACTCAATCTACAAACAATTCAAGTTTAGAAAAAAGGCAGTTTTCTAATATCAAAATTATTTGCACATTTTGTAAGAAGGTAGGACATAAAACGGAGGACTGTTTTGTTCGACAGCGTTCCGAGTCGAGCGGTAGGCTAAATTAGTTATAGTTTACCGCCCTTATAAAATGTCGTATGATGAAAAATTACGCGTTAGAGATATCATAAAAGACGTGTTAAATCAATAAATAATTACAGATAGAGATTTGTAAAGAAAAAAAGCGATTCAGATAGGCTTTGTGTCGACTTTAAACTTAAAACTCAAAGACACTTAAAATACCCGCTTCCGTTAATTGAGGACCATATTGTTTGGCTAGGTAAAGCTACCTATTATATTTACCTTGATATGGCTACTGGCTTTCACCAGATAAAATTAAATAAAAAACATCGACACCACTCCGAGATTCGTAACACCTGAGGGTCACTATGAGACATGAGTACATAAAGATGCCATAAGAATTAGGCAATGCACAGGTTGTATATCAACGAATTATATCAAATACGTTACGATTTTACATAGATTCAGGCAGAGCCCTTGTGTGTTGTAATTGTGTATATGACGTATTATTACCTAGTAAAACAATAGAAGAGGGTTTAGGTACATTACATGATGTGTCAGAGATGGGGGTAAGGGTAAGGGACCCAGACAGGCTTTTCCATTAATTTAAAAAAAAATGTAACTTTCAGACTACGGAGATCGAGTATCTATGCCGAGTCATTAGCAATGGTCAAGATATGAAGACATCGTGCATTGCGAGGTTGACTCGCAAGGGTGTGCATTTCAATGGCGGCGATTTTGTATTTGTGCCAAGCTGTTGGTAAGCTAGACTCCTGTATGCGCGGACCATATGTGGTTTTAGCGACGTTGTCGCAGGACAGATATGAACTAAAATTAGTCGCTGGTTCTTATGGTAAAGCTGCCGCGGAATACATGTTGCCCTGGCGCGGGGAATGGACCCCTGATGTGTGTGCCGCATTCTTTGAGAGTAAGTAATTTTTACTTGCCTTTTCAAAACTTATGTATGTTGATAAATGTTTGTGAGAACTGTAATTTTATTAGGACTGCTTATCATATAAGTACCTAGTACCTATTTTGGTAAAGACCTGCGGGAGTCTTGTGTGATAGTAATGGAGTCGCTCTTACTGTTAAAGCAATGGAGTCGCTCTTGCTTAGTGTGATGTACAGTAATGGAGTCACTCTTACTGTTGAAAGCAATGGAGACGCTCTTGCTTAGTGTGATGTACAGTAATGGAGTCACTCTTACTGTTGATAGCAATGGAGACGCTCTTGCTATGTAAAAAAAAAAAAAAAAGAACTAATGTTGTGTCGAGAGTAATGGATGCGCTCTTACTTTCGATGAAGTTATGTTAATTTAACGTTATAATAACAAAAATGATGTAATTTTTAGGTGGCGCTGATGATGACGATAGTCCTTCACCACAACCACCGCACGTGATACAAGAGTCATCAGCAGGTCAAGTTTCAACATGCCAACCTGCCTATCATCACACGGGCGAGGACGCACCGTCGTCAGGAGAGGCCGAATAAGCTGTAAAAAGTCAAGTGACGTGTAGCAGTGGGGTATACTGGACTAAACTGGTTTTCAGGCTATATAAGCACGGCGCGCTGTATGGTCGGGCGCACTTCTTCGACGCTCGCACTAGATATAGGACGTTACTATTGTTGTTGAAATTGTGGTTAATTTCGTGTAATTTAATTTGGTTATTTTTAGTAATTTTATTTGTTAATTTCTTACTGTATATATATCCAAACATTATTTTAAAAAAGGGCAAAGATTTATAATATTTTTTTTTTCACAAATTAAACTGTACTCAAAATTGTATGTTCGAGAGAAACAGTTGAATAACATAATCACGATTGTATTTGTGTCAATAGATTTATTGGCTTCGCCTAAACGGGGAGGGGAAAGCCTAACTGCTTTCATCCTTTGTACGTGCGCATGCGTTTAACCAAGATACCCATAAACTATGACTTCATAGGTGAATTATGACGCTGTACGAAATAAATAACTAAGGTATGCACGAGACACAACACGAAGAGAGAAACTATGAAGCATTTTCATTTTGTATCTATTATAGAATAATAAACATATCCATTTTTATCACGTTATCCTTTAGATCAAGCTCCTACAGGCATATCTTCTATTACGCTTGGCTTCTCAGTCTGTGATCATCCTAGTATACTTCTAAATGGACTGGCTTCTTTAACTTCTTACTGTGAATCCTTACTTTAAGTCATTTGGTTTAAGAAAAGAGAGTCAATAAACTAATGCTGCACAGTTTAGTTTTTTTATTTAAACTAAAACATAATTGAGACCTAAAACTTCCTAAAACTTATGAGCATTAACAAAATTACGCTAAGTAGAAAGGTGATGAAATATATCAACTATGGCGCTGCCGATTCTTACTAAATATCGTCTTCGCAGTAACAGTCATACTTATATATAGCTTAAACTTAAAACAGTCAAGGGCTAACATCTCATGCTCCTTGAAATGTAATGGTTTTCTCAGCAGTATGTGCCATATGTAAGAAACACGTGTTCTTTTAATAATAACGAGTGATTCACCGTATTTTTAGCGTTATAACGAAAATTTCTCAACTTGGTTATGATTAAAAATATTTATAGCGATTGTGAGACCACCCATGTGCTATTCATAAACAACAGATGATTATAAAATAATCTGTGGAATAAAAAATATTCGTGCAAAATATTATGAAATAGGTCAATGCGATTTTAATGTAGGTAATAATTACTCTACAGTTGTGTCTTCAAATACAGTAATTTGTAATAAAACAAGACTACTTTAAAGCAGGTTTTATTAAAAAAAACTTAAATACTGTTCTCTAATTCCACACACAATACAACTTATACATACATATTATATAGTTTTAGATAACATTGACAAAGTGTTACTGAAACGTACAGTAAATGATTTTTTGTTACGTTTATATAGAAATAACTTAGGTTGTGGGATGCATATCTTACAAATAATATATTACATTCAGAAACGAAACTTAAGGCTAATTTATTGTTTTATAAATTGTTTAATCACTTTAGACATTCTTTTCTAACAAACAAACAAACAGACACATCTTGTATTGTTGTCCATAGAATTCCTCCAAAAACATGATTCGAGTGTCTCGTCTATTTTATGTTTATATCAGAATGTATCAAATATTTTCGCATTTAGATTAGGTACTATTAGTACAACGTATTAATTAGTATTTCAATAAACAGTAAATGTTTGACTGCAGTAGGCATTCATCGGTATAACTCTATAGCAGATTAAATCAAAACTCAATTAATCTTCGTTAGTTGCATTTCATGTATTTCAATTAAATTAAATCTTGACGTATACGGGCTGATTGTAAGCAGGCTTAATAAAGACGGTTGAATTAAGGAATGTCTCAAAGAAAAGTGAATTTAACAGACATGTTAAAGAAGTGATCAAATAATAAAAGCTGGCACAAAATTAGCTTCTATCGAATCCGCATTATGAAGACAGCGTTGTCTGGTTCAAAGTGCGCTTCTCAACTTTCTGGCCGGGCATTCGAACCCCGATTCTATGTATCTTATTAACAATGGAAGTAAATTATGTAAATTTTTGACCAATTAACACAATTGTTAAGGGTATGATTATAACTGTCTCTTGGCTTTAAACTGTTTGAACTCTTAAACCAATAGCATTGTGATTTATCGAAATTGGGCCAAACAGCGACAGTAGTAGGTGAATATTTCCATACGTTTCCTGTGACTTTTAATTGATTCACTGCGGAATATGTACTAGAGGAGTGTGTTCTTGAAATGGGAGCACACGTCGTACGCGGCTTTGTTTGTTAAATGTTGAAACTTCAATGACGTCATGTGTATGTACAGAAACGTATGGCATTACGCAACTTGATAGAGAAACCTACAAATTAAAATGCGCTGCCTGTAAGGTTCTGCATAATGACTAGAAAGATTATATCAATGAATTTAGCTTTGTTCGAATTCCGAAGAAAGAACAGAAATACTCAATCAAGGCCTCTAAAGAAAGATACATAAATGAGATACTATGTTATTCACTTCCAAGTAAGGTCTATAGGTAAGGTTAACTTAACATAACATAAAACGAACCCGTTGCATTCTTAATGCAAATATATTTTTGGAAGATCTTTGTGACAATATGACTCACGAGAAAGCTTTGTATGTGTAAATATTTTGTGTGAATTGGCCGAAATGTAGCGATAATTGAAAATATATGCGAATAACTGACTGTGAGTTTTAGTATACCGTGTACTCATTTAAAGTTGCTATTCGAGAATCAAGGTCGTAAGGTGTGTTTTTGACTGTTAGATGCTAAATTACGACAAAATTGAACGAATAAAGCGCCCGTTGTTATTTTTAGGTGTTAACAGCTATTGTTTTAACAATTAACCTTTACGTTTTAATATGCTGAAACCAGAGTTTGTATGAGACAGTGTTCAACTTTTTTCATCAGCGAAATTTTATAAAAACTAATTATATAGAGCAAGACTAATAAATAGTTAAAACTTAAAAAGAGATTTACAATTTGAAGGGTTATTATTTAAAAACGTAAACTCTCAGCATTGATTCGGCCGGCCATTTTATTTTTTAAGTACTTGTAGTAGAAATAGGTACTTGTCGGGAATTATAATATGTAACTTATTACTTATAAAAAATATACTATACACTTGAAATTTAGTTGGTAAATAGTATTCTGATAAAATGAGAAAGCCAATGTTACTTTGCTAATTAAATGCAAGTCGTAAGTTGAAACTGTTTGCTGCAACTACGGAATAAATAAATAAGCTAAGGGCCGTTGGTTGAATTTAATACTAGACTTGGTCTTGTCTTGTAACCATTTTGATTTGTTTGTTTGATCTATTGTCTTGTTATCTTTCTATTTGTTCTGTCTATTCTATAGTAACAAATTGTAAAAGATTATTTTTATTTGTAGTATCATGAATATATCTTCAAAACGATAGAATTAAACTACGAAATTTAGTGTCTAAAGAATTTATTTATATTTATAAGATTTATATTATATTTATATTTATAAGATTACTACAACTATAGTCTGTGTAATTTTTTTAATATTAAACCGTTGAATCGTAATGAATGAGCTGAATCAAGCTCTTGCTACAGCCACATGATAAAGACTCCGGACTGAACGGACGGAACACCAGGAACTATTAAATACAGTCAAAAGAACTTCAGACATTACTGCAACAAAGTAACCGCCAACTTAAACGACTAACACATCATGTTCATTTGTACGCCGTAATGACAACTTGATGGTTGCGTGTGTCATCGAATGGAGCGAATGAGTGGTGACTTGTGAATGGCGTCTTGAGAGTGGTGAGTGGTGGTGTGAGAATGCTCGGTCGTGGGTCTTCACGGTTGTCAGACGATGCTCTAATTAATCAGCGGTTTCCCCATACAACCGTTATCGAATTACATAGGGTTGACACGCGTGAAACATTTTGTAATGAAAATTATGTTTCATTCTGGCTGATTGACAGTCTAAAGTAACACAATATTAAAATGTATTTTAGCTTTATGTTCGATAGTAAATGTTAGAGATGTTTTCTCTATCGGCCATAGCATAAATTAATTTCTGAGATAAGAAATTAGTATGTATTTCAATATTTTAAAATAATCAATTTGATGATTTTATAACCCTGGACCGTGAGTCATACAAATGTCTTGAGATGCTTTTAAGATCTATGGAAAGCCGAATCTTCCGATATGTTTATGTATCTATTGGTATTTAAAAACGTCTAACAGTAACTTAGAGAGAATAGTCAGTACGATTTAGTTTAGCTTAAAAAAATATTTAAAAAAATAACTATATATATATTCATATATTTTATAATACTTCATTAATAACTTAAAGTTGCTTAGTAAAGAAAATAGTAAAATATTTAATAGTAATTTGTTTTATGTTTTAACATTTCAATGGAACGTATTTTGAGCGAATTTTATTTATTCGTTTTTTAAATTTAAATATCACAGCTATGGGTCCCGAGAGACTGATATTATTTACGGGACTATAAAAACCTCGTAACCCAAAATACACATCTGTATTATAAAGCAATTTTATTTCATACAATTATAAATTCCCTCCCACGAAGTCAATTAATGAGTAACTATAGATTAGCCTTATATGTACGTAATGATTATCTCTAAATTAGATTCAATATCAATAAAGGTAGTATGGCGGCAGTAAGTCAGTTCAACAAAATTCGGGCTATCTCTTACACTAACAGTGGAATCTTTTGAATTTCAGATTCTGTTTCACTTCAGTAGAAAATGATGTCTGACTACCAAATAATGCGCTGATAGTGTTCCCAACACTATCTGGGTGTGGGAGCATCTCTATCGAGTCCCATATACAAAAAGGCTTTTTAATATTCCTTTGCTAAAAAATTGAGAGTTTAACCCAGCCTTCCACCGTCTGAGGTTCCATGCAAAGGTTATGTGTACGTTCAAAATATGAATTGGAAAGTAACGAATGTTTTTTTGTAATATACAATTTATTAAATATGTGTGCAAATGCGTAGGTGTATTTTGTTTTGTCAACAAACAGCTTATAATAATTCTTACACTCTCCCCATTGTTTGCAGTTTATACTTCAGACAATAAAACTTCCTGTAATAATTTACCTCACAGCTTGGGACTTAATTTGCTACCTCTCCAACAGGGAATTGTTTGCTAGGAATAGTCAAGGGTTATTTTGCGGTCGCATTGTGTCGAAAGTCATAAATCAAGTTGTAACACTCGAACTTTTAAATACACCAGGTGGTCGAGCTATTTTTACTGTAGTGTTTATATATATTTTACGACTTTCATTGGAATACATTTATTCAATTATACGCAACAATACCCGTGATTTGTGTACGTAGTACGTACCTAGCCTAAACGTACTCGTTTGAAAGTAATTTCTTAAATAATAAAAGTATTTTTTTTGCTTTTAACTACTAATGCTTAGCTCAAATAAATAGGTAAATTTGTACATTTGCCTTTCCACATTAATTCAGCTGGACTGGTATTTAGGGCTACAAAAGCTCGACTAAGCATACGCTGTTACATTAATGATTTTATTAATAATAACTTTTTTCAGATTATATATAGTTTTAAAATAAATAAATCAGTGGCACTACAACCTCTTTAGGTCTTGGCCTCAGATTTCTGAATCTGTTTCATGATCAATTGTGAACGGCAAGTAGGTGATCAGCCTCCAGTGCCTGACACACGTCGTCGACTTTTTAGGTGTAAGACATGTCGGATTCCTTACGATGTTTTCCTTCACCGTTCGGGCAAATGTTAAATGCGCACAAAGAAAGAAAGTCCATTGGTGCACAGCCGGGGATCGAACCTACGACCTCAGGTATGAGAGTCGCACGCTGGAGCCACTAAGCCAACTCTGCTTTATATGTATTGTAACCTATAGTAGGTTAGTAAACGAAACATAAAAGAAACAAAAAACTCCTATAGTTGGGCTTCGACAGATCAACTTTTTAAGATCTGTGCTGATATTTTTAAAATAAAGTATAATTTATCCTTTGTACTACGAGTTCTAATTTAGAACAAATTTTATTACAAAGATGAGTCAAAACAAGTGTTGGCCAAACAGCTGGTTCGCATGCTCTTCGAAGCGTGATATTTTTTGCAAACTTCAAGTTTTGCGGTAACAGTCTGTGTTTCATTGAAATATAATCTCCGAAATTAAATACCTCGAATGTATGCCCTCTAAAATATCATTAAATGTGTGTGAATATTGTGCAATTGTTTTTCTAATAGATAATAGATTTAACATGACATATATTAATGCCACATTTTCTTTGTGTTACTGCGGCTGTGGCTTTACCACAGGTAATATATAAAATTATCTCTTAAATGTGTAAAGGAATATCAAATGAAATACATGATTTACTTGTTTCATTGATCTAGAATTACATCGATTTTTATGCTCTTTGTCGATTTAACTGCGTGTGATTCGAACACAAAAACTCCATTACACGCTCTTCAAACGGGTCAAGGAAGGTAACCTATATAATTTTACGGTTTCTAAAACACCATCAATTACTTTAACTGGTAATTGAAAGCATTGCGCAGTAAGTCATAATGAAAGCGAACGCCGCTCCTATTGAGTTCATTAGAGCCATCGCAAGTACCTGGCCTATGCATTTCCGGTCAATGTACTGTTTAGGCAGTTCCTGTTTTGTGCAACATCCTATCACACTTTTACATCTAAAATTATTCGTTTTGTAGTGACGCAGTTGCGCGGGTTATAATTTTACCGTGATTTTTAAATTTCGAACCTGATATCGGCGGGTAGATATATATTTCTGTTATCGTTTTAATATCCTTTGATATTGCTAAAGAAAGGTAAGCAATGAATACATCAAAGATAGCTTCCAAACAACCAAAGGTTTGTAAATTCAATGTCCTTTATAAGGTTTGTGACATGGTTGCGTAGACTATAGAAATAATAAGAATATCGAAGCTTAATCCTCTTAGTGTGTGGAATACAAACAATAGTTATCGGTACACATTAAAGGAGCGTCACTCATCGGTAGAATATTAATCCGATTCCCTTGAGCAGGCACAAGAGACCCCGTAGGAATGCGACATAAATCATCGTATCCGCTCAAAAGGTCGTACCGCAGTTCAACAATCCACAAGCCACGCCAAGAACCCACTTAGCTCTACAAAGGAATGCTACACGAACTCCGAAAGTATTATTGTATTTATAACGTCAACTCTATTACCATTTTTTAAAAACTTCTTGAGCGTTATGTGGCCCATAATATGCGCCACAAGACATCAGCAATCACACCCATAAGATAAGTGGATACCAAAAAGATCTCTGTCTACTACCATATTATTTTGATAAGACTTTGTACACAACGTAACCTGTTTTTTTTTAGTAATAGAATTCTTTTTCATACTTCGGTCAAAGCGCGAGTGGAGAAATGTGATGCACCAAACAAACAAAGAGAAAAGTTTAAACACGTTAGTATGCTATTGTTGCTACAAATATGGGATAATTACTCAGTACCCTCAAAAGCACCGCTTACTAAAGAGGGCTTTTGTTTGCGTTTACGAAGCGCACGCGCATCCTTTCACATGTTTCCAATTAATTTATTAACGCTCTACATCGATAAGATAGACTCGAGAGTATGTAAACAATAATAAGCTTGTTGTAGCTTACGATATCTATACACTACTGTCGTATTTATAATTGAGTTATATTATCTCGAATATTCCGTTTAAATCTTCAACCTATGCACACATTGTTTCGTGGACTCGTGGTCGTGTACTTATCTATTTAAAAAAAATTGTGTATACACAAATTATAGAGGGAGGAACTTTATAGTTAGAGCGGCAAAGAAATTTAATAACGGTTGACATTGATATGTTCGCTTGGAGTGTGGTGACAGCAAGGAGAGCTTTGGTACAAAATTATTTTAACCAGGATGAATGAAATGTATTGGACTTCATTTTCATTTTCATCGTCAACAAATTAAATTCTGTTTTTCTTTTTCTTTTTTTTGTTGAACACTAAAAATGTTTGAAATGTATATATAAAATGTTATATATATATATATATATAAAATTGACTATGTATTTGTGAAGATTTATAATTGGCCCACAATGTTATATATATGTATATTCATCTATTTTTGTATTGTGCTGTGAATCTTCTGAATAAATAAATAAATATTTGATTCGTTTTGTCATTTAACCATTAAATCTCTGGGGTGTTTAGTTCGACGCTGATTTGTATTAAGATATCTAATAGTATTGTCGATGCATCGCTTTCTGTCGACAAACTTGACAGTGAACTTGGCGCCTAAATGAATATTGAGGCGGTCATTCAGTCTGGGAGCTGTGGGCGGTGCTACACTTGTTCTTGCGCAACTGGTATGGTGCGCAGACTACGCATGTGACAACATTACCATTCTACCGTTAACTCTATAGCAAATGATGTCATGCAAAACAATAGACAAATAACAGAACATTGATTGTCAACTTGTGTTGTGACAATTTGCATTTATTCTTAATCAATATGTAAAAAGGTTATATTTCGACGTTTTGTACGTATTTATGTTCATGTCATTAAAAACGACCTTATCAGTGTAATTCTTTATAAATACGTACGTATTATTATCAGTTCAAACGTTAAGTCCAAAGATTGCAGGAGTTCATACTAGAAGCTATTCTTTACCTATTACATCAAACCTATACATTATAAAAATAATAGCGAACATGTTGTGGTCTGAGGATTACATTAGTACCACATGTAACACGACTCTTGCATAAAAACAATGATTATTTATCGTTATCTTCGTGATACTTGTGGACTAGGTAATAAAATAACGAATAAACTGAAATAACTTTGACTGCGTGTAACTGTACGTATATAAATTATTATTTAAATATTTACAATAATTCTTACCTCCATAACTATACTTATAATGGAAACAAAAATAATATAAAGGTGAATATTTGTTTTGGGAAGATTTTTTATTATATAATACACGTGATATAACAAACAAACAGACGTATCTATTCATAAAATATAAAAGGGTAACGTCCCTAATATATTATGTTGACTCGACCAGCGAAATTAAGTCATTGTAGAAAAATTTAAAGTAATTTGTTTACATTGCAAAAACAAAGTATAAAAACTATTGAATTCTATTTTAGCGTCATAAGACAAAAAAGGTTATGTTTAAAATCGAAGACAAAAAATCACAATGACTAAACACACGCCAGGTTGAATTGCACTACGGCGCGACAATACTTATTATTTGTAATTCTTTTCTACGAGTAATTTGTTACTGTTTATATAAATTTGTCTCGAGGTGATTTTTCTTATTATCTACAGCTGGGAGTTCGACTGGTGTAATTTAGGAATATACTATATTCAATTTAAAAAAATCCAAACCCATATTGATCTATATGAACTTGACTTAATAGATAAAATCTTATAAGGTATGCAATAAAAACGCAATATAAAAAAGTATTTGTAACATTCTTTCGGGGTACGTATATGCAGCCATAAATAATAGATTTAACTACATACTACATCATGAAATATGTTATTTTTATACCAAAGCAATACATTAGACATACACGATGATTGTCGTGTATTTTCCTCACGATAACATCTAGGTAATTCAACATACCAGTCTCTGATTGGCGGCCGTCATCAGCTGTTCGTGTAATCTCATGCACCGTACTTATTATCCCATCATATTTCTAAATGCATGCATGACAAGAAAATATCAGATATGAAGTGGAGGTTGAGTTATGCCATTTACTTTTTACGAAAAGATACAAGTGAAATGAATATCGATTATATTTTTGTAAAGTCTAGTTCCTCAAAATTAGTACAATTTGGTGGGATTTTAAAGTAGAGGCAGAAGTTTCTTCTGACGAAGCAATACCACCCGTAGACAGTCAGTCAGTTAGTTATTAGTTATTTAGGAATTGCTACGTTATTTTCTTCTTTCTGTTTCTACTTTACGAGGGTCGAATTGGTTTGTAAATAGTCTATTTTAGTATTGGTACGCCGCAAGAAGTGCCTTAAAATCACTAACTTTGGATCGACAGACATTACGGTATGGCGGACTGATGTATTGATTTTAATAATATAATCAACTCAATGTAAATGTTTATATCAGTAGTGTAGCTTACTAATAGTAAAAATGTAAAGCTAACAATATTTAAAATGCGGGCTTTACTTAAGTGTTTTTAATCTATTTAATGTCGCCTGACGGTGGTTTAGTAGTTATAGTTAGTAGCGATTCCAACAACCATAAAAAAGTAAATGGAATAAAATGATTTGAATGGGTTATTAACCAATGCGCCTTTGGGATTAAACTTTAGCTTTTAAGAGGATATCATGGGATAAAACGGTTCCAAACTTTGAAACTCCCATGTAAAGAAGTTCAAACTTAAAAAATGTCCAAAAATAAAAAAATATATTCTGATCTGTGTAAAACCAACATTCACAGATGTTGATTTATAATTTTTAATATTACATTTTGTTAGTTTTAATGAAACAAACAGCGTAGGACTAGGCAATTTTCCGGCCTGGAGAAGGTTTCTGTATCTAATTAAAGATAGGTGTTAGCTACTAAGTCGTATTTAACTAGGTATGCCTGTTAACTTTGCTAAGAATTAATTGAAAAATTATATATACATACATAATTTTTATAAGTCTTAATTCAAGAATTGACAATAACTAAATATGACTTTATGAATCGTCAAATTTATTGAAAATAAAACTATGCATTGAAATATTATATTAAAGAACGTTTCACAAATTATATTACGTAATAATATGCATCAAATGCATAAACATTTTCTTTCAGAGAAACATTTATTTAAAATCGAGTTCCAAAATAAACAACTTAGTTATTAAGTGACTATAAAAAGTTATAGAGAAAACTTGGTACTAATGCCACTATACTTTGATTTATGTGGATTATTAAATATTGTAAACGATACGATTTGAGCACTTCTTTATTGGCCTCTGTGTGATATATTTTACTGTTGGTTATTTTACGAGTCACAATCAGATAATTATACTTCATTGGGTCCATTAAAACGGTTCGTGGGAAATTGCAGATATCCTTTCGCGCCAGCGTAAAATTGACGATGGCAGGTTTGCACATGATCGGATGCTTAGTGGTTAACATATGATATCCTAGTGAGTTCAATTTTTGATGAAACAATTTGTTTCGGGTTTGTTAGTAAAAATGTTTCGTGTGAAGAAATGTTTCTCATTACGGTCATACCCATTTAAAAACAAAAAAAAGTTAATAATGTTCCCAGTAATAAAAAACCCCAAATTTAAAACTTTCAGTATCAAATGAAAAGTCTTGTCTTTTCTGAATATACATATTATATTGTTTGACTCAAGAATTTAATGTATGCTAGAAAAGAAATGTTAAACTACCTTAAGGAGTAGATGCAGCGGCCCACTCACTCTGCATACCGGTGGCGGTGGCTCGTAGCCCCAAAAGCAATTCCACGGCATCTTAATTCATATTTAATCGCACAAACTTATACGTCATCTTAAAGATGGGTCAAAAACGGTAGACGACCAACCTGTGCCACGGACGCCTTCTGACTGAGGTACACAGCTGATCTGTTTCCCTCAATTATCATAGATGCTAGAACAAGGTTCTTTTTTTTCTTACAATGAGGTTGTTTAGATTGCGCGTTTTCGTAATTACAAAAATACCATTAATGAAAGCTTATTTATGTTTTTTTTTAATATCGTCATTATAAATATATATTGGAAATTCAAATTCGATCGAAAATTATACTGTTAATCACATGATAAAGTATGCCTTTTAACAAATAATGAATTGAATCTTTATTATAATCCTGAATATAATATTTTTTATGCAATTATTATATATTACGATATTTATTTACGAAGTTATCAAAGGTTTAAATGTTATGTTGCCTATTTGCAGTATCCGCTTTATATTACACGGGTTTCGGCTGTATGCAAAAAAGCCACGATAAATTATAGGTGGACAATACATTCACAATACATGGGTAAAAGGAAGTATCCTACGGCATTATTGTTGTCAAAGTTGTACGAGAAATTACGTGACATAGAATTTATTTTGCGGCTAAGTTCTTAACATTTTGAATAGTCACTGAACTAGAATTCTAAAAGTTTATATTATCCACGGAACAATAGCATTAAATACATTTTCACATAAGTAATGCATCACATACAAAGTAAAAACTTCGTAAAAATAATTTAAATAAGAAATATATAAAGATTTTAAATACTTTTATGCAATACGTACATTTTTACAACAACGTATGTGTTTCGTTATTTAATATATTTTCACTTACAACCTATTTACAGAAAAAGCTTTTAGTGTTATATGGTAAGATTTTATTATCTTCATATAATTTATGTTTTAAGATAGCACACGACATAATATAATAATATATATTCCTTAAACAGATATTCCATATTACGAGGTTATGAAAATCACAAACCTGGACTACTGCTTCCAACGGTGGGCTGATCACAGTTCGCTGATCTCGAGACCAGGGGCAGCTCCAGGGCATTTTGAATAACACAACACTAATTTTTCATTACAATATTACGTCGCGTTATCTACGTCAGGATCGTGTCGGGAGGACGCGTGCGATCGAATAGACATTCGAGTGGGGACTACGTAGTACGTACCGTTTGGGAATTGGGATTTCGTTTGGGAGCGCTGACGAGTACGCGCCGGCCCCGGGTGCGTTGCCTGGGCTGATACGCGGAAACATCGAACCAACCGTAATTACTTAGCAAAGGATTTTTTGAGTAAAGGTAGATATGAACAACTTTAATATTAAATACCTAGTCGAGTCATAAGTTCTGTTGCAAATGAAAATGCAATTTTGAAGTGAAAGTTCTTTAGGCGCTTGGGGGTATAATTTTACAGATAAAACGCAATAAGAATAATATTAGCGTCATTAAGATGCGCAGTGTTTTTTTTTCGAAGAAAAGGGAGAGAGCTTGAGAAATATTGAGAGAGAGAGTAAGGAAGATAGAGAAAAAATACACGCTATTTACATAGTTGATGTATTCGTTTAGCAACTTTAAATATTAGAACTTTAATTCTATCGCATAAGGTCTTGTTCAGTAAACGCAGTTTTTTTATT
This sequence comes from Pieris rapae, assembly GCF_905147795.1. Lineage (NCBI taxonomy): Eukaryota > Metazoa > Arthropoda > Insecta > Lepidoptera > Pieridae > Pieris > Pieris rapae. The sequence continues at coordinate 5,351,412 of NC_059524.1, read as the reverse complement.
TATTTATAATATCATTAGCACGTATACAGTCTGTGAACAGTGTGAATATAAAGACAAATACATGGAGTGATCAGATACTGGTACATGGGGCTTTTACCTTGGTAATAATTGATTTACAAAGAAGTTTCTCTTCTGACATGTGTTTTGTTGACACCTTTTACGTACGCACTTTTTTAAGCGGTAATTTAATATTATTAAAATCTTTACCTTTATATTTATTAAAGTTTTAGCATAAAATAAAAATATATTCTATTCGAAATGGCTCCTTTCGCTTTTATGCCTTGAATCTTTTTGACCACGAATGTATGAATATACTCACTGTTTCCAAGGGAAATTTCGGCACTGCTTGCTCGAAAGATTTTTTAGGAGACTTAATGTGATCATGTCGCTTAGAGCAGGTTATGTCCTCTAAACCTGGCCATAATTTGAAGTCAAAGAGGTATTGATTTGGGGTATGGGCTAGATGAGAGACCAAAATTATATTCATGGGATTTCTCGTTTCGAGCTCCATATAATAGTGTAAATTTATAATAGCACAGACTTTTTTAATGATTTTCCAACATTTTCCGTGTCAGTGACTTCCACATTATTTCCTATAGATTTGTTTATTCAGCTAGTTTAAAAAGTTTTTACCGACGCTATGCACACTAGGTATAGCATATATGAGTAGGCCAAGCACAACATATATAGGTAAGTACGTTTAATTCGAACAAAAGATTAGCCCGCAATAAAATACCATAAAAATACCTTGGAAAATCGTTCATCGCTCTATATTCCTGACGTAACGAAGCTAATTGTAACTAATTGTTAATTCATCCTCAATAGGTAATATGCACCGCCCGAACACAAACGTAAATTAATTGACGAGGTCAAAGTAGACAGGAATTAATAAGCTAGATCTAGGTGCATATTGTTTCAATTTGGATGCATAAAACTACATTTTAGATTTTTCGGTGGATCTAACGAAATACGGAGGTACCTACTCGTATACCTACTGTAAGGGCTAGATGATCTAGTTCTTGGGAAATTCAACACTCCAATAATACTACACCTACACCCTCTGTCTTTGCCGATGAGTAGGGATGCCTACAAGTTCGAATTGATTGACGTGGAATAAGTGATACCTAGATGATCTTATGTTCCAAAATAAACGTATTTTATTTATTTTTATTTTAATGACTTGATTCGCTATAATTCACTTCACTAACTTTACATGTATAACTTCAAACTTGAACAAAGGAATTGCCCATGGGTTTTTTATTTGAATGGAATCTAGCTGTTGGCCCCGACTAATGCAAGGGCATCTCCTGCAAAACTGAAGGGAAGGAAGGAAGCTCACTGGAGTGAGCGAAATGCGAAGTAAAGGCCCACACCTTACTCGGTGAAGCCGTTTTTAACCATACTCTGATTTTTAATATTAATTACCGCGTCTTTAAACTTTTTTCTAATAACTTGTTAATAACTTTAATTTGCTAATAACTTGCCACTGCCCGTGCGCATGTGTCACCACCTCTTATATAATCAATTCCCTACTCCAACTCGACCATCCCACTTCGGGGAGATGTTCAAGTCAATTCGTAAATAACCGAACGAGTTGCACATGCGCACTTGTTGCAAGATTCTTCAGAATATGTTTCATACAAAATGTTTAAAATTTAATTATAAATAATAAAAGTGAATACCATTTCATGATTTTACTTCATGGGACAAATGACAATGATTCGACTGATTTAAATATTGTGTGATAGGCTGATTATAATTAGAGTTTAAAGCGATATATGCACAGTATGAATAGAGTGTAAGTCTGTGTCAGACTGACTGTTTCTCTGAGGACATTGAAATTCAGTAAGGCTATTCCTTACGTTAGGTATCTACGACTCCCTTATGTCAATATCCAAAATATTTTTGAGTCAGACCTAAGTACTTATTACCTTGTAGCTTATTAAACTGAAGTAGCTCTAAGGCGTAGTTATAAGCTACAAGGAAAATCTCTTGCTCGTTGTCTCTGAATAAGTCAATCGCCCTACCTAATATTGTGATGGTAGTTACGAAACAGACCTTCATCAGGAATTTGTACAAATATAACATAAGCAAGAGAATAACTAACGTATATTTTCCATATAAAATTTTCTTCACTATTTTTTGAATTACAATCAAACTTACCTGAGTCGTCTTGACATCTCTTCTAAACCAATGACGCATCCATTTAAACATCATTGTTTTAAATCTTTTAATTATTTTAGAAATCCATATTATGACATAGGAAGTGGATATAACTCCAAGCAGCCAGCATATACCCATGTTTCATAACTTCCATAGTCTCACAAATGTAGCCGATTCGCTGAGCGCCCGAAAACAACTGAATTTTCTAAATGGTGAATTGACCCCACATTAATCATTCATACTTAGCGATTGTTAACATACGTCTAATTAACATTTTCAGTTGCATACGATTCGGTTTATTTCTCGTTATTTTTATTTGCTTTTTGTTCTAAATATATAAATAAAAGTACATGCCCCATGACTAGTTAAATATTATATTGTATAATAAATAATATTACAAAATAATATTTACAGTAGACATAATAGAATAATATGTGACCATACTATCCTCAATGTTTTATGGAAATAATACTTCGTATTTAATGTTTTTGTAATATAGCAAATTAAAAAAAAACCCAAAGTAAGTATCTAGTGTATTTTCACTTTTTTTGAATTTATTTTATGAAAACTTTCGACTGCCATCTTATAAAACATGTTTTCTTTCTAAAGGGTTAATATTTTAATCCTGATCGCATAGCTGGCAGTGTATTTTTACCTTGGATAGGTACTATTTGGTGAATAGCGCCACCTATTGACATTATTTTGTAAGCAAAGCTTGTATCCGTGCGCCATCTTGTGGAGTATCGTAGTACTAACATTATAATAATTACAGAAATATATTTATCTAAATTCGCTACTGTACCTATTCAACTATTTGCGATTTCACAGGTATTTCGACCAAATTGTAGGATTGTCAATTTAGCATTATAATAAATCAACGTCTTACTAGATGGCGCTATATTTGTATTCATGTTAAGATTAGTACCGTATCAGAAGTTACATGGTTATCGGTTTAGTATAGGTTCTAGGTTAGATTTTACTTATTTAGCCTCTTGATTAATCAGAGGTTCAGAAGGAAATTAAGGAAAGCCAAACAAATTACGGTCAAATGTATTTTAGGGCAAACATTTTGTATACCAATGGATTTAATTAAAATACCTAAATTTATTGTTAAAAAGTTTGGATACATGTTATCCTTATATGTCCCTAGTTGACAGAACTATATAAATTAATTAATGCAATGATTTATAAATAAATCTGGAATCAAAGACTTTTAATTTGTTCATGTTAGATAGATACTTAATATTAAAGGGTCGGTGTTGAGAAATAAAATGTTCAAATCACATATTCAGTTGTTTATTATCTATACTGTACTCAAAATCGATCCGAAGATCACATCACATAGTAATTTCATAAATAATATTACAATGTCATGTACTTTCTGTGACTGCTCGTGAATAAAAAAAATTGTTCAGAATATTATATGAATACTTTGTTCATTGGATCGGTTTACTTTTAGTAGACTGTACTACTATAAAATAACATACCGTTATTTAGGTATTACGAACTTACATTTATGAGAGATATATAATAATCAATTATTATGTTGCTGATCTTTTTTTAATATATTTACAGTTTTACATTTTTTTTGTGATTTACAAATAAATTCTCGAATATTTATTTAGGTCTCCATTATTCCGTTTCGATTTACAATAACAGTACTTTATAGTTAAAAATATCACAAAAATGAAATATATTATGTGTAAGACACACGCAACATTACAAATACAACAAAAAGAAAATAGAAAATACACTAAAAACCTAGGGCCAGATTCCCTTCTAAACAGGAAGGATACTTTCGATGTTCTATCTTTGTAACGGCAATTTTATACCATTACTTTTATTATCACACTAATTAATTATAAAATTAATCAATTGTCTTACAATAAATGCGTCAGATCATAAAATTTTGTATACAAATCATAGGCAACAAATGAGAAACGATAAATTTCAACAAAAAAATAAAATTATGTGTTTAGAGTAATACTGCCGTATTGATAAAAGCGAAACTTGGCGGCTCCCGGTGATCGGTCTCCAAGTTGGTGACCGACGCCGAGCAGCCCCGAACCGATAACAACAATCAACATCAATCAATACAAACAAACGCAACGCTTCACTGCAAACGTCTCTAACGAGTTTAACTCCAACTTCCGCTATTCACCTTTTATCGATATGGCATTCCACTTACGATATACGACAATAAATATAACGCACTTACACATTAATCACTTCTTTAATTCCGACGCTAGGAATTATTTTATAATATATACCTAAAAATATAATCACGGCACAAGTATCCCTCCGACTAAATTACTAACGTAGTGTCACTTTATCAGGATTTAGAATCAAATATGTATTATGTATCTTAAATATTTCATTATTAATATATCATTATCAAAATATCCACTAAATGGGAGGAATAAATCAAATTATTAATATTTTACTCTAACATACGCATGACTGATCAACAAAAGGATATGGACTAGGAATAATATTAGGCAATGGTTGCCTCGGGACGAGCGCGCAGTCGCGAAACACACGCCGCCGTCCGCCTCTCTCTATCCGCTTACATCAGCTTATACGCATATCGCCTCTACATGCAAACCGCGAGATTTCAACAAAACTTAATACTGTCAAACAATAGACGGCTTAATCGCCAGGATTAAAAGGTTACTCGGACGCGATCGTCGGCCACTATTTGTGCATCCGCAGACGGAAATCGATCGGTATATGATTATCTAGCAAATCTATCTGGAATAAAAGCCGTTCTATCCTAGAATGTAGGTAAATAGCTTGGAAGTAAGCCTTCGTTTTTCAATATTGTCCGACAACGTTCATTGTTCAATTCGAATTAGTTGCTACCACTCTAGGAGTGCTGAGACCTATGCTACGTGAGAACGGCCGCGCTCGACCGACGCGATTGTGCTCCGGCGTCAAAAGTTTCCGTGCCGAAGGAGAGAAGCGGCTACTCTATTGGTGTTCGTATCGATTCACTTAATCTAAACTAGTGTAAATCTCGTCATCTATAAAACATAATTTCATAAATCATAACATACGTAAAAATAACATAACTCTCACAAAAAATGCTCACAATAGGAGTGGGTGCAACTTTTGACACCGGCCTCGGCCGGAGCCGGGAAGCTGCTGCCGCGGGAAGGCGGCACGAGACGACTCTCGCCCCGCACCGTCCCCCGCCCGAATCGTTCGCTTATATACACGAATCGGTGCGGCGGCGCACCGATTACAGGAACTCATATCGTATCTTAAAAAAATAATATATAATAGTAATAAGACATTTGAAACCTCACTAACTACTATTCGACGACGTCGGGACGATCTCGACAAATTTTATTCATACGGCTCCTGCGTTTCGAAAACTATTCATATCACAATCGCACGACCGTGCCTGAGAATAATCCCGCTACTCGCGTACACACCGTATCCCGTGGGCGCCCAAGAACGGTGGGAGCCATAGTACGAGCAGACTGACCGCTAACACGGCGCCTCCTGGGAATGCGGGGGCGAGTCGGAATCGGGGGTGATGGAATGGGGGTGAGGAGAAGGGTGTCGGGGCGTAGGTGGGGTGGGAGGTTACGGGGGTCTGAGGGCCGGAGGCAGCTGCACGGGAATGTGGTAGTAGCGGCAGGCGGCCCTTCGGCACGTGCCCGCCGCTGCGTCCCGACAAACCACCACGCGGCATCCCACCACCTGCAGCCCGCACCCTGCGTATACACAACGCGTGTTAGACATATTATTAGTATAGAAACAATCATTAGATAATACTTTTGCATTTGATTCAATCGTTAGGACTTCAAAGCTAATCTCATCAGTATCATACATTTTCAAATGTGTCATGCAATTTAATAGTTAAACATTTTTCTAAAAAGTACTAGATTTCTATTCTAAGTCAAACATTCTATTAAAAATCGGAACGCCATAATTTTACATTGGCGTTTAGGTATTGCAGTTTAAGTAAAGATTTAGTTCACCAGCAAACTTATGGTCTCCTTATCATAAAAAATAAAAAGTTAGTAAATTCATTCCGATTACAAATAGGAAAACTGGTTTAGTTTCATTGGAAACCGTATGTTCACTTCATGGAACTGCTATCTTCATTTGTATTTTTGCTCATACTCTACTTTATATTTCTAATCGCCTACAGATCATGCAGGTTATAAAAATTGTGTCAAATGAACTTACAAATGCAATACCTAGCTACACCCATTATTAGTCTACAGATTAAAAATACTAAGCCGAGATTTAAAATACAGACACAAATTTTCTGAAAACACGTAATAGAATTATTTACAAAATCATGCAGTGTTAATACAGGTACTGGGACTGGGTCATCTATGAATACACGTTTGTCATATTTCAATGGTTCAAAAGTAGGTCAAAACATTACTCAATACTAAATTCTAGGGGACCGTACATCTATTGACCTTGTTTCTATAATGGAAGATTTCTAACATCATGTGATTACTGTTAAACAAATCAACATTGGATATATCACATCAACTAAATATAGCATATGTTAATGTATATTAGCACAAGCATAAATGGTTACCTTCACGTATATGAACAAATCTGCAGGTAGGTCGGTTGCATCCTTGTCGATTAAAATCTTGGCACACCGGGAGGGTGTCCAGTAACTGAAAACATAACAATCATTTATGAGTATTTAGTAAAAATAAATTAACATTCGGACAGATAACGCCACGATCAAATATTTTTAGCATTGCACCCGTTGATTACGTTCCATTTTATGCATATCCAAATTTATATTTTAAAATTAAGTTCAGTATACATATATTAAAATTATTTCGAACGAATTGTAAAATTTGCTGTGTGCATTTTATCATTGTAAAAATTTATATTGTGGCAATCTTGTGCGAATGTTATTGAATGAATAAATAATTTCATAAACTGTCACACTAATACGCCATATTTCTATTACCGAACATCTGTCATAGATCCCAACAATGAATTCTGGCAATGTCCAGAAGTCGAAACATCAAAAACAAGGTGCGACGGTTTACGAACCTTCATATTGTTAGTGTTATCGTAATTGTAATGATATCATTACTTAGGACATTCATACATCGGAACACTGACATATCTTCATTGCACAGCCGTCTGGAAATAAACGCTCAATAGTTCTTGTAATATCAAAGAGCAGATGTCACCGCCTCACTTACGAAACTTTATTATTCAGACCTTAAAATAACATATTTATTAACGAATGCGTGTGTAGTTTCTCAGCTGCTAGTCAACTATCAATTGGGAAAGAAGAAACACGGAAGGCGAAAATTTATGAAATCAAATACCATTGCTGCTTCAATATTACAATAACTTTACAAGATTCGTTGCACAATATGATTGTCCTTCCAAGCATTCTTTCGTTTGGCGCGCTGACAGTTGTCACTTTTATATTGTAAAATCTGTCAAAATGTTCACAAAATACAAAACACGACCTACGCGAATCTGTTATTGGCGCGTGAGTTCCGCAACCGTCAGAGTTGTGTTAAGAATGCTGCACTATGCACATAGGAATGAATATATAATATCTAAATGGCATGCAGAACGCTTGAAATATAATCATTATTGCGCAGCCAATCTTTTTAAGCGTGACTATAATTTACAAAAAAGCTTAAGCATGATGCTAGACAAGTTTTACCAGGGCGAGGGCGACTAAGGTCTGTAGCGTCCAAGTGTACCCATTAACCGACTGTTGCTAAAGCTAAGAAGGCGGTGTAGGGATTCGACGTGTTTCTGCGTCGGCTGTGATGGCTAGGGCTGAAGGTCTCCAGATGTTGCAGCGGGGTCATGCGACGTACGGCAAAGGCACGGTTAAATGTAAATAGACAAATTAAACTTATACCTTTAGCTTACATGACAGTTCTGGACGTGACATGTTAGTGGTAGGACAAACTGCAACATAATGACCATTAGAGTGCGGTTACTGTACGACAAACAAAAGAAAACCAAGTAGATTAATTACGTCTACGTGAGTCGTTCGAATAAGCATCGGAGAGGCTCCGACGAGATGTAAGCGAGGAGCTGAAGCCGCCTTGGAGAAGCACTTTAAGCATTGTTCGAGAAAAGTCGAAGTGGATAATTAGCCGACGCACAAAAGGAAATTCAGTAATGAGATCTCGGCGGTTGCAACATTTCGGCGGATCGTTACATAATTGGATAAGCCACTTCGAGTTTTCTCTTCCCGCCACTGTCATTTCAACTACCAACTATGCAAAAAAGATTTTATTAAAAAGCATTAAAGTTTGTCAATACTATGTTGATTAAACCCCCTTAAAAGCGGTCGATAGTTGATACTGGCAATGGACTAGAAATATGTCGTTAAAGAGTCGATTTAATACATTTCTTTTTGTTCTTTTCAAATTAAATTTTGATCATCAGACAGAGCTCTTGATTCGGTTTTATGATAGTATTGCAAGTCGACTCAATAACTTAATACCCATACAGGCTTCATTAACTTTGACAATAAATTCTTCAATGAAATATCAAGGACTATTTTTAATGACCATGACGATGCATGCTTCATTAAGTATATGACGATATTTCAGCAAAGAGTTTTAGTGGGATATCATAAAACAGGATATTAAAGTAAGCTGAATTTATTTATCTTACCGGGTGTAAGCAAGGCAAGTATTGTAGAGTCACTTCTTCCAAAATTTCAAAGCGAAAATGTTCACTATACAAAACTCAATTCAACATGTCGTAGCGGCAACCGTCAACAATTCTTACACAGCACAATGACTACGGTGGTTGCGATGATTGTGATAGAATGATAAGTCTGACAAGCAAAACTAAGTTTATACAAAAGTAGGAATAGATCTCCTTAATTCTTTTGATAGGCACGTATTAATTTAGTTTAACACCGTGTCTTATAAAAGTTATAATTATTCTGTTTATTTTAGTAAAATACAATGCCATTCCTAATTTGTCGATAATCATATCACGCACTTATTTACCGACATTATCTACTTTAGTAGAAAGCTAGACTAATCAGTTCTACGGAAGCGTGTGAAAAAAGCAAGCTCCAAATATAGTCTGACTAGAAAATGTTATTGGTTGTTCTAAGAGCTGCGTTTACTGTTGTGTTTTGGCTAGTTTTAGTAAGCTTTTTTGAGGCGAATAGTAGAGGCGATATGTTTAGTTGATATGGCGCAGCGTTAGAGCATACTCGAGCCCGTGATCGAGTCTAGGTGTGTTTAGGGTTTCGGCTCACAAGGCGTAATGGTTGCGGGATTGCGGAGGATCACTTCGCATAATAACAATTCGACAAGTCTCTTAAAAGAGAAGCTTTGTTGTAGTGTAATCTTTTAACAATACATTACATTTTTTATTGGATATTTATATTTTTGTTGCAATTTTTTACTTGTCTTCGAGTTGTTATTTTGTGGCGTGGCTCTTGGATAAATTTCGCAAGTGGAAAATGCTGAGTGATGCGCAAGAAGCTCGGCGAGTGCGAGGGGAGAACAAGCGAAAGTCGGTGGTTCGCGCGATGCGATCTGCAGTGGTTGTGATTTGCCGTGTGGCGGTTTGCACGGGTTTGGGGTTGGCGCGAATTAGCGATACTGGGGCCACTCGCTGGTTACGTGAGTCACGCGGCACTCCGTTACCTGTCCCCGTTCGTCCGTATACTCCACGTAGGGAGCGTTGGGCGGCGCACAGCCTGGCCGTTTCCAACACAATAAAGCAAAAGATTTGTAATGCGTAGGACAGCCGAAGCGGTCATTCGGAAGGCATGTAACAGAAAGCGTTAAAAATAAATATGTGCGACTTAAAATAAGGCAAAACTAAACGACGGACACGTCGGCACACTGAGCAAACACGAGGAGCACTAGATTATGAGGAGTACCTGATGAGCCAAACGTACAAAGGTGTCGGGTTCTATCCATGCTACAATTAGAAGGCGGCCGTGTTAGGTGCGCGCCCGGCGGGCCTGTGACGTGACGCCAAAGCGCACCCGTGCGGAATCCTCCGGGACAAAGCGTGTACGTAGCGGGAAAACGGGATCGACGGACCAAGCGCTCAACTCTGAGTACGGCGATACTCACGATACGGTCGACAAAAAGGTAATAAAAAACGTACGGTCATGCATGTCAAGCCTTATTATTACCGGGATCGATACGAGAAATATACACGCATAAGATAATAACGGTAAGTGAGTAGAATACATAATAGGTAGAGTACATTAGCATAAACTACAAATATTATCCGCGAGACGGAGGCAGTTCGCCTGTCGCAGTTATACAATACAAATGTGACAACACTAGCGCTACGCCCCGACAGGCCGGGGCCACACTTCACACGTAGAGTCTCTACGCGGAGACCCCGCGCGTCGGGCCCCGCCGGCCGCTTATGTCGTCTTCATCTTTTTGTAAGGATTCACAGCGGCAGCCGCCGCCGCCGCCGCCGCGGCCGCCGTCTGAGTCGTCGGAGCCGGCGGGGGCATCGCGTACATGTATGGCTGCTGGTAGAACTGCATGGGCATCTGCGGCGCCGGCCAGCCTGGCCGCATCATCAGTGGGGCGCGCATCAATCCGGGCATGGCTGCTCGAGCCTTGTACGCTTGCTGCGTGTACGCAGCAGCCGCCGCGTGGGCCATCGCCGAGTGCTGCGCGGCTAAGGCTAAGGCAGCGGCATAATTCTTCTGCGCTACTTCTTTAGCGACGGCCGCGGGATCCGGCGTAGCTGAGTCGGGAAGCGAGCCGGGCGGAGAAGGCGCAGGTTGCGGCGGCATGGCGGGTTGGGGCGGCGGGGCGGGCTGCGGGGGCTGTGGCGCGGGTTGCGGCGTGGCCTGCGCTTGAACGGGCGGCGCTGAAGCCGCGGCCGGCGGGGCAGAAGTCGCGGGCGCGGGGTACTCACATGACACGGGCACGAACGGCTGTTGCAGCTGCATCAGTTGCTGATAGGTCGTCGGCGGCTGGTACACCGGCACACCTGCTTTGTCTGCGGCTGGTCGCTTGTACGACACCACGCCGGGGAAGGCCTGAAATTTAGAAAATAGTTCATAGAAACAGGGGGTAAAAGATGCCATTTAGTTATATGATTATACCAGATACATCTACAAGTCTTTTAAACGTCTTAACGGTTGTTTAAGCTAATTCTTTGATTTACTTGATGAAAAGTAAATTTTAATATTTTCATTTATACATAGTAAATCAAGTATTATTGTGGATGGCGTGTGATGTACGACAGGGACTAGTATATTATATTGACATCAAGACCTACAGAAGTTAACACTGAACGGGCACCAACATTGCTGTTTGTAGTGTGAATCTAAATAATTAAAATAAGAAATATAAATATTTCGTGATACTTACAAAGTTGTCATAGTAGAAGGATCCGACGCTCTTCATATCCATCTGAAACGAGAAACAAGACGGTTGAGCGGAGTTCGACGGACTCGAGGGTTATTGGCGCGCGCGTGGCGGGGGCGGGCGGGGGCTGTCCAGCCCGCGCCGCGCGCGCCGCCGGAGGACGCGGGTTGCGGGAGCAGGGAGCGGGGAGCTGGAGGGGCAGGAAAAGGGACAACAAGCGTGCAAAGCTGGCGTAGTACCGGGGGCGGCTCGAGCTCGGCGGGCGCCGGCCGCTTCTTTCCCGCCTCCGATGTTGCGCTCCCTGCCGCTTGCTGCGCTCCGCCAGCCGTCTACGTGAAGCGAAGCGGCGCAGGACGGGACGGAAACAATAACGATGTAATAGATGCACAGAATACACCTAAAGCTCGGCGTAAGGTGACATTATGCGAAAGATAAAAAAAATTAAAGTGAAGCGTGAGTGCGACGGAAGCGTGGGGCGGAACGATACCGCGGCGAAATTAAATGAACAAAGCTCTGCGAACAAAAGCGGCGTCGCGACGAGACCAAGCCACAGTAAACTAATTCGATACCACCATTAATTTGATACGATTTGGTTCTCCACGCAGAGCCCCGGTCACCAAAGGTCCTAGGACTGCGAACGTGAAAAAGCTTAGTTCCATGCTCGCGGCCGTGGCGGATAAAGCATTGTTGCTATTTTGATTTATAAAGCAAACGACGGCGGCGTCTTGCGATGGCATCGTATCGTCCTGTGCGGAGAGTCAGGTGGTCTAGATAGGTTTACTGTGACTGAGCAGAAGAAGTAAAGCGAGCGCGATCGAGCGAGGCGAGAGCGTGCAGCCTGGTGGCGTACCGCGCCGCGCGCCTGCGCCTTAAGGTGCGCCTGCAGGTGCAGGGGGGGGTGGAAATAGCGGCAGGGGTCGCGGACGCAGCGGCCCTTGACGGCGTCCATGCACACCGTGACACAGCCGTCTTCGTGCGCGGCCACTGGCGGCGGCGGGTGCGCGAAGCGACACTCGGACTCTGCGCGCTTGCACGCGCCCCGCTGGAACTCTCGGCAGACCTGCACCCAACACCAGCCAAGTCGCCGAGTGACCTCCCACCCACCCTGGCTAACGCGCCTTCCTTCTACTCTATCTTCTATGTATCTACTTTTTTACTCTAACACTATTCCATCGACTTAACCCTCAATTTTGTATCTACGAATTTATGAAATCTTTTCTAATCTCGACCGGACGCCGCTTTGATATCGACTAGAAATGTTTTAAACGAAACGATCAACGCATCCGTCGCAACAATATATTTGTTACTTACAATTTTAACAGTTTAAAACAAACTTTCAAATTTAAAAATAATCTTGAATCTTGCATAAGTCATAATTTATTTGAAACAACAGAATTTTTGTATAAAACAGCCTAAATCATACAGATTACAAATTTATAACTATTTTAAGTCTCGCCACCAGAAGACCTTTCACCGCAGTGGATTGAAGCGAGTGAGGCTCGCGAAGCCATCGGGGCGTAGCACCCGCGCAGACACCGCGACAAAGGGGAGGGAGGGCTCCACAGCCTTGCGAGTGAGACCGACCGCATTATACATATTTAGTTTCGTGGTTTGAAAAGATATATAATGGCAGTCGGTCTTCAGAAATTGGCAACACCGGGAAGCGCTACTAAGGGAATTTAACAATTAGTACAATCAGTCATCTTACCTCGAGACGATCAGTGCGAGGAAGCTTCTGCTGCAGCACAGGTTGCTGCATGACGCCAAGTGGGGAGGCGGCAGCGGCAGCAGGGTCATGGCCAAGCATTGCCGGAACCAGCTGCGGTGTGTAATACTGCGCATACGTCGAACCAACTCCTGGCACGCCTGACAGGTATGGCGATGTGGCCTGCCATCACACGTCACTCGTCAGAATATGGCCAAAGTTCCATATCACGTTTATACAAAAGCACCAAAAATAAGTCTGATTAATTAATAATTATCTCAATTATTTTGCAGATTAAGCACAGCATGCAGTTACGAAATATGTAGATTAATAGTTAAGCTTACAAATTGTTTAAGCTACCCACCGGCCACCGATGTGTGTGTATGGTGGTAGGAGATATAGGAATATATAAAATGTAGAATTAAAAACCTCACAGTGCTTTACTATATAAAAACAAAAAGAGAATAAAAGGCGTAAGAGTTCGTACTTATTATCAATAGAGGAGTATAGGTTTAAGGTTTTAAAATATCTACAAACTAGGATTTATATGTTAGGAACGGTGACGGGTTTCAGAGAGGGCGGGGAGCGTAGCGGTGTGCCGGTGCGGGCGTTACCTGCGGGGCGAGCAGGGCCAGGCTGAGCGGGTCGAGCGCGGCGAGGTGGGTCGCGGCCGCGCCGGCTCCGCTCACGCCGCCCACCTCGACACAAAACCACACAACACGCTACTTATCGTGCGGGACAGCCACTTCTCCTTCGAAATCTCCCCACGCACTACATCTCACTCTACAAGCTCTATAAGCTGCTTAAGTGGAACGCGTGCGGGGAGTGACCCCGAGGAGATCGGGCATTTTGTTAGCAAGTGAAAAGTGAGGGTACGTTCCAGTGATTATCAGCATTAACGCCTTAACCCAAGTCGTGAGTAATCCAAAAGTCATGCCACTTAGGATAAATTATACAAACATGCTCAAGCTGTGAGGAGCGACCGGCCGCCGGCCACGTGGTAACTTGCGTCCCTGCCCTTGCTAACTTTGACTCATCTACGCTTTATGTTTTGACTATGTTGGCACAGTAAGTTTGGTGGTACTAATAGATACATTAATTATTAATTACGTAACATCTAAGATATGATCTATACTCTTAAATATTCTACCTACTTAGGACAGTACAAAATCATTTAAAAATACCAAATTCCTAACTTCCACAATACATTGGCATGGGACGCAACTTAAGCACGACGCCATTCTACGTGGTTAACGCGAATGCTCGAAGTATAATAGCGATTTACATCGAAAGCTGCATTTTGCGTGCACTTCCTATCTACCTTGAGGGCCGGTCGCTCAGCATTGTGGTAAAAGCAAAGAGATGGTACTCACCACGGTTGGGACCTGGCCAGGAAGCACCTGGCCAGGCGTCAGACCCATCTGTTGCATTAAGGCGTTCTTAAGTGCTAAGTGATTCCGCCCGTTGATAAGTAGCTGGTCCTTGAGGTGCTGGGGCGGGTGAAAGTACTTGCAGGGAGGCTTCTCGCGGTTACATCGACCCTGAAATTCATATTAATACTAATTAATTTATGTATAACAATCTTTTTATCTTGTCAATGATTTTTCAATGATTTTTATTTATTTGATCGATATTACCGTACATATATACAATTTACACTTTAGGGACTCCACTATTTATCTATTACAATTACTATAAATCCAAATATAGAAATTTGCATTTGTGAATGTAAGTAATATGTCGTAGACAGATGCGATATAAAAGTAAGTAATTTACAATGATGTATGCAAGAACGAAGTGAAATATGATACAAGGCTTAAAAACTCCAAGAAATTTATAATATTCTGATCACGGTTGACGGCGGCAGTAAAAATGGTTATGACGTGCTTCTCATTCTTCTTAATTTCGGCGCCAATGAGGCCTGGGATAATTGCCTTTCAAAAGAAACTCTGCAAAAGCCGGCTATGGTGATTTATTTACATTCTCGTAATGAAGTGTCGTACAACGTGACAAGACGCCCATTTTACCGCGAACTACCACGCTTTATCGCATTACATTTTGCTTTGCAGGTTCTATATTTTTGAATAACTAGATGTAAAAATATATTTATCAGTACTTAGTTTGTAGTTGTTTGCTGACTTATGTATTTACAAATGTCTTTTAAGGTGGCGTTTAAATCTAAGTTAGTGATTAAATTTGATTGACATAAAGTAACTAAGTACTCCCTGAATAATACCTACTATTATTATTTTGTTTAAATATATATTAACATATAAAGAAATGCCTTACGTCAAAATTTTCAGTTTTATCGCCTATTAACTGTATGAAATGAAAAATTTATATGTAAATACAAAGGTTGATAAATGTGTGACCTAGAAAATCGCATATAGTCCAAATTATTTGTTACGAAACTTTAGCGATGCGTATTCCAAGCGGGTTGGGGCAGTCGGTTGCATTTTGATTAACTTGTAACTAGCAGACAGTGTTACAAACATTTGTCCGTAATTTAAATTTTGCATAAATTTTATGTTTAAACAAAGCTACAGTTTAGACACACAACTAATATAAAAAAAAACAAAAACTTTAAGTTGTAGGCCACATGGATTTGATTTCGGTACATATACTATCTGTATTAATAATAATAATATTAATACAGATAGATTATAGTTTTCTTTATAATTCGTTCTATGATTTGGCGTTTTAAGAACTGTACGGATACTCTGGTGTACGTAATTGACCTTTTTAATACTATTGAAGCATGGAAACTTTGGAAATAACAAAGTTTAGTCAATCTCGCTTCAACTTTAATTTGAATTGTTTCAATTATTATAATTATTAAAATGGGTAAACTTCAGGAATGTACCGTAAGAACAATAAGGTGTAACGAAGAAAACTTTTGATTGTAATTTAGATAACTCTTCAAAATTAGATTTTTCTCACATACTCCCATTTTGAATGCTTCAACATTTACAAGCTATTTTCATATTTAAATGAGATTACTGTAGTATTTGTATCGCCCGGAATTGCTAAGCGTTAACGTACACTAAATAGAAATCGAACGTGAATCTGTTTAGTTTTATAAAATGCGATATTAATACGCCAGCGTATTATAATGTATGATGTAGTCTATCTTTGGATAACTATAGGATTAATAATTAATAATTTTTTATATTTTTATTTTACCTGTAAGACAAGAAGTACACTTATGAACGTAAAAAAAATTATTGTACATTTACATTTACTACTAGTTCGCAAGTCAAGGGCGTAGAGCGGACAAGAAAAATGACAAGAAAGTTTCCGCCACTCTTTTCATTAATAGCCGTAGTGAGGATATCCCTTAATTTATATTAAGTTGCGGCCAGATAATATTTTACAGGTTATATAGCAGGTGTGATTAGCGAACGTAACAGAGTACAACAAATGGCCACATCGCAGCAGATGGATGACTTCACTCGCGGCCCATTGCACATATTACGATGCATTAATTGCTGTTCTATTGACGCGTGTGGGGGTGTATTTGATTGATGATGTTAAAATTTGGAAAATTAAAGCAAGAAATATTTAAATCAATCACAATAGAAAGCGTTTGTAACCTTAAGCCATATATATATATCACTGTAATTGTCAGTTTTTATTTATCGTGATGATGTGATTCATGTAATGTTGGGTTGGATAAATAGTCATTAATATTCAGTACGTGATCGTTGTTAGCCTAATAAAACAGACACATTACTTAAAAAATATATCGGTAAGCCTAAGGCACTTAATTTGTTCAGGTCAGTGGTTTAGTAGAATCTTAGTATTTTGTTTTATCTATAACAATTGCATAATGATGAGTGAAAGATTTAGTTTTGAGGTATAATCGAAATACACTTACATGTCGTGCTGGTACAATTATTTTATTATATATACCTACGTCACTTTGATAATTAAGTAAAGATTTCTATCTGTTCTTAAATTTCTTTATACTCTGTGGTGACATCAAAACAGGTAAGGTTAAATTTGAACAAAAGTAGTGAAGAAATACAAAGTTTGAATAGAACAGATTGAATGTATTTTTAGGAGTTCAATTTTTCTAATTAAGTGTCATTTTGTTTGGAGTAATCACATTAGACTAAAGCCAAAAACTGGTAAACAAATTTACTAACTAATCTAATAAATGTTTACCTGAGTGAATACTGTTACACAATTTGTTTGGGGTAGTGTTTTAACATAATCAAAATAACTGGCGAATTTACTTTTAGGTTTAAATTGGATACAAGGGGCAACCTTATGAATGTTAGCAGGAGGGCGACCGCTAGGGGGGCAATAACCGCCCAAACTAATAACATTTTTGTGATAGTGGGGCAAACTGACCGTTTCCCTTGCACTGTCCGTTATACACATATAACAATAAGTGTTTTCATATAACACACGTTTAGGGTTATTACCGCATATATTTTAATTTTGATAATTTGAGTGATTATAACCACTAACAGGTGGTAATGGCTCTAGAATACAATATAATTTTAGAATAGTCATTTTTTTTGTCCTTCGACCCGTAAAAGAAAATCGAAAAATTAACTGGGAAATTAAATAAAATTTTGAATCAGCTGATAAAACTGTAGGTAGTCACTTAAAATACCATAAGTCATTCGTATGGGCGTACACAAGCTACGCGGCCTCGTATTTCTAGCCCGTATTAAGAGAAATGAGAATTATAGCAATGACCAACCAAGGGTTCTTTATAAATGTAATAAAAGAAAATTCAAATTTCACTGCGACCACGAAAATATTTTCTGAATTTGTTAGGGATCGCACAAATGCTTCTAATAGTCGGCTAGGGCTCTTCAAGTCTGTAACGCCTGTAACGAACGCGTTCTTAAGTGCAACTCGTTACAGTAGGTTGTCTGTATACAGTAAAATGCACCCTACTCACTGCACGCCGTTTCCGCTCCTAGTCACGCCCGATCTACTGCCATCTACACGTACTGCCTTTGTTTATGACCACTTAAGCCTTTATTTCATAACTGAGAAAAAAGCAGAAGCTACTTTCTTCACTAATCCGTAAATAAACGTCTGCTCATCTCGCTCCTGATAATTACACCCGTCGCATTGTTTAAATAAACAATGAGCTACAATTAAACCAAGCCCATTCATTAGTTGCGTCGGTGTGTAGCGCACACCACTGTATAATAGAGGTCGGAGTGCCAAACGGCGGGCCCAAATGTTTCTCAGACAAATCGATTGATCGATCGGGATCGATGAGTTGGCAGGTATGTACGCACGTGCTACGATTGGCCGGACACGCGCCACTCGCAAACCGAGGACAACAATGAGCTTACAATACATGAATGACACGCTATATCCTAAGCCCACTTATACGAACGTAAGTGCTTGCCAAAAATTCTCATGATGTCAAACAGGGACGCAAATAGCGATCGCCCGTGGTACGTGCCAACTACTGACCGGTGAACCTGTGAGGTGTATTAGGGACGCTTGTGTGCGTGGGCATCCGTGGAACGTAGCCACATTTTATTTATGCAGATAGTAATGTAAGATATTTATTAGCGTGTGGGATATGATGTATCACTCTAGAAGTTTGACAATAAAATTATTCAAATTCAACTCTCGGGTCAATGCGAGCTGCTTTAATTCTTTGACAGCCAATTCGGGAGAAAGGTGAAATTTAATTTAAAAAAATTTGCGAGTGCGAAAGGAATTAGGTGAGCAAAAACGATTCTGAAGTAAGTAGAATTTGAATTTAAAATGATTTATAGAGGCGCGGGGAGGCGGCTAATGAGCCGCTGCCGACACGCGAGGGGCCCGCGTTTACGTGGTATATATGCAGAATGTTTAACGTCTCAAAGTTCACATATTGTCATTATCCGTACTCTTTTAAAAGTAATACAAAATGTGTTGTGAATTTTTTTCAATATATAAAATTTATTTCTGTCTCAAAAAGAACAAAGCAGAGTTTAAAATTAAGAATTATGCACTCTGTAAAAGTTCCCAACAAGTTGCATCGCGGCGCTGCGTCGTAGCTTAACGTTAAAATATGCATTCGCGCGGAGTTATCTCGGCCACTTGCCGTCGCCCCCGGCGGTCAGCCCTTGTTTATATACTTTTATATGAGTTTAAAACGCTAATGCTTAATATTCGTTGTATACAAATTTTCTCACCTAAAATATAATATGAACATCGGTATGGAAAAGGTTATTTACGTAATTTATCTCGTCTGGCGTTTAACCTACATTTTTTTTTATAGAACAGGGGGCAAACGGGCAGGAGGATCACCTGATGTTAAGTGATACCGCCGCCCATGGACAGAGGGCTCGCGAGTGCGTTGCCGGTCTTTTAAGAATTTGTACGCTCTTTTCTTGAAGGAAGGAAGGAAGGAAGCCGAATTGGTTCGAAAATACTTCGGTGAGCAGCTGGTTCCACAAAGTGGTGGTGCGCGGCAAAAACTGCCTTGAAAAACGCGCAGTTGTGGAACGGTGGACGTCGAGGATATTTTTTATTTCGATATAAACATTTCAATTTACAGTTTATAGGTTTTTATAAATACCCGAGGACAGCTCCCATGATGAATGAAGACATTTGTACATGGTATGGACCAGAAGTCCGCCAGTAACGAAGCGTTGCGGAAAGCCGCAGGGGCGAAATTAATGCAACGGAAGCGGCACCTTCTCCAGGTGTTTTGCTAAATAGCCCGGCTCACCCGGTTTGCCCGGCTCGCCGTTATGAACGTTGTAAGCTCGAGGGCCATTCGCTTTAAGAACGCCCGCGCCACTTTGTAACGACCTTAATGAATCTTGTTACTTATAGGCTCGCGTAAATTGCCCGTTTTACTAAAGTGGCGAAGGAAAAAAACATTGGGCCACCATAATAAACGAACAATAATCCCGTGTTACGAGTAGTTTGATTTTACAAAACGATCATATAATTGAGTGTCCTATATATATATTATAGTATATAGGACACTCAATGTAAAATATTGATCATATATTACATTGAGTGTCCATGGGCGGCGGTATCACTTAACATCAGGTGAGCCTCCTGCCCGTTTGCCCCCTGTTCTATAAAAAAAAAATCCGAAAGCAGTTTTAATGTAAATGTTGATGTTTTAGCTAAGCAGTTTGTTTACGGTAAACATTGAACGTACGCCACATGTATCCGAGTGGAAAATTCAACTATGTGCATGTGATGTTACTAGAGCCTCGGGTCGCCTACGCCCAATCAGTTAAAGCGAGCTGAT
Organism: Pieris rapae; assembly: GCF_905147795.1. Taxonomy (NCBI): domain Eukaryota; kingdom Metazoa; phylum Arthropoda; class Insecta; order Lepidoptera; family Pieridae; genus Pieris; species Pieris rapae. The sequence goes on along the minus strand of NC_059524.1, from coordinate 5,330,960 downwards.
GCAGTCATTAGTGTAGGCAAACGGAACAGCGGCTTACGTCACGACACTCAGACATACTTCGTCTCGCTTTCCTAAATCACTGGTTCATATGACACACATGCATTATTTAACTCTAGCCAGTGTAAGACCGTTTCGGTTCTATATAACAATAGTATGAGGCTAACAAAGATTCCAAATGGAACGGTTCTTCATTATCTTCATTTAAAGAGTTCGTTCAACTACTGAGATATGCAGACTCGTTTATTAATTAACATTCATCTGTGAATTAGCCACGGAATTTCAGTGCATTTTGTATAATTTTTGAATGCAATTGCCATCTGCATAATTAATTAATCTCTTAAGTATTCAGAAGACTGCGATCGTGTCGAAGCTTGCACGAGAAGATAAAATGCGATAACTGAGCGGTAGTCTAACTACAAAATAAAGAGCCTTTAGTGGGTACGATAAGGGAAGTTTAAAGGGAGTTTCGGGGCACGGGTCGGACCGATAAATTGGGCGGCACTTAATTATGATCTCGGGCGGCATCTTGCAAGCGGCTAATGTCCCGGACTCGTTTAATGCGCGAACTTGTAGTCTCCGGCGGGCGCGATAAATTTCCATCTGTGCCCCTCGCCCCGCACCCAGGGGTGCTACCCTGCACGGCATACGTCGTCTAATTTGTTCACCTTAACTTCGCACTACCCGCCTTTACCAGCTTCTAGTTTAAATTGCTAACAGTTACTTACGAGTTTGGACTTTGGGAAACAATACGTACCGTTAAGTAAAGTAAACACTTTGGTAAAGTTTGAATTTCAAGAGCACGTCATCTTTGCTTCAGCATTGAAGAGAATGTATGTGTTCTGTTCGGAAAAATAAAAGCCAGTGAAGTTGTGAGTTCTAAGCGTAGTTTAGGCTTATCGCGTCGAGAGCTGAATAAACGAATCCCAGCTAGAGCTTGAGCTGTACTTAAGTCGACGCAGCACGCGGGTCGTTCCCACGCTACATCGTATTCCACTCACTAAAATCCGACAACTCAGTAAACATCCTCACATAAATCAATTTTCTTAGTAGACAACAGTCATTAACTCTGATTGATTTATGATTCACAAAAGTCAGATTTAGCTGCGCGTTAAAAAGCTATGAAGGACTTTTTACAGGAATTTTCCAATTATATCACTTATACAAAGTGTATTTTATTGAAATAAATTTGCATTTTCTTCAGCCTTCACGTTGTGCACACAGTTGTTAGACTGTGAGCGCATTGTTGTGGTTTTTATGTAAATTTAGTATGTACAATTATGTATGCACGTTCTACTTATTGAATATTTATTGCAATAACCTTAAATCAGGAGCAACACGTCGCGCATTAAGCGATAAAGCTAATATTATAGAGCATTATAGCAGGCCAGTACATTAGGAGGTGTTGGAGTGCTATTGCGTCGTGTTAGGTTAATGTGGGGCGTCGAGGGGCGCTGTGGGGCGCCGGTGGGGCGCCTTGCCTCGATATCCTCGTAATTACAGCCAAGACGCTGTCGAGACGTAACGTCGCACTAACGACTTTTATGGCGAATGTAACATTGCTGGAACATAAAATAAATGTGCCGCCTAGACGACGATACAATATTCTCCAAATGCCTTCAAATATTTGCTAATTCGAATGCTACTTTTTAATATTTACTAAAACCTTTTTGGAGTTACTGTTTCTTGGTATTAAGTACACAAGTTCGTGACAGACGCTACGCGAATAATAAATAAATAAATAAAAAATAAAATCATTTATTTCAGACCAATTAAAAAGTCCATATATTGTTAGTATAGCAAAACTTATAAGTAACTATGTTAGTAAAATTATTAAAAATATTTCAATATTTATTTCATTAGTCTACGTTGCTTTTATTTAGATACGTTGATAATATTATGCGGGTAGGGCTTCCATTTTCAAAATTATCAAACTTAATACCTTATTCTAAGAACGTTAATCAAAATTAAGTAGAATCGATTGTGGGACTTGGTAAAACAAAGACTAATGTTTACTCTGTATTTGGATTATATAACTTCGTATGTAACATAAAACCTTATGAGGCGATAAATATCTGGAATACTGTTGTTTCTTGGAGTTCGTTTACGAAAATATTTCAGAATAAAAATGTTTGCTAATCCTTCTTTCATAATCCTTATATATTTTAGTGGAATTTCAAGTTGGCCGACGCAACTACTTTACTATTACAACTTTTGTTTATAAGCACTATAATAATAGAATAATAATAACAAGCACGTAGCTTATATAATTACTTCGTCTAACAAAAAAAAATAGTCATTATAGATATATAAGGTATATATCTTCCTTTATACACCTTTTGTTCTTTATGTAACGGACTGTGTCGTACAATATCGGCCTCGGTCCGTCATTTAAATCTTTATTTCACATTAGCTTTATGTGCCCCAGGGAGGTTAGCGTAGTGCACTTTTATTGCGGATGAAATGCCGTAATTGCCTCTCGGCGCCGGCCCGTGACTGACGAGCTTCGTACGTGCTAATTGTCCATCTTAAACCTTCACGAAATATACGTGTCATCTAACGTGCGAATAATAAGTTACATTCGACTTGTGAGCCCGGTTTTCAAGTAATACAGTATATTAAACTCTAATTGTACAGCCGTACAATTAGAGTATTATAAATGCCAACGTGAAGAGGCAATAAAAATTATTCGCCATAAAATCTTAGCCCAATTTCAAATCTTAGAGTATTTTTTAAAAATGAAGTAACCGAGAACGGTTTGATGTACCGACCTTTTGGCTTACCAAAAATGGCATAATATAAAAAGAAAGTATTCAAAACAATAAGAGCTTTTCATAACTCAATCCCCTAACAGCGGTAATCTTGACAAATGAGGGTCTTTCGAGTGTAGACACTATGGGCTGCATTGACAAAAAACCCGAATAAACATGTGGATATATAAATGAGCATACTTTTATTGAGTGGAGGAAATGTAAAGGAAATCGTTTCCCGCGTCATTACGAGACGCATCAATCAAAGAAAGACCTTCTGTCGGCAATACATGCCTATAGGCGACCACTCGCACGCAACTTATTTAAATTGTGTCCCACCAAAAAACGTGTCACAATATAACTTCTACATTATTTTATCGTTTTATAAACACATTTTAAACAACGTAGCCGAATCTTTTATAATAATTAAAATGTTTGAATTTCGAATGTAGATACTGTAAATGACGCATTGAATAAACAATTTCGAGTATACGAATCTGGCTTCGTCTTAAACAAAACATAACCTCGTTGAATCAGAATAAATAGCCATGAAATATAGGATTACTGGGTAGTGTTTTGGCAAGAATGGGCCTAGATTTTTATGAACTGCTAGGGGTTAGTTGCGATATCTGCAATCTACATTGTGTTCCGGCGCCGTCGCGTCTAGCGGTCGCGGCGGCGGTGCATTTGTTAGACACGCCATGACACCACGCTTTTCCAAACCCCCACACCCCAACTATCACCAAGTTGTGACTAATTGAGATTTTAGCCTACTTTCATACACTGAAAGAACTGGAACATTACACTCGGCAAGCGGATACAGCGGTCACATAGAGGATTTATATCAGCGAGAATCGCAGACGCTCGAGCAATTAGGCACTAAAGCATTCGACACGTCCACCTTGTGCAACGCCCCATTATCCTATGCAAATCCGGATTAATTCCCAAAGTTAGCGTTGCCGCGGGTTACCTGCTATCGCGACCATTAATAACATGCTGCTACAAACAACTCGCTCCACAGCGTTACTTTGCTACGGGCCGATATACAGCTCCAACCTTACATTATGCAGAATTGACGTGATAAAGCGCTATATCAAATACTTAAGCGAATATTTCAGTGAGCGAACATGGCGTCTTCAATATTTATTATAATACACAAATATTTATATACGGTAACTCGACGCGAGTTTGGGAAATTATTTAAACATTAACGTATTTATTATATCAACAAACGTGAGAATATGAATGGAACAGTTTGTATGAACATTAAATTATGTGTAACAATAATTTTAATATATTTTTATAAAATAAAATTTACGATAAGCAATCGTTTGATTTTAAATTTGCTGTTATTTTTTGCTTCGCAACACAGGAAAGAGTATTTAATTAGAGAAATGGTAATTCGATTAGAGAGAATGAAGTACAGCGGTGTTTATCGAATTAATCTCGTAAAACAGGTTAGTTGAATTAAATAAATAGATCATTGCGAGGTCAAAGGTTCGGGTCAGGTAGGGGTCCAAAAAAATCCCTTCGTTTAAGAACGCATTAAGGATGAACAATAAAAATATACAGTATGTATAAAGTGCGTTATTTAGGCGTTACACCTTTTTATATTTATTTGTCATTTGTTGTTAGCTTATGTTTATTATAATACTACTTTAGCCGTATACAAATATCTATGGCAAAATTTTGATGATAAAACGGTGCAATGGTACTAATGAAAATGAGGAAATGCAATTACAACACAGAGAAATGTATTATAAGGGTAAGCACTTACGCACGGGTTAGTTAGAGGGGTGGGGCTCATGTTTGGGGACTGAATGCGGTAGAACGAGACTGGGTGTCTTAACGCCAACTTTTACTGTTTAAGGCGTGTTAATTTTAAGTCAGGAAAAATGTTTATAAAATTGGTTTATATGAACTAGCAGTTAAGTTAAGATTAATTAAAAAAAAACGGGATTTTAATGATTTATGATAATTGGAGATAATAATAAAGTTTTGGGTATATTTCAGTAAATTATAGCGTCGGTTACAACTATTATGACACGAAATTAAAGATATGAAATATCATTAAGAATTTAATCTAAAATAAAATAATTAAACGATGATTTGGTTGGACAATATTTCAATTATATAAAGGAATAATAAAAATCTTACCAAACAGAAATATTTGATCTCTAAACAAAGGGAATAATTTCCATTTCACTAATACACTTTACGTGTCCGTCCACGAAGACGGCTCGATCGGGAATGGTCTGGCTCGATGGCCACCTACTTTTTCAATTTAATTAAATAAGGCTTCAGATTAACTTTGTGCGGCTTCACGCAGTGTACTGTTTCATTTTTCTTCGCCACATCAACATAAATATAACGTACGACTACAATAAGCCACCACAAATGTACATTTCTTTAATTCTATCATACCTGTCCGATGGAGACATTGTAACTTGAGAAATTTTACCTGAAACAGAAACAATACAATTAGATTCTCAATATACTTTGAGCAAGTCAATTTGAGACAAACAATGTATCGACAACAATGTAGCGGGAGTGACGAATCAAAGTTATTGTGGTGTTGTCTTGAGTTGACTCTCACGATAATGGGTTTCATGAAGGAAGCAACCGGAACTAAGGGGGGCGATTGTTTCTAATGATAAATACTGGCCGCACATCTGAAAGTCGGCACTAATTGAATAACAGCGGAGAAAATTAAATTGATTGTTTCATTGTACCTCTTTGTTTCGATGTTTCCAACGATTTATTTACCTTCAAAAAATATTTGATTGTTGCCGCACGGTACTCGCTTTAATTTAAAATTTCTCAGTCACTCTTTATTTTTCGGCTTAATAATTAAAAGGCGCGCGTCCACACTGACAATCAAGAATCGACTGAGGAAACTATTGTTTGACACTTGACATTTGACACCTAAGCGGGAAGCCTGACAGTGCATTCTGAGACGATCGCTCTAGCCCATAAACAATATTGACCGATAACATTATGAGCTCTAATTAATTAAAAATGGTAATTTAGTTAATATTATGATAAATTAGCGTTGCGTGACATAGCGGATATGAGGTCAGAGGAAGCAAGTTTGACTAGAAGCGAGCGCGTATAACGCAACTTTAATGTAAAAGTGTATTTTAAAAAATGTAAAAAATAAATAAATGCTTTAACTTTTCAATGCCTTCATGTCTATTAAATTTACAAATTATTTGAGAACAAAAACAGGAACAGGCAAAGATTAGGTGGAATTAGGCAAATTAATCGTAAGTGAAAAGCGGATAGGAGCAAAAACTTAAATGCGTGCCCGAAAAGCCGTCGGTGCGAAAATGTGGCATTAGGCGCGGTATCTGATCCGGGTAACTCGTTTCAGGAGCGTGAATTATTTACGCCGTGCCGAATACGGGGTCAAAAGATTTTAGAATTGCTATTTTTACAACAATTCAAGGATTTTTTACATTATACTTTAGTTTATTATAAAAAAACATTTTAGAATTTCTAAATACAAGCAATAGAAATAAAAAAACTGGAAATACACTGCGTCAATTGGGTTCAACCCAAGTTATTACTATTTATAGAATTTTCGGGATAGATAAATCCCAATTAGACGTTATTGTAATTACAATCTCAAGGTAAAAGGATTTGGAAACAATAAGGTGAAGTATGGGAAGCTGGGGTCCAATAAACGTGGGGTCTATCTCATTGGGGTCGGACAAAAACGATCCGCTGTCCGTTACGGTTTTGGCTGCAATTAAACACGAAAACGGTCGTTCATTGGAAAAGCGCTGAACAAGTGTACAGTTGTATCTATCTAATTACTTTGTGCCTCCGCGTCCCCGTGTGACGTCACTGCCCAAGTTGTTTGCGGTTTTTGCAAACGTTTTCCGGCTACTTCACCCAATCGAATGGTTCGAGTGTGTTCTGTTGTTTCGCCAATTTATCGAAGCTATTCTGTTCATTCTGGTTCATTGTTACACTAAATTTGAATCGCGCCTCGAAGGAAAGTTTTATTAGATTTGTTCATTTATGTTTCTCCTTTGTTTTTCAACATGTTTTAGTTTATATACAGTGAATAATTAAGTAGACGATTTGTAGACTAAAGCATAAGAATTAAATGATTTATAGAAAACACTTTTTTACCGGATTGAAGCTATGTATATTGTAATGAAATGGAGGTGGAATAGAGCACCGTGAGCAGTTTCTGCAGATACCCTTCATCTTTTAGTCGATATACCAACTCCGGGAAAATAAATAAAAATAATTCAACTTTTTCTACAGCTGTGATACTTTTTTGACATTCAACACCTTTTATCTTCAGTCACCGTGACCACCCACATGTGAGCACGCGAAATGTCGGATAAATTTAAAATAATGTTAAATGATTATAAATTTCCAATAATACATAGCTTCAATCCGGTAAAAAAGTGTTTTCTTTAAATATGTTAAACCTTTTAAATGATTTTCTTTTAATTTACTAAACAATGGTGATCAAAGTACTTTGGCTAAGTCATACACATAATTGTTTGTATAATATAACTAATATTTTTTCGGAAATCCAGATAAACCCTTAGGTAAGAGATAGAATCAAAGGTAAGCATTGCATAAGGGATAATGGCTCTCAGAAGAAAATTACTTTGGTGTTCTTTTCGGTCATTAAACGGAGTCGGGGGCGGAGCTAAATACAATCGGAATCAAATTAAGTTCATCCAGTTGCGGTGAAGGCTGAGGCGGGTTAAGTCGAGTCAGCAGGATGGCGGCCACGTGCGCCTTCCCCCTAGCTCGCAATAAGAATAAGAAATGAGCCGATAAATTCTATACGGGGCTGCTTCATAAGTCATAACTAGAAATTTACTACTCTGTATTGCACGCTTATGAATATATTACAACAACGGCACAGATATTCCTTATTCCGATGGGGCATGAAATTCGTAAAACCGAGTTTCGATTGAGAATTAAATGGTTCACGACAAGATTAACTGTTTATAGGAATGATTATTTGCGAATTAAAATCCCGTGAGATCACGAGTAAATAGAGAACGTTCATTAAGCGATGCCAGGCGACAATCACCCGAATACCTCCCCACTCCAAGGCGACAAATGAACCCGAAGTACGATCATTCCACTTCATGTGTACTCTAGCGAACTTATTGCCGGCCGACGACAGCGCATTAAAATGCAAAACGAAATTCGAACATTAATTGGATTCTAAAAGTAAAACAACGACAAACGCATTTATCGAATATTGTTTTTAATTTTAAAATTATGATAATAACTTTGTTAATGAGCTCAATACTCTAGAGTCTAGAATTTCAGATTAGAATAACTTAACAGAAATAGACAGTCGAATTAATTGAAATCTTGCGTCGCGCCGTAGCTTGCTGCGGTGTCGAACTGGGGATTGAAGTTTGAGTGAGTTTGGCAGAGGTACGTGGGACGTAATACGCCATCAGCTTTTTCCAAGCATTGAAAAATTATGGTAAATCTGCTTCCGTTTCTTGCTACAGTGCGTAGCTAAACTATGTATATATGTCTACGCGTGCCCGGTCTACGTTTTCGTAGCCGCGTAGACGGTTGACAGTTGCATATTGACGCCATCAATGTTCGCCTTTTGGGGAAACAATTTAAAAACTCATGTTAAGAACTATGCTATGGTTTATGCTCGTAAAAAGAAAGTTTTATCGTGACACGCTACTTAAGTGATAATAGTCTATGAATTATAAGAAACAGAATATTTTTGAACTGTAAATAATGACAGTCGAGTTCCATAGCTAAGTTTAATAAAGGCCGTTCGTCGAGGGCCCGAGAGGCCGACCTTAATAAAACAAAGTTTATGAACAATAACATTTATTACATAGTTGTGTATTAATGCGCTCTCCATTTACAGCGAGGCGGGCGCCGAGGTGGCGCTGCATTGTCGACCGCAAACATCTTGTGAGCCGGATAACTCACCCCAACGAAATGAATTGCATAAACTAAGCCATTATACGTACAACGATGTCGAAATATTAACATCTATTAAGATATATATAGCAACTTTTGAGACTCAGATTACTGTAAATGATCTGTGATCATTTCTAATAGGCATAATACCGGACGCATGCCTTCAATTTTTTGGGTCTAACGAATGTTTTCCTTCACCTTAAGAGCGAGTGTTATAAGTGCACATAGGCAGACAGTCCATTGGTGCACTGCCGGGGATGAAAGTAGCACGTTGAAAGCACTAGGCACACAGCTTATAGAATATTAATATTTAAAACTGCACTAATATTATTTTTATTATGATGACAGAGCTTTTAAGAATCTTTAACATGTTAGTTGCTAAAACCTACATTTTGTTTCAATATTGCATAGCATTAGCATTAAAATATAAGTTTCAAAGCGAATGGACAGTAACGGGAATCGGTGTCTGGGCCCAGAAATGGAATAAAATTTTATATGTGCACATTATCCGTGACAAACGATGCGAACGATGCGATTTCTTCGATACTGAGGAGAATCTGTTGTATTGACTTTTATAACTAATGCGTGCTTTGGTTTCGTACAATTGAGAATATTTAATTAAAGATATTACTAGCAAAATTAGGATCCCTGTAATAAGCATATTTTGTAATAAAAATATAGCATATTTAATTTCCCATTTTTTATATCGCAATTATCTTAAATTAATATGAACTGATATATATACGCATAATCAGTTTTAAATTTAGGATAACTTAAACAGAGAACTTAGTTATCAAACAAAAAGTTGACATTTTAATCACACTATGATATGGGTATAACTTGTACGTTATAATAGGATTTAATTTGATATAGGTTTAATTTTATATACTTTAAACTAAACAGTTCACTTGACAGCCAAAGGATAAAGATAGGCAACATATGTTACAGCACTTTCTATATCTTTATTCCTTTAAATTGAATATATTATTTACACATACTACACTTAACTGATTTCAATGTTGTCAAACATGACAAAATCGATATGGACTTTATTCCTATGCAACTTAACGCAATATTTTTGAAGACGAGACATATGATTTTCCTAAAAACCTTTTATTATTTATGTGTAACCGTTAAACCGCATCACTGCGCCATATTAAGCACGATCTAAATAAATTTGTACGCTTAAGAACATTTTTTCCTCACCGTCTTTGCATAAAAAAGTAATAGCTGTAGAAAAATCTGCACAAATAAACGTTATGCAAAATTGACAATTAAATGCCATTGCAAGATTGGTAATGTGTTATCGAGATAGTCAGTGCTCGTTTGCGTATCTAAGTGGCGCCGTTAGCGGGCATCGTTACTTGGGGTGCCGATAAGACATTAACGACAAGACATTCAAGTGGACAACTATAGCCCTAAATATTTACTCATCAATACAAAAAGGATTGAACAATGTATTCCATCGTTTTCAATTTAATTAATAGATTTTTTATAAGACGGTGAAAACTACCTAAATAGCAAGAAAATAAGTAAGAATTTCACTCACTAAAGTCACCGCGTCGTAAAAAAATTGTCGCTACGACTTTTGAGTCGTGAACGTGATCCTTACGATGTTTTTCTTCAGAGTGTGATGTGAATAGCATAGTAATCCAATATCCGAGACAATTGGCACGAAGGATTTTCAAAACCTCTTTTACGTCATCTACAGAGCAAATGTACTTTATTTCGACAAGGAAGCTCAAAGCTATCATAAGATATACATCAGCGTATGTAGATCGTATAAGAAAACAAGCTTTTTATTCTCATAATACGTGAACGAAGTCGCGAGCATCACGATATACGATAATAAATTTGGTATATAAGCCTATATAGGCCTGTGGACGATAACGAGATTGAAGCTACATCCAACTTTTCATGAAAATCTCGAAAACTTTATAACTTATTAAAACAGATTCCTCTCGTGTAAAGCTATATACGGAAAGCTTCCATAAATAACCAATTATTATAAGGGATTCTGAGGACAGCTAATATATTTTTATAAACGACACATTTACTAATGTAAATTTTGTGTATTAAGTTTTTAATTCTTTGACAACAGTGTTCTATATTTGAAATGGTTATCTTAATAAAAAAATGTTCTTTTATACCACAGATTACACGTATAATAACTCACGGAGACTGTTTTTAAACGGTACAAAAATAGCTTTTCGTTGGTACACGTCAGCAAACCGCGCCATAAAATTTATAGGATTACGTAGTTCAAACCGATGTCGCTGCACTGTGCACTCTAGCAATATGCAACATTTTCAAATTTCAATAAAACGATCCAATTTATTACCTCTGATATGTTATTCCAAGAAAATTGCTCATATCAGAAGATTTATTATAGACGTATATCGATACGACACATTTTATAAGCATTTTAATTTGTAACTAATAAACGTCAATAAATAGCAAAAACGGAGACACAATTCAAGATACTAAAACAACTTCTACATTAAATTCAATCGAAAAGCATCAACACGACATCCGTCGATTTAAAATTTACATATGAATAGAGATTCAGAGATTTTTTTTCGACAAAACAGGACAATTGAATAGAGTGTGTGTTAAATTGATTTTAAAGAAAAGTTTAAAGCTTTCGGAGAGAGTGGAAATTCAATGAAAGTAATGCTTTTAAGTCTATTCGGGGCAGGGGTCACTTGCGAACTCCAGGTACGGGTTCATGTTTTATTCAGACAAGAATCGCACGAGCGCCGGCGCCGATCCAACTTCTCGAACCTGACAACGCGACCTATTAAAATTTCATCCCTCTTTGTTCGGAAACAGAGATATTCGATCCATGTATGCTGCTAATACTCCGGCCGCCGCGGCCGCGATCTAAATTGAATTTCCATCGATTGGTTGCAAAAAGTAATGAATTCCAAAATGGCTCAATAGTTTTGTTCTGCTATTTTCGGGAATAGTGAAATGTGATTTTAAATTTTATAACGCTAATGAATATCAGTACTAAACTGCCAACGGCTAAATTTACAACTTGATAATTTCCCGGGTAAACTAAAACGAAACTAAAAGCTCAAAGTGTTTGCAATTTAAAAGAAATCTAAACAAAGAAGTGACGTGGCCGGTACAGACTTCACTCTCTGCCAATTAAAGAGATCGAGCCCAGCAGCGATCGTGAACAACAAAAAGAACTTTCGAAAGTGCATCCGTCTCTTAAAACTTATCTCGGCGCAGCTGTTTCCCACGTCGCATTTTATTTCGCACTCTTAGTAAATCCTAAACTATCTGAATATTGTACGAAAGCGTCTTTGGGGATATAACTCACGTATCTTAAACGGAAAGACGACAGAGAGGGCCATTTGTTTAGGTATTACAGTATCGGCTGCGGTCGCGTCTTTTTGTGTCTTGTCTGTCAACGGCCTCCACGCTTCTAGACGAAATTGAGAAAAATGTACAGTCATTTGTATCCAATATTCCTACAGTTTCGGAGCGACGAGCCGTACGTTCTGTACACATGGCCACGGTTCGCTGCACGCTGTGTAGTTTGGCGAGGGAATACGGGCTGAATATGGAATCTTCGTGGCGCTATTGTTCAACTTGCCCTACACTGTACAATGATGCGGTTAATTTGGAGAAATAAATCAGGCTCGCTTTATATTCCCGTCACAGCCGACAGAGCAGCCTCGGAAGCTATTACAGTAGCCGTAATGAGATTTAGAGCGTTCATATAAAGTTATTTATGTGGAGAACAGAACTCCTGCGAGACGGGAACTAATTACGATATCAGCGAAGTGAAACGGAAAGATCATAGTTTTATTAAATTGGATGTTGTAATGAAAAGGCTGAACTTTGGAATATTTTGTTTGGTGTAAACAACGGTTATTTTTATACGAGATGTAGGAGCCATCGATCAAAAAGGGTCTGAATTGATCGCTCCTTTGTTCGTGGCTAGATTAATCATACATCTCAATGTATGACGGCACTGATAGATATTCAATAGTGTATACCGACCGGGAACTTATGCTCACACTACTGGGCGTGAGACATTATTAGATACTTTAAAGAATCTGTACGAATACTGTTAAGATTTAATGGAACAAATGGGAAATAGACAGAAATCTATCAAATAGGGTCAAAAAAATTAATACGACAATGAAATGAAATATTTGTCATATGTATGCGATGTTAAACCTTCAGTTTGACACATGTCACAATCCGAGAACAGATTTAATCCTTTCGGCGTGTCCACGAACGGAGCCGCTCAGTAACCCGATAGCACAAACAAACGCGCCTCGCGATGTCAATTAAGCTAATTAAACACAGCGGGGAGCAGGCATTCTGCCCACACTGCCCACTGGCCACCCTCGCATCCCTTCACTGATACGTCATAGTAACAACAAAAGCCACTTCTGACAGAATGAAATTCATATAATCGCTAACCACGGCTCAAAATAAAGCTTTCGTATATATAATATTATGGATTTCACGATATTTCTGTCACGTTTACACAATTAATAAGATGTTTTGAGTCAAAAGTCGCAAGCGAGTACTGTTGACTCGGCTTCGATTAACAGTTTGCACCGTCGAAATATGCAAACAATGAGAGATTCCCCGCGTTAGTGTAAGTAATTACTCGCCGATGAAATTATGGAAATGAGCGGTGAAAAGACAAATAATAGAATGAGTGCTAACAAGAGATAAGACACGGCTTAATTAATAAAGTTTGCGAGCTTTCACGAGGCGCCGTTCGGAAGACGCCCGCGATTCAGAAACCGGATCGTATAATCGCATTCGGTTAATTGAGCGTTTGATTGGCGCTATCGGGATATGGGTTTAGGTGCACTGCTTGCTGTCTATCCTATCTCTATAAAGGCTTCAATTTAACCCACTGTTATCAACATATTCAGCTGGCCTGTTGCATTAGGCGTTAAAGATCAACGGATTTAAACGAAGGTTAAGAGTTCAGTGTTTGTTAAGCAAATATATAATTGATTTCAAAGTCTGGGAACTTTGTTAAAGGACTTATTAGTATAAGGTAGTTCACTTCTTTTGACTATTAAAGTTGAACATTCAAAAAAAAATATATATATATATATATGTATATAGCATATGTAATAAAATATACTTTATTTAAATGACATATTGAAGCCAGAAATGTTGTAGTTCCACCTCATCATTTCGAGACATCGAAGACAGTGTTCAAATAATGTTATGGAAAAAACACAAAGGGTTGTAGGAGTGCGGCAAATTTGGGAAAGTTTTAACGAGTGGGGTGACCACCCACTGGGGGAAAAGGTGTGTCACGCGAACGTCCATCAATGTACTTTCAACTGTCATCGTCCGAGCGATAGTGCTGAATACTACATTTCTATATTTGAACAAGAATAATTCATTTATTTATACTTCAAAATACATAGTTACTTTGAAAATACCTACGCATAATTCTCTCTTATTTAATTATGAACAAAAGGTTTTAAGGTAAAATAGCAAATAATTTTATATAGGTATTTTATTGGCACGTAAAAAGCTAATACCGTACTATTTCATACATTAGCAGACAATAAGCTAAACAAATTCTGATGGCAATGTGTCCAAAGGTCAAGTTAAATAATTTATATTTGTTTTAATAAAAAAAAACAAAAGTATATGTTAAGGATAGGAGCATACCCGATTTATTATAATTGCCATTGGTCTAAATTTTAAACATTATAATTTTTAAGATACAATAAAATTTTCCATTTAAAATTGGATCAATATAAGTGAACCATAAGAAATACCATTTTGCAAATACCAACAGCGACTTCTTTAACTTTTCGTAGCTTAGTTAACTTAAGACAAAAGTACAATTAAAGTAATTAATTGAGTGTTAATTGTTTGACTGATGAATGAATAATAAATTACACAGAGCGTGTAATGTCTGTCCTCTGTGGGAACAGGACTTCACACTTACACTAATTGGAGCATTTTATATATGTATGTTATACGTGCAACAAATTCCTATCTGTCATGTTTTAGTATTACTTAAGTGTAAAGCGATACTTAATACCGCATAAGTTGTTGAAAACAATCGGCGAGGTATTATATTTATATTATACTTAAATAATAATAGTAATTTGACATTAAAACCTTTTAAATTGGACATTAACAACGTTGTTAAACAAATTTCCTTTATTATGCTCATGAAGATGCAAGAAACAAGGACATAATACTAAAATGAATGACTTTATTGATTGAAAATACATAAGTATATTTTATTCAATAATTTGTTACAATAAGTGCAATGCGCGAAAAATATTGGTCTAGGTTTCTAAGCGACGTAAATAAATAACCGGATTTTGCTTGCCTGATCTAAATAATGTATTTCTTAATAATATCATTCAAATAGCACTATTTGTAGATATATTATACATAATTTATTTACTTTAAGTGTCCACCTTCATTCGCATTATATAATTGTGTATTTATATTTCACGAAATATCTAATCTCTTTCGCTTCCAAGTATTAACTACCATTGTTTCCATTGTGATAAGTTAAAATATTCATAATGTTGTCATGTATGCATAATTGCATAGAGAACTTTTACCATATTTTGCATTTATAAACGCCGCAGTATCCCATTTCACGAGTGAGCAAGTATACACGAAGTATTAACTTTAATGCACATTGACGTAATATATTTCGCACGAGAGTTAAACAAATACGGAACTATGAGTCTTGCGAAATAGCTCTACACGGATTTATTTTTTATTTAATATTCATACAGTGTGGATGTTAATCGGTGATGCAGTCATATTTCTTTCATATTGAAGAAGGTTGTAAATTAACGGTGTTAACGACTCACCAAATTTCTTAATACTTCTGTACAGTGGCCTCTTAATAAAAGATTAACGATGTCTGCGAAGGCGAATTCGTGTGCAGAACTTATTAAATACTTTTAATAAAAGGATTATATACTTTAAGGGTTATTTACGACATCCAATTGTACTAAAAGTAGATAAAAGCCGGGGCTTATTAAAGAAGTCCTGTCAGGGGGCGTCGGGGTGACTGAGTACATTATAAAAAGTGTATTTACACTCGACCTCACGCGGCGGACGGAGAAAACTTTCGTTTCGGGCGTTTTATGTGCGGAAAAATTGAGAAAAGTTGGAGCGTAACGGCCGGTGGCGGGGCAGGGCAGACTCCGGCGACGTCGAGTTTAATATAATATGTAAATCGAACGACATCGCGACCTCACACTGCCGTAGTCTACCTCACACGGGCCGTAAATCATTGCGTATAAGACGAGGCAAGTTTTACGCCAGGGCGGCACGGCAGGCCTATGAATGCAAATGAGTGACTCGGCCTGAGGACGGTTTATCGCCGAACATTTACATAAAACCCTAGGATGCCGGCGAAGGCAGTTACCACCTCGACCTATCATAGGCAACGTAAAGTAATTACCTGAAACAGCGAAACATTCAACAAATTAGATTCAGTAGACCTTTAATATGTTGATATCTTTATCCCCGTCAGGTTAAATTAATTTCTGAAGTATTTTCGCACCGAATTCCAGTAAATTAGTGGTTATATTAGAATAAATATTTCATTATAATTTTAATGTTGTCTAAAATATGATTAATTAAAGTTTTCGCGTAAGTGATGCGAGTTGTGATATAACTTTGGTCTTATGGTACGTAATATTGTAAGGATATTATGTCAAAGTGGTACTATGGCCAGCAGGTGTTGTGAAACGTATATTGTGACGATCTAACGTTGTGATATAACTATGGAGAACCGGACCCAAAACTTTCCTAGCTAGATGTTTACAAGGTTTCCAACTTTGCAAAAACAACTATACATCAAAAGTGAGTTAACTTAACTGTCGGCGACCGTTGGAGGAACGAGTTTTCATTTAAATTTTAAGGCCTCGAACCCTTCTCAACAGTCAATTGTTAAATATCTATGAAAGATTTTCATCCTAACATGCGCATGAATTAGGTCTCGTTATCGTCTTTAAGCGCCAAGCATACGGATTATTCGCACAGAATAGGCGATCAACGAATCACAAGACGCATCATTCACACGGGAGTTCTGTCTATTCAAAACTAAAGCAAAGAAAAAAGCAAAGGGAGGAGCGTCAAGAGTACTGTCAAAAGGCGGAGCTCACTCAAACCTGTGTCATTATCTGAGCACATACACACCCGGCACCCTCTTGATACTTGTTGCTAGGAAGAAAATCTGAATAGTTTTTAGTGGCATAATTATATTTTCAAACCGCTTTTGTACACCGAAACTTGCGAGCGCAAGTTTAAGCGCGATTTGTAGAGAACGCCAGTTCTACGGAGATCGGCGATCTCCACGAAGACAATAAAGAACGTAAAGCGTATAGTTTAAAAGTTTTCGCGAAAACGAAACACTCCGCCTGGAAAGTTGAAGCTGTGCCGCCAGCGCGCTGTCCCGTCAAAATAAGAAATATTGCCTCTGTTCGCCCGTGTCCTACGAACCAAAAACCACTCAAACAGAGAATCAAAACTTTTAAACTTCATATCTAGCTTGAATAAGTTTCCTATTAGATTTTTGTAAAGGATTTTAATAAGACACAGCATTACGAGTAATTTGTGATTGAAGATAGTTTCAAAACTAGATTCATAAAAGCGATGTAAGCGGATGATCGCATACACATAACATACACCCTTATAATCCCCGCGACACATTACTATGCTCATCGGCAGCCACTAGATTAGGCGTTCATGGCGCGATTGTGTTTTAAGTGTATTATCCAATTTGGCTGATATTGTGCGTGAGCTAATCAGCGGTCGTGGAGCAGTCGCGAGCTGAACGTGGGCATTATTGCACGCTCGATGCACCGAGCTGGCGAACTTAATAGATTTTGTTGCTGCAGTATCCGATGCGGCCAGCATTGCGAAATAACTGGATTATCGTTCAAATTTGTGTTTCGTATACAATCCCGGCATGCTCGCTATGTTGATGAGAAAATCTATCGCGAGCACCGAGGCCTGTATTTCCTAATATCAAACTGCAAAATTAATTAATTTATTATAGTCATTTGCCGCACAAAGAGTATCGACTATCACAAATGTACGATCTAAAATTGACGTTCACATAAAAGGCAGTTTAAATTAAGTGCTGAACAATTATGAAACGTGCCTTGTATAAATAAAAGAAGAACAAATAAAATCGGCTGAATAATTAAAATCGGCGCAAACCATTAAAAGAGCAGTTTATAATAGGAGAGTGCATGAAGTGTCCTTCATGTAGGCAGTTAAAGAGTTGGAGGAGCGCACTCGAGTACAAGTACTAGCGCCACCTCGCGCTAACGACCGGCAACCCTCCCGGTAACACCACCACTCACAACAAGACTTCGTCATACTGGGAACACCTAAACCCTAATAACCAACACAATGACCAAATAAGTCATCATTTTGAGGATAAAGTAATTTGACCAGTAGTCGAAATACCGTCGCGTAAATATTTATATATAATAGTCGCGTAATTATAATTTATATCATATTTTTTGCCTAAATTCAAGGTGCCGATATCAACAAGAAATATATATAGATTAGAAACATATTACAATTGAAAACATAAACTTTAGATAATTATTTGCAAAAGCTGTTTTGTACGTGTCCATGGGCGACCGTATCACTTAACATCAGGTGAGCCTCCTGCTCGTTTTCCCCGTGTTCAAATAAAAAAAAAGTTGATGACGCAGACAAAACCATAGATTCAATTATTAATAATTTTATGCTGACCGCAAATATTATATGAATTTTCCTGTACTCGATTATATAAATTAAACTCATTAATTAAGTAACGACTTATTATCGCACACTAAAAATGATATGTAGCGTATAGTGAGTAGTTTCATAAAATAATCATGAACATGAAAAACTATTGTCAAATGAACGCAGTAAACCAAATAGCTTAGCAGAGCTTTTCGATCGAACCGATAAATGTTTTAGTGTCCTCATAATAATATCCGACGAAACTAGAGAAAGATACAGAAAAGAAGTGATTCATTTTATGTTCTTCGAAAAGATCCGTTAGGAGTTAGGCAGAGTGATCAAAAGGTCAATAGCCTGATAATATATACAGAAAAACAATTCAATTAAAACTATATATTAATTTTGAGGTAAGAATTTTTTATGCGTTAAAATTGTGAAGCGTAAATAATTAGATGATAAGAGCGTTTACCTGCAAGTGTAATGGCTATGAATTAGTTACTATTTCTCTTTATGCGCTCCTATTTCATATGCTTTCGTACATTTTTATATATACGATATATGTATATATTTTATTACATTAAAATTTTAATGTATGTTAAATTCTAATACTGCATAATTTACTTAATTCAACCTGTTCTTTTAAACATAGGTTATATCGAACTTTTAATTCGAATATTAAATTATTATTTTTTATATTGGACATCAATACTGGTATCAATCTGGCTATTGAGAAGTAAAAAGTATAGATAAAATTTAAGCACCTAAAAATTCTATATATGCACGTTAAGTTATTTTATACTAACCACTATTTAAAAAAAAAACCAAATTAATCGAACTCTGATAACAGCCGAGTCTTGACATTGTCGTCATATTCGCGATAACGGCTAAATATGGATGTAATATAAACATTCATAATAGGTACAATAGCTGTGTCACTATTAAATCGTGAATTACTTCCACATGATCGCACCTTATACGATGCGAGAATTGCGTGGCTAATGAGCGAACTGTGACTTAATGAGTTACTCTTGTTTTTATCGTAGATATGCTAATCCCTCAATGACTATATTAAAATGACTTTTTTTATTGCGAAGTATCTTCCTTTAATGTTCTTCGATATTATGAAACGATATTGTTTATATTTATTTACTTTATCAATTTATTGCCAGTTCTTCTCTTCGATTCTACGCCATTGATTTGAGAACTGGCAGTAAATGTAAAAATAGATTCATTTAATATTTTTTATTACGTTCATAAGTGTACATTATGTTACCTAGGTGAATAAATGTATTTTGACTTTTTACTTTTTGTAATGTTATCAAATTAAAAGAAAATATTTTTGTTTTATTTAAAATGGTTCTACTGTTTCAATTTCTTTAATAATATGTACTTGAAATAATATCTTATTTGTTTAAACTATCGGAAGCGATGTTTGTAGACAATTGTTTTTCAAGTAAAAAGGTTCCAAAATCAAACATTGTAATGAATTATAAGGAATATACCTACACATTTTTTTTGACTCGCAAAATTTAGGGTCTTTTAAACTAATCCTAAAATACTTCACAAACTCGACACACACTTGCGCCGTATTCAGTTAATGTTAAATGTGTCACGTATTGCTCTTTATAATAGCAGCGCGAATGTGGAAACGAGAATACATTTCCCTGCACGGCCGACACTTTTTCGGTTTTTGGCTTTTTATTACAAACATGTGAGAAATTTCAACAAACAAATATTTCGCCGTACGAATGCGAAATGTTCACCACAAAATTCCAAATACCATTACTTATAGTAGATATTGATTTCACTTAGATGCGTCAACTTTTTAATGTCGAGCTTTAACGGGAAAGCTTGAAGGTTTGATCAGTCTAATAGATCACCAACGCGCCGTCACAAGACATACGGCCGTCTCGACTATCGGGTTTCAACAAACATTATTGCAATATGTTAAGTAATTTACTTCCATATACATTATGTAAGGAAAACTTTCGGAAATCATTTTTAAAAATCCTCGTTCTTGTGTTCTTTAAAGTTTTATATTTAATTCCTAGAATTTGTTTTATGTAAGGCGATAATTGTTGAACCCATTAACAAAAAGCTTTATTGCAAGAATAAAGGCGAGTATCATATTATATTCTCTATTAACCTATATGATATCCTTACATTAACTAACGTTGACATACATTTGGCTGTGATTCCTGCAATATACGGTAAAATAAATAATTGCATAATAATAATATAGAAAGAAGCTCATATGAGTGTTTTCTTTGCTAAGTCCGCCTTAAAAGCTTCAACGTATACAATCTTTTTAATTTAATTTCCTTCCATAAAGTTAATACTGTAATAAAGTTTAATACGTAACATGGAGAGGTAACAGTATCAATTGAGAACATTTGCAGTACATTGAGAGTTATGTATAGCTGTATGCACAGGCCTATGGTCCAGTTCCATCCGTCTCATGAATAGTGCAGAGATAATCTATCGCCTTCGATACTGTTACCGTTCATTGCATACCGTTGCTACCAAACGTTGGATCAATAACTTGGAACATCGGTTTCTCGGTGTCACGTGACATCGATGGCGTTCCCGTGGTTTTCTCGCAAGGATGGCATTGTATTATATCGTTCTAAGTAACTAAGTGCGAGAGAGATGAAAGTCCACGTCTGCAAAGCACACGATGCGCCAACAACCGGTAAGACTTGTTTATTTGCACGCATTCCAGCCGGTCCGAGCCATTCCCGGTCAAATCAGGAACACGACTCTTTTAACCTTGAAATTTAAACAGCTTTCTAAGTGGCGTATTATCGCTATCATATACGATATCGTGGTGTTATTAGAGGTTTCATGTCACGTACGCGATGAATTTACTTTAATTGGCAAATAATACGCAGGGCAATTAGGGATGCTACGGCGGGTGGAGGCGCGCGTGACGCGACTAGCGAGTGAACGTATTCAATTATGCAAACAGCCTCTCAAAAGAACTACCCCTGCTAGCCCTGGAGGATTTCGCAGTCGCTTTTTATTTTTTTTCTAACCCTTATCCGTTGTTTCTAAGTCTCAAATACCTATAGCTACTACGTTAATAAGTACAATGGTAAAAATATATCAATGTATTTTCTCATTACTGTTACAAAGTTTCCAACACGTTACAGGAAACAATGTTCAATAACAAAAATAATTAATTTTATTGTTTGAAGGTTGAGTATTTACAATGCTTCCAAAAGCTGTGGAAATGATGAAATACAGAAACAATGTCCAGCATATCCCTCGAAAATATTTTTTACAACGTGACAACTTGAGTTTGATTCCTTTTAATTAAAGCCACAAATATCCGTACTCAGAGTCGGCCATTAATATGTTCTGATCAAATATAATAAAATATTAATTAAAGACGGACGATTACTTGCTTGATCTTTTGGCTCCTAAATGGATCTATGGTTTATTTTTTGAAATGGCTTACGTAATCGTTTACTTCTAAAACGTCGCCTGTCTGATGTTACTTGGAACTATAAGTATGTTTTTAAGTAAATTCGCGATAGAATTGCGAAAGTATTAGAGTGTCACCAACCCGCGGAGCACACAATTGTCATGTAAAGCGCTCGGCAGGGCCTGCCACGGCCTCAGGCTGGAAATGCACTTTCGTGAAACGATTGAATGTTATTCACTGACAGAATGGGGTGAGATTTTATCCACGACATAGAGGTTTTTAAAGACTTATATTGCTGTAGATATATTGAATACGATGACTGTATGGCTGAGTAGCGGAGCGGTAAGATCTATGAAGGAGTTCCTACCATGGAAACGCTCAAACCGTGCGTGCGAATTAAGACGAGTTACTATAATTTATTTTGTATCGTTTAAATAATAATTGTCTATCTAACTAAAGCGGAGAATAATAAAATTCTATTGATTATTATCCTATAATTTTAACTCAAATATTAAATATCTGTATATTTTATGGTAGGTTTTTTGACAAATCAAACGGGTAATTCATGTTCTAGTTAAATTTGCAGTCAAATCTGACTCTATAATTATTAAAAATAAAGTGAAATTATTGAAAATAATTACATAATTTCGTAGGATACAAAATGTTTATTAATTGTTTTTTTTTAAAGAATCAAATGTCTATCGAGAAGCGACTCTACTCGACTAGCCTTTGGTCCAATCAATTTACGTCTACGTTCTATAAGAACAAAAAAGCATCGTAGATTTTATTTAAGTAAATTTTACTGAAGATCGATAATTGCTTAAATAGTTTATGACAAATTAGCACAGAAACGGACAGCCATTTAATATATTTCCAACATGAAAATGATACCAATGCCTATGACGTTGTAATCGGTACTTAATATAATACAGACAGAAAGTCGTCCAATTCTTGAATAGGTACTTTATAATTCAGTACACTGGCATAGAATTATCATTACCCGTGAATAATATCGATTTTAAATTAAATTTGAAAATAAATGAATTTCTACCAATTCTCAAAACAAGTTTCGAACACCTTTTGAAAATGTCTAATGAAGGCTCAAGCAGTAATTTAAATAATTTAATAGTTAATATATATTTAAACGAAATGATTGTCAAAACATTTATAAAATATTTACAGACATTTTTTTAATTATAATTAAATAACTAATTATTTCTAATCATTTACGTAAACATATTGGGCTCACGAAATGCTCATAAATAACTTGTTCATATGTCTATCGTTCCACTACTTGCTGTCTGCGCTTGTAATGATAATTACTTAACAATGACGTCACAGTCATGGCCGCCGCTGTTTTCGGCGCGTACGACTGCAAAGTGGCAAGGTCGAGGCTGATACACTTCGAATGTAAATGAGCGTATCATTGAATGGCCTCCAAACTCTTGTGAACCCTTCAACGACACCCATTAATTTATAAAAGAAGGCTAAAGGAACTTAGGTTACATTCTTAGGTTACTAGAGCCTACATTGGTGTATAACAATCAAAAAAGGCTTAGCCGTATAATTAAGCCTTAAATATTTAAGTATTGATGACTGAATTTTTATTTTCTAGTTGCGTTTCAAAGGACTTTACGTGCGTTGTTTCATTAAATGATATACAATATAATAACCGTATGTGTGTGATGCGGCTCGTATACATATGTTAGAGAAAGAGAAGAAAGTTCATCAAGAGAAAGTTCGTTATCAATATACTTTAGGCTATTTATGTGATTTTCCGAGTGGAGACATGTCTCTCGAGCTTCACCGTTTAATTAAAGGGCGCGGGGTGTGGGTAGCGGGTACCCGAGGAGCTGGGCATAATGGCGGCGCAATATCGGATGGAAATGCGCGGCATGTAGGAATGCGCCGCACGCCACCCTCAACGAACGATTTCTGGTATTTTTTATCGACTAATACTGTGTGAAAATAGATTTAAAAATGGAACAGTATCCTGCTAATACTAAAGAATTAGTAGGTAATTCATAAATTAAAGAAATATTTCAAAGATATTCGTATTGCTTACTGAAATGTATAAATGTAAATTTATAGTACTATGTAACTATGAAAAGGAAGAAGTGTTTGCAAATCATAAGGCAATGTGAGGCAATCCTACAGAAATCTATGTTATAGAAGTAAAATAGGTTCAAAATAGATGGTGACTTCACTTTATATTTAGGACTTTCAGACAGGAGAGAGGCAACTAAGATCGAGAATAACTCCATTGTATGTCTGAAGATACTGCGTGGCGATAACTTTAAAGATCGGCATGTCGTGAAAGTAACTGAAAGTGGAATGAAAGTTTATAAACCCGAGTCTAAATATACTTTGCCTAATGGACACGCCACGACAGTATTTTTCATCGTTCTGCTCTGTGGAAAGATTAAATTTAGAGACTGACGTCTTTAGACGGTATAAATTGTGTGAGGTGCCTGTTAACATTCGGCAAAAATTTTAGATAGTGCAAATGTCTAAGTGGATTACGACGCGGTATTAATGGAATTAAGTGAATTTTAAATTGAACATTTAAGGTTCTATTTTCAAAATCAAAGCTCATTTTTTAATACATACATAAAAACATATAAAGACTCGTTTCATAAAAGGGATGTAGTTTTCGCTTTACGAGGGAGATAAGTTTAATTAACTGACTAAACATGTCTTGTATAATATGTATCTTAAAGTATCCGTAGGTATAACGGTGTCGTAATCGAGAGATCACAGGAGATTGAGTGCACGACAGCAGCCGAGTGCAATATTGGCGAATGGCGAAATCAGAGATCGAACGAAACATGACACCACACTTAACGGATATGAAAGTCCGACATATTTTCGAGTCTTTATTATTTTCGATAAGAGGCTTTTTAACCTTTATTAATAATGCCCAAATTAAACAATTTTATTTAATCTACGTTTAAATTATTAAATTACGACTAGAAAATGTGTTTATTAATAAGTAAAAAGTTTAAAAATAAATCACGACTGATTAAACTCATTAATTTTTCTTTGTTACGGAATCGAAGAAATCAACACCTGGAACAATTAGACTGAACACGACAATTTATGCAGCAATTATTTGGAGCGCGCTCCATTCAATCCAGGTCAGATTAAGTGATTCTTAACTAATAAAAACGATGGCATGCCACCAACCACGTCTGTTGCGCAAAATTAATGAACGTTTCTAAACGGCGAGCTTCCTAATTATTATTTATATTGCAATCAGAGCATAATAAAGTAAGTCTAATTTATCTGCCTTTTCGCTTCGAGTGTACCATTCTAATGACTTTTAATAACGGGCAAATCGTGACGTTAATAATGTGTCTTCATGCAGGAGGTAAGTGAACGGAGGCTGAATAGACAGTGTATACGTATATTGAATCACGTAAAGGCTATTCGAATGACGCTCGGTGTCTCAGACGCGTCTACTCAACTACGTGTATCTATGGCTTACGTTGTTAGATGCAGCTCAAGATTTCTGAACTATGCCAGTGTGGATGTTCACACATATCAGATCTAATTTCTTCGGTATATAAAACTATTTCGAGAACTGCGTTTACACATCCCTCGCAACACTTACAACCTCCCTAAGGGTCCTTCAAGAAAAGAGCGTACCAATTCTTAAAAGGCCGGCAACGCACTCGCGAGCGCTCTGGAACTGAGTGTCCATGGGCGGCGGTGTCACTTAACATCAGGTGAGCCTCCTGCCCGTTTGCCCCCTGTTCTATAAAAAAAAAACAAAAGCGACAGGAGTATGTGAGACTCGACTCACTTTAGAGATATTTCCGCGTCTAAAAATAAGGTTATTTCACACACACAAAACACAAAATTTATTATAAACATCTCCTTTGATACCCCTAAAATCAGTACAACACACGGTACGTGACATAGTAAGTTAATCGTTTGACTTGTGGCGCATGTGACCATTGGATGATTCGGCAGTTCATAAGTTCGCCAATACTAAGCGTAAACAAAGCGCAAGTCCAGATCACTGGCTTTTAAACGCTCCAAATGTTAAGCAACGAAGCACTCAGCTCTGGCCTCTAAAACATTCGAGTGGTCTGAATGGAGCCTTTGCTATCGATTTGTAAGCAATACTTAAGTAAGTTTCACTCTGACATAACAGAGACGAAAGCTTTTTAGTCGTCGGGAAGTTGTACCAATTATTTCTTTCGTAAAGGCGGCGGCCAGTAATACTTTGAAGGAAAACGAAATATAAACAACAGGAAACCGGGATTTTTGATAACTAAGTTAGATAATTTTATGGTGGTTAAGTATGGAATTAATGACTAATTAGTTTCAGTTCATAATACAATTTGATATATAAAATGTACGTATATTTTATTTATCTAAATTTCGTAACATTATAAACAAAACAAACAAGAAATGCTACGGGCGGCCTTATTGCTAACAAGTGATCTCTTTCAGCCAACACTAGTAATGACAAAAGTGCAAGAAGTTCATAACCAAATCAACAAAAATAAAATTACAAGTGATACTGCATTATACTATTACCAATTTTAATCTAAAATATAAATAAAATAAACAAAATACTAAAAGCTCATCTTTATGGTTCATGAATTACAATTCAATACAAAAGTCATGATTGATTAGGATATTAAATTTTAATACCTTTAACATCTTATATATATATATATATATATATATATATATATATATATATATATATATATAGTTATAATTGAGTTATATATATATCTCAATTATAACTTTTATACATTAAATGCCTACGTAAAGAACAAAAAACAAACTTAAAGGAAATTGTGATAGTACTAAGTTATCATGGCAATTTAACAACTATCCAAAATTCATACTAATATTCATTCAAATGAGATTTTAAGTAGGTATGTCATCGGTAAAATTAGAAACAGTTTACTATTATATCCCAGCGTGATGAAAGTGAATGAGTGGGCGACTTAACAATGTATTTCTCAATACATGGCCAACTAAGGTGGATTTACTGGTTGCTATAGATATGATACCACTATCTTTTTAATTAAAGTTTTATTTTTAATATAATTTAAAACTAAAAATTTAAAGCAAAGTTAAATTATTGTAATATTCTGATTATTAAACGTTTATATTCGACATTAAAAATCAAAACACAATATAATAACATCTCATACGCCTTTAACTTATTTATGTAAAGGCTAGTTGAAAAATACATTAATATTATGAAGCAGACAAGATCGCGTTGGTGTGTAATATCCATAGGTCAACTTTCACAGCATAAATGTCAACACCCACACAAAAGGTAAGCTAAATAGTGTACTTGTAATTCTGATCACATCTTAATGACCAAACATTTCATTATATTTAAAAGGAATGAAAAAATACCACAGTAATGCGAAAAGTATAAGTTGGTTTAGAACTCTCATTTCTCAAAATAACAAGGGTCAGTAACTTTTGCAAACATATCAAACCTAGTCCATGCCTGCGTAATGAGTGGCTTTAATTCCCATTTATCACTGTCATCGTTTATAAATCCATATTAAATGACTCATGAATATTTCGAGCGGTTGACCGACGTTAGTCGTATAACCTATAAAGCAAACATTGCGAATCCGGTTCCACTGTCGT
This sequence comes from Pieris rapae, assembly GCF_905147795.1. Classification (NCBI taxonomy): domain Eukaryota; kingdom Metazoa; phylum Arthropoda; class Insecta; order Lepidoptera; family Pieridae; genus Pieris; species Pieris rapae. The sequence continues at coordinate 5,303,480 of NC_059524.1, read as the reverse complement.
GCGCAGCCAGAAGATCGCTCGCGTAGGTGGGGTAAAGTGTATATGGCAATAAGCCCGGTTTAATCAACATAACACGTAGCCTAATCAAATATGACCCCCTCGTCATATTGCGTAATTGAAGGCTTAATCACTGGAGACGTTTTGCTCGACGAATGTATGCGGGCATCGACTGTTTGAGCAGCTCTCGACAGACTCACGAATTCTAGACAGAGGTAATAAGCCAACGATATACTGATCTAACTAGGGTGAAAAAAATTATTTTAATCTCTATGTTTATTACCACAAAGAGCGGTATAGCGGTAGAGCGTAATGCGGTCTATATAACGGAGTCTGAAAAGGAAGATAAGGCTATGGTGGCATCGGCTTCCTCATTGTACGGGACGTGTGATACCACGATGCACAAAGCTAGCACAATGCGAGTCCATTCTCCCATTGTTTAACGTCTCGGGCTAAACACGTCTCTGCTCTAGGCGAATTACGGCGTTCAACTTCAAACGTATCAGAGAGATTCTATCAGTTTTGAAACTAAATTTTAAGTGAAGTTTTCTAGAAATATTTTATTGAAACGTATCTCGGATGCTTTTGCGGAGTTTGCTTTCGTGTATGAAAAAGGATTACAGTAAAATGTTAAGAACTCTCAGACTTCCAACGCGTTGGGTTCAATTGCAAAGGTTAAGGTGACAATTTTCATTGCTGACTACTGATAATGTCAGTTGCCCACGCGTCATAGCATACAAATGTGTCGGTAAAAGGTGATTTTTAAAGGCTTGCGTTGTATTGAAGGAGCGATCGCGCGCATGAGAGGGAGCGATTGTGCGGGGCGGCAGTCCCACGGCGACTTTATCTCTTGATCGCGTTATTCACCCGAGCATCAAAGGAAAATAAGAAGGGAAATATTAAGAGACGAGACTGCCTTTTTATTACACGATTCTTAAATTTTAAAAACATTTACTTTACGGATATACCCTGAACGCTTTGTTTATTACCGTATTCGTGAACATTTTTTTATGATATGGTAAACGAATGAATAAATGAAACTTTGATAAATAAGTCCTTGCATTAGCGGAGGTGAGTGTTTACATAGCAGCTCTAATTTTTATCGCTCCGTTTATTCCCCGAAATACCTATGTTATCGCGTCATTCACTAGAGATAACGCTATTAGCTCATGTAAGATCGAGTCCCTTTCGACTGTATTCGCGTGAAATCATGTCTTTGAACGCTAATTTCGTAGGGATTTCATATAAACGCAAAACATGTGGTGTATGTATGATTGTAGTGTGTTAATAAGACAAGTATAACAAGTCAAGGCGCCGCCGAGTCATTGTCCCGTTCATTACATTAGGCCGATGCCAATTCCCATACAATGGTGGCGGCCACATTGGGACGCTGACGTCACTTCAGACTAGCCTTGGAATTGAGGTCGCTAACGAAATGGCGGCAGAATAAATATTGCCATAATCGGCGAAATGTGGCCATAAATAAAAAATAAGTACTTTTAGTGACACACGCGTTTAAAATAAAACTTAAATCGCATATAAGAGTACGCAAGAATTAGTATTACAAAGTTGCATGTTCCTGGAAATAATAAAACTTCTCAGGCTAAGCTAAATGTCTATTTATGTACATGTAAGATTTAAATTTGAATTTACTTTTGGTTACTCTAACCAAAAGTAAATACCTTCAAAGCCCACAATCTGATGTTACGATAACGTTTCCCCCATACGTATGTAAAATTGTTGAAAAAACTCAGATCGGCAGTTTGTAGAGTTCAAAAATTATATGTATATAGTTTCATTATAAAAACTTACCTTAATGCTGTCGTAGCAGGCGGTGACTCTTCCGTTCTGGACCTCCACAGTAGTCGGGGGATGCGCAAACTTGCACTCGTTATCGGGCCGAGAACATTTATTTCTTTGGAACTCGCGGCACACTTCGAGCTGAAGCCAACGAGAGTCTTTTCCGTTCAGGAGGCTGTTCATGTTCACCATGGTGGCCATCGTTGTCGGTTGCCTCAGGGGATAATACACGTTACGCTGATCGGGTGCGGCGCATAGGCGGCAGACAGCGAGCGCGCCCGCGCGCTCCAGATACACTTTTCCGCGGCAAGGATCACAGATGATGACACTCACGACGATTTACACCGTCGATATTTACAAATATTAATAACAATTACGTTAGAAAGACACCGAAGTTGCAAGCTTAATTAGGCGAGTATTAAATTATCACACGCGTTCGTATCGATGTTGACGATTGTTTAGTTGAGGGCGAGCGGTGCGCGGTGCGCTAGCATGGCAGCGGCCGGTGAGGGTATGTCTGGCAGCGGGGCGCGGGGCGCGGGGCAAGCGGAAGGCGGTGCGTTGCGGGCTCAACTCTGCGAAAAACAAACACACTGTTATTCTCCGGGCAAACGCCCCGGAGCCAAGCATAAGCGGCTACCGGGTTATATGGTATGACTTACCTTGCGGCTTGACCACAAAGGAAATCAAAAATGCATATTAGTATCTTATATAAAAATTAAACTAACTTTTTACAATAGCTTTAGTGAAAACATATTATAATAGTCCGACACGACAACTTTGAAGCTTATAGATAATTTTATCCCTGAGTCAAATAGTCTTTGTCTGAGTTATAAGTCCAGTAGTAATTAATTACTGCTTTCTGAAACAGGGACATACAAATATGATTTGTGTTATACGGTTAGGACACAGCTGACGACAGGTGAGTAGTGCGCACGTTGCGGACAGGTGTCGCACCAATAATAACATCCTCTAGACTAATATAAATACAAACTCTACTCGAAACTAACTGCCACATAAAACACACAAATCCGCCAAAGTGTGTCACTAAAATGAGTAGCATAAACACGTTGCTCAATAAAAATGAGTGTTAGGTGTTAAGCCGTGGAAACATTCTTTGTGTGGGCGCTGCCAGCCGAAACGCCCTGAGGCCGAGAACAGGGAAAAACTTGTGAAACCAAATCCTATCGTAATGTGCTATTTAAAGCATAACCCAGTTGAAAATAGCACCGGTGTGCGTCCACGCATCCACCGCCGTGCATAATCTACAAATTTTATTTTTGATGTAAATGCAACGGTAACACGACAACTGACAGCATGTTTCCACTTGAAAATCAACTAAAAATATTCTTTAAAAATACATTTAAAAGTGTTTTTGTGGCTGTCGGGCGCGATGAGAACGTTATTAATGCTCATGCCTGTTTCGTTTGTGAATCACCTTCACTTACTCATGTCATATTATGCCAGACATTCATTTTGTGCACTCACAGCCCACACATAGACAACATCAGATGCTAGTAACTCTAAAGGTTCTGACGCAACCTACCGTATTTCTAGATTTGCATTCAAAAGATGCATGGAAATAGCGGTAAAGGCGAATGATGAATTTAATTTTGCCAACTAAACAAGGATAGAGTATGGTCGTGATCATCGGGCGCCGGCCGGTGTCCTTGTAGTTTCTTCGGTGCGACACGCACGGAAAGACATTCAATAATGTTGTGAAAAGATTACGAAGAGCAATCAGACGGAAGCGAATCTAAATAAGAATCTCGTGAGAGCGGTCGGGCGTTAGGGTGGGAAGGGGGAGAAAAAACAGTCGTGCCCGATTCCTTTGTGCATGAAAATTCGATCTAGTCCCTATCGTGGCATTTATCATGAATTCTTAATAGAAAAGATGCGGAAGAGTGCAAAATAGAAGTTAAAGGAATATTTGCTTGTCGTATTCTTCGTATAGACCGGGAATTTAACCTGGGTCTCCCATATGTGAGGACGATCTCACCTCTAAGCTCGAAACAGATAAGAATCAAGAATAATATTTGAAATAAATTATTGTTAGGTCTGAACAAGTACATTAAGGACAATTGAGCTCACTCAAAGAAAGACACATAGTCAAATGAATGAATATCACACATTCCACTATTACCTTGTGATTGAATTTAACGCGACATAATATATTGGATAACATAATTGTTCCCATATATATTTATGACTTAAATACCTTTGTCTTAATGAATTCAGACTAGAAATAATTGATTATATTTTGATTAGCTGTTTAGTTTATAAACTGGCATGGCACATTGTGTATTTATGGGATACATAGTTTTTATTATATGCGAAATTTCTTTTTTGTCAAATATATGTATTATTATGATTTTGTATTTATTGATTTTAGAAAATAACGAACAATTGCATTTAGTAAAAGTAGCTATCTTAATATCTATTATACGTAAGTACATTATACGTGGTACAATAGTAAACTGTAATCAATACAAAAAAGAGAATGTATCGAATATGAAGGTCTTTTAATATTGAAATCGAAAGAATTAGTGCAACAATAATTTAGGTTAAGGTTAAGTAAAATGAGTTCTTTAAGACAATGATTCATTCGATGCAGTTTGTTTAGCATAATAATTATATTAATGCATTGCATTATCACTTATGCGCACTTAATTGTTTTGAATATATGTTATTCGAAATTTGAAAACTTGTAATAAACTTGAAGAGGCTCGATTTATTTTTTGTAAGGATCAAGTTAAATCAAATGTCGGGATTTATTTATTAACTTCAAGACATCATATTTAATTCTTTATACATATATAGTAGGTATATGTTACGAGTGATATATTCTAAATTACTTGATTATTTTGCTGAACATAAATGTTACCAAAAATATTGAATTTTTATAATTCCATTTTACCCTACTTGTAAATATTCAATAACAATGCGGATAATGCAACAGATAGCACTTAATGTATTTTTTAATTGATCAGTCCAATACCGAATATATCAAGCTCTGGATAAGTAGTGTTTGTTTTGGTATATTCTAATGAGAGGTGCCTGAACACCTAGGTTAGTTTTTGCAGACGGAATTTGGAAAATTCTGCTCATTTAGAACCTTGGGCTTTTGACTAATACAGATATATGCTAATTAATTTCATATTCTATTATTTACGAATTGTTATTACCGCATAGTGTATCTAGTTAAAGGTAATTTAAAACTATACGACACTCTTTAAAAACAATATATGCATATATGCCTACGTTATTAGGTGTTTAAAAATCATGTGACGTATTGATATTTATAACAAAGGACGAATCTATTTTAGGTTTAAAATATATAAAAAATAGTTAACCTATTTCGTGCCAGAAGTAATTATAATCTTAATTTAAAAAAATATTCAGTCCCTTTGTTATCTCGAACTCTTATCAGACTGGAAATGGCTATTGTCAAATGGAGCATTGCGTAGTCCAAAAGATAAAAACTTCGGTTGCAAGGCCAGCCAGTAAATAAAGCGGAAAATGGGTTGACAGGCAGAAGGTGACCTTGGGTTTTACGCTCCGCCTCAGTAAACTCGACGAATAAATACCAAAAGCAAAGAAAACGAACCTAAATGCAGTTTTCAAATGTTCCATTAGCTTTGTGTATTAGCCAGATTACACTTTGACAATCAATCAACAATAATTATGTTGATTATTGTTACAATAATCACTACATTGTATAAAACAAAGTCGCTTTCTCTCCCTATGTCCCTTTGTATGCTTAAATATTTGAAACTACGCAACGGATTTTGATGCGGTTTTTTTTAATAGATAGAGTGATCCAAGAGGAAGGAAAAGGAAGGAAAAGGTCTACAGAAAAGTCCGTGATGGTATATGTCTATCTCTTAGGGATAACCCACATTTTTATATACAACGTTCACAGATTTTCTGTAGTGTATGTAGTATCAGCATTGCACCCGTGCCAAGCCGGGGCGGGTCGCTAGTTGTGAATAAATCATCAAAACATGTATCCTGATGAAGTAAAAACTGTATTTCTGAAGCCTGTGACGTCACAAATTATTTGTAATATTAATAAAATTCCTTATTCAAATTATTAAAACGTGCGTAGATTCTATGTATAATTGTAAAAACTCAATAACTTCATGCAACGCTGATCAGATATACATTGGTTTGAAATTGATCATTGTCTGGTATATGATATTATTATAACCTTTATTGTTAATCATTCCGTAGAACTTCTACTGCATTGAATAACTAACAATAATGGAATAAACCTACTGTTTGATAGGTGAATCTAAAATATTTGTATGAAGACTCTCACAATGCTTTGTTGACACTATCTATGAAGTTAGTCTTTTTTCGTATTAATCGCAATACTAAACATAGTTCCATTACAGTCTTAGGAAAAAGTAAAATATCATGTCATAAGCGTTTGGCTTATAGTGCGTAGTTAGCGGAAAATGTATTAAGATTTTTATGCTTGATCGTAAAAAGTTCGATTTTATACGGTATGCCTATGGGGATTTGCAAAGAGAACTTGACGAAACAAGTATATTTATATAAAAATAGAACGCTTTTTCTTAAAAGAAATTAAAATTTGAGGATAATTCGCATCCGTCTCATTGTTGAAGTAACTTTGAAGATTTACAATGTAGCTGTTTATTCGCCAACAAAGTGCCTCCTAAATTCTAATAGCTGTAATTAATTATTAGATTAAATCAATGTTTCTGTACAAAAGTTGTTCGTTTTAGGTTATTAAAGTCGTTTTCTTGAGTTGATTAATGTTCTTATCGGACAGTCTGGTGTCTCTACATTTTTTCATCTAATGATTTACATACTTCTAAGTGAATTTGGGTAAAATATTGGTTTTAATAAGCTTTTATTTAGATAAAACAAAATGACTGAAGTGGAAGATTTATTTTTTAATAGAGCGAAATGATCTTGTAAACTAACTATTTAAATAAATAATTAACAAGATTATTTCTTTAGCTTCTAGATAAAATACAGTTTATTTCCCTATTACAAAATGTACATTTTGTCGTCGACAGTATAAAATTATTTATTAAATATTTTCTTGGTCTCATTTACTATTATTACTTTAATAAAAAGGTACATAATTTATATTATTATGTACATGTTTTAAAGAAATTTTATTTTTAAGTTCTGGGTCGTACTTTTGTGTCAAATTGTAAATAATTTCTTTAAAAAAAAATTGATACACAATTTACAGGATAAATGACTGGTGTCGTTGGAAGCACGATTTTCATGTGTATAATTACCACTATTACGAATAATATAGTGTAACGCAGTCGACGAGGTAAATTCAATATTTAAATGTGATATTTCTGTCGAATTCAGTCATGTTTATAATAACGTTGGTGGATTGGTTCTGGTAGCGGAAAATAGCTTTTATTTTGGATCCAGCAAGGTTGAAATTTGAGATGAGAGGTTTCGATTTGATGTGATGTGACTCGCAAGTGATGTCACCGATTTAACATTTGTTATTCTCTGCAGTACTACCTCGCCTAGTAGAGCGTGCTACTCGCCACTCGTTCCATAAAATATCAATTCGGAAACCAAAATAAACGTGAAGACTTTTTGTTTGATTAAAAGAGCACAAATAAAGCGCAAAAACTCTCTGTTCATTATTGTCTTACATAGAGCAATTTCGGAACAATCTGGGCAAACACAGCGAATCGAAATGATTAGCTGAGCACGTAGGTCAGTTCCGGTAGTCAAAACAAAGGCCATTGTTAACGTGTGCAGAGAAGTCCTACTCTGGCATTCGGGACATGTACTAGGTGCATTAAGCCTTCGGGGACGCCTGCAGACTCGTAATTAGCGGGAGAAGCGAAAAATTTGCGACGGCTTAAATTTACGAGGTGCAAATTACAACTCGCGCTATCGCTGCTGCGTTAATGTGCAGGTCTTATCGGGCCCCGGCCCGCTGGCGAGGACATTAAACTGATCGCATCGACAAAACGTAAAAATAAACACTACATGGGACTGCACAAGATAAAAACGGTATAAGGAAAACTGGAATTTATTGGCTGCGGTTTGGAGTTGTTTTCCAGGAAGGCATAAGCGTCTAGTATAGTCTATTTGAGTATTTATTAGGAAAACCAAGTTGCGTTCGTGGAGAAATCGTAAAATATTCCACTGTTACAGATATTAACTTTTTTATCTATGATTAATATCGTTTTAATCTGCAAATTGGACAGGTTTGGTTGGTTTGTTTTTTAAGATAAGATAATATTGATGTTAACTCTACATTTTGCGGCAATGCAATTTACAATCACTGAATCGAATTTGAAAAATGTATAAATGTTATACAAATACCTCTTATTAATATCAAATGAATATATTTATATTTTTTTTACATTTTACATTACATTCATATTTATATTTATATTTTATTATTACAGAATTCAAGACTTTATGGATCATGAATTAAAATTACGTATCATAAACAGAATTTCTAACACATAGTGGGGATTAGTAAATAATAATAATAATATAATTATTTAACTATGAAAGGGTTGAATGGCTGTGAGACTAAAAATTCTAGTCACTCATAGGGTTTTAAGTGTTAAACAAAAATATAACTTATCGCTTCCACCCACTCACGCTCTCATTCAACTGTGTAATTCGTTTCCGATATTCCAATGTTTCATTTTCTTTTTATGAATTTAATACTTAATTTACTGATCACAAATTCTGCTCATTTCGGAGAAAAATTATTCATACTTGGAAAATAAAAATACTTTTACTGACGTTAAATGTAGTACAGTAGACGACACCAATGTTTCGCAAAACGATTTTGAATACGTAATTAATTCTCCTAGTAAGAGATTAACTGTTAAAAGTACAATGCTATTTCCAAAAAGTCAAAATATACAACTTCTTTTGTTTCTGGTTAATATTTAGATTAATAATTCCGGGCCCTTCAATGACGTATTGTTGAGCAGGTAGCCAGTTTCAAAGGCAGCTGTTCCCTTATGAACGAACCATTGTGGACTCTCGAGCAAAGAGATTTTAAAAATTAACACATGCTTGTTTTATTCGATTTTAAATCGTGAGAAGTGAATTGAAATGTGAAAATTGTGATCGTTGTGAAAATATGAAACAGAAATTGCACGGCGTAAGGCATAAGTTACGACTTATTTTTTGAAATCCGATATTCTCAAGAATTAAGCAGAGCACTAGTAGAAAAGTAAAGGGATTTTAAAATCTGGAAATTTATATAGATTAGACGTAAGTTATCTTACGATAAGCGCCAGGTAGTATGGTAGTGCTCAAGATTTGCGGCAATTGGATTATGTAAAGGATTGCAAAACAAATATAATTTCTTTGAAGAATAAACTAGTAATATAGGTACGAAGTCAAAAGTTAGATGAAAATATGTCTATGAAGTACGAAGCATTATGAGATTAGCCCGATTAGTAAACGTATTTCGACTTGGCGAACTTTTACGTTATTGGCAATATCGATGAAAGCTTTTAACTTTGTGCCCTCGGCCTCCTGCAAGCGCGAGCGTCGCTCGTGGACTTGCACGGAACAAGTCTAAATTGCAAAAGCTCTCATGCGAGACATTATTAAGTCCTTACCGGAACCGTTCAAGGCTATTTAATTTATCGAATTTCGGAAATCGTCCATTATATATATTTCCTAAATCACACTGAACGTAGACACGAATAATAAAAATCACGATAAACCTCACTATATTCACAAACTTTCACGAACACTTCGCGAGTTCCGAATTCGATCTATTATCAGATAAAAATGATTCACTTACATGATGGGGATAAACAAGCCGGGTAAGGGAGTTTTCTTAACGTCCGAGAGTCAAATCATAGCAAGTCACACAAAGTTAAGACAAACGATTCGCCGGTAGCTTAGAAGTCGCGTTCGCCACGGCGGGGTGGCGCGCGTCGTGATCGGGGCACGAGTGCAGTGTACGGAGCGGCGCGAGTCACACAAGCTAAAGCGGAGTCGGCGGGCGACTGACGGCCGAATAACGCGGCGCGGGGCGCCCTGCGCGCGCACCCCGCACCCCGCGACCCGAACCGCCCTGCCACCCGCACCCCTGCCGCCTGCCGCACCCCCCTAAAGTGACCGATTTCATAAAACTGATTATTTCTATCAGTTTGCAATCATTTATACAATACCAACACGATGCAATTCGCTATTTTATGATATTACTTTCAAACATCGTTGAAATTAATTTTTTTGTCATAATTAATAATATATATGTATTATTAAAGGGTAAATACGTTTTGGCTTGACACGAAACAAGAGGCCCTTATCAAGGCGCCCGGTGGCCGCTTCCTTTCTCCTCATGCAGTCGCGAGCTTTTCGCCACTGCCACACTTCCGCCCCGCGATTGTGTCGACTTTAGACAGCCAATGTACTTTTATTGCAAGCCATAGTATTGGATAAAGTTAAAAATGTTAACCTACACAAAGTGTACGTCAACCAAATTATTAATTCTTATTACAATACTATCGATTTATATTTACAAGAACTCATTTCAAATTTATGCGAATTATAATAGGGTAAGTTATCGATCGCTTCGATACATTGCGACTTGTTTAGGGTGTGCAATCGGCAATATGAAGGGCGCAGCCGATGTGTGCGAGTGAGACAGATATAGAGCGGCGCCGGCGCGGGAGCGAGAGACCGGTGAAAGTGCGCTAAGGAACGGGTTTGCGGCCTGCGCGTGACCTGTCCCGCACGACCACTATGCAATATGCACTACATTGGAAACAGGAACAGAATTTTGATTCCCCACTTCGCGGATAATCTTTATAACCAGAAAGTAACGACTACCTAAGTCGAAAATTTAAAAAAAAATAATTCACGCATTAAGTATCCAAGAAAATTTGACCGTTTTAAGTATTAATCTAGTTAGCAATTATAGGCTTAATATCGAAGTGTTATTTGCTACACAGCCCATAGTCTCACAATTCCAGCTTATTTTTCTTAATAGAAATTCCAACGGCACCTTTGTAGGCAGAACGTATTTTATTCGACACACATACATTTAGAGAAGGGAAAATGCAAACAATTTTCTTCGCGACATTTTCCCGAAACAATCTATGATAGCAGGTCTGCACAAACAGAATAACAAACGAGGACTTTATTAGACCTGGCAAGACACGAGTTCATTACAAGAGAAATATTGTCCCTGATCTAAAAAAACAAATCTAAGTTATAGAATTCTTACCGTAAGAAGTTCCTTAATATTCATACGAGATTTTTCTAATACACAATAACTTATCTAAAGATAAAATAAATCAATCAAAATTATTTCAGCCTTGCCAGCAACTAAAAGATTAGTTCGGTGCAAATTTTAAGAAGCTAGGGGAAATAAATAATTTATAGCTTATAGGTAAGAGCAATATTGGCTTAGTGGTTTCAGCGACCTCATCCCTGAGGTCGTAGCTTTGATCCCCGGCGGTGCACCATGTGTCTTTTTTTTATGTACGCGTTTAACATTCTCGGGAAAGGTGAAGGAAAACATCGAGAGGAAACCGGACCTTAAGAAAATTTGACGACGTGTGTCAGTTACTGATCACTTACTTGTATATTAGCTCACAATTATTAATTTATCCTTTGTCGCATTATACAAAAACACACATAACAAAAATAAAAAAACAGTTACAAAAGATATAAGGTAAAGGATCATGAAAAAGATACAGAAATCTGAAGCCCAGAGCTAAAACAAAGGTTGCAGCGCTACTGATTTTTTTATTATATTGTTGATTATGTATTGGGTTCCATTCTTTTAAAATACTATTTAATTTTTTTAATTGTAGTAATATATAACATAAATTTCAGATTCTTATATCTGTGTATAATAGTTTAAGGTTTAACTCTGTTTTCTAATTAATAAAGCGTTTAAATAAAATGCACCAAAGCGGATGCAGGCTCCAATCACGATATTGTTAAGTTTTTGTGAAATGTGCTGTGGAGCGTAACAGAAATAATTTAGACATATTTTTAGATTTTTATTGTGTGAGTTCAACCACACAGTTTTAAGTAGAGATATATAAAAAAGTTAGACTACGATAGCGAATTATAAAACAAAATTTCAACTGCAAATTGCACTAAAGATAAGTTAATACTAAGAATATATTGGGGCCGAAATTGTTAGTTTCTAGCAAGTTATAAATAATAACATTACGTTCAGAGCTCAAAACTAAACGTCTTGTCTAACTTGGTTTTATATATGTGTTATTCACACATAAAACAACATTAATAGCATAACATCTTTGTAATTACATTTTTATTTTTAAACAACAAATACTAATCGAGACGAAAACCTCCTTCGAATGTTTCAAACATTAAAACTCTTTGCACGGAATGCTATTATTATCACATTTCAAATATAGATCCTAAATTAACCATAAACAATTGAATCACAAAAAAGTAGCCTTTATAAAGAAATTAGCATAAGGATTATCAAGATTAAAAAGGAGACGATGACATAATTATTCTATCAGAGTTTTAATACCCAGTGAACATAGTTCAAAGCTCGCTTTTGTACTGCCTTTAAAAAAAAGTTTTCTTAAGCCACTCCAGCTTTCGTCCCTTAAAGCAAGTAGCTCTTAACTCTTTATGGACATTAATGTTCACTAGTCAACGTTATTAAGTCGCTATTCGCTAAGCTTCCCGCAAACAGGCTCTCTTGTCTATTATATACATGGATTCATTCTATAACACGAAGAAAAAGATTATATGAAATATCTGGAGAGCAAAATGCTTTTATATAAACACGCTGTTAAATAAGAAGTTATATTTATAGTAACTAAAATGGCGGCGTGACTTTTACACAGAAACACCTAATTATGACTGGTATAACATTGTCCTATATTTTCTGATCTTTTTTCTAGTGGTTATCAATTATTATTAGTTAAATCATTGACAATTCTCTATTAAATAATTTAAAATGAGATATTTTAATTAATATGCATTAGCTAAGAAAAGGAATTAAGCCCGATTAGTTTCCGACTGTTTAACAAGAATCAGGTTGTAACAGTTATTTTTAATTAATATTTTTCTCCCTTTTTCTAAACTTCGACTTGTCATACGCATACGAGTTTGATAAGATTCTATAAAAATTTGGCTAACTTTTATTTTTTCAGTAGGTAATTTTAGTTTACCGAGAAATTATGAAACTTATTTTGGAGTAGCTAAAAATATAGCTGTTTTGCGTATACAGGTGCTGTAGCCGGCACTCGATGCCTAACTGCCGACAGATGTGCTGGCTTGTCAATATTGGCCGCATGCTCGCATTGCGTGCCAACAAACACGCAGCTCACTCCACATTCTAATACCATACCGAAAGATTTAATATTATATCCTTTTATTCATGTTATGAAATCTATAATCTCTTGTGTGACAGCACGTGAGTGGCTTGGAATAGGTCTAGAACGAGAAACGAAATCGTTCCTATTTTTCCTATTATTCATTAAAAAGTATTTTCTGGCTTGAACAAATTCCTGGCTATTTATGGAGTGAGCAGGCCCTTTAAATCATACCCTGTGCGTGGGTAGCACCGCATTAAGATGCCCATCGGATCAGTATATCATTCTAAGTGTTACTCTCTTGTCAAAATTGTTAAAGTTGCCAAAACGTCAAATAGCAATCGTGACTGTATGTAGGAGCAAAAAATGCAATTAACTGTACTGACTCGGATCGTTTGCGAATTTGGCGGCCTCGAGACGACGGAGTTCAATGACCGTCTTAAGACAAAAAATGCATCGCTTCTTCCCACATGAAATCCACACATACACAGTACCTACTCACACATTAAAAAATATTAACCAATCACGTTGAGTTCACGCACACCAATAGTGGTGATCGTTCTTCACTATGAACTGCGACGGTATCGGAATTAGCTAAATCTCATGTCATGTGTTTTAGATATTTAACATTTACTCTTCCAAATGAATATGTAAATATGTCATTTAGACGACAGACAATGAAAATCAAAATATTACTAAATTATTTCTCGTCTTTTTATTTTAGTTCTTTTATTGTATAAACATCAGGGCGTGGCATACGACATTTAAGTTTGGGATTTGTTACGCTTCTTGTAATACCTACATAAGTTTTAATTCTTTATCGAATTTCTGTATTATAAATTCTTACTACGCAATTCGTAGGTGGTTATATATTGAGCTTTGTTTCATTGACAAATCAGCATCTTACTCTAGTTTAAATAGACGACTGTCGAATAAACACGGGTAGGGATCGCCCACGCAACTCATCTTCGCTACACTTCATTACGCACGCGCCGAGCTTCCTGTATCATTCATTACTGTTGAAGTTTTAACAAATGAATTCCTATTCTCGATGCCCTCGATATTCTTGAGTCGGATATCATTATGAAAATCAGATAACCAACTTAAGTATTAATGTTTATGGGAGTTTTGTTATTTTATAACAATGCCTTTGTTGCCTTTTATATAAAGATTAGACTGATACAAGATTACATTTACCTCTTAAAGCTTAGAATATTTTGGTATTGTCTGTTATATATGTAAGTTGAATATTGGTCTGTCTACATATGAAACGGGTATGCACAACTATAGTAATCACCGGAATTATTAAACAATATTGAAGCAATACATTTGTGCTAGTACGAACTTAAATTATAATAAGGCTATACAAGCTATGACTATACATTGTTAAAATAAGAAATGCTACTTATTAGGTTGGCAACTAAATCTCGTTTATGAATTTATACGGCAATTAAGCTGAAATTAAATATACGAAGAATTTAGAAACTGCTTTGCTTCCTTGAAGCGCATCGCAGTAATTGGCTTACACAAGCTGAGAGCACGAAGGCACCGCTTGTGATTTATTTATTGCATTTTCTTTTAGTATACTTAACCTGATAGTTACACTTCGATAAGAATAAGAATTTTTATTCCTTCGACTTTTGGCTTTTAGATTTCGCTTTTCAAGTCTAGAATTATTTATGTGCTGTCATAATAAAGTATGTACAAAACACTATAGATAAAAAACCTACCCATTTATTTCAAACATAAATTGTAAAAGCGTCGCAAGTCCGAGGACTATCTCAATGTAATGTTCAAATGTAGATAGCAATATTGCATAAATAACCTTACTCACAACACGTCAAACGTTGTTTACGCTTTGCAAATGTAGATAATTGTTAAGAACAATCAATAGGACTACATCCCGCGTGCACAGTGAGTGAGCTCCGGTTATTGTAGCGTTTAATTAAAAGCGGTGAAGCGAAGTCGCGCACTCCTGAGGTAGAGCGGTGGAACACTCGCGTTTGATGACTCAACATAAACGGTAATTAACCCGCTTCATCTGACTCGCTCTTAAATCGCAATCACAAGAGCTTTCCAAAAGACTTTTCGTTATCTTTCTAGGAATTACACGGGGAAGTGATTAAGCAAGACACGGAATAATGTATTTTCAAGTTCTAGGACGGTTTTAGAAGACGATCCGATATCTACAGTCATAATATGTTTCTTTGCTTTAATTATGTCTAACGCCCGAGCCTAATAATAAGTCTTTTTACATCTCAATGTTCTTTATTTCGATTCTTCATCTCAGAGTCATCTATTAAATTATCTCAAATACATGTTACAATGTTAAATATCCAATTAGGTAACGACTGATTTAGAGAAGCATATAGAAATTTCCGATTCCAATTGTGAACTAATATAAGTCTTAATATTGTCATAAGTATTCGTTAACTTTTATTGAACTGTTCTAATAACGGTTTAGTTTAGGTTAGGAATATCTGTCAAGAAACAGCATATAATATGTAATAATAATAAGTGGAAGTTACAACAACTGCAATAAAGACGAAAGGATTTTTTTGATTGCACACAATATAAAAAAATTAAATACCTGCGGTAAAGGCATGTGATTTGCATTAAATTGTCATTTAATGCAAATCAGCTCTTAAAATTGAGAGAAGTCGTGATGTTGAACATCTGTACACCAAAAATGGACATCCCGAACGTAACAATGGTAATGATTCATGAGCAGAAAATACTTTTTATATGAACTTTGGATGAACTTTGGACAATGTTTTTTTTCAATAATCTTCTGAGTACTTAGCGAGCGTCTCTTAACTTTAAGACGGATGCTAAAACATCTCATCAATGCTTCTTCATATAACGAGAAGAGTCGGTAACTTTCTAAGTGTCTAACATTATTTAATAGATCTAAATCTCTTTATCTACGGAAATAGAACTTCGCAATGCTCGAAATTACAACATTACCGTAAGTAATTGTTATTATCAAAGTAATAAGAAACGCAGTGAGCGGTGTCGAGAACTGTGTGCTAACTGCTAAGTGGTTTTTAAGGCCGCTTACCTCATCTTTAGGCTCAGCCATAACTACATGAATAACATACAAATTATTGCCTTTTACGTACACATTAAAAATAAATCTCTAACAGTCGAACACGCTTTTTATTTATTCCACTACATTAACCTTAACTGTTACTAATAATTCGATAGAACGCCAAAATAACACCCACACCAATTATCCTACATAATATGTTAATGCTATGTAAATATTAAATATTTTTTAAATTATCTTATTATAATTAATAAACGTCGATAATAATTGGTAAGCCTTTTTCTATTGTATAATGTTCCACCGTCTACACACACGTGTTAAAGTACTAGGGCGATTAGTTCAGCTTATTTGAGCCACCTTTATTTATAATTAAATTAAAAATTCAAGTTTCGTATCGTCTACGCTTATTAAAAATTGTTAACTGTTATACTAATCCCAAACGCACTTAAACCCTCTATTACAATACTTGTTAGTTACATTTATTGCGGCGTTATAAAACACTTCCGTTTAAACACAACAATAAAGGAATATGATACAATGGCGTTAGATAAAAAATACTGAGTCATAACAATGTTATCACCATTCACAATAGACGTACATTTTCTTATTAAATGCAAATCATGACACTCTTTTATTCGATTAAAATTATTATTTCAAGTATATGGCTTCGTATTAAAATACTGTGATAAAAGCTAGTTTATGATTAGAAAATTCATCAAAATTCATTGAAAGTGTTATTAATAAGTACGCTGTATAATTACGCTCTAAGAATTTACAAACTCTGAAACAATATCGTAATATTTCAACTTACATCAAAACGCAATGAATTGTACAACCTTACTAAGGAATCGCACCGTCTTTTGGAGCTATCTGTTTAGTTGAGTTCGAGTTTTTTGCATTCACAGAGGCAGACACGGCAATTTTATTTAATGTTTTAATATATAAGTATTAGTACAAGTACCAAAAGACTGAAGAGGTGATCTTAAATAATCTTGATAAATCGAGCAATGTTAGGACAGAACACAGTTTATTATTCACTTTCAAGTTAACGTTTTGTTGTGTAAATTGTGGACTAATGCCATTTTTCAATCCATAAAGCTAAAGTGCACTACGAACAGTTTATTCATTTGTATATATAATTTAAACATATACAAATCCTTAAATTTTTGTTTGAACTGTGAGTTTTTCCTGGTATTGTATAGTTAATTTTGTTCGAAATATTTGAGCGAAAATCAAACGGTTTTTGTTGTCTTTAGTAACGCTCTGATATAAGTATTGGTTTATATCAGAAAGTTTTTTGTTATTTCTGCGGTCTTTTGTGAGATGCACGAGCATCGGAGCCGCTGACAATAGAATCGATTTACTCGATAGTGTGTTGAACTCTTCGTCACTCGACATTTCAGTTTTGCCTCTAACGTTCATACAACAAAAATCAAGCCAATTACTGGTTTAGTTTGTACGAATAATTAATCCCAGCTTAAACGAATAAATAATTTCAACTTCACAAACGGATTAGTGTTCGCTGTTCACGTTTTATTTTAATGTTAAAATCATGTTTTTGGTCCTTCGGAACGAACTATCCGGTCGGACGATATATTGGAACAAAGAAAGTTGCTCGGCAGCGTAAAATATATTACAAAACCACCAACAAACGTATGCCAAAAATAAGAAAAAACTAAATCTGAGATCTCAAGATCTTTAGTTGATGTAGATGGTATTCCAGCTAGCATCAGTGAGACGTGTACGATGCGGTTCGACTCAGTTACCGCAGCTCGTAAATAAGGGCGTCTCATTGCGGGGCATTATTAATGAATGTACTGTACCCCGCCCCTCACCCGTCTCAAAACTAAATAACAGGTGCGTGTAACCCCGTTCGCAGAATCTATTTTCGATATCTTACTCCGAGTTTCTTCCTAACATATGCTATATATTGAAGATTTGTTTGGGCGTCATATGCTCAACATCGTCTAAAGCGACTTTGTAGAGTTTCATTAGCCGTCTGGGAGCATTTACTGTATCATGTTGCTAAAATTGCGCGAGTAATTTGCACCGATTGATATCGTTTCGCCACGAGCGAGAAGGAACCTTGAACATTCGTTTCACCTTAAATATCTTGACAGATGTAAAGAACTAACTTTTTTACAGCCAACTTTGATCTTTTTTGTAAAATAGGTTTTTTTTGACGATACTTCAGTGTTCTTATAAAACAACGCAGTATATTAGCAAGTGCTGTTGCTAATGAAATCCAGCCTTAAATTTCGTATTACTGTGGTCAGTAGATGCTAACCCTGCAGTAGATGCGATGAAAAGCAAAAAATGAATGGTCATAGACATAAATTGTTACGGCTATGCAAGTTGCGTTCTATTATGTCATCCTCACAGCTTTTCATATCAAGAGCAGGCCGTTGAGTGCACAAAGATGGCGCCTGCAGTACATTAATGCACTGAATGACGTAATGGTAACAATGTACCGAACTCAAGAGATTATTAATTAACATTGTTAAGTATTTTCCTTTGCAATATTTCCGATTCATAAGACAATTGAGGTCGTATGTGACTAGCTAATGAACCAGAACGCCTGATTCATAGTGACGTAATCAGAGGAAGTGTCTACTTTGGCCCACGCTTCTTTATAAGGATGACCAAGTTGATTTAATATTTAAAAGATCATATAAGGTGAACATAAAGTTAGGCAATCGGAGGTTGCTTCATCGAAGGTTTAAAATAACATCAATCATTAATCATTGTCATAATAGAATCATTCAAAAGAATGATTAAATCATCCAATTATATTACTAAAATAGTATATTACTAATTTTATATTTATTAACCATAAATATAAACTTACTTAATTAAAAATCAAAGTATTCGTTGTCCTAGAGAAACATTCATTCAAGCAAAATCCCTGGTCCCTCTTAAATATCTGTTACAGTTCTTATAGTTACTGGAACAGGAAGAGGTTAGTTGCTCCAGTCCATTGTTTAAAACCACTGTACTGCCCGCTAAGTTAAATGACAAATTTATTGAGAGGAATTACACGACGTTTATTTCTTTGCAGTAATTTACGATCAAATATAATATAATAGATATTTTTTATGTAATTTAAATGAAAAGTTTCGCGTGACTTTTTGGACTTTTACAATAAAAGTGTTTTCTGATGTATTTTCTTAATATGGAGATGAAGTGACATAATTTTTATGACGTGGTAATACAAATTTACTAAAAAAGTAACGGTACCAAAATATATGGAAATGGCAAAATTTAATTAACAAGAACTAAATCGCAATGTTCTAAAGAAAACTTTACTACATGTAAAAATGTTTCACGTCTTGAAATGAAATCTTATTTCAGCTCAAGGTGATCTTAATTTTAGACGAGATCAGTGATGTTTTGGTAAAAATGCAATCATAAACTGTGATGAGGCATCGCTCCGGCGCGCTCCTTGTTAAGAGGCCTTGAGAGCTCTAATCAAATTAGCCTTGTGACGTCATCGCACCTACCAATTAACAGGCCCCATAACATTACCACGAGACCAAACTGTTATTGGACGTAACGTTTTCTAGGTTAAAATTAGTCTCCAAATGCAGACACACTTGTAAACATTCAATTAAGGTTAAATGTTTAAGTACCCAATTGAATCAATACAAAAACTTTTAGGCGTTATTCATGCTATCCAAAAAACGACCACGCATTTTGAACCGTCAAAAGCTTTCTATAATGTAATTTCAGCAGCAAATCCTCAAAATTACAATAAAACTTATTCCTTCTTGTATAAACTGTTTTTAATTACGATTCGAAGTTCAAACGCAATCTGTCGAAAAGACGAAATCTGTCAAAACTATCGCTAAAGAATTTAAAATTAAATACACTGAACTATGATCTATGAACCGGTTGGTCCTTACATTTGACCCAAGACTCAAATTGAACAGGTGTAAGCTTCCCCTAAGTCCTGCTCCATTTACATGGTGACACTATCTTATGCACCGTGTGCACTGTCTCACTTTATAATTCAAATGATTTACGAGAACACGGCATGAACTCTGGGAAATGTGAGAAATTTTAACGGAATCGTTTTAATTCTAATATATTCACAGAATTCTTATGTAAACCATGAAATGCAATACAAAGATCGTTTATCAAAAACTAATTATTTGTGGGTATACATTATATGTGTCATAAATAGGCATATAAAATAGGCCTTTAAAGTTTGAACATGCCTTAATGCCTACGTGCGCTACCCTAAACTAAGGTTGTGCGTTCGAACCTAGGACATCTAAGATTCTTAAGTCCTCGGTGTGTTTAAAGAACTTTATTTCTCATTACAAATTTTTGTTTTACATGAAAATCTTAATATATACGAGATACACGTCACCAGCCTAATTTTAATCATACTGATATAAGACTGAGAAAATAGATAGAGAAGTCGACACTTACCAAAGATAGTAGTTATTACTATTATTTAGATATAAAAGAGTATTAAATAAACCTAATCAAAATTAAATTTGTATTAAATACATTTCCTAGAGTAGACGTTCAAGGTTACGCCGAGGCAACCTGAAAAAAACCCTAGTTAACGACGTCCATTTTATTTCCTACTTAGTAATTACGTTACCCTTTATCAATAGACAGTTCATAGGCTACTAAAATACTAACAAAACACTAAAACAGCGGTTGAATAAAGTTGTACTCCGCGACCGTTACGCTAACTACTAGTCGGTTTTGTTCTCAAACACGAAACTAATTTATTCCTACTTCACTAAATCGAGCGAATTATATATGCGCATTAACGGTCAAGCTATAGTTCAAAGATTGGGGCAACGGGTCAACCCTTGGCTAGGATAATTCGAAAGGTGAAGTTTAAAATTAAATCGCCCCTTGCTTTTTAATAAAGGGTTGTCTAAGACTAACGTTTTTAAAATAATTTGTTTATACAATTGTTTATTAACGTATCGAAAGTTCAATAATGCTGTGACATGTAGCATCTTTTGATTTGAACAAACATTTGTTTTTTTGCCTAAATAAGCTTAAACAGGACTCCATATATATTCAGATTTTTCAGTGTGTGAGTGAATTGTTATCAAACGCAAATATTGGTCGCTGGCGAGCCGTCGCGACACGGGAATAGCGTGAGGCGCCTAATGGATATTGATGACGATAACACCCAATTACTACAGGGCTCCTTAAATCTGCACTTATCCGTCTGTGACTCGCTGATAAACGTCACTCATCAATCTCCACGTATCTTTTTATGCCACACGAAGTGCAAAAGCCAACTCAAAAACAACGCTTATGAAATCAAATAGTTTTTTTTTATTTTCCCTCCAATTTTGTATGGGTTTTACTATTTAAAGAAAAACACTTTTTAACGGATTATAGTTATGTATTATTGTATTTAAACTTATAATTATTTGTACATAATTTTAAATTTAAACCGACGTTTCGCGTGCTTTACAGCGTGCGTGGTCACGGTGACCACGCACTAAACTACTTTAAATGTGTAAAAGTTATGTTAATAAAAGACAATACTATGGGTTTTACTATCTTAATTTTAAGGAAAGGTGGCCGTATCTTATCGAAAAAGTAGATCTATGTAAATCAGGAACACGTGTAAGGTTTGAAATCAAAACAAAGAAATGAATTTGATATAAGAAAATTAAAAAGAAAACTCTTGTAGTTCATGTTGTTATGAGAAACTTACACGTGGAATGTGAAACATCTCTCCTTGAAGCTATACACATAGGACCGATCATATGACATCTTATAAAGTTGACTGTACTGTAGTGAATTTACGCCAGATTGTATATGTATCAATCACTGCGGGTGGTACGACATTGGACTTCAATTAGGCGCGTGCTAACTCCTCCACACTAAAGGATTACTTGACCCACTTATTAGGCGTGTGCGTCCTCGTTTACAGGAAGCTCGAAAGTGACAGAGTAATTTAATATTAACAGGGTTTAGTTTCAAAATGTAGTAAAGCAACGTTGAAATGTTACTTTATGATGGCAGTCTTAAAATTCGCTTTTTATGTGATTTATTCGGTTGTGTGTTACATATACGTTTTAGTATCAGTTAAGAAAAAAATGTTATACATTTAGAACAACAACAAATATTTGTTTAATAGATTTCAGAGCAATGCGTTTTGATTAGAACAAAATAGATTCGCGCGCGTCGACGCACAATGTTAGTAGGAGCGTTACTCGCGCATGTATTGTGAAGATATGGTTTGATAATATTCATTTTGTATTTTTCTGATTCATGTTGAGGTTCGTTTTTGTATTTTTTATAGGATTAGTGTCTCATTCATGGTGTGATTCGGAAACATTAAAATAAGCCAGATAAGTAATACTTAGCGCTAAATCGTCGTCTGCTTTATTACCGAAATTTAACTGTATATCTTCAATGTTAAATCAAAGACATAACAAAAAAAAACACATATAGATAACAATATATAAGAAGATATTCATGGAACGGAAGCATTAACCGTGACTTGAATAAAGTAACGTTTGCTAATTAAAAGGAAATTCGGTAAATAATGAATTAATTATTAATAGAGATAATTGGATGGATTTTAGAGATTTAAAGTTTAAGGAAAAACATTTTTGCAACTCTTTGTTTAATTTATTCTTCTCGATTTGAAACCTAGATAAAAATCTGATTGTATGAGTGAATTATGAACATTAAAATGATAAACCATGCACTAGCCACGTTTCTGAATACGAAACTCACACTGCCAGAACTCTCACAAGGCCCTTTAAGAATCGGTGCGCACTTTGCTTGGTTCCAAAAAGTGTGCAAGGCTTATTTGTATTTGATTATTGTAATTGATTTTGTTGATTATCACCAATTATTGGCCTTAAATCCTGTCAGTTTCCTGCGCGGCCAGGCATAACTGTTGGTTGATAATGTAAAACGCAACAAACATTTAGTAAAATATATAATTTTAATATAATTATACAGGTCATTACTTCGTACGATGAGTGGCCATTCCGTTAAACTACATTGAACCTTGCCGGAGCAATTATTTGTAATACTCTCGAAGTCCACCTATTTAATACGCTCTCGTTGAATTCCTCGTATATTAATTTCCCTCATAAGCACGCTAGTTATTTAAAACAAAATTACAATTACTATTTATAAAAAAAAATTACACTATTGACTATGGAATTTTATTTTACATTATCAGATTAGTGGAAAAAAGATACTTATTCTTATAGCATACCGGGCCAAACGAGCCTTTGGCATGCCCAAAAAGGCAGTCATCGCAGCCTATGGACACTCATTGTAGTGCGTATGTTAGGTACCGGCTTTTGAGGAAAGAGTATGCGGTATAAGTATCTCTTTTTTTAGGCGGTTGGAGGTCGTATCACACTGGGTAGACTCCGACCAGAACTCCGCTAGTTCGCAAAAGAAAATGTCTTGTGATGCGGACTGTGGAAGACTTCCAGCCATCAAGGTGAAACGGATGAAATTTTTAGTAAACAAAGCAATATTAATATTATCATTATTCACGTAGGTTTATGGGTCAATATTGGCAATGCAGGTATCAGGTATACCTAACCTCCAAACAGGTCTAGAATTACCCGACACCGGCGGCTACAGCCTCACCACAAATAGGTCGCGTATTAAATAACGCTATGGACTGCAGGCTTATTCAGGTCATAAGTCGAATATAAGATCAAGAACTCGTTTTGTGTGTGCAATTTCAATAATTGATGGAGTTGGAAGCGATGAATAAAAAAAAATATTATCGCATATTGTTTCAACCTTCGATACGGATTTTCGCGTTCATAGACAAAATTATTCAGTATGTTCTATCTAAAACATATTTTCCCTAGTGTCCACAGTCCGCACTTACGTATTTTTAAATGCGTTTGCAAGCGAACAAAGTTGCAAGATCATAATTCCAATAAAACATGTTACAAGTATGGATTTTTTCGGGAATATGCAACATTCATACAACTGAAATAAAGATTATATAACGGCACATTTCGTAAAAGAACAGATCGATATTCATTATCTGTAGCTAAATCTTGGACTGATAATGCATTTAGTGATTAATATTCAGTGTTATATATAGAAAAATATGAGATCAAGCATGGATTAATTAACAATACTATATTAAACGAAATGTCTACGTGTTTAGATAAAACTGTCAGCACATTCTATCTAATTAGATAAGAAACAAATTGATTTTGCTGACAGTTTTTTATTTCATGACAGACATGCTGACGGTAGCCGAAAAAGGGTGACGGTTCTAAATATGTACAAAACGTATTGTATCAGCTGTTTATATTTCGTAACTCGTAGGTGAATTGCACTTTGCGACACACGTCAAGATATTGACAAGCGCCCACGTTCGGTGTAAACGGTTCTTGATTCATGTCACAATACAAAATGAATGCACACGACGGCTGCTCTTAAAGTCTTTGATGTACAGAATTTAATATTTTGACGTCATTATGCGCGTGGTATGTGCATATGTAGTTACTACCTACAAATTATATTCCCTTAAAGCCATAGATTTTTTTTAAAGAACAGGAATGGAATAGGAGACTTATCTGATAAGTGATAATACCGCCCATAGACCTAAACCCTGTTAATTCACATGCTCTTTTTCTTAAAGGATTTTATTGCTATCAAATAAAATTTACGTTAAATTTTTAACTTTTATATTTTTTTAGAACAGGAGCAGAAGGCTCACCTGATGTTAATGTGATACCGCCGAAGGACATTCTCAATGCCAGAGGGCTCACAAGTGCGTTGCCGGCTTTTAATTGTTGTGTTGAATTGGTACGCTCTTTTCTTGAAGGACCATAAGTCATATTAGAAATACTTCAGTGGATAGCTCCACATATTTATTTATTTATTTATTTATCCTTTATTGCCTTATACAAAAACACACATAACAAAAATAAAAAAATAAACAGTTACAAAAGATATAAGGCAAAGGGCGGCCTTATCGCTTACAAGCGATACCACATAGTGGTAGTACGCGAAAAACACTGCCTTAAAATCGGTCAGTTAACAACAAAATCAATAACAATACATACGAAATGTAGGACCCAACAGTGTCAGTGTAAAAGAGAATTCAGAACTAATGATATAAGAACACATCCTTATAAAAGAGATTTTTATTTGTGAAAGACAAAGCAGTTGAATTAAAGAGTATAACAGAGCTTTGGTATGTACCAATTAAGGCATTAAATACTGGCTTGTTAGTTAATGAACAAAGTTAGCACAACTACCATAAGCGTATACCGAGCGTAAAACTTTTCTTCCTTGCTACAACTTACATTGTAGTGTAATAAAACTTAATGTATACAAAGGTATAAAGCATGAATAGCATCGGTTTGTGGCGTTGCGATGTACGATGTACTCTTAGGTAATGTTGTATTAAAAACAAAAGAATTTACATTTTATTATTAGTCGCCGCGTACCTTTTAAGCATTGTCTCAAAACGACAAAACTTATGTTCTCTGAGGCTTATATAAAAGTTACGTCTTGATCTTATTAGTGAAAATTTCAATCATGCTTGTCTATAGTTTAAACACTATTTACTATCAAAATATATTAAGGACATGAATTTAGGCGCCAGAACTTTAACTTCAGCGTGTAGAAAAAACAATCCAAAAATCTTGAAAATATTGTAAAGTATCTAGCCATTACTATACTGCGCTATTTGTATTCAAAAGAGGAAGTTTAATTTGATTACGTCTACTAATCCGATAGAAGGTTTACAAATTTCAATACATTTCCAAGTAGGTTTGCTAGAACAAGCGGATTAAATAAAATAATCACAGCTCAGTGTATTCATGCAAAACACGCACTTTATGACTTATTGTCTAATTCAAAATATCACGTACAATATTACACATAATAACAGGATGTTCCAACGGAATAAATAATAATATAAGATTGCAACTTGATGTACGAGGAATAATTTATATTTAAAAATAAGTAATTAGTTTGTATAATATTATTGTATATCACTTGAATGGCGTATAAATATTCGAACGTTAAGGTGATTAGTGCTACTTTGAGAGCTAAAAATAATATATATTAGTTAATACTTTGGTTTGTAAAGGTTGCGTCGAATAACCACTGCAAATTTAAGTAAATATTTTCTTCAAAAACAGGTTCTTGTAGCATAAATATCCCCAAGTATACATATTCATATGTTTATATCATAAACACAGATACAATAATATGAATAGGGCGTGAAAGCCACGCATGAAGTCATTCTTATTGAATGTCCACAGCAAATAGAAAATTTCAATTCCACTGAAACGACTATGGAATATTTTGTTTCCTTCAGTACGAACCCCCCCTTAATGCCCCATAATACAGTGCTAATTATATATAAGAACTATATTATTATGAAAACATTAATGTGTTTCTATCGATACATAATATCAGCCTGGAGGTTGGCCTCAATCTGTATTCTATAAAGACAGCCTTTTTTGCCTGTCATACGATTTTTTAGTAGAAAACAAGCTAATTTCTCTGAAAGAGCAAGTGTTAATTGCGCACATAGAAAAAATCAATTGAAGCCGAGATTTTAAGGCAGGACCTCAGGGAAGTAAGCAAAAACCCGGCTGTGTAATAACATTCACACAAATAAATAATTCACTTTTAATACCATAACTTTACCACCATTTTGTTGTATTGAGCATTGTCATGTGTCATGAATGTTTGTAACTATGTTAAGTATTTAATTATCTTTATTAGCGAGTTCCCACGTTTTAGTTAGTATTGTGTACAGTAGACTTGTTGAGTCTTAACTAAGCTATGCTCAAAACTATATATACACTTTTTTATAATTAATTTCCGTATATTTCAAAATAGTTGGTTCGTTCTTTATCACCATAAATAAACCGTTTCGTTAAATTGATTTCCGATCAATGAAAGCCACTCATCGTTCAAACAAACGAGGCTCGTCACTCACACAAGTTTTCATACTAATTGATAGGTCTTGACAAAATCGTAACTGCGTTGAGATAAATGAAATAATGTCTATCAACAAATCGGTTTAAATGTATGAAAACAAAATCCATCAGGAACGAATATACTTATATTAAAACTAGCGGCCGTCCCGTCTTCGCACGGGTGGACACATATTTTTCAATAAAAAAAATTGTGGATTGATATGTTCTTTAATTAGTGGAACGTTTTTTTTTAATATTAATTAAGCATACAAGTAGTGTATATTTATTCATATTTCATTCCAAATAATACAACAAATTTTCTTTATATGAAATTAAATTTGGGCTGATTTAGTTTTTAAACAAAGTGAAATATTTTCGTTTTAGTTAAGTCTACAAAAAGCTTTTGTTTTACATTAATGTTTGCAAGAATTTAAATAAAAAAATTATGGATATTTAATTAGTATTTAATAATCAAATCCTGGTGGACTATAATGAACCAAGAGTATGGATACTAGTTACTTTTCTGGCATTTTGATTATAAGTAATTGAAGCTGAAATATTCAGTGTACGATTGTCACGTTGGAAGCGCCTGGAAGGGGCAAGTCGCGGGAGAATCTTGATTAAAATTTAATGCACGCTAAGAATAGAGCAATTTTAATCAGTTGAGAACATGGCTTTAGTTCAAGAGTATCTTTTTTAATTGCCTCTTGACGCGTATGCGCAGTTTAATGAACGAAATATGCATTTTATTAAACAGCAGAGAGGGTAGTTAGTACACAGTGTATGCTAAAATGATTACTTTAAAATAATAATGGTAAAATATTACAGTAGGTACTTATCTTTTATTTTGTAGATCACTAAAAATGGGATCAAGATATGTTACCGCTGGTATGACTAATAATAATGTGTCAAACAAATCATAAAAATCGTACAGGTAACGCCCTCCCTTTATTTAAAATAATCACGCCACGCTTTATTATGGCTTATTTGCCCACAACTAGAGGTAAAATTAATTTCCCCTTATCTCACCTAATAAAAACTTTGTCAAATGGTATTATTAGAGCGCGTTAAGAAAACAATTTCATATTAGGCATGCACCCTCGAGGCGTCGGGCTAATTAGAATATAAATATCAACTGGCGACGATCCTTAACTGACCCTATTGTAATACAAACCGTCTTCGAATACAAAGTTAAAATCACATATAAACATTTTTTGGCTTTAATTTGTGCCAACTGGCCACAAGGTACTTCGCCAGTGTCGTGTAGATGGAGAAGGCACGAAGGAGATTGATCGGTAAAATTTTAGGTGGAGATTGATAGGTTATTATGAACCAAAACAAAAAAAAATAGTTGGAATTCGATTGCTAGTTTAAAGACAGATATGAGTAACAAATATGAGTAAAAACAGGATTAAATACTATTTGCTACTTATGCATATAAACAATATTTTTATACGATGTCATCAGTCATATATAAACAGCTTAATCAATGTCTATATTATTGAACGTTTTCTACTGTTAAATTCTCTGTTGGAGACCAACAAAGCTATAGGCCCGTGGATTGATGCGATCGAATTAGCGCGGATTACAAATAGGATTATTATTACTGTAGTGAAGCCAAAATTACCGGTATTCTCCTCCCATATTAAGCTAATTAGATGACAGCATCATGACTCGTGAGTCGTGATCTTCAAGTGTCATAAAAAACCAAATTGTATCCTTAGATTGGAGGAGATCGGTTATCTTTATCCTACATTTTCTGTTTTAATTGTATAAATTCAATTAAAACTCGCGATTTTAACTCTGTACAATTTGAACATGTTTTAATAATGTTTGTTCATACTAAAATGTCGTTAGATAAAATATTTTTTTGTTTTCAAATAGGAAAAATTAATTATTTAGTAAATGTTAATAGACATAAATGTAATATATAATAACAGTATCTGATTTCCTTGAATTTGAAAACCGGTTAGCATGCAATAATAATTTGCACATTATTTTGCCGGTACAATCTAAATTTTAAAATAAGAATGCACGCGAGACGACCATATGGACGGATATATGCAACAATGAACTCATACAACCGGTCGTAAGACCGTTACAGATGAACTGCCGGCCCATGAATATGCATGAGCTTTGACCTCGCGATAGCTGTGACGTCACAAATCTCACGCGACCTAGCGATCACTATTCTTCAAATAGATGTGTCAAAGGATGATCAATCAACGTGGGTCTGAGCTTTGGCCGTAGCTCAACCACCTGTCGCACCACAAGTTCGCAATTACTAATCAGTCACTAAGTCACGCCAAATCTCAGCTTGACAAGAGGATCGCGCGGTGCTAATGGTGTTTTGACGAACACGTGAGGGAAGAGAATTTATTGGATGAGAAAAGAATAGTCCTATCTAGAGCTCCGTAAGCTTTAGCAAAGCACGAGGTCAAGACATTATTGTATCCATTGATATTACAAATTTAGGTGCTAAAGATCAATCATCTAAAATTATTTACAATACGTCAATTGACATACAAACATCTAGTTTACAAAAGAATTATTACCTAGTGACCAAGCAGTCTCGCGTAAAATAGCAGACATTTATGAAATATCAGTAACCTGTCATTCGATATCGTTTCCAGCGCCGAGCAGCGAGGCGCGCTGATCGTTGTAAATTTCATCGCAATACTGAAAACTAAAAATAAACATGAAAACCACGAGCGATACTCAGATAACTTCGGAGTGTTCACAACGGCTCCGCACTGACATGTGTGCATGCTGATATGCACGCATTTAGTTACAACGTTTTCGTTGGACGATGTATGGTTACACATTTTCAAAAGCTTTTTAAGGCGTTGCTAAGGTGACAGAAGCTTTGCGATATTCTGGGAAGGTGAACGGGGAAATTTGTGACATTAAATAAATTATATATATTTATACATATCGGAGATATCTAGGAAACATTAGGAGTTTCTTCTAAGAACAAGACCTGGTAGTTTTGCGAACGGATGGCGTAGTTTTGCTCTTTCGCGAATTTTGTAAACGTTTTTGACATTTATAAGCATGCCCTAAGACGCATCTAAATTGAATAAATGAATTTTGATTTGATTTGTTAATTATCTGGGTATCGATATCATAATGGAATCAATCGCTAAACGCCAGAAACCATTTCATAACCTGGTGAGATTCGGGGATAGTTAATTCACATATACGCAAAACCTTGAAAAAAAAGCCTTTACAAAGCGATAAGCAGCTTCACGCTTTTCGAGCTTGATGACAGGTAAAGCGGCGAAATGTGTCGAGTTGAAACAAACTGGATTGAAGCGCGGAACAGTGCAATACAGTTTTTTTTCTCAATAATATTCAGCTCATCTCGAGCAGATCACGTTGCAAGAACAAAAGAACGGGGCGTGCCGCAAACGAGCTAAAAAAACTTACATTCAAATGAGACTTTATACTTTCAGTGTGAAATGTTTCCTAACTGGCTTACTGTTTTAACGATTATTTATCTACTACAATGATATTGTTTGAAGAGTTATGATTTGATTTGCTTCTTTTGTAGTTATATAGAACTCATCATGGGCTATTTATTTTTAAATAGTTATTGCAAAAAATATGTGACCTAATATTTGTCGCAAATCTGCAAGTACTGAACAGATTTTGAAAAATTTGGTAACATTAGATAGCTATATTACTTACTTCTGAATCACAAAGGCAATATGACGTCACTGAATGAGATTAGCATTAGTGTTAGTAACATATTCAAAATGGAACTTTTGAAATCAAATGCCACTAGAATGATTAATTCGTGTTTTTATACGCAATTAACGTAAAATTCAAATTAAAAAAAAATAAACACTAACTCTTCCCAATCCTCCAGTATTGATTCTTAATATGACATTTCAAAACTGTCATAATCAAGGTCCTTCCTGTTTCGGTATTAAGACCTCAACTGATCTTATTACTTACACCATACGAGTTCTATTCGCTTGACATGATATTTGCAAGTAACTGCAATTCAAAGCACAACATCTTGTCTGGGATTTGAAAATGGAATACTTAATTATCTAGAAATCATTTAAATTTTTAATTTCAGCAATCTTTGTGTTTCTGACATTTTGTTCATTTTTTTTAAGTTAAATATAGCTATCTTGTATGTGACCTTGGCAGTTGCAGACAGTGGGACAGCATCGCATCAGTTAATTTTGCATCATTTCCGATATTTGACATTATTTTTTCTTAATACTAGTCCATAAATGTTGCGGTTCAATTGAGTTAAAAAATTAAATTTTCTGCCACCTGATTACGTATAGGTAATGTTTGTAATATTTTTTGTGATGGCAAAATTTAAACTGCTTTAAAACGAAACGTGCTCTATCTTAGGTGAAAAGCTCCAATTGGAGGTGTGACGGTAAGTGTATGCAGCATTAAGAAGACATTAGATATGGGGGACGTCGAATGATGCATTATTAAACCATTTATCACTAACGTTCAATTCACTTATGTTATATATAATATCTACGTCGGCACACGGTTAACTTTGTTAGCTTTTTAGTAGTTGGTTCAAAACCAATAACTTGAACAAAAATTATTGTCATTTTTAAGCGTTTTAATGAAGTAGTTAACCTAAGTAGAAGAAGAAATTCCAAACTTATTCTTAAATGGCCGGCAACGTACTTGCGAGCCTTATCGGTATGTTAGTATCGATAGGCGGTATTATTTCAAATCACATGAGACTGCTGCCTTTTTTCGCCTCTTACCTAAACAACAAAAAGTATCTATCTAACAAATTAAAACGTCCCAATTACCGTAGAAATGATATATCTTCATATCGTTTATGGCTTGAGGGAAATTATTGGATACAGCTTACAATAGAAGCAAAACAGTATAGTTGAATTAATTACTGCGCCTAAAATGAATTTAGCCAATAATACCAGGTATGACAGACATTATAACTTTCAGTGGCTATGACTTCATTGATTGCCAGTGGGGAGTGTGGACAGGAGTGTTGCCAAAACAGCGGAAAATTTCGCGGAAACTGATGGACACCGCAGCCGAAAACTATGCATTTAAGTGACATCAATCGATACGCGGTCGGACGCGCACATGCTGCTTGTTTATGTACCACAAAAGCCGCGAAGTTTTGCACAACTGCCAAATGTGAGACTTTACTTCACATAAAGTGGCTTTTAGGACTTCCCATGAGAGGTGTTAGCTAGTTTAGCGGACGTATGGGGTTAAACTCGCTCTACATCATTATCGTTATACTTTAACTACACCAATTTCCGTGGCTGAGTAATGTAGCATAGCATAGCAACCCATACACATGTCTTCAAAATATTTTCAATTATAAAGATGGCGTCATCTAAAGATCATATGGCCTTTCAAAACATCAGCAGTTATAAGTAAAAGCTGACTTTTATAAAACACTAGCAGACTCGGCCAAGCGTTGCTGTGGCTAAGGTTTTTGTTATATTACATAGTAGTAAATTAATCAAGGGAAACCGTAGGAGAACTTATGTGAAACGTTGGTACCACGACACGGACCTAAACTAAACTACCTTTAACTCAGCGCCATCTGTTAGAATTGTATCAAATAATAAACAAATGTTAATGTTATCGTAATTTTAGTAAGGATGCCTATTTTTTTTGAAAATGAAATATAGCCTATGTCACTCAGGAATGATGTAGCTTTCCAACAGTGAAAGAATTTTTCAAATCTGCCAAGTAGTTT
Organism: Pieris rapae; assembly: GCF_905147795.1. Classification (NCBI taxonomy): domain Eukaryota; kingdom Metazoa; phylum Arthropoda; class Insecta; order Lepidoptera; family Pieridae; genus Pieris; species Pieris rapae. The sequence goes on along the minus strand of NC_059524.1, from coordinate 5,270,672 downwards.
CGGAGCCTATTCAATTCATACAAACAAACAAAAAATCAAACCTTTCCTCTTTATAATATTAGTATAGATATAGATATAGAATTTATCTTTCTTCAAATATAATAACAAATTATGAATAGCTGAACGTTTTCTATCTATAACTAAAGACCAACCTTATCTAAGACAATGTAAAAAAATAATATGGCGAATAATTACGACACATGACAATGACATCACACATATCATTAAAGTAGAACCGGTTCCGTTATGAATATAAATCACACATCAAATATATAATCTAATACACTATTCAATCTCAATCATAAAATCTTGTATAATTCAACATATCTCTGTACGCGATTGTGATTACATTTTCGCGCTCATAAATATATTGGCTTTGGCATCAATATTCAATACATTTGATCTTCGTCATGTTTTCGCTATCAGCACGGGAGTTCTATTAATTCATAATCAGTTTTCCCGCTAAAATATTTCTAGATGTTGGCCCGCCTAAGACGTAAAAGAGCGTGACGTTGCTCGGATCCTAGAAAGGGATGTGGTGAGGTCGCGTTACACCATTTGAAAGTGATATGCGAGGCGCCAGGAGAGCAACAAATTAAGTCCCCGCGGGGCCCGGCCGCCCGCCCGCCCACGGCACGCGTTGAGAACCCGCCCGCGATAACGTCTCGCTGAAGGGAGAACTTGAATATTTCCAAGGAATTACATAATCAAATTCACCGTATAAAAGTTCTCGTACGTGCCTTTAGTATATTCAGAGGTCCTAAAGACTTTACAATAATTTAGTAATATGGTACACATTCGAAGTCTAAACGGTAATAAATTTAGCTTGATACTCAATAATGGTACAATTTGACTGTCACTTGTATAGTATTTTATCTGTACGTTCAAAGTATATACTTGATAATCAGACAATATTGGAATTAATAAACACAAGGATAATTGCGATACAATTAATGCCGATGGAAAAACAAAAGAAAATCTACCATCGCTTAAGCGTAGCTATAAAATTAAATGGGTAGAAGGCGTTTTTACAAGTTTATCGAGCGCTCTACATAGGACCGACGGCTACGCCTGTCTAATGGGCTGGCAGGCGCCACCGCGCTGCCGGTCTGTCTAGGCTGTAAGTCACACAGACTAGCCTGAGATACCAACCATAAAGCCTTACGAACATTTATCAATTCCTTATCGACGGGAACGTACGGTTAATTCTCATACAATAAGTGGATTAGATCGTGAAATAAAACGAGCGCAATGACTGGTACAAGCGGCCGAGAACAAAGAACTCGTAATAGTTAGAGAGCGGCGCGGTCGACTGACCGTGGCTTGGGTTTTTATGCCGATTTATCGACTCAAATTAATCGTGTAAGTGCTGTACAGATTAGGCGGAAGCTTGCGTGTAAAGAATTTCCATAAGATAGTAGTGTTCGAATATAAAAAACTTTTTGTAAATAGCCAGAGTGCAAAATGGAAAAAATGCCTCTTATTAAAGCATCACTTTGACTTTGGCAAGACTTAGTACAAAATATATTCAATTATAAGTACTGCTCAGACCATAGAGAGTAGACCATAATTTTTAAATTTTATTAAAATGCGTGTAAAGGAATTTCCATACGATAGTAGTGTTCGAATAGCAAAAACTTTTTGTAAATGGCTATTTATAAAAAGGCAGGGTGCAAATAGGAAAAAAATGCCTCTCAATAAAAGCCACTTTATGACTCGGAAAGACTTAGTACAAAATATATTCAGTTAGAAGTACTGCTCAGACCATAGAGAGTAGATCATAATTTTTAAATTTTATTTAAAAAATGGGTTAAAACAAAAGCCGTTTTATTACAATCTAATAGCACAGCCTTCTAACAGAACATTTATTAATCACTTGTTCCACAAGAGATACAGGTCTATGCAACTTTCACGCGAAACAATAACGCTACAAAACATTTTGAGTTCGCCTCGTGAGCGGTGCCGTATATCTTGAGAAAGAGTTTTCGAAAACGTCTTGTCTGTACCGTTCGTGTAATGCACCAAGTAGATGCACTTTATGCATATATTACAGAAGAAAATAACAACCTAGAGAAACTTTTAGAGGATATGCATGTTTGTAATTTGAACCGAGATGTGTTCCTATCATAATCCTTAGAGAATGATACTAAAATATTTTTCTTAGATACGGATAACATTGAGCTCTCTTACTTTAAGCTACGGTTTGTTAGATATTTTAAATTTCATTTATTTATTTTAAGTTATTACATCTATCCTTTGAAACATAATTATATTTTAATGAATTTTTATTTATGAAATGTCTAAATAGATATAAATTTTCAGTCAAGACTCAAAGACATATGGATAACGTAAGCACTGCAGTAACTTAAGATTCATCTGATCTATTGCAGGTAGTTTCGGAAAGATATTCAGAAACGATATACGCTATATAGAATTCTGTGAACTTTAAAACGAAACGATTTCACCGAATGTAAGCGGTGTTCTTCGGGTGTGATGCGGGGCCTGCGACTGCATAATACATTGCGCAGAATGCAGCGCGGTTTGATCTCTCTCTAGACACGGTAATACTGGAAACTTCTTATATTGTTACTCCTTTTCAACTGGGAACATGAACTAGTAAGGAGCTTTACGACTTCATCGTAAATTTACAAAGTTCTAAGAATGCCATCTTACGGGACTATCGACTACGTTCAAATTATTTATTAATGACTAATAGCTCTAACTTCGTACATGAAGTTCAGTTCTGTCGTTCTGAATTAACGCAGAGACTTGTATGCGACGTTCAACTAGTTAAATCTTTAACTACTATTGCATATTACTAGTTGTTACATTTGTAATAAGGAGGCATACAATTTTTATTACTTAATAACATAAGATTGCTTGGTTGCGTATTGCTTCATACAATGCAAATACCGTTGAGATACGTTCATTTGTATGAAAAAACATTTTACGTATGTGTGTATGTTTAATTGAATTTTAAAATTTTATATTTACACACGCGATAAATAGATACAACTTATACGTAAATAGATCGCAGGCTTTAGACATGCAACGTTGAAAATGCTGTAGCAATCTGACATTTATTTATGCGCATTGGTTGGGTTGTTCCAGACAATAGCTAATGTTTCTTCAGTGTTCATCGTTTTGGTAACCTGGGCTACACATAACAAAAAGGCACGTAAATGCCGACCAGCATTAGCAATTCAGACTCCACAAGCAGACAAAACGACTTTCTCTTTCATAAATGTCTGAGCAAGAACAATGTCACTTAAAAATAGCCCTCGTAATGTCGGAAACTAACTTCGATAGTCGGCAGTAAGGGTAATATTTCAAGAGGACAAAAGATAGCAATCGAGATGAAAACTGAGCCCGAACGAGGTTATATAAACGTTTTTAGACTTTAAAGACGACATATTCAGACTGAATAAAGTATCAGACTCGATCGAGATTTACTAAAACGCAATATAGACATTGATCATTGATAAGCATTTATCAGAAGACTTCTAGACACTTCAGTAGCAAAAGTTACGAAAGATATGTTGGTCTTTTGCCAGTAGAGTAATCATGAAAAGTATGACGGGGACAGTGTAAAATATTAAAATACGAGATACATTTCGAGCTAGACGAAATATACAAAAGCAGTGTAAATGATGAATACTGTTTTAAAGTATAAGCCAAAATATGATGTTTTAAGGGAGGTTGGAGTTCTATGAAACAAACGCGAAATGGATTATTTTATGAGTAATATACCTTACGACGTCATTCTTTCGGATGCTTACGTCTTTATTTCAAAGTTTATAAAACCAAAAATCTGTTTTTGTAGTCTTATGTTACAACTTACTTTTAAGTGAGCTTCTAGAAAATTTATGACTCCGGGTAGTATCTGAAAAGAAAACACATCATTCATTAGATTACCGTTAAGTTTTAGCACTTTTAGTTATAAAGTTTACATTACTTAACGAAGAACACATAATTATTTATTCCAAAGAAATAAATTTCTACGATTCACCTATATGATTTATTAACTAAGTTTCGAGTGAAGACGCTCGCCGCTAATGACTAAGTACATACATATCGTACTAATACTTTAATACATAAAAATAACCGTTTTTTGTTCTTAAGTTATTTATAAATTATTATTAAATCTTTTGTAATAATAATGAGCAGTGTTGGCCTAGTGGCTTTAGCGTGCGACTCTCATACATGAGGTCGTAGGTTCGATACCCGGCTGTGCACCAATGAACTTTCTTTCTATGTGCGCATTTAACATTTGCTCGAACGGTGAAGGAAATCATCGTGTGGAAACCGACATGTCTTAGAATCGACGACGTGTGTCAGGCACTGGAGGCTGATTACCTTGCCTATTAGATTTAAAAATGATCATGAAACAGATTTAGAGATCTGAGGCCAGGACCAAAAGAGTTTTGAGAATTTTTGTAATAATATTTCAAATTAGGAAAGTATTTAATAACGTAAAAACTGTTACCAAACACAAATAAAACGGAATTAAAAAGAACAGTTCGAACACTGTGAAAAAAGAATTTTTATTGTTAACAAACTTTAGTGTAATCAATATTACTTTTTTAGCTTATCTTCTAGGCGTTCATTTACTTCTGTATTGTCACCGTGAAAATTCCTAGCAGTAATAGAGTTTTTAACGCAGCTTTTTCGCTCTCCACTGCAAAAGGGATTATGTAAGTAGAATAGCGACGTGATTGCACAGTAAACACTACGGGAGCCTTGTACAGATTTATTGTTTTAACTCTCGACTAGGGAATTCCCAACATAAATTAGTAGACAGCGTATTCCTTAGAAAATGCAAAATTCGCATTACAAATTTATAAATGAAAAGGAAATTGTCCTCTGGTCTGATTTAATTAAAGTTGAGATCATTCTACGTAAGATTCCATCGACGTTATAGATGTAGTTCAGTATATTATTGGGGAACCTCGCTTCGTTTCCGTGCACGAATTTGACGGCTATGTGTGACGACTCTGAGTACCTATGCTTTTGAAGTCAGACGGATTGAGATAAACATTTTAGGTCTAGTAAGGGGCGAATGAAATCTTGCGCAGTAGTTTAAATGTGTTTGATTATTACAGATATAAACAAAGGTAATATATGTCTGATCTAGACCTTGGAGAGAGATTGGTTTTAACATGTCCCCCAAGAAAAGATTGTACCAATCCCGTCAAGGTAATTGCACGCTTTCGGAGTAAGTGGACACTCATCCAAAAGTGTATGGGACACTAAACATGATTTTCAAATACAGGAGATCCGGGACAATTGAAAAACATGTGAGCTAAAAGAAAATAGAGTGTTCTGTTATTATTCTTTCCCAGATATTGATTTTCCAATGATATGACTGACATGATTCATACGAATTAACGAACTTACATGGGAAAATAGCTAGAAATATCGTCTGAATATAGGTGCATTTATTAAAATATAAATTAATAACGAACATTATGTGTAAACATATTTTAATTTCGAAAAGAGCGTACGAAATTTAATTAACGACAACTTTCCATCTAAAAATAAACATCGCACTTTAAAAATCTCTGCAATAAGTGTAGGCGTAAATAAGCTTTTAACACGAAGCTCCATATAGTGCTAAGTTTATGCTCACGGCGTCACAGACGACTGCCTTTTTGAACCGTCTCAAATGGATGAATTTATTATAATACCGCGGTACTATAATGGCGAACTGTGGAAACATTTAAAAAAGAAATACATTTTTTTTATAGAACAGGGGATTTATATGTAAATATATGTATTTTAGAGATTTCAAGTTTTTTTTTAATATACTAACAGTCGAGTATTTGGAACCGAACTAATATGAGTACTTTTCATCAATGTCAGGTTCGGCATTCTTAAACTCGAATTGCTCGAAATTCGAAAGAAAATATCCTGCTAAAAACATTGGTACTTCTAGAAAATTATTTATTTTTGGCCTACCTAAGATTGTTAAAAATCATACGTAAACATCACATGCGGCACTAAGAGTTGCCTGTAAAAAAAAACCAGACGCTGAATATGTCTGCCCGAAGGGGGACGTAAGTGTAGGATAAGGCTAAGGGTGGCGCCGCGCCAGATTAATGTTGCAAGCTTCAAATGTCACGTTCCATTTTTCCAGCCAACAGGCGGCGGAATGAGAAATTATTACTCGCTTCTTCCAATACGCATGCAGCGTGCTTATTATGTTTTTCAAGATCACCCAAGTGATACAAGTATAATAGAATTCTTAATAATATAAATACGAATGTTTGTTATACACTTGAATTAATTGTGTTAATTCTATTTGATATAATATATATGCGTGTTAGTATGTCGTTATAGGTTTTTATACTAGCGCCCTGGTTTCGCAAGGGCAACCGTGACCAGTTACAAAGTTATACCTTACTAAAACTTCCTCATGAATCTTTCTAGATGGTGAAAATGGCAATAATAATCCAGGGTAACAGTTTCTCAGTTTATCTCGAACGGGCAGACGCGGTAGAGGACTTGTTATATATAAAAAATAGACATTATATGCTGTAGTTTTCTTATGTGTAGTTATTATCAAGCTCTAACACTTATGTCTAGAACTTATCATACATACAGGCAGCGTTCGTTAGAAACGTTTCGTTCGACCCTTTTACTTCTGATTTACTTTGTACTACACTATCACGAATACTACGATATTTACAAGTAACGGTTTTCTATTGGTAAAGATATTTAAAAATCGGTTCGGTACATTTTACCCCTTACAGAATTAACTTCTTATAATGATGGATATAAAACATTACTATTAAAAATGCATATTATATCTTATAGACTTTGCCACGTATTCCTCCCATCTCTGTGTAAAAATAATACTATGATATTACAATACAATATTGGTAAAGATGTAGCGAAAAACTATCTTTGCCTAGCCTCGAAAAAAGGCAAAGTCATAAACAGGCGCCCACTATCACCAAATAAGACTGTCGGAGCGTCGAGCCTCGACATTGTCCTTGACTTCCCAAACGACTATGGCCTATGATCGTCAATCGATAGGCCAATAGATGATCATTCGAAGTACAATTTCTACCCACGCTAATAACCTAAGCTTTGAAATAAATGATCTGTAAATAATATGAAAAGTTTTAGTACAATGGCTCTTTGTAAATCGTTTTCAAACTGTACTTCTTTGCTCTATTGAAAATTCATTGAAAACTGAATTGTCGGATTGCTATCACTTCGAATTTTAAAAGTTAACTTAGCGGACTTTTTTTAATAAAAATTAAAAATAAAAGTTTAAAATACACCGACTAGCCAATTGCAAATTTTTATTAATTTAATTTGATATTATTAATGACGCCATTTTTAATGTATGTATACATTAAAGACACGTGATAAAAAATATAACAAGTAATAAATATGTTTTAAAATTCACTTTGGTATAGGCGATAAACTGCTGCTTTTTAAATTTAAACATCTTGTGTCTTAGATATACCGTATACATCAATGAAGCATTAGAGACAATCTGAATGTCCACTTTACCATGGTGGGTCAACACGAAGGCGTAATCCGTAGGGCACTTAGTGCATACCGCAAGAGTAGCTCTCTAAATGCAAGTAGTAATCTGTTTACTAAACACTACATTGTATACATCTGTGCAATAAAATCTACCTTGATATTGTTCAAGCGAATATTACCAAAAAACCTATAGAAATAGAAAACATCTAGTATAATCGAAGGCAGCCAGGCAAAGTATTTGAAAAAAAATAATACCTTTTAGTACTATTTAAGTCCTAATTTACAGTACTGTGTCTTCTTAACCAAACTTTAGTAATTACTATACTTCATAAATACTTTTCGTCAATAATTACAAAGGCAATTCGGAATAATATAATGCAAAATACACTTTATTAATAGATAAAATGTACTACAAATTTTGCATCGGGTGTTAAAAACTTATAGCTGGTACAATTTACGATACAAATTAATTAACTTTCATACAGTTACAAGTATAGCAGTATAAATGATGAGTCAACTCGTGTGTAATATTTTCGCATCATATTGTGCTCATTGTTGCATGTCGTCTGACATCGTTCCTGTAAATATTGATAGGTTTATATTAATCTAATACAAGACCAAATTACGTGCCTTAACATCGCTGAATTGAAACTACGATGGATGGTAAAGAAAAATAATACGTTACGTTTAGGAAATAAACTCCAATGATTTTTTCCCAGAACATAAATTAAGATGTTGGTAGCATACAACACCATATATGTGAGAATTATGGAATATATAAACCTAACTAGCTAAACCTTAATTCATGAGTAAATTTACTTCATAAGTATACGCCAAAAGGGGCATCGGTATAGTGACTAATAGTAAAGGGACGAGTGACTCAACTCTTTTTAGTCGTTTTAGTGCGCATCAAACATTCTTAATCATTCCGTTAAACTCAGATCACAAATAGATTGAATCATATAAGTATTTCATTGAATATTTCAATTAAGAAATTTTACTAATTCTTGTGAAAACTGCAATAGAAAACTTATCAATACAAAAATTAAAAATAAGAACAAATATTATGTTATTATATTATTACATATAATAATGCTGTCCTTGTGAATTCAGGCAGTGTCCAATAAAACAGATCAGTCTCACACCAGTATTGAGGGTGCGTAGAATGTTAGCTTTACATTAAAAAATCCATGACAATTATTTAGAAACCTGTCTGCTCTTTGACCTCTAAATTTTGCTTTCAATTCTATATGAAAGATCAAATAGTAAGCAAAGTGTACTCGACCAGATACGAATACAAACGTAATAAAACAGGTCTAGCCGTAATTTTTGGCGCCAAAGTTGTTTAAAACGTTTCATGTTGATGGTGTAATCTAAGGTAATTTTGCAAAGCTTAAAACTATTTGTGGTTAACAAAATATGGCATCGCGTGAGGGCAAGAGGGCGGCGGCTCAGACTTGAGGCGCCCCACGCACACACCTATCGCCGTGTATCCGTGAAACTAATAATGAAACGTAAAATAGTAATAACGTGTGTTCGTTCTCTTTAGGTCTCGGCCTCAGATTTCGGCAGTTCATCATCAACATCAATATTTTAAAAAGATAATGTATCAAAACGGCATGGTGATTTTCAAGTACATTGATACGTTTTTGATATACAGATATTAATTTAAATGTTATTAATTATATTGTGACACTGCATGCTGGCAGTTCTTTGTAATATTTCTCATCATTTTCAAGGAAAATAAAGATCTTTTTATCATGGCTTTGATTCGAAGGGAAATATTGTTTAAAAGACGCAGACCTCAATCACGTGGAATATGAGGATTCCCTACATTGAAATTCTAGTACATATATATACGAAAACAGCTTCACAACAACAACAACAACATTTGCAACATTACATAGCTGCATAGTTTTAGTTAAATGTGAAAGAATTTTCTATCCTATGTTAAGGCGTATATGAAAATGCAGTTAACTTGTAAATAATCTTGACATTTAATTTAGGCGCATAGGTAGCGTTTACAGCATACTTTACAAATCAAGACAAAGTACTTTCGCATTTATAATATTAGATTGTATTATTATGTTGGGTACGGAAAGTGGAGCATTAGTCCACTTTCTCCAGCAGCCGTCTTGTCAGTGCGAATGACTAAACAAATAAGTCACGAATTTCATTGTATATATAAGATTTATGCTTTCTTTTTATTTATGATAAAATAGTTAAGACATGCGAATAGTTACGGAGAATGGTACAGTTAGAAATTTAAAATATTTTAATTATTTAATAATTTTATCCGATCAGTCCGTTATAGAATAAAATACATAAGTAATTTAATTTTACATTTCGCAATATATTTGAGAAAAAAAAAAGTTATATATTATATAAATTTCGTGACAAAGATAACTATATCTAAAGTGACGGTATATTTTTACAAATGGCAGATATTTTGATCTCCATTAAATGTATAGCCCTGAAACAGTATGACAAAAACTAGTTTTGTGAATTGCAAAAGCGTTGGATGATGTAATCGTGTCTCGAGGGTGCCTATGCGCAGGCTGCACTTGCAAACCAGTTTGTGAAAACATCCAGAGGTAAATGTCTTCGGCGCTCGAACTGCATTTTGTCTATGCAAATTTTTATTATCTGCTTTGCTTATATAGCTGACTTTGTTTCGAAGTAAAATATTGCATAGGTTAATACATTTTTCTAAATTATTCTATAACGGACATAGTGGTCCTAGAGGATTTTTTCCCGATACGATTTTCAACTAGTCAAAACATAATATTTGCCTCTAAGTGCTTGTCACATTAAAAATTGTATTTTGTATTTGTTTTCACCAATGTATCAGTGTGCCGAGCGTTGGCAAACTTTATCAATAAAAAAAAATTTAAAGAATACCAGACGGTTAGGAGGTTAGGACACTTTAAACACGAAATTCAGAACATTGGTAATAAAATAAATGATACCACAAGTGTAATTAAGGTTAATATTTGCATTTCATATGTTCATACTAAAAGCAATTCGAGTCCATATAAAAAAGCTTTGTAGAATGAAGATAATCGGTTTATAAATATTTTTATACAGTAAACTTTAATAAAGTAACAAAATCCCCTCTCTTTACTTTAAATTTAAAGTTTCAACATATACGAAAATGTGCACTGCATAACTACAGCAGACCATTTCACGGGACGTCTTATTCAATACTCGAAAGACCTGCGGTTTGAACTTGTGTCAAATATACAGAATTAATGTAAAACCAAACATTCTGTTTGGGCTGTTAACATATCGACTATCGCATTCCAAAATTCGTTTCTAATTATAGATTTTTTTTGATACCACATTTATTAAATTAATGGTGAAATTAAATTCAGCAGAACGAAATTCTTATATACGTTTAAAAAGGATAAAAAATTATGCAACAGAAATATTTAGGTATATATAATGTTTTTTTGCGCTGCGGCGCCGACATTCTAGTGTTATGTTTCATTTTACGTGGCACTAAATGAGTGCATATTGCCTCGGTGGCTGTGATACCAACGCTTGGTTTATTAAAATCTTTGTGTTACACTCGCACCGTAAAACAATAAAAAATGTGCCATAAATTTGCACCATATGCACTTATTATATAGTATTGATTGGAATTTCATTGTTGCTTATTAATTCAGTAAACTCAAGAATACGTAGTTTACCTTTAGGAAATGAGACGTAATAAAATTCAAGCATGTAGTATAAATATATATACATGTATCAAAAGCTAAAAATGTTATATATCATACATAATTTTCATCACATTTCTTACATCTAGTAAGTGAATGCTTTAGTTTTTCTATTTTGCTGTAACAATGATTGTAGAACATTCTCAATAACGTGCCGACGGTAATTTATAATTTTTTGTAAATATAAATTAAATGTATAGTTACATTTGTAACAAAACAGCTGTTTTCCTGTTTAAACTAGAAAAACAGCAAAATGTTTAAAAAAATATAAATAATAATCAAAACAAATTGGGCTACTCGATGCCAACAGGATATTTTGAAAAACATTTAAAGTTAAAGTTATTAAAACCGGATCTTGACTCCAGGCACTTTCGAAGTCGTCATTGGCAGAATAATATCACCTAGTTACCTTGCGTGGGCCAAGGTAGCAAAGTGAATGTACTCTAAGTGTTCTTTATTGTTCGAATTTTTTAAGCCTTTCTAAATAATAGCCCGCACTACATTATAACACTACTCCTTTATACATTGACTGATGGCTAAGCTGGTATAATCATTATAATAAAAATTAAACGATTTCGTCTATTTTAACAACTAATTGATTTATATTGCATTTCTGAGAATCGCATTGCCTCTCTTTCAACCAATTTGTAAGTATTTTTATAAAATTATTGAAATATCAGTTATTATTATTATTTTATTTATTTATTCATAAGATTCATTCACAATACAGAAATAAATGTATATATATAACATTGTGGGCCAATTACAAATCTTCACAAATAGTTTACTCTTAAAGATTTATGATAGATAACAATAACATATATATTATGTGCAAGAAAGAAATTTGTATGGGTACGTAGAGAGAACTAGATTTCGGTAGCCTGTGACTTCCCAGTTACAAAAGCATTACACAGGTTGTAACTGGCAATTTTATGCATTTAGACAACTCTTTAAAGGAATAGATATGCAGCGTTAGATATCTAAGAAATGATAACCATTTTTGTCTTGTGTTGCTAATCATACCAATGCGGGTAAAATATAAAATTATCTATGTAAATTATAATGCTTACAAGCTCATTCCGGTTTATACATAAGGATACAAATATGATACATTAATAACTAATCAGTTACATGGCCTAAAAGATAATAACAATATTGTATTTGAATTAAATGCGCGTAAACCCCGATTTGCATATTCATCTAATGAGCACAGGAAAATTACCGTGATGTTAATAGGAAATTACTGATAATTATAAATATATGTGTTTTAAATAAACATATATAAAATTTCATAAGCTCAACAAGGTCTAAAAAACCGCATTCGCAGGTCATAGTATATCTATTTTTTTATAAAACAGGGAGCAAACGGGCAGAAGGCTCACCTGATGTTAAGTGATACAGCCGCCCATGGACACTCTCAATGCAAGATGGCTCAGTGATTAATATTATCACTATTTCAAACGTTTTTTGTTCATAGGTTCTGAAATAAATGAAAAGTAGATGCGCAGTCAACGTTTTTTGTAATAATTATAAAAACGATCCCCTAATTTAAGATTGTTCAAAGGCACTTCTGCAACGTGTTATATGAATAACTGCTGGCCAAGCTGTCTGGTAGGAGAAGACTTGTGCGAGTAGAGTTCCACATTCGATCGTGACTTAAGACTTCCGGAGATGATATAAAATAACCAACTAAGTAACCAATATCATGTTGGGAATTTAGGAATTAAGAGAAAGGCACTAGTATAAACTATAATCTTAATGCTATACAAAGAAAAGATTCTATTTTTTAAATTTATTTATCAACACTTCGTTGTATTACAAAAAAAGAAAAAAAATTGAACATAATATAATGTAAAGGAGGGCAACTGGTGGCCTTAACGCTTTCTTCCAGGCAACCACTGTGAGTAAAGGAAAAAAAAATTACATAAGGTAGGCAAAAAGTGCAAAAATACATATTACAAATTTTATATTAATAAAAAAACATTGGTTATTTTGAATACTTAAAATTTGTACCAGGGGAAAACATAACACGCAATTGACATAAAAATTATGCCCAAGGAAGTAATTAGACCAACCCTTAGGTCTAGATTGTTAGGGCACTTCCCCCACAAACACCATATTGATCTAGATCGTAAAAAAATTAACCCTTCGACAAATGAGTCATACGAGGAAACATTAAATTTTCATGGCGTTTAATGTTACCCACTCTGCTGGTTTCGTTCATGCATATTTATCAAAATAACAGTGCCGATTGAAAGGCTGCATACACGCACGGTTGCAAAATCGGATGAGGTATTAAGAGTTCAAATGTTACAGCCATAAGGGTGCAGTTTCGCGTAACTCTCGATGGTCAACCGGCTGTCATTAGCCCACTCACCCTCTGGAGGGTTGAGTTCCGCGAATATTCTGATCGCTGCTGACTCACAGGGCTTCCGGATAGTACTGATTGTCATCTTGCATCGAGCACTTAATAAATCGTTTTTATGTGACTAGTACATCTGAATTGAGCAATGTTGGCCTGGTGGCTTCAGCGTGCGTCTCTCATACCTGAGGTCGTAGGTTCGATTCCCGGCTGTACACCAATGGACTTTCTTTCTATGTGCGCATTTAACATTTGCTCGTTTGGTGAAGGAAAACATCGTGAGGAAACCGACATGTCTTAGACCCAAAAAGTCGACGATGTGTGTCACTGAAGGCTGATCACCTACTTGCCTATAAGATTTTAAAATGATCATGAAACAGATTCAAAAATCTGAGGCCAAGACCTAAAGAGGTTGTAGCGCCACTGATTTATTTTAGTATATCTGAATTAGCATTAAGACTACCTTATTTTAAAACTAGTCCTGAATAATCTGATGTCGTACTATCACTGAGTGAGGTTTGAAAGGTTTGAGAATATAACTTGTTCGGATTAATACCCACAGCTGAGTTTCATCATCGAACATGGAGGCAGAATATGAAATACCATCCGTTCGCTCGACGTTTGTCGTTCCACAACAGAGCGTTATTACTGCCGTGCACGACACCTATGTGGAAGCATATGCCTACTGTAGGATTTCCGAACCAGTTCGACATAGACCCTAAGCTCAGAAAAGAGCGTACCAATTTTTAAAGGGCCGGCAAGACATACGCGAGCGTTCTAGCATCGAGATTGTCCATGGCGGTATCACTTAACATCACATGAGTTCATTTTCTCTCTGTTCTATAAAAAAATTTATTTTTACTTATTACTAGTAAAGCCAAGTAAGATATCACAATTATTATTAAACTTTGTCTTGCCAATACTAGTGTTTATTGATGTTATTCAAACCGGCGAGATAAACTGCATTGGCTAACGATCAAACTCGTAGGAAAAGTGAAATTAGAAACTTTCTCAACAAGTGAAACAGGAACAAGCTGAGCGCTGCCCCGAGAGAATAACTGTAACATGCAGCAGGTAGAGCATTGTCTGAATTTCCATAATTGGGCAGAAAAAACTGACCACATTCGCGTACTTTTTTCATCGCTCCCTGAGGGTGCGAACTAAATATGGCCGGAAGGACGAGGCTCGCGTTAATTTTGTCACAAGTCATGACGGAAACAAAGCCTGACCCGTGTTACGTGTAACATTTTTTCATAAATTAATATTAAAAAAATGGTCACTGTTATGTAACATAGAAAAATGAACCTTCACAATTAATTTGTAAAACCTTAAACTATTTAATACATACTTTATTGATTTCTTTCAAATGTTTTTACTGTACCTAATATTTGCAGAACATTAAGCAGCGAAAGGTTGCGTACCTGGGCCACGTGTTTATCGTGCCACGGGCCAACTAATTATAATGGGTAAAATCCAGGGTAAATGGCGTGTTGGTCGAAGGAAGAAGTCATTCATGGCTTTGCAAGGGTAGGGAGTGGACGGGTATTGCAAATGCGGAAGAGTTGCTACATCTGGTGCAAGACGAGACGCGTTTCAGGAAACTGACGGCCAACCTCCAGTAATGGAAGACTTGAAGAAGAAGAAGACTATTTGCAGGAGACTATTGAAAAAATGTATTAAATCGTTATTACTAAGGAATAAACGTGCGAAAACTTAAGACAAAAGCCCTAAAACAGTGATACTGACGATCGCATATGATATTTGAGGCTTGAGTTTTAAGCAAATAACGCCGTCGCTATAAAAGCTTGCTTCGGTGGTTCGTAGTGAATAGACGTTAGTGAAAGCATGTGTCGGACAGATGTCCGAATCAGGATGACTAGGGCCGTTGAAGCGTAGTATTTGCTCGTTGGGCAAGTAAAATCCAATTACACGATCATACAGTCACATACGCCCAGTTAAGTGCTCCTTGAAGGTAACCAATTCTAATAGGTTAACATCTGGTTAACTGTTTTCAGGCGCTTTCAATTACAATCTCGAAAGGTTTGGTAATTCGTCGGCAGTTTTGTTTTAATATATAATGTTTTATTTTATATTACATGAGTTTATGGGACACCTCAAGAACACATGGTTTGTATTAAATATAGGAGGGATATACATTGTGTGCCTACGTTTTGTTTTATTATTTCTTTATTAGCTATTAAATTATTTTTAATATTAAAACGCATCTGTGAGCTAATAAAATTATTTTCTTAGGAATATATTCTCGGTTTTAAAAGTGGTATATTGGGGCTAGTTTTCTTCTTTATCAAGTGAATTGAGTGAGTGTCTACTGACACTAAAATACGAATGAGAACTGTATCAATCCAATTTGTCACCTCATATTTTTATTCACCGTCATATTTATTACGGTGCAAGACACCGGGGAGAAAATTACTTCATCCATAGCATTGTAAAAGTCGCTCTCATAAAACTCCCACATATTTCACGACAAATAAACTTCTCATCCTATGAAATTTTCTTCTGGAACTGTTCAGTGCAGGTTATATTTCAAAACATGTGTCATTCATAACTTTCGCTCTCGCAATGTCTGTCGATGGAGCCGGCAAAAAGGTCTCAATAATAAATTTTTCGTGAGCCGAGCTGCGTTATTCCGCCGTCCCGGGTACGGTATCCAGGTACGTTTTACGGCCGTGCGAGGGAATATATACGAAAAATAAAATAAAAGTCAAAATGGCCCTGAATAAAACTATTTACTCGAATATCCCCCGCGCGAAGTTTTCAGCCGTTACTTCGCATATTGCTTCGTGTTCCCGAAAATAGAAATAAAAACAAAATTTGGATAGGTCGTCGGGGTAGGGCTTAGCAACTTATATTTATGCTCTTTATAAAATTGCAATATCTCATGAATTAGTTTTATTTGAATAACTCCTTTCAGCCTAACTGAGTGACTAACTGTTGTTGAGATACTGCAAATTTTTTTATACATAGTACTCAAGTTAATAAAGAACACAATCAAAACAAATATCAAAAATTGCTACAAGATTACTTTGAACTACGTGAGTTAATACACATATCATTGACCTTCACATAGCCTTAATCACACAGCAAAAAGATGATCTCATATACAGTATCAAACATCCAATTTATAAGAATGAAATACAAACATTTAAGTCATCCAATGTTCTTTGTTTTATACGAGAATATGGAGCTGAAGGCGACCCTAATCGTGGAGCAAAATGGCAACACAGGCGTGGTATGAAACTGTTGAGAAAGCAAACACATTAAAGGGTGCCGGGCAAACAGCCTAATGATCACCTATATGTTGACTGTGGTACAAAAAATAGGCGCCTTTTTATGTCCTATTTCGTTATTTTATAATTTTGATGGCCGTAAGTTGGCAAGTAAACAATTGCGCAGCAAATTCATTCGTTGTTTTGTACTAAAATATACTATTTTTCTACTATATTTTTCTGTTGTTTCTAATTCATTATTATCCGTTAAATCGTATATATTTGAATCTGCGAGGTTTGTAGTAGAAATTATATTTGTGTATTGTAAAACCGAACACAGATTATACAGACTTAAATTGTATGTAAACATACATAAATAATTATAATATTGGTAGAATTATAGTAGAAGTTCGTTAGTTGTTTCGTGTTGTTTCTTTCACTGTTTAAATATACGCTGTTTAATCCAACAAAAGCGGTGTTTTTCAATATTTCACGTCAATAAATGAGGCGAAAATCAGGGCTTTGTTAGTGAACGGGATACGCTTATCTGATGCTACACCTTTTGTACTGCTATTGACCTAATTCGAGTGCTACTCGAGTGACTCTATGGCAAACTTCGATAGATAAAAACACCTACAGCCGAATATTTGAACCCAGTATCTTTAAAAAAAACAGTTTGTACATACTATTTCAGTGTTATGTTGCATACTATTTCAGTGTTAAAATTTAACTATTTTATGGCATTAGCTAAGCATTCGTGATCGGGTAATGAGGTTAAGAAAGTTTATGCCGACGGCATCCGCTAAAATACTCTTTTTCAATGTTTTTTGGAAACTGTCATGCGCAAACATAGGATTAAAATGAACTTAAATGTTTTAGAAAAAAGGTTAAGTTTATACCATGCACCCCGTAGGTAAACTTATCTTAGAGTGTGATGATTATTTATCTGTATAATCTTAGTGTCGGATTTGTCTTAAAATAAATAAAAAAATAAAATGGTTTTAAAAATTAGGTAACTTTAAATTCGCTTATAATGACTCCGTTATGAAATTATATGAAAGCTTTCATTTGTTTTTTTCCTTTACGTGTACATTAAAAGTTGGTAAGTTGTACAAGGTCGATCGCCCCACGCGATACACCGCGGGGTCAAAAAATAGAGCGAATGGTACCTGGCGCCGACCCGCGCTCAATGTCAATATTCAATCACGAAGAAGGCATCGCCCGACTAACTCCTTTAATAAGCCTATCTTTCAGTCTTTGTATTTTTATAGACGAGCGATTGTTTTTTGTACTGGCATACCATACATTCTAACGTATATATCACTGTAAAATTTATCCCGCCAGTTCTTCGCTTTAAGCATCCATCACACACACACATATATATATGTAAATATATTCCTTTTACAGGACATCAATCATCACATATATTGCCTTCGACTAAAAAAGCCGAAGGTATTTGGCACAACAGTTGACAATTGACAAACACAATTCATTTTAAATTTCGATTGTCCATCTTCCATCAAATGCCGTTTGCGTCCAACACAGTGTTAAAATTATAAAGCGCGGTAAACGTTGACATTTCAACATAATGAGGTGTTCATAAAGTTATAATTCCTTTCCGTAGTATAAAACTGGGGATAAATAAAACTTTTATTACTTTTTGTTTTCAACCTTTTTGCCCTCTTTGTTTACATAGCTGCGAGCAAATCCTCTCCGTGCCAACAGTCGCTTTGTCAAGCGCCGAGTGACATTACCTCGCCCGCTGTCAGATAATTTGGAAACCAAATAAAATAATTCAGGCACTTCATAACTAGTGTGCCAAAGCGAGTATATAAAACGCATAAGAGATTTAAATAAAAAGAAATGAATTCGTATTTGAAGAGCATAAATTCATCCAAAATGTCTGAAGTCGTAAGTGAATTTGTTTTCGCACGATGTGTTAACGTCTAGCTAAAGCAGTTTTGGTTGTTTAAGAAACATTAACCACAATGTTCTATGAAAATATCACCAAGGGACTTTTCATACAAATGTTTGTCGTTTGAGCTATTTTTTATTATTATATAGAGAGTAAGAAAATATAAATAATATGGTTACCTAATCGTTGCACAGACGCATAGCTAAGCAGTCACATTAAAATTTTATTAATAAGTTGTATGAATATTCTATTATACTTAATACCGTGTATATGATTGGCCGTAATATGATTTTTCTTTGATATTAATACTACTACCTTATCAAGCCGTGTGCTTGGCCATCGATTTCTGTATATTTTTCCTTCGTCGTTATAGGCAAGTAGGTGAGGTTTTATGCTCAATAGAAAAATCAATTTGCGCACAATCGAAATTCGAACGAAGGACCTCAGGTTTAAGAGCTCCGATATTCTACTTGGCACGTTATATTAAAAATAAAAATAGTCTGTCTATCAAATTTTCAACGCTGGTCATAATAGGAGCGCCTGGTAAAAACTATGAAAATATTTGCATACTAAGCAAATATGGTAGCTGGCAGTGCCAAGGGGTAGGTAAATTTATGAATGCGATTACAAGCCCAGCCCGTGCAGGTACTATCAATCAGGCAGGTCTCTTAATAACCCTAACGCTAATAACAAAATTCCATGGAGCCTGTTTGTTCTCAAGGGGGTGAAGATGGATATTCTTAAGGGTTGTTTTATCTATCCAAAAATAGGTTTAAAAGTAATTATATTCCAGTACTAGTATTTTGTTAGCTCTTTAAAAACGCATACATGTTTTTAATTTTTAATTCTAAATTCGAATGCTTGAAAGCTACTAATATTCTGATACAAATATATTTTTTTTCGGCAAATGCTGACATTAAGTACTTTAAATCTTAAATTCTCTAAAAAATGATATTAAATAATAGAAATAGTTTTAACAATTGTATGGCAGTCATATTTTAGTCTTTCATCATTCAAATAAATTAATATTTGTATCAGCGCTTTATTAAATTCCTTTTTTGAATGACAAATACTCATTCCAAATTTAAAATCATAAGTTTAAAATAGAAACTGATTACCAAGTGTCAAGGCAGAGTTGCAAAAGGTAGACACTGTCCAAATGGCTCAATTACACTTAATTCGCAACGCACACAAAACGGACAGAGTTGAACGCATGTACAGTGCACATTAATGTATGTAAATGCTCGCCGGCCGGCGACGGTAATATTGCAACATTAAGCGGAATATGGCTGACGAGACGGACATTTTCGACAAAAGTCGACATTTGCAAACGTTGTGCAGCTATTCATGTGCACTTAACAATTTTTGTATAGGACATTGTATTGTAGTTTTAATTAAATATGTTATGTATTAATAAGGTAGTCTGTTACCTATACACTAATTATATATTATATAAGGTGGTGTTATATATATATATATATATATATATAATAAATAGTCGCAAGCATGCATTTAAGTTTTAGATAAATGGCATTTAATGAATTACCAGGAACGACAAATAAAATATAAGTAAACAAAACGGTAAAACGAATTTATTACATTTTTAATTACCTCAATTACATATGGTACATCTTAATACTGTTAAAATTTAATTTATTACTAAATATAAAAAATCTGTAAGAAACTTTTTTATTAATAACTTTTCATGCTTTTCTATTATCAAACGTCAAATAAAACGACAGAACGAGAGAATAGTATTTCATATTATGCGGTGTACTAAAACTGCAATATTGTGACGACTAGCGCCCCCTGTGGAAATCTTGGACAATACCATTGTTTTATCAAGCGGGCATTGTCATGGTGATTCACTTCATATCAACATTAAACCCATTACAATATTTTAATGAACTACTTCACTAAAGTGCACATCAATACACATGAGATACGGCTAACGATAAGATTCATTTATGAAATAAACAAAATAAATCGCCCTCACAAAAGACTGAAAACATGGTTAAAATTAAAAAAAACTCTCCGTGACAGCAATAAATATACAATCCTCTGAAGAATATTATAAAAGGAATGGTATTTATCCATAATATGATGTGATTCAGTCGAAAACACGAGTGTTAAATTACAAAATGTGTGCGATACGTCATGCTAGAGAGGTTATGTCCACGACAAACAAAAAATACAAAGGCGTTTACCTGGGTTTATCGTCTGTTTTGCAGCAAGCACCACAATAATAATGCACAGTACTGTCCACTAAAAGATTGTAAATAAATTTTATTCAAAAAATTGGTTAACATCACATAAATAACAAAATAAAACGGAAAACATTGAAAGCGGGCTAGAAGCGCGATACGGAACAGCAAGCTAAGCAGCAGCTGACTACATGAGCGCATGCTCCATTCTACTTTGTAGGGGCGCACACTTTATTCACACTATCGTGCATTCATTCTGATAAGAGAAAAAAAACCATTTTATATATGAATATTTACTCAAATACTTCACTCTTTATAGTCATGCTTATATGTGAAACATTTGTAAGTAGAGCTGTTGTACAGTTTAAAATATATTCGTTAAAATAAGTGTGTTAGTTTAGTTTAGAAGCGGATTCAATGAGGGATGTTGTACTCAAAATGAATATATGAATATATGAGCTCAAAACAGCTCGTTTAACCTTATTTATTGCTTCATGTGAAAGTATGTGGAAGTGTAGACGTCGTGGCAAAGTGTCATTGTCAGCTGCGCAACATGGAGGAGTGGAGTGGGCGCGCAGTAGCGTAGATATAGCCGCCCTCTAGCGGGCATATTGTGAGTTATCGATTGTAGCGTGCCGGCCGCCATTGGCTCGGTTCTGCTCAGTAATTGGTTTATGTTGCTCGTTCGGAACATGAATTCAAATTTAGCGCGGGCTGAAGCCCTCGAACGAACAAAGCAGAGTGTTTGTACGGGGAAAATTACTCGTTCCAGATAATAAAATCTAGTAAAATACTTTTCAACTTTGCTTCAGCCTGTTTAATGTTTTGTAAATAAAAAACGAACATAACGCACAATATTGGATGGAAGCTAAACGTACCGCGAACGTTACATCAAGCATTTTGTATGTTTTTTATTATTTATTTATGTAACTGCCATGACATATAGGAATAATTTAATGTCAATAAACTAGTACTTCATTATGTGAAAATACATAAAATTTACACAATTTACAATTTAAGAGTACACCGCGAAGTAACAACACCGCAAGATTGTTGCTCTACATATCTCTGCAAACGAAATACTAAAGTATGTAAAATATAAATCATGAAATAAAAATACTTAATACGCAAATTCCTTAATCGAAACGTTATGTTTATACTATGTATAGCCCAGGTTGATTTGTTTGGAGCGTCGCCTCGCCTGCTAGGGAGGAAGGGGGCCGATATTTATGCACGTTAATAAGAAGCCGAGCTGCAGACAAAGCCTACTATACGCTTACAATGAAAATCAAAACATTAAATGCACCTACTTATTATATACTTATATTGAGAGGGGTACATAAAAGGGAATGAACAGCGCGTTTGAAATTCATACTACTGTAGTTATTGTAAGCTTTATTGCAGCCTTTTTATCCTTTAGTAATAATGATGTGTATTGTATTTCTTGTTTTTAATAATTATTACTTTGTCAGTGACTCTTCATGTACTTATCGACATAATTAGTTAATAATATACTCGTGTCTTTAGGAGTTAGGAAGTATTTTTGAAACTTACAACTATTCACGCCAACTCATACTCAGTACGGAGAGACATTATTTAATACATTAAGTGCTCTTTTCTCGGATCCGAGTGGAGCGGGGTCATAGAAGCGGTCCCGCCCACTCGGATCCGTGCGAGCGTCCCGTTCATTTTTTTAAACGATTATAGGTACATATTTTCAAACATTCATATTTACTTAAAGTTTTGGCTTCCAGCTATTACTTTGTATCCATTGTTTAAGCATTCAATGTGTTAAACTAATATAAAAATTAATAATATTAAATAAATACAACCTTAATATCAGACTTGACATAGACGAACATACACCAACCATACAATTGTAAACACCATTACTTGCAATATTATAAACTGACGAATTATGCAGCTTATAATCAACACATCATAATCAAACCGCTTATTAAGATAGATTAATAAAGACAAACCAGTTCTGAGGAATTTGACAGATTTCCGGGTTGCAACATCAGGGTCATTGCATAAAAAAATATCGAAATCGCTCTTGGATGTAAAGATTACCACAGATTGCATCTCTCTCGTTGATATGTTATTTGATTGTATATCTTCAGTCAAAACTGTTTGCGAATATATCGTTCAGAACAATATTTTATTGACCAAAATCTAAGGTCCCAGTTTAACAGTTTTTCACAGTAATTAAATACTATAATTTAAAAAAACAATACCAGTTCAGCTCTATATAGAGCTAATAAATATAATACTGAAAAAAAGATTGGACTTGCTTACGATCTTTTTAAATACCCACAATATTTTAATCGCTAAGAATCGTCAAAATAAGTAACACATTTATGACAGAATAATGACTCTGTGAAAATTCAAAATGGCGGTTCAAATCGCGTGTAAAAGCGACTATAATACTTAGAATCAAGATAGTTTCACTGCAAAGCAAGTCTACAAAACCTGGAACGACAGCTTGGGGACAGATCTGCAATCAGATAACAATGTCTGCTTCACTTTGCCGATTTAAAGGAAAATAGGAAATCAGTTTTCCTTTTTATTTGCTTTTGTTGTGATTCTATTCAATTTCTGCTTGATGAACATAATATTAATATAACTTTAGTTTATAGATATTATTTTGTATCAAGCCAAAACCGCTGTAATTTTTCTAGAGGATAGATGATTTGTGGTTAACCCAGGGCTTGTATTCTGGGGGTAATAGGCCCGATGACAAGTAAAATATAAATTGTTTTGTCTATACAACCTCATGTAATAAAGAAAGAAAGAAAGAAAGAACTTTATTAGACACAATATATTACATGAATGTTTCTATAAAGTAGAGTGCACTGGCCCCCACACTAGGATTCCCTGTGTTGTGGGCAGCCAGTCTCTTCCTTTTCACATCTAAACTGTATTGCTAATTAATTTTACTTAACAAATTTATTTCTATCCTATTTTTGTACGATAAGAATGTTTTCTGTATCAATATAGGACAGCTTAATGTGATTTTTGTAATGTTAGTGATAATTTTATTTTTAATGAAGTGGTTAAAGATGAATGGGCCTCGGAATGAGAAAAAGCGTTGAGCGAAAAATGTGCGATTTTTAGGTTGCTTTTAGGTAATGGAAAAGTGAAATGAAATGAAATCTAACGTTAAGACAATTCAAAAGAACCCACGGAATCACTGGTATTAACAACCAGGTAATGCATCTCCAACCCCATAGCTAGTCCAAAGAAATATTTAATAACAAAATAGTTATTCTTAAAAATGCCCGTCTCGTTTTAGATGAATCCATTCAGAGATTGCAAATGTTCTAAAAAATATACAATGTAAAAGCAAACGGTAATAAAAAAGGTATCCGACATAACGAAAGCGCATTATTGAAATGAAAATTGCAGGTCCAGCCGAGAGATGCCGAGTTCTGTCGAATGCCTGACCCGCATTCGTATGCAGCGCGGGTCCACACGTCGCGACTTCAACTTTTCTACTTTACGAATATTGAAAGAATTTAAAATTACCTAGACAACCGCCTCGGGTATTCGTTTAACTTTTCTAAGGAGCTTTAGAGTTGAGCTCATGTTTACGATAGTTTAAGATAATCATATTTATGGTTCAGGACTGAATGAATAGACTTTGTGTACAATAGGTTCGAATTATTTTTTGTTTTATTTCAGATAGTCGAGGAAGAATTATATCAGGAATTAACGAGAATGGAAACAGAACACACCTGGTCATATGAAAACACTTTGTTTTGTATTGAAATTTGAAACCATCGAACACTTATAAGTATTACCACTCTAGTAATTTACATTCAATCACACCTCGGAGTGTATCAGATTTTATGTATTTGGATTTTATGTGATTATATATCATCGCAGAATTATGTCTTTTATTTTTAAAATTCCACTCAACCATATTTAATTAATTCTCATTGACTGAATAATAATAAACAATAGTTTTTACTATATAATATTCATGAAGGATCGTTTTAGTTTTAGAATTTGATATAAAATCTTGCTGTTGCCTTTTGAGTGCGGCTAATAAAGTTGTGAAATAGATTTAAACCTCTCATATAAAGGGGGCTGCCTCGACGTGTGTTTCGACTTCGTAATAAACCTGAAAAGCATTTGATACAGCGAATTTGAACAAGAGCAAATGAGATGAGTGCTAGTAAATTCTGGTAGCGGTAGTGTGAATTTTGTACAAACCGGCATTATGCAGTGCACGTAGCCCCCTGTCTACACAGGCGCGGGCGCGGCTTGCTATCTGAACTCTGGAAGTCATATATTATTTACCGCGCTCGGAACGAAACGTCCTTACTGCCGCACGTGAACCTTTCTCTAAGTGTTTCTCTTTATGACAAATCGATCGAATACTACGTTGCTCAATTCAATACAAAAACATTTAATCCGAAAAAGCAATCTCCAAAGAGGTAATAGGAAGCTCCGTGCATATTTATTGCCGGTCTCTAAACCGTTTCTCTGGTAATTCGGTACAAGCAGAGCGACATTATTTTTGTAGTAATTTCAGCGAATGTCCTTTAAAATATTCAGAGCGCTATAGCCATGCCCATTAACGTGCCCTGGCGCAATTCGGTGCGGGTCTCGTCCACAAATGGCAGCGATATCATTAACTTGACCCCGCAACTATCCATGGCCCCCCAACTTTTTGCCAATATTACGCCCTAGAGTCGCGAATTTCAGCTTATAGTTAAACGGTGTGTTCACTACAAGGACAAACATTTTTCACATTAAAACGTATTTTATATCTTTTGAATATTGTAGATATAGATAGAGATATAGTTATTGTAGAGTTATTCAGTTTCATGTACGACGCCTTTCGTGAATGCTCATTTTTTTTTTTTTTTTTTTATAGAACAGGGGGCAAACGGGCAGGAGGCTCACCTGATGTTAAGTGATACCGCCGCCCATGGACACCCTCAATGCCAGAGGGCTCGCGAGTGCGTTGCCGGCCTTTTAAGAATTGGTACGCTCTTTTCTTGAAGGAATATGTGCTTTATTTGTCTAATTATTTGCAGCTTCTTGCTTTACTGTAACTAAATAGTGTAGACTATATAAATTGTTAGTCGGAAATAAAGGTAAAAAATGGAACGTTCAACGCGCTCCGCGTAATAAGAATTTGTTTCTTTTAGCAAACTACCGCATATTAATTTGAAATAATGGTGTTTTTCGAGGCTTCGCGCTTAAGCCTTTACGCAATTACGATTTTCTTTTTAATACGGAAACAATCTTGGAAAATGATGTAGCTACCACCAAATTTATTATTTGAGATTTTACAATGTTATTTCTTTTAATGTACGAAATTGTAACAAACCTTAATTCTAAATTATGCTATTAATCTAATTACAATTCGTTGTCTAAGCTACTTGCAATCTATATTATATTAAACCAATCTTTAATTATTTTGCATCAGTACACCACTGATAATATATCAGATAGAAAAATCTCTACCACATGAGGTTTTAAATTTAAATAGATGTAATTGATTTTTTTTCTTTTATAAGCGATATCTAATATAAGCTAAAAAAATTATATTTATCTATGTTTAGGTACATAAGTAAAATATGAAAACAAATAAAATAACACATAAAAATATACCTAATAATTAACCTTAAAATTTAATAATTAAAAATATTATTAAAAGGAGTCCCTTTAGGCAAGGTTCCGAAGATACTTGATGTTAGCTTGTCTTTTAAATGTCTTGAGGTTAATGGTATAGAGTCATCTAATACATTAGCGCTAGCAATTTAAAGTTAGTTGTGGGATTGCAAATAACCGTTGGGTCCGGACCGCAACTTGGTCCGGCCAAATTACAGACTGTCAAGTCGACTCAAGTAACCTGTTGACGACTTGACTTTTGTGATGTTTCAATTAAGGTTTAGGAAGGTCTTAGATAGAATTAATAAAAATCTTGGAAACTATGAGTGGCTGGTACCAAGAAAGTTGCAGGAATTCTCTTCATTATTACGGTTTTTATTTAATAATTAAAAGCTTCTAGGACTATACATATAGGTGACATATACATATTTATAGGTGTGAAAATCGTACAATTGAAACACGTATATTAGATGGTGTTGTGTTTGGCAACATAATAAAAGAAAAACAAAAGTAAATGCCTTAGCATTTATATATAGATAAGGCAGGTTATATATTCATACACAAGAATGGATAATTCAATATAGAATGTGCCATCACATATTTACCTAAATTATAATCAATGGCAACCTTTATACATATTAGCAATGACTTGTAATTCACTTCGTTTGTGACATCCCTCGTACAAAATGCGTAATTAAAGCTTTGAAAACTCAGCAAAACATAGAAGAATAGTGATGTGAATAATTTTCTGTGAACGTGAACTCATTTCCCGGAACATGTAGTGCTGCGCCGGTTTAGTTTCATTCTTTTCGAACACATATCTCGACTTCGTCGGGGAATCTACTTTACATTTCTCATCCTAATGGCCATCGGGAGAAAATTGGAAAGGAAGTTTCGTGTTCGCGTTCTTACTCTTAGAAATTCACGGTAACATTTTAAAGGGTTATCCAATACAACATGAAAACAACTGATTTACGTCGTCCGCAGGTTTGTATCTGAACTAAAGAGAATTTTGTTTTTAATTTATTTTCAAGTGTCTTATTTGAAGGCCTCTTTATCACACTTTATTACGATTCCAAAAGCAATTTTTGATGTTTTTTAGTTCTGGGCCTCAGATTTATGTCTGTTTCATCATCATTTTACACTCTAATAGGCAAGTAGGTGATCAGTCTCATGTGGCTGACACACGCCATCGACTTTTTGAGTTAGATATTATATTTTCCATCACAGTTCGAGAGAATGTTAATTGCGCACATAGACAGAAATTCCATACTTGTGGAATTTCTGTCTGTTATTTCTGTCCCCGTAGGTCAACCTACGACCAGAAAGATCAGTGTCGCACTTTGCGCCACTAGGCCACTATGTTATCATATTAAAGAGCTTGAATATGATAGTTAACAATTAGCATGTTATATATGGAACGAATAAGCGTACAGAATATTATTTTAAATAGCACTTGTTTGACGGATACAAACGCTAATTGATTTCATAATTCGACGTTTTCCTGGTCTGTGGAAGAAACTCGAAGACGCAAAATTACTGTAATACACCTCAGTGTCCTTTTGATTAAATTATACCTAAAATAAGTTTTTTATGTGGCACTCGCCTAAATTAATGAAAACATCTTTTTTTCATTTCTGTGTTGCTTTTGTTGTTAGTAACTAAGATAAGGTAGAATTAAATAATTAAAATTAAGTAACCATTAGATGTATAATTAAGCAATAGATGCTATTTAATTTTTAACTATGTCTTTACCCACGATATACCGAAACTAGAATAACACTCATTATATGTAACAACAAAAGTATTATTTAAAGCATAATGTTTTAATCAATAGAAATAGTTTTATTCAAGCATTGATTGACTGATATAAAAATATAACTCATTGAATACTATATTGCTCGATACACTTAACAATATCATAATATCGAGAGATATACACAAAAGCGTTTCCGCCTAGATTTTCTTGACTTTCATTGCATTAATGGAGGGAAAAACCTAACAATTTATAAAGCACAAACCGCAGCCCCAGGTGGAATGGAAAATGCTGCTTCTAGGAATTCCGAAGGGTGATCAAAGGGGCTTTAATGCAAGTAGGGTCCGCTGATGCCGATGACCTTTATCGATTGATTTCCAAGCGGCAAATGAGTTGGCAATTGCTAAAAGCACCCATTACATCTCTTGAGACGAAATTATCTTCTAAGTGCAGTACTACGAGTTTGTAAAAAGAATATTTTATTTGTTACTGAATAGTATATTCTATATATGTTCAGCAATGACATGAATATAGTACATGAGAGCCTGATTGGTTGAAGGAAGTATGTTGTAGATCTTCTAAATCTTTGTATTGAAAATAACCGTTACAAAATGTATATATTTAAGACTTATAGACTGTAATATATTATTATGTCATTAAAGTTAGTTTTTCATAAACAATGGATTTTTTTTACGAAAATGGATTTTTTAAATTACAGATTAATTGTTACAATTAATAATTCCGAACCGGTTCCACTTAGGGTCCTTCAAGAAAAGAGCGAAACATTATTGATAAGCGGGCAACGCACTTACGAGCCTTGTTGAAATGGCAATGTGAGTGGCCATGGGCGGCGGTATTACTTAACATCCGGTGTGCCTCTGCTCGTTTGCCTCTTAATACAAAAAAGGGCATTAACAACAAAATGAGGTCCATTATCTTTTTTTGAGAAGTACAGTATCAAAATTAAGTAGAAGTATTACAAATGTAAAATGGTATTTTTTAATCGCTTATACAATTTTGATTTAAAATCGAAAGGGCAAGTTTCAGCTATAGTTCATACTTATTAAGCACAGTGGTCTTCTTCTGTTGTAGATATTATTCAAGGCGACCCAATTCAGCCCCTCGTGTTTTTGTAAAAATCCTATCCGTTGTTTATTAGGGTAGGTTGGGGTCGTTTCAAAAGGTTCAAGAATGGTTCGCCAGGGAGTCTGCCGTTCTCATGAATCTAGGCAGCGAGGCCTAATTTACTGCGACGTTAACCGGCCTGCAGTTTGTATTCATTATCTACCTGAACTCGCCATTATTTAATATTCTAACTAATAATATAGCATGTTATTCAAGCATTGTTGCAATTTGTCAATTTAATTTATCTTTAATTATATTTTTATTACTAGAGCTAGAAGACCGGCAGTAGCTCTAGGCAGAAGAGGAGTAGATGCTTCCAATTGGAAGTCACTCCACATGACAGCACCACAGAACAAATTCGCTCATAGGCTTAGGGCTGATTGCAAATTACTGCAGAGAAAAAAAAATTTTAATTAAACAAATAAACATACGGTGGCACTGCCGGTTTTATAAGAATGTTAATGCTCTTCAAGACGATTTTGTAAAGACATACTTACTTCAGTAGGCAGCTGGTTCCGCATGGTGTTGGTGCGCGTAAAAGGTGGCTTAAAAATGCTCAGTGTTTGAATATTGGACGTCGAGGTATACGGACAGAATTTCATATTTTGCCTCGATGTCCGGTAATGAAACTCTCACCCAGATATGAGAACAGTATTTCATGACGGAACAAAAGTCTCGACTCTTAATCTTAATTTGCTGTATAAAGATAGAACCGCGAATAAAGACAACATTAAAAACATTTGCAAACATAAAAATTTGTTCCAAGCAAAGAAAGATAGAGCAATTATCCTTGGTGTAAGTTATTGTATAGTTTGGGTTTCGACCTGGAGCGAATTTACAGTTTCGGGTCAACTCCAATAAGTTTTATTTGTTTACTGGATTTAGTCTGTTAATTGTGTATTTGTGAGAATAAAAGTACGGATGTGAATAAATATTTAACTCGAGCAGAATTAAATCATGTTAACCGTTTAATAATTACAATTTGTTTAAAAAATCAAAGTTCATTTTGTTTATTTGTTTTCCCACTGAAGTATGGCCGAACCAATTCAACTAAACTAGGGTCCTTCAAGAAAAAAGCGTACCAATTATATTATCCTACTGTAATATATTATATTAAATTATTATACTTAGCTTTGAACAATGGAAGTCGCAAATGAAATACAGCGATCTTAAAAAAAATCCCTACTGATTCGACTCAGGGTCCTTCAAGAAAAGAGCGTAACAAAAGTTACGTTCCTAAAAGGCCGGCAACGCACTTGCGAGTCTTCATTTGTCCATGGGCAGCGGTATTACTTAACATCGGGTGAGCTACTGCCCGTTTGCCTCCTATTACATTAAAAAAATGTATATCTGTCATCAAATGATGAAATGTATCGTACATTTCATTTTTACATTTAAGGAGCCTTCAAAAAAGGAACTGTAAATTCCACAAATACGAGGGGTTTTAAGTTAATAAAAGAGAGGGTTCAATATGATTTTTCCCAATATTTTTATGCCAAAATTTTAACTATAGATGTAGGAATGTTGCGAGCCCGCCCCAAGCGTGCCGCTAACACTCCTTATAAATACTGGTAAGCCCCAGGCTTTGTGGCTAATCTTTCGCGTGAAGATCGCTATTATACCGCTATTTATTATTTTCACCCGACTCTAAAGTCAAAAAACGTGTTTCACATTCTTCCGGGATTTCTCCAACTACTCATTTCTTGTAAAGAACCGCTGAAAGAATTAAAATTGCCTCTTTTGGCATGCTCTCCGCAATGAAGTAGTTCGTATAGTTTTGAATTTTAAATTATGTTAATTTAGAGTGAAGTTCTTGTCGGCTTGCGTCATTTTTACTCGAGAAAACAAGCGGAATATGAAAGCACATAATTGTGTACTCAAAGAACTTAATAGGTCTTATTGTGTTTAATCTTAATACGGCGTTGTTTAACAATACGAACTTTCATTTCATAAAAGCATTTCTATGTATCGGGAATGTTGAACGTCGCGCCTAAAAATAATATTCCTTTATTAGGATATGTCACTGCTCAATGTATTCCCCACGACCGTATGTTTTGATTAGATTTTGAAAACAAAAGCAAATAAAGCTGTGACATATACAGTACAGTTACACGGTAAATTATGATGAAGCAATCTAGGGGCGTCAGTGCGTGGCGGCGTCTTAGCTTGAAACTCTTAAATTAGCGCGAATTTAAACCACTTAGGTTTAAGTTTTGTTTGTAGACATCGTAAATATTTCACGCTTCTTCGTTTCATTGTGCAATGTGTGCGTATCCATGCACTGTTTGTGCTATTTCTAGATGGTTGAATACACTTCAGAGATATTTTTGTGATTCACTCTGTATTAACTTTGTTTATTAAAGTGAAACTTTTATTACATCGTCTCAAACTATTTGGTCTGTGTGGCGCAGGTCGCGTGACGGTCGGCCGCGGAGTAGGGATAAGGTGAAAGGCGCTCGTCATAGCAGCCAAGGTCAATATGACGGCGCACATAGTTCGCAGCAGCTGACCGTGTAGTGTATAGACTATTATTCATTTGTGCCAGTGCTCCACGCTATTTTAATATGTGTATATAATCATAATATTTGTTAAGTGTTATGTATGTACTCTCTAAGACAAAAAATTTAATAAAAATATTACTTGGAGACTTAGTCTACTTTTATTAGTCCCATTATCATTACAATTTCCAGGTATAAAATTAAGATTGATAAAGCGATTTTATACCCTTAATGGAATATTATTCCAAAAATTTTTAGTTAAATTTTTAAGTAAAAAAAAGTTTCACTTTTACCGTGGTTTCCTAAAACCACACAACATTTTTTAGTCCTTTACAACACCTTGCATTGTGGTCACAAAAACCCTAAAAGCGAATACATGTGACAGGCACAGAACACCGCGAAAGGAAACAAATGCAGTGCGGTCAAAGACCTAGAGGTTCTAGCGGTATTATTATTATCTATGTATTGTTTATACTATGTATAAACAAATCTGGATGTTTAATGTAGTGGGTCAATGAGTATAATTTATGAATGGCGATGCATACTCAGCGTGGGTGATCGACAATGATTGGATTTCGCGGTTATTTAGTTCACGTAGGCCGCAGGTGCCGGGCTCAATCGTAATAATCAAAGTAAATGGAACGATGAACATTTATATGACTTCAGATTGATTATATTTGAAATGTAAACTCATAGTACTACAAATGTCAAAATAATGTTTAGGTACGTATACATTCTAAACTTTTACATTGTATAACGTTTTTTAAAATTTATATTTCGCGTTTTCCTTCATTCTGGTTGCATGGAAAATATTTATAATTATATACTAGCTTGGATTACACAATGTGGGGAATTAGAATTAGGTTTTTCATAATTTATGCAAGAAGTAAAAAATAAACAGAATGTAAATTTGAAATACTATTCCAAAACAAACCTATGAATCAGTTTAACAACTAAAATGAGTTTTAACTTGTCAAAAGAGAAATATTCAAATATTTAACAACATAATTGAATGGCAAAAAAGTTGGAAGAGTCTATATTGTAATTCAAATTTTAACTTATGCATTCTTCCTCATTTCTTTCAATAGCATCGCTTTTCTCTGAAATGGAAATTAATGTCTTACTTCTGAGAAAGAATACGCCATTGTTCACTGGAGGTGCGTTTAATTTTAGCTATTAAATTGTGAATTAACGCTTATTATTTGTATTGATAGCAGATGACACGCAAAAATAAATGTTTAAGATACCGGGAATAAGATTATATCTTATATCTTTGAAAGAGCAATTCTTGTATATACCTAGTCTTGCCATAAATACTGAAACAAAGAAAAATTTTTTTTTTCTGTTGCAAATAACATTTATTACTTTTACAGTGTGTTAGTTTAATACATAAATAAAAAAACAATTTATAATATAAAAAGCTTATTCGAAGTGGTCTCCATTGGGTGCGATACAGTCCTTAAAACGTTGAGGCCAGTTATCGATAGAAGCACGCACTCTTTCCATGGGAAAAATCTTCACTGCCAATCGTAAGGATTGTCTTAGGGCCTCCAAATTATTATGCCGTTTAGAGCAAGCCATACTCTCTAAAACTGACCATAAATCATAATCTAGCGGATTAAGATCGGGACTAGACGACGGCAAGTCTTCAGCGCTGATGAAGTCCGAAACGTTCATTTTCAACCAAGACTGCGTAGACCGAGCTTTATGACCCGTTGCCGAGACTTGTTGGAAGGACCATTCTTTGTTATTGAAAATGGTGTTATTAAATGGCGTCACTACCTTCTCAAGGATGGTATCTTGATACACTTGTGCCGAAGTTTTGATACCTTTTTCACAAAAGTATGACTCAGTCACTCCTTCATAGCTAATACCCCACTAAACCATCACTGAAGTCGGATAGTTCCCACGTTGCACACTGGCGACTTATTGGGAAGCTTCCTTAGAGCTTTGAGCACAAATACAGTCATTTTGTTTGTTAAAATGTTGCTCGATTGTAAAAAAATTCTCATCCGTAAACAAAATTTTTCTGTGACCACTCTTTGCGTACCGCTTCAGTAATTTTTTCGATTTATCACCCTATTCTTTTTTAAATTATCATTTAAGAAATGACCAGAACGTCTCTTATAGGCTACAAGTCCTTAGTCATCTTTTAAAAAACGCAACATGGTTTTAGGTGCTATCTTTGTCTCCCGAGATAAAATCTTTTGCTTTCGGACAGGATTTCTCCGAATTCTTTCCCTTACTGCTTTGACCACCTTTTTCTTAAGAAGACTACGTGGAAGGCCAGATATTTTTCTGTCACAAATAGAGGAGGTCTCATTGTACCTATTAATAGCCCAGTACTCAAATATTTTACAAATACCAAGCGTATGGAGAGTTTTAAAATGTGCATTTAGCTTTATACTTACTTTGGTAATGCAATCACAGCGATTCGGTTCTCTTCATCACCCCACTGCATTTTAATATAGCAAAATATTCTACAAAGTATTGGCGCCAAAATGAGAAAACTTAATGGACAATCATATAAAAATAACAGATTCCAAATTAAAATGTAACATTTTGTTTATTTTTAACTGTATCAGTATTTATGGCCAGACTAAGTATATATATATAATTGGAATCTCGGGATCGGCTCCAACGATTTTCATGAAATTTA
This sequence comes from Pieris rapae, assembly GCF_905147795.1. NCBI lineage: Eukaryota > Metazoa > Arthropoda > Insecta > Lepidoptera > Pieridae > Pieris > Pieris rapae. The sequence continues at coordinate 5,236,076 of NC_059524.1, read as the reverse complement.
GTATACGGGGGGTTAAATAAAACCGGGGTTTACTTATATATAATTTCCAAAAACACAATTTATAAAAAAATAAAAATACCGAGCAAAGCTCGGCCATCCAGGTGTTGTTTATATTATAGTAGGTTAATTTCCATCTGTAAATTTTGGTTGCTAACTACGGCGTAATTTCACCATTATAGCTTATACAATATATTTTCTCGTTACTTTCTTTGATTTTTTTTTGTCATCTCAAGTTATAAATGTCTAAGAACTAAGACAAATTTTTAATAGTCAAAGGTTACAGAACTTTAAGTATCCGTCTCAATTATACAATTCATTTATACGGTACACGTGAAAACATAACACGCAGCAATTTCATTTGCCTATACATTATGTATAGTCACTATCAGTTGCGGCTTCCAGTAATTGGAACACTTTTAATAAGGAACCTTTGCAATAATTAGTTCTTGTAATAAGCCGACTCCCTCGGTTTAGGTAGTAATAAATGTCAAAGTCAATTCTGATAGTACATGTTATATTCCGTCTTATAATGACAGTTCCTAATCAGTGAAAGAGATTGTCAATAAGAGGCTTTTCGCATTAATTAGTTGTTGCAATGGAGAGCATATTTCAGTTAGAGGGTAGGTACAGGTGCGCTGCAAGTTCGATTAATTCCCATAACGAGGCAGGTCCATCACGCGAACGCTCGTTTGTCTCTCGACCAGCTATAAATACATCAGCGCACTTGCAATTTAATCCGTTCTGTTCCGCTCCCGTGATACCGTATTCAGACAAGCAACGAACTCCGATATGCATGAAATGTCTTGCTACAGAAAAAACCTATTTGCCAACAATAGTACCATTTCTAGTTTGGAAACTTTACATTTGTACATATGTTTGTATCTAGAAACAGGCCTATACACAAATATATCTTTAAAGAAAAACACTTTTTTAACGGATCGAAGTTATGTATAATAATTATTTAAACATAATTTTAAATTTAACCGACGTTTCGCGTGCTTTACAGTGTGCTTGGTCACGGTGACTGAAGACCAATGGTGTTGAATGTCAAAAAAGTATTATAGCTATAGCAGTATACTGCTGTAGAAAATGTTTTGTATTTATTTCCTCGGAGTTGTAAAGATGTAGGGTTTCTGCAGAATGTTTCTTTTAAATTAAAAAAAATTCTTCAAGAAAAGAGCGTACCAATTCTTATAAGGCCGGCAACGCACTCGCGAGCCCTCTGGCATTGAGAGTGTCCATGGGCGGCCGTATCACTTAACATCAGGTGAGCCTCCTGCCCGTTTGCCCCCTGTTCTATAAAAAATAAAAAAATAAAAATAAACCTTGCCAACAACAAAAAAATAGTGTTAGAATTTTTTTTTAAGATTAAGAATGGTTACATACGTTTATGGGTATTATAATATGTAGGACGATTATACAATTTGCTTGAACCAAGAGCCAATTACCCCAAAGATTATTTCAACAAGTGATGTTTTCGTGCAATATTACAAAAGGAAGGCTGGGCTCAAGTGCGAAAACAACGGCTTGAGAGAATATTTGACAAATAAAGGACAAAAACGAAGCGGTGTTTATGACTTGAAAAATTTTCTCATTGCTCGTTTCTGTTTTGTATACTTTAATTTGCTTTTTCCTTATTCACTTCCATTCGGTAAATAGGTATGTTCACGGTTCGTTACCAAATTTTAAGTAATCTCGATGTGCTTTTGTTTTGAACTCGTCTATTTTGTTTTACATAACGAAGTAGTGTCAACTGATTAACTACTATGGAGCATGGGCAGAATTATCCTTTTTTATAGGCTTTTATATCATCAGTAATTGAATATAATTAAATTTGACAGAGGCTAAATCTTGGTGCCCAAACGTCTACAGCAATGATGATTTTGTTATTATTATAGAATCGAGTTTACAAAACAAAATTGCAAAACTAAATCTTAAAATAATGCAATTTTTCTCATTTCATGACTGAATATATTTGTTTCAATTTCTAGAATTTGTACGTTATTTTCAGAACGTTGATGCTATATGTGCACTACGCTAAGAAGATTCCAAAGTAGTTTTCTCCTTCACCGAACAATGTAAAGTCCAATATCAATAGAGCATTTCAGTTGATTGTACTGATACAAGGTTACAACTAACCTATAGATTACTAACTCAACCAAATTGCGAACGATTCAGAGGCAAATCTCTAAGTGTGTTAACATGACCCTTGGATTATTGCATATAGCTTAATTAATACTTTGCCAATCTATTAACTTTGGGTCTACGAACAATGTTCTCTACGATATAGCTACGGCGTAGCACTTAACAGGAAACCTATTTTAAAAGCTACGCAAGCACGTTTTAAAACGCAACTGTATTTCTATAAAAATAAACCACTGCCGCTACAATCTGTTTAGGCTCGTACGTTTGTAACTGTTCCATGATCATTAATTTTTTTGTCATAGGCTGATTCACCTTATATACCTGACATATGACGTTTTTTTAAGTCCAAGGCATGGCGGTTTCAAAACAACGTGTACCTTCACCGTACGAGTGAGTGTTAAATGCGCGCATGAAATTCAATTCGTGCACAACCGTAGTTCAAACCTACAACCTCACGCATAAGGTACGAGGTCGCACGTTAAAACCAATAGATCAACTGTTGTTACACTGTTCTTGTGTTTCTACACCATCCGATTATTGAAGCAAACAGACGAAACAGAAGCTTTAAATACAGCAAAAGAATGTTTAGTTGTTTATAAAGAAAAATGTACTATTTTTTTTTTTGTTATGTGTATGTTTTTGTATAAGGTAATAAATGATAAATTAATGTAGTTAATAAGCCGCGTTATTTTATCAGACAAAGTCTATGTACAGAAGTTAGAAACATTTATATTCTACTCTGGCATCACATAACTAAGTATCAACTTATAATAACGATTCCTATTTCTCCAATATTGAGGATATTTCTATTATTGCTTATCGTAAACATTTCTGGATTTCATAATATCAACGATCGTGCTTTTTTGCGGCAAGAATAACATCCTTCTGATACTTTTGACGCGGATTCCGGATGCCTGCGTTCATATTGTGAGCCGTTAATATTCCGTGCGAAGCATCCGACCTTTTTTATTTGTATCTAAAATTGAACATTTTGTCGCGACATCGCTTGCCTCCCTACTGGAATAAGCTATAAAAATACGCCACCATTGTTACAAAAGCAAGTAGACTACTACTAATTCATGTATTCAAGTCAGTAACTTCTAACATTATATCACCGTATTCTATTTAAATCGACAAGACTAAGTTCCATAAGAAGTGTGGTTTTTTATTTAACATATTAATATTTCATCTTACTAACCTTTAGAAAGCTTTTCAATGTTCGCATGAACTTACGTGGCTTGTAAAATTAATTTGTGAGTTATCATATATTGTTTGGTTCTGGTTTAATAATATTTGTTTAATGAATTTATATTAAAGAGAAATTATACTAACATAGATTAAACTACATGAACTAACACTAAAAATAAATTGTAAGAAGTGTAAACTTTAAATACTGTAAATAAAAGGCGTTTTATTTTATTTTATTAATGAAATTGTAAAGGATTGGTAAAATTAATTCGTCGATGTTGGAATTTATAGTATTACTTTAAAAAATACATTTAATTGAATGCTTAATAATTTTAAGATAAATGAAAGAAAGGAAACGATTTATCAAAATTTATGTGAAACAAAAAGCGCTATCAAAACAACAACCGGACTTGCAGCGAAAAAGTAAAGTTAGTAAAACAACAAACAACAAACTCTCTAGTCTGCAGCATTTCGTGGCCACCTCTGCAATTTATGGTGCTGTCATTATTCAAAGTTTTTAAAAACAGCAGTTGAGTAAATTAGAAAAAAGGCGGGTTTCAATATGATCTTGTGAATCTGCTGAAGCCTCTCTTTATGCTGATGTAGCAAACTCGCCGAGATAAGGGGAGGACCGGACAAATTGTTATAATTGTAAGACGAGATAAGGAGTGACACCAGAAAACAAATGAAGGCGGCTACTGGGAGGCGGGTGACGTCACCAAGGCAGCCTTTCATATTACGAACTCGGCATTTGTGGAACGGCTGACACTTAGACCCATAGTAATAAACTTAGTAAACTGTAGACGCATTTGTCTGAATAATAAATAGTCTGGATAAAATAACTAGTGTCTGGACTGTGTCGCCGCATGTTCGATCCAATATGACTGGCATAATACTATTCATCAATGCCCGTAATTGTTTTGCTACCTTTCGTACTTAAAACACGAACCAAGCAGTGATAATTTAATTTTCGTCCAAAATGAAGGTTGTAATGTAAGGCTTAAAAAATGAAGCAATTTCATCATTTCATTCAGAACAGGAGAAGTTAAATGTGGAAATTATACTGAAACAATTGCGGGGTATAAAAATGAAACTTATATTATCAAAGTGGAATAAGGGACTGAAAATTAAAGGAATGCAAGTCTTTTCAAAGATGTCTCAAGAAGATTTCATTCGGTATTCGGCTTATTTATATTGATTCAAGTACAAGACTTAACGCATACAAAATTTCGATAATCTTATGTTCGAAGCACCAACAACAACAACAAAATAACTTTATAGGTAAACAAGTACACTTATGAACGTCAAAAAAATTAAATTAATTGTAAATTTACATTTACTACCAGTTCGCAAGGCAAGGGCGGGAAAGAAGAACTGGCAAGAAACTTTCCGCCACTCTTTTTAATCGCCAAGTTTTTAATACTAATTGTTTGAACTGGAGCAAATCAATCCCAAGCATTAGGATTAAGTATTCGGCACATTTATAAAAAGCTTTATTAATTAATTTACTTTTAACGAGGGCTTTGAATTTATTTAAATATAAAAATTCTCTAAAAGCCATGTCAAACGATTCATGGTGGTAATGCATCAATAATAAAATATCCTTATATTTTTATATTTCCGAAATTATTCGGATTTCAATGATCCAAATAAATCAATGCAAAGTCAGTGACTTTGCATTGATTTATACATATTATAATGAAGTAGCGTCGCGCTTGTAATATCAACAGAGGTTGATTGTGGAACCAATTGAAAATCCCTCTGGCATTGAGTGTCCATGGGCGGCGGTATCACTTAACATCCGGTGAGCCTCCTGCGCGTTTGCCGCCTGTTCTATAAAAAAAACACACTGGAACCCACGAAGAGCTGTACAGCCACTGGGTGTGTGTACGTCTGAAAGGTGCCTTAGTGAATAAATAAAATTGACAATTTCTCGAGACCACTGTTTAATCAGAAAACCAATAATTATTGGTAAATGTTAATTAACGTATTGGTGTTTATAATCAGTATAATATTGTTAACTATTGAAGCAGAAACGCGCCCGATAATCGTAAATCGATTACAAATTAACATGTTCTGTATTGTAATGTAACAATATGCATTACAACTAAACATTAATTATCGTTATGTTAACAAATATATTGTTTTCACATCGATATTTAATTAGTTCGATGTTAATACATAAGTGTTCTGAATGTTGTCGTGTGTTCAAATCCCGGCTGTGTAAGAAAATTTTATTTATAGATCTTATGACGAATTATGAAGTAAGAAAGCTGCCATTTCTTAGGAGCAAAAAAATAACTCGTCTGGTACATTGTCTTGCTTATTATTATAATGAAATTTATCTAAAGATATTAATAAATAAGCAAGCCCTGTTTACCTATAACGATAATATTTTTTTCATTAAGGCGAGTAAAGTATGGATGGATCAGATGCTGAAATCTATATAGGGTTGAGCCATTGGTTATTTTTTGCTATCTTTTATTATTTAATTCTGTTTAAATATATCAGTTTTGTCTCAGAGTTTAAATCTAATCCAAATTTTACCTTTGTTATATTCTTACAAATTATTGAATTATTTTCAATTATGTTCCAAAGTGAAAGATATTAAAGTAGTAGGTAATTTTCTAAGAAAGAGTCTAGTGCTATCATTATTAAAACGTGATATTAAAATTGTTTAAAATAAATTATGAAATACATTCTGTATTAACTGGGAAATACGTTAAAAATATTTTTAATGTTAAGTAAGTAGTAAATCTGACGTGTTGTGCAAAAATTTAGCTTATTCATAAAATGCTTATTCGCCCACCGCTTCTACAAAAAAGTTAATGAATTACATCGCAAAGTCTAAAATATTTAAACAAAAGAACGACGACGAGAATATCTGAGTCTATGACTTACAGTTTGTACCAAATTCGATATACATATTCGTATGTAAAGCCAAGTAAACTCTTTTTCCATTTATAATTTACTATGCGCGATACTTTACGTGACAATAGGCGTTATCGAAAAACGTTTTGAAGATAACCATAATGTTTTATGAAATGTCATCTGCAATATAATGTGGTGCGGGGGTTTGCGGGAGGCTACAGAAATATGTGCGAAGTACCGACACCCGTTGTAAGTCAATGAAGCGGCAAATGGGCTGTTCTCGCCGCTTCGTTGAGGGCACACTCTAATAAATAAAATTATGCCTCAGAAATTACAAGAATACGCGTCCGATCCCGGGATTGGATGGAGGTTTCCATCGATATCCTCCAATAATGAATCTAATATGTAGTAAGCTTTGAAAACATCGCGTCGCGCCATGAGATTGCTTCCGCAGTGTAGGGTTGGAAGTACTCGGATGATAATGGAGGAATTTTGGATTCGTTTTATGGCATGTAGCTCTCGTTTCTTCTTAAAAATTGAATACATATTTTCTTACGTATAAAACAAGATTTAGAGTATGACTTCGACTGTTACTTTGCTACAACCAATACAGGGTATTAGTAATTTAGATAGATAAATTAGTAACCAAACAAAAGGTATTTTGCACATATTATGCGTTAGAAAACTGGGATAGAAATTAGTTTTAAAATAAAATCCTCATCAGAGCGTTTCTTGCGGCAGCTTTTGCCACGGACCACCACACGCAATTTTGTGGAACCAGCTGGAGTATTTTCGAACCAATGGGACTAAGGGTCCTTCAAGAAAAGAGAGTACCAATTCTTAAAGGGCTGGCAACGACTTGATAACCTTGAGAGTTGACAATGTGAGTGTCCATGCGCGGCGGCATAAGTAATAATAAAACACCAAGTGAGCTTCCAGCCCGTTTGCGTCCTGTTACATAAAAAAAAACTTAGTAACTCTATTGTATATGTGTGGTATTGAGTATAAGTACCGTTAAAAAGTCTATAAATTATGTAGTAAATGAAATGTTTAAGTGATAAAATTCTGTTTTGTTTGTTTGAACTGGAGCAAATCAATCCCAAGCATTAGGATTAAGTATTCGGCACATTTATAAAAAGCTTTATTAATTAATTTACTTTTAACGAGGGCTTTGAATTTATTTAAATATAAAAATTCTCTAAAAGCCATGTCAAACGATTCATGGTGGTAATGCATCAATAATAAAATATCCTTATATTTTTATATTTCCGAAATTATTCGGATTTCAATGATCCAAATAAATCAATGCAAAGTCAGTGACTTTGCATTGATTTATACATATTATAATGAAGTAGCGTCGCGCTTGTAATATCAACAGAGGTTGATTGTGGAACCAATTGAAAATCCCTCTGGCATTGAGTGTCCATGGGCGGCGGTATCACTTAACATCCGGTGAGCCTCCTGCGCGTTTGCCGCCTGTTCTATAAAAAAAACACACTGGAACCCACGAAGAGCTGTACAGCCACTGGGTGTGTGTACGTCTGAAAGGTGCCTTAGTGAATAAATAAAATTGACAATTTCTCGAGACCACTGTTTAATCAGAAAACCAATAATTATTGGTAAATGTTAATTAACGTATTGGTGTTTATAATCAGTATAATATTGTTAACTATTGAAGCAGAAACGCGCCCGATAATCGTAAATCGATTACAAATTAACATGTTCTGTATTGTAATGTAACAATATGCATTACAACTAAACATTAATTATCGTTATGTTAACAAATATATTGTTTTCACATCGATATTTAATTAGTTCGATGTTAATACATAAGTGTTCTGAATGTTGTCGTGTGTTCAAATCCCGGCTGTGTAAGAAAATTTTATTTATAGATCTTATGACGAATTATGAAGTAAGAAAGCTGCCATTTCTTAGGAGCAAAAAAATAACTCGTCTGGTACATTGTCTTGCTTATTATTATAATGAAATTTATCTAAAGATATTAATAAATAAGCAAGCCCTGTTTACCTATAACGATAATATTTTTTTCATTAAGGCGAGTAAAGTATGGATGGATCAGATGCTGAAATCTATATAGGGTTGAGCCATTGGTTATTTTTTGCTATCTTTTATTATTTAATTCTGTTTAAATATATCAGTTTTGTCTCAGAGTTTAAATCTAATCCAAATTTTACCTTTGTTATATTCTTACAAATTATTGAATTATTTTCAATTATGTTCCAAAGTGAAAGATATTAAAGTAGTAGGTAATTTTCTAAGAAAGAGTCTAGTGCTATCATTATTAAAACGTGATATTAAAATTGTTTAAAATAAATTATGAAATACATTCTGTATTAACTGGGAAATACGTTAAAAATATTTTTAATGTTAAGTAAGTAGTAAATCTGACGTGTTGTGCAAAAATTTAGCTTATTCATAAAATGCTTATTCGCCCACCGCTTCTACAAAAAAGTTAATGAATTACATCGCAAAGTCTAAAATATTTAAACAAAAGAACGACGACGAGAATATCTGAGTCTATGACTTACAGTTTGTACCAAATTCGATATACATATTCGTATGTAAAGCCAAGTAAACTCTTTTTCCATTTATAATTTACTATGCGCGATACTTTACGTGACAATAGGCGTTATCGAAAAACGTTTTGAAGATAACCATAATGTTTTATGAAATGTCATCTGCAATATAATGTGGTGCGGGGGTTTGCGGGAGGCTACAGAAATATGTGCGAAGTACCGACACCCGTTGTAAGTCAATGAAGCGGCAAATGGGCTGTTCTCGCCGCTTCGTTGAGGGCACACTCTAATAAATAAAATTATGCCTCAGAAATTACAAGAATACGCGTCCGATCCCGGGATTGGATGGAGGTTTCCATCGATATCCTCCAATAATGAATCTAATATGTAGTAAGCTTTGAAAACATCGCGTCGCGCCATGAGATTGCTTCCGCAGTGTAGGGTTGGAAGTACTCGGATGATAATGGAGGAATTTTGGATTCGTTTTATGGCATGTAGCTCTCGTTTCTTCTTAAAAATTGAATACATATTTTCTTACGTATAAAACAAGATTTAGAGTATGACTTCGACTGTTACTTTGCTACAACCAATACAGGGTATTAGTAATTTAGATAGATAAATTAGTAACCAAACAAAAGGTATTTTGCACATATTATGCGTTAGAAAACTGGGATAGAAATTAGTTTTAAAATAAAATCCTCATCAGAGCGTTTCTTGCGGCAGCTTTTGCCACGGACCACCACACGCAATTTTGTGGAACCAGCTGGAGTATTTTCGAACCAATGGGACTAAGGGTCCTTCAAGAAAAGAGAGTACCAATTCTTAAAGGGCTGGCAACGACTTGATAACCTTGAGAGTTGACAATGTGAGTGTCCATGCGCGGCGGCATAAGTAATAATAAAACACCAAGTGAGCTTCCAGCCCGTTTGCGTCCTGTTACATAAAAAAAAACTTAGTAACTCTATTGTATATGTGTGGTATTGAGTATAAGTACCGTTAAAAAGTCTATAAATTATGTAGTAAATGAAATGTTTAAGTGATAAAATTCTGGACGATATGTAAATGATTTTGAGATAGCTGTTTGTGAAAACATATAATCTAACAGTCCTCAAGTTCATTAGTCCCTCAGTGAGTTAAGATGCCACTCATACTATTACCATTAAAGCGATACGTTTCAAGTAAATTAAGATCAATTCGCTGGGGTTCTGCCGCGAAATGTGAAAATTAATTTATGAGCGGTGTGACGGAAATAATTCGGGCGAAAGCTTAATGAACGATTATAATTATTTCATTTAACAAAATGCTATTTAGGGTAATTATTCTGGTAGCTTCGGTGCGGTTTGATTTAACAAAAATTTAATGACACATTTAGATTGGGACTTGTTATACATTATTTAAATTAAGGCACGTAAACAAAAAGTGTTTCATTGAAATTTCATATATGTCCTTAATCTAGTAACTATTTTTTTTAACTATAAGTAGCTATGTAACGTATAGTGGACGAATCGTACATATCATACGCCGGATATCCACGATCTTGAGGAACCTATTCGCACATCAGTCACCATAAAAGCCTTTCGTGGTGAGCTAAATGTAAATCGCTCTAATTTATATGCACGATAACGTCGGCGTACTGCTGTTAACTGTAATTATATTAGCGAGGGAGGACGTGTTGATCAAAATGTCTGATTACAGACCGTCATGATCCCAAAAAATTCACCAAAAGATCATGAATTATTTAAATTGTCACTCAGTAAGCACGAATGTTATTAGAATAATTCTAATATCGAAATAAAAGAAGTATTATTTAAAAACTTTTTAATACTTGATTAATGAGAACGCAGTAATCTTTGTTTTTTTTAATTACGTCATTCGAAAGAGAGTTGTTGATATAACTGGCAATTTTATAGCATACAGTGAAAGGCCTCAATAAAAATGGTGATTGAACTTTTATATAATATATTTATGTAGCAAAACCTCTAATTTTCATATAGGTACGTTGAAGGAATAATTCACAGATGGACAATGCCCAATAGGCAATCTATTTGAGTAATTATGCGCCAAAGGCCATTGTCGTCCATCTTGTGAGGAATGAGCCTTGTTCACTGTGTCTGTTTGTCCTATATCTACCAAGTGAACGTGTTTCGACAACAATTGGCACATTATGCTCATTGAATATAAAACGAAGGCGCCGCAACAATGGCGTGCTAATCGATGACAACCGCCAAGAAAATGTAGCACGAAACGCTGTTTAATTATAACACTAGATAAGTTAACAATCTCAACCGTCTGACTGCGGCTTATCTGGCACCAAATGTTTCAAAGGAACTTTTAACGAGTTTAAAGTTGGCCGAGTGTAGTGCACCCGCAGTTCGCGATGGCACACTCGCGGCGCGGCTTCAGATTAATTAAACAATTGCGCGATGGCTCCTTGAAAACACTCCGACATGTCTCGGCCTGTCGTCGCCAACCTTGCCAAATTAAAGCCATAAATCAAATTTGCCGACCGGAAACAGAAACGTAATAATGAAGCACTAACCTACGGTACGGCGCTACAACGATTCGTTCATGATTAATTTCTTTATTATAACTATTTCCCGCAACTGAGTAGTCTTTGTTGAAATTTGTTAAATAAATCTTGTGTAACTTTCTTTGGAATGATTTATGTATTGTATTATTAAATTCTGTCTGTGTTCTAAGTAACCGGAAGTCAGTAAGTTAGGTACGCTTTTATTTATTTTTAGGATCGGAAAACATGATATGAAATATGAATTTGTGTCGTAAATTGAATAGATGGCGAAGTTGAGTTAGTACCGGTAATAAAATTGAAAAGCAATTGGATGATGGATAAAAATTGATATTTGCACGAGGTTATTTGGCGGGTAACGTTAAAATTTACAGTGTGGAGGAAGAAGGTGAGTTTGAAACATCGGTTTCGTTTGGAGCGGGTCGTAACTCGACTTCGATTTATGTGCGTGCGCTTCTGACGCGTTAAAAGATTAGTCGCTAGACTGTTGGAGAGAAAAATAACTTTTCACTTCTAGTTGCGTCAAAGATTTCGTTTTGTTATTAATAAATGAATTCGATACGACATTTGTTTGAGCTGTTTAAACTAAACTACATAAAAATTTAAACAGCTTTCAATGTGTTTTACTTCTTTTGTATATACACTCATAAGATTATATTAGATAGATATCATTATCACCAACATCCTAGAATGAACGTCTATATACATAGTGGCATATCGATTGATAAATAATACTAAAATATTATTTTACTACCAGACTTGGTTTATATAAACCAATTGGGCTAAGTATACAATCCGATAAATTCACAAGACAAAAAATAGTTTGGCAAGTTCGATAAAGCAATCAATTTATGAGAACAGTCACAAACCGTACTTAGGACCCATGAGAGTCGAACAAAGAACCTCGATTGTTTTCAGTTGACAACTTCTTAATGTTGTGACAAATTACTTATAGAGAGTAAGACCTTACATGACTAATGTTACTATCTATCTATTCACTAGTTTTTAATATTCTCTCCTCGGAAAATTCATGATTTTAAGTTTGAAAATCATTTGTTGGAAACCAGCATGGAACCAGCAGACCTGACTACACATACTTTAAAAGAAAATGATCAAATACATAGAATATATGTCTATTATTTAAAATATAAGATATAAGACAAAAGGTTTGTATACATAGCATTTGAAATCTAAATTTGAATACGATTGTACTATTGCAAGGTTTTATAAAACGTTTGAATTATTAAACGTATTTGTATTCACCATATTCGATGTCCATACAATTGCATGAAAATTTAATTTGAAAATTGCAACCAATATTTCTGTTACATAGAATCTGTTTGCAGAATAATTTCCGTATTTTTCATGTCAATATTACTTTAAATTTTTCTCTGCGGCAAGGATTATGCTTTTAGATTTGCAAATAATTCACTTATTAATGACGTATTTGTTATAACATCGTTTTTCTTGGTACTTTTAATCTATTATTTTTACTGCTAGAGACTCAAAAATTTATGAAAGGGTTACCCTGACTTCCCGATACCCAAGTCGGTATAGACAATATTGTGGTTTTTATAGACACAAAATTGTTTGTAAAACATATATGTAACTCATCTGGTAGCTAGTATATTCTTTGTCCTTAATATATCGTATAGAATGTTTGCATTTTTTTATATTTCTTTTTTTATTATTATTATTTTTCTTTCTTACTATTTCTACCTTTGCTTTCTTCGCATGGCAAATTATATCCCACGGGAGAAACAAGTTCTTACTGTTGCTGGAATTAATTTTTCACACGTCAGTGTTTCCTTTATAAATTATTTAATTTCATACCAGTAAATACAGTATCTGCCCAATAGCCTTTTTAATATGATGTTATATGTGGTCTTCTAAAGAGATATTTGCTAGTGAACATAACCCATTTGTAAATTATAGGCTTTTTAAAGGGTATAGGTAGCGTTGTAAATTATCAGCCGCCTTTTATCTAAGTACTGCTTTATAATTTTTTTGAAGCATAATGCCTAGAAATAAATACACTCAAAATACGGTATATCGTAATATATTATGAGGAAAAGGGCAGATGTAGTAAATATTTTGTACGGTCAATGCATTATTTTATGGATCCCATAAGGTTATCCCATATTACAATATTATGTTGCGGCGAGGGTAAGCCTACGCGTCAGCTCCGTCGGGGAATGTAATATTACAATGGTGATATTGTGCTGTCTAACTTTTACGATCGTCCAAGGAACTACTAAACTGACTTAAAATTAATTTCGCTCCAACATCTAAAGAGTTTGATAGATATACTTAAGACTTTGACTTTGAGCGACTATAACGAATGGACAAAAGTTATATAATTATAGTCGCACTGCGAAGCCCTATTAAAAATAATGCAATTTTGCGAAAGATAACAGTGGACATTAAGTTATCTTTAGAAATTCAATTGAATTTCAATATTCTTTATGTTTAGAAATAGCTATTGATATTTTGGTCTAATAAATTAAATACTATTGAATATATATATCAATAGTATTTGTTTTTTACCCAATCACTACATAGTATATACAACGCAAAAACCGAGGTCACACAGACAATACGTGTTGATGAAAGTAATTTTTGGGTTTACACAGCATGAAGCCGATTTAGTTTTTGAAAAGAGCAAGCCATGCGTGTAAAAACTATGCATTTTATCGTAGAATAATTTTACTAAACACAGTTACAACGTACACATGTGGTAAACATAATTTAAATCTCTACTTAGCTCCCACATCGCATAAAACTTTACGTTCCCAATAAATATTGCTACGAATTTTACGAGGGAATTCGAATGAAATAAGAATCGAATTATCTGAAATAACATGCAGTTTGGTATACAAACAATGCAACAGACAATTGTGTGCATCGGGGAGCGACCGTTGGGTAGAACGTTGAGAGGTAGGGCGTGACTTAATTGCGAGTTGCGACGTACTCGTTAACACCGATCTGAATTCGTGGGCCGTCCTGAACCAAAAAATGGTTCCTTTTTTAAATTAATAGTTTGCGTTAAGAAAACGACTTTTGCTTTACAGCGTTTAATGACTGAAACTTTGTTAGTGTAATTAAAGTCTAAAATATTGTCGCAACGTAATGTCCTTATACTTTTTTTTCCAATTTGCATTAAAACAACGATGAAATATTTAAATGACGTTTCGCTTTAATATTCATAAATGTCAGAGAAATGAAAGGATTTCGGATTGTGAATATTTTTGTTTATGCGTAATTGTCTCAGTGAGATATTTCGTTTCTTTCTTATTTATCTCCAAATTAAATTAACAAATAATTTTTCCGTGTTCGCATAATTATAAAATAAAATGCGATTTTAAAATATTATTGCCGCAAAAAATACATTACAAAATCCACTTCGTTTATTCGGGGTACCAAAGGGGTCGAAATATTCAACTTTTATTGCAGGATTCTAATTTTTAACAATGTTGCGTTGAATTTAAGAGTATTTAACTTTTAACTCTCTTGTTTACAAAGAATCAATTTTGACTTTTTGGTGGCTTCAAAGTTTACCCGAATAAATTTAATATTGTTTTAGTTTCGTGAATTAAGGAAATGATTTTTAATTATGTTGGAGAATTTTTTTTATAGTTAATATATATAAAAGTGCGTGTGTACAAAGTACACATGTCAGAAGTGAAAATTCTTTGTATATTAATTATTATTACTAAAGTAAAAGCCCCAGTAGTATATGATAAAAATCTGCGTTTTCTAAACAAGACGTTATGCCACAGAATTGCCATCTAAAGTTCCAATGACGAATACATCAACCAATAGCGCGTATTTTTTCTCGAGCTCCCTTTCTCACTCTCTCAATCACTCTCTCCCTTTTATTCTACAACTAGCTGACCTGGCAAACGTCGTCTTGCCAAACTACTACCTTTAACTCAGCGCCATCTGTTAGAATTGTATCAAATAATAAACAAATGTTAATGTTATCGTAATTTTAGTAAGGATGCCTATTTCTTTGAAAATGAAATATAGCCTATGTCACTCAGGAATGATGTAGCTTTCCAACAGTGAAAGAATTTTTCAAATCTGCCAAGTAGTTTCGGAGCCTATTCAATTCATACAAACAAACAAACAAAAAATCAAACCTTTCCTCTTTATAATATTAGTATAGAAAACGCTGCAAATCTTCGTGACGTTAAATCCGTAGAAGTTGTTAAAACTCATCTTTGAATGAAGTTTCACTTCAAAAAGGTTAATTATTCAGCAGAATTAATTTTTAAGTAAGATTTTAGGTTTCTTTTACCATCGTAGTTGCTATCCAGGGTCCGATTCCAGTGTAACAATATTTGCTTTGAAACTTTGGCCTTGCAATCAAGCAAGCTACCCATCTATAATGTCCAATGAATCAAACAGAGATTAACGTAACAAACATCAATAATATTTTTTACGCCATATATTGTGTTTGTATCAGCCCTAATCTTTCCTGGTAATGTTTGTCTTTCTTCCTGTACATTAACGTATTTTTCTTCTCTATTAGGAAGTCGACTTACCTTCAAACTTTTCGTTTGTCGAAATCCGAGCTTGTTTACTTGTTTTTTATTTACTAGATAAATACAAGTTTACGATTGATTATTTTGTTAGAGTCGTCGCAATTATCCGAATTCAGAATCGAAGTTTGTAAGCTATAGATCGTAATACGGTTTATTCTTAGTGTAATGCAATAGATTGAAACATGTGTGTATACAATTTCACTTGGCCTCTGTAGTTTAAATATTGGAAACTAAATCGTTATTAAATGCTTTTCGGCGAATTATACAGGTGTGATAGCTCATACATGGATCATACCAGGAAGGTTAAGTTATTATTTTTAAAAATCGAATCAAAACTTGATGAACCCTGAGCCGAATTTATATTCCTAATGTAACAAAGTTTTCTCCACCTCTTTTCTTCTTTCTCTTATTTATTTATTTATTTTATTTATTTACACTTCGTTGCTAAAGAAATACAAATAACACAGTATATATAAATGACAAGGGATGCAACGGGCGGCCTTATCGCTAACAAGCGATCTCTTCCAGGCAACCCTAGTAAGAATAGAAATAAATAAAGAAAAATGATGGGTGCTCTTTCTCTTATTTCTTCTTTTTTTACACTATAAATGTTTGGAATGTTTCTTCTTGCTAAAAAAAAATAACTATTTGTGATGATTTGTAATTGCCCCACAATATATATATATATATAGGTACATCTATTTCTGTATTGTGCTGTAAATCTTCTGAATAAATAAATTTTGTGTTCGTTATTTAAACGGCTTTCTTGTTTAGAGTTATTGTTCAAATACTATGCAATAGTCTGAAATTATGACTAACACAGTCTATTTCTGTACGTCCTTCTCAAGATTTTATAGCTAGAAATAGAATTGGTGTCTGCGATACAAATTCCACACATTCTCAACTATTAAAATTATCATATTTATAGTATAAATTCTTAGTTATAGCTTTCGTAATACTTATATCTTTTCGATTATTAGATGCTAAAATATTTTTCTGTTATATATTCAAACTGAAAATATAAAAGATATATGATGTATATACGATGTAACATCCTTCAATAAAGGATTAAATAAAACAATTCCCTAATGAGTAGAAACATTTTTTTATGTTACAGGAGGAAGACGCGCAGGAGCCACACCTGATGTGAAGTAATACCACCGCCCATGGACACTCGCCAGAAGCCTAGACGGCGCACTGCCAGCCTTTTCTTGAAACACATTTGAGATCCAGTATTACTCTTATCTGTGGCTTGTTTGCCCACTACAAACATTGAGGTAAGGTTCTGTATCTTTCATAACAGACAACTCAAAACTCCAGTCCTTGTAAATCAATATAAGGTTAGCACATAGGAAGAGAAAATAAGGTTCAAAGCTCGATTAACGGAGCAGCCTGAAATTAAATTACTCCAATAATACCTCGGGAAGTTACGAGCAAATTGCCAGAAAGAATAAATCCGCTCTTAGATCGCTTGCATGAAAATTGCAACAACCAGCGAGGCGGACAATTATAACGAGACCAGACAAATCAGAATGAGCTGCATGTTATTAGGACTTATTGTAAGTGGGAAAACACTGTGAAAGCAGCAAATTTCATACTTTTTAATCATAGCTTCATAGGGATTTATTTTACAACACGCTCTCGTGGAATATTCTATGACATATTTGGTTCCGGGCATAACATATTTTTAAAACTATTCTTCTTTCGGAGTGTTAGGGAAGAATTATGAGAGTAAATGTTTACGATGCGCCCGCACATCACAAATAACCGACACGCTAATGTTAGCTATAGTCAAGATTTACGTCTTTATTTATTTTATTTACTTATTAACAATTCGTTGCATTACATAAAAGAAAAAAAAATTAAACATAATTTAATGAAAAGCAACTGGCGGCCTTATCGCTTTCGAGCTATTTCTTCCAGGCAACCACTGTGAGTAAAGGAAAAAATAACACGTATTAAATTACATAAGGTAGGCAAGAAGTGCGAAAATACATATTACAAATACAATAAGAAGGAAAAAAAACTTACTTAACAGAAACAAAAAATAAATAAACTAAACTGATATAGGTAATAGGATACATAAAAAAAAAAACAGAAAGTAAAAACTTTTTGTGATACATAAACCTTATTTTACTAGATTATGTGTTATAATTTAAATGTATTTAATACCTTTTTTCTATTGTTAGTGTCGCTTTTTCTACGAACGTTGAATAAAAAATTTGAAAAGTTTTTTATCTTGTTACGTCAACGAAGTACCTATAACCTCTAACGCGTACACTTAACTTCACCCATAACTTTGACATAAGTACACACAAGTTTTTTTAATTATCATGGATACAAGCTGTGTGTAAAAAATAACAAAAGTAATGAACTGGATTCCATAAAACGAATGTCCCAATTATAGCGACATTTTCTCCTCCTCTACGAAACCATAAAATATGATAAGCATCGAGCAATGAGACACAGACGAAATCCCATTTATTTGTATTTACGACCGATGTGAGCCTTGACCTAGCGAATCGACTGTATTCGGGAAAATGTTCTATAATGAAAACAATTTTGTTTTTACTGGAATAATAATTTATTTATATTCAAAAGAACAGGGTCAACGCGTTCGTATCTATAATCGATTATACCATAGCTATCGCCTAATTCAGAAGATCGGTACGAGTGATATTGCTTACATTGATGTTAAGTGACTACCGCCCGTGGACACAAACCCTAGAAGCATCTCAGCTACTTTGCCGGCTTCCTGAGAATAAGTATGCTCTTTTCTAAAAGATTTAAAACGAACCCTTTTTCATTCGTTATTTCTTGTATAAACAGTATTGGAACGAAAGCATAAGACGCAAAAATGTTTCATAGGTTTTTAAGATTAAATAGTATACTAGGTTTTAGTATTAAATTGAACATAATGAGGGTTCGTCGTGCTGCAAGCGATGCGGAGTATGGCAAGGGCCGCCGGCACAGCTGCAGTCGACGCGCAATATCCCGCTCGCAAATAAAGGAATTTCGATGTCAATTGTTCGCCTTCCCAAGAAATACATACAACAAAAATTTACGTATTTTTTTTATATATTCAGAAAAGCAATTTTTGTACGTCGGCCGCGATACGCGGGAAATTGCACTCTTTCCTTGCGGCGCGGCGTGGCAGAACTGTGAACAGAATCGCGTCTATTGTACTGAAAGGCAGGCGATTGCTTCGCTTTATTGCCACTGTTCTTCCATTAAGAACTATTCAATATGTTTAAATTGTATACTACTTGGTATTTACCGAAGCTTCTTACTTTAAGAATTCATAACAACATTGCGAATAAAGATTAATTTTTATTTTCTTTGAATAACGTCTACGAGAAAACATACATAAATATAACCTTGTTAATTTAAAATATTAGGTAAAAATCAATGCGCTAATTTCCAGAATGCTAATTAAATGTATATACTGCTTTTGTTGTATATAATATATGTTGATTATTTATTACTAATGTTGTAATATTTAGAAACACTTTAGTGGAGGCCTTCGCAAGAGTGCAGAGTCAGTCTCACACCGTATCTTTACGCCCAAACCCAATAACCTATCTCAATCTATTTTTGACCATCTGAGATAGACTTTCTTAATCCAAACATTGATAAAAGTGTCCCAATAACCAATCGACGGATTATAATAGCCATCTGTCGATACATGCTATTCATGGAAGGTCAGATAGACCTTTGTATGAAAATGAAAGTTCACCTGTGCCAATATCCTAACTTAAGATTTTAACTTACAGCAGTTTTTAAACTAATTAAAAAGCTATTTGATATGATTTAAACATTTGCATTTTAATATTACTGGTACGATTTCATTTACTTTATTTGGTTTATATTGATTATCAAATATGAGTGTAAAGAGCGAAGACTGCATTCTATCTGTCGCCAAAAATGGATTGTATTCGTAGCGTTTGAGAGATATATTATTGGTTTCGGGCATTAAGCAATGTTAAGGTGACTTTAACCATCTATTAAACATTTATTTTTCTCTTAACTGCATACCAAGACTTATTTATTATTACATTATTAGTAAAATACACGTTAAATATTACTGATTATTTTAATATGAACTCCCATCTTCGAATATGAAGAGTTTAAAATTAACTATTTTCCATTAAACAGGTTAAATTATAAATATAAACTGGGGCGCTGGAATCAGTACATTCCTTGATTTACGACAGTTAACAGTTAACATTTACAGAATGAACACAGCAAAATCGTCATTTAGAGTTTTCAGTTGTAGTTATTTTCCTGAGAAATCTAATTAGTTAGAGCGATCTCGCCTGCTGTGTCTCTGTATACTTACAAATTATATTCGTTACGCGCCGGCGGATACACTCAAGATCTTGTTTGTCTCATTTTGATTATTGTCAATCTGATTACCGATAGAGCAGTGTTGGCCTAGTGGCTTCAGCGTGCGACTCTCATACCAGAGGTCGTAGGTTCGATCCCCGGCTGTGTACCAATGGAGTTTATTTCTATGTCCGCATTTAATATTTGCTCGAACGGTGAAGGAAAACATCGTAAGGAAACCGACATATCTTAGTCTCAAAAAGTCGACGACGTGTGTCAGGCACTGGAGGCTGATCACCTACTTGCCTATTAGATTTAAAAAAAATATCATGAAACAGATTCAGAAGTCTGAGGCCAATACCTAAAGAGGTTGTAGCGTCACTGATTTATTTTTATGATTACCGATACACTACACATTTTATCACCCTAATAAAAATAATAATCTTGGCATTACATCTTATTTTATTATCATTATTAGTAAACATATATGCAAGGTGGATAAAGATCTCTTTAAATAGGACTTACAAACATTAAAAGCGTACATTCCTATTTTTGTATCGATATTTATACTAAGAAATATAATTATTTGGAATAATTATACATGAGATGCATATTATTAAATGAACTAGTTAAATTGAAAATTATACATTCTCCAGAATGTTTCAAGACGTGATTTAAGAAGCCAGGTGTAGCATAAATTTACAGCTTTCTCTAAAATTGTCTAGATAAAATTAGATTGACCTAATTATTCTGAATGACTCAATTTATCGACCTAGAATACTTGGCACTTCATATAAATATGTATATATTAAGATAATTTATC
This sequence comes from Pieris rapae, assembly GCF_905147795.1. Classification (NCBI taxonomy): domain Eukaryota; kingdom Metazoa; phylum Arthropoda; class Insecta; order Lepidoptera; family Pieridae; genus Pieris; species Pieris rapae. The sequence continues at coordinate 5,215,112 of NC_059524.1, read as the reverse complement.
AAAATAGAATTTATTTATTTTGTAAATTTTTTGCCGCGCACCACCACTTTGTGGAACCAGCTGCCTACCGAAGTATTTCCGAACCAATTCGACTTCCTACAAGAAAAGAGTGTACAAATTCTTAAAAGGCCGGCATCGCACTAGCGAGCCCTCTAGCATCGAGAGTGTCCATGGGCGGCGGTATCACTTAACATCAGGTGAGCCTTCTGCCCGTTTGCCCCTGTTCTATAAAAAAAACGCAAACTTATATTTAAGATAATAGTTTTCATTGTGGAATGTTGTAAGCTTAGATAGATAGATTGATATAAATAAGATACCAAAATTAAAAAAAAACGGGGCTGCTAGTAAATTAAAGTTCTTTATTAGTAAATTAATTTATAATAAGACTGTTTTTATTTACATAAACTTTAAACTAGATCCTTAATAATGTATTAAGTAAATAATGGTACATAATGTCGAGGTGATACCCCGAGAGCCTGATTTACGAGCTTCGGACCGTTTAGTCAGCTGTTAATCATTAAAGACGCTAACTAGAGAAACTGCACTGCGATTTATCGATTTAAGAGGGAAACAAATAAATAACTAAAGTTGCTTTCGTGTTTGAAAAATAAGATACTAAAACATTGTTTGCTATGTGAATATAACAACTGATATGACGATATACGAATGTCTTGGTTTTGAATTCCGGCAAAAATTTGTAGTTTAATATAAATAAGTGATATATTTCCATTGTTTAACTGCTACTAATAGTTTCTAACAATAATACGTATGTATAGATATTCTATCTATACATACGTATTATCTATACAAATTTAGAATTGACATTACAATTTTGAACTCAGTTGTTTATCTTGTGTACCACGCAACTTATTTTGTAAATTTACGAGTTGAATAAAAATAAATATATTTTATATTTTTAAAAATAAATATAGTTGAAAGTTTTTCTTGTATATAGTTAGCGTTTTATAACGTATTATTATAGCATTTGTCTTGGTCTATGGGACAAATAAAATTACTTATTTTCTATGTTTAAAGCGTAATAAGACAGGGGAGGGTACAAATCATAATAAATTCGGCGAACTTATTAAGTCAGCCGCCAACAAACAATGGAGCGACTTATTGGCGAACTCCCCCTGTTATCTAGCCGCCCTCTCCACCCCCTGGTCCAAATGGGGCTATCGGAAAAAGCTCACGGGGAACCAAGAATACACCAATTAACACAGCGAGGGGTTAAGGACTTAAGACGATATTATTTTCATTTGATGACATTTCTATCGGCTCCAATGGATCTTTTGTTTGAATACAGATAAAATACTTTATTATTTTATAAGATCTAAGTCTTTCGATCTTTTTCATTGATACCTGAAATAGGCAAAGAATGTTTTGTTGGGTTTTTATATTTCCATGGTAACGCGATAAAGGACAAATCCATTTTGACAAAATATATCGCTATTCAATAAACGGTGCTTGATTTTTCAAATGTTTCGTTTTGTATGAGGTAAACTTATTTTTTTATTAACTAGCTGTAATATATAGATATTTATATTACTCTACAATTTCTGTATGTATTAATATCAACTTAAATAAAGACTACTGTAATCTAGATATAACTCTTGGTATAAAAGGAAAATATGAAACAACAGATGATAATCACGCAAATAAGAATAAATCTTATTTCATAACTGCGTAGGCGCACTTTCCGCTATTATTCGCAATTCACCGTAAATTTTGAACAGTAATAAGTATAAATGAGGTCGATGTGACGGTATATTTGTCTATTTTAATCTTTACTGCGATTATTCTTATGAAATATAATTCGCATTGAATTTATTTCATATAGACACTACGAAAATTCAGATATATCATCATTGGTTCAGGGTTTCGAATTCCCTGAAGGTGTTAATTTTTCTTATAATATGTATAAAAATATATCAAAGAATTCCAACATTTTCTTACATAATAAATAGATACATGTAATATCTGAGACTTTAGATTATATGACGGGTAACATTTGTTCTGAAAAAATACTTTTATACAAGGTTCGATAATAAAAAATAATCAATAAATTTACGTTGCTTAATATTTACGAAGAAAATCGAAGAGACTTCCAACGTCGATGCTTATTGTTCCTGTAGCTGTTTCTTATTTAGAACAATTATATCAAAGAGAGGAAAGTCTAAGCAATAATGCCAATACCGAGCAGACACGTAGCTAGTAGTATTAATCAGTTAGTCACACTTGTGCACAAAGTAAGGAAGAGTCGATTAGGGTACCTTGGACATTATTGAGACATCGGCGGCAGCTGCGCGAGAAGTTCCCGATATTGCTTGGACAGTACTACTTCTAACTTATTTCAACTGCCCACGAATTTGTACCATTCAAACTTTGCCAATTGATCGCTATTATTGCGTGCTACGTCATATGTTTATTGGTTCAAAATCAGACTAGAAACTTTTTGAGAAAATATTTTTGGTTGGTAGAATTATAGGTAGTTAAGGCCTTTATTCGTTTACACTGATTATTAAGATCTACAGTGATCTTGCTGCTGCATGCTGTGATTTTAAAAAGCCGGCAACTCACTTGTTAGCTGGCTTAAGAAAAAAGTGCATTTGTAAAAAACAATTCAAAATGTTTTTAATCATCTCACTATGAGAATTCTGACATCATACTTTTGTATTTTAATTTCAAAAGATTGCACATAATAAAGCATTGTTAACTAATTGTACTAAAATTTGTATAAAAATAAGGTTCAACTGTTTGTTTTTATTTTTTTTACCTTTTAGTAAAACATCTATTAAAAATCAAACCCTATGTCAAAGTTTTTTTAATTGGATTTCGATATCTAACAAATTAATTCCGAACCAGAACTCCAAATTCAAAAGCACATGGCGTGTTTAAAATTTAAAATTCTATGACACTAGAGTTGTGCTGAATATAAAATGAATAAATTGAATTTGGTTATATGGCAATGACGCTATGGCAATATCGGAATCCAATCAGCGTGATTGACAGGTGGACCGGCAGTCGGGCTGACGTATCGGATGTTACTTGACGTTATCTGGTGGCTTCGACGAGCAGCCAGGCTAAACAAAGCCAGGGGACAGTATGGGTTAGTTGTTGGACTTTTAGCTTAGGCCATTGTATGTTATAAATTAATTTTTAATATTTCGAAATTTTTCTTATACGACCGAAGGGGATTTGAGCAAAATAATTCCATGATATATGTGCTTTTTTGATAGGACAAATAAAATATATTACACAAATTGCTGCTAGCTTGAAAACGTAGCAGGTTTAACTATGGTTTTTTCAACATACTTATAGTTTTTAGAATTTGAAACAATAAGGATTATTGTATATGAAAGGACTAGTTCTCTGTTAGCAACATTTGTTTAGATTTCACCACTTCATGTTACCAATTTTCAAGTTGTGATGGCTGCGTAAACTTTCCTTGTGACAAATCAGATAAAAATATTCTCTCCCAATAATAATTGTTCATAACCAGAACTCTTACGCATCTTCTACATCTCACGAGAAACTAAACAACGCGAATGATGACTTTACTATTAGTAAATATTTTTTTAGGATCCCCCTTGCCTTGTTTTAGCAGCGTGTGAGCCGCATGAATACTAAATTTCAACCAACATCACCTTGATGGCTGGAAATCTTCCTTGACTCCGGTAGTCGAGGAAGTCAAGACGGGGGTCTTCCCTGAGAGATACGACCGAAATTCGAGCGTACTCCTCTCTTAAAGCGGCAATGCATCGACTAAAAATGGATGTCTATGGGCTGCGATCACTGCCTTGGGCGTCCCGCACCCTCTTTTGCCCCCCTATTACATATATATATATATATATATATATATATATATATATATATATATATATATATATACTAGCGGTTCCGACAGACGCTGTCCTGTCTACACGTCTTTAATTTCAAAATTTCAATTTTTAATAAGCCATTTTGATGAAAATTATTATACAAATGTTATGACAATATCTAACGATCCAGCACATGGTCACACGCGATATAACACAATGATAACAAAACTTTTTTTAAATTTCGGACAGACACACTAAACAGACTAAAATTAAAATTCGAATATTATTTAAAATTTGACACTGCGATGGTAGCGCCGTCTGTCGGATCCAATGTAAAACATTCCAAAATCAATCAATCAACAACTAATAAATTGAAAATTAATTAAAAAAACATTGTCCAGCGGACAAAATTGTGAATCTAAACCATTCCCAGATCCCCTTGAACACACACAAAAAATTTCGTCTAAATCGGTCCAGTCGTTTAGGAGGAGTTCAGTCACATACACACGCACACAAGAAATATATATATTAAGATATAAATATTAACCAAATTAAATTAAGATTTACTTATTTGTCACTATCTTTGTATTATATGTGCCGATATTAAACAAATTCAACCAAAAATATTAAAGCACAGTAAAACAAGTTTCTGAAAAAATAACATTAAAACCTTTTATACATTTTTAATCCCTGTTATGATTTAATCAGTTCCTTTTTTTATAATCTTTACAACGTAAACTAAAAGCCGAAAATGAAACAAAGTTAATATTTATTAAATAAATTCCATTTGCCTTTATTCGCTGTAAATTTTATGGACTTTTCTTTAAATCCCTTACTGTAAAGATACCTTTAATTACGAACTGGTCTTCTGATGAGTAATCAAGACCGCAAATCACCGGTCATATGGTATTTCCCAATCACGATGTGGTTTGTATCTTGCAATCATATCTAGGTGAAACTGTTCATAGGAAAACGGTACAATGCAAACGATTAAAAAAAATCAATAATACACGTATGATCTAGCTTTTAACAAACCGTTTTAGTATTTACTTAAATCATTAATACTTCGCTTTAAACAGACACTTTTACGATTCTAAATTTAGAATAATGTTACGAACATTGCTATGAATCTTTTGGATGTTCTGAGAGGTCTTTGGTGTTCTATACAATAAAACTATAACAATTTTGACTTACGAGTGCGTTTTATTTAACTGCACTACTCACATTAAACAATAACCATAATATAATTGCAAATAACTTGTAGTGATTTAGTATTTTTAATTTATTTTGGCTAGACGATATATATTATACTAAATTATGCACATCAGAAATAGTATAATGGTACTATTATTAAGAAAAAGCGGTACTGCCCCAGCCTCGCACTTAGATATATATCCTGTTATGCTACATTATGCATCCATTATATTAATTGTAATGGTAACATAATTTTTATAATGCTCCGGTTTAAATAAATACAAAATTTATTTAATAACCATTAGTAGGTATTACATTCAAAATTTGAAAATGGAAATTAATGACGAATATCGAGAAGGACAAGCAAGAATTTCTCTGCAATTCTTTTTAATCATGTTTTTGGTTAAAAAGGAAATTGTAAGTAATTGTAAACATAAGGTTACAGTAACATAATCATGCTTTACTTGTATATATATACATAGTAAGTATTACTGCCGTTTTAATCGTTCTAATAAAAGATCTTACTGAATTTGATGGCAAATAAATAGCCGTAAGGCATAAAATTGAAACGCAACATTTCAATGTTACGTATTCATGGTACAATTTCGTAAGTCAATTTAAAATTTATTAGAGAGAAACAAGTATAATGGTTGTCATAAAGTTTGTAGGCCCTCAGTCGGCACGCACGAATTGAAATAAAAACCACGTGTAGTCCTTTGAATAGTTGATGCCTCTCATAACTAAAATGTTGGGGTCTGTGTAACATTTACTCTCGTTTTTATTAATATAAAACTTTTTACAAGAGCTGTGTTGGCCAAGTGGGAGAGCCATTCTCATTACCGAGGTCGTAGATTTGAACGCTAGCTAGTGGAATTTTTATGTACCAAACAAAACTTGATAGGAGCAAGGCTGGCCATCTAGGTGCCTAGTAAAAATGTTCCAACAAGTGCTACATTGATTTGGATTGTGGAAAATGAAATAAAGTTCAAGTGATGAAATATTTTAAGTGGACTACTTCGAATTTTAAAGTTGCATATGTTTCTGTTGTTACAATGAATAAATATCGTTATATACACACCCAGTACTATTATTATGTTGTTTAAAAATTGTAGCATTTTAATTAGGAAATTAAAATAATTAATTAAGAAATTGCGTTACAACTTTGTGTTATAAGCAAATACAACATTAAAAAAAGGTGTCACAACAAAAACATATTTTCTCATAAATAGCCGTTGTAACACCTACCTTAATTAAATTATTAACCAAGTTATTTATGTAAAATATTTTCACCCCATAATTAGCACATATGACAATATGTAAATTTGAAGTCGCGTTTTGAATTTAAAACAGTTTAACTATCCCTTATTTATTTTTTATTATTCCTGTTCATTTCAGGTAGAAAATTACACTGGGTGACCGTTTTCAATGAAATACATTCTTTATTTAGTATTATTTGTTAATAATTATCATTATTTTATTTTATTTAAAAATGTAAAATATGCATAGATGATTCGTTTCGCCCTAATATTTTTTTTGCCTTAGCCCACCCTTTTTACCACATACCAATATATTATGAAACCTTTATTATGCTATCCCATAAGTATTATTTGCTTTACCGTAATAAAAACATAAGTACTAAATTAAAACTATTTTAATTATGGCTAAGTGATGCATGGACACTCACATTGCCAGACGGCTCGAATTTTTTAGTTTTTCTCTCCATAAATAATACTCGAAATGATCCTGCCGAGTTCAATCCCTTAGTAATATATTTTTAGATTCATTTTTATTTAAAAAAATAGTCTGTTTATCATCAATGTATTTTATTACAATATATTTATACAAAATATTGTATAAGTCTTAGTTAAAATGTTTTATATATCCGACAATGTAACATTCGCAAAATTATTCTAAATGATTTTTAAAACAGTCGTAAAAAGATATGGACCAGTATACGATCGTTAAACTCGGATTAAGTCTCCAGTGCTGTTTACAATTACAAATGTATTACTTATTCAAACACCTCCGTTCGGGTAAAGAAATTGATTTCTACATAATTTAGTAGCGAAAACACCTCACAGGGACCCATGCGTAATAAAAACAAAACATTCGTTCGTTACTACTTTCATCCGAATAAATGAATAAATTTTTAATGGACGGACTCGCCTTCGGTAATCAAGATCTAAGTAACTTTTCTAATTTACGCGGCTAAAAATTTTTGTCACGAAATAATGAACGCCTAATTCTCTTTGACAGATAACATCCAATATTTATTCAAAGGGACTTTTCGTTTACATAATAATTAAATGCGCTTTATGAATGATAAGTTCAAAGTTTTCTTAATAAGTTTTCCAACAACTTGCATTTTAATGAACCCTAATAATTTGTAAATCCATTACGGAATCATTAAGCGAAATACTCCTTTTTTGTACTCTTTGTTTTTTGCATTTGATATCTAATATATAAAATTCTCGTGTCGCGGTGTTTGTGGTTAAACTCCTCCGAAACGGCTTGACCGATTCTCATGAAACTTTGTATGCATATTGAGTATGTCTGAGAATCGGACAACATCTATTTTTCATCCCCCTAAATATTAAGGGTAGTCCACCCCTAAATATTTTTTTTGAATTTTTAGATACATTTTAATTTTTTTATCAACTGTATCAACAACATTAAAAAATACATACAACCCTATATTTTCGACTTTCTACGATCAACCCCAATTTTTTATTATAAACGATATACATGGCAAAACGACGTTTGCCAGGTCAGCTAGCTTTATATAAAATTTTACTACTTGATTTCAAGAACCAACACAGTCCTTTGTATATATTTTCTCACATTTACACCGCCCAAGAATCTTTTAAGGACAGTTAGCTTGTTTTGCGGTTTTAAAACTGTAATTAGCACTGTAATAGGCAACTGGCCACAAATTCTTGTAGCGTATGCTTTGTCGAGTCAGATTCTTGTTGGTAATTAACCGTTGCTATAAATTAGTGTCCGAAGTCGGAAGCTCATTGCGGATGCAGTCCACGACGCCCGCCCTAGGATGCGACGCCCAAACATTGTCACTACACATACCCAGCTGTGCACGCTAGTTACAGCCCGCAAGACACACTACGACCTGAAATATCACCGCTCGATCGGCAACACGTCGATAAACTGATATATACCATATTTCGTTGTCCACATGATCTAGTATAAGCTTTGCGTTGTATTGAATTTCTATTATCATCAAGAGATTACTTTGATGAAATGTTATCTTATATAGAGAAACATTGATAGCAGCTTGCTTATGAACATTATTTTGTTTATTCATCATGAAATGAAATACGTTTATTTTTGAACATGATGGTATCACTTATTCCACGTCATTAAATTCGAGCCTGTTGGCATACCTACTCATCGGCAAAGAAGACAGAGGGTGTTGGCCGAGAGAAAAAGCCGGCGTAAAAAACTCTCGGTACTCTTTTTTAAAAAAAAGCAAACCTCAAACAATTATACAAAAAAATATAGCAAATTAACTAGAAGTAGCCTGCCCAGCACTAGTCCCAGGCCCTTTTATCAACTAGATAATCACTAACTTACATATAGTAAACTTTCGTCTTATTTGTCTTTGAAACTTTTTAAGTAGTCATTCTAAATACAAACTAAAGCACCTTGTTTGTATTTTGGAGATGCAAGTGATTGCGATGTCACGACGTGTCGCTGGCTCTTCATAGGTGCAGGTAATCGTTCCACGCTCACGTATCTGATGGAGTTTCCGAGCTTCTAAACTAGTTCGCCTGTTGTAGGAAACTTTTGACGCCGTTCTCTACAAGGTGCATGTTCAGACTAGTTCCGATAAGGAGCTGGATTCCACCCTAAATCCTAACGCGCGCCTACATTCCGCTGACGTTGGTAAATGCTCTGTGGGCAATTAAAAGTTTCAAACATTTCCGATTTTATTTCTATCAACAGCACTTTAACTTTGTGAGGTGCTCAAATATCGCAGTCCGTGTATGCAAATAGGAAAGCGGGCAATATGCCATTACTAACTTTATATTGCTTCACATCTTCTTTGAAATACCACGTACCTTTATAATAAGGTATCGAAAATGTTCATTCAATATTAGAAAGATCATGACACATCAAATAGTTTGAGAATACCGTTGATAACAGGGTTGGCAGATGGAACTTGTTAAATAGTTTACATAGTCCATTTTCAAAACTGCCGCTTGAATAGTTAATTAATATTTTTTTTATAATTTATACAATTCGAAAAATATTTGAAGAAAAAGAAATACTTAAATATACTGATTTCTTTTTAAAATAGCTAGCAGCCCTATTGACAGCAGTCTCATATCCAACGTCCCGAATGTCGCTACAGCTTTATGAGACTTATGAGGATTACACGAAAATGCGTATTCGATGACATTTTTCGAGCCCATAGAAAAAGATGAAATATTAGGAATTCTAGACGTGACATGAATGCGGTAGGTGGCACCTATTACCGATGTATGTGCGTTCTTTCGCGCAAGGCGGGCGGGCCGACGGGCGGGCGGCGAGCGCCGGTGAAACCGAGCGTGACGTTCCATTCCTGATATAAAAATGTAAGTATGAAAAAGCTTTGTTAAACGCGGCTTGGCTTCGGCGAAGTGGTAAAGTTTGAAGTGGAAAAGTTTCTAGGCGAAATCTTTTGCGGAAAACGATTAAATTTTAAGAATATTTGTACTGTTAAGGGGGCCACTTTGAATAGAATGTCTTTTGTTAAAGTAATTACATCGATTTATCTGAACTTAATTGTTCAAATTTCCTAATTAGATCCAAATTTTATAAAGACTCTATTGAATCCTTACAAAAGCGTGACTTTGTATGGTTAATGAGGATTCATGTTGGCATATATTTTACTCAACTTCCCGAAACAAACGTATAAAGGTAATAAAAATATTGTATAAATGGTCAGAAGAATTGTGAAACCATTAATTCAATTTAATAACTGGGATTGGGTTGAACAATAACAGAATTGAACGTCTAAAGTTGAGGTTAGAGGGCGCTCTATTCGAGGGAAGATTATTTTAACGAAATAATTAAATTTGCGGAAGTCCGGTGCAGCGCGACGTAAGCGGAATCTAGAATAGGAATTGGTTGAAATTCATTTGCGGCCATTTTATAAAGAAGTACTGTGCAAATTGACTTAATAGGTTGGAGCTCGCAAGCGTACAAAAGACGTACTACAGTTTAAGATCTACTAGATAAAGATAGAGATAGAAAAGTTAAGAAACGTGAATACATAATAATATAAATATACTATTAATAAGTTTGCTTTCCACATATAGATTTTAAGCATGATAGAGAATAACAACGAAGTTTTTGTTTTCTGTTTTATAAACTTACTTGAATGAATTGACAAAAATATAAGTAAGCGAACCCATGATACATAGTGGTTTAAAACTCAAAGAAAATATGGCAATTTTCTTGATATATACTAAAAAGAAAATCTATTTTAATTTTAACTTCATTTAGAGCAGTGTTGGCCTAGTGGCTTCAGCGTGCGACTCTCATACCTGAGGTTGTAGGTTCGATCCCGGGCTGTGCATCAATGCACTTTCTTTTTTATGTGCGCATTTAACATTTGCTCGAACGGTAAAGGAAAACATCGTGAGGAAAGCCACATGTCTTAGACCCAAAAAAAAGTCGGCGACGTGTGTAGACACTGGAGGCTCATCACCTACTAGCGTATTAGATTTAAAAATGATCATGAAACAGATTCCGAAATCTGCGGCCAGGACCTAAAGGTTGTAGAGACACTGATTTATTTTATTTAATTTTGTACCAACAATGCTACTTGAAGTTTCAGAGTATTATTACTAATAACAAAGACTAATATTAAATTAAAAAAACGAATTAAAACTACTTATAGTTCAAACATTTAATATCCTATTCTGAAAATACAATACTCCACTAAATCAATTCCCGGAACTGCCGCATTGGAAAACGACTCGATTAGTTGCCTGGTCAGCTATTAAATAGTTGGAAAGTAAAGGTAAGAATAAAATCAGTACATATTGAGATTCAGCTCACGGCCCGCAAGGTTTTGCTGGGGTTGTCTGTTCCGCAGTGCGCCCCGTGCAATACGATTCTTTTATACATGTTTTTGAGGTCACCGAATTGGTATTTTATCTAGACTACGCCCAATCCGTTGTTAGCGTTTATCTTCTATGACTATATGCAAAACAAAATAGTATGTTATTTGTTTAGTATTTATAAATTTATTACGTTGTGTTTGTTGATTAAGTTAAGAGGTTTAATTATAATTACATTTATATATTACATATAAATGTAATTATAATTATATATTACATTTACATATTTGCTCGCAGTCAAAAATTAATCTACATATTAAAAATTTATACTTAAAAGCAGAATCCTAGCTGCATTTAATTTTTATTAATTTAAGGCCATTTGTCCATTTAATCTACTCTCTTTTGTTTGAATTCTCAATTCTGAAAAAGAGTGTCTTACAATAAATGAATTATTCAAAAACAGAACAAATTCGAGACAACAAAAAACTAGTTATTGAATTTATTTAAAATAATAGCGTTACGAGTAGTTTAATATTGGGAACAATATTTTCACAAAGTTACGCTCGCCGCCCGCGCCGGCTTGCATCTGAAACAAGCACTCTCTAACGACTGTTTCACGTTTCGAGAATACTGTTATAAGATTTTCTCGACGAATTTTGAAGCTCATAAATTATTGCGAACACGTCAATATTACGTAAATGAAAATACTTTACCAAAAGGTGCTGAGACGATGGGATTGATACATATCAATGCAAAAACATGTTGTATTTACAATATTCTTAATCTATAACTATAATAATCATTATTGATAAAGAAAAATACAACGAATTTCAAAAGTTTAATGCTACCGGCATTTTCTCATTATATTGCGATACTTATTCGTTGAGCGAGTGAAACACCAAAAATCAATCTTAAATAATTATATGAAATTACAATTAAAAACACGATGGCATAAGTGATGTGTAAAGTGAATGTTGTCATCCACTCCCGAGATACGATTTCCACTGACTGACAAAATCTATAAAAAGCCTACGTGTGCAACTATTGAAATTATACATTATACAATAACTAAGTTATTCTTTCCAAATTTTGTTTGGCTTTTTCGATAATTATGCAATATAATAAATGAAACCAACACTGAGCAAGCTATGGGCATAAAAGTAACGGAGACGAATTAAAGGAAATAATGTTCAACATTAAATTAAGAGGCATCTTTTTGGGATTTGCCGTTTAGGTCATACAAAAAATTGTTAAAAGAAATAGGCAGTGGTGTTTTATCATCCGAGTTACCAATACCACTTACATAAGCTCTTTAATACCTACGACGACGTCGGGGAATTATCTAGAAATTATTTATATATATATATATATATAAAAATTTTGAAAACATTGCTGACTTGAGTTAATCTCTTAAGGATCAGACAATATACAGCTAATAAGTTGCCGATTGAGGCAATATGGTCGTCACGTAATCTATTTATAATGAAACTGTACCAAGTTGTGAAAGGTTGGTTGTGCTGTTGACGTATCGTCTAGAAAGTTCTCCCGGAATGACATACTTAGCCTGAGCATTCGCCTCCGTAAATCCATGCTTCGTTAGAATTTAATTCCTATTCTGAATCAAGCCACAAATTAGTGAGCCCGAATTGGATTGCTTTGTTAAATCTAAAACTTCATGTGAGGATAATATGAAAACAGCTTTTGTTTTCGTATTCAATTATATAAATGGATCTAATTAGTTGTTATGCTTACACAGCCTTAAGATTTAATTATGTTTTTCAAGCGTTTTGAAATTGTAATTCTCTTAAAGGTTACTTACATTGAATACTCTTGCAAATCCATTTAAGAAAATTCCAATCGGCTATGCAACACATATGAGCAGTGTTGGCCTAGTGACTTCAGCATGCGACTCACATACCGGTGTATGTGTGTAAGTGGTCGTAGGTTCGATCCCCGGCTGTGCACCTATGGAGTTTATTCTATGTGCGCATTTAACATTTGCTCGAACGGTGAAGGAAAACATCGGGAGGAAACCGACATGTATATGACTGAAAAACTCGACGACGTGTGTCAGGCACTGGAGGCTGATCACCTACTTGCCTATTAGATATAAAAATGATCATGAAACAGATTCAGAAATCTGAGGCCAAGACCTAAAGAGGTTGTAGTGCCACTGATTTTTTTTATGCAACACCTATATTTTTTTAATAACACTGAACAATAAACAAATATTTTAAGATGAATTTCATGACAAACAACATAGTGTATTATTACACGGTATTGCTTTATTACAGTTTGATAGATATAAAAAATTTAATCATACATAACACGTATTACATATTACATAACAAACTGGACTATATCCAGGACGTACTAGAGACGGTCAAGGTCAAAAGTAACCTGACAAGCATGCATGGTGAATGTCATGAAAGTGGTTAAAGTGAGAGCGGTATCTCAGGACTGTAGCGAGTGGAGATATATGGTACTATAAAAACGTGAATGATAATATTTCATTATTTCAATTTCTACGCGACGATAATACAAATTAAAGAGCCTTTCCAATATTTGATTCAAGTTCGCTTAGCCATTTTAATACATCGTTTAGCGTCTCCCCACACAATAAATCCCTTGTTTACTCCTCCCCACTTACTCCAACCCGACGTTAATCAGCTTCCTGGTCTAGAAATCTAGATTACCTAACGCCGTCTAGTCTAGATCTTTTGTTTTTCGCATGTTTTCACTTCTGGTCAAGTGCTTTGTTCGAAAATGTTTTAGAAACTTTGAACGACAGCACAATGAGTTCAATGCACTGGTTTTTGTCTAGGTCTTACCGTAATCTGAAAATCAGTTTTAAAAATTAACAGTTACAGTGAAAGCGTTTACCGTTAGGTATATGTTATGTTGTGAGTAACTTTAAAATTAAAAAAATAAATCAGTGGCGCTGTTTCATGATCATTTTTAAATCTAATAAGCAAGTAGGTGATCAGCCTTCAGTGCTTGACACACGTCGTCGACTTGTTGGGTCTAAGACATTTCGGTTTCCTCATGATGTTTTCCTTCACCGTTCGAGCAAATGTTAAAAGCGCACGTAGAAAGACAGTGAATTGGTGCACAGCCCGGGATCGAATCTACGATCTCAAGTATGAGAGTCGCACACTGAAGCCACTAGGCCAACACTGCTCGGTGTAACTTTAGCGAAGTGCATATCAAGCGACTCTCAACCCTGATATGAGTTAAAGCCAGGCAGTAGTGGACTTTATATGAAATCATTTTTTGAAACAAAATCTGTTTTCATATTTTTGTTGCACGTTGAAAATAAATGATCACGAAAGAGATGTATTTGAGTTAAGCTACAAAGCGCCACTGTATTGTTATTTTATTTATTAATACCATTAGTAACATTACCTTTGAGTGTATGGTAAGTCGAAAAAGTTGACACACAAAATCTGAACTAGTTATAATTCAAATTTAATCGTAAATTTACACGAACATGTATTTCCGTACCAACATAACCAAAAATGCTTTAAAAAGATTAGGTAAGAGGCCGGAACAATCTCTCGAGCCTCCCTGCCGAATGACCCTTAGCTTTAAAAATCCCCAAGAATTATAAAATAGAGGTTTAAATTAACAGAACTTTAAACAAAACAATTTCAAGATACATTCAAGTCGCGCGAAAAACTACGAACCAAGAGGAAAACGTTAACTCAATTTCGTAAGTTTAAATCTCTGAAGTGCAGTATTTTTAAGCTGTTCACATAAATTCTGCTAAGTATGTTTTGCTCATTATTTTTACAGACTAAGCTATCTGGTCACTGATGGTGTGAACGTGGAATTAAAATGATCACTCACTTTGGGTAATCTTAATATATATAAATCTCCTGTCACGATGTTTGTCCGCGATGGACTCCTAAACTACTTAACTGATTTTAAATTAAATTGGCACACCGTGAGAAATTGGTCCAACTTAAGAAATTGGATAGTTTGGATCTTTAATTATAGTCGCAATTTTATTTTATTGCTAATTATTTGTTTATTATTTGATACAATTCTAACAGATGGCGCTGTGTTAAAAGTACCAACGTTTCACATAAGCATAAGTTGTAACTTTCACATAAGGTCTCCTACCGTTTCCCTTGAATAGTTTACTACTATGTAATATAACCAAAACCTTAGCCACATCAACGCTTGGCCGAGTCTGCTAGTGTACTATAAAATACAAAATAATACTAGCATGTCCCAGCTTCAAACGGCTTAACTTTTTAAATTTTTGTGGAAATAAATAACGGTGAAGTTATTTTTGAAACATATGAGTTTCTCCAAACATAGAAACATACACATTTCTTATTTATAACATAAGTAAATTTTTACCCTATATTATAAAGATCGTCATAATAATAATACATTATACTACTTACTCCTAATCTAACATATATACTAAGATATCTTAAATTAAATTATTTGAACTCACCTGTAATTAGAACCTGAGACATCGGCTTAAACAAGTCTAACATTCCACTAAAACCAATTAATATATTATGCCGTGAACTTAAATTTCTCTCATGAACGTCTCAAATCGCGTAATAATCGAGGCCTACAAACGTAATAACGCAATAAATTCCTAACAAATTCCTCGGATAACGATATCCCTAATATCTATAATAATGCGTATATCCATAAAAGAACAATGCTTTACATAAAGCCAACGTGAGACGGCAATCCCGCGTCATACATGGAAATACTCTTGACATTCTAGTCACGTCTAATATTTCTTATTTTCTTTGTCTCATTTGTCCTCGACAAGGCTTTATCAGTGTTTTTGTAAAACTTTTTCACGGCTCTTCGTTAACACGTCCATAAAATTTTGTAACTGCCGCTTAAAATTAAATAATTATATAGTTGTCAAATTAGAATTTGGAATATCAAAATTTTCGTAATCAATTAAATGACATGTAAAATTTGAACATTCTTTATTCAAAATATGCAAAGAATAGTCGTGTTATTCAAATTTGGAATAATATGTGACTGAATATATAGATGGCCATAAGTTTTAAAGAAAATTATTTCTTATAAATGATGATTGTTTAGAGACATGATTTAATTCATAATTATCGTTAGACTATTTAACGAGTTCAAGACTGTGTACATTTTCATCCAATTTTATTCAGATGAAGTCACATACAAAAACATGATCATAAAGTGCCTTACGTCTGTATGAGGCAAAAAATAAAATACGAAAAGTAAACTGGTTGTGTAATGGATAAACAAAAGCCTATAAAGAGCCTAGCGTTCGTAATACTCCTGAGTTACGAGCTACAAGCTGCCTACTACCTAATACCTATTAAACTTGTAGGGGTCTGTTACATTCTCTGGTAATTGTTTAGAGACTTACAATGTTATGTTTAGCCTTATAATTTCTATTCTCGTACGTAGGCGGTGACGTAGCCCTGGCAACAGAAATAATTTAAAAATGGAATCGATGACGTAACTTTGGTAACAGAAATAATTTGAAAATAGAATCATTCGGTCATTAACTAAGGAAGACCTTTCGTCTAATACTCGGGTTGCAATTAGAAATAAGTAGTTAGGCACAATGTTATCATAATTTTGTTGGTATGTGTTATAGCATATTGCTTTTAGCAACAACTCGATTCTACGGCTACAATGACTGTGTTGACGTCATACCATGAAACGAAGTTATTTCGGCCTTCACACCAGCCAGTCAGTAGTTAGGCTGAATCCTACCTAGGTTGGAGGAAATGTTCATTATCTTTTCCTCCTCATAGCAATTAAGTGTTAATCAATGTAATCAATAATAATCATAAACGACGATGCTTGCTTAATATAGCAAGTCTATGTTGTCCAACCACTGTCTATAATACAGAAATAAGTACTTTTTGCCAAGTAAGAGGCAAAAGGAATTTTTATGAATCAAATGATATTCCTTAAAATGAGACAGTATTATAATTTTATGTTTAAAATAAATTATTGTTTAAATTTAACAACTTAATGTAGCTGGTGTAACATTATTGATGTCGAGTTAAAAATACTGTATGCATTTTCCACCGCATATTCAAAGAAAAATCTACGGGCTAATATAAGTGAACCCTTTGTACATTTCACCGGTATCGTTTCCATTTGATATTGGATAGCAATTTATTTATCATACATATTGCGGGGGCACCTAAACTGGCTACGGTGGCGTCCTCCTACTGGGAATCAAAGAAACGAACGTGTACTGGGTGTAAGTTCTAAATAAATATAAACATTCTGTGCCTAATTCAAAATTGTGTATTTTTAGTATGAAAGATAGATTCATACTCGTAGAGAGTAGTTTTTTATAGACAGAGACGGCCCTTAACCACACTCACTGGCAGAAGTCTCACTAGTGCATTGTCGGTTTTATAAGAATTGGTTCGCTTTCTTCTTTATTTTATTTTTTTATAGAACAGAGGGCAAACGAGCAAAAGGCTCACCTGATGTCAAGTGATACCACCCGCCACCCATGGACACTCTCAATGCCAGAGTGCTCGCGAGTGCGTTGTCGGCCTTTTAAGAATTGGTACGCTGTTTTCTCGAATGAGTCTAAGTCGAATTGGTTCGGAAATACTTCTTTATTGCAACTTATCGACGAATTTTATTTACCACACCACTTTTCCTCTCAGTGGTGGCGCTGTAGGAAATTTTGTCTTGGATATTTCTTGCTAAAATATCGTCGCCAGTGCGGGTTCTCACTGAGCGCATTCATGCTGCCCACGTCTCTGCTCACACAGGAACAGGCTGTCCGACAGTATTGAGTGTAATTCTGGCAAATTCATAATATTAAAAAGAAAAGCAAAAAAAAAATCTTATTTAGATCCATCGTCATTCGATTCAAAAGTTTTGTCGGATCAGTTAGATTGAAGATTTAAAAACTGTAAACTACTACTTTGAAAATGCACTATAACTTTGCACTTAACAACACTATACTTCATTTTTATTTTTTTGTAGTTGATTAAAATTTATACAACATTACAAAAACACAAATATGTGTTTCATATGTTGTTCAATTTCTTCATGATTCAGGCTAATAAATTTTATATGTATAATCAAATATGAATCATAAACTGAATGGAAATAAAATATTTACGACGGCTTGAGTAAGAAGCAATATTATTGTGACAACTTTTATCGAGTTAAACTTTTAATTCTCTGCTTCAATGAAAGAGGAGAAAAGCAAGCAGCTATTTGATAGCTTATAGGTTACTTTTCACTTTTATTCGCTTAAAGTTTATTGCGAGAATATTTAATACTTTTATGAAATTTTTATTAATATCGAATGCTACTACAAAGTTTTATATGAAACGGAGAGAAGGCCTACTTACTCTATGTACCTTACATTATAATTATAAACTCATTAATTATTAAAACACCTATCGAAGCTCTACAAATATTATAAGCTTCATCCCATAGACAATAGAATCTTATCAAATGAGTGTTTAAATATTATCTTGATGCCACGTAAATTATATCTTAGCGATGGGCAATAGGTCAGAACTGACTTTACGACATTTGATTGATGAATATCTTCGACTTTGAATTCTGAAAGTGAACCTACTCGTTTTAATTAAATTAATAGGTTATCCTAGACTTCTAATTAATAAACCCAAAAATACGTTTACATCTACCGAAAGATAGAATAATTTAAAATGAATATTTTAAATAATCCCTATATAGTATAACACAAAGCGGCTCACTGCCCTCTCATTTCCTACCCTCCTACTTTTAATTGGTCTTTCATTCTACGCAGAAAATCCGCATTATTTGTCTAATTGATAGTTTGAATGCAAGGTTTAATGAAATTGAAAACAAATGATCATATAATATAGTATTGTGTTTTATTAACATAGGTTTTACACATTAAAAGAAAACACTTTTTAAACGGGTTGAAGCTATGTATTAAAATGGAGGACACCGTGAGCAATTTCTGCAGAAACCCTTCATCTTTTAGTCGATACCAACTCCGGGAAAATAAATAGACATAATACAACTTTTTCTACAGCTGTGATACTTTTTTCACATTCAACACCTTTTCTCTTCTGTCACCGTGACCACGCATGCTAAAAAGCACGCGAAACTTCGGATAAATTAAAATTAAGTTAAATAATTTGAAGTTTACAATAATACATAGCTTCTATCCGGTAAAAAAATATTTCCTTTAAATAACCATAAATAGCTTCTATACAGAACTCATCAATATCAAATAATACTTATTCTTTGGAAACAAAAGAATCTTTAATATATTTACGCGGTGAACGTCAACTCCCATTTGAACATTTCCACGATATTTCCCATCTTCAATTTTAATCATGGCCAGGAAAATTTATTAAAAATTTTGCTCTATTTTCACTGAGATCGTCGAAGACCGATAAAAGCGGGAGCTGGGCAGAAGATTGCAATACACACCGTATTGGTATCGATAGCTTGCTTATTTTGTTAATGAAACGGTAATTTAGTGTTATTTGTTTCATGTCAATGGCTATTATTTAAATGAAACTTAGGAGTGAATACAAGAATATATATGATTATTATAATTTAATTATTTATGCATAAACGATTTTATTTGTTTGCGAACGTTTATTCTGAAATCATTCAATACGTACCAAAACGTCACGATTTCATCACTAAACACTAACTTTTCTATATGTATTGTGATTTGGGAACTTGTACACAATATTTATATGAATGTTTCAAATATTAAATGAAAAATAATAAGAAATATTGTAAGGATTTAATTAAAAACATATAGAGGATACAGAGATTTGTGATCTGCGAAAACGGATAAAAAATAACCCTTTCTCATATTACGCTTACGAATTGGATTCATACATATTTTGCAAAATATACATAGCACATATGTATATTTTTGGATATCTTAATCAATCAATCAATCAAAAATCATTTATTCATATAGGTAACATAATGTACACTTATGAACGTCAAAAAAAAGAAATATACATTAAATGATTCAAATTTTATATTTACTGCCAGTTCTCAAATCAAGGGCGTAGAACGGAAGAGAAGAACTGGCAATAAACTCTTTATAAGTTTCTCTCTTTCTAAGTTTTTTTTACACAATGTTTGTAAGGACCTGCTACTTACTAAATATAACTCCGGTAAGTTTAATGTTATTAATTATATCATTGTTAAGATAATTTTGATTTACCATTCATAAATTAACAGTGTTAATTTCATAAATATTTATTATTACATTGTAAACAGTTTAAATTATATAACCAAAATCAAATATATTTAGTAATCGCTGATTAGGACAAGAACTTATAAGGCATATTTCGATACGAAAATGTTTTTTACAAAACTTACACACATAGGGGCACCGACACGTAATAATTTAAGGACTTACCGGGTGGAAATTTAAAACTTCATTCTGTGAATTCCACACTTCTAAACCGAAGTTGGTTTAACTTAGAATTTATGTCGTGCGAGTGTTACGGTGCTAAGCACGAAGGAACATGCGAGTTAGCGTCGCATTCATCACGACGACATATCGCACCGTCACTCCCCGCATATGCACTGGCCGGAGCTACTCTTGTTTGTTAAATACACTTTGTGATGCTATCTTGAGATTGCATGGCCAAAGGAATACAGTGTTTAGTACGGTTTTAGTTGTATGACAATTCCTTTGGGAGGATTTAGATTAACGAAAAAAATAATTCGTTGATAGTTGTACCCAAACAGTAGATTGTATTTTTTTATTTATCATACATATCGGACTGAAGACAAATGTTTTCTTTTGCAAACTAGTGGATTTTCCCTGACAGATACGACCTCCAACAATTCAAAATTCGAGCGTACTCCTCCCTTAAAGGCCGGCAACGCACCCACTTAAAATGGGTGTCTATGGGCTGCGACGACTGCCTTTTTGGGCGTCCCGCAGGGTCGTTTGCCCCCCTATTATATATTAAAAAAAATATTTAATGTGCATAGCATTCGAAAAATAAATGAATATGACTATAAAATTGAACTGTCAAACAAAAGTCGAGCAATTTTGTTCACACTGAAAATAGTCATCCGAAAAAGTAATTTTTTACTTCACTGCGTATGCAATTATGAAAGTTTTACCTTAAATAAAAGGAAGATGTGATTTCATTTAAAAACTTATGCTTAAAAATTTGCACCTTTTGAGCTTTGGAAGAAAATGTAACTAACTTTTTAAATATATGATAAAGATGGCCGTGCAAAAAGTTGACTATTAAATAAAATTTAGTGGTGGATGTGACATACCAATTATTTTTTTCCCCAAAGTTACGTACTGTTCAGAAATGTTTTTATCAATTAAAGCATCAGATACATATACGTATGAGTGCGATACATATACGCCGTTTATTTATTATTTGTGTACGTAAAAAACATTGACAGTAGAAATTTATTCTTTATAGGCAAAAAGGGCAGAAGGTTTATCTCATCAGCAAGGGCTCATCTGATGTTAAGTGATAACGCCCATGGATAATATCGACGCGTTGTCATGAAAGTATTACTGGATTTTAATTGTGTGACCTATGCATAGATAACATTTGACAAAAAATAATGTCTGAGAATTATGTTATATTATATATTATACATATTATAATTATGAAATTATAAATTGGTTTCTTCAGTTTGTAAAAGCTTACAAACTGAAGAAACCAATTCATAATTTATTGAAAATAGAGACTTGTAAAGAATATAATTAGTCTAGACAACACTATAAAACATTAAGTGCGTATTGTATTCTCACTTAACAAATGCATAACTTCTAAAGACATTGGCATAGCTTCCATGTCGTCAAATGGAACGCGATAGTAGATGGCGCTTTTGGCGCTCACTTGGTAATAAAAACTTTCGTAATTACACTCATTTAGGCAAGTAATGCGTTGACGGGATGGCGTGCCAAATATTGCCATTTTTATAACACGATATTGCAATGTTCTTTAGTAAGTTTTAAGACATTGGAACCTCGTAACAGTGGTTCAATAAAATACTGTATCTGTACATAATAAAAATAATAAAGTCTTTATTTATTATAAGTACATTTTCTTTTCAAAGCGTAAGATTTGGAAACCCTTTAAAGTAAAAAGTACCTGTATAGGGTTCCCAGCTCTTCCATAAACAAACTTAATTACTTAAAATAATGACATTATTTAAACTATTTTTTGAACCGTTTCCTTTTTATTTTTTACATACTACACATGTAGGACTCATTTGATTCTAAAAATGTCATATGTGAATAAGTCAGTAAAACCATGCAAAATGCTCTTTTAGAATAAACAATGTTTAAGTCAATGCATAAATAATTTTTGTGCTTAAGAATCTTGAACAACGCTCGTTGGGTGCTTTTTGAATTAGCACGAAAAAACATTTTCTGTATTCGTGTTAAATGGAAAATCTATGCGTTTTTGTTGACGATTGACGATATCGTTTTGATGTATGTAATTACTTGACAAAAGTATCGAAAAGTTTTTACTATAGAGCACGAAACGTCGTGACTGTTAACTATAATTTCATATAAATGTTACACTGGGGATATAAATTTTACAGAGTAAATGTTAAACCAACTACGGGATAAGTAAGGTAAGGGATTAGTTTGCCTATTAAACTAGTTAATTAAGTCTGTAATCAATTGAACTTTCTAGTGTTCTTGTAATTTACTGTCAGTTAGATGTAGGAATTGTTTTTTGAAAGGCCGGCAACGCACTCGCGAGCCCTCTGGCATTGAGAGTGTCCATGGGCGGCGGTATCACTTAACATCAGGTGTCCTCCTGCCCATTTGCCCCCTGTTCTATAAAAAAAAAACTTGTTGACGATCTATCGTTTTAAGGAATCTCTCTTACGTACATTTTCTCTAAAATGTAATTCGTCATTATGATTACTTGTCACGAACCACAAAATCAAAGTGGATAATACTGCAGTAAAAACAAGAAACATTAATAATAATTTGTAAATAATTTGTTCCGTGAAATTATAATTCTCATCCGGACATGAGGGCGGTGTCAGGCAGTGACAGACGACGACTTGCTCGTAAAAACTTTTCTAATTATGTACATTTTGTAGCTAAGGAAGTAGCCACTCTTCACGTTTTGCAATTTTATATGGGATTATTGATTTACGACATGTTGCTACTAATTTGCAGTTTTAAATTTTTAATAGGCTTTCTAAGCTAGAAATTTAAAGGAAGCCTTTCTTCTAAATCATTGCCGGCTGTTTAAAATTCGACTCGGTGTTTTCTTGAATGACCCAAATTCTATTATGAAGTGATATAAAACCCTGTTTTATTCGTGGCGAAGCAATTACGAGTATTGCTCTAAAGACGTTGAAAACTGATACTCAGACGTATAAAAACGAAAGTTAAAGCGAGGTTTCTTATTCCTAATTGGGACTTATATCACACATAATCATCACCGAAACGTTTGACACTAAACTATATATTTTCGCCTTTTTAAATGTCACATGTTGTGTTTAATTGGGAGAAGCGATTCTTATGATTTTTTATATTATAGATTTAAAACTAAATCGTTGTCTTACACCATTTGTATTTAAGTTGTGTTCCGCAGTTTTATCTGCTTTAGTTCGGGAAGGATGTTACTTAGCTTTTTATCCGAAATAATAATAACTTTTATATTCAGATTGGTATTAATATATAAAATTGCGCATCAAGAAACTTAGTAGGATATGGTAAACTATTGAAAGCAGATATGAAGATTGAAGAAAGTTCGCAGCTCTGACATAACAGTGTAGTAATTTTCTCCGTCCACCGTAAACAAGTAACATAACTTTTAGAGGGTACTTGCACACTACTCCTCAGGATACTTTACAGTGAAACCTTTCGTCAAATGGTGTTGTGAGATGAAACGTGGAGTTTTATGTTTTCTTGTCAAAATATTGAGCTGAAAGCCTTCAGCAGTGTTCACTAAATGTAGTGCAGGATTTTCAAAATTCCCTCCTCATTCTGATCCGCATTTGGTTTACATTTTAGTTTATACAAGACATTTAGGCGCATATTTGTATATTTAAAATGAAGGATAGAAGATATTAAATCTTACAGATCGGTTGGTTGTATATGTTATCTTGATACTTGAGTTGAGTTTTGGATCGTACATAATTGTAGGAAATTATTAACATTTCAGTGTATGAGGGAAACATACACTGAAATATTAATAATATACTTGTCGCAGGCTCTAATAATACATTATTTGAAACTAGGAGTGTGATATATACTTTGCTTATAATTTGTTTTATTGGTAATAATTCAATGAATTATTATGACTTCGAGGCCTTTGATTATTTTTTAGATTGCGGTAATAACATTTAATTTTGTACCCCCATCATATCATAAAAAAACATATCAGTCTAATTGGACCATTTCAACTAATGTCACTTATTAACAAATTGGTATCACAATTCGAAAAAGACAATGGAGTATTTTACGCATGAGTAGGTCAATCTAATATACTAATTAAATACACAATGTTGTTTCTAGATAATTAATACAATAGGTGACAGGTAAATAAGTCGGAAGTCCACGCCCACCTACGCAGTAATGTCTCATTTGACTATAATAGTCTGCAACAGGGCCATTATGAGAGATTAATGAAAATTGAAACACTCCGAGGTCAATATTAGGCCAAATATATCTCAACGGGACTCCGCAAATACAGATAAATGTCTACTAACTTCATGTGATGTAACTAACGCAATTATTGTAACTAGAGCGTCCCCTCCAATCATAATTTATACTTAATACTGAGTTAATATTAATATTTGCCGTTTAAACTTGGAACATAAACAGACGATAAATTAATGCAATCCCGACATTAGCCACCCGATCCTCGCAATCAATCTCGTGGACATTTAAAACTGCTGTAAAATAGGTGCACTCAACGTATTAAATTCGCGCAATGAGTCACTGGGCGGGCGTCACTATGCATCTTAAAAAGCGACATTTAAACGCCCCCTGTAATATGAGTAACGGCTTATTTGGACATAAATTGTTGGACTCGTTCGTCAAACGACTCAATGAATGATGCAATCTGTTAGAGTACGCTCGATTCAAGTCGCATAAACAAATGTCATTTGGATTCGAGTCATTTCTTGGTTCTAGCTGGGGCTACAATTTGTTTACATTATTGATGTCCACTGTGTCTACGTAGGTAAGTTACTCGTAGCGTAGCAAATACGAACGAATTCTGCGGCTTAACTGTATGCTGACATGCAATAAGTAAACGATAAATATTTGGTATATGTTTATAATGTAAATTATAACAAAAATTATTACATTTTTAAAAAAAATTTAAAAATGTAATATTTAAATCCTATAATCATATTTCTAAATTTACTATTTATTCTATTCTATTAAACCTAATCATAGTTTATAACGATATATTGTATTCTGTAGTAGTTTAAAAAAATAATTCTAATCACTGGTAATGTAGTGGCCTTAAAATATTATTATACAAAATAATGAAAGCTCTAGTTCTTTGTTAAAGTCTAGCAACATGTGGAAATATTTCCAATTGTGTAACGTTCATGTTAGTGAAAATAGAACGGAAATAAACTGTACAAAAGGTAATGTGCACGAATAACAAAATAATCTTGCAATCCAATAGCATGCACATTATCTGCTGTTTGTTTTTAATTTCGTATTTTTATAAGGGCGAGTTCAGATTAAAAAGCGGGAATATCTTTTGTGGATGCTATTCATCATAGCAGATGATTAATCAACGCGGCCGCCGGCATTTTGAGCGCGCATTAATGATTGCGAAGGTTTTTCTTGGGCTAGCACGTGCCGCGAACCGATTTAAGCCCCTCTTGTTTCACAATTTACGCCTTTGATGATTTTTACGAGCGCTTCAATTAATTACACAAATTTTATTTCAGTTTCCGTGCGCTTGGAGCTAAATGAAGTGTAATCGACTGTACCTTCAAATGTTGAGTTGAAGGAAAACTGGCAGCTATCTGGAAAAAAGAAAATCCTGTTAATTCACAAGGCTTATTAAAACTAAGTAATGACAGTGTTCGGAGTGAATAACCGTTTATAGTTGAGTGGTGAAAGAAAAACATGGGGGAGGGATTGCGCTTTTATTGAAACCAATCTCACCACTTGCCGCGACTGACTGCGTTCCGGGTTGAATGCACGTAATTGCTTCGTCATTCAGATGATCGCAGCTCCACCCGCTTGTCTTGTTGACTGTACTCGCAGGCACTCGCTTTGTGCACGCAGCCTTACCTCCGCTGACATGTGCTATTGTCTAGGGAGTTTCGTCGCCCGCTTTTATGACGGCAACAAGTTTCAGCTCGCATTTTAACAAAACCTTTTTTTATATTTTTCCCCAGTAAAATAAAGGCATCCCTCAAAATACAGCCTAATTCCTATTGACAAAACTAGTGCGCCCGTTTGAAATATTGTCAGGATTTTTCTCGCTAACAAAATAAATAATAACGCGTCCTGGCCGAGCGTTATTTTATCAACGTATTTTTATTAACGAATCATAACGGTAAAAACATTTTAATACCATAATTAAGTAAGAACGCTGCCTAGAATTTCTTAATTTAAAACGCTCCTTGATACTTAGTTGTTTCTCGAAGAAATTTAATTTCATTTCATAACTTCTTTCATCTGTTTAACAATATTAAGTGCTCGACTTTATCTCGGGGGAATTGACGTAAAGGGTCGTTTAAGATCTTGTAAACCTTAGATTTTTATCCCTTTTTAATGACGGAAGACTAAAAGAATAGACCTGGATCTGTCAAACAGTAATAGGGTAATTTGAGGCGCACAAAAGCAAGTAGGTTAGCGATGCAGTGCCCGCTTTTGTCTGTTCCCGACTTATTCCTATTTTCATTTCGAAAATTGCAAGAAAGTGAACGTTAAAAGAAAAAAGATAAAATGAAAGTACAGTCTGTGTTTTAATGGGTTAATTAGCCGGCGATCCTCCGGTCGGAGCTTTAATTAAAATGAAAAATTTTCGTGACTAGACTGAGAGAATTAATTGCTCACTTCCCTGAAACTATTCAGGTGAGAAGTGTAAATAAGCATTCGCAGCAACGTCAATTATATAATTATAGAAAAACTTCACTATTAACATAAAAATGTTCATGTATATAAGGCTAATGAAAGGTAAGCCGGAAGGTCAATTAGTACTTGGAATTAAGTCAAGTGGATTCAAGAAATACATTTTTATTCCCAACATCTATCATTACACATATTCTACGACTGTACCGTGTAATCTTACATTTTATTGAAATATATATTTCGATAAGATTATCATTAATATTCGCTACAATGAAATTAGGCATCAGGTGTGAAAAAATGCTTCTATAGAAAAATAAATGCCTTTTGAATTTGCCTTATTATATATTTAGTATTGATAACTTTATTTATTATGGTATGGTATTTTTCGAGGGCTTTTGTTCGATGCCTAGAATGAGCCAGATTAGTCAAAACATTTTTCCTGAAGCACCTTAAATCCTTAGTTTAGTTTAGTTGTAGGTTGCAAATACTCTATAGTTTTTGTAAGTATGACAGCAAATCGTGAGAAATGGACACTATTCACCATTGAATTGTAACCCCAATACGGGAAAAGAAAAAGAGGTACGGGTCAGGCGATGGAGGGATGATCTGCAATTCACGGCGGGGGCTGTGTGGAATAAGAGAAGAGGCTTATGTGTGCGACACATTGTAGACCAGATAATTGTGAATGTGAAAAACATACAATCTATTGTGTTGCATTATATTTAAATATTGTATGGTTACAGAAGATATGAGCGTTTCTTATGGCAGATTTTGCCGCACATCACCACTATGTGGAACCAGCTGCCCACTGAAGTATTTCCAAAGCTAGTCGATATAGGGCCATGCAAGAAAAGAGCGTATCAATTCTTAAAAAGCCAGCAACGCACTTGCGGAAGCTATTACTATTACATACAAAAATAGGAAAAACTATAAATAGTTTTTGTAAAAGCATTAGTTTCAATTTAAACGATGTTTCGGATGTTTGTGGTGTTTCCAGTTAAGTCCAATAGGCGTCAACATATGTGAGTTATGACCCTCAGTTAATTGTCGAGTGATGGCTAAACGTCGGTTTTGATTTACAGCATAAAACATTATTTTTCATTCAATGAAATACAATTTAAATTTGTTAATACAGAGAATTGTTAACGACAGCATTCATAGTAGAACATTGACATGCATTTGAAATTTTAGTGAATGTAAATCTTATAGAAATATATAATAATGTGATCACCATAAAAATGATTTAAAAGATAAATATTATGTATACGTGTTCATGAGACAATTGAATGTGAAATCTCGTTGTTTTTAAACTGATATTATCATATTGTTATTATAGTTACTAAGAAAGTTATATTTTACGTTAAAATACTGTTTTTTTTAAATTGTGTTTGCCCACGTATGAAGCATTTTGTAACAGCGTAAATATTATTCAAATAAAGGTATAAATAAACTTAAGTTACAATAACGTAATCAGAGTGGTTAGTTTTCGATTAATAAGAGGGTCAAAAAAACATACAACGCTATATGGGTCTTGGTCTCAGATCAATTCCGTTTCTTGAATTATTTTTATTTTATAGGTGATCAGTTTCCTCTTGAATACACAAATAGAAAGTAGGTACGATTGCTGGCTGGAACCTACGATCTCAGGATTGACTGAGAGTATCTGACCGACAGACTTTAATTTCTTTATAAAAGTTAAATTTATTTTTATTGTTAAGTACATTTTCCCTTTCCATTAATAGAAATGTATCAGAATAGAATTAACTATGGTGGAGCATGCCCTCTCACAACATTGCTGTGCCAAATCAAGGTCCTTATTGTAATAAATTATAACGTGTCACGTATAAAATATGATACTGATGTTACTATAAATCTACATTACATTAAATTATAATATAAATTCCCATATTAAACAGAAATTTTGTTAAGTTTAATAACGTATTTTTCCTCTCAACAGTCAGAACTGTGAAGTAAAATCAAATACAGTATAAAACCAACATTTATATAATGCGTTCAAGTATAGAAATAGCAAACACGCCAGCAGTTTAGCTCCGAAAATAAAATTAATGAATACAACACTCCACTGCCGTATTTGCAGTTTAACAAAGCTTTATATTTCACAAGGCTTATCTGCTTTATATGCAAGCAGTATATTGCGTTACAAATGTTAAATAAAGGAAAAATATTACAGTGAAAGCGAATAGGTGACTCTTAGTATAATTATTGTCTTAGATGACGCAAATAATAGTAACACCGCAGTAATATTATTTTCAACCATTTTGTTAATAAATATTGTTACATATATGTATAGTAATGTATGAGTGATGAAGCCAATTTTATTGTTATTTGATTACAAATAGATATTGAGGTTTCTATCCCGTTCTCTGTCGTTAAAAATAAATATATAATAAAATGAGACAAACAACTTTGGCTATTGAAAATTTCATATGGACACAAAAGTAAAGTAGTAGGTTTGCATGTTTGTCCACAAATATCTCTGAAAATAGTCGCCTTATTTTTTTAGAATATTCCAACTTTAGAAGGGAACTAACAAACTTTGCAGGTAAAAATGTTAAAAATTGAAAGTCAGTTGTTTTCCCTTAAATCATTTCATGGTTATAGGTGTAACCTACAGTAGAAAGTATGTAAAGTGCACGAAAAGTACTTTCGTATCAGTGTTCACAACGTTGTTTTGTATACATTAACTAACTTGAAAGAATGCCAAAATGGGAAACATTTTAGCAATCGCAGGCTACCGCCGTATGGTCGCCATACTACTCATTACTTGCCAGACACTTCTATTGTTGCCTTAACATACTTTTTACTTTATTAATATTGCATGCACTAGGTCGTTTCAACTGCATAATGCACGAAAATTGAAAGAGTTGTGTTCGTACACAACTATTACTGGCATTCGTATGCCAGAACCAAAATTCATATATTATGTATTTGCTATCGTTAATTTCTTTTAAAATCCCTCCTGCGTATGCGACAAGATACTCAAAATTGTTCAGTGTGCCTGGTACGAAGTCGAATTACCTGCAAAATTCTCCAATGATAATGATGAAAAAGAGAGATGTCAAGAAGTACTTGAAGAAGCGGGAAGACTCTGATTTTGTTTAAGTAGTAGTTTTAAATTCTAAGTATTATTTTTTGTTTTAAATGTTAAATTTCAGTTTACTTTAGTTTTGTTCTTTTCTTTTTTTATGTATCTTTATCTATGCATGCAAAGAATGCACTTGCATGTTTTCTGTTTTTATACATAAATAGTTTATCTATGCAATCTATTTTGGCTTTCTGTATGCATAAGTATAAGGTGTTAGATTACTTATAATTAAACAAATAAATAAATGTATCTGCTTTAACGTAATTTCGTAAAACGCCTGATCCACCAAGGCCTCTAAGGATTTACTGGTGTTGCATAACCTGGTATAAAAATATCAGTTTAATTTAGCGTTTTAAACGCAGCCATAAAAATAAAAACAAGTCAACGTAGATCATATTCCCTACGGAAGTTTTCCTCTCTGCCAACATTTTACCAATATTGTAGTTTTTCCAACGTTTCATTCAGATCACTGTCCTTTAAATATAACGTTGCATTTTATAGCCCAGCTTTAACATTAGTTCGATGGCTATCTTGTTTGCTTTTATCCTTATAGAAAATTTTGTGCAGCCCACTGAATGCAGCCTTCCAATATCACGAGATTATCCGTGGAAAAACGTCGTAAAGTTTTGTACGACTTATATGAAAAGCGACTTAGGAGTTCGAGGAATACAGTCCATACTAGAATTCTTTTGGAAAGAATTTGTATTTTGCCTAAATATCGGTAACGGATTGCCGCGGTTTTACATGGTAAGATAAGAGTACGAGTCCAGTGATAAATTGTATGTTGGTATAGTGCGGTGTGCCTTGAATTGTGGTTTAAGTTCAAGAGGAATTCAATAAACTTGGTATCGCTACACAAATCAAACGGGACTATTCTTTGAAAAAAAAAACATTTTAATTTTTATAATGATTTCTATAATTTCAACTAAGACAATATATCGCAGAAAATAAATTTAATATGTACCGTTTCTGTTACCATGGTTACAACCCAGGAATGGTTACTATAGTAAGAAATCCCGTACTTACCGCTCCATAATTGTAAGGCCGTAAATGTTAAAATCAATCCTACCCATTCTCACCTGACTAAACAATTTCATTGCCAAGACAAATGTTGAAACCATTGGCAATCGTTGAATGATTAGCGATTAGCACAGTCCACCAGCTCATATCTGAATCAATTATCTCGTTGATATGCCTAAAAGCCAATACAACTCAATGTGTGGAAGACAGTGAACTGATACAAATATCTGTTTGCTCATTCACATAACTTTGAACACGCAACACAAATCATGTTCATATTGTACAGATAAGCTGGAAGCATAAATACATTCACACTTTTGGTTCAGTTGAAATATTTTTAATATTATACCATTATTTGTTTTTTTATCTTTGCTTGCTACATTATAAATTGTGTAGGGTGCGTCAAATCAAAGATATAGTTAATTATTTTAATTAAATATATCAAGTGACTGGGGTAAATACATACTGAAAGAGCCTTTACGGTTAAAACAGTTTCGAAAAGTTTAAACCTAAAGATATGAATTATGTGGTTTTGCCTAGATCGTGTTGAAAAAAAATATTTGAGTTTATAGTATTGTCTTTTATTAACATAGCTTTTACACATTTAAAGAAAACTCTTTTTTAGCGGATTGAAGCTATGTATTTACTACTCTGAGGCTATGTAATTCCTATTAGTAAACTTAAATTTATTTAACATAATTTTAAATTTATCCGACGTTTCGCGTGCTTTACAGCGTGCGCGGTCACGGTGACTAAAGATAAAAGACGAAAATGGAAGACACCGTAAGCAATTTCTTCAGAAACCCTTCATCTTTTAGTCGATACCAACTCCGGGGAAATAAATACAGATAATACAACTTTGTCTACAGCTGCGACTCTTTTTGACTATTAACACCTTTTGTCTTCAGTCACCGTGACCACGCACGTGAAACGTCGGATAAATTTAAAATTATTTTAAATAATTATAAATTTACAGTAATACATAGCTTCAATCCGGTAAAAAAGTGTTTTCTTTAAATATTTGAGTTATAAAAATACGGAAGTGTATATGAGCATTATATTTGTTCTTATTTTAAAACTGAAGTCGCCGTAACTAAAATTAAAACCCTTTTACAAACATAAATTGAAGCGCATATTTTTTTAAATTAGGTTCGTGGTTTTGTCGGAAAAAGCGTCCGCTAAAAATCAGCGCTAATAAGATTGAAGGGGCGGCTTCTTTCTGACCCTTCGACTTGATTAATTATCAATCAGTAACAAATACATAATGAATTAGAACCTTCTTTTTATTTCAATTAAAATATAAACGATACAGTATAGAAATGTAGAAAAGTAGCAGTGATGTTCTAAAATACGATTAATGTATTGTTAATTTGGAATTTCGGTCTGGATTCACATTATCCTTTTAAAACATGTACCAACTGTTGATTGAAATTTTACAAAAATGAATAATTATTGCATAATCTGTATATTTATTTTAACACTATCTATGTATGACGTGTGGTGACGATCTTAAATAAACCCAATAACGTTCTTGGGTTCGATTTGTATCGATAAAGCTTTAAAAAAACATGACTAATAAATATATGAAAAAAAAGATATAAAGAATTCAATTCAAAAAGTCTTTTAATATAAAATTTTCAAAAATACAGATTCACATCTGCAAATTTATTATCCGTACAGATCCAAAACTCTCACCTTTATCTGAAACGCCCCGATAATGGCTTTCGCAAAGTTATGTCATAGTCGATCACGGCCCGAGCTAATTACATGTAAATAAATACTGACCCAGCCCTCTCGGTACATTGAACGGATTGACCCTTGCTCGACGATGGCTTTTTGAATTTTGATCTATGAAGGGATACTTCTCAATGAACAACGTAATTTTTAATTAGAAATCCTCTCGTAATCCAGGAGTCAATCTTGAAATGTCGGCGAGATTTAAAAAATAATGGTGACACATAGGATACATGTAAACAATCATACGCAAAATATTAATATTAAAATAATCTGATAAGACTGGGTAATATTGTTAACAGAGAAAAGAAAAACATGATGAGTAATAATTTGGTTGTAGAATAATACTTTAAACCTTCGACTACGTTCACACAAAAGGCATTATTTAAATCATAACTAGAGGCTGTATCGGTCAAATTGCGAAGCCCGAAATAATGGCAGTGTTCAGTTCGCGTGTCACAGGTGTATTCAAGCGGGTACATCGAGCCGATATCGCAAACCGACTGTCAGTTTACTGCACCCCAGGGAGGTTCATATAATTATGAATGCCAATACACAGGCCTATGTTCACATATGAACGGGCAAATTTTATCTGGCCTCTCATAGCTAGGTGAATAAATGCTATCAGATATCAGACTATAGTTGCTACTATATGAAAGTAAGGTATTACTTTTTAATGAAATCACAATGAATGAATGAATTCTATGTATTATTTTTTATCAAAGTATTTTGTATTACTTTATATAAAAAAAATATCTCAGTACTCTTTATGTGTATAAATATATTTTCATTATTTGAAGGCCCACTTTAATGTGAATTAACACTTGCATGTATCTCGATTGGAAAGGCACTTAAAATTATGTATGAAGATGTAAAGTAACCAATTGGATTAAAAGACGAACGATACTAATAAGTTGTACGACTGAGTAATTGTCTATGGAAATCCTTTAAATAGACAATTGTCACAAAGCTGTCAATCGCTAACCCATTCGGAAGCACATTACGCCTAGTTTACCTACCAAAGTTCGGTTATCGATAATATCTCAAAAGCAAGTTATTCGCCTATATGTCTTCGTAGCGAGTTAAATTGAACACGTAGGCGGAATAACAAGGTAACTATCTACTGCCGTAACGTAATTCATGACAACGCCGACATGACTACAAAATATCGACTTACTATAATCCACCGCGGGCGTATCTTGTAAAAATTGATAATATTTTTAGCAATTTAAATAGGTTGTCACAGTAAGTAACGAGAGGCATCTTACAAGGAAAAGTAGAAGAGGATGGATGATTTAATGTTCTGGTTTTTGTTATAATAAAGCGGCGTAAGTTCAAAGTAATAATGAATTTTGATATATATGTTTTATAAGTATAGGTATTTTTTATTTCAATTATAAACGTAAGAAACTGTACTTGTACTTGACACAGATTTTTTATTTATAACTCACACACCTGTACAGAACAAGCCTATATGTATATATAAGCTACATTTACCCAAGAATTTAAGGGCTATATTTATTTCTGTGTTAGGATTGCCAGCGCATCCTCCACACATATTGAGATTGCATACTTAATATTAAATACATAAT
Source organism: Pieris rapae (assembly GCF_905147795.1). Lineage (NCBI taxonomy): Eukaryota > Metazoa > Arthropoda > Insecta > Lepidoptera > Pieridae > Pieris > Pieris rapae. Next base: position 5,180,535 of record NC_059524.1, on the reverse strand, counting down.
TTTAGCAAGGAATTTATAACAACATTGTTACACTGCCACAGGGACCAAACTGTTTAAATTCGTTTTGATTTTCTTTTTAATAATTTTTATTTGTTTTTTTATTTCTTTGTAGGTTAAGAAAATTGTAAATACTGTATACTTGATTCTATTCCATATAACTAATAAATTAATATTTCAGCAATATAATAGATAATAACCAATGAGCATGCATGGTGAATGCCATGAAAATGGCTGAAGCGAGAGAGGTCAGGACCGAAAAGGCGTGATGATATATAAATAATCTAAATATTTATTAAGATGTTTTTACATCAATTATTTTTATCGTGAATGTAAATTAATTTATCCAAGTGAACTTAATCTATAAATTTTTGAATTAGCGCTAAGAAAATTGAAATTTATTTCGTAAGGACTAAGCAATCAGCACAATTTATTTGAAAGCATAACCCGTGTAAGTGAATTTAATGCACAAAGTTCGTTAATCGGTTTACGTAGTGCAATGTGTGGGAGTATTTCACTTATGCTTATTGCATTTTCCGTCTACGAAGAAAATGATAAGTCAGTTTTCGTCTATTTTAGATACGAAACCTATTTAAGTACATATTACTATATAGGGAAAAGGTAATAGACATACACATATAACTGACTATTAACTTATTATAATTTGAATTTTATTTTGACCAAAGTACTCAATCGTGTTTTTGTTTTTACGCTAAAAATATCATGAGTTAAAGTATGAAGTGGTCAGATCAAAACAACGAAGAACATAATGTATATATTATGATAAAATAGAAATCGTTCTAAATCGAAATCTTACAATCAGTTTTGCGCACATAATTCAATTAATAGTCTTTATTGATAACTTATTATTTAAAATTGTATATCTAAGCGATGTTGTATTTTATCTACGTAATTTTTTTGTAATTAGTTATTGATTACATGTAGGGCTCTTAATACTAAACTAACCGTGGATTCATTGAATGCTAATTTTACATAAAAATGATTATTTATATTAAAATACAAAACCCTGCAACAAAAATAAACCAATCACTTATCTCAGCTATGCAAATATTTTAAGTATGTTATGCCGGTCTATCACATAACTAGTACAATATACTGCACTTTGAAAATTCCGTGTATTTTAGTAGAGAATTTACAACTTTAACCCTCAACACGAAGGCACATATTGGAGATATATCCACCATAATACCGGTAATGTGGTGTCGCGTTTCTGCGGCGAGATAAGGCCACGCGACATTGACTATTCAAAGGGTTGCGGTCTCAAAATTTTCGCTCAATAAGTTCAAAATATCGCTAGCAAATCGTTTCACTTCAACAACGTCATCTATATATCCATTGTAACCAATTACCTTTAAAGAGAAACTTGAAAAGGAGTATAAAACTCATTTAAAAGATTGCATTAGCATGGTCTTTTAAATGGAATTTTTGTAAAATTTTCCATGTTCTTCTCGTTCCCAAAGTGTATTTTCCAATACCCATTTTAAATTATTCAGTTTGGTGACAATCATAATAACCAACCTATCCTTAAGCTGTCGAAAATTTGTAATGATACCTTCGCTATAAGTTTTTATATTACTTTTAATAAATCTCATCACTCGCAAATTATAATTTATTGATTGATATTGGTTGAACAAGCTTTATTGAAAAATAATCACTTACATAAAGTGTGTATCGTACTCAAAATCAATTTTGCATCATATTAATCTAATTTTCCATATTTTAAGTGATAATTGTATTTATGCATGCATGCACTAGTAATAGAATTGTTTTAAACGAAAATTCATTACCAGTATTACAATGGCCAATTAAGCGTTTCTTTATCAAGCCATTACTATAAAATAATCAACTTTGTGTAGTAATATAGCAAATAAATTGAAATGAGAATTGTTACGAAGCACGGCCTTTAATGATATTTTAGACGTGATCTAGTCGGATGTGCAGTTGCGAGCTTTATTTGAACGATCCTAATTGTGCGCAAAGTGGAAATTCAGTGGCACTGCTAATGTTTAGATATCTATTGGAATAGATTACGTGTTTATTTGGGAACAGATTAATTTCGATACAACTGGAAAATACACTAATTTGCTGTATTGCAGGAGCTTAGCAAAATACAAAGTTTTCCAAACGAATAAACGTTTAATTATTGATTACAATATCAGAGATAAAGTCGTGTCTGCAAATAAATTATAATTGTATGTGGGGTATTAATATTTGCGTGTATAGAAACTGGCATGACTTATTTCACAAAATCGACAACGTGTGTAAAGTTATGCCATACGTATACTATTCACGTTGTCAATAAAAAACAACAATTCATTATACTTATTAATTTAAATAAAATAATTTCAAGATTTTAACAATTGAAAGATGCACAAGCTTTTGTTTTTTTCTATTGATTTTGTACACAAAAAGCTTTGTACACTTGACGTAAATCCAGTAGGTGGTATGACAAACCACTTTATTACATCAATTCACTCAGCTTAAAAGGCTCACTGGTAATTCATTTATATTAAGCTATTATCATACGAAGCCAATTTACGCGTGCGTAATAAAAATACGGCCGCAATACGAAATGCATCGGAAATTAAAGTAATTCCATTCTGCGAGTGTGCGAGCTGGTTTATTTATTTGCAATTTGTTGGATATCGCTTGTAAGGTACCTTAATGAGGCAATAACAATAAATAAAGACCCAAAAGTTTTGTAACCACCCTCATGTATCTACGGACCCTTGCAAGAATCCTATACATATGAATGTGAATAAATAAGCAAGCTATTATGTAGATTGCGACTGCATGAAAACTCGACAATGCAAATAATAATATTGTATTTTTTAAAATAGCATTGCCCGTATTTTCGAAAATATTCCCAACAAAAGTAATACGCGTTGTGAAAATAACGGCTAAATGGATTAGGATAAAGTTTGGAATGGTATACAAATATGGACATAAGATTATTTTAAACTTACACGTTATTCGGAGATGGAATTATTATTAGATTTAAAAAAACGTTTTATTCAAATAGTTTCTATAAGAAATAAATAGACAATCAAAGAAAAAGGCTTTTTAATTTAATAAACAAATGCAATATGTATTGACGAAATACCAAATCGTTACAAAATCAATTTAAACATATAACTAATTCGGCTAATATAATACTCATAATTCATTATCAAATACTTGTTTGTATAGACATAATGCGATGATTGAATTTAGAATTTTCTAAATCAAAAAGAAAATTCAATGTTGCATTAAACCGCTCGGGAGAACTATTAGATTTTGTCAAAGGTAAATACAGTTGTACTTGTACATGCAGAATCAATGTACTCAGGTCAGGTGCTCTGTAGTCTCTGGAGTGCAGTAAAGTCCCGCCTTGCGGTGTACCTGCTCGTAATAAGAGTACATTGTACCTACATAGTACATATGAAACAAGATCTACGGCGTGTAACATGTATCATCTATTTATTTCAACAATCACAAAACATATAACAATAACTTGTGTAACAATAATATGTAACCTTTACATATTGTATAATTACTATATTTTATTTAAAAACATCGTAAATATCGAAATGTATTTTTTATGGCCGGTTTCATCTCTAGCTTGTGTCCGAAGCATGGTTTACGAGAAGAAACTTTAATTGTTTATGTTAATGTACTGGTATAAAACGGTTATCATGGAAAACGTCTAACAATCTAGGAAAGCTTCACAATATTCATGCGCAAAAAAGGGACCTACTTGAAATTAATTGTATCAATCGTATAATTGACAAATGTTATGTTACGTCACCCATTTTAGCAACTAAACAAAAGTAATTCAAACTGCGCAAATATCCTCGTATGTGATCGCATGTCGATATATTATTCTTTCATATAATAAAACACGCTATTGGCTCATAAAACGATTCGACAGTGTTGTAAAAAAAATCAAAAATTCAGATCTCGGCAATAGCTCCCAGCTAGTGCAATTTGTTTCGCAATTCTGTTTTTAAAACACTGGCGTTGTGTGCTTTAAATACGGGCATTCGATTACACTGATGTGTCTAAAAATTAAAATTAATATTTCATAGCTTAACGTTTATTTTGATCGTGTTTACTTATTTGTGAAATCAACACTGCAACGTTATGGATTGGATAACTATTAATAACGGTTCACTATTCCGTTAGGCGAATATTTTGTAATAACTGTATTAACATATTCCGGATAGAATATATAAACCACAGCGTACGTTTAATTTGTAACTCATTGACAACACAATACCGATTTACAGTAATGTACAAAAACGAGTTGTTTAACAAATTTCGCCTCAAAAATCGTGGCTTCATTTCACTAATTACAACGCCGACCGTTGTTTTATCATGTTCTCTTCATGATGAATGCGCTATTATATATTTAATTAGAGAATCGATAATTCGCCGTCCTTACTACAAACAGTAGTAGACGAGTGAACCGAGGTGGCAATGATATAGTGTCGAGGCTAGCGGGCGCTCCCTCAGGAACGATAAACCCTTCCCGACGCTTCCCGTCTCCTCTTCTTTATGGGAAGGCCGGAATGGGCAGCCCAGGTGAACAGGTAGCTAGATTGCGAAAGTATTTTTAGAACATCTTGTCGGTCGTTCGGTGTTTTTCCTTTGTTATCAAATGTGTCGGTGTTTTCGATGCCGGTATAAAAGTATCTATAATGCGCCGTTGGGTTTTAGTAGCACTTGTGAAGATAGGGAGGTGTTTGCGATGAAATCGATTAGTATAGGCCTATACGTTTATATTATTTGTATTAAGAATGGTAACTAGGGTCTCTTATCGCATGCTACGAATGTTGTTTGATATCTTCCTAGCTTTATTTGCAAATCGCGTGCGGTGGGTACACGTTATCCCGTAGTACTTACTTGTTGAATTACCTTTTGTGATTCAACTTGAATTTTGATTGTACGAGTTTCTGTACGTCAAGCAGACGAAACCTTTGTTTCTCATAATTTTTTTATTGCTTATTTAATTTTTACTTTCAAACTTGACAGGTTGGTTTCATTTCGCTTGTAGTGAGATTTTGACGGATTACGTGAGGCAATTAGTTTTCAGTGTCTTTCACATATAATATGCACAAATGATCACATTTTTAGCATTTATTAAATGTTTTATTATCAAATGTATTAAGTTATGAAGTTTATACTTTATTGATGAAGTTTTTACTTTATATTACGTTTATGAAGCCAACCCGTTAGGAAAATAGTTAACAGAAATATTATTTCTAACCTTGTGAAGTTTGACAATAGCCCAAAAAAGTAAATAGTACATTCAAAATGTCACTTTATGTAGTAAATTGAAAGTCAAGAAAAAGCTGATTGCAACCAACCGCATGAGTCATGAATTGCTAATGAGGTGAGGTACATTTGTATAAGCCGCAGTTATTCACTACAAACTACTAAGAATATTCAATGATGTATAATCTTTTATTTTAATTAAAATTAAATAGACTAATGAAAATTTACTTCGACAAAGTATGCTTTTCCTTTAATAACAAATAATAATAAAAAAATAGTATATACAATATAGTAAAAGTAAAATAAACATCGAATTTTTAAACTCAGTTAATAAAATGCAATCAAACTTATATAACGATAGTTATTCCAAATTCAAATTCAGTATTTATTTTTTACAAACAGTTCTTAATAGTAAATTTTTAAATTCAGATTAGTGGATATAATAATAATAATGCGACTATTATAAAAATAACACTGAATACTTGACTGTTCAGAATGGACATAGAATTTTACTGTCCATCAGATTTTACATATTATCGGCTTTGGTGAAATAGCCGGTCGTTTGATTAAAGCTAATTTGTGTTAAAACAGCCAGCAAACTCCTAATTACCATGCAAATTGATCGTCTCTGTTCGAAACACGGTGTATTACAAGGTACTCTGTAAATCAATTTTATTCTATTTATTAAAACTTTGCTCCATTACAATATAAACAATTAACATTATTAAATGAAAAGGAGGGCAACTGGCGGCCTTGTTGCTTTCGAGCGATCTCTTACAGGCAACCACTAATGATTAGTTTAAAATTACAGACAAATAAACCCCAGTCAATATTAGTTATATAATATGTCTCTGATATTGAACTTACTTAACTTACTAACTTATTAAAAGCCTCTTCATATTTTTACTACCCCTGCAACATTATTTAGTCTTAATATGTAAGCTTTTGAATTGAATCTACTAGTTCATAAATACAGTTGTAACTTTTAAAAAAAGGAATTAAATCAGTTATAATTGAAGTGAAACATCACAACATTCTAGTTTTAATGTCGAATAGTTGAATTTGAAGGATTACAGACACAAAGTTATTTACCGAAGTGTACAAAAAAGACACTTAAGCAAATATCAAAGATAAAGATTAAACAAAATTTAATAACTATGCTTTATTCGCAAATTAAAATATGAGAAAAATATTCTTAAGCCTAAATGTACTGTGACGCATAAAAATCATCACATATAATATAATATGTAACAATTAATAACATAGACTCCGTTTTATCCAATTCGAACGGATAAAGTTGTGAATAGACATTTTTATTATATTTTTAATCTTCAAATATTAAACTAATCCTTAAAAGTAATAAAATGCAAGACAAGAAACCTTTGAATAGAATAAAACTCTAGTGCAACCAATTATGTCTGAACAACGTAGGACAAGACTAAGCGAACGACGTCGGATGTCAACATTTACTCATGCGATTTTCCCCTCGGGGCCGACTGCGAAATGACATGCACTTTTCACTCATAAAAGAAGAAAATGTCGGGAAATTTCCCGTCTTAAACGGCAAATAACATCGAAGAAAAAACTATAACACGTTCCTCGAACTATTCAATGTTGCAAATCATATTACCCTTATTAAATTGTAAAATCCATGCACGTTTTCAAAAATGGAACGTGGAACGCGTCACCGCCGGCCAAGGGAAGCGAAATCACGACGGCAAACATTGACTTAGACTTTTACTCACTTAGCCTAACTCCCTTTTCTGCAAATCATTTGAAACGTAAAGATATATTAATAATATCTCGATTCGAATTCTGAATTCAAAAACTATGACTGCTTCCGATTGGAAAACTTTAGGAATCAAAATATTAGAATTTGTTATCATTGAGTTAAAAGTTGCAAGGGTTTCTTTTGATATTAACATATTATTAACTTTGATGTTTTTATATACTTCTTTCGCTATGAATAGTCATTTTAATTTTTCGCAGTCAATTTAAAATAAATACTTAAAATATATATAGTAAATATTGTAGGTTAGGAAAACAAGATCATATAGCATTATAGAAAGCATAGCTTTTGTACTAGCATTTTTAAATGTTTAAAGCGGATTTAATCTTTGCAGTCTCTGAAGGATCAAGTGCACTGCCACTCGATAGGAACGCGATACATTATTGCATTCCGGACTCGATGCCAAATGATTTTTATGTTCTTTAACTTGACAATTATCTTCCACAGCTAATAAACAGGGTATTAAATGTTGTGTTTGAGTGTTTCCCTGTTTTGAAATATAATATTACTGTTGTATAAATTTTTACCATATACGTACGTACATCTTGTATTATAAGCAGAAGGTCCAAAGTAATGATAAAACGATATAATACGACAGTTTCTCCAGGGTCAATCACACAATGACCTGATGATCATTTAGGAGTTAAGGTATACTACCTTTTTCCAAGAAGGGATGCTGACAACAAGCATTCTACCCGGTCTCCCCCAGCTTCATTAAACAGGGCGAATTTGCCGATGTGAATGGCCCTTGTTGGGCCAAGGTCCATTCGACATCATTCATGGCCGCAGAAGACCGTGAGTTTTAACGGCTGATCGCGTGGCTGGATGCGGAAAAGGCTAAGCTGTTACCGTGTCCTGCCTGCGGCGATTGTTGGTGGCGCAGTGGTGTTTTAGTGGGTATGTAAATATACCACCACATAACCCTTCACCACCAGGCAACCGTGTCGCGGGAATGCGTAACGCCTTTCCCCACGAAAAAAAAACTACCCTTTTATAACAATTTATTGGTAAATCTGTCAAACAGTCTTAAGATAATCGGAAGTAAAAAAATCGACGAACTTAAAACGATATTTCAAATTATAAATAAATCAAATATATAATAGACGACTGTAGAATCTGCAAATAGAAGTCAGCGCTCATTATTCTTAGTCAAATATTTGAGCGATTGATAGAAGATGCAACCGCTTCATAACAACTACCTGCTCGAGAAATGGCTAGCATTTAATCTTTCAGACGTTTTCAAATATCCTCTCATTAACTTGTGTACCCACTTCAGACATCGACGATTTGTTACTTTAAATCGTGCCGATAGAATGAAAGAGCGCCGAGATTTAGGGGCAAGAGGTTACATTTCAGCGGCATTCATTCAACATTTTATTTCTTAATGCAGACGAAAGATTTCTTATAAAACGCTCAGATATTTCCACAGCTAATTAATCAACTTTCAGATTGTAAACGCTACTCTGAGAGGATAGAACAATTCTTTATTCAAAGGAAACAGATTATATACGCCTTTCATAATTCGAATAATTCTAACACGTTTTTAAAATGTTAGTATGAAATTTCTTTGCATTATTATTGGGCGTCGCTTTTTGTTTCGTAAAAAATGGCTTAACTTTAGACTGAATACTGAGATAATAATAATACACAATTTTAAATATTTGTGTATTTAACTGTATTATGTAATCACATAAAAAGTCTTAATAATTTTAAATGCAATATACAAATAAATCCTAAACTAGTTACAATAATTGTTTCTCGAAAGCTGCATTATAGTATGACATATAGATTTTGCAAATATACTGGACACACAAAATGGTAATATACGACACAGTTTAGTTGTGATATAGTTAAACAATGTGGGAACAATTAATATTACATGTTGCATGGAGTAAAAACGTTCCTAATTTTGAGCGTGTCGCAGTACCAACCCGGATCCAAATGTAATTAGTGTAATGAAAATTTAATGAACTGAAATTCACTTGATAACAGCATTGTTAAACATGCAATTCTCAACCCTGAGATGGACGTTTTAATACTGACTGCGATAGTTTTTTGCATAAACGCTATTGACAACGGAAAAAAAACATTATGAGGAAATTGATATGTCTCATATTCATTTAGAGCCGCGACTTCGATCTACCACTTCACCCAATACGTTTTTAACACACTATTAGTCTTAACTCCGAATCTAAGAGTTAGATTAAAAAATCGCCTCAAAAAGAAAGTACACAAAGCCGTCTATGCAGAAAGATAACTTGTCTATAGATTAGTTAATATCAAATATTATTTGATTATGTACACAACAGAAATAGTAACTATTCAAAAGATATAAAATTAAAAATATATCATTAACTAAAGTAATCGGTTAAAGTACACGAAATAATTAGCGTAAAAAGTGATACTGAAAATAGATTTATGCTTGTCTTAAAATGTCAACAATGTAGATTTATGTTTTAGCGATAATGGCATTTTATGTTATCCACAAATTTTTTCATAATTATATTATATTTAGAAAGATATGCAAAACCGATAACTCTATTTTGTAATTTTTTTTAGTAATAGTTAAAAGATTGAAGGCTAATAATATTTACCAATATTTACTGAATCTATTTGTATTATTTGAGTATTGTATTGCATTATGAACCATGTAATTTATGTAAATGTGTGAATGAATGTATAGAAAATATTACTAGTGACGGTGTAAAAGAGAAATTTAAACGATTACTAACAAAAAAAAACTTAATAAACTTTTAGAACATTTAAACAATAAATACGCACTTAACTTAACGCACTTAATTGTGATTTGTTTCCATCTATATTACGGCAAATACAAGCGATAAATATTTAAATATTTTATCCGAATTCTGATAAAGGGATGTAAATGGCTATTCGTCCAATTTGCATTGAGCAGATTAACGTCATAATCGAAGCGATTCAATCAGGGACGCCGGTATTCTGGACAAAGGAGAGGAGGAAGGAAGCTGCAGCGTAACGCCGATACTAATAACCAGAGATAAAATGCTAATTCTGTATTCGTTCGATTTTCAAAGCGTGAGTACCAGCCAGGTACAATGACTTATAGATTTAGTCCAAGAAGTTCCTAATTATTATTATATTTTCCTGCACCTACGCGAGTAGTTTGATAGTATTTGCAAATCTATATGTTATACTATAATTCGGCTTTCGTGTATCAATTACTGTAACGAGTGTAGGAATTATTTGGAAATTCCATTTGAAATGATTAAGACTTTTAATGTGATTACATAATAAAGTTAAATACACAAATATTTAAATTTTTGTATAATTTTTATGACCTACCTACAGTTAACCAAAAGTGACACCTAATAATAATGCTAATAAACTTAATTTACATATTACATACTTACATTTTAAAAACGTGTTAGAAGTATTTGAATTATAAAAGGCGAACCATATAACATGTTAAAGGTATATTAAATTTATAAAAAAAAAACCTTTTTACTGTCTTAATAGTTAACGCATATAACGATATAGGGTCCCAAAAGAGTATTTATTTCGGGTTGAAAAACAATACTGATAAAAAGTTCAATGAAATTGATACTATTAGACACGTAGAAGACTTAATCCGACCAAATAAACTTTTTACCGTGACCTAAAGAGATTATATCTATGTTCAATGCATTTAATTAAAACATAAAGAGCTAGACTAGCTGAGCACACAGATGACTTTCTAGTATAGATTTTTATACACTGAGGGAGTAGCTATAACCTTTTACGGCATACAAATCCTTGACTTCAATAGCTCTCAATAGAGGACTTACGCAATCCGATCTAAGTGAGCGCTTGTCTTATTGATTCAGTGTTTGGTGTGAGTGTTTTCGGAAGCTAAGATAAGAAGGAACGTGCCTTCTAGTATGCCGAGCAGACCAACCACAGACTAGTACCAAACGGCACCAAAATTGAGTCAATTCAGTTTAGTCTCGCTTTTCTACCGTCTTAATAAGACGTAATATGGTATTGGCTAGCTGCTCTTCTTAAGCTATGTATAACTAGACCTAACCCTTCGTATTGGGTAAGTCTCTTTCAGTCCATTTAAAATATTGCTACAATTTTTATCGCGATAAATCTGTCATTTTTGTAGGATTTAGTCAATATGAATCAAAATATAATAAAATTAACAAGAAATGTATGAATTCATGGGAGGATATATCTGTTATACTAGCCAGAATGTCTGCGTGTCAAACAGACATATTCAACATGACGCATAGCTTAATTAAATATGAGAAAACAGTAAAGGTAAGAAAACGAAACTTTAAAATAAATTTTATTCAATACAACTGTAACCGAATCCATTAAGTACTGATTTCAAAGTACTGAACTTTGCAAACAATACAAATGAAAATCGTAATTATTAAACCAAACTCGAACGAAATGTTTAACTTATCAATCTAAACGAAACTTTATTGAAAAAAAAAACAGTGGCGCTACAACCTCTTTAGGTCTTGGCCTCAGATTTTTGGATCTGTTTCATGATCATTTTAAAATCTAATAGGCAAGTAGGTGATCAGCCTCTAGTGCCTAACACATATCTTCGACTTTTTGGGTCTAAGAGATGTCGGTTTCCTCACGATGTTTTCCTTCACCGTACGAGCAAATGTTAAATGCGCACATAGAAAGAAAGTCCATTGGTACACAGCCGGGGATCGAACATACGACCTCAGCTATGAGAGTCGCACGCTGAAGCCACTAGGCCAACATTGCTTTAACTTTATTGGAAAGAGATCGTTAAACGTTGACACTTTTCAAAGTTTTAGCTTTAAGTAAAAACAAGTTAACGAATTCTCTGTAACTAGATTAATGTACGGTAAGTGAAACTACTTCGCTTTAACTTGCCAACTTAAAGGAAATCGAGTTTTGTATTATTTTTAACGAACTGAGCGCCTTTAGAATTCATTAGCTAAGTAGAGAGTGGGGAGATTCGTTTTACATGCCCAACGCAGCTTCGCCAAACTTAGAATACGAGTCACGATGCAGTCACACAATTTATTTATTGGAATTGCTTCTAGCGAAAAAAATATATCGACATTTTCAACAATTTAACGGAGTCGTCATTAAAGAATCCCTAATATGAATTGTAGACAGTGTTGGCCTTGGCTTCAGCGTGCGACTCTCATACCTCTCGAAGGTTCGATTCCCAGCTGTGCACCAATGGACTTTCTTTCTATGTGCGCATTTAACATGTGCTCCAACGGTGAAGGAAAACATCGTGAGGAAACCGAGATGTCTTAGACCCAAAAAGTCGATGACGTGCGTCAGGCACTGGAGACTGATCACCTACTTGCCTATTAGATTTAAATATGATCATGAAACAGATTCAGAAATGTGAGGCCAAAAAAGTTTGTAGCGCCACTGATTTATTTTAATATGAATTGTAAATACAATATGTCCGTCACATATATTATATATTCTTCTAGTATTAGAACACTTCAAAGATTTATTTTATAAGTACCTATAGACAAAAATAAATTTGCCGTAGATATAAACACAAAAAGGTGAAAACTATTCAGATATTAAATATGTTTGCTAAATTATCTTGTATATATCTGGTTTACCGGTAATTTAATTTTTATCTATTTGTGTTAGTCATCCTATTCCTACCCAAAATTTTACGTATCATATAAAAACGCGAACTTAATAATTAATTTTACTTTCCAATAAATAATAACAGTAGTAAATAGCACCAATATAATATTTACATTAAAACCGTGTAATCTGTATTTACGGCAGATTTTCAAGCGAAGAGAAACCACAACAAATGGTTGCTTCCGTTGATAAATCGCGTAGCAACATGCGATGTTCAATTGTATTAAATTAGTCTACAAACTGCGGAGATTTGCGTAATTGACTATCATATGACACAATATTATCTTAGTCTATTGTATTTGCGATTAAGAAAACGGGAGATAACGAGTAAGTTAAATAGAAGTTTGCATAACGGTTGCCGCTCTCAGGATCTCGATCGTTAGGCAAATCGCATCGAGTTAGAAGCCAATTAGTAAATGTTTGGCCGACGTCAATATATAGACCTTTAAATTGGTATCAAGTTTTAATTTACGCGCCTATCGTATTACGTGGGGCATGTAATGATTGTGATTTAAATGTGCTATAGTTGTAAGTTTCATGATGTTACTAATATCGTAATTAATAATTCATTTATATATACATTCTAAAACAATGTGTATGCCTAAAAAATACAAGAAAATATGACATCACAAATTTAACACACTTACACATACACATCAATTACATTAGAACTTAAGCAATATACCAAAGGAAAAAACAAAATAAACAACCACAAAATACCCAAAAATAAAAATAAAACAAAAACAAATTAGTAATAATAACTAATAATATAAATAATAACTAAAACTAAAAGATAAAGATAAACTAAAAGATAAATAACAGTAATAAGCAAACAAAATTAAAACTTAAACCACATTAATCATGATCTTAATCATGAACTAACGAAACATTTCTACTAGTAGTGATAAACAAGGAAACTGACAACGTAATTTTAAAAAAACAAATAAAATCTTTCAAAATCACTTCCTGAGTATTCCAGTTGTCATTTTCATAAAAGTTGACCTAATAACGTCGGTTAAGGAAAAACTTCGAAACTGTTTGTGCCAAAACTGAATTTTTGAACAGGAACTATTTGATTTACCTGAAATTGTTGAAATTTTTGTGCAACAATAACAATATTATTTTGTTAATAATATACGCAGCATTGTTAAAGATTAACTATCTTTAACAAAATAAAATGCATGTCTTAGTAATGCGTGTCAGCCGTAGAATCTTGTCTTGGTTTGCTTTTGGTTTGGTTGTTTGGGAAAGCGCAACAACTTGATCACAAACTATTCTTACCTACAACAGTAGTTCGTAAACTATTTTAGTCACACATGTTTGACAAAACAAACTCAAACATTTGTCTATGACCGCGTTGATTGTCTATAGTAATAACGAGACTGTATAATAAAATGTAGCTAAGAGGATAAATATAATATATTGAAATAGTAATTAATTACTTCGACAAAATTTGACATACCAAAATTATATATATATATATACTTTTAATTTTTACTCTACTTGCCATCGTGTCCAGGGACTTTATATATATCACAATTTTTTTTTTCAAAATTATATATACAATCAAGTACTTTGATAAATCTAAAGTGAATAGGCACTAAATTGTTGTAATAACTGGTTGTCTTATTTCAAGTCACATATTTATAAAGCAAATATTAAGATAACCTTTATCGTCAATTACAGCGTTTGACATTAAGCACTACCAATTTCCTTATATTATTCCACCCAATCGGATAAATAGCTTGAAAGTTGGACGCGGGGAAATCGGGCAAATATTTCTTCGTATAAAAGTAACAATATTGGATACGAAGGTCAACGTATAACGCAAATTTATTCTGTTCGCTGGGTGTATTGGCTCACATAACCGGCGATCTGAGCGGCGACAGAGCCGGAATGATAACGGTCTAATTTTGGAGGCTGCGGTTGCTTCATGCGCCTTAAATTACATTGTGGCATCTTCCCTGAAAGGTTTTATTCATAAATCTAGCGAAACGTTTTCATAAAGTTAAGGGAATGTGCCTTTTTTGGGTTGCGATTTTAAGAATTTGACCGATATTGACATCGTTATGTTACATAATTTAAAATGTAAATAATGTAAAATTACAATGTTAAATGTAACCAAATCTGAACAGCTATTTAATTTTTATTAATAATTAAATATGTAATTAGAAATGTTGGATTATGCTAAGAAATTATGTGAATGTATGAAGATCACCCCTATAGTTCTATATTTGTTATATGGGCCAAGGGGTTAAAGTAAAACTAACTCAACACCAAACTAATTATTCAACAACATACATCGAAGAAAACTATTGTGTTGTTTAATATAATAAAAAAAGCCACAAAGTAACGATAATACAATACCGATATATCCCAAACCAATTCTTGTAAAAATTACTTAAATTGAAGTAATAGATCAATTATTTTTAGCACCAACATATAGATTAAGGTCTGAAACGCTGTATCTCTGTAATAGTCTGTATGTTATAGTCATGCCCGTATTAAATGTATTTTTTTAATTAATACATTTATTTTGATAAGAAATAAATGTTGACCCTGTGTGATTTTTTTACAAAGCAAGTCGTGCACAACAATTCTGTGACAATAGTAAACATGACATGCGATGGCATGATAACTAATTATAAATTTAATTATTTAAATATGTAGAACTCTAATGCATTATCGTATTAACCTATTAATAAATAATAAATTAATCAATATTTACTTAAATTTTCACTATTGCTAAAAAAACTTAATTACAAAACCGAATTCCGCGTAAGTTTTGTAATAAATAAATGGAGAATCTTTAATTTTACAATATTGTAACAAAATGGCTTATTTCATTCTTAAAATAATCAATATTAATAAAAATATCTTACGACGAGTATTATTGATAAACTTTTTTTAAAGATGGAATGTTGAGATATTACCTGATCTCCTTAGTAAAAACAATCCTTAAAACATAATGCACAGTATTTATAACTACACGATAGTTTTTTATAAGCACATAATATAAGACTTAATCTAAACGACATTTTGTCAACGGAGAAAACCTACTGACACGCCTGTTACACAAAAAGGCCAATAAAGTACTAAAACAAATGTACCCACACCGATTATTTATATAAATGTGAATTTAATTTGTCACCTTACGATATATATAGCCAATATGAACATCACTCATAGATTGATAGAACTGAATCGTAATTGCAACTTGAATGTTGTACATTAAGGTATATTTTACAATGACGCAAAATTTGAATTTATTTTCTATCAATAACAACACTTTCGTATTGAAAACATATTAATACGCTGTTGTTAAAATTTAAACAGAATAATTACAAGACATTAATATACCCTCATATGTAAATTTGTGGATCTTTAGTTATAAAGTACAACAGGACGTTTTAAAGGGTACAATTAATTAATTAATAAATGTTTAACCATGGCTACATGATAACACGCGCGGTCTATTTTAGATTGGATATGCCGATTTCACGATGATTTCCTACAGCGTACGTCATTGCAGCCGAGCGCACATACAACCACTGAACCCGTTGTAATAAATTTTTGTTAATAAACCGTACATATGGTGCCTTTATTTTAATATAAGTACTCGTTTTACTGAAGTAAAAAGGATTAACTAGTTATATAGTTTACACAATCTGTGTTGTTATACGTTCATAATAGCCTAATCTTATAAGGAAGTAGATAATTTAAAATTTCTATACAATTTGTTACTTTTGTACACAGCACGGTCATTGGTTCTTCATACGTAATTCATAAGGTCTCTGTGATGCATTTTAAATGCAATCTAGGGAACGAGTTAAGTTGTGAACTTGCTTTTCTAACTTTAAGTTCAGTTATATTACTTTTTAAGACAGCGTTGCACTTACATTTGTAGATTACATTTTTTTTAAATGTCGCTCAATTTTTTAAATGTTCTATATTATGTAGTATATGTAGTGTATGTATAGTATGTATATGTTCTATAAAGTAAAAAATAAACTTTCAGTTCAATTTGCTTATATATTATAGTTACTAGCAGTCCCGGTGAACGTCGTATCACCTACTGTGTGTCTATCTTACCTACTTGTGTCAAACTTAAAACAATTTTTTAAAACAGACCAAAGAGATCGGACCACTATGGTCTCTATGCTACAACTGAAAGACACATATTTGATTAGATTTGTGGAATTTTTTTTTTCTAAAAAGATAATAGACCCCCAGTTTCCCAGCCGGAAATACTTTTTATTTGAAAATTCAATTGTTCTATTTAAACCTTACTCAAACTTACTACAAATATTTCATAAGATCATAATTAGCCAAATCAGTCCAGCCATTCTCAAGTTTTAGCGAGACAAACGAACAGCAATTCATTATTATATAGGCTTTTAGTAATTCCTGACATTTTGTATTAGTAAAAAATTAATTAATTCATCAAAAATTTCGGCGATGGTGTCACATCTAATTAGAAATCGCGAGACGAATTTCCAATGCATTACTGAAACCGCTAAATAAAAGTTTTATTTACTGTGCGTGGGATTCCAAATGAATATTTATGCAATCTTTACATTATTCAGTACTCATTCCGAAGTTTAGTTCTCTGTTTACACTTTGATTAGTACCATTTTTTACCCATCCAACCCCATAATATAAACTGAATATTTGGATTTCGTTTTAATTACATCTAAGCATATCATGATCATATTTCTAGTGTTTGATACATGATCCGATCAATATCGTAAATGTTGACTAATGGCGTCTTAATTACTTTGAGCTATAGGTATGTGGTAAGTAATGTGACAGATTAATATAATAGATAACAATGAAGTTGATCTTGTATGTCTATAGAATAAATGTTATGTAGAATCATCTCTAGCATCTGCTGCTAAACATCATATAAAATGTTGTAATTTGTACGATTAGCATGGGACAGGGGGGAGGAGGCACGTCAAATTTGCCAATAAGCTTAAGTTGGAGTCGCGTTACAATAATGACGGTTAATTTTAATGACACGTCGTCGCGAGACACCCGCCGGCCGCGACACCGCGCGCCGCACTACCCCTCCCACCCTGGCGCGTGACGGGAATCACCAACTACGCTCCATATTGGAACACGACGACCGAAAGTCTTACGATAAATTTAGTTATTACTTGTGAAAATAGACGGAAGGAGATCGCTAACTTGTCCTCGCGAGAAGATAATGGATCATTCAGGGGAATGTTTTAGTCATTTTACGAAAAAGGTCTCGTTAAAGCCCCTTTATGTGAGGAGTTTTTCGATTGTATGGAACATGTCGAAATTTTTTCAAGAAGTATCGTTAGGATCTAGAGACATTGCCGTTCATCAAAAGTTTAAATTTGCCTATTAGATTGTGGGGAAAGTTTTTCTCCCTCGGACGTCTGTGTTGAACGTTCTCTAATGACGATGAAGTTTTGACCGGAGATTACGTGGAGATATTAGATTTCTAGATAATAAAATAGGCATTTTGGAGTTCTTTGCATCGTATGTAAAACACAAAAGCTAGGCAATTTTTTATTGGAATGATTGTAAAATTACCATTTACATTTCTATTACTATACTAAATCTATGTGTAAATATTTAAACACCATTATTCAATAGCTACACTGCAAATGTATTATATTTGCATAATGCAGTGTTTGCAGGAACCATTGACATTTATGAACACAGCACAAATAGTTATATAAAATTAAAGACGTACACGGGCATCAGTCATGTCCGTCCATCCGTTTGTTTCCACCAATCCAACCGTCCATACAATGCCTGAATATTGTTTACAAATACACCACATCCATCACGGAAATGTTAGCAGATACGACTGAATGGATACACTTTTATTCACTGTATATTTTTGATATGTTCTTCTAAAATATTAAAAACTAGTAACATGGAGCTGACGTAAGCAAAACATAATTACATTAGCTTAAGCTTAGAGTTAATTAGACCTTAATTGTATAAACATTAGATTATTTAAAACTTTTACTCATAATATGGTAACCGAAGCTTCCAGTCACTCGTTTCGGAGGCTAAGTCACTTTTTCAGCGACAGGGACTTTTATTTATTTATTTTAATAGCTAAAAGTATAGAATCAGCCTTATATACCTGTAAACCTATGATACCACCAAGTTAGATATATTTTTAGTTACTTAAACTTATTTATCTTAATACACATTATCTTTTACAGTGTTAACATTGTCGGTATTATGCAGACCAATTAATTAATACCAAAGTGACTTGCCTATTTCTACAGCCAAAAAATCAACTAAAAAACTGTATACAGCAACGAAGGCAACAATAAACAAGGCACCTTTAACGGTAACAATATTTCGTCGGCAACAAATTGAATAAACACATCAACGTGCGCCTTAAACGGTGAAAAGACTAGTCCAATAACGTTGGGACCCACCGATAAATATTCACCTAAGTATCTAGCTTTATTTACGCTTAGCATATATTGTTCGATTTTTAAAATGCTCCTTGTGTTGTTCGATTTTTAAAATGCTCCTTGTATTGTTCGATTTTTAAAATGCCCCTTGTATTGTTTGGTTTTTATAAGAGTTCTAAAGAAATTTCGCCGAATTACTTTGCTTTCTTTGACAGATCAGTGGTCAGTATTTGATTGAAATCAACTAACTGCGAATAAGTAAGTATTATATTACTGAATGTTTAGATATGTATTAGTATTGTAGCAAAATGGGAACCTGCATGACCTTCAAATGTGGTATCGAGTACACTAATTGTCATTTAAAGTATCCAGTAAATTAAAGTCTTCACTTGTTGACTTGCGCTAAGCGTTAATCATAGCATTAACGCGCCATTATTTGTTACTTTTACTAATTAATAGAAAAACTATACATATATACGTTAAAAGATCGAATGAGGTCCTAAAACTATTTTTGAATTGGTGTTGTTCTAAAATTGAATTACTTTTGTCACAATTTGTCAGTGAACAAAACTAAGACCTACTTGTGTTCTGACTCAAGTTGTTTTACATAAAAAAAATGTGTTCGTTTTCCGTATATCATTAAACAAAACACACGCATATTATTGAAATTTTTCTCATTTGCAGGCGTACCGTACACGTATGTCAGAAGAGTTTTCCAGGGTCACGTATCGGCCCCCTCTAATACAATTTGTTGGGAGACGCGAGTCATTCGTGGAATGCAAACAACCCAGTCTCCATTATACTCATGACGATTATTCATACTGACAAATTATATTATGAAAGTGATATTATATTAATATGTTATTTATTTAAACCGTTTCCTTTGTTATTTAACTCAAATTACATTTTTAAAGTTAGTACCTACAACTAAGGTCCACCGAGCATTTTATATATTTTGACACTAGGCGTTTTTCCTCAGATTTATAGTCGAGGCTAAATATGAGTTATGTATGTCAAAAACTTACCAATTTTGATATATGGGAGATTTTAATACTTAGAGCTAAGTCTTGACTTTTAAAGTCTAGGTTCTCACTGGGAGGCCCCATAGCTGAGCATTTGGGAACGTGATAAGTATTAGTGTCGGGTTCGACTCCGGTCAGAGTAGATAGAAAGAACTTAGATTACTTAGTAACTACTTTAGTTCAAAGACGTATGCTGCAATTCCCTGATCAGTCGTAATCATGTGTCCTGCTGAAATGGACCCTAAATTATATGCCATCTAAAACAATTTATCTTAATAATGCAAATAAATGTTTATACAACTATTTTTGATATATACAACACAAATTGTCTTACATTTGCGATGACAATTACAATTGACGTTAGATGCTGCAAGCTGCCGAAGAAAGCAGTCATGGTCAATCTAATTTGACGAACTTCAAGACAGCATTTTGTTCACTGCACGCTGGCAGTTGACATAATCGTTCTGCGATAAAATAAAAAAAAACGCATCTTACATCCCAGCCCAGCATTCTTACAACGATATTGCACTACCAATTATTTAGTCTTGGCGACGTTCACCCGCAAAGCAAACTCATGAATAATGGCCATGAATGTACTAAACTACACGATGTGCACAACCCACGGATTACAAGAATTTATGAAGCAACGTGTGTGACGCACCTTCGCCTTTTTGTGGCTTAAATATTGATGGATTTATGAACGCCCTTAAAATTATGACAGCCCAAAGCCAACGGCAACTTTATTGAATCTTATCCTGTGGCGGAATTTATTGGTATCAACTTTGGGGGAGAGTAATTTTGTTTTCGTTATGAGATACAACAAAATATGCTTTATGTCCGTTTTATTCAAATAAGTTAGCTAAATAAAATACAATGTAACCTTGAAGTATAAGTATATTTAGGGTGTCTCTCCTCTTGAGTATTTTGAAATCTATAATCCGGATATAAGTTTGTGAAATGTAACGGAGGGCCAGTTTTGTCAAATAATTGAAAAAAGTAGTTTTTATCGCTTTTCAATACTTGTAATTGTATTTTTCGAAAATTTTGTTAGATTAAAAAAAGACCTTATCGACTGAGAAAAATACATAATTAACTTAATAGCTATTTTGTTTGAACTAAATTTAGTACGTTCAAATCTGTTGAAATATCCCTTTACCGAGTTGGCTTGTTTACTATGATGTGAATTGAAATAGTTCAGATCTAGTTTTATGACGATAGTATATAAAACTACACAAACACGAGTCATAAAAATCAAGTTTCGTAAAAAAATATTTATACGTTTCACGAAAAATTAATCGCGCTAGTTTAATAATATTTTATATTGTTTTATTTAAGTACAGAAACATTAAACCATCTGGCTGTGTGATATGATAAAAATAAATTTACGAGATATATTTACATGAGGTTGTATGGGTAATGGGTACACTCACCCATTTTATCCAGTAATGTATCCAACTTTGTTTGTCTTAGGTATGGTATGATATAGCAAGCTAGAGGTAAGGAGGGACCTTACTATCTCATTATATTTTTTAAGGTTCTTAGAGGTAAAGTTTATAATGCAGAAATGTTGGAGAGACTGGGGCTGCGTGTGCCAAAAAAACACACTCCTCGTGGTAAGCAATATCAATTGCTGGCAATGCCTCGGGCGCGTACAAACCTACTCAGAGAAGCACCATTTACATGTGTCTTGCGCACCCTAAATATTATTGCGTGTGAGACAGATGTATTTAGTTTCACACTAGCTAAATTCACAAGTATTGCATTATTTATAATTAGTTATAAATTGGTTTAGGTTTTAAGTTTTTACTTGTTATATTTGTATTTTGTTTATAGCTTAGTTTTTTACTGATTGACGTGGAATAAGTGATACCTAGATGATCTTATGTTCCAAAATAAACGTATTTATTTTTTAATTTTTTTTACTGTATTAGTATTAAGTTACTGTAAAATAGGAAATAAGCAAATAAATAAATTATTTGTAAAAACAAATCTATACAAAGAGAAAGTATCTTCGATCTTGTACACCGATATACAATTGTAAACTTCTTAAAGACTATACCAGTTCCTTTTGACAAACTTGAAGTGAAAATACGTATTTTCGAAAGCGTATTCCCAAACTAAATCATCTGAAGCAAGCATATAAGTTGTGAGTAACAGACAGATGCGACTTGAGGTGCAAATAAAGTTTGAGTGGAAAAAGTTTTTCCTTCGCAAATCCTGAGAGTCTGTGCCCCCAGGAAACCGTTAACATTACAGTAATTTCTTGATTAACATTATTGTATAATGTTAAAATCGTAGATTGCAATAAGAAATCGTAAAAAGGTGCAAGTGGTATTAAAATTTTTCAAGGAACTTAAATTGAATTCAATCAAATTTAAAGAAAATTTTAAAAATTTTAAAATGTAATCTAAGTCAAAATCATTAACTAGAAATAGAAATAGAGAAACGTTTTATTATTAAATATGAAGATTTATATATTTTGACTTCCTATCTTTGTGTGGTTAATTAGCCACCACTTTAATCCTCAGTTTATAACATACTAGCTGACCTGGCAAACATCGTTTTGCCATGTACTTATATCATTTATGGTTATTGTGCCTCACTCGAAATAGATAGGTATAGTGTGTCGCGCACTTTTTTGTAGATATTTATAAGATATACAATTCCTTTGAACATTTTATGGTTCTATCTTTAATAGTATAGGCAGGGTACGCAAAATAAGTAACTTTTTTGGTTGATTTTTTACACCTTGTGTCCGAAAAACCCTAATATCTTACGGAACCCTATTTTTGTTCAAAATTAAATATAGCCTATATTACTCGTGGATAATGTAGCTTTCGAAAGGTGAAAGAATTTTTAAAATCGGTCCAGTAGTTTATGAGCCTATTCATTACAATCAAACAAACAAACAAACAAAGTTTTCCTCTTTATAAAATTAGTGTAGATTAAAATCAAACCATTTTTAGTAGCGATTACTAAAATTGAAAAACATTACAGTTTATATTCTTCCAAGCTTAGAGATAGTTTCATGAATAAAAATGAAATTTACTCAACTTTATAATTTGTTAGAAGTATTAACGTCTGGTGTGCGGCGAAAGTTTTGAAATAATTGGTTACAAATCTTAATAATATCAGAGTCATCGTCAAGTTCCCTCGTTTCGCAGAAAGGTAGTCGAGTTATTACTGCTAACTAAACTGTTACCTACTTATGGTAACAGACTTGACATGCAAATCTCTGCTCTCATTTATCATGTAACTTATGCTAACAATGCCTTACAGTATTACAAATTGCATTTTAATAAGAAAATATTGTTAGGAAGGTTGTATGAGTATTACAAGGAAATGAACATTGAGTTTTATATACTTTCGCTCTGATAAAAGATACTAAATTCAGTATGATCAATACTAAATATCGCTATTTGAGGGTATATAACTATGATAAGTGTATATGTGATTTTAATATTTGGGCCTCTGTACCTGTTTCGTGATCTATTGGTTATTTATAATTGGCAAACAGATGATCAGCCTTCTGTGCCTGACGCCAACGACATTTTTTCTCGGTCTAAGACATAGTAGTTTTCTGGCGATGTTTTCTTCCAACGTATGAGCGAGTGTAAAATGCCCACATAGAAAGAAAGTCCATTGGTGCAGCCGGTGTTCGAACCTAGGACTCAGCTTTACTGACGTTTTAGTCGCACGCAGAAGCCACTACGACAACACTGTTCAAAGTATATCAATCGATAGTATTTAGCTACACAAACTTCACTTATTAATTAGATTTTGCTATGTAACGTACTTAAGTATTTTTATGAAAACTTGGAGACATACACATAGTTTTTTTAACTACTTTTGATGCAGGAAAAACATTTGATAATTATTGTATGTTTAATAAGTAGCCATCTTTTACGAAGTGAAAATCAATAACTTATGAACAAGTGTGGCTAAAGATAAAGTAGGTAGTAACGTTGAACTTAATTATAACTATAGTTTTTTACTTTTAAATTACAAAATATGAGTTATATACTTAATTACTGTTATTATACATTTGATTTGACTCACAAATGGTATAAATTACAATTTCCATGGTTACAACAAAATTTCCAGAATACATTATTTTTAATTGATAATGCTTCTGTTAAATGATTATAATGAAGTTGACAATTGACATAAAAACTCAACTCAATCAACAGTAATTTTAACAATCATTGTGGTTATAAGTGCTTCAGTTGTTGAATTAAGCACGTTTTTGCAACTACATGTAAAAATTTAATGTGTGGTTTTAATTGTATGCCTCTTCACATAATGTTTTCATTCAGTATTCACCAATTATCTAAATAAATTGACGGTTGTTCAATGAATTCAAGCGGCGTTATTGAACCTCAATGATGAATGTTTCCTGAAATTTATTCATTCATTGTATACTTCCCAATTCAATAGACATTAGTTACAAAACCTTAATTGATTTAATTGACTTTACTTTGATTTTGTTGCTGCAGAGACTCTCGGGCCATAGGGTTGCAGTGCATAGATGCTAATTAAAGATTTAAGTCGGCGCCCGGCTTAACGAATAAGTGTCACAATACAGCAAGGAAATGCTGCTAGCATTAAAGTTACACTTCCAGAGACCAAACTTTTAAAATTTGTTTTAATTTTGTACATATCCATTCTTACAAAGATATTATAGTATTAGTTATTTTCAACAAATATGAAATGGTTTATTTCGTTTTGCGTTCTAACAACTGAAAATTTGCCAAATTTGCCTAGTAAAATAATCTAATTTTCATTTGCAACATAACCATCGTTTATCAAAGCCTATCTTACAGTTATTAGTAACATTTGCACTTACACTGTACATATACGGAAAGTTAACGCTCGATTAGATATCGACGGATTACAGCGTTTGATTGGAGCTGTGCCGAACTTTGAAATTTGATTCTTTTTTTTTTTATTTAATCTTTACAATACCTTAGTTAATCGCTTAATTGACTCCGAGAGAGGAGGTAACATGCTAACTACCAAAATTTTACGCTTATGTCAAGATAAAATAATAAAACAAAAGACTAGCCTTTGCGCGTGATCGCTGCCTTTTTTTTCGTATGAACCATCTGATAAGTGTTAAAAAATATATAATATTTAGTAATCAGCTATAAATATCTTCCAAAGAAAATTGCCAAAATCGGCTCCGACAATAACGTCTTGAAGATTTAGCCCAAAACCTCTGATACGTCTCAAACGCCGATCGAACGGTGGAATTAAGGAAGGTAATTTACAGCTATTGTTTCAGTAAGCCTCCAACAATATTTTATTACTTTGCAAAATTATTTTGTTTCAATCTCGGGTTTAATTTCGTAACCGACCTTAAGAAAAGCGCTTGTCTTTCACGATTCGAATTATAATAGGATGTTTCTTAAAATGAGTATTTAAAACTTTTTAGTCGTAAAAATACATATTTATAATTACAATTGTTAAATGCGTATGAGATCTCTATCATATCTATTACTAGAATTAATGTAATTGTGTACTATGCATATATCAACAATTTACGAAGTGGATAAACCCTTTTTTTAGGAAACTGAAAGTGCTATGGCAGAGTGTGACACAGTGAAGACAGAAATGGCAGGATATGCAGGAGGCCTTTGCTGAAAAAGGGCTCACGAACGTCTTTTTTAGTGTTTAGTGAGATTATAGAAATATAAAATATAATTGTAAATTATTTTAGGGCTTTTATTATTATTATTATTATTGTGTATGTATTAACTATACTTGTATTAGCCATGAGTCGTTATTAAATCTATTTAAAAAATATTATAGAAATGTTATGTTATGTTCTTATTATGCCTTCATAGCTTTTACACATTAAAAAAAAACACTATTTTACCGGATTGAAGCTATGTTTTCTTGTATGTAAACTTATAATTATTTAACATAATTTTAAATTTATCTGACATTTCGCGTGCTTTACAGCGTGCGTCGTCACGGTGACTGAAGACGTTATTTTTTTCTTGAAAACAGTGGAGATCAGTGATTCTCAACCACTGCACCGCGGCACTTTTGTGTGCCGCCAAATTCCAAAAGTGTGCCGCTGAATTATGCAAATGTACAATGATGTTAATATTAATAAATATATCAAATATTTTTTTTTCAGTATTAGCTTATTATTTCGTATATTAAAACTTAGTTATAAACTATTTATGTAGTGTGTTGTACTAAATAAAAAAAAAATATTTTTTCTTTGTGTGCCGCCAAATTTTAAAATCGTTAATTGTGTGCCGTCAAACATTAAAATCATTAAATATGTGCCGGTACAAAAAAAGGTTGACAATCACTGGACTGTAGATAAAGCCCAAAATAAGGAACCATAAACATAATTTTGAATAAAATACATATAAACACCTTACTAGAAAACATTGCTTAAACCTATTAAAATATTTACAAAGGGTTATAGCTCTTACAAAACTGGCAAACAAATTTTCGGTTTATTTTATTCCTCGCTTCAATGCCGTCAAACTTCAGACTATAGACATTGATTGGACTCAAATTAATTAATTAAAGAGTCAAGTATACGTAACGTAAATTGTTAGCTATTCAATTAGGGCGATATAACTTAGTTACAAAGGTACGGTCTGTGAAGAAAATGTATTTTGCGACCACAATAATCTGATTAAGCGAATTCTTGCAACTTTTGAACGGGACTTGTTAGGAAGTGAATTTGTGAGTTTTAAATTTCAGTAACAAAATTATGTCAAAACTCTCAAAGACAGCTCTATTCACAACTAAAATAAATATATAACTTGTATACATTTTAGTAATTTTTTTATTAATGTTTTCTCTGCGCTATATCAATTTTCAATATTTTGTTATAATTAATACATACCTAAACCGTAATGAGATATATAAATATCCATTTAGAAATTGACTAACTTTTAATTATTTTTTTATATTTTAAAGACTAAATTATATTATAGTTACCTTATTAAAAGAAACTTGGATGTACCTGTAAACAAAAAGAATATGATTAGATTATTTGTGGCCTTTGCTTAAACTACGAATATTTATCTCCAAAATCTTATAACATTGCGAATTTTACGTCATTCGAACATTTCAATTCACATGTGCCATGTGCCATGTCAATGTCAAATAATATTAAAATAATTCCTTTTCCAGTACGCTGTCATAATATTAATGACCTTGGTAAATTCCTAGAATCTGAAATGATGGATGTTGGCAGAAAGGAGACGTGTTGGCTTATTACGACAAGTTACATTACCGAAACAAAAATCATGCCGCGTACTCGGATGACGTTCCATTATTTTACATGATAAATGTTGATGTGAGTTCACATTGTTATATTCTTTATGTTCATTGTAATTAGGATCTTTTTGTTGTACCGTTTTGAAGGGCTATTACGCATTAAGAGATACTATTGCGCGCCTCCCGTGGGATGCCATCGGCTCGACTGAGTGTAAGCTTTTCATTTATATCTCATCGTATTTTTTTTATTACGGTACGACCGCAGGTGGGTTGGAGTAAAAATTTCAATATTTTCTTAAATGTATCGCTTATTTCTAAGGTACTGTTGATCACGAATCAAACATTAAAAGTCGATTTTCTTGTTTAAGCCGAGCAGTCGCTACAAACTCCCCATACGTATATACAGAAATCTGAACTACTATAAAGACCGGCCATGGACCAGGTTTTCTAATGCAAGATAGAACAGCGGCAATAAATCAGGCGCGAGAAGGATCGTTTAATGTGCTCATTCGATGTATTGAGATGTTAAATTAAACGTCAGATTAGATTTAAATCCAAGACCTCATGAGCTTTTTTTAACACAAGGCAGTAGCTTTTAAGCGAAACATAATAAATAACATGGTTAGACCCATAACATAAAAATAAGTAATTAGAAAGAATTTGTTACTATACCATAATGGCCATTTCGATAAGCCAGTGAAATAGCTTTGTTATTCTATCCCATTCCTGCGGGAGCCATAAAACTGGATAGAAACATTAGAAAATAGAAAAACTATTTCAAAGTATCGAAGTTTGAAGTGTTCAAGTTTTAGGCCAATGCGGCTTGTGATAATGGTGCGTCAGTCATCCCGATCCGCCAAAGATTTACATTCACATGATTTATGACTTCTTCATAGAGAGGGGAATATGTAGAGGGGCCGGCCCCATTGTATTGGGTTGACAATATTTAAAAATAATGCACATATAATTCTACAAATAGAACGGGACATTATAGTAAACCGAACTACCTACATAATTAATCTTTTATAGTTTTACTAGTCTTAGTACTAGTTGGATTAATTGCCCGTTGGCCATAATATTTTCCCAACTCGGGGTTTTTTTTGGTTTCATTTTAATTTACACCTTCAAATTAAGAAAACGTAAAATACAACATTTCTATAGTTTTGCTAGATTAGTTTTGATTTTATGTTCGAACTACAAATATAAAAACTTAACTAAAACTCTTTTTTAAATGAATTTACAACGAATAGAGAA
Organism: Pieris rapae; assembly: GCF_905147795.1. Taxonomy (NCBI): domain Eukaryota; kingdom Metazoa; phylum Arthropoda; class Insecta; order Lepidoptera; family Pieridae; genus Pieris; species Pieris rapae. The sequence continues at coordinate 5,151,907 of NC_059524.1, read as the reverse complement.
GAAGTAAACGAAATAATAGTAATACGAATACTTATTTTAAATAATGTTTTTGTAAAACCTTTTATAGAACCCAAATCAATACGTATATGCCATAGGTACAACACATAACTCGTGTCAAACAAACTAGAAAAAGGATATTGAATCGGCAAGAAAACGCTGTAACTTAAGAAAATGTCACCCTTTATCAACCTTCTACGTGTTGCTTTGTGTTGAGCTATCTTGATACTGAAGAAAGTCGAATACAATACTCATTTTTAACGAACTTCAATGGTTCCCAATTCGTTACTTTTTTAGTGATTTTCACCAATAACTACCTCAAGTTCAAGTCATATCTACAGAGCAATGCTTTTTAATTTTAAAATTGATTTTAATGATTACTATCATTTATATTATTCGTGTAGGTATGTAATACTATTTCAAAAATAGACAAATCTGTGGTGCTACAACCTCATTAGGTCTTGGCCTCAGATTTCTGAATCTGTTTCATGATCATTTTTAAATCTAAAAGGCAAGTAGATGATCAGCCTCCAGTGCCTGACACACGTCGTCGATTTTTTGGGTCTAAGACATGTCGGTTTCCTCACGATGTTTATTTCCTTTCGAGCCATTGCTAATGCACATTATAAATGCGCACATACACACACACACACAATGGACACAGAAAGTCCATTGGTACACAGCCCGGGATCAAACCTACGACCTCAGGTATAAGAGTCGCATGCTGAAGCCACTAGGCCAACACTGCTAAAATACTATTTTAAAGCTTAACGAGAACAGTTACTAGTTTTATTTCATATACCCAGATATGTCTTGGCCGTATATCCCATTTGGTGGTGCCGAAGCCAACAATAGGTGTAAATTTACGTTCTTTAACTGAAAAGTCCAGTGTTCAACTGTTTAAATTTGAATGTGTCGCGAAATGTGTAAAAGGTCATCCTTTTATCTCACAATTTGCAATTTGAATACGCAGACAAATTAATCCGACAAAAAATTAAGCAAAAGAATAAAAAGCGCAAACAGCGACTGTTCCAAAATATGCGGATAACATTTTACCCAACATTATATTCAAATTACGGACCGAGTATTATAATTATAAGATTATTCAGAGAATTTATTTTTGTATTACAATATAAGTTGTTGTGTTAAAACAATCATGTAGAAATACTTTTAATAATAAAATTATTAAAATTAAAATTGTTATTTATTAACAATTTTACATTATTATTATTGACGATGAATCCCTATACCTATCACACTTCCTCTATTAAAATCTGACATAACTATTTAACGATGCATGCTGTCCATTGCAGATACTTCTGTGTATAATTCTGTAATATACAGTTGTAAATTGTCAATAAAATTATTAATATAATATGAGATGTTGTTCCCGGGGAGGCCTACTTCTCAGTAGACAAGTTTCCAGTAAATCAGTCTCCACCTCAATTCAGGTAATAGAGCTTGAAGTGGCTAACCCCCAGATTATTATTTTTTTGTCCTTACAATTTTAAAGGTTTTTATAAGACTTTGGAATTTGGACTAAATACGTTATAATTTATCTGTCATTAGCGAACATAGTATGGTATTTTTTTTACTCGGTGGGATAGTTGGATGTAACTATTTTTCCTACATGGTTTGGTAAAATTGAATTATTTTTATTGCTTTTCTCAGGGTCGACTTGGCGTTGACGTATCATTCCATGTAAAAGCAAAAACGTCCATTTCGTAGTTCCGTCATATACCTTCTATAAATTCGAGAAGTATAAGTGACAAATATTACTTCTGAATGACCAGAAATTTATCACTTTCTTGGCATCGGTAAAACTTCAATTTATGTTACCTAGCACTAACGTCGTGAATCACCGCGGGCCGACTGTGCAGGCTTCTTGGTATTCAGCGCGCGTCGTTCAATTTCAAAGGTGGCGTTTGTTACCGAGAAAGAAAATCACGCAATGCATTCAGACAAAACAAAAATCTCAAGTAACTAATTTTCGCTTTTCGTCTCTTGTGAATAGCCGAGAACGTGTGGAAAATTTATTTTGGGCTCGTTGGGACATAACCATTGTTTTTCTCTTTATGTTAAACGCCTACTATTAATGCCGTTAATGTTATGACAAGATTAAAAAACTTCAAAGTAGGCGGCTGCTGTATTAGTTCTCATATTTACTTCACAAGAAAAACCATACACTATTTGGTATATGTTTTTTTTTGTCTTCTACGTTCATATTGTAGCATTTTAACTTAATCCATATACTCTCTGTGTGTATCCAAATATTAAAGTTTTTTTTAAATATTTAATAATGGTTTTGCATGCAGTGGAGTAGTAAGGTACACTTTAATTAATTTAACTTTAAATATTTGTTTTAAATATTGTTTGATGATTTGCTTTTTAAAAGAGTACCGAGAGTTTTTTACGCCGGCTTTTTCTCTCGGCCTACACCTTCTGTCTTCTTTGCCGATGAGTAGGGATGCCTACAGGTTCGAATTGATTGACGTGGAATAAGTGATACCTAGATGATCTTATGTTCCAAAATAAACTTATTTTTATTTTTATTTTATAAAGGATTATTATTATTTGTTCGAGTGCGTTGCCGACCTTTTAAGAAATCGCCTTAAAGTTATAATTGAGCCCCCTAACATTGGTAAGTCCACGTGAGCTGGGAAGGGTTGCCTTCACATTTCATTTTTTTTAGTCCAACGTTCATGGGAGTTTTTGCACATTTTAAACATTTTTGATTTTTAATGAATATGTATTCACATACATAATAACTTATATAACTACTTTGCCTTAAAAGAAAACAACGGTAAATGTTTGTTTGTTAAGCGTGTTTTGGTAGTGACTAGCAAATTGCTTCAGCGTCTTCACTGCAATGAGTATTATACGCTTTCATTACAATTAGTAGTCTGTTTGCACGACGCAAGATGGAACTAATTTGCTGAATATTGTCACAATAGGATTAAATATTTAATGTCTTAATGCATTATAATGATTAACGTTCTCCAATAATTGGCATTCGAATCTTAGGATAGCGGTTGAATTGATTGTTTAGTCATAGCAACTTCCATTGAATTAGCTACAATTACAATAATTATGTAATGTGATTTAAGCATTATTGTTTTACTTTTCTGTGTATTTTATTATTTACAATATAATTATATTATAAGATAAATTTATATGTAAAATGTTAATGTTATGTTATATGTAAAAACACCTATATAAAAATCATGTGTAGACTTTTGTCATAATATTAAATATTCCCTTTTTAAAAGTCACACACGAGGGAATTATTCAAATATATTATAATTAAAAAGTCTGAGAAAGTGGCAAAATATAAACGTAATAAAAACGTCGGATTCAATTCGTTTTGTTGCTCAATTTGGGAGGAAATCGCGACCCTCCGCCTCACTAGCTAAATGTGTATTAATGTTCACCACAAGTCTAATATTTTAGCCTTTTTATTTTGCGACTACGGGTTTACTATTAAGACTAACATTGTTTTACGATTTTCACTTTCACAAATTTTAGGTTTTGCTTTAAAAATATTATTGACACAATTTGGCAATATCACATTTAAATATCACATTTGATCTTGACAATTATATCAGTATCTTTGTAGTACCTACTCCAGGTTTAGTCAGTAGTAAATACCAATATAAAAAACTACTGTTTTCTCAAAAACTTTACTTAGAGTAGCTTTGAGTCTTTTGAGCTACTGTGTTCTTCAAATCAATTTTTATCTTATATTACGTAAAAATTCTTTTGATTATTAGGTAAATCCATATGTATGTAATACTTATTATTTATGCAAACACATTGAGCTTACAAGACTAGTTGATATAAACTCATAGTAAGCTTAATATTCAAGATTTGTCGAATTTATAGTTTATTACTATTCGACGCACTCATGAAAAAAAAAAACAATTTAATTACATAGCGCTACAACCTTTGGGATCGGATTACATCCAATTATTTGATCAATGTAATTTTTAAAGAAAAATAATATAAATTTTCTTTTGCATCCTAAAACAGGTTAGGCTAATAGGTCTACTAAGAGCAGTTTCTTGATAAGAAAAAAATGTTTAGTTTTCTCTAAATATGACTACATATTATAAAACAAAGTCGCTTTCTCTGTCCCTATGTCCTTTTGTATGCTTATTATCTTTGAAACAACGCAACGGATTTTGATGCGGTTTTTTTAATAGATAGAGTGCTTCAAGAGGAAGGTTTATATGTATAATAATATCTATTAAATAGTGAAGAAGTACTGTTATTTTTGAGGTTTCTAATGTGATTACATTTTTTCCGCTTACATTGCAAACGCAGGCTGCACCCTACGAGTTTTATCAAAATAATGTACTGTAAAAATAATGTATTGTACACATTGAAAAGGTCTACAGAAAAGTCCGTGATCGTATATGTCAATCTATTATGGATAACCCACATTTTTATATACAACGTTCACACATTTTCTGTAGTGTATTTAGTATCAGCATTGCACCCGTGCGAAATAATAAAGTTAAGTCAATGTACCTGCAGTGTCTGCCTTGAAAATTTGGTATTAATAGCAATACATTCGAAAATTTAATTCTTTATCAGTATTGATAGAGCAACAGTCAGGCGCGTCATTTATACAATTTTTATGAACCTACGTCTGGATTACAGAAATATACTTTGGTTAGACTTAATCCCTTTTAACGTCAACAAAGAATCTATAGAAAGATTAGTTATTTTTACTAATCATTACATATCAGCTAAATGATGCAATCAATGTTAAACTAATAAATTAACATAAAATATTGTCTAGATTTGTTTATATTGACTGTATTACCCTCGTCATATACAATTGATCATAAAATAATATGTATTTCTTATTTTTTTGCAATTTATATTCTTTAAATATTTACAAGAAGTATACGTTTTATCTCTGTGGTAAAAGATTTAAAAAATATATAAAAAAATAATCACGTACATTTTGTATTTCGTCAATATTAAATCAATTTTGAGATTACACCGGGCATAGTAAATACCGCACCCTATGTAACAGATGGTACAAGCAAAAGTAACTTTGACTGTCTAAGCAATGCCATTTAACAATACATTATGCATTATTATTTCATAAAAAACGCCACGTCGTAATATTTATATTATTTAAAAATATTATAAATAGAATAACCTGTTACATATTTTTTAATAAATATAGAAACATATTAAGTCTATTTTTCACTATTCAAATAGCTTGTGTGTTGAATTTCAGATCGCCATTTTATTTTTATCCACAAACTGATCGCTCAGTCGTGTAAAATTTCTAACAGGTTTCATATGAAAAGGGATTAAATATGCATGAATTTACATATCAATAATTTTTTACCTAAAATATATTATGAAATGTTTTATTTATATATTTTTGTTAGGCTTTAAGTTTAACATATTCTTAGTCTATGATCTTGGTAAAACATCATACGTGTAATACAATGACCTAAGTCTTTGATTCCCAGCGTAATAATTATTGTTTCATGTAGGCATAGAAATCCACTGATTCTGTTATCTATGTTCCATTTCGTGATCATTTGTTTTTCTTGAATAGGGTAAGATAAAGCCTACTATGCTTTACACACGTCGATGACTTTTTAGGTCTTAAGACATGCATGCATCCTTCACCGTTCGAGTAAGTAATAAATGCGCACATAGACGGATATTCGCTTAAGAACCATATGCATTGCTGTTAACTAATTTAATCCTAATAGGAAAGCAAGCTCCGTATTAAATTAACTAATTGCATTTCCATTAACTGAAATTAAAGCCTTAACCATACAAAATATACTACAAGTAACTATTATTACTAACATATTTTTTTTTTCATAGAATGCATTTGGTTTTTGTACTGTTACTTTGTATCAGTTGTGATATTGTTGTGTAACTAGAATAGCACATTTTCTTATATCTCAAATATTAATAAAACAATTTTACAACATGAAATTTGATATCTAAAAGTATTTGATATATTTTGCTGAATGACTTCTTATTGCAATAACTAAATAAATTATTTATGTATAATACAAGCACGGATTGGATTAGAGCCACAAAAAGACGATATTTATAAGTTTCAGATCATGGAAATTACATCGAATGAATATAAAAATGTTGGAAAGAGAGCTGTCTTGAGGTTAAGCATTCGATACTATATAAAACTATAAGTGTAACTAACGCAGATACATAAGATTACTAAATATTGTTAAGCAAAGATAATTTACTACAAAGAAAACATTTTGCCTAAATGACATTCAGTGGCCGGCGGGTGACCGGTTCAGATGCCTTTCAGAGGATTACCTTGTAATCCCACAGGAAGACAAATATCATTCATTACAATTCTATTCCCAGCTTTGTTTTAGGGAACGTTTGACTCGATTTTTACACTTTTTAGAGGATTTGCTTTTATTCGATTATTACAGTGGATGATATTTTAATAAAAGCCATATCATTTTCGGTAGTAGCCTACTGGGTTGAAGATGTTTATTTTTTTATCAATAAAAAGTTATGCATAGCATGAAATGCAATGATTTTCGTGATTAGTGATTAAGATAATTTTTTTTTATTTATATATCATACTACAGCTATGCAACAAAAAATTCTGATATAAATATGTAACAAGTGACAATTTTGTATTTCATTTCATTTAATATTTCCCAGCTAGGGACAGGTTTTATTGAAAAATTATATTGTCGTTTTTAGGTTTTTTCTTTAACTGTTATTTCAGTTTCCCATGGTTTAAACCTTCATTGAACATCCACAAATACTTCACGATCAAAATTATCATAATTATCCAAAAAGGGTCATCCATTTTCCAGTATGTATAATAATATCCTTTTTACAGATTAAAAGCAAACGACCCTATATGAAAGTATATGAAAAAATCAGGCTATACACAAGAACAATGTGACTCTCCAGGGCTGCGATGGGCTGTGGTATTAAATCTAGATTACCGTTTGTCGTTTGCGCACCGTCGGATAATCAACGGGACTATATTAAACCTATCATTCACCACGCGTGACAACCCTGCGTGACGTCACGCTTCGCAAATCAAATGACAAACGCCAGATTATTTAATTGATTTTAAATGGCAAAATGTTGTTAATAATATTTTCTTCATTTGCATTTTCACTCTACGCATAATTATGTTGTGGTTTGAAGCTTAACAAATATTCTATACTTGAATAAAGTATAATAAGGAAAATAAAACCCATAAAAACACATTAAAGAACACGTACAGGACACAGATATATTTTGGGTTTCTGAACAAATACACTAGATTGCATTTTCAATATAGACCTGGCCTCCAGTTCAGGTTAATCTAGACTTAATATATCTTAATCCCACGAACAATTACCAGGCTTGACCTTATATGTGTGTACAATATTACAGTGTACCTTGTTACACAAAATAATACATTCTTATTGGTTAAAACACCATATTCGATGTTTCGTCTACTAAATTAAGCAAAATTGGGGCACGAATTTTTTGTAGCAAAACCGTAAATGCATATAGACTGCAAGTACACGGTTTTTAAGAATGCGCACTCGTTTAGTAAAAGAAAAACAACGTGAGAAAAGCCACTTAGACCCGAATTTTGAGGTCTATCAAATACAGAAGTCTGAATCCTACTAGTGCAAATCCTACTAGTGCAACTAAAGCAGCACTGAAGCCACTAAAATGCTGTGTACAGTGTAACTGTATGTTCAAATAATCTATTTTCTGTTTCTGTACCAAAATGTAAAATTTTTTTTTTTCAATATTGAACAATTAAGGCCAGTTATAATTCCGTATTAGCTTGTAACGTGACTAATATCTACAATTCAAGACCGAGATAGTGGTTATAATTGTAATACATAATCCGTTAAAAGACTATGAACTCTCAGAACTATAAATTTTAATGCAATAACAGTCTCTTTGTCGTCCGTTATTTTAAAATTTCGTATTGAAATATAGCTGCGAAAGTTGTACTTCTCAAACAATCGGTAATAAAAGTTGAAAAGCGCAGTTATCTTCGAGCTATTTAATCCAAATCGAATGGGGAATTTAAGCGGCCACCATAAAATATGATTAGTGGTCGTGCGTCAACTGGCCCTGCAAACACCGCCCAAAACTGCCGGGTCTAAATACCGCTGCCCAAACATTGCTCAGAAACAAGATAAACTAAGTACTTTAATTGGTAAGAGTACTTTAAGCTTTAACGTTTACGGGTACTACGTATTTAAATGAAGTCTTAAGCAGGTAATACACTGAAAGGTTTATAGCAATCGTGGTCAGCGAAAGTTGTTCCTACTGCTACTGAACGCTGGTAATAATATTTAATTAAATATATATTTATGATAGTTTTTTTTAAATATAAATAACACCTCTTTCTCATAAATATATATATATATATATATAAAATTCATGAAAATTTACTCATAAAACAAAAAACAATATAAATACATATCAACGAGGCATGGTAAGGAACATGCTAAGTATTAAAAGGGTATACAGGATACACATAACAAGATCAGAGACCAAAGCAATTGATGCTTTAAGCCACGCAAAAAACTGAAGCGCGCTTTACAGATCACAGGTGGACGAAAACAGTAACTAAATGGAGAGGCCCATCAGGCAAACGATACAGAGGCAGACCTGACGATCGATGGGATTATGACATCAAAAAAATCGCGGGTCCCCAATGGATGCAAATAGCTTGAGATAGAGAAAGATAGCAGGAGGAGACCTTTACCAGAGAGGGTTCCTGATACATACTAACTGTTAAAAATATTTACTTACACATAGGATAACTAGATATTAGTGTATCAGGAAATAACATAACGCTAAAAATAAAAAAAATAAAAATACATTTTTCATGCTAAGTTATGCCTTCAAAGGATTTCTTCAATACTGTAGATACTTCATAATATGTATGTTGAACCTAACACACTTTAACGTAAAGCGATACGATTATAAATATACTATTGCGTACCTCACCTACCAAAAAATAGGTTTACCAGTAGATAGTTGGCTATTTTATATGTCTTCAATATAACCAAACAAATAGTGATTCAATTAATCTATTTTTCCCTGTGACGTCAAAGCAGGCATTTACAAATAGTGTTTTAACAAATCTTCATGAATATCGGCCAAATTTGGCGAACAATCGATCAATCATAGAGTATTCAGTTAAGCGCCTCATCAACTTCCCTGACCCGAATACAAATCCCTTCCCAGGTCAGTTTACAAACTAGTTCAATTTCGAAATTGAGACTCTATAAAATTTTATCCTCAGACAATTATAGCGAAGCTCTTTACTGATAATGGCAATATGAAAATCTACTTAATGCCGCGATAACACGGTGTTAATCAGTTCGTGCTGATGAAGTTTCACAGGTACGTCGCCATTTATAATGCAATATCATAATAAAATTAATAAAATATTACACAAATCAAACAATTATAAATCATGCATAATGAAAATTATGCCAATCAGTTAGATATTATTTCATTTAATTCTTATTGGAATACATCCTGTGTTCGAATGAGAATTCTTGTCAAGAACAGGTTTCTTGCATCGATTATCTATGGAGCGTCAATGTTTCAATTAGGTTTAATGGTTTATTGGTTATAATGTCATAGTGTATGTGACTGGCCTAAGTATATAAGTAAATTATTTAAATATGTTCGACCTAGTAGAGAGAATAGCTGTGCCTAATTTATGTTCCCACCACAACAACTTCTTTTCTATTTAAGATTATTTATACAATAAACAACAGAGGGCAAAAGGGCAGGAGGCTAACCTGATGTTAAGTGATACCGCCGCCCATGGACACTCACAATACCAAAGAGCCCGCCAGTGCGTTGCCGGTCTTTTAAAAATTGGTACGCTCTTTTTTAAAGGACCCTAATATTAAAACTTTCCGTGACTTAGTGGTACATGGCGATGACGAGTATTTTATATATACTTTGTTATTAATAAATTGTTTAAGAACTTTGTTTTAGTAACAATAAATTTAACACAAAATAAAAATTTCGTATATTATATTATATTAATCACCTATATAATTTTTTATAGTCGCGGGAACAACATGGGGTAGAATGGAGAAGATTGGAGGAGGCCTTTGCCACCTGGCAAACTGACACGCAAAGAAAAACAATGTACGAAAAAAAAAATTATATTAAAAAATAAATAAAAAATAAAAATAAGGTTATGTCCGAAAAAACGGCTATTATATTAAATATATAATTTTTTATATCAGATATCAGTTTAGTCATTCAGTTATGTTTTCTTAAATCTCATTTCGTAGATTTTCATCAACAATCATTCCTTTTTAAGTAAGTTTCACAAGACTTTGTTCCAATGTAAGATATGCAAATCCTAGTTATAAATGTATAATCTACCGACATATAAATTTAATAGTATGGAGAAATTAATAGATAAAAGGCTGTATGAAGCCGTGATGCGAAAACCAATAGGTTCATCCAGTGATAAACAGCTGGTGCGGTTTGTAATCCCTAGCTTGAACCAATTGCGAAGCGAGATAATAATTAAGCTGGTGACGACGCGCATACTAACACAGGTATATTAATCATCTCCGGCTATATATCCATCTAAATGTACTTGGGCTTTTTTGGTATTATCTTATTGCAAATAGGTTTTACTTATGCATCTAGGACTAATTGATCTTCTAACGGACAGATTTGTCGAGATTTTATACTCACAATTCAGGAACAAAATACGGTTGTTTACAATGCCTCAATTTTAAATAAAATGCTGGTGAAACTGTAAATAAGACTAAGGTAGCCGGACCGTACAGAAGTATTTTTTAACACTACAGCAATAAAGGATAACTAATCTTTATTCGTAAAAGATAACATTTCATTATAATACAGGTGAGTTTTAAACTAATTTAATAGTATAAATATCTATGATCCAAAAGGGATGAACTAATGTGATTATTTTAACAAAGGAATTTGAACTTCAATTACGTAAATTATGTAAATAAACAAACCGAAAGTGTAATTTAGTTCCTAATGTTCGAAATAACTTTAGATTTCAGTTTATGGAATCCACTCTAGACGTGTCCGTGGTATTCCATTCGGACGGCGTTTGCTACACACAGACTTAAAGAATGGCCAACAATTTATTTTATACGTAAATTTTCGTATTTGTTTCATCGGGTTAAAACATAATTGAAATCTATACTACATATATGGGTGAAATAAAATAATTTAACTTTACCAAGATCTTGTTGATGAAATGATACGATGATTATAATTATAAATTGACCAAATTTACCTAATTGTTATAAACACACATTCATGTTGTCACATTCAATATGCCTCCGCGAATTAAGTTTCGCCTTTTATTTTTTATATAGCCTACGTGATTAAATACGAAATATGGAACATATTGATCAATAGAAACTGTCCGCTTTTCCGGAATAAAAACCAAAGTACTAGCGAAATTTTCAAATTTTTTTATACATAAAAATCTCCATACAATTTAAGAATGAATAAAAAAATACGTGAATTTGTTGGAATTATTTCAATATTTACTTAATAGCGTTGTTACAGTTAATAGACTAAATTTTTGTTGAATAAATAAGTTAGTTTTGCTATGTGTAAAACGGTGTGTATGATTGTTTACCTGTTCCGAAACTATGTTTAATACAGTGTATTGTAAAGTTGTCTGTCGGACATGAGAATTCAGCTAAATGTTAAATTGGATATTGTATACAAATAATAATTGTGAACCATATGACAGTTATCAAAATAAATGCTAAACGATGAAATGTGCAAGTGCTGAAATTGTACTAATTAATTGCGAACAGTATTGTTCATAAACATACTATAAGACGGGTTCTTTGTAATAGGTTTTTGGAGACATATTGCTAGCCTTGGGAGATTGACAAAACAGACCTTAGGCAAACTGCGCAATGGCAAACTGAATTATTTTATGAAACGGCTTTTGTGTATCATAGCATTGTACGTATCTTATTAATAAGATAAAAAATAAATAATAAATCAGTGGCGCTACAACCTCTTTAGATCCTATAGCCTCAGATTTCTGAATCTGTTTCATGATCATTTTTCAAAGTGAAAGGTAAGTAGGTGATCAGCCACCAGTGCCTGACACACGTCGTCGACTTTTTGGGTCTAAGACATGTCGGTTTCCTCACGATATTTTCTATCACCGAGCGAATGTTAAATGCGCACATAGAAAGAAAGTCCATTGATGCACAGCCGGGGATCGAACCTACGACCTCAGGTATGAGAGTCGCACGCTGAAGCCACTAGGCCAACACTGGTCTTTATTAATAATATAATGAAGGTAATATTGCCAAAAGGTAATATTGTTAAAATGATTAAGAAAATATAAACAAAAATATAATAACTTTTAGTAAGGAACCTCTCCAGCTTTATATATATATATATATATATATATATAACGAAAATATTTATTTATTTATTTAGTAATCCTACAGCAACATAAATTATATTTAATTACAAACAAATACACTGAAAATATAGCCAAAGATGGAATACATAATACATTTTACTAGAAAAAGATTTAGAAAAGGGAACAAACAAACGAAAAAGTATTTAATACATTTAACTAATTGTGATTTAATTAATTTAATCTATATATATAAAACAAAGTCGTGTTAGTTACACCACTTATAACTCAAGAACGGAAGAACAGATTTGAGTGAAAATTGGTATGTAGGTAGCTTAGAGCCAGGAGACGGACATAGGATACTTTTTATCCCGTTCGACAGCGTTCCCGTGGGACTTGACATTAAACGTCAGTCACTATAAAACGTGGTATAACAAAAAAGAATCATACTTGGAATAATAAAACGCAAATGGTAGCTATGTAATTGACGTATAATGACAGCTATGTAATGACGTATATATGACAATTTGATATTTGTAAGAAATCAATATTCAAAATATTTCTATTAAATAAATAATTAAATGTAATGATAGTGCCATTGCCCATTCGTATAAACAGTGAAGAGAACTATAAAACTCGGTATGGTCGTATGTATACAGTTCATCCAAAGAATGATGAATGTTTCTATTTGTTGTTGTTGTCGAAAGACGCATTTAATCGAGTATTGGAACGGGAACGTGAATATGATCACCAGGAATTAGATTTAGTAGTTCAAACGAATGTACCCCTGTTAAACACCAACAAAAGGAAGTTTATGATAGTTTAATGAAGGCAAACGATGATGAAAATGGTGGTTTATATTTCCTAGATGCCCTTGGTGGAACTGGCAAAACATTCCTCATGTCATTAGTTTTAGCAACTGTTCGGCCGAGATCCAACATAGTGGTTGCAGTTGCTTCTTCAGAAATAGCAGCCACATTGTTAGAAGGATGCCGTACGGCTCATTCAGAATTAAAATTACCGTTAAATCTTCAAACTATTGAAGAACCAACGTGTAATATTGTAAAACACTCAGCAATGGCCAAAGTTTTAGCGGCATCGAAAATCATCACTGGGACGAATGCACAATGGCGCAGAAACGTGCATTAGAAGCACTTAACCGAACATTAACAGATTTACGCAATGACTCGAGATGTTTTGGAGGAGCAATGATTTTACTGTCTGGCGATTTCTGCTATATACTGCCAGTAATTCCAAGATCTACGGCTGCCGACGAAATAAACGCTTGCCTCAAATCGTCAAATCTATGGCGCTATGTGAAGAAACTGCAGCTGACAACAAACATGAGAGTTACATTGCTTAATGATACATCTGCTGAAGATTTCTCGGAGCAATTGCTGACTATCGGTAATGGTCAAGTACCTGTCGATGAATGGAATCAAAAGACGAACTTATCAACAATGTATTTCCAAACATTATTTCTACCTACAAAAATAATGAATGGTTGAGTGAGCGAGCAATTTTAGCGGCTAAGAATAAAGATGTAGATGACCTGAACTACATAATTCAAAATTAGATCATTGGAACAATGCATTCATTCAAATCTATTGACTGCGTCACAAATGAAGATGAAGCCACCAACTATCCAATTGAATTTTTAAACTCTTTGGACGTGCCTGGCTTATCTACCACCGCACAATTTATGCCTAAAGGTTGGCTCCGTAGTAATCATGCTTCGAAACATAAACCAACCAAAACTGTGTAACGGTATGCGTTTGGTGGTTAGAAAATTGAAAAACAATGTAATTTACGCTACGATAATGATAGGAAAATTCACAGGTGAGGAAGTTCTTATTCCGAGGATCCCGATGATCCCAACCGATATGCCGTTTGAATTTAAAAGACTTCAATTTCCGATACGTCTTGCATTTGCCATGACCATCAACTAATCACAAGGCCAATCCTTAAAAGTTTGTGGTTTAAATCTAGAACATTCATGTTTTTCCCATGGTCAATTATACGTGGCATGTTCACGGGTCGGAAGACCATCAGCGTTGTTTGTTTTTGCGCCTGATAATAAAACAAAAAATGTATCACAAGGTACTTAAGTGAAGAGCAGCCTATGTACTAAAATACAGAAATAATAATTAATGATTAATGTAGGTATTTAATTTTTTTGTATTTTTTCCAATAAAAAAAAACAAACTGCTTATTTATTGCCATTAAGGCGGAACAAAGTTCGCCGGGTCAGCTTGTTAACTATATAACTCATGTTCGTTTATCAAAAAATTATGACAAAATTAATGATATCAGAGACTATCGGTTTACGCATTTGGTCCTAACTGGGTAATTTAAAGTTTTTTCATTTCGGTGTTTCTATTATTCGGAACTGCTTGTAAACTTAACACATCGAAGTTTGCTCATCTCTGTAACTGAGGGATTACTGGAGGCAAACTTGCTATATGTATTGAAGAGATCTACTTTTTAAACTTCTAGGGATCTGGTCATTTTATTTGCACTAAGTTCGCTGTAGAGTTTAGCTAACATGCTTTGCTTCCGTAGCTGAGTGTAGGATATATTGTGATATACATTTACATGAATTTTTCCTAGCTTTACATACTTCTTTGTTTGTAGTAAAAAACTATAAAATATATCTTCTTCTTAAAATGCCACCTCCTTGCAAAGGTTGGCAATCATAATAGCTATTTTCATTTTGGATGCCGCGCTTCTTAACAATGATGATGGTGCTTTGACCAAAAAATTGTCTCGAGTTTTTCAACCAGGTTGTGCGTCTGCGGCCAGGTCTCCTTCTACCTGCTAATTTGCCTTATATTATTAGTTGAAGTTTCTCATATTTTTTGGAGTTACGAAATACGCATGATTCCTACCGTCATAAGCACTTCTTTGTTCTTCTGCATTCTGTCCAGCACTAATGTATTTATACTTCAATCAACTCAGATCTCAAACGCTTCCAGTTTTTTGTGACATAGTCTTTGTCAGTGTCTATGATTCTACGTCGTAGAGCAGCACAGAGATGACGAAACATCACGTTTCTTAATAGTTAGTAATGAATAAAAAGTATAATATATTTTGGCTGCTATTACCTAATACATACCTATGTACTTAAGTAGAAAATATATTTATTTTTTATGTTTCAGCAATATATAGGTCCCGGAATAGACTATTTCGGTATCACGGACATTCTTTTAAACCACAGGTCTTCCAACGCGTACAAATTATTGCTTCCCCGACAGTCAACCCACATCCTTCGCGTTGATATGTTGAAATAATCAAGCGGCTTACTACTACTAAGGTTATATAACTAACAAATACGACTAGACGATATTTGGAATGTTATTAGACGTAAAAAACTTGTTAAAGTAATAAAAAATAATACCACAATACATTTTTCTATGATCCCCGAATTAATTGTCAATTTATCATGTCCCGTGACAAAATCCTGATAGAGGGCGGATCCTTTTGTTACAGTGAAATAAACAGGTCATAGTATTGTGCTCAATGGCGAGTCTAAGTTACTGCTTTAGTTGTTATATTCTCTATTAATAACATAGAAGTATTATTGCGAAACTGTTTGAAAGATAGGAAAAAAGTAAAAAAGACTGAAATGAAGTTCTATTTATTTATATTCTTTTGTTTTTGATGAGCACAGTTAGATTTATGAATTAATACATGTTTCAATGTATATAAATCAATTATATATAATAATATGGAACATAACCGGCGCGAGAGAAAACAAAACTATTATTCTCACAGTTTTTCTCTTTCGCTTGTACGATGTCCAATTTTTAAATATGTTGGTGACTTATTTTTATTCTTGCTATTAACTTTCAAATAAAAACGAACGCTGCCAGTATCTTCGGAACCTTGCCTAAAGGGATTCCTTTATATAATATTTTTTAATAATTAAATTTTAAGGTTAGTTATTAGGTATACCTTCATATATAAGTGTATATGTTCCCGTAACCTTTAAACTTTAACAATAATCCATGTTTTTTAACGTCATAATTTTTGCAACAAAAAAGATATTAGCTTCGATATGTGGAATTTTTAACCCCCATAAATGTATATATGATCACTTATAAAAAATGGGAGGGTGTTACATTCTAAAATTTCCTTCAGCAAAGTGTTCTAATCAAGATTCAAGATGCGTCGAGCGCGCGCGCTGTCTCCATAAATTACGTATCAAGTATGTGAAGAGGCTTTATGAAAAATGTTTTCACTACGCGGAGGTTTCCCGGCGGATACTTGCGGTCTTAGTACTGGCTTTTATGCAAACAAAATACTTATAGCAGCCTTTGATATGCCAGCTCGTTACTATTAGTTCCCCAGTTATTGAGGTTCGTCTCTTTGTGTTGTATATACCGCAAAGTAGTATATAGAATTCAAAAAAGGAATTTCGAGCTACGCCAATAGAACACGTTTCGACTAGAATATCTCTAATCCGCTTTCAATTTTGAGACAAAGGGAAAGTTTGATAGAATTGGATCATCAAGCTTAATACTCGGACACTATCGACTGGAACGATATCTGTTAGAAACGTATATTTCGTATTAATTTTGGAATTTTTTTGCTTAGTTATGATAATTTTAATCGAGTGCTTTTTTTATAGAACACAGGGCAAACGAGCAGGCGATTCACCTGATGTTAAGTGATACCGCCGCCCATGGACACTCTCGATGCTAGAGATGTCGCGAATGCGTTGCCGGCCTTTTAAGAATTTGTACGCTCTTTTCTTGAAGGACCCTAAGTCGAATTGATTCGGAAATACTTCGGTGGGCAGCTGGTTCCACAAAGTGGTGGTGTGCGGCAAAAACTGCCTTCAAAAACGCGCAGTTGTGAAACGGCGGACGTCGAGGTGATACGGGATTTTTAAGACGTCTCTTCTTAAGAAGACAAGTACGTAAACTATTATTAAAACGTGCTTACGTCATTTAATTACTAAAAATTTAACCGTATTTGGCATGATTTTAATGCAATTAAAATTCTTGTAGTTTCGCGTGCTAAACGGCTATAGTTTGTTTTAAATAGTTTAGGTCACGGACTGATTGTCATTAGTTTACCTAATAAAGCTGAGGTTAACTCGATTATATTGCCCTTCTTTACGCTTATTTATTTATTTATTTACAGTAATGAACATGTATAATATAGCAACATTTAGATTGGATCTTAAAATACCCAGCAATATAGATAAATAACTTTAAATATGCGCTTAGCTGTGGTGTACGTGCTGATTTAGGATACGTTTAATAAACCATAATTACAGAGCGTTTCAGAAGCCGCCATATTGACAATGTCATTCATATCGGTCAACTAATGATCTAAACAAAGCCCGTATACGGCTTAATTGTGAAGTATCCGAATTTATTCAGTCTATTTCAACCGGATGGCAGGTTTAATCCATCGGACGAGTACAAACGACATCGTCAGGTGATATCTGTTGCAGCTGCGAGATTCACTTACGGATTGATGGTATTGAAACTCGATGCATACTCAGCACAACAAATCCCGGATGTGAATACGATTAGACTTTCACAATATCAAATACGTTAGCAACTTGATAGTATCGGTACATTTTTCACGCTGAATAAAATTCGCTTATACAAGCACAATAGTATCTAAATACTCACTGATTTTCGATTTTAATAATGGTTTTTCGTACTTTTTACGTCGATATATCTGTTTTTACGTATTATTTATAAAATGTGTAGATCAATGTTTCAACAGAAGAAACGATTATTTAAAATGGTTTATATTCATTTAAATCAAAGTACATGGTGTTATGGTTGCAGCTCCTTAATAAACTTGGCGATTAAAGAGAGTGTCGGAAACATTATCAACGGTTCTTCTTTTCCGTCCTACACCCATGATTTGAGAACTGGCAGTAAATGTAAAATTAGCAGCATTTAATATGTATTTTTTTGTCGACGTTCATAAGTGTACATTGTGTTACCTACATGTAGACATGATTTTTATTTTATTTGATATACTTGACAAGATTATTTCACACATCCGATTCGCATCACATAAGTGTAATAAATTATGAGATGTTTTAGATCAATGACTGGAAGAAACTAGGATTATGCATGAAAAGACTAAACAGAAATAATTACGTCAAGTTAATTAATAATTGCATCCTTGAACATCTGACAATCTCACTGTTATTACAAATATGTATACAGGTCAGTGGTTAGAGCTAGTTTCACCAAGTGTTCGATATTTTACCGTGCATTACAAACGTTGGACAAGTGAAGTTAATTGGATGCACTGGCCACACCACTATGAAATATAAAACAGCATGAACGCGTTTCCGGTTGAGTGCCAGCCCATTATACTACATGTCTCGTTACCGGGACGTATGCTTAACAGAGTTACCTCTCCGGTATGCGGAAATTTTGTTGAAGTGACAGTTGATGAGCTGAAAACGTGATAGTGTAGTGAGGAAAGGATCTTGCTGTCGCGTTTGCTGTTGTAATGATGCAACTTGCGAGAAATGTGCTTAAGAGTTTCCACTTTAAAATATCGTTATGGTTTTAATTTAATTTTTACTATTAGTTAAATACTCTTTTAAATTTAATTTAAAGAGATATGTCTAATTCATTAATTGGCATATTTTATATTGACATTTTTGAAGCGAGCATCGATTTAATAAAGTCTGACTCCACCTTTAATTAAGACTAAGAAAGGTTATCTACCGGTAACCTGAGAGCTAATAATAATTGTTTCATGCTTTGTGCAATAATTTAAAACATTTTAATTCTTTGATTACAGACAATGGTGTAAATGAGTTTATGTTTACAAATATAGTAACAATAAATCCGTCTCTCAAGTATAACACAGCAATGCTTATGAGAACAAAAATCTGTATTAACTTCACACAATGTTCTAGACGTTTGAATAAGAGCAAGTTAGCAAGCTGATAACGGTACTGTTGGCCGAAAAAATCCCCTTTATACATTCGAGCAAAGCTAACGTTTTTGTTTGTTTAGGACAGATTCAGCCGGAATAATTGACAGATCAAAGAAATTTATTGATAGCTATTTACACGGATTTCTTTCTCTCAAATATTTTAATCTAAATCGCACTAATTATATTTGATACAATAAAACGATTTTATTTTAAGGATGGCAGACGTCTTATTTGATTGATATTCCATATTTTTAACTCACGTAGTGATTGAATTTTTACGATATAGTAGCGATAATATAATTAGTAGTCTTCAATATTTTTACACTTTAGTTTAATCGTTATTTGAAAATATTCTTTATGGAAACATTGAAATAATATACGAATGAATTTAACAGCATTTATATGAATGAGGATATGTTAGGAGATATTACATAATATTCTAATAGTGAACTAGTATTAGTAATAGAGAATAATTTAGGAATGATCAAGCAGAATGTATGAAAGGAAGGCTATCGACTCCATATTTCATAGAAATTAGCTTATTTGCCAGATATGTAGATTGGACAGACTGACTGGCGGCGCCCTCGTTCTTCGGACCAGAAAATTGAGATTACTTTGTTAAAGCGTTCTACTTAATGATCGTTCAAATATTATTATGTTTGAATAGGCTTATTTTTTGGAACTCTGAGAAATTATATTAAATCTTCGGGGTTTAACCTCATAAACGTACTTGAAATTTACTTTCAAGTTAGCAATTATTAGAGCACAGAAATAGCATGTTCTAATTATCAATTGCATTATAATTAATAACATATAGCATATATATATATATATATGCATATAGCATACATTTAAAATTTGTATAATAAACCAAATACATTATAATGCAAACGGAAAAAAATATAAACTTCAGGGAATTAAATCATAATTAATTATTGTAATATAATTCTAATAAACGTAGTACCTTAAAGCGATTAGTAAAGATTAATAACACATACGTATATAAAATATTTCCTTTGTAATATGTTTATATACACTTAGCGGTATCAGTTTCAATATACTTTTATCTAAGATACTTGAGATACAAAATAAACAACTTTAGCGGAGAAACAAACAACAATAAAGAGCCAAGACGAAATGAATCCGCTGTTTGTGAAACTCTAATATAATTTTATTTATGAAATAAAAACACTTAATTTGTACTAAATGTGATTACTATTACGCATTCTTTATGTGTTTTGATTATAGTTTTTAACTCATGCTTTCTTCGAGAAACAAACCACCGAGTCTTAGTTCTTATTCAGAATCTGAGTTAATATTTGCATAGAATGTGCAAATATTATAATTCTGTGTGTTTTGAACTCGAATAGTATTTGTAAATTTTAAAAGATAATTCACGGTGAAAACTTGCAACCTAAACTACTATATTAATTATAATATTTAATTTATATAATATATTTTTTCTTTTTTGTCAATAAATTTAAAATAAAATAAAAATAAATAAATAAATATAATATGTGGATGTTGTATGGTAGATATTTAGTGTAAAATGCTGAGTACAGATGTAATTGGGTTCAGATTTTCAAGTGTTGTTTAGTGTGTAATAACTATATGTATCTAATCAATCTCTTTCTGTTTCCGTACCTAAATGTAAAAATAAAAATAAAATAAAATAAGCATTATAACGAAGCGAGTAATATATCTTATTTTAAGTAGTCATAATTTACATTTTATAGCATAGTAAGTTATGAAAACTGAAGTTAGCCAAGATTGTTAGTAACTGCGTTTAAAAATTAATTTTCCCGTCCTTAATAAAAACTTCAAGAGAAAGCCTTTATTGAAGTACCTAGACGGTCTAATTCCGTCGTCGGAGTTTATCAAGGGAGATAAGAAAGTTTTTCTTATTAAGTATCAAAGGAACTGTCGTAAATACAGAAATTAGCGAGAGTATCATCGTTGGAGCGGTGTGTAAACATCTAAAGTTTGAAAGTGGCGCGACGCAGTACGGAGCAATCTCGTTGGGATACAACTTGCTGCCTCAATATTAGTCCTCTATATCAACTCACGACATATTAGTTTTGTTCCGATACTCTTGTCTGTTTTTTTTTTATAGCAATTTTGAAATGTTTCTTCGAGAAGATTGCCGATTGCAATCGCACTGTTTCACGAATACACGTTCGTTGATATAAAGCTTTATTGTTATGAATACGTAAAAAATACAATATTAGGTAGTGCTACGATATAAATATAGTTTTATAAAAAATAATGGCTAATCCCATAAACCAACGCTTGTAGCATACTCATACTTGTTATTGTAGACTGCTACGCCGTAACCTCTGCAGTGCTACGCAGTAACAACCTATGTTTAATTATTCTAATTCTAGAGCAGTGTACATTGCAGGTATTTGCCTCGAATTAAATAAATATAGTTCCCTGTAAGTAATCTATTTCATGTTTGAAGTATGCGATGAAGTTTGGACCCCAGAGATCATAGATAGGAAGAAAAATATCAGGAAAAGAATATTACAACATTATGGCGCACTAAGGTTTTTCGTATATGCAATATGGGACACGCTTTAGTGAACTCAGCCGGCCGAGTAAACAACAACAGCCGGCGTCCCGGTAATTTTCATCCAGCCTTTGTAAGATTTGGCCTACAAAGGATCGAAATAATACGCCTTGTTACATTTTTCGGTTTGATATAGCGTTTTAATAAAATTGCAAAATACACCATCATTGGGCGTATAATTTAGTCTTACGATTTTTTTTAAATCATTTGATAAACTACCTACTTGCTGCTGTATAAAAATATGAAGCTTATTTCATTTGCTAGTTTAGCTTTAATATTTCATCTGTTGGATTTAATTCTGTAAAGTGTTTACTGTGTACATTCTGCGTAGCTAAAGTCTCACCCATCAGCTCAATGATAAATTATTGCGTTAATAAATATAAGGTTATTGTAATGTACATTATTTGGTCCTGAGTGAATAAAATTGCGCTTGCGCCTCTGGAGGCATTAAGCTTTTAATTTGTCCCTCTTTATTGTATAATAAAGCGGACCGCAGAGGACAACTTTTTAATGAAACGATAACAGAGCACCCGAGACCGAAGCGCGGGCGAGCGTTAAATCTAACTCATAAATATGTTATGTAAACCCACCCTAATAATTAGTCGCGGTTACGACGTGTAGTTAAGTTTTATGGAGCCCGTAGAGGCTCTAAGTGGGAGCGAGAGCTCTGGAAAAATGTTCTTTAATTTGTCTGCAGGCGTTCGGAGGCGATGAACCGGAAATTGTTATGTTTATACGGGAAATCTTGTTTCTGTTGCTAGCTTTCTTCCTTTTTAATACGATTGGATTTCCGTATTCCCTTACAGTAGAGATCGCATTATCAATCTCATTGAATATGTATAGTTGAGAATCCGTTCAGAGTTTACTTTCCTTTAGAATAACCTAACCACCTACTTTAGGTAGTTGTATTTGAATATATTACATTACTTAAGAGTTACATATATACTTATATTATAAACTACAGGTGTTATTAAACTGTGACCTTACATACTATCAACCACTTTTCATACAATTTTTTTTTTGATCATGCCTAACATTTTCGTGTTTTTGAGACCTTAAAGTACTATGAACTACCATGCTGAATTATCTTTGTCAAACCTAACTTAAACATATCTAGAAACTATTTTACTTAATCATACAACAGCTACACGGGTCCTTCTAGACTACTTTGCCTTTCAAAAATTGCCTAGCACTTAAATTACTGATGCATTTGTGTACGAAACTACGTGAAAGTGAGTAATATGATCATTGATAAGTTCCCGCGTGCCGGTCGCCTAGGACGCGGCGTAGGGACGCGCGGGAACGCTGCCCGCTTGGCGCGAGGGGCGCAGAGACCCCGTACGGACACAGTACCTGCGTTCGTAGCACCAGCAGCTCCGCAAGAGAAGCAAACAACTAGATCACAAGGCCCGAAGCCACCGGCGTAAGCCAAGCGCGTGCTGTACGAGTTACAACGAGTTCGGCGACGAAGCGGAATACGGAGTCATGCGGTCAGCCAAAAGGACACAAACCTACTGGCTCGCGGCGGTTTGCGCGGGCGGAGCGCGGGCGGGGCGCCATTGGCCCGCCGGGGCACGCCTCCGAGACGCCGCTCCGCATCACGCCGCACCAATTCTTACTTCTTACTTTTACATTTGCATGCAAACTTTACCAAACATTCCCACTTGTACAACTTTAAACTACTTCCACGGATTCGGCGAGGAAGTTACGCTGAGGTCGATATATTCACTTTGCAAAGCATAAATACGTTACTAACTTTATTGCTTATCAAAATGCAAGTGAATATAAAATTCTTTTTCCTGCGTTGTCTCGGGCAGTCATCACGGTGCAGTAAGGTATATTAACGTCGGATGTGAGGCGACGATGCAGGAATTCAAACGAGTGCACTAGCGTAAAAGACTTAAGGATTTCGCTCACGTATCTTTGGATACAAAGTAACTTTTCGACTAGTTCAGGCCTGTACTCGTATTCACTCCAAATTGCAACGTCAACATATAATCAAATCGTATTAGAAATATGAAAAGTTTTCTATCAAAATTTAATGTTTGAAACGACGACGATATATTTTATACTGATACGCATTTGTGCCATATATATTTCCATACGGAACGTAAGCATATGCATTAATTCTCACTCGTAAACAATTTTAAAAATTCGACCATAACACTTTAACAATCGGGTTAAATTAGGAAAGCAATATGCATTTTCAAGCATTTTCAATTCAAGTATGCATTTGAAAAGCGTGAAACAACAAAGCAGTATTTTTAGAAAACAGGAAAGTTCAATCCGGCAGACTATTCTCGCAGCGTGCTTGTCTGTGCTATGATATATCGTAGAGACTGTTAAGTGGCATGCAAAATGTATTTATACTTTGTACTTCCTTACGTCGTTATGGCAAGCTTCCAAGTAAAACAATCTTCCGCCGGGCGACGATAACAGCACCGGCTATGATTTTATTACGTGAGACACTCATAAAAATTAAATAAACTACACTCGTAAGCATATTAACGACTCTGATAATTAAACCCTCCAATAAGTGTTTAACTTTTTTAAGTATTGAAGCTTTATTAACACTAGCACATTACAATTTGTAATTTGTTTAATTTTCTTTCAAATTCAAACAACCAATTCGACTTAGGGTCCTTCAAGAAAAGACCGGCAACGCACTCGCGAGCCCTCTGGCATTGACTCTCAATCCATGGGCACGGTATCACTTAACATAAGGTGAGCCTCCTGCCCGTTTGTCCCCTGTTCTATAAAAAAAAAACAAACAATTTAGAATGAACCGTATTTTTTGAAATTCATTATCATTGGCACCTGGTATTTAGTTCATTATTGAATGGTTTTTTTAATTAGTATGAGCTCATATTTTTTTTTACATTTTAACAAGCAAGTCAAACAGTCCAAGTCTATTATTTCCCACGACACAAAAATTAAACAGCTGAAAGTAAATCAAGTCAAGTGCTCAAAATCTCTCCTAACAACAACCTATTATGATCAACAAAACACGTTTAACCAGTATAATTAAAATAATTATAGACATAAACACAATAGAAATAGCCTCAGGACATTAAAGTACTTAAATCAACACGGCCACTTCTGGCGATCATGAGGCGATCCAAGATTCATACGGAATAAATTGCTTCCTAGTCAATATTCGGTGAGGGTCAATGAGGCATGACTTTGACGAGGGTGGCCCTTACAACGGACAATATGCAAGAACACCTTCTTGAAACATGTTTGACATAACAGGATTTAGGTCAACTCTGCGAAAACTGATTGTGAGAAGATTTTTAATGTGATATGCGCTTCGTGTGGCGGTGTATGTTTTCACAAGTGATTAACATAATTAATGAAATACCTTAAATTAATTCAACATATTATAGCGGATCAATTACTCGTTTGAGTTTCGAGTCCTGAAACATGAGGAGACGGATCAAAAATGTGGCTTTTTTTTTAAAGGTCTAAAAAGTACACTGGTAATCCGGGTTGGATGCTCTAACTTAACTACGGAAAGAGTAAGTACATATAGTAATTTTATTAAAAATTGTCTAAACACTTTCAAAGAAAAATGGCGTTTTCCCAATATTATGATAACTGATAAAACGAGGTGCAGCGTACATTTTCATGGATGGGCGAGTCGCTTTCAACCCATGTCAATGTCAGGGTGTATTATCTGCAAATTTTATATTGAACTGCAACAGTCACTTTGCTTTTGTATTCTATAAAATGTTCAAGGATGTTTAGCCAACACAACCTCGACAGATACCTTGAGGCTAAAGATACCTAAGCGATAGAAATTTCAAAATACGCTATCGTAAAATACCTTTTGCCAGATATGTTTATTTAAGTATTACAAATAAACAGAATATTGAATGTATATTAATAACAGTACTAAACATATAAAAAAATTACAAATTGAAATCTATATTCTAGCGAGTTTTAAACCAGGAACTAGGTTCAAACGGCAAAAATTTGGTCATAATCCGACAGAAGTGACCGACCTATGCCATATACCAATTGAATATTTTTTTATCGTATCAAAACCTAAGAGGATAGTATCTCAAAGATAAAAGACGTGGAATAATAAGTTTTTTCGAGTAACAAAGCAAATAAAAGCGTTAATGCGGCTGCATCGAGATTTTCCAACTGAGAGAAATTGCTCTTTCATGAAAGGTTGCAGTTAAGATGGTTTTAATGAAAAATCTGAGTCGTGCTATTGACAAGCTCTGTTTTTTATTGAAATCTCATTACAATAATACCTATTGTGGCTGAAAACTAGCGTAATTGATTCTCCCTCTTTTCATAACGCAGGAAAATATGTAAACATGTTGTTATAAGATAGTAATTAATGTTTGAGATTACCGTATTATAAAATGGCTTTGTTTGCCCAATGTTATGTAAAGATCATATGCATGTATACATGGGCAGTATATTAAAAAGCCGGCAACGCACTCGCGAGCCATCTAGCATTAAGAGTGACCATGGGCGGAGGTATCATTTAACATCAGGTGAGCCTCCTGCCCGTTTGTCCCCTGTTCTGTATAAAAAAAAATTACTTAACTCGTCTGTGGCCTGCCCATTCTAAAGATTTTTTATGGTGAATAGTTTGGTTTTAACTCCTTTTCAATTTTTACGATAATTCAATTGCTTAATACTGCTCCACACATATACATAGAAAAATACAAAGTCACATTGATTTATAAATCCACTTTAAATAAAAACCACAAACAGAAATCTGTCCCAGTACAGATGCTTTTTCAAAAATAACAATAATCCAGAAACGATACAACTACATATGGGTCTTGAGATATTCCATTCGTTTTTTTTTATCAATTTGTTTTTATAGACGCTTGTTTTACTTCACAATTAATCACACATTGGTGCAATAACCAACTGTAATTCGAAACCATAACCTAGGTTTTAGCCAATAGGTCAATCTCAATTATGAACAACATTGTTTGTATGAATTAATCTACGTAAAGCAACTGGATACGCAGATATTTCACTGGAACAAAAGGAGGATGCAAAATGGTCCAAATTAAAGAGTCGTCCTTGTCGAGACACAGCTAGTAGAGACAAAGAGAATGAAATTCATCAAGCTCTTTTGAACTGTGCATTGTGGTATTCAGAGACCATCCGAAAGAAAATCTTCAAGTAGATCGCCACTCTTTGACGCCCGATGCAAAAAGTAATCCCTTCCCGGGAATATCCTACTTCATTACTTTGATCGCCCGTCCCATATAAAAATAGCCATCTCGGTATTGAACTTTCTGAATGCTACTTGTTGAATCGGGTTTTGAATAGATTACAATAATTTTAATAAATTGTTTCATCTAAGGGTACTTCAAATTCAGTTGAATCGATATTAATCTTTTGAGCGTTTCTTAAAACCCTAACAAATTATAAATGGAAATAGATAGGTGTATGATATAAATTGTATCATTGTACATAGATTCTCTGGCATGTGATACTTAGGGTGTTTTTCACAATGTCCGGATAAGTTCCAAATAAGCTATTTATTACTTATTGGTAGGATAAACACTATTGTTGCGTTTCACGACTGTCAGATAGCGCTATTCGTCATGAAAAGTGAAGTTTCTTATTCGCAACTTTTATCTTCCGAATAATTTATGTGTTGCATAGCTATATATTTTATGCATATACAAACAGACCCTTAATACTTCTATTTTTATACAAGTGACATAAGCGTAATATAACTAAAAATAAAAAAAATCAATAATAATAATAATTATGAAAATTATTGGATTTCAGTGTTAGTTTCAGTAAATTAAATACTGCTTCTTCTTTTTTGTTGGACAACCAAAATATTTGGCATGGCTTCTTATTTAAGAAAAATATATGCGTAGATTTTTAATTGGCTCACAATGTAATGATAGATAATGAATACATCTATTTTTATATGATGCTGTAAATTTTCTGAAGAAATAATTTAAAATGTATAATTATATAAATTTTAAAAGCCGTAAAATTCAAAATAGAAAGAAAGTCCATTGCTGGGGTCCAGTGCAGCCGGGGTCAAACCTACGGCCTCAGGTATGAGAATCGCACGCTGAAGCCACTAGGCCAACACTGCTCTTTGTTTTTAATTTTTGTTTAGTTCCAGTAAAAATTGTTTGGGGCCATATGTTGATTAACTATTTACCGAACTAACATGAAAGCACTGAATGAATCATTTTTAACTTGAAGCATCAATTAAGTGCGCTTCCAATGCATAGGTACTTGTACACTTCATTATAAGAAATGGGAACGGAATGCGCTGTGCAGATAGAAAATTCTTCGGCTTTTCTACTTCACAACCACTCATAGGAAACAATTTCCTTTTAAGAGAGTCCTCTATATTTTCCCTGTCATTAAATCAAAGAAAGATTAAACTTGTAATGTGCAAATAATTTTATAGAAATGACATAAAATTAATGTATATGTGAATCGTAAATGCAATGACTTTATACACGACAAAAGATTACAATTATTAATATTCTACAAAATCAGAAAATACTGTCTACTACTAAATCGTTATAAATAGTGAATGGAATAAGTCGGTCATAAGTTTTCTTATTCCATCTTCGGTGATTTTCACGAACATTTGCTTATATCGAATACGATATTCAAATGTTAAATAAATAATGTAACATACACAAGAAGCTCACGTAGCATGACTTAGTGAACCTCCCCTGCGATTTGTGATCAAGATTGATGCATTCTAGAGATTCGCAGCGTGATATTGTATTGACCGTACGTACGACAATGTACGTTTGGAATGAAATTGGAGTAAGTGACAGAACATCGTTATAGGAAATTGATATTACGTCGTGTAAATTCTATAGGCACATATTAGTATTTATACTTACTTCTAACTGACTCCATCTTGTTTGAAAACAATAATACCGAAATGAATCGAAAACGAATTGGATGTAGATACAGGAGTTCGAATGTGACTCTTAACGAATGTATCATGTTTGTGCATTTACATTACGGTGACCATGGTAACAACGGTACGGTAGTACGGGTAACTATATTTTATAACGCTAAAAATATTATTATAATTTATTAGAAAATTATATGAGAAAAACGACTTCACGAAAAATTAACAAACGTTTCCCATTTTCTAGTTTAACTAAAGCAATTCCTTCAAGCCTTTCTAAATAAAAAATAGATAAAGACAGCGCTCTATGCTTCTTAGTCTTCAGATTCGCATCTTTTTTATTGATCTAATATTTTCTTTCTTTAGAGATAGGACACAAGACGATGGGTTTTGGATCTAACACAGACCACTGTCTGTAAACACGCAACCTAGTGTTAATTGCACACATAAAAAGAAAATTCAACACACATAAAAAGTGGCAGCTACGCCACGAAGTTCGAAAGTACAGTCTTAGACGAAATATTCGCTAATCTTAGAACTGTAATATGTATAAATCAAACAAAAAGCTTAATACAAATTCTATCACATAAAATAATTCAAGAAAATGGTTATACATTTCCTGGTAAAGGACGTGTCAAGTAGATAATCAAATTCCCATTGTGATGGACCACATCAATTCGCGAGTTATATTCCATTCCAGCTTTGCTTCGTTCTCTTGTTTTTCATGTCACATTTAGGGTTACCATTATTCTTACAAAAAAATAATAAATATTAAACAACGAGTCCCAATTTCCATTCTAATAAAACCAGTCTCATTATATTAGTATAAAAATTCTTATTAAATCAGTATTGTTCGTATTTTCTTTTATTGTACTTTAATACTTGTCTATTATTAATTCAGAGAGATTATATTATTAATTAAGTCAGAGAAATTATCCGTCGTTACTAATAAAACAACGCCATCTATTCTCATTAGTAAATCTTCCTCATATCAGCGTCATAGCATATTTTGAGTAAAAGGTTCTATTGTTATAAAAAAGTGTCCCCGGAAACGAGGTCGCATGGGGAGCGTATTCACGTCACTTTCTTTGTTTCCCGCCACTCTCGGATTATGTTAATGCTGTCTCGCAGACATTTGTCTTTGTGTAAGTCTCCTTAGCTTTACTTGCGCAGGCACACAGGCTTGTTCACCTATATACACAAGGTATGTTTATAATACATTATTAACAGTTTCGATTTTGGTCAGAGCCCAGACATGGGCCTATAATTACTTCTATAATTTTTACAAAAATTTTCTAAATACTAATAAAATTCCTTTTTTACATACCCTATAAACGCATCAATGCTTTTCAGATTAAAACTATTTTTGTTTAATTTTTAATTTACTCTTTAACTTATCAGAAGAAATAACTTAATAATAAATATTAAGTTAAGACAAATACATGTATGTATAGATTAGCACGTTTGTCATCATCTTGCGGTTTTCCGACGTCAGAACATAAGGACCTCGTCGGTCAACCACCTTCATAGTGGGATTACCATGCTGTTGCTTTCGGCCTTCAGCCAAATGGGCAGGATCGACCTGGGCAGTTCCACTGTTACATAAAAAACAGTGGCATGATGGGTAGAGGTGTTTATTTAGTAGGGCTGCTATAGCGAGTTTCAAAAAAACAGGTTCTTTTTCAAACAATTTCCATACCACGTTTAACCTCTAGACATATTTTCTAAAGTTCCTCTTCATATAAAAATAATAACCATGGTAACTAAGGTTGACAAAGGAAACATTTGCAATGACAATTGACACAAAGAACAATAAAGCGGTGGGAAAACCAAATTCAATATTTATCGGTGCAATATCTAGTTCATCGACATATATTTCTCAGAACTGGGTGGCGTGCATCGGCCGATTAAGTGCCCCTACAATGGCGCCACGGTAGTTAGAAACACGTAGACATTTATAATAATTTTAAAACAATTCAAGGTCTATTCATACTAAAACAAGCAAGCAACATATTCATAATAAAATAATAAATCAGTGGCGCTACTAGGATTAGGTTTTTTAGGATTAGGTCTTAGATTTCTGTATCTGATTCATGATCATTTGTTAATCTAATCGGCAAGTAGGTGATCAGCCTTATGAGCCTGACGCCGTCGACTTTTCGGGTCTAAGGCAAGCCGGTTTCCTTACGATGTTTTCCTTGACCGTTCGAGCTAAAGTTGAATGCGCACATAGAAAGAGAATCAATTGGTGCACAGCTGGAGATCGAACCTATGATCTCAGCGCAGTCGTACGCTGAAGCCACTTGGCCAACACTGCTCATATTCATACAATTATAAATATTATAAGATTTAGAGATAATACTAAGAAGATGTGTGTAGATATATTTTAGCCTAGTTATTCATTGCGAATGTTGTAATAAAGTCATTATGGGTATGAAATTATTTCTAAGACATATATTCACAAAATTAGTATGGTCAGTAGTATTAGGGATGGAATTCAAAAAATAACTTAATTGTTTTATTGAGCCTTTGTACGATGTAGAGCCAATATTTTTCCTTCCTTCCTATTCCAACAATTTTCTTCTTATGCAGACAACAGATGAGGCAACAAATTAAAAAGGAGTAATTTTTAAATTCACTGAGACTCACACTCATAAAAACCAGTTATAAATCAGTCTAATTGCACTCTTTTAACAAAAGTTTTCTTTCTTCCCTTTATAACAGAATATTATGCATATGGTGTGATAAAAGTAAATAAAACTACAACGTATATAATGATTATTTTTATGTAAATAACCATAGGAATAACATATTTTTAAGATTATAATTATGAAAAGTCAAAACCCATAGTCATTTAAAGAATTGTGTTTATTATAAATAAATAAGTATATATTCTTTGGCATGACTAGCTACAATTCAAGACTTCTTACATTTTCTATTTGGTATAGTACACCTTAAGTCTAAAGATAAAGTAAAAAATATGAATTATACTTATAAGTTTTGGTGACATTATACCTCAGAACTAACTAAACCACAATGCATCTCGATTTGCATAAATTTCACCATCCTTAATTCTATTCCCGGCGAAATAATAATTAAGACCTTTAAAATCCTGAATAAAACTGACATAAATGTTATTCCCCATTGTAAAAGTCACTGTTAGCACACTCTGTCTCGTAACCTTTACAGATGCCATGGCTTATATTAGTATAATATTTATGGAGACATGTACACATACACAGACAAATTTGTGAAAAAAAATTTTTACAAGTACTACTATTATGTCGTTATTGAGCCACAAATTAAACGTATGATGTCGTAAGAAATATGCGCATAAGTTATACCAATGTCTCTGATAAATATGACCCATTAAACGCCTATAAAAGCAAATAAAATTCACATGCACGGATACAAAATGGTGCTCGTAAAATTTACTGCATTCACTTTGCGGCACCCGTTAAATTTATTTAAAAGCTTTGACAGACTATTGAAGTGAGATACTTGAAAACAAACATATTATATTATTTTTTACGTTTTTCTATATATAATTACATACCACGATATGAGCGTACTAGTTTTGTGGGTGTTCAAGGGCGCCGGTAAGCACTTAAACTTGAAAGAAACCCGCCACATAGTTTGCCTTCTGTCCTATAAAAAAATTCGGTAAAATAAAGTTACATTGCTGATATAACGATACACGTTTGTTAGTATTCTCTTGTTAAGTGTGAAGAGAAACTTTAGAAGTGAAACCTTCAAAAACAAAGTTTTTATAATGAATAATATATAAATTAAACATTTTTCACTATCTAAATGTATTAAACTTTTTTTTAAAAACAGTTTATTTTAGTGAAAAATATAAAAAAGAATGCCTTGCTAGCCAGTAAAATAAATAAATACAATATTTTTATCCGCGTTTTCAAGCAACAATGGTTAGTTACGCGTGTTCGTTAATTATAAAAACTGTTGACTAATCATAATTAAATTAAACGCGTTTTTCGTTTCACATCTCACCCTTGTGAATTTTGTTAATTCTATTCAAACATTACTTCATCCAAATGCCCTTCAAATAGAGTCACTTAACACGAATACATATTCAACGCATGTCTACGAGAACACTGTTCAGTATGCTTAAAGTGTAAGTTAACTTGTTCACTGCTTTAACAAGTCATAAAGGAACAATTAATAGCGTCCGACGATTTGGCACTGTACTCAAGAGTGCACGACTTCCGGTCACCCTCTTAATGAAGGCGTGAGTGCCTTCTCGCATATATACTCGTTTGCGGAGGGAATGAGATCGTTACTCCTATCAGTCGCAAATTATAAAGATAAACCCACCATTATGGTTTTGGACGTGTCATTAGTTGTTAAAATTGCAATTATTTATTTTAATCATTGTTACCATTAGGAACACTATTTTATTGATTAACATTTCGTTGCATTACATAAAAGAAAAAAAAATTTAAACATAATTTAATGAAAAGCCACTGGCGGCCATATCGCTTTCGAGCGATTTCTTCCAGACAACCACTGTAAGTAAAGGAAAAAAAACATGGATTAAATTACATAAGGCAGGTAAGAAGTGCAAAAATACATATTACAAATACAATAAGAAGGAAAAAACATACTTAACAGAAACAAAAAAAACTAAACTGATATAGGATACATAAAAAAACAAACAGTAAAAAGTGCACATGGATCATGATAATTCTAGATTAGTCTCACGTCAGTTAGTAGTTAGTACGCAAGTTAGGGATATGAGCATACATACAATTTTATTGTATTTTGTCTGGAAATAAGTTGCTAAAAGTATTTCTAAAAATGTATTTCTTTTTTTATTCTAAGCTGTAAAATCTTTAAATTACAAAAATACGAAACCTCTAAAACAATTTGTGGTTAAATGAATTATATAAACACGACAACATCAGTGCCTGAATCCCTCAATTTTGTCACCAAGCAATTTGATGAAACATTCTCTTTAAGATGCATTGGCTCATTTGAAACACACGATTTAAGGTTCGGCAGGGAGAGGAGAAAATTCGCCCATTCGTACGCCGCTCGTCCCACAACAGGCATTAACACTAAATGACATTTAGGAAAAATCTTCACCCGGCATTCAGATAAGAATCGAACCTTTTCGTCTACTAGTAACCCATACGACAATTTCATTTAAACAAAAAGCAATTTCAAAAATGAAATAATACGTCTAAATCCCCTTATTTATGCTCTATTATTACGGACTTATTGTAGTTGAAAGTTAAATTGGTCGTTCCTAGACAGACTGAGTCAATGTCTGGCGCCAGCTATGGGCCGAGCAGACGATTTTCATGGAAAAGCGTTTTTCCCCAGTATGTTGGGTAAAATTACTTGCTAATAGCTTTTGAATTGACTTCAAAGCGCAATGCCACATAAATAATCGAACGCCACAATTTTGTGTTATTAGAAATATAATCATTTGCATTCTAAAATATAATTAATATAAATGTAAAATTAGAATCATTTAATGTATATTTCTTTTTTTGACGTTCATTAGTGTACATTATGTTACCTATATGAATAAATGATTTTTGTTTGTATGTTTCTTATTTAACTAGAAACATTTTAACATGATACAAATTGAAAAATAGCATTTGCAATAGAATAGAAATAAATGCACCTCAGCACTGTCGCTATCACTGTTATTCGACTAATGATTGAATAAGCATGTAAATTAATTAAAATGAGACAGTAATGACGCAAGTTATACTGGCCAGGCGCTAGTTCACATAGCTTCAACCTACTTCTTGTCGCACGCTAATTTCTGTACTATTTTGACATCAACTTCAAACCACAGAAGCTAAATTCTTAAAATTCCTGGAATTTTAAATAATGCAGAATTTTTTTAATTTAAAGTCTACCGCTAGAATTTAAGAAAAGCCCAAATAATCAATTCACTATGCTTCATTGTATCGTAAGGTTCTACGAATAAAGGACGTCTACGTGGCCGGTGTGTAGAGGTATTCGTAGCAGTCTCGGTGTAGCTGGCTAAATGTTACACAACATTAAAAATTATTTCGTAGCTCAATGTTGATTTATATGACTAAGAAAACTATTCTTGCATACTCTATACCTTTATAGATATATATAATTTAATTAAGGGCATACATTAATTTTAGTAAATTTTAGATATACTGCATAACAGACATGACAAAAAATATTATTATTATATTATAATATAATGAAAAAAAATTCCTAATCTTTTTTTAAAGAACAGGAAAGGGGGCAAATCCAAAGCAGGCTCATCTGACATTAAGTTGTACCATCGCCCATGGGCAATCTCAATTCCAAAGAGCTCACAAGTTCGTTGCAAGAATCCCTTTTAATACTCTATTTCTTATGAGATCCTAATCGGATAAAACAGGCCTTGCAAGTTTGTTATCGTACAAGTTTAAATTTATGTAACAATAAGAATTTACTACTATTATATTATCATATTATAGTTACCTGTTTGTACTGCAGTAAACAGATTTGTGTGCACTACTAAAATTGAAATTAACGTTGCACCACTAGTTTAGATAACAGTCACATACCCGTAATGTATTTAAAGCGTAAAGGCACCTGAGACATCACTAATTCCAGCTTCACTGCCTAACAGCATAATGTACTATTAAACATGGCATTAATTTATGTACCCAGTATTCGTATTGATTTTATACACTCTTTCAGTATCGGATATTTTAAGTCATTTTTATTACACCAGATTTTTTTAAAGATTGGTTTCTTAGTAAACATATTCGACCTTACTTTATTAACCTACATATCTATACGGTAGTACTTACAGTTGGTGCACACATTTTAAATTGAGATTTTTTTTTTCAGTCGCCATTTGACAGTCGTATTTATGATTACGTTTGTATGTGTTCTGCAGACAACTATTTTAAATTTAAAAATGTATATGCAACATTTCATACGTAGCCCCGAAGCAAAAAAACTGTTTCGATAACCGTGACCTCACCAATCATTTATAGTCAACATTTAAGAATAAGTTATACATTTAAAAAATATTTATACCAAAGTAGTAATAGGCTGACTTTGGGTTTTGACACACCTGTATTCCAATTAGTGAAACAATTGAGGTTTCTAGTAAAAAACTGATTTTGCAATTATTTATCTATATAATGACGACCAAATATATCAAAAGATATAAATTAAAACTAGAATTACATAGCTAAACAATCGTATTAGTTCAGAATGATTGCGCTTTTGATGAAAGACTAGCTGACTAATCACTCATGCTAGTGACATCATTAATGTATTATTGTTACATGTCAAAGGCCCACAGAGTTTACAATCGTACATGAGAGCTGAATCTAATCAACAGTTAGTTCATTATCGCTATTTCAGTTTGGTAATAATCACCACTTATTATCAGCGCGGATAGTATTTTAATAGATAAATTCTGAATGAGCAAAACTTTTAGCTGGTTCACATCATTAACACAACTACATTAAATTTGTTATATTATTTATTATGGCCTATCACAAGCGTTAAAACTGAAATGATAAAGGTATCGACATGTAACACGATACCTTAGTTGGATATTTAAGATAGTTAAGGGAAGACAGCACCCGGGAAAAGAATAAGGAGGCAAAAAAGACTGACTGATGGCTTAAAAGAAATAGTAAAACAAATCTGGCAGGCTAGTGCCTTTTTTGCTACCAAGACCAATCTGGAAAGGTTGGATACCATAACATATTACTACTAGCATTTAGCTTTCAATAAATACTAATAACACTTCTAATGACGTTTGAAATGTAACTCAAGGATATGAAAATAAAAATGGCTTTATTATTTAATAATCGTGGGTTCAATGATAGTCTTGAAAGTGTAAGTAGAATATTCTGATATAACTGATTCTTTTTTTGTTTTGTTTCTCTATTATTTTTTTAAACTTAACTTTCGTTGCTGTATGTCATCAAATTCTCTTTTCTAAGGACCCGAAATCGCTCCCTCCTGTTCATCAATTGAATTTTGTTGCCGTAGAATTGTTGATAATGTTTGATGTAAACAAAAACTAGGAAAGATCTTACACGTTAAATTATATAGAAATAACACTTCTAAAGGTCAATTTGGAAATGGATGACTGACTTTAATAAAGCTTGGAGAACTAAAAGTTATAACGGTATTTCCGTTATAACTTTTAGTATACAGTATTGTTTAATTTAGTATAATCTTTTATAATATTTAAAAAATTGTAGTCAGCTATTACTTTTAAAATACATCATAGAAGTGACATACTAAATTGTTGTAGACTTGTTACAATATGAAGGACACAAAAAGACGGTCAACAAAGAGCTCAGTAATGTACAAATTATACGCTGCAAATTACATCATTTGACGGAAATACGCTTGTAAAACATTTTTAAAACAAACGTCGTCATAGTGATCGCTTAGATAAAATAAGTGTGAATTCTACTTCATTCGCTGTCATTTCTTTTAAATAGAAATATAATCCCTTTATTTATTAAAACAACGTGTAAAAGTGGAAACAAAATTAACAATTGCGATGCAATTAATTATGAAAGTAATGAGATGACTCTATGAGCGACTGTTAAAAAATACCTTTTATTATAAGAGCAATTTTTTACGTAATATTCATAAATTGATCATATAATGGGTAATTGAAGAATGGAATTAAAATAACCCCAAATAGACTACTGGTTAGATCTACATTTGTGTCTACCTATTCGCAACGTCAATGTTGAATTATTATCTAAGCGTCCACAAGCGACAGCGACAACTACATATTACATACTCGTATCGTCATATTTTTTATATGTAACTAAATATAAACATATTAGTGAAATCTATTGTGGATACATTCAATGTGTTTATTTTATGTTTTATTTTTAAATTTATTTTTATTGTAAAGATGTATCTGTTTTGTTTCCAAATAAATAAATATAAACGACACAACTCTCTTTTTTATTGTTAATATTATGTTTTGTGCGTATTATAAAAAAAGTTATATTAGCCTTTTAAGACTTGCTCTAAATCATACCAAATATTTAGTATTTGAGTGA
Source organism: Pieris rapae (assembly GCF_905147795.1). Taxonomy (NCBI): domain Eukaryota; kingdom Metazoa; phylum Arthropoda; class Insecta; order Lepidoptera; family Pieridae; genus Pieris; species Pieris rapae. Next base: position 5,114,057 of record NC_059524.1, on the reverse strand, counting down.
ACCACACTATTGTATAAAGAAGTTACACTGTTGATTGTGTTTGCTAGGCTTTATAAAAGTTCTCATGCCACAGAACCTTTAGCATCATATGTATAAGCATATTAGAATAATTATTTTAAACTGAACCATGACCGGCAACAATTATGTTCGCGGCCGGCGCGGGCGGTGCTAGTCGTGAGATATAAAACTTTATGTACGCATATAAATTTAGATGTCGAGACATGTTTTATTGTACAATCGTAAAATTTGGGGTCGGAAGAGACCGACATATTTAATAAATACGAACAAGGTCGTAAAGTTGAATGCAAGCGTATTTCGTGGCATCGATAATGTAACGATCAAACTATTTCTGGCATCAATCGATCAACTATCCGAAAAGTTCGTGTTCCTAAAAGCCGCACTTTACCGTTTATGTATTTTAAACAATTTGTATTTCCCGTAACCAAGGCCGGATTCCAGATAAGAACTTATTTAAATTATAAACTGAAAATACTTAAAAATATGCTTATTAGTTGATAGTATTATACTTATACGTCTCGGTATATGTCACCCCATCTAATGTCCATACTTGTGGAAATCCCGTTGAGTCATTGACATTTAATAGATTATCTGGTACGTTACAAAACCTACACATGCAGTAAAAATAAATAATTATAAATATAAAATTGTATCTAAGTTATGTTTTATCGTCCATATTTTAATAAATGATAAACCTCAACGAAGTAATTTTTTATCTGTACCTTAACTGACGATAAACACCACCTTTATTTATTTCAGTTAATGATTTGTGGATTATTTTTGAAATATCCTGTTTCCACGTTGTTTTATTAATAATGTCTGTGTGTGCCTCCATGTTGCACCACACTATATTTCAAAAACTGTTACGTAATAGCTGTAAGAATATTTAATCACCTTCCTAGACGTTATAGATGTCATGTAATGTTTTCAAGGGAAAGGTGATTAGGTTTTTAAAGCCAAGGTCCTTTTATAGCGTGGGCTAGTATCTAAATCATAAGTTTAACACTGATTCTAATTAACTTAACTTTCCTATTATTACGACATTATGTTAATGCTTCTATTATGTGAATATAAATAAAATAAATGACATTTGCATGCCGATTTATATGGCGGATTGTGCGGATTTTTATAATAATTGTATCTAATTGTACCACTATCTTAGCAAATAAACGATTTCATTTCATTTCATTTCAAATAATGACCCATTATAATTTACCACACTATTAAAAAATTATTTGAATTCGGAAGAGAAGACAAGTAACATAAAGTTTTAATAAATTAAATCTACTGCAGGACTTCAATTAAATGCATTATAATGTTTACTATCTATCTATGTAATAAGTTTTGTCTTTCTGTATTGTCTTTTGTTTTATAATATGTATATGTATAAGCTGTTAGAGTATTTATAATTAAATAAATAAAATGTATGATTATTCCTAAAGAAAAATTCTTATACGGTGCAGGGGTTTGCTTGCTGAAAAGACACTTTGGCTGGTATTTTATAAAGAAAAAAAAACATTGTCGACGACGTTTTTCAAAGTGTTCGTCCACAGGTAGTTGGCAACTCTCCAGCTACCTATGAAGACAGATATTCCCCACATTAAACGCCAGTTACAACAAAAACTTTAATGAGGCTCTATTTTCTCTTAAAAGATGAATAAAACATTCGGAGCTTTGGAAGTAGCCTTAAATTCAAATGTCAGAAAGGTAAAGTGCAACTGAGCATTTTATTGAAAAAAATATTGAGTCGGTAGCCAATGGCAGAGGCGTCGTATATCCTAGTTGGGCCATAGAAAATATTAGAAGGGAATTGTATAGATTTATTTATTTATTTCAGACATACACACATTATCTTTACAGCCTATGCCAATGCATCAAGCTCTTTAAAAAGTGTTGCCGAGTTCTATTTTAAACAGTCCTTACTATATCAATAAAGATATCTTATTTCTCTATTTTGAAAACATGCATACAAAAAATGTTATGACAAGGCCATATACTAAGTTATTATTACAACAGAACTCACTCATACAATAATAAAATAATTCTATTCATGTGAATGGCTCATACTAAAAGTATTTGATCATAGGAAAGATTTATAGAAATTAAAGAGTAAAAAGAAGACACATTGAAATATTTAAATTCTGCAAGCATTTTACTATAACATGTGTATTATGGTAGTTTAAATTTTAACACGTTGCACGGTCGACATTCGATATTTAAAATTCGAACTCGAGACATCAAATTAAAATAGTAGTTTATGTTGTTAATGTTGCTGGGCCCCTATTGCCTTGGGTCCCTATCTTATTGATACTACCTACGTCCCTGAGCTATAGTGAGATACCACATTAATCCGCCTGCCGCTGTCAGCTATCGATGGACGGATTAAAACACCGTTTTACTGACATTTAAACCTTTCGTTTGTATCGTTTTTCACATTTTCCGATGACCATTTTTCCTACTGCCTTTCTATCCTCTCACAACAGCTGGTTTGTTTATAGACTTTATACGCACAAATAACTGCGACTGATAGAATGTCATTTCAAAGTAAAACAATTGTTGAGTTTCTACATACAAATATAGATATTACGATCGTTACAAAATATAACTTCGTAATATTGTTGATTACACTCGAATTTACACATTTAAAAATTGTTTTATATTATTAAAAAAATAGAATAGGTATAAATTTGTTAAGTAAAATTAATTAATTAAGTAACGTTTAGATGTAAAAGGAAGAGACTGGCTGCCCACAACACAGGGAATCCTAGTGTGGGGGCCAGAGCACTCTACTTTATAGAAACAATTATTGTATTTTGTGTCTAATAAAGTTATTTCTTTCTTTCTTTCTTTAATTGTCTGACTATGTTAATTCTATTCAGAATTTTTCTAAATCAAACCAAAATGTATTTAAATGTATAGAAATAAGACAGACAGCAAGCTACAATATAAACATTTAAGTAAAATGCAACAACCTGGGTAGAGGAGAATTACATTACATCATTAAACCATATAGTAATAATATATTGTTTATTAATTTTAGACAAAACATTCAATAAACTACAAGAGGCTTACAGCACGTATATGAATCAGGGCGCTTTATAAATAAACTCTGTGATCACGAATTGAATAGAAATAACGCAGACTAGATGTCAGAAGTGTATAAAACATAAATATTCGCGGTCATAAAATTTTATGTTTAGGAAAACCGTACTGTCATGGTGTTACGAAAATTATTTTCCAACGTACGGATACATTTTCAAATGACATAAAGCGATGTGAAAAAATTCCTTTACATTTTTCATGTTTTAATTTTCTTTTATGCCGCGCGTCGAATTTAAATCGGCTTTTTGTTAAATAAGGTTTATTAATTTAAACATATTTTAAACTAATAGTAATGTTAAAAAATTTTACACATACTATTATTTTTATTTCAAACATTCTTTATTAAATGTTCAGTGTACATTATTTCCTGGAATGTAGCAAACTTATAACTAAACACGTTTTTTTTAAAAGCCGTATTGCTCTTTTTTAAAACTTATAAAAACTAAGGTTATAATTTTTCGAAGATTAACATTAATAATGAGGTAAACTGGAAACGATGCAATCTTTAGATGAGATTTGCATTAAACTTTTACATAAGTTTATTAAATTTTATCTCGTTTGCTTTGTTTTGTTTGTTTGTTATTTGAAGTCCCTGAATCTCCCAATAAGGCTTGGGACAGGCTATTTTGCCTTTGTGTTTTTTTTAAACAGTGGGCTAAATAGCAGCAGGCACACCTGATGTTAAGCAATACCATCGCCCATGTACACACACACAGGCAGTAGGCTTGCAATGCGTTACCGGCGGTTTCATAATTTGTACGCAGTTGTAAGGGTTTGAAGGACCCTAAGTCGATTTGGTTCGGAAATACTAGGTGTTTTAAATAAGGCTCAGTTGTGGAACGAAGGACGCCGAGGGGATACGGATGGAATTTATGATTTTATTCTGCCTCGACATCCGATGAGGAAACTTAGCTGCAGGTTAATTCATGGCAGGTAACAAAAACAAAAATAGTAAAATTTAAAAAATGTAACCGTTTTTCCAGAAACCAGAACGCCATGTGAAATACTTATTAAGTAGGGCGGTACAAATCTGGGGAGTTATTAATTCTGGACGATTTCTTATACATTAATATAAATATTTATATAGCCTCATTTGAATATTGAAATTAAGCTTAAAATTAGGAGTTAACAGCTTAACAGCTCAATGAGTAAGTGATACTGGATTTTTATTCTGAACAAATAGTAAGAAAATAAAAGTTATAAAGAAATGTAATATAGGCTGACTTTACAAGCACTTAGAATGTAATACACTGTATGTTCAAGCTAGCGCTTGGCTTCAGGGGTTTCTCTTAAAATATTCACCCGTCTTTTCCGAGCTTAGAGGTCAAAAGCATTTTCCTCTTTTCACCAAGTTTTCATTCTCTTGGTGGAATAAACTAAAATTTTAATTTTTTCTTGAGGAATTTTAAATCCACAACTGTTCTGTAAATATCTAACAATTTTTGATATTTTTTAACCCTTTACGATGCACCGAATGTAACGAAGCTAGCATTTGCAAATACAAACCAAATCCTAAGAAAGATAGTAGTGAATCCTATGAAAGTAGATGGCAGCGTATTATTGGTCAAGAGTGTTTGCAACTTTTTTACTTATATTGATAATAATACTAATACACATTAACTGCTCTTTTCTCGGATCCGAGTGAAGCGGGGTCATAGTAGCGATGCTGTTCACTCGGAACCGTGCGAGCGTCCTGTTAATTTTTTTAAAGCATTGCCATCCCTAACTTTCCGATCCGAGTATTCGGCACCCATTGTGCTGTATACTGACACTCGGATCAGAAGAATGTGTCTTTTAATAAAAATTATAATGTACATTCATCCATATTTTCAAACATTCATAATCATTTAATTAAAATTGCCTTGTTTGGTTCCCGGCTATTAATTTGTAATTTAACATTAAATGAGTTAAAAATGTGGCTTCGCATCATTAGGGAGTGGATGAGTATTGCGACTGCGGAAGAGTTGCTGTATCTGTCACAGAACAAGACGGTTCATGAGACTGGCGGCAAACTTCCACTAATAGAGAGGTACTAAAAGAAGAATACTTATATTACTTTACGCTTAAAACTAAGCTTAATTAAATAAATCAGTGGCGCTACAACCTCGCTAGGTCTTGACCTCAGATTTCTGAATCTGTTTCATGATCATTTTTAAATCTAATAGGCAAGTAGGTGATCAGCCTCCAGTGCCTGACACACGCCCTCGACTTTTTGGGTCTAAGACATGTCTGTTTCCTCACGATGTTTTCCTTCACAGTTCGAGCAAATGTTTAATAAATATAATAATAAAATAACTAATAATAATAATTTACTTTGTTAAATGCGCACATAGAAAGAAACTCCATTGCTGCACAGCCGGGGATCGAACCTACAACCTCAGGTATTAGAGTCGTACGCTGAAGCCACTAGGCCAACACTGCTCCAAAATTAAGCTTACTTCATAAAATATTAATGAAACAGCGAGATTTAAGTCACATGTCTCTTGTTAAAATTATTCCGCAGATATCGTATTCACAGGTTATCGTATGATATAATAAACATATGTAATCTAATATAGCGAGTCTAATAAGGGCTATATAAAACCCAAGTACTAACGATTAAGATATTTTGTCGCGAACCCTTGTGAACATTACCTGAGGTGTCCTTAACTCCCCTCCCGCATGAATGTTTATCTCGAAATTCCTCTTTTTATTTCATTCATTCCCTCTGAATGAATAAGTAAGGAGAATCGACGCCTTTTCTAATTGAAGTCGAGATGTCGGCTCAATGTTTAACAGCCCTCGTCTTGTACGATGCATAAAGACTTATAATTACTATAACTCAAATTCATAAGGGTAAGTACACTTATGAACGTCACATATAAACAGTATAATAAACTAAAAAACAATAGTACTTATATATAGGGTAAGGAGGAATGATTCCTAAAGATGATTTTTTGTACAAAAAACCAGCAAAGTTAGATGCATAAAAAACGAGGTATTTACGTACTGTCAATTCTCTTCTTTTCTCTCTTCCTACGTACTGTCAAGTCATTAAAACCAGTATATTTAAAAGTGTCAAAAATGTTAAGTCAGTACACATTAAGAGTATGAATTCTATTTTTAATGCAACGCTAGGGAAATATTATGTGAAAAATAATATTTATCTATTACATTAATCTTAATTTTCATAGTAAATCATTGTATTTGTTGTATACGGTAGGATGTGAAATTTAAATATTCCTTTACAATGTTCAATAGAACTCAATGGTATTCATATATTATACAATGCCATAAAATGTTTCCTATACGTTCAATAACTTGTAGTAGTAATAATTCAGTGAGAAATTCACTTTTTATACTATACAAAATCGTAAAGTGTCTAAATGAATGGATGCGCGCTCAGTATAAAATAGCCACTAATTAAATAAATTAAAACATCGCTCGATGTTTTCATTCCGATTGAAAACACTTCCTGACCCGGTGTATCGGATATCTCGGACGGGAATCGCATAGCCATCAAATAAATTGATGATATTAAGGCAATATCACATTTAATCAACTAAGATGGAATTGGCCTAGTGTTAGTAGTTAGTTTCTTCAGTGTGCGTTCCCGAGTTCGTAGGTTCGAAGCCTCCTGCACAAATAGACTTTCTGTTTTGTTCGTACGGTAAAAATTCGACGGTGTATGTCAGGCGCAGAAGGCCCTATCACTATCACTTGCCTATAGGAAAAAACAAATCACCACAAAGAAACCGAATTCTGAGAATTCTTTCTTTCCAGAATTCGGTACGCCGCTAATTATTATTATTATTATGGAAAAACAAAATATATTATATTTTTATCTGAATTGTTATCTTATATCTTTAAACGAGCGATTCTTAAACGATAACCCGCCTTATAATATAATACTTATTGTATATCTAAAAGACTGAAAACATTGAATTTATGGTGAATTTGTTAATGTATTAAAAAAAAGTAATACGACTTTATTTTCACGTCATATTTGATTTCACACTGTACATTTTCATTTACCTATTTATATAGATTATTATTATTGAAAGTGTTAAGTGTTTATTTGTAAACATTTGATACCCCCAATAACTCAAACCAATATCCAATAACAGCTTTAAAAGCGGTATTAATCGATATTAATGGATAAAATTAATAAAACGGCGACACTTGGCTCGTTGTACGCGATCGAGTGCGGAGTTGGAAAAGTCATTAAGCGCGATTATCTGTCTCACGAAGCACATCAGCCATCGTATGTTAATTAAATTAATGGCTGCGCCTGAGCCTCAATGCTCGAACACCGCTTAACTATCGATTAATAACAGTATTATGAGTTACCTATAGTCGATTTATCTTTTAATTAATGTTGTCTATACAAATTGTCGCTCGTTGGTCGCCATTATTGTATTAACTAGCATGTTTTTAGAGTTATACTAGCAGACTCGGGCAAGCGTTGCTGTGGCTTACGTTTTTATTATATTAAGTAGTAAATTCAAGGGAAACGGTAGGAGAACTTATGTGAAAGTTACAAGTTATGCTTATGTGAAACGTTAGTACTTTTAACACAGCGCCATCTGTTAGAATTGTATCAAATAATAAACAAATAATTTGCAATAAAATAAAATTGTGACTATAATTAAAGATCTAAGCTATCCTATCTCTTAAGTTGGACCAGACTGCTCACGGTGTGCCAATTTAATATAAAATCGGTTAAGTAGTTTAGGACAAACATCGTGACAGAAGATTTATTTATATTAAGATATCTGAAAACGGAGAACTGTGATGGCTTACGCCCAAACCTAATAACCTATCTCAATCCATTTTTGACAATCTGAAATAGACAGCTTAATCCAAATATTATTGATAGAAGTGTGCCAATAACCAATCAACGGATTGTAATAGACATCTGTCGATACAAGCTATCCATGGTAAGTAGGATCGGTGTATGTGGACCTTTGTATGAAAAAAACAGTTCAACTGTGCCTATATCCTATCTTAAGATTTAACTTACACCAGTTTTTAAAATAATTAAAAAACTACTTGATATGTTTTAAACATAGACATGTATATTTTAATATTACTTGTACTTTCTTTATATCGATTATCAAATATGAGTGTAAAGAGCGAAGAGATTGCATTGTATCCGTCGCCAAAATTGTTTAGTCTTAGGTTTTGGTTATTGGAATGCGGATAGGAGATCAATTGGGGTCTATAGACAGTTCATTCACGACCTGCGGCTGCAGGCCACTCAAGATCGAGATCCACCGGCCAGTCTACGGTCAACTGCAGACCTCTTCCTCTGTCGATCAGCAGCCTCCTTCTGCAGCATTACATGCTCACAGGAGACCATGGTTCTTATAACCCCAAAATACAAGGGCTACATATTGTTTTTAATCAACAGTTTAGCTATCTAAACTCTACACATTAAAAAATACCAGTCATATTTAGAAGAATCAATATAGTTTCGTTTTATTATTTTTTAAATCAGACAAGTTAACTTCTGTCTGGTTCTACAAACATGTGTAGTTCCATTATTTACGTTAAAGTTTAGAGCATCGTCGTTTAAGTAAATAGTGAAAAGTTTAATTGCCTGTTTAATATGCAAACTAGTTCGTTTTAGATTTCAAACCCTGTGTGGAGCGTTTTCTATGTTTGTCTCATTTCAATGAGATAGAATCTTAATAAAATAAACACTTGTATCTGGTTTACGGTTTACGAATTGAGCTATGAGAAATATTATCGGTTCCCACCTAGTACATTTTCTAGTATAAAAAAACGATTTTGTTTGAGTACCTTAAAAAGCGTATTTTTTATTTTTTATAGCACAGGGGGAAAAGGGGCAGGAGGCTCACCTGATGTTAAGTGATACCGCCGCCCATGGACAATCTCAATCCCAGAGAGGTCTCGAATGCGTTGACGTCTCTTTAAATATGATACGCTCTTTACTTTAAGGGACCTAAGTCAAAAGAAGTTTCACATCATACATTTTTTTAAATAAATGCCGAATCAACTTACTATTAGTAACTTATATCTATAACAGTAGAGTATATTATACAAAATTACAAATTAGGTTGCTTATTATCGAGTAGAGTTGTATTACTTTCACATATTCCGTGCATATATAAAGCTACTTATATTCATAGAGCATGCCAGCAATTTTCCGCTTTTCTTAAACTTGAAAAATCTTTAATAACACAATGTACTTGGTGTCTAAAACAGGCCTTTCAATTTCAACGTTTATGAATTTCTGACGAACAAGAAAAAAAATATAAACATAAAAACTCCTTATTAATATGTGAAACAAATACTAAGAGCAGATGGAAAACTTTCATATGTCATTAATAAGAGGCAAGAGAACATTTTTATAAACGTAGACTTATTCAGGGTAATTTAACGAATTGTTTCGGCCGTAACATAAGACGCCCAGCTAAATGTACACCCCGTGGGATCCCACTAAATTCAACCAATTTACGCGACGAACCGCCCGTTAGAATTATGAAATTATAAAGCCACGGCGATGATTTGTTTGCCGTGGTTTTGGTAAAATTTATTTTACTCAAAGTATTAGTGACTACCTCCTCAGCTTAGTTTGTCTTGCTTATTTAGCGTGAGGCAATTAAATGATGGTAATTTATTAAAAAAAATTGTTGATATTACTATGACTGAAATGACACCGGATTAGTTAATCTGTGACAATGCGATTATTGTCCCCGCGTAAAGCAGAATGCATAACTAACGAATCTCACTGAACATCAATTGGGGAGACACAGCAGTCCAGTTATTTTTTTTATATAAGAATTCGCTTATGCATTGATTGGCTTTACTGATTCTACTGATTTTACTTTTTTTTTACTTTACTGATTCTACTGATTTTACTTTTTTTTTACTTTACTGATTATACTGAAAAGACAGTCTTTTTAAAAGAAAAGAACTCGTGTTAAAAGTGCGAAATATATTAAAAAGGCTATGTAGCAGTGTATTATCGTTTTTATAAATAGATGAAACAAGCAACGTTCTATCGCAACCAATCAATACAACTGGAAATAATAATGAGCGTTCCCTTAATTTCCCATAACCGCGATCCGCACCCATTACCGAACTAATTACTCAACATTATTAAAGTTTATTAACGATTGCTTACTTTATAATGATAATAATATCACATACTTAGGGACATTATATGTTATAAATTCATTAAGTAACTTACAAGTTTGAATGAACAAAGACCATATAACTTTTTCATTTTCAATCTTATTTTTTAAATGTTTTGTCATGTTGTAGTAAGGCTGTAAGTTTTTGTTAAAAAGGTACTCACTTCGTCATACATGAACCGAATTTTGTCACGCATTTAATTAAATAAAGGAACATAATAAAATTTTGTTTAATAATCGTTATATAACGAATTTAATTATCCTTAGTAAAACATATTAAAAAACTTTAATAAATCTGAGGTATATCTAAAATGTCGTTAAATTTATAAATAAAAAACCAAACACAATTTGTTTATATAACTGGGTCCCATACAAACAACAAAATGAATAGTACGAGCCGAGATAGATCTTACATGATTTCATGACTCATCTCACAACACTCCGCCCATAAAAGCACCTCACTAATTCTAAAGTGTCGTCATCACAAATTGCAATCTTGCGCTTAACATCCTACCGATAGGGATCTCTTTATACCTTGCAAAAGGGAATCGAGCAGCAATAGAACATTCCCTGGGTTGATTACTGGGAGCCCGAGACGCCAGATTTCATTATAGCCATTCACGCGTAGGCGAAAGTGATCGCTGGGGTGATATTATTTAAATGTAATCTTTTTTCGATACTCTTCGTTATGTTAATATGCCACCTTACTTAACCTTATTAAATCCCGGACAGGGAAACAATCACCTTAATTTTAGTGGAAGAGATTTGTATTTTTAAGTAGCCATGCTGTAAGAAAAAAAAATACAACACAAATTTTAAGTAATATTTTTAATTAATACATAATCTCTGATGAACATAACTTGAATCTTACAGTTACTTAAACTTAAACATGTATGTACTAGTAATGTCCCTTATTTTATACTTATAACGTATAAAATAATTTGCTAACATAATAATTAAAAAAATTGACAATATGTATTATCTTTTAATGGAAAATATGAAATCACAGAGCATTGAAACTATTTAATTAACTGTTTAATTAGTCACTCCAGCAGAGGCAGATACGTAGCAGGTGATCATAAATTATATAATAATGTAAAATATTTTTTTTATAGAACAGGGGGCAAACGGGCAGGAAGCTCACCTTATTTTATTTTAAGAATAAAATACAATAGGAATTCCAGATATTTTTTTACAAATCAACTTTACAAATACTTATAAAACGATACAGCGGCAACGATCTTCTTAAAAGGGTAGGGCTGTCTCAGTTTAATTATTATCCTTTGAATTCAACGGGAATTGAAATACCACAGCACTAGGTCAATGGAGCGGTGTAGGAAAATATAATGCGAATTGTATGAAATAATTGGTCGCGTGCCGACCTCGTGGCGCCGATGTCAACGGACTGCAAGCCGATGCGCACTGCGGTATACCAAGTTGTACTAACCGATCGTCAGTAACTTAGGCTTTTTGCAACCATTAAGGTTTGAACTAATGACTTTTATTTCGCCAAGAAATAACGTCTTGTCGCCAACCATTTTTTCCAATGTTCGCAAAATAATCACGCTATTATGGATTAAACTTCAATAAAAACTAAATATATTTGTAGGTTTTGCATTTCTTACTTATGTATATATAATATATTATGATATTTATACTTATCTATTTATAATCTTTAATAACATAAGCACGGCTTGAATGCTTCTACAAAATCATTCAAATACTGACAAAACAAGACCTAAATATTTCTTATTTAAATATTTCTTTTTGTACGTTTGTTTGAATTACAAATTCAACTATACACACTAGGTCTCAGACCACCATAATATATAGGAGAGGTACCAGTAATCAAAACTTTTCATTTTCTTAGCGTGCTTATTAATCTTTAATACCTTTTACAAACCGTACAAAACCGTAGGATACCTAGAATGAGTAGGGATGTCTGCAATAAAAAATAATATATAATAACGTGGAAAAAGTGATACCTGTATCTTATATTCTATTATAAACTTTTTTTTTCATTTCATTTTACATTATTTTATTTTATGATATAATTTTTAACTTACGAATAATTTTTGTCAAACCTGAAAGTAATAATGTCTAAAAGACCCTCAGTGCACATCAAAGATAAAATAAAACATTTGTACATAAACTGAAATAATAATTTGTCTTTAATTATAGCCATCATTATTCTACGTAAATCAGTTAATGATTTATTTCACTAGTTTTTTGTCATACTTAAAACTATTTCTTCATAAATAATTTTCTTTCAATTAAATACCTATGTTGTCCTTCTTTCTGTCATGTTTCTTAAAATATAAATGTATGTGACATAAGAAAGTAGAAGAAGACGTGATAGTGGAAATTACGGGAATGGACATTACAACCACCACGAAACGGATTCCTTTGGACCAGCTGAAGACACATCATAGATAAAATAAAATATTTGTTCAAAAACCGAATGAATAATTTGTCGAATGCAATTTATAAGCAAAAGTAAGAGTCATTTTAATGTTTTCCATCTCAAAAGATTCTTTAAAAGCAAGACGAGAGTTAAAAATGAGAGGCTATTTCATCTGGAGCCGCAAAATACGCAAATTTATACTTTTCAACGCTACTTTAGCACCTTTTTATAGTTATTTTTATCAAAATTTACCTTATACTATGGAGAGGAATTATTGATTTTGGTCTATTTAGGAGTTAAACATACATAAATCTTATAACCTCACAAATAATGGGCAGGCCCCTATATAAGTTTGAATATTTTTTAAAGACGAGACAATTTGTTATTTTAGAGTTGTGTCGACTTCAGCATGACTCATCCCTCATTGGTCGTAGGTTCGATCTGATGAAACATCGTGTAGAAACCGATTTGCCTTATACCCAAAAAAATCGGTGCGTCAGGTACAGGAGGCTGATCATCTTAACCGACCTAAAAAGGTTGTACCGAAACATTACTTTTTAATTAGAAATACTGTGTTCATGTACAGGTAGTACATGAACTTTCGATCGAATGATTGAAGTCACACAACTTGCCAATGATCGATCGATTAAGTCGATAGGATATACGAACTATGAAGTCAAACACATCACAAAAACTCCGACTATTAAGATATTATTCGTCTAGTATAATAATCATATCATTTTCGTATTTACTTATATTATATGAAATAACATGTTCAATTCACGTGGAAAACAAACCGAAATGGTAATAACATTTTAGGTAATACCGTCAGGTATCCGTTTCTCATAAAGCCCACTCTCATTTTCGTTACAATGTTAATAAAAAGAAATGGAAAAGTTGTTCGTGTACGCATCAAATGAAAAAGTTATGGAACGTGATTATACTGCAAAGACACTGGAGCCACCTGCCGGTACACAGAACTAATTACCAACTCCCTAACTTCCTCAAACACTAAAATATTCTACGAAAAACGTCACCTCGAAAGACACTCGTACAGAATCCTAATGCGCTCTGTTTATTACCGCTGACATTATTCTGATTACATATAAATATGGATGGGGTTTTTTCTATACCGCAGAATATGCCTAATGGTATACGTGTATTTGCCTTTGTAAAATCATTTACGTATATGTATATAATGCCACGTAATGTATCTTCATATTATAATACATACATATAGCTCAAAGTAGCATAGAGCAAATTAACCCATAAAATTTATTTCTTAAAATAATATAATGTCGATAAGTGACCAAAATTATTGTTGTCTTAGTCACTGTACAAATCGATAAATCTAACATGTATTATATTCTTCGTTTCATAAAAAAAAAAGATTTCATATTCTATTAATATTTATCAGAACGAGATAAAACGCATAATAATGATAACCAATGTTACATACACAATGTTTCAGAAATAGTTGTTCACATACAAAAAAACCTGCAGTCCCTTGGTGCACATAGAAGTACAGGCTAATAAAATAAATAAATCAGATAATGCGGAATATATAACGACCTAAAAATTAATGACGTTAATAAGTCCATATAACTGTAGGGTTAGAAGAGTCTCCAAGCGCTCGTCTTCCTTGGAAGTATGACGCACAGCTACCCTGGAGACCGATGATTCACGGCCAAGATCTCATTACGCATCGTAATCTGGCTCTCATTTCTAAAGAAACATTTAATTAGAGCTATCATTATTCCATGCAAATCAGTTAATTATTTTATCGATCCTAATTGTTTCTCATACTTACTAAAAACTAATTGACTATAAATTAGATAGCTACTTCATAGTTTGCCCTTCTTACTGTCGTGTTTCTTTAAAAAAAAGAGTACCTCTCTTTTTTTGTACACAACATTAGAAAGTCAAAAACAACAAGTCGTGGAACCGACAAATATATGGGAATATACATAACTCCACCACGCAACGGATTCTTTTCGACCAGTGATTTAATTTGTAGCAAATTTGGAGTTTGTGTTATTGTTTTCAGGAGGGCTTAGCAGTGTCTACTGAGGTACAACGTATGCAACTCTACAAGACTCAAGTACGACCTCATATGGAATACTGCTCATATTTCTGGGCCGGTGCTCCTTAAGTACCAGCTTCGTCTTTTTGACCAAATTCAGCGAAGGGCTTGTCGACTTGTCAATCTCCGATGTTTTACTGATAGTCTTGATTCCTTCCCAATACGTAGACATTGCGTCTCTTTGTATTTTCTGTGTACTATGGTAAGTGTTCTGAAGAATTGTTTGGGTTGATCATCAACTTGATGGTTGTAAGTCTTCCACAGTCCGTTTCACAAGGCATTTGCTTTTGCGAACTAGCGAAATGTGGAATCGATTCCGTGTGGGCCTCTTCCCTGAGCGATACGACCTCCAACTATTCAAAATTTGAGTGTATTCCTCCCGTAAAGGCCAGCACTAAAAATGGGTGTCTATGGGCTGCAATAAGTGTCGTTCTTGGGGATGATATTATATTTAAAAAAGCCAGCCACTACTAAACATTCATGAAAACCTGGATTAGAAGAAACCACATTCTTTATCTGGTTGAGGTTTATAGTAAACTTATGAATAAGACCTTGAGTTCCTAAGGGATTCTCTTTGGTCTTTTGGTTAGTTTATATAAGTTTCCATGATGAGTGGCAGACGTGTTAGGCACACTTTCACGATAAGCTCAATTCAAATCAAAGCTAATTGGTAATAGACAATACAAAAATCTGTTTTAGTAATATTTTGATTATCAAGTGTAACATTAACATATATTTTCTAGTACGAGTTTATTAATAGTCAATTTGCAACAGTTACATTCACTAAGGATATTATAACAATATTTTTAAAGTACTTTTTACAATTTTTAAGTCGTTTTGTAATTTGCCTTTCAACGTCCATTATTTAGTCATTCTAAGTTTCTTAACTTATCAATAGAGAATTCAGATTATGTATATTACGTAAGATTTTAAAGGTTTTAACACTAAATAAACAAAAAAAATCCGTCGTTTATTCTCTGTTTTTTTTCCATACTAGATCGTAATAAACATTTCATTTACGACAATCTCTTTATAATAATTACATGTTTATCAGCAAATACTTTAAATATGTATCAAGATTTTTTTGTTATAAATAAGGAGCAAAACAGCTTTAGCAGAACAATATGAATCCTTTGTAGCGTCCATTCGAGCGGTTATTGGCCACTATACGTCGAGAGCACTGACTATAAAAGGCAATATCCTAGCGCGAGTATTTAAAAATTTTCCCGCGAAAATCAACTCTCAGCTGTTTGCGGTAGCAGCCTTTTTTTAATTAAAATCCATAACAAACAGTATGTAATTCTTTTATCTTTATTATATCCCACGAGTATGTAAGTGCGTGCTCCTATTTCACCATGCCTCCTGCTGATAGAGGACAAATCTTTGTTTTTAATTTATTTTTATTATTCTTTATTACTCAAGATGTCATATGGAACATGGTGTAATGGTTGCAGCTCCTTACAAACATTATGTAAAAAAATGGCGATTAAAAAGAGTGCCGAAGAGTTTATTGCCAGTTATTCTCTTCCGTTCTACGCCCTTGAACTGGCAGTAAATGTAAAATTAGAAGCTATTTAATGTATATTTCTTTTTTTGACGTTCATAAGTGTACATTATGTTACCTACATGAATAAATGATTTTGAATTTGTAATTTGAATTTAAAAAGATTAAAAGATTTAAAGATAAAGATAATTTATTTTTAAAGATAGTCTAAACATGTGTGCCCAAAAAATATATGCTTGTGTCTCATACAGTAAAAAAATCGACAGTATTGTTTGAATATATAAGTAAGCCGGGTATACTTTCAAAAATTGTTTGAAAAATTATCTTCAAACGCAAAACATAAGTATTTAAAGAAATAACTTTTTTACCGGATTGAAGCTATGTATTATTGTAAGACAATACGGCATTTCATTTGATTGAGATTGATCAACCAAGTCTATAGTCCAATCACGAACACACGAAACGATCTATTATACCGTTTGACCAATCACATTCTAACGAAACGAAACCTCTTTAGTTTTATCTAAATAAAAACAACCGAAAATCCAAACTCCTTTTTAATTTATTAAAACAAAACACATTTATATCTTTGCTTTTGTATACATTTAAACATAATATTCTTACAAACATATGTAATTTCCATACGTTGTCCCCTTTCCCACAAAACAATGAGGGGCTGTCTCCTAAGTTGCAAAAAATGTACGTGATTTTACTTCAAAGTCCCTTTTGTCTTTATAGAGGAAGGCATAAAAGTACAGACACGCGAATGGCGCATACAGAAAAATTACGTAGCGTAATGATGATGTGGCGCCCTCTTCTAAACAAAATATTTTCTTTTACAGTGAAGTAAGGAACAAGGTTTACTGATTTGGGTTGGTATAAGAGGTTTTATATGAGATTTTACAATATGCATTGTTTACTTAAGTACATGTACCTTAATATATCAAGCTTTAATTATAATTTGCATATCTGGATGACAAAGTTAAATCTTATCAATTCATACTGTTTCCCTGTACTAATAGTCAAACTTAGATATAGGACGGATGACGTTTTTATTGATTCTAGGCTTTCAATCCGCCTGAATATTCTACATACCTGAATCAATTATTAGTTAACTTGGAACCCTATAAACAAAACAGCTTCAAATAATATAGTCGTATATATACGTTTCTTAGTACATGCAACATTTTTGACCTTTTTGTAAAGTCGTCTGTTTTTCTTATATATAGTGTAGTATATTTAATATTTATATTTATATACTTATATCAGATTACAAAATATATACATTATAGCTATTGTTTTTGTTAATCTATGATAACTGATTCTGTGATCCCACGAGCAAAGGCCTCCCCCATTTTAATTAGTGTTAAAATTTGAATTTGAAATGACATGACAATCTTCGAATGATCTGGCACTATTAGTAAGTATATAACGGCATGTAGTATCGCCATACAAAAAACGTATGTGTCTCTTTGCTATCAGGTTTTATGAAGTTGATGAATGTACTATATCAGATGTTAAGTCAGATACAGTGAAAGTTCTTTCATAGTTTTGAATTGAATCTACATCAATTGATTATTTGATTTGTCTTTAGTAATTGGTTTAACTCTTAACTTTCTAAACATTCTGAATAATTTCCGACTATAGTATAATAGCGTGCGGGTTTATTTACCAAATATTAGATTAACCTAGAAAGGATAAGGGATGAGACAAACCACATGCGGTAATTTTCGCTCGACGGATGCAGACCCACAACGGAAATAATTAAACTCACTATATAAATTTATTATTACTTTTTTTTATTCTTATCTTTGATGAGGTAAGTAAAGCATAATTAAAGTAGTAGATATAAAGAATGTTGTATGGTTTTATGAAACCACGGTAAAAGTGAAACTTTTTTTTACATTATAGATATTTAACTAAAAATTTTTGGAATAATATTTCATTAAGGGTATAAAATCGCTTTATCAATCTTAATTTTATACTTGAAAAATTGGAATCATAATGGGACTAATAAAAGTAGACTAAGTCTCCAACAAATTTTTACATAATACTTGACATGCGCCACACAGACCAAAAAGTTTGAGACAATGTATTAAAAGTTTCACTTTAAAAAGATTGTATGTTTCCGTTACCTGCAATAATTACTTCACAACTACTACTTCCAATTATGTCAGCTCCGATTACTTTGAAATCGTTTTTAATAATTTTAATGAAATTCTATACTGTCTAGAGAAGATCGAGTGGTAAATTGAGCGCCTTTCATGTCGCGTCATTCTGATGTAATGCGTTCTAACCCTAGTTGTGCAATGGCGGATGTTTATGTCTATGTGAACAGGTAGTATACATTCCTCCCGTTGTAGAGAAAACGGCATGTTTTAAACTCAAGAATCTGCGACAGAGGCAGGGAAAGATGTTGAGAGCTTAGAGAAAAATATTTCCCATATAGAACTTATATAAAATATTCAGGATGTTTTCATGTAAATAAATATATGAAAAAGGTCGAAATGGCCTAGCTCCTGGCCAAGATGAGACACCGGCCATATTTCAATACCTAAGTTTTACGATCGGGTCTCCGACTTTACGACGTCACCGTAACTTGTAAACTAATCTTGTACGCAAACACATAAAACACCTAGCTTTTCCTTCTTCGTTTAGTTAAAAAGATTTACATATATCTAATATACATATTATGTAGGGCCCGCATGGTCAAACTATTAGCTTTAAGCCAAGTTTACCGCTACTTTGAGTGAACTTTCTATTGTACGTTTTATCCATTACTATATTCATCATTCGCTGAGTAATTTTTATAAAATATACTTATAAGTAAAATAAATGTATTCTTTCATAGAAATGTCTAGTTACTTAGCTTGTCTGTCATTTTTTTACCACTAATCAAATTCGTAACTATTGGTGAAAATAATAGAAAAATTAAATCTGTTGGTTTTCATAGATTTATAAACAATTTAATGTAAAACATATCGACTTTGCATTACCAAAAAAATCTCTAAATAAGGCCCTTTACTGTACAAACAACTTTGCCATAATAGGCTTTTATATTCTCATTAAGCGTCTCAAAGATGTATTTACAAGGGTAAGACATTTGTATGCGGCGCGAGTCCCGACCGAGGCGATAAGGCAAATTCGCCTGACCGTCTCGTTAATAGAGTTTCACTAATTTATAAGAGTGTTAAGCCGCGAATATTCCGACCCCATAAAGTGTCCGCGGCTCACGAAAAAAGGATTTCAGTAGACCCGTTACATATTTAATGGCACCCAATCTCTCTGCCGAGGTAAGAACGCTTAGTTATGAACAGCTTCTGGAATTTTACGGATTGCTCCAACTCGAGATTGTTTTCTTGTTTTAATTTAATCAAGATCCTGTATACTTTATTATGCTTATGCTGTTGTTGGACTACAGTCATATCTTAGTTAAACACCGTTACTATTATATAATTCATACATACAAAAAAAACAATTTTTATATCATACGAATCTAATATACTTATTCCCCCAAATAAGAGTAAGTCAATCTTATTGCACCGTTTTAAGTGCCTCTAATTATAAACTAAAGCCTCTTCATTTAAGAGTATATTTAAGGTGTTACATGTTTATAAGTATCTCGCAGTCTACCATTGTTACATGTAAAGTGTAATATCGAGCAATGTAATTAATTCAACGTTTATTTTCTTTCCATTTTTTAGGTTGTAAGTATTAATTAAATCAATTACAGTATTTTAAACTCATTTTTCTATGAAACTGCACTTCATTAGGTAAAACTAACAATCGCAGCTAAGCGCAGTCATAAATATAATGAAAAACCAGCGCTAAAATTGGAATCTACTACGTAACACTGCAAATAATATCAAAATATTTGCGGAGAGCGAGATAAATTCATTGGTTAATCCAATTTCGTATGCGTATCATATTCAGTCCAACAGAAAGTAAGTTAATTTACAAAAATACTCTGCGAATTTGCCCATTAGTTTTATCACGTTTCGTTAATCAAATATAAATTAAAATAACCTTTATTAAATTATACTTAAGTAGCTTATGCTGCGATAGTGTCATTTTATTTATAATATGTAAAAATATTTTAATCGTTGAACCACGAAGATCTTTACAAAGTATGGAAATACTTCACACTTTCTGCTTAGATCTTTTGAACTACGCAATTGATAGGGATATTGTTATACTATACCACTTAAATGTCATTGCTTCTGGCGGCGTCCATGCGTCGGGTTGTCTCTTTCCCTAAAATATGGCAAGGTGGCGGATGGCTGGCCATGCGTCATTCTCGTGAACTGGTGCTACTTGTAGTGACTGGCCGTATTCGTGTATGCGGTGAAATTAGTTGTTTATACTAGGTATTTGCGTGTTGTTCTCACGAGTATGTAAGTGCGTGCTTCTATTTCACAATGCCTCCTGCTGATAGAGGACAAATCTTTGTTTTTAATTTATTATATTATTATTTATTACTCAAGATGTCATATGGAAGATGGCGTAATGGTTGCAGCTCCTTACAAACATTGTGTAAAAAAACTTGGCGATTAAAAAGAGCGGCGGAGAGTTTATTGCCAGTTCTTCTCTTCCGTTCTACGCCCTTGATTTGAGAACTGGCAGTAAATGTAAAATTAGAATCATTTAATGAATATTTCTTTTTTTTTGACGTTCATAAGTGTACATTATGTTAGCTATATGAATAAATGAATTTTGTTTGTTTGTTTGTTTACTATAATATTGCAAATTAAATGTTTTCTGTCATAAACGTGAAGCTAGTTAGTAATAAAAGCGATTTATTTCTGTTTTCGGTTATAAAAACTAATAGATGTCACAATTCCGGAATTTGTCTGCAGAATGAGTTGACCTTCTCTTATGTGTACGGGCTTTGTGCCAAAGTTCTATATTACGATGGAAGATGGCGTCACATGTTTTTGGAAGTTCGGTATTTAAATTAAAAAAACTTCAGAAAAAAAGATTTATATTTATATACTTAATACCATGTTTATTCTTATTGGTATAAGGGATTTAGCTGTGAATTTAAGTTTCAAAAATACCAGTGGCCAAGGGACCAAGAAAAATCGAAAGCCTTCAAATCCTGTTAATCATTGTATAGTAATGAAGTGGGTGTTTTCGCCAAAAAAATACTTCTAGATTTATATCATTTTGTCACAAATGCTTGTAATCTAAACTCGACTCTGAAATATAAATGCTCATAAAATTCGTGTACAAATTAGGTTTTCATCATAACATTTTAAAGAGGTTTCGAAAAAATCCCGTGGTAAAGAAAAGCGTTGTGTTTTAGCTTTAATAGGCTTGTCAAATTTACCAAAAAATATGTAATTTCCCTCGAACTTGTCTTCACGCTTAAATATGTGTCTATTGATTCAACGAATATAATAAAGCGGTGTCACTACCCTACGTGGCTCTTGGCCTCAGATTACAGTCGTTTCGTCCTCGTCGTTAGATATTCTATAGAGATGTACGTCATGAGCCATCCGTAACTGATACATGCAATCCATTTTAGTTTTGAAACCAAACAACTCGCTTCTTGCTTTTACCGTTGCAGCAAGAGTTACTAATTATGTAATCCGTAATATGTTTAGATTTGTTAAGGCTATTTTTTAAGTTTCTAAGTTGTTCCGAAATACGCTTCGAAGTAGTAGACAGTCTCAAGAAGTTATGTAAATACGATCCTAAGAATTTTACAATTTTAAACAAATTCTTGTATCGTCACCAACAAATTTATTAGTAGATACCAATGAATTATTATTTTATTGAATTAGTACATAATATTCTTCGTATGTATGGTGTTTTGGCTAGTTTTGAATTTAAGAATTGTAAGTGCTTTAAAAAAATCTGTGGATGATCAATAAAGCAAATAAATAATTTGAAATCACTATGAGTTGAAAATGAATATCTTTTGTCGTCACGTAGAAAATTCTTGTCTCCAAATGCCAACGTCCCGCCCCGTCTTGTTGTATTGTTACAGAAAAGAGGTAACATTATTTTCCTGTATAAAGTCTGACAAAAGCGTTTAATCTTTACCGTGAGCCTACGCACAGCCTTCATGTTCAATCACTTAGCAACCATATTTATTAATAAACTGGCGTTTCGGTTCATTACCATATGATATAGTTAAAGAGCAAGCTTTGGTTTGTAAATATTGGGTTTTTATATATAAATCTCGTGTCACGATAGTTGTGGTCCCACTTATTTACAACCGCTCTACCGATTTTTATTGTATAATATATTTGGTAGGTTATAAATCTTTATACCGATAGCTGAAATTACTGTGAGTAGAATAGTGTAGAATTCACTGTATTATCCCAACTAGCTAACTTACTCAGTATTTATAATAATTACATCAAAGAGTACAAAATTAAAACTATAATATTGTTTTCAATCCACATAGTTGTAAATAGATTTTTTTCAACTAAAACAAGCAAATGAATAGTTTGAAAGTATTACATATAAATTACTCTTCCAACGAATATTTTATAAAACATAATTTTGTGTTTATCCTCATCAGACCCATGTCTCACTTAAGCTTATAAACAAGACCGTTAAAGTTTGTTATATTTGTTTCTATTAGTATTGGAATGACCCTTAAAGTATATTGTTTTCATGGAAATTCACCTATTAAATATACCTAGCCTACACACAATAGAACAAACAGTGGCATTACAACCTTCTAAGTAAGTGCGTCAGATTTCTGTATCTGTTTTGTGATATTTTTCTATTGTGTTCTATTGTGTTATTTTTCTGTATATTCTTGATCACAAGCATGTGATCAGCCTTATGTACCTGACACTAGCTGTCGACTACTTGAGTCTAAAGCAAGCCAGTGTGCTCACGATGTTCTTTTAAATGCGCACATAGAAAACTACAGCCGGGGATCAAATCCACTACTTCAGAGGTTAGCTAGAATGCTTCAGTGAAACCACTGGACCAACACTGCTCACACTGCACTAAACTGCACATCATATTCAGAGCAAAATGTACTTGTTTAATTTGCTTTTAGCTTATAAATAAATGTAAAATAAAATATCCGTTTAAGACCGAACAAAAGTAATATAGAACGAACGAGTATTCTAACAAGGATTTATATGGCACAGGAAGAGGTTCACTAGAGAACCGGAAATCGTATCAAGACGCCTTTGAGGTTACTTAGAGACCGCCCGCTAAGGAAATATATCCCGTTTTAAGTTGGGTTTTTATTAGGATACCATTATGTCCTAATAGAATTAGATTATGCATACAATTGGGTAAAAGTGAACATTAGAATCTGAGTTGCTATAAGAACAGTGTCGCTTGATGCCTGCTTAAATACGTGTTTTTTTTTTAATGTAAATGTTTAAAAGAAACCTTTAAGGTCTGTGTCTGTATGTTTTGTGCATTAGACGCGCCGTTGGCTTCTTAGGCTTAAGGTATGTCGTATTCATCAGGATATTTTCCTTCACCTTGCCAGTGAGTCCGCACATATACGACAGAAAGTCAATTCATGGACAGCTGGGGATCGAACCTATGACCTGTATTATGTGATAAAATATTTATTTTTAAAACAATATCGAAAATAATTATTTTATCCACTAAAAACAAAACACAACGGTCCTTCGATTTCTAGCGACAAAATTATTGATATATGTTCAAAAGAAAATTAAATTAATTAAGTCTCCACTTAAGAAGAAAATTATTAAAAAGGAGAGATTCTACGCCTATATTATATATATATCTCTTTTAATTAATAAACTTATTTTAAACTATTTAATTTTACTACACCCTTCCGTTTGTGTCACCTGTGTGCATTCCTAGTAATATCGCGACCGATCTAAATTCATATGACCGGGAAAAACATTTTCCGGAATGCTCTCTCCAAAAGCCTCTGTTTCTATGAAAGGCAATTGGGTCTGTTTGCATTTTCATCTGCTTATTTTCGTGGAATGAATATCAATGCTACAGATGCATTTAACAAAATGTCAAGGTTATTGTTAAATTATTATTTTTATGTGTATTTAAATTAATTCCAACGAGAAAATGTTGAATGCGCCCGTAAAAAGAGAAACCAGTTTACACATGCACACTTAATCATAAGTGGTATTAATTTTAACAAGTTGTACATATAGTAATTCTAATATAACTAACCTTAAAATTAAATTATTAAAATAAATTAAAAGGAGTCCCTTTAGTCAAGGTTCCGAAGATACTGGCAGCGTTCCCCCTTTGAAAAGCTAGACTAATTCTTTGTACTATATCATTAGTATATAGTTCCACGTACAAACGAGAATATACTTAAACGTAAGAATCATGAAATTTTGGGTTGCATTTAAAGTAACTACTATTAAAACTTTCCGTGTAATTGGTAGCATTAAAATGTCAAGAAACATATTCACCCGCGAGCGTCGTAAATAATAAACATAAACAAAGGAAGCCACGCCCGCCTCAGCTCTCACAGACGTAATGATAATATCATAAAACTTTTGCACTTCACAGAAAACCTCGAGCTTCAACACGATGTCTTAGAATCTCGTAATCAGAACTTAATGAAAAGTGCCTTCGACCGTCAGACGTTACCAAATTTTAGGGGTCACGTAAAATATTAAAGACTCGCGTCAAGTGGCCAGAGATTCATTGCTTTCCTTGTTTTTATTATTCGTGAATAAGACCGACACGTTTGTGTGTTCATAACATAAAATTGCGCCAGTAAAATTTCTCATTTACATAGCCTTGTGAGTCGTAAATGTATCTTATTAAGTTTCTAACGTTAGTCTTTGTTTAAAACGTAAAAAATTATACCATTAGCTTTTTCTACTTCAATATGGTTCTGTTACTGTCTTTGTGGCTTAGTTGCTAACGTATTATTTATTTATTTATTTGAAAACAAAACAGATACATCTTTACAATAAAAATAAAACATAAAATAAACACATTTTATTCACTAATAAAAATATTATACAGAGCAATTATTATTATTATTATTATTATTGATAGCCTTATATCAGAATCAATATATACATTATAGTTATTGTTTGATACAGAGCAAAGCAAAACAAAACAAATCATGACAACGACACATATACATGTAAGAGTTAGGATATTAACAGTTGTTTTAAATTATTTTTAAATAAAGCAGTAGAGGAGTGCGAAAAAAGTAACTCATGATTTCGGTTGCCGACGTAACAATTAATCGGTCAGAAAGATGTGCAAATTAGGTCAGAAAGACGAAACATTCACTTAGGATTCACATAACACCAGGTACAATTCCAATCCATTCCAACAAAGCAAATATCGTAGATAACAATAATAACAAACGTCTCCAGTAAACATGTCTTAATGATCAAAGGGCGTCACCAATTAATACGTTGAAACAAGCCTCAAGATCTAACTTGAAACTTAATTGTATGAAACGATTGAACAATTTAACTCTATTACCATTGACATACATGAAAAACTTCGTTAACTAGAGACAAGAGGTTCGCAGGCTGAAACTACGGCTTTGATTGTATTTTGGAAGCATTCCAGCTCTTTTCATAAAGTCGGTCATCGTTTTAAATAGTAAAAATTAATAAAAGAATCCATTCTGTATACAGATGCATATTTTAACAACTGACTTTTAATCACTTAATACGAAAGGATGAGAGTTTCTCTGATACTGCAATGTTTTTTTTTTTTCCTAATTACGTTGTCAGTAACTGTTGTTTTTATTTTGATTTTCGAAGAAACAAAATATATGAGGTATCTATGGTTTTTACTCTGGCATTGTTCAACTTCGATTTTAAGTTGTATGTTCACTAAAGAGTCCTGAATATATAATTAAATTTGTGATACTGGAAGCATGCTTTTTACATACAATATTTATCAACCGTACCTACACGTTAATGTAACGCCCGCGCGCATATGCTGACCTATAATACAAATTAATACACTATCTAAGTGTACCAAGGCTTCCTAAAAAATCATTGATTAAGACATAACTATTACTTTTTAGTATTGCATTTAAAAATAATAATTAGGTTTGTGAGTTACTGCTTAATCTATATCTATTTTTTATTTGTTAATAAACTTAAAACTTTAATTAACTTTATAACTTGAACTCTGAGTATTATATAGAGAAAAATTCACAGAAAAACTTAAATTCATTCCGGAAAACCGAATAATCTCTGTGGTCGCATAGCAGAATATTCCATGTGGGTGTGTACTAAAAAGGTAGGCTGTGTAAATGCCATTGTCAGTGAAATCACATTAAGAAGAAACGAAGTTCGCGGGGCAGCCATATACATTTTTGTACCATAAATCTTCCAATGGGAATAAGAAAAAAATGGAGTATAAGAAACAAAAGACTGCGTTCGAGCTATATCCCTAGTATTTACAAGCTTCTGAATGTAAGAGATAAATGGCGCCAAATCGTTCAACGTTTTCTTTTTCTTGGACACCTTCCAGCTAAACCTTTGAATAAACGGTGGCTTTTTGACTAAGTACCTGGTAAGCGGATTAAACAAATAACAACAGTTTCTGAGTAAGGTATATCATGCGTGTTCTTATGTGTATAAAACCAACATATACTTAAATAAAATAATTATTAAGTATTTTTTTCATTATATCGTAATTTATAAGGCATTTATTATTTTATAAAAACCTTTAAATTACAAGGAAAATACATTGTTAATGACATCTATATTTTGTCTTCGACAACCGCGTAACTCTTTTACAAGCAATTTATTATTATGAGCATAGGCTTAAATTTTAATTAACCTTACTGAATTACATGGAATTTGGGTAATTTGTATGAACATACAATATTACATAATATATCTGACTTAAACCATGACACTAATAATTACTGCTATTCGGTAAGAATAAAAGATTTCCCTTATCGCTTTAATTTAAATGCAAACTCAGTAAGAATTTGAGCCATTTCTAATAAAAAGTCTTCGTCGGGCCCATTAACATAAAATGCACAATACTGACGAGAAATTCGCACAACTATCTATTGTCCACAACTCCATCACGTATTTAATTTGATTTTATAATAATTGTGGTGTGTGGAAAATTTTACTTTGAAATAAAATAATGATTTCGCACTTTGGTCACAAAAGCCGTTTGATTTTAATGTGTATTTGTGTGTAATACAGTAATAAAATCTGTAGTTCTTAGTGAAGCAAGGCAGAAGGAATAAACATTTGAGTAATAAAATCACCATGCTCTGCAAAAAGCGCCTATAAATTTTCGTGATATAGCAGGAATTTAATCTTTAACTGTATAGTAAAAAATATATCAATATATTTAGTTTAGAGATGAGACAACTATCGCAATAAACTTACAAGAATATGTTTTTAAATGGTAATTTATCAGCGGGTTTTATGTTTCTTGTCATCCATATGTTTAGGTTCTATTGACGTGTCAGCTGAATACGTTCCTTGTTCAACAGATCATAATTCAACTCAAACCAGTAGTCACTGAGACTAAGTCATCAAGCAAACAGCCAGAAAAAAGCCTTGTAATATTACTAGTATAAACTGACAACAGAAAATTCAGAAAGTAAGGTTGCTAGCCTGTCCCCAATTAGTCTTCTACAGAGAATTAAAATTCCCGATGTCGAATTTCATATAAAATTTTAGCAGAAACTCGTTTCAAATCTATCCACATTAGTACCAGTGACGCCAGAGCTGGTGATTTCTTCGCTCAACGAATAAGTATCGCAATACAGCGAGGAAATGCATTAAAGGTATAGTGGGACCAAAAATTAAGTTTTTAATCATTATTTTTATTACTATTCATTAATCGTTGGAAATAATTAGATAAATCATTCATTACACTTGCGTCGTTGTAATGACGTTCGTAATGGACTATCATTAAGACAATGCATCCATTGGCGTGAATAAATCGACTTAATATTAAGATTTTTTTTTTAATTACATGAAAGTAACCCAAAAACTTACTCGTTTAATAGCATACATCTGAGGCAATATCGATGTAAACGAATTAACTAAATGTGTTCATATTAGCAGTTCCTAATAAAAGAGTCAAATAACGGAAAGACCTAGTTCAGTATGAATTACGTTGTACAAATCTCAATTTAAAATCTAAATGACTGACTATTGGAAGACGTTCTACCGACGTATTACTGTAGGTAAATCTTGATTATAATAGAATCCATAAAACAATACTGACATTAAAATCAAAACGATAGTGTACATCGCAGCACGAAGAGGATATCACCAAGGCCATAAAGCTTTTGTATAGGGTTTTGAAGAAAACTATTTGAGATTTATTCTTCGTAGCCGGCAATAAGTTGCAGTGTTACATGGCGTATAATGGTATGACACGACAAACAACTTTAAGTGTGTAAAATATGGATTGTGACGTCAGCGAAGCGCAACCAGATTCTAGACTAGACTTTACTGTAACCGGATGCGAACTACTCAAGCGGCTCCAGTGTCTACTGGACTTTTTATACTATTTTATAAACATCAAGGATTCACATAGATGTAAAATGTTTTAGACTAATATTGTTTGTTGGTTTATTTAAAGGTGCTAATTTAGGAACTACTGATTTGAATGATTTAAAAAAAAAAGAATGGTGCTATATAGTTCATGATTTAGTTTCATTCAAGTAGGTATATATTTAAACATAATATATATTATATTAATATATCACCATGTATTCCTTCACTATACGAGCGAGCTATTCACGTACAAATAAAAAATTTATTCGAACAAATGTTACGTTTAACACTCGGGCAGTATTAGATGTAAGATTTCAAAACAATATAATTTATTGTTAATCATGCTACGTCCTAAACGCGAGTACATTTTATTCAAACTATCATAAGAAACAATGTTTAAACTTGCACTTAATATTACAACCAGTATAGTATCCGCATTATTGAAACCACTATAAAAAGTTTTCAATTATTCGACTTAAATTTGAAATTAACTATTCAATATTAAGTGCTTAACGGCAGCATTGCGTAGGAAACGAACAATATTTTATATGAATATTACTCCACAGAACTAAAGCAATTTCTATGTGACAAAAGTGTTTATGAGACCTGAGTTATTTCCATATAACACAAATAAGCATGCGGGTCTTTAGTTTCAGCCCCACAAAAATATTAAAAAAATATAAGCCACATTGAGAACCTCAATGTGGCTTATATTTTCGGCTCGTTTTTTTTTTTTGAAGACAAACTTCTTTATGCGATTAAGGGTAAATTTTTCACTGATGAAACGTCACGAAGATGCGCAGCGTTTTTGTCGAAGAAAAGAGAGAGAGCGATTGAGACCGATTGAGAGACAGTGAGAAAGGGAGATCGAGAAAAAATCCACGCTATTGATTGATATTCGGTATTCGTATTGTATTCGTGTAGTAGTTACATAATAGTACTTTAGATGGCAATTATGCAACAGATAACGTCCTATGCAGTGAACGCAGATGTTTATTTTTTTTAATTATCATTAGCACGTATACAGTGTGTAAATAGTGTGAATATTACGTGATCACGACATTAGTAAGAATCAAGTAACAAACAATTAACTTGTGTACTTTGTACGCACGCAATTTTTTTAAATTAAAGCATCTCTACAACATTCGAACTTAATAACAGACCTTTATCATTTTTAAAAAAATCTATCGAAATATGTTTGGTTGGAAAAATCAAATTCAATCAAATTTTCAACAACTATACTTTATATAGTATTGTATATTGCTAAACTGAAATAAATTAATTTTAAATAGATGGAGCGTCACATGAGAACCGTATTTCCTCACATAATTGCGATGCGGGAATGAAATAAGACTGTGAGGGCTGGCTTTGTTCAAATATATAATTAATTTATTATACTTGCTATGACAATAAGCCCATTTACTTATTGTAATTTAATTTTCTCGAAAACATATTATAAGTGTGAATATTAAAGATCTCAACAAGGTTGTATTAAACATGAAATAATGAACCACAACGGAAATCTTATATACCGGAAGCGGCGATATATATATATATATCATATATACAATTTATGCAGTGTTCGTACCCTGACTACGCGCCAAGTGTTAATAAAAAAACCAGCGAGGATATCGAAAGCTGAGTAAAAGATTTTTTGAACTTTAGGTTGTATATGAGTATGTAATCAAAGACACATAGAAAATAACGTTAACACAGATACTAATATATTTATGTATAATTCTGTATGCTTTCCTTTTATAAATAAGTTCTACATATATAACACTTCACTAAAATCTTAAAACTGCTAGCCCTAACCATATTAAATTAAATCAATGTGAATACTTCGGGTTTTTCACCTTAATTAAACCTTTGCCCGTTGAATTAAAACTTGTAAGAAATGGGTTCATAAAAAATGTTCAGTTTGAACTTTGGGGTCCCGTAAACAACAGTTTCCGAAGCAATCATAGTTTTGGCATAAGTTGAACTTCAATCTCCATGTGTCTCAAATATACTTATACAAAAACTATACATGGAAGACAATCGACGCTAAATATACACTACATCTATCCAACAAATAATGCAACAATAAAATAAGGTTTAATTGATAAAGTTTTATTATTTAAATCAATGAAAAACGACAAACAGCCAGGGCACGTCTTAATTGATAATAATGGTTGCTGCCTGGGGACGCTAGTGCGTCGGCCGCTTTAGAATCGATAGTCTCAGAATCTCTTAAATGACGTCATATTGGCTTAATTATAATAATGTACTAGGTTCCACATAATACTGTTGCACAGATGTAAATACCAACGGTTATGGAACCAATATTAGTAGAATTAATTTAATATACACTTAAATTTATTACTTTATTTACATAAGTTTTCGAGTGTATAACAAACCTGGTCGAATGCTCTATCCATTTGATTGAGAACTATTTGAAATTGTTAACAGACATATTAACGCCATCTATTGACGACAGATGGAAATAGTCCGTTGGACTTATACAAAATCGACGTATCCTCCTTCGTATTGGAACATTATCTATCTAACATATATACTATCGGTTTTAATTTATTTATTACCTTAAACGTAAACTATTTCGAACTGTTAATGAACATAATTATTTACAAATTACAGAACGTTTACTTGGCAAACAACCCACGAATTCGATTTATGAACACTTCTATCTTTCAAAGTACACGTAAACATTATGTGCACATCTACACATAATGTGCGTGTAAAAAGATATAGCTATCGTAAAACACCACGAGAAATAATTTAAGTGATGTTATTCGCTTTTCACGAGACATTCGCTGGTTGGATACACATTAAACTTGAATATGGCAACCCTAATGGATTAGATGAGTAACGGACACTATTTTTAACACTAATAAATTTTATTGTTATTAAGTGGTACTATTAGTATTTCAATCAGAGACGTTGGTATTGGTTTTTCAAGTAAAATTACCTTAGTCACGGAAATGGAAAATATGCTTAAGAAATCGGAAGTGAGGTAATATAATATATCCGATTATTTAACAGATATAAAAATAAAAGCAATTTCTAAATATTAACGATCCCTTATTGTCCACCGAGACATATAAGTCAATGAAAACGAAACAATGGTCAGCAAAAAACTATAGCGTAAAGAAAAACAGTATAGCAAGCAGTCATTTATTATTAATACAGTTGACACTTAATATTATAGACGTCACACTTCAACGTCAAACAATGACACAGATAACATAGAAACTAAATTACATGCCCTTGCGAGCGAATATACCAAAAGCGCCATTAAGTTCTTTATGCCTCTAAATCGTAGTTTAGAAGGTGAATCGTAATCCGGACTTTTTTTATCTGGGTCATTCACTGGCAAATGTGTCCCACTCGATTTATTTCCACTTTTACTGCAATGGCTATCGTCCAATTCTCAAATGTACCGAGGAGACTACATGTGAAGCACATTTACAAAAGACTGCTGTGACGTGTTTTGCACGAGTTTATGCTTTGCAATACATAAGGTATTGTGAACTTTAGCATCCAATTCCGTAGATGAAGAATATAAATGACGTATATTGTACGTGGGTGTCGCACTATATAAAGAAAACTTGGATTAAAATGGATTTATACCACTGACATATATTTTGAATTTGGAGGACGAGTTTGGACGCAGTCAAATTTAGTGATGAGGGCTGACAGTTTTTGAATTGTGATATCACTTAAGCGGATTAAAAAGCGTAATCGGTAAAGTGTATTTTAAAATTGATTCCATTTTCAAAGATTTCTATCTAGTGAAGAAAAAATAATAATAAAATTTATTAAGAGGCTTTAGTTTTATATTTCTATTGTACATTATAAAAATTATATGCACCTACTGTGATTAGCGATTCCTGTCCATATACCCATTTAATAATTCCATTCAATAAATATTTTCTTATTACCATAATGCTTTCGAACTGATTATGTTATAACTACTCGTTAGGAATAATTTTTTTGTCATATATAAAAAAATGGATATTATTATAATATCAGGCGTTATATCATATAAGTACGTGGGTAATACTGAATTTTTTTAGAACTGGCCTGTTAAAAACATTGCTTATGAAATTTTTTTTTCAGAAAATTTCAATTTTAGAACTCTTTGGTAAACCTAATGTAGTATTTGCATTGCATTGCATTCATTTGTCATTTGTTTTTGTGAATTGGTGGCAAATCTAAAACTCTAGTTACACGTGAAAATGAACCTAACGCGAGAAAATTTTCAGTCAATGATTTATTATGACTTTCGGTGTGGGCTTACTCAACAAAAAAGCTATGATAGGCTGCGATTAGCATTTCTTAATGAAGTCCTATCTCATGCCAATATTTACAATTTGTTTAACAAGTTTAAGCGTGAAGTTTGCATTCTCAATGATGATTCGCGTGAGGGACGTCCTTTAACAGCGACTACTGAAGATCTGTGCTGTGCGACGCTTGAGAGGAAGATAACACTGACCTACCACAGCAAATACGGGCAAGTCTAGGTATACCTACGCCTAGGTCAAGTTAAAAAAAATTACATCAACATTTAGGCATCAGGAAGCTTTGCACCAGATGGATACCCTAAACTTTAACTGACGACCAGAAACTCCTTCGCATGGACTGGTGTCGCCAAACGTTAGATAAGTTAAGTGACTCAAATGCTGTATTTGAATTGCAATATTCAGCTTTCATCACAAAGAAAGCTGAATATTGCTACGAACCCATAACCAAAAGATGTGTGGGTGTTTCCTTTCGAAAATCGATCAACAAAGGTAAAAGGAAAATCAAGGAAGAAAGTTGATTGCCTCATTCTTTGGTCGGAAAGGTCATTTCGCAACAGTTGTGCTAGAAGATGAAAGGAGAGTTACTGCAGACTGGTATGTAAATCGATATTTGCCTGTTGTCTTGGAATAAATTCGACAGCAGCGCCCTCAAAGTAGTAGTCCTTCACCACGACAATGCTTCAGTGCTCGCCACAAACCGGACATTTGAATATTGTCCAGCAACATCGAATGCGACGATGTGTGGAGAGGAACGGAGATTACTTCGAAAAACAAAAGATTTGGCAACTTTCTACATTAAGCCGTTTTTCATTTTCTACATTTTTCAGTGTTTCCTCTACAGGTATTTTGACCCATATACCAATAGTGGAAAAGTGGAAAAATCAAAATAATATAGGCAACGTTGCAAAACATTGTCTCCGCCGACAATATATATAAACAATTTTTTAATCTTACATACGTAGTACGACATAAAAACATTGGTGCTAATAAAAGACTATAAAAATGATATTCCGTAATACATTCGAATAATATTAGTACAACAACTCATATTTACTTCTCTGCACGTTTGTGTAGAATAAGAAAATTGTTCACGCACTGTGCCTACTTATGCGATTTATGCGCGGGACACAAAATAGGATTTAGATAAAATAACACTGGACCAGTACATCCCTTCTCGTAATTTACATCGTTTTCTTACAATACCGTATTATTGTAATATTAGCTTTTGTGGTCTTTGTATTGCGATGTAGCTCCTATTCCCCAATAGGCCGACCCTTATTATCTCATTTATTGCGGATTGTAATGAAAAAAATGCCAATTTTTATACTACACAGCTTTATTCCTTTATTTACATAATATTATCGCTTGGAAAATTTCGTTCACGATATAATCGAATTTATAACAGATTTGTGATTGATTTGACTATTTTGATTACGTTAAAGTACTTACAGAAATTTAATTATTTTTAAATACTATTCATTTCCTTTAAACAAATTATATCACTATAATTAACTAGAGTTCGCTAAACAATTGTGAATAAATTCTCTTTCTGTATCAAAAAGTATGGGAAGCAGTTTGTGTTTAAAACGTTCGATTTATGTACTTTAAAGTAGTTTTTTGTCAACTTTGAGAACAAATAGAAATAAATTAATCGTAAAGTTTGGTAAATTCCAGCACGGCCCCCACGAGACACGTTAACCACAGACACTGCGCCACGGGATGCTCTCTCGCTGAATTTCATTTATACTTCTTTCCATCTATTTTTAATTTATTTACAGTACTTTTACCTATGAAAATGGGTTGGATGTGGGTCTATCTGCATCTTCTATTGTATTTACTATGGCTCCCCATCTATCAGAGGAGTTATTCGGAGACCTTCAGCCCATTTTCTTAATCGGACGAGGTGATAGGAAATCGTATTCAGTCGTTCTAAGTGTTAATAAATGCAGATGTGGCCCCTCACCACGGCTATGTGGAGCAGCTACCCTCTGAAGTATTTCTGAATAGACTTGAGTTAGGATCCTTCGAAAAATTGCAGACCAATTTTTCAGCAGCCGATAACGCACTCGTAAGCCGTCCTGGCGTGAGTTTCCATGGGCGGCGGCATCACTGAACATCAGATGATACTCCTTCACATTTGCTTCCTGATACATAAAAAAAAACAAAAACCTAACATTTATGTACTTCTGCTGTTTGTCTGGTCAAACTTGTCACGGAGATATAGTAAAAGGTTACCCAAACCAACGCGTACTTTAGATTCAATCAATCAATCGTCAATGTTTTTATTTAAATATATATGTATCCGTGTACTTATAAAATATCACTTCAAAATGTATTATTCTCTAACTCTTTTTCTAAGTGGGAACATTAAAAACTATAGCGTCGTTATTCGATCACTGCATTGATAAAGTACATTTCCATTCTTCTGCGGGACGAGCTCATCGAGTGAAACTAATAACATTTTATTTCTCTAGAGGAATGCATTAATTTCATTTGCGGCGACCACGACACCGCCTTTATCAACTCTATTTTCTATCAGAAAACCAGTTAGCGTCTTGGAATCTTAATTCGATAGTGTACTAGAAACGTAACAACGCTGGTTTCATAACTGTATGGGAATAACATTCTTATGTAACGTAAAACTTTTATTTTAGAATCCGACTCTTAAGTAGCTTTCTCGGTACGTTTTGCATTTATGTAATCACCCTGACTTAAGTTAAAAATAATATCTAACAGTTGATACGCTCTTAGGCAACTTTTTTTATATAATAGGTGGAAAACGGGAAGCAGTCTCACCTGATTTCAAGTTATACCGCTGCCTATGGACACTCACATTGCCAGAAGGCTTGCAAGTGCGTTGCCGGCCTTTCAAGAATTGGTTCGCTCTTTTGTTGAAGGACCCCAAGTCGAATCGGTTCGCAAATACTTCAGTAAAATTCTTCGGTGCGCGGAAAAGACTGCCTTAAAAACGACGATCATACGGATGGTATTTTGTATTTGTAATCTAATGTAATCTGTATTGACGTCCGATAATGAAACTCAGCTGTAGGTATTAGACCCAACAACTCCTCTGAATACACTTCATGGTAAATGCGATGATGCAGAGATACCCCACATCTCTACCTAACGCCAATTTCATAAGAGCAGCCCATACCCTCTGTAACAAAGAACAGGCTAAGGCTGGACCAAATAGCCTCGCGTATGGGTGAAAGGCCTGCATTTCTCATAGCGCCGGAGCTAGCCAATAAACCTATTATTTTCTATTGTTAGGTTAGGTTAGGTAAGATTTATTTTGTTTTTTATTAATATTTTTTTTATTAATAATTCTGGCGACCTATTTCTATACCAAGAAACCAAGCACACACTATAGTAATTCGTAAGAATTTGAAGAAACTGTTTTTGTTTGAGAACAAAGAGTCCTTAGACTGATACTGATACCTTGACTCACAATAGTTCACAAAACACTCACTATAAAATTATACATTGAGGATGTAAAAAGGTATAAATGAAAATGCGTCTAACATAACTCGAGTAAATCTCAACAATGACTATGAAAAAATGTGACGATCTACCTAGTAATATTAATTTGAATAATTTCAAACAATTTTAGTAACAAATATAAGATTATTACTAGATTTATATAAGGGGTGTCATATTAAAAAAATGTTTTTGCATGTGGTTGAAGAGTTTATTTAAATAAAAACTACGTACATATAAAATTAAAACATTTTTATTTCGCTAGTAAAACCCTTAATATATGTATATGTCAACCGACGGCAAATGCCTTTAAATCATTGATTCTAGAGCCTCCTGAATTATATAAACCCTCGATGCTTCCAAGAAGTCAGCTCTGCGGTCCCACCATGCTGAATAAGTAATTTTTACCGTCTGCGCAGTGTTACAAACAAATTAACGACTTAATGTTGTTATTTTAATAAAAGTTTCTTGTTAAGTTTCACGAAAGTTCGGTTTTTACGACTCTTGCTATTTCTGTTGTGGGACTGTTTCCTTAAATCAGTTTTATATTGGTTTCAGTTTATTAGTCACATTAATTTAAAGCGATTTATATTACGATAAATAGTAAAGCAACTGAATATCAATTGAACATCGTAAAAATATAGTTTCATTTGTTTAGAAACTCATTTTTCAAATTCAATTTTTAACGCTCAAACTTCATTTGTTTTTGTGTATTTATGTCGTCAAATGGATTTCGATATTTAGGATAATAGTAGGTATAGTGATTTTCTTTTGTCATAGACTCAAGAGAGATGGATTGAAGATGGTTTTTTATTTTAATGTAAGATGACTTTGAATATATGTACAATATTGATAACTTATAATTGTATAATATCTATATAACGAAATTTAAAGATACCCTTAACTTATATAGAATATATTAGTAACAGAGTTTGCAGAGTTTAATATTGAAAACATTAACATTTATTATTAAGAGAATAAATAACAATAACCAACCAAAACTCGGTTTGTAGAACATCAATACAATCGTCGACTGCGCAAATTTCCCTTATTTTATTCCAAGTAAAGGCAGATAAGAAAACGCAATTTGGGTATCAGACAGCAACGTAAGCGCTCTCTACACTTAAAACTCCTTATTCTAATTTATGACCGCGAGTATTGCACTGCTTATTACTTCCGCTGCAGTTTCAGAAACCGAAAGTACGTTAAATGTCGTTATAAACCACCAGAGACTTAGTGTAACAACATAATTGCTGGGCTCCATTCAATTAGTTTTCTCATCAGTTATGCACTTACGGCAATTAAGACGATATCTCTATTGTACTATATATAACTATGAATTTCAGTGCTCTCTGGACGCGGCATTGTCAAACTCGAATCACAACACTGCGTGCATTATTAGCTGATAGATAAATTGAGTCACCAAATAAAAATATTATTTTATTTATGCACTAAAGTTACATTAGCAAAGTGTGTGTGTGGCAGAATATGCGAACGACTTACGATTGTACCACCTTAACATTTTGTACCGTATTCTTGCAATAAATAAATTATTATTATTAAAAAAAAGAATTTTCATTGTAAATAGACTCAAATGTTATAAAGGACAAGAGCTTAATGACGCATTTCGTACAAACCGTTAACCAATCCATACTTTTAAACGCGAGTTGATTCCTAATGCAAATGTTAATTGGGCGCCGGCGCCGCAACAGATGGGCGCGACGCGTCGGCCAATTGTCGCGCCAAACATTTGTAATTTAAAAAGCAAAATGAAATAAACCGCTCGGTCGCAGTACATAAATTTCATGTTTGCCTCGGCCGGCGAACTGGCAGTGGATATTAATCAGCGGATATTGAAATATGTTGTTTTTTGAGCCGATTGATAAACGACCAGTTACGCTACGCATGGATTAAACATTGACGGTGCTCGCTCAATTATTGCACTTACCGAGTACGCTTAGCAATCAGATAAAGCGCCGTGATTACCTAAAATCCCGCTTCTTTTAAAGTATAACGTTATGTAACAGGTCACCAGTCATGCGCTAAACTGATACTAGATTTATATAACGTGTGAACTAATCCCTGTTTTATTGCGCGGCAAAAGAGTCATTCTAGAATAGCATTTTTAAATTTGAGTAAAGAATCTCGCATATCTTTGGTTGTACTCGTAAATAAAAACAGTACAAAGTACATTGTACCCGCGTAACATGCAAGGAAAATTAAGCTATGTTTCATTAAATATGAAGGCGGAACGTACGGGAATGCAGGTTGTCGCAGCGCTCACAAGATTTATGATGGAACCAACAGGCGAATATTGAAAATCTAGAGCACTCAAGAAACCGCTATATGCACTATAAATAGAGACAGTCGCCCTCCATATGAACACTCTTTACAAACATTTAACGACACTTGATAAATCGTACCCGTTATTTGGAAGTCGAAAAACCAATTAAAAAGTTTCTAACGAAATACTTGTTTTATTGAGCCTTAAATTATTTCATCGAAAGTTGTTCTTACTTGTACTTACTCCAGTGTTTATGGTACTTGGAGTAAAAAGAAATGTGCAGTTTCATAGACATACATTTGGATTTGCCTCTCATTACAATATTAAATATTTGGTACAAAAATATGCTGGATAACAATTAAACGAGAATTTTAGGCGTGTTTATTCCCTTATATGTGATGATGTAGTTTCAATCTTAAGATCAGTTTAGATACGAGATATATGGCTATGTATGGTAATGTATAACTCGAATGTGTTAAAAAATTACTATAAAACACACGGGTTATTTACGATTGCATTTACAACAAAATGAAATGTTAAATTGCACCTTTAGGAAGAAAGATATATCATATGCGTCTTTTTCCGTTAGTTAGATAGTTGAAGGAAAAAATTAAATTTACGATCAAGACCACATTATTTAAAATAATAACATGTTTCAGTAGAAACTACGTTCAATAACAATCAGCATTTCGGGCAGATGTTAACTCTTGTGTGAGCAATTCATTAGGGACAGTGGAAAATTTCTCCATTGTTTATTTATGGCATACAATGATAGATTCTGACCTATCCTGACTTGGTAACAGAGTTTCGCAAAAAGTTAATGCTGCGTAACTCCTACGTTTTTATTTATTTTTTTAATAACTTTGAAAACACTTGGTTCATATTAAAGGAGGTATTTCATTAGTCGCTTTAAGAATCGTGCTGAATATCAGTAGATACGGAAGCCATTATTCATAGATAATTTAACTTTAGTCGAGCAATAAAACAGTCTCCGTCCATTAATATTGTAGAATCCAACGTATTTAATTCACGTTTTGTTACACTTTGTCATCGCGTTTCAGTCAGAAGTGAGGGGCGCGTCACAATGGAACAATATCTCATTTGCTTATGATGTATTTTGCCAATTGCGTTTTTCCATTTTCCTGCTCAGTGATGTGTATAAAAATATGATTCAGCTTAGATTTATTTAGACCTATATTAGCTTTAGTTCCTCCTTTTCAAAATCATCGATATATCTTTTTTCTAGGTTCTACTCATAAATTTACAATAATATTGACTAAATCTTTATTAAAGTTACATTGCCACAGGGACTAAACATTTATAAATAATTTAAGTTTTCTATTTTAATTTATATTATGTAGGTTAAGATTGTTGTAAACGCTATTATTAATTCAATCTATAAACGAGGAGCTAAGTCAATAAATATTTTAAGCCATAAATAAACTAAATATAATTAATTTAAAACCAGTCACGAGTGAATTAGTATATTTGTCTAACAGTCGTATGTGGACTACTAAATTAATATTCCTTTTGGTCGAATTGTATTAAACCACTCGCTGCCTCTGATACTACCATCCCATTTCAAAGGTCGGCGATCAACATCGCCACTTCCGTTGCCTCGACTCGAATTTTATATTAACAGTGTGATTGAGTTGCATATTTATGTCGTGGTGAAAAATACATACGCAGTGATCATCGATCTGCTTTGCTGAAACATAAGAAATTGAACAATATTACAGGGCAACATAAGTGAGTGATCCTTCTAAACTGCTTTCAGCAGTGTGCCTCATATCGTATCATTAATCTGAACAAACACGTCGGTGCAGTGCCGTGCATCTTATCATACGATGGAATCGCAAGTGGTTATCGCTAGAGTGACTTTATTTCGCTACAAAGTCATTATGAGAGGATAGTTTGATTATAGAAACGAAAGTATAGCTAAAGTATTTTCTTACATAAAAATACAAACATATATACGATAAAAGATATAAAAGGTAAGTAATACAATAAAATGTTATATTCATACTCTTATGGATACTGTAACAGTCTTCTCCCAGGCATTCCTATTTTCTATTTTTTGCTATCTCCAGCCATCTTCCCAAATTTAAAATGTCCCAAGTAAAGTATTTTTAGAACCTTAATCTCTGCGACTGAAGTCATACATATAAATATATTGCACTTTGTGTATATAAATTAAGATAAGCATAATTTAAAAAAGAAAAATAAATATAAATTTAGGAGATAAATTTATATTTATTTTGTGTGGGGAAAAATATCTATGTAATTTTAAAGTTGAAATTGATGCGCGCCCGATAAATATAACTAATGTCAGGTGTTCGATTCTGTTTATTAAACGTATTAAATAACTTGTAGACAAGCTCATATTTTTAAACTCTGAATTCCTTTAATGGTCGTCACAATTTTCAGAATGCGTCCAAAACTCGTTCCACGTTTGAAAACATACGTAGAAAGCTCGCAATAGAATTGTATTTTCACGTTGAATTTCCCTTTTTCATGGAGAATCCAATCATTTTTCATAGCCTCTAAAACAAACAGCGTGTCCGATTGGGCAGTAATATCATAAAGCAAAGAGCGTGGTGACATATGAAGAGTGGAGAGGTTCACTCCGACATATTTGTATTTCATCATTGTGAGCCTTGGATGAAAAATCACTGTTCTTGCACTTGTTTTCCAGCGCTATTTCACCTAAATAATGTTTGTTTCAGTGTTATTATTTGCAAGGCTTAGTTCGGGGTAGCAAATCTTATGGGTAATTTAGTATAGATATATAAATGTTCATAACCAGTCGATATGATAGATTATGAATTAAGAGTAGATATGAAAAGACGTAATACATTGTCAAAAAGCAATATTTAGTTTTGACCACCAATTTATACATGTATAATTATTTTCCTTCAAAATGGATTAAACTTTCTTTTAATATTTACATACAAATTGATTTTAAACGTAAAA
Source organism: Pieris rapae (assembly GCF_905147795.1). Taxonomy (NCBI): domain Eukaryota; kingdom Metazoa; phylum Arthropoda; class Insecta; order Lepidoptera; family Pieridae; genus Pieris; species Pieris rapae. The sequence goes on along the minus strand of NC_059524.1, from coordinate 5,072,320 downwards.
AAACAATAGTTTTTCTTTTATTATGAGATCCTCTACGCTTGTGGTTTTGGCTATTATCAAATAATATTTTTTTGAACATTATAATAATAGTGCATATAATGTTATATTTTTTGTAACCCTTACATATCATAACATGACAGACGCACAGCCGTGTCTGTCTATAGGAACGCGATAAACTCAAAAGGAGGGTGAGGCTGTAGAGGGTATTATCGACTAAATGTTATTGATGGAGTTAGGTCGCTAAAAATCTTCCACAAAATAATCGGTGTAATAAGGCATATACATATTAATTCGACCATATCATATACACGCTTTTCTTTACCCGACTAAAAAGTATAAGCCAAAAATGAACTAACGTGCCGTTCATCGTGATATTATATAAAAATATTATCATATAGCTCAATTGTTAATATAGTATGGTGCGTAATAAATATATTTGTTTCTTTAAGAAAATTTTAAAAGCTAAGTAAATCATTATCTAGTTTCAACTAAACGGTAACCTATTTATTTGTCCATTTCGGCAACAGTAAAGTTTCCATTATGTCCGCAACGTCACGTACGTGACAAACTGCTCGTCTTAGGGATCGCCAAATATCGTTTAGTACGTGCGAGGAGAAAACCAACCCACGGGGTAAATAAAATAAATCAAATATGTAAGTAACAGTCTGTTTTCAAGCAAAATAATTTCTAACTTTTTACGTCGAATGTGTCTGTCTTAATATAAGAGGGAGGTGAAATAATGCTTCCGTCGTAGATATAAAATAAGTATTGCGTGAAAGCCTTTTTCATTACAACTAGTAATTGATGTATAAGTTATTTCGTGAAGTATATACATTTCACACAGTGGTTGAAAGAAAATTAGTCTAATGACAACATAAGAGCAAGAAAGGATTGGTGAAAAGCGATTTTAAACCCTGAGGTCGTCTGTTCGAATCACGACTGTGTTTTAATGGATTGTTCTGTGTGCACATTTAAATTCCGCTATAGTGGATGAAAACATCTTGAAGAAGCACGCCTGCCTAAGACCCCTTAATCGATGGCGTGACGCTCAAAATATGGCGGACTTTCTTTTAAAACGTCAATGTAAAGTCATTAAAGATCATTTCATGTTATTGCAAATTTATTTTCCAAGTCAAACTTCTAAACGAATATTCATCATACCTTATTAATACAGATGGATTCTACACACATTGCATTAACAAAGAAAAGCGTGGCTTTTTAGCTTCGCAAACATATGGAAATATAAAAGATAAAAGCTTTACTCAATTTTATGTCAGGATTCGAAAACAAAATTTCGGCATATGTATTACATTAGCGTGTGGGCGGGAGACGTAATAACATCATGTTGTTTTCGCGTACGCTGACCCCATATAAATAAGGACCTCAGTTTTTCAAAGACATGTTGACACGTGTGAAGCATGCCTTTACTCTGGAGCGTAAATTTAATTTTCCACAGTAAACAGTTAAAGAAGCTACTGTTGCGTTTTTGAATAATTTTAATATTGTTTGCGACTTATTCAGGGTAGGGTAGGCTTACTTCATAGAAAAGCTAAGACTGTATAAATATAGGCAATAATTTTCTTTCTACGACACATTGAAAGTGCATATTAGATAAAATAATCTGTAATTATCGTATATATTATTATTAGAATAAATTGCCAAGTTCTTCAGTACAAAATATTATATTAAATACGACCAAAATACTTAACAGTGTATCGAATTATTATATTATTAATAAAAACTATTAAGAGATCGACATTCACAATTTATAAAGACTGAGAAATAATAAGAAAATATAACAAATCTTTTTGACAAGGATTTTACTTTGTTTATTATATTATATATTATATCTATATTATAACATGGTTGAATAAGAATACATCAATAACAAAGAGGGTAAACAGTGGAGTTATCAAGCGTGCTCTTTAGAAAAACTGTAAGGAAAAAATAAGTTAAGCAAGAAGTGCAAAACTACAAATAATATTCAATAACTTTAAACATGTTATAACACTTGTAAGCATAAAGTACGTATATTTTATTGAAAACAAAGTTAACATGAACTAGCATGACATAAAACTCGCATTTAAGTCTAAGAGTTTACCTTAAGTATAACTGATTCTACTTTGAGAAGTTAGTGTTGTGAGTTACAATATGGCAAGGGTGTTGAGAACGCTCAAGCTTCTTAAGAAGTGAATGTTTTTATTGTTTGAAATACCCGCTACTTTTATCACACATCTACGGCGAGAAATTTTAGCGTTGCATTCATTCTTTGCAATGGCGTTAGCAACCTGAATTTAATATCGTCACTAATAGGCGAAATTACCGTCTCAGTTCAAGGAACTTGACGTTGCTTTGCTAAACCGAAAGCATCTATGGGATAATAATAATAATAATAAAAAGTCTTTATTTATTTTAAGTACACTTTCTTTTCTAAGTGTACCTGTGTCAGGGTTCCCAGCATTTCCATAAACAAACTTAATTACTTAAAATAATGACATTATTTAAACTATTTTTTTTTAACCGTTTCCTTTTTATTTTTTGAACCGTTATCATCACACCTGAGTGCATGAGTAAGTGTGTGGGTGTAAATGTGTGAGTGAGTGAGTGAATGAAATGAAACAATACTTTCATCAACGAAGTGAAAAGTTCAGGCATTAATCTTTTTGTTATATTACCACCAACTTTGTATCTATGCATTAAATAATCTATGTTCCTATACTGAATTAAAACATTCACTTTAGAAAATAGTAATTATTTTACCGAACCGTCATTCGTAAATAATGCCAACAGTATTAGACAACAAAGCACGTCGTAGGCAAACTTTCGATTCCAATTCGGTGTCAAACAATATTAAATTAAAGGCACCCACGCATTCCTCCCGCGTCTTTTTCCTGTCCATTTGCAAGGACCGTGTAGAACTCGGGGTCACATCTCGCCCGCTCCTAACGCGTCTAAAGTCTACAATCTTAGTAGGGATACGCATCTGAGCTACAATTTGTTTAATGTTTTTGTAAACTATACAGCTAAAAGTACTTATATTAGTAGTCTAACTAGGATGTCATTTAGGTGTAGGCAACGAACCATCATAGATATACAATACAAAAACTAAATCGGAAAGAAGAACAAAACACCAAATGGAAACGAATCCATAGCGGTTACAGTTGGACGCATCCGTCTAACTGTAACATAATAATAATAAAAGTTCCCACAGGATAATTAATACTTGGAGTCTATAAGTGATTAGTAAGTTATGATGATTCTACCGAATGCTTTTAAAAAATTCTAAAACCCTATAAGTTCAATTCACGAATTAGTGGAATAAGTCTAACGCTAGAATGCTGATTCAGTATTTCAGTGAGAACCTGGATCTCACGTTTAAGTGCGCTTGTAGGGTACCTAGTATAGGGTTTAGTAATTAGCGTTTAAAGCAAGCATACTCTTTTTTAGGCGAGAGGCCCAAGGTAAGCGTTGTCTATAAATAATATACAATTCATTTATCGAAATTATTTCTAGTTTTTTTACACTGGCGTGTCCATATTATCTAACACAAATTTCTAGGCAAGCTATTGGATGGCAACGCATACTTGAGTGATGGCGGACTTTTTTATTTGATTCGTGTACGAATGCGACCCAATACTTGCTTATATTGTACACCTCAATTACTATTATTTACATACACGTATTCACTATGCTCAATAAATAAGATGTTTACTTAATCTTGTATGAAATGAAACTCGTTTAATATGAACCCTTTCAGAAGGTTCTCTTTATGTATTAAAACTATTTTTTTTATATTGGCCATGCAAATGCAAGATGTGGATGCCAAAGTAGTTGTGGGTGCTTCTAGATGGCTTTATACCTATTCTAAAAATGTTTAAAACGCGAGGAGTACGTAATTTTTTGTCTGTGGACCGGTCTTGGTGACTTTACAAAATTTATTTAGATTTTAATTTAAGTTAGGCAACATTTTTATTTGGAACAGAAATATACGACACTAATATAAAATTTATATCTTTTAAAAGTTTAATTACGTTTCGGGCTTTTTCAAAGTATGTCAATCTTAGAACATAAGAGAACAAGTGTGTAAACTTTAGCATAATTCGATATAGTGTTTTGAATAAAAATGTTTTTTTTTTATTAAAGTTTATTTTTATTTTTTGGACATACTTTTATTCGTTTGTATTTTTAAACATGTGATCTTTAAATACTTGTACACATTTTTCATTAAATTCAAAATCATTTATTCATACAGGTAACACAATGTACATTTATGAACTTCAAAAAAGAAATGTATATGAAATGCTTCTAATTTTACATTTACAGTTCTCAAATCAAGGGCGTAAAACGAAAGAGAAGAACTGGCAATAAACGCTCCGCCACTCTTTTTAATCGCCAATTGTAAGGAGCTACATCGCTTACACCATTTGCCCCATGACATCAGAATAATAAAATAAATCAAAAACAATGATTTGTCCTCTATCAGCAGTAAGCATGAAATAGGAGCACGGATTTACATTATTTTCTAAACCATTCAATGACCAATAAAATGCATAGTGCGTCTTGGGAATTTAAATTTACTTCAATACTGTTGAAAAGACTGGAAAAATTCTGCACATTCATGTAATTTTCATAAAGATATGCAGTATACGAGAATATCTTTTGGTTACTTTATCTCAACGGAGCTCAAAGATGTTTGCTGCACACAATGTCTCGCGGCTTACTTTCCTTGAGTTTAAAGCGATACAACTTGCATGAATAATAAAAAAACTCACCATTCATAATACTGTTTATATGACAGTTTAAAAAATTGTTTACTATGGAAAACGTTTCGTTTCTTTGCTAACAATGCGGTGGTAATTCTTATTATATGTTAGCTCGTAGCGTTATGTTTTAAATAAAAAATAAAGCCTTAATATACAATTACATATTTTAATTGCACCATATAAAAGAACACGTTCCAATTTCATTGAACATCGATCAACCGCTGCTGACACAGTTGTCATAAATTTTAATATCTGAAGGCACTCGATATCGACAGCTAACTAAAATAATATTATACTTATATGAATATAAGTTGTATAAATAAATATAAAACATTCACCATGTTATATACAATGAATACATTAGAATATTGCACTGTCTTGTTCATTTCTCGCATCGTCACAAAATACGACACAAAATACGTGATGAGCGTGTTCACTCTGATCCTAAATGGAGCTCTGTCTGATACCTTAGGTCAATCTGGAGAGCTTAGAGATCTTTTGCTTAGCTTCTTAGTTTTAACCTTTACATATATCGACTAGATCACTAGAGCAGCTTGCCAATACCTTTCTATTCTGACAGACATTGCCTGGGAGAGATAGTTCGAAAGCGACAAGGACGCCAGTTGCCTTATTTCTATTTTTTTTTTATTGACTAGAGTTCTAATTGCCAACCAATAGACTGTTAACATCCTATACATTCCAATTGCTAATTTCTTGATGACACTGGAGGATGTGGAATATTGTATTTGTTTTGGGTCAAAATAAAGACATTTATTATTATTATTATTATACACGACTACGTCAACGTCACATTTCTGTCTTACAATATATTTGCACTTTTGTTCATAAGGAAGAATCAGACAGTTAGTTTTTATGAATATGGTATGTATATACGTCCAATAAAATAATAATTTAAACCATTAACTTTGAATCATTAACCTCTAATCTAATTGATACAGGATTTCACTAATAACATTCATACAACTACAATAATACGTCTCTGATTCCGCTACAAATCGATCCACATCATGTCAAAATACCAGAAAAAAGACTTCAGAAAATGTAGCGAGTTTCATTACCCATTCTCGGATCCTATTTTCTGGTAGTGCCTTCTTCACATTTTCGTTAATAGATGTGTCACTAAATTTGCGTTTTCAATTCGGTTTCGGCCGCGGCACGGGCGCGGTTTCAATCAAAACAGGCACGCATTCGCTTCACATCCTCACCAGCCGGAGCCTTTTAGAATAAGAATTGTCTTTTTCGCTGTACTCAATGCTGAGTGAGTGACAAGTATGGAATACAAGAAATTTATAAAGAATTTAATTATTAGGTCTTTTCAACAGACTTATGTTTCTTGTTATACGAGGTCTCGTTACAAGTCGGTTACAAGTCGGTTACAAGTCAAATGAATATTATAATTATTTAACAAAAACATATTATTATCAAATACTCTTTAAAGTGCTTCAAAAATTATTGCAAAAAGGCAAACTAAATTAATCTCATTATTAAGACTCTGTGTATTGGAAAAATTATAGGAATATTGGCATCCTGTGTACCTTGTTAGTTTTGGTTTAAATTAATACGAAATATAAAATATTAGAAAATGGTCTCCATACTATCACATCCCTTCTGCCGCTCGGGGCCCGCTCGGTGCCCACCCGCCATGAAATTAAAGCCGACTCGCACCGAACGAATGATTGAATAATAAACGAAAGAATCCGCGTCCTGCCCTTGTATTACGTATTCATGACAACTGGCCCCGTGGTCCGATACAGAGACAGAATGACGTGCATACGAGCCACATCTGTCGCGGAACAAGATGAAAAATTCCGGATAAAGGCTCTTTTTGCACGGTAAGCCAACTACTGAAAAATGCATGAACTTTCTATAAAAACTTTGGCATAGCTTTAGCCTCTTGAACTGAACTATAAATCTAAATCAATGATAGTAATCACATATGTACACATGATTAACAACAGTAAAAAAAGTGAAAAACCAAAACACGTAAGATTAGAATACATTCTCTTAGTATACGTCGAAAAAAAAAGACGAAGCGGCCAGCATTCCTTATTTTAAGAGTGTTACATAATTTTATGACACATTCGTTTTCTAAATCATATTTCTTCAAATTAAACCAACTTGAATTCTTTTCAATTAAACCAAAGAAAGGTTAACCAATCGAGGCGAGTGCTATCATTGAATACACTAAAATTACTTCTTACAGAGAAACGAAGATTCATCGTAAAAGTGTTGGGTGCGGTGGGTGGTAAAGGGGGTCGTCTGAACGGTTTTCCGTGTTCTGCAGACGTCCACGGCCGACGATTACGCGCACGTAGCGCCGGACGCGTAGCCTAATGTTGTGATATAAACATGAGAAACCGTTTCGCTAATACCATAAACGTTAACAGCTTTGCGTTTCACTTACAGCACTTTTATTCCTTTTTATTTCTCATTAAACTTTATTTATTTATTTATTTTGTACTCCTACAGCTAACACAAATTACATATAATAGCAAACAAATACACCGAGAACATAGCCACACATGGAATACATGATACATTATTAAACAAACAAAGTATTTAATACAATTAACTAACTGAATAAATTTAATTAATTAAACCTAAATTCGTTGTGTTGTGTAATGGTGTAAAAATGGAGTGGTTATTTTTAGATTATTCAATAATTAATGTATAGAGTGGGCATATACCTCTAATAAACAGTTGCCCCTAGAACATAAGACTTCTCTCGTTGGGAAAATAAAATATAATAAGACGAAATACGATATCATGCGTTTGTGATGACAAACAAATGAAGAATTATGATGTTCACCAATCACAATAAAACAGAACACACTTTCCTACGCCATGAAGGTGGTGTGTATTTCTAGGTGCGTAGTCTTCCAGGTCCGCTTCACGAAACATTTTTTTTCGCGGGAACTGTGGAATCAGTCTTCCAAATTTACTCCTCCCTCAAATGCCAGCATTCACTAAAGTGTTTCCATGGGCTGCAATGACTCTAATTTGCCCACCCCTATCCTATAAAACTAAGTAGACGTACGATCTGGTAAAAGGGAAGCTTCTGGATTTAGAATTTTCTGGATACAGTTCCATGTTACGAGCATTGTACTATAGCATAGTTACAATTAAAAAATACAAATATACATAATTAATGACCGATAATACGGAGGCACAAAATGATTTACAATAATGAGGACGTCATTCGAATCTAACTTCATTTTAAAATAACCATAGGAAACATGAACTAAACTCAATGTTGAAATCAAAATCGGCAAAATAGTCTGCTGGTAACTATAACCGTAATAGCATTGAAATGAATAATTAAATTTTTTAATAAATTTTAATAAACTTAAAAAAAATTACGTATTTACACTAATTAATACCTATAAAATACAGGTATTTTGTATCGTGGAGAGCAACGTTCATCATTATATGAAGTTTTATATTCTAGGTTTCATATGAGTACAGTTTATGCAGCACAGGATGTCGCGAAAACTGCCAACAAGGTAACTAGCACGGTAGGCAGCAGTGAATTTTAAACAGACAAGTCGGGAGTTTTAGTGATGTTTTACTGACCGGTCGTTACTCAAACAAAAACAGCTGTCAAAGTGCTACAGCTTCAAAGGATGTCTTTTAAAATTGAAACTACATCTATTATTTTACGGAAATAGGGCTGAGTAAAATTTTTCAAAAATATACCATAGTTCATGATTATTTCGGCCTTTTTCTGACTTTTGAGTATGCCTATTACTTTTTCTCAAAATACATATAGGAATATATTTATGAATAAAAACGTTGAAATCCCTACTTATTATTTAAATAAACATACTGTTATGAGTGTATGTAAATGTTTTCCATCTTGGGTTATTATGTAATTGTCTAATCTTATTATTATTAAATCAACTGTAGAAGTAGTAAAAATATTATTATGAAGTTATATATTCTCATTATTCGCCTACAGTAGTACTCAGATATATCGATATCTTTAGCATTGATTATTGTGTGATTCAAGGAGGCATAACTGCGTCTATTAAAAAAAAAACAAATAAAGAAAATTACTAACGCGCACTCCGCAAACGACACTGCTTAATTAACTATTCAAAAGTAACCGTAATTAAATTTCTCTTGTAGGTATTATTAAAATTAGTCCTACTTTCATAATTAACGAAAAAGCCCCGGCCGTAGAGGTGGAACAAGCGAAAGACAAAGGGTCTTACAATTTACGCGCGTTGGCCCGCCACCTGGGTCATGTCTCCTTTTACTTTATCCCGTAAAGATTAAGTCCCCCGAATACGTGGCTCCCCACACCAAAGTGAGTCATTTAGCTCCTGTTTACTAGATTAGGGATTTTTATACGGCACAGCTTTTGCGACGCCTACCTCACTTGATATAGCCACAAAGTAGCTATTTGTTCGGATTTTTGTATCATTTTTATTTCGAAGTTGAGGTTGAGTTTTCTTCTCACCAATTATTTTATATTGTCTTTGGTTTACTTTAACACTAAATCTTTACAACGACTTAGTTAAGTTAATTAGTTCAAAATTGATATTGCGTTTCAAATATATATATATTAAAAGGAAATAATTTTCAGTGCAATTGAGACGGAGAAATTTATTCATATTATTAAACACACTACTGATTACTGTCGTTGCCAGAAATTACGATTTTAAAATTAATTAAATACCAATATATCAGATAATGTCCCTAATACGTAAGTAACCAAAAACCTAATTGTGTTGTCATTTTATTACGACGTACAGGATAAAAAGAAATTTCCTCTAATTACATTGATACAATGTGTGCCATATTCAAGGTCTGGGGTTTCCAAGAACCTTTCTTATTACAAAACAACCTTGAAGCATCCAAATTAAATATTATTAAGTATATGTTGGTAAAATCGAAAGATTTTATATTCTTATTTTTAAGAACAATCTTATATAATATATATTAACACCCTTAACGCAATCTTTTCTACATATGATTATTAATTTAGTATATACAGAATTCGATTGTATATTGCTACTATCGGTTGACACTTCGTTTGCCTTATGCTTTTTTTATTGTTTCCTAACCAAACAAATATTTTTTAAGAATATTTGTATTACTTTGATATACTTCAATGTGTTATTTATATTCTATATAATATAAATAACACATTGAGACAGAGAGAGAGAGAGTATTATATTATATCATACTCTACTACGTTTTTATCTTGGGAACTGTGCTGCCTCATTAAATTAATTATATTTATATTATGATAATAACTTATATTTATACTTTTATTACTGAGATTTATACTCAGTATTGATTTTCATGCGAACTGGTACGTAAAAATTTAAGTTACATTTAAAAGTTTTGCTAGACTAAACAATAAATTTGTTATTTACTTGACAGAAAAAAAGGTTCGCTGCTAATCATACTCTCAGCCTTACATCTTTACAACTTCAATGTATGTATTCTTATTGCTCTATGCCTAATGCACACTGTTTTGGCGTGTAAAACATTCCGAGTTCCCAACAATTCAAACGCACGTCTTCACCATTGAAATTCTCGTGCTCAAAAATCAATCCACTACTGCTCACTATAAAAGTACAACATAATATTTAACATATATATTAAGTATTTTATTAGTTAATATTTAACATATATAGTAAGTTACAGTTTTAAGTAACACGTAATACCGATATAAAACACTTAGATTAAACCTATCCATGTAGTAAAAACGTTAATTCGGCAACATTTGTGTATAGCAATAAATAGCCCTTGAGATCAGCGCCCCAAAATCCAATCAGCTGTTGAATTAACTCGGGCCGTGTGACGGGAATACAGATTTGTCCTGTCCTCACATCAAATGTTTATCTTTCATCTAGCAAACGTTAGTGTAAGTGTGAAGACAACGTGTAATGGAGTCGACCGGGTGCGAATTCACCGCATAATCATGGATTAACACGATTTGAACTATGATTGCTCCTATTTCAAGTTAAATTTCATTTCTTTCACCTACAAAATCGTGTAATGACTGTGTTCTCCATATATTTTTATACAGCAGTTTAAGCGAATAATTATAACAAACTGTTTCATCATGTAAGGCAAGATGAAGCAGTTTTTTATAATTTTATCATCATAAAAAACTGTTTTATTATTACAATTTTATATTTATCTTTATATTACTTACTGCTATTAACAAAATCAGCGCTTAACAAAATCAAAAATTTTGTATGTAAAATTAAACTAATATGTCATAGAGAAGAATCTAATGTACTTTCTGCAGTTCCTATTCTTAATCGATTTTTTTTGTTATGTATAGTATATTTGTTTATTAAAGATATTGGAATTTGTCTTCAAACATGCTAAGTTTAGAAGGAATCCGATACATTTGCGAACGTAAACATCACGAATCTAATTTCAGAATTTCTTCCAGACAGTACAAATATTATGATTTCAGTGCTATGACTAAACAACGGACAATATTTTGCTAGGCTCCCGCGATATTCAAATGTTACATGTCTGACCCGATCAAAGAATCAACCTGCATAATATTACACATATTGAAATTCTTCCGCCCGGCAAACATCTTTATACATTTCCATGAATATGTTTGATACAAATGCGAAAGATAAACAAAAATAGGAAATATATATTTTAGAAGTTCTATTCCATCGTGGGCTTGGCCAGACATATTGCTGCGTTGATGTTTTTTTCTGACTTATCAACCAAAAACAGTAGTCATAAATCTAAGGACTCTTCTCTATGTTCTTAAAACAGATCCAAAGTCGATAAGAGTTTTTAAAAAAAGTGCGATTTTAAATTTTATATTCTGAAATATATAATATAGTTTTTGTTAATTAATTAACAATTTTTTACTGAATTAGAATTTCATTAATTTTAATAGAATTATTACTACCATTCATATCTTTATTATAAATTTTTGTTATTAATGGCTTCGAATCTCTTCGTATCAACCGTGGTTTTATCAAACAAGAAAAAGCGTAACAGAAAATGTGACGCGTAACCGAAAAATGACGGTATTTTTTTTCCAACGCCGATTAAGAAGTTTCACTTAAAAAACAAGTAGCAAAACCACAGATTAAATCTAAGTGATCGGACGGATACTCGATTGTCATGAGTGATCAATAATATGAATGTAAGGGTTCCAATGATTGGGTCAGATGACTAACAAAGCCAAAGGGATTATAACATACTGAGGACATCAAAGCCGTCACTGCTACTTCAAAGCAAAATTTTATTGGAAACATTTACATTTTTATTGGCATCCTATGACACCGCCTGCCGGCATTGCCCTGAAACGTAAGTGATTTTTGAATTTTCTGATATGTATTTTATATTTCTTGTGGTCGGAAATATTCTTTTTATCGCTTATAAATATGCCCCACTAGGCCAACCATATTTGTTTTATCTAAATAAAGCTGCATATGGTAAATAAAATTCAGAGTGAATTTAAAAAAAAATATTCTGATTTTTTTTTCTATATACGGGTCATGACTCAAATTTTTGTTTAAATGTCCATCCATTTGTTATTGAAGTTGCATTTATAAATTTACAATAAATAAACACCAGGATCCTATTTTTTTATTTTAGTGGCAATTTTTAGAACAATTATAACGGCAGTGCCTGTCAAATATCATGTAAACTTTATTTTAAAATTACAATGTATATAAATAATTTTCGACTGTAGTCGTTAACTGTATCACAAAGGTTAGTATCGCTTATACTGAACTCTTATAGTTATAATCTTAATATATATAAATCTCCAGTCACGATGTTTGTCCGCGATGGACTCCTAAACTACTTAACCGATTTTAATTTAAATTAGCACGCCGTGAGCAGTCTGGTCCAACTTAAGAGATAAGATAGTTTGGATCTTTAATTATAGTCGCTATTTTATTTGATTGCAATTTATTTATTTATTATTTGATACAATTCTAACAGATTGCGCTGTGTTAAAAGTACCAACGTTTCACATAACCCCTTGAATAGTTTACTACTATGTATTATAACAAAAACCTTAGCCACAGCAACCCTTGGCCGAGTCTGCTAATACGTTATAAAACTGCATATTTTCATCCAACCAGCACCAAAATGCAGTGTTTCGTGATAACAGGCATTGAAATCAAATCAGATGTTAGGTATAGCATCACACGACAATGAAGCTTATTGATGCTACAAATTGAACCAATTTCAAATAGCCGTGCACTTTAGAAGAGTTTTTGTATTCTTCCGATAAAGGATAAGTTAAGGAAATCTAAAAGTTATTCAGAAATAACTTAGTTCCAATCCGCGCTAGAACTATTATAGTGCCATCAATCATTATGGATCTAGTAAAATATTTAACAAAACAGCTTTAATAAATCTTGCAATAGAAAAATACGATGATACTTCCAATAATTATAATATATATTAGTAAAGACAGACTGTTCTTAATAAGATCACAAGAATTCTGAAATAATTGAAAACCTGTGAAAGTGTTGCTATAATATAATTTTCTAATATAAAACAATATAATATAAAAGAGTTTCTCACTAGTAGATTCTTATCAAGAAAACCATGCATATGTTATACTAAATTATTTATTATCCTAATAGAGGATTTATTCGTGCCGCTGTTTCACCATCGGATGTCGAGGTAAAATATGAAATTCCACCACCTCAACATCTGTCGTTCTAGAACTGAGTGTTTTTTAAGGCTGTTTGTGCAGCTCACCTCTACTTTGTGGAACAAGCTGCCTGCTAAGTTAAAAACAGCGAAAAAGCCTTCTGCAAGTATAAGTTCCAATGGGCAGCTAAATGACAATATCAGGAGTCCGTTACTCCATGATCTAAAAAAATATCACATTTATAAAATTTATTCTTGAGATGTTCATATAAATGATTAGTGTAAATGATATCGATATAAAGTTAAGGGTTAAAATTGCCGACACTCACCTTGAAACAACAATGTAGAAGGAACGCACGTGCCTCGATTACCAACGAGATGACAACAGTGTTAATTAAAAAGATCCAAGATATAGCCGCATCTTTTCTCAAACGAGAGGTAAAAACGCTACTAGTTGGGTGTTAAACGATACAATAAGAAGTAATTTCATTTGCTTCTACCTTGACACACTGACTCCGCTGCCTCTGTGACAAACAGAGTCTTGGTCTAAGAGATGGGAAACTTCCAGCGCTCCCTGGCCACCTCCCGCCAATTGCTCGCTTTCAGCAGCAGGTCTCAGTAATACTGTCATAGTTTATTTATTCCAATTTAGTATAGTATAGTATACTATAGAGTTCTTCTTTCTTTCCAAGGATCTTTATCATTTTATACAGATATAAAACCAACAATCGATTGATGATGGAAGACTGGTGGGCCACAAGACTTCAAAGATGGTCAATACCTACTGCAACCTGTAAAATGCAAAATGTGAACAGGCAAAAGAATTAATTACTTTATTATTAATCGAACCTACACGTAAATAATGTCTTCTACGTGCCATTTTTTCGCGATATTCATAAAATTTATTAGCTTCGAAGCTAGCGAACTTCGTTTCTCTTTAATGCCTAGCCTACCTTTTTAGTACATACACCAACATTTTGCTATGCTACCCCAGAGGCTGTCCAATTTTCCGGGTTAAAAACTTTTTAGGTTGTTCTGTGATTTTTTCTGTATATGAACCTCAGAGTTCATGTCATAAGCTTTTTATTAACAAATAAAAAATAGGGGTGAAAATCAAGGTTGTATTTATTTTTGTATCCTGTCTCACAAAATCAGGGCTCGAAAGATAGTAGCCGATTATCAGACTTACTAAATACGCATTATAAATTTCATAAGAATCGGTCGATCCGTTTCGGAGCAGTATGGGAACTAACATGAACGAGAAATTTATATAAAATTTATTCAAAACCACTGTTGATACTGGCTAGGTAATCTAATACTGTCACAATTGCCCGATGAATTTTTTCTCTTTAAGCACGTCAAAAACGAGAAACAAATTAGTTGCTATATTAATAAAAGCGCTAAAACCGCTCGTCTACATTGAACGCAATAACCAGGCGCGAGGGTGACAGGAACTGCCAACTGATATTGCCGTCAATTTGTTCGCCGGCCGCTACTTACGAGTCAGCCTGCTTAGAATTCGAGACGCGCCAACCTAGCCGTCTGAACTTATAAATTAACCCACCAATAACAACAAGAAAGTTGAGATGTCATAATTTTCCATCCTTTGAAGGAAAATAGTCAATCATTGTTTTTATAATCTAAGTTAATCATTATGTATGTCGCATTTAACGATTTCATTATGTGTCCAATTATTTCATTGTGTTTTTCATGTCGAAGAATAAATTAAATCTCAATTCATGATCAACTTAACAGATGAGCAAAATATTATTATACTATATAACTACTTAATAATATATTCGATATTTAAAATTTTTGTTCGATTTTTAAAATTGGGGATCAATTATCCTTTATAATAAATTCAAGTACAAAAATTAGAATTCATCACGTAAATAGGCTTTATTTTAGACATGGACGTAAGATGAAGCGGGAAATAAGCCTTATTTGCGACGGGCGCGCGTGACGGGAAACTGGAAACGCATCTTGTATGCCGCGTCGAATTCTCATCAAATCATCCCGCGACAATGTCGCAAATCCCAACACGGGATCAAGAGTATTAAAGCCAAATTGAAGCTAGATTGGCTACGAATCTCACGTAAATTACACTACCAAATAACCTTCTTGAAAACATGTCTTGTACAAAAGTACCTTGTATTGTAATATACAATGTGCAAGCATTGAGTATAACGATCCAAAAAACATTAATTAAAATTAAGTCTTGCTAATAATTTCTGTATGAAAGTCTTAAATCGGAGTACCCCAAACTTTTTTGTGTCGTAGACCCCTTGTGTTTCGGTTTTGGGTAGATATTGATTTCCTGTAAATTTCTAACTGTAGTGAAGTGAAGTGTTAAAAACTTAAAGTAAAAACACACACAAAATGTATTGCGACCATAAAGCGAATACCAACATCCTACAACTTACACAATTTTATAAACATACATAACACATTTTTTACTTCATAGGTACTTTTATAAATAATGTATATGTTATGATATTATATAAGAATAAATAAATATATAGAAGAATAAATAAATAAGAAGTAAGTAAATAGGCACTATAAGTGTATGTGTTGAGATCCAATATCGTTTCCTGTAATATTTTCACTTATATTTATTTATATTATGATGGATGTAGGCTATAATTATAAATAATTCGATTCTGATACTTTTTAACTAACGTCAAAAACCTTCAAAAGGGAATATATCCCTTTTCTATCTAATAATTAAAAGTGAAACAAATACGACAGATTAAGCCGCCTTCGCTAATTTAAATACAACATTACCTCAATAGATATAAAGCGAGATGGCGATAAGATAATACGAAGCTCGCGCCGCGTTCGCGAGTCATTAATTTTAATTCTTTCGTGACGGCGGCTTTAATGAATTATTGGCAATCGCCGAAGTGTTCACCCCGAACAGTTTCTACAGTTTTTCTTTGGGACTTAGCATAATGTGAAAAAATGTTGTGCGTCCGTCCCGCATACTAATTGCTTGTTGTGCAAAAGCCAAGAATATTCACCGTACAAAACTTCGTCGACTCGTCCCAAGATTATACTTTCCTTCATCGATCATTTACAACAGTCACTTTTAAGCTTCACTTTTCATTCTTTAAGAAGCCTTATCTTTTATGTGGGGCATAAAATTAACTTCAGTCAAGGCCCTTTAAAATATTTTAGAGAGAAGTCTGGTGATACTTGCACTATAAATAATTAGCAAACTTGCACATAAATCTACAGATTTTAAACATTTTACCGTGAGTATCCGAAGTGAAATGCTATAATAATTTAATTATAAATTTCTTACTTCAAATAAGTTTAAGATGGGTATTCATTATGCATACATTCTATTATTAAAAGTAATCGAGTTTAAATGCTTGTAGCATGGAGGTAGCACAAGAAATTAATTGAATAATCTATTAAATTAATATCTTATGTGTGAAGATAGAACATTTAGCGGTTATTGATATTGTTTATCTTAGGCAAATGAATGTTTAGAGGATCAGCTCTCAAATAAAAAAATCCTTATCTCCGTTTATATATATTAGAAGTCATTTCATATAATGAAATAATATACCTAATTTAAGTATAAAACACGCAATCAAATCTGCAAACAATTTACTGACTACTCCCACTAACATTCTTAAGAATAAATCCTTTTTCAACGTTCTTTAGTTCTCTTTTAGACTACAGCTACTAATTATTTGTATATACAGTAATACCCCGACTTACGCTACCTCGACTTACGCGAATTCGGAGTTACGCGATTTTCTCGTCTATTCATTTTTTTTTTGAACGCCGCGCAGTTAAAGTCAAGCGGCGGCGTTTGTTTCTGACTCCCCCCGCCCGCATTTTTATTCGTTCAGTTTACAACAGGCACAGACGTGTAGTGATGTAAACTGTGTAGGATAGTGATGATGTTCAAGAGCTTGTGGATTCACACAATGAGGAGGTCACAAATGATGAGCTCATATCAATGCGTGAACAAGAGGAAGAAATTGATAATCATGATTCTTTGGATTGAAGAGAATCAATTGGAAGATCAAATGACAGTTGGAAACTTGACAAAAGCCCTCAGTTCGATTGAAAAAGGGTTAACAATTTTGGAAAGCATAGACTCCAATGAAGAGCGCATTTTTGTTACAAAACATGGAATTAAAAAATTACTAGGATGCTACGAAGAGATATACGGGAGAAGAAAACGACTTTGTAATTACAATTTATGAAACCTTCTACATCAAACTAACTTCGGATTGCGTTTATACACTCTATTAATATAGTTTGTCATATTATCTAGAATGAGATACTAATTATTTCCTAAATTATTGTTTTATTTAGTCTCCAGTCCCAATTAAACATACTTTGTATGTCTTTATATGCAAATTTGTACCCCGACTTACGCGAATTCGACTTACGCGGATAGCGCTCAGTCCCACCTATCGCGTAAGTCCGGGGTATTACTGTATATTACCGAGTACCTTCTTGTTATGCACCAAATCTTTTTACAACCAAACTTAATGGACTTTTCTTATTCTGAACCAGATTACGGCGAATGGAATCTGAGTAATGAGGGATGAATACCAATTATTATTCTTATAAACCTTTTGTGTATTTCCGTAAACAAGTTTCATTTTACTTTAAAATATCTAAAAAAAAGTACAAAACTTAAAATGTTATTATATAGTAAAAATACTATTGTTGTAGAAACTAATGTAAATAATAACTTAATCCAGAGGAAAACAAGTGAATCGGATAAAAACAAATCTAAAAACAAATAAATTAAATGAAGTGATAGCGGTGAATCACAAAAAACACAAATGTATTTAAATTACTTTAATTAAATTACTACATTAATTAAGACTACTAAATATTAAAATTGAATCGACCCCATATGAGGTACACGACAAATAACATATATTACAGACTTATTACTAGTTGACAATTCACTGACAAGTATCTGTTGTCCATTTCCTTCTCGTATAACGGTGTTGCGTTAGACGGGTACAGGTATTGGTTACGCGGGGCAAAAGGATTGCAATGGTATATGCAATGATATGTTACAAGTAAACAGCCTTTTGTAGAAAAAACACTTAATATTGTTGTTGAAAATACTTGTTTCTTCACCATATTTATCTTCTCCATACGAACAACTTTTATGAGCGGAAAAAAAAATCATATTCGTGGTTCTACCGCAAAAATCAGGCTTCATTACGCACGCTTAGCCACTATAAAATGTATAGCCCGGACAGTGAAAAACAATTTGAGCGCTCAATATCCCAAATATTTTCTTTTTTATACACAAACGAGTTTCAAATTCTTAGAAACAACAACTTGTGCACGTTCCCATAGGGTCTCTGAACGTGTGAACCCTGTGTACACTCGCTAGGCAAACTTGTATTTTTTAAACTTCGCCTCCACGTATGGGACACGAAAGTTACAATTGTATTCCCCACCCCCTTCAATATGTGACCTGTTTATTTATTGCAGAAGCATCGTTGGAGTTTAGACAATATGTCGCAATACACGCAACTGAAACACGCAAGCTTTACCGAGATAAAAATGCAAACAACTATTAATACGAAGTATATAATTATAATATTTGTATTTCAATTAATAACGTATGTGAAATAATACATTTTTAATAATGCGATGAAATAATATAAGAATTTATTTAGCATTCTAATTTCTAATCTACAAGACAAATTTGCAGAATGTACCACCATAACATCATTTTACCATATTCTTGGTAATAAATTATTATTTTTAAGACTATTAATTTTAACTTGCTTTCACGGCTAACGAATGGGGTTTCATACATTTCTTTTCTTTGGACCGATCTAAGTGATTAAGGTGCCAAACGACTCACTACAGATGTGAAATGATCTTATAAAGTTGTAATGTTTGTAGCAAACTAATCATTAAATAAAAAATAAACAATATTATTGCATATGTTTTATAGGAAGCCTGAGCCGAAGTACTAAACTACCAACGTTTAATTGTAATTAAGAAGTTAAGGCTTTATAGAGCAAGAACCTAAAGAAATAGTGAATTAATTCTGATATTCTTTAAACTTTAATCGTATTTAAAATACTCATTCGATAGAAACTTGTTACATTTTTTAAAGAAACTACATTGTTAATTAATTAAGTATAAGATTTATAAAACGTAAATACATCGATAGGACACATCGATTAAAGATGTGATATGTTTTGCCGTAACACCTGTGGTAATTTATTAGGTACTAGCGGATCCGACAGACGTTGTCCTGTCTACACGTCTTTAATTTCAAAATTTCAATTTTTAATAAGCCATTTTGATGAAAATTATTATTCAAATGTTATGACAATATCTAACGATCCAGCACATGGTCACACACGATATAACACAATGATAACAAAACTTTTTTTAAATTTCGGGACAGACTAAAATTAAAATTCGAATATTATTTAAAATTTGACACTGCGATGGTAGCGCCGTCTGTCGGATCCAATGTAAAACATTCCAAAATCAACAACAACTAATAAATTGAAAATTAATTAAAAAAACATTGTCCAGCGGACAAAATTGTGAATCTAAACCATTCCCAGATCCCCTTGAACACACACAAAAAATTTCGTCTAAATCGGTCCAGTCGTTTAGGAGGAGTTCAGTCACATACACACGCACACAAGAAATATATATATTAAGATTAGGTATTTTAAACGGAGGAAATTATAAATGATTATGAAATTAAAAACGGGTAGCTGGCAAATATAATATAGTTATTAAAAAATTTGGGTGACATTTCTGAAACGGAAATATATTAGTATTAAAATTGCACATTCTGTATTCAGAAAAAGGCAGTGTAGAATAGGAAATGATTCTCTTCAGTGGTACAAGGTACCCTGAGACTGGTCACTCAGTATTCAGAGCGTAGTCGTCATTAGCTGAGCCAGACGGATTCCCACAAGCAGCACGATTGAACCTCAGTCTGAATAATGATTATTGAGAAAGAATATTTATTTCTATTGTAATGGATCTATATTCATTTTACAGGGAAGATAATAAACTAAAATCGCACACAAATTTACTTTAAGTATATTTCTATTATTATAAAAGATTATAATTAAATAATTTTATAAAATAATATAACATATCCTGTATCTATGTTATATTATTTTATTAGATTCTTTATTAATAAAACTAATACACACCTTAATAGTTAGAAAATCATGCATATATATATTACTTAAATAAGCTTATTTTATATAAATATAACCTCCTTTTCCATGTCTCCGTTGCAGAAAAGCACATATGACGTGACTATGCCAAATTTACGTAATATCAGCAAACGACGAAGGTTTTAATAATACTTTAATGACTTATTGTTATTCTATGTCAAGGCTGTTGAACATTTTTAAATATTGCAGCTTACGATCTATCGGAACTGCAACACCCTGCATTTAATGTTTGGCGTCGTTTTACAAAACGCCCAAATTTAAATACAGAATCCATTTTGTGTTCAAATGAGTTTTTAGAATAGCCAATTAGTTGTTAGCGCCCGCCCGCCCTCGCTTTCATTGCTCTTATTATACGTATAGTTTTTCAAATATTTGAGTCACTCAATATTACTTTCCACTTAAAAATAAAAACAATGCATACTTTTAATTTCATCGATTACAAGAAAACCCTAATTTTTACTTATAGCAAAACCTTTTAGGATGGTATTACGCTAATATACGCATAATAAAGTTAATCCACTTTATGGACTTGTCACGTAGTTTCTGTTAACGTTCAAGCCAAGCATGATTTTTTTTAAATACCCCTTTTTTAATGTTAAATAATAATTTAGAATTTATATTGCAATAACTCAAGGCAATGATGACATTATTCATTAATCCTGTGCAAAAATAAAAGCTTACATACTTTTTAGAAGTATCATTGAACAAGTATCAAGTATCCTTAAAATTATTTAAGGAGAAACTATAATATGTATTTATTTTATATATCAATTATTTATTATTATTATTTTATTGATGTATGTTAAGAATATCGAATACATTATAGCTATTGAATTAATTCTTAAATACAAAATTATTTTTAACATTCTGGTAAGGTCTATTTCTTGATTGAAGTATAAATTGATTAAAGCCAATCTGTAATTAATTGTTTACACGGAAATGGATTAGCAATTGTTTGGAATGTGCAATCCCTTTCTTATTTCATAACGCAATCTTCTCCGTTTCTTATCTTGGGGCGAACATATCTCCCCAGCTCTTGGGGAAAATCATCCAATATAAAATCGCTTTAATTTGCGCTTTTCGCACTCAATGGGATGGAATAATATCAGGCAATTTGGTTACCGCTGGCATAAATATGGCGGGCCGCGTTGTAATTGTAACGCGAGCAATTCGCGCCTCGTAACGACCAGGGAGAGAAAACTTCAACCGTTTGTTGTACCCTGGCCATCTCGGAGAGCTCGCTTCAGTGACCTCCCGACTTTGAGTTCCTGAAGGTTAGCTTCACTTATTATATATTTATATATAGAATATTCGAATTAGAAATAATTCCGCAACATGTACCATAGATAATCCAAATTAAAAGAATCGCCACAGATAATCAATAGATAATTTTATAAGGTAAACACACAATGGTCCTGTTTATATAAGCAATACATCTAATAACAATTTCTTGAGAGTATTAAGAAATTAAATAATAAAATTTTCTACTGTTTAAGTATTTACACACATTTAATAGTAGTTTTTACAGATTCAATCGTTGTTTTGCATATTTGTAAAAAAGATATAAGTATTCTTTAGTTAATTAAAATACTATTACGACAATGACTAGAATAACAAAATGTCATAGAACCTTCCGCGTTACATGCAGGGTATCCGAATTTCGTGAAATTAGAATAAACCTGTTGTAATTAAACCGAGTCGCTGGCCGCCCATCTTTCTTGTCTGGCCTACGAATTAAACACCGGATTGCTTTAGTAATTCGAAATATATATTCTTGGGATCCGCTTTAATATAAATCACTTTAACTGTCCTGTTTGAATCTTTAAAACGCACCTTAATTTGTAGTAATGTAGGTTTAATGTAATTAAGCGTAATTTTAAAATAAAAAGTCCGTTCAAGTGAGGCATCGTTAGGATATATTTTTTCTAATACTTCTGAAGTTTAGTGGTGAGCACCTTGTGTCATCACATTTGGTTAGCGTAGGGGATGAACGATATAGGAACAATTTTTAAGCCTAGTGTCATTTTATAGTTAATTATTTTACACAACATTCCTTCCAACATTTTGCGTGCTTGGTGCATCGTCATGTGTTGAGAGAGGCTTTTTTTTGTACGACACCTCCATCTGAGCCTGCTGAAAGATGTCACTTTTTCTCTAATAGGAGATTTTGACTGAAACTATTAAATCATGAATTGGAAGCAAGAAAACTATTAATTGAACGGGAAAGTGAAAGTAGTTAGAACAACAGTAATACTAGAGGGCGCCACGAAGGCGACAATCACGACAACGCAACAGTTTAGAAACAGACTTCCGCTAGCCTCCACTCAAACTTGACAAACACTCAAATTACTATAGGGTTGTTCGACATCAAGTTTTGCTTAAAATTTTGCATGTTTTTTACTTTCAAAGTATTTGAACTTATATTAAAAACATCTATTGATTGTTTTGCGCTTACCACTCTAGTACTTTTCAAATAAATTTATATAAAAACCCTTACTAATAATAAAAAGATTAAATAATTTTGTACGGGACCGTGTAGCATGTTTTTTTAAAACAACAGAGGGCAAACGGGCAGGAGGCTCACCATCAGGTTAACATCAGTTAAAGGATACCCATGCCCACGGACACTCCAGAGGTCTCACGGATACGTTGTCGGTCTCTTAAAAATAGGGAGTTTTTTTCTTGTAGGACCTTAAGTCCAATAAGTTTGGGTCCAAATAGTGTTTGTCCGCAGCACTAACGCTCAGTTGTGATACTGGTGGAACTTCGTATTTTGCCTCGCCGTCCGATGAAAAAGCTGAGTATAAAACATGAATAAAGCAATAATATATAATAATAATAAAGCATTAGTCCAAACAACTATTATGACCACTCTCCATGTTTAATGTGGTAGAAGATGCAGAGAGAGGCAACTGTACGCAACGCCAACGATCAACTGTTTGGAATAGATAAGTCGTCGGCGATTCGAACAGGTCTTTGTTGAATACGGACAAGAGGAAGAAGCTGATACAGAGGAGCTCCCAACTCAGAGGTGAGAACAATACTCTAATAAAAACGAAAACAATACTACATGTGGGGCCGAGCTTCCGCTTGCTGTCTTGTCTTATTGAGCACATCATACTTCATGGAGGCTAATTTAATCATTCGAAAATTATAAAACAAATTGACTACACGATGTGATTTCACCACCACCCGACCCGTCCATGGGCGGCGGTGTCGCTTAACATCTGATGAGCCTCCTGCCCGTCTGCCTCCTGTAACAGAAAGAAAAACTCTACAATTAATATTAGTAGCATAATAAAAATGCATAAGTTATCGCTTTATTAATTTTGTGTTTTAGGTTTACTTAAGTATATATTTTTTATTTTTTTTCGATTTATGCATTGAAGTGTTACATACTTCACATTTAGTTACATTGCTACATTTCGCATTGTGATCGGGTTGGGTATACCAGCGATCTATTTCAGGTATTATATTATAGTACCTGGATGGCCGAGATTTGCTCGGTATTTTTATTTTTTTATAAAGTGTGTTTTTGGAAATTATATATAACCCCCCGTATACTAAATTCCATGAAAATCATTGGAGCCGATCCCGAGATTCCTATTATATATATATATACAAGAATTGCTCGTTTAAAGATATAAGATTACGTTATTCAGCAATAATTCAGACTTTAATTCCCCAGATTTCTTCCTTCAAACAAATATAATCTCAATTTCTATGGATTTAACATTTAAGAATGAACAAAAATGTATACCAGGACGAGACATTGTAAACGTTATATCATAAATACGTTGGAAACAAGACAAGTTTGAGAGCTGAAACTCGCAAACTATGCAATCGTTGAGCAAACATAAGGACACTGGATGTAAAATAAGTTACGAAATTGAGTTGCTGTAGCCGCGTGAACTGCTGACTAAACTAAATTTTCCAACTTACTAACACGGCCAATCGAAAAATAGAAAGTTCCTGAGAATCGAGACTAACTATGTAACTGGCATTCTTCAAGGAAGTTTAGGTGAGAGTTCCCTCGAGTTATTTACTTGTTTTCTTTACATTGTTTTAATACGAAATATAACGTAGCAGTTAGTAATGTAACCGAGCTATTTCTTTAGAGGGATAGATTACAATAATCGGATCGGATCTTCAAAATATAATTAATTTAAATAACTGTTATTTTTCTATGCTTATCGTAATTTAATATAATTTGTGTTAGGGTTTATACAATAGAATTGGAAAAAGACTTGACTTACAGTTAACCTACTATGTGCTCAAGTCTTTAGAGGGATAGTGAGCAACCAAAGTGTACTCCAAGAACAGGGATTCTTTGTACCTATGGAATATGTGACGGCGAAGGCCTAGGTTATTTGCGATACCAAGGGCAAGAACCAATCTGTTGCACAGATCCCCGTTATCCAGGACGATCCGCCTACTGAATGCTGTCTCCGACACTATCGTCATATTTATATGTTCGCAGAGTGAATTCACGGTAATGGCATTATGTATATTATTTGTTTAATATTGTATACTTTATTAAAATTTATTCTGCTCGACGTTATCGTATTGGTATAGTATGTAAGGATAATGTTTATATTTCTGTAATAATAATAAATAAATGATATTAAATAAATACTTATTAATGTTCCTGTATCATATGAAGACTAGAAATTTTTTTGCATTTATTATTTTTCCTATCTCCTTACTTGCGTCAAACCCATTACCCTGATCTTGAAGTCCAAATAAAAGAAACGCTTATTGATTTTGCTTGCTTGAATCTCTACAACTACTTATACATTGTTCAGTACCAATCCAAACGTTTTTATTGGGATTCCATATAAAAATTGGTAAATACCTATCTTAAAAATGAATTCTTTTAATATTTTCTTTTAATCTTTCTTTTAAATCAATTGTAAATTTACTTTTACTACCAGTTCGCAAGTCAAGGGCGTAGAGCGGGCATGAAGAACTGGCAAGAAACTTTCCGCCACTCTTTTCAATCGCCAAGTTTTTAATACAAATTGTTTGAACTGGAGCAAATCAATCCCAAGGATTAGGATCATTTAAGTATTCGCCACATTTATAAAAGGCTTTATTAATTAATTTACTTTTAACGAGGGCTTGAATTTATTTATTGATAATTCGCTTGGGAGTCTGTTGTAAAAACGAATACAATTTCCATATAAGGAGTGGTTTATCTTCGGTCTTGTCTATTCTATACATATTTTGATTGCGTGTCAAAGATTATTAGTCTAAAAAGATGTCCGTTAACAAAGTTTAATTAACCAGGTCTCAACGTGATTCTACCCTAACGACACTCCTTTCAAAGCATGCTCTTTTTAAGTGGCACTTAACGCAACAGAATAAACAGACGCGGCAAGTAAACATGGAAACTCCATCCAGACGGTTTATACGCCCGGGGTCATTCAAGTTTCATTACCAATACCTCCACCCTCATAACTTATTCAGTTTGGGCCAGGTAACGCGTTTTTGCATCCAATTTATTGCTTCAAGGAATGTAATACTCTGAAACGATTGTCTCATTCTGTCATTCTTACACAATGCTTGCGAGACTATTTTCTATCCCGTGAAATATTCTGTGGAAGTTTATTAATTTATGATATTTTTTTGGAATCGAAATTCATTGAAAATAGATGTTTTATAACATTCATGAAAAGTATTCCGTATAAATCGCGAACTATGAAAATATTTAGAAACAGATTTCCGAATCTGTTTCATTATCATTTTTCAAATCTAAAAGTCAAGTAGGGGATCAACCAGGCTGCCTGACACACGCTGTCGACTTTGGGTCTAAGAAATATCGGTTTCCTCACGATGTTTTCCTTCATCGTTCGAGCGAATGTTAAGTGCGCACTTAGAAAGAAAGTCCATTGGTGCACAGCCGGGGATGGAGCCTACGACCTCAGGAATGAGACTCGCATGCTGAAGCCACTAGGCCAACACTGCTTTAAATTTAAACTAACTATTTTGTAATATTTATTTATCGCATACAAAATTGCAAGTTCAGGACGTAGAAAATTACAGTACAGTACTATTGTACTATTCAAAATCAAAATTCGTTTATTTCATTTTAGATGCGTCTTAAGGGCTTATGAATGTCAAAACTTTCACAAAATTCGCGAAAGAGCAAATTGATTGTATCACCATTTATAGTACATAAGTAGTATATATATAGGGGTATAGAATTCGTTGTACTTTATATACGCGTTACTCATGAACACCCCACTCAGGTAATAAAACCAAGAAAGTAGTTTTAAGTAACCCCGCGAAGTTGCCTTATTACCCACAATACCCTTATTACACGACAAACAATTCGTTTCAAATTGAAAACTTCTACCCCTACAGGGTTGTGGGCCATAAATTCCCGCCAATTTTGTTTTATTCCACCATGCACGGTAATAAAAGTAAGCTGGACGTGAGACAAAGCCCGTAGCTAGGATTACGCGGCCATCGCAATGGATCACTGCAGCCTGTGATACGGTGTCTAAACAACGGCGCCTTACTGATGCATTGTAATTTATGGCACTACATCTTTGTCCCTCATTATCACCTTACTATCGTGAAATAAAGAAAACCTCTTCTACTGTATCCAGTCATAAACCCTACGTTGGAGAAGGAACATAAGAAGAAGACAGAAGACGTGAAGATCTCTTTATAGATTAGGCTATAACTCACTCACGATCATGGACAAGCAAGGATGGCAATCAACTATTTTAATTGACAAAATATAATTAAAGTCTTTATATTTATTAACATATATAGATATATATGTAATAGTCGGATATTAATGGCATGATAATAAAGCGTAGACATTTTGGTGAAGAGATATGGTTATCATAATTAGTGATGGAGTATTATGTAATTGCTTCAGAATCTTTAAATGTATTTCTTATAATTCAGTATCCAGTAGTAATTATTTCAAAATGCAAAACTGCATACATTACAACTAAAAAGTCAGCCGTTATGAGTGGTTATCATTAGATCCGTTGCGCCGATTTTTTTTATTCAGACACAGAAATATGGAAAGGTAAATAAAAGTATGTACTCGATAGTTTAGCTGTCTCTTGCAGAAAGCGCTCAGCTTTGCTCCATCCATTGCTCCTTCGTCACCAAATGGCGATGCTGAATCTCCACGCAAATAAAAGGATCTATTCGATTCATCTTTCCATTCGACCTATCAAAATCGCGAGCACATGTTATAAAGCCAAACATCAGACAGGATTTCAAAACAAAAGTGTTAATTCCAAAAGACTTTTTGTTATGTAACAAAATTCTAGGTCATCTGTTCTGTTATTTATGAAAGTAATATCATATTTTACTGTAATTACGTCTTGTTGAATCTGGACATGCTCCAATCCCATTTACTTGGATTGGTATTCTTAAAATGGGAGCATGTGTGATCTCCGCTGCAGACTCATTGTTCCATTCCATATGAAACGTGTCGAGTAAGCACAAGTACATCCGAGTTCCGTAAACAACGCTTTTGTTCGCTTATCACTAATTTTGTTAAAAACACTCCAAACTAAGTTTTATGAGTCTTCGAGAATAGTGTTTGCATAGACCAAACTTGAGGTCATAAAACAAGTTTGCGATTGCAGAAGGAAAATAAACTTGAAACAAAATCGAGGGTAATATTATGCAATGTTTGAAACACCGCGTGTTTTACGAATAGCATTGCAAACATTTTGCTGTGTCCGACGGTTATGATCAGTCGTTGGAGCGTCACGCCAAATTTGGTCCCAACATAAAAATAAAAAGCAGAACAGACAGCGATAAAACACGCCGGGCTCCTAGTTTAAACCGCATAAGAGAGTAGAAGTATAAAAATTTCAGTAAGATTTTACTAGTTCACGAAAAATGTTTGAAGATTTTATAACACTCATAATAAAACGCCTTGAACAAGTACTTTGACCTGAAAACGTTTCTAACAAGCAAAATTCTTTGCATAAAGAGGCCAACGTAAATTAAAATGCGTCAATAGAAAATCTCCTGTAACTGCTAGCTCGATATAAATGTAACTTATGTATAAAGTAATGGACACGCATCGTTATGCTTTTACGTTTAGACTGTGTATCCGAAATAGGCTTAGCATTATTTTATCCATACATTTGTGACGAATCCACGCACATTAAATTCGACATCATATTTCTTTCAGTTAGTTCCATAATAAAAATCATAAGCCAATCGTAAGAATTCATGACAAAATCAGAAGAAAATAAACATAAAACCCGAGTAATAAAAAAGTACTAAACAAATCCTATAAAACCACTATTATTATCAATAGCAAGCTCGATTGGGTAACAGATACAATAAAGTCGCAAGCCCTAATGTGCGACAAGAAAGAGCGTGGAAGCCAATTAATTTTTGCTGTGACTACGGTTTATGTTTTCCGGGATAAATAAGATTTAGCAGCGCCCGGGGCAGTCTCATAAAATGGTGAGCTCGTAACTGGCTTGACCGGCGGCCTTACTAGCTTTTCTCGACAGCATTCACACTATATTAGTTAAAGAAATACATTCCTAATTTAAATTATTTTTTTAAAACAACTTAACACTTCTTTGTACACAAAAAAACAATAAATCTTAATCTAAATGCTGTGTGAAACGGGTTGAGTAATCGTTTAGAGGCGATCTCTTCTAGGCAGCCCGTGCTAAGAGTTAGACCTTATTTTAAAAAATTCAACACATTATTAAATATTTATTTATTATTACATACACGGCAATACTGTTTTATAGTAAATTATTTTTATGTAAGCTACAAAGAATCATCTATTTTATTCACACTACCATCACGTCCATTATCAGTGGAATGTTTATTTTAAATTTATTTATTGAAAAGAGTCACAGGCCATAACACGTTGGCGCTCGAATTATTTAAGAAAATATATCTAAGTATTCTTTTTTACTTTTTTTACTTACCAACGGATGTAGTTTCATGCAAAAACAAGTGACTTTATATAGTAATCATATATCTATACGTACTTTTACATGACGTAGGATTTAGAATGTAATACTATAGCGGAAGATAACATAAATATTTTACTCTAGTGCACGGCATAAAAGTCATTCAGTTGCATTTTATTTTAGACTAGGAGTGGTTGGGTGATGACTAAATAATGACCAGGATAACGCAGTTTTATTGCAGCTTTCGTGTTGCGAATATACAAAATAAACCCTCGAGGGAGTGTTAAAGATGCCTCCGAAGAACTCCTGACGAAACAAGCTCGGAGATACGCCGTAAAGCTCCCCATCCACTGAAACCCGGACTTTATTCCCAAAATGTTGTCTAGACAAGAATTTATTATACCTACATATATAACCTTACAAGGATGTATACATATACAATTTTGTATTTATTTTAAATAAGTAGGACAAAATATAGACTAAAGTTTTCAACCTAATTATATATAATTTATTTCTATATACATACGGTATTTTTATAAAGTATGCTATAGAAATATTACCGTCAAAAAGTTCAGTTTTAAATTTTTGTTTATTATTTTTTTATCCAAGTTTACCATATCATATATAAAACAATATCTACGGTGTATGTTACAAGCTGAGTACACTGATAAACACTAAGAAAACATGGACCCAAACGTCCTGCCTATATGTACCTTCTATCTCTAAAATTTAGGTTAAATTAACAGTTAAAATTCCATGTAACACATTTCAAGTCAAGTAGAATAAATAAAATGTACTAAGACTAATACTTAAGTCAACGTCGCTGCCGCGAAGCCTTGATTCACTATTAATGCAATTGTTTGAAAACAGCGCTAAGCAATAAAATGTAGCCTTCAGGTGAAATATTCTACCCCACTTTGCCCCTTAGGCTATAATTTTTCGCATTGCAGATCTCGACGAACGTGTTTCTTCGTTTATTTCTTGCTACAAGCACTTAACTTCTAATTATGTTTCTTACTTTATTTTACATTCGTTTTACCCGCGATTGCATTTGCCATAAAATGTATAAAAATTTTACTATGATTGTTAAGAACAGTTGCAATTGAAAATATCTTTTAACAACCATTTTGTTATAGTGGGACGTAATGTTTAGGTCAAATTCTTAGCGTGAAACTATTTGTATTTGGGATTCGAACGCACTTAAACTCTGTACACCTAATAATAAAATTACAACTATAAGAAATTTAATGAAATATCAGCATAATATATTAATTTCTCCTAATCAGTTGAAACAGTGTAAACCAAAGCTAATAAAAGCAAAGCATGAGTATATGCCTATTTTAGCAATGTTTGTGTATATAAAGCGTGCGATACCCAACCCTTGTGAAGTATGATCGAACTCCAGCTAAACACCGATGGATTGTTACTTCAATAACAATAGTATTCGATGTAAACACTCGGTCTTACGTCTATCTTGAGGAAACCGTCATGTCTTAGTCCCAAAGATTGAATATGTATTTATGAAACAGGTAACAGGCAAAACCCGCTTGTTTAGAAATGTAGAGATTCAATAAAGTTAAATGTCTGGTCCCAATAAGGTATAATTTATAATAAATATAAATAGTATTATAATACATAATGTAACATTTACTGAATGTATTTTTCTTTTTCTTACATTCATAAATGTCAACAATTATTCTCATACTCATAATAAAATATACAAATCATTTTAATTGGTATACATATTTAATTTGAAATAAAACAATTACGATTTTTAAGCTTAAGGATACTAAAGCAAATTTATAACAAGTATAATAATAATTTACAATAACAAAGATACATTTCATCCTACTCTAATCATAATAATGACTGTTATGACTCTTTAAATACATCAACATTAGCATCATAATAAAAAAATATAATTGAATGTACAGTTGAGCTTTAATTGCAAAACAATTAAAATTAATCTTTGGAAGAAAGTACAGGCCTATATTTTGTAAATACATTGAGAGTATATCTACAGTATTCGCGTTACTACGGAATGTATTTAAGGCGCATAATTTCACAAGACGGTAATTTTTACCTACAGCACATTTGATACATCTCCACAGCTAAACATTTTTACACAGCTGTAAGTGAAATCAATGGAACACATACGTTCTGCTAACATTTGACTTTAGTTGACAGCATTCTTTGGCAAAATAATTATAATACGAGTAACGATCTCGTAAATGCTTGTTTCAGTTGCACCATACAGAGAACCTCATTCACAATACCAGGTTGTTCTTCGAACTTTCTTGTCCCCTGAACAACGAACCTCGCCTGGCACGCCTCGAAGAGAATTGTCTGAAAATGAAAAATAAATTGCTTTATATTTCTATCCCTATTTCTTAGCTAAGAGATAATTCAACAAATTATCATAAATATGTGAACGAACGTTCTAGCATTGTGGGTGTCCATGAGCAGTATCACTTAACACGAAGACGTGAGCCTCTTGCCCGTTTGCGCATCTTCTATAAAAACATTAAGTTGTCAAAGAATGAAAGTGAACTTTTATACTTTTCGACTTGATTGAGAAGTGGCCACAGATATACTGGCAAACAATTGTACAATAGAGTTTCGATATTTAAATACTGTTTAATATAAAACATATAGGCATACTACGTAAAGAAACCTGGCTTTCAATTTGAATTTAGGATAAAACGTAGGAACCAAAAAAACTATTTTCATTCTATGCCAAAACGGCAATGCTAAATATAGTTCAATTAATAATTGATTTACTACGTAAAGATAAATTAGAATGACATTATGCCACTCTGCTGATGTGTCTAATTACAAACGCTTTAATGGCAAAGTACTTTTATGTACAACCATAGTCTATATCAATCACTAAATGATTCAAGCTGTATTTTTTGTTGTAGTGACTAGTGTAAACTGTGGAGTATATATAGTGTTGAGTGGCGTTTACTTTTACACCTAAAACATCCATTATTTTGCCAGAATCGAACGCAAGCCCTAGATAATACTGATCATCTAAATAAACAAATCAGTGGCACTACAACCTCTTTAGGTCTTGGCCTCAGATTTCTGAATCTGTTTCATGATCAATTTTTTTTTAACTCTAATAGGCAAGTAGGTGATCAGCCTCCAGTGACTGACACAAGCCGGGGATTGAACCTACGCCCTCAGGTATGAGAGTCGCACGCCGGAGCCACTAGGCCAACACTGATCATCTACTGCTTCATTCATCACGCATAACATTATAAGGATGTAAAAAAGCACGATTATTTCAAGCGGTACCGTAGACAGCCAATGAAACCGTAGAAAGAAAATGCAAACAACTCATTACATTCCCAAACCATAAAGAGAACCCATTTAAAAGTGGTTAAAAACTATTAGGAAAGAAGAAAACCAAACCAAAAAGCATTTAAAGTCCTAAAATTTCTACTGACCTACAAAGTAACTTATTGGTGCATTTTGACGAAAACGAAGTCTACAAAACCTGGAGGGAAAATACTAATAATTAATTGGTTAATATTTTACAGAAAGTGCCAGAATTCCCACTTATTTACAAAAGTAGTTAGTATACTAAATATCAGGATTTGTTTTAGATGTTTGTGAAACAAGAATCAATGCTCACATTTGTCATCTTTGCCATCTGTTTCCGTTGAATTCTGGCTGTCCATTGATACCATGGATATCCTCTTCTTACGTTGTTGCAGCAAAAGTTCTGAAACATATTCAAATAAATTATTTCTCAAAAATGTTAACCGTAAACGAAAGCTTAGAGCTACATTCACGTACATACTATAGGGAGTTAATTTTAAATAATTGTTGGAACGTGTTGGCCTAGTGGCATGAGCGTCGACTCTCACCTCTGAGGTTATAGAATCACTGTGCACAATGGACTTCTCTCTAAGTGCGGGTTTAACACTCGTTCGCACGGTAAGGAAAAATTTCATGAAGATACGGGCATGTCTTAGACCGAAAAAGTTAAGTTGTGTAAAAGACGAAGAAGTTGTGAAAAAAGTTCACGAAACAGATGAGGCCTAAAGACTAAGACTAAATGTTGCAGCGCCACTGGTTTTTTGTATTATAACTTATGTTTAGGCTTCACTTAAACATTGACCATCTGCTGCCGTGCCTATTCCAAATTAGAATAGCTGAACATGCGCGGTGCACGACAGCGCAGCTCAAAGTGGGAAAGTCCAGTAAAAAAGCTGCTGCAGTATCATAAAATAGTTGTTTTTAAAATTACCGCAATGCATTTTAAATATCTGCAGGTATAGAGACAAATATCATGTCGAGGTCGCACCTGACTAAATAAGTGTGATAACACGGCTGATAAGGCCGATAATGTTTAGTAAAGGGCCTCGCTAAATCTTTAACTATCCTATAAGTCCTGAAAGTGTCAACGTACCTATTCAATAATGACCTAATAAAATTGTAATATTCATTTACATTTATCCGGCAGGACGACTTTTTTGATGTGGTCCATCCACATCCTTAGCTAAAGATCCAAACGTAAATCAGTCGAATTGCAACGTTTTAAGTAAGCTGTCTTATATTATATATATGTCTTATATTATATAGGACACGTAATAGCACTTTAATTAAAAGAGTAAGAAGTAGTGTTATTCTGATTAAAGTTTATTAACAATGTTAAGAACATTCTCCTTTTCGCAATGTAAAGCCAAAGCAAATAAATAATGAACCTAGTACAATGTATAGAAATGTATATCAGTGGAGCATGCCCTCCCACAACATTGCTGTGCCTAACCAAGGTCCTTATTGTAAAAAATTATAACGTGTCATGTGTAAAATATTAACATAAGGAATGCAATAAAGAATTGAGTTTGAGTTTTTAGATTTTTTCTATTATGAGATATGAAGTCGTAACGCAATTACTTTCTTTCGCTAAAGATTGATATTTCACTAGTGATATATGATCCTGTATACGCTACACGTTATATATATTTTTCAATTCCTAAGAATACTTATCAAAATACACATTTAATGGAAATCAAATTGACGATTATGTTATAAACTAGATTGTATAATCCAGTATTCTCGAAATAATGTTCTCACATTGAAATCTAATAACAGCGGAAACAGGTCTTGTTTATAAGCTGACATTTGATACATATCAATTTTGCCAACCCATTGTACGGTATCATTTTGGCCTATATACTTAGCCTGGCCATAAATATTGATACAATTAAAAATAAACCAAATTGTACTTGAATTTGGAATCTGTCATTTTTATATGATTTTTCATTGGGTTAACTGCCGTTAACGTTTAAAGGGCTGTATCGCAGCCAATGGAGACCACTTCGAATAAGCTTTTTATATTATATCTTTTTTTATTTATGTATTAAACTAACACATTGTAAAAGTAATTAATCTTATTTGCAATTTAAAAAAAATATTTTTGTTTGTTTCAATATTTATGGCAAGACTAGGACATGTATATACTATTGATTAAAAATATTGATACTGATTAACTGATTATATAAAGGTCTACCCAGCTTCGCTATGGCTAAACAAAATTAAGTAATTGGAAATACAAGATGTGTACCTACAATAATTATTTGTTTCAATTTTATTAAAATAGTTTCTTAATAGTTAAAAAAATTATTTAGACGACAGCTCAATATAAATATTTTTTTATATATACATAATTCACACAATATCGTAATCAAAAGTACTAAGTAAGTACCTAGAGCAAAAAATATGATCTTTGAATATGAACAAAAACGAATCAGTTTTACGCGATCGGCTAATCAGTTACTTCGATATTTCATGATTCACTCGGTGACATATTTCCTATGGCACCGACGTAGTATTACAAAACAAAAGGCTATTGTTTTTTTAAAACCGTATTTGCTTTAAAGAATTTAGTAGTATCTAGTAAATTTAAATGTATATTTTAATAAATTCGTGCTCGCGAGTTTTAGAGCGCAGGCTTTGCCTCGGTTGTATACCAATATGGTGTCAGTTTGGTTATTATTTACTTTGTACACATATACCTTAAAATTCTGAAATTTAATAAAGAAATGCGTTTGCAATATACGCTATCATATAAATACTAAGATCTTACAGGTTTGTTCAGGGTTAATGAACCATATTAATAAAAAAATATAAATAAAGCAAGGGTGCAACTTAATTATGAAATGTTTGAATAGTTAACTACTTGTTTATAGGTCAGAAGATCACCGTTTTAAATTTCCGATTGTACCTTTACTAAAGTCTTTACGTGTTTTTGGCTTAAGAAACCGGTAACGCGTAACCAAACTGCTCTGAGTATAGCTGTGTATTGTATATGCCACATTTCTTACGTAAAGCATCCGCTTGGCCAATTAATCTTTAATATTAAAAAAAATAACTTACTGTCGTTCCCACAAGCGCAGACGCATCAAGTGCACATGGCAATAAAACAAGTCAACGACCGCGCATGCGTCACCAGATAACCCTCCCTTGTCACGTACAAGACGGGAGCAGATGACGACCAATTAAAAAGTTTTCTCGCATTAACTTGGACCAGATGCGTATAACATTCTTTATGTTAATACAATCAAACGGCTATGTGTACTGATCAGTGAAGTTAAACTACACCCGTTACGGCACAAATGTGATGGGTATCAATATTAAATTTTCTGCCCTCGATTAAGCGGTTCTATGTAACAAACAAGTGAAGTTAGTGCGTATATTCCATGATAGACCGTTGAGATGTATACATAAATACTAATAAGAGAACATAGGAAATACTTGGTAAATCATAATATAATGCTAATTATTTATTTTGGCCAGGCGTATCATTTATTATACAGTGGCCATTAATGAAACGGTTGTCTAGTCTAATACGCACAAGAAGCGCCAACTTAGTTTTCCATACAAAAAACACTACACAATACTTCTGCTTAGTTAATTTCCGCGAAGGCAAAACAAACCGCGAGCAAAGCCGCGGATGGCTTTATTACGTCAAGTCAGGGCAACGCTAGTGAAGCGTAAAATTAACACTGTTAATAATAATTCAACAAATAAATCATGTATTGCGGTTTGCGAATCAGTGAATGTAAAATGAATTGCAAACAAAGATTATGAGAATCAGTCTCGGTGTGATTAATTATTCGTAGATTTTCTAGTCATTTTCTAGTCTGTAGATACCTCAATGGTAGGAGGAGTGACAAATAACAAACACAAAAGAAACAACTTTGGCATTGGAATGGGTAATAACGATAATGTAACAAAAGTCTTTTGTCTAATTATCATAAAATTGTAAAAATTAGTTTGAACTTGTAGTGATAATTATACAATAGTTAATTTTTTTTTTTTTTCATGAAATTATCGCATCATATGACTAGCCATTTTATATTTATAATATGGCTAATGATGAATGAACGATACATGCAGTACCAATTTCAAACATATCGTAAAACGTTGAATGACATTTTAACTTTCCACTATTATGCCGCCTTTTTTTATT
The DNA here is from genome assembly GCF_905147795.1 of Pieris rapae. Taxonomy (NCBI): domain Eukaryota; kingdom Metazoa; phylum Arthropoda; class Insecta; order Lepidoptera; family Pieridae; genus Pieris; species Pieris rapae. The sequence goes on along the minus strand of NC_059524.1, from coordinate 5,035,299 downwards.
TTTGGATGATATATGCGTCTTGAATGGATAGTATATTGACGCAAACGAAAACACAACGGCCTTTGTTTGACTAAAGTTGTATATATATTAAGTTTGATCAAACTATACCTATTCGTCATGCAAAACAATGAAATAATACTGATTTAGTTGCCATGGAATTTATGTATTATTATAGAACGGGTTAATCGCAGACTCGTCTGATATGAAGTGATACCGCCGCTACCGGCATTTTAAAAATCGGTAGGCTCTTTCTATGAAAGACACCAAATCAATTTGATTCAAAAATACTATAGATTTGTAATTTTAAAAACATACCCTTTTTCTGCATCGCCTGCTCCCAAAGCAATGAGGTGATCTCTTCCACCCAGCCGTTTCGAATGACTGGGTCCCTTGTCTCAAGTTTGTAAGACTTGAGATTCCTCTGCTTGTACCAAATGCTGAATTTGTATTGGTCGTGCTCTTTTGCCGTTATACCAAGATCATCGACCGGTATGTGATCTTTGTATATAAAGAACTCGACTGTCAATTGCTGGAAAATTACATACATTATAAGTATTAAGAAAATAATGTATCCTATGCTGATATTGATATATTCATGTCTTAAGTACAACTAGCAATGTTTGTGCAAAAAAAAATTTACGATATCACAGATGAATCAATGTGGGTGTGAATATTTTTGCTGGTTATGTGTTGAGAAGATAAAAAAGGTTGCTCATAAATAAAAATGTTATAACTTAAATTCTGTTAATACACTTAAAATCATTACAGATACAAGCGAGTTTTTCAAAAAAATATTATAAAAAACTGTTTGGATTTCCTTTAATAATGTACATTGCTTAACAAGTAATAAATAAATTACAGATTGTAAACTAGTTAGAACAGACAAACATTTCGTTTTCGCATATTAACAGAGTTTTATTTTTTCCCTTACTAAACGAGATCTAGACTAAAACAAGTCCGAACAATTTCTCTGTCTGCGAAATCTTCCGACGCCACCGAGGCGCGGCCGCCTAATAAACTATTTGTGTAATATCTTCCCACTATTTCATTATACGCAATAAGTGCAAGTATCTACGTAAAAGGTACTTTTATTTCTACGAATTGTCGTCTCAAAGTCTATACAGTCCAATAATCCGTATTGAATTAAACATTTTGGTCACGAACGTAATTTTAGTAGGATAAGGTCGACCGGAGTTTTTATCTCTATGATTCTTATTTGAATTAATGATAAGGATTATTGAACGGCAAATTACTGTTCAAATATATTACGGATGTATATTGTCGTTGGCTAAAGTCGAAATGAAGCAGTGGGCAATTACTGTTATAATGATTCATTTAAAATTTTCTGTAAGACAAATATACATTTAGTTTATATATTCTGTGTTTAACTCAGGCTTTATATATTAATTTACTATGCTTTGATAAACATTCAATCTTATTATCTTATATCTTTAAACGAGCAATTCTTGTATATATATTTATAATTGGAATCTCGGAATCGGCTCCAACGATTTTCATGAAATTTAGTATACGGGGGCTTTCGGGGGCCATAAATCGATCTAGCTAGGAATCATTTCTAGAAAATGTCATTTTATTCGTGTTTTATCAACTTAATATGTTTAAGTTGATAAAACACGAATAAAACACAATTTATAAAAATAAAAAAAAGTACGGTCATCCAGATACTAAATATTAATTAGACATCTCTTTGCACATAATAATTCGCGTTAAAGCACAAATAGTATGGAAAATATAATTTTAGGTTGTGTATATATTAATCAAAAAATATAATTTATATGTGTTATTTTTAAAATGTGTTTATGGGGTAGAAGTCAAACGAGCAAGCGGGTGATAACCGCCGCTCATGGCCACCTGCAACGCCGGGTGCTAAGAGGTGTGTAGCAGACCTTTCTGGGAATGGTACGATCTTCCCTTGAATATGGCCAGATGAAGGGGATGCAACTAAAATGTATTACATATATATGGTGTAAAAGAATAAACTTTTTACATATAGATGAACTCGCTAAGTACTATTTTATATTATTATTATCAATGAAAACTACAGTCATTCACATCTACCCGCAAAAAAATTATGATTCTAATTTATTACTAGTTTATAACGCATTACTACTGCAATTTATAATTACTAGGAATAAATGATACCTGTTTCTTATATTCCATCGTTAAAAAAAATTTAACGAAGTAATAACGCTGGTGAAAGAGATTATATTTAAGTATCTACTACATATTCTAAGACTGAAACTCAGAGATAAATAAGTAGAAACTAAGAGTAAGATTCAAATTCAAGACCTGACGCTAATATTAACAGTTCATATTATATTGCACACTACGGCACTAAAAACTAAATATGCCAGTAGTGGAAACTGATACGGAATAAAATGTATTAATTTTTAATGCCATTTGATATAATATCAAAGTGATGAATCATGTGATGATTCATTATAAATTGTTTACGTTAAGATTGTTTATACAATTTTTTTAAAAATCTGGTACGTTGATTTAACGTACAAGTAATCTTTATTGCGAACTAAATAACGCTTAGCTTTCTTGGAAGTTGGTGCAATTTTAAAAATATCATTAATCAAACAAAAACATACATGAATTTTCTTCATTATAAAACAATTTGTATTATCCCATATAAGGTATTTTTACATTCAAAATACATCGTACTTATTCCGTTTTGAAACTGTAATTATTTGAATGTGATCTGAAACCTATAAATAGATACGAGTAGCAGGTGAAATCGGGATCTTCGTCAAGGTGGCGGTCTTTTAAATAATGATCCTTTTAAATTAACACTGATAGTGTTAGTGGAATTGAAAATGTCAAAGAACTTTTTACTTAAGAACCATTTAATGTTCTCTTTACACAGCGATTTAGTCTAAAACAGCAAAGTATAAATACATAAAGGTAAATTATTATTTACATTAACAATAAATCTTATATATATAATTCTCGTGTCGCGGTGTTTGTAGTTAAATGGCTTTCCCGACTCTCATGAAATTTCGTGTGCATATTGGCTAGGTCTGAGAATCGGACAACATCTATTTTTATCCCCCTAAATGTTAAGGGTAATCCACTTCTAAATATATTTTTTTTAATTTTTAGATAAATTTTTATTTTTTTATAAGCTGTATCAACAGCATTAAAAAATACATACAACCCTAAATTTTCAACCGGCACAAATACTGGCAAAAATAACACTCATTTGAATCATAAACAATTCTGGAAATATATATGGAATATAGATACAAATATAATAGAATAATAAACATTACATAATGGAATGGAATCGAATAGGCTTAGCTACAAAATCAGCAGCAATACAATTCTCTTAATAAAGTTAAAATATATTTTATAGTAGAATGACAAACCTTTCTATAAACAGTTGTAATGAGCACCAATTTGTCAAACAAGAAGATTCTCATGAGCTGTCGCCGCCGGCGCGCGTTGTCCATCGCATAGAATTCATTCTGTCTCAGCAATCTTCCCTGATTCAACAGGTTCAAATGTGGCTGGAAAAAGTATTACTTTATGGTTCAGTTTCTTAATAGATAGATTATCAATTACCATTAAGTACGATCTCTATAACTCGTTTATTTATTAAAGTTATACTTCTTTTGGCCCGTTAGGGAAAATGATGAGAGTAAATTTTTACGATGCGCACGCACACCGTTACAAAAAACCGACACCCTGAAGATAGGTATAGTCAACATTTCAGTTTTTCTATTGTTAGTGTTGTTCTTTCTACAAAGGTAGAATGACATTTTGAAAAGATTTTCATCTTGTTACGCGAGAGAAGTATAACTTCTGACGCGCTTTTAACGCGCGTTACGAAATGATAATAATCCAGTCTAGCTAGCTCAGTATGAGTCTCAACGCAGAAGTCGTATGTTCGAAGTTTCGTCGAACTACTCTTTTTAGGGCCCAATCAAAACTTATTCGGAACACATACTCGTGAAATAACTACCAAGTCTTAGGTGTACATTATAATTCGAACGTCCATTCACAACCTCGACTTGAGCGCTGTCTAAGATATCATATATCATACAGAAAAAATAGTTTGACAGCTCTTGAAACTAGATTTAAGTTTGGGGCACCAAAGGATCACCTTTTTAGTAAAAATGCCAATAACACTGCACAGAAATCATATCTGTAAACATAAAGGGTTGTCTGTCACTCAATGTATGAATTGTCAGAAAACGATAAGAAATTGCATTTGTGCATGCAACTATGTGTCAATTTAAAATGCCCTTTATTTCGTTTACCGATAGAGTAAAATCTTATACTCGACTCTTGTAGCTCTTTTATTACCATTAACATTCCTTTTGAAATTAAACATGAAACATTCTTAGCAAATTAAATAGATAACGTTCATATATTATAAGGACCTTATCGATTATTAGAATTCCGATTACATACTTGAGGTATTGAATAAAGATTAACAAAATACGAATTTTTATATTTTGAATTATTATTATCCTTATTTTATTTTTTTATCAAAAGAATGGATTTTGATTAAAATATATAAGTTTAAAATATAATAATATTAAATACCAAACGAGCTTGGTTTAAATGTTTTTGTTCTTTTCATTATAGTTAAATTATTATTGCATCTTTATAATATCATATAATTTGCACCAATGAATGCGGACATTAATGTGGTCCTTATTAATAGATACTGAATTGTGAAGTAGTATTAAGCTTTCATTGTAGTTAATCGTATGTAAATCGCGCATTAATTAACTTACAGGGCAGTCTCTTATGTTCTCCAATGCCATGATCCCATCAACCGCTGTTAGAACACACTCGACCATAGTTTTAGCTAGTTTTAAACTTTCTAATGGCGTTTCATCACTTTCAGATTCTCCGTTGCTTCCACCTGTCTCGTCACTGTCCACGCTTAATTTAGATATTCTAGAGTCGGACTCACATCTCTCATTTTCGTAATTGATGTAAGTTTTCACGAGATCGTCAAGAAATAGCTTATACCTAGGTATCCTTTGAACCGGCTCTAAAAGATAACTAGAGAGATCTAATCTATCTCCCAACTCTAATTGTCGTCGCTGCAAAAAATAAGGTTATATGAGGCGTGATATAGAAAATAAATAAACAAAATGCTTTCATTGCTTAGTTGGTAACACATTGCATGTTATGTATAGTATATCTAAACTCATTTCTCGATAAAAGAATAGGTACTTCAATACGCCTTGTGGAAACTACCCAAGGTGGTTTTAGGGTGTATTGCTGTCCGACTCTCTGAATAACAGAGATTCTGGTGGAGATAGAGTACCACAAACACGTGGATAAAAGTTAGATAAAATCTGCCAATAAGGGTTTACCTATGTTTTGTTTAAAGATCTCATTTGCCTGCTTTGCCATTGATACGAGGAACTACTTATGGTCCATCAAAAAAAGAGCTTACTAATTTTTATACCGCATTTATATTCAGCCGTAGTGAGCAAGGATCAAGGAGCAAGGAGCAAGGTACTTACGACGAAGTATCGCGTGTACACACTCGTCCTGCTCACTACTAACATTTAGTGTTCATGGGCGGCGGTATCGGTCATCATCAAGTTCCGTCAACATCAACTCCTATCCATCTTCCACAAGTTATATGAAAAAAAGTAAGAAACGTAAAGGATTAAACTTACTACTAACTAGGTATTAATTAAAAAAATTCTAAGTTTACAAATCTGGACCATCACTCATCACTCATCACTCATCTCATAGTTATGTTAATTAATAAATAAGAGAATGCGTTACTCAGATTGGATATCTTATTATTTCACTTATGGTCATGTAATAATCACAATAAGTAGTCTGTAGAGCTTAAGAATGAAACATAAATATTATCCGCAATATACAATCGGTGGAATTTAAAACTAATTAATTAGTTTATTTAATAAATAATATAATAGGATGTGCGATCACGATCATGTGGAATTACTAGAGCAGAATTTCATCCAACTAACTAGACTGAGAAGTTTGTTAGCAAGGAAATGGCGCGTGACAGACGTACGAGCTTTCACTACACCGAAATTTATAATTTTATTTAGCCTACCTATATATTCATGTTAATGACATTTAATTGCACGATTGGAAGAAACCTTAATTGAGTGCTCATCTAATACAATCATACCTCATTTTTATTCCATTATTACGAATATTATTAAAATTAAAAGTGATATGTTTTTTAGTTGAAGTCATATATAAAGTCTTTAAAAAAATGCTTCGAAGTAACCAATTGCCAATACTCCATTCGATCCGGCCGCTGTCATAGATTAGACTACCCCAGTTCATATGTTTACGCAAGTGAAGTCGCGGGAAAAAATTAATATAAACACACACGGAGAATCTATGATTCGTGGGTTGAGACGTGGAATGAGGAAGTATAATGCATATTCGTGACAATTCGCGATGTATCTCACATTCTTTCGAATAAATTTCATCATTATCTCAATAAACTGTTCAGATTATTGTGTTATGTTGATTCGGGAAATCCCCATTTCTGCAACTACGCTAAATATGAACTTGATAGCTCGGTTACATCCGCTAAATAACATTGATAACATTTTCGTAAAAATTTAATTGAAACTATTATTTAGTTATTTATGCTGTAATTCGTTCGAGAATTGCTCTATAGTATAGACCGAATAAATATCCTCTATCTATCAACTAAAATGAAATATGATAAATGAAAGCATTGCGTTGAAACCAACCTGTCTTAGTACCTGTCTACGACCTGTGTGTACATAATGCTAATCGCCTAAACTCAATACAGAATCAGAAAAGCAAAGCAAATCCAAAGAATCACGAAATATCTTTAATATGTTCAATAAAGTCACTGAAACAGTATAAGAACTGAAAAGTATTTGTATGTTCCCAGCGAGTTCCCGTAGGAAACATTTCAAAAGATACTTATACATTTATCTTTATATTTTTAATACCATGCGTGACCAACTAAGCTTGTAGGCATTTTAACAGTCGTTATAAAGTAGGTGGATAAAATACTGCAAATAAAAATTACCTGGAAAAAATGCTTGTTTTCGTAAACAAGCTTCGTTGCTCTTTTGTTATTTCTAGAATACATCACATACATATTAAACTTTTGTTCCTGCAACAAAAAATATATAGCTTGTATTAAAACCTATCTGATCTTGTCAATAGATTGTTGTTGCATCAAAGCTACCTTCATATGGTCATATTGGCTTTTCAATAGCTTATATATACGTAGGTTTGCGAGTAAATCGGTTGATAGTGATATACGAAATCGCCGATTCCGTATTCATTTCTGAAGTCATTATTTTAGAAAAATATGTCAAGATTTATACAAGATTTATAGATTTTTATAAGGGCCTAGTTTTCCTATATTCTATAATGAATATTTAAAAAATTGTTCTGGAATAATCTATGTATATCGATTACGATTGCTCCAAACATGAAAATCTGACACGAAAATGCATATTATAGTATGCATTGATTACTAACAATCGTATTAATTTCATGTCTATTACCATTGTTCACAAATCAAAACAAATAACAGAGAAGTTAAATATATAAACATTTTAATGTTTACCGCATTTTATACATCAACGCAAGTTATAAGACTATAATATGACGTATATAATTATTTTATCTGTATTATATACTTCCAACAAGAAGTTATATGTACAAACAGAGAAGGTGAAAGTAAAAAGAAAATTGTAAAAAGATAAGTAAAGAATCACGCGCATTAAATATCGGACCATGACCCCATTGTTTTGTAACGAGTCCATCAAAATCTATTATTAGCATTTTTACCGATATCCTTGTGATCATGATAATGCATTTATGTATTAGACACTGTTTTTATAGTTTGTTTTTAACCTGTAAGAATTCCTTCTCTATATATTAGTTGATTTTGAGATTCTAAAAAATAATAGTTTTTCAGTTTTAAATTATAGTTCTTAAAAACCAAAGCGGTTTTCTAATGTAACATATTGTAATATATATTATTTTTGTAAAATAAAGAATAAAAAATGTTATGAACTGGTCTGTAAAGGTTTTTTAATTACCTTTCAATCTCTTGCTATCTTCATAGATCCAAAAAAATATATATTTATTCGTGTTTCATTAACTACAACTACGCTTTATGTAGAAGTTAATATTAAAGCTAAACTAAGCTAGATCTGTGCGAAGAACTTCTATGTATACAAACTATTTGATAATGAAGATTGCGTTTTATGTTTACAAATACACATTGAATTTTGTCAATAAGACTGACTTCTAAATTGAAAATATGAAATTGTAGATTCATAGTTTTAAACAGCGACGACGACTACTTCACCTGTGAAACTACCTACATATTTGTAACTTTTATATTCAGGGAACCGAATCTCTATCGATATTCTAAAGATAATTCTTTGTATACAAAATTTAGTAACTCATAATAACTTACAAATCTCCGAAAACATTGTCCAAGTTTTCTTAGATCATTTTCGCAGTCTCTCAACGCGGGCAGGAATTCCTCAGCATGAAAGCGACATATCCGTTCAATGTTCGCAAAAATGTCTGTTTTCATACCCATAAGCATGATTGGTATATCTTCCCGGGACATTTCGGGAATGTAATCCTCCACCACATGCCTGAGTCGTTCCACATACACGTTTTCTGTGTGTATCAACTCATTGACGCGTTCCGTCATTCGTCTGTAAAATTAGAAAAGGGTATAGGCAAAATGATTTCTTCACCCGGAAAACCCAAAATATTGATCCTGTCCAATATTCATTTCAATTACAACGGAGTATGCACGTTAAGTGTAATTCTAAAATTGAAATCAAAAACAATAACAGGAATATGATTCGTATTTCAAAAACAATTAAAAAAACAATCAGAATATATATATCTCTATGCCCCAGTAGTAGCCCCAGGGGTTAATGGTCTACAAAAAGTTTCATACCCAGTATTACGTTGGACTTTCTTATAAATACAACTCGTTTCATTTCAACGAAACGTTACTTAAACTTATTAGGCAAGATTAAAACTGTGGGAATTATGACGTCACTTTTATTCTATTATTAAACAAAAAGCAAATTTATGCCTGCTTTTTGTCTACAATACGAATTAGATTTTATAGGTAAAGTTTTATATAAATTTCTAATTTTGTAAGTTTGAAGGTCAAGGATTTTAAAAATTGTAGTTGTAGTTATCCATATTTTAGATAACCTTGGCTTAGATAGCCCACGCGTATTGTTTCTAGATGAATTGATTTAAAATAATTGGCACTGTCATAATAGTGCTATATATTTGTTCATATAAAAGAGGCTGATTACCACAATAGTTATGAAACTACCTACCTAGTAAAATAATTAAGTGAGAAATACATTTAGGAAGCTATGTAATCTAAACTAGCAGGTTGTGAGTTTGTTTGTATGAACTAATGTCTGGAACTAATGAACTGATTTCGAAAAAAAAACACAAGTAAAAATAAAAGTTATACGTGGCATATGGACTAATACCACATAGTAGAGAAAATAAAATAAAATCTACATAATAGAGACAGTGAGATTAATATTTATGCATTCTAACTTACATCTCAATTATCAATAGATATTTTCTAAATCAATTACAATTGTCATACATTAGATAATTATTTCAAAGTTGTATAAAATAATATATAATCTTAGATCATCAATAATTTAATGAAATATTAACTACCCGTAATTACTGTGAAAACATACGTCATAATTGAAGTATGACCTTGAATAAACAATTTCTAAAAATATGGAAGACACTTTCATAAAGTTATATTTAGAGAATTCATGGCTTTGAAGCGCCAAATGATTTTCAATTACGTGTAAAGAGAGAACAGTGAGAACGGCTTAAGTAAATAGACATTACATCATTTGTAAACGTGTGCGATAGTGATGAAAAATATATTTAAAATAACATTTGAGGTTAGTTGTATAATATATACCGCGAATAGCTAATAGCTTAATTATCAACGTCACTAAAAACCTATAAAATGCGGTAAGATTAATGATAAACATTTGAATTTTCTAGACAGTTTTTAAAATGTGGATATGTACGTAGCAACTCCTTAATAAACACCAACTTTACATCCTTACCAATTGATTTAATTACGCGAAATAGATAAAATAAGCCAAAACATTAAATAATACAAGAGGTAATTTCTGCTATGATAACTACCTGCCTGACTCGTATGAATAAACATCAAGGTGAAACCACATATGCACGTAGAACGAATGTTGTTTATTTGTGTGCATTTATAATTTTGCTCTTGTATTGTGTTCATCAACAATTACTAATCCATTCAATCTGTTGATACTATCTTTTGTATTGGAATGCATTATAGTGAGTCTGAATATATCAAGCGTAACCAATAGTATCAGAACATGACACTTAGATACATAAAATAGAACAAAGACACGCTAATCATATCAGCATTTCATTGGTAAAACGATAAATTATCAGATACGCACATACCTATTCACAATCATATACGCAAAATACTCAATATGAAAGACTAGAAAATTGCATTTAGATAAATGCTAAGTGCCTTACCTTCGATATTTTTCCTTTTTTGATTCTACTGGTAATAATACCGGTTCCGTGGACTTTGATACACACCACTCGTTAACTGCACTCACTGTGAGAAACTCAGTGTCGGGAGCATGGCACACCTCTGACCCAAACTCGTCTGAGGAAACCGTAATACTATCATACTTTTGGTAAGGAACCATGTCAAACGATGATATCGATTTAATGCTAACATTGTCAAAATTACTGGGATCTGCAGATGTAACTGATAAATTATCTGCCTCATCACTTTCATAATCGTTCATTAATGTATCCGTTGATTGGTCTGTCGATATGGCATCTGCCTTGCATTCATCATTACTCACTACATACTCTTCCCCTTCCTTTAATTTATCACTATCATTGGAATCACTACTACAACTACTACTACTCCCACTAGACGACGTATCTATTACATTAGGTTTTACATCGTCTTCATTATCTGACGATTCCGAAAGTTTAAGTCTTAATAATTTCTCTAAATCACTTTGCCTAACGCCATACGACCATAATGTTTCTCCACCATGGCCTTGCCCAGCGATTGATGATTTTCTCCTTATGACAGGTGGTTGACGTGATCTTCGTAAAGCAACGGGTGATGTAGATGGGGTAGCGAAGGAGTATCGTCTTTCTTTAACTGGCTTTTCTTCGGGTAAGGGTGATTTACTATCAGTTGAAGAACTGTCATTAAATGCAGGTGGTGGCGGTGGAGCTGGCCTGTGAGGTTTTAATGAAGAGGACTTCCTATCCGATACGAACCCAGACGAGCTGGATTCATAACTTCCTTCGGAGACATTGGATAAAATCGAATTCACCGACACATTTGAATGTCTATCTTGCGGTTTCTTCTCTGGACACAAATGCTGGAAATGGGAGTGAATAGGACTTACAACACTAGTTAAACTACCTAAGAACGGATTATTTAGCCTCTCCAAAGATTCACATGAACCATCTAGATGTACACCGGTTCTTTCGAACCGAAGAACCATTTGTTTCACTGTGTTTCTGTGTTTTCTATATACTACTTCGTCATTTTCCGAAACATTACCAGACGAGGAAAGGTCGTTTAAGACCGGGCTGTTAAGATTTTCTTGTGACATGGTGACGTGCATGAGTTTAGGTATTGCACACACACCGAAAGAATAGAGAAAGCGCGTTCATAACAAACACAATTAATGCAAACGTATAGTGCGCAGCGAGCACTCGCGTCGACAGCGCAGCGCAACTGGCGGTAACGGCGCCCGCGCCCCGTCACCGCGATAATACGATGCATACGTCACTCGTCCATCAAATCTATCTTTGATGCTGAATTATATCATGATTGTATCTGAATACCGACTGATAAGAATTTTTGGAATGTGTCTATATGGGGTGCGTGTTTAATAATTGTTAAATCTTTATACATTTTTAACCGACTTTCAGGAAGCTTCGAATTCGACGCATTAGTCTTGTTTTGAATGTTATTATTATGAACGTAGTTTTAGTCGGTATTTGGTCAGACATTTGCTTTGTAATACATTTATTTACTAAGTAGGTATTAATTATATATTAAGTAGGTTATTAATAAAAAAGCAATCAATTTTGGAATTACTTATTATCTTTAATAGTCGTTGAACACAGTCGTCTATTAAATTATTCAGTAGTTTATTATAATGGTATTTCAACTTCTTTAAAAGCAATTCAATAGGAAATGAAACAATTGATGTATAAAAATGAAAGACCGTAAAAGATGTTTATTTGTTTACAATAGTAAACATATTTAAATCTTTTCTAAATGGTCCTCCCGTTTAGTAAAGAGTTACTCTGAGTAGCGAGTACGGCTATTTTTAGTTCTTAATCAAAATCTAGTTTTCTGAAGGACCCATCTGCACCGAATAGAGAAGTGGTTGTCTTTGGTTTTTCAGGTCTTCGGGACTCGTCTGAATATGCTTTCTCCTCTGCCAGGAACCAATCACGATTACCCTCAAGTATGCCAGTCCAGTAATCTGTATGTTTAATTATATTTAAAAAAATAACCATAGATAAAACCTAAATGTATTGTAAGTATAAAATTCTTAATTTATTTATATTATGAATTATCAAAACAATTTAAAAAATAACTAGTTGTTAATGATTAACCTACGTTATGTATTGGATTCTACAGCAATGAAATGTTGATAAAATTCGAGATAATAAAGATATAATAATTAATTTATAAAAATAAAAATATATAAATTAATAAAAATAATAAAGAGTAAATAACTCTTCATTGAACAACTACCATATAAAATTAAGTGTTGGACAAATAATTAATAAGCCATTTCTTTTAGGTCAGGAATGACATGTTCATGACATCCTCAAAAAAAATATTTACTCTTTGAATAAAAAAATCAAAACATGTATCACCAGAAAGATCTCGTACAGTTCCATTGTTCCCACCGTATTCTTCTGGTAATAACTCTCGTGGAAATCTTTCGTAGAAACTATTCAAATTCTGGCCATATACAAAAATCTGAAAGATAGAATATTATTGATTTCTATACATAGTTTTTAATTAGTCGTAAAAACTGGATACCACTATTAAAAATAGGCAAATTTATTAAAATAGTTGTAGGCAAACCTCGATGCGCGTGATCTAAGTAGCACTATTCCAAAAACTTCTTATATATGTTTCAGGATGTAGATTCGCTATGTCAATTCCTATATTCCATTCAGGTTATATGTATATAGTGTTCAAATATAAAAAATATTATCAACAAACATTATCACACAACACTGTCTTATGTCTAGCTAATTTGTCTCCTTTCACGACAATGTAAACATAATTTTACAGAAAGAGTGGAATAAACAAAGAGAGAGAGGATTCAAGTTTGTTTGGTGTGTTTGGATTGATTTCTAACATTTGCATTTCTTTCTTTGAATTCATGTGATCGTGTTTTGCAATTCGATATTTGATAATCCACCTTCTAGTCTAGTTACAATAAACAAATAAAACTTATGCTACAATCTATAATTAAATATGTACTATAATTAAACTCTTGGGGTTATATTTTCTACTTAACGCTTTGACCATTAAGTTTTCCTACACAGAAACAATATTTAGAAAAACTTGAATATACGTACTCTATCCTTTAATTTCTGACTCATAAGAGCCTTAACTAAATTTAATACGGTTTCCAATCCTGGGGGTGGATTTAATACGTGAATGTTCTTCATTCGAACTGGCAAAGCCTTTTCATAAGACATTACGACTTTTTTCGCTAGAGCCGGCGTCCATTGACTGAGTGCCGCCATTCCCATATTCTTTAAGTCTACTATCACTTCCTGCAAATTAATTATTTATTATTATGTAATCACCACTAGGACCTCAGTTTGTCATTTTGCATAACATTTACAGTAGGATTGTTTACCAAGTTTGATTTAGGATTTTAATGTGAAGGATTTTTTTGTCTTCGACAATCAGAGATATATGACACAATTTTTTTTTATTTGTATAACTATAATATAGTGAGTTCACTATTTACTCTCAAAATGAAAATGTGTAGGAAACTTCACTAACTTAAGTTTAACTTAGGGAAGGCCCTTCCTTCCAGGAAGTTCCATGAATGAACGCTGTACCAAAGGCTGCGAAGCGGCGCCCTACCATCACCACTTACCACCCACCATCAGCTGAGTGCATCTCCATCCAACGACCGCCTTAATATTGCAGTAAATATAATATTTCATACGATATATTTTTAATTACTTATGGATTTTCCTACACACACTACTGGCAAATTATCCAAATACCTGCCAAATTTTTGCCAATTTCGTACCAAAATCCTAAACGCTAAAAATTATGAAATTATGTACCTCTCCACATACAACGAAATTGTCGTCATCGCGAATCATAATTTCGACAATCATAAAAGCAACTTTCATCAGCTGTTCGACTGGTATCAAGGATCCGTCGCGAAGATCGAACCGCACAAACATAGGTCGACAACCATCATCTTTTGCACATTTCTTCAACGGCAAAAATAAGCTGTAATGGAAAAAATAAAAAAGCCCCGTGATACAAATGAAAATGATAAAAATTTGTACAGAGCTTAGGAGCCATTTTTATTACATAACTAAGCCAACATAGGTTTATTTAGAATGCCGGGTCACCATGTTCCCGCTGCTATTCGGACTTCGGACGCAGCCTTTAACGCATAGAAATATCGAAAAGATTTATTTCATCGATTTATTTAATTTATGTTTTATAGGCAGGTAGACAGCTATTTTCTTTGCCAGCTAAATCAACATTTGTTCCGCCGAGAACGATTAAATTTCTCATGAGAACACATACCGTACGACCCGTCCACTGAGCTAAGACTGCGGCATATTAATTAAAACTATTCCATTTGGCAATATTTAATTATAAAGGGTAAAATCAACACAGTGATTGTCACACATTTCAAACTTATCAAATAAAGCTACAGGCGAAATAATAAGGCTTATAAATATTGCTTTTATATGTATATTTTTTTTAAATCAGGCATTAATTCCAAATTCAAAATACTGTTTCCTCAGCATCTTGATTCTTCGTAAGATATATTTAATTCTCACCCCTTTCTCAGTACTTCATTTAGTTTCGGATCTAAAGGATCTCTGTTCTTAAATATCTCAGGCACCAAAGTCCTTAAAGTATAACTCATATCCAACTTTTCCTTTGTTCTTTCAAGACTAAATTTGTTACCACGTAGAAAAGATAACAGCCATTGGTCAGCTAAAAACATTTAATAATCCGATTATTTCCTTTTAAAAACAGCTTTCTCATATACTCTTTAAAATGTTCCAATCTATTGCAAACATGCAAAACTACAAAGACGTTTTTATAATCCTGAAAATTATATACATCGCAACCGTACGGAACTAAATTTTTTTAAGATAATTCTGAAGGTAAGTTGCAGATGTCGTTGCAGTTGTAGATGTAAAGTTCGTCAAAAATAAAAATTAGTTACGTTATTTCTATAAAGTATTCATAGATGACGCAGCAAGATAACCTTTAAATTAGTTCATCTAAAAGTAATAGATGGCACGCTACTACGTTTTCACATAGTTTCCTAAACAACGAACAGATGGCGTTGAAATACATAAACAAACAACTAGTTGTATTAAAATAATATTACTCTCTTAAAATTAATATATTATTTATTATTCAAGTAAATTGCGAGTAAACTTACATGGTTTTACACTTTGCAAGTGAGGTTGTCTCTGAAGCCAGTCTCTTATGGCTTTGATATCAGAAAGTAACCTTTCTGGTCGTTCATTTAACTCCTTTTCACATTTTTCCTGCAAACTCTTTGCTAATGGTCTTAGATTTGACATATTTATCTGTGAATAATATAAAAAAATATTATAAGGTACTCCTACGCTATATAAATATTTATGATGATGTTCAATGTTATTTATACAAATAAAGATTAAAAACAAGTTATTTTTAATTGTTCTAAATTGGAATATTAGTTAAATTGTAATGGTATCACTTCTGTTGTTTATCAATTATTTACATTTGTTTAAAAAATTCTTAATAATGTCGCAAAATAAAATACCTATCATATTTAATATTCAAACAAGCTGGTCAAATTCGTAAAATCTACTTTATCACTAAGGTCAAAAGCAATAAATGTTTTTAAAATATTTTTAAACACTAATGTTACTCACCTTGCAACCGCTCGCAACACGAATTCAAAGACAACTAATATATCGCTAAAAATTATAATGTTATTGCACTAACCATTATTTTTTAAAGACTTAATAAACTTGTTTACTGGCAATCTGTTGCTATTTCAAGTTACGTTTACAGTTGTAATAATTATAAGTACCTACGTATAAAAAAAAAAGTATATCAGGCGATTTTTATTATTATTTTCGTAGTTAGTCCGTACTTGGAACTTCGAGGAGAACAATATGTGCCATCGAGTCGTGGTCACTAGCTTATTGGTTTTAAAAATTACACTAATAGAATTTGAATAATACAACGGCAGTCAATATAAATATGAAACATTTTTATTTAGGTTATTGCATTTTGTATTCGCTTATATTTTTAAGAAACCAAAGTTAATTCAATTATGTTTTAAAACAACACAATTTTTTTCTTTAGAATGATTAAATGATTGTAAAATGGGGGTCGTCAGTCGGGGTTAGTAACCGATTCTTCATATATGTATACAGTAAATATTCTGAGACATAGCTATAATAGTCGATAATCAACTATAGAAAATTGCAACTAAACGCTTGATTTTACCATGCCCATACGCATTGTCAATATATAATGCCATATACATATATTGCGTTAAAATAACTTATAATACAGATTAACATATTCTCATTACGTACACTATCGCATAATTAATTCACAAGTATGGGGAAGGTACAAATAAAACAATATTCCGTACAATATATTATAATTTTTATCCACATCTTTTCAAACTTTACATTTCTAAACTTGGTACACCCATCTAGTGTGATAGTAAACGCTGCGTTTTAACTATTGAATTATAATTTGATAATCTTATACATTAGTCGATTTCAAGGGCTCTGAAGGATCCTGTATTGGAAATTTCGACTCCTTGTGGTTTTCCGGGCCGACGTGACTCATCAGTGCCGA
This sequence comes from Pieris rapae, assembly GCF_905147795.1. Taxonomy (NCBI): domain Eukaryota; kingdom Metazoa; phylum Arthropoda; class Insecta; order Lepidoptera; family Pieridae; genus Pieris; species Pieris rapae. The sequence goes on along the minus strand of NC_059524.1, from coordinate 5,018,084 downwards.
ACTTCATTTCGTCTGTCATCCAATCCTTGTACTCAATTACTTTATTTTCCCAGTATTCTGTAAAGATATGTAGTATAGCATTTGAAATACAAGGAATGTGAGTACCACCTACTAATGGATTAGTAACCTTGTTATGAATAATGCAATAAATTTTGCTCAAATTACAATCTTTCCGTCTTTTAATAATGCCTTTGTTTTAGATGTTTTTCTTTTTATAAACATTTGCTGATTTTATTAAAGCTGTTGCTATTTTGTGTAAAATTAACCAAACGTGCACAATATATTATTTAGAATATTTATGTTTCTGTTTGGAAAGCTTCGAATTCGACAATCAAGTGTCTAGGCCTCGTTCTGACATGGAGGTTTCTCAAACACAAATTGTCTTTGGTACTTACTAGTTATATCTGCTACTGTGCCTCCGCTTCCACCATATTCAGCTGGAATCACTTCCTTTGGTAAAACTCCGTATAATTCTTCATATGTTTTGTGTATTTTTAGCTAAAATATTTGTTAAATGTTTAAATATAATTTCAAAATCTGTGTATACCTAATATATATGTAATCGTATGAAAACTATAACTAACACAAGACAAATTATTAAAAAAATATTATTATTTGTAAATTTTTCCTTTTAAACCGTCATCATTGACATTACATTGAACCGAAGAAAATAAGATACGCTTATGTGATCTATTAAATTAATTAATAACAATTTCATATCGATTACTAGCGACTCGTCCCGGCTTCGCACGGTTGAACATTTTTTTTAAATTTTGTAACAATGTTTGTAGTTATTGTAGGCATCCTTATTTTTTAATGAATAGGCTATATTAATCAGTGATAGTGTTCAAATGATGAAAGAATTTTTTAAATTGGTCCAGTACTTTTTGAGCCATTTCGTTACAAACATACTTACATACAAATCTGTCCTCTTTATAATATTAATATAGATATTTTAAAACAGTACAGTAAATTAACGCTCTGGTTTCAAAATATCTTCTAAGCGATGAAAACCCCCTTACCCTTTCCTTCGCTTTGTTATTTAAGAATCCTGATACGAGTTTGAAAATAATTTCAACGCCTGACGGTACATTAAGATGATGACTCCCTTTGAGACGAAGTGGAAGTGAATCCTAAAACACACAATTCTAGAAAATCATAAATCAACAAAAAAATTGATTGTAGTATCGTCATAGGAGATAATCTGGACACATTCGTTTTGGTTAGTAGATACCAGATAAGATATGTAACATGATGCCTAAGGTTAATTGCACGCGCACCAGTATTTTTTCTACGAGCGGTTATTTCTATAATAAACCAGTGGTTTTTTAGTACTTAACATTAATGTACGATGTTATTTCCATAAAAATAATAGGAATCACGAAAACAATAACCGAACTAACGTCCTCGTTTAATAATAGGCTTTGAGAAATGTATCGTAAAATCTGACTCCAGTGATTGGTACTTTACTTGTCTTAGTAATAAAATACTACTGGCTTAGCACATACTTGACTGACTGCTACGAGTTTCCTGAGAATACTAGGATTCACTAGCGTTAAGTGAGACATGGTACACCCCTCATAGTCCACTATGATTATAGTACCCACTATTGACGCAGCATCATCTTCCATTACCAATATCTGAAAAATCAACGTTAATAAAACATACTTATTTAAGTTATCATTGCTCGTTAGCGTTATCTAGAAAAACATGATCGATATTAGAAAAAACTAGTGTAGCTTAGGGTTTTTATAATTAAGTTAAAAATGTATAATTAATAACCACGATAAAACATTCAAATATAGCGTTATTTATTATTGAAACAATCACGATTGATATAAAAAAATAAGAAATATTACTGTAAGTAACATAATATTTGTATTCGTGATCTTGTCAATTAAAAATGAAATTTAATCGTATTCAGTATGGGCAATGACAAGTTTAAGGTCGTAAGAATACATTAATGTAAGAATGATAGAGCTCGATGGATATCTATAACATGAAAAATCTGCTATGATTGCTGGAACGAGAAATCTCAATGATTCATTTCATTAAGATGTTGAAAATACGTAAAATGAAATTAATTAATTTTCAACGCTACCTCCGGAAGCAATAAAAAGCTAAAATGTACAATCAGCTCATTTAACTTTATATGATTAACATAGGATTCCTTATTAATTATTATAATGAGAGGATTAATGTTTAAGCGGTAAACAACACAAGCGAATCCATATTTGCATGATATTTCGAGACCGCAACAATAATATGAAATTAAAGTTTTGTTTCATTTATAAATTATTCTTTTTTTTTAGTATTCCGACAGCTAATCACTAAACAATATTCAAACAATTACATTACACACAAAAGCCAAAACGGAATACACATTGAAACAGAAACATAAAGCACAGTTTAACAAAGCACAGTTGTAATTGTTGTAAGATTGATTGATTGGTAGATTAAAATATATGTTTCATATTTTTTTTAATTTATTTATTATATATTATTAAAAAATAAAAAATAGTGTACCTGAACCATGTAATATAAGATACACATAATATCCGTAACATCGTATTTGTTTATGTCGAATCTACCGGCGCGGATTAAAATAGCGCGAGGATGAAGTTTGCTAGACTTTGGCAATATAAGACATGTTCTGGAAATTAAACAAAATATTGAATGATTATTATGAAGTGAAATATGAGTTAAAAAGAACCAAATTCTCAATTTGCAATGAAGCCAGGATCGTAACAAAACACGAATTAACAAAAAAATATTAACTGTTCCTCTCATAATTAGCATTTATACCAGCATTAACTACAAAAACGTTTCTTGGATGATATTAATTTCAGAATCTAATGTTATTTTTTGCAATTAACAATAATGTTGTGAATGTTCAAGTGTTATCTTGACTTTAGCTAAGTTATGTTAGACGGAGAGGAAATAAAAATTATTACATAAAAGTAAAAATTTACCCAAGTCTTAGGAATTCCAAAAATTCCGGCTCCGTTGGCTTACGCCGCATTGTCACATCGGCTGCAGTTGTTCGAAGTGTGTAATACAAATCCAACTTCTCTTTGACTCTTTCCAAACTAAACTTGCATCCTCGTAGTAAAGCTACAAGCCATTGATCATCTAAAACACACAGAGAAATAATATCATAATATGGAAAACTATTCAAGTATATCAAGTATCATGATCAGCTGTATAGTAAGATCTGGAGCTGATAATTTTGAGGACGATGATTGAGAGGACTTGATCAGTCCCTGGTGTCGATATTTTGCATTCGGTGTTATCAATCACGATGACATTCTCGAGTTTATTTTCCCGGCGCAATGTGACCAACACACGAAATGGTCAGTTGTCGGTATATAGTTGATGCTGGGTAATAATCGCTGCATTGGCGCGTTTAGTGGTCCACGGTATTCTTAACATACACCTCCAGCACCACATTTCAGAGGCGTCAATCTTGTACTTCTCGGGGTAAGATTGTACACATTTCTGCTCCGTACAGGAAGATAGAATTTATGGCACTGATCAGTCTAATTTCGGTTTTGATACCAAAATGACAGTAAGTCGATAATGTTTAACATAATATGTTAAATAAAAACCAATTCCGCGGTTGTATTATGTGCTTTCGAGAAAGTAAGAAAGTTACGTAAAACTAAAAAAAACAAGTTTTCACCAAATTTTTGTGCACAAGTTTCAATAGTTTAAGCCATCAATAAAAGGAGATGACGGTGTACCTGTTCTAGCCCTTAGATGTGGTTCTTTAGCTAGCCAATCTTTTAGATGCTGAATGTCGCTTGCGGTACGTTTTGGGTTTTCATTCAATTCTTTTTTGGCAATTTCAGCCAATTCAGGGCTCAATTCTCGAATTTTCGCCATACCTATGGATAAAATATTAATAAATAAATTTTGCCTATTCCATTTAATTTTACTTCAGTGTCTTCTACCTGCTAATACTTCAGTTTATAAATTAAAATTTATTGTCACTTACTCTCTAATATATTAAATAAATAAAAATTCTGATAAACTTTTTGCATCTATACACCCATTTTTTATTGTACTTTACTTGTTATCAAGGTCGATATTTCAAAATTTAATCTCCTCTCTAATCTGTGTCGCTAATATAATTCTCAAATATTGTTATTTTATCCTTCTTTATATTTAGCGAAATAAGAAAATTATCAGTAGCACGAAGTTATAATAATACCCATTAAAATTAAACTATATACCTACATGATTGTGGTAAGTTATTTTTAACTACAGTTTTGTCTAACCTGCATACTAATTATACTCCAATCTTAATTACAATAGTACTTACCTAGAGGCTAGAACTATAGAAACACGAGTTACGGTCTTCGTGTAATAGACTATCAATAAAATTCACATTTGAAATTTTCCTTAACACGCGCTATTTACTAACACGATTAACCCGAAATGATAAAGATATTATCACTGCAATAACTGTTTGTATTAATAGCACAAATAAAAACGTCAGTACGATATCAGGTGTCGAAGGAACTGTATAGTTATCAAATATCAGCTTATCACTGACTCGTTTTCGAGCTATACCTATACATAATATTTACAGCAGCTAATTGAGAGTTGGTGATTCACCTTAGGTTTGTATGACCTAGATTTGACCTTGAACTTGTGCAATCTTTTACCAAAGACAATCACTTTGGCTTTGTTTTTATTAAGTAGGTACATCTGTAGGACAGTTCTTCGAGCGTAAGGTATGTTTTCACGTTCAACTTATTTATATATTTTATTGGTTATTTGTTTTTCCCGTTTACTTTTCATTGATATTGAATACCATTATTGCATCTTATACACAGACGTCCTTATGGCTGATAAATTTTCCTAGTTCCGCATCGATTTTAGTACTAATTAGCTGAACCACTACGATATCAAGTTTGAACCGTTTTAAAACTATTGCATGCGTAGTACTTAAGGAGTATTTACTTGCGAAGTCATTTAATATCTCCTCTTTATAATTAAGTGAAGTAACAACATACTTTGGTGTATACCGTCTTACATGAATAAGTAATGATATCATGTTTACAGAAATAGCTTCGCATTACTAGACAAAAAAAATTAGTCAGTCCACCTTAAATGATAGACTTTTTTAGAAGTTGTACGAAAGAATAAATCCGTCAATCATGAATGTTGCATATTTTTTTCATATGTAATCTTACATAAAAATATTTTTAATTAGTTAATAATTAGAAGCGCAGATCAAATGCGTGCAATCATCGCACACTCGAAGTCAAAATGAGCCATATAGCTTTTCACACACAAATAAAATGTAATATACCATTGTCGTTACCTATAATATCCAATGGGTAGACTACACTTATATTCTTTAGGTAACAAAAGTGTCATTTAGGTTTTTAGAAATAGTTCTAAATGTTAATTATAAGGTCACGTTTTAAACAATTAAAGCGAATTGACACCAACTATATTTATAGTAAAGAGATGTTATGAATACAGGGCTTCCCTGGATTAATCGATTGTCTTTTTTTTTAACAAAATAACCAAAAACGGCCAGGAGGCTCATCTGATGTTAAGCGATGACTACCACCCATTGACACTCTCAATGCCAGAGGCTCCCAAGTACGTTTCCGGCCTTTTAAGAATTGGTATGCTCTTTTCTTGATAAGTCCTTCAAGAAAAGAGCAAGTGGAATTGGTTCGGAAATAATTCAGTGGGCTACTGGTTCCACATAGTGGTAGTGGTGGTGCGTGGCAAAAACTGCCTTGAAAAACTTTAGCCTCTGTTTATTTATTTATTTCCTTCTCCTAACTAAAATTATATATAACAAAACACTACACAGTACGAAAGATATAACCAAAGATGGAATTCACAATATCTTCAATCATTTACGAAACTAAGAACGATAATAAATCATTATTGAATACAATTAACTAAGTACCTAATAGACTGTGTTGTGTGATGGCGTGTAAGTGAGGGTACCTGAGGGTGGTTACCTGGGGTGTGCTCATGGTGCAGATTACTTAGCACTATGGCTATTATATATTATATTAATACTCCTGTTAAGCATACCTTTCACAATTAAGCCTTAAATTGTGGTCGTGGTATGACCGGGTTCCAAGATACAGAGTTTTTTGGAGAGTTGCTGATGACTTGAGGAACGTGAAACAAAACATAATTACGAGTGTGGCAGGCACATGGAAAATAAACTTTTCTAGTAGTGATCTACTATTTTTTTTATTTAGACACTCGTTTTCAAACCTATGAAACTTATTAAAGGAATTAAATGAGATGAATTCTATAAAGTCGTGTTAATTATTTTGAATTTTCTCTGATGTACTCTTTGTCTAACTACCAAACCGAGCCACAATATTCAAAAACTCTTTTAACATATGTACAGTACTTCACAGTACTTTGATACAGTTGATATTATGAAAATGTTCACTACCACGTCTTATAAAACCAAGTCGCTTATAGGCTTTGTTAACCATTGTGCCAAAATATTCATTATACATACTTCATTACACACAAAGGTTATTCAAGTCTGTCTGATATTTCGTAACAGTCATCTCCTTTGTATATTTTTATTATCACCAAACATACGGTAATTAGAATTGTTAATGTTACTATTTATGTCATAGACATATTATATATTGTATAACAGGGGACCTAATATTTACCCTTGAGGAACTCCAGAACTCATATGAACAAAGTCACGTCTAGCACAGCCAACTGCAACTGTCTGTCTACGATTGGATATTTGTATGTAAATGTAACCCTTACAGTTAGACCTTGATGGTGTAATACACTTTATTAGAAATCTTCTTCAAAGTTTATGTAAATTACATCAACCTGTGCACCACTATTTATTCTTTGTAGTATATAGATCGTGAACACGGTTTAGTTAGTTGTCGTAGAACGTATATTAATAACGCCATATTCATTAGGATGTGAATTATATTATTTTATTGTAAGGAGTTATAAATTATTATTTCGAAATTCGTTTTTTTTTGTTTTATAATTAAATTCAAAATGACACAATGTATTTTGTTGTAGTTGATTGTATTTTGTAACAGCAGACCGCAGACGAAATAAAATTGTTCCGCTATGAAAGTTCAATGACCAGATGATTATCGAAATCTGTCATGATTAGTCTTTAGAAAAGCAGCGAACTTGTTTGTATCCAATATGAAAACATAAAGTCAAATATAGAAAAAAATATATAAATAACTCCATTCTAAAGTCTCCCCTATTGTTTTACAATTTTAAATTAAACAATCCAAGTGTAATAATTTTTGTTAAACAACTAGTAATGTAGTAGTGATAAATAAATAAATAAATAAATAAACTGCGATCGATTTCAGTGCTTCATAGAATATTGTTTGGATTTTTTACAAAATGGAAATACTTAGTAATAATTGCTGTCAATCAACCGAACACGAACGATTCAGTTATAAATATGTTAATTTTTCGTGTCGTTGTCTTAGCCTAAGGGTGTTTTTTGTAATAATTCCTTGTCACAATTTGATTTAAAAAAGTGCGTTTACGAAAACAAGTTTCATAATTTCTTAATTATGTATTGGGTAAATCCCAATGACTTAAAATGTATTAAAAATAACGCTATACATATAAAAATATAAAAATTTGCCTTTTAATAAAATAATAGTGTTACAAATTAATGTTATCTTCTTCTTCGCTGCGATTCGTCCGATTTATATTCAAAATCTTCACGTAACCAACCTTCATACTCTCTAAATTTTCTTTTCCAGTAATCTGTAAAATAATCATTCCAAAACAATTAAGCCTAAAAAAGTATAAATATATATTTCTTTGTGTCAGTGGCATAGAGCATTACGCTAATACTTAAGCTAACGTCCGTTGCTTTTCATTCAATGGAATTTGTATATTATATTTATATACGAACCGTAATAATAAGGAACACAATAATGTCTATAACTATGTATAGAAATATAATCCGAAGCTGTAATGTGAAATTTTAAAACGCCGTATAAATTTGTTGGGCAAATATGTCTTCAAAACTATTTTACTATATAATTTTTTACTTTTGATAATTTTGGCTCCTCTCTGAATATTCTCAAAATTATTAATATTATTTATATTCATTTTATTTAATCTACCTATAATCTCTCTCGTGGTGCCACCCTCTCCACCGTATTCAGCAGGCAAGACTTCTCGTGGCACACACTTATAAAATTCCTCATAGTTTTTGTTGTGTATCTGAAACTGCATTTTAGTTTTAGACATTTGGAGTTGAGTTCATTTTCAATATAATTATTTGTTTTATTACCCTTTTTCTAATTTTGTCGTTGAGAAAATGCTTGACCAAATTAAAACAGGTTTCGAAGAAATACATAGTATTAAGTATGTGGACACCCTTCATCCGCGTGGCTGCAGCGTCCTGAAATCAATAAACCATGATGTAAGGGTAATGCATACGAGTCAAATAAAACAGTAAAAGTTTGCAACTCTAATTCTAGTACAAAGTTTTAAGAATATGAATTTCAACCTTTTTGTAAACATAGAGAGGAAAAATAAACAGAGAAACACATCGAGTCAAATGCTCTCGAGTCAGTCGGGTATAATAAAGTGCAATTATTCTAAGAAGGTTTTAGTTTCTGCTAACTGTTGCTATTTATTAAATTAGATTCTCAGAACACATACTTCGATCAGAGACTTAAGTTGAATAATTTATAGGGATATAGACAATAGAATGGAATTGTTTATCTAAAATATTACAGCTATACTTTACCTGAGTAACTGTTATCAATTTCCTTATCTCAAATATTGATATTTGCCTAATGTGCGATAGTGTCGTCCCCTTCAAGTCAACCACGTTCACCATCCCTGCCACTGTCAAGTTATCATCTTCCATGTATGATATCTGATAAATTATTATTGATATTTTTTAGCTTTGTCCAAATCTAAAGATCAGCCGGGTTTTATGATTGTTTTTTGTGTACAATATTAAATTAGTAATAATGAGAATCAAGATATGGCATGTTTGTGGAAAAGTAATACACACTTATGAACGTCAGTAAAATAATTCATGGATCTAAATTGACATTTACTGCCAGTTCTCAAGTCAAAGCTGCAGAACGGATGAGAAGAACTGGCAATAAACTCCTACTTTCAAATCGTCCCTACGGGGATGGTTCAATTGTTATTTTTAACGTAAACAGAAAAATATTATTACCATGACTTGATTGTGGAATTTGTTAAATCTGGCGTTTTTTAGTAAAGATGTGATATAATAATAAATATATAAAAATAACATTACCTGGTGTTGAAATAACATAACAGCCATCACTTCCATAAAAGTAAAATCTGATGGATTGCACCATCCTGGTCTTAAGAGTATTACACGGGGGTCCGCTGGACCTTTGGTCTTAGGCATGGTCAGAATTGCTCTAAAAGTAGTTAAAAAAGTTAAATCATAGAATTTATTGAAACGCAATCCTTGGATAGCTACTGATCATGACTTTGATGGCTATGGTGAATTAATGCTACGTATCTAACATCACATTTTTCTAAATTCAAAACTCCATAACATAAAATAGTTCTCATTACTAGTTCTCACATATTATATTAATTTTATTAAGATCAAATTTAAATATAGCATACCCAGTTTCTAATATTTTATAGATTTTTGGTTCTGAATATTTGATACAATATACTTCTGGTGCCGTCGTCCTTAACGTGTAGTACAAATCTATTTTTGATTTCGTCTTATCCAAGTTATATTTACATCCGCGTAAAAACGCCACAAGCCACTGGTCATCTGGAAGAAAATTCAACGCCTATTAGTATATTGTGCAGAGGCTGTGGCTAAACAACCTACAGAAGTTGTTTAGCCACAGCCTAAAGTTTGTCCCCGGTTCTATAAAAAAAAACAGCTCGGTCGCTCCGTGAAGCTTGCGAAGTGCCCAGGAAGCTTCTGTGCTTTTGGAAGGAGTAGGCTGGCTTAGTTAGACAGGACTTAACGGACCTATTCAGCGTCTAAGTGCGGAAATAGAGTCCACATATCATACCATATCATAGCATATATATATTTTTTTTTTCATTAGTAACATAACTATGTATAGTTCACCAAAAGCATTATTTCTACGCGTTGACTTATGACTTAACACATAACTACTGTTTGTTTTAGTATATAAAAACAATTTTATTGGAGGTGAACTAACGTAAATTTCCTTGTAGTGAAAACATCGTGAGAAAACAGCTCCAATTAAAGAGCCGTCTTTGACAAACACATTGTTGTCAGGAAAAGAGGCTACTTCATTAAAATTACTGAAAACTGAGACCATACAGCAAAAGGCCACTGAATATCTTACTACTTACACATGTAAGAATATCTGTTACCTGTTCTGACTTTCAAATGCGGTTGCTCTGCAATCCATTCCTTTAACAATCTTAAACTTTCTTCTAGACGTGTTGGTTCTTCGTTCAGCTCCTCTCTGGCCTTCGCCGCCAATAGAGGATGAAGTTGTCTTAACGACATTTTCAGGCTAATTAACATACATAATTGCTGTTGTCTACCGCCTGAAAAATATTCCTCTCTATGTACTATCGCTGTTTATCTTTAGAACTTGATTTTATCACATAAATTGCAACAAAGTTGCATAATGTATGTGTTTATTATCAAGTACACTGCTTATAAAATAATTAATACAATAATGCGAAACTAGTATTATTTTATTTTCCATATAAAAAATACAAGAACTATTTTTTCTACTTTAAACACTATCGAAATTATGTCTCGACCACTACCAAGTCATGAAGTTTCTTATGCAGTATATTTTATGCGCATAATTTAATATTTCTATTTAAAAAAAAAACGTTAGTTCTCCCAATTTTACCTAATTTAAGGACAAAAACATTAAAAATGTTATTAACGTAAAAAAAGGAAAAATAAATACTTATATCTTAACGAATCATTAAATGAAATAATAATCAATCATTTGTACAACATTTGTACAACAATAATAATATAATATTATTTCACATATATATATATATGAAATTTTAGATTCGTCAATTAATTATATATAAGTATATCAAAAAATATTAACCTTAATAATGCAACTCATTAATGTTACTTAAACCCCATTCATTACAATCCGTTTTAATGTATTGACTATTTTGTTACTAATGTTACCTCTATTTACCTTATATCAAGTGTAAGGTAAATTAGAGAGTCATATATATACGGTATCACAAAAAACATAAAAAACGTTATATCTTACCGTTTCAGATATTCCTTTGTTACTTTTAATATAATCCAATCAAAGCAAATGTTTTGGCTGAAGCAACATAAGAAAGCCAATAATTTCAAATAAATTTATTTATTTTTAACACTCACACCCGGCTCTTTGTTTGTCGTCAAACCGGTGACTGACTGTCTAAAACTAATGTTTCACAATCTACACTCACGTTACAGGCGAGTTATAGCTAGAATTAACATTTTAGCTGTCATTTTAGGACTATAGAGATACTTCATTGGAATCTGACTATAGTTGAATATTAACTCTAAACACATCTCAATATAAATATTGTTACACGTGCTATTCGTACAATAATTGCTGCTTATTGAACCCACTCTCGAAGGCAACGCTGCGTCACGCTTCGCGCCATAGTGTGTTGTGTAAAAAAGTAGGACAGATTTGTCTACGTATAAATGTTATCATTATCTGTTTGTTCGACTTTATTGAAAGACTACTTGATTGAACTTAAATTTTTCTCTCGAACACTCGACTTAGTTGTGATGTTGTGGCTTACTTGTTTACGTTCAGAACCCAGATCCTGGGTAATGTACTGATGTAATGATTCTGGTTCGTGCGTTCCCAGTTCGTGGTCGTAAAAGGTTAATTAAATTCCGCAGAAATTACCTACATACATCAATCGAAAATATGACTACGCTATCGGCATTTAAACAACAACGTAACTTTATAATATAACCTTAAATAACACAAACGGGTATCTACGTAGCAACCCATGCGAAGCCGAAGCGGACCGTTAGTCGCACGAATACATTTACTTCGTTTGTTTTTAATATATGGCACAAATTACATTCTGTATAATTAGTCTCTGTCCCCGATAAGATATCTTCGTACTATCATGCGAAGCAAGTAAAAAAGGGATTTGTATGGCCGGCATGAACCAGATCAGTAAATAAAATAATGATGCCACAGTATTGCTATTTTAAAATCTATAAACCTTCATACACTTGCAGCTTCGAGATGATTTCAAGGATTATCCAAATAGCGGCAATGTAAAAATAGCATATCGTTAAGGTCCAACAACCTTTGTATACGAGGCAGGTTACACGAATGTAACATTTATTGCCTACATCACAAAGATCTAATGTCCTTAACAGATTAAAAATTTAAGTTGCCGCTGCTGAATTTAGAGAATCAGCACTATAGTCAGTACTAGTTCGAATATAAAAAATCCAATGCTCTCTTGCCTTTATCACATCTCTAAAAATAATGTCCGCCGTTCCCGTTCTGATAAAGGTATAAATAAAATATATTATTTGTTTTCGTTTATATTAATCGGCGTTACAGCCGTCTATAGATTTCACTTCTGCATCGGTCTTATAGATTTATCTTGGTAGACCTACAATTTACATCCCTTCTATAATAATCACCGTAAAAGCGAGTTTTATTGCTCACATAGAAAAATATAAGGTTAATAACCATGACCTCAAGGTTAACAATCACGCGCTTAACTAGTAATAGAACTATAAATACAAACATGTGTTTTCAATTCTTTATTAATACTGTGAACCGTAGTACTTAAGTACGTTGTAATTTGGTACGTTGAGTATATACAAAGGGTAATTGTTCTTTAGTCAAACTCCAACTGCCTGAACGAGCCATCGAGGCCAAACATTTCCTCTGCTGATTTCGGTTTTCCAGGACGTTTGGATTCGTCAGTACCAAACTGCAAGTCTTCCTCCAACCAATCGCTGTATTCGGCTATCTTTTTCTGCCAGTATTCTAAAAAAGTGTTTAAATTTTACCACCAAATTGTATGACTAAATAATAAACGTTATAACATTTATAACATTATCTAATAATGATAAATGTTGTCATTTTTTATTAAAGAAATTAATTGTACTAATTATCTCTGCAATTGAATTATATTAATCTCTCTGTATTGTATTAATTATCTCTGCAAATCGTCGATGGAACCTGAGTCCCATAATAATGTGAGACTAAACACTATCAACGTTCAACGGCGGTATCACTTAACATTAGGTGAGCCTCCTGCCCGTTTGCCCCCTGTTCTATAAAAAAAAAAAAACGACAAATTTTCTCACGATTTTTTTTTTCATAGCATAGCATACAAAATAACACTGCTGCAGTATCGGCGTACATTCTCCAGCTTTTAAAAGCTCTCTAGTGCCAAAACCCTCCTCCATGAGACTTTATTTGCGACATTCGTTTACCTACCAACTATTTCACTGATGGTACCACCGTTCCCACCGTATTCCACAGGCAAAATTTCCTTTGGTATATGTTGATACATGTCTTCATAGTTTTTATTATGAACGTGCAACTGTAAAAATACATTCATCAGTTTTAATTAATTTAAAATTAATTATTGTAAAAAAAGACTCGAAATTTTATATTTTAAAAAGCTAATTGTATCTGTAATATTTTGTTATTAAATTAAAATGGCATTACCCTGCTCTTAGTTTTTTCGTTCAAGAATCTCTTCATCATATTATAAATTGTCTCAAAGCCACTTCCCACGTTAATATAATGCCCCCCTTTAAACCGCAGTGGGACCGCTTCCTGAAAAATTGAAATATGAAAAATTAAATAAAAGTTAGTCAATCAAAAGCAAACAAATACTTCACTTTGTAGGAAATAGATAGTTGATATAGTTGTCCCAAAAAATGTACGGATGACAGATAGATTGGTCTACGAATGAGGACTTAGAAAAAACATTACATTCAACAGATGTGACAATATTAATGTTTAATTTTTCATGTTTTTTAATCCAGTATGATTATTTGATGAACAGTAAATCAACGTAGTAATTTTTTTATATTAAGTGAAAACATGTACCTGGGAGTAGACGGACATTTTCTTCATTAACGTTGGAGTCATTTGAAAGAAGAATGCCATGTTAACATTTTCAAAGTCCATTACAAATCGTGCGCCCGCTACTACTGTATTGTCGTCTTCTAGCAACATAATCTGAAAAGGATTAATTGCCATTTAGGCCCCATAACAATTGTAGCGTAGTGATCAGCAGAAGGTACAATCCGAAACATATTGTGTTTCTCCAAAAATCAGTTGCAGGATTTTCAGTTTTGTTGCTCGAAAACAGATATGCCTTACTAATGCATGTCTCCTTGTACTACATTTCTATTTTTAACTTATACCAAGTGATACAGTATTATCATACTTTCTTACCAACCTATGAAGAACATGCGATGTGTTATATCTTAACATACCTTCTGTATCACATTAGTTACAGCCATATAGTCTGTGACTTTGTATTTATCAGTATCCAGAACTCCAGGTCTGCCAATTAGGACACTTTGAGCAACCGGTGAAGCTTTCTTCGGTAGAACAAGGCAAGATCTTCAAAAAAAATCTTGATATAATAAGAGAATTTTGTTTACTATGTTTTTTACATTTATATATAATTATACATTACCTACTAAATGACTTCACTAGCACAACGAGTACAATATTTAACTTGAATTACATAGATATAATAAAAAAACTGTTATATCCAACAATATGGGATATAATGTTTGTTATTATTAACAAATTATATATACCCTGAAGCGAGAATTTCTTGAAATACAGGATCAGTGTGTTTTCTTTGCAAAAACAACTCCGGCGCCAACGTCCGAAAAGAGTAATAAAGATCTATCTTCTCTTTAGTTCTTTCTAAACTAAATTTACAACCCCGTAAAAATGTTAAAAGCCATTGGTCATCTGTAAAATTAAATGCAATTAAATCTCCAATATATATATAATTAAAATAGTAAAAATTACACTTTCACATTGTTAAAACCAATTATGTAAAAAAATCACTTTTAATGTATACTTTATATTAGTTAAGTAATTAATACAAAATATCCTTTTATAGTTTTTTCTACTAACTCTTTCGAGAGAGACGAACATCATTAGACTAGATCATCATATATTTATTATTGGCCTGTCTCTTTTCATCACACCGTCAGCACACAAATGTCAGAAAGAGACGCATGACTACACAATAGGACAATTAATAGACTAGGTTCAAGGTATTATTATTTCTGGTATGAAATATGAATTACCTGTTCTTGCACGTAAATGGGGTTGCTTTGAGATCCATTCCTTAATGTGTTCTATGTCACTTTGTATTCTCTTCGGGTCTTCATTGAGCTCTATGCGAGCTTTTTCTGCCAATTCAGGAGACAGAGGACGTATATTCATATTGAAACAATCGACACTGCTCGTACACGTATCAGTTAACGAATGATTTAGAAATCTTCGATTTAATCATGTAATCAGCTACATTTAGATTGATAACACGTGAAAATTATTACCGCAATATAGACCGCGCCTTTATTAATTTTTATCTATTATAGTTATGGCACATTATATTTCCTTATATTTTGTTACTTATTTTTTGAGGTAGGGCTCAAAAAACTAATTTTAAAAAAATTTGGCCAGGTTCTCTGCCCCTAGGTAGTTGGAACCCATCTCAATAGATTTTTCTAAGTACTTAAAACATCTCACACGCATCGTATGGTTATAAAGAATATCTAGTTTGAAAATGATTTACACATTTTGTAAGATAAATTTCATCTTTCTATCACAGCGAAACTAATTACAGAGTTATAATATATCAATGTTCGTTGTTTGGACATATAAATGAATAAACTGTTGATATTTTATCATTAATATATGTTTGTTTATAAATATTTTTAATCAACCTGTAATATGTTCACCTAATTTGAACAAAATCGTCTCGAGTTAGTTCCTGCTAGTAATAAAGCCTCAGGGCAGGGTGCATAGAGTTAATTATATTTTCAGTCTTACTTTGAACTAGAAACTTAGGATAAGTACCTTATTGTTACCCCAAATCAATACATTAGCGGTGAAGAAGTAGAGAGATTATCTTGAATCGACACAAAATAAACTACAATATTTTATTCAGACTTTAATAAAAACCATAAACAACACAAACAACATATTTAATACTTCTAAAAAACTTTATGAATATTTTACTAACGACATAAAAGCAGACACAATTTACATCAATCTCTTTTGTACAATTACTAAATATTCGTTCTAATCAAAGTCTAACTTTCTGAAAGATCCATCAACTCCAAACATGTCTGCAGCTGAATTAGGTTTTCCCGGCCTCTTGGCTTCATCTGTTCCATACTTCGTATCTTCTTCCAGCCATGAACTATATTCCTCCACCTTCTTCATCCAATATCCTGTTAAAATATTTATAAGTTTTTGGGTAATTACATATATCGTATAATCACATAAATGGTAAAATAGAGTATCATTTTATATTAATACTGATATGGTAAATCTAAATTATTTATTAATCTCTAAATTATTCGTATTTTCTAATAATTTATATCTTAAAAATGAAGATATATGATATACAAAATAGGTTTACATTTGTAACTTTTAAACAAACGTTACTCATAAAACTAAATTCTCTCAGCCTTCCTTAATGTGCAGAGTATCCTACTTCGGAACCTCTTGATATCAAAAGAGCTCATTATCAAGAAGATCTTTAAATTTATTTAAAAATCTTCTTGATGATGATCATTTACATTAGCTACTTATATATATTAAGTGTCACTTAATGAACCCTTGGATTAGCTTTTACATTTTTGCCATATTATTATTATTATATTCTTCTTTAGATTTTACTTTATTTTAATTATACATATATATACATATAGTGTAACATGTTATTTTTTGTTCTTTTTTTGTTAATGATTTATGTAACCTTTACCCTTTGTTGGTGCTTATTTTTGTATTGATCCAAACTACGGTTGCCTGGAAGAAATCGCTTGTTAGCGATAAGACTGCCTGCTAATAACTTATGTAACCTTCTTTTTTGTATGTGTGCTTTTGAATATGGTAATGACTAATGCTTAGGCTAATGACGTCATGATTAACTCTTTTTAATAATGTTTTTTTGTTACCTGAAATGTCACTAATAGTACCAGCTGTGCCGCCGTATTCTGCTGGTAAAATATCTTTAGGAATATATTTGTACATTTCTTCATAATTTTCATTGTGAATATAGAGCTGCAAATAAGAATTTTATTAATACTAATTACTCGCTTTCGCTGTTTCTTTTCTTTAAGATACTTCTTAATTTGACAGACGGTACCGCGGAAAATTAAAGTTCAAATATGGAACATTTAGATACGAACCCTGCTTTTATTCTTCTCATTTAGTAAGCTCCTCATGGCATTGAATAACACATCAAAACCACCTGGTACATTTATATAATGTGCACCTTTAAATCTGAGTGGGGTAGCATCCTGAAATAGTATATAATATAACACATATATAAACCTTGTTTACGTTACAAATTTCTTTTACTACTCTTTGAAGTATTACAACTTAAGTAACCAAAGCGATGTTAATTATATTTAGAAATATATGTCAAATAGTATTTATGATATCGTTTATAGCTTTATAATGTAGCTCTTAAGTCTTACCTGTCCAATTGCCACCATTTTCTTCATAGTAACAGGCGTCATTTGGGTGAAATGTCCCATGGTTACGCCCTTCAAGTCGAGTATAGTACGTCTTCCATAAATTACAGCATCGTCATCTTCGGCTAATGATATCTGTGAAATTTTAATTATTATTACAAAGCAGGTGACACGTTTACTGACATATAATTTCATATTTATTGATGTTACACAGTCCTATATAATTCTATTTGATTTTTCTTTAGTTTTACGGTTTGAAAAAACATATTATTAATCGTGTTTACAAGGCTTGTACTTAAAATAATTATATAAGAGAATAATCATTTTACAGGTTTTATTCTTCTATAATACCACACTTT